>NC_142469.1:90306750-92806750 GCF_049115385.1 Moschus berezovskii | reverse complement strand
TAATGAAGGTAAAAGGATTTAAGGAAATTAGCCTCAGCTCAGGACTGTCAGTGGGAAAATGACTCTAAAACAATTGCCAAAATCATGTAAGCAGGGGTTAAACAGTTGAATACATTCTGAATAACTGACTAGTATAGACCATAGGAGTTATTTTAAGAAAGTTTTCTAGAAGTTGTGAATTTTAAAACTGTGTTTTGAAAGAGCAATCATTTATTTATTGGCCACACTGTGTAGCTTGTGGGATTTTAATTCCTTGATCAGGGATCAAACTTGACCCACAGCAGTGAAAACATGGAGTCCTAACCCCTGGACCACCAGAGAATTCCCAATAATAAAATTATTGAAAAGACTTGAGGGAGAAGGAACAAGATGGCAGAGGAAGAGGACGGCAAGACCACTCTCTCCCCCACAAATTCATCAAAAGAACATCTGAACGTGGAGTAAAGTCCACAAAACAACTTCTGAATGCTGGCAGAGGACATCAGGCACCCAGAAAAGCAGCCCATTGTCTTCGAAAGGAGGTAGGAAAAAACATAAAAGATAAAAAGAGAGACCGAGACAGCAAAAGAGACACAGATGTATAGAACAGTCTTTGGGACTCTGTGGGAGGTGAGGGTGGGATGATTTGGGAGAATGGCATTGAAACACGTATGTTGTCATATGTGAAACGAATCACCAGTTCAGGGTCGATGCATGTTATAGGATGCTCAGGGCTGGCGTGCAGGGATGACCCAGAGGGAGGATAAAGGGAGGAGGGAGGTGGGAGGGGGGTTCAGGAGGGGGAACTTATGTAAACCTGGGGCGAATTCATCTCAATGTATGGCAAAACCAACCAATATAATATTGTAAAATAATTTGCCTCCAATAAAAAATAAATTAATTACTTAAAAAAAAAAAAAGACTTGAAAGATAGTATGAGTACTGGTGGGCTTCCCAGGTGGCTCAGTGGTAAAGAATCCATCTGCCAGTGCAGGAGATGCAGGTTCAATCTCTAGGTCTGGAAGATCCCTCAGAGCAGGAAATGGCAACCTACTCCAGTATTCTTGCCTGGAAAACCCCTTGGACAGAGGAGCTTGGTGGGCTATAGTCCATGGGGTCACAAAAAGTCAGATGCGACTTAGCTACAGAGCACACATGCATGCACATGAATACTGGTAGATTTAGGAAGGAATGAAGTGGGATGCTATTTTCTATTTTTTAAAACACTTTTTTTGAGATACAATTCACCCATTTAAAGTGTATAATTCATTGCACTTGAGCACATTTCCAGGGTTTCAAATAACTACAACAACTACAGCCTAATTTTAGAACATTTTCATGCCCTTGAAAAGGAACTTGGTACCCATTAGCAGGCAATCCTCATTCACCCCCACTCACTGCCTTACCTCAAGCCCTAAGCACCACTAAACCACTTTATGTCTCTATAAATACGCCAATTGAGAATATTTTATATAAACGGAATCATGCAATACATGGTGTTTTGTGACTGACTTCTTTCACTTAGCAAAATGTTTTCAAGAATCATCCCTTGATATATGTCAGTACTTTGATTCTTATTTCTAAACAATATTTTAGTGTATGGATATATACATATTATGTATTCAGTCATTAGTGAATGTACATTTGTGTTGTTTCCATTTTTTTTTTTTTTTTAGTAATGCTGCTCTGGACATTCATATACAAGTTTTTGTGTGTACACATGTTTTCATTTCTCCTTGGTATACCCCTAAGAGTGATATTGCTGAAGGATATGGTAATTCTGTTTATCTTTAAGGAACTGCCAAACTGTTTTTCTCAAGCAGCTGTACATCTTAAATTCTTACCAGTAAGGAACATCACCGACTTGATGGACATGAGTTTGAGTGAACTCCAGGAGCTGGTGATGGACAGAGAGGTCTGGCGTGCTGTGACTCATTGGGTTGCAAAGAGTCAGATACAACTGAGCGACTGAACTGAACTGAACTGAACTGAAGGAACAAGGGTTCCAACATCTGCAGCAACTCTTGTTATAATGTTTCTTTTTGTTTATAACCATCCTAGTGAGTGTGGCGTAGTATCTCAAACTGGCTTTGATTTCTATTTCCTTAATGACAAATGCTGTTGAGCATCTATTTGTGTGCTTATTGATCATTTAGATATCTTCTTTGGAGAATGATTCGTTCAAATTCTTTGCCATTTAAAAACTGAGCTGTCTTTTGATTACTAAATTGCACTAGTTCATATTCTGGTTACAAGTCCCTTATCAGATATATAGTTTGCAAATAGTTTCTCTTATTCTGGGGTTGTTTCTTCACTTCCCTGATGTTATTTATGGACCACAAAAGTTTTTATTTTTAAAATTCTTTTATTTTTTAATTGAAGGATAATGGCTTTGTAGAATTTTGTTGTTTTCTATCAAACATCAACATGAATCAGCATTGGTGTACATATAAAAGCTTTTCTTTTTGATGTAGTCCAATTCATACTTTCTTTTGTCACTTTGGCATCATACTCAATATCTAAGAAACTATTGCTTAATCTAAGGTCTCCTAAGAGTTTTATAGTTAGCTCTTATATTTAGAATTATGAACTGTTTGAGTTAATTTTTGTGCAGAGTGTGAGGAAGGAATCCAACTTTATTCTTTTACATATGGATATTCAGTTGTTTTAGCACCATATATTGAAATTACTATTCTTTATCCCATTGAATTGTCTTGATATCCTCATTTAAAAAATCAATTTGCCATATATGTTAGGGCTTATTTCTGGACTTTCAATTCTATTTCATTGATCTATATGTCTTTATTTATACCAGCACCACTGTCTTGATTAGTATAGCTTTGAAGTAAGTTTTGAGATTGGGCATTGTGAGTCTTTCAAATTTGTTCTTTTTCTTTTCAGAATGTTTGGGCTATTCTGGGTCTCCTTACTGGGACTGAGTTGAAAATGTAGATCAGTTTGGGGAGTGCTGCCATCTTATAAATATTAAGCGTTCTGACCAATGAACATGGGGTGTTTTTCCATTTAATTATATCTTGAATTTCTTTCAACAATGTTTAGTGGTGTTTAGTGTATAAATCTTTCACTCTTATTGTTAAGTTTATACCTAAGTACATACATGCATTCTGAGTCACTCTCATGTCTGATTCTTTAGGACCCCATAGACTGTAGCCCACCAGGTTCCTCTGTCCATGGGATTTTCCAAGCAAGAATACTGGAACTGGTTGCCATTTTCCTCCTCCAGGGGATCTTCCTGACCCAGGGATCGAACTTGCATTCCCTGCATCTTGGGCATTGGCAGGTAGATTCTTTACCACTGAGCCACCTGGGAAGCCTAATACCTAAGTATTTTAGTCTATTATCTATGATATTAATGACATTGTCTTAATTTCATTTTCAAAAATTTGTTAGTGTACAGAATTATATTGATCTTATATTCTGCAATCTTACTAAACTCATTTATTATTTAATAGTTTTTTTTGTAGATTTCATAAGATTTTCTATGTACAAAATCATGTGATCTGCAAATAGAGGTAGTTTTACTTTTTTCGTTATGATGTGGAAAGCTTTTATTTCATTTTCTTGCATAATTACCCTGACTGGAACCTTCAGTAAAATGTTAAATAGAAGTGGACATCCTTATTTTGTTTCTAAGGAGAAATGCATTTATTCTTTCTCTATAGATATGATGAATTGTTTGGTTGATGCTTCATATCAGGCAGAGAAAGTTCACTTCTATTCTTAGAATGTTGATAAAAAATTATTTTAATCATGAAAGGGTGCTAAATTTTGTTAAATGTGTTTTCTGTGTCTATTGAGATGATTACATGGTTGTGTCTCTTATTCTATTAATATGATATATCATATTAATTGACTTTGGATCATAAGCCAATCCTGCATTCCCGGGATAAATCCCATTTGATCATGGTATAGAAACTTTCTAATACATTGCTGAATTCAGTTTGCCAGTATTTTGCTCAGGATTTTTGTGTCTATGCATGTAAGATGTTAACATAAGGGATATTGGTCTGTAAGTTTCTTTACTTGCAATGTCTTTCCTGGTTTTCCTATCAGGGTAATACTCACATTATTGAATGAATTTAGATTGAATTTGCAAGTGTTCTTCTATTTTTTGAAAAAATGTCTGTGAAGGATTCATGTTAATTATTTTTGGATGATTTGTAGAATTCACTGGTGAAGCAATCTGGGTTTGGGTTTCTTTGCTTGAAGTTTTAATATTACTCTTTTAATATCTTTACCAGTTATAAGCCTATTCAAACTTTCTATTTATTCTTGAGTCAGTTGTGGTAACTTGTATATTCCGAGGAATCTGTGTTTCATTTATCTGATTGTTTGATGCACAGTTGTTCACAGTATTCTTTTATAATCCTTTTTATTTCTACTACCTAGGTCAGTGGTGATATCTCTTCTCTCATTTCTAATATTAATTATTTGAATCTTTTCTCTGAATAGGCTGGCTAAAAGTTTATCAGTTCTGTTGATTTTATCAAAGAACCAACTTTTGGTTTCATTGATTTTCTCTAGCATTTTTCAAAGTCCACTTCATTGATTTCTGCTCTAGTCTTTAAATCTCATCCGTCTGACTTCTCTTTTTATTCTTCGTCTCTCCCTCTCCCTTCTTCATCTTCTTTGCCTTCTTCCTCTTCTTCTTTCTCCTTTTTTTTTTTTACATAAATTAATCCATTTATCATGGTTAGCAATGTTTCAAATGGTAGAGCTTCTACCGGTTTTTTAAATTTCTGCAGTCTTCTGATGATGAATTTTACTGTGATGGAAGAAGTGGTGTGTAAGTCCAGGCACGACCTCCTACTGTTTTCATGTAGAAATTAGAATGACAAATCCTCACAGCTCATCTCTTTATCTCGGTTTTGTCACAGAAGTGAGAAAATAAAAACATGACATCCAACAGCCACATTATCTCAGAATGCCGCTGATTTTAATGTTTTTCTCCAATTTCCCGAGAGAGGAAACCATGATGGATCCTGTATTTACTGACAATTTTGTCCTTGGTGCATTGAGACATGTTGTTGCAAACTAGGTCTGAGCCCAGAGAATTTTAGTTCTTTTTTTAACATAGGCATTTTGCAGCTATACATTGCCCTCTAAGCACTGCTTTAGCTGCACCCCATAAGTTTTGGTACACTGTATTCTTTTATTTCATCTCAAAACATTTTCTAATTTTCCTTACAATTTCTTTTGTGATGCATTGGTATTTGGAAATGTGTTATTTAATTTTTCTATATTTATGAATTTACCAAATTTTCTTAACTAATTTATTCCCATCATGGCCAGAAAACATATTTTGTATGATTTCAATTTTTTTATGTTGAATCTTATTTTATGGATTAGCATATGGCCCATTGTAGAGAACGTTTCACTTGTGCTGAGATAAATGTGACTGTTGGATCTCATGTTTTTATTTTTTAATCAGGTTTAAAGTACAGAGGTGCCTGAAATCAAACATATCTTCTTTGCCTTATGTGCTTAGTCACACAGTTATGTCTGACTCATTGTGACCCCATGGACTGTAGTCTGTCATGCTCCTCTGTCCATCAACCGTGGTCAAATTGGGAGAAGAAGAATAACTTTAATCATGTTATTAGACACATAGATAAGTATGGACATATAGATATACATAGCTCTAGACTATTTTGCAGCATGGGGTCACATCATACGACTTTGAGAATAAGGCTGTATGAAGTAATAACGCAATGGATCTAAGCCTCCCTACTCTGACTTTATACTACAGGGGTACATGTGTGCATGGATGGTAAGTTGCATCAGTCATATGTGACTCTCTTGCAACCCTATGGACTGTAGCCCCCCAGGCTCCTCTGTCCGTGGAGATTCTCCAGGCAAGAATACTGGAGTGGGTTGCTATGCCCTCCTCCAGGGGATCTTCCTGACCCAAGGATCTAACCCACATCTCTTACATCTCCTACATTGGTAGGCAAGTTCTTCACCACTAGCACCACTCACATATTTCAAGGAAAACCTTAGAAAATTAGAAGATTGGATTATATGCTTCCAGAGGTCTCTTCTAGTGTTAAAATGGTAGGTAAATTATTGATACTTAACTTCTCTAACTCTGACTCTGATCATTATTATTAACCAAGAACATAAGAAACTATCTGAAGGTTCTTGTGAAAATTGAATGATGACATTTTAAAATAAGAAAGAACATGGAAATGACTTACTACAGTGTTTGGTGCATAATAAACATATTAGTTGTTTTTTAGACATGGAGGTTATTTAGATATAGAATGTTAGATTTTAGATGTAGAATTGATATTACCACCAATAAAGAAGGGTTTATCATTAATTTTTCTTCCCTTAAGTAGAAGATATAGGGAATCTTTGGCAGTGCTTTAAGGTTTTTGAAACTCCAGCCTAATCTTGTTTCCTTGCTCTAAATGAAGAGAACACAATATTTTACTTCTGGCAGGGGCAAAGAGTTTGTTTTTTTTTTTTTTAAAAAAAAAAAAAAACAGATTCCTGAAATGTATTCTAGTTACCTAAAAATGTTAGACCAGTTGGTGAGGATGTTATAAAGGAAATAAGCATCAGAAAGTCAGACTAGATAACCTCTTATATCCTTCCAACCTTGAGTCTGCTGAGCTAGACAATAGAGGTTATGAAATCATCTTGTGACTCTGATCATACTAATGAAAAGGACACATTAGTCAATTTATTTCTTGGAAATATATTAAGGTTTTTAGTCTTCCATATTCAGTTTACTAAATCATTTCTGACAGTATGTTATGGTAATGTGGTCATAGGAAAGAGTTAATTCATTTCTACCCCAAAGCAATTTACTGCATCTCAAGTGTAGAATAAGAACTACAATGTGTTGCTTAACCGATATCCATGCATCAGTGGAAACAAGTCCTAGGAACTTAAAAGTTTCATTGCCTCCTCAGCATCTTGACTACATTCCCTGATTCTAGAAACCTTCATTCAAATGTGAGGAAACACTGGATAGGCACCCAGTAAATTTACTCTGATTTAAGAGTTGAGAATTTGTAACTAAAGATAACATCCTGAAGTAATGTTTTGCTTCTTGTGCCCCTTCCAATTTAGTTTGACCTTTCACTCCAAAGGCTTCTTAAATATACATACTTCTCAGGAAAAAACCCTGAGAACTTCTTAAAGGACTCAAATGATATCAGGATGCATAAATCTTACAGCACTAATAAATGCTGAAAAGTAAGTATCTAAAGTCTAAATTATGAAAAAGAAATCTTTACAATGTCATATTGCCCCATAAAATATTATTAAGTTTCCTGGGATTGGTTATAGTTTAAAATTCACACAGTCTCATAAAACCATTCTCTAAAACAAGGGTCCCCAACCCTGGGGCCATGGACCGGAACATAACCACACAGCAGAAGGTGAGCAGTGGGCTAGCAAGTGAAGTTTCATTGCCTAGAATAAGTGGAGTGCTCAATGGTTATTTGTTGTATTCTTTGAATGAATTCTCTCCTTTAACACAGAAACAATTATCTATAGTTGCAAAATATTTTAAATGCCTGCAGAATACCCTGCATGCTTTATTTATGAGTTACTTAACAATATTCCAACTCAATAAAAACTATGATTAACTGTTGGCTCTCTGATAGGAAATTTATAGACTTATTGAAAGTGTTGTTGCTGTTTAGTCGCTAAGTCATGTCTGAGTCTTGCAACCCCATGGACTGTAGCCTGCTAGGCTCCTCTGTCCATGGGATTTTCCAGGCAAGAATACTGGAGTGGGTTGCCATTTCCTTCTCCAGGGGATCTTCCCCAGCCAGGGATCAAATTCTGGTCTCCTGCATTGCAGGCCAAATTCTTTACCACACAGCCACCAGGGAAGCCCCCCTATTGAAAGTGGGAAATTGCCAAATAAGGAGTTATGGTAAAACGTTTTTCAAGTCAACAATTCAGTGTGTTTTCTTTTTATGAATGCCATTTCCCTTAAAGTCTTCCCAGATGGCTCAGCGGTAAAGAATCTGCCTGCCAGTGCAGGAGATGCAGGTCTGATCCCTGGGTTGGGAAGATCTGCAAAAGGAAATGGCAACCAATTGCAATATTCTTGCTTGGGAAATTTCATGGACAGAGGAACCTGGCAGGATGCAATCCATGGGGTTGCAAAGAGTCAGGCATCACTTAGCGACTGAGCATGCAGGCATTTCCCTCAAAATTTGCTTAAGTTATAGCCATAAACTACTTTTTACTGAAGATAGTGCCAGAGACGGGGGAGCCTGGTGGGCTGCCAGACTATGGGGTCGCACGGAGTCTGACACGACTGAAGCGAATTAGGAGCAGCAGCAGTGCTGAATATATTACATTGATGTTTCAATAGGGTTACCAGATAAAACACAAAGAACTGCATAATAATTGGTACAAAAATACCAAATATTGCAGAGTGTACATATATGTGAAATCTGTGCATCTGTAGTTCAAATTTAACTGGATATCCTGTATTTTTTTTTCTCCTAAATTCAACAACCCTAGCTTCAAAGTAAATATTACTTTCATCTTAAAGCGTTGTCACAATCGAATAAAATTTGTTTAATAAATAAACCCTTAACTGACTGTCTTCAAACACGATATGTTTAATCTAAGCTATTTTATCACCATCTCTTCTCAGGAAAACAAACAAACTAAGGAAGAAGACGGCTTTCCTAGTGACGGCAGTGGTGTCACTCTCCATGGGGCCTCTCCTTTGTAGTTCCCTGAAGTCAGCAGTGGCTCCCTGGGGCCGTGTTGCACCAGGGCCCAGAGTCCTACCCTCTGTGAATGAATGAATCTTATTTCACATTACAGGCCCTTATCAGTAGTCTTTTCCAGAAGTTTCTTCCCTCTTCTGGAAGAGCAGCCCCGGACACATGGAAATGGTAGATTTCAGCAACAAAGAAATGCTCTTCCCCAAGAACTTTCTTCCCTGAGGTTGACCTGACACAGAGGTTAACCCTCCACAACTGCACACCTTTGACTCTTGACCTTTGACTTCACAAGTATAAAAATGTGTGCCTTCAAAGTTTTGTGAAAATCTCCAAATCCTTTAAACAAGAGGCAAAGTCCGAGCCACCATGCAATGCCTCCTCTTCTCAGCACATGTCTTTCTCTTGCCCTTCCCTCCTTCCTACAAACTGACACAGAATAAGGATTGCACTTTGAGTACACAGAATTCTGGGTACTCGGGCCCTGGGAGATGATAAGTTCCTAAAGTGCTACATTTAGAGCTCAACAGAGCAGCATCCTTCTCTGGTTTGGGCATGCTATGGGATCTTAGTTCGAGTGAACCCGAGCCCTCAGTAGTGAGAGTGTGGATCCCCAAGCTCTGGATCGCCAGGGAAATCCTGACAGGACAGCCTTCTAAGCTAATCGTCCTTGAGTCTGCAATTCAAGCTTCCTGAGGTTCAGTCTTCTCGTCTATGAAATGGGGCTATGAATACCAGGTAGACCCTAGGGTTACATGAAATATTGGGCCAAAGAACATAGCAAATGCTAAGCAAATGTCACTATTATTCATATAAAATGTATTTAAGAATAGGCAAATAGGGTTGTCCCTGGTGGTCCAGTGGTTAGGATGGTGTGCTTCCACTGCAAGGGTATAGGTTCCATTTGTAATCAGGGAACTAAGATCCTTTATGCTGCATGGTGTGACTAAAAAAAAATAATAAATTTAAGAATATGCAAATATCCATAGAAATTTGCTTTTTAACAAGCTAAAGCTGAAACTGCAATACTTTGGCCACCTCATGCGACGAATTGACTCACTGGAAAAGACTCTGATGCTGGGAAAGGTTGGGGGCGGGAGGAGAAGGGGACGACGGAGAATGAGATGGCTGGATGGCATCACCGACCCTGTGGACATGAGTTTGAGTGTACTCCGGGAGTTGGTGACGGACAGAGAGGCCTGGCGTGCTGTGATTCATGGGGTCGCGGAGAGTCGGACACGACTGAGCGACTGAACTGAACTGAACTGAACTGAACTGAACTGAACAAGCAGTACTCTCTAGCATAACAAGAATTTTCAACAGGTTTTAATGGCAACTAGAAATGGCTTAATAAAGTCTATGCGTGTAAGTGGTACTAGAATAATGTGTTGTGCTCAGTCGCTCAGACGTGTCTGACTCTTTGTGACCCCATGGAGTGCAGCCCCACCAGGCCCCTCTGTCCATGGGATTCTCCAGGCAAAAATACCAGAGTGGGTTGCCATTTCCAACCCCAGGGCATCTTTCTGACCCAGGGATCATCGAACCTGAGTCTCCCATGCCCCCTGCATTGGCAGGGGGATTCTTTACCACTGTACCACCTGGGAAGCCCATGAGAATAACACGGAATTTTCAATTTCATTGTTTGGAAGAATGCTAAGCAGTTGGCTTCCCAACACTGACAGGGAGATGACCAAGTACTGCAGAGCGTCCTTGTCTCCACTGCACTAGTGTGGAGGATGGAACACAGCCTTCTGAAGGTCAGACGTAGGCAATCTCACTGAGGGGCAGGAAGTGGCAGTACAGTGGTTGGCCCCGACCGGCAGGTGAAGCAGCCCTGTCCTCAGGCAGCACTCACCCCGGCGGGGTCCGAGGAAGAAAGACATGCTGGGGACAACTCCATACTCTTCCTCAGGCACCTGCACTTCTTCAAATGAGGGCAGAGTGCCCCTCCGCCCGCCTCCACCGCAGTGTAATCTGAGTGAACCTCAGGCCACTGAGGCAATGTCTCTCTGCCGTGTGGGGTGGCTGTCCTGTACCTCAGTTCTCGAAAAGGTGAAAAGTTCTTGTTCGGCATACCGGCTCTTACAGTTTTTCTTCACTTCTCTCTCTCTCCTCAAGGGAGAAGAAGCTGAATTAAGAAGAGAAATGAGAATCTGGACCCTGCTCACCCAAAGAATAATGGATCTATTCTGCTCAAAAAATGCCTTGATTGTTGATGTGTTTACTTCAGCTCCTTCTCTGAAATTTGGGGACAAAGCAAAATTGGATTAAGGAGAGACTGTGTGTGTGTGTGTGTGTGCATGCGTGTGTACAAACAGAGAGCTCCTTTCTCTAAGGGTTCAAGATAGCCCTGTAATGAGCCTGCCCACCCCTCTAAGGCATCAAAACTCACTATTTTCCCCAAAGCTACATTTAAGCCACCTTTAAAGTGGGACACCTAGGACTCTTTTAGTTCATATCCTGAACCTTTGTTTGCTTATCTGTAAAGGGAAGACATTGGATTAGACACAACCTCAGACCCTTCCAGATCGAAAATGCTCTCTTGTTATGTCATTGAAACAGAGACAGTAGATCTGGACTTACCCACAAGCAAAGCATAGTCCCGAACGAGTGGTAAAGAACCTGCCTGACAATGCTGGAGATATAAGATACGCGGGTTTGATCCCTGGGTCGGGAAGATTCCCTGGAGGAGGACATGGCAACCCACTCCAGTAATCTAGCTTGGAGAATCCCATGGACAGAGGAGCCTGGCGGGCTGCAGTCCATAGGGTTGCAGAGAGTTGACACAACTGAAGCGACTCAGCACAGCACAAAGAATACTCAACACTCTGTGTATGTAAATGTCCTCTTAACCCAAAGGACTTACTAGGCATTCATGACATTTTCCTTTGCCTATTTCAAAAGAGGGAACCAGATTCTGTGCATTTTAGTAAAGTAGATATGGCAGTGGGTTTTAACTCTCATTCTTTGGAAAAGGTAAATGTCAATATGCAGCACAGACAGCTGAGGCTAGAAAACCCTACTGTGGTGTTGAACCACTTTAGGGAGAAATTTGGTGCTTTTTTTTTTAGCTGCTTTTCCACCCTATAAGATAGAAGGGGAGCGGAAATTTTCAAGCCATTTTTTTGCTCCATGCTCTTTCTCCATGATGAATGAAGGCTTGGGATTTGATCAGATAAGCTGAGGTTCACAGCTCTGCACTGCTATTTATGAAGAATTATTTAAAACATGGGACATTAGCAGTTTCACGCTGCGTGCAGACTTTTCTTTGAAACAATAACAATAAAAGTAATAGCAGCCACCACATATCAAGTAGTTATGTTCTAGACTGGGTTCTAGACAAACATCTTACCAAAAGTTCAGTTCAGTTCAGTTGCTCAGTCATGTCCGACTTTTTGCAACCCCATGGACTGCAGCACACCAGGCCTCCCTGTCCATCACCTACTCCAGGAATTTACTCAAACTCATGTCCATTGAGTCGGGGATGCCATCCAACCATCTCATCCTGTGTCATCCCCTTCTCCTCCTTCCTTCAATCTTTCCCAGCATCAGGGTCTTTTCAAATAAGTCAGTTCTTCGCATCAGGTAGAGTTGGGTAATTTGTCCAAGGTCTTATCTAATAACAGAAGGACCCAGGGTTTGTACAATTCTGACCCTGCAGTCCATATCTCAACCATTCCTGGCTTCTGCCACTGGTCTCCATTCGATTGCCAGCCCTGTGACTGTTTCCTGGCTGTGTAGCCTCATTTGCAATTTTGTCTGCCTTCTCTCATGGCCACAACACATCTGCAAAGGAATGCATGGCCATGGAACTGGATTTCTCTCTGCAAAATCTGAGTGGGCCACTCCAGAAGCATGGGAGTGCCCAGTGCCCCGTGTGCATCCTTCTTTGATGGGGCCAGCCAGTTGTGGCAGACAAGCGTGTTCAGAGAGTCCCCCTGGTCTTCTGAGAACCATGACAAGGGCCCAAATGCCATTCACAAGATTTCCTGTGAAACATTCAGCCCCAAATTAGGCCAATGATTCCTCAGGTTTTTCTTGCCTGCTGATGAATCTTCATGCTCTTTGCATGTATAAGAAGAGCAAATACTTCCTAAGTTCTGACAAAGGAATAGGGCCTTTCCTTTTCTTCTTCCCAGGAAAACTGGTGTGGTTGAGTCAAGGGTAAGGGCCATGTGAAAGCCCAGTTCTAAAGCATAGTGTTTTCTGACCCATGGGACTTCTCTAGTTGATATCTCCCCCAAATGCGAATTCACTTTGCCTCTTGGACGAGCTACAGGGTGCATGCAGATTATAGAAAATTTGGAGCCTGGGACTTCCCTGGCAGTCCAGTGGCTAAGACTCTGAGCTCCCAATGCAGGGAGCCTGGGTTCGATCCCTGGTCAGAGAACTAGATCCCACATGTTGCAACTAAGATAAAATATTCTGTGTGCTGCAACCAAGACCTAAGGCACCAAATAAAGAAATTAATTAATTTTTTTTTAAGAAAGAAAATTTGGGGACTAGCACCAGTGGCATTGGCCTTCCCTGGTGCTCAGTGGTAAAGAATCTGCCTGCCAATGCAGGAGACATGGGCTTGATCCTTGTTTGGGAAGATCCCCTGGTGAAGAAAATGGCAACCTACTCCAGTATTCTTGTCTGGGAAATCCCATGGACAGAGGATCCATGGGGTCACAAAGAGTTGAACATGACTTAGTGACTAAACAACAACCACCACCATCAGTGGCATAAATGAGGTTTCTCAAACTCCCCTTCCCCTCCAGGATTCGGTGGCTTGGGGGCTCCAGCATCACCACCTGGGAGGGAGCAGCTGCGGAGAAGGGCAGGGGTGCCAGGCAGGGAGAAAGGACCCATTCACAGCGCTGCCCAGGGTCCAGACCGAGCAAGTGGTTCCCTGAAGCCTTTGCAAGACAATCCCTACACTTTCATTCTGAAAGGAAAAGAAGCAAACAGTTCAAGGACACGTCCTACAACATGGCATTTGTCTGAACAGAATTGTAACCCCCATCGGGGATGTTTCCTAGGCTGTTGATTCCTTGCAGCAGGCAAGGAAGCATGCCTGAGGAGACAAAGCGATTTCTCTGCTTCCCACTAGTCCAGGAGCAATCTGGTTCTGAGCACATCTGAGGGTCATTGCCAGCACTACTGACCGCCTATAGGGTTTGAATTATCTCGTGTTTGAGAGATGCTTTGTGGCCACTCTGCGTGTACCCACATCCAGGTTCAGGGAGCCCTTCCAGACTGTTATAGATCATGGTAGATGTGATCCCCTACTCTGGGGTCCTATTGATTTAAGGGGACCATTTATAGCCTGGCATAGAGCCTATGATTGATGAAATTCACATATCATTTGCCTTTGTCACTGTGCCCTGATGCGAACTTCCAGGAGAGAGAAGCGAGCTGCCCAAACTCAGCTCTGGGGTTGAGAGTCACATCCTTAGTGACTGAGCTCCCGTGAGACTTAACGTTTGAGCAGAATGTCCTTCACAGCTCTCTTCTAGGTGTGGAGACTTCCACAGGCTATGTTTGAGCCATGCAGCCCACAGACCAGTATACTCAGACGTGATGGAAGGCTGAGTGTTGCTAATATCTGTAATGATATGCATACACCAAAGGAAATCCAGTTTCTGTGGAAGGCTCTATTAGTCCATATCCCAGCATGACGCAGGGTTGGGATCTGGGGAAGACAGATTGCACCTTCTGCCCATGGTGGGTGAAAGGCAAGCTTAGGACTCAGAAAAGAGCAGTTTAAAACCTTTCAAAAAATGAATTGGATAACCATTCAAATTGGATGGCTTAGTTATATAGCTCCCAGAGGCAGGAAATAAGACTCTCTTCCAGCTGTATTCTATGAAAAGATTATCACAGAAGACAGTTCTGTCTACCTTTTAATCTCAAGTAATACTTAAAGACACTTCATTAAGTACACTTTACAAAGATACTTCCTGTTCCCTATTCAATGTGTTTTTCCTTTTTGCCTGATCTTGTTAGCAGTGTTAAAGATACTAAGAGTTGATTTTCAGGAAGAATTTAACTAAGTTCTTTTAAATATTAGTATCTATTTTTCTTGGTTCTAAACTTCTCTCCTTTGCCATGTCTGGATTTTTCAGTCCTTTTCCTTATACTGAGTCTTCAAATGTTTCCAGGAGACCAGCAACAACAAAGATGACAATCACAATACGTATCTTATGTCCCAAGCTGTGGCTTTCTTAATCTTAGCCCTTATTTTTGGCTTTCGTTTGATTTCAAAGAGCATTTCAGTACCTAATAGATCAATCACATCTTACCTCTCCCCCCCATCTCTCTCGGTTATCTCTTAGTTTTGCTTAGCATTCGTGGAGAAAGCTCAGTCAATCTCATCAGATGAATGCATGGTTCTCATAATTTGGAGGCACTGAGGATGGACAAACAAGACCTAAAGAGCCTCTTCGTGAAAGTGAAAGAGGAGAGTGAAAAGTTGGCTTAAAACTCAACATTCAGAAAACTAAGATCACGGCGTCTGGTCCATCACTTCATGGCAAATAGATGGGAAAACAATAGAAAAAGTGAGAGACGTTATTTTTTGGACTCCAAAATCACTGCAGATGGTGAGTGTAGCCATGAAATTAAAAGACGATTTGCTCCTTGGAAGAAAAACTATGACCAATCTAGACAGCATATTAAAAAGCAGAGACATTACTTTGCCGACAAATGTCCATCTAGTCAAAGCTATGGTTTTTCCAGTGGTCATGTATGGATGTGAGACTTGGACTACAAAGAAAGCTGAGCAATGAAGAATTGATGCTTTTGAACTGTGGTGTTGGAGAAGACTCTTGAGAGTCCCTTGGCCTGCAAGGAGATCAAACCAGTCCATCCTAAATGAAATCAGTCCTAAATATTCATTGGAAGGACTGATGTTGAAGCTGAAACTCCAATACTTTGGCCACCTGATGTGAAGAACTGACTCATTTGAAAAGACTCTGATGCTGGGCAAGATTGAAGGTAGGGGGAGAAGGGGATGACAGAGGATGAGATGGTTGGATGGATCACCAACTCGATGGACATGAGTTTGAGTAAGCTCTGGGAGTTGGTGATGGACAGGGAAGCCTGGTGTGCTGCAGTCCATGGGGTTGTAAAGAGTCGGACACGACTGAGTGACTGAATTGACTGACTGAGGGTGGACAGACGGGAGGAAGTAGCCTTCATTATTCATACTAGATTGGATCACATGAATTTGCCAATATCAGACCATTTTTTGGCCTATAAAAATAACTTCATGTGGTTTAAACTAATACAGGAGTTTTAGGCTCATATTTACACAGTGAGTCACAATTTTCCTATAAAATCTACTCAGGCAGAGAATAAGATTGTCTTCCTCACTGAAGGCTACCTTCATGCTGAACTCCACATTTTTCTAAAGATGATAATAGCTAGCATTTGCTGGATAACCCTGCATCTTCTCATGTAATCCTTGCATCAACTCCATGAGGTAGGACTTTATGACTCCCATTTTACAGATCTGAACACTGAGGCTCCTCCTTTGCACTTTCTTTCTACCACACAGTTTCATCTTTGCGTTAACCTCTCACTCTTTTTTGAGGGGGGCCGAGCCTCGTGACTTGTGGAATCTTAGTTCCCTGACCAGAGACTGAACCCTGGCCACTGCAGTGAAAGTGTCTGAGTCCTAAACACTGGATCGCCAGGGAGTTCTCCAACTTCTCATGTTTTAAAAAGGTCTTCCTAATATTCCTTTTCAAGTGATTTTGCCTAAATCAAATGTGGACTAGTTATTTACCACCTGATCTTCACTGGGCCGTAATCACCCAAAATACGATGGTGATGACTCCCCAGTGATAAAGGAACTAGGAACAGTACCATTTATTTACCAGTCTGTGGTCCCTCATTTCCTCAAGTAGAGAAGTTTTGGCATTATATTTTGTTTTAAAATTGTTGGCAGATGACCGATTTGTACATGTTAACAAACAAACTGGGAACTCAGAGCACGAAAGTATCATGTTCATAGATGTCATCAAATAAAATGTAAGAAATTAAACGGTGACACATACTTAATGAAGTACATAATCATTATGATGTCTCATGGTAATTAGGCACGAACGGGATGTATTCCATGTAAATAACTGTGATTGGTTTGACTGGACATAGATTTCAGGGGTTTTCTTTTTTTTCTGATCACATTCAGTTTTATGGAGAGTTGGACATGACTGAGCGACTGAACTGAACTGAACTGAAAGGGTATCAACGTGTAACTGTGTACCCAGATTCCATGTGTCACCTCTATCACCATCTTCATGCATGCACTGACCAGCACAGGTGTGGGCCTTGCACCCTTTTCCTGAACAGTTAGAATTTCCTTCCCCCATCTTCCCCAAACCCCAGCCCAGGATCATTGCTTCTTGGGTTACAGGAATGCCCCTAACACCTCCCCTCCTACCATGCTTCTAGATTCACACCCTGAAGGGCTCCTTTGGCAGCTGTTAGAGCTGTACTTTTCTGTCTCCCTGGATGTCCTGGATGTTGAGGGCTTGAAGTGACTACTCTCTGAGCTCCAGTGTTGTGGACGAGAGTGATGCTGGGGTTAATGTGAAGGAGGATGAGACAGAGGCAGGAAGGGGAAGGAAGGGCTTAAGCCTGGGCTGCTGACCAAGTGTGGGGGCAAGTGACCCTATTCTTATCAGTTGAGACCAAGGCGGGATTTATTGGATCCCGTAACTGAAATATCAGGGCTGAATTCTAGTACTCAGGAATATTTTGGGGGATCTGTGTTTCTCTTTCCCTAAGCATTGCTTTTCTCTGTGCTGATTTAATCTCAGGCAGCCGTATCTGCACGGTACAAAGACAGCCACCAGCAGCTCCAGGCTTAAATCAACCATCTCAGAAACTGCAGGATAAGACACCTCTTTTTCAGTAGTTCCAACAAAACTCCTGAGTTCAACTACAATTCCCGTGGCCCTTGTTGTTTACCTGCTAAGTTGTGTCCTACTCTTTGCGACCCCATGGACTGTAGCCCTCCAGACCCCAATGTCCATGGAATTTTCTAGGCAAGAATGCTAGAGTGGGTTGCCATTTCCTTGTTCATCTTCCTTAACCAGGGATCGAACTTGCTTCTCCTGCATCGAAGGGGAATTTTAGTGACTGTAATTAGAGAGTTAGGATTCCAAAGGAAACAAGGTTTTGTTGTTGTTGTTTAGTTGCTAAGTCGTGTCCGATTCTTTGTGACCCCACAGACTGTAGCCCACCAGGCTCCTCTGTCCATGTAATTTTACAGGCAAGAATTTTCCAGGCAAATGCCCTTTGCCTCTCTCTTCCAAGCAGAGAGGCCAAGGGCATGTGATGCTCTTGTGAATGGCTAGGGCTCCAT
Source organism: Moschus berezovskii (assembly GCF_049115385.1). Classification (NCBI taxonomy): domain Eukaryota; kingdom Metazoa; phylum Chordata; class Mammalia; order Artiodactyla; family Moschidae; genus Moschus; species Moschus berezovskii. The sequence goes on along the minus strand of NC_142469.1, from coordinate 92,788,690 downwards.
CACAGGACAACCTTTAGTGCTGGAGGTGGATTCAGTCCCACTAGACCAGGTAGGCAGATAGTGGGCAATAGTAGGCTGTAAAGGAAAATTGGATGCTGTTATCAGAAAAGGGATTATGGAAGTGGGCAGATTATAGAAATGACAGATGTCTACCCTAGCTGGTGAAACAGAGGGCAGAGAGAGCACAAGTAAAATGGCCTTTGAGCCCCCATATCTCAGAGAGTTGTCTCAGAGAAGAAGTATTAGGATTAAGGTAAATATAAGAAATGGGAGTAGAGATAATCTCAGTGACCTATTGCATCTATTAAGTGGGTCTTTCAAGACCTTAAACTGAGCAAAAGTTTTACTTTTCTGTCCTTGAAATCATCTCCCTCAACTACATGCTGATACTTGCAATTTCTTTAATCATAGACAATCCTTTGTTCTACAAACAGAGAAAATAGATTTAAGTGAGAATGCACTGGGGAAGGCAACGTAGAGACATGAATGAGTGACAGTCAAAGTAGAAATGAAAATATCACATCATAAAGAACAGGGAAAGAAATGCCATTAAAACAGGAAGGAAGAGATTTTCCTAGTGATCCAGAGGTTAAGACTCTGTGCTTCTTATGCAGGGGGCATGGGTTAAATCCCACATGCTGCAAGGCACGGTCCCCCCAAAAAATAGGCCTAGTAAAATATATGTATTTAAAAAAAGAGGAAAGAAAAAATAAATATAGCTGATTAAAGATAGAGAACACTCTGTGGTGACCTAAATGGAAAGAAAATCCAAGGAAGAGGGGATATATGTATGCTTCTGCTGCTGCTGCTAAGTCACCTCAGTTGTGTCTGACTCTGTGCGACCCCATAGACTGCAGCCCACCAGGCTCCCCCGTCCCTGGGATTCTCCAGGCAAGAATACTGGAGTGGGTTGCCATGTCCTTCTCCAATGCGTGAAAGGAAAATTGAAAGTGAAGTCGCTTAGTTGTGTCTGACTCTTAGCAACCCCATGGACTATAGCCTACTCGGCTCCTCCATCTATGGGATTTTCCAGGCAAGAATACTGGAGTGGGGTGCCATTGCCTTCTCTGGATATATGTATGCTGCTGCTGCTGCTAAGTCACTTCAGTCATGTCCAACTCTGTGCGACCCTATAGATGGCAGCCGACCAGGCTCCGCCATCCCTGGGATTCTCCAGGCAAGAACACTGGAGTGGGTTGGCATTTCCTTCTCCAATGTGTGAAAGTGAAAAGTGAAAGTGAAGTCGCTCAGTCGTGTCCGACTAGTAGCGAACCCATGGACCGCAGCCCACCAGGCTCCTCTGTCCATGTGATTTTCTAGGCAAGAGTACTGGAGTGGCTTGCCATTGCCTTCTCCATGGATATATGTATACATGTGGCTAATTCATTTTGTTGTACAGCAGAAATTAACACAATATTGTAAAGCAATTATACTCCAATTAAAACAAAAAAAGACAGAGGACAGTCAAAACTCACTTCTCAAATCTGTCAATGTCAACTCTGTTGATTGAATACAAATAGCGGCCACAAGATTGATCTTAGTGGAAACTCAATAATGCTATGTTTCCACTGCTGATCACTTTGTTTTTAAAGCTTCTTGTTTTATTGAATGAGAATGAAATTTTCCAAATTTAGTATTTTCTCTTAGTTGAGAAGTCTCTGTAGCCTGGACAATCTTGGCCCAGTTAGGTCATAATTTAAACTAGTGAGAAGAATGCAAGATAAAACATGCCACAGGAGAAATGCGTTGGCTCTCAGCCATACCCAGAGTCTTGGTATGTCTTAATAAAGTTAAATTTTCCCCCACCACTTCTCTGATATAATCTGAATTTTGCTAAACAAGACTTAAACAAACTTGAACTTAATTCCAAAAAGGTAGAGAGAATAGTTTAAGCTTTGGAATCCCTTAAAGGCCCTTGAATTTCAGAAATTCAGGTTTATTCAATATTTAAAAGACACTTAAAAGGAATTTCCTGGTGGTCCAGTGGTTAGAATCTCAGGCTTTCACTCCTGGCCTGGGTTCAATCCCTGGTCCAGGAACTAAGATTCTGAAAGCTGTGGCCAAAACCCAAACAACAGCAGTCTAAAAAAATTAAAAAGATCCAATTAAAAATTTAAATTAAAAATAAAATAAATTTTTAAAAATAACACATTATGTTCCCCTCATTGTGACACCATCTAACGGAACTTTCAGTGAATGAAAGAGTGTTTAGGAGGCTGATCCTCCCAGTGATTGGCTTTCAGACCTGACCACGTGGGTCAGATATTCTGAAGATGTTCCAATGGAGGTTAGTAATGTGAGGACCAGAAATGTGACATCACAGTCCAAGTGTTTTTTATGATATTCACTCTTCCACATGAGAAACATTTCAAAGAACTTGCATGGGCCAAGCGATATTCTAAAAACACCAATAAAGAGAATCAACACTACAAAAAAGCTGTCTAAATTATCCTGGGCGTTTACCAAAAACAGTAATATTTTGGTCAAGTAGAATGACAGGAAAATGTCAGAAATGGTAGGGGTAGAATAATGTAAAGAAAAAGAGTCTGGAAGATTAGATGCCTTTTCATCTCTTTGGTAAAACACACTGAAATCTAATCATAATTTTAATTCCCAGTTCTCAACTGGGAGAGAGAAGGGAAATTTTTACCATATATTTGAGCATCAAAGATGAAAACTAAAGATGTACCCAGACTTGGGTGAGCTTCCCTTATTGGCAATATTTCATATAGGTTGTCACATGTTATTGCCAAAAGAATTATATACACTGTCTCAACTCCACTTGGGAGAGGAATATTGGATGTTTGTACCTGGTTTCTTCTGGACTCCATCTACCCTGTAAGCCTTTCTCCTTTGCTAATTTTATTCTATATACTTTTGCTACAATAAATTATAACTGTGAATGTAAAAAAAAAAAAAAAAGATGAAAAGCTAAGGGTGTTGGTTGTAACCATAGATAAAACTGAACACTGCACTGAAACTTAGACTTTCCTCATAGAATTCATGACTCTCATTTATACTCAAAGTCGCTGTATAACAAGTGTACATAGGCCGGATAGAAATCAAATCACCCTTTGGGTATACATTAAAGGAAGTAGCATCTCCAACCCTATTTTCCAATGTATAATACTCATTATGCTTGTTTCTATGTTCCTATGTTCAGATGGTCTTCGAATCCAATAGCCTATCAGTCAAAATTATCTATGTCTCTGAGGCCAATCTGCTACAAAAAAATCTTTGCCCGAAAGCCTTCTGTTTAAGCTTATTCTGGACAATGGCAAAGGCTACCATGGGCTGCTATGAAGACCTCCATGGCACCCGCACCCAGACAAATGCACCAGACAGGCCTGGAGACTCCTCGGGGGAGGCCTCCCTTTAACCAGTTCACTGCCTTTTACCCTCAAGTCAACAGGAAAGGAAAACAGCAACAAAAATGAAGTTAAGGGCTCTAAGTTTGAGATTGTGAGGCATTTGAAATCAGGTAGGATAGGGTAGGATCACACCTTTACACAAGGATGCATGGATGGCTGTGTTTGCACAAGGTTAGTCACTGTTTCGTCTCCCTGGGTCAACACCAGCGGTAACCTCCTGCCTCCTTCCTTGCCTGCTATTAATTCAAAGTATAAAATACTTCTCAAATTATGGACTATGTCAGGTGATCTGGGGTGGGAATTAACTCAAATAATCCATTGAACCTAGCTAGCTTTGTATCTGTTTGTCTTGCACAGTAAAATAGAAAAATAGAAAGATTGCACCCATGAGAGATTTGGCTGTCTCCGGGTAACTGTCTCTGCTACACTAAAGGCTGGAGGATGAAATCTCTGAGAAATCTCTGTGGTCTTTGTTAGGGAACCATGTAAATGGCTTGAGCAACCTGAACGTTCGTATTTAGAAACACAGACGCTGGGGCCAGCTGCAGAGAACCAGGTGAGAAATCATAATTTGATTGCTACCAGGACATTTTTTCTGATGGTTCACACTGGCGTGTGTGTGTGTGTGTGTGTGTGTGTGTGTGTAGGTCTGTACTGGCTGTAGGCTTGGTGTGAAATTTGCCGAGAGGCTGAATTTGCTGGGAGGGGGGAAAGTAAAGGGCTTCCCAGGTGGCGCAGTGGTAAAGAACCCGCTGGCCAATGCAGGAGACACGGGTTTGATCCCTGGGTGGGGAAGATCCCCTGGAGAAGGGAATGGCAACCCACTCCAGTATTCTTGCCTGGGAAATCCCATGGACAGGGGAGCCTGGCGGGCTACAGTCCACGGGGTCACAAAAGAGCACACGACTGAGTGACTAAACAACAACAGCAACAGGGGCATGATAGAACTAAACTATCATTCTTGAGGTCAGGGAAAGGTACATGAGGCACACATCCATGGTGGGTAAGAAACGAAGCCGTGGAAGGATTTTTCTGAGAGGTTATTCCCGTTTCATGCAGAGATGAAACTGCAGTTCAATCCCTTCCCTCGGTTTTTGTATTTTTAATTATATTGAGTTTTGAATTTAAATACACCTGTGTGCTGTTTCTTTTTACGTCTCTAGCCTAGGAGACCAGCTGTGTTTCTGGGACTGGCACAGGCTTATGCATTACTACCATGATTCTCTGCTGCAAGGAGGCTCATCTCACGGGCCCATCCCAGGGCAGCCCCGCCACTTACTCCTTCTCTTAAGTGATTGAAAAGCACACTTGACACACACGCCCTCTTCAGAGATCAAGTTATAATTAAATCCAGGAAAACTCTGACAGCTGGAGCCCGCAGGTTATGGGCTTGGTATTTGTTCTTGCAGAAGCCCACAGCTATAGCTGATGTGTTGCTGCCACATGCCTGACATGGGTGACCATGGAATGTTTGTTCTGTCTACAGTCTATTTTGCTTGGTGAAAATAAAAACCCACTCATAAAGCAAACTTGCTTTGAATACAGATTTGAGCATTTTCTCACAAAAGTGAAGCTCTCTGTGTTCCAGACAGGACAAAAGGTTAGTTTGACATTGTGCCAACAAACAAGAAGCCATAACTAAGTAGCTGAGAATAGGTAAACACAAATGGCTTGGGAGGGGGGCGGTGTCTGGTGGGAGGCCAGAGTGGAGCCCAGATTTAACAGCTTCATCAAAGGGAATGCGTTAAATGCTCATTAACTGGATTTACAAATGATCCCCAACTGGGAGTGTTGCGAACAACAGAGGAATAAACACACATACACACCCTCACTCCCTAATTACATGCATACATGCATACAAAGCAGGAAATGGAGTAACATTCTGCTTAGAAAACAAATCCAAGATAAAATAGTTTCAAACACAGACTTTCAAAGAAAACATTAGCATAGATTTCATACAGAATTAAGGGGAGAGCTCACAAATGTTAAGCTGCTGTCTCTGGTGAAGGGCATTGGGCCACTGCAGGTGGTAGATGGCAAGGGGCATGGCTATCTGGAAATAATCCTGGCAAAGATCTGAAATACATCTAGGGGAAGGCAGGGGCCACTGGACCCAACAGAGGCAGGATAGGATGCTAGATGATAGTAGGCCACCAGATTCCAAATATTTTTTCCCTAAAATCTCTAATTTTCTAGGGCTTCCGGAGTCACTGACCTAGACTTCACTGTTGGGTCTTGGTGGTAAAGGAAGGACCACACTGGATCACACTAGCTGCCTTCCCTCTCGTCACCCCAAGGAGGCTTAAAAAGCCCTTAGGAACAGACTTCTTACAATATTGTTTTGGGAGTTGCACAGGCATTTTGGGGAAAAACAGTGCATTCTGGGTCTTCAGCCCCATCTGGATAGCATCAGAGACTCCAAGCAAAACAGCACCTCCACTCCTGTCCCACCCCTGAAACCTGACCCTGTGGGTCCCCTGCTGCTGGCTCCTGGGGCAACATACCCCTGGGCAGCAGTGCTGCCTCTGCTGAGACATGCTTGTGTGATTGGGGGCAAGTCCCTGGCTCTCTCGCTGAGGCTCTCAGTTTCCTAACAAGATCAAAATTTCTTACTGGAGAATCGGCGAATTGGCTTCAGGGAGATCTCAACTCCCTTCTTGTTTGTAAACCTTTAATGTGAACGTGCATTTTTTTAGAGAAAGAACATACTCTTTAGGAGAGCATCATATTTTAGAGAATTTCCCAGAGGTCCAGTGCTTAAGACAGCATGATTTTATTGTCAAGGGTGTGGGTTCAATTCCTACTTGGGGAACTAAGATCCCACAAGCCATGCAGTGCAACAACAACAAAAGAATCATATTTTAAAAGATGTTCCTGATGTAAGAAAGTTAACAACCATTGACTATCACTAGATTATTGTTAAATTTAGCTAGAACTAAACATCAATCCCTAGCCCATACAGTCTCTTCCATCTCTGATCCATATAAACAACCAGACGTTCAGGTGATGAAGAATCTGAGGTTATCATAGGTCCTCAAACCTATAGTTCAGACATCCGACCTCCTTGATTAGGTGTATATGGACTGAAAACCATTGGAATTTTTTGGCCTAATTGGTGAAAAAAAGGATAAGTTCAGGGTTGCATGTGTGGACCGATGCTTAGACCATTCCTTTGTTTGAAACGTAAAGAAAGAGGGAAAACCTTTGACCAGAATTACCATATGAAATTGTACTCAGACATCTTGGGATTCAAGGAAAATATTGGAAAAGAGAGAAGGGTGTTGTCTTTCATGACTTTCTGAAAAACAAGGATAATGTCAATACCATGCCCTCAGCTAAACCTTGTAAAGGGTCCTCTGACTACCATCATGGGAAATGGCTTTTCTTAGGTCCCCCAACACCCAGAGACCACAATGTAAAGTCACACATACACAGTAGGGTGCTAGGCGCTTATCCTGTTGAACCCATGTCACAGCTGTGGCAAGTGGATAGTGTATTAGCTTCATCCTCATTTCCAGGTAAAAAAGGGGATTCTGGAAATGTGGGGCAACTTTTCTAGGGCTACAGATTGGCAACTGTTGGAGGTTGGATTCAAGTGCAGGCAGCCCCATTTTATTAGACCTTACCTACTGGTTTCCCTGGTGGCTCAGCGGTTAAAGCGTCTGCCTCCAATGCGGGAGACCTGGGTTCGATCCCTGGGTCGGGAAGATCCCCTGGAGAAGGAAATAGTAACCCACTCCAGTATTCTTACCTGGAGAATCCCATGGACAGAGAAGCCTGGTAGGCTACAGTCCATGGGGTCGCAAAGAGTCGGGCACGACTGAGCGACAGAACGGAACGGAACTGGTTTAACAAGTAAGTCTGGTTCCCAGGAAGGGGTTGGGGGAGAGGTGAGAAGGGCTGGATCGGGAGAGAAGGAGGTGGTACCACGTACATTCAGTGTGCGTGTATGTCTTCCTCCCATGGGCATTCCGTAAGTACAACGGGGATTGGGTACAAAGCGGCTTGAATCTATAATTACTCCAGCATAATACAGTTCAAGGCCAAACAAATCAGCCTCTCTCTTCAGCTCCATCTCTCAGTCTCCTGCTCCCTCTCTCTCTTTGTCCCTACCCCTCTCTCTTGTCCTCTCTTATTCTTTAACCAAAATACCTTATTATTTTTTAATTATCTATTATTTATTTTATGCTGTGTGAGCTTTCTCTAGTTGTGGCGAGTGGGGGCTTCTCCTGCTGTGAAGAGCGGGCTCTAGGCGCATGGACCTCAAGAGTTGTGGCATGTGGACTCAGTAGTTGCAGCTCTTGGGCTCTAGAGCACAGGCTCAGCAGTTGTGGTGGGCGTAGCTGCTCTGTGGAATGGGAAATTTTCCTGGAATGGGGATTGAACCTGTGTCCCTTGCATTGGCAGGTGGACTCCTATCTACTGAGCCACCAGGGAAGTCCAACATCGTACATTATTGAAGTTCTGATTCTTAAAAAATCTGAGAGAGACTTGCCTGGTGATCCAGTGGCAATGACTCCGAGTTCCCAATGCAAGGGACCCCAAGTTTGATCCCTGGTCAGGGAGCTAGATTCCATATGCCATATATGCAACCAAAGATCCCATAAGTCACAACTAAGATCTGGTGCAGTCAAATAACTAACTAAATAAAAATAAATATTAAAAAATCTGTGAGAATACCCATTCAGAATAACAGCTATCTTTGGAGGTGAGAGAAGGGATGTGGTAGGTGAGAGGTACAGAGTGGCTTTAGACGTAAAAATAAAACTCCTTGTTAAGCCAGACCATCAGCATGCACTTAATGGCTTATACATTTCCAGCTGAAAAATATGAATATTATTAAATATTAAACAAACTTTTTCACAGTCTGCCTAAAGAAAGATTTACTTGGCCTTAAAAATGTGCATACCACTTGACTGAGCAGCTCCATTTCTGGGAATCTATTCTGAGGAAATAATCTGAAATGAGGACAAAGATTTATGTGCCAAAGATTCATCACAATGTTATTTCTAATTTAAAAATCTTGAAATAATTTAAAAAGTCTAACAAAGAAGAATGACTGGGCAAATTATGCTGCATTTATGAGCTGGGATATTATAATACTTCTAAAAAAATGCTTACAAAGTGTTTTTAAGGGTATAAGGAAATGCATTTGATGAAATTTTAAGTGGAAAAACAGAAAATGAAATTATGCATGAAATAATATTTCAAAGTTCTGAAAGAGGCTGAAAAACAAAAGACTGAAAGGAAAGGGAAATAGTGGGCACCTTTGGGTTGTGCAACTGTGGCCCTTTGGACTTGTTCTAAGTTCTAATTTTAAACAACTGAGTATGTACTACTTTTGGGTGGGGGGCACACCGTGGAGCTTTTGGGATCTCAGTTCTCTGACAGGGACTGAATCCAGGCAACATCAGTGAAAGGCTGGAATCCCAACCACTAGGCCACCAAGGAACTCCCAATATGTATTACTTTTATAAAATGGACAAAAAGTTGTCTTCCTGTAGGTTTGATCCCTGGGTTCAGAAGATCCCCTAGAGAAGGGAATGGCTATCCACTCCAGTATTCTTGCCTGGAGAATTCTATGGACAGAGGAGCCTGGCAGGCTATAGTCTGTGGGGTCGCAAAGAGTCGGACACAACTGAGTGACTAACACTTTCACTGTCTGTTTTTGTCATCAGAAATCTTCTACATGTATGTGTATGGCTGAGTTCCTTTGCTCTTCACCTGAAATTATCACAACAGTGTTAATCAGCTATGCTTGGTTGCCTCAGTTGTGTCTGACTCTTTGCGACCCCATGGACTGTAGCCCGCCAGGCTCCTCTGTTCATGGGATTTCCCAGGCAAAAATATTGGAGTGGGTTGCCATTTCCTTCTCCAGTCAATCAGCTATACCCAGTACAGAATAAAAAGCTTTAAGAAAAGTCTTCTGGAAGGTTCCTATATTGTCTCTTGGCCTAAATAATGTGCTGCTGCTGACAAGGCAACTCACGGGGGTATGGGAGGGCATTTTGGAGTTCCTGGTCCCCAAACAATTTGGTGTCTTCTGTTTGGAGAGGGGGAAAGCCCAGTAGGAGACCCAGGTAGGTACACAGCAATGTGGAGAACTGTGGCCACGTGAGGTGATGGTGTGAGGTTTCTCTGGTGTGTACACACACACATACACACTCATTCACACACACACACTCACTCACACACTTGCCTCCCCACAGTGTCCCTGCCCACATTCCACCCGGCCTGAGCGCCATGGGAGGAAGGTATGTGGCAGGCGTCCAGGGGCCTCTGGGGCAGTTGTCTCAGGGCCCAGGTGGCCGCAAGGCAGGAGTTGCAGCTGTGTGTGTCGTCAGGGAGGGTGCGGGGGGAGCTGCTCTGCCCTCCTCTTTCTTCTTCATGTCCCCTCCTCCTTCTTCAGTCCCGTCAGTCACCCGGGGAGGAAAGGGTTTGGCGAATTTAACTAGTTGCTGACAGCTCAGAGTAAGGAAGCAGTCAACCTGTGCTGAGCTGCAAGCACATGATAAGCCTTGTGGAGCTGGGTCCCCAGAGAGAGCTGGTCCCCAGAGAAAGCTGGGGAGCAGTTGGTTTGGATCTCTTCAGGTTTCCTTCTTGGGATCTGTGAGTGTTGTTCCTTGCTTCCTGGATGTTAGTTAGAATAGGAAAAAGGAGTCCGGAATGGTGCTGGCCTTTTTTCTGTTCTAACTGCCTAACGCTGAATATACCTCTAGGTGTGTGCTCAGGGAAATGAGCTACGCTTAGAAGCAGAGGCTGCAGCTGAGGGGAGGTCTAGGCTTGCCATAGAATCAGGAGAGGGCAAACAAACAAAAGGCCCCACGCCTCCTCTCCACAATCTTGAGCAAATGTTAAAATACGTACGCTGATTGGCCAAAAAGTTCATTTGGGTTTTTGCATCCAATGTTGCAAAAGTACCCAAACAAACATTTTGGCCAACTCAAAGTGTATTTATATACTTTAAATACATATTTACATATATTTAAACTATATATAGTTTGATATATATTTACATATTTTAAAATATATTTAAAGATGTTTGATATATGTATGTATCTATGCTTGATATATATGTATATGTATATAGGACTTCTCTGGTGGCTCAGATGGTAAAGTGTCTGCCTACAGTGCTGGAGACCTGGGTTCAATCCCTGGGTTGGGAAGATCTCCTGGAGAACGAAATGGCAACCCACTCCAGTACTCTTGCCTGGAAAATCCCATGGATGGAGGAGCCTGGCAGGCTACAGTCCACGGGGTCACAAGAGTTGGACACGACTGAGCGACTTCACTTTCACTTTTCTTTTATATAGGTACATGATTTTTAATTTCATAATATTAGGCAGAGATTAATAAGCAAAACTTATCAAGTCAAGGCCTTACTCCTCTTCCCCCCCCAACCATACAGTTCCCTTCTTCACCCCTCCTTCCATAACATAACCACTGTTAGATCTTTTAGTTATTTTATTTACTTGTTTTTGGCATTGTTGTCATCGTTTCCAAGTTATGTGCTTATCACGCTATTTCTTAGGTTTTCCCCCCACTATAGACATACAGATATTATCTATTGATTTCTTAATATGAAGGATGATGATTTAATATTCCAATCTGCCTCCTTCCCTTAACCCCCTCATTTTCCTTTTTTCCAGTTCAGTTCAGTTCAGTCGCTCAGTCATGTCCGACTCTTTGCGACCCCATGAATCACAGCACGCCAGGCCTCCCTGTCCATCACCAACTCCCGGAGTTCACTCAAACTCATGTCCATCGAGTCGGTGATGCCATCCAGCCATCTCATTCTCTGTCGTCCCCTTCTCCTCCTGCCCCCAATCCCTCCCAGCATCAGAGTCTTTTCCAGTAAGTCAACTCGTCGCATGAGGTGGCCAAAGTACTGGAGTTTCAGTTTTAGCATCAGTCCTAATGTAATGACTGTGTTAGCTCGGGTTCTCTGAGAAGCAGAAAACAAGGAAGCACTAAAAATGAACAAGATAGGACTTCCATGGTGGTCCAGTGGTTGAGAATCCGCCTGCCAGTGCAAGAGACATGGGTTCAACCCCTGGTCTGGAAAGAGTCCACATGCCACAGGGCCACTAAGCCCACGCACCTCAGGAAGAGAAGCCGCTGCAGTGAGAAGCCGGGCTCTGCAATTAGAGAGCAGTCCGCACTCACCGCAACCAGAGAAAGCCTGCTCACAGCTATCAAGACTCAGTACGGCCAAAAAATAAACAAATGAATAAATAAACAAAATGAAATTTAAAAAATGAAATGAACAAGATAAAGGTGGTGGTTCCAGGGCCAATCTGACACCATGAAGGAGAGGGGCAAGAAAGGAAGATTGGGTAGGATGAGCCTTAGACTGCAGGGTTGTTCTAAGAAATTCAAGGCCAGGCTGATGTTGAGACCCAGAATCAAGACTGCTCAGTGCAGAAGTCTTGCACTTTGCAGCCATGGCCAGCTCTGGTCCCCCTGCTGTGCTCAGTCACTGGCTGGGAACCCAGGAGATCAAGCCTTCCCTGAAGACTACACTGGGTCCCCAAGGAGGGATGCATTCCCCAAAGCAAGCTGTCTTTGGAAGGGAAGTCTGAGTGGTCCACCTCCACGGCCACCACATTTACATTCTGATGTATGATTTTGTTAATGTTCAGTGCTTCCATTATCATGACTGAATGAATGTTGTTCATAATTGTGTCATATTGTGTACTATAATTGTATTTTCTTTTTTCATTATTTTTCCTCTTTTGGAGTTGTTTACTTACTTTTCTATGTATTTGCCAATTATTCTGCTCCAAATATTCTAACAGAGTATAAAATACCCTACATTGTAACAGAACCCATTGGTATATCCGTCAGTTCTGTTTCTCTATTTTGTTTATCTGTTCCATCTGGAGTCCTATTCTAGGTTGATGGTGCTTTGCTTATTCTCTCATTTGGTGGAGCAAGTCTTCCAGGAGCTTGTTGAAAGGCTGAAAGTGATATCAATATCTGAGCCCTTATAGGCTCTCAGTCCACCCCATATTTGATCATTTCTAAGTCAGCAATCATTGCACCTCAGAATCTGGAAATTATTGTTCTTGGCTTCTCAGGTTACTGTTGAGCAGTCAATGCCATTCAGATTCATGATGACTTATTTGACCTTATTTTTTCTTTCTGGCAGCCTTTAGGGTCTTTTATTTATCTCTAGTGTTCTGAAATTTCACAATAATGTGCTTTATTCTCTATGTGGGGTACTGGGTGGGTCTCTCTAACTAGGAAACTCCTGTCTTTCTCTTTCAGGAGATTTTTGTTGATTATTTCACTCATTTCTTCCATTCTGTTTTTTCGGCTCTCTCTAGAACTTATTATTTGGATATTTGATCTACTGGACTGATCATCTAATTTCCTTAAACTCTGTCCTATTTTTCTATCTAGTTCTGGCAGATTTCCTAAACTTTATCTTCTAAGCCTCTTATAAGTTGTTTTTGTTTTCAGAAAGTTATTTTATTTATTTATTTTTTTACTGTATGTGTTTTTCTTTCTCTTGCCTCACTGAGCATTCTCACTGTGTGTATGTGTATATGTGTGTGTGTTAAGTCGCTTCAGTCATGTCCAACTCTTTGCCACCCTATGGATTCTAGCCTGCAAGGCTCCTCTGTCCATGGGATTCTCCAGGCAAGAATACTGGAGTGGGTTGCCATGCCCTCCTCCAGGGGATCTTCCCGACTCGGGGATCAAACCTGCATCTCTTATGTCTCCTGCATTGGCAGGTGGGTTCTTTACCACTAGAACCACTTGGGAAACCAATATGTGTGTGTGTTTATATATATATATGTATATATATAAACACCACACAAGAGAACAAATTCATACTTTTATTTATTTACTTTTTAGTAAGCTTAAATCTTTGAAGGGTATGTTTGCTCAGTCACTCAATTGCTCAGTCAGGTCCGACTCTGAGACCCCATGGACTGTAGTCTGCCAGGCTCCCATGGCAATAGATTCTGTGTCCAATGCCTTAGGTGGAAGGTTCAGAATCTAGCATGAATCATGCCACTATTTCCATGAGCATGAGCTATCTTTCCCCAAACTACTCTGATTTTTTTTTTTAATTAAGCAGTTTATTTTTAAAAATTGAAGTAGAGAACTCTGATTTTGTTAGGTTATCCAACCAGGAGTTACTCTGTTCTTTGCTTTGTATACATAAGCACATCTCTCAATTACATAGAATTCAATTTCATCTCAAGAATATACACCTTCAATTTTCAGAAGGGCTGTGTGCTCCCTCTGGTTCCGGAGAACCCACTGATAGCCAGCAAAAATGGCCTTGGACCACAGCCTTCCAGACACACTGTTGTTTTAGAAGTCCTGTTCCCAGCAGGTTTCTGCAGGCTTCAAGATGGCAGAAAGAGCCTCAGTGTGTACTTAGGATGCAAGTCTGTCCCTCAAACTCTCTGCTACCTCTGAGTTCCTTTTCCCTACCTGTTTAGCTGTCTTTCATGCCTACAGCTTTCTCCTGTTATATGATGATTCTTTGTTTAGACCTAAGACTGAGCCACCAGAACTCAAATTGGAAGCCCAGCATTGGGGGGGGCCTCCTTTCCCAGAACCTTCTTAGATTCCAATACGCTGGTTCCTGTGGGTGTTCTCCAGACCCCACACCCCCCGTAATTTATTTTCAGTTTCCTCTGTTGTATTCTACAGGAGTTGCTACTGTTTCCCTCAATCTATGCTCAATCTTCCCAACTTTTATTGGCATTTCTTACTTCTGTAATCCACCTTCCCCATCACTGCTGCTCTTATAGTTTTATTTTCCCCCTTATTTTCATTTTACTGGGGTTGTGGAGGGAGAAGGACAGACAGCATATGTCCAATGCAATGTTCTATGTATAATGAGACATCATGCTTCTTCTATGCTTATTATTATACTTTTAACACTCTCCATGCCAACATTCTTTTTAAAAAATGGTTGAAATGGTTGAAAAGGTATATCTTTCATAGGATGTGCTCAGAGGAAACAACTGATTCTCAGCTTTTCATATCCCAAGATGTCCTTCTTCTTCGACACTCTTTTGATCTAGTTCTTCATTAAAGTAATGAAAGGTTACCACTTACTGAGGACTTCGGTGTGTCTCATTTCATCTTCACAGAATCGCTGCAAGGTAGATATTATTATATCCACTTTACAGACAAGGACTGTGGCTCAGAAAGTTTCTCTGGGAAATTCACCTGACAAGACGTGGAGCATGGATTCAACTGGTGCTGATCTGCCTTCCAGGCTGACTGCTCTTTCCAGGGCAGCCTGCTGCCCACCCCAGGGGGTGTTGAGTGCTAGGTGACAGCAGTGACACAGGACTTACATGCCACGAGCTCTGTGGGAGAATGTAATTTTCATGCAGGCAGAGCCCTCATCTGCCCTGTTGACCTCTATTTCCCAAGAATAGTATTTGATGCACTGAAAACACATGATCAATAGTTTTTAAAAGCGCAAACGAATGAATGGATGAATAAATGTGGAATCCTTTAATTCTCAGGGCAACCCAGTCCTGTCTCTTGCATTACCCTTTTGTAAAAGGTTAAAAAATAAGTTTCAGAAATTTGGGACTTCTCTTTTCTGGGGATCTGCTCTTTCTAGGAAGTGGTGTTTTTATGTAATCTGAGGAATAACCTGTGTTAAAGTGTCAGCTAAGACCGAACAGGATAGCTGAATTGGCTTGACTACGTAAGTTCAGAATTATTCAGCACTGGAGTGTGTGCAAACAAAAGGGAACCTTCCTAATCTGTTGGTGGGAATGTAAATTGGTGCAGCCACTATGGTACATAGAATGGAGGGTCCCTCAAAAAACTAAAAGTAGAGTTGTCATATGATCTGGCAATCCCACTCCCAGGCATATATGTGAGACCAAAACTATAATTCAAAAAAGACATATGCACCCCTATGTTCATAGCAGCACAATAGCCAAGACATGGAAACAAGCTAAATGTCCATCAGCAGATGAATGTAAAGAAGATGTGATACATGTATACAATGGAATACTACTCAGCCATAAAAAGAATGAAACAATGCCATTTGCAGCGACCTGATGGACCTAGAGATTATCATACTAAGTGAAAAAAGTCAGAAAACAAAGACAAATAACACATGTCACTGACACATGGGATCTGAAATAGGACACAATGAACTTTTTCTGGGCTTCTGAGGTGGCACTAGTGAGGAACTAGCCTGCCAACGCAAGAGACTTAAGAGACGCAGGTTCAGTTTCCTGGGTCAGGAAGATTCCCTGGAGGAGGGCATGGCAACCTCCTCCAGAATCCGTTCCTGAAGAATCTCATGGACAGAGGAGCCACAGGCTACAATCTGTAGGGTTGCACAGAGTTGAACATGACTGAAGTGACTTATCAGGCATGCACAAATTTTATCTATGGAAGAAACAGACTCACAGACATAGAGAACAGACTTGTTGCCAAGGGGAGAGAAACAATTGCTTTTCATATTTTCTTATCCCAAGATGTCCTTCTTCAACACTCTTTTGATCTAGTTCTTCATTAAGGTAATAAAAGGTGAGGGAGTTGGGGAGGGAGGAATTGAGAGCAGATGCTTCAGACTTTATTTTTTGGGCTCCAAAATCACTGCAGATGCTGATTGCAGCCATGAAATTAAAAGACGCTTACTCCTTGGAAGGAAGGTTATGACCAACCTGGATAGAGTATTAAAAAGCAGAGACATTACTTTGCCAGCAAAGGTCCGTCTAGTCAAGGCTATGGTTTTTCCCGTGGTCATGTATGGATGTGAGAGTTGGACTGTGAAGAAAGCTGATCATCGAAGAATTGATGCTTTTGAACTGTGGTGCTAGAGAAGACTCTTGAGAGTCCCTTGGGCTGCAAGGAGATCCAACCAGTCCATTCTAACGGAGATCAGTCCTGGGTGTTCATTGGAAGGACTGATGCTAAAGCTGAAACTGAAATACTTTGGCCACCTCATGCGACGAGCTGACTCACTGGAAAAGACTGATGCTAGGAGGGATTGGGGGCTGGAGGAGAAGGGGACGACAGAGAATGAGATGGCTGGATGGTATCACCGACTCGATGGACATGAGTTTGAGCAAACTTGGGGAGTTGGTGATGGTCAGGGAGGCCTGCCGTGCTGTGATTCATGGGGTCACAAAGAGTCGGACATGACTGAGCGACTGAACTGAACTGAATTGAATATATCTAATGGATAAGCAACAAAGTCCTACTGAATAGCACAGGGAACTATATTCAGTATCCTCTGATAAATATGATGGAAAAGACTATGAAAACGAATATATATACATATGCATAACTGAATCACTTTGCTGTACAGCATAAATTAACACATAAATTAACAGCATAAATCAACTATGTTTAAATAAAAGAAAAGTAAAAAAATGATTCTCCAACATTCATTTAGCAAAATACTATCAACTGTTCACTGTGTGCTATTGGACTAGGAGACTGAAATTCATTAAATCTCATCCTAGTTTCACAAAAATCCTGCCAGGTAGTTGAATGGTCTAAAACCAGTTTCTGAAATATCTACTTGCTCACTGAAGAATTTGCTTAAAATTCAACCCCTGTTTGAGAATCTGGACCTCATTTTAGTGTCCTGTATTTTCTTGGCATTTTGGAGTCATTTGATGATTTAAAAAAAAAAAATTTAGCTCCTTGAAGGGCATATCTAACTTAATTTTGTATTTCTATTATGTATCGCTTGAGCTTGCAGGATTTTTAAAAAACGATGGGATTGTTTTGGACACTTGAAAGTGCCTTTTTCTATCTGACCTAGTTTTGAATAGTTAAGCTGTTTTTAGTCAGTTTATGTAAAGCCTTTTATTCCGAGTTTAAATTAAATTAAGTTTTAATTTAATTTAATGTTTACTTCCAGGACACCTGAACGGATGTAGAAATGCTCCAAAGGGGACTGAAGTTACATAAGATATTCTTCAACCAGACTGTGATGAGGAAAAATTGAAGACAAAAGCCAAAGCAATCCACTCACTACCCGCTCCCTCTTTTCCTCCTTCCTCTCCCCCGACTACCATTCAAGGAAGAGGCAAAGTTCCTTCTGGCTCCCTATTTTTGTGATTCTAGGTATCAAATGCTATTTTCTCTTGTTCTCTTGAGTCAAAGGAAAGAACTCATGTATTTGGAGCAGGCAAAACTTCTGGCAACTTCTCCAATAAGCTGACCTACCTGTTCATCCAAAAACTATTCTCTAAAACATCAGTGGGGCATGCGAATGGCTTAAAATAGAAAAGACTAAAACAGCCATAGAAATAGATAATGTTACAGCACTTGCACAGTTACTTTATTAATTGTAGAAATGCTTATAATAATTCAAACAGATAGCAAAAGGGAGAATTACATTCTTTCTACTTGCCTAACACATCCTTGGATCAGAATATGTGAAATTTGTTAGAAGTGTTAATTAGTTGACTGTGTCCCTATCTTTGATAGGAGAAAATGGAATCAAATTGCTCATAGCAATTTGAGTAACGGAATTATTTTATTTCTTTTTTTTTGAGTAACGGAATTATTTTAGAACGTGGACCTGTCAAACTCAATCTAGGAATGCTCACAAACTGTATATTTTATTACTTTTTCTTTAAAGGTCAAAAAATAGATGATTCTTGGGACTTCCCTGGTGGTCCAGTGGCTAAGACTTCA
The DNA here is from genome assembly GCF_049115385.1 of Moschus berezovskii. Lineage (NCBI taxonomy): Eukaryota > Metazoa > Chordata > Mammalia > Artiodactyla > Moschidae > Moschus > Moschus berezovskii. The sequence continues at coordinate 92,770,661 of NC_142469.1, read as the reverse complement.
TGTTCCCAATGCAGCCGGTCCTGTGTTCAATCCCTGGTCAAGGAATTAGTCCCACATGCTGCAACCAAGAGTTTATATGCCACAACTAAAGACCCTACATGTAGCAGCTAAAAGACCCGATATGCTGCAATGGAGATCAAAGATCCCGCGTGCCTCAAGTAAGACCTGGTGCAGTCAAATAAATACATACATATCTTAGAAAATGATGATTCTTAAAAAAAAAAAGACAGCACATCTGTATCTGTTTTCATATTTGAAAAACTATTGGGGTATCAACCTAACTTCAGAAAAATTTCTTTCAAATTCCTTGGATATTATCTGGAATGAAAATGATGTCCTTCTGACACTGCAGTGCTATGAGGGTAGCTAAGGTCATCTGACTGTCATTGCTTATTGGTCCCCAGTGATTCTGATCAGTGTCTCTGAGGCTGACTTACTGGAAATTCTCAGCCCAATCAGCTGGCTGGTCTGGGTGTAATGAACTAAATGTTCCTCCATGCTACAAAATTCTATCATTCGAACTCTTCAGGCATTAGAATTATATTTGGAGAAGTCTATCCATAGGGATGGTGACCAAAGTGGTTTTTAACCGTGTTGCTGACCCCGGTGACTGAACTGGCCATCTGATTGTGTTGGGAGCCACGTCAGCTGCAGGTACATTCATGTGTGACTTGTGTAGACTCTGGGACCAAACTGCCTAGCTTCAAGCACTGGCTCCCACACATGCCAGTTCTGTGACTAGCTGTGTATTGACTTTCCTTATCAGTAAAACAAGGATTTTATGTATCTACCTCATTGGGTTTTTGTGAGGATAAAATGAGCTAATACGTCTAAAGAGTTAAGAATAGTGCCTAGCACCTGGTAAGTGGTATATTAAGTGTAAGTTAAGAATGTATTACTATCATGATTATTTATGTGATGTATTTGAAATTACACAAGGTGCTTTTCGGTTCCAGATGCATAGGAGTGCATTTGTAGGTACGTTAAACCGGCAATTGCTCCTTTTATAACCCTGGAAATGAAATTTCCTAACAATGCAAGTTCTCATCATTTCACTTTGCAGGCCGCTTTCTCCTCATCCCCGCTTTTTTTTATTTTGCATGTACAATATACCCTCTTCCTCCATCCGAGATTACTTCACTCTGCTTTGGAAAATGTTTCTGTGATACTCACGACCCCCGTGAACCCTCTTCTTTTCTCTCACACTTTCAAATTTACTTTATCTTATTTTTAATTACCCAAGTGACAAGGGAAGTGGTGGATAAAAGGTTGAATCATGTTGTTGACAAGCTGCATCAAAATGAAGGGGGGAGCTGCAAAATGAGAGAGTCCCAGGCTTGATAGGAGGGGCCTAGGTTCCTTCTGCATTCAAAGTTCTGTGACTGCCGTTTCAGACCCAGATCCATATTTTATTACCATTTTATCTTCTACCTTATTGGGTTAAGCGCTAGACTAGAGCTTTTAGATGATCATTTAATGCTCACAGCAACTCCTTGAAGGTAGGTATTATCTCACATCTTACAGACGAAGAAAAACAAAAATAGGGAGGTAAATAATATACCAAGACCACATAACTGGGAAGTAGAGAGCTAGTTAGAACCCATGCATTCTTATTCCAAGCTCTATTCTCCTCCCACTGTTCATAATCCCTTCTTTACATAACCATAGAAGCAAAATAATAATGGTCAAATTTCACTAAGATCATGCCCTTGAAACAAAAAATCCCATTCAGAACATAGAAGTTTCCATATAGCTCTTCACTGCCCTCTAAGTAGACCAACCATTTATACAGAACTCACTCTTCCATCCATCCTTTCATCCACCTGTCTTTCTAATCATCTCTCTGTTCTCTATCCATCCAATCACATATCCATCCACTCATCCGTCTATCCTTTTATGACCTATTTAGTATATTCCAGGCTTGTAATAAGTCCTAACTGAGTCCCTATAGTTAAGGAATTCTCAATCTAGGGAAAGGAACAACATATAAATAAAATTTGCAATATAATGTGGTGAACATTAATACACAGTGGTTCTTACATGTTAGAAAAATGCAGGAGAGGTGGGGAGGAGTGTTTCTAACTCTTCCTAGGGGAAACTTTTAAAACTAGGATCTCTGGTATTTTAGAAGGTCAAAGAAGGAACCGTTTGAAATTGGGCAAAGTTTTCTCAGAAGGGTTTGTGCCGAAGGAGGAGAGAAATAGGAGTCTGAGGCAGTATAGAGGGGTTTAAACTCTGTTAATGTTTGAGTTGATCAAGAGTTTGCCAGAAACCAAACATGGAGGAGGATATTCCAGACCTCCAAAAAACCCTTGTTGGTGGAAAAGTACATGAAAATTATTTGCTAGGATTCCAACTTAGAGTATCATTCAAAAGAGGAGAAAAAGCACCAAGGATAGGTGGTTAGGGTTTAGATAAAGAAAGGACTGCTGTGCAAGGCCAAGAATTTAATTTTCAAGGATATTAAAAATGCTCTCAAAAGCATTATTACAGTCCATTGTAAAATTATATCATTAAAAATTACAGCTCATTGTAAAATTTATTCTTCAATGCCCTTAAAATAAATAATAGATGTTCTTTCTGTCCATTTCCAGAAACTTGTAACAGATTCTCTATATTTGGGGGTAAATTTGCATTCAAAAGTTGAGCTGGGATCCTAAGCTTGTTTCTGGGGAATAATGCGTTCTGAATTCTAAACAACACTTTACAAAACTCTTTGTGACTTGGCATGGTGGAACAGCCTTAGAGACCTGCCTGATGTTCAAATATGGGGCAAGGAAAGAAGATGTGGCCCCAAATGAAGACCTGCTTATTCTGTTACCAAAATGTGGCAAAAGAGACTTCTGGAAGTGAATTTTACTTGAGGTAATGGTAATTAAATTTTTGAGCTAGGTTTTAACCTGGATGTCTCTGCAACCCTACGTTTTATTTTCTTCCCAACCCTCTTGGATTGAAGTTAAATAGGTTAGTTAAATTAAGATATATAAATCTATCATCTGTATATAAATATCTCTATATCTAGCATCATCTGCCAAAAAGGAGGCTGATCTGAACTGGAACTGTTTCTATAGATTTCAAGGCTCATTTGCCAGTCTCCTTAGCTGGGACAGAGCGATGTTTCTAAGCCTGAGAATTCCTCTTTCTGTCTGAGTTGATCAATACATCTTTTTGCATCCTCCAGCACAAAAACCCAAATGTGCTTCCTTTTCTAAAAGGGAGCCTCTGTCTTGCTGGGATTAAGAGGGCATAGTCCCATGACACAGTTTGCACTCACTTTTTGGCATCCAAAATACCTTCCCTCTTTCAAGAACTGCGGGCAGCCAGTCAAGAGGGGACAGTATTTTGGCATTTGGACTGAATATCTTACCTGCCAACTGGGCTGCTCGTAACCCATTGTTTCTGAAAGTGGGGGAAGCACATGCAGCAGGAACGGGCTTTGTGCTGTCAGAACACTTGATGAGCACATCTGCACTGAGTCAGGAGGAAGCCTGCCAGCTGTGTTTGTTCACTGCTTCCTGCACCACTTTCCTCGGACTCCTGAGCACTCTCGGAGGGCAACTGTTAGCTCTCAAGACTCATATTTCATTTCTTTACTTTATTGATACCATAACCATGGAATCACTCATTTTATACAGTTGCCCTGACTGACATTCTAGCACTTTTCTCTCAATTACTCATCACCTTCTAGGCTTTAGTTCTGGTGTCAATCTTCTCAAGGAGGGGAGTGGAAATTAACCCAAACAGAGGTTCACGGGCTCCATATGTTCAAACTGATGCTTCTTCCAGGATTCCCTTCCACAGTTCTATTTTCATTCAACAAATATTGATTGGATAGCACCTGGACTAGGTATTGTCCTCAGCTTCTCGGAGAAAATGGTGAGTGGAATAGTCTTCCGGAAATAACCCGAGAAGCCTCCTCCACTCCCCAAAGCCCAGTCCAGATCTGGAAAAGGAGCCAGAAGGACCTCGGGAGCAAGGCAGGGGGTGGGGAGGGCTTGGCGAGGGGAGCATGGCATAGCTCAGAATCCATGCCTCAAGCCATGGGGCCCTCAGACCCTTGCTCACAACCCCTGTATCCTTCTTTTTCCTTTAATCAGTTTTAATGAGCAAATCTGATCTCCTTTTTAATTTAGAGGAAAGAGAACCGCACATTCTATAATAGAAAAAGGAAGGGAAAACGTTGTTCAGCCAGCTGAGAAGAAGACTTCAGTAGGATATTAAATGCTAAAAAGTTAATCAGACGGTCCTGGTCCCCTGAGGCTTGGAATATGAAGTTCAGAGTTCCATCCTTCATTCCTGGCATGTGAGGAAATATTTTCAGATAATTTCATAGATAAGCCGAGGGTGGAAAAGCTCTGGCTCTTAAACAGTAAAAACTTTTCTTGGCTTACAGAATTGTTTTAGAGTCTTGGGGGCAGAATTTTACATAAATATCTACATAATTTTTTAATATATTTTATATAAATGATAAGTCACAAAAACACAAAACCTAGCAGAGGAATTTCTAGATAGCAGAGGCTTCCCAGTCTCTTGGAATTCTGATAGATTCATCAATTGCATTGAAAATCCCACCAAGTTATTTCATACCTGTTCGCTACCACGGTCCCCTCCCGAGTATTCCTGCCCAAAGGTCAGAAGGATACTTCCTTACAGAAAAAGTCTTAAATTTCAAAAACAGACAGCCTACATACCCTGCCATCTTGATCCTCCATGAAGGGAGCTGCCGTGTTGCTATCAGGCCATACGTTCGAATGTTCTCCAACTTCCTTTCTGACTCAGATCGAATGAATTCTCAGCGCTGATGTAAGGCTCTTAATAGGAATCTGTTTTCAATTCGGGGCAGATGTGGGACACTCTTGTAGCTCTAGGGATTATCAACTTTAAAACAAATCGCCTTCAGGATGATAAGTCAAGAGGCAGTAACTGCTTCCTGAGGCCTCCTTGGGGTTCCTTCCAAATGCTTAACATATAACACAAGAACTATGGCTCAAAAGAAGGTTTTGCTCCTGAGGTTCCCAGGCTTTAGAATGAAGCTCGCAAATACTCCTCAGAAACAAAGCTTGTAAATACATCTCAGAGCAATGAAACAGAAATTCAGATATTTTCGTAACATGCAAAAGTGATCAAAATGTCCCTGTCTCCCCCTCCCCCTGCCCCTTGCTGCCCCCCTCCCCTATCTATCTGAGCACTATGTTTGTTTCATGGATTAGAGTTTTTCCACAAATTGAAATTGAATTGTTCTGGTTCAGAGTTTTCTTGGCTCAAGGAAAGGAAGGGGAGGACTATTCCAAGACTTCCACAGAGAAACATCCAGAAATCAATTTAACACGATAAGTTTAATGCTCTACAATTAGCATTCCCACAGCACGAACTGCCTGCAACTCAAAGCATGCTTGGTTCTGAGTCACTCTGTAGGCTTGGCTCATCCACCAGGATTTTAGACTCACACACATACGAAAAAGATAGCTGTTGCTTAATATAGTTTAACCCAAGTTAATAACCCTGAAAAGAGGTTAAAAGAAACTACTAACTTACAAAACAATCTGAGGGCAAAATTTTAAGACTATTAAATGCAATTTTTCAACATTTTACATACAACTTTAAAATATTAAAAGTCAGTGTGTGTTTCCCCATAGAAGCAGACACAGATAAGTTTCGGTAAAAATTCGATCCCTGGATCGGGAAGATTTTCCTGGAGTAGAAGATGGCAACCCACTCCAGTATTCTTGCTTGGAGAATCCCAGGGACAGAGGAGCTTGGCGGCCCACAGTCCATGGGGGTCAGAGAAAGTCAGACATACAAAGTAGACAGACAGACAGAAACATTAGTGAAGAATTAGAAAATAGTCACAGTAAATTACATATTTAGAAGACACAGTCTATTCTTTAACATTAATGAGTGTGGCGTAACGAAAAGTCACCCACCAATGAACACTAGGCCTATTGTTTCTCTTATCTTCATAGGGAAAGACAGATTAAATTTTCCACTAGCTTACACATGTGCTAAATAACAATTAAGCAGCATTATATGGGGGTGTTAAGAATTCTGTATAGAACATAAAGAGACCTATCCCCAGATCTCTTTCACTAGAGTGGCTTTGGGCAAGCCACTGCCCAGGCCACAGTTCCATCGGCTGAATTAGGCAGGTGGTTTCTAAAATCCAAACTTTGTATGTCAGTTACAAGGTTAATGCATTAATGATGCATTAATCAAGGCTTGGTAGAAAAGAGAAGGTAAAGGCCTCTTCCTTCTTTTGTTTTTAAGAGTAATCATTAATGGCCACTAGCTGGACATCTCAGACAAAATTTTTTCTGCCTTGAAACATATAAGTATGGCCATAAGGGAAGTTTAAGCTGAAAAGCTGAATCTGAAGAGTAAAGAAAGCTATTAATACAACTTATACAAATCAGACACACACACACACACACAGACTTGATGGGTATGGGAAAATGGTAACCTAAGGCATTCCTCAGAATTTCATCCTGCTTGCAGGCATTAATAATGTACTTGCTTAGCAAATTTATTAAGATTCATTGATTGTTTTTAATATGAAATTAAAAGACGCTTACTCCTTGGAAGGAAAGTTATGACCAACCTTGATAATATATTAAAAAGCAGAGACATTACTTTGCCAACCAAGGTCCGTCTAGTCAAGGCTATGGTTTTTCTCATGGTCATGTATGGATGTGAGAGTTGGACTGTGAAGAAAGCTGATGGCCGAAGAATTGATGCTTTTGAACTGTGGTGTTGGAGAAGACTCTTGAGAGTCCCTTGGACTGCAAGGAGATCCAACCAGTCCATTCTAAAGGAGATCAATCCTGGGTGTTCATTGGAAGGACTGATGCTAAAGCTGAAACTGCAATACTTTGGCCACCTCATGCGACGAGTTGACTCACTGGAAAAGACTCTGATGCTGGGAAAGGTTGGGGGCGGGAGGAGAAGGGGACGACAGAGAGTGAGATGGCTGGATGGCATCACCGACTCTGTGGACATGAGTTTGAGTGTACTCTGGGAGTTGGTGATGGACAGGGAGGCCTGGCATGCTGTGATTCATGGGGTTGCGGAGAGTCGGACACGACTGAGCGACTGAACTGAACTGAACTGAACTGAAGGAAAGTCAGATGTTGTTAGTGAACAGTGAGTTGTTTTGAAATATGAGGATAAGATGGGGAACACCTGGTGTGGAAGATGGAACGTGTGAAGTGGTAAGAAAAAAAAGCAGGAATTACAAATCTAGTTCTAGGGCTGCTACTGATTAGCCTTACTGCTCCCTTAGAGGTGTCCATCTCCTCATCTATACAAGAGGGCGTTGGTCTTTCCACCCTCTTAACTGCCCATAATCAAAAGAGAAATTTTACTCAATAGGATATAGCTTTTATTTTAGAGTTTGACTCTCAGAAGCACTGAAACCAAGACTATAAATTCAGTTCAGTGTACACGTGAAAACAACTATAGATCAGGCAAAGATCCACAGTTAATCTGTGATACAGTCTTTTCCCCAACTGTGGGACATCCCCACTTACCTGCAGAAAAGAGCTCAGATAAACCAGTAAAGTCCCGCTTTTTCTGCTACTGCTTAGTCGCTAAGTCTGTCTGACTCCTTGCAACCCCATGGACTGTAGCCTGTCATGGGATTTTCCAGGCAAGAATACTGGAGTGGGTTGTCATTTCCTTCTCCAGGGGATCTTCCTGACCCAGGGATGGAATCCGAGTCTCCTGCAGTGGCAGGCATCTTCTTTACTACTGAGCTAGGGAAGCCCAAAGTCCTGTTACATAGCGTCATAATAATTAAGATTTCCTTTCAATAAACTTATTTACATTTCTCAGTTATAATTTGATAATACACAAACATTTAAAAAATCATGTATAATATTGATGTTGTGGGTTGAACTGTGTCCTCCATCCTCCAAATTCATAAGGTGAGGCCTAACCCCATACCTTAGCAGATGATCTTATTTGGAGATAGGGTAATTTAATCAAAATGACATCACCAGTGCTGCTAAATTGTTTCAGTTGTGTCTGACTCTTTGCAACCCTATGGATTATAGCCGCTAGGCTTCTCCGGCCCCAGGATTCCCAGACAAGAATACTGGAATGGGTTGCCATTCCCTCCTCCAGGGGATCTTCCTAAACCAGGGATTGAACACACGTCTCTTACTTCTCCTGCATTGCCAGGCAGGTTCTTTACCACTAGTGCCACCTAGGTGTGGGCATGAATTCAATGTGACTGGTGTCCTTATAAAATGAGGGGAATTTGGACACAGAAACATACTTATAGGCAGAAAGCCAGGTGAACAGGAAGACAGCCATCTAAAAGGCAAGGAGAGAGACCCAGAACAGATCCTTCCTTCACAGTCCTCAGAAGGGACCAGCCCTGCCAAAATCTAGATTTTGGACTTACAGTCTTGAAAACTATGAGACAATCCATTTCTGTTGTTTAAACCACTCCATCTGTGCAACTACTTAGTTACCGCAGATTGAGCAGAGTAACGACTGGCATCCTCTGAACAATGACTGTGCATTATCTTGTGCACTTGCTGTTGTTTTTCAGCCACTGTCTGACTCCTTGAGACCCCATGGACTGCAGCGTGCCAGGTTCCTCTGTTCTCCACTATCTTGCAGAGATTGCTCAAACGCATGTCCACTGAGCGGGTGATGCTATCTAACTGTCTCATCCTCCGTCCATCCTTCTGCCTTTGCCTCCAGTTATTCCCAGCATCAGGGTCTTTTCTTCCCATCAGGCAGTCAGTGTCAGAGCTCAGCTCCGTTCAGCATTAGTCCTGTCAGTGAATATGCAGGGACTGTGCACCGTCCATGGGGCTCTCCAGGCAGGAATACTGGAGTGGGCCACCATCTCCTCCTCCAGTGGGTCACGTTTTGTCAGACCTCCTCACTATGACCGTACATCTTGGGTGGCCCTGCATGGCGTGACTCACAGCTTCACTGAGTCATGCAAGCCCCTTCGCCACAACTAGGCTGTGATCCACGACTGTGCACTGACACTGGACCGACAGTGAGGAAAGGCCAACAGCAGCAATAGTTTTGAAAATCAAAAACTAAAATTAAAATTAGTATTTTATTATTAAAATAAAATAATAATTTATTATTAAAATAGTTTCAAAAATGCCCTCTCCATTCCAACATACAACATAGCACAACTAATTCAACAAAGCACACAAAATACAAAAAATAAAAAATAAAGCCCTAGAGAAGTCCAGGAATAGGGAGGATACCCACGACTGCGTTCTTATTCAAGGTACCATGTGCTGACTCAGCTAAAGAGTTGGGGGTCACCTCTGTAACCCTACCAGCTCTTCTGTAGGGCATGCCAATCCAAGTATTTACAACATATCCTCTTATTAATCCTAATAACTTTCCACCAAATCAGAACAAATGAAGCAGTACTGTGTCATTGTTTCATATCACAAAAAGTTAGGCTACATTGACTCTTTCTATTAAAGCACTTTATCAAAAATAAATGCAAATGCAAAGAAACAGCACGGTGAATGCACATTAAAACAAGCACTATTATATAAAACAAGTTGATACAGTTTCCACAGATTAGATTCAGACCAGATTGTGCACCATTATTCTCAAATGCCTCATCTGGTGAAGTTTGGAAGTGAGTCAGTTTTATAAAACCATCATGAAGGAAATGCAAATATTCTGAACGTATATGTTAATTAAAGTCAATTTCCATTATCTTTTGTCTTAAGAAGCTCAGAATTAACCATACTCTCTAAAAAGTGACAGCATTTATAGCTCAAACAAAGCTGAGACAAAGGCAGGACTCGGTGCAGGAAACAGGAAGGAGGAAAGCTTTTAGAGCTAACTACCTTAGTCAGGCAAGTGGATGTGGCCCCAGAGGAAATGAGATTCTCTAAGATTAAAGTCTTCAAAGGCAATGGCCTAATGTTCAGTGGGAACTGACAGATCAGTGGTTCTGGCAGAGTCTGATGCTTTCAATCAGTGAGGAGGAGTGGAATTATCTATTGCAATGCACAATTAGAATTGAGCTGTGTTTTCCAACTTGGATATCAGCAGTTGGTTTTTCTTCCCCTTCAGGTTTGCCGTAGTAACTTGCCTCCATGTTATTTCCATTAACGCTCATCTGCCTCACTTTCCCATGAGAGCTAAAAGTAATAACTTAGGTTTTATAGAGCGGTACAACATATATCTTTTGTAGGGAAAATTTTAGTTATTCCATTCCCATTGTGCGCACCACAACTTGAGTTTATTATTTTATTCCACACTATTCAAACGTTTAGTCTTCTGCTCATAAAATTCATAAGCTTTCCCATGGTTTAGAGATGAACCAAGTGTGAAGATTTTAGATGATATCCTTTCTAACTCTCAGACTATGATTCAACACAGTATTTCTCATAATTGTCTGTTGAGAAAAGGCAGCTGGAGGTGCTTATTGAAAATGCAGACTCCCAGTGCCTTCATTGAAGGGTTGATTCTGTAGTTATGGTGGGTCTCTGGGGCTCCTGATCCGGAGAAGGCAATGGGAAGCCACTCTAGTACTCTTGCCTGGAAAATCCCATGGATGGAGGAGCCTGGTAGGCTGCAGTCCATGGGGTCACTAAGTCAGACACGACTGAGCGACTTCACTTTCACTTTTCACTGTCACACATTGGAGGAGGAAATGGCAACCCACTCCAGTGTCCTTGCTTGGAGAATCCCAGGGACAGGGGAGCCTGGTGGGCTGCACAGAGTCGGACACGACTGAAGTGACGCAGCAGCAGCAGCAGCAGCAGGGACTCCTGATCACCAGACAAGCTTGAGAAATATTTTATTTCCTGACATAGGTGGACTGTGGAATCACTTGGGGAGAAAAAAAATAGTACTCAGTCTGGGTCCACTCCTAGAGAATCTGATTTTATTGGTCTGGGTTGTGGCCTGAGTATCTGGATTTTTAGAAGCTTCTGGTTGCTTCTAATTGTGCAGACAGGGTTGAGAATCACTGACTTCAAAGAAACGACACTCAGTTAAGTGAAACAGGTGTGAAAGCAACGTATACCATTCTCATTAAGAAATCCAACGTGCTTTCATTTATTTATTTTATTTTGGCTGTGCTGGATCTCTGCTGTGGCATGCGGGCTTCTCTACTTGTGTCACACAAGCCAGGTTGCCTTGCGGCATGTGGGATCTCAGTTCCCTGACCAGGTGTCGAACTTGCGTCCCCTGCATTGGAAGGCAGATTCTTAAAACCCTCAATGTGCTTTTATATACATGTGTGTCATTTGAACCCTTGAAAATCTGCTCAGATGGGAGGGGTAGAGCTCTTTCTTTTACAGACAAGCAAACTGAAACTTAGAGAGGTGAAGAGGCTTGATCGAGGTATGAGTAGAAGCAGAATTGTGGAATTGGTGAGATCTGCCTTACCTATTGGAGAAGGAAATGGCAACCCACTCCAGTGTTCTTGCCTGGAGAATCCCAGGGACGGGGGAGCCTGATGGGCTGCCGTCTATGGGGTCGGACACGACTGAAGCGACTTAGCAGCAGCAGCAGTCTTACCTATTCTGCTTGCTTATGCTTCTTTGCTTTTTAATAGCACACCAGCTGTCCTAGACTCCCCTTAAAATTAAAACAAAACCAGACTTTTGGTTGCCTAGAGCTTCCCTTACATTAGAATTGTTATTAATAATACTACGAATAACAACCACATAAGCAGCTAACATTGGGTCCTTTCTACACATTCCTAAGTGCTCTGCATACATTATCTAATTGCCTCAAAGACTCCATAAGGTGGGTTATTATTCCCATTTTACAGATGAGGAAACTGAGGCTTAGAGCTAAGTGACTTGCCAAAGATCACGTTCCTATGTAGCAGTCTTCTTATTTCACCTAAAGCTCTTCCTATTTTCCTTGCAGCCCCCCAGATTTTCGCAAATGGAAGAGAGGAAAAGAATCTGATAAAGTATTTCAGAGAAACCCATTATGGACAATTACACATTTCCTGAATCATATTCCCACTTCTAATGTGGAGATCAGACTTTTTTCAGAAACTTCTAGAGGCTGCCATTCAAAAACGTGAGTATTCAGTTTAATAGAAGAATCATGGGTCAAAAATTCCTAAGTTACCTGCTTTGTCTGCTGCCTGGGTTAATGCTGCCTTCTCAGAGACAGTCCATAATACACTGTTAGCATGTGAAGGCTTGAGCCTGAGTCCCAAGGGCTTTTTATTAGCTGTGGGGTCTTGAGCCAGTCACATCCAGGATGTGGCTTAATGCTCTGAGAGAACCAGATCCAGTTGGAAAATGAATCAATATTCTCATCTTTCTTTTTCTAAGTTTTCCAAAGTACTGAACTTATTTTCCTGCCCTGGATATGTCTGCTGTTGTCACTGTTGCTCATATAAATCATTATTATTGTTACTATATAAATAAAATATATGATACTAGATGCTATACAATAAAATGAAATATATATTATACTTAGAAATAAAGTGCTTTGTACGGTGCTTGGCAGAGAAAGCAAATATCCTAGACATCATCACTGTCGTCATCATCATTAAATTTATTATTTCTCCACTATAGTTAATCACTAATAGTGCAGGAAAACTTACAGAAATATTAACAGGTGGCAGTGACTGTACATTTATTCCTTTATATGCACAGAACATTTAAGTGCCCAGAACTCAAAGTAAACAAAGTCAAGAATCAGGTTGCCTAAAAGTTCAAGAGGCAAGCACCTTCTGTTTAGCTACAAAAACTCTTTACAGAAATTAGGTACTATTTCCTGATATGTTGGAAAGAGAAAAAGCTGTAAAAGAACAGAATCTCTTTATCCCTCCAATTCTGAAGATTGTCATCTGGTGTGGGGATCCTAGCTAACCTCCTGCAAAATTATAGTTACATAAAGATTGAGGAGAAATTATTCTTTTAAGTATACTATAAAGAGAAGGCTGCTAGCTCAACTGTCAGAAGCTTATCCAAAGTGCATTATCCGAAATCACTGTGGACGGTGACTGAAGCCATGAAATTAAAAGACGCCTGCTCCTTGGAAGGAAAGCTATGATAAACCTAGACAGTGTATTACAAAGCAGAGACATTACTTTGCCAATAAAGGTCCAGATAGTCAAAGCTATGGTTTTTCCAGTAGTCATGTATGCATGTGAGAGATGGACCATAAAGAAGGCTGAGCGCCAAAGAATTGATGCTTTCAAATTGTGGTGCTGGAGAAGACTCTTGAAAGTCCCGTGGACTGCAAGGAGATAAGATCAGTTAATCCTAAACGAAGTCAACACTGAATATACATTGGAAGGACTGATAAAGCTTCTATACTTTGGCCACCTGATGCAAACAGCCGACTCATTGGAAAAGAGCCAGATGCTAAGAAAGATTGAGGGCTGGAGGAGAAGAGGGTGACAGAGGATGAGATGGTTGGATGGCATCACTGACTCAATGGATGTGAGTTTGAGCAAGCATCTGGAGATAGTGAAGAACAAGGAAGCCTGGCCTGCTGCAATCTATGCTTCAGGTCGAGCAGTCAGGAAGAGAAGGCATTCAAACTGGAAGAATATGAAGTCGCTATTACGTGTGGGAAGAAAAACATTGCAGGCAAAGAAGTTTGTGAATGTGAAGTTTCTGAGGTGGGGAAAAATGTTTAGTGCAGTTGAGAAATTGGAAAAAGTCAAGTATAATTGAAGTGGGGAGAGCAACGGAGAGGGGGTGTGACACGAGGCCATCAGGTGATCGGGGCTGGACCACACCACCCTCTGGACCATGGTAAGGAGTATGGATTTATTTTAAGTCCAGAGGAAACCACAGAAGAATTTTAAGCAGAGAAGCAACAGGATCTAATTCATGTCTCTGTGTAATTTCTATCATGTGTGGAGGAAAGGCCCTGAAGACAATGATGACCTTTACCTTCCCAGCCGATACTTGTTAAAAAAGCAGAAATTATCAAGTAATCTCCCCCTAATTTTAAAGCAATCTTCCTTCATGTTTCTGGAGGAACGGTAGTTCATCTACATTCTAAACAGGATACTAACAGAAACAGCAAGCTCCAACCTGCCTAGCTGGGGACAGGAATGCATTTTGTAACACTTGGTCAAAATTAAAAATAATAGAGTTATCTTTCAAATTGCAGTCAGTGATGTGCATGTCATTAGGTCTCTTCTTCATCCGAGAGAAGCATTGAGTTGAAAGTGAGCAAGATCTAGCCATATTCAGTCAGTTCAGTCGCTCAGCCGTGCCCGACTCTTTTTGACCCCATGGATTGCAGCAAGCCAGGCTTCCCTGTCCATCACCAACTTCCAGAGCTTGCTCAAACTCATGTCCATTGAGTCGCTGATACCATCTACCCATCTCATCCTCTGTCGTCCCCTTCTCCTCCCACCTTCAATCTTTCCCAGCATCAGGGTTTTTTCCAATGAGTCAGTTCTTCACATCAGGTGGCCAAAGTATTGGAGCTTCAGCTTCAGCATCAGTCCTTCCGATGACTATCCAGGACTGATTTTGTTTAGGATTGACTGGTTGGATCTCCTTGCAGTCCAAGGGATTCACAAGAGTCTTCTCCAACACCACAGCTCAAAAGCATCAATTCTTTGGCACTCAGCTTTCCTTAAAGTCCAACTCTCACATCCATACATGACCACTGGAAAAACCATAACCTTGACTGGATGGACCTTTGTCGGCAAAGTAATATCTCCTCTTTTTAATATGCTGTCTAGGTTGGTCATAGCTTTTCTTTCAAGGAGCAAGTGTCTTTTAATTTCAAGGATACAGTCACCATCTGCAGTGATTTTGGAGCCCAAGCATGTCACTGTTTGCAGCCCAAGTCTGTCACTGTTTCCATTGTTTCCCCATCTATTTGCCATGAAGTAGTGGGACTGGATGCCATGATCTTTCCTTTTTGAATGTTGAGTTTTAAGCCAACTTTTTCACTCTCCTCTTTCACTTTCATCAAGAGGTTCTTTAAGAGCCATATGGGACCCCATTAAGTTTCAGCTGGAGGACGAGGAATCCTGTGCTTCCTCATTTTGGACAGGTAACAGTAAACAAAACGAATGGGTGCCCACCTAGGATCACTTCCATCATAACAGAACTCTTAGCATTCCTGATAAATATAAAAGTTAAGACGCTCAAACTCTACCTGGGCCAACTCAAAAATATGTCCTCCATCATCATGTAACCTTCTCTTTCCATTGTCCAGACAGGAGCATGGAAACAATAAAAGTCAGACTCTCTTTACCCCAAACTCAGGTTTCAGTTCAATGCAAAGCATATTTCTATGGCTGAGTTATGAACTCCAAAAATAGAGGCTTGTCACGGAAATGTAGACAGACGCCTCACTGCAGCCGCGCTCCTGGGCACTGCCATAGTCATCAGTTTTAACGAGAGCTGTTAATATCACCTCCATCAGAATGGTTGCCCTGGGCTGACTTTCTGGGCTGTGCACAGGTGCTCTCGGCCAAAGCTGTAATGTAGGTTATTACATTATCAATGAGGCACAGATGTGCTTTCTGTCTGAACGCAAGGTGGTGTTCCTGCCAAATGCATAACTCTTTCGGTGGGCTGGGGTCTGTTTCTATCAAAATGTCGTTCTAGCTCAGTGAACCTGAGAAGTGCCTTCTGCTTCTCCAGGACAGGAGTTTAGAAAACACGCTTAAGAATGCAAGAAGGCTGGGTTCTCAAAAGGCAGGTACAGGATTTCTTCAGAACACAACACTCATCCTGACACCTTCTGCTCTTTCAGTGAAAGCTTCAGCCACTTCACGTTCACTCATTGACTCGGGAGTTTCTCGGGCTCCCACCCTGTGCAGGTATCCAGAGGAAGTCAGAGATGATTCTGCCAAGGACTTTTGCCCCCACTGTTAGTGAAAGTGTTAGTTGCTCAGTTGTGTCCGACTCTTTGCAACCCCAGGGACTGTAGCCTGCCAGGCTCCTGTGTCCATGGCATTCTCCAGGCAAGAATACTGGAGTGGATAGCCATTTCCTTCTCCAGGGCATTTTCCCAACCCAGGGATCGAACCTGGAACTCCCACACTGCAGGCAGATTCTTTACCATCTGAATCACAATATACTGCAAATATTTCTGCCATTGATGATTTTTTCCCTTCCAACTTCTTTGGAATTGTCTCTTAAGATTTGGGTCTCCGTTGCTGTTCCCTGAGGCTCTAGTCCTAGCATTACGGTATTTTTCTACAGAGTTGAAGGTTTAACTTAATTGCACATCCCCAGTGGCGTCTCCTTTTTCCTAAGCTTGAAACCTCCATTCACTGAGCTTTTTGTTATTCAACTTGGTCCCTGGGATCTATCTGACTTGAAGCCAGATTTTTCTTAAAGCTGGCAGCTCCTGCAGTTAGCCTAGCATCCTACCCTGGCTCTGCCAAAAACAGTGTGGATGCCTGGGTGCTGAGAACTGGCTTTGAAAGGTACCCAGGGGCCACCACCAATGGGGCATCGCACCTGCCTAGTTCTCAGTGTGCAGTCAACCTGTCAGGAATGGTATGGTGGAGCAGGGAGAAAAAAGGTTTCTCCTCCACGCAGGAAGGAGTGGGGTTTGGATCAATCCTGACCTTGAAAGTGACATTGCCTTCCTTGCTGTCCAGAAAAATTGTTCTCTTACACAGAAGCTAAGTGGTGAGAAAGGAGATCAGTACACTGACCACCATGCAGTCTCTTGGCTGTCATTTCAGTTTTTTAAGCATAGAGACAGATACAAGGAAGAACACTGGGAAGTGTGTGTGTGTGTGTGTGTGTGTGTGTGTGTGTGTGTGGTGTCTGAGGAAGAAAGGGAGAAAGAGTTTGGAAAAGCATGCAGTGTTTTGTTTTCCTGGGCATCTGAGAGCACTCAGTTGAGGAAAACCTGAGACCAGCATGGTCAGGACCTAGCATTATCAATCCTCTGTCCTTCAGCGTGCTGCATTCCTCTTGACTGATAACCAAAGATGACAGAGGCTCCTGAAGATAAATGGGTGCTCTACTTCCCATTTCCTTTCTACTCTACCCCCCGCCTCACTTCAGATCTCCCCCCACCTCTACTTATGCCCAGCCCTCATCTGACTGATGCCAAATAGCAGTGGCAGCATGAAGGGATGCCTGGTATGAACCCTGATGCCTGGCCTCTCGACCCCCAGGGACGTGGCTGCTGCTGGGGAGTGCAGGACTGTCATTCCTGCCATCCGGCTCAGAGCCCCAAAGATCCAGGCCAGCTGCAGTGCCCTGGTCGTGCGGTGGCTGTTCTACATGGCTGGCCTCGTTAGGAAGTGAATCTCTTGACAGGCAATTTGCCGCTGCCACCTGTATCTAGAAATCCTTTGCTAAGTCTGTGCAATGCAGGCAACCCCCTCTCTTGTCCTAGGCTTCATTTTCACGACATGGTCTGCCTCTACTTGATGCGCACTGCCCTGCTGGCATTTCCATTTGGCACTTGAGATATTATGATCACCTCTGCTTTCTCCTAGGCAGATTAGACACATGTTTCAGAAATGGGAGGAAGGCAAGGGCATAAGGGACCCAACAGGTGACAATAGAAAGTAATGGCAAACAGACACGCTTCTGACTCAGGAAGACTTGGGTGGTGCTGCAAGTCCCTCCAAGAGAATCTGAATTTGGATGAAATACACAGGTGGAAGGGCTGACTGTATAGGGATTTATTGTCAACGCTGCTGTCAAATGTCAGGAGGAAGTCTTCTTGATGATTACCTCAATGGTAGAAAATGTGGATAACACATTAATATCTACAAAGCACTTTTTAGGACCTCTACCAACTACAGATGCTGTTGCTGCTGCTAAGTCACTTCAGTTGTGTCCGACTGTGTGTGACCCCAGAGACGGTAGCCCACCAGGCTTACCCGTCCCTGGGATTCTCCAGGCAAGAACACTGGAGTGGGTTGCCATTTCCTTCTCCAATGCATGAAAGTGAAAAGTGAAAGTGAAGCCGCTCAGTCGTGTCCGACTCTTAGTGACCCCACGGACTGCAGCCTACCAGGCTCCTCCATCCATGGGATTTTCTAGGCAAGAGTACTGGAGTGGCTTGCCATTGCCTTCTCCACTACCAACTACTAGGCAAATTCAAAAACAAGGTACATAAGAAGCTGATTAATGTTATTATATATATGTGTGTGTATATATATATAATGTATAAGCTGTATCCTAAGATTTTTATTTTTTTTTGGGGGGGGAAGCAGGCAATTATAGTATGATTAATGTAAGTTATGTGCACACTAAGCCGCTTCAGTCATGTCTGACTCTTTGCAACCCTATGGACTATAGCCTGCCAGGCTCCTCTGTCCATAGGATTTTCCAGGCAAGAATACTGGAGGGCGTTGCTGTGCCTGCCTCCAGGGGATCTTCCTGACCTAGGATTGAGCTCACGTCTCTTATGTCTCCTGCATTGGCAGGCAGATTCTTTATCACTAGTGCCACCTGGGAAGCCCTATTGTAAGGTAAGGGACATTTTGAAATAATTTAGATTCAAAATAGAACTCTTTTCCAAATAATATTTCATAATTGAAAAGTTAAAGTTCTTCAAATTTCATGAAAATTGAAAAGAATATTATGAAAGTGGTACTCTCTGATCTCTATTCTTTAAATATTTTCAAAAGACATATACGTTAAATAGATGCACATATTGTGTTTAATTTTGGACTTAAAAATCAGTTCTTAAGTATGCTATTTTGTTCAGAAATTAAAAACGAGGGAAATAAAAATTATAAACCAAGCTCTATAGGACATTGAAAGGATATTAGAATGATGAAAAGTGTCTTAGTCTTTAAAAGATCTTGTTATTTCAACTGAAGTCTTCCCCTTGCTAGTAAGGTTTGGGTCAATAGGAGTCTTTCCTGGCAGTCCAGTGGTTAAGACTCTGAGCTTCCAATGCAGGGGGCGTGAGTTCAATCCCTGATTGAGGAACTAAGATCCTGCATGTGGCATGGTATGGCCAAAATATTAAAAAATAAAAAGGTTTGGCTCACTCTTGGTGTAAGACACACCATCAGTAAGATGCAAAGTCTTCTCCATGACGGGGAGTCAGTTCTCAGTCAAATTTTTGCCAGCCATTTCTTTTTCTCCATCAACCTTATGATTCATTAAGGCAGTTAATAACAATGCTTTAAGTCAATTGTGTTCTGGATGTACAATGATGCGTAAGAATAGTTTTATCCCGTCTTATGGAGTAAAGAGTGACAGGCAGTCAGATAACCAACAGCAGTGGACCCAGAGTCAGAGTGGGAGAAGTGCTCACCCACCCTTGGGTATTGGTGAGAATGGTAGGGGAATGAGGACATTGGCCCTTACTCTGAAAGAAGAATCCAGGAGAGATCTGAATTTTCTCTCTGCTCACACAGTTCATTTGAAATTTGAGGACAGTTTACACAGTTGGTATTGGCAACCCCATCCATTCCTAGAATTCTGGCTTAACCCTAGATGCAAGGAACACCCTGAGTGTGGTGGATTAACTTTGGTTCTGTTTAATTTCCCTAATCATACCCATTGGTCTTGGATGATTTCAGCTCCCTTGGAACTCGAGTTGTCCCACTCTGAGTATAAACATCACCCCCATCCTTGCAGACAACAATCTCTGAGTGCCGTCCAGTTAAAACACACAGACAGCCAAGGTAACAGTGGCAAATAGAAAAAATACCAAGCTGTTTGCATTGGGACACAGTTACCATGAAATGAGCAAACATTTAATTTTGTTTATTGAGGTCAATGTAAAAGCTGTTGAATCTCTTATAACAACTTTGTGACATTTGATGCATGCCTTTCTGAAACACCTCAAGCTGAGCTTGTTGTTCTGAAATGTCAGAATGTTCTAGTCTGGTGAGCAGTCAACTCGTATTGAGTTCTCCCTTTGTGCAGAATGCCATGAAGTGTGGCTGAGATGTATAAGGGGAACGAAAGAGGATGCAATGAAAACTGGAAGCTGTGAGTCAGTAGACAGTGAAAACAATCTGAAAAGGCTTTCTGGTTTTGCTTGATTTCAGACTGAATTCATGAACAAGGGGGAGAAGACCACCCATACTTTCTATGCGTGTGTTACTTTCATAATCCCCTTCTCAATGCAAGGGGAGGAATTTTTGCCTCCTGAGTGAGGTAATCTCAGAAATGGCAGCCTGAATCTGTGATGAAGCTGTGCGCCATCTGGGACCAAGGCAGGGACCTGTTGAATTTTAAGGCCAGGAAGCATTCAGACAGGGCTTAGAAGAAAGGCAGGTCAACAATCTCAGGCCTCACCTCTTGTTTCTTTTTCCATTTACATTTGATGCGGGTATGTTGACAAAATAAAATATTGAGAAATCATGGGAATTCCCTGGCTGTCCAGTGGTTAGAACTCTGCGCTTTCACTACAGGAAGCACAGGTTTGATCCCTGGTTGGGGAACTGAGATCCTGGATGCTGCATAACACAGCCAAAAAATATATATATATCGAGAAGTCATAACTGTATAGAGGATAAATGAATAGGCTTTGGAGTTCTGAGATTTAAACCAAAGCTCCACTGTGATCAACTCCATGACTTTGGGCAGGTCGACCTCTGTGAGCCTCACTGTCCATATTTGTTAAATGGGGGTAATAATATCTACTCAGGGGTTTATTGTGAGGATTAAATGAGATAACTAATATATAAGTCACTTAGCATAGGGCCCGGTCTAGAAAAGTTTAATACATGTTAAACTATTACTATCTATCCATAATTATGTCAACTCTATGGAAATAAAATCAATGCTTTAATTAGGATTCTTTAGTTTGTGAATTTCCTAAATTGCCTAGTCTAAGCAGAAAGTTATGTGCATTCTAACAAATTCAACACAGGAAAACTAAAGACTCATTTATTAATTCAGTTAACAAGCATCTATGGAGCACTTTCTATGTGCTCAGCCATGGGTGAGCCACTGAGGGTGCTGGAATACAAGTAACAGTTCCCGTTTTCTAGGACCTTAAATCTAGTAGAGCAGGTCAATAAATAAACCTACAATGACCATGTGGCAAGTGTGCTTAATAAAGGCGGCTTGGCAGACCTATGATTTGAAAACGCAGAGCTAAGAGAAGAGCACGTCATACCAGAAGGATTACATGGTGATTACCGTCTAATATGCTCATCCTGAAGGAATGGAGGAGGGAAGTCAGACACACATTAGAGATGACTGCAGGCCCTGCCTCACAACCTGCCGAGTTCCCCGCCTTAGAAACTCTTTTCTGCCTGGGCTGGGAGGTCATTCTTTGGCCTTTAAGATAAATGCTGGCCTTGGACAGAAGCTTAAAGGGGCCAGTCCCCTGTAACTCAGGTTTAAACAAAGTTTGCAGACAGGGCAGCCTTGACCATATGCACCTGATATTCTGCCCTGAATGCTTAGCATCAGAGCTAGGCTCTTTCTTCCTTGTACATCTTTTAAAACTTTCATCTTGGCTCTGATCTCCATGCTTATGGATGGGATCCAGCTACCTCTTAATGACTTTAGCAATGACCTTTTCTGCTCTAGGTGGGTGTCGGTTTGTTTGCTTTTGATAATAGCTTTATTGAGATATAATTCACATATATACAATTCACTCACTTAAAATGTACAATTCAGTGACTTTTAGCATATTCATAGCTCCAGCATCACCACAATTACCTTCAGTAAATTTCATCACCTGAAGAAGAAACATTTGCACCCCCTAGCTGTCACCCCAATCCTCTTATCCCTCCAACCTCTGGCAACCACTAACCTTCTTTCAGTCATTATAGATTTGCCTGTTCTGGACATCTCACATAAGTGCACATTATGGCTTGAATAACCCCCTAAATTCAAATGGTAAAGTTCTAACCCCTCAATGTGACTGTATATTTGGAGACAGGGCCTTGAGAGGTAATTGTGCGTGTGTGTGTTAGCTGCTCAGTTGTGTCCAATTCTTTGCGACCCCATGGACTATAGCCCTCCAGGCTCCTCTGTCCATGGGATTCTCCAGGAAAGAATACTGGAGGGGGTTGCCATGCCTTCCTCCAGAGGATCTTCCCAACCCAGGGATTGAACCCAGGTCTCCTGCATTGTAGGCAGATTCTTTATCGTCCGAGTCATCAGATAATTAAAATTCAATGGAAACTTAATGGTGGGGACCTAATCCAACAGGACTGGTGTCCTTATAAGAAGAGGAAGAGACACCAGGGCTGTGTGTGTACAGAGGAAAGGCCATGCAAGGGCACATCGAGAGGACAGCAGTCTGCTGGCCAAACAGAGAAACCAACTTGCCAAGATCTTGATCTTGGACTTCTAATCTCCAGAACCATGAGAAAATAAACTTCTGTTTAAGCCACCCGGTCTGTGATGTTTTATTACAGCAACCCTAGTAGATTAATGTAGTAGATTCACACAACATGTGACCTTTTGTGTCTGACTTCCTTCACTTAGCATAATGTTTAATCCATGTTTTAAGATATATCAGTACCTCATTCCTTTTTTGACGACAAATAATACTCAACTGTGTGACTAAACTACATTTTGTTTATCCATTTTGATGGACATTTGGGCTATTTCACCCTTTTGACTGTTAATGAGTAATGCTGCTATGGACATTCATGTATAAATTTTTGTGTGAACATGTTTTCATTTATCTTGGGCAAATGTATCTTGAAGTAAAATTTACGGGTCACATGGGAACTCTATGTATAACATTTTAGGAACTGTCAAACTATTTTCCGAGAGGTCTACACATTTCACCTTCTCATTAGCAAGGAATGAGGGTTCTGAATTCTTCATATTCTTGTCACCATTTGCAATTGTCTGGCTTTTTTATCATAGCCATCCCAGTGGCTATAATCAGCTCTGAATATTCATTCAAAGGACTGATGCAGAAGTTGAAGCTCCAATACTTTGGCCACCTGATGCGAAGAGCCGACTCATTGGAAAAGACCCTGATGCTGGGAGAGATTGAGGGCAGGAGGAGAAAGGGTTGCAAGGAGTTGGACACAACTTAGTGACTAAACAAGAACAACCACAGTGGGTATAGAGTGGTGGTTCATTGTGGTTTGGGTTTGCACTTCCTTAATAATGGATAATGCTAACAGTCTTTTCAGGTGTTTATTGCCGTCTGTGTATCTTTTTTGGAGAAATGTTTATTCAGATCTATTGCCTACTTTTAATCAGTAATTAAGTTTTTTAGCCATTAATTTTTAATTTGACTTTTTATTGTTGAGTTGCAATTATTCTTTATATGTTCTGGATACTAGTTCCTTATCAGACATAAGATTTGCAAAACTTTGTTCATTCTGTACATTATCTCTTCACTTTCTTGATGGTGTCCTTGGAAGCACGAAAGTTTTCATTCTGATGCACGTCCCATTTATCTAATTTTTCTTTTGTTGCTTATGCTTTTGGTGTCTTATTTAAGAAACCACCGCCAAATCTAAGGACATGAAGATTTACTCCTATGTGTTCTTCTAACAGTTTTACCATTTTAGGTCTTTTACCATTTAGGTCTCTGATCACTGTTGATTTAATTTTGCATATGGGGTGAGGTAAGGGTTCAAGTTCATTTTTGTGCATGTGGATATCCAGTTACCTCAGCATTATTTGTGGAAAGACTATTCATTTCTCCACTGAATTGTCTTAGGAATTTTATTAAAAATCAATCATAAATTAAAAAGTTACTTCTGGACTATCAATTCTATTCCATTGATCTATATGTCTGTTTTTATGTCAGTACCATTGCTATGATTGTTGTTCAGTCACGAAGTTGTGTCTGACTCTGTGACCCCATGGACTGCAGTACGCCAGGCTTCCCTGTCTATCACCAACTCCCAAAGCTTGCTCAAACTCATGTCCATCAAGTCACTGATGCTATCCAACCGTCTCATCCTCTGTCATCCCCTTCTTCTCCTGCCTTCAATCTTTCCCAGCATCAGGGGCTTTTCCAATGAGTCAGTTCTTCACATCAGGTGGCCAAAGTATTGGAGCTTCAGCTTTAGCATCAGTCCTTCCAATGAATGTTCAGGAATTATTCCCTTTACAATTGACTGGTTTGCTCTTGCTGTCCAAGGGACTCTCAAGAGTCTTCTCCAACACCACAGTTCAAAAGCATCAATTCTTTGTTGCTCAGCTTTGTTTATGGTCCAACTCTCACTGATAATTGTAGCTTTGTAGTTAAGTTTTGAAATTGAGAACTGTGAGTATTTCAACTTTGTTCTTATTTTTCAGGATTGTTTTGGATATTGTGGGTCCCTTGAAGTTCTCTATGTTTTTGAAGGGTCATCTTTCTCTGGTGCCTTGCCAGGATTTATCTGCTCACTGAGGCATCTGGGGTTGACATGCAAATATGCCATGTGCTGATATTGATATGCCTCAGCATTACTTTTCCTGAATAGACTTTTTCCAGCCCCAAGAGCTGGATCTTGTTAATCCAAGTTCTTCTTTTTTTTTTAAACAGGACAAATCCACACTTTTATTTTCAATAAGTTTAAATCCTCGAAGGGTACAGCATCACACAGATTTTGTGTCCAATGTCCTTAGTGGGAAGGTTGCTTTGGAATTTGGCATGAATCATGCCACTATTTCCATGAGCTCAATTTATCTTTCCCCAGATTACTCTGGTTTTGGTAGATTTTCTACCAGGAGTTACTGTGTTGTTCTTTGCTTTGTACACATAAGCACATCTCTTGCCTAGATAGAATTCAGTTGTATCTCGAGCATATACACCTTCAATTTTCAGGAGAGCGGTGTGTGCCCTCTGGTTCCGTAGACCCCGTTTATAGCCAGTAAAAATGGCCTTGGACCACAGCCTTCCAGACATATTTGTTGTTTTAGAAGTCCTGTTCCCAGCAGGCCTCCACAGGGTCCAAGATGGCTGAAAAAGCTTAATCCAAGTTCTTGATGGGTACCTTGTCAGGGAGGAGATCTAATTCCAAGCTGAACTCTGGTTTCAAATAAGATTGATAGATTTGGTCTGATGGTTCACTATAGAATCTTAAGAATTAATTAGGTATGATGGACAGCTTGTTAAGTGTAGTCATGTTATGGCTATTGTTTTTAAATTATAAAAATAGGGAATTCCCTGGCAGTCCACTGGTTAAGACTCTGTGCTAAGGGAGGAACCAGGTTGGATCCCACAAGCTACATGGTGCTATTGCTGCTGCTGCTAAGTCACTTCAGTCATGTCCGACTCTGTGTGACCCCACAGACGGAAGCCCACCAGGCTCCCCCATCCCTGGGATTCTCCAGGCAAGGACACTGGAGTGGGTTGCCATTTCCTTCTCCAATGTGTGAAAGTGAAAAGTGAAAGTGAAGTCGCTCAGTCGTGTCCTACCCTTAGCGACCCCACGGACTGCAGCCTACCAGGATGCTCCATTGATGGGATTTTCTAGGCAAGAGTACTGGAGTGGACCCACCAAAATTAAAAAAGTAATGTTGTCATATCCTAAAAAAGGTAAACAGTTAAAAAGCCATAATCCTTTTGTTAAAATTATAGTATAATTAAAGTAAAATTATGACAACCTAGACATAAAGTAAGGAGAAGGCAATGGCAAGCCACTCCAGCACTCTTGCCTGGAGAATCCCATGGCCGGAGGAGCCTGGAAGGCTGCAGTCCATGGGGTCGCTAAGAGTCGGACATGACTGAGCGGCTTCACTTTCACTTTTCACTTTCATGCATTGGAGAAGGAAATGGCAACCCACTCCAGTGTTCTTGCCTGGAGAATCCCGGGGGGAGCCTGGTGGTTGCCGTCTATGGGGTCACACAGAGTCGGACACGACTTAGCAGCAGATATAAAGTAAAAGTTATGACCAATCTAGACAGCATATTTAAAAGCAGAGACATTACTTTGCCAACAAAAGTCCATCTAGTCAAAGCTATGGTTTTTCCAGTAGTCATGTATGGATGTGAAAGTTGGACTATAAAGAAAGCTGAGCATCGAAGAACTGATGCTTTTGAACTGTGGTGTTGGAGAAGATTCTTGAGTCCCTTGGATCACAAGGAGATCCAACCAGTCCATCCGAAAGGAAATCAGTCCTGAATATTCATTGGAAGGACTGATGCTGAAGCTGAAACTCCAATACTTTGGCCACCTGATGCAAAGAACTGACTTATTGGAAAAGACCCTGATGTTGGGAAAGATTGAAGGCAGGAGGAGAAGGGGACGACAGAGGATGAGATGGTTTGATGGCATCACTAACTCCGTGGACATGAGTTTGAGTAAACTCCTGGAGTTGGCGATGGACAGGGAGGCCTGGTGTATTGCAGTCCATGGGGTCGCAAAAAGTCGGATACGACTGAGCGACTGAAATGAACTGAACTGAAAGTAAAATTATGGTATCAATGATCTAATGTATTACTGTAGATAGTAATACATTGGCTTCCTTGGTGGCTCAGCAGTAAAGAACCCTCCTGCCAATGCAGGAGATGTGGGTTTGATTCCTGGGTCAGGAAGATCCTCTGGGGAAGGAAATGGCAGCCCACTCCAGTATTCTTGCCTGAAAAATCCCATGGACAGAGGAGCCTGACAGGCTACAGACCATGGGGTCACAAAACAGTTGGACATGACTTAGTGTCTAAACAACAATTCCTCTGTAGATAGAAGTTTTTGTATCATTTTTGGAAATTAACTTGAGAATTCCACTAGGAATTTTTTGGGTATCTATTCTTTCCCTTATGGTTTGAAAGGTCATTCACATTTTCTGTTTTTTATTAGGCCATACTGTGCAGCATGTGGGATCTTAGTTCTCCCCGCAGGGTTCAAACCTGTGGCCCCCTGTGTTGGAAGTGTGAAGTTTTAACCACTGGACTGCCAGAAAAGTCACACCACTCACATTTTTGTAGATATCTGTGTTCTTAGTCGCTCAGTCATGTCTGACTCTTTGCGACCCCATGGACTGTAGCCCTTTTGTCCATGGGGATTCTCCAGGAAAGAATACTGGAGTGGGTTGCCATGCCCTCCTCCAGGGGGTCTTCCCAACCCAGGGATTGAACCCACGCCTCCCCCATTGAAAGTGGGTTTTTTACCATCTAAACCACCAGGGAAGCCCTTTTGTAGGCGTAATCAAGCAAAAATCATACTTTGGGGTTAGGAAGAGTTTGTTACATCTTAAGTGTGCCTTCACAGGAATATATTTACCTAGATTTATTTTGAGGTTAGGCTAAGATTTAACATGTGGTTTGTCTTTGTATTGAACTCTTTCCTATCTAAAAGCATATGTATATTTCCAAACACATCATTTCATCCTTAGAACACTTGTTAAGGCTGGCTACAAATGTTCAGGTTCAATCGATTTGGCTTCTGAGTCATTGAATAAAACATGCCACACCATTTATTAAAACCTGGGCTCTGGCAATCCTGATGCTCAGATTTTCTTCAGGTTGACCAGCAAGGGGCACTAAAGCCTAGCATCTCTTCCCTGTTCCCTTCCAACAACATCAGAGGTTTCAGTAAGAAAGTAATTGGGAATGAATCTGGAAGCTGTGCACTTTTATAGTCAGATCAAAACACTGGTGGCAGTCTCTTTGATATTTTTTGAAGGGTATTGATATTTTTTTAAATGAGAAAAATTCTGATTGGGCAAAAAGACAACAGCACAATTCCAAATACAGAACCACTCTTTGCTTACAAACCATAATTCTCCTGTCTAGTCAATACTATTAGGTAAACCAGCAGAATCCTGTCATTGCTTTTCTATGAATTACTGCATTTTTTTCCATCCAGAGAACATAATGGCTTAGTCACATAACAGTTCCTAAAAGGATGAACTACTTGATGTTATGGTGACAAGCAATTATTATAGAAGCCTACTGGTTGGTCATTTTTTTTTTCCCTTCCCTTTAAATTTTGCCTGCCTATTTATTTCCATCAGCTAGTAAGGATGACTCTTTTATTGTTTCAAATAAAGGATGTCATCTATATGCTAGGCACACATTATGAATAATTCCTTGTCATAACAAGACACGAATGTCCTTCAGAGACTGACACGAAGTTATTGGAGCTGTTTAGTATTTGGTAATGGGCTTTTCTTTTTAATTTTAGCTTTGATCCATGCTTAATCACCACAAGGTATTGAAATACTAAGAATGACAGCATTCAATAATTAGTTCCCCAAGCTGGAAGCTAAGACCCACTATTCTTTCATTCTAAATCAAAGAAATAGTTTCTGGAAGCTCAGTACCCTTATCAATATTACAGAAATGATGCATGTAAAGTTAATTAATTCACAATTAATGTTCAATTACAGGTCAACCAATGTATACTACTCTGAGAAAAAAATCATTCCTTTTTCAAACTGGTTTTCTTTTAAGAGATTTTTTTGGATCTTGTTATTTGCAGCCTGTGAGAACTGTATTAAAATAGATCACATACTTATTCACCCAGCTCATTACAGCCCTCTTCCCCTCAAATACAATCCTAAGCCTCAAATGGCTGATTACTTGAGAACCCTCAAGAAGTCTTAGCTAAATGATGGACAGTTCGGAGTATGATTTTTAATATTTTCCCCTCTGCTAGCCAGAATGAGAAACTGGGGATCACAGAGTAAAGATTTTTAGGGGCTGAGGCAGATATCATGGGTGGAATAAAAAAGACAGAGCAAGAGAAAGAAAAGACTGTGGATTCCACGTTCCCTGAACAAATACAAAGGGGTTCTGTCTGAGCTACAGTTCTGATGGTCCTGGGGCACCCAGGTGTGGTGTCTTTTCCACTCCTTGGGCCTTTCTTCTCAGTGACCTGGGAGGTGGAGACAGAAACCGTATGTGCCTGGCATGGTTAAGAGCACAGACCCGGGAGTTAGGTTTGCTGTAGCTGTTATTCAGTTTATAAGCCGTGTCTGACTCTTTAAACTGCAGGTCGCCAGGCTTCCCTGTCTTTCACTAGCTCCCAGAGTTTGCTCAGATTTATGTCCATTGAGTTGGTGATGCTATCTAACCATCTCATCCATTGCCTCTCGCTTCTCCTTTTGCTTTGTCTTTTCCAGCATCAGGGCCTTTTCCAATGAGTTGGCTCTTCACACCAGGAGGCTAAAGTATTGGAGTTTCAGCTTCAGCATCAGTCCTTCCAATGAATATTCAGGACTGATTTCCTTTAGGATTGACTGGTTTGACCTCCTTGCTGTCCAAGTGACTCTCAAGCGTCTTTTCTACTCACAGTTCAAAAGCATCAACCTGGTGGCATATTCTGGTGTGTAATTTTGGGCAAATAGCTTTCTTATCTAAGCCTCAGTCAATTCTTCTATACTGTGAAGATTCACTCATGCATTTAACAAATATTTATCAAATGCCTGCCATATGCCAGGCATTGTTCTAAGACCCAACTGAGGAAATGAATGTGAAGCACTCAGAACTGTGAAAATAAATAACGTCAATTATAATCCACTGAGAACCTACTGTGTGCAGTGTACCCTATGCCGTACACTTCAGGCAATTACTTAACCTCTTTCTTCCTCCGTTTCCCTCATTTGTGAGGGGGGGATTTTGGTCTCATATGGCTTTTGTAAGGTTTAAATGAGGAGACTATATTAAATACTTTGAACAGTGCCTGGCACATAATTAATGCCATGCATATGTTTGCTATCACCACCTCAGTTTCTAAGTAACACCCTGGAGAGGTAAGTGTTATTCTCACCACTTGAAGGATGAGTTTACTGAGGTTTCGGGAGGTCAAGGTCAAATGACTGGTAAGTCACAGATTGGTGGTCTTATCTACCTGGTTCCAAACCTTTCTGTCTATGCATTTCCCATGGAACCTTGGTGCCTCCAGGGAGCATTGAACTCCTTGCTTGTGATTGCACACTGTTTGCACAGTAGCTCTGAAACGCTACCCCCTGTTCCTCTGAGTCTCCTCTATGAGTGCACCCATGGCCATATACATGCACACACACACACTCACACACAGAGAGGCACACACTCACATCCATGGTCTTTGCACTTAGCATTCATCAGGAGCAGTGGCTCCTCTCCTCATAGAAGTGATGCCACCAGGTATGCATGCAGCAAAGCTGCGCCTCCGTGGCTCTAGAACCTGAACGCAGAGTCAGTTTCTCAGCCTGTGAACTTTCTCGGAGCTGTCTTCCTGGCTGGCTCATATATTCATTCATTCCATCATTCATCAAACATTCACTGTGAGTCAAGCCGTGTGCTCGGTAAACTCTTAAATTTTGTATTGACCACACACTGTGTTTTCTCAGTGTGTAAAATATCGGATCCTCATCGTGGACTTTGTACAGGTTAGTTTAGAAGGACAGAGGGTAGGAAAAGGCGATGTTTGTTTGCTTTTCACGTGCCCGGTGGTTGCCACTGTCAGCAGATGATAGTTCTATCAACACTTCACAGCTTAAATAAGAAGCATATTTTCTCACCGTGTCCTTTGTATATCTTCCCCTCAGGAAACACACAGCTACAAATTATATGGAGGTGCTTTAGAGACAAATGAATCTCCCTCTGAGAATTGCGGGGGAATGTGACTGCTTTAATAAACTATTCTTTTTAACTGGATGCTGTTGAACATGTTGCAAGTGTTCTAAGGGGTACATTACACCAAGTTGGTGACGGATTTGTGGAAAACCAAGTTACAAAGTCAAAACAGCAATTGTTTCTTTTATTAAAAATATATAGGCACATTCTTTCCACTCCCCCACACAAAGTGCCTGAATGAGGAAGGAGTAGATTTTGACTTCTGAATGTTATACCCCAAAAGAGCTACAAGTTTTGAGAATGCATTTGCTGTGTGTTGTTCCCTGAATATTTATTCTTTCTTCTTTTAATAATAATTCAATTCTCCCCTGGGGAAAGGTTTGTACTGGCTCTTGATTAAAAAATAAACCAAAATAAGACAAAAAACAAACAAGAAAATTCCTTATTGCCTTTTCCCCCCGTCTTTTGGGAATGTGTGCTGTGACCATTGCTCACTACTTCCCTCACTGGGCTTTTTTCTTAGGGTTTCTTTTTGGAAATGCCCTAGAACGTGGTATTTCTTAGGCAATAAAAGCTTCCACTCAGCTCTGTTAGGAAATACAGAGAGAGAGCATTGTAAAAGGAATTTTAATTATTTCTGTTAATTGTCACTATTTAGAGGTTACGTTGAGGTTTCTGTCAAGAATTTCAAGTATGGGGCTAACACTGAGAGCCAAATGGCAAATTAATATACGACATGTAAGAGATATATACAAAGTGCCTTAAAGACAGAGACTTGTTAAAAATATTTGCCAACCACTATGATTCTTTTGCAATGCAGCAGACCGCCTGCAATGCAGGAGACCCAAGTTCGATCCCTGGGTCAGGAAATCCACTGGAGAAGGAAACGGCAACCTACTCTAGCATTCTTGCTGGAAAATTCCATGGACAGAGGAGTTTGGTGGGCTACAGTTTGTGGGGTCTCAAGAGTTGGACGTGACTGAGCGACAAACCACCACAATGATCAGAACAGATGTTAAAGTCTCAGCTTTCATACGTTCATTGCTGGAATGTGGCAAGGTCTGGGTTTTCCCGGGGAGATGGGAGCCAGGATGACCAGTGCGACAGAAGTTGGGACAGCATCCCTTTAGCAACTAGTATAGAAGCATTTCCATAATTTAACAACTGGTTTGTAGAGGTGGATTTTCCAAGTGAATGAGAGTCTTGCGTGGGAATCTTCCAAATAATCCTTCACATTTTTACTTTTTAATTGCAAAGGGATACTGTGTCTTTAAGAGGTCCCACAAACTTGTACAAGCTTTCAGTTCAGTTCAGTTCAGTTCAGTCGCTCAGTCGTGTCCGACTCTCTGCAACCCCATGAATCACAGCACGCCAGGCCTCCCTGTCCATCACCAACTCCCAGAGTTCACTCAAACTCATGTCCACAGAGTCGGTGATGCCATCCAGCCATCTCATTCTCTGTCGTCCCCTTCTCCTCCCGCCCCCAACCTTTCCCAGCATCAGAGTCTTTTCCAGTGAGTCAACTCGTCGCATGAGGTGGCCAAAGTATTGCAGTTTCAGCTTTAGCATCAGTCCTTCCAATGAACACCCAGGATTGATCTCCTTTAGAATGGACTGGTTGGATCTCCTTGCAGTCCAAGGGACTCTCAAGAGTCTTCTCCAACACCACAGTTCAAAAGCATCAATTCTTCGGCGATCAGCCGAACTCTCACATCCATACATGACCACGGGAAAAACCATAGCCTTGACTAGACAGACCTTTTTGTTGGCAAAGTAGTATCTCTGCTTTTTAATATACTATCTAGGTTGATCATAACTTTCCTTCCAAGGAGCAAGCGTCTTTTAATTTCATGGCTGCAATCAGCATCTGCAGTGATTTTGGAGCCCAAAAAAATAAAGTCTGACACTGTTTCCACTATTTTTCCATCTATTTCCCATGAAGTGATGGGACCAGATGCCATGATCTTTGTTTTCTGAATGTTGAGCTTCAAGCCAACCTTTTCATGAATCTTTAGGCACCCCCAAATCAGGTTTTAGACCCCCAGGTTGGCCATAACTGTGCACACCAGATGATTTCCAGCCCAGTCAACAACTGGATGGCAACTAGGGACGGGGTCTAGACGGGGCTATCTCTGGCCATGCCTATGTGGGCGCCCACCGTCCACTGCAGTCAGTGCTCTTGTCCAAAGTTCTGACTGGTCCTCACAGAAGGTCGATCCACTTTAGGAAGTGAATTTACTGGGCTATCATTATAATTATAGATTGCTGTCATTATAATTTCTTATAATCTTTCAACAGACACAAATTTCTTCAATTTCCTGCTTACCAAGAAACCTTGTGATCATAACTTAGCTCCTGCTGTGGCTGCCTTTGATAGGCTGGCCATCAGATTTAAGGGTGTAGTCCCTCAGGCAGCTCTATTTCTCAGGAAAAAAAATTAATAAATTGATATTCTATTTTAGTAGCCATTATTCTAATTACCTGGTGAAAGTGAGTCCTCTTGTGAGAGACAATCTATGCTAAGGTTTCTGAGCCCATGAAGCTGGACTTTGGACCATGACAAATTGACTAAAATCAATATCCTGTCTCCAGGGACAGAATTCTCCACTGCATTGCCCTTGGTCTTCTTCCTTTACGCTCAGCAGTACTTTTATTTCAGCAGAACTGTTTATTTGTCTCCCCCACTGGACTGTAAACCCCTCAAGAACAGGGGCCATCTGTATTTCAAATAGTATAAATACATAACAAAGAGTAAGGGCTCAATATATATTTGGTGAATGAGTGAATGGTGTAAGAAGAAGTGTGTGATAATCTTTGGATATTAGTAAACTAGTAGCAACAGAAACTTTTAGCTAAATTTACAAAATCACTTTGCTTTTAACCAATTTATTTTTTCATTAGAAAAGTATTCATATGTGGGTTAAGGATCTTTTACCTGTTTGTTGACAAGTCATATGAGATGTACTGCAAACCTAAACATGGTTGATAAAGTCATCTCTCCTTAAAATTTTTTTTCACTACAGTATAGTCCCTTTATTCTTTTATGTCTACCAGATTTGAAATATTTAGGGGAATTGAAAATCATTTTCTATTTGACATTTAAGGCTAGTGATGAGAAGCTAGTTATAGTAAGAATAAACCAGTCCCGGGATGAATTCCTTTGTTGAAGAATGTGCAAAATAACCCAGCTGAATGGTATTGATGTCACTACACATAATTTTCATCATTCAGAAAAATTTACTCGTGGTTTTAAAGCACTCATGCACACAGATATACATTATACCACTACATGAAAATGTTGAGGCAGAAATTCAGGGAAAGAAAACAATTCTAATGAAAATAGCCTTTTACAAAAGAAGAACATTCAGAGACAAATGAATGAACTGAATGATGATGAGAGAAATCAAAATGAAAAGACTTCTAATCCATGTCTACACACTCCTCTGAGATTTTGTTTCTGAGTCTACTGTCTTGTCAACCCTTAAGGACATGAGTAATCTAAGAAAGAAAGAAAAGGAGAGAGGGAAGAAAAAGGGGAGAAAAAAGCCGCAATGAAGTGTGAGTGTGGGCGTGCACGTGTGTGTACGTGTATTAGGGACAAGAAGATGCTTCACAGCTTAATTCTTCTATTTTCTCAGACTTGAAAACCAAATCAAACACTCTATCCCTCTATCACTAACATATCTTCTGAGAAAAAATATCCTTCAGGCATTATGAACTATCTTGCTGGCTCTGTAACTTGCCTTATTAAAGAACCCCAAACGGAGACAAACTACAATGCATTTATTAATACTCAGTTCAGTTCAGTTCAGTCGCTCAGTCGTGTCCGACTCTCTGCGACCCCATGAATCACAGCACGCCAGGCCTCCCTGTCCATCACCAACTCTCGGAGTTCACTCAAACTCATGTCCACAGAGTCGGTGATGCCATCCAGCCATCTCATTCTCAGTCGTCCCCTTCTCCTCCCGCCCCCAACCTTTCCTTAATACTAGGGGACAATTAACTACCCAAAGTGAACAATTAATACTTCCAAATCAGTTGTTGCTTGTTAGACTGACACTTCATGCCTCTCAGAGGGGAGACAGGAAACTTTCTAGTCTCAAGCAGATATCATCTGGTCTTCATCTCGGCATCATTTTTCAATTGTAGCAAGATGATCAATGGTACTCATGCTATAATATCAAGAACTGATTTTATTAGCAGCATGCACAACTCACAGGCAACCTGGTATCACCTTAGCTTTATAAGAGCTGAGTTTGGGAGAAAAGCAACCATTTGGGAATTGTGTTTGTATTGAGGAAGAGAGGAGTTAATGGTGTTTGTTTTTATAAGCTGAGAGGAAGTGATCAACCCTGTGGATTCTAAAGTTCTAGCCCTCAAGTGCTTTTCACATTTCCTCTTTAAGGCATCAAGCAGCTGTTTCTCTTGGGAGGGCTCCTGGAAGCCAACTGAGTTGAACGCGGGGTAATGGAATGTGGACTTGAAGAAGGAATGCTGAGATTCAGCTTATAATCACACACACACACACACACACTCCTCAGAACCTGTGAGCAGCTCAACTGAAATTCTTTTTCCTTACAGCCAGGCAAAGCAAGAATCCATCCTTCCCTGTGTCAAGCGGGGCGACCTTCTTCAGATCTCCTGCAGGGCCTGTGCTCTGAGGAACCCTGCAGACGCACAGCTGTGATGGCTGCCTCTGAGACAGCAGCCACCATGAACACAACCCCAGGAGAAGCGACACCACAGAACAGCAGCGGCTTCTTCTCCAAATGGCTGTCTGAACACAGCAGGAGTCCTCCGTGTTACAGAAACTGGAGGCCTCTCCTTGTTGCCTACCACAGCCGGCCTCCTCTGGGCCAAGCTGGCATGATCTCCTTAGCACCAGGAACACCAGCCCCCTCTCAATTCAGTCCAGTTCAGTCGCTCAGCCGTGTCCGACCCTGCAACCCCATGGACTGAAGCACACCAGGCTTCCCTGTCCTCCACTATCTCCTGGAGCCTGCTCAAACTCACGTCCATTGAGTCGGTGATGCCATCCAACCATCTCATCCTCTGTCGTTCCCTTCTCCTCCTGCTTTCAATCTTCCCCAGCATTAGGGTCTTTTCCAGTGAGTCAGTTCTTCATCTCAGGTGGCCAAAGTATTGGAGCGTCAGCGTCAGAATCAGTCCTTCTAATGAATATTCAGAGTTGATCGGCCCTCTCCTGGAGTGTGTTATCACTTCCTGCCACTGAGTGTGTTCCCTCAGCGATATTGGGCTGTGGAATTCTAACATGATGGTCTTGTTGAGGCCGTGGGAAGGCCCTGCCCTGTGAATGGAGCTGGGCTCTCCTTCAAGGAAGGGAGACATTTTCTAGTGTCAGATGTGCAGGGAAAACATGGTCTCAAGGACAGGAACCTGGAACGTCATAGGAGATTAGGTCTGGGCTTCCAGGAGTCTGAACACATTTCCCTGCAGGGTGGGAGGGGTCAGTGATCTTGCCACATGTATGCAAGCCTAGAGCTGGCAAGGGAGGCCCAAGAGCAAGCTCCAAACTCAGGGCATTTTATACAGCTGTGTATTATTTTATTTCTTTTGCAGCAGGATCCTCTTTAAATGCTCCATCCCAGTCTTTCTCAGAGTGTTTTGGGAAAATTCAAAGAAAGGTCTTGGGCCAGCAGGTGAGAGTAGAGTTATAGAGAGGCCATGTTCCTGAGGCTGGACTTGGGGAGATGGTCATAGGAGGGACCCCAAATCTCCACCAGGTTAGTCCCCTGGGCTCCCACTTGACTGAAGAGTGGGCTTCCCTAGGTCACTTCTCATCATCCACTTCCACAGCCTTCCCAGTAACCAGCTCATGGATAATTTCAACAATGGCTCTCGTGACTGCTTTAAAGCAGGATTTCAAGTTTCCTGATTCCATCCAACTCTCTCATCTGATGTGCCAACCAAAATTCCCTGTTTTCATAGGTATTCAACATATGGGATTTATACCATCAATACGGTAAAAACAGCACATATTGAGTGCCAACAGGAGAAAGAACACAGCTTTAGACAGCATATAGTCACCGCTCACGGTCCCCAAGGAAGAAACCATTTTTCTCTCTGGGGTTAGACTAGTTTATACAGAAAATACACATATATATCTTAAAAAAGCTGTGTTTAGCTGTAGATGAACCAATAGCATATGTGTTCCTAAGGCACCCACAGTATAGTCCACTAAAGAAAAGAGAGCAGAATAAAATATAAAAGGGCAGCTGCCCTTTTTCAGAGAAATACTAACTGGATATTGAGGTTATTCCTGAACCTATAAATTGCCTTGTAAGTGATAAACCCT
Source organism: Moschus berezovskii (assembly GCF_049115385.1). NCBI lineage: Eukaryota > Metazoa > Chordata > Mammalia > Artiodactyla > Moschidae > Moschus > Moschus berezovskii. Next base: position 92,734,033 of record NC_142469.1, on the reverse strand, counting down.
CTCTCTGTGAAACTTACAATAAACATTGGTGTGTGAGGGGCAAGTGAAAGAGGACTTGGGATGGATGAAAACACACACTCTCCCTGGCCTTGAGAAATTAGATTGAATGCTAGGAATTGGAGTCTTTGTTGTTAGGGGAAAGATTCTGAAATCACTGGGGCATGAAAGTGTTCTCAGGCTCATTCCAAGCTACCAAAATGAAGGGTCCAAAGACACTCAGAATCTCATAAAGTATCTTGCCAAGAAAAAATGGAACTTTGCCTTCTTGGCTTCCAAAAGGAGGGTTTCCATCCAGGTTCCCACTGGAATGGAGAAGTCATTCACATATTTTCCCATCCTTGCTGGTCTCTCTGAATCACGACTTTATTTTAGCTTGTTATTTACCAAAGGAAAATGGTCCCTTAAAATCAGGCCAAAGACCAGTCTTCAGGTTAAAAAAAAAAAGTTAATTATAAAAGCAGGGTATACTATTGCATGACTACCACTATGGAAGAAAAATTATTCACAGAAAAAATACCAAGAGAACACAAGTCTCATCTCCCTTTTCAGGACTCTTCCAACTGTTTCTTCATTTTAAGCCCAAGAACAGAGAAAAACAACCTTTAATAGAGCAACAGAATTCAGTAATTACCCAGAATCTGATGGCTTCAGTTCTAGCAGATAATTTTTTTTCCCTACGATGACTTTAAATATTTTACAGATTTTTTAGAGTTTGCCAAAAATAGGTCTGTGAAGATCATGCAGTGTTTTGTTTGTGAGAGAGGAAAAGAGATAAAAACATAACTTAAAAAAAAAAAAAGATGACTATGCAGGCAAAAATAATGCTATGGGATTTTAAATCCCATGCCTAGAGGTCTGAAGCTGATAACTTTTCCTGACCCCAAGGGGAAGATATTTTCCTTTCATGGGGAGCACAAAATCATTGGCCATGCTTCTCTCTTTCTTTGAAGACTATCTCATCCCCCTGCTAGGGTAGGACAGATCAGGTGACAGTAAATCCAATCCGGGGCTTAAATTAAAAAAATCTTTCTCTTGATCACGTTGTAAAGGCTTCAGCTGCAAGTTGGAGAGCACTGCAAGCTGGCTTGGCAGCAGAGGCCTGACACAGAGAGTAATGCCTGTGGTATGAGGGGGCCATCACCCACCAGCAACCTCGAGTGTGGGAAACTATTCCTTCAGCTCAGGGAAGGCAGCCCAAACTCTGAAAATCTGATCTCCTCCTTTTGCCAAAGAGCCAGCTACAAGATTCTGGGATCCATCACTATTATTATAACTGTAAGGGAAAAAAATGACTTAATTGTAAAACAATGACCTCACCCTAATAACCATGGTCTAATCATTTCTAAAGAAAGCTGCCTTTTTTTCGTTCCTGCCAACTTGCAAATGAAGCAAATTATGTTGGAACATGATTATATTCATTAGTGATTATTCCATGAAAACAGTGAGGATTTGAATTTACCCTCCACTTAACCCACACAACTAACACTGCTGTGTAGATCTTGGGCCCGGTAATTGATGCTGTGTTAGGAGACTGCTTGTCCCAAGTTATGAGCAAACACGTATGCTTCTCTCAGTGAGATGCTGGTGCAGGTGAGAAAAAGAAAGCAAGTCACCGAAATGCACCTCATCTCAGAAGCAGGAATTATTTAGTTTAGAATCTTTGGATGATATTTCTCTGATTTAACTCGGCATTTTTCTATGGGAAAGAATGACCCAAGGGATAAGCCTACTCTCTCATAGTCACATGTCAACATCCTACGAGGCTGAACTGACACAGGTTACACTGAGCCAGCCTAAGGGCTGGTCATGCCCTGACATAGGTCGCCTCCCACGTGGGCTGTGCCCAAGAGGTCATGTGAGGTTTGCTGGATGTCTAGGCTTCCCCTTCTAGGGGAGGCAGAAGAAAGAATAACAGAGAAAAGAGAATAGAAAAGCACTATTACAGAATGACAGTATTTCCTGAAGTTGATTTTATTAACTGTTTTTGAGCTGCTCTCTACCTTATTGCTGAGAGATTGGTTAGCAAGGTTCCACTTCTACAGACAAAAGACGTAAAATGGAGGACAGGAGACGGTGGCAGAAGGACTTGCTTGAGATGGATTAGCAAGTCACAGCAAGACTTGGAGAAACATTCAAATTGTCTGATACATGCCCCTGGCTCTGACAATGGAAGGAAGTTCAGAATTTGGAACGGAAGAAGAGGCTAAACTACCATCTTTTCCACAGTGGTCCAGCTGGTCAGACTTCTTTCAGATCCACGCCCTGGGCCACGGGAGACCACGTGGGCAGTTCAGTGCTAAACTAGCACTCCCTTGAGGGAATATCCCAAGGCCAGGTCATGGTGAGAATGGGTCAGAAGGACCACATGATGTTATATTATCATTTCCTTTAGGAAATGCCAACACCCTCAAATTATTTAGCCATCTGAGTCCCTACAGAAGAACAATCTTCACCTTAGACCGAGGATATATCTCTCTCAGTCAAATAAATATGCTTGGAATCAATGAGCAAAAAAGTCTTACGGTATATAAATTGTGAAGCCCCTCAAAGTAGGATGCAGTGACAGAAGTTAAATAATTCTAATATCCCTGGTTGAGACAACCATCTGGCTCGATAAACTCATAGGCCAGTAAAATGCTTGGTATTTTGTAGGACCACAATTTGTGTCTCTGCTTCCATCCAGCCTTGACCCTGCACAGCTTCCTATAGTCTGCCTGCTGATTAGGTTAGTGAATGACAATTCCCGCAGTAATTTTTTGGAGTTATTTTTGAGGTGATCCACATTGATTTTTTCCCAACTAACTTGATGCAGAAGTTGAGTCAGTAAGAGAGAAATGTATACAGTGGTGATAAGTGTGTGTGTGCCTGCTAAGTTGCTTCAGTTGTGTCCGACTCTTTGCGACCTCGTGGACTATAGCCCCTCCAGGCTCCTCTGTCCATGAGATTCTCCAGCCAAGAATACTAGAGTGGGTTGCTATGCCCTCCTCCAGGGGATCTTCCCAACCCAGGAATTGAACTCAAGTCTCTTATCACTCTTGCACTGGAAGGCAGGTTCTTTACCATTAGCACCACCTGGGAAGCCCTAGCTATAAAAGTGACACATCTTTGGATGGTGGCTTTTCAATTCTCTGCCTCCTGCTGAACCTGGGAATAAAAGTTGCCATCAGCATGGACACCAGTTATAATGTGTTTGCTTTGCTATTTGGACTATTCAATTCTGCTCTTGAGGACAGGAAAACAAATGAAAGGATGAAATCCACAAGAAACCTTAGGCAAAGATAGTAAGTAAGGTAGTTTCAAGCCATAGAGGCAAAATTCATAGCATGTATTACGTATACCATAGAAGGGAATTTAGAATAAGCTAAGCTATACTGAAAAGAAACAGATAAAATATTATGTGATACAACAAAGAAGGTCCCTTTTAGATAGAAAGGAATGGGAATATCAAGTCGTAAGTCTTGATCATACTATCTCTGGGCTGACAGTTACATTAGCCCTCTATTATTACCCACTCATCAGCAACCCTCAATATAGTCCCATTCTGGCTCCACAAGATCTGTGCTCAAAAGATGCAGATAACATCTATGGCTGTTCAACATGATAACTGGTAAGCTACAGAGTGTGGTCAGGGGTTCTTGTCCCTGGGTCTCTCCAGCTGTGTGTCATTGGTCCAGGGGGCCTTGCCTCTACAAACTCCCTTGCTCAAATGTTGACTCTGATGCCATAACCACCTCATCAGTGTGGGGAAAGAGACAGGACACATGGATCTTCATAATCCGGGATTCAGGTAGGGGTGCTTCCACTTGCTTACACCTCCTCCTCATGAATTTACCCTGTCTCTTTCCCCTTGCTTTCCTCTTTGAGAAGTGAAGTGAAAGTTGCTCAGTCAAGTCTGATTGTTCACGACCCCATGGACTATAACCAGCTAGGCTCCTCTGTCCACGGAATTCTCCAGGCAAGAATACTGGAGTGGGTTGCTGTGCCCTTCTCCAGGGGATCCTCCCAACCCAGGGCTCGAACCCAGGTCTCCTGCATTGCAGGCAGATTCTTTACCATCTGAGCCACCAGGGAAGTCTTCAATCGATTGCATAAACTATGTGATTCCAGCATCTTAATTCAGTCTTGTACCTTCCTGTTTTGTGACCTTTGAAATAGCCTGGGATAATTTCCCACACCCCAACCCACCGTTTTCTTCCTTTCTTACTATGCAAGTGTGAAGGCCAAGGTGCTTTGAGATTCTTAACAGTCCCTGTATTAGCTTATTACTTTCTGAGTCCTGACATTAATAATGAGTGAACAAGGTCCTTCAGAATCTTTGTACAGAAGGAAGTAATTTTAAAATATAAGGAGGAAAAAATAAGTCTACTGTGCCTCTACAAGTTTCATTTATGTTTTCATTAGTTGTAAAGACATTTCAAAGCTTGACTAACTTTCTCCACCTATAAGCTTGAAGGGTCTGAAAATACCACGTAACTAGCCAAGGGGGAAAATTCAAGGCCATTTTGGAACAAGGAAGAGCTCTTCTGAGAGTCAAGGCCTTGACTCATGAGATTTCTCCTACTATTTCCATCTACTATTATTTACTGACTGTAATTGCTAGAAACATGTTTGTACTGGTCCCTTTAACAAAGTGGGTCAAAATTAGGAGTTGTGGGTTTGACTCATCATAACATATAAGAGTCAACCCTAAGGCCTCTGGACATGTTATTACAGCCTAGAGACTGCTGAATTAGTGTACAAGTTAGACATCTAAAACCAAGCACAAATACCTCTTTTTAAAATTATACAGCTTCTAATCAGTTTAACATGTTCTGTGGCTAATAATCATTCCAAGGAAACAATAGTATTATTTCTCTGTAATTGAGTAGGTCAGAAAGGACAAAAGGGGTTATAGTAACAAAAAATGTCTTTTTGATTAGAGAGATTGTATTTTTCTGATTTTGTCTTTTCTTTCAATGACTTGATTGCATCTGACCAGATTAAGCATATGATTATATAAGGTCAGCAATCAGGGTCTGTTCATATCCTTACAACCCCTCCCCTTTCCCCTTACCACCTACCAGTTGCCTTTAGAATTTTTGTTCTGTGCAGAACTGAGTTTAAGCTATATGATTAAAATGGACATATCATTATGACACAAGTGGCACCAAGGTATGGACCACTGTTTTCATTAAAAATCTGAGTTTAAATTTTACAGTAGAGGTGCTGATCGAGGGAGACAGAGTCCATGCATTGCCAGGAGATGGTTACAGGATCCTCCAAAACAAATTCTTTTCTACTGTTGTTTTTGTTCAGTAGCTCAGTCGTGTCCAACTCCTTGCGACCCCATGGACTGCAGCACGCCGGGTATCCCTGTCCATCACCATTTCCTGGAGCTTGCTCAAATTCATGTCCATTGTGTGGGTGATGCCATCCAACCATCTGGTCCTCTGTTATCTCCTCCTCCCGCCCTCAATCTTTACCAGCACCAGGGTCTTTTCTAATGAGTTGGCTCTTTGCATCAGGTGGTCAAAGGACTGGAGCTTCAGCTTCAGCATCAGTCCTTCCAATGAACATTCAGGATTGATTTCCTTTAGGATTGACTGGTTTGATCTCCTTGAAGTCCAAGGGACTCTCAAGAGTCTTCAGCACAGTTCAAAAGCACCAATTCTTCAGGGCTCAGCCTTCTTTATGGTCTAACTCTCGCATCCATACATGACTACTGGAAAAACCATAGCTTGACTAGACAGACCTTCATGGGCAAAGTAATGTCTCTGCTTTTTAATATATGCTTTTCTACCATATCTTGGGCAAAAAATAACCCATGGACCCATCAAGAGTGGGTATAGTTCAGATATTTTTTAAATAATTGAGAATTGGGATTTTTCAGGCTCTAAGTTTTTTTTTTTTTTGGTGGGGGGTGCTTCCCAGGTGGCACTAGAGGTAAAGAATCTGCCTGCCAATGCAGGAGACACAAGAGATGTGTGTTTGATCCTCAGTTGGGAAGATCCCTTGGAGTAGGAAATGGCAACCCATTCCAGTATTCTTGCCAGAAAATTCCATGGGCAGAGGAGCCTGGTGGGCTACAGTCCATGGGGCCATAAAGAGTCGGACACTACTGAGCATACATACACACACAAGGTTTTTTAACTTAGCTTTAGCTCTGGCTCCAGCTCTAGTTTCTTCTTGTCCTTACCTGCCTGCCCCAAGTCAGCTCAGCAAAGCAGACATTCCCAGGGAGAGGTCAAGGGTCATGACAGACACTTGATGCCTTGCAGAAACTTCACTGGCAGAAATCAAATACGGATATTCAATATTAATACGCACACAGACACACAACTATATTCAAACTTACAAACCATTTGAATCAACTAAAATTTCTGTTAAGTTTTCTAGTTTTTTGTTAAAGATGTTTCAAAGGGACTACAATGCAGAATGTACGTTTCAGTAGAAATAAGTAATTCTTACTGAATCTGGTTTTGCTTTAAAACTAAATTTAGGACCTTTTCATTACCTTAAGCGGTTCTCATTTTCCAGCAAATATGACTAAACAATTCTTTTCTCTTTTTATGTGATGCTGATAAATGAAGGGAAATTTAGATAATTTCAATCGACGTGTAATTAGTTGCTTAATATCATTCTCTCTCTCTTGTCTGTAAGCACCATGAGGGTAAGAAGTGATTCTTTCTTGTTCCTCCTTATATGATCAATGGCTGATATACAGTATACACACATAATACATATTTTTAAAAGATGTAAGTTGGCTTCCTTGGTGGTTCAGATGGTAAAGAATCTGTCTACTATGCAAGAGACCTGGGTTCCATCCATGGGTCAGGAAGATCTCCTGGAGAAGGGAATGGTTACCCACTCCAGTATTCTTGCTTGGAGAATCCACGAACAGAGCAGCCTGGCTGTTCCCCACGGCCACAGTCCATGGGGTCGCAAAGAGTCGGATACGACTGAAGTGACGTAGCACACACAGGTGGATATTTGGATGGGTAGAAGAATCAAAGGAAAGAATGAAAAGGATCAGAGGTGGGAGTGGGGTGGGTGGGGGCTCCCGCTTGCTTGAAAGCTCCTGGCAGATCAGAGGGAACAGCAGGCTGACTCTGCCGTGTGATGCCTCACAGAACCTAAAAGAGGCTGGACTTCAGGATCAGACACACTGGGTTTCAATCGTTGCTCTGTCCCTGCCTGTGGCTAATTATTTAACCGCTCCGAGTCCCAGTTTCCTCATCTATAAACTGGAGAGAATACCACCTGCATCAGACCTTTGTTATAAATGCCAAATCATACAGTCTCCATAAAAGTTCAGCTTGATGCTATGCTCAGAGTCCTGAATAAGGAGAAACTAACTAAATGCTAGTTTTCCAAGGCGCACTTACTTCAGGGAATTTGAAGCATACATGTCCACAAGCTCTGGATGGACAGTATAGCTTCTGAAGGAGGAAAAGCTAAATGCTAAGTTCTCCAATGTTCATTGTCTACGGTCTTTGCCTCAGAGACGTAACATTTTCTTGTCTTTAACTATCTCTTGAAAGGCAATCCCATCTACTGATCTAAGGTTCAATCCAACATTTTTAATTGTCTTCTACACAGTTCGACGCTCTACTTTATAAAGTACAATTTTATGCTCACGTGTAACATATCCAACAACACCAAGTGAAGAATCTCAAATTAGGGTCTCCTCTCCAGTCCCCTCTCTGTTATTTTTACTTCCATTCTCTCGAACTCCAGGCTCAAAGCCTCAGAGCCAGTGATCCTTGCCTCATCTAGAAGAGTGGTCAAACCACCACCTCTTGGCTCAGTAGGCTTAAACCAAAATCTGAACGTGGACACTTAAATGCCTTTGAATGGATGAGCTTGCTGTTTACATCCACCAAAACCTGATTTTCCTATTAGTTTCTCCTTTCCTATTAATAATTAGGAATATAATTATTCCTAATTATAATAATCCTCCTACCATTATTAAAGCTTAAGAACTCAAACTCATCCTTAGCAACATACACATTCAGTATCTCCTATTCATCTTCCTTCACATGATCTCTCATATTCATTTTTCTTTCTGTATCTGCCATCACAACTTATATCCTGATCATACAGGTTAAGAGCATGGACTTTGGTGTCAAACAAAACCGAATTTGAGTGAACCCTTGTCACGTTTTTAAAAATCCCTGATTCATTTTTAAAATTTTTATTTATTTTTTGGCCAGACTGTGTGGTTTGCTTGATCTCAGTTTCCCAACCAGGGACTGAATCCCAAGCCACAGCAGTGAAAGCTCTGAATCCTAACCGCTAGACCACCAGTGAACTCCCTATACTTTGTCACTTTTTATCTGTGCTGCTAGACAATTCACCAGACCTCCCTAAGCCTCTTTCTTCATCCAGCAAAAGAAATAATAGTAGTACCCATTTCATGTGATTGGGGGATTCATTGAGATAACGCCTAATGACAATGTCTGGTGTCTCACTGCTATTCATATCTACATATCTCAGAGTTATTTTATCTAACTAAGGCTGAAATTTCTTCTACAACATTACTGATCTGGCCTTGGCTTGAATCCTTTCAGGGATGGGTGGATCAGCATGTGAGATCTATTTATGACTAAGCTTATTTGTTATAAAGTTTATTCCTGAATTGAACTGAGGTTCGTCTCACATCATTTTCATCATCTGGAGTAATAGAAAATTCACAGGAATAATTTTCCATATTACAACAACATTTTAAGTCTATGAAGTCATCTTTCACACTCCATTTTTATATTTCATCTTGCAGATTTAAACATCACAAATTCCTGAAGTTTTTCTTGACTATACTCTGATCCACTCTACTTTATCAATATCTTTCTTAAAATATTTTGTACTAAGCTGAACATGGAAATGCAACGGACCCCGGATAGGCAAAATGGTCTTTACAAAGAAGAACAAAGTTGTAGGAATCACAATTTCCAATTCTGAAACTTGGTACAAAGTCTATAATAATCAAGACAGTGTGAAAGTAAACTATAAAACTGCTAGAAGAAAACATAGAAGTAAATCTTTGTGATCTTGGGTTAGTTAGTAAATTCGGTTGCTCAGTCGTGTCCGACTCTTTGCGACCCCATGTATCACAGCACGCCAGGCCTCCCTGTCCATCACCAATTCCTGGAATTCACTCAAACTCACCTCCATCGAGTCGGTGATGCCATCCAGCCATCTCATCCTCTGTCGTCCTCTTCTCCTCCCACCCCCAATCCCTCCCAGCATCAGAGTCTTTTCCAGTGAGTCAACTCGTCGCATGAAGTGGCCAAAGTATTGGAGTTTCAGCTTTAGCATCAGTCCTTCCAATGAACACCCAGGATTGATCTCCTTTAGAATGGACTAGTTGGATTTTGGGTTAGGCAACAGTTTCTTAATAGGACACCAAAAGCAAGAGCAACAACTACAACAGCCAAGGAATAAGTTGCATTTTATAAAATTAAAGGACTTTTGTATTGCAAACAACACCAATAAAAGAAAGTGAAAAGATAACCCACAGAATGAAAGAAAATATTTTCAAGTCATATATTTGATATGAGACTTGTGTTCAGAATACATTTTTAAAAATCTTAAAGCTTAACAATAATATGATAAATAACCCGATTAAAAATGGACCAAAGATCCTAGCAGACATGTTTCTAAGGAAGACATACAAGTCGACAATGAGCACATAAAAAGCTGCAAAACATTTGTCATTAGAGAAATGCCAATAAAGACTACAAAATATACCACTTCATATGCACTAGGAAGGTAAAATCGAACAACAGCAATAACAAGATGTGGAAAAAAGAAAAGCTTCATACATTGCTGATGGGAATGTAAAATGGTGCCGAAAATTTAAAAAACTGTTTGACAGTTCCTTGAAATGTTGCACTTAGAGTTACCACATGGTCTAATATTTCCACTGCCTAGGTATATACCCAAAAGAAATGAAACATATGTTGGCACAAAAATTTGAACATGGATCATTACTCAGAATAACCAAAAGCTGAAAACAACCCAAATGTCCATCAACTGATGAATGGATAAATTAAGTATGAATGGATAAATGTTGAGGACATTACTGATCAATAAAAAGAATTAAATATTGATATGTGGTATGAAAGGGATGAACTTCCAAACATTGTTATAAATGAAAGAATCTAGTCACAGAAGACCACATATTATATAATGCTAATTTTATAAAGTGTCCAGAAAAAGCAAATGTATAAAGATGGAAAAAGTAGATTAGTGTTTATTGAGGGCTGTGGGGAAAGTGTTGGTAGTCGTGGGGAACACAGAATGACTGCTAGTGGTTACAGGGTTTCTTTTAGGGGTGATAAAAATGCTCTAAAAATGATTGCGGTGATGTTCTGCACAACTTTGTGAAAAATATATATATAACCACTGAATTATATACTTTAACACATTATTGACCGGAAATGTACTAACACCAAAGGCATTAGTTTCTGCAAAAATTCTCTGGTCAATGTGTTAAATGAGTGAATTATAAAGCTGTTTAAAAAAAATGTGTACACATTTAGCATGATACTCTGCTGATCTGATCAATATCTGTTCACTGGGATTCTTTGTTATTTTTGAGGTCTGGTCCATACTAGCTTGAAATTCAATGTTTCTTGCCCTTGTCTTTTCCTTGTTTTGTTACTTATAGATTTACAGCACTACAGGTTAATTGTATTTGTCTCTGTCATAAACTATATGTACCTAAGGACATGAATAATTTATTAATTGTTATAGTTCCATATCCTTGTATAATATTTTGTGCAGAATATTTAATTAAAACATGTTTATCAAATGAATACATTTTAGGATAAATGAATGTACTTTGCATTTGCTTTAGGGTAAATATTTCACAGGTTATCAATTAATCCTGCTCAACTTCTTTTCATGTGAATTGTTGTTCAGTTCAGTTCAGTCACTCAGTCGTGTCCGACTCTTTGCGACCCCATGAATCACAGCACGCCAGGCCTCCCTGTCCATCTGTCTTATGCTTGGGCAATATATTTCTTTTTTAAATCAAAGTGAAGCGCTTTATATTTATTTGGTAAATTTTCTCTTCTCAGATAACATCAGTCATTTTAGTCAATTAAGACTTTCTTGGATCATTTCTGTTTCTAGTATAGTCTCTATTTCGACCTGCTCTGTATTACAAATAAATCTGAATAAGCACACTTATTTATAAGTTTATTATTAAAGACTCATAAGACTTTCTCCAAAATGTTGATAAAATCATTGAAAAGCACAGAGCTGAGGTCAAACACTGGTGGAACATCCAAAACTATCCGAAGACAGACTTAGTAAAAGGCTCGAGCCTACTGTACTGTGATCTAGTCTAGTGGTTGAAACTTCCCTGGGAGCACCTTTGTGCCCACCTCTCCAAATCAGATCCATTGCCATGTCTTTCATGGACCATTCTCTAATCATCAGAGCCAGAATCTCTCTCTCCTTCTGTTTATTAGAATATTTTGTTTGTACTACTGTTGAGACATTGATCTGATAGTACTTTGGATTATATTTGTTCATGTAGGTCTTAGTATCTGTTCTAGACCATAAGAAACTTAAAAAGAGGAATGGTGATTTCTTTCAAACTTTCGCCTTTTAGAATTTGTGTGATTAGTAAGTTTTATAAATAACATAGATAAATAAAATATTCACTGCTATTAAAACTACCATTAAATGTCAACACCTTCAGGGGGTAAATGGCTGAAAAATTATGTCAAATATTTAAAATAAATTCAAATAATCCATATCAAAACCCTGCTAGAGTAGATACCTCCCCTCAGTCTTATTCAGTTATTCATGACATGATTTGCAAAAGCATCACACACTGTATGTTTAAAGTTTAAAGAATGAATCATCTTACAGTTTCCAGACTGGTCCATACTAGCTTGAAATTCAATGTTTCTTGCCCTTGCCTTTTCCTTGTTTTGTTTCTGTCAGTCTTGGTCCAATGTTTGGATAACTGCTCTGCCTTTTTATGTTGCTGTGGTGCTTACAGGTATGTGTCTATAGCTGTGTTCTTCCATCCTACTGGAGTGTAGTCCAATTAAACCTCTTCTCTCTGTGTCATGTCACAGATTCATCTTAATGAAATGTACAATAACTACTGTAGCATACTCCCATTTCAGGGGATGAACACACTGAACATGTGTATAAAAAGGTAGAAAGCTTTCTATACTTGGTTTGCAGTATAAAAATAGGTAATTTCTAAATCACAACTTCCATACTGTGGCTGGAAAGGGTTTACAATCTCCTCCTTGTAATTTTCAACATTTACTCAACAAGTACTTCCTGAGTGTCTACCATGTGCTGGTTACACCATTCCAGATGTTGAAGACACAGCTGTGAACAAGACAGACAGTCTGCACTCTCAAGGAACTTACATTCCAATGGAGGAGACAGACCCAAAAGAACTTTGTACATAAAATCTTTCCCGACAGGTTTAAGAAAATAAAACAGGATGTCTGAATTCTAGGTTGTTCATTTCTAAAGGCTGGAGGTCCACAATGAATATTTATGAATTAATAATTCACACTTCATAGACCTAGACATATATGTTCAGTATTGCTATTTCTCAACAGCTGTCACCTCAGATCACCACCCACAGGAAACTTGACTTCTCAGTAATCCCGAACTTGCAGAGTTTACACTGTTCCCATGGAATTTAGAGGCTAGTCTGAGTCCTTTATACCAATCAGTGTAATCCTATTCTCCTTGATTGTGATTGTTTAGGCAGAAGCAAATGACTCAGTCTTTGCTAATCACACTTGAGGTCTAATGTGAAGCTTCTGAGAAAGACTCCTGGCTTGTAAGAGAAAGGAAGACACACAGAGAAGAGACGGTCTTCTCTTTCTCCGGAAATCGAGTGATGCTCTGGATGAGCCTTCTGTACCAGTGATAATCATCTTGCAACTCCAAAGAAGCCAGCTTGGAATACAAAGCCTCCAAGCCTAAGAAGGCACAGAAGAAAGCAGGAAAGAAATCGTCTCTTTTTTATTGGAGTATATATGTTGTGTGAGTTTCTTCTGTACAGCAACGTGCACCAGCTATGCACATATGTATATCTCCTCCCTCCTGACCCTTGTTTCCATCTCCCTGCTCTATGGCACCCATCTAGGTCATCAGAGAGCCCTGAGCTAAGCTCCCTGTGCTATGCAGCAGCTTACCACTAGCTTTCTATTTTACACAGGGTAGTGTATATATGTCAGTCCCACTCTCCTAATTCATCCCTGCCTCCCCTTTTCCCTCCTTGGGTCCACACGTCTGTTCTTTACCTCAGTGTCTCTATTCATGCCCTGCAAATAGGTTCAAGGAAATGACCTTCTTGATGACAAAGTTGAACCATGGAACTGTCCAACCCCTGAGGCACCCCACGTTGAGTCCTGTAGTTATGTGAGATCATGCAGTTTCTATGACCAACAGTCTAAAGCATTTTAACAGATAAAAGTAGATACAAATGCACATAAGCAGTCTGGCTGACTGATGAAATGGATGTGTGTGTGTGTTAGTCTCTCAGTTGTGTCAAACTCTTCGCAGCCTCATGGACTGTAGGCTACCAGGCTCCTCTGTCCATGGGATTTCTCAGGCAAGAATATTGGAGTGGGTAGCCATTCCCTTCTCTGGGGATCTTCCAGACTCAGGGATCAAACCCAGGTCTCCTGCATCGCAGGCAGATTCTTTACCATTTGAGCCACCAGGGAAGCCTGATTAAACGTATGTATAGGCATAAATTATCTCCCGTCTCCATTTATGTTTGTTGTCTGTATTTTTATATCAGGCAAAAGCAATGGTAGAATTAGAAAATTTCAGGGTTGAAAATAAACATCTGAATTTACTATTAAAATAATTTAAAAAATCAATTCAATGTATAGTGGTATTACGGTAAAATGAAATAGATGCTTACAAATTTGTTAACTGCTGAGGACATAATAAGAAATCAAATAAACCAGTTTTTCTTTAAGTTCCTTAATAAAAAAAAAATCAGATGTTGAGTCCAGCCTTTCATTTTATCACTGGGATAAATAGAGAATAGTTGCTGCAATCAATTGCCTGTTTGTTCCCCCAGAGAGCTCTCCCACAAGCATATATTATGTATGGAGATGAGAGGGGGAAATGGGTTCCTTTTCATACTGTCTTTTCTTCTAAACTACAGTTTCTCCATTGGGTCTCCTTTTAAATAAAATGAAAGCAAAAAATGCTAAACTACTGCTGTCAGAAAACAGATCTCTTTAAAAATGAAATGCCAATTGTCTTGCAAATATTTTCTGTTGCTCATTTACAATGTTCTATTGGTCACTTTGATGTAGTCAAAGCTTCTGAATATTTATAGAGATCTGTTATGTTTTGGGAGAAAGACAAGAAAGACAGGAACAGCCTTATTGAGTAGTTATTTAGCAATTCAACCTTTATTTTAAAGGACAGATGGTAAGCAATTATATTTGTATAAAACCTCAATAGGTAGTCATTATAAAGTTACTTTTGTAAGTGTAACTCTAGCTATAACCTTTGGTATACTGCAGCTGGGGACATAGTTATAACTAGCCTTTGAGGCCTGGCAGGGGGGTGGAGAGAGTAGATCAGTCAGTCAGTCAGTCAGTCAGTTCAGTCCCTCAGTTGTGTCCGACTCTTTGTGACCCCATGGACTGCAGCACGCCAGGCCTCCTTTCCATCGCCAACTCCTGGAGTTTACTCAAACTCATGTCCATTGAATCGGTGATGCCACCCAACTATCTAGCCATCCAACTATCTCATCCTCTGTCGTCCCCTTCTCCTCCTGCCTTCAATCTTTCCCAGCATCAGGGTCTTTTCCCATGAGCAGGTGGCCAAAGTATTGGAGCTTCAGCTTCACCATCAGTCCTTCCAATGAATATTCAGGACTGATTTCCTTTAGGATGGACAGGTTGGATCTCCTTGCAGTCCAAGGGACTCTCAAGAGTCTTCTCCAGCACCACAGTTCAAAAGCATCAATTTTTCAGTGCTCAGCTTTCTTTACAGTCCAACTCACACATCCACACATGACTACTGGAAAAACCATAGCCTCAACTAGATGGACCTTTGTTGGTAAAGTAATGCCTCTGCTTCTTAATATGCTGTCTAGATTGGTCATTACTTTTCTTCCAGGGAGCAAGCGTCTTCTAACTTCATGGCTGCAGTCACATCTCATGCTTACAACAATCACAGGTCTTCTTTCCACCCATAACTACTGAGCCCTCTTACTGATCATCTTCCAGTTTGTTCTTTCTATCTTGCTAACTTGCAACAAGCAACCAGAATACGTATTTTTTCTTGCTTGATCCTCTTAATCACCAGTCAGCTTCTCTAGGGAAGATAAAATGCATTCCCTTTCCTTTCATCTGTCTGGAAGAAAGAAGTCTGTGGATAAACTATGGGTCATCAACACACATGTCCAGCTTTTTAAAAGGAATCAGTTTCATTATCCTCAGCCTCCATATATATTTTTTTCCCAAGATTATTTACTTAAGAGAGAGAGCTTGGTTCATTATTGTTTGGAAAAGATTTTAATATAATCTTTATCAGTTTAGAAAGGCATACCCATCACCTGTCCCAAGTCCTACTATAGAGCACTACCCAGGGATGCAAACATTTTGGACAACTAAACAAAAATATAAATAGAAATAATGGTTTGAGGAAGCTTCTTTTACTGATTTATCAAGGCAACTTAAATACACAATCCTGTAAAACCTACATGCTGTTAAAGTGACATTTTAGATCATGTAGGAAAGGATGATCTCAATTCCAAACAGCCAAAGCAAGAAAGGTTATTGAAGTTGGTTTATTTATTTATTTGGCCACACCATGCAGCATGCAGGGCTTCAGTTTCCTGACCAGGAATTGAACCCGTGTCCCCTTCAATGAAAGGTTGAAGTCTTAATCATCGGACTGTCAGGGAATTCCCTGAAGTTGATAATTTTTAATCAAACTAGGTGTTATTTTTTTGTGTGTGTGAGTCTACCAAAAATTTTGGTGATATAAATCCACACATCAACATTTTATGTAATTTCTTTTAGATTTGTCATACTTTATTTAAAAAGGCAGATAAAATCTATTTAAAAAAAGTCAAATCATGAGATATTTTTTGCAATTACAGTCAATCCTCATGTTATCTCATTTCATATTTTTTATCTCCTAATAGAAAAAATGGGGCTTCCCCAGTAGCTCGGTGGTAAGTAATCTGCTGGCAATGTAGAAGAAGTGGGTTCAATTGTTGAATCTCTGGGTCAGAAAGATCCCCTGGATAAGTAAATGACTACCTAACCACTCCAGTATTCTTGCCTGAGAAATCCCATGGACAGAGGAGCCTGGCAGGCTACAGTCCGTGGGACAGCAAAGAGTTGGACATGACTTAGTGACTAAGCCATAACAACAAATAAAAAAAATAGATTACTTAAAGTTATAATACACTTTTAGATATCAAGTTTAAACTGTGTGAGTTACATGAACACTTTTTTTTTTTCTGGAGGTAGAGAAGTAAAATGGTTTAAAGACCAGTAGTTGGTAGATTCTTGTGGTTCCATCATATGGTCACTTTTTCCTCCCATCAGCGGAAATCCCTCTGTTTGAACTCAACTCTTGCTCATGAGTGACGAGGACCAGAAGTACATGTTTCCAGACAAAGAGGGGCCTTTTATTCCCAGCATAATTGGAAGTGTTAAATTTTTGTTTACACAGCATTTTGAGATTGAAAGCACTGTTCCAAGAACTTTATCCATAATAACTTTTATAATCCAGTATTCTTACCTGGACAAGTCTATGGACAGAGGAGCCTGGTGGACTACAGTTCACGGGGTAGCAAAGAGTTGGACATACAGAGTTTAGAGGAGTCACTGTTATGCCCTCATTTCCCATTCGGGGAAAGTGAGACAGCTGGTCAGTAGGAAAACCAGCATTTGAATTCAGCCCACTCGGTTCTCTCAGTCTGTGCTTTCAATCATTATGCTACAGCTGCCTCTCCTGAAATAGCTTCAGTTCTTGAGTCTTCTTAGGGAGTTCTCAGGATCATCCCCTTCTTGCCTTGGCCATGCCCAGAGTGCTTCCACCATTTGAAGATGATGATGGTGAAAACACTTAATAACATTCACTTACCTTTCATCTGCGAATCAGTTTTCATGTAAAGTATTATTATCCTCATTATAAAGATAAGGAAAGAAGGAACAAAGAATCAGTTAAGTGTAAATGAGACCAAGTTGAAAAGAGAAGTTCCCAGCCCTGTGATCTAATCATAAGAAAAGTTTCCATTCCAAGAGTTGCGCAGTACACAGATTTGAAGAGAGAGAATGAATGTCATTGATGGGAATATAGGGAGGAAAAACCTGAAATGGAAAACTCTGTGCTTGCAATGATCAAATTTACTAAGTCATGGAAGCACAAACGATTTCATATATTCATTCAAATTCCTATGTGGGGTTGATAATGTATTATCATGTACCTAGCCATAATCGTAATGCTGTGGGTGTAAACCAAATCTTCCAAGAAGTCAGAGGATAATGAAGCTACACTTGGTTCAAGATCTTAGAAGCGCTGTGGGCTGAGCGAGGTTGAGGGCCCTCTTCCTAAGAAGAGGGTGGCTGTCTCTTCCCAAGGCGTGGCCCCTTCCAGCTGAGGAGCCTGACTTGAAACAAGTCGCACCCAGCTCTGTGTGGGCACGCTCCCTACCTAGAAAATCACTTGATTCACTTGCCCGATTCTCAGGTTTTAATGTAGGCGAGGATGAAAATTCATGGAGTAGTTTCACGTTGCTAGGCTATTAAAGACAGTGATATTGATTGTATGAGGCGGGGTGGAAATCTGAATCATTGATTTATCTGCACAAATTCAGTATTCCTAAGTTACTTCAGTGTCTCTTTAGCCTGAGAATTCATTTGATATTGTGGGTCACTGATGCAGAGGAGGCAAACAAAATCTGTCTGACACAAATAAGAATAATCATAGGTTGGAAAGGGAAAGAAAAAGCAACGAGTTCAACTCGTTTGAAATTAAGAAGAGGGAAAATGAAAGAAAGAGGAAAGGATTCATATTTTTCAGTTTAAGTTTTCAGGTGTGAGGGAGATATAAAAAGAGAGGTTGGGGAAATGAGATAAAGAAAAAATAAGGGTAGTGGCCAGGGCAAGTGTGGGCTAGGCTTAGAGACCAGTGAGCAGAATAGACTGTTGAGCAGGGAGAAATGCAGGGAAAGGCTCAGTCATTGCAAAGTGTTTTAATGGACTTGAACTTCCGTCACTTCCTTCTGTTCAGCACTGTTATCACTGCCCTTTGAAATTCTAATTAGCCAATTAATCACTGTTCTCAACCCCCGCAGCTCACCAAAGGGGAAATTATGCTCCTGGTGGCAGCCAAAGCAATATCACGCCATGTCTAGATGAACTCAAATAAAACCAGTCTTGGAGGGTGAATTTTCCCTGCTCCTGCTTATGGAGTCACAGGAAATTCTAGAGGGACTCAGGTCATTTTCAAGAAAAAAAAAATTTTTATCTAAAAATTCGAGTTTTAATATGTATCCTAAAACTTTTAAGTACAGGGGATTTCTCTCTACACACTGCATTTTTAGTTTTACTCTGTTCCATTTCAAATCTATTCACCTACTGGCATACAGCTATGAAAAAGATATTTGTGCAAATAGAGGACATAAATTCAGTACTAAGCAAGCTCTGTTGAAGCTTTGTCATGTTAATACCAGCCACAAATGAAAGTAAAATTTTATTTTTAGATTTAACCTCATAAATTGCCCAAAAGCAATTTTTTATTTCCAGCTGATTTATTTGAAGAAAATAGGCTCCAGATTTATTGGGTCTGTTAATAAAAAAAAAAAAATTAAATGACCTCCTGGAGTTTTGCTGCTATTTATTGATCTCTTTCAAATTTAGTAAGCAATTCAATCTGCAGTAAGGCGTGTTGAATGAAATGGATTGTGAATGCAAAAATGCAATGAACATTTAAAAGCATTTTCAAGTCCCAGAAAGTAGCTTTAATAAATGAAAATAAATTCACATCACTGGAGAAAAAAAAGATGGATTTTGTTTTAATGGTGAACTACACAGAAACACTATTGGATGTAGGACCTACTGGGCATTTTTTAGAAGCCAGCTCAGAGAATGGATTGCCCAAGTTCTGAGGAGTGAAAGGTCCATCCTAAGTGAAAGTGAAAAGTGAAAGTGAAGTCGCTCCGTCATGTCCGACTTTTTGGACCCCTTGGACTATAGCCCACCAGGCTCCTCCATCCATGGAATTTTTAGGCAAGAATACTGGAGTGGGTTGCCATTTCCTTCTCCAGGGGATCTTCCAGACCCAGGGATCGAACCCGAGTCTCCTGCATTGCAGGTAGAGGCTTTACCATCTGAGCAACAAGGG
This sequence comes from Moschus berezovskii, assembly GCF_049115385.1. Taxonomy (NCBI): domain Eukaryota; kingdom Metazoa; phylum Chordata; class Mammalia; order Artiodactyla; family Moschidae; genus Moschus; species Moschus berezovskii. The sequence continues at coordinate 92,714,671 of NC_142469.1, read as the reverse complement.
AAGGTCCATCCTAATCTGTCCTGTAGCCATAGCTTCTGAAACCCTGAGAAATTACTTCTAATGTCATTAGGGTAATTCACTCCCACATTCACATCCAACCACTAAAACTGCTGACCACCACTAGTAGCAGCAGTAGTAGTGATGATGATGATAATGCAACATTAACGTGAGAATTACTGGGTGCTTCCCCAGAATTAGACGAAGTGACCACCATATTTCCAAATCCACATGTTATGCTTCAGTACACTTCCTATTTCACCTTTGCTGTGGTTGCCAGTATCAACCATCTCTTTCTTCTTGAAACTACTTTGGCTTTCCGAATAGCTCACCCATTCTGGACTATTTCTCTGCAAACTTCTGTCTTCTTCTAGGTCTTCCTTTTGGGATCTCTTGACTCAGCCAACTCTTTAACCTGAAACGTTTAGGCAAGACTTAAGTAATGAGGCTTCCCAGGGGTTTGCCCTGGATACTTCCTCTGCCAATTCTTTTTCTAAGAAACCCCCTTTATACTTTTGGCATCAGCTAACTCCTTTATGTTGATCTCGCTCTGTTTCATTTTCATGTCTCTACTCGCTCCTTGCTCCTAACCTCAAACTCAATATGATTCAAACTGAACTCAGTATTTTTCCTCTAAATAATTTTCTACCTCTGTAATGCTCATGTTCCGCCCAACTCTCAGTGGGACTCCTGGGAATTCTCTGGTGGTCCAGTGATTAGGACTCTGTGCTTCCACTGCAGGAGGCATGGGTTCTATCTCTGGTCAGGGAACTAAGCGCAGTGAGGCCAAGAAAAAAAAAATAAAAGATGGGGAGGGACTCCTTGTTAGACCTACACAACAGAGGAACTGTTTCTTCAATTCTTCTAACAACAGCAGATATCTGAACCATTCTAGATGCTTAGAAGGGAAGTTAATTCACCACACACAGTAGGTGCCTTTAGACATTAGAGCTTCATTCTCTCCAGTAATTCAGGCTGAAAAAGGTTGGATCTTTACCCAATTTTTGTCTTTTTCCTACTTCTTATTTTTCTTGTAGAAATTCCCTCCCTTCTCATATTTAATAAGTTCTAGGCATGCACAGGTGTGCGTGTGCTGTTAGTCTTGTCTGACTCTTTTTATCTCCATCGACTGGAACCTGCCAGGCTCCTCTGTCCATGGAATTTTCCAGGAAAGAATACCAGAGTGGGTTGTCATTTCCTACTCCAGTATTAAGCTTATCCTGATTTAAATTCCTGCCTTTAGCTTTGCCTTTTCTAATCTCTCCTCCCACTCTGCACCAAGTCACTTCTAAGCAGCAAATCTTATCATACTTTTCTTCTCAAACCCTTCAGTGATTCCACATTTCCTAACCCCACTTCCCCAAACCAGGCCATAGTCAATACCAACTCTCTCCAGGTAAAATCAGATTTCTCCTACGGCTTCTACTTATATTCTTTGTAGCCAAAGATGGAGTAGCTCTATACAGTCAGCAAAACAAGACTGGGAGCTGACTGTGACTCAGATCATGAACTCCTTATTGCAAAATCTAGACTTAAATTGAAAAAAGTGGGGAAAACCACTAGACTATTCAGGTACGACCTAAATCAAATCATTTATGATTATAAAGTGGAAGTGACAAATAGATTCAAGGAATTAGATCTGATAGACAGAGTGCCTGAAGAACTATGGATGGAGGTTCATTAACACTGTACAGGAAGTGGTGATCAAAACCATCCACAAGAAAAAGAAATGCAAAAAGGCAATATGGTTGTCTGAGGAGGCCTTACAAATAGCTGAGAAATAAGAGAAGCAAAAGGCAAAGGAGAAAATGAGAGACATAGCCATCTGAATGCAGAGTTCCAAAAAATAGCAAGGAAAGATTTAGAAAGACTTCTTAAGTGATTAATGCAAAGAAATAGAGGAAAACAATAGAAGGGGAAAGACTAGAGAGCTTTTCAAGAAAATTAGAGATACCAAGGGAACATTTCAAGAAAAGTTGGTCATGATAAAGGACAGAAACGGTATGGACCTAACAGAACCAGAAGATATTAAGAAGAGGTGGCAAGAATACACAGACGAAATATACCAAAAAGATCTTCATGACCCAGATAACCACGATAGTGTGATCCTCACCTAGAGCCAGACATCCTGGAGTGTGAAGTCAAGTGGGCCTTAGGAAACATCTCTAGGAACAAAGCTAGTGGAGGTGATGGAATTTCAGCTGAGCTATTTCAAATCCTGAAAGATGATGCTGTGAAAGTGCTGTACTCAATATGCCAGCAAATTTGGAAAACTCAGCAGTGGTCACAGGACTGGAAAAGGTCAGTTTTCATTCTAATCCCAAAGAAAGGCAATGCCAAAGAATATTCAAACTACCTTAAGATTGCACTTATTGCACTTATCTTACATGCTAGCAAAGTAATGCTCAAAATTCTCCAAGCGAAAACAAGTAAGAAAAGCAAGGCTTCAATAGTACATGAACCGAGAACTTGTAGATGTTCAAGCTGGTTTTAGAAAAGGCAGAGGAACCACAGATCAAATTGTCAACATCCATTGGATCATCAAAAAAGCAAGAGAATTCCAGAAAAACATTTACTTCTGCTTCATTGACTATGCCAAAGCCTTTGACTGTGTGGATCACAACAAACTGGATAATTCTTCAAGAGATGGGAATACCAAACCACCTGACCTGCCTCCTGAGAAATCTGTATGCAGGTCAAAAGCACCTATTAGAACCGGACACGGAATAAACAGACTAGTTCCAAATTGGGAAAGGAGTATGTCAAGGCTGTATATTGTCACCCTGCTTATTTAACTTATATGCAGAGTACATCATGAGAAATGCTGGACTGGATGAATCACAATCAAGATTACTAGGGGAAATATCAATAACTTCAGATATGCAGATGATACCACCTTTATGGCAGAAAGCAAAGAAGAACTAAAGAGCTCCTTGATGACAGTGAAAGAGGAGAGTGAAAAGCTTGTCTAAAGCTCAACTTTCAAAAAATGAAGATCATGGCATCCAGTCCCATCACTTCATGGTAAATAGATGGAGAAACAATGGGAACAGTGACAGATTTTATTTTCTTGGGCTTCAAAATCACAGCAGATGGTGACTGCAGCCATGAAATTAGAAGTTGCTTGCTCCTTGGAAGAAAAGCTGACAAACCTAGACAGCGTATTAAAAAGCAGAGACATTACTTTGCCAGCAAAGGTTCATTTATGGTTTTTCTAGTAGTCATATATGGATGTGAGAGTTGGACTCTAAAGAAAGTTGAGTGCAGAAGAATTGATTCTTTTGAACTGTGGTGTAGGAGAAGACTCTTGAGATTCCCTTGGACTGCAAGGAGATCAAAGCAGTCAAACCTGATGAAATCAGTCCTGAATATTCACTGAAAGGACTGATGCTGAAGCTGAAGCTTCAATACTTTGACCGCCTGATGTGAAGAACTGACTCATTTTTAAAAGACCCTGATGCTGGGAAAGATTGAAGGCAAGAGGAGAAGGGGATGACAGAGGATGAGATAGTTGGCTGGCATCACCGACTCAATGGACACGAGTCTGATCAAGCTTTAGGAGCTGGTGATGGACAGGGAAGCCTGGATTGCTGCACTCCATGGGGTCGCAAAGAATTGGAGATGAGTAAGCGACCGAACTGAAATGAACTGATGGTTTCTACAGGGCTCTGCAAAGATCATACTCTACTGCAATCATTCATTCGCTTAACAAAAAATTTACAGAATTCCAACTATATGCACCAGGGAGGCAGTGATGAGCAAACTAAAGTCATCCTTCACATGGAATTCAATACTACATGGACAAACAACCAGAACACACATGAAAATTAATAAAATAGAATAACTGAATAATAAAGGACTTGGAGGTTCTTTTCTTAAGGATATTGGTCTATGTCTCTCCAGGAAGGTTTAACATATGAACTGAGAAATAAGTAGCAAGGAAAAAGATGCTGTGTGAAGATCTAGCAGAAGACAGTTCCTGGTAGAGAGAACAGCAAGTTTAAATGCCCTTGAGATTGGAACAAGGTGTTTGAGAAGTGGAAAGAAGCCAGGGCAGTCTTCAGAAGTCATTGAGGTAGAAGATGAGAGGGAGAGATCCAGGAAATGGGCTGGAGACTCCTTGGAGGCCAGGTTAGGGGTTTGGAATTTAGTTAAATTGCAATGGAAGCCACTGGAGGGTTTTAAGCAGGGCAGAAAAGTGTTACAGCAGCTGGTGGGGAACAGACCATAAGCAGCCCAAGAGCAGAGTCATAGTCTGGATTCAAAATCATGATGCCTTAAACTAGATTCTGGCAGGGAAGATTGGACGATGCATCATACTTGAAATATAATTTGGATATAAAACCAGCTGAAAGTGCTGATGGATTGTGGGTGGTTATTTCTATGACTCTTTTTCTGGCTTATAAGCTCCTTGAGGCAAAGGCCTTTTCCTACATATCTGTATTTTTAATTCCCATCATGGTGCCTGGAACCTAGAATGTCACTAAAGCTGGTTTATGAATGAAGGAATCTAAGAGGAAATTACATTGCAGCTGGCGTGATCAGTATGGCTTTACGGTAAAAGTAAGAAGTGACCTGTAACTTAAAAGATGAGTAAAATTTTGACTGGTAGAAATGGAAATAGAGGGAAGGTGAGCTCCTAACATTTCTAGATCCTGGGACAAGAATACAAATGGAAGCCACATTCCTCCTCTCTTAATATTTTAAGTCTTAAGTCAGACCATCAGACTGTTAAATAAAATGTGCCTTACCAATTTTAAAATTATAAATCAAGCTAACAATCTGTTAAATAAAACATGCTCTATCCTTTTACCTTGACAAATATACTTTATCATCAGTAGGTTCTGGAACTTGGAGAGCCAGCCCATCCCCTGCCGCCTGCCCATCCTTATAGGCACACATGTAAACACCTCAGACTGCAAGTCAAAGTTCAGCCCACTTATTCCTCCACCCCCAACTCTACGCAGGTCATGAACGCTGCCACTGGGTCACTAGAACAGGGAATTCTGGGTCTCAGGTGGTCACAGCAAGGATTATGGGCAGGACTTGAGCTCAGGGTAAACACATTCTCTAGACCCTGCCCGTGTTTCACCCCATGAGGAGAGGTAAGGCCAGAACAAGGCCCCCCTAGAGTCTGAAGCTAAAGTCCCTTCTTCCCTGGATCTGGGGGGTGGGACTTGTTGAGTGGATAAACAGGGAGAACCACGCATGAGGCAGACTTAGGGGAGAGAGAAAGACTCGTCTGCTTGGAGTGGGTGATTCATACAGCAGAGTAGAGGTCAGGTCCTACAGGGATAAGAGTTTGTGGTAAAGAACTCTGATCCCCTGGGCAATGGAGGGGTCTGAACTCTTAAGTAGAGGGAGAAACAGACATTTGTGTGCAGGGTGAGGGTGGATGAGGAAATGGGAGAGAGAGAGGGATGAGCACAGTGATTTTACTGCAAAGTTTAGGGTATGAAGTAATGAGAACTGAAAGCAGAGAGCAGAGAGAAAGGAGTTCATGTCACATCTAAGAAGAGACAACCGATTAGACGGAAGGGATGAGGGAGATGGAGAAATTGGGCCAAAGATGATTTTGCAGAAAGAAATGTGGCTGGCTGTGTTACTCCTAGTGTTGTAGATTGCATGTTTGTGCCTCCTCCAAATTCATAATTTGGAGTCCTAATGGGATGGTATTTGGAGGTGAGGCCTTGGGAAAAATAATTAAATCATGAGGTCAGAGCCCCTATGATGGGATTAGTGTCCTTATAAGAAAAGGAAGAGAACTAGCCCTCTCTGTCATGTAAGGGTGCAACAAAAAGACAGCTATTTTCAAGCACCTTGATCTTGATTTCCCAGCCTCTAGAACTGTGACAAATAAAGGCCTGTTTAAGCCATCCATTCTACGGTGTTTTAGAGCAGCCTGAGTTGGTTAAGACACCTTATGTAACGCTCTTCTCCTCCTGAGAAGTCAGATCCGAGTGTTGGTGTGCTTGGAGCACTGTTTCTGGAACCGATGCCATGCCTGGCTTCTCAAGACCCTAGGAACCTGGGTTTTCTCTTAGGGTCTTCTCGAGCAAGCTCCCTCCCCACCTCAATACCTCTATCCACTGTCAGGGTGAGCACAGAAATGCAATTTTAGCTGTGAGTTGTAAGTGATGTTTATTTTAGGTGGTAGGGGGAATGTTATAGAGATAATAAAAATGTAGGATTCTTAGGAAAGGACAAGAAGTCCCAAGGCAGGCACCCAGGTCATGATCATATAAGGTTAAACGTCATGGGGACGCAGAAAAGATGACAGGGAGGGTGGACTCTAATGGTGCAGTGGTAAAGAACTCGCCTGCTAATGCAGGAGCCTCAGGAGATGTGGGTTTGATCCCCAGGTAGGAAAAATCCCCTGGAGGAGGAAATGGCAATACACTCCAGCATTCTTCCCTGGAGAATCCCATGGACAGAGGAGTCTGGCGGGCTACAGTCCATGGGGTCACAAAGAGCAGGACATGGCTGAGTGACTGAGAACGTGGACTCCGATGTACCTGGGTTTGACCCTGTCTCTTACCAGCCACATGACCTACAAAGTCTGGCTCAGAACTTCTTCCAAAGCACAGTAGCACTGAGTGTCTTCTGTCCTGACATGGGTGCTTGGAGCAGAGAGAAAGCTGTCCTTTCTGGGTCCCAGCCCAACTCCTGTTACCCCAAAGAGGCGAGGACAAAGGTCAGGGAGCTTTGACTGCAAAAGTCAGACACACCAGGGCTGCAGTGTTGTGATAGAATCCACCATTTCAAGGACTTTCCCCCTAAAGAAATTTGTGCCACTTGGTGGAAAAATACCAGTTTTATATTTTGCATATTGGAACAGAAAAGAACTTTTGGCCAAGACCGCCGTAATTTTACCCGTGAGGTTCCTTTCTTCGTGCGGGCTCTTATTGTGGCCATGTGTGGTGATGTGCTAACTAGCTGTTTGTCACTAGCTCTTGACTCCCTATCCTCTTCCCGCCGTTGCTTGGCAGCTGAGTTTGTTTTTCGTTTCAATCAGCAGCACACAATTTCAAGCAGATGTTTTCAAAAGCGCTTGACTTTTAAGCAGATATACGGCGCTCTCTTGATGGTGCCGAGGCCGCCATACTCAGTCCTGAATCTGGTTTGCAAATGAGGGTGCTGGTTGGCCTGAACTTGGACTGATTTTCTCGGGTTGTTATTGCTTGGACCTACCCTGGAAGCCTGTCAGCATTTTGAACGTGCCCACGCTGTTTTCCAAGGAGACACAGGCCCAGTGCAGACTGTAGGACTGGGAAGCACACGGTTTAGATTAGGGTGGACTGCATTTGAACCCTGCCACCACCAAATGCTGACTGTGTGACCACAGACAACGCTTGTAGTTTACTCGTCTGTAGAATGGGGATAAGAATGGAACAGCATCTTACAGTGATAAGCGATAGGATGTGTAAACCATGTTGGTTCAATGACTGACATGTAATAAGCATTCAGTACATCCTGAAAGAGTGGTATTATTTTTGTCAAAATTTTTGAAATCCTTACAACAGTCCTATGGGGTAGGTTGCTTCTAATACTACTATGCCTGTGTTGTGGATAAAAAAGCTGAGGCACAGAGTGGTTAAGTAGCTTGCCCAAAGTGGCACCAGCAAGTGGCAGAGCAGCCTGGCTTCAGGGTCTCTCTGGGTCACCGTTTGGTGCTCAGTGGGGCTGAGTGGCGGGCTTCCCAGGTGGCTCAGTGGTAAAGAAGTCCACCTGCCAATGCAGGAGCCACAGGAGATGCGAGTTTGATCCCTGGGTCAGAAAGATCCCCTGGAGGAGGGCATGGCAACCCACTCCAGTACTCTTGCCTGGAGAATCCCATGGACAGAGGAGCCTGGCGGACTGCAGTCCGTAGGGTCACAAAGAGTCGGACACGACAGAGCAACTGAGTACGAGCACGAGAGGGGCCGAGTGGTACACAACCAGCTGTGCACCCTCTGTGTGCACTCAGACACCAGGGGAAAGAGATTCACAGCACAAGATCGCCTTTAACCTTCCAACCTCACTCCCTTGCTCTCTTCTGGGGGATGCTGTTACTAGTTTCATGAATCTAGTAAAATTCAGAAAATCTGTGAAAATTTCATGAATCTAGTAAAATTCAGAAAATTTCATGAATCTCGTAAAATTCAGAAAATCTATAAAGAGATGAGGGAAATCAGAGGGTCCGATGAGGTCAGGGAGGACTTAGGCTGCTGAGGAAGGCTGCCCTCCAGGCCTGGCTCCAGGGCTCGCCCCCCAGCCTCCTTCTCTGCTTGATGCTGGCATGAATGCTTCCGAGCGGCAGGAACCTGAGTGATCATCTCACATCAATGTCCCCAGGATGCCGATGGGCTTCCTGGGGACTCATGAGCTGGCGGCCCTGTGCCCTGACTCAAGCCTGTTGTTTATGTTTTTGTTCATGGTATTATAACAATGTCAGTTGCCACTGTAAGTAATTCAATATAATTCATGTTTTCTTTTCCTTTGGCCACAAGTCTTCTAATAATAAAAAGTTTCTAAAATGAATAAATATTAAAAACCAAATTTGCACAAGCATGAGGATGTTAAAAAGGCCAAGTAAACAAGAAATCTGGGCACTTTGCTTTAGAAAATAAAGGAACTGGAAAAAAAAAAAAACTGAAAGTGGTAGAAGTGGGAAAGGGATTCTGGAAAATTCCTTCATGTTATCCATATTCTGCAAAATTACTGTCCACAGTTACATAGTAGAAGGTATTGCTGGTTACAGTTCTATCAGGAAAAAGGTGTTTTTTTCCCCCTGAATTAGGTATTTTTTTTATTAGTTTTGTAGTTACATATCATACCTACATTTTAGTGCCATGGAAAAGTACAGGTATGCTCTGTAAGCTGATTCTGATTTTACATTTGAACCTTACATCTGGGGATACAATAAAACTATGCCATAATTTATCACCAGCAATAAACTAGTCATTAAAATGTTGCTTTCTATGATACCCCGTACATGGCTGTTGATCTCATTTTGGTGTCCCAGGTGGCTCAGTGGGTAAAAAATCCACTTGCAATGCAGAAGAGGCAAGAGACATGGGTTCGATTCTTGGGTCCAGAAGATCCCCTGGAGTAGGAAATAGCAAACTACTCCAATATTGTTGCCTGGGAAATCCCCATGGACAGAGTAACCTGGTAGGTTACAATCCACGGGTTCGTAAAGAGTTGGAAACGACTGAGCACACGTGCATAACCTATTACAAGCTTCCTTGTTACCAGTCACAAAGAAAAGCAGCCCAGCAAAGTCTCTCTGTATGTCCTAAAGACAGCCTCTCTCCTCTCCAAGGTGTACTTCCAAATCATAAGAAACACATAGCACTAGTTTTTGCCAAGTATGTGACCTATTTTCCATTATTTTAATATAGCCTTATAAACTTTTCCTCTTTTAGAACCTCTGCTTTTGTGTGATACACATTTGAAAATTGTATTGATTTCCCAAGAAACTAAGCTCTGCACACTTAAGCAGAACCAGAAAATGTACTGACTGAGTTTCCCACCGATTTCCAAATGGGATTATTTGCTTCCAAATATTTGTTGGATTTCCGTTGGAACGAGACAGGTGGTTTCAGGCTCAAGGCTCTTGAAGGAGGACAGAAAAATAAAGCAAGGCCAGTAGCGTTTCTCACAGACACCCCATCCCAGTGCTGGCAGAGCCCCAGTGTCTGCCCTCCACTGCTGTAGAGACAGGTGATGGGTGATCCCTACACTGACTTCAGATGAACCTTGCATCTCTGGGCTCCTGGGGACCTGGGTGACCGAGCCAGGCCTGCCTTCCTCCCTAGAATGCTTTGGGTGGAGCAGATCTGAGTCCATTCACCTGGGCGGATGACAGGACCACTGCTGCAGAGGACAAGATGCCAGGGTGCAGGCAACTGGGGTGAGTCCAGGCATTCTCTCTGCCTCCTCCATTCAGCTCCGTTCAGCAGAAGCACGTGGAGTCCCTCCCAGGCTGCCACACAGCACACAAAGAAGCCATTTGTCACAGAGGCTCGCAATCTCCCTCTCAAGCTAGTGAAAGTGAAAGTCGCTCAGCCGTGTCCGACTCTTTGTGACCCCACGGACTATACAGTCCATGGAATTCTCCAGGCCAGAATACTGGAGTGGGTCACCTTTCCCTTCTCCAGGGGATCTTCCCAACTCAGGGATGGAACCCAGGTCTTCTGCATTACAGGCAGATGCTTTCCCAGCTGAGCCACAAGGGAAGCCCAAGAATACTGGAGTGGGTAGCCAATCCCTTCTCCAGGGGATCTTCCCGACCCAGTAACTGAACCGGGGTCTTCTGCATTACAGGCGGATTCTTTACCAACCAAGCTATGAAGGAAGCCAGACTGAACAGTCTTCTCATGCAAAGCACTTTGGTGATGTGAAATTCACCTCCCTCCTCTCATCCAAGGACTATAACTCACTCTGATAATTCAGAGCTGGGAGAAATACCAAATAAACACACATCCTGGCACATCTGGGGACCCAGTTGTATTTAGGTCCAAACAATGAAGAGAGAGGGCTCTTGCAGGAGGACAGAGTTGGGAAATGATTATCATCCTGTCAGATAACATTAGCTAACATGTGCGGAACAAGACACTGCTAAGTTCTTTACACACACCACCTCAATCAATCCCTTAAACATCTGCAGCCATGAAATTGAAAGACGCTAAGTGTTTTAAAAAGCAGAGGCATCAATTTGCCGACAAAGGTCTGTATAGTTAAAGCCATTGTTTTTCCAGCAGTCATGTACTGATGTGAGAGTTGGACCATGATAAAAGTCTAAGCACCAAAGAACGGTTGCTTTGGAACTGTGGTGTTAGAGAAGACTCTTGAGAGGCCCTTGGACTGCAAGGAGATCAAACCAGTCAATCCTGATGAAATCAGTCCTGAATATTCATTGGAAGGACTGATGCTGAAGCTGAAGCTCCAATACTTTGGCTACCTGATGCAAAGAGTTGACTCACTGGAAAAGACCCTGATGCTGGGAAAGATTGAAGGCAGGAGGAGAAGGGGGTGACAGAGGATGAAATGGTTGGATGGACATGAGTTTGAACAAACTCCAGGAGACAGAGGACAGGGAAGCCTGGCGTGCTGCAGTTCATGGGGTCGTAAAGAGTCGGATGTGTTTTGAGTGACTGATCAAGGACTCAGGTGTGGCATGTGGGATCTTGAGTTGCGGCGTGTGGGATCTAGTTCTCTGACCATGAATTGAACTTGGGCCCTTTGCACTGGGAAAGCGGAGTCTGAGCCACTGGACTACCAAGGAAGTCCCAGGGATTTAAAACCATTTAAAATCCCATTTTACTGAGAATGAGGCATAGAGAGATGAAGTAACTTATCAGTCATTTACCTGATAAGTGAAGGATTCAAAGCTCAAACCCTGGCTGGATTAACTCCAGAGTCTAAGAACGTAACCATTTTTGCTAATCTGCATTTACCATTAAATTTATTTATTAGCATGTGGGAAATGAGGAGCATACAAGCATTCCACTCATTTGAACATGCCTGTTTTTTAACTTCACATCATAATGCATGCACTGTCAGTTTCTATCAGTTACCAAATGCACAAATCAGAAACACAGCTCGGCCCAGTGTCATGAGCCTTGGACACTCTCGTTAAAGAAAAACCAGCCCGAATCTACAGCGCTCGATGTGGAGTGACAAGACTGTCATAAAGGTAATCATGTAAAAAACGAAATCTGCCATTATCCAGTTACCGGATTTCCAAGAAGGAGTTGTTTTCTGTACCAGCTAATGATAAACACCCTTCTATTCATCATTCCCAGTTTTATACTCTTGGGACGAGGTTATCATCACTATCAAACCAGGGACATAAAAGACTAGGAAACATTTAGTTTTAGAAAATAATGGCTCCGAATCCTAGTAAATCAAAAGAGCAGGAGGGAAAATAAACTATACGGTTACGATGCCAGCTGGAGATCCTTTATAGTTGGGCCTTGACATTAGTTTGCAAGTTTCAGTATTGCAGATGGTGGAAAGCAATCTGCCCAGGAGAACCAGTCTCCAGGCTCATGCAGACTGAAGATAATGACAAGATCCTCGAACTGAAAGTCACCTCTATTGAAATCTTTGCTTTCAGGAGAGATTTGGTTGCTTGTAAGAGCAGAGAAGGCAACAGAACTGTAAGGGATTAACAATAAGGTTATGGGTAATTTATTTGAGAAGTCAGAGGACTTCCCTGACCAGTCTCTTCTCCCAACATCCTAATACACATGCACACATGTGTGCACATGCGCGCACACACACACACACAAACACACACACACTTTGGCCAGGGAATTCTAGGAGCCTGGTGGGCTGCAGTCTGTGGGGTCGCTAAGGGTCGGACACGACTGAGCGACTTCACTTTCACTTTTCACTTTCACACATTGGAGAAGGAAATGGCAGCCCACTCCAGTGGTCTTGCCTGGAGAATCCCAGGGACGGGGGAGCCTGGTGGGCTTCCGTCTATGGGGTCACACAGAGTCGGACATGACTGAAGTGACGCAGCAGCAGCAGCAGCAGCATAGAAATTACACTGTAACTGAATTCACTGAATTCTATTAATTAAAGTGATTTTAATACTCTTCAAAGTTGAACTTTGCAATGCCTTTTTTTCAAGGAAAATTTACTACAATCCTCTAAAAGCTGGGAACAGAGATTCTTAATCTGGAGTTCATGGATAGGCTCTTTCAAAGCAGGATGAAGAATTTACTCTGGAATATATGCAACATCCCATGTAGAAAGTCCATAGCTTTCATCACCCTCTCAAAGGAACCTGAGAGTCCTTAAAGGTTCAAAACAACTCTCCTGGATAGAGATCCTCTAGGGCAGCCAAAGGACGTGAGTTAAAAAGACGCTATTTTACTCTCACTCAGTGCTTTCTGGAAGTTCATGCTGACAGGACGCTCCAGGCCAGCAGTTGCTTCTTTACAAAAACCAAAACAGTGTGGGAGGTGTCAGCGTCAGAGACAGGCTTTCGCAGGAGAAGCTGACAGGGTCTCTGAGTCCCTTCCCCAGGAGCCACTGCTGGTCACCCCACATCCCCATCAGTGCATTCCATGGTAGAGGCATGAACATGTAGAACATGAAAGTGTAGTTCAGTCCTCAACCTGTTTCTTTCTACTGGTTTCACAAACTTTGTCAAAGAAATGCTTCCCTATCCTATTTTTTCATATATAAAATGGGGAAAATAATACTTTCCTCTCAAGACTTATGTGAGGATTAAACGTGATAACGTGGAAGTGCATGACGCACAGTCACCTATGGGAAACCTGTGGGAACAGGTGTGTTTCGGAATTCAGGTTTTTAAGAAATGTAATACATTCCTCTACATTATTTAATACCACCACCATGACCCATGATAAGATAAATAGCTATTTCTATAGCAAAACTATGAATATTCACATTAAGAGGGATGAACCAAGATTACAAACAGCCTTCTGTTAATTCAGGTCAGGTTTTGTCACCCCAAAATGTCAGTTTTCAGACCATTTTGGATTTGGGAGTTGAGAACAAGCTATTGTAGGCCTGTCTTGAAGAGTCCCACTTGGTTCAGTTGCAATGGCGTTAATTTCTGTCACTCTTGAGTCACCAACCTTATAATCTCTGGGCATTGGCGCCGGACTCTTGCTGAACCTGGTACCCAGCGTATTTCTCTTACCTTGATGCTCATTTGAACCGTGTTCTGCTTGACCTCGTGGCTCGCCTCTCCTCCTAAGGCAACCTGTCCCAGTTCCCCAGGCAATCTCTCTTGCCACAGCTCCCTTATTCCAAGGGCTGCCTGCCTCCCATTTAATATGTTCTCGGAAACTATCAGACTCACTCCCAGTGACGTAGGTAGGTACTCTGATGAGAAGAACACTCTTCTCCTGGAGATGGAGGACACATTCCCTGGTTTCGGTCAGGCATGCCTGAGAGCTGCTCGAGGATGAATGACGCTGCAAATCCTCCAGGACAGCACGCCGAGCCTCTCTTCCTGGTTCCAGAGAGTCCCAAGACAAGGAAGATGGGTTCTGACATCAACAGAACAGCACAAAGAGACACGTCCAGTGGCTGGCTGGCAGTCAGTGGCAGGTAGCAGCTGCCTAAGGCCACCCCCGTGATAAGACATGGCCATGGGATCACGCGGTTTAGCACTGGTGGAGGGCAAAGGGCGTGATCAAAGGGTTTCATCTCTCCTTCTTTCACCTGCTGGGCGACCTTGCATAAGTTACTCTAAATTCTCGGGACCTCAGCTATAAAATGGGGAAAACATTACCTGCTTGACTAGGGCTGTAATTAGGACTGTGTGGTGGCGCTAGTGGTAAAGAACATGCCTGCCAATATAGGAGACACAGGAGACGTGAGTTTGATCCCTGGGTCAGGAAGATCCCTTTGAGGAGGGCACAGCAATCCACTCCAGTATTCTTGCATGGAGAATCCCATGGACAGAGGAGCCTAGAAGGCTACAGTCCGTAGTATCACTAAGAATCAGACATGACTGAAGTGACTGAGCAGCAGCTAACCTATATAAAGGCCTCAATAATATCCAGTCCCTTCCTTCAATGCCCTTCCCTGGACTTTTCCTTACTAGTTTGGGAGACCCCTGAAAGGCAGTAACAGGTCTTCTCCTTGTATTTACTTCTAGTGTAGGGTATGGCCCATAGTAGGCTTGTAATAAATCAGTGAATGAATGAATGCATGCAATTGTTTTTGCAGTTGGTAGTACACCTCTGGGCTTCCCTGGTGGCTCAGTGGTAAAGAACTTGCCTGCCAATGCAGGAGACGCAGGTTCAATCCCTGGTCTGGGAAGATCACCTGGAGAAGAAAATTGCAACCCACTCCAGTATTCTTGCCTGGGAAACCCCATGGACAGAGGAACCTGGTGCGCTTCAGTCCAAGGGTCACAGAAAGTTGGACACAACTTAGTGACTAAAACAACAGTACACCCTTAGTTTCTGCAAAGTCAGAGAGCTACAATTTGAGAAGAGAAAATTAAAGTGAACGTGCCTGAGCCAGAGCTTCCAGGTCCAAATAACCATAGCCTACAACACGGATAACAGAGTAGACTGCACAAGCTTTCCTGCTCAATAAAAATGTTTTCTTTTTAAAATCGAACTTTTAATTTTATAGACAGAGTATTCAGTTCAGTTCAGTTCAGTCACTCAGTCGTGTCCGACTCTCCGCGACCCCATGAATCACAGCACGCCAGGCCTCCCTGTCCATCACCAACTCCCGGAGTTCACTCAAACTCATGTCCACAGAGTCGGTGATGCCATCCAGTCATCTCATTCTCTGTCGTCCCCTTCTCCTCCTGCCCCCAACCTTTCCTAGCATCAGAGTCTTTTCCAGTGAGTCAACTCGTCGCATGAGGTGGCCAAAGTATTGGAGTTTCAGCTTTAGCATCAGTCCTTCCAATGAACACCCAGGATTGATCTCCTTTAGAATGGACTGGTTGGATCTCCTTGCAGTCCAAGGGATCTTCCAAGAAGATTCCAAGAAGAATCATCAATTCTTCAGCGATCATCTTTCTTCACAGTCCAACTCTCACATCCATACATGACCAAGGAAAAAACCATAGCCTTGACTAGACGGACCTTGGTTGGCAAAGTAATGTCTCTGCTTTTTAATATACTATCAAGGTTGGTCATAACTTTCCTTCCAAGGAGTCTTTTAATTTCATGGCTGCAATCAGCATCTGCAGTGATTTTGGAGCCCCAAAAAATAAAGTCTGACACTGTCTCCACTGTTTTTCCATCTATTTCCCATGAAGTGATGGGACCAGATGCCATGATCTTCGTTTTCTGAATGTTGAGCTTCAAGCCAACCTTTTCACTCTCCTCTTTCACTTTTGTCAAGAGGCTTTTGAGTTCCTCTTCACTTTCTGCCATAAGGGTGGTGTCATCTGCATATCTGAGGTTATTGATATTTCTCCCAGCAATCTTGTTTCCAGCTTGTGCTTCTTCCAGCCCAGCGTTCCTCATGATGTACTCTGCATATAAGTTAAATAAGCAAGGTGACAATATACAGCCTTGACGTACTCCTTTTCCTATTTGGAACCAGTCTGTTGTTCCATGTACAGTTCTGACTGTTGCTTCCTGACCTGCATACAGGTTTCTCAGGAGGCAGGTCAGGTGGTCTGGTATTCCCATCTCTTTCAGAATAGAGTATTACATCCCAGCAACTAAGTATGAGAAGTCTTTCTTCTAGTCAGTTGTCTCATTTAATTCTGACTGTAACTTCTTTGGTAGGTAACATTGTTTCTACCTTATAGCTACAGAAGCAGAGATCGGAGTTCATAAGTGATATTTATCATTCATATTCATAAAATATAATCATAACCCATAGATTCCTTTCTCTTCCAGGTTTATTCAGCTGGGTATAATTGACAAACCACACTGTGTAAATTCAAGGTGTATAGCATAATGACTTGATTTACATATCATGAAATAATTACCACAATGTTTAGTGAGTATCATTTCACATAGATATATAATTAAAGAAAAAATATCTTTTCCTTGTGATGCGAACTCTTACAATTTACTCTCAACAACTTTCAAATATAACACACACATCAGTGTTCAAGGTATTTATCATGTTGTACATTACATTATATTCCTAGTACTTTATTGTCTTATAATTGGAAGTTTGTACCTTTGACTGCCTTCATCCATTTCCCTCCTCTCCCTCCAAAATGTTTCTTTTCAATTGAGAGTAAGACTTGAAGATTTAGTACAACTCAATACCCTTGTCACGAACACTCAACTCTTATTAATTAATTAAACTATTATTGAACCCTCAACTATTGATAATTAATTAATTATTAATTAATTCAACCTTTCTATGACAGGATAGATTCCCTGTCCATTGCTGAAGGGCAGGTAAGCCTGGTGTGCTGCAATCCATGGTGTCACAAAGAGTCGGACACAACCGAGTTACTGAACTGAACTGAATTTAATCTTAGCATTCCGTTGGGTTCAAGCAGATTATAATGAACACACTAATTCTAAAATATTCTGTAGACCCCAAGATTCATTGAGGGATTTACATTGGTTTTGGGAATTAAGACACCAGGGATTTAAAAGTCTATTCAAATAGCTGTGCATTTGATTACCCTGTTCTCTTGGAATAGAGAAGAAACAAAATGATTTTAATTTATCAAAATAGAAATCAATGCTGCCGTTTTCGTAGCATTTTAAATTAGCCTCAGTTCCTTATCTGTAAAGGGGGCACTAAGAGTATTGCTGATGAGAGACACCCATGGAAACACCAGGGGTCTGCCAACAGTGAAAGCTGCAGCTGCTAGACGCAACCTTACTGTGACAGACTGCCAAAGGTCCTTTCCAGTGCTAATTTCCTATAATTCCAAGATTATGTACTCTAGCAGTAAACAAGTTTTTTACTTACAATCTACATTTTTCTAACTGATTCTTACTGTTGCCATGTCTGGAAGGAACTTTGGGGGAAAAATGCCATGTGTGTGTGTGTGTTTCTTTCTACTTAGAGTACAGTGGTCCTCCCCTTACTGAGGTTAGGTTTTCTGAGGTTTCAGTTACCTGTGGTCAACTGCAGTCTGAAACTATGAAATGGACAATTCCAGAAATAAACATTCATAAATTTCAAGCTGTGTGTTGTTTTGACGATCTCTTGAGGCTTCCAGCTCTATTCTTCCCTGGATGGGAAGCATCTCTTTGTCCAGCATGTCTTACCCCATTAGTCACTTTGTAGCCAACCAGGTTGGGCTTCCCTGGTGGCTCAGGGGTAAAGATTCCATCTGCCAATGCAGGAGATGCAGGTTCAGTTTTTGGGTCAAGAAGATCCCCTGGAGAAGGAAATGGACCCACCCAGTATTCTTGCTTAGGAAATCCCATGGACAGAGGAACCTGGCACCCTACAGTCCATGGGGTCACAAAGAGTCGGACACTACTTAAGCAACTAAGAAACAACAGCAACAAGAGCCAACTTGGTTATCAAATCAACTGTTGGTGGTACTGTGGTACTTGTGTCCAAGTAACCCTTATTTTACTAAATGGCCCCAAAATTCAAGAGTGATGTTGGTGATTTGGACATGCCATGGAGTAGCCATAAAATGCTTCTTTTAAGTGAAAGGGTCAAAGTTTTTGACTTAATAAAAGAGGAAGGGTATCATAAGATAATGCTAAGATCGATGGTAAGAATGCATTATCTATTTGTGAAATTGTGAAGAAGAAAAAGGAAATATGTGTTAGTTCCACTGTTGCCAAAGTTACAGTCACAGCGTGTGGTAAGTGCTTAGTTAAGATGAAAAAGGCATTATATTTGTGAAAATGAAAGTTAGTTGCACAGTTGTGCCTGACTCTTTGTGACCCCATGGACTGTGATTGGCCAGGCTCCTCTCCAGGTAAGAATACTGGAGTGGGTTGCCATTTCCTTTTCCAGGCTATTAAATCTGTATAATAAGATAATTTGAGAGAGAGAGAAAAAACACATGCATATAACTTTTATTACAATATACTGTTATAATTGTTCTATTTTTAGTTATTGTTGTTAATCTCTTACTGTGACTGATAAATTAAACTTCATCATAGATATGTATACATAGGGAAAACATGTATATAATGTTGTCCCTTGATATCTGTGAGGTACTGTTTCCAGGATCCTGGTGGATACCAAAATCCATGGATGTTCATCTGTTATACAAAACACTACAGCATCTGCATATAACCTAGGCACTTTCTCCCTATACTTTAAATCACCTCTAGATTACTTATAATACCTAATAGAATGTAAATACTATGTAAATAGCTGTTAATACAATGTAAATATTTTGGAAGAAAAGCAATGACAAACCTAGACGGCATATTAAAAAGCAGAGACATTACTTTGCCTACAAATGTCTGTCTAGTCAAAGCTATGGTTTCTCCAGTAGTCATGTATGTATGTGAGAGCTGGACAATAGAAAAGGATGAGCACCGAAGAATTGGTGCCTTTGAATTGTGGTGTTGGAGAAGACTCTTGAAAGTCCCTTGAACAGCAAGCAGACCCAACCAGTCCATCCTAAAGGAAATTAACCCTGAATATTCATTGGAAGGACTGATGCTGAAGCTGAAACTCTAGTCCTTTCGCCACCTGACGCAAAGAGCTGACTCACTGGAAAAGACCCTGATGCTGGGAAAAATTGAAGGCGGGAGAAGACGGGGATGACAGAGGATGACATGGTTGGATGGCATCACCAGCTCAATGGACATGAGTTTGAGTAAGCTCTGGGAGATGGTGAAGGACAGGGAAGCCTGGTGTGCTGCAGTCCATGGGGTCGCAAAGAGTCAGACATGACTGAGGGACTGAACAACAACAAATATTTTGAGAACAGCTTTCAGCGGGATGCAAATTCAAGTTTTGCCTTTTGAAACATCCTGGAATATTTTTTCCAAATATCTTAAACATGAGGTTGCTGAAATTCGTGGGTGTGGAATGTGATGCTACCGAGAGTAAAATGCGCAGTGTTTGGTGCTGTGATTTCATGCATCCACTAGGGGTCTTGCAATGTATTTCCCATGAATACCGTACACTTTTTCTTTTTTGCCTATAATAGGGTAAAACCAAGTCAGTCTCCATGAGCAAGTACTGTGACTGTAATCCAGGTAAGAGAGGAGGAAGATCAGAGAGGAAAAGGGAGCTGAAGTTAGATGAGACTGGAAGGGTTCACTGTGGATGGACAGCACTTTGACCACAGCCACTCTGATAGGTGAAACAATTCTTCCCCAGAGGACACTGATAGTGCAGGTGAAAAAATGTCATTCTGGAAGCCTGGAGGTAAGATGCTCGATATAGCTGGCAACACGCAAGGACAGTGTGGGGAATAAAGACGTGTAAATTCCTCACACTCAGCTTATGTGATCTGTGCTCCTTCCAGGATTCCAGAACACGTGTGCACTTAGTTGAGCCTGACCCCGCACACTGCTCCCCACGCAAAGGAAAATCTCTCTTAATCCCTCTTTTTTGTTCATTCCCTTTTTTAAAATTTCAATAGAACCTTAGACTACACCTAGATAGAGGCACACTGTCACACAGATGAGTCTACTTCATGTCTTCTGACGATGACAGGCAGGGGTACATGATGGGAGAAGCAGAAACAGCCTTTGATTAATATTTCAGTCACAGGAGAGGAATTCGACTCCAAGATGAAGGCGTATTAAGAAATAGCTCCCAGACAAATGGAGTATGCGAGTTCATCTCAAATCATCCAACATCAGATTCACACTGCATCAAAATTCAGGTGATTTATACAGCCACATTAGGCTCTATTAGTATTAATGGGAAATATGCATGTATGTCGATAAACACATTAGTGCAGGCAGACTTCCCAAAGGGTTTTTGCTTTGGGGCAAAAGCTGCTATTATTTGCACCTTCTCCACAATGGAAATAGAATTATACCCACTAAATAAGTGTTCAATATGCCATGCTCAGCTGAAAAAGGCTCATTCTTAAAGACACGAGTGAAGCTACATTTTATATTTATAATTAAAAGCATTAAAACAAATGGCCCTGTCTTATTACTATTATTTATTATTTATAATTTAAGATTTAATTTATCACTGGTGTTCAGTCATCAGTTATAGTGGAAAAGAGCAGTTGTCCAGTCCTTTATTCCAGTGTCAAAGATGAAGAAACAGACAAACTACAGCACTGATTTATACAGATAGACATCCCAGAAGTGAAATAATAAAGTGTCAGAAAAGACAATTTTTCTAATCCACAAAGCAGGAAATAACTAAGGCTAACACCCACTCATTTTCTGGCAAGAAGAAGTTTTAAGTCAAATGAAAAGCAGTGAGAATTCCACAATATATTATCATTATACCAGTAACAGTGGTTTCGACTGCTAATAAAAAAAGACCCAATTCAAAATGGCTCAGTCTACAGGGAGGTTCGTTATTTCACAGTGAGGACGTCTAAATTGTTTCCAGGTTAATTTGCTTCTTCTAGTCTTATCAAGGGCTCTATCCACCCCACCATCCCGCAGGTCATCTTTGTAGTTCGTGGGTGAAAACTGGATGCCAGCTTCTGGCCTTAGTTGTAGACCTAACAATGCCAGTGAGGGAAGGAAGGAAGACAGGTCACCTTCCTTGCGTCTCTTTTGCATGATGGGAAGGTTGTCGGCAGGAAAGTTTTTCCAGAAGTCCTTCAGTGGCCAGCATTAAATCACGTTCCTCTTCCAACATCAACAAACGGTGAGAGAAGTGGAACACAGTGGTTGACTTAGATTATCAATTTTACAACCCCTATTCACAAGTTCCAGAGAAGATCACCACCTCCAAGCTCACGGTCTCCCAGAGGAGGCTGTGCACCATACAGAACAGAGACTCAGAGGGTGAGGAAGCAAGAAGGTCGGGGGTGAAAATGGACACGTGTGTGTGTGCGCGCACTACACAAGGGCATGCCTTTGCTGGGACCCTCAAAGGTCTACTTACATCTTGGGTGCCTGGGGGCTCACTGATGTACATGAAGGAGAGTGAGGTTTTGTCCTGAATCTCATTCAATACCATTGGTCTAAGGTGGAAAGTTTAAAGAAAAATATTAGATGAAAACTAGTACTGGGGAAGAGCAGCATGGTAAAATTCCCTAATTGGTTTGCAAAGGACAGACCTTTGAAACACTGATCTAAGGTAAAGGGTCTGTTCCGTTTCTTGGTAAAAGTGAAAGAAAAGGAAGAAAGTGAAGTCAATCAGTCATGTTCGATTCTTTGCGACCCCATGGACTGTAGCCTACCAGGTTCCTCCATCCATGGGATCTTCCCAGGCAAGAGTACTGGAGTGGGTTGCCCTTTCCCTCTCCAGGAGATCTTCCCAACCCAGAGATCGAACCCAGGTCTCCCACATTGTAGGCAGATGTTTTATCGTCTGAGTCACCAGGGGAGTAGGGGTACTCTATCCATCAGAGGTACCACATTACATTTAGAGATCCCTGTCAACACATTTGTGTCTTTTAAAGAAATTAAAGTCCGAAGAAAAAATACACTTTTGAGTCAAAGAAATATTTTAATATATAATATGAATACATTTGTCTTTACACTAACACAGTTGTAAAACATAACTTTCACTGTTTCTTAAATGGAGGAAATGAAGTCATTCAGTTATATCTGATTCTGGGACACCATGGACTGCACAAGGCTCCTCTGTCCACGGGATTCTCCAGGCAAGCATACTGGAGTGGGTTGCCATTTCCAGTGGCCCACAAAGCCAGAAGTGCTTGGGGCCCATGAAAATAGTAACACCGACCTGTTTCAAGGTACACGTGGAAAGTACCCCAAGGCAGTGGGACCCAGAAGGGTATTATTTGCTCAGCAGTATGAACAGTAGGCAGGGGTGGAGGAGTTGCATTTCAACAGAAAACATTTAATATAAATCAGAAAGCAATGGCAGCATCCATACATGCCCACCAGCTAAACAAGGTGTGAGCTAAGGTGCGAGTCAGCAGACAGGGTGCCTGGGATTCAGCCCAGGCTCACCAGGCATCAGGCGTAGCAGGGTTGATGCCTGTCAAGCGATCACTACACTACCTGAAGGTCAGGAAGGCTTCTGGGAGTAGGCAGAGCTCAACCTTCAGGGTGAAGTTTCTCTGGGGATGGAGGAAAGGCGAGGATGGTCAAATCATGGGACTTCATGCATCATCCATTAGGAAGACCTATTGAGACTGTTTAGCCCTGAAATCACGTCATGGTGTTTAGGGGTAACCACCTAGTTGGCCGGAGTCAAGCTGCTTATGATTACAAGAAACACAGAAATGAGAAGCAGATATAAACATGCACACACAGGTAGCAGTTCCTAAGCACAAAATGTGACTTGGGAATGTTGTCAGATATTCTTTTTGGAAAAGAGAAGTTTATGAAACAATTACCTAATGCACCCTGAAGGCAAAGACTGGCAAAGTGAAGGCTGACTCCAGGACCTCTTGACAAGGTCTGGGATGACAGGGGTATAAATGCCATTTCAAGTTGGAGGACTGTGGTTAAAGGCCAGGTATGCAGACCGATCCTATAATATCTTGTAGTTTCTCTCTCCTTGCCAAGTGAGAAGAGTGACATTGATAAATTACCCTATTATAACTTGTGATAAAAGCAGCGGGTACTTAGAGAACTGGCCAACAGACACATGAAAAAGACAAATGGCTGCAGGAAGACGGCCGACACAAGTTGGAAATTAGTGATGCTGGCTGTGGAATGAACAGGACAAAGTGTAGTGGACAGAGATAATATTCCAGTCTCACAAACGTCCATTGATTCGAGTCACCTGACAGCCTTCTTGGGAAAAAGTCTCAATTACTATGAATACACATGAAAACACCCTGAAAACAATATGGCATGCAAATGCAAGGTATTATTATGACTTAACCAACTGAAGGGCTTCCCTTGTGGCTCAACTGGTAAAGAATCTGCCTGCAATGCGGGAGACCTGGGTTTGATCCCTGGGTTGGGAAGATCCCCTGGAGAAGGGAAAGGCTACCCACTCCAGTATTCTGGCCTGGAGAATCCCATGGACTGTATAGAGTCCATGGGTCGCAAAGAGTCAGACATGACTGAGCGACTTTCACTTTCAACCAACTGAAGCGGAAAACTGAATCAATTATCTATACACTGAAGAGGAAAACTGAATCAATTATCTATATACTTGCACTTTAGTTTGGGGATATTCGGTCAGGACTTCTATTTTGGTTAAATGATATTTACCATTGTGGTGTGTAGAATCAACATCAAGAGTGTTTTGATTTTCTAAAACCTCTAGCTTCGGGGGGACTCACAATGACCATGTTATGATACAGAAAGTCCCACAGATACTTCTCCTCTAAGAAACTGGGTTATTTTGTGCTGTCGACGGTGTGGGTTTCTCTAGTGGCATCAAGAACCTAGTTCTCAAATCGCTTCCTTCTTAAACCTCAAGGGTTTCTGCCAACCACATTCCACTGGTCTGTAGAAAGTGTTGCCTTCCATTTTCCACTACCTCAGAGCTGGGCTAAGTCAGCCTGAGGGGGAGTCATTAACCACTTTGGTCCCTCCGTGTGTCTGATTGACTACTAATATATAACGCGGTTTAGCAGGGTAGGAAGCCACATGGGGAAGCAAGGAGAAAATTCACTGCCATTTTCCCTGGCAGTTGTCAGCGACCAACAAGACTCAAAGTGAAACTTTCAGTTGCCAACAGTTCTAAATAATGAGTCCGTGTTCCCAAGACAGAATGGCTCCTTGGGGGCCCGGGCTGAGTGGGGGTGAGCTGGGGGAGAGGGACAGCATGAAAGTGGATAGAACAATGAACTTCTGAGATATTAATAAAGAAAGGAATGGATTCATGGAAGGGACCCATATGTAGGTTTCTGGTGAATCACTGGTGATACTGCGGAAAGTACATGTGGCATCCAAGAGTTAGCCCATTTTTCCTTCAAGAAAACTCATTCTCGCGTTCTACAGCAGCTGCTACTGTTTGGATTATGAATAGTAATAAGCCATATGGCGTGGCAGAAAGGAATCACACATATTTTCACATGGACAAATATTATCATTCCAATACATAAACACGTCAATATAAGTGTTTTTTCTCCTGGGAGCAATACAGCCCCTGATCGCTGTTATAAGAAAATGACTTACTCTGGATGTGCAAAAATTACCTGCCATGGTTATTACTGGAGCCTGCACCTGCAATGGCAGTCTCCTCAAGTATTTTTTTTTTCTCATTTATAGGAAGACAGGAAGGAAGGGAGGGAGGGAAAGAGAGGAAGGAATGAAAGAAAATCAGAAGAAAGAGAAAGAAAACAGAGCGAAGGGGAAGACTGTTCAAGCAAGAGGGGCACACTGTTCCCAGCTCTCCATCTGGAAAGCAGCCCGACCCCAAAAGCTCAGAACTGAGACAGCAGTGTGCTTGCCTGGGGATTGCAACGCCAATTTCCTAGCAACCAGACCCAGGAGGCAAAGATGGAAAAGACCAAATCAGGTTACTTAGACTGGTCAGTGAAGGCCTGTCCTGATTTTATTTTAAATGTCTCAAGGACAAAGCATCCATCATGAACCAAATATTTCTTCCAACAATTTATCTAGATCTTCCATTTCTTAATTTGGGCTTGTTACTTCTCTCTGTCATTTCATTTTTCTTCATTCTTTTTTGTCCTGGAACTTTCTAGATAAAGACTTTCCCCTGAGAATTTACCACTTTTGGAGCAAGCTGTTCTGTAATCAACCCCAAACTTTTCTCTTTTATCTCGCTTCCTGCCAAGGCTTGGTCATTGTCTTCCAAGGCTTTTCAGTCTCTGGTTTTTCAGGCTAAAGATGTGTCCCAGCAGAGTGGATGAGCCCACTGGACTCAGAGAGGGCAGCCCTGGGGCGAGGTTTGCAGGGAGGGACAGAAAGGGTGTGGCTTTGTCATTCAGGTCCTGTGGTCACTGTGAAAGAAAGTGCAGTTGCTCAGTCTTGTCTGACTCTTTGTAACCCCATGGATTTTAGTCCACCAGGCTCCTCTGTCCATGGAATTCTCCAGCCAAGAATACAGAGGTGGGTGGCCATTCCCTTCTCCAGGGGATCCTCCAGATCCAGGGATCGAACCCAAGTCTCCCGCATTAGCAGGCAGATTGTTTACTGTCTGAGCCAGGGGGGAAGTCATCTCTAATAACATGGAGCCAAAGGAAGCTGCTGGAGGCAGACGACCTGGAGGGAGAATGGGGTGACTGAGGGAGCTGTGCCCAGTGGAGAGAGTCATCCTAGGAAATACCGCAATGGTGGGTGACGCTAGAATCACTTCCACAGCAGTGCAGTTTGCAGTGGGTCCTTTCTCCCGGTGTATAATTCCTCCAAGTGAACAAACTGGGATCAGTTTACCTAGGGACTCTTCTCTCAATCATTAGAGTCTGGGTGACAGATATTTTAAAAAAATTAAATCCCTTGGAGTTTGGGATTTATATATATATATACACACACACACACACACGTAACTATATATAAAAATAGATGACCAACAATGACCTACTGGACAGCACAGGAAATTCTACTCAGTATTCCGTAATAACCTATATAGGAAAAGAATCTGAAAAAAGAACAGATAACAGAATAGATATATGTACATGTGGCTTCCCAGATTCCCAAGTGGCTCAGTGGTAAAGAATCTGTCTGCCAACGCAGGAGACGCAGGTTAGATCCCTAGGTAAGGAAGATCCCCTGAAGGAGGAAATTGTATTCCATTCCAGTATTCTTGCCTGGGAAATCCCATGGACAGAGGAACCTGGCGGGCTACAGCCCAAAGAGTCACAAAGAGTCAGACACGACTGAGCACACGTGCACATATATGTACAGCTGAAACGCTTTGCTGTACATCTGAAACTAACAAAGCAGTGTCCATCAACTATACTTCAATATGAAATGAAATGAGATAAAATAATCAAATCCAGCACTTTCCTGATGCTTGCTCACCCTGTACCTCAAGGGCCTTCAGCTCCTGGGGCATCTGTGGCCAGGTCGATGGGTATAAATGAAAAATCAAGACTAAGAGAGAGTAGGGGCTGCAGGGACCTGGAGGATGTACGCATTCCAATGAAAATACCAAGCAGCCCGGTGCACTCAGAGCAGACCCATCTGCAGCTGCCTTCAGCTTCAGGGCCAGCGAGCTGACAGCCTTGCTCCGAAACCCACCGCCCTTCTCCCCAGGGCCCCTCCCAGGTTCCTTCCTTTGCTGCCTGCACAGGTTCTCCCTCACCCTCAGCTGTGCTGGTCTCCACCCATGCCTTTTGACCGGTGCCACACCCACTGTCCCAAGTGTATCCCTTACACAGTCCGGCCCTTTAATAGGCTGCAGGAGGTGTCTGTGCATCTAGAGCAGTCCCTTCTCTATAAGCATCTGGGGTTTACACCACCTGTCCTGCCTGTGACATGGATGGTTTTGAGCTCCAGGCCAGTAGCTCTCACTTCCCTGGTGGCTCAGACGATAAAGAATCTGCCTGCAATGCAGGAGACCTAGGTTTGATCCCTGGGTCAGGAAGATCCTCTGGAGAAAGGCACCTACCCACTCCAGTAACTTCGCCTGGTGAATTCCATGGGCAGAGGAGCCTGGCGGGCTAGTCCATGGGGTCACAAGAGTTGGACACATTGAGAGACGAATACTCTCACTTTTTCAATTTCTAGTAGCTCTCCAAGTTGCCGGGTGATGCTGATGCTGTAGGTCTCCCTGGACCAGTAGCATCTGCATCTCCCAGCAACTAGTTATAAATGTAAATTTGGGGGCCATATCCTAGACCTCATGAAATCAGAACTTTAGGGGAGATGCACAGTGGCAGACTGGCCATCTGTTTAAACCAGCCTTCTGGGAGTTTCTTTTGCAGGCAGAACCTCTGCTTCCTCTGGTTGTCCCCAGTCTCACTTTGCAATGTGAAGGCAATGGCAACCCACTCCAGTACTCTTGCCTGGAGAATCCCACAGACGGAAGAGCCTGGTAGGCTACAGTCCACAGGGTCGCAAAGAGTCGGACACAACTGAGCAACTTCACTTCAGTTGTCTGAAACCCTCTGAAACTGCCTGCCTCAAACCAAACCTGGAACTACACAAACTATTGTCTCATTCATTTCAGGGGAATAAACGGGCATTATGAAGATTATGTTAGATAACACCCATGAAATACCTAGCACAGTTCCTAGCACTTACTAAATATGTAAGGCATGTTAGTTATGCCTGTCATCATTAATCAGTTTGTCATATTAATTACACTACATTTTTTCAATGTGGTCTGAGACCAAATTAACTTTTTCTAAAAAAGTTTTTTTTTTTTTTTTTGATGTGGACCGTTTTCTAAAATCTTTATTGAATTTGTTACACTATTGCTTCTGTTTTATGTTTTGGTATTTTTGGCTGCATAGGAAATCTTAGTTCCCTGATGATTGAACCTCCACCTCTGCACTGGAAGGCAGAGTCTTAACCACTGGATCGCCAGGGAAGTCCCAGATGAACTCTGATGTGTTAAATTGCTCTAGAGTTTTTGTCTTTCATTTACAACTCACATATTTACATAGTGAATGGAATTGTAAAACCCGTACTGAAAACAGCAGCATAAATGGTAGGGCTGAAACACCCTCACTGATGTAAGAAGTGATCTTGCTATATCAACTAAAAGCTCCACGGATTTGGGGAGGAGTAAGATACATTTGAACTGTGGTGCTGGAGAAGACTCTTGAGAGTCCCTTGTACTGCAAGGAGATCCAACCAGTCCATTCTAAAGGAGATCAATCCTGGGTGTTCATTGGAAGGACTGATGCTAAAGCTGAAACTGCAATACTTTGGCCACCTCATGAGACGAGTTGACTCACTGGAAAAGAGTCTGATGCTGGGAGGGATTGGGGGTAGGAGGAGACGGGGACGACAGAGAATGAGATGGCTGGATGGCATCACCGATTCGATGGACATAAGTCTGAGTGAACTCCGGGAGTTGGTGATGGACAGGGAGGCCTGGCGTGCTGTGGTTCATGGGGTCGCAAAGAGTTGGACACGACTGAGCTACTGAACTGAACTGAAGATACAGCCCCCAGGAAAGGAAGGAAGCAATCACAGAGGTATGATTCCTTTGAGAATGAGGAGGGTGACGTGGTGAAAGGAGAGATCAAACATAAACCTTAAACTTTCTGATATTTCAAAGAACACAGAGACTCTCCTTCCTAACTATCCTCCAATTTTAAAGGCCCTGCAGTGTCTCCATCCTTCTTCCATTTTAGTTAAAAGACCATTTTGGATGTAACTATGCAAAAAAGTAAAAATGCCGACCCACGCTGGGTCTGTATTAAAATTCACTCAATACGGAAAGCTGACTTTCATTAAAGTAACAGCTAAAGGAGGGCCAAAAGCTTGACCTTCACGTTGTTCAAGAGCGACACCAATCACCCGGCCTTGGCATGCACACGGATTTCTCGCAAGGTTTTCAGCAGGTGTTTTCTGAATTGCATCCAGAATCGCAGTGGACAGAAACGCAGCAGAGGTCGCCGAAGCCACATCAATAATGATAAGCAGGCTGATCGCGGCCCCTCCCGCCCATCCGGCGAGCCCACGGAGATCACAGCGCCGCTGAGTCCACAGGAGGCAGCCTCTGCCGGAGCTTGTAGCCAAGTGCCAAAGTCATTTTGCCTACTTGAGATGGAGACTCTAACAGTGCAGGCCAGAGGTCTAGGGAATGAAAAGAGCTTTGGAGAGGAGACTGGCCGAGATAAAACAAACACCAAATATTTTTTTTTAATCAGTAGGTTTCATTTTAAAATTTGGGATCTCTTCAATACACCGGCTTACAATGTTATATCACAGCTGCTATATTTTAGGGTATACTTTTTTTTGAAAGTTAAGAAATTGCAATAAAGGGGAAAAGTTAATTATATTCCTTCCTGGAATTCTAAGTAGTAAGCATTTACAATAAAGTAAAATAAAATTATATCAAAGGACCCAGTTGACAAATACTATTATTCTGAATTCCTCCAGGTTCCTGCCTCAGAAACACCTGTTCAATAGCCTTTTTTTGACTGATAAGCATATTCCCACATGCAGGCCGTTGCCTGCCGCCAGCTTGCCAACCTGTGTTCAGAAAACATGACTACTGTCCAGACAGGGAGGGAAAGCAGGTCCAGGAGTCATAGCAAAGCTCAATTCGCCTCCCCACACCTCATCCCTACCCAACTCTGGGGTAATAATGGAAGAGCTATTTAACCTCTCCGTGCCTCAGTTTCTCTTTCTGTAAAATGAGAGACTGGTTAGATGGCAGTTGTTACTAGTTAGAAATAAATGTCACATGTCCAGAGGGTCTGATAAGCACTCAAAAATGCAGGGATGGGGGAAGATGGGTACCCACCCCATCCACAGGGACAACAGTGCTCAGTCCAGCTGATTATTGCTGCATCTTTTGATTCTTTTTCAAGGCAATATGTTTCTGGATTGTTACATCAAGTCTTCTGAATTTTAAATGTTGGCTTAAAGATTAAAAGGAAAAAAACATTAAATATAATCTGCAGGTAAAAATAGAACACTTATGTGGTCCCTTAAAGTTCTCCACCTCCTTTGATTCAAAATTAGCTTTAAAACCTATTAATACAACTTGCCCGTCGA
The DNA here is from genome assembly GCF_049115385.1 of Moschus berezovskii. Classification (NCBI taxonomy): domain Eukaryota; kingdom Metazoa; phylum Chordata; class Mammalia; order Artiodactyla; family Moschidae; genus Moschus; species Moschus berezovskii. Next base: position 92,684,606 of record NC_142469.1, on the reverse strand, counting down.
CACAGGCAATCTCTTGATTGTCATCTGTCGTGTACTTGTGATAACTTGTCTCCCCTTTCAAACTCTCAGCTGAACTGTACACCTCCTTTTCTTATGGACAGAAAAGAATTTGAGTCAAACACAACTATGCACATGCATGGCAAAGTTGGCCATGGCAAGGAGGCTGCCAGGTAACCAGATTTCAGCAGGCAAATTGATATGAACAAAGCCAAGGGGTTGGGGGAGGTGTGAGGGGCAAACTAACCAGAAAGAAACTAGGACAGTGAGTGTGAAGGAGTAAACATGTTTCCTGTCTAGCAACCAGTAGCTAAGAAGGAGAAATGGGAAAATTTATGCACAATGTCATGAAAAGCAGGAGCTTTCAGGGGGCAAAATGTTCCCGGTGCCAGGAGTGTTGCCTGGTGGAGAAAGTTTGTTCTGAGCTCTTAAGATGGGCACTGGAGCCTGGAGACTTTTCTCGAAAAGATTTGGCTAACTCAAGGAACAAGGAAGAAAGTATCAGAAAGGTTTGCTGGCCTTAGAAGTCGATCTAAGAAGAATTAGACTTTTCTTTTATCCTAAGCAAAGGTAGATGGTTATCTACGACAGGATCCCTTCATCAACCATCAACCTTCATCAACCATCCCTTCATCATATTTTTCCTCAGAGATAAGGTTCTTTCTCCCTGCTCAACTTGTACCTCTCTGGTCTGGGACCACTGTCATGTCATGTTTAGGTCCTGTGCTTAGTTGCTCAGTCATGCCCACCTCTTTGCAACCCCACGGACTGTAGCCTGCTAGGCTCCTCTGTCCATGGAATTCTCCAGGCAAGAATACTGGAGTGGGTTGCCATACCCACCTCCAGAGGATCTTCCCAACCCAGGGATCGAACCCAGGTCTCCCGCACTGCAGGTGGATTCTTTACCATCTGAGCCACCAAGGAGCAACATCTTTCTAGCTAGTCTCCAGAAACTTCAGAATCCAGTCTACCTGGATGGACTAATTTTTTTAAACACTGCATTTATCATACCATTCTACTGTTCCCATACTTTCTATGGCTCCCAAGCCTTAACTTCTCTGCTTGGCCTTCAAGGCTCCCTAGCATCCACTCAATTTGATCTCTCCGCATCCCTCACGTGCATTTCCTGCTTGGTCACTAAGTACTGCCTCAACACTGGGGTGTTTCCACATCCCAGCATTTACCCAACACCACGCCCTTCACCTGGATGCCTGTCCCTCTCCTTTCAAAATCCTGTCCATCCTTCTCCACCTATTTCCTTCATGTAACCTTTTCCAACTCCCCTGCCTTCAGAATCACTGTTCCTTTTACTGTGTGAACCATGCACTCTGAAACTCATTTATACATCATTTCACTCTCTAATTGTTTCGTGTACATATAGCTTGTCTCTCAATTATATTTTGACCTTCGTGAGTTGAGAGCGTGTCTTCTTCCTCTGTGTTTTCCACAGAAACAGCAGAGGTAAGTACAGAAGCCAGACTCAGTGAGCACTTGACTGATGCTTTGTTCAGTTGAGCTTATATGGAGATGGGGATAAATGAGGACTTTAGGTTTCAGAAAAGAAAAACAGTTTGGGGTTTGTGTGTGGTAATGATCACACAGGACTCAGGAGCCAGTTACTACTGTTGACTTCGCCCAAATATGTGTGTGTGTGTATGCGTGTGTGCATAGCTCCCACTGCTGACTGCATCCGCATATTTCATCCATCCTTGCTGAAGTTGGCCTGTAGAACCACCGTGCTAAGTCAGGGCAGGGACCTGGTCTACCAGCTGTCCCTGAACAACATACAACCTTGGGGACTTGAAGCTACACAGATAAGCTCCTACATCTGAACTTGCAGGGGCTGCTGTTATCCTCCTTGAGAGAAGCATTTTCTGTTTATATCCAGCATGGTAGAGCATTTCTAAATGACAAAGGCAGTCTGCAAGAAAAAACTCATGAAAAAAACTCAAACATACCAGGAACAAAGAACAACTAGGGAATTATCCATGGAGGAACAGTTCTGGCCCTCCAGGCTGAGAAGGTTGGGAGCCAATGTCCAACATCATGGATGAAATCACCAGCTTCTGAAGGCAGAGGCTTCTATTTCTCACTCTCCCACTGCTCAACACTCAGAGAGCGCCAAGCCCATCATTACGTCTCTTCGTCCCATCATTACGTCTCACCATCAGTGCAGCTAAGATAACACCCTGGTGACCACAGAGAGGCTGGGCACATTAATTATGATAGAAAGACACTGTGAAAATGCACCAAGCACTCCAAACTCCATTTCTGTTGATGCACACAGGCCTCCGAGCAGCCACTGGATCACAATGAGGTTAAGTCCCTCCTTCCCTGTCCCTGGCTGCCTGAGTTGGCAGTTATTTCACCTATGGCACAGCCAGGGAGGAAGGAGAGACTGGTGAGCGGTTGCCAGCAACCTAAGGAATTTTCGGGGGCCACTGGCCTGATGGTAAGTGGCCACCCACTTGTCAAGGGAACTGGTAACAACATGCGATGGCCAAGACGGAGCCAGGGGCTGAAGAACTTACAAAAGAGGACAGAATTTTCAAAATGGGAATTTGAGTGATCAAGGTTGAACAGAACAAAAGGTGAGCTTTTATTTGCATGATAGACGTTTTCTGTACAGTTCTGATATTCTCTCATGTGACTGACGGTATCTTTTCTGGGAACTTCCTTGGGTAAAGGACTGGGGTGTCTGAGTATGGAGGACCAATATCTGCATCTCGCCCCTCTGTGTATTTCCTGAGATCCAGCCTTTGTCTGGGCACACTGCGCTGTCTCAGGACCCTGGAACCAATCACGGCCTGCTGCTCCCTCAGCTCCTAGCCCCGTGGAGCAGAGACATCCCTTTCTGCCCTGAGAACACGTAGGAAAAACCCTTAAAAAATTTTTTTTTAGCTTGTCAAAATGAGCTCCTAATAAAAACTAAGACATTTAAACAATCAAAATATTATAAGAGCATAGAAATAGTTCAGTCTCCAGAATACAACTGATATGCTTTGCTAAGTGAATGACTTGGATAAACAAAGGTGGATGTCTCAAAAGCTTGACTATTGATCTGAAAATTGTGTCTTTTTAGCTATGCCTGGGAACAGTATAGTAATTTTTACCTTCCTTTCTCCAAAAATATACAACATGGCTTGCCAGCTGAGATACAGCATGAAAAAATAAGACACCAGGCACAATGAGCGTTCTTTAACGGACAGAAGTGTTATTGGAAAAGCAATGTTTTAATTTGTTCTCGGAGTCAACTTTATGTCATAAAAGGAGGTAAGACAGGTCATGCTGACAGGAAAAGGACAGGTGGGTCACGTTGCTGCCACCAGAAGAGAATTTGTTATTCCAATCTTAAAAATCCCCTGTGTTTCAAAAACAGACTCACAGACTTAGAGAATGAACTTATACTTGCCAGCGGGGAAGATGGGGGAAAGGGATAGTTAGGGAGTTTGGGATTTACATGTACACACTATGATATTCAAAATGGATAACCAACAAGGTCCTACTGGATAGCGCAAGGAAGTCTGCTCGATGTTATGTGGCAGCCTGGATGGGAGAGGAGTTTGGGGAGAATACATACCTATATATGTTACTGAGTCCCTCCACTGTCCACCTGCTGTCCATCACCACAGTGTTAATCGGCTAAACTCTAATAGAAAATTAAATTTTAAAACATCCCCATTTTTGCAACAGAATCTTCTATTTCCAGTGAAGTTCAAATTCACATAGAAAAGAAAAGTGAAAGAAAGTGAAGTCGCTCGGTCGTGTCTTGACTCTTTGCGACCCCATGGGCTGTAACCCGCCAAGCTCCTCTGTCCATGGGATTTTCCAGGCAAGAGTACTTGAGTGGGTTGCCATTTCCTTCTCCAGGCGATCTTCCCAACCCAGAGATTGAATCCTCATCTACCTGCATTATAGGCAGACGCTTTACTATCTGAGCCACCAGGGAAGATCCCATTAAAGATAAAACCCAATAAAATGTTATACTATGGAGCAGAGAGATATACTAACTGAGAAAGCACAGTGCTGGGAGTTAGGGTCTAGGATCTTGTAGCCCGACTCTGGGTTCTCCAAGTAGGGGAACTTCACTTTACTCAACTATAAAATAAGATGGTCAGTCAAGGTCCCCAAGGCTTGGGAACCTGTGTCATTCTGTGAGGCTTTCAGAACTTGACCAATTCATTTGAAGTCAACTCAGTAGTTCTCAGTGACATAAGAGGCAATAGAAGGTCTGAATACGCCCGGTTCAGAAATTAGAAAAATTAGCTTTAGACATTAGTATGCTCCTTTACCATGCTTTTCTGGTTATAGTATATATTATGATCATTATATATACACACACACATACACGTGTATTTATATAATCCTAAATGAGGTATATTTAAAGAAAATAAAAAGAAATCATCCAACTCAGAGTTCCAATAAACGGTTCATCTGTATTAAAAGCCTAGTTTGATGTTACAATTCCTTCCTGTCAGCAAGTCGTGTTGCTTCAATAAGGTCATGTATTGCATGCCCACAAGCTCTTCAGTATGGTCCATCAATAAAATTAGAAACATTTACACCCAAACAGTTCATCCAAAGTCATTTATCCCTAATACCATTTGGTATGTAGAAGGCATGTTTCACTTTAAAATAATGAGCAAGGCTCCAGTCCTTTGATTATAAATTCCCCTTTCATCTTAATTTTATGAAAAGCCACAAGGAAAATGCCCAGCGTGATGCCCTTGATATTTAAATACTTTGTTCCACTTACCATTAGTCTGCTCCAAAACTCAGCCTCCCTTGCAAAATGCTCCATATTGAAAGGATAAATTTCGTGTTCTGCCTTGTCAAACGTGTCACTTGGACTGCTCCAGTGACTGAGCACAGGGAAACAAACATTTCAGCCGAGCTGCCTTCATAATATTGACGGTTTGCCTTCTCTCCTTGCTGGAAGTCTTGAGACAAATGGAATTTACATACGTTGGGATGAGATGGGTGCGGACATTTCTCATAATTATGATTCAAAATCGAGTTATGTTGCATTCAGGGCGATAATAATATAACTCAAAGAAGAAAAGTATCCCCTAGCATTACTGCCACTTAAGACAGGACAACTCCTATTGCCTTGTGCCAACGTACCACACCCAGTGTCTATGCCAAGAACAACCTACAGTGGGTGGTGTCAGCTTCTTCTTGCATCTTTTTTTCAAGGCTGACTCTAGTAACTATAAACCTTTCAGCTCACTTGAAGGTGTGCACAGTAACACAAGAATAGACATCTGGAATGCAAGTACAAGGTTGTAAGGTCAGAGAGAAAACTTTGACAATCTGATGGGTGAAATTAACCCAAGTCGACTACTACATGATTCGCTCTGTCTGTGCTCTGTTAGAACAGGTAAAGTATGATTTTTAAACAACCATGTAAAGATGCAAGTGCATATAATAGTCTCACATTTTTTTCTTAGGAGAGATTGGAGAAGAAATAACTTCCTTAAAATGTCCCAGAGACTTGGATCAGTGGTTGTCATCACAGGCGTAACTTGGACATGAGACATTTCCGTTTTCATCAGTTCTGACTACTAATGGTCATTCAAAAGGAGCAACGTGTAAAGAGAGAGGTTTAGCACCTCTAACCCATCATTTATGCTAGCTGAAAAAAGAAGGAAAAGAAAAGTCTAGATAAAGCTTGATGGCAGAGACCTGGAAGAACTGAAGTTCTTTCTTTCCGGGGTCGTTTGACCTTTACATGTTCAATGAACATTTTCTGGATATTTAGATCTAATGAAGTTGTCAAAGCTTCTGATGAAAAGCAAGACGAAAGTGCACAAACTGCATGCCTTTTGATAAACCCTCCCTTGAGTGTTCTAACAACACGTCCTTCCTTTGCAGTTTCTAATTACACAGGACTTAATGAGCAGTGGCCCTTTACAGTAAAACCTGAGTGTGGTCAACTGCTGAGCTTTACTTCCAAAGCCTGGGGTGGGAAATCGGAAGCCAATATCCTGCTGTTCTGACATGAAATGAACTACTTTGACAGTTATTCTCTTGCAGGAAGACTTTCCCCTCCTCATTTTAATATGGGTAGGGCTTTCTAAAACGCTCCGTTTTTACCGAGTTTTACCCTGGCAAGCAGTTATTTATCTCTGGTACATTTTCTCCATTTCTTTTGTGCCCCAAATTAGTTTCAACTTTGTCAGATTAACTGCTTAAATATTGAAAAAATACATTGACAATCAAAGGGACCTGGGGAAATGGAAAGTTGGTCAAAGAAGAGCTACTTTGCAAGAGAAGAAAGATGATTTTGTTGAAGAAATATCTAAAACTACTCGTGTATTTTTCTCCCCCTGGAAGCCCTGAGGAGGCCTACACTTAGGGTGACTATTCCATGAACTTGTTCTGCGAGCCCTGCCTCACAGCTCAGCCCTTCTCTTAACTGCTGGTGTTTGTGGCCAGGGTGAGTCATCTGAACACTGAGCAACTTTTCCAAACATGTGAAGCAACTCTGGCAGAGAGTTTTCTTTGCAGCTGGTGAAATCTGATGCTCATTTCACCAAGCATGGGTGTATGTACTTTTGTAAAATAGATATGCTTGTGAAAAACTATACACAAACCCACGATTCTCAATTAAGTCATATTTTAAAAAAACTCAAGGGCATCTTGATACTTAAGGGTATCCAAGGCACATCCCCATATAAGAGGGAAAACAACTTTTGCTTTAAAACCATCTGCCACATGAATGTTTTACAAGTGTGGCGTTTTATATACGGCATTGTCTTAAATTGAGCGGCACGAGTTCAGCCTGCTTGACCTGTGACCGACTCAACTAATGTCACTGGAACACAAAACTGACTCTACAGGCATGTTTCAGTCATCTTTTTCACAGAGAGTGGTTATGAGAGCTTTCTTGAGTATTAGTGAGTTTTACTCCTCTCCAAACGATTCACAAGAAAAAGAGGATGCAAAGTTGGTTTACATTGTCCAACAAATTAAACTGACATACAGGGCAGTCTGTGAAGGATGAACCGAGGTGCCTTGAAAATGTGCTTTCAATTCTTCCACTCTGTTGCACAAATTCAGTGAGTAGAGGACCAAAGTCTCCTTTTCTTGTAAAAGGGTCACCCCACTTTGTCTTGAAGAGCTGCTAGGCTCACACGTGGAGTGCAATGCTGTGTTTAGTGCTACTGCACACACTGCTGACCAAGTCTGCAGGTTTGAATTTAGGGTTGTTTCTCTCTCTCAGTTACTGTATCCTTCCTTTTCAACTCTCTGTCTGTGCGCCTCGTCTCCTTACCGTGGCAGAAGCCAGACCCAGCTGCAGGGTTTCCTGGGCTTTGTTTTTGAAGAGTCTGACTCCCAAAGGGAAGATTGCATCTGAAGGAAGGAGCAGAACGTCTTTGAGAAACAAGTCTGGGCATAGAGACAGGTTCCATGGTCCCAAGGAAGGGTGAGTCCCTGGCCTGGCCCTGGGGAAGCAGAGTGCTCCAGGGAGGAAGAGCTGGGTGTGTCTATGGAGGAGGGCTTCCCTGGTGGTTCAGACGGTAAACAATCCACCTGCCAATGCTAGAGACTTGGGTTTGATCCCTGATTCAGTAGGATCCCCTGGAGAAGGAAATGGTTACCCACTCCAGTAGCCTTGCCTGGAGAATCCCATGGACAGAGGAGTTTGGTGGGCCACAGTCCATGGGTTGCAAAGAGTCTGACACAACTGAGCAACTAACACTTTCATGGAGGAGAAACTATAGGACTGGGACTCACAGCTGCTACAAAGATCCTCATGACTCAGGGGGTGTGGGAGCAGTGGAGGATTACTAGAAGTCTAGGGAGTGAGTGAAACCATGACAGACCCCACCACCAAGGCCCCTCGCCATTCTGGGCATCGTGGATGCCTTCGCAAATCTGGTGAAGTCCTGGGAAGGAGAGGAAAGCCCAACAAAGGCAAAAATGAGATGCCTCTGGGGCTCAAAGTTGCTTTAAAGGAAATATCAGATTGTCCAAAAAGGTGGTTCAGGTTTTTCCACGTGCTCTTAGGGAAAAAAATTTGGACTTTTTGGCCAGCCTAATACAAGTCACACTTCGTTCTCACTTGAGTTTGATGACAAGGATTTGTATCAACTACTCATTCTGATGCCAAGCACTGTGGTGGGACCTTGGAAAGTCTGCCATTTTTTCTTCGTAGGCAGATGGAGTCATACTGATAGTGTTACAACTAGAGAACTAGATAAACCTGTGTGCAATGTTACTCCTGGATTCAAGGTCACCTGCAAGCCTATGCTCCTTGGGTATCACCTTGACCCTCACTGTTGGCCTCTAGGGTGGGAAGTTTCCTGCTGCTGTTTCCTGGCTCTGCAGAGGTAAGAGGCACATGTTGAAACAACAGATGGAGAAATTTCTCAATTAGAAGTGGTTATTGTGTTCAGTGCAATTTGAGCTTTTGGACCATAGAAGACAGAAAGCACATCTTGGCCAAATAAAATTCTATGACAGAGAAAAAGATCCATTTAGGATCAGTTATCCAAGGCCCTCTAGGATATACGGAGCCTGGCACACTCACTCCATAATTCGATCTGGCCTTTCTCTTCCAATGTTAAGGACGGCAGTTCCTGAAATTTATTGTACATTCTGCCTACGTCTGTTACCAAATAGTTTTTGGGACCACTGACAGATGCAATTAAAAGATAAAAATTTTTAGAAAAAGCTCTGCCACATGGGTTGGAACCTATCTGACAGCATAAAATAAGACATTCCTCAGTCTTTCCTGAATGACCCATTTGTTGTTGTTGAGTTGCTAAGTCACGTCTGACTCTGTGACCCCACGAACTGTAGCACTCCAGGTTTCCCTGTCCTTCACCATCTCCCAGAGTTTGCTCAGACTCGTGTCCATTGAGTCGATGATTCCATCCAACCATCTCATCATAAGCTGCCCCCTTCTCCTCTTGCCAGAATCAAGGTCTTTTCCAGTGAGCTGACTCTTCGTATCTCATGGCCAGAGTATGGAAACTTCAGTTTCAGCATCAGTGAATATTCTTCCAGTGAATATTCAGGGTTGATTTCCTTTAGGATTGACTGGTTTGATCTCCTTGCAATCCAAGGGACTCTCAAGAATCTTTTGAAAGCATCAATTCTTCGGTGCTCAGCCGTCTTTATGGTCCAACTCTCAAAGTGTGAATAGAGTAAACATGCCAATCTTTAAGTGAACACCAAAAGCTGAGAGATGTTAACCCCCAGTCTAGGATGCACACACACAGACGAGGGGGTGCCTTCTGTATCCTCAGAAGGAAGGTGTGCAGAGCAGTAGGACAAGAGAGGAGGGGTCTTGAATGGCCTAGGTTGGGGTGGATAATAAACTGTGTGGTGAGCCTGTGTCTTCATTTTAATTGGCTGTTTCTGCAAACAGCATAAGGACATGGCAACTGTCCCATCGCTGTGGTTGGCTGCATCTTGTCCTGCATCAACATGCCCCCGGGGGCACTACAGGGTCCCCTAGGCATGGAAAGCTGGTCCATTTTCTTGTGTCTGTCATTAGGAGATGGTGAGAGAGGCCAGGAAACGACGAGCAGTAGGAGGTTGAGACTCTTTTCCCAAACAGAGGGAGAGCACAGGCAGAGGCTGGAAGGAAGAGTGTAGGGGTGTTTACAGCCTTGTGTGGGCACTGGCCATGAAGGGTCTCTGAAGGGAAAGGAGAAAGGAGGGGAACGCTTATGTGCTGTGCACATTTCTTGCTTCCTCTACGGTCTAAAGATTGATTTAGACCTAGCAAGCCTGGCAGGAGTGTGTGAATCTTGTCTGGACACAAATCCAGACAACAGGTCCAATTTCGAGTGCATTTAAGGCAACCCTGCAGGCTCTAATCTAATCTCAGGATCAGAGTGAACTACCAGCTTGGGAATAGCAAGTGCTTGAAGAGTTCCTTGCTATGGCTAAGAAGAGGGAAAAAGACGGAAAGATGTTGAACTACATTTCCTGCATGTGCGTGCCATGTGCCTAGAATTCCATAGATGCTTGCATTTCGTTACCTTTAGAACCCTGAGAGGTAGACATTATTATTAATATCTGTGTTTTGCTGAAGAGGAAATCGAGGTTCAGAGACTTGCCTGGATTCCTTACGGGATTCCCCATTCACTCAGCAGTTAGCAGTTGTACTAGTGAAATCAGTGGAAATGCTTGAAGTGGCAGTAATGAAGGCCGCAACCTCAACATGTGCGAGGAGTTTCACATATTTATTTCACTTAATTGTCCAAAAGCCAAGCAAGGTCTCATTCCAATTTTGCAAATGAAGAGTCTCAGGAAGTTTGGGGGACACAGTTTTGAGAGCATTAGCCTGCTGTGGCCCCTTTGCCTGTCAAAGCAATAAAGTTTATCCTTGTGAAAATTTAGTTCCCTACCAGAGATTGAACCTGTGCCCTCAGCACGGAGAGGACCATTGGACTGCCAGGGAATTTCCTCTCAGAATGTTTTAATACCATGACCTTGGCCATTCAGATATTGAGTCAGGATTTAAACCCAGGATGATTTACTTGAAAGTTCATTGTATCATGTCACTTTTTTCTCTTAAATTTGTAAATAACCACATAGTTTTCATAAAGAGAAGGAAAAAAAAATTAAACAGAGAATACCAAGAGGGCCTTGGATAAAAAGTTGGTAAAAGTTGCTGTGTGCCAGAGCCATGAAGATACAGAAAAGGCCTACCTCTATGTTAGAAAGTCAATTATTTTATATAAACATGAAAACTGTGCTATGGTTAAACAGCGATTGGCCATAGCTGAAAGCTAGAAAAGAATAAATATTTATACCATCTGCCTGATGTTTCTTTGCGTATTAATTCAAATTTCTTTATAGCTTGTTCTCAGCTATATCTCATTGTTTAAAATATAAAAGTTAGTGATAGGTTCATTTAAAAAATTGGAAAAGGTATCGCTCTCAGCTAGTCATGCCTAGACAATGTGCGTGTCAGGACATGAGGTCCTGGGTACCACGGCCTATCTAAGGCAGTCTACCTAAGATAGTAAACCAGAATACGTTTCTCGAACTCTACAAGCCAGATCTACATGTGGGTGGATGGTGGCTTCTGACAGACACAGCAGCCCTGAGCTTACCTCCTGGGCCACTCCTGCCAGGGACAGACATGCCAAGGCCCATCCCTGGTCACAGTCTTTTGAGCATATCCGTTTGCTATCCTGTTCTCTCCTCTCATTCCCTCCCTTGGAAGAAAAAAAAAGTGAAAGTAATAATAAAGTAAGTCACTCTCTGTTTAGAAACATTTTTTTTTTTTGTTCTTGAAGATCTCAAAATATTCTTCTGGAATCATATCTCCCCATATGAAATGTCAAGCAAGATGCAATATTTTGCGTGTTCTGACACGATCTACATTTCTTGGCAATAGTTGCTTAGTAGATTAACACCAAATTTATGACCCATTCTCAGCAATTATATAGAATTCTAGAGTACAACTGGGTCTCATCTTGTGTTGCCACAATTCTCTTGCTTTCATGTTTTGCACTAACCCTCTTTCTTATGGGCAAAGATAGGACTTTGAATCTCCAATTCCTCCTAATGCTTGACAATACAGATAACCTGTGTTTCATAGAAACTTCTCATAGCATGGGCTTCCCAGGTGGCTCATTGGTAGAGAACCTGCCTGCCAAGGCAGGAGACGTAGGATATACGGGTTCGATCCTTAGGTTGGGAAGATCCCCTGGAGCAGGAAAGGGAAACCTATTTCAGTGTTCTTGCCTGGGAAATTCCATGGACAGAGAAGACTGATGGGCTACAGTCCATAGGGTCACAGAGAGTGGGACATGACTGAGCACGCATGCTCTCATAGCAAATTTAAAGTGTGGAGTTAAACCATAAAAAACAGAATCCTTAAAATTGATCAGCTTGTCACTGCTAAAGGTCATTTTCTAGGTGGAATTCCTGCTTTTATCAGATGTTAGTGTTCATTATTGGAAAGTTCTAATTAATAGTACATATTTCTTAAATATGTTGATTTAAAACCAACACCTGGAAATATTCAAAAGAAGACATAGTTGTTGGTAGTTAAAAGTCAAGCTAAATAATTTTTTTTTTTTAAAGAGATATCCCTGGTGGTCCAGTGGTTAAGAATCTGCCTTGAAATACAGGGGATGTGGGTTCGATCCCTGGTTGGGGAACTAAGATCCAACATGCCAAGGAGCAACTATGAAGGCGTGCTGTAACTACTGAAGCTCACATTGTAAGCAGAGAGTCCATGCACTGCCACAAAAGATCCTGCACGAAGCAAAGAAGGCTCAAAACAGCCAAATAAACATATAAATATTAAAAAGCAGTCAAGCAAGCCAGTCAGACGATGTGCAGTCTCCAACTTTGGTGGGCTCAGTTTAGGAAACTCAGTCTTGTTTGCAAAACCACTAGTTTGTGGGCGTTAACTGTGACCCGTGTCTCTTTCCCATATGAGATGAAAGGGGCAATTTAAAAGGACGTGCTAAGTCCAGTTCTCTTTGGAGGCAAGAGAAGGAAGGCAATGGCTTATGGATGTAAGCCATTTGCAAGGCCTGTAATGCCTTTGCAAGACCATCTAAGACCAGATTGGAGACCCGTGATTATGGAGCAAATGCTATTTTCAGTTGCTCCCTCTGCCTCCGGCGGAAGGTTGGGAGTTGTTTGAAATTATCTGAGCTGCTGCAGCCACCTGACAAGGGAGGTGACAGGAATTCCTCAGCCTGCTTGTCAACAGCGTACTACCAGTTCTGCCCCTTAATAATTTATTCTCTCTTGAGGTAACAACACCATCTTCTTTCAAACTCAGTGAGCAACATCTACCAAGCTTATCCTATGTTTCCTCAACAGTGATCCCCCCAATTTAGAGGACACCAAAAAATTCAATTACATCTTTTCTCCAACACTAGAAAAAAATGTAAAAAGTAAGCCATTTCTATGCACTGAGCCTAAGATACCTCTAATATTGTTATCCTAGAAAACAAGGGTTTTGAGTAATCTGAATGTTGAAGAGTTTCTGTTCTTTTAAGCATAATCTGAGCAAAGTGATAAAGTTCTAAGGTTTAAGGACTCATTTTTGTTGAAAAACACAAGTGTTACATTAAAATGTTGGCTATGCCCTTACTTTTTGAAATTGTTAAAACACAAGGAAACCAAACTGAATTAGTTATATAGGACAGAAACAATCTGATGTGTAGTAACCAAGCCATTTCTACTGTGCACACAATATTTATGAAGGGAAACTGAATAGATTTCCCTTACAGGAGTACATATACAGAGTCATGCCTGAGAATAAAAAGAGAAAATATAGATGATATTCATAGGCTGTATTTTTCTTCTGGACCATCTAACTATGCATCTACAGATAATTAAAATTAGTTTAAGTGATTACGTGTAACTCAATTTTTTTTTTATAAGCATCACTGTGGACCTGCTCAAGTGGTCCTTTGGATTTCAAAATAAAGATTTCTCCAATAAATGTCAATTCTTTGTCATCTGGAAGAAGACTGACAGTGAAACAATTGGTTAATGCTTTCAGTTCTTTAAATCATGTACTATGCCAAGGCTTTGACTGTGTTGATCACAATAAACTGTGGAAAATTCTGAAAGAGATGGGGATACCAGACCACCCGACCTGCCTCTTGAGAAACCTGTATGCAGGTCAGGAAGCAACAGTTAGAACTGGATGTGGGACAACAGACTGGTTCCAAATAGGAAAAGGAGTACGCCAAGGCTGTATATTGTCACCCTGCTTATTTAACTTCTATGCAGAGTACATCATGAGAAATGCTGGGCTGGATGAAGAACAAGCTGGAATCAAGATTGCTAGGAGAAATATCAATAACCTCAGATATGCAGATGACACCACCCTTATGACAGAAAGTGAAGAAGAACTAAAGAGCCTCTTGATGAAAGTGAAAGAGGAGAGTGAAAAAGTTGGCTTAAAGCTCAACATTCAGAAAACAAAGATCATGGCATCTGGTCCCATCACTTCATGGCAAATAGATGGGGAAACCACGGAAACAGTGAAAGACTTTATTTTCTTGGGCTCCAAAATCACTGCAGATGCTGATTGCAACCATGAAATTAAAAGACGCTTACTCCTTGGAAGGAAAGTTATGACCAACCTAGATAGCATATTAAAAAGCAGAGACATTACTTTGCCAACAAAGGTCCATCTAGTCAAGGCTATGGTTTTTCCAGTGGTCATGTATGGATGTGAGAGTTGGACTATAAAGAAAGCTGAGGGCCAAAGAATTGATGCTTTTGAACTGTGGTGTTGGAGAAGACTCTTGAGAGTCCCTTGGATTGCAAGGAGATCCAACCAGTCCATCCTAAAGGAGATCAGTCCTGAATGTTCATTGGAAAATACTGATGTTGAAGCTGAAACTCCAATACTTTGGCCACCTGATGCAAAGAGCTGACTCACTGGAAAAGACCCTGACGCTGGGAAAGATTAAGGGCAGGAGGAGAAGGGGACAACAGAGGATGAGATGGCTGGATGGCATCATCGATTCGATGGACGTGGGTTTGGGTGGACTCCAGGAGTTGGTGATGGATAGGGAGGCCTGGTGTGCTGCGGTTCATGGGGTCACAAAGAGTCGGACACAACTGAGTGACTGAAGTGAACTGAATGAATAGCTTCCATCCAATAGAGCCAAGCATAAAGGTTTTCTAGCAGGGAACTGGTTCCCAATGAATATGCACAAATGCGTCCTGCCTTTCCTGGGTGGGCACGTCTGCCAGCTCTCCTGCAGGGCCCTGATCCTTCCCATCATGCAGACTCATCAAGATATTTCTCTAGGGTTTGCACAGACGAGAGACCAATTTGAGTTGTGCCCGTGGCCACCAACTTCTTGCAAACCAAGCAGCCTTTCTAGACCAGTAACGTGGAATGTGGACAAACAGCTTCCTAATCAGGCACATGGCCTCCCAGCCTCCCTGGTCTCCCCGCATCGGAGACCACATGTGGAGCTCACCTGGCTCTTACAGCACTGATAGGGCACGTGCCCTTCATTGTCCAAGGCAGAAAGATGCCTCAGGCATTTGGACGTTTACTTCACGAGGCACCAGCACAGGGCAATTTATATAGAAATGCAATTTCACACAGAGGAGGAAAAAAGGACATATTTGTAATTGATGGTGGGGAGGGGAAAGTCCGTGTTCCCATTCTTCATGGTCGGTGTGAGGAGATGAACACAGGATAAGTGGCACCGAAGGGGCATTCGTAGCAGATTGGTTTTCCTGTCTTACAGAACCTCCCCAAATAATTTAGTAATGAAGACCTCTTCTGTGAACTGTCAACTTTATTTATCTGTTTTACTTCCATTTGGAATCAGAGTCATTTATATACTCTTTGTGGAGGAGTCCCATTCAACTGAGAATACCGCACGCTGTAAGGATTTATGGAGGGAGGTGTCCTTTAAAAGCAGCTAAGATAACAGTATTTATCCCATAGAATGAGACCCACAAAAATAACTTTTTGAATTATTTCAGGGATAGGCATACTCTGTTTTGGTCTAGCAATCAGTATTCTTATTCCTAACATTATTTCTCAAAATATCGTTAAGAAGCAGCCTTGTGGCATTATTATTATTATTATTGGTAAGCAAGGTCATTTGAAGACCTTGGTGGGTCCTGGATGGGATAAAATCTCGAGTGGGCAGAGTGGTTTGGTGTAAAACTGACAGGTAGGCGGAAGACCTGGGTCTGGGGTTGTCCATCAGCTGGTGGGGTGACCTTGGATGGCCACCCCCACACCCCAGTTTTCTATTCCATTTGCCTCAAAGGGTTAAATGAGTTTACAGTGAAAATCTGCTCAGTTGCTCATGTCCGACTCTTAGAGACCCCATGGACTGTAGCCTGCCAGGCTCCTCTGTCCATGGGATTATCCAGACAAGAATACTGGAACAGGTTGCCATTTCCTTCTCCAGGTAGATGCTCTGAAAATGCCCGTGGCAACGTAAACAGACGGTATTGCTCCCTCACGGTACCATGAGATTTCCCCCCTTAGCATGAACAGGTGCCCCCATGTGTACCCCACACACTTTCAAACCTAAGAGGTTGAGGCTTCTAGCCAACATCCCTGACCTTTTTCCTCTTTCCAGGCAACACTGAGCATCCAGCAAAGCGATCTTATGGGCCCTTAGGGTCTTGATATGGCTTTGATCTTTAGGACTTTGTTCATTCTGTGTATTGGGTATGAACTCACCATGTTCAAGGTGTTAATCACCACCACAAAATCGTTAATCCTTACCCATTGTACTTGTTTCCACCTCTCCCATCTCAGCTTCCAAACATCTTTGCACTCAGAATACCCTTCCCATCCTCCACTTAATCTCCTGGGCTTCCCTGGTGGCACAGTGGTATAGAATCGGCCTGACAATGCAAGAGATGTGCGTTCGATTCCTGGGTAGGGAAAATTCACCTGGAGAAGGAAGTGGCAACCCACTCCGGTATTCTTGCCTGGGCAATCTCATAGACAGAGGAGCCTGGCGGGCAACAGTCCACAAGGTCGCAAAGAGTCAGACATGACTGAGTAACTAAACCACCACCATCATGTGTGTGTATATATATATATGTGTGTGTGTGTGTATACACATATATACACACATATATATTCTTTTTTTGATTCTTTTCCAATATAGTTTATTACAAGACATTGAATATAGTTCCCTGTGCTATTCAATAGGACCTTGTTATTTATCTGTTTTATATATAGCAGTGTGTGTATCTGCTATTCCTAAATTCCTAAATTCTCCCCCAACTCTGTTCCCCTTTGTTGACCATAAGTTTCCTTTCTATGTCTGAGTCTATTTCTGTTTAGTAAATAAATTCATTGTATTATTTTTTTCATATTCAATATATAAGTGATATCATATGATATTTGACTTTGCCTTCCTTCACTTAGGATGATAACTTCTAGGTCCAACCATGTTGCTGCAAATGTAACTAGAAGTAATAGATTCTTAATGAAGCTTCTAGATTGATTGCTGGTCATTAGATGCTTTCTACCAGAGGACTTAAATAAAAGGAAATACTCATTCACTCATTCCTTTTTTCATCCAACCAACATTTCTTCAGCTCCCACATATCCCCTCAAAATCTAATTGAATATTTCTTGAAGTTTTGAAACAATGACTTGAAAAATACAATTATGAATTACAGTTAAATGTTTATAGTGAGAGCCACTCCCTCCCAGCTGTTTCTCTGGGCTTTGACTAGTAGCTCTTTAAAACAGACATTTATCCTGCAGCTTTGTTCCAGTTACCTATCATTGCATGAATAACAAACTAGCCCAAAATTTAGTGGCTTGAAATAACAATTTTTGATTATCCTTCATAGTCCAGTGGATTTGCTGGGTTCAGCTGGGTAGATCGCATCCAGGATCTGTCACATGACTTCAGTCAGATGGAAACAGGTGCTAGAAGGGGCTAATGGCCCATGTGGACTAAGACGTCTAACTTGTGTAGCTTGCAGTTGATGTTGGCTGTTGACCGGGAGCCCAGCTGTGTTGTCAACTAGAATGACTCCATATGGCCTCTCCATGTGGCTTAGGCTTCTCACAGCCCACTGATTGGGTATAGAGAGGAAACATTACAAGGTCAGACAGACAAGAGACTTATAGCCTTGGAAGCTTCAAGACTTCTTAAGACCTAGCCTTGGGAGACCCAGACTGTCACTGCCACTGTCCTCTATTGGCCAAACTGGTCACAAAGGGGGCTGCCCTTGGTGGCTCAGATGGTCAAGAATCTGCCTGCAATGCGGGAGACCCGGGTTCCAGCCCAGATTCAGAGAAGGACAATCAGACTGCCTCTTGATGGAAAGAGCACACGTGAACACAAGGAGGGAAGATGTGGACGGCAGACATCTTGGAGACTTTCTGCCCCAGGCTTCTGGGAGGAAGGTCCCCCAGCTATCATTATTGAGTGATCACTCCCTGCCTTTTACAGCTTTGCATGTTTTCTCAATTAATTTTCACAACAACCTGATAAGATAGATAGTATTCGTTTCCCTGTATCAGAGAAGACAAAATAGGATCAAAATGGTTATACGACTTGTTCAAGGTCAAATGGATTATAGCTGGCAGAGTTGGGTTTTAAATCCTGGTATGTCTGAGCTCAAAGCATAGATTTTTCACATTATGCAACCCTGCTTAAAATGATTGCTGCATATGAAAAATGCCCAAGGTAAGGAAAGACAAAGAAAAGAGAAAGAAGTGGATAAAAGTCCTTTCATATAAGTGACAGTAGTTCTCTGATGACAGCAAGCTCTAGACCACAGCCTCTTTTTTTTTTAAGGATTGTTTGATGACCTTATTGAATTTGTTACAGTGTTCTTTCTGTTTTATGTTTCAGTTTTTTGGCTGTGAGGCATGTGGTACCTTACCTCCCCGACCAGGAATAGAACCCACATCCCCTGCACTGGAGGGCAAAGTCTTCACCTATGGCCCACTGGACAAGTCCCCTTTGTTATTCTTTAGCTAGCAGATTTACATGTTCAAGCCCCCAAACATTCTTGCTTTATGGAAAACGGTCTCTAACTTTAAATGAAGCATTTCAAGGGTACATACTTCAGTAAAATGAAGGGTACATACTTCAGTAAAATGAAAGCTGAATGTATAACTGAAATTAAAATTTACTGTAGAGTAACAACTTGTACCGCAAGGAGATCCAACCAGTCCATTCTAAGGGAGATCGATCCTGGGTGTTCATTGGAAGGACTGATGCTAAAGCTGAAACTGCAATACTTTGGCCACCTCATGCGACGAGTTGACTCACTGGAAAAGACTCTGATGCTGGGAAAGGTTGGGGGCGGGAGGAGAAGGGGACGACAGAGAATGAGATGGCTGGATGGCATCACCGACTCTGTGGACATGAGTTTGAGTGAACTCCGGCAGTTGGTGATGGACAGGGAGGCCTGGCGTGCTGTGATTCACGGGGTCGCGGAGAGTCTGACACGACTGAGCGACTGAACTGAACTGAACACATTCTTATTAAATGGGACAAATGTCGCCTCCTAATTTTTAAATTATCTTGAAAATAAGGCTAACATTAGTCTTACTATCAAATAGGAGCTTTAAAAATTAATTAAAAGATGTGATTTAGTATTATGCCATAAGCAAGTTGAATTTTTAAATAAACATTAAAATGAAATATGACTCCCGGAACAAGACATTCAGTTGTTTCAGGCTCATTTCCTGTTAGCTGCAGGGGGCAGCACTGGTCAGTTAATGGTGTGTGTGTGTGTGTGTGTGTGTGTACGCATGCGCTTTCTCAAGAAAAGGGAGACATTTCTTTCCCTGAAACGTTTTCATCTCTGCTCTTCATGGCACGAGGTTGCCCTTCTTGAAGAGGCCCTATCTCAAACTCCATTTCAAATGGGGGACTTTACTTTGGGTTGAGAAAGACTGGTAAGAGATCCCAATTTCCTTAAACTTTAAAATTCCTTATAAAATGATTAGTCCCCATCAAGAAACAAGTAGAAAATAAAGAGAAGACAAAGGAAAAAGGCAAGTCAGATTTGAGCAATACCATCAGTGAAATGTCCATGGGAACTGTGGGTTGTCAGCACACCTGCTGGATAGATCTT
The DNA here is from genome assembly GCF_049115385.1 of Moschus berezovskii. Lineage (NCBI taxonomy): Eukaryota > Metazoa > Chordata > Mammalia > Artiodactyla > Moschidae > Moschus > Moschus berezovskii. Next base: position 92,665,058 of record NC_142469.1, on the reverse strand, counting down.
GGTGCCTGGAACATGTAATCGTTTGGGGCAAGGGTATTCCTTGGCTTTGGCCCACTTACATGTTACTGAGCTCCTAAGAGCTGAGGGATAAACCCCTTTTCCCCACAGGTTCTGCTAAATGAGAAAGGGCAAAAACAGTGATTATCTGAGCAGTGCTGTCCCCTGCTGGTAGCAGTTATGCAACCCTGCAAACTGCAGTTTCCTCTGTCCTAGTTTCTATCAGTAGCATCTGCTGGGAAATGGTCAGAGCTCTAACGCTCTCGGAGACCATCCAGGTCACACTACCCTTGCCCAGGCCACCCCCTGTGCACAGTGGAAGCTCAGCTGGCGTTTGGAGGGGAAGTGACTTCCTCATTATCACAGCTTTAGTTCAGGTCTCTTTTACACGGCCTGAACACCTAACACCCAGAATTCACAGTTCCAAAACAGACAGTGCTTAACCTCACTGTGCTGTTTGTACATTCTTTTTAGAACAGCCTGGTGCTCTATGGTGAATCTTATTCTTCAGATCTGACCCATTTAACTAGAACTGTCAGACTTCTTAAGCACTGAAATACGATTTGGGGGACGAATGTGGTATTTATGATTCCTTACATCTCTTTCATGAAATAAAAATAACACAAAATTTAGTTACTATTCTGTCATATAGTTTCTGGGGAAAGGATTCTTCCACATCTAGAGCTAGTGATTTAGGATAGAATTAAAAGAAATAAATTTGATATTTACCGAGCCAGGAGGTTCCAATCGTCTTTCTAAATATTCATGCATTTGGCTAAGTTTTACTTGACTTTATGATTATTTGAGCCTTAAATATAATTCATATGATAAAAAAATGGCATGTAAAATTTTACTGGTCAAAGTTTATTAGAAAGTTCAGAACCTCACAGCAGCCCGGTGGGGTCAAAAATCTCAACTGGTTAGTCTACTGGTACCCACACACACTTGGATTACCTGGTTTGGTTACTAGTTCCAAGATGGTGTCCACATTACATTGATAGAGATGTTATACTGCTTATACATTTCCAGTAAGACATTTTTCACAACTGTAATGTAATGAAAACTGGGCAGCTTCTGTGTCGGAGATTCTTAACTTCTGTTTCCAAGAACAGAGCATAGGATCTTGAGATGCCTTCATCCTCTCTGGCCAAAGCCTCATCCCAATCATGGTACCTACAAAAGGCCTTCCATGACTCATCATCTAACTTTGCCCCCTCTCCTCTGGATAGCACTTGTTTTTATTTAGTGGCTAAGTCGTGTCTGACTCTTTGCGACCGCATGGATTGTAGCCCACCAGGCTCCTCTGTCCATGGGATTTTCCAGGCAAGAATACTGGAGTGGGTTGCCATTTTTCCCTCCAGAGGATCTTCCCAACCCAGGGATCAAACTCACACCTCCTGCATTGCAGGTAGATTCTTTACTGCTGAGCTGCTGGGGAGGCTCCCTCTTGATAGTACCTTGGTATTTATGGCCTCAGTTCTTGACATGTTTTTACAGTGAAAATGACTTTCTGTGTGTGTGCGCATGTGCGTGTATTATGTGCACACGTGTGCTTGTATTATGTGCACACGTGTGCTTGTGTGCTGTGGTGGACTGAGCTAATAAGCTGCATGCTTCCTGAAGGCAGGTGCTGAGTCTTTTATTCCTTTGATATTGTGCAGAAGTGCCTGCTGTAACATTCTACCAAGGTAAGAACTCAAATGAGGTGAACCAATGCATTTGGCATTTCTTAGAAAATGGATTATAGGAAAAACCTCAGCGAGGGTGCCACATCTTGCCCTCTTTAACAAATATGTCTGTTTCTCCTGAGATCCTGTCTGTTTATCTTGCCACCTGCCTGTTTTCTAGTCACTCCCAATTAGCATAATTGCCATCTTCAGGTCTTGCCCTTTATTGATCCTGGTAGTGAAGGCAGTTTACAGTCAAGAGCTGTGCTGATAGAAGGTACAAATCCATTCACTAGGACGTCTAATAGAGTTCTGTGTCTTGTCTTGCTCTTTAGAATTGCTTTTGTCTGTTTTTGTTTTAGACTGCATTTTTCTTTGTCTGATTTTCCCCAAGTTTGCTGCGGCAGGAATTCACTAGACCACTTGACGCAGGGACAGAGAGGTATGAGAAGATGCTTATGATGAAAGTTTGGTTGCAAGACAGACTAATGCCATCAACTTGACAAAATAAAGACAAAACCGTATAAATAATCAGCAAGGTATTTATCAAACATCATGGCAGCAATGTATGGAGGGCTATTCAGGGGTTTTTGGTTAACAGAAGGGGTTGAGACCAGAGTCCCTGGATTCTGAAAAGACTCTCCCCATGATGCTATTAAAGAAATGAACTAACAGCAAGAAAGCTGGCAAAAGTCCAGCCTGTATCTTGAAGCAGTGTCAGAAGAAAAATGCATTCTTGAGCCTCCAGAAACGAGGAGTATGTGGCAGTATTGCCTAACATAAAGAAGACTGTTTCTAATTTATACTAGAGTTGTGCTGAGCCAAGAACTTACTATATAGTCAATCATTAGTATTTAATAGTGAATTTGGAGTGCATGCATGTTTGTACGCATAGAAATAAGCACCCAGAACAAAGATGGCAGATCAGAGAGGGTAGATCAAGTCAGGAAACTGTCTAGGCTTCCCAGGTGGCACTAGTGCTAAAGAACCTGCTTGCCAGTGGCGGAGACGGAGACGTAAGAGACCCGGGTTCGATTCCTGGGTCGGGAAGGTCCCCTGGAGAAGGGAATGGCAACCCACGCCAGTACTCTTGCCTGAAGAATCCCATGGACAGAGGAGCCTGGCAGGCTACGACTAAAGCAACTTAGCACGCATGCAGGCACATGTATCTCAGAAACCCAGTGGAGGCTTTAAGGCCAGGAAGGCAAGTGGGTCAAATTTCTTGAGCCAATTCCAATTGTGGTTCAGGCTGTTCGGAGCCTGACCTGAGGAGGTTTTGTATAAGACTACCAGGTGTGGGGACAGAGGTGTGTACAGCACAACCCCTGAATGTGTCAGTCACATAGACACACACACCCTCTACGCAACCTTGATTTTGAGCCCTTCCAAGCTCAAACAGTTTTGATTGAACTGGAACAACTGTTTTGATTGATCCATAATGTTTGCTGTGATGTGAGAGGAGGAAGACAGCTGTTATATATTCCACATCTTTGACCTACAGCCGTCCTTCCTGCTTTCATCTGTGGCCAGACACCAACCAAGACTGACGCCGTGTCCCTGCCTAGGCTCCAACTGTAGAATCTTTGTCCTTTGGAAATGGATGTGACCGTGGCATCAATATTATCTTCTTGCAGTTAGATTTACTCTCCCCCGTAAGGCATCTAAACACCCAAATGCGATTTCACTTTATTAGAATGATGCTAAAATGAATATTTTTCATAACCCAATGGGTACTGGAGAGAAATTTGAATGCTGTGATTCCATTTGAATTATATCATTGTATATATACTTATTTGGTAATATTATATTTAGCTGTTCATATGTAGGCTCATGCATAAGATTTTGGCCTTTTTTTGATTTAATGATACTCAGTGTCAGGACTATTATTTTCACCTGCCCACCATCCATCCTCCCTGTAGAATCAGCCCTTTCTCTTGCCACTTACGTTTATGGAGGCGATGTCACTCGCAGATCCAGGGTGCTCGAGTGACCCAGAACTGGACAATCAATCCTTTTTGTCGTATCACTGTGTTTGATTTAAGGGCTGTTGTGAGTTAAACCATTTCCCCTAAGAAGAGAGGCTGAAGTCCTAACCTCCAGTACCTCAGAATGTGACCTTATCAAGAGGGAGGCAATCAGGTTGAAATGTGGTTGTTAGGGTAAGCCCTTCGCCAGTGTGACTAGAGGCCTAAAAAGGGGAAATGTGGACACAGATGGGCTTCCCAGGTGGCTCAGTGGTAAAGAATCTGCCTGCCAAATGCAGGAGACACAGGAGACGTGGGTTCAGTCCTGGGTCGGGAAGATCCCCTGGAGTAGGAAATAGCAACCCGCTCCTGTATTCTTGTCTGGAGGATCCCATGGACGGAGGAGCCTGGTGGGCTACAGTCGACGGGGTTGCAAAGTCAGACACAACTGAGTGTGCATGGACACCGAGGCACCAGCAGACGGAAGCCAGGGTGGACACGGGGAAATACCGTTCATAAGCCAAGGCTCACGCACCCCATCCAGGGCTCTTGCCTGGAGAATCCCAGGGACGGGGGGCCTGGTGGGCTGCCGTCTATGGGGTCGCACAGGGTCGGACACGACTGAAGCGACTTAGCAGCAGCAGCAGCAGCGGCGGAAGTTGGGAGAGAGGATGGAACAGACTTTTGTTCACCATTCTCTGAAGCAGCTAAGGATACCTTGACCTTGGACTTCTGGCCTCCAGAACTGTGAGAGGATACATTTCTATCCTTTTAACCCTGCAGCCTGTGATACTTTGTTACAGGGCAGCCCTGGCAAACGAATATAGGAGTGATCATGTGACTCAAGTCAAGCCAATCAGAATGAACCTCAGGATCTTTATGGAAGCAGCTGGGAAAGAGATCTCTTCTCTTTTACAATGTGAGCAAATAAGACCAGAGCTTCTGGGGATGCTAAGTGGACAGATTCTGTCTGTGTCTGAAGACAGCTCTTGTGGGCAGAGCTGGAAATCCTGAGTGAGGAAGGAGGTTCTGATGATACTGTTAGAAGTATAGGACTAAAATGTTTTGAAACAGCTTCCAGATCAGATCTTGAGTTTTCAGTTACAGTGCCCCCTGCTCTTTTTTATTTTCAAAGCACAGTATGGCTAACAAACCCTTTAAACTTACAAATACATACTTTGTTGTTGTTTAGTTGCTAAGTCGTATCCAACTCTGGGACCCTATGGACTGTAGCCTGCCACACTCCTCTATCCATGGGATTTCCAAGGCAAGAATACTGGAGTGGGTTGCCATTCCCTTCTCCAGGGGGAATCTTCCTGACTCAGGGATTGAACCCATATCTTCTGCACTGGCAGGTGGATTTCTTACTGCTGAGCCGCCAGCGAAGCACAATTATTCTTACTCTCACTCAAATGGTTCCAACCAAGCTACTTGGCATCTGAAATTTTGGGTATGACTGAACTGCAGTCAGCTTGTTCCTATTATTGCGTGGATATGGCTCAAAACTCACTGGAAAAGACACTGATGCTGGAAAAGATTGAAGGCAGGAGGAGAAGGGGACAACAGAGGATGAGATGTTGGATGGCATCACTGACTCAATGGATATGAGTTTGAGTAAACTCCAGGAGTTGGTGATGGACAGAGAAGCCTGGCGTGCTGCAGTCCATGGGGTTGCAAAGAGTCAGACACAACCGAGCGACTGAACTGAACTGAACTGGTGGCTCAAAACAGTAAGGGGAAATATGCAACAAAATCCTCATCACTATATTCTACAATATAGCATGATTACATGGACTGTGGACTCTTTCAGAGCTGTCATCCTGGGGCACACAGATTTGAAAAGAATATGTGTTCAACAGCAAAGTGTGAAATTAAATTGAGTCATTTAAATATTACTGTCACAGGTCAAATCTGTTTTTGCAGTTATCAACTGTTCTTCATGCCATTCCCAAATGATACTACGAGACAGATATTTTAAGAAAGGATAGTTTTACATATACATGGAATCTAGAAAATGGTACTAATGAACCTATTCGCAAGGCAGGAATAGAGATGACGATGTAAAAATGGCCTGTGGACACAGAGGGAGAAGGAGAGGGTGTGAGGAATTGAGAAAGTAGCATTGAAACATGCAGATTACCATCTATAAAATAGACAGCTAGTGGGAATTTGCTATGTAACACAGGGAGCTCAGTCCGGTGCTCTGTGATGGCCCAGAGGGGTGGGGTGAGGGAGGTGGAAGGGAGGTCCAAGAGGGATGGGACATATGTATACCTATGGCTGATTCACGTTGTGCAGCAAAAACCAATACAAAATCATAAAACAATTATCCTCCAATTAAAAATAAATCTAAAAAAGAAAGGATAGTTTTAGAAACTTCACTTAACACTAAGAAATAAAAAGATGGGACATTTCAAGTTCCCTGACAGTGCAAGTATTTCTATAATCTCCACTTGGGGACCCTTGTGCAGCTGCATACAGGATTTTTTTTTCCCTCCTTTAAGGAGAACAGTCAAAGACTTGCCCAGTGGGACAGTTCTGGGTGGGGAGACAGACATGGAGGGAGTTACCACTCAGCCAGGTTGGGGCTTATTCTGAGAGCCACTGGTGAAAACCAGGCCCAGGATAGTCATGACCCTGAGTGATTGCCATCTGTTGCTTACTGGTTTCAATCCAAGCTTTCAGTCTGGTATCCACATTAGAAAAGATATGCACATATATTAGCATCAAAATAATTACCCACCACAGCATCTGTGCCAGGGGCAGAATGAATGGGCCATTTTAAATGCATTGTCCATTCACGCCTAAAGGTGACCTTTGCAATAATTCTGGAACACACTCCTGGATGACTTGGCTGGCTTGGTGCAAGAGTCTGAGTTGCTGATTTCTGGAATAGATAATAGATTCTTCAAAGCCAGAACTCAAAGGGGGGAATATATATATGGTTATACTATTTATTTTTTATCATGGATATCTTTTATCCAAAAAAAAATGACTTAAAGCAGTGACCTAGTTGCACATAATCATAAAATTAAAGCAAACAAAAAAATAAGGTAAAGAGAAAAATAAAGAACATGAAAATCAGAGGGTGCCAGGTGTGAGATTAGTATTATAAAAACCATGTCCACGACTTAGTGACTGAGCATACACACGCACATAGTCCTAGATAATTTCTAGCATAAAATGTGAAGAGGAAAACATGACTGGTCAAAAGAGTCAGTTTTTGTATAGCAAACACAAACAAAGAGAGAAACAAATGAAACCCTGGTTTGGAGCAGGGGTGATAGAGTCAGTGGTTTAGTGGATCTGCAAGACTCTGAAGTTCCTGTCCATATCTGCTGCAAGACACAACTTTCAAAGACGGGGCTGAAAGATTACTAAGAAAATATCTCTGGGTGGTTTCTACTAGGGGCATAATTCCTTAAAGCATTTCCCCAAAGACCCTGGTTGTTTCTGATGAGTCCATTGGGAAAATGAGATGATAATTTGTTAACAGATCATGAGTGGGATCATAAAAGTTTATTGTGTATGATGTTTTTGTTTTTTTCATGAAACGAAAGCCTAAAGTAGCTTGTGAGAGCCTTCAGTTTCAACACATTCAAAGGCTAAAGGCTCCACTTTGCTCTGGTCTGAACTTCTCAAGTTCAGGTTCCGTCCGTCCGTCTGTCTGTTTGGTCGCTCAGTCATGTCCGACTCTTTGCGACCCCATGGACTGTAGCCTACCAGGCTTCTCCGTCCATGGGATTCTCCAGGCAAGAATACTGGAATGGGTTACCATTTCCTTATCCAGGGGATCTTCCCAACCCAGGGATCAAACCTGGGTCTCCTGCATTGGAGGCAGATGCTTTAACCTCTGAGCCACCAGGAAAGCCCCAAGTTCAGGTTCAATAGAACTGAAACAATCAAGGGATGATTCTGAGCGTGAAAGTCTGGCGAATCAGATGGTTTATGAGGGAGCCAGGGTGGCCTTTCATCCATAGGTCTTAGACTTGTCACGCGTGTTGGGCTGATATTGCATGTGGTGAGTTGCATAGCAGCTTGACTGGTTAGAAAAGGGAAAGGGACAGAAGACAGCATCCTATCCTTCACAACAGAAGAAGCTATGAGAACAGTGTGGAGGCAGCTTGAAGGAAGACACATTTTTAGGCAAAATTACCAGCCAACACGTCAGAATGTAATGCCTTAAAAGGGACTACAAGTGACCTGGTTGGCAAAACTGTTAGAGGACAAAACAGAGACAAATACAGTTCTGCGCTCTGCAAACACTGTGTGTGTGCAGACGCACACACACACACACACACAGAATAAAGAGAATAAATTGACTGAGCTCATTGCCTTCCAACATTGTTACACGTTGGATGTTAAGCTCCTCCATCTATTTCATTGTTCTCTGTCTGATCACAAAGGTATAAGGGGCAAAAAATGGCCTAAATGGGTTCTCCTGACACCTAATAGGGTCACACGCTCAGGACAATCTCTATTAATGAAGCTGCTGAAGGAGACAAAATGGAAATGGATATAGAAAGGGAACTCTACCTACCTCTGCAAGCTCTGAACTACGTCAAGAAGAGTTTAACGTTGGAGGCAGGGAGAGAGTTCGGAAAATACAGACAAGCAAAACCCAGGATTCCACACATCTATCTTGCACCACCCCCATTCTCGCCTTCCTGCAATGAGTCTCCTGAAATATTTTCTTAACAAGTTTGTTTATTCACAGCGGGAGACATTTCATACTGATCTGTTTGAGGATGCATTTAATTACTGTCATGTTGATAATGAAGATTATTCTCACCCTTCTATCCACAAACTTAATTGTATGCGCTAAGTCGCTTCAGTTGTGTCCAACTATGCGTGACCCTATGGACTGTAGCCCGCCAGGCTCCTCTGTCCATTGGGATTCTCTAGGCAAGAACACTGGAATGGGTTGCCATGCCCTTCTCCAGGGGATCCTCCTGACCCAGGGATCGAACTCATGTATGTTATGTCTCCTGCATTGGCAGGTGGGTTCTTTACCAGTAGCACCACCTTGGAAACCCCTTAATTGTATGCACACCCATCTTTTCTTGCTAACTTCACTTTCAGATATGTTTCCTCTGTTCAGAGCTAATCTTATTGTTCTCAATTCCTTTTAAAGGTTTACTTAAATTTATTTATTTGGCTGTGCAGTGTCCCAGTTGCAGCATTCAGGATCTTTTGTTGTGGCATGTGGGACCTAGTCCCCCGACCAGGGATGGAACCCAGATGCCCTGCACAGGGCACACAGAGTCTAAGCCACTGGACTACGAGGGAAATCCCCTTTCCTGTTTCTTTTTCTCCATCTCAACCAGTATTTGGCCCATTAGGTCTCTTTTTAAATTTATGTATTGTTTTGACTGCACTGGGACTCGGTTGCTTCACTTGGGCTTTCTCTAGCTGCGGTGAGCGGGGGCTACTCTTCACTGCTGTGCTCAGACTCATTGCAGTAGCTTCTCTTGTTGTGGAGCAGAGGTCTAGGCACACAGGTTTCAGTAGTTACAGCGTGAGGTCTCAGCAGTTGTGGCTCCCGAGCTCTAGAACATGGGCTTAGTACTTATGGAGAACAAGCTTAGTTGCTCCGAGGCTTGTGGGATCCTTCCGGACCAGGGATTGAATTTAAGTCCCCTGTATCGGCAGGCAGAGTCTTTAACCACTGGACCACCTGCAAAGTCCCTGCCCCATTAGTTTATTCTCAAATAAAAGAGTTTATTCTCAAATTAATTTCTCTCTCATCTTAGAAACAACGTCCCGTGGTACTTTTTAATTTTTCTCAGGTTTCTTTTCTATGATAGCCTCTACATAGAAGAGTCTATACTGTTGCTCTCTCCTTACCTGTACATTGTAGTCACCCGGGGAGCTTTAATTGGATTGGGATGCAACCTGGCCATTGGCAGTGCTCAGACAGATCGTAAGGTGACTCTAATATGCAGCCAATGTAAAGAACCACTGGTTTATCTGTGTTTCTATTCGTACCTCAAACCTCAAACCCTTTCACTTCTGGTTTATAGGCTAATGACAGAATTCCATGAATATTTTCAGGTCTCCGCTTTGGTAACCTTCTTGAAACTTTCCTGTGTCTGGCTTCTGGACACTTGATTCCCATCACCCCAACCTTCGCATCCATTTCTCAAAAGTTTTATTTCCTCACTCATTAAAATGGCACCAGGCCTTTACATAGTCATCCAGGCTGGAAATCAGGGAATCCCTGTCAACACTGCGCCTTCAGATTCTAGACTCTGTCACCAATTGCTGTTATTTCTACCTCTTTAAAGAGCTGAGTATGTGTCCCCTCTTGTCCATTCTCACTGCTTAGCCCAGGCTGTGATCAGTGTGCATGCAAAGTCACTTCAGTCATGTCCGACTCTTTGCGACCCTATGGACCATAGCCTGTCAGGCTCCTCTGTCCAAGGGATTCTCCAGGCAAGAATGCTGGAGTGGGTTGCCATGCCTGTCTCCAAAGGATTGAACCCGCGTCTCTTACAGCTCCTGCGTTGGCAGGTGGGTTCTTTACCACTAGCGCCCCCTGGGAAGCCCGCAGTAGTTACGATTAATGGACGGCTTTCACAGCGAGTCTTGCCCGGAGTTCCTCTGTCATATGGTCTCCCTCTCGTTTACCAGGACCCTTGCCACTTACTTCCTCCTGGTGCGCCTTACACCTGGCAACCGCAAACTCCTGATCACCTGATCGTCCTTATACCCCTGGCATCTCACTTCCTAGGTGGTTTTGTTCCAGTTCACTAGCATGGCCTTTTCTGACAGCTAATATCTGAACAGCTTTTCTGGAGTGATTAACAAAGGTAGACAAGAATGAAAGAAGGAAGCACCAAACATGAGTGATTCTGGTCTCAGCCAGCCTGGGCAGGGGAGGCAACAGAGGGTGTGGCCCCATGAAGCGGCTTTGCCTGAAGTGTCCTGGTTCTCTTTCAGGTCTACTTTTGTGCATATAAGAAATCATTTCTTTAAGACAAGTTCAATGCCACATGCGGGTTTCATTACAGGCCAAATAGAAGGCAATAAAGCACCCTAGAAACGTAATAACAGCATGAACATATTGCAGATATGGCCTGACTCAATATCTGAATAAGGACTATATTCAATATAAAAGGAAAATATTCTGCCATTTGAAATAGGAGATCATTGATTTATCAGTAAAAATCAAAGGAATGAAAGGCTTGTAGTGATGGGGTCCCCTCCTTTCACTGAAAGTGAAATGACTCTTGTTTTATTTCATTCTCCCTATTTCATACCCATTTCTTAAGAACTAATTCAAATTCCAGTACATGAGTGACCATAATGTGGTCCACTGGTTGCCCCTTCTATGAAATACTGATTTTATAGTCATGTGGAGAAAACTGCATTTGTTCAGCTTCAATATCAACTTGTTTGGGAGAAATGTGGCAAGGAGAAAACTGAGTCATGAATAGTGAATTGTGTACTTTGGGGTGCAAATTGCTAATCCTCATGCATTAATTAACACAACTTTACAGCTGTTTTGCTTCAAGAAGCAAAACCTAGATGAATCACCGAGGCACCTTTTCCTGACTTCTCTCCAGCCCCCACCTGCTTCTTTCTGGATATTCGGAATGAAAAAATTAAGATAATTTGTATGCACATTTCTGACAACCATTTTAGGGTTCTGTAATGATAAAGAGCAATTAATGAAGGCTTCTCTGGCTTTGACTAACCACTGTCTGGGCAAATGTTTCAATTAATGAGGAGGCTAATTCCTTTGGTTTAATCACTCAACACTGAAGCAGAGGCTGCTTGGGAAAGCAAATGACCATTTCATTTAGGGGTGTCTCTGTCCACAAGATGGCAGTAAATGTTTGATGAGTTTCTAGAACTGTTGTCTTTTGTGTGTGCATGGGGTGGGGGGTGCTGGGTGGGGGCGGCTGTCGAAAGGGGAGTGACACTTTGTCTAGAAGAAAATTTTTATTTATTTGCTGTTTTACAATTTTGTGTCAAGTAAATCCAGTAGTATATAATTAATTTAAAATGCTTTCAAGTAGGTGACATTGTTTATCATAACAGCTAAGCTGTGTACCAGAACAATAAATAATATAACTGGTATTTACCTCAGCTATATGTAACAAAAAAAGATGAATAAAAATTAACATTTGGCTTGGACTCCGGGAGTTGGTGATGGACAGGGAGGCCTGGAGTGCTGTGATTCACAGGGTCGCAAAGAGTCGGACACGACTGAGCGACTGAACTGAACTGAACTTGGAGGTATCATAGCATTCTACCTATACTGGCTAATAACGTGAAACTATATGAACAAATTGGTTTATTTCTGAAGGTGAAGAAATGCTCTGTGCCAGAGTTTTGGGCAATACAAAAGTCCGGTATGCTAGGGTCTTGTCCTCAGGAAGCTCGAGACCAGCAGAAACTATTAGCATGTATTCACCTAATTGTTATAGAAGGTAACGACAGAAGGGGTTATGGATGAGAAGCTGTGTCACTACAGTGGTGGAGGGATTGCTGCAACTGGAAGGCAACTGGAAGGAAACAGGGAAGGCCTTTTGGAAAGCAGGACACTCAACATTTGCCCTGAAGAATGAGTGGGATCCAGACTTGGGCTTCACTGGCAGCTCAGGCAGTAAAGAATCTGCCTGCAATGAAGGAGACCTGGGTTCGATCCCTGGGTTGGGAAGATCCCCTGGAGAAGAAATGGCAATCCACTCCAGTATTCCTGCCTAGAGAATTCCATGGACAGAGGAGCCTTTCTGGCTACAGTCTATGGGGTTGCAAAGAGTCGGACAAGACTAAGTGACTGATATTTCCACTTTCTTTCATGCTGATAGGTATGGAAGTAAAAGCACACGCAGGACAGGTGAGGAGTATCTGGGGACCAACAGGCCAGTTGACTTGGTTGCAAAATGTACGTAAAAGGGAGGATGGGAAATAAAGTCAGCCTGATGTTGAACACTAGGTTCAGAAGTTTGGATTTTATTTTGGAGGCACTGAAGCTTTTTGAGCTGAGGAGGGGTCTAGCAACATGCTTCAGAAAGAACTGCCTGGAATCTGTGCAGGATGGATGAAAATGGAGAGAAACTGGCTGTTTGATGGCGTGTAATTCTGGAGAGAGGCAGTTGGGTGGTCCTGGCCAAGCCTTCATCGGAAAGCCTGGACCATTAACTTCATTTCTTTAGGTCATTTTCCTTCTATAAAAAGCAAATGGTTGGGCCAGGTGGTTCTTTTCAGCTCCAAAAACCACAGGCCTGGCTAGGATAATAGCAGGGGTGTAGGGACAGGGGAATAAATACAAGTGAGATTAGCAAGGCAGGCAAAAAGCACCTGGCCTCTGCGTGGAAATAGAATGGAGGGATGCGGGGATGGGATGTTGGCAGGAGGGGAGCAGAGAGACGGAGAGAAGCACAGTTCACGCAGCTGGTCGCCTAGAAAGACAGTGGGGGTGTCTGTGAAGACTTACACTAGCTTTGTGAAAAATGCACTTTCAGCTTTGAATGTACTGGTACCCTGGCATGATTTGTCACGTGGAAATCATGGACAAGGGGATTGTTTAAATTAATCTATTTGGGTAAATTATCTGAGCAGAGATAGAATGGCTATCATAAATGTTTAGAGTCTTTCCCTCTTAATAAACTCAGAACATATAACACTGTTAGAGAAGAAAGACTTTTAAAGGTAATATTGAAGCAAGCAAAAGAGGTCGTTCTTTGAATACAAAGATGGCATCAGGGACCTGCCTCATGGGAACTGGACTAGGAGCTACTCTCCCGTCTGTGATGCAGCCTGGGGTCCAAGCCCGCCCTGAGCGCTCAGGAATGACAAGCACACAAAGGGGAGGGTGGAGGAAGCACCGGCTGAGTCATCACGGAACTACTGATATTATCTCAACAACCGGAACAACCCAGTGTGGCGGCTACTGTCCACCCGACTCTGACCGGACATGGGCCGGAAAACGGCAAACGTGAAGTCAACCAACAGTTATCAGAGAGTGATTCAAAAAGTGCAATTTCAGGGCTGTCACAGGGTGACATCAGGCAGTTGCAGGCTAATCTCCTGGACCACAACACTGTACAATGAGGACTGATGCCCGGAAGGGTGGGTTGGCAGGAGGGAAGTACTGGGATGTGCTTCCAAATCAGCAGAGATTAAAGTCTTTCTGATTTCACTCAGTGCTCTGAGTGGGCTTCCCTGGTAGCTCAGCTGGTGAAGAATTCACCTGCAATGCAGGAGACCTGCGTTTGATCCCTGGGTTGGGAAGATCCCCTGGAGAAGGGATAGGCTACCCACTCCAGTGGAATTGGCTGGAGAATCCCAAGGACTGTATAGTCCATGGCTGTTGCAAAAATTGGGCTTCCCTGGTAGCTCAGCTGGTGAAGAATTCATCTGCAACGCAGGAGACCTGCGTTTGATCCCTGGGTTGGGAAGATCCCCTGGAGAAGGGCATGGCAACCCATTCCAGTATTCATGCCTGGAGAATCCCCATGGACAGAGGGGTCTGGCGGGCTACAGTCCATGGGGTCGCAAAGAGTCAGAAACAACCAAGGCACTAAGCAGACAGTCCTGTGGGTGGAACGTGAAATGGACGCTTTCATTTGGTGTGCTGAAAATTCATTTCCAGATTATTAGCTTCATCAGCACATCACCTTGACTTTTCTGCATAAATAGACATTGCTATATCATGAAGTGTATGTATGTATGCATATATATACATATAGGCAATTTTTAAGACAGGAATTTATGCTTTTTAAAAATGAAGCTAAAAGATTCCTAACCAGCTAGATTAAAACACACACACACAATTATTACTGGCACCTTGACCATCCTTAAACACAGTTTGTGTTTGGCACGTGGATGAATTGGCATTTGATTTCTAAACTTTCTAAACACCTAACGAGCTTTTCCCTGAGAGTCTGGAGTGGCCCAAACATCAGGAACTGCGGAGGAAACTTGAGGCCATATTACAGCTTTTGGAGACCACTAGTTAACTTCCTCAACTTGTAATGATAAAAATATTGACTATTCCTTTAATAACAACGAATTTTAAAAAGTACTGTACAACCTCCTCTTTCTCCTTCTTTTTAAACCTACTTTTCCTTCTTTTTTTTTTAAACGTGAATGTTTAAAAGCAATGCTTTCTGCAGTGTGATAGGAATTAGCAATTTAGTTTAGTGAATGTAATATTCTGTCTTGACTTTCCAGGTGGCGGTAGTGGTAAAAAAAACAGACTGCTAATGCAGGAGACATAAGAGTCGTGGATTTGATCCCTGGGTTGGGAAGATCCCCTGGAGGAGGCCATGGCAACCCACTCTAGTATTCTTGCCTGGAGAATCCCATAGACAGAGGAGCCTGCTCAGTTACAGTCACAGGGTCACAAAGAGTCGGACATGACTGAAGCGACTTAGCACGCGCACACACTTGAGGTTAACCATCAAACCTTTCTGAACCCAGAACTCCTCTAAGTTCTCATCCATGTGGGGCCTATTTTTGGGGATCCATCTACTGGGTTATGTCTCAAAGCAACCTGGAAAGCTCAGTGCAGAAACCACATATTAAGTCTTTTCTGCCTCTTCACCACCTATTTTGCCGGTGCCTGGTGCATGGGCACATCACACATGCTGCAGAAATCAATGAATCACCTCTCTGCTTCTCTCAATCTTATGCTACATCGGCTCACGGATGCATATTAACTATAAAAATTAACACCATACCAACACAACATGTAGTAGGAAGGTGAACTTGGTGTTACACTTGTAACATCAAAAATAACATCAAATTATAAACACATACAATAATCATAAACAATTGGGGGGGTATTCCTTTTTTCCCTCTCTCCTTTCCTTCTTTCCTTCGTGTCTATTATCTGTAAGGCACTAAGGTTACAGAATCTCAGGAGAAACCTGAAGGTGACCCAGGGCAACCCTTGTCTTATCATGAAGCAGCTCTACTATAGCTTTGATAAGAGTCCTATGGCCTCTGCCCAAACACAAGCAATGATGGGGAACCATTATGGCTACAGGCAGCCCATTCTGTGTGTAAACCTGTGATTATGTATCAGGATGCTCTTCTTCATTACTCAGCACAAACCTGGTCTCTGTAACTTCTACTTATTGTTCCTGCTCCTAACCTATAAATAAAAAATAATTGTTGAGTCTTCTACATTACGGTCCTTAAGATATCTGAAATCATGCATCATGTCCATCTTCAATCTCCATTTTAAGGCTAAACTTCTTCGTGTGTGTGTGTGTGTGTGTGTGTATTTTCTCCTCATTATTATATATCTGGACCTCCCTCCCAGACATGTGGAAGCTTGGGGCTCTGATGCTGGTGGTGGTGCCATCATATTCCAGGAACCTGAACCAGGCCTGGGCAGGGAGGCACTGCTTCCAGCTGTTTGCAGACTATAGTCTGTGGGAGGCTTGAGGCAGTGGGAGGCAGGAACTGCAAGAGATTCATTTACAGAAACTGGACTAACTGTTCAAACAAACAATCAACACCCACCTCTCCCCTTCTCAAACTTCAGCTTGCATCAGAATCTCCTGGAGGGGAACACAGATGGCTGGTCTCCACCCCCAGAGTTTCTAGCAGGTCTGAGCTGAGCTGTGAGAAACTGAATTTCCAACAATTCCCAGGTGATGCTGGCTGTGCGGGTCTGGGACCACCCTTGGCGAGCCACTGCTGAGATGATGGGATGATGCTGAGAGGCAGTATGAGAAAAGGATAGATGGCTTAATATGAGCTGTAAATGAACACAGGTCAGGTCTGAGACCAGGGTGGGCAGGCGAGGTTCCTGCTCTGCGTGCAACATGTAAGAAAAGCGGACACTGTCAGGGTTACACAAGTACAGGGCCACGTCCAGGGAGAGAGACAGCTGCAAACATGCCTGCTCCAAGCATGTAGCTGGCTGGAATGGTTTTCATGCTGCAACGTGGCCTCCATGGTAAGTAGAATGTTGGCTTGCAAAGATGTGAGCATAGAATAGACATATCATAGGGTTCTTAGTTTCCCTAACATCCTGGTGACCACTTCTTTCAGCAATAAATGTCACAACCCCACCCCTCCAGGCAAAAAAAATTCCATGAAATTTTGGGCAGGGGGACAGGAGGGTAGCGTTCTGTTGTTCAGTCAGACTCTTTGTGACCGCATGGGCTGCAGCACTGCATTCTAAGAAATATTTAAAGAGCATAAGAGTATAATAAAAAAGTCCATTCACATCCTGAAAATATTTGAATTGAATTTCTTTTTCCAGAAGTGAAATTACACAAAGGACGGCAGGTAGTAAGTAAAGGTTGCGATCCACGAACGATTATCGTTATCATTTCTGTCCTCAAAGGCTTTCCCGTCTCCTAGGAGACAGACGTGTAAATAAGTGATTCTACATTGTAGAGGGAAATGAGCCGAGGTCCAGTAACATGGCTACCAACTGGCTCCCACCGGACTGGAGAGGACAGAGGGGCACTAAGGGTGTCCATGCATGTTATTGATTGTGTGCCCCAAGTCAGCTTATTGAAAAACTGTGGCCCCCACCCCAAGAAACCTGAAATCAGCAGCCAGAGTTTCCAGACAGGGAGAGATGACAGGGAGAGCTGGCAACGTTCTCCACTAGCCCCGATGTCCTAACCTGGGGCGTTCCTCCACAGCTGCTGGTGGCCCCAAGGGGACACTGCCCCCTGCCCCCCACAGCCATCTTACTCTTTAACATGAGAGAAATTCAATCTCAAGTTTGGCAAGAACTTAAGGGTGTTATCTGTTTTCTTATATATATGCAGTTCATGGGGTCACTAAGAGACACGGACACGACTGAGCAACTTCACTTTCACTTTTCACTTTCATGCACTGGAGAAGGAAATGGCAACCCACTCCAGTGTTCTTGCCTGGAGAATCCCAGGGACGAGGGAGCCTGGTGGGCTGCCGTCTGTGGGGTCGCACAGAGTCAGACACGACTGAAGCGATTTAGCAGCAGCAGTAGTATATATTATATTATACTATAATTTATATATAAATATTGATTAATTAATATATGTATTTTTGGCTGTACTGAGTCTTCATTGGTGTGCGTGGACTTTCTCTAGCTGTGGTGCACCGGCTTCTCATTGCAGTGGCTTCTTGTTTCACAGAGCATGGTCTCTAGAGCCAGGGCTTCAGTAGTTGTGGTCCATGGGTTTAATTGCCACTTGGCACGTGGAATCTCCCCAGACCAGGGATCAAACTGGTGTCCCCTGCATTGTAAGGTGGATTCTTAACCACTGGACCACCAGGGAAGCCCATCTTTTAAATATTTATTTATTTATTTTTGGCTGTGCTGGGTCTCAGTTGCAGCACACGTGATCTTGGTTGCGACAGACAGGCTCAGTAGTTGCAGCGTGCAGGGGTCTAGTTGTCCCTGAGCATGTGGGAGTTTAGTTCCCTGACCGGGGTTTGAACCCACAATTCTCAACCACTGGGCCACCAAGGAAGTCCCCAAGGGTGTCATCTGTTCCATCCTCCAACTCCAGGGAGAATTTTACTTTCATAATCAAGACAAATAAATGCTAGCAATAAACTCCTTTTGAAAGTCTTCAGGGAATAAAGTTTCACAATGCTGCCTGTAAATTGTTGCTATGCCTGTTTGTGTCCCCCCAAATTTCATGTGGTAAAGCCATAATCCCCAGTGGGAGGATGTTTGGAGGTGGGGGTTTTGGGAGGTGATTAGGTTTAGATGAAGGGCTTTCCAAGTGGTAAAAAACCCACTTGCCAGTTCAGAAGACATAAAGAGATGCGGGTTTGATTCCTGGGTCAGGAAAGTCCCCTTCAGGAGAACACAGCAACCCATTCCGGTGTTCTTGCCTGGAGAATACCTTGGACAGAAGAGTTACAGTCCATAGGGTTGCAAAGAGTCAGACACAACTGAAGTGATTTAGCACAACAGAGCAGGTTTAGATGAGGTCATGAGGGTGGAATTCCCATGATGGGATTAGCGTCCTTATAAGAAGAGGAGGACAGCAGAGCTTCCTTTCTCTCCACGACGTGAGGATACAAGGAGAAGGTGGTCATCTGTGAACCAGGAGGGCCCTCACTCAGAATGCAACCGGGCTGACGCCCTATTCTTAAACTTCCAGGCTGCGCAACTGTGAGAAATAAAGGTCTGCTGTTGAAGCCCCCAGACGACGGTGCTCTCTCCAGCAGCTTGAACTAAGACAGTTGCCTCCCAGAGGGGCAGTTCCTTGGCCGCAGCTCAATCTCTGTCATTTCGATCTCTTTTCTCTTTGCCCATTTCACTTACCACTTGCTATTCAGCTAGAGAAACAACCACCAGATGGTTTTCTAGTAGGCAAAAATGTACCCCTTCAAGGTGTGCTAGGTGTTGGGGATGGCGGGCAGCTCAGGTTCCAGCAGGTGAAGACAGAGCCTGAACCTGAAGTCCCTGTTTAGGGGAGGCAAGAACTCTGAAACTCTTTGATACCAAGCAAGTGCCCTGTTCCAGGCAAAGTAAGGAAGAGGCTGAGGCAGAGCCCTGAGCTGCTCTATTAAGTCCGGACCTTCTCTCTCCCTGGGCAAGTGGATGGAAATTATTTGCAAGCAAAGTTAGAATCTAGGGATGCTTCAAATTAACTATACCCTACATGGATAACCTGGATCAATTTCCTAAGTTAAGAAGGAGGAGAACTGGGTTTTAGTTCTGTGTGACATCATACATGGTAACTTTCCTAGTGTGGATTTCAGTTTATATGTCTATAAAATGCGGGACTTAGGTTAGATATAGTGAAAGCTGTGGTTTTTCTAGTAGTCATGTACAGATGTGAAAGTGGGACCATAAAGAAGGCGGAGTGCTTTTGAACTGTGGTACTGGAGAAGATTCTTGAGAGTCTCTTGAACTGCAAGGAGATCAAACTAGTCAATATTAAGGGAAATCAGCTCTGATTATTCATTGGAAGAACTGATGCTGAAGCTCCAATCCTTTGGCCACCTAATGCGAAGAGCTGATTCATTGGAAAAGACCCTGATGTTGGGAAACATTGAGGGTAGGAGGAGAAGAGGATGACAGAGGATGAGATGGTTGGATGGCATCATTGTTTAATGGACATGGGTTTGCGCAAACTCCGTGAGACAATGAAGGACAGGGAAGCCAGGTGTGCTGCAGTCCATGTTGTCACAGAGTCAGACACAACTGAGCGACTGAACAGCAATAGCAAAAAAGTTATATAAGCTTAAGGTCCCATCTAGCTCTTAAACTGTTTAATTGTTTTTCATGAAATGTAAAAGCTATCAAAATTATTAATATGTTTTATCTATTAGGGAAGAAGCTGCTCAGATTTCATTTTGCATCTCTCTGTTCGAGACAAATGGACATTGCACACCAACAGTTTTGCTGTAGCCCTTTTGCTAAAGGATGTTTGTCCACCCACCAAATTGTGCATTCCAGGCTTGCCACACAACCTGAGCCTGTCACTGCATGTCACCAGGCTAATTTGTCCTAATCCCCTCAGATTCATAGCCCTGTGGATGGGTTTTCCTACTGGCACACTCAAGGCTGATTAATGGGCAATTACAACAGGGAACATGGAGGTAGAGAGGGTCGGCAGAAAGGGACAGACGAATATTACCTGGAGTAATTCACTAAATTCAAATCAGAAAATATTAACCTCTTCTCAGAAAAACACATGGCAATGCTGAACTTACAGAGTTCAAATACCAAGGTGGCCAAACCTCCAGGGTTGGTGAGGACAAGAGGCACTTGTAACAGAAGCTTCACTACACAGCCCATCGGTAAGCGGTGCTTTGACATCACATGAGTTGGTTGGCTGCGTCCTTCTCCACAAAAGTGTTATTTTAAACCCCAAACTACCTGGGATAATTTCCAGCCTGCTGACGGGAAATCAAAGTGCAGCAGAATGATTTCCCCTGCAGAAAACGGCTGCCCAGGATGCACTGGAGATGATCAGAAAATACACTTTGCTCCCAGAAGCCTTTTCCCTGCTTCCTATTTCACAGTTTCTCTGCCCACCTCCTTCAGAGGCTGTACACAAAGGCTACACTGATTGGAATCAAGTTGAAAGCATCGCCTATTTTCAAGTGAGATAAAGAAAGAGTGCCTTGAAGTTAAGGAGATCCTGCTGTGTGGTCTCAATTTTCTTTACCATTATCTCCTAATCACCTTTTCTTTAATACAGAGACTATTTCATTTTTAATTTGTCCTTTAGAAGAAGATGTTTTGGGGGGCTGGGGATTCATCTGGATTATCTTTAGGTAGATATCATTCCAATCCAAGTGTACACACACTATGCCAGTGTTCTCCAGGACTTCAGCTCCCAATCCAGGTACTCTCTGGGGCTAAGAAAAGAAGGAGGATGGGACTTCTCTGGTGGTCCAGTGGTTGAGACTTCATGCTCCCAATGCAGGGGGCCTGGGTTTGATCCCTGGTCAGGGAGCTAGATCCCACATGCCTCAACAAAGATCAAGAATCCTGTGTGCCACAGCGAAGACCCACACAGCCAAATAAATAAATAAATACAAAAGAGAAAAGAAGGACAAAAAACCGGAAAGGTTAGTAGCAATTTCAGTGATTCTGCCAGACCTCACCATGGTCATTATCATTTACCCTCCAATAAATGGACCTCCTGGTCTGGGATTGCCAAAATGATTTGTGTCAGACTGCAGAGTTGTCACATCCAGTAATAGCAAGGACAGATAGGAAATTCACAGCTACTATTCATTGAACACTGTCATAAGCATATTACCAGGCACTGTGCTGGTTACTGTACAGATATAATCTCACGTGATCCTCGGGTCAGTTCTCTGGGAAGCTGATATTGCCCCCATTTTCCAGGGTATGAAGCTGAATCCTAGAGGGTTAAATGACTTGCTTAGGGTCATGGAACTAGGAGGCAACAGAGCTGGGGTGAGAACCCAAATCTACCTGACTCTAAAACGTGTACTCTTTCCATCCTTCTTCCCTGAGCCTCCAGAGTAGAGAGTATTCTATTACCAATTTCACTTTCTGGTAGTATTGATATTTCATATTCAATTGTGATCGTAGTCATGTGGAAGCAAAGTATGCGAGGCCATGCATCTTCTCTTTATTAATAGAAAACTGGGCTATGATTATTTGTGCACATTTGTCTTTAGTATCTTTATTACACATGCATCAGTTTAATACCAAAGCAGAAGCTTTATGTATTGGGCCCTTGGTACCAATATGTTTGGATTATGTATAGCTCTGAGCCTGTTTTACTATAACAGGGCCTCATTCTCTCAAATATATCCATCAACCATCCATCAGTGTAATATACATCACTCATTTTAGAACACATTTCCATCAGACCTTTTCTCACTCCACTTTCTATTACCACATATGGCAATTACAAGTTTAAAAATCAAAAGGCTATAAACTGAATAATCTAAAAATGATTAATTTTGCTCTGTTAGAAAGCTGTCATTTCTGTTCTTAGGAACTGATAATAATAACCTTGTCATTCCCGTCTCTTTTCTGTGATATAGGGTATGTGTTAATTTGTGAGGGCCACCATAATAAAGAATCACAAACTGGATAGCTTAAATTACAGAAATTCATTGTCTCAGTGCTGGAAGAGAGCCGTCTGAGACCAAAGTCAGCAGGGG
The DNA here is from genome assembly GCF_049115385.1 of Moschus berezovskii. Taxonomy (NCBI): domain Eukaryota; kingdom Metazoa; phylum Chordata; class Mammalia; order Artiodactyla; family Moschidae; genus Moschus; species Moschus berezovskii. The sequence continues at coordinate 92,642,848 of NC_142469.1, read as the reverse complement.
TAATTTCTTCTGAGGACATAGGGAGAATAAGTTTCACGCCTGTCTCCTAGCTTTCTGGTGTTTGGCTGGCCATCTTTGGCATTCTTGACTTATTGGCACATCACTGATCTCTGCCTTTGTGTTCCCATGGCATTCTCCCTGCCAGGGTGTCTGTGCCTAAATTTCTCACTTTCATAAGGACACCAGTCACTTTGGATTAGGGCCCCATCCTGCTACTCCAGTATGACTTCGTCCTACCTACTGATTGCATTAGCAATAACCTTATTTCCAAGTAGGGTCACATTCTAACGTCCTGGAGGTTAGGACTGCAAGGAGCAGTTTGAAGGGCCACAGTTCAACCTGTAACAGTCTGGGTGGATAGCAGGTGAGTCAGTGTGGGCGGCCCAGCACCGAGCATATCTGGGCTGCTCACTAAGGAGCGGGGTGCGAGCCTGACACTGAGGAAGCACTGATGCAGGAGCCCCAGGTCTGCTGCGACGCTGCACACTCTCCAGGATGGGCATTAACACATCCGCATATGTGCATTAACATATCCATCGCAATGCCAGCTAGGAGGTGCTATTTTGGAGATGTGAGTGAAGCTGCTGCAAGAGAGTAGAGCCCAGCATTATATGTGCTGGGAATTGCTTGGAAAGAATTTCTTAAAATGCCTACTGCTCCTGATCAACTGCTTATCAAACTCAAAAAACAAGGGCAAAGTTTCAATATGACTCACTGTTGTCTAATATCAAGAGCACTCATGTACTTCTTAGCAGTCAAACTTGGAGAAAAAGGCTTGTTTTAGGAGGAAGTGTCAATCAACGTTTTTAAAGAGTAGGTGTCCTGATCTCTCTGAATAACATTTTGCACTTTTGGTGATTTGATTAGGAATAAGCCTAAAATAGAGTGTGATGGATAGAAATTTGTTCAGCCTACAAATACATCTTTGTGTTTTCTGGTTTTGTCACTTTTGGAGTTGTAAGTCAAATTACATCTGAACCAATATATCCCAGTGTAAATAATGGCATAGGAAAAGGATTTATAATATTCAACCATGGGTTGCTTATGCCAAACAACAGGTATATTTTAAACTCTCACACCCTAAGATGACAGACATATCCTCAGTGTTTGCCGCAGTGAGATTTGACCTGAATTTGTAGTAACCACCCCACACATTATAACTTAAAATTTGTTGTATGTATGGCACAGCATTCATCAGTTTCATGTCTGAAGTGGTGGATGGTAAATTCACATATTACATCTGAAGTCTGTGTCTAAGGCAAGGGCAACGACTGTCTAATTAGTTTCTGTACGATGTCAGTGCACTTTTAAAATTTAATATTAATGGGAATCATTAAAAAAGTACCATTGGTATTTCATGAAATGAAGGAAACATTATATATTTAAGCATTTAGAAACAGCTAGAAATCAGCCTCTTTACTTTTAATTATTCTACTTTACTCTGGAAATATAATTTTCACACTCTAATCACAAGGTAGACAAATAGACATGCTTATCAATAGCCTATGATTTAAATACACAAAAGCCTTCAACTTACTACACCCCAAGTGCTCTTTGTCATGGCAATATCATTCTCACCATGATTAATTCTGGGCTCCTAAAATACTGTGGGCTGACACCCAACCTTTTTTGGCACGAGGGACCAGTTTTTGGGGGGATGGTTTCAGGATGATTCAAGCACATTGCATTTATTGTGCACTTTATTTCTATTATTATTATTATGTTGTGATATATAATGAAATAATTTTACAACTCACCATAATGCAGAATCAGTAAGGGCTTTGAGATTGTTTTTCTGCAACTAGACGGTCCTATCTGGGAGGTGATGGGAGACAGTGAACAACTGAAGTGTGTTGTGTTCCTCTGAGAATCTAATGCCACAGCTGATCTGACAGGTAGTTGAGCTCAGGCAGCAATGCAAGCGATGGGGAGCCATTATAAATACAGATGAAGCTTCACTTGCCCACTGCTCACCTCCTGCTGTGCTGCCTGCTCTTAACCGGCCATGGACTGGTATAGGTCCACGGTCTTGGGGTTGGTGACTACTTCTCTAAAGGATGCTAGTAGAACCTTTGCAGCAGGAAAGATGCAAGGTGCAGGATTAAGTGAGGCCTCTTTTCCTGGCACAGTGGCAGAGACTTGGTAAGAGTTGAGCAATTGGATGTCCCCATCAGGGAGACTCTTTCCCACGGCAGGAGGTCTTCAAATTCATTATTACTAAGTCCCCAGGGAGTCACTGAGCAACCATTCTCCCCATGAAAAGTGGAGTAACTTATTGTCCTATCTATGTCTAAGGCTGAAAATGCATAGGGGATGACTACTCTGAACCTCTATATTCATTTGGAAAATCTGTGTTTAACAACTTGCGGTGTATGGAAAAAGTTATAGTATATTTGAGGATCCAGATTATCCCGGGAAGGAGAAAAACACCGGGCACATTTATAGAGTTTTGATGGGGGATAACTCTTAGGCTCCAACTGCCTCCTTATCTTTCCATTGAGATGTCCTGTGGGCCCTTAAACTTGACATGATCAAATTTAAAGTCATGGATTATCCCTCTCCCCCTGCCACATTCCTCCAGCATAGCAACTTCTGTTTCCAAAGGTTAGCACATGATAACCTCCACTTAGTTACCCAAGTTCAAAACATCGCCCTCATCTACTCCACCCTTCCCCTTACATCCACAACCGCTTTCACTATGTCCTGTTCTTTCTCCTTTGGATGTCTCCTGATCGGTCCTTATCTGATATCCATTTCCTTCACTCCTGCCCGAGTTCAGACATCAGTATCTCTCCCATGGACAACGCAACTGAACTGAACTTTCCATATATAGAACCCGCCTGATCCTCTTCTAAGCTCTGTTTTTTATGCTGCCAAATGCACAGTAAAAGTGATATTACCTTCCTACTTCAAATCCTCTGAGTCTACCTCTGTCTACAAAGTAAAGTTAAAGCATCTCAGTGAAGCAGACAAGGTCTTTCTCCATTTGGCCTTCAGCTCCTTTCTAACCTGATCTCCTCCTTTCCCTGACCCTTTATTTTGAAACAGATCATGTACTTTCATGTCTCTGCAGAGTTGCCTCTGCCCGTAGTTCCTTCTCCCCTCTCCTATTGAATGTCAATTTACCTTTTAAAACCAAGTTGATTCAACCTTTTACTGGTCAAACATGTCAAGACCTTCTTCACTATTCCTCAGCATAATTACTTTCTTCTTCTTTGTGCATGTAGTATCTTATGCATATTTTATTCTTACTTATAACAGAATTAAAGTGTAATTATTTATCAATCTTCCCTCCTACGTTGCTCATTCCTTTAGGGCAGGACTTGTGTCTCATTTATGTTTCAATTTCTAGAGCTTGTCTAAAACATAATTGTACTTAATACCTTTCTGATGAATCAATGAATGAGGACGGAAGTCAAATTCATCATTTCCTTAACATTAGGAGTGGGTTTTTCCCTTTTATTTTCATAATTCTATTCTAGATAAGGAATAAGATAGGAAAGTCTATCCTATCAAGTCTTATTATTGATTATAGTATTGACAAAGAAACTGGCAATTAGACAAATGAAAGAGAATAGAGAGCCCCCAAATGGATACAACCACAGACTTGACTTGTGACATTTTTTCCTGTTATCAGTGAGGAAAAAATGGACTTTTCAAAAAATGGTGCTGGAGAAGTTGTTTATCCATATGGGAAAAAATTGTAAGTCTATCTTTCACTATTAAGTTCAGGTGAATTAAAGATTTTAAAAGTGAAAAGGACAATAATTAGTATGAGATTTTTAAAAGAAATTAGAAGAAAATATCTTTATAATCAAAAGGGATTTATTAAACATGAAATGAAAAGGCAAAAAACCCAAAGGAAAAACATTGAAATATACTATATTAAAATTAAGAAAGTCTGTTCATGGAATTATAGCGTAAAGAAGGTGAAAAGACAAATCATGAACTTGGGAAAAATATTTTTGTATCATATATAACTGGTATTCCAGTATGCGATTTAGCACACCACTCTCAAACATAAACCAGCAGAGAAAGATCTCAAGTCTTTGAGGAAAGCATTAAATGTGAAAAACAAAGATCACTGCAACAAAAAGAAAAGCAAAACAACTTGGAGCATGTAAAGAATGTGTTAGAAAAAGAAAACTTTGAAATCTTCGAGTTTACAAAGAATGGTATCTATTAAATAACAAGATGTTATACAAAAAAATGAAGCAGGGCAAAGGCTAATAGAGTTTTGCCAAGAGAATGCACTGGTAATAGCAAACACCCTATTCCAACAACACAAGAGAAGACTCTACACGTGGACATCACCAGATGGTCAACACCGAAATCAGATTGATTATATTCTTTGCAGCCAAAGATGGAGAAGCTCTATACAGTTAGCAAAAACAAGACCAGGAGCTGACTATGGCTCAGATCATGAACTCCTTATTGCCAAATTCAGACTTAAATTGAAGAAAGTAGGGAAAACCACTAGACCATTCAGATATGACCTCAATCAAATCCCTTATGATTATACAGTGGAAGTGAGAAATAGATTTAAGGGACTAGATCTGATAGACAGAGTGCCTGATGAACTCTGGACGGAGGTTCGTGACATTGTACAGGAGACAAGGACCAAGACCATCCCCATGGAAAAGAAATGCAAAAGGGCGAAATGGCTGTCTGAGGAGGCCTTACAAATAGCTGTGAAAAGAAGAGAAGCGAAAAGCAAAGGAGTAAAGGAAAGATATAAGCATCTGAATGCAGAGTTCCAAAGAATAGCAAGGAGAGATAAGAAAGCCTTCCTCAGAGATCAATGCAAAGAAATAGAGGAAAACAACAGAATAGGAAAAACAAGAGATCTCTTCAAGAAAATTAGAGATTCCAAGGGAACATTTCATGCAAAGATGGGCTCGATAAAGGACAGACATGGTATGGACCTAACAGAAGCAGAAGATATTAAGAAGAGGTGGCAGGAATACACAGAACAACTGTACAAAAAAGATCTTCACGACCAGGATAGTCACGATAGTGTGATCACTGACCTAGAGCCAGACATCTTGGAATGTTAAGTCAAGTGGGCCTTAGGAAGCATCACTACGAACAAAGCTAGTGGAGGTGATGGAATTCCAGTTGAGCTATTTCAAATCTTGAAAGATGATGCTGTGAAAGTGCTGCACTCAATATGCCAGCAGATTTGGAAAACTCAGGAGTGGCCACATGACTGGAAGAGGTCAGTCTTCATTCCAATCCCAAAGAAAGGCAATACCAAAGAATGTTCAAACTACCGCACAATTGCACTCATCTTACACACTAGTAAAGTCATGCTCAAAATTCTCCAAACCAGGCTTCAGCAATATGTGAACCGTGAACTCCCAGATGTTCAAGCAGGTTTTAGAAAAGGCAGAGGCACCAGAGATCAAATTGCCAACGTCCGCTGGATCATGGAGAAAGCAAGAGAGTTCCAGAAAAACATCTATTTCTGCTTCATTGACTATACAAAAGTCTTTGACTGTGTGGATCACAATAAACTGTGGAAAATTCTGAAAGAGATGGGAATACCAGACCACCTGACCTGCCTCTTGAGAAACCTGTATGCAGGTCAGGAAGCAACAGTCAGAACTGTACATGGAACAACAGACTGATTCCAAATAGGAAAAGGAGTACGTCAAGGCTGTATATTGTCACCTTGCTTATTTAACTTATATGCAGAGTACATCATGAGGAATGCTGGGCTGGAAGAAGCACAAGCTGGAATCAAGATTGCTGGGAGAAATATCAATAACCTCAGATATGCATATGACACCACCCTTATGGCAGAAAATGAAGAGGAACTCAAAAGCCTCTTGATGAAAGTGAAAGAGGAGAGTGAAAAGGTTGGATTGAAGCTCAACATTCAGAAAACAAAGATCATGGCATCTGGTCCCATCACTTCATGGGAAATAGATGGAAAAACAGTGGAAACAGTGTCATTTTTTTGGGCTCCAAAATCACCGCAGATGCTGATTGCAGCCATGAAATTAAAAGACACTTACTCCTTGGAAGGAAAGTTATGACCAACCTTGACAGTATATTAAAAAGCAGAGACATTACTTTGCCAACCAAGGTCTGTCTAGTCAAGGCTATGGTTTTTCCAGTGGTCATGTATGGATGTGAGAGTTGGACTGTGAAGAAAGCTGATTGCCCAAGAATGGATGCTTTTGAACTGTGGTGCTGGAGAAGACTCTTGAGAGTCCCTTGGACTGCAAGGAGATCCAACCAGTCCAATCTAAAGGAGATCAATCCTGGATGTTCACTGTAAGGAGTGATGCTGAAGCTGAAACTGCAATACTTTGGCCACCTCATGCGACGAGTTGACTCACTGGAAAAGACTCTGATGCTGGGAAAGGTTGGGGGCGGGAGGAGAAGGCGACGACAGAGAATGAGATGGCTGGATGGCATCACCGACTCTGTGGACATGAGTTTGAGTGAACTCCGGGAGTTGGTTATAGACAGGGAGGCCTGGTGTGCTGTGATTCATATGGTCGCAGAGAGTCGGACACGACTGAACGACTGAACTGAACTGATACAAAATAAAAATTCTAAGAAAAAATGAGCTCTTCGAAAAAGTAAAAGCTTAATGGCAGAAATGAAAAACTAAATAGAAGGATAAGAAGATAAAGTTGAGTAAAACTCCCTGAAAACAGAGACAATGACATAGGGATGGAAATAGGAGGAACAAACGAGAAAACACAAGGATTATACCAGGAGCTCCAACATCTGAAGGACAGCCATCCCATAAGAAGAGAACAGAGAAATTAAACAGAGGAAGACTAGCAATGAATAGTTGAAGGGAAAGTCTTCAGAACTGAACATGATTTTCCAAATTGAAAGATTCAATAGGTACCCGGCAGAATGGATGAAAACAGCCCTTATCTTGGAATGGCACATTGTCATGAAATTTCAGACCATTTGCAACAAAAAGTAGATTTTACAATCGTGCAGAAAGAAAAATAGAGCTTTCATATCATGGATCAAGACACAGAAAGGCTTTAGACTTTTCAATAGCAAGACTGGAAGTTCATGTTTTCAAAATTCTAAAGGAAGATAATTTCCAGTCTACACCTATCAGGAATCAATAAAGATACTTTTGGATGTTCATGAATCCGAAATGTATCATTCATGCATCCTTTCTCACAAAGCTACTGGCATTTGGCTACTAGTACTTTCACAAAGTGACTGTGCTCCACCAAAACAAGGGTTTAAACCCAGATAAAGGAAGACCTGGAGCCCAGGAAACAGGAGATCTGCTGCAACAGAGAAGCGAAGGCAGTCAACCCCTAGAATGAATTCTCTAATGACAGCTGCTGACAACCCAGATTAGACAGGTCGGATGGTTTCCTCAAGAAGGTAAAAAGAAAAGACTAATATATCTGAACACTTTGAAAGGAGATTTATACAACTGGGGAAAATTTGAAAGTTGAATTCGTGAGTGGCCCATAAAAAACTAAATGAATAAAAAAATAAGCTAATTATTAACCCAAAGGAAAACCCAACATTTCACAGGAAACAAAAAGTAATCATAGGTATCATATGTCCAGGCTGTGAATAGTGTTCACATAGTCATAATTATGTAAACTGTGACTAGTGATATAACCAAAATATGGTGTATGATTATTGAGAAGATGCAGAAAATGAGAAGTGTGAGTTTGTGTGTGGGGAGATGGGATGTCTCAGAAAGAACTAGATTCCGATATTTCAAAGTGGGACGAAAAGAGGTGTTTTTCTAAAACTGAAACACCTATTGGTAACAGTATAAACATTTTATTTAAGGATATATAGGTACATATTTTAAAAATCCATTAAAAAGGCTGAACTCAGAAGGAGATTTTGGAGTGGGAATTGATTTTTTAAAATATCAACGCTTGTGGTACTATTTTCCTCCTATGTGTTTGTGCAATACAGATAGAACAAGTGAATTTTAAAAATAAGTAACAAAATAATGCATACAAGTATAACATATTTTATAAAGACAAAACCAAACAATATATCACCTAGGAATACATTCATATATGGAAAATCATATAAAAATGATGAAATGAGAGACAGGGTAAATACATTTTTGTTTTTTTTAATTAAAACCTCAGTATAGCAATGAGCTTACTCCTTGGAAGAAAAGTTATGACCAACCTTGATAGTATATTAAAAAGCAGAGACATTACTTTGCCAACAAAGGTCCGTCTAGTCAAGGCTATGGTTTTACCCGTGGTCATGTATGGATGTGAGAGCTGGACTGTGAAGAAAGCTGATCGCCGAAGAATTGATGCTTTTGAACTGTGGTGCTGGAGAAGACTCTTGAGAGTCCCTTGGACTGCAAGGAGATCCAACCGGTCCATTCTAAAGGAGATCAGTCCTGGGTGTTCATTGGAAGGACTGATGCTAAAGCTGAAACTCCAATACTTTGGCCACCTCATGTGACGAGTTGACTCACTGGAAAAGACTGATGCTGGGAAAGGTTGGGTGCGGGAGGAGAAGGGGACGACAGAGAATGAGACGGCTGGATGGCATCACCGACTCTGTGGACATGAGTTTGAGTGAACTCCGGGAGTTTGTGATGGACAGAGAGGCCTGGCGTGCTGTGATTCATGGGGTCGCGGAGAGTCGGACACGACTGAGCGACTGAACTGAACTGATAGCAATGAGCTGGAATGGAGGAAGACGGATGGGGGGAGGAACTTTCAGACAAACTCAGCATTATTAGTAAACTTCTATTTCTTCAGTTGAATAATAGGTTCATTTGAGCATAAACAAATTAAAAATAGACTCATATGCATCAAACATCATAGAAAAGCAAAAGATGCTGCCTTTGCATGATGCATTCATAAAAACTTACAGAATACTGACTTCCTTTTTATCTATAGCTTGATGTCAGCCTTTAGTAGTACATTTAGAAAGCTCACAGAGTTGACCATTATATGTGGACAGTGTCATGAAATAGATCTATTATCGATCAACTACATTAAGAACTTGATTATATGGGAAATTTCCATCTTCTGGTTAAAATAATTCAACAAAAATAATTCTCAGTTTGTCTCTCTTTGAATCACCTAGAGGATGCCATGATTTATGCTTGTGATGTTTGTCTTTATTTGGGTTCTACTTGAGATTAACTGTGGCCAGTCCCACACCTTTCCTAACTTTTTATGTTCACCTAAGCGGCTCGACTACCCATTAGCACCAAGTGCCATTAGCAGTTATATTCCCTCCTTGACTACTCATGCTGAACTCGTCTGTAATAACAATAGGATAGACTCTTAGGAGGAATTCATCTTACACAGCACTGTTGAAAAACACCTCTAAGGTTTCCCCAAGTGATAGAAAACACTCCAAAACTTATAACAAGAGAACATCCAATCTCCCCAAATGGCTCTAGTTGTCAGTAGCTTTATTTTCAATACCAATTGTTGAGAAGTAATGTTCTTTTATCCAAGTTTCAAACTGTGCTTACTGGTACTCATTTGCACAGCCTGAGAGACATTTATGTGGGATGACATTGAATTGAGCTTTCCATATTTCTGATTTACATCTTTTCTTTGGGTAGGACATCTTTTGACATGGCAAAACTATGTATTTGAAATATGATTGTCTTTTGGTGGTGATGCTTTATTTGCACAGAGCAAAGCTACTGCCAAACATGGATTAGATTGCATCTGTGCCTTTACTATTTTGTAATTTTGAAAAATATTAAAAGAATAAAAATGATTTTAAGCAATATTCAGTACTAATAACTTGACAAATATTTATTGACTCTATGTCAGACATGAATACCTTTAATAAGTTATTTTCCCATTTGTGGACGCCAACGGGTGGGACAACCCAAAGAGCTGCCAGACTAAGAATGCATTTATCACCATCAATTAAAGCCCTTTGTTAGACTGCTCTGATTCATGCACCTGTTTTCTTTCCTCCTCTTCTTCTTCTTCATTATTATTTTTAATGGAGAGCTACTCTATTCCCTTCTCTCTTACGCTGAAAGAAAGGCAGGAGGGGGAAAGGAACAATAAATTTAGCTGAAGGCCAACGAGGGCATCCCACTAATGGCTCTGTCGCTTCCTGCCCCGATTGCCTGAGAATAGGAAATCAGCCCGCATCTATTGTTGTGATCAAGGAGCACAAGCTGTAATGTTGGTGAGTGAGCACGTGCCCCTTACCCACTGCCTTTCTGCCTTCCAAGAGAAATAATTACTACATTTACGGACATACTTCAGAGCAAATACCTTCTTCTGAGCTCATCAGTGTGAACGGCGCAGTACCACAGAGCTTGTCGGCCTTGATGAGAACACGCTGCCTTCGGCGCCTCTGTGTACAGACCATGACCTATTTCCTCTTGCTTCGCTCTGCCTTAATTCAAGGCCACACTCAAAACTATGAATGAAGTGTGAGAGTTGGAACATGCCTGTGTGTGACAGTGGACACACTGAGGTACCCTGTATCTTCCTGCACTTGTACGAATGCTCAGAGGTTACTCAGTTCTAAGAACAAGGCAGGACCAGTGAGGGGACCAGAAAAAGCAGCCCAGAGCCTGTCTGACCCACGTCTGCCCTTCCACACAGGAGTCAGCAAGGTTACCCGAGCACCAGCAGAAACCAAGCCAGTGACAACTCCCCTGGAATGTCAGGCTTCCTGAGGGGCCATCCAGCTTGAGAGGCACAAAAGGAAGTGAGTCGGGGGAATCATAACGATGAGGGAAAAAATGTCCTTCGCTCTATGCAATGCTTGCGCATAGATAATCTCACCTTTTAACTGACCCTTGCCTCTGGGGCAGAGAAGATCACTGTCCTCATTTTAAGAATGAAGAAACAGATTTGGAGGCCTTAAGGTCATGCACAGGGTCACGTGAAGGTCAGAGTTAGGTGCTGACTCAGATCAAGTGTCCTCTTGGAAAATGGGGACATTTCCAACTCAAATTTTCATACTTAATACTTGATAATGTCACCTCTTGATGAGATTGGCTTTTTGTGGGGGTATTCTTTCAATTTTCCCCTTTATTAACAGTACATAGCTACCATGGAAAATAATACATTCTCAGAGCTGCCAAGAAAAATTCCATTATGGTGATTATCACCATCTACAAACCACTGTGAGTTTTTGTGCTTCCGTGGGGTACTCAGAATCAAGGATATTTTATATTCTTAAAGTTATCATTTACTTTTTTAGGACATATTTAGGTAGTAACTTAGTCTTTTGGGCTTCCCAGGTGGCTCAGATAGTAAAGAATCTTCCTGGAGTACAGGAGACCTGGGTTCAATCCCTGGGTTGGGAAGATCCTCTGGAGAAGGAAATGGCTTCTCACTCCAGCATTCTTACCTGGAGAATCCCATGGACAGAGGAGCCTGGTGGGCTACACTTCACAGTCTCAAAGAGTTGAACACTACTGAGCAACTAACACACACACACTTAGCAGTCTTTTAGCCTTTCTTCTTCATTTATTAAAGAAAATGAATCAAATTTACCTGACTTGAAAATCTGACATCAGTAAACTGCTGAGTGTATTTGTACTTTAGCTTTATTTAGTTTTAAAAGTAAAAGACCATAGAATTTCCTTCAATTAAAAACGCAGATCCAATATAAAATGTTAAAAACTCATATATTAGTCCTATTTAGGAAACAATATATTTGATAAAATAGATACTAATAATTATGCATGCATGCATGCTCAGTGGCTAAGTGAGAAGCCTTGTGGCTCAGTGGTAAATAATTATAGAAATAATTCAAGAAGAGTCACTCAGTATTTCATAACCCAACAGTAACAGATTATGCAATAGTGTTATCAAACCCAAAAGCCCAATATTTAATCTAAAGTTTGCACCTAGTCCAGGATCTGGCCCAAATAAAGCACTCAGTCAATATCTGTTCCTAAATGATAGCTGAATGTGTTGTTTCTTATAGAACTCACTTATCTTCATAGATAATTTTACAATAACCTTAAATGGATTTTCAAAGGCTTTCACAAAACATATAATGTGCATTTAGTATATATATTTGAACTGATGGGCTCTAAAGTGAAAAGGATTCAGGCTACTCTGATGATAAATAATTAGACATACAGTCTTTGGCAGTATAATTTTAATTTTAGTTTAAAGTTAGTTTCTATTCAGACCTTATTCTTAAGAAACATTCCCTCATTTAATTTTTCTTCTGTTACTGCCACTCACGACTTTTGCAATAGAATGTTCTTTTAGGAAACTAGTAATAATCTTGGTGTAAAAAGCGATGGCTCCATTGAGCCCCCTGGTGTTGGGTTTGTTTCATCACAAAATTCTGAACATTCCGAATTCTACATTTTGTTTTGAAACTCTGAGCTGACTGTTAATATGGCCATTTTATTACGATATAAATATAATAACAGTACCAAATTCAGGGCATACCTTAACCTCTGAGATTTCTTCTCCCAAACTACCAAGCCAATCCCAGTCCATTTATAAGGCTCCAAAATTTTTAAAAAATGTATTAAGTAATTGTTTGGACCACTGTAAAGGTGGTATTTAATTTATCAGGCTTCCCTGATAGCTCAGTTGGTAAAGAATTCACCTGCAATGAAGGAGACCCTGGTTTGATTCCTGGGTTGGGAAGATCTGCTGGAGAAGGGAAAGGCTACCCACTCCAGTATTCTGGATTGGAGAATTCCATGGACTACAGTCCATGGGGTCGCAAAAAGTCAGACACGACTGAGCAACTTTCACTTTCACTTTCAAATGTGGTATACTCCATGGGGCCCAGTCATCATTTTTCCAAACTCAGAATTAAGTTATATTATCTCAGGGCCAAGACAGGATCAAACATAACTTTATAAGACCTATGCAGCACAATTTTATAAGATATTTCTTCTTGCAGACACCAAGCCCGCCCACAAATATCACAAACTGCATAAAATGTTCATTTTTATTCTGATGTGATAGTCTATATTACAGCATGTTTTGTAACTTTAGATTTGTTGTTCCCAGCAGTGGTATTATCCAGTTGTTGATTTGATTTTCCTTTTGTTCTACAGTCCCTAATGGACTGCAAACACATATAATCATCTGAGTGAGCAGTGTTCCAAAAGTTTATATATGCATTTGGAACTCAAAGTGCATTTTCCCACAGAATCACTGTTTGTTTATTTTTAAATTTTATCTCTTTGAAATTGTACTGGGCAGCATGTGGAATCTTAGTTCTCCAACCAAGGATTGAACCTGTGCCCCTGTATTGGAAGCACATGGTTTAACCACTGTACCACTAGGGGAGTCCCTAGTGATAATTAATTTTCAAAGGTAAAGCTATGACCAACTTAGACAGAGTGTTAAAAGCCAGAGACATCACTTTGCCAACAAAGGTCCATCTAGTCAAAGCTATGATTTGTCTAGCAGTCATGTACGGATGTGAGAGTGGGACCATAAAAAAGGCTGAGAGGCAAAGAACTGATGCTCTTGAACTGTGGTGCTAGAGAATACTCTTGAGAGTCCTTTGGACAGCAAGGAAATAAAAAATGTCAACTCTAAAGGAAATCAATCCTGAATACTCATTGGAAGGACGGATGCTGAATCTGAAGTTCCAATACTTTGGCCGCCTCATGAGAAAAGCCAACTCATTGGAAAGATTGAAGGCAGGAGAAGGGGGCAAGACAGGATGAGATGGTTGGATGGGCATCATCAACTCAATGGTCATGAGTCTGAGCAAACCCCGGGAGTTAGTGAAGGACAGGGAAGCCTGGCGTGCTACAGTCCAGGGGTTGTAAAGAGTCGGGTACAACTGAGCAACTGAATAACAACAATCTCTAAAACCAGTTTAACTCATATTGAATTGGAAATATTTTATAACAGTACCATGTGTACTATACTTGGTCACTATTTATAAAACTGTTTCTCTGGAAAAATGAATTCTGTGGTCTGCTGCAGAGCTGTCAGAAATACACCTCGTCTCCTTCACAGCAGGAGACCCACCGAAATTCTGACTATGGGCTGCAAATGGTTTGCACAGGTACTCCTCGGGGGGCAGGCATATGGATGGTGTGGGGAGGTAAAGAGACAGCGACATAAGTCCTTTCCCCAAATCCCTACCCCATCCCTGTCCTATTCTATATGAATAACTCTGAGTATTGTCTAGTTTTTCATTTAGGAGCACATACATACTTCAGTTGAAAAATATTAATGCATCTATTGTGCTTTCAGGAACTCTTCGTAGGTATGCAGTGGAAAAAGGATTATGGATGTATTAGAAAGCACGTCCCTTACTCATCAGCAGGCACAGATCCTAGTGAAGTTCCAATGACTCTGCCAGGTGCTGGGATACAGAGATGAGTAAGCCACCCTCCTTACCTGAAGAGCTTACATTCTAATCAGAAGTGACAGGTATCGAGATAGACCTTATTGTATACCACAGTGACCTTAATGTATTATACAAGGAAGCACAGTATATCTCTTCAAGGGGTCTTAGCGTATCATTGGGCATGTATTATAAACACAACATAGAAATTAAATCAGAATCAAGAGCATAATATTCACAAAGGTCACAAAGCGAACTTGAAGCAAGAGCCAAATAAATGGTATACAGTATTTACTACAGTACTGTATTATTCTACATACCACATCATTAATGTATACTATACTATATACATTATATATATATAGTATGTGTGTGTTTGTTGCTCAGTCGTATCTGACTCTTTGCAACCCCATGGACAGTAGCCTGCCAGGCTCCTCTGTCCATGGGATTTCCCAAACAGGAATATTGGAGTGGGTTGTCATTTCCTTCTCCAGGGCATCTTCCTGACCCAGGAATTGAACTCAGGTCTCCCACATTGCAGGTAGATTCTTTACCATCTGAGTCACCAGAAAAGCCCATATGTACTGCATGGTATATATAGTGTATATATATTATATAGCTTCCTTAACCATGGAGACCCTTTCCTCCCCCATGGAAAAGGCCCTCACATCTTTCAGAACACAACTGTGACATGGAACAAAATTCAGGCAAGTTCTGGTATGGAAAATAAGTGTATAAATTCAAGGAAGAGAAATTTGAGTCAAGTCGTGTTAGGTTAGCACATGTACTTATCTTTGCTCTCCATCCAGCCATCTCCATAAAGGTAATCACAAAAATGCTGTAAACACACAAGGGCTAAGGCAGAATGAGAGAGCAGACAAGAGCTGCTGAGTTGGTCGACAGCTGATGACCAGCAGTAACAGTCTTAGCAGAGAGAAGACCCAAATTCAAGGCTGCCAGCAGGGTGCCAACAAGAAATCCCATATTTGCACCACAGAACCCCAGAAAGCTTTTTAAGAACTGGAGGCGACAAGTACCTGTTGGAGGCACCCGGAGCTGAAACTGAAGAACTATTTGTATAAGGTGTAGTTGGGCCCCTGAGTCCCCGCCCCCAGCCTATGAAGCCAGGCACCCTCCCCTTACCTCTCAGCAGGCGCCGGTTTACTCTCCAGAGAGGGTGAGTCACAGAAGCTCTGGCTGAGACGGCCAGGAGACAGGATGGTGAAAACACGGGAGTCAGAGGAAAGAGGTCACCCTACCAGCCCTTCCTCTCTGTGCCCCCTTCACTCCCCAGAACATTGCTATCCATGTTCATCACCTTCAGGCAGGACTGATTAGGTGATTCTTCTCTGGGGAAACTGATCAACAAAAGGGGGGGCATCGAATTAATATTTGGGGTCTGCCAAAGCAATGTCCAGGTCCCCTGACTTTGTTTGTATACAAAAAGCTTCTGATCAGAATTTCAGCATGTCACTCGTAGATATGAATGGCCATCAAGCATCATGGGACTGTGAGAAAACCCCAAAAGATGGAGGATGAAACTGCAAGGAAATAGACTAATTCAGGGAGAGGAAATACACTCCTAAAAGACTATCATTAATATCTTTTAAGGGCTTCCCTGGTAGCTCAGCTGGTAAAGAATCTGCCTGCAATGCAGGAGACCCCAGTTCAATTCCCAGGTCGGGAAGATCCCCTGGACGAGGGCATGGCAACCCACTGGAGACTCCCCATGGACAGGGGAGCCTAGCAGGTTACAGTACATGGGGTTGCAAAAAGTCAGATATGACTGAGAGACTAAACATATCACAATATCTTTTAAAATTGAGTAGGATCTTTTTTAAAAAAGGGATGGGACAGAAAGAAAATTAGAGACTAAGAGAACTTTTAGAAATTCATAAAGAAATAAAAGCAGTATTAATAATTTAAAAAATTTTTCAATAGATAATTTGGAAGATAAAATATATTTTCTAGATAGTAAAAGAAACAAAAATACCAAACATAGAAAATAGGGGAGATATTTTTAAAAACCTAGAATATTGTATATCAAATATGATCATATATCTAATCAAGGATTTCAAGAGGCAGATAAAGAAGAAAGAAGAAATTAATCCAATAAATAATATACAACAAATTCCAAGAATTTATGAAGAACAGCAATTTATGGATTGAAAAGGCCCACAATATGTCAAATACAATAAATGAAAAAGATTTACACCAAGGCACAGCATTGTAAAATTTTAGGGTTATAGAGAACTTCCTAAAATTTTTTTTGGGGAGGGGAGTACTGTATCACATATAAGGAACTGGATATCAGAATGGCCTTGAAGAAGAGTATCACCAGAAAACGTAAAACAATAGAGCAGAGACTCCAATAATTCTTGGAGAAAATCATTTGCCATCTAGAATACAATGCTTATCCAAACTATCAAGAGTGCTAATTTAAAAACAAAAGTCTTATTTAGACAGTAAAATGTACAAAAAGTTTACCCCATTGTAACCATTCTCAGGAAGCCACTGAATAATGTGCTCCAACCAAATAAGACAGTAAATCAAGTAAGAGAAAGATTTGGAGTCAGGAGATAGGATATCTGACACAGGCGGTAAATGGAGTTCCCAGAATGATAGTGATAGTAACTTCTAGAGCAAACATGGAGGTTAGAACAGAAGAGCAAGAGGTCCAGGAGGAATGCTTCAAAAGGAAAAAAAAAAGTGGAAGTAATTTTATTATTTGACAATGTTAGGAAGATTTTTTATAGTTCTTTTGGAAAAATCAGTGTTGACTATAAGGAAAAGAAAACAAAGAAACAAAAGTCAAGAGACCAAAACAGTTATTAACTCCAGAGAAAATAAAACCTTGCATGAGACAGGTAATAATATTATAGTAATCTACAAGGCTCAGCTGTGAATACTACTTACATGATTGTTATCACGATAACACTGATATAAAAGCTGTTATTGAAACTTCACGGTGAGCCTTCCCTAGTGGTCCAGTGGTTGAGATTCCATGCTCCTAACGCAGGGGGCACTGCTTTGATCCCTGGTCAGGGAACTAAGATTCTGCATGCCACATGATTTAAATTTTTATAAAAAATGACAATGAAGCCATGAAGGCTAATCTTGTTTGAACTAGGAAGTGGCCCGCATGGGAGCCCAGGCACCAAGGCAGGCTGCCCAGGATCCTTACTGCATGACCAGGTGGGGTCTGCATGACAACTTTGAAAAAAAACCTGGATTAAGTCTCTTTTAAAAATAAATGGGAGGTCATGGGGGCTGAAGTCTATTCCCTACAGACATGAAATGGGAACACAGAAAGGCTTCTGTGGCCAGGAGCCCCACATGACCCTGCTCAATCTCACTTTCAGTGATTAATTCTTGAGCCAGGCTTTTGTGAACTCAAGGGAGGCTGGGAGACTGCAACTTTTCTATAAACAAGAAGCAGGCAGAGGACATGGGCAGAGGGGTCTGTCCCAGGAAGGCCCTTTATGGTCCTGTTCAGTTATACTAGTGTAAGCAAGTACTATGCTGATGGTATCCCAGGATTCAGTTCTCAGCACACATTGCCTATGTCACAGCATTAACATCAGCTGGGAACACCTTGGAAAAGCAAACCCTCCACTTCTACCACAGACCAATTTGGGTTGAGGTCCAGCAATCTGATTCAGAAAGGCTGAAATATAAAGGGAATTACAATACTGCCTCATGACATCATTACTGGAAGTCAAGTCCTTCAGCTTCAGTCTGCTAAAGTTTATCCCTGTCGCCACTGGAGAGGAACATACAGTTGACTGACTCAACGCTAGATGTGGCCCTGTTCCTCTGCCGCGCCTCGAGAGGAATTCCAAGGTTCCCAGTCCAACACGAAAGGAGACCAGACTTCCCTGGGGCAGCACGAGCGAGTTCCTGAGGTCCCCGTCACAACTCGAGAGGAACCCCAAGCTTCCCGCCGCAACTCGAGAAAAACCACAAGATTCTCCCCTCAATGCAAGATGAGGAATTTTTCCGCTGCAGAGTCTCAGAAAAATCCCACATTCACGCTTGAAACTCGAACAGGAACTTAACACCCTTTATGCGACTCAAAAAGTTCCCCAACATAGCCGTCCCCACTGGAGAGGAGCACACAATTTATGGACACAACGCTAGATGCGGCCCTATTCCTCTGCTGCACCTCGAGAGGAATCCCAAGGTTCCCCTTCCAACACGAAAGCAGACCTGACTTTCTGGGACAACACGAGCGAGTTCCTAAAAAAAATAAAGGTTTATGAGTCTAAAATAAATAAATAAATAAATGGAAACAGTATGTGTGAAACTAATATAATGTTATGTCAATTATATCTAAATAAAACAAATTTTCTTTTCAATAAGCAAAGGCAAAGACTGCCCCCAGACACTGTAGAAAAGGCCCAGGATATACAGGGAAGTTTCCTCAAGGAGGCTTATCTGGGATCCCCCAGCAGTCCTGACTGGTTACTGGCTAGAAGGTGGGGGTTGAGAGTGGGGAGTAGGATGAGGGGGGTTATGATTCTGCTTTCGGGACCCCGTAGTTCCTCAAGAGATGGGGCTATAAAGACAAGGATGAATAGTGCACCCTCTTAGGAAACGGAGTCTGTGTCAGCGGTGGGCTGAGGGTTCTTCCCCATCGGATGAAGCAGCAGCTAAGCTGGGGCAGTTCTGTGGCTGCTCTGACAGCAACTGGGGACAGCGCTGAGTGACCGGGACACCCAGGTGGAGAGTGGGGCCCATGATTTTAACTCAGAGAAGCTCAGTTAGAAGGCTCCTGTGTTAGTCCCTGTAACCAGACTGATATTCTGCCAAGACAAGCAGGGCTATTTGCAATTGTCAAACGATGTATGGAATTCTGGGCTTCCCAGGTGGTGCTAGTAGTAGAGAATCCACCTCCCAAAGCAGGAGACTCAAGAGACTGTGGTTCAATTCCTGGGTAGGGAAGATCCCCTGGAGGAGGAAACGGCAACCAATGGCAACTCCAATATTCTTGCCTGGGAAATCTCATGAACAGAGGAGCCTGGGGGGCCACATACAGTCTAGTGGGCAAAGAGTCGGATGCAATTGAACGTCTGAGCATATACAGCACGTATACAGAATTCTAAAATCGTGTTTAGAAAAATTGGCTGAAATAATTCTGAATGAAAAGCCCTGAGATGAAGAAAATATTTTGGAACTAAGCAGAAGTGCTGATTGCTGGTTGCATTCACCACTGTGAATGTACTAAATGTCACTGAACCACTCATTTTAAAATGGTTAACTTTATCTTCTGGAAATTTCTCCTCAATTAAAAAATAAAAAGGAGGGGCTGCAGGAGAATATGGCAGTCTCCACAGGCATCAAAGTTTCTCTTAATTTTCGTTTGTTGGAAGAACTTGAAGAAGGACAGAAAGGAGTGGGCGACAGTACGGTCAGCTGGGGCCTGGAAGATGACGAAGACATGACACTCACAAGGTGGACAGGCATGATCATTGGGCCACCACGGACAAATTATGAAAACAGAATATATAGCCTGAAAGTAGAATGTGGACCTAAATACCCAGAAGCTCGTCCATCAGTTAGATTTGTAACCAAAATTAATATGAATGGAATAAATAATTCCAGTGGAATGGTGGATGCATGAAGCATACCAGTGTTAGCAAAATGGCAAAATTCATATAGCATTAAAGTTGTACTTCAAGAGCTAAGATGTCTAATGATGTCCAAAGAAAATATGAAGCTTTCACAGCCACCAGAAGGACAAACATACAACAATTAATTTTAGTGGATCTCAAACTTGTCTTATATCAGCAACCTGCTACTCATGTTAATGTCTTGATTAAATATCACAATGCAAAATACCACACATTAAAGGAAGATAATTCCAGCTGGTAAACATGACCTTGTAAGAGTATATTTACTATACGTACACCCATTATGTTTTCAGGTAACAGGAGGAAAATTCAGCAGTCTTTTCTTGTTAAGGCACCACCACTTAAGCACGCGCCTGGAGTCCTCACTGGAACTCAGGTTTGCAGGTGAGAGCACGGCAAGAAGTGTCAGCTGGCTGTGCAGGCAGGTGTGTTTCTGACGAGAAAGCCTAGAAGCAAACTCGAGTGGCGTGCTCCATCATCTTGCTTAGAGAAAGAGCTTCAGTTGAAATTGTCTAAAGTAGCAGGTACAATGAATATTGTCACAAAGTGTGTTCACTTTTGAAGCGGTATGGGTGCTGACTAGTAGTAGTATCAAAAATATGATCAGGATTGTTTTGATACCTGTATTTATAATAAAAAATGTTGTGGGGGAGGTGGATGAATTTCTGTTACAAGCTGTTCCTGTGTGTTTCATGTTACAGATGTGGTAAATATTTGTTTACAGTCCTTGTTGGACAGACCATGCGTTTACATTTAAATGAAATAAAAAAGGAATTAGGTGTATGGATGTGTGATTTGGAGATTAAAGTTAGTCTTAAATTGTAAATAAAATGTGGAATGTGTCTTCAGAAAAAAATAAATAAATAAAGAGGAGAATGAAGCTGAAAGAAAAAGAAAAACTCCAGGAAGAAGCAGGGCAAAGCAACTTCTACATAGTAGCTGTCACAAATAGAGACTTCCAATCTCTTTAGTCATTCATTCCTTCAGTAAGTGTTGATCAAGTTAATACATTTTTAAAAAATTTTGTCCACACTCAGCAAGATACCACCACTGCATCTCTAATTGTTCTCAGCAAACACGTGACTTACCCATCATTTTCTCTTTCCCAAATGTTTATATACAAATCCCTCCAAAGAGCCAACTCATTGGAAAAGACCCTGATGCTGGGAAAGATTTAGGGCAGGAGGAGAAGGGGGCAACAGAGGATGAGATGGTTGGGTGGCATCACTGACTCAATGGACATGAGTTTGAGCAAACTCCGGGAGATAGGGAAGGACGCCTGGTGAGCTGCAGTCCACGGGGTCTCAAAGTGTTGGACACTTAGCGACTTAACAACAGACATACAAAAATTTACTACATTCGAATTGCTCTGAAAAATGTACCAAGTGTTGAGACCTGTAGCTGCAATTCTGTTATACCTGGAAGCACCCCCAATACCTCTCCTCTAGCAGCTAACACAATACCATCAAGACTCAGCCCGCCAGAAGCAGGAGCTCTGGCTGCCATACCCAAGGTCCTAGAACCCCAGACTGCATCCTTTTCAAGAACATTGGGTCTCAACGGTTTTAGGAAAATAGGGACTGCCAGGTACTCATTTCTTATAACCTCCCTAAATGCAAACTTCTTCCATCATACTACATTCTATTATCCTGAAACATACCTTTAGAGGTAACTGGATATTAATAGATACCAACTGTACAAAAAAACAAGCATCTCTAAAGAGGAGATTCGATAAACGTAAGTCATTCTTTGCTACATTGAATGAAAATTACATGTGAGTGAAAAGGTAGATTTTCATATCATTGGATTCAGTAATGAAGTGACAGGAATGTAAAAAATCTCACTTCCTTTATTTCTATTGTACTTACATGGAGATAAATGTCTGTGATTCTATTTTATTTGTAGTTCCCATTTTGAGACCTCATAAATTATTTATTTTTATTTGGGCTGTGTCGTCTCCTAGGATTTTACTTCAATGTGTTTGCCACTGATCTGCTAATTTTTATTTTAAAGGGAAAACATGCACAGAATCTCATTTGCTTTTGAGACATGAGCTAACTGCAGTATGATCACTACTCCTCTGAACTGGTTTTAAAAGAGCAGGTTGGCTTCTTACTTCAAGCCCGACTCTCTTTTTCCCATCTCAGCTTTATGTCTGTGCGATTTGTGAATTGTAAACAACAATCATTTTTTAATGTTCTTAGGGAAATGCCTTGGCTGCATTTCAAGCCTTTTATGTATTCTCCTCATGATGTTATCTGTAATTAAGCTTTAGATAATTAACATTTCCCTCAAAATCGGTATCTCTATATCTTTTTCCCTTGTTTGTTACAGAACATTAAACTCTGCACCGCTCCCCTATGTCTTTCTGATCTGAAGGTCAACCAAATTTTAATTTTTTTTTTGCATGTAGATAATAAATAAGTGGTGCATGGTCTGAAAAGTAGCATTTAATCTAGTGGCTAACACTAGAATTTTAGTCTAGGAAAGAAATAGTTCTTAGGTAGCTCTCCTATTCCTTTTGCAAGCAGAAAAGGAACTCTTAGAAGCCTTCTCAGCAAAAGTAATGGATTAAGGCAGCAGGTAATACAATGGCTGGAGGAAAGGGGGTGATTCACCTCTTCATGGGTCGCAACTACTTCCAGGAGCAATTTGGGGAACCACCTGGAAAGGAGGCATTTTGCCTTCTAGGGTTAATGATAATATGCTGGGAAAGAACTCACACAAGCCATTTCACCATTATTGTGTTATTACAGCTATTAGGAAAATAGAAGCTCTGCTTTAAATCTAGATGGCACATCTCTCCGTAGGAATTACAACTCATTGACAGAATCCACTCTTCCTGTACTTTGTATGGATGGGAAGCAGAGCAGTGTGAGTGAGACTTGTCTGAAGCATGTAGGATAGAAATCAAAGCTTGGAGAGGCAGGAAGAGATCTTCCCCTTGAAGTTTCAGAGCAGATGTGGCCTTGTCAACACTTCCATTCTGCATTTCTAACCTCCAGAACTGTGAGAGAATACATTTTGGTCATTACAAGCTCCCCAGTTTGTGGTATTCATAACAATAGCCCTAAAAAACTAAACAATGTTATTAAAATGTTTTCCTACCACTAGAAACAAAATTTTAAAAACTTACCCCCCACCCCCCGTCCCCCACACAAATAAAGCATGTGGGAGATGAGCAGAAACCCAAAGCCCTTCACATTGAAGCTGAAGGACAAACCTGTGTCTTACTCTTGAAGAATTATGAACCATGATGGGAATAAGAAACAAAGTCCTCAGAACATAAGGCTCTTATTTAAGCTCTGCTTAAAAATAACTAAAGGCACAATAGCCATGTTGAGTGGTGGGATCTGGAGACAAGGTTACTGAAATGGATGACCAAACCAAGCATTCTAAGACAAGGACCCTGTCCACTGGCACAGGTCGTTTTTTAAATGGCAAAAACTCGATGCACATCTTCAAAAGAGAAAAGATAATCTTCCAAAGGATTTGAATGTAATTGTTAAGAGATAACACATATGTTTAGCACAACAGGAAGTGAATTAGAGCTGTTAGTCACACAAAGTAAATAACAAATCACATTTGCCTAGGAAGAAGCTCAAAACCTTAGTATTTAAGATGCATGCATGCTCAGTCTCTAAGTTGTGACCAACTTTTTTGTGACCCTATGGACTATCTTGCCAGGCTCCTCTGTCCATGGGATTTCCCAGGCAAGAATACTGGAGTGAGTTTCCACTTCCTCCTCCAGGGTATCTTCCTGACCCAGGGATGGAACTCGAGTCTTCTGCCTTAGCAGGTAGATTCTTTACCACTGAGTCACCTGATAAATGGTATTTAAGATGAGGGGGATACAAAATGCTTCATTATGATCATAAATGGCTGATGCCACTAACATTCTTCCAAAGAGGGTCAAGATCACTTTCTGCCTCCCTAGATACAGACAACCAAAAAGAAGGCTATACAGTTCATTGTTTACAGGGAAACGGTAAAGGCAGCAACATATTATTACTGACGCTCTTTAATAGCGCAGATCTTCCATAAAATCACCTAGTGAATATCTCAACTGCTTAGGGTGACAGGATGCTCTGTTTATTTGGTGTTCAGTTCAGTCACTCAGTCCTGTCCGACTCTTTGTGACCCCATGGACTGCAGCAGGCAAGGCTTCCCTGTCCATCACCAGCTCCTGGAGCTTATTCAAACTCGTGCCCATCAAGCTGGTGATGTCATCCAACCATCTCATCCTCTGGCGTCCCCTTTTCCTCCCGCCTTCAATCTTTCCCAGCATCAGGTAGCCAAAGTATTGGAGTTTCAGCTTCAGCATCAGTCCTTCCAATGAATATTCAGGACTGATTTCCTTTAGGATTGATTGGTTGGATCTCCTTGCAATCCAAGGGACTCTCAAGAGTCTTCTCCAACACCACAGTTCAAAAAGTATCAGTTCTTTCGCGCTCAGTTTTCTTTATAGTCCAACCCTCACATCCATACATGACCACTGGAAAAACCACAGCTTAGACTAAACAGACCTTTGTTGGCAAAGTCATGTCTCTGCTTTTTAATATGCTGTCTAGGTTGATCATAGCTTTTCTTCCAAGGAGCAAGCATCTTTTAATTTCATGGCTGCATTCACCATTTGCAGTGATTTTGGAGCCCACAAAAATAAAGCCTTTCACTGTTTCCATTGTTTCCCAATCTATTTGCCATGAAGTGATGGGACCAGATGCCATGATCTTCGTTTTCTGAATGTTGAGTCTTAAGCCAACTTTTTCACTCTCCTGTTTCACAGTCATCAAGAGGCTCTTTAGTTCTTCACTTTCTGCCATAAGGGTGGTGGTCATCTGCATTTCTGAGGTTATTGATATTTCTCCCAGCAATCTTGATTCCAGCTTTTGCTTCATCCAGCCAGGCATTTCACGTGATGTACTCCGCATATAAGTTAAATAAGCAGATTGACAATATAAAGCCTTGATGTACTCCTTTCCCAATTTGAAACCAGTCTGTTGTTTCATCTTTAGTTCCAACTATTGCTTCTTGACCTGCATATAGGTTTCTCAGGAGGCAGGTCAGGTGGTCTGGTATTCTCATCTCTTGAAGAATTTTCCATAGTTTGTTGTGATCCACACAGTCAAAGGCTTTGGCATAGTCAATAAAGCAGAAGTAGATGTTTTTCTGGAATTCTCTTGCTTTTTTTTGGATGATCCAATGGATGTTGGCAATTTGATCTCTGGTTCCTCTGCCTTTTCTAAATCCAGCTTGAACATCTTGAAGTTTATGGTTCACGTATTGTTGACGCTTGGTGGAGAATTTTGAGCACTACCTTGCTAGAGTGTCAGATGAGTGCAATTGTGCGGTAGTTTGAGCATTCTTTGGCATTGCTCTTCTTTGGGATTGGAATGAAAACTGACCTTTTCCAGTCCTGTGGCCCCTGCTGCGTTTTCCAAATTTGCTGGCATATTGCATGCAGCACTTTCACAACATCATCTATTAGGATATGAAACAGCTCAAGTGGTATTCCATCACCTCCACTAGCTTTATTTGTAGTGATGCTTCATAAGGCTTACTTGACTTCACATTCCAGGATGTCTGGCTCTAGGTGAGTGATCACACCATTGTGGTTATCTGGGTCATGAAGATCTCTTTCGTATAGTTCTTCTGTGTATTGTTGCCACCTCTTCCTAATATCTTCTGCTTCTGTTAGGTCCATACCATTTCTGTCTTGTATTGTGCCCATCTTTGCATGAACAGCATGAAAAGGCAAAAATATATGGTGTAGGGTCTCTATTTGAACAAGAGTTGTATTCAGATGAGGATTCAGGTATGCCTGACAGCCAGACAAAGGTTCATTTTTGTGAGACAGTGAGAAGCCTCCGGGCAAGAATTAATACTGAGGGAAGAAGATGATATATAAGGGCACAGCCCTGGTAAGGGACACTGCTTCTGTGTCTGGCAAGCTGCCTATCATTTGGACTTAACAAAATTACAAATCACACCTCATAAGTTTTGTCAATGCTGTAACTATTTCCATAGCACTTACATATTTTATAGTGAATGTATTAATGGCAATTTACACAACATTGTCTCTTTCCCATGAGATTGCAGGGCATTACTAAAATATCTCCAAAAGATCTTTGCTTTAAAACTAGTGAAAGGTACATTTAAAAGTCTGTGAAAATTTATTTCTTAGAGACTCATTTTAGCCATAAATCCAAACTGAAGTGAACTGAAGTTGCTCAGTCGTGTCCGACTCTTTGCAACCCCATGGACTGCAGCCTACCAGGCTCCTCCATCCATGGAATTCTCCTGGCAAGAGTACTGGAGTGGGCTCCCACCTCCTTCTCCAGATAAATCCAAAAGTTACCCACAAAACAAAAATTTCTACCCAGGCATTTCACACTGAAGTTGAAACAATACGAAAACAAATGTAACACATCTAGACACACAGAAGTTTTTTTTCCTTGAAAAAGTCTTTTCAGTGCTGTGAAATGTTGTCTCAAGGGACCTGAACATGTCCAGGCCAGCAACTTTCTCATAAACAGGATCTGGAGGGAGCTGGGTTTTCCATGGTAAAAAAACATCCAGATTCATCAAAAGAAGAAAATTTCTCATGACTGGCTCAGCCCAACCTTTAAGGAAACAACATGTTAAATTTCTGAAATGTTTATATCCAGTGTTTCAAAGGCGAATACATCATTCACATGATTGGGTAAATATTTCTTTTCCAAAGTAAATGTAATTTTTATTCTGA
This sequence comes from Moschus berezovskii, assembly GCF_049115385.1. Classification (NCBI taxonomy): domain Eukaryota; kingdom Metazoa; phylum Chordata; class Mammalia; order Artiodactyla; family Moschidae; genus Moschus; species Moschus berezovskii. The sequence continues at coordinate 92,616,202 of NC_142469.1, read as the reverse complement.
GAAACTTAACGACAGAGTTTTCCTCAAGGAAATTTGGAATTAAAAAAATATTTAAGGCAGTCAGTTTTTTGATTAAGTTTCCAAGTAGTCCTTGAAAGTTGTCAGGATATTTGGGAAAGGTGGAAACAGAAAGATTTGTTGTTGTTCAGTCTCTCAGTCATGTCCAACTCTTGTGACCCCATGGACTGCAGCACACCAGGCTTCCCTGTCCTTGACTATCTCCTTGAATTTGTTCCAACTCATGTCCATTGAGTCAGTGATGCTATCCAACCATCGCATCCTTCTGCCTTCAATCTTTCCAATGAGTCGGCTCTTTGCATCAGGTGGCCAAAGTACTGGAGCTACAGCTTCAGCCTCAGTCCTTCCAATGAATATTCAGGGTTGATTTCCTTTAGGGTCAACCCCATTTGAATTGTCCATGTATGCAATAAAATATTTCCCATTCCTCATAGTTGCAGACTGGGCTGGTTAGTGTGGATTTTGGGGCTGAGCTGAAGGGTTTGTCTGTAGACCAATGCTGGGCTGGGCAGAATCATATCTTCTGTGACATGCCAGCAAGGCCCACACTCTTATGTTTGAGTCAGTCACCCTAGAAGGACCCAGAGGGTATAAGAACTCTCATGTACAGCACAGAGACTCAGGTGAATAAATGGCAATGAAAGTAAAGGATGCATTTCCAAGACTGTGTTCTCAATTTAAATTTCAAATAAAGGAAAACAGTGGACTGTCTAGTTAAAATTTGATACCAAAAACTGTAGGTTTAGCCCCCCTACGACTCATGCATCAACTTCAAGGTGATGGAGCTAAAATACAATAAAACAGGTGAAAAGTAAGAGGATTTTTTTTTTTAAGTTTTTAAAACTGGAGTATAATTGCTTTGGGCTGCCCTGGTGGCTCAGTGGTAAAGAATCTGCCTTTCAATGCAGGAGACTTGGGTTTAATTCCTAGGTCAGGAAGATTCCCTGGAGAAGGAAATGCAACCTACCCAAGTTCTTGCCTGGGAAATCCCATGGACAGAGGAACCCAGCAGGCTACAGTCACTGAAGCTGCAAAAGAGTCAGATATGATTTAGCGCCTAAACAACAACATAAATGCTTTACAACGTTTTGTTAGATTCTACTGTACAACAATGTGAATCAGCCATATGTAGACCTATATTCCATCCTTCTTAAGCTTCCCTCCCACCCCCTAAATATTTGTTTTACAAAAACTTGGTAGATAATGTGAGTTTTGAAGCCTCTCCATTATGGAATGTAGTCCTGTTTTTTGTTTTTTGCTTTTTTTTTTTGCATGAGGAAGGGGGTGGGAGATGAAGAGTGTTTTAGGATGACTGTTGAACTTGGTTTGGGCAGCATGTAGTTGAATGGGTAAGACAGGCCTGCATCTGGACCAAGGAGCAGACAGGCCCTTCTGTTGCTGGGAGGACAGAGCACAGACAGCCCAGCAGGCAGCACCCGTGGCCTCAGCCCAGGCTGGGCTGCATTCCTAGGCCTGAGAACAGCCCAGACACTCCTTCAGGGCATTAGGGGCCCAGCAGCATACAGAGGGGAAGAAAGCAGAGAGGACTAATTAGTTGCAGGGAAGCCTATGTATAGGGCATCCCAGGGGGCTCTAGTGAAAGAACCTGTATCAATTCAGGAGATATAAGAGATGTGGGTTTGATCACTGGGTCAGGAAGATCCCCTGGAGGAGGGCATGGCAACCCCCTCCAATATTCTTGCCTGGAGAATCCCATGGACAGTCCTCTGTGGCTATAGCCCACAGGGCTGCAAAGAGTCAGACACGACTGAGGTGACTTAACATGCATGCTATGTAGAAGCACATGTGGGCATCACGTGGGGACTCTGGGCACTGCATATGTGTCTGTGTACGTGGGAGGTGAACTCAGAAGACCCGAAGTTGCTGCAGTTTCTGGTGGAGCCAAAGTGACAAGCACATCTCTAGGTACTAAATTTGTCAGTCATTGTCTAATCCCCTGCTGGAAGGTCTACTCGGAAAGTGGCTGTGGTACCAGTTCTCACTGAAATATTACCCCTTGGTCACAGATTCTTTTAGTTAAACAGCTGGAATAATATGCTAAAACTACTCCATAGAACAATATAAATTTATGTAAAAAATACATTAAAACCAAATAATTGCCTAATGGATGAATTTTTTAATATGTTTTTCTCAAGTAAAATTCACACCAGATGTATGTATATACACACATACATGCATATATAAGTGTGTGCTGTGCTGTGCCTAGTTGCTCAGTCGTGTCTGACTCTTTGTGACCCCATGGACTATTGCCCGCTAGGCTCCTCTGTCCATGGCGATTCCGCAGGCTAGTATACCGGAGCGGGTTGCCATGCCCTCCTCAGGGGATCTTCCCAACCCAGGGATTGAACCTACGTCTCCTGCATTGCAGGTGGATTCTTTACCAACTGAGCCACCAGGGAAGCCCAAGAATATTGGAGTGGGTAGACTATCCCTCTTGCAAGGGATCTTCCTGACCCAGGAATTGAACCCGGGTCTCCTGCATTGTAGATGGATCCTTTACCAGCTGAGCTACCAGGGAAGCCATACATACGTGTGTATGTATATGTAAATATAATAGTAATTTATCAATGAAACCCTTAAGTAAGGAGCAAAGAGAATATTTGTCTTTTTAAGTTTTCTATTGTTAATGGTTTCTAGGGAAGAAATGTAGCAGTGAACTTTTATGACCTACTAGGTTTGGGGCCTGGAAATTAAAAGACACTTACCCCTTGGAAGGAAAGTTATGACCAACCTTGATAGTATATTAAAAAGCAGAGACATTACTTTGCCAACCAAGGTCCGTCTAGTCAAGGCAATGGTTTTTCCCGTGGTCATGTATGGATGTGAGAGTTGGACTGTGAAGAAGGCTGATCGCCGAAGAATTGATGCTTTTGAACTGTGGTGCTGGAGAAGACTCTTGAGAGTCCCTTGGACTGCAAGGAGATCCAACCAGTCCATTCTAAAGGAGATCAATCCTGGGTGTTCATTGGAAGGACTGATGCTAAAGCTGAAACTCCAATACTTTGGCCACCTCGTGTGACGAGTTGACTCACTGGAAAAGACTCTGATGCTGGAAAGCATTGGGGGCGGGAGGAGACGGGAACGACAGAGAATGAGATGGCTGGATGGCATCACCAACTCGATGGACATGAGTTTGAGTGAACTCCGGGAAATGGTGATGGACAGGGAGGCCTGGCGTGCTGTGATTCATGGGGTCGCGGAGAGTCGGACACGACTGAGCGACTGAACTGAACTGAACTGAGCTGAGGTTTGGGGCAAGGTGAGGGGAGGGTTGTTAGAACTAAACTTAAAATAAGGCATCATGCATGCTATTTTCATCTGGAATAAGAGTGTGACATCTGCTTGGGAAATAGATTCCAGAAAAGGAGAATATTAAATAAGTTAAAGGAAAGCCAAAAATATTTCACCTTCACTAATAGTCTAAATATTCACAAGACATTTATCACTATGAAATGCATGACTGTAAGTCTCTAATTAAATTGCTATTTCTAGCCCTTGAGCTACAATGAAAATTCTATAAAGGAGGCTATAAACCAGTTATCAACCTATTTTAATCACAGTTTGAATTAACAGAAGAAAACAGCACCAAGGAGAGGGCATAATTTTGACTCACACTAGACAGGCTTAAAATTGCAAACCATGTGCTTAGTAGACAAGGACTGTTTCTCTTAATTCTCTGTATGAATTCAGAGCGTTGTCTAGGGCTCTGCATTGTCAGTATTGCATGAATCTTACAGACTGACTGGTTAAGAGTCTCCTAAAAAAAATAAAATAAAAATAAAACTGTCATTTAATTCAAGCTCCAGGTTAGAACATCCTATGAGCCTCTCTGCCCAGTAATCAAACTCATCACATAATGATGTCAGCAACTGGACATGCTCACAAACCTAGTGTAAAGGGATTTGTGTTGCTAAATTTGCACAGAGGAAACTTCTGGCTTGCTGTCAAAAATCAAACATGTGGACACTGTGATTCAGCAGTGTCATATCATCAGTCCAGGAACCAGAAAGGAAAAAGAAATGATAAGAAAAAAATTAGTTTGGAGGTTAGATGTAAAGAATGCTCTAGTCTAATAGTTACCATGGCATATGATCTATGAGTCCCTGCAAACCTGTTTCTAGAATCACACATACAGAAGATAATGGGGTCATCATTTGGGCTGCTTTCCAGAAAAAACTGAGAACAAGAATCTCTAAATAGTGTCGCTGAAAACATTTGTTCACCAATTATTTTTAAATATCTAGTATGTGCCACATTGATCTAATTAGTTGCATTCAAATGGTGAGCAAAACTGATCATCTGATTTTTAGGAGATAAAAATAAAAATCCCGGGAAGAAAAGAAGTATCAAATGCTTTGAAGAGGGACTTCCCTGGTGGTCCAGTGGTTAAGAATCTGCTTGCTAATACAGGCGACATGGGTTTGATCCCTGGTCCAGGAAGATCCCACATGCCATGGGGCAACTAGGCCCATGCGCCAGAACTTCTGAGCCTGCTCACCTAGAACCCATGCTCCACTGCCAGAGAAGACCCCGTAAGGAGAAGCCCAGGCACTGCAATAAAGAGTAGCCCCTCTTCGCCACAACTAGAGAAAGTCTGCACAGCAATGAAGACCCAGTGCAGCCAAAAATAAATAACATGAAAAAAAAAAAAAACTTTGAAGAGAATGGCGTATAAACTATGGAGCAGTTATCTTACTCGTAAATATGCACTGAGCACTAGAAATGACAGAAAGTCACAACTTTAGCCCGTTTCTGCCTCAACCCTCCAGCTTTATCTCACCATGGGAGCTGGAAAACCCTAGCAAAGGTCCATTAATGTCTGTTTGGGCTCTAGTTTGTGTTTGCCTTTTACCTCTTTTTTAAATTATTCTGATCTGACTCTTTCAAGTTTCATTGCTGGTATTGTCTTCTGGTCTTGGACCCACCCCGACTTCACCAACTAAACATGTATCTAATTTTTTTATTTAGGAAGTTTCCAAACATGCGCAAAGTTGGATGCATCATGAGTCAATGCATGATTCATTTTCATTATACAATGAGGTTCCACGAACTCATCACTGATCTACCATGATCATTGTTTTGCCAATCTTGTTGCATCTGTTCCTACTCCCTTTTTACAATGTCAATTTTATTTTCATTGCTTGAGATATTTTAATTGTGGATGGTTACTGATAAATCAAACAGGATTTCCAGTCATGGGGCTTAATGCCTAGCAAAAAGTAGGTCTCACAGATATTTGCTAAATGAATGACTGATTTCAATAAAGCTTTCTTCACTATTATAGTGTGAGGGGTTTTCAAGTTGCCTAAGGTAGACATTCTGAGTTCAGTGTTATCAATAGAAGGTGAGGCTTAGGAGACTTCCTCTTTAGGGCACATAAATCTTGTCCAGGTTTCCCTGTCCTGTTTCCCACGCACATGTGTGCATGCTCAGTTGCTTCAGTCATGTCGGACTCTGTGCCACCCTATGGACTGTAGCTTGTCAGGCTCCTCTGTTCACGGGATTTCCAGGCAAGAATACTGGAGTGAGTTGCCATGCCCTCCTGCAGGGGATCTTCTCTACCCAGGGCTCGAACCTGCAACTCCTGCACTGCAGGCAGATTCTTTGAATCAATGAGCCATCAGGGAAGCCCCGTTTTCCACTTACAACCCAATAAAAGGAAGCATTCAAACAGGAAAGGAAGTGGGGACAGCATGGCAGGATAACAGAACTAAAGGTAAAGTACATCTCTCTTGAAACATTTAATTAATCAAACACTATAAAATATGTAGCTACTTCCCAGGGTCATAAGTGGTGCTATTTTTCCAGAAATACATTTGCTCAAGTATATTTGATTCATTATGTATGTTTCATTGCGCCTCACTTGTGTGCAGTGTCAAAGATACCAGTTCTAGACCTAGAGAATAAAGAAATACAAGTCTCAAAAAATGTCAAACTAAACAGATGTGCTGTGGTGAAGTACTGAAATCACTGCTATCTGAGCAGTTCCCTGAATCTGAGCTCAGTCTAAACGTACTTTAAAAAAATCTCCAATGAAGAAGACACAACATTTTATTTGTGGATAATATAGAACTAAGAAAAGCACGTAAGATAATATTCATTGAAAAATAAAGCAATAGGGATGACAAATCAGGAGACCTAACCCTATCCTGGCTTTCTGTCAATATCCCAAATGGTCATAATTTCAACCTTCACTTTTATCTGCCAAGCAAAACCAAGTGAAATCCTATTTGTATGGATGGCACAACAATTTGTCAAATAGTATTTGAGTAATTGGCATGGTTAGAAGAAGACTGATCTGGAAATCAGAGAACCTAACTGTGTGACCTTGGGCAGATCACTTAACCTGTCCGGGCCTCGGTTTCCTGACTGTACAAATCAGAACTGACCACCCAGTCAGAGGTTTTCTTTAGTGTTCCAAAGCACATAGGTAAGAGTGGAACTACTCTGCTGAAAACAAAGGCAGGAGGGCAACTCAGAGCTCCACCTGTTCCTCATCCCTCCCACACCCAGGTCTCTCATGGAAAAGCAGGGTTTTAGGATCCCTATATGGATGTGAGAGTTGGACTGTGAAGAAAGCTGAGCGCCGAAGAATTGATGCTTTTGAACTGTGGTGCTGGAGAAGACTCTTGAGAGTCCCTTGGACTGCAAGGAGATCCAACCAGTCCATTCTAGAGGAGATCAATCCTGGGTGTTCATTGGAAGGACTGATGCTAAAGCTGAAACTCCAATACTTTGGCCACCTCATGCGATGAGTTGACTCACTGGAAAAGAGTCTGATGCTGGGAGGGATTGGGGGTGGGAGGAGACGGGGACGACAGAGAATGAGATGGCTGGATGGCATCACCGACTTGATGGACATGAGTTTGAGTGAACTCTGGGAGTTTGGTGATGGACAGGGAGGCCTGGCGTGCTGTGGTTCATGGGGTCGCAAAGAGTCGGACACGACTAAGCGACTGAACTGAACTGAACTGAACTGAATCTAGAACTTCTCAGGATTTGTCAACTCTAGAACCCCATGAGTGTATCACAGCTAAATAAATCTACAGCCAGCACCGTTTTTAGAATCATTAAGAAATGTAAATGTGATTTTTTTGGGTGGATGGAAGATTATTAGTATTTCTATGTGATACTTTAGTTTCTTTAAAAGGAGCCATCAGAAAAGGAAATGGTACTTGTTTGAAAGCTAAATCCATATGCTTATTAGAATTTCTGCCCCCATCTCAAGGTAACATTTTCTTTTCAGATTATATTTATGTTCTTAATCTCCATTTACTAATTAGCCATGTTTAGTTGGTCAATTATTTCCCAACTACTTTTTTTGAAAGTATGTAGGTATTACGTAGGGATCTGGAGATAGAACCGACAAGGTTTGGGGAGGAGGGCTAAGAGGGACTGGGGGAGGGGCTGGGGACTGAGGGGGAGGGGTGGGGGAGGGGTAAGGGAGGGGAAGAGGGGATGGGGGAGGGGGGCTGGGGGTGGGAAAGGGGAAGGAGACAGAGGAGGGGAAAGAGAGGGCAGGTCACTGGGTGCCTGCTTCAGGTTCTCTTCTGGCTTCTGGCTGATGACAAGCTTTGGTGCTTGTGAAGGAACGTGCCGAGGTGGAGATTTGAAGGCCAGAAGACCCACTGAGCCTGGCCACTGCAGATTACAGATTCTGAGAAGGAAACTGAACACGTCCTGAACCATCCCCAAGGGGACTGCAGTCTTTGGCCCTAGTGCAGCGCCCTTTCCATTGATTAGTCCATGATGCCTGTGGGCTCCCACCTCCCACCTGAGGTCTCCGAGACCCCCCACCCCCTCCCCAGAGCACCCACAACTTTTTAATTGGAAAGAATTCCAATGTTCTTTGAAATCACAGCTTTCCTCCCCTGCTGATCACACAGGTTTTCTTGTGCACTGGTGGTAGCCATTTAATTTTAGGAAGAAAATGCATTTACTCTTTCTTCCGCTGACATCTCCCTTGAGCAGCATGAGTGATGGCACCCACACAGAGGCAGAGTTCAGGAAAAATACAAACACTGGTGATAGAAACAGAGGTTTCCCCAACTCTGCACTTCTCAATATACGATGTGTTATGTGCTGAATTAAGTCCCCCCAGATTTTATGTTGAGGCCCTACGCCCGGGTCCCTCAGAATGTGCTAATATTTGGTGGTATGATCTATAAGATGTGATTAAGTTACACTGAGATGAGCAGGGCAGGCCCTAATCCAGTCTGACAGGTGTCCTTTTAAGAAAACCTAGACACAGTGAGAGACACCAGGGATTTGAGCACACAGAGGGGTCACAGGGAGAAGGTGGTCATCTGCTAGCCAAGAGGAGAGCCCTCAGAAGAAACCAAACCTGCTGACTCCTTGATCTTAAACTTCCAGCCTCCAGGACTCTGAGAAAATAAGTTTCTGCTATTTAAGCCACCCAATCTGTGGTATTTTGTTAATGCAGCCCTACCAGACTAATGCATTACATGTTTACATGTACATGTACACACATACATACACGATAGAAAAGGACATATCCAGCTATCCATTCACACAGACACATGCATGTACGCACACACACACACAGCACACGCCTCAGAGATTATTACCTTTTTCAATTTAAGGATTCTTAACATATCATTCACAAACACCGAGAATGCCACCTCATCAAATTATTTAGGAATTTATCGCATGATGATGTATAAGTGAACGTTTTCATCTCTTAGTTAAATCAGGAAAGCATCCCATTTGTTTTTTAAATCACATCATGAAATACAAGCCCCTTCTTGTCTATCCAGTTTGCTAAGAAAATTCAGATACTGTTTCCTGCTATGTAGGATTGTACAGAGATGATGAGATTGGCTGTAAGTTTAATTCTATGATTAGATACCTTTTCCTTTCAGGTCAGGGTTGCTAGATTGTCTTATGATCAACAGAATCACTGAAACATGAATAAGATCTCTCTTTTTTCTTGACAAGGATTTCAGAAGCTCTGCTTTGTATTATGTGCTGACAGTAATAAATAAATAATTCCTTTGCTATTAATGATATTAACATTTCATGTAACTCATTCATTAAGTTCTCAAGTGGAGACCCAAAGCTATTATAATTCAGTACATAGTCACTTAGTATGAAACATACGCCTTCTCAAGCAGTATATCCATTTTAAAATTGATAGCACCATCAGGTCTACAAGGTCTCGAGAAGAATTTCATTTTCCCACTCGTCTAAAGTGATTGTGCTATGTTCCCTGACCTTCAAAAGCTTTTCGTCATTTTTCTGTCATGTAGCTTAGAGGATCTTTCTTCCATCCGTTCCATTTCAGTATGTGCTGTGGGTAAATCCAATAAACTAAGTAGCCATTTAGTTAAAACCCTCATGGGGTCAGAGCTCTGGGGAACATTTCAAGGCACTGATGTCCTTTCTTCAACTCTGATTTCCTAGATCATTGATCATCTCCTACTAGCTCTTTGAAATAGATCCTCTCACCCCTTAATGCCCTGTGTTGAAAGTAATGCTAGGTCTGATGCCTCGCGGCTGGTGCTCCCCTTGGGATGTATGAGAGGAAAGGAAAGTCCTTCTCTTCATGATTAATAATCTAAGACTCCCAAGGAGAGGTGAATTCTGGACATTGCCAGACAAGGGTCCCTGAAGGTGAGTGGGGAGGACTCTGTCTACAGCCTCCTTCCCTAGGGCACCACCAACAGGGAGGTGTTCCTGATAAACAGTTCTCTCCTCTCTCCAATGATAAATCACCTGGTCAAAGGTGCCTGTAGGGTTGTTACAACATTTTTCTTCCTGTTTGTTACAACATTTTTCTTACTGGAGAATACATTAAGAATGAGGTTGTAGAGGAAGGTCAAGTGAAACCCTGGACTTTGTAAACAGTAGGTGCTTAAATACTGTGGAATATAGAGGAAGCAATGAGGCTAAAGATGTTCTTTAAAAAAAATCAACTCAAAATATGGCATAACACCATATTCATGTTCTCTATTGTAAGTTTGAGGTATACTAGTTCTATGATAAGTGAAATAATAGGTTTTAACACAAAAACAGAATTATGGAGTGAAATAATTCTGGTAAATGCTGGGTTAAAAGAGAAGGGCTTTTTTTTTTCCAATGGTAGGACCCCTCACAACTCAAATCTCTGTGAGATGACCATAGTATTCAGTGATTCCCAAACTTGTTGTTGGCAGGGTCTGTTTCTTCTGTAAGATATTTGGAAAAGGTTGCTGCAATGCGGGAGACCTGGGTTCAATCCCTGGGTTGGGAAGATCCCCTGGAGAAGGGAAAGGCTACCCACTCCAGTATTCTGGCCTGGAGAATTCCATGGACTGTATAGTCCATGGGGTCGCAAAGAGTCGGACACGACTGAGTGACTTTCACTTCACTTCACTTCAAAAAGCTTTTAACTCACAGGAGGGATGAACTGTCTGTTGCCTTAAACTGACTGGCACAGAATTTTAGAACCTCTCACCCATGTTGGTGGGACCAGGACTCCAGGAAAAAGCGCCCAGTCACCTTTCTGGCATCGGCTCCACTTTGAACTTTCCACAAGAGCAATGCATGTAGGTAGGGCAGAGAAATCAATGTCAAGTTTACTTCCAGTTTTTTTCACATTAAAAAAATATATATTTTGGACCATAAGGGTTTAGTATGCTGTGTCAGTGTCAAAGTGGAGAAAGGTTCTGTAAGGGAAAGGCTAAGGAGTTAGTGCCCTTTAGTGAAGCTGCAGAAAAGGAGGAGAAACAAAAATAAAACACGAGACAGAAAAAGTCTCCTTTTTTACTCCTCAGCTGATAACAGAGCCTGACAGCAGAAAATGCAATTCAAATCAGTCCAGCAAGAATAATGGGTGCCGTGGGAATGCGAAGCAAGATGCTTGCTTGTTCTAAACTACCTGACAGAGAGCGTATCTAGTGGTATCTTGGCTGCAGGATATTCATTCTTTTATTTAGTAAATATAGTACACATTCCAGTGATGACTAATTCTCATTTAAATACTCATCTTAAGAGGTTTGGTCATGTCTACCTATACATAACAACATATTCATATACATAACAACAAAGAAATGATTAATGCATTAATCCATTCAAGGTAGCCATTCAACAAGTGGTTATGAATGTGAGCTGCAATCCAGAAAATCTTATTACAGTTTTAGCAGAAAATATGGAAACAAGCATATATACTTTGCATGCATGCTTAGTTGCTCAGTCATGTCCCACTCTTTGGATTGTAGCCTGACAGGCTCCTCTGTCCATGGCATTTCCCAGGCAAGAATACTGGAGTGAGTTGCAATTTTCCTTCTCCAGTGGGCTTTTCTCGACCTAGGGATACAAACCATATCTCCTATGTTTCCTGCACTGCAGGTGGATTCTTTACCCACTGAGCCATTGAAAAGTGACTGTTAGTTGCGCAGTCGTGTCCAATTCTTGGTGGCCCATGGACTGCAGGTTTTCAGGTTCCTCTGTCCATGGATTCTTCAGGCAAGAACACTGGAGTGGGTTGCCATTCCCTTCTCCATGGGATCTTCCCGACCCAGGGATCAAACTCAGGTGTCTGAAATTTCAGGAAGATTCTCTACCATCTGAGCCACAGAAGGCATTACTCAGCCATTGGGGAAGCTCCATACTTTGATTACATCTATCGAAAATTATAAAAATAAGAGAAGATGTGAGTAGAGATTATTTTAGAGAGATAATTCTTTTTTTTCTCTCCTTTCAAAAAATTTTACTGTGGTTCCACAGCTTACATTGTTTAAAATGTGTGTGCTTTTAATGACATAGCTTCATTCTTCTGTGTGGTTTTGTTATTTAGAGGTCACTGTTTTGCTTCAACTAAGACAGAAGAAGAGGCGATTTATCGTACACGTCAGATTTAGCCATGACTGAGAACAGAACTAGTCCAGAATGTCACAGGTCCAAGGCAAAGAACCAAATGGGGCCTTTGTTCTTTCTAAAGTAATTTTAGTTATTTATTGATCTTTATTTTTGGTTGTGCTGGGTCTTTGTTGCTGTGCTGGCTACTCTCTAGTTGTAGTGTACAGGCTTCTCATCGTGGTGGCATCTTTTGCTGCAGAACTCGGGCGCTAGGGAGCATGGGCTCTAGGACACGTTGCTCAGTAGCTGTGACCCCCAGGCTCTAGAGTACAGGCTCAATAGTTGTGATGCATGGGCTTAGCTGCTCTGCAGCATGGGGGATCTTCCTGGACTAGATCTAGGTCTCCTGCACTGACAGGCGGATTCTTTTACCACTGAGACACCAGGGAAGCCCCAAAAGGGACCATTTTGATATAAGCAGGGTGGGTCTCTCCAAGGTGGTGGAGGCGATGGATATTCTAGATCCACTGAGACAAGTTCTAGACAGTAGGCATGCAGTCCAATGATTGGTACCAGCATTCCTAACCTCTGGCTTTCTTTCTTCTGCTCCTGTGGCTTCCAAGGGTGCACAAACTGGCAGCTTCCTGGGACCTCGGCCTCATATTTTTTTTTGCACTTCAGCCCATGCATTTGCTTCTCCCTCTAACCCACTCCAGTATTCTTACCTGGAGAATCCCATGGACAAAGGAGCCTAGGGGCTACAGTCCACGGGGTTGCAAAGAGTCAGACACAACTGAGCGACTTCACTTCACTTCACTACTTGACTCTAAGGCATGGAGGTTTCTCAGAAGATGGTGCTAAAGCCGAGAGCGAGGGGCAATTTTTTAAAAACTTGAGTTGCTCATTTCAAGTTTTATCATGAAGACAAATAGAGATTGGTGTATATGCTTTTTAAAAATTATATTCAAACTTCCAGGAAATTTCTATTCTATGGCTCACTAGATGACTGAAGGCAGTAAAGGCTTCTCATGCTGAATTATGGCAGATGACTTTGTTATGAACAGGGTATCTGTGTTAACTTGACTTCCAGTAGCAGTTTTCCTCTATCTTCAAAAGAGATGTAAAGCTTTCACTTTCTGAAACTGGTATTAGTTCTGCAAAGACTGTTTTGCTTTGTTTTCCGTGAAGGCTGACATTCAAATTTTCACCAACCCTGGAAGAAATCTCAAAGAACATCTTTTCTTACATCATCTCCAATTGTGGATATAACAAGACAACCTGCCACCATATGATAAGGATGTTTTTCCTTTTGAGTCAGGAGAATTATGAGCAGTATCAGAATACAGATTTAATGTATTCAAAATTACTTGCTAAAACACAGAGCTAGGACTCAACTGACTCAGTATGGTCGCAGTTAAACTTATCAGTAGGTTGAACAAGAGTGATGACACAAGTGGCTATACTCCCTCTTCCAATTAGACGTTCCAGGTTTTCTTGTTAAGAGCCACCCCAGGAAATCAATGGATAGTTTTTTAAAGATCCCAGATTTGACACTTTGGTTTTCTAGATTGTAACTTCAACTAGAATCTGTTCTGCCAAAAAATTAAAAAGCAAACATACGCTATTATGCTATGAGAAAATAATGAAAACAAACTAATCAGGTCTTTGAACTCACAGTTGAGTATGATGACCATTTATTTCCAGATGACTCTGTGTCATCCTCAGCCTGACCTGCTCACCAGTCTATCTCATGCTTAGTAACCCCAAGTGACTTTATACATTGTGTGATATAGTCCCTCAGTCTTTAAAACAGACATTTCTTTCTTTTTTAAAATATTTACTTATTTTGCTGTACGAGGTCTTAGTTGTAGCATGCAGGGTCTAGTTCCCTGACCAGGGATCGAACCCAGGCCCCCTGCATTGGGAGCTCAGAATCTTAGCCACTAGACCACCAGGGAAGGCCCTCTTTATTTTTTTTTAAATTTCAGGATAGAGACCTGTGGCTAAAAACATAGAGCTGAAATGACTGATTTTTCCCGTTTATGCCCTTATGGAAGAAGAAATCTGCAAATCCGAGTACAAATTGGAAGAATCCAAATTCTATTATCCACTTTCCTTGGTTTGTACCATTACTGGAATGTGAATTTCACTTCTTGGTATTTGTAATGGTTTAGTTTTATGTGCCTACTTGAATGCTCACAAGATGTCCCAATTACACATTATTTCTGATATGTCTGGGAGGGTCTCCCCAGATTAAATGAACATCTGAAGCAGTGGATTCTATTAAGTATGTTACCCACCCCAGTGTGAGTAAACAGCATTCAACATGTTGAAGGCCTGAGCAGAACAAAAGGCAGAGGAAAGAGGAATTTGCACTTTTTAAAATTTTTCCTGCCTCACTACTACTTGAGGTGGAACATCTCATTTCCTCTCCTCCTGCTCTTGGATTGGAATTGACACCTTTGGCTCCCCTTCAGACTGGGACAGAATAACACCACTGGTCTCCAGTTTGCAGAGAGCACATTGTGGGACTTCTTGGCTTCCATAATCACATGAGCCAATTTCTCATAATAAAGTTCCACATAAATCCTATTGGGTCTATTTCTCTGAAGAACTGACTAATACAAGGTCCATTTCTTTTTTCACAGCCTCTGGACAATCTTTTGCTGAAGAATTGAAAGATTTCTTGCTGAAAGCTCTGTAAACACATTTTCTTGTTTCAGATCACTAATTCACATAGCTTCTCTGATATTTTCCTCGCAATAATATATTCTAGTGATCTTTATCCAAAGAGGTAAACAGTATTATGCCAGGTGCTCTGTGCTCACAAGCAAAGCAGTATGCATTTACATTTGTAAATATCCACTCCTGGAATATCATTGCTCATTCATTCTTTTTTTTTTTTTTAACATCCATGTTTACAGAGCCATCAGCCATCCCAGAGCAATCTGTCTTGCTTGTCTGTGCTCAACTGTGAAAATGCATCTTGATCTCCTTCTTATTCCCCAAAGTCATGAGTCTAGCATAAAAGCAGACCTTTATTACTAATTGCCCTGGTATTTTTTTGTCCCCAAAGCACATGATGCTCAGACCACAGTTCTCAAGAAAGAAAACACAGTAATTGAATATTTCAGTTAAATGCAAAATTACACTTTACGTTGTTCTTCCAGCTAAGGTAGGTCTAGGATTTCTGAAAGGCCACAATATCTAGAGATCTTTTAAGAACTCAGAGCAGAGGAAACATGGTGATTTTATTACTTTGTTCTAACTAAATGATGCTGTTAAATTCATGTTCTCTATTTCCATTTTCATATCTTCCAAACATACTCACCATGGGATACCACTACTGTCTTATATTTAGAATTTGTAATTGATTTGTAATTGATTAATAATACACTTTTTGGTCAGCTTATGAAATGAGCTAGGTTTTTTTATGTTTTAAAGTTCATGTACTGTGTATAATCACTCAGCAGTTTAAGATCACTTTCTCCTGCCCCATTAAAATGTTAGAAAACAAACAAATCTAACTGAATGGTTTTCCCTAAGCTATTTAAACTAAGTTAATAATCTATTAATAATATGTAATGGGAGTTAACACTGAAATAGAAAAACACACATTATTTTGATGAATTACCCTCAGGGTCTGATAAGGCTTAGCTAATTATTTATGTGCAGGGAAGAACAATCTAGTAAACAAGTACATTCAGTTTTGCTAAACCGTGCTCAACTTTGGTTCCAATTCATCTCACATGTTCCAGGAATGACCAGCAAAACTACACAGCGGCTTACAAAAAATTCCACCAGGTTCTGATTTCTCTGTGTTTAGGAGAAGGTGCTACCATTTAAATAAAAGTAGGACCAAAGGGAGAAAAAAGATACAACAGTAAAATGTGACAGGTCTGTTGCATGATTTCTTTGACTTTAGATCATTTACTTTGAGATCAAGTCAGTTTGTCTGAAATATTTCAACTTTTAAAAAAAGATCAAGACACTTTTTAAAAATGATCAGTACAATGACTTAGGTAATTTAGAATAAACCCATCTGAACCCTTTACCAATGAGAAAACTGGTAACCCACATGTTGATTATCTTATGCAAAGTCACCTGAATGTCAGATTAGCAGGCTAGGACTTGTCCTACCCAAGTATGCTGACAATGGCATTGAATTATGGAAGAGACCACCAATTAAACGGAGCAAGAATGATCCATCTATATTGCAGATTGCTCTTGATGACTCAAATGATCCTCAAACTTCAGAAAAATCTTTTTCTGATTTTTAATGCCCTAGCCTTCTCGACAGAGAAGGCAATGGCAAGCCACTCCAGTACTCTTGCCTGGAAAATCCCATGGATGGAGGAGCCTGGTAGGCTGCAGTCCGTGGGGTCGCTAAGGGTCGGACACGACTGAGCGACTTCACGTTCACTTTTCACTTTCACACATTGGAGAAGGAAATGGCAACCCACTCCAGTGTTCTTGCCTGGAGAATCCCAGGGACGGGGCAGCCTGGTGGGCTTCCACCTATGGGGTCACACAGAGTCGGATACGACTGAAGTGACTTAGCAGCAGCAGCAGCAGCCTTCTCGAGGCTCTACAAACACTTGATCAATAGTCTGTATTGATATACTTGGACAGAATTTCTCTAAGTGTGTCTATATAAAACATGTGTGTTTTATTCCTGCTCAAAAAAAAAAGCTATTTTCAGTCAAAAAAAACTTGGGGAATTATTTTATGCAGCACACCTATTTTAGAAATGAAAATTTCTCTTTGAGAAAAAGACTTTCTAATGTACTTGTCCACATAAACTTATTTGCATGTAGTGGTTATTTTCCCTGGAGGAGGGCATGGCAACCTACTCCAGTATACTGGAGAATCCCATGGACGGGGGAACCTGGTGGGCTACATTCCATGGGGTCGCAAAGAGTCAGACATGACTGGAGCAACTTAGCATGCATGCACATATAGTCACTACTCATATGTTCTAGAGCACCTAGCACGCTGTCTTGAATTCATTTGGTGGTCAATAATTGCTTGGGAATTTGAATTAGTAAACATTAGCTCTATCTGACAGAGAAAGCAATGGCAAGCCACTCCAGTACTCTTGCCTAGAAAATTCCATTGATGGAGGAGCCTGGTAGGCTGCAGTCCGTGGGGTCGCTAGGGGTCGGAGACGACTGAGCGACTTCACTTTCAATTTTCACTTTCACACATTGGAGAAGGAAATGGCAGCCCACTCCAGTGTTCTTGCCTGGAGAATCCCAGGGACGGGGGAGCCTGGTGGGCTTCCGTCTATGGGGTCACAGAGAGTCAGACACGACTGAAGTGACGCAGCAGCAGCAGCAGCAGCAGCTCTATCTGAATTCCTCTAACATAGTCCTTATGTGTGTATCATACACAGATATCTCTATGGTCTCACAGGGATTTTCTCCCAAAGACTATTTCCAACTTCTAAGTTAATTCTGCTTTTTTAAACTGAAGTATAGTTGATTTACAATACTGTGTTAGTTTCAGGTATAGAGCTGTACATATATATGTACATATCTATATGTTTTTTAAGATTCACTTTTATTATAGTCTCCTACAAGATATTGAATATAGTTCCCTATAGTTCCTTATGCTATACAGTAAATCCTTGTGGCTTGTCTATTTTACATATGGTAGTGTGCATCCTTTAATCCCATATTCCCAGTTCATCCCCCACTCCTCCCTCTTTGGATATTGTAATTTGTTTTCTATGTTTGTGAGTTCATTTCTGTTTTGTAAATGATTTCATTAGTACTATTTTTTAGATTCTACACACAAATGATGGCTCAGTGGTAAAGAATCTGCTTGCAGTGCAGGACACACAGGAGAAGAGGGTTCGATCCCTGGGTGGGGAAGATCCCTAGGAGGAGGAAATGGCAACCCACTCCAGGAAATGGCAACCCAACCCACTTGCTTGGAAAATCCCATGGACAGAGGAGCCTGGTGGGCTACAGTCCATGGGGTCGCACAGAATTGAACACAACTGAGTGACTGAGCATGCGTAAGTGATGTCATCTAATACTTGTCTTTGACTTACTTCAGTGAAGCAAGTATGATAACCTCTAGGCCCATCCATGTTGCTGCAAATAGCATTACTGCATTATTTTTTATGGCTGAGCAATATATCATATATATGTATATACACACCACATTTTCTTTATCCATTCATCTGTCGACAGATACATAGGTTGCCTCCATGTCCTGGTTATTGTAAACAGTGCTGCCATGAACACTGGGGTGCACGTATCTTTTTGAATTTGAGTATTCATCATTTCTGGGTATATGCCCAGGAGTGGCATTGCTGGATCATATGGTAACACTATTTTTAGTTTTTCAAAGAATCTTCTATGAACAGTATGAAACAGCAAAAAGATAAGACACTGAAAGATGAACTCCCCAGGTCGGTAGGTGCCCAAAATGCTACTGGACAAGAGTGGAGAAATAACTCCAGAAAGAATGAAGAGATGGAGCCAAAGCAAAAGCAATGCCCAGTTGTGGATGTGACTGGTGATGGAAGTAAAGTCCGAGGCTATAAAGAATGATATAGGATAGGAACCTGTAATGTGAGGCCCATGAATCAAGGTAAGTTGGAAGTGGTCAAACAGGAGATGGCAAGAGTGAACATTAACATTTTAGGAATCAGAGAACTAAAATGGACTGGAATGGGTGAATTTAACTCAAATGACCATAGTATCTACCACTGTGGGCAAGCATTCCTTAGACGAAATGGAGTAGCCCTCATAGTCAACAAAAGAGTCTGAAATGCACTGCTTACATGCAATCTCAAAAATGACAGAATGATCTCTGTTCATTTCCAAGACAAACCACTCAGTATCACAGTAATCCAAGTCTATGCCCCAACCAGTAATGCTGAAGAAGCTGAAGCTGAACAGTTCTATGAAGACTTACAAGGCCTTCTAGAACTAACACCCAAACAAGATGTCCTTTTCATTATAGGGGACTGGAATGCAAAAGTAAGAAGTCAAGAGATACCTTGAGTAACAGGCAAATTTGGCCTTGGAGTACAAAATGAAGCAGGGCAAAGGCTAACAGAGTTTTACTAAGAGAACGCACTGGTCATAGAAAACACCCTCTTCCAACAACACAAGAGATGACTCTACACATGGACATTACCCGATGGTCAATACCAATATGAGATTGATTATATTCTTTGCAGCCAAAGATGGAGAAGGTCTATACAGTCAGCAAAAACAAGACCAGGAGCTGACTGTGGCTCAGATCATGAACTCCTTATTGCCAAATTCAGACTTAAATTGAAGAAAGTAGGGAAAACCACTAGACCATTCAGGTATGACCTAAATCAAATCCCTTATGATTATACAGTGGAACTAACAATTAGATTCAAGGGATTAGATCTGAAAGACAGAGTACCTGAAGAACTATGGATGGAGATTCGTAACATTGTACAGGATGCAGGGATCAAGACCATCCTCAAGAAAAAGAAATGCAAGGAGGCAAAAGGCTGTCTGAAGAGCCCTTACAAATAGCTGAGAAAAGAAGAGAAGTGAAAAGCAAAGGAGAAAAAGAAAGATATATCCATTTGTAATGCAGAGTTCCAAAGAATAGCAAGGAGAGATAAGAAAGCCTTCCTCAGTGGAAAGACTAGAGATCTCTTCAAGAAAATTAGAGATACCAAGGGAACATTTCATGCAAAGATGGGCTCGATAAAGGACAGAAATGGTATGGACCTAACAGAAGCAGAAGATATTAAGAAAAGGGTGGCAACAATACACAGAACTATACAAAAAAAAAATCTTCATGACCCAGATAATCATGATGGTGTGATCACTCACCTAGGGCCAGACATCCTGGAATGCGAAGTCAAGTGGGCCTTAGGAAGCATCACTGCAAATAAAGCTAGTAGAGGTGATGGAATTCCAGTTGAGCTATTTCAAATCCCAAAAGACAATGCTGTGAAAGTGCTGCACTCAATATGTCAGCAAGTTTGGAAGACTCAACAGTGGCTACAGGAATGGAAAAGGTCAGTTTTCATTCCAATCCCAAAGAAGGTCAATGCCAAAGTATGTTCAAACTATTACACAATTGCACTCATCTCACATGCTAGCAAAGTAATGCTCAAAATTCTCCAAGCCAGGCTTTAATAATACGTGAACCGTGAACTTACAGATGTTCAAATTGGATTTAGAAAATGCAGAGGAACCAAAGATCAAATTGCCAACATCTGTTAGATCATCGAAAAAGCAAGAAAGTCCCAGAAAAACATCTATTTCTGCTTTATTGACTATGCCAAAGCCTTTGACTGTGTGGATCACAATAAACTGTGGAAAATTCTTCAAGAGATGGGAATACAGACCACCTGACCTGCCTCCTGGGAAACCTGTATGCAGGTCAAGAAGCAACAGTTAGAACTGGACACAGAACAGCAGACTGGTTCCAAATCGGAAAAGGAGTACGTCAAGGCTGTATATTGTCACCCAGCTTATTTAACTTATATGCAGAGTACATCATGGGAAAAGGTGGGCTGGAGGAAGCATAAGCTGGAATCAAGATCACCAGGAGAAATATCAATAACCTCACATATGCAGATGAAACCCCACTTATGGCAGAAAGTGAAGAAGAACAAAGAGCCTCTTGATGAAAGTGAAAGAGGTGAGTGAAAAAGTTGGCTTAAAACTCAATATTCAGAAAACGAAGATCATGGCATTTGGTCCCATCACTTCATGGCAAATAGATGGGGAAACAATGGAAACAGTGAAAGACTTTATTTTCTTGGGCTCCAAAATCACTGAAGATGGTGACTGCAGCCATGAAACTTAAAGACGCTTGCTCCTTGGAAGAAAAGCTATGACCAACCTAGACAGCATATTAAAAAGCAGAGACATGACTTTGCCAACAAAGGTCCATCTAGTCAAAGCTATGGTTTTTCCAGTCATCATGTATGGATGTGAGAGTTGGACTATACAGCAAGTCGAGTGCCAAAGAATTGATGCTTTTAAACTGTGTTGTTGGAGAAGACTCTTGAGAGTCCCTTGGACTACAAGGAGATCCAACCAATCAATCCTAAAGGAAATCAGTCCTGAATATTCATTGGAAGCACTGAAGCCGAAGTTCCGATGCTTTGGCCACCTAACATAAAGAACTGACTCACTGGAAAAGACCCTGTTGTTGGGAAAGATGAAGACAGGAGGAGAAGGGGATGACAGAGGATGAGATGGTTGGATGACATCACCAACTCGATGGACATGAGTTTGAGCAAGCTCTGGGAGTTGGTGATGGACAGGGAGGCCTGGCGTGCTGCAGTCCATGGGGTCACCTAGAGCCAGACATGACTGAGCGACTGAACTGAACTGAACTGATACTATTTCCATAGTAACTGCACCAATTTACATTCCCACCAACAGGTAGGAGGGCTCCCTTTCCTCTACACGGTCTTCTATATTTATTATTTATAGACTTTTGAATGATTGCCATTCTTATTGATATGAGGTGATACTTCATCATAGTCTTGATTTGCATTTGTCTAATAGTTAGTGAATTAGTGATTTTGAGCATCTTTTTATGTGCCTTTTGGCCATATGTATGTCTGGGAAAACATCTGCAAATGATGCAACCAACAAGGACTTCATTTCCAAAATATAAATAGAACTCATACAACTCTGTAACAAAAAACCAAACCAACCAACCAAAATATGGTCAGAAGAGCTAGATACACATTTCTTTAGGTTAATTCTTCATAGTATGGCATCATTACTTTATATTGTTATTTCATCTAAAGTGGTAGTGAATTTCAGTCACAGTTTGACCTAAATGTAAGCATTAAAATATATTTCTAAGCCACATCAGAGAAATTTGGAAATTCAGTTGCACGAACCAACCTTCTGTTTCCTACTCTGGAAATGGCTGACAATATAGTTTATTCTCATATTTACTTCTTATGGGACTCTATATTTTAGCCCCTATTGTTATTGACCGTATGATATCAGTCATACTGTTGGTCAGGAAAGTTTTTATTAGTACTATTGTTCAAGTACTGCATGGTCTACTATTGTCAAAAGCTGATCTATAACACTTTTTTAGAGATAAATGACATTATGCCTTTTTGTTTTAGTATTTTAGCTTTCCTGAATAGAGTTCTTGTTCTTATCAAAGTGAGAGTTAAAGCAGTAATCCTCTGAAACATTTTAACAAACTAATGTAGAAAATGACTGAATATTTCCAAGTTTCTTTCTCAGCCCACAGGCTCAGGAATATGAATTAGGTGCACTGATATAAATGTTGAATCTTTAATATTTCACACCAAAAGAAATGCCTCCAGGTAGCTTTTAGCATACTGCTGTAATCTTGGGTAATGAATTAATCATACTCGTCCTTAACATGGAATGTTAAGGTGGAATTCATACCGAAGAGGCTGGATCAGATAAGCAAGCACTTTTGCTCTGGAAAACTATCTCACCAGTACATTAGAGTTCACAGAATTGACTAATCTCCACAGACTAGGATCTAAAATTAATATAGGCCCCCAAACCCCAGTCTCAGAACAGTGCCAGATAAAAAATCCCACATCAGACTGCCAGAAGTGCTTCTGAGGAGAAGAACGGCACCCAGGGAACCAGTAATATTAATTCAGTAAATAGGAATTTATCCCACTTACCTTTGTCCTGAGGCCCTTCTGAATAGCAACAGCTACAGTTGATTGTGGAGGGCTGGTTCTCTTAACTAAAGAGGGGGTATCTGTATGTACAGTGCCATTCCTTAAACTAAATTTCTGCTTAGCTGGGTGACACAGAAATATACCAAGGTTGGCGGGAAACTGACATGTTCATAGTGGCCAAAATGAAGCACAGGCTGGCTCACTGGTGTTCTGACACACATGGGGGAGGTCTTGGTTCACATAATTTTGATTATATAGAGAGGAAAGCTGTTTTATGTTTTGCTATCCACACCTCCAGTGAGCTCTCCTACTCTCTATTATTTTATGGCTCTAGTCATTTCTTACAAGTAGTATTTTGGAACGTAGCATAAGCAGCATGAGGTCCATCATAAATTTGGTTACATGAAAGGAGCTGGACTTGGGAAGAAGAGTGGCATCAGTTGAGTGGCATCTTCTGTGAGAGGAGAGTATATACAAATGTGTATTTCATGGTTTTGTATCAATACATTTCATATTGGATTTAGAGCACCGTTGCTCTCATCCTTCCATCTGTCCATTCAATCATTAATTCTCTAACAAATTTGTGTTCAGGATCTGTAATATTTAAGGTTCTCTCCTGGCAGAGTATGATAAAAAAAACATATGATGTGGCTTCCAGCCTTCAGTTTGTGAATGGAAAGGCTCCCATGCCATGGTGGAAAGGTTGATCATAAACTTTACCTAAGTTATTTCTAGTTTTATAAATGCTACAAGATGAATTAACCCAACCCTCATCATGCAGGTTTCCTAATTTTAAATATAAAATTTATTGAAAAAGTATCACTCCTTGTGCTTCCCTGGTGGTTCAGTGGTAAAGAATCTGCCCCCCAATGCAGGAGACACAGGTTTGGTTCCTGATCTGGGAAGATCCCACATGCCATGGAATAACTAAGGCCATGGGCATCTATTATGCATGTGCTCTAGAGCCCGGGAACTGCAACTGCTGAGCCCGTGTACCACAAATGCAGATGTCTGCACACCCTGGAGCCTGTGCTCCACAGCAAGACAAGCCACCACAAAAAGAAGCCCACACACCGCAACTAGAGGGTGGCAATGAAGACCCAGCACAGCCATAAATGAATAAAGTATCACTCCTTTTTGTGTATCATTATTTGGTAGCATAGAAATCATACATAGTAGATACCTAAAATATAGGAGGAGAAACTGACCCATGTAAATATCCATAATACAAGTCAAGTGAGATAAGTGCTATCAGGAAAGTACTAAGTACTGTGACAGTTTCAATAAATCAGAGATTGCGTTGACTTGGAAGCAGGATAAAGTTTCTAGAAAGAGGTTATCTCTCTAAGAAGCTCCAAAGAGCATGCAAGATTTCAAGGGACAAAAGAATCTGAGTTCAAATACCACATAAGAAGGATCTGAGTGCTTAAAAACTGACTGGAAGGTGGCAGGGAGGGGTCTGGGATGGCTGGGAAGTGTTGGTATGAGTGGGAGGTCTGGAGTCTGAGAAGGGAGGGGGTTGGTGACCCATTTACAGACAAAAAGAAGGTAGGTGGAGGGGGCAGGTTGGGGGTTGGGAGCATATGGGTAGGATGTACTAAGTTAGAGGGCTGGGGCAAGGTCACAGAGCGATTGAAACACAGCCTCCAGGTTTTTGAACATTTTTTAGTGCCTATATATTGGACATAGCTGATATTGAAAGTATATGGGTGATATTGCAGGAATGAGTTGAGCAGAAAAGGAAAAAACGATAGAGACTAGTCAAATGTCCACGTTTTGAAGCAGAGAGCACGAAGAGCAATTGGCAAACTGCAGCATGTGAAATCAGGGAAGAGAATGTATTAGGGTTGTCAGGACACTGACTATTTGTTTAAAAATAAAACTACCCGGAGCTTTAAAAATCCACAGTATTTACTCAGATACATCTTATATGGACTAACACTTTTTTAAAAAAGGAGAAGAATCTTTAAAAACCAAAAGAATCTACAGATGAATATTTATTTACCTGGTATTTGAATGAAAAAGAACTTTCCAAGAGTAAAAGGTGAGACACGAGAACAGCATTAAAAATGGAAAGTTTATGTAACCAGGACAAAATTTTGCCAAGATCAAACAGATGCATCACAGTTTCCCTCTTATGCATGTCCTGTCTGCAGCCTGGTCCTTCCAGAGGTGGAGCCAACAGGCTGACTGGCCCAGAGTAGGGGAGGAAGAGACGGTGTTCTCTAAGGAGCCAGGTTGGAAAGTCAGGAGGGAGAGGACTGCTAATGCCCCCCTCTGCATAGGCCATCATTTTGCATACCAGAGGTGAGTAGAGCTGATCAGACCCAACAGTTCTTTCAGAGTATGGAAAAAGACACCCCTTCTGCCCCCTGAAGCTGGGGCCTGGAGGCTTGCTGCTCTGTGCTGGAAAAATATTTGGCACAAGAGAAGTCAGAAATAAAAAGTCAAAGGGATCATGCAAGGAAGAGGGAAGTGAGAAGCTGGAAGAAGAGAACTGGTCCCAAATGCATGGCCTGGATGAAGCCCCTTGATCTGAGGGACTCAGAGGCAGAAATGGTCTCTCTCTCCATTTTCACTCAGTCTTTTAGTTTTATATATGTATGCATGTATGAATGTATAGTTGATTTACAGCATTGTGTTAGCTTCTGCTGAAAATGAATCAGATATATATGTGTGTGTATATATATATACATATATCTCCTTCCTCTTGGACCTCTCTCCCTCCCACCAATCCCCACTTCCATCCCATCCTTGCAGGTCACCAAAGAGCACCATTTAGTGTTTTAGCAATGGATGGCCCTTTCTGGCTGCCTTTTACCAACCCGGGTGCAGCCATATCAGGGGTAACTGCTGGTGCATTTGGTTAGGCCCAGGGAGGCCTGGAGGTGGAGATTTTCTGGGTACTTCTTGGTTCCCATGTAGTGTGTCTGGGACCTGCTCCTGGAAGGTGTTAGCCCTGAACTGAGAGCCTGCAAGCCTATCACTGAGTTGAGGGTGGGAGACCTCCCAGCAGAGGCTGGGGGTGAAGCCCCTGTGCCCAGAAGAACATGGCAGGCAGAAGGCACTATGGCAACCAGCCTAAGGGACCCAGCCAGCCAGGCAGTACCACCGGGCTGGGCTGAGGAGAGAGCCAGACAGAGAGTAGGTGGTACGTGTGGATCCAAATTGTTCTTCAGCCCCACAAGGAGGTGACCAGTACACTCAACTCCATTCTGGATGAGAGCTGGGGTAGGAGATCAGCAATAAGAGAGCCAACACAATTACATCAACAAAAAAACTGCTAAAAAGGACTATTGAAACAATCAGTTCAGACATAATTCAAATACTTAAAGAAGCCCTAGAAGTTAATTTCTACCTACCTATCCAATGGGTGAGAGTTTGTAGGCAAGACCAGAAAAGTTACAAATAAAGTACATGTATCATCTGTATCTGCACATTGAAGCACTGTATTGAGTAAATTTATGACCTGGACACATTCTCATATGTCAAAAACAACATTAATAAAGTTAAATGTCAAATATCAAATACGGGAAGGGCTTGCCAGGTGACAGTGGTGGTAAAGAACCCACCTGCCTGTGCAGGAGACATAAGAGACATGTGTTTGATCCCTAGGTCTGGAAGATCTCCTGGAGGAGAGGATGGCAACCCACTCCAGTATTCTTGCCTGAAGAATCCCATGGACAGAGGAGCCTGGTGGGTTACAGTCCAAGGGGCTGCAAGGAGTAGGACATGACTGAAGTGACTTAGCATGCATACATCAAATAAGGGGAAAAAGATGAAGATGAAGAGAAAAAAGAGATGAACAAAGGGTTAATATCTTTTACTGACACAGAACTGTTTCGAATAAATAAGAAAGATACTAAGATCTTAGGAGAGGAATAGGCAAAAATAATGACCAAAAACCTCCCCAAATAACCAGTCAATTTATAAACCAGGAAATACAAACAGCTAATAAACATTACACACTTGACAAGCTAATTAAGAAATAAAAAAATAAAGTAACATTTGTACTATTTTTACTTATCAGAAGAGAAAACACTGATACAAGTTTTCTAAAAATCAGTTTAGCAATTTATATCAAGGACATTCAAAATGCTTATATCTTTTGATCTATTAATTCCATTTCTAGAAAATTATCCTAGAGAAATGATTGGAAGTATGTATACATTTAACAATGAAATTCAGCACAATTCAAGATGTATGGAAAGAAAGCAAGTAAAGTATTTCCTAGGCTCATGGCTCCCAAACAGATAAGCTTGTACTGATTCTCATTTTAAAGACAGCCTGACTCCGGGAGTTGGTGATGGACAGGGAGGCCTGGTGCACTGTGATTCATGGGGTCGCAAAGAGTTGGACGCGACTGAGTGACTGAACTGAACTGAACTGAACTGAAGGGAGACTCCAGCTCCATAACTTTTCTTGCTATTCTATTTTAGTCTCTCAACCACTTTGCAATAAAGCCATCCTTCCTTATGTGCAACTGAAACACACTCTGCTTTGCTCTAAACCTATGTTTGATCTCATATAGGCATGATGAGGAGCTCCATGGGATTAAATTTAAAAGCTTAAATTCATTAAATTAAAAAAAAATCCTTTCTTGGCCTAATTTTTTCTTCTTTCTTTCAACAAACACTCACTTCTGGGGGTTTCTCACTTGCTCCTGGTCCTTGGCACCCACCTGGCCCAGATCATTGAGGTCTCTTTGCTGCCTTAATGCCTGGATGAGAAATGGCTATGCAGAGAGACAAGCACAGTACTGCAATGTAGTGTGAAAAAAGCTCGAACTGATGACTGTACAGGGTACATGGGTATGTAGAGAAATCCAGGTCAGCCTGGGGGTGTCACATATCAAAGAGAAACAGGTCAGCCTGGGGGTGTCACATATCAAAGAGAAAGAAACCTGGATGCCTTGAGCTGAACAGGATTCCCCTAATGGACAAAGACAGTGGTGAGGTGGGTGGGGTCTGGGGAGTGTGGAAACATGGCCAAAGATACACTGAGAGAAAGTATGTCTTCATAGACTGAAGGCTATCCTGTATGGTTATGGGTAGAGCGTGTCAAGTGGGATTTGTGAGAATGAATGAGTTTCGGGACTTGTCTTGTAAACCGTGTTAAAGACTTTGAATTTCAATCTATAAACATTATGGAATCAATGAATAATTTAAGTAGGTGAAACATAATCAGATTGTAGTGTTAACCAAGGACATATAGACACTGTGGGAGGTAGGTTGGAGGCACAAGTACCACATATAATGAACTTGGACCCCAAAGAGCAAAGAGGGGATGGAATTGAAGAGAAGGGTACAAGAGAGAACATATGAAATCAGTACTGCTTAGGGACCTGTTGGTTGCGGTATAGGGCAAGGGAAAATGAGAAGACATCTCCTCAGTTTCTGGTTCCCTAAAAATGTTACTTTACAAAAAATTTCACCTATGAAGAGTTCTCATACTCGAATGTACAAGAGTCTTTTAATTCATGGCTGCACTCACCGTCTGCAGAGATTTTGGAGCCCACGAAAATAAAGTCTGTTACTGTTTCCATTTTTTCCCCATCTATACGCCATGAAGTGAAGACAGGATGCCATGATCTTAGTTGTTTTGAATCTGCGTTTTAAGCCAGCATTTTCACTCTCCTCTTTTACCTTCATCAAGAGGCTCTTTAGTTCCTCTTTGCTTTCTGCCATTAGAGTGGTATCATTTCCATAGCTGAGGTTGTTGATATTTCTCCCGGCAGTCTTGATTCTAGCTACCTGGCATGCATGACATACTCTGCACAGAAGTTAAATAAGCAGGGTGACAATATACAGCTTTGATGTACATTTTTCCAAGTTTGAACCAGTCCATTTTCCATGTCCAGTTCTAACTATTGCTTCTTGACCTGCATACAGGTTTCTCAGGAGACAGGTAAAGTGGTTTGGTACTCCCATCTCTTAAAGAATTTTCCAGTTTATTGTGATCCACACAGTCAAAGACTTTAGCATAGTCAATGAAGCAGAAGTTTTTCTGGGACATATTGAGTGCAGCACTTTAATAGCAGCATCTTTTAGAATTTTAATACTATCTACCTGCAAATATGCAGTATGGAAGCCTGAGGCAGGAAGAAAACAGGCATGATGCTTATGAAAGAATAATAGGATTTAAAGGACTGTGAAATACTAAGAAATATGTATACATACTGGTCTTTGACCCCAGTTGAAAGACAGAGCTCCCAAATTCCTTGGAATATCCTAAGTGATGGGAAAAGACTATGCTTTCAGTTCTTAGAGGTGACTCTTGGCAGACTCCTGTCTTAGGGCTGGTAACCATGATTAGAAACTTGGAACTTTGAGACCCACCTCCATGCTTGGAGTGGGGAGAGAGGCTGGAGACTGAGTTAATGAATAATTGTGCCTACACAATGAAGCTTCCCTAAAAATCCCTGAATGACAAGTTTGGAGAGCTTCCTGGTTGGTGAACACAACCAGATACCAGGAGGGTGATGCAAGCCAACTCTCCCAGGACAGAGGTTCCTGAGCTTGTTCATTTCAATCCTTTAAAATATCCTTTGTTATGAATCAGCAGTGGTAAGTAAACTGTTTTCCTGAGTTCTGTGAGTTGCTCTTGCAATTATCGAACCTGAGGAGGGGAGTCACAGGAACTTCCCGTGTGCAGCCAAGTCACATAAATGTTGTGGGTAATCTTCAGACACACTACTTGAGACTGGTATCCGAAGTGGGAGCAATCTCGAAGGATGGAGCCTTTAACCGATGAGGTCTGTGCTAACTCTAATTAGTGTCAGAATTGAGTTGAATTTTAAGTCACCTGGTTGGGGTCACAGAACTGACTAGTGTGGGTAAATACCCACACATCTGGGAACTCCTGTGAGTGTGAGAACAAAAGAGAGAACAGTGAATGATTTCCTAGACAAGTCAACATGGGAAGAGAAGTCAGTGAAGATGGAAAGGAGTGACCAGAACTGAGGAGAATGGTGGCCAGATGAGCGCATCTGAAGGAGAGTGGCCCAGAGGTGCAAGTGAAGCCGCTGAAGTCAAGCGAGGGAAGCGGAGACATGCGCCCCTGGATTTGGTCATTAGGAGGCTTCTGACAAGCCGAGAACTAGAACAGAAGCAAACTGTGGACGGAAGGAAAGGCGGGGAAGCAGAGACGGGAACTGTAGGAAGTAACTCAGGAGGCTCTGCTAGTGAAACAGGAGGGAAGGGGGCAGGGCACAGCCATTGAAAGAATGACAAATACTGGTTAGAACTAAGTTGGGGCCCAAGATGGCGGAAGATTCAACTTCTCTAGACCTTGAGCCTCATAATACACTCATTGTAATACATTCAGTTCAGTTCAGTTCAGTTCAGTCACTCAGTCATGTCGGACTCTTTGCGACCCCATGAATCACAGCACGCCAGGCTTCCCTGTCCATCACCAACTCCCGGAGTTCACTCAAACTCATGTCCATTGAGTTGGTGATGCCAACCAGCCATCTCATTCTCTGTCGTCCCCGTCTCCTCCTGCCCCCAATCCCTCCCAGCTTCAGAGTCTTTTCCAGTGAGTCAACTTGTCGAATGAGGTGGCCAAAGTATTGGAGTTTCAGCTTTAGCATCGGTTCAGTCAGTTCAGTTCAGTTCAGTCACTCAGTCGTGTCCGACTCTCTGCGACCCCATGAATCACAGCACGCCAGGCCTCCCTGTCCATCACCAACTCCCGGAGTACACTCAAACTCATGTCCACAGAGTCGGTGATGCCATCCAGCCATCTCATTCTCTGTCGTCCCCTTCTCCTCCCGCCCCCAACCTTTCCCAGCATCAGAGTCTTTTCCAGTGAGTCAACTCGTCGCATGAGGTGGCCAAAGTATATGCTAAATGACACATACACAGGTGCCAGGACAGTTTCAAGGCTGACCATAAAAGGCCCCAAAGTGGGCAGTGGCCCAATTCCTGGAAATTTCCACCCCATCTCCAATATAGTTAGAATATTCCTCCCATTTGTTAGTGTATAAATTACCCAGGACATACAAACTAACCACCTCCCAAACCAGGACACTCTGCCTTCTGAGACAGTTCATTCTGCCTATATAATGTGTGTCTTTCTAACTAATCCTACTTTCACTTACTATGACTTGCTTTTAAATTCTTTCCTATGCTAAGCCAAGGACCCTCACTTGGTGGCCAAGGGACTCTCCCAAGACCTAGGACATGACCATCCTCTCATGCCCCATTCTCCTGCAACACTAGGAAGGGCATGAGAGAGCTATAATAGCAAGATTGATAACTAACCAGGGGCTGCCGTTTTGAGCATAACAGTCTCTTTATGTATTAACCTATTTAAAACTTTAAAGTACAAAATTTCTAAATGATAAAAAGAAACAAATCCAAATTCCTCAATACCATGACATCTTCACAGGTTTAACAATTTAATTTATATATACTTAAAGGTGTGAAGTGTGGGCCTGCTACTGGTAAGTGTATTTCAACATTATTAGTATTGTTGGTTTAAACCATCAATATATTGAAAAGGTTTCTGGATATACTTTTATGAAAAGTTGCTGCTGTTTAGTTGCTCAGTCGTGTCCGACTTTTTTGTAACCCCATGGACTGTAGCCCACCAGGATCGCTGTCCATGGGATTTCTCAGGCCAGAATACTGACTAGAGTGGGTTGTCATTTCCTCCTCCAGGGGATCTTCTCAGCCAAGGGATCAAACCTGCGTCGACTACATTGGCAGGCGGATTCTTTACCACTGAGCCACCAGGGAAGCCCCTTTGTGAAAAGTGCAGGCTCCTATATTTATAAATGAACATAAAAAAAAAAGATTAAAAGCTTTTTCCAAGCAGTATCAATAAATCTATCACAGTTACATAAATCTTAAGAGGTAAGCATTTTGGAAAGAGCTCACAAATTAGCAAAAGTCTAAAGAGAGCGTGTGTATCAGCCCGCAAAGCATCTAGAAGTCTGAGTTCTTACTCACTGATATCAAATGCATTATCCCAGAATAAGCCTTGAGATTGAAGTGGGCTGAGAAAATCTTTGAGAGATCAAAACTTCTTTAAAGTTCTCTGGAAAATTTAGGTGCCATCTATCTTTACGTGCAACAAAACTAGAGGTAAAAATAATTCCATCCCTCATCCTACCCCTAATCCCTATTGGATACCCATTAGAATTTATTTCAAAGTTCTATTCAGTGAGTTCCCAAATGAACGTGGGTGGATTCAGAGACTGACATCTCTTTATGGGTCACAAGGAGGCGAAAAACAACTCCTGAGCTTCAGAACTTTAGGAAGTGTCTTTAGAACTTTAGGAAGTGTCTAAGTGAGAATGATTCAAGGTCCTTGCTTCCTAGGGATGCTGGTTTCACTCTCTCTATGCACTTCCCTAGTGGCTCAGATGGTGAAGAATCTGCCTGCCATGCAGGAGACCAGGGTTCGATCCCTGGGTCAGGAAGATTCCCTGGAGAAGGGGCTGGCTACCCACTCCAGTATTTTTGCCTAGGAAATCCCAAGGACAGAGGACATGATAAGCCACACAGTCCAGGGATTGCAAAGGGTCAGACACGACTGAGTGACTAACACACACACAGGTTGGACAGTAGGTTGGAGACTAAATATGAATTTCCTCTAATAAATCGCCTCTAATACCAGTCTCTGGTTTAAAAATCTCATTAGGGGAAGGTAAGTCAAAGTTTGGAAACTGGCATGTGGTTAGTGATGCTTGGGCCTGGCTAGGAGGCCCGAGTTTGATCTGCCTGCAGTCCTTTCTCAGACCTGGGGTCTTGGATTTTTTCTCCTCTTTCCTTCTCCTCTTTCTCCACCCCACCTTTTTTTCTTCCCCTTACATTCCCATCTTGGCGTTGTATCCAACCCTGCCCTCTGCCCTCCAGCCAGGGCCTAAACTCCAGGGCCTTGACTCTGAGTTATATTTCTGAGTCTGGTGTATCTGCTACTACTGACAGATAGGAGTTTGAATCGAGTTTCATATATGTATTTGCAATTACATATGATAACTACATATATTTAACAATATACCTGTTTTATATGTAAATAAAACATCAACAAAATCTATAATATCATATACATTACATATATATGATTAAAAATCAATTTATTGTATAAAAAGGTTTGGCTGCAGTGGCTCTTACATTTGAATGTGCATGACCATCACATCTTAGAAATACAGATTCCTGGGTCCCACCCTCAAATTTGTGAGATTGGGGAGGGAAACAGAAAAGATTTACTCCAGGTCATTTCTTATTTAGGTCCACTTTGAAAAATATAGTTAAGACTTTTTTCCTTTTGAAAAGAAAATTATTGCCCCCAGTGAAAATAGATACAATGATTAGGTGAAGAGAATAACAAAAAAATGACACAGTATAGATGGTCGTGGATATTTTTCCTTTGTACCTCTGTAAATGGGCTCCTCTACCTACTACATTGCTGCATGCAAAGGACAAAGCTTTTTAGGGCATCTGAGAAAAATCAGGAGATTTTCAATGGAAATTGTTCACTCAGTGAAAAGAGAAAACAATTTTATTTTTTATTTTTTGCCCTGGCACCTGTGATTCACTGGGTATTGATAAAATAATCAGGGATTTGGAATTTTGTATGAAATCTAGTCTTCTGATTACCTAGAATTTGTTCTCTTAGAGATAGAGCAACAGGGAGGTAAGCTCTTATCTGTGGTGAGGAATGTATTTTGACTACAAAAAGCAAAATGAAATTCAAAGTTGTCTCCTAGCTACCGAACTTAGCTGGCATCTGAGAAATTTTGTAAACAGCACTGACCCCCATGAACCGACCCTGGTATCCTAGCTTGCAGAACATCAAATGAACGCATGCAAGCAGACCATGGGGAAAAAATTATAAAAACAACCTTCATTCCCCCACCCCCCAAAAACCCCACCAAATCCTAAGGTGATGAGTTCTGTTTTTGAAAAAACAACTTTGATTAAAAAACCTATAAGATTATGGAAAACTAGGGCCATAGAAAAAATTGGAGGAAACGATCCCAGAGTTTCCTAATTTCAAAGAGTGACTTTATTCATGCTAAACATATAGCCTATGGGTTCTGGCTTCTGTCACCTTCCAAATAAAGTATGAAACAGATTTTCTTACTTTTTTTTTGTTCTTGGCTTCTAAAGCACAGCTTGTTAAGTAGATTTCTGAGTGCAGGAGAAAGATAAAAACCCTTTTTCATGTGGGGTGCAGGAGAAAGTGGTAGGGAAGGCCTGAGAAATGCTATCACTAATAACCTGCCAAATTAGGCAAGCACAGGGGGTGAACCAAAAGATCTGATAATTATTTTTTTCTAAGTAAAAATTTAATGGTTGGAAAGGGAAAGGGCAATGAATTGAATGGGCTGTAGGTCTGGTTCCTAACTCGAAGCATTTAAGAAATGTTTCATAATGATGGCGGTTGCCCACGTGCTTGCCCGCCCATGGCTAGAATGAAAGTGAATGAAATTTCTTAGAAGACCTTTGATCAGGCACCATCCCCTGACAGGAGTCAGCTTGTACCGAAAAGGCAGCACTCCATCCTGTCCTGGGTGGGAGATCACTACCACCACTCAATTACACAAAAGGTGACACCCTGGGGTTGATAATTCTTGAGGAGCCCAATTAATTTATGCACCTGCTACTGTGTGCCAAGTTGAGTTAAGATTTTTCTTTTACATTTTTATATACTTTCTCTCAAAAATATTCATATTTATTAATGTCGCCTTAGTAATGTTATTCCCCTGCAGAGAAAAGGAAATGTGTTCATCTCAGCATTCTTGCCTGCTTCCTCTCCCTTTCCTCCTTGTTTTAATTAACAATTGCTCAGTGCCCTGAGGGCTGTCATTAATTAAAAGTTTTTTTTTTTAATCCTTCAGGAATAAGTAGAACTGATATTTTCCTCTTTTTAAACCCGAATGTGGCTTTCAGATTTATTTTGTAGTGTTTTCATAGTCTCCTTTCCTTATGATTAAATTTATTTCTGAAAGATTCAGTTGTTGATTTTATGCAAATATAAGATTTTTCAATATAGGAACTAAAATCTCTTGATGTTTTATTAATTCATGCTCTCCTTAGAGTTTGGTAAAAGAGTTTTCACAACATGAGAATTATGCTTTGAGACAAAAAGTACAAATATTAGGAACTCTTGTAATTGGGAAAA
Source organism: Moschus berezovskii (assembly GCF_049115385.1). Taxonomy (NCBI): domain Eukaryota; kingdom Metazoa; phylum Chordata; class Mammalia; order Artiodactyla; family Moschidae; genus Moschus; species Moschus berezovskii. The sequence continues at coordinate 92,581,575 of NC_142469.1, read as the reverse complement.
TGTACATTTTCATCGTTTCTTCTTTTCCTTTGTTTAAGAAGGAGGTAAAGATGTGTTTGGGGGTTAAAGGAATTCACTGATGAAGGCAGATGGAGGAGATAACTAGTAAGTACATGTGCCTTCAAGCCATTAGGCTATGACTTATACTATCTAATTACTATTTTGACCACTGATAGAATTTTTTCTCCCTTTTAGTCTGTGAGAAAACAGATTAAATAAGAGACTATAAAGGGACCAAAATGATTCCAAAGGTGGCTTAATGAAAAAAGAATAAAATGTTCTGCAGTTTTATGGAAAGTTATAAACCTTATGAAGTGAACCGTTTTCTGATGATAAAATGCTGCTGCAAGGGCGGTCCAGAACCTTCTCTGACACAGGAGAGCAGCCAGCGTCTCCTCCAAGGTCATCAGGAGAGGCTTACAAACATACAATCACGGCTCAAATCCCTCTTGCAGGAGTTTCTAAACTCCATTTCCCATGTTAAACCACAATGTGAACCGTAAGAATTAACTTAAGAAAAATCACACGTGTTTGTCTTTACTGAAGGCTGCATGGTGGGAAATGGTCAGTGAGCAGAGCCAAGTCCTCACTCAGCCTCTTTTATCCCTAATCTCTTTTCAAGGGAGTGATACTGCAAAGCTCGAATGTTTCTCAGCCCCAGCAGCAGACACACACTTTTCAGTGTTTTCTTCTCTAGTCAATTGCCCATGAACTCATACACTGTTCCCCTCTCCTCCAAATGCAGGAACACTCTATGGCTCCCTCTTGGCCCACTCTGATCTCCGTCCTCTATACTTTCTTTCTCAAAGACTTTGGCTTAAAACTCTGTGGCCAATAATCCTTAATGCAAATCATCAGTCCTGGGTTTGTGCACTTTTGACTACTTCTGGACGTTTTATTTTTTCTTTTCCTCTCCCCCTCCCTCCTCCCCTCCCCCCTCCCTTCTTTCACTGTGCGGGTCTTAGTTGTGCGCAGGCAAGATCTTCAATCTTCGTTCTGGCACGTGGGATCTTTAGTTTCGGCCTATGGAATCAAGTTCCCTGACCAGGGATCTAACCTGGCCCTCCTTCATTGGAAGCACAGAGTCTTAGCCACTGGATCATCAGGGAAATTCCTGTTGCTTATTTTAAAACAATTTTGAATTTACAGAAAATTAAAAGAATAGTCTGAAGAATTCTTTTATACCTTTGGTCCAAAGACCCCAGTCAAATTTTACCAATTGTCCCAATCACGGCCTTTGTAGCAAAAACATCATTCCAGCATCCCTGTTGCACCTGTCATGTCATTCTAATCTCCTTCAATCTGGAGTAGCTCTTCAACCTCTCCTTCACCTTCATTCTGAAGATCACATAAACACCAATTTTAACGTCCCGTCATTATCTGAAAAGCAACAAATCTAAAACGGATCTCATCTTTTTCTCAAAATCAGCTCTCTCTCCAAATTTCTACTTTCTGTCATCTTTCTTCCAAAAATCTAGGCTTAAAACTTTTCCTCTCCTTTAGTCCATATGTGATTACCAAATTATTATATATCATTTCCTGTCACTCAATGCCTTTATGTGCATTTTCCATTAGCACCTGAAACTCAACATGTCCATCACTCTAGTCATCAGCTTCTTTTCAAAACCTCCTCCTCAGCTTCCTATTGCCCTGAATGGCACCATCGTTGGCCAGGTGGCCCAAGTCAGCACGAGGGAGACAGGCAGCAGGCGAGTATGAGTGTATCCCGTGACAACTTGGTCCTGTGCGCTAAATGGAACGAGGAATGGGAGATGAGAGTAATGTGAGAATAAGCTTTAAATGCTGCGCTAAATAATTCAATTTTATTCATGCCTTCTTTCTGGACTAAGCCTTTAAAATCTCTAGCTATTTTAAAAACTGACTTATAATCTTAGCACTAGCTACCTCTTTCTATACAGAGAGAACTAAATAAAAGTTTGCTCATAAAGTTGATAAATTGCACTGAAACTTAGAGCCTTTGAGAGTATCCTCCACTACAAACTGCTTTTCTGTCTAAACATGGAAAGATTATTTCTAACTATAATCATCTGATTTGAAAAACATAGGCTATCAACTTACCTTTCCTCTAAGTAGCAGTGGCAGAACTAATATACTAATTTAGCAAATACTAATTTAAAATAAAGAGAAAAAGTATTTAGCAAATACTTATTGAGGGCCTACTTTATTTATGTGAACTTAGAAGTATGAAAATGTAGAACTTTAATTAAGCATTCTATCTTTAAAAAATAAGCGTATTGATTTAATTAAAAAAATTTATTAGACTACCAGCTTTCATAAGTAAATAAGGAAAGGCTAGTGGCCTGTGCTTCTTTGAGAGAAAGAGAAAAAGAAAAAAAGCACATGTCATGCTGTACATTTAAGAGACAAGATTATAACAGTAAATGCATACATTAAAAAAGGAATACTTCAAGGAACTAGAAAGAAAAACAAAGTAGACCAAAGTTAGCAGAATGAAAGAACAAATATCACAGTAGGAATAAATACAATGGAGAATAGGAAACAAACAGAAAAAAACAAAACAAAACGAAGAGTTGATAAACCATTAGCTAACTAAGATCTGGCATCTGGTCCCATCACTTCATGCAAATAGATGGGGGAACAATAGAAACAGTGAGATACTTTATTTTCTTGGACTCCAAAATCACTGCAGATTGTGACTGCAGCCATGAAATTAAAAGATGCTTGCTCCTTGGAAGAAAAGCTATGACCAACCTAGACAGCATATTAAAAAGCAGAGACATTACTTTGCCGACAAAGGTCTGTCTAGTCAAAGCTATGGTTTTTCCAGTCGTCATGTAGGGATGTGAGAGTTGGACTGTGAAGAAAGATGAGCACCAAAGAATTGATACTTTTGAACTATGGTGTTGGAGAAGACTCTTGAGAGTTCCTTGGACTGTAAGGAGATCAAACCAGTCCATCCTAAAGGAAATCAGTCCTGAATGTTCAACTGATGCTGAAGCTGAAACTCCAATACTTTGGCCAACTGATGTGAAGAACTAACTCATTGGAAAAGACCCTGATGCTGGGAAAAATTGAGGGCAGGAGGAGAAGGGGATGACAGAGGATGAGATAGTTGGATGGCATCACCGACTTGATGGACATGAGTTTGAGCAAGTTCCAGGAGTTGGCGATGGACAGGGAAGCCTGTCATGCTGCAGTCCATGGGGTTGCAAAGAGTCGGACAGGATTGAGTGACTGAACTGAACTGATACTAAGGAAAGAAAAAAGAGAAGATTCAAATAAATAAAATCAGAAATGGAAAGGAGATATTAAAACCGATGCCTAAAGGGAAAAAGGACCCTAGGAGACTATCATGAACAATTACATAGCTTCCCAGGTGACCCTAGTGGTAAAAGATCCTTTCTGCCAATGCAGGAGACATAGACACAAGTTGGATCCCTGGGTTGGGAAGATCCCCTGGAGAAGGCTATGGCAACCCACTCCAGTATTCTTGCCTGGAGAATCCCATGGACAGAGGAGTATGGTGGGCAATGGTCCACAGAACCACAAAGAGCCAGACATGACTGAAGCAACAGAGCATGCATACACGCATATAGCAACAAACTGGATAACCTAAAAGAACTGGACAAGTTCCTAGAAATAAACAAACTACCCAGACTGACTATTCAGCCATTAAAAAGAATGAAATAATGCCATTTGTAGCTACTTGATATTTTGATATATGTATACATTATTAAATAATCACCAAAATCTAAGGCTACCTAACATATCTGTCAGTTTATATAGTCACCATTTCCTTCTTTACTGTCACATTGAGTGAAGTAAGACAAAGAGAAATATCACATGAGATCACTTATATGAGGAATCTAAAAAGAAATGATACAAATGAACTTACAAAGCAGAGAGTTTGCAGGCTTCATGTAATAGTCTTTCCATCCCACCATGTTGCATTGATTTCTGACTCCATTGTTCACACACTTGCTTTCACACCTGCCACATCAACAAACAGTCTTCATCCCTCCTTATCGAGGTCAACTGCCTTTGCCTTAGCTCAGGCCCTCACCGTCTTCTGTCCCCATTCCTTTCCTCCAATCTATTCCTCACAAGGCTGCCAGGGTCAGTGCACAAAAACCAAAGAGGAACTAGCCTCTGTTTATAGACCTATAATGGTCTGCATTGCCTCCAGGGACTAATTCCAAATTCTTCAGATGGTATTCTAGCCTCAAGCTTTGTGACCCTATAGATTGTAGTCCATCAGGCCTCTCTGTGCATGGAATTTTCTGGGCAAGAATACTGGAGTGAGTTGCTGTGTCCTCCTCCAGGGGATTTTCCTGACCCAGGCATCAAACTCATGTCTCTGGAGTCTCCTGCATTAGCAGGCGGATACTTTACCTGAGGCTTCCCAGGTGGCTCAGTGTTTACCGTATTCTTTACGAATCCACCTGCCAATGCAGGAGACTCAGGAGACTTGGGTTCGATGCCTGGGTCAGGAAGATCCCCTGCTGAAGGAAATGGCAACCCACTCTAGTATTCTTGTCTGGAAATTCCATGGACAAAGGAGCCTGGTGGGCTACGGTCCATGTGGTGCCAAGAATTGGACACAACTGGGCACACAGGCACATTTCTTGTCATTCTTTCTCTACCCTCCCTCTTCCCCATATTCATTCCTGCTATGCTGTATAAACAGACTGGTCCCAATTGTGTTGTACTGTGTTCATGTTTCCCAGATCTTTGCTACCCTTTAGAAAATTCATGCTCATGCCCCTTTCTCATCTTAATCAAAAACTGAACTAAATTTCTAAGATCCAATGAAAACATTATGTCCTGTAATCATTGAGGTAGAACCACTCACTCTATTACCAGAAATTTCACCATATCTTGTCATGCTGCTGCTAATAGCTCTCTCATTTTGTGGTTTCTACTTTGATCCATGTGCCTCCCACCAACTGACTGTGAGCAGTTAAGAGAGCAAAAACCAGTCTTTTCATCATCTTTATGTTTCCAGGGCCTCACACTGTGATTGGTGGAGTCCCCAACAATCTTTGTTGCTGCAACTATACAATCCCAAACATCTCTTCTTCATTAAGCACCACACTATTTTGACTGTCAAGTTTTTTCCTAGGTTTATCTCAATAATAAGCTTTTCACTGGAATTTCCTACTGATTTCCACTGTGGATTTTCCACTGTTTCTGTGGAGAATATCCTGGCTTTTATTTTTCACACTGGTATAAAGATCTAACTTACTGTTGTGTTAAGTACTTCTACTCTTTAATGTTTTTACTTTTTGTGGATTTTAAAACATTCTCTAATTTTAGATGACATCATCTTGTATATATTTTAAAAAATCCCAAAGAATCCACTAGAAAACTATTAGAACTAATGAATGAATTCAGCAAGACTGCAGGATACAAGATTAATGTACAAAACCAATTGTATTTCTATACACTAGCAATAAACAATCAGGAAATAAAATTGAGAAAGTAATCTGCAATATCATCAAAAAGAGTAAAATACTAAACACATTGAACAAAAGAAGTTCAAGACTTCAGTTCAGTCGCTCAGTTGTGTCCGACTCTTTGCGACCCCATGAATCACAGCACGCCAGGCCTCCCTGTCCATCACCAACTCCTGGAGTTCACTCAAACTCATGTCCATCGAGTCGGTGATGCCATGCAGCCATCTCATTCTCTGTCATCCCCTTCTCCTCCTGCCCGCAACCCCTCCCAGCATCAGAGTCTTTTCCAGTGAGTCAACTCGTTGCATGAGGTGGCCAAAGTATTGGAGTTTCAGCTTTAGCAAAGACTTATATAATGAAAACAAAACATTTTTGAAAAGAATTAAAAAAGATCTAAATAAAATGGGAAGACATCCCATGTTCATGGATTGGAAGATTCAATATTATGAAGACGGCATTAATCTCCAAATTCCACTGCAGATTCAATGTAATCTTTTTAAAATATCAATCAACTGTGTCTCTTTTTGCATGAAAGTATGAGCCAATCCTAAAATTTCATTAAAATTCAAGGGACTCAAACAGTAAATCTTGAAAAACAAGGACAAAGTTGGAATATTCACATTTCCAAATTTTAGAACTTACTACATAGCTATAATAAGACAATGTGTGATACTGGCTTAAGTACAGATGTATATCAATTGAATACAATTGAAAATCCAGAAATAAACCCACATACTTGCAATCAATTGATTTCAACAAAGAGCCCATAATAACCAAAAATGGAAACAGTCCAACTGCTCATCAACTGATGAATGGATATAAATATGATATATCTATATTACTCAGCAATAAAAAGTAATTAAGTACTGATATATTCCTTGGTAGCTCAGCTGGTAAAGAATCTGCCTGCAATGCAGGAAACCCTGGTTTGATTCCTGGTTCAGGAAGATCTCCTGCAGAAGGGATAGGCTACCCACTCCAGTCTTCTTGGGCTTCCCTGGTAGCTCAGACATTAAGAATCTACCTGCAATGCAGGAGACCTGGGTTTGATCACTGGGTTAGGAAGATCCCCTGGAGGAGGGCATGGCAACCACTCCAGTATTCTCACCTGGAGAATCCTCACTGACAGAGGAGCCTGGTGGGCTATAGTCCATGGGGGTCACAAAAAGTTGGACATGGCTGAGCAACTAACACTTTCACTTTCACTTTTAAATATACAACAGAGATGAACCTCAAACATATTATACTAAAAGAAAGAAGTCACTCACAAATTGTTAATTTCATGAGTGTATAATCTCACATACTGTATGATCTTGTTTATATGACATGTCCAAAATAGGCAAATATATAGAGAAAAGTAGATTTGTGGCTAGTTAAGATTTGGGAGTGAGCAGAGGGATGGAAAGTGATTTATTTTGGAAGTGAAGCAATTGTTCTAAAACTAAATTATAGTGATGGTTACACAGCTCAGCAAATAAAAGAAAAACCATTGAATTGTATACTTTAAATAAGTGAACTTCATTGTATGCAAATTTTATCTCAACAAAGCTGCTAAAAATGATAAATAAACATTACTTATTATCCCTGTGCCCCGATCTCCTAAGTATACACACTTCATTACCATTTCAGGTTAAAAATGGAAAATCAGATATTTAATTTTTCCCTGTTCATACTTCTCCTTCAAGTGGCTCAGTCATGTCTGACTCTTTGAGACATCATGGACTATACAGTCCATGGAATTCTCAAGGTCAGAATACTGGAGTGGGTAGTCTTTCCCTTCTCCAGGGGATCTTCCTAACCCAGGGATTGAACCCAGGTCTTCTGCATTGCAGGCGGATTCTTTATCAACTGAGACACAAGGGGAGCCCAAGAACACTGGCGTGTGTAGCCTATCCTTTCTCCAGTAGATCTTCCTGATCCAGGAATCAAACTGGGGTCTCCTCCATTGCAGACAGATTCTTTACCAACTGAGCTATCAGGGAAGCCCCATACATAAAGGCCTATAATTGTAAGAAAGGCATGACTAAGGATGGGAACTATACATTTTGTCGGATTCCTTACCTATTCCACTCAAAAAATTCAAGCGCTTTTCCTCTATATTATCTTAATGTTCTATGGTAGATCATCTGTTGCTTTCCAACCAAACAATTCCTAGGCACTCATAACTTCTCTCCCTCCTCCTCCTCCTTATTCTCTCTTCTCTCTCTCCAACCTTGCAAAGTAACATCCATTTCCCAAGTTCTCTTCCTTGTTATCACGATGTCTTCTCAGCTCTCCTTGATTCAGAAACACAGAACATTTCTTATATGCTGGCTCTGTGATTACCACTGAAGATCCAAAAATGAATGACTCAATTTCTGTCTTAAAGAAGTTTCAATAAAGGAAATGAATAATATGTGTACATATGTACAAGTGACTATACGACAACATAAAACAATGCAACAGATGCAGTGTGGGAGTATAATTAATTTTAATCAGAAGAGACGGGAAGTTCTCCAAAATCAAACAGTTCTTTACAAATTTGCCAAACTGTCAGTTGACTTCAAAATTCTTCACAGTATCATGAATCAAATTCCAAAGTAAAATGGTAAAGTATGGCTTTAGAGTTGGTCCTTTTTCATAAAGAAGTCTACCGGCTAATTTTATACTCATGTGGAATCTATGGATATTAGACTTAGATCATAAGCTGAAATTCTAATACAAGGAAACAAAAGATTGTGAGGATACTAAACAAATGAAATTACATTTTTAAAGAGCGATCATTTCTGAATCCTAACATGAAACTCTTTCACAGAACACAACAAACAAACAACAACAAAAACTCCAAAGCAAAACAAAACGACATGTCCTACTTCCAAGTAAAGAAATACAGTAAAGGTTTGATCCATTCACTTGTCTACAAGATCCCTGTACAATTCACGCTCTATCTAATGGAGTTATCCTCTAAGACACTGAGAACCACGAGGCAAGCTCAGCTCTCTGGTATCAGGCACAGAGGAACTCTTGACGAATTGGCCACTCTATGGTGTCACTGCCTACTTTCTACTGAACATTCTGATTTATATATCGGCATCATATAAATTAATCTCTCCCAACGCATAGACTCCTGAATCAATTATGGAGTTTTTTGATGTATGAGATACCACTCAAGGTCATCCTAACCCAACATGCAAAATAAAATGAAAAGCAAAGAAGTTTTTCTATAGGGTCTGAGGCCATGAATCCTGCTTCCTGATGTGTCCCCTGAGGACACATCTCTCAGACTTTGGGTTCCATATGCCATGGTATCAATTAATCTCCTGGCCTTTGCAGTTAGCTAATTTTCCTAAGTTACCGATTTCCCACTAGTAGCCTCTTCCACTGGCTGTTGCATCCATATAAGATGCTGTCATCATCTTCATGGTCTTCCTGCTTCTTGCATAGCCTTGTTCAACCCAGAATGACATTTCCTTTGTAGAAATCTCTTTTCAGTTTTCTATTATGTGCTCGGTTCATGTTTGTTTAATGAATGAATAAACCTATTCTATCATCTTTTAGAACTGATGTAAAGGCAAACAGAATAGTTGTTCTACAGTTCATTTATGAGTCAGTTATCTGTGAGTTTTATTACTCTTCTCGGGATTCAAATAGAATGGGTAAAATTCCAACTTTAAAAACCCAAAGGATCAGAGAAATAAAACTTACTGCTATTTTTAATGTCTTTAAAGTGAAAGGCAATAAGAAAACTGCCAAATCAGAATCAGTCTAAAGAAAAAAATTTTTTTTTCTGGGAGTGATTGAAAGGGAGCATAAAAAGATGTCAAGCTGACAGATGGATTACTGCTATTTGAGATTTGCAACCAGAAAACAAGGCCAGGCTGTGGATCTTAGTGTGAAATTGCAAGTCTTCTATCTATTTCAGGAGATCACACTGGAACAGCTTATTTTCTTTCCCAGTCCTCCCCCACTTCTCCTATATACACAGCAACTGTTATACCTGATGACATCTTCAAGGACAGTGCCAAAGATATATTTCTCCAGATTTTCCTTTTCCCAACCTTTTTTTGGGGCGGGGGGGGAAGTGGTGGGGTGGAGCGGTGTGGAACAATTTATAAAAGCTGAAAAGCTTACAAATTTATGTTGCTCTATGGTAAAGAGATAATACCTAATACAGGAGTATATGTTGAAAGGTAAAAACATTGACTGTCTTTAGCATTGTCCAACATCTCTTTTTAGGGTCATTTTCCTCTGAGTGAGCTCACTTTTTACGTACCATACACCATACACACTGTTGTTCATTACTGCTGCCTTTACTCAGACTGTTTGCCTTAACCTTTTTTTTTTTTTCATTTTTCTGACCATTTCCACATGTCTCCTCCCATCAGTATCTATCTTTCTGATTTTCTGACACCAGTAAAAAGAGACACAGCAAGTCCAGGCTCACACTGGGTTTAATATTTGAAAGTATACTCTATGCATTTCTAGTTACTTTCATTTAAACAAATGGCTACTAGGACTTCCCTGGTGGTCCAGTGGCTAAGACTCCATGTTCCCAATGAAGGGGGCCCGGGTTTCAGCCCTGGTCAGGGAACTAGATCCCACATATCACAACTAAAGATCCCACATGCCGCAACTAAGACCTGAAACAGTCAAATAGTAAGAAAAATAAAGAAATGGCTATTGAAACCTATTGCTTTAATCTAATTTAATATATGTAGAAAAGTAGAAATTTGGACAGTGAGGCAAGAAAGTATTGTTCCATCTCAAATTACACTACAGAGGTGACTATTACCCCTCTATATGTGTGCTCAGGCACTCATTCAAGTCCAATTCTCTGCGACCCCATGGACTACAGCCCTCCAGGCTCCTCTGTTCATGGGATTTCCCAGGCAAGAATACTGGAGTGGGTTGCCACTTCCTTCTCCAAGGCATCTTCCTGACCCAGATATTGAACCTGAGTCTCCTGCATCGTCAGGCAGATTCTTCACTGCTGAGCCACCGGGGAAGCCCACCCCTCTGTATAAAGCTGGGCTATGCTTTGATCTTCAAAAGTAAAAATCCAACTTCTACTTGAGTTGAATCATTTATTACTCAAATGTCATAGACTGACATTCTTTTTTTTCCTGGATATTATATTTTCTGACACTCAGATAATTTTAAATATTTTAAATTGTCTTTCATATTAACAGTCTGGTTTTTGGATATGAAACATTCTCAGTGCTCCATCATGAAGCCATGAGCTTAACAGCAAATTCCCATAAGCTACTAATAAAATAGCTCTAGACTTTTAACAGCAGCATTGTCTTCCTTCATTTTCTAAAATCAGTTAATTTAAAAGCCATCAGTGATAGAAATCTTGTACTTTCTTACCATCAAAGGGAAGTCAAGAGAACATGATTCTCATTTCTGTTTATTTATTTTTCTCACTAATTAGTGGTAAAATGACATTGTTGCAAAAATGACGATTGCTCTGGATCTCTGCATGTTGAAACTGGATTCAGTTACTCTTGAAATTGTTTAGATTGCAGATCCTTTGAGAATAAGATGAAAACTCATCCAACTCTCTGTCACACATCCAGATATATGCATTTTGGGGTCATATGTTAGTAATATTTGTTATAAGACCACGTTTAACAGAGCCAGTTCTGGCCCAAGTTTGAATTCCACTTTCACCATTACTAGTTCTGCAACCTTGGGAACATCATTAAATCTCTCTAAACTTCAGTTCCTTACTCACTAAATAGGGAAAATAACACCTACTCCATAGGGTTATTGTCAATTTAAATATTTGTGAGACTCTGATTCTGGGAGGGATTGGGGGCAGGAGGAGAAGGGGACGACAGAGAATGAGATGGCTGGATGGCATCACTGACTCAATAGACATGAGTCTGAGTGAACTCCGGGAGTTGGTGATGGACACGGAGGCCTGGCGTGCTGTGATTCATGGGGTTGCAAAGAGTCAGACACGACTGAGCGACTGAACTGAACTGAACCGAACCTGGAAATCTGCATTTTTTCTTAAAACAAGAATTGTGCTTCCTACTGAATAAACTGATATAACAGATATTAAAAAAAAAATCAAATAATGAAAAAATAATTTGTAAAAGTACTGAACTCAGTGTTTGGCCTATAGCAGAAGGCCCTCGATAAATGACAGGTTAACATAAATTGAAGAAGCTAAAAAAAAAAATCTAAGCCAAACAATTCACTGGATTAGGTTATTTCTAAAGTTCTGTTCTACGCATTTTAAAAAAAAATTTTTTTCTTTTTCTTTTTAGAGCATTTGTATGTCCACAGCAAAACTGTGTGAAGGTACAGAGATTTCCCATATCCCCACCCCCACACTTGCCTAGATTCCCCCAACACCCCCACCCCCAGGATAGTAGTACATTTGTTACAACTAGTCAACCTACATTGACAGGCCACTGTTATTAAAATCCACAATTTACATTAGAGTTCACTCTTGGTGTTGTACGTTCCATGAATTTGAACAAATGCTTAACGACATGCATCCTGTTATATGTTATATATATCACACAGAGTAGTAGTCTCCCTGCCCTAAAAATCCTCTGTGCTCTGCCTATTCATCATTTCCTCCCTCCAACCCCTGGTAACAATTGCCTTTTTACCATCTTCATAGTTTTCCTTTTCCAGAGTATCATATAGTTGAAATCGGATAGTGTATAGTCTTTTCAGAATGGCTTCTTCCTTTTGGTAACAGGTATTTTCTCACCATGCCTCGACATGGCTTGATAGCTCATTTATTTTTAAAGCAGGATAAATTCCATTGTATGAATGTAGCACGGTTTATCCATTCACCTACTAAAGGACATTCGTTTGCTTCTAAGTTTTGGCAGTTGTGAATAAAGTTGCTATAAGTATCCAGGTGTTGGGTTTTGGTATGGATATGTTTTCATCTCCTTTTGGGTAAATGTCAGGGAGGGAAATTACTGGACTGTACAGTAAGAGTACGTTTACTTTTGTAAGAAACCACCAAACATATCAGATATGTCTTTTGCAAATATTTTCTCCTACTCTGTGTCTTGTCTTGTCATTCACTCAACATCATCTTTCACAGAGCAGAAGAATTTTATTTTAGTGAAGTCCAGCTTGTCACTTCTTTCATGGACGATGTCTCTGGTATGGTGCCTCAAAAGTCATTGCCAAATCATCTAGATTTTCTCCTATGCTACTTCCTACGAGTTTTATCATTTTGCAGTTTACATTGATGTTTTTCATCCATTTTGAGTTAATTTTTGTGAAGAGCAACCTGTGTCTAGAGCAATTTTTTTTTGCATGTGGGTGTTAGGTTGTTCCAGTTGGTGTTTAATTTTATGTATAAAGAAATCATATTTATTGATTTCTACAGCATAGTATTTAAGTCTATATTTACCAAGCAAGCATCACAGAGAGTTGCTTTTCAACATATTCTTTCGGGATAAGTTAGAGGGCTGGATGAGGGGGAAGTCTCTCTTACAAGTTGAGGATGCACTGTATACTAGGTTTTCTTCAAGATTTACAATGTTCATATCATATTAAAAGATCTGATGAGTCCCAAAATAAAGAGAGTCTCTTCAAGGGTTGTCTCTGTGATTCTTAAACTTATTTCACTGGGTTTACTCACTTTTTGCCCCCAGTCCTACCAATTTCTCCAAGAATTAATGTTCCTAAACACACTTCAGGAAATGTTTTTCTGGTCTGGTATTCTTTGTGCTCCTTTAAATCTCGTCTTCATCAAGGAATTACTTTCTTATTTGCATGCATCCTAAATCGCTTCGTTTGTGTCTGACCCTCTCGACTACAGCCCATCAGCCTCCTCTGTCCATGGGATTCTTTAGGCAAGAATACTACAGTGGATTGCCATGCCCTCCTCCAGGGGATCTTCCTGACTCAGGGATCGAACCCACGTCTCTTATGTCTCCTGTATTATCAGGAGGGTTCTTAACTACTAGCGCCTTTAGGGGGCATTATGTACAGTGGGGGATTCCCTGGTAGCTCAGCTGGTAAAGAATCCACTTGCAATGCAGGAGACCCCAGTTTGATTCCTGGGTTGGGAAGATCCCCTGGAGAAGGGATAGGCTAATCACCCCAGTATTCTTGAGTTTCCCTGGTGGCTCAGATGATAAAGAATCCACCTCAATGAGGGAGACCTAGGCTTGATCCCTAGGTTGGGAAGATCCCTTGGAGGAGGGCATGGCAACCTACTCCAGTATTCCTGCCTGGAGAATCCCTATGGACAGAGAAGCCTGACAGGCTACAGTCATCGGGTTGCAAAGACTCGACATGACTAAGCAACTGCAGCACAGCATAGCATGTACAGTGGACATTAGAATTGTTGGAATATTAAGTACATATAAAATAGCTATGCAAGATGGGTGAACTCAGTGCTATATTTTGTGCATGGACGTCCACAAGACCAATCAATCAAATTTTTTTGTACACTGAATATTAGCGGCTAATTATGCTTGCGGTCAAATGCAGCAAGATACTGGAGAAGACTCTTGAGAGTCCCTTGTACCGCCAGGAGATCCAACTAGTCCATTCTAAGGGAGATCGATCCTGGGTGTTCATTGGACGGACTGATGCTAAAGCTGAAGCTGCAATACTTTGGCCACCTCATGCGACGAGTTGACTCACTGGAAAAGACTCTGATGCTGGGAAAGGTTGGGGGCGGGAGGAGAAGGGGACGACCTAGAATGAGATGGCTGGATGGCATCACTGACTCTGTGGACATGAGTTTGAGTGAACTCCGGGATTTGGTGATGGACAGGGAGGCCTGGCGTGCTGTGATTCATGGGGTCGCGGAGAGTCGGACACGACTGAGCGACTGAACTGAACTGAACACCTTGTTAAAACTTGCCCCTTAGTCACAACAGTTGCCCCTTACAAATATAGAATATTTAACTTAGTTCTTCATCCATAGAGACACATGGCTGACATCCATTTAGTTATATCATCAAAGTATTCAATTGAGAGCTATGGAAAACAATTTGGAAGCTATAAATAGCCACTGAATTGATGTGTGTTAGATTATCATGCTGGCATTGGCTGCCCTGAATGTTTGACGTGGAAATCTGGGTTATCACATAAGATTTGGAATACTGACTTGATACTATCCAACCCTGTCTAACTAGACTAAAATCTAACACAGAAAATTTCAATTCCTTCTCTTTTAGTCAATCAGGATCTTCCAAATATCTTGTTACCTTCCTCTTTGCCACTTTATCTAGACATATATGATATTTCTGCACTACTGATCTTAATTGTTACCAGAAACTTGGATTATAGAGGCAGGAAATGAAATATTGACAAAAAAGTGAGAAAGAAAGCTCAGGGGAAAAGCCAACAAAAACATTAAAAAGAGATAAGAACTGAAAAAAATCCACAAAAACCTAACTGAAGGGAAAGCAGTTTAGTTTCTGGGGTTGAAAGCATGAGTAGAAAACATAGAAATGTGTTTTGAACATTCAGAAGAATTATTATACATATTTTATGGAGGAAAAACTCAAAACAGAGAAGAGACTCCAAAATGCTGTCATATGCAAACAATATACACTAGAAATAAAAAACTCCATCTTGCAACTCAACAAAATAACTGGGTGAAAGTTCTTGGTTTCTAAGAATATATACATATACATATGCTGCTGCTACTGCTACTGCTGCTAAGTTGCTTCAGTCGTGTCCGACTCTGTGCGACCCCATAGACGGCAGCCCACCAGGCTCCGCCATCCCTGGGATTCTCCAAGCAAGAACACTGGAGTGGGTTGCCATTTCCTTCTCCAGTGCGTGAAAGTGAAAAGTG
Source organism: Moschus berezovskii (assembly GCF_049115385.1). Taxonomy (NCBI): domain Eukaryota; kingdom Metazoa; phylum Chordata; class Mammalia; order Artiodactyla; family Moschidae; genus Moschus; species Moschus berezovskii. The sequence goes on along the minus strand of NC_142469.1, from coordinate 92,566,356 downwards.
AAAGTGAAGTTGCTCAGTCATGTCCGACTAGTAGCAACCCCATGGACTGTACCTCACCAGGCTCCTCTGTCCATGGGATTTTCTAGGCAAGAGTACTGAAGTGGCTTGCCATTGCCTTAAATACATATATGTATATTAGCACTTGCTTACGTTTTACAGGCAATTTCAGGACCAAATTTCCAAGAAATACTTTCCTTGGATAAAATTTTTATATTTAAAAAAATATGTACAGTAAGGCAAAGGCCTATTTCTCGCTCCTTTGAACCTCAGAATTCTGCAGACACCAGTTTACATTGGTGCTGTGATTTTACAAGTTGCTTAGCAGGATTTTGCTCCATCAAGCAAGACCACAGATAAAAAAAAAAAATTGAAGTCACACACTACATCATAACTGGAAACAACAAAACATTTAAAAGGTCTTTTGTATAACATATTGCAAGTCGCCAGCTGTTTTTCTGATCCACAGAGCAAATCCTGCACTGAAAGACTGCTGCCCAGAAGGCATGCGCTGACATTGATTTGAATCCACCAGCTCTCCCAGTGGATCAGACAGCATCTACGCTCTGGAATCAGTATTGCTATCACATACTCATCTGTCGCCTCATGGGACAAGAGCTGCAAGAAATATGAAGGGAAATTGCTCCCGTTAGGGGACAGCTACATTTATTTCTGTAAAAAGAAAAAAAAAAAAAAAAGAAGCCACCACCTACAGTGTGCATGTTAAAAGGATGCCTAACTAAAAAAGAAGCTACCCTTTTCTGCCCAATTATTAATACGCTCAGCAGAATAATACATTATTTTTGCTTCCCAGCTCCACTCTTAGCCTTCCTTGGGGTTGAGCTAACCAAGTTCTTTTCAAGGCCCCGCACAAGTGATTTGTCTTCTCAGAAACTCACCCCCAAAGACATTTCAGAAAAATGTCCGCAGTGGCTGCCACTTTTGCCTTTGTGTCCGTGTCCATCCTTGTGAGGACACCCGCCAAAGGAAAGACTCTTCTACTCGATGAATCGGATTCAGGGATGTTTCTACATTTTTATTTATTCTCCAATTTCCAGGATGGCCCTTCAATTTGAAGGACTGCCACTATTTGAGGGAAAGCAATTTCAAATTTTAACTTGATTTTCTAAGCCAAAAATAAAGTGGCTTCACTTGATGGAAAGTGGTGTCATTCTCCTAAGAGTTCATTAGCCCTCTGAGCTTTCACTGCTTCCCATGGATAGCAGGACACTGACTCCCAGTAAATGTACGTCAAGCTCAGTAATTCCAAATACCCTGACTTAAGCCTAGGCTCACAGAGAAACACTGCCCTCAATACCAAACCACTTACATCCATCCATCCTTCCTTCCTTCCATCTATTTATCCAACAAATATTTATTAAGTACCCATTAGTGGTGGTGGTTTAGTCACTAAGTCATGTCCGACTCTTGCAACCCCCATGAACTGAAGCCCACCAGGCTCCTCTATCCATGGGACTTCCCAGACAAGAAAACTGGAGTGGGTTACTATGCCCTTCTCCATTAAATACTCATTATGTACCTGAAAATACAGCCATGGATAAATAGGCAAGACTTCTGCTGTCATAGCATTTACCATGTAGGGGGAAAGTGCAAGTGTTCATAGGATGTTACCTTTGAAACACTGTGATACAATCGTGGTTGTTATTCTTAAAAGCTTTACCTTAATTCTCTGCTTTTCTTTGTGCATACTATGCAGGAAAATGCTCAGAACAACATCTTCAGTTTAAGAATATAAAATATATTTAGAAGAGCAAAGATGACATTTAGCCTCAATGCTATAGCCCATCAAATATTCTAAAACAGAGAAGAATCTTAACAGAAGAACTCATAAATACATTTAATATATAATACTAACCAGAGTGATGGAAGCACTCTGCATCCAACCGGTGTCTGCATGATGAATTGTTGACCAAGTATTTCATTCAGAAAAAGGCAAAATAAATTCTTGTGCCTTTCAGACCAGAAAGAAAGCTATCATTAAATGCAAAGCTTGTTTAGCAAAAATAAATTCAATAGTCACAGTAGCAAGAGCCTCTTGGGAATAACAGGTCATTAGAAGCTTTTAAGATTCTCATAACAGATGACATTCCCTTAGGTCCTTTTCAGTCCCAACTTGGCCCAAGTCATTCTCTTTCTTTGGCTGTTTTTTAAGTCAGTAGGCTGCAGTATAATACATCTTGACATCATAACCTAAAATATCAGATCAGCTCAATTGTTATGCAAGTAATGTTGCTTTGCAAATGACTGCTGCGAGACGGGATGCTACCCAATGAAGACGAAAATGCGTGCCACGTCCACTCCCTGCCGCCCGTGGCTTAATCTGAAATAACATCTGTGAAGGAACATGTGACACTTCAATCCAGCAATGCATGTGATGGGCAGAAGTATCTGTAATAAAATTTCTAGTCCAAGGGGATTAGGACACTGCAGTTTTCGCCTCTGCCTGTCTCTATTCTCACCACCCCACCTCTGCCCACCTTCCTCAGGAAAGGGAGCAGGTAGGAGTCAGCTCGCTGACTGGAAAGCAGCACTGTACAGCGTTCACCAAGATCAGGATTCCAACAGCAGCCATGGTTCCTCCTCTGGGAGCAAGAGTTTAAACCCTCTTAGAATCTCAAGAAGGCTACCAACAAAATGATTTTTTCTGTGCAAACCTAATTGAAAAAAGGATTGAATTAAAAAAAATTATATTATGTAGAGCCTTCCACAGTGGGCGTCCCAAGTGACACAGTAGTAAAGAATCTGCCTGCCAATGCAGAAGACTGAACAGACATGGGTTCGATCCCTGGGCTGAGAAGATCTCCTGGAGAAGGGAATGGCTGCCTGCTCCAGTATTCTTGTCTGGGAAATCCTATGGACAGAGGAGTCTGGCGGGCTACAGTCCATGGAGTCACAAGTGACTTAGTGACTGAGCATGCTCATACCCCAGCAGGCGGTCCAGTGGTTAAGACTCTGCCTTCCAATGCTGGAAGTGGGTATGGGTTCGATTCCTGCCAGGGGAACTAAGATCCCATATGCTGCAGGGCGTCACAAAAAAATTAAAAAAGAAATAACTATATGTGGTAATTAGTATCTATGAGAATTGATAATCATGAAGCATAATCTTTTTTCTTTTTTATAATTTATTTGGAAGCATCAAATCATGTATTTAATGAGACTTGCAGAGAATCACAGGAGTTGTCGGGCAACTGATTGATAAAGTATAGAAGAAGAATGGCAGAGGGACAGATCTGAGAAATATTTCTTGGAAGTACATACTCTGAGCATGCCTATGTCTGCTTTTAAGGATCCTCTTAGAATAAAACACTGGAAAAACATACATGCATATGGATGCAAAAATATCAGAAGAATTCCTTGGAAGTTTCTCATATTTCCATCATTTCCTGGCATGTGCTGCCAAGATGCCTTTGGGCTTCATAATGTGTCTATTATCATCAACCGCTCCTTGTATATTAATAAGAAGATCCAGGCTGCTTAAATGGTGAATGAAGCTTAAATTCATCACAGCCTCCACTTAGTGATAAGCCTGCATTTCTGTACTTATCACAGCAGAAGGTCTCAGAAACACTTGGTGCAGGGTGGGCACTTAATTAAAATGATTATCATTTTCGAAAGGAAAAGGACAGAAAATGGGCCTAATGCACAGTGCTCCTTGAGCAGCCATTGCAGGAGGTTCTACAGAGGTAACAGAAGAAGACTGTCTGATTCTGTGGCTTCTTTATGGTGTCGCAGTGGTCTATCTCGTCCCCAGTCACAATCAGCTTAATACCAGGGCATCTGAGCAAACTTCTTGAGCTTGAGAGGATGTATCCCTAAGTCCTGTCTCAGGGAATGAATGAAAGAAATGAATGCGTGAATGATCGATAACATTGTGGCAGGCATCACTCTTAATTACAGCTAGGAAAAGATGAAGGGCAGTGAGAGAGGTTTTAGGGGAGGGCTTCTCAGGTGGTTCAGTGGTAAAGAATCCGCCTGCCAAGGCAGGAGATACAGGAGACTCAGGTTTGATCCCTGGATTGGGAAGAAACCCTTAAGGGGGAAATGGCAACCCACCCCAGTATTCTTGCCGGGAGAATCCAATGGACAGAGGAGCCGCGCAGGCTATAGTCCATGGGGTCGCAAAGAGTTGGACATGACTGTGAGCATTCACACATATCCCTTCTGCCCACCCTCCTTGGGGCAGATCTCAGGATTGTACATTGGCACATAGGATTGTAGTCTCCATGCCCAGCAGGAAGTGAAAATGGGGTCAATGAATAGTCAGTCTTTGTCATGAAAGGAAAGGATTCAAATGTCCAGCCTCTCTTTCTATCTCATTGATGGCTACCACTCTCCAGAGGCTCTGCCACCTCTCGAGCAGGTGGCCTCTCCCCCTCAAGTTAGAAGGAGTCTCAAACATAAAAGCCAACTGGGGAGACTTGAATGACAACAAAGAAAGAGGGAGATCAGAAATTCCTATGAAGGATGCTTTTCATTGCGTTCAGTGTGTGTTCAGACATGATGAGAGCAGTAAGGTTTTCAATTTAAATTCTTTCTGAAATAGAAGAACATTACTATGAAGAGATACTTTTCAGAAAGCCAAGTGCCTTCCATCTATCACCTTGCTGTGTTTCAAAGCGTTCCTGCTCACCATCTCTGCATCCCAGGAACTGAGCAGAAGACGGTCTGCACGACTATTCTGCCCTTCACCTGCCAATCCAGAACGAGAATATCCTTAAATTCTCACCCAGTCTTGCCTTACTGAGATGACTGTTATTTTTTAGCAGCTCTATTTAGAATGTTTAACTATCCTGGGGACTCCTCCACCTGCTCCACAGTCTGTCGATTTTCTTAGTTTCTTTACCTTTTGTTCTTTTCAATTTCACAACCATTGCCTGATCTCTTAGTAAAATTCTGTTCTCATAAGCCTCCTTGGGAAACTCAAACATTCCATCCCTGTCATGCTTGCCCACTCCTCTTTGGTCTGTAACACAAATAACCTGCCTCTTCTTCTCCCTTTGGGCATCACTGTCATTCTCTTTCCTGTTCTTTCTTTTCTGATTGTTCTCAGAATGCTATTTACCTTCCTCCCCCGACATGGGATGAATCTCAAGGGCCTCAGTTCTTGTCCCACTGCATCTTCCTCCCATTTTTCTACCATAGAAATGTCAAGGACCACAGCCATAGCCTTCATTTGTCATCTCCTATCTATCTTCACTGCTTACTGATCACTGCCCACCCCCAACTTGAGGGTCCTGCCTTTGCAGTTTTCTCCAAATTGGAGAAGCACAGTACCATCCTCTGGGCTGCCTATATTGATATTTCTTTATCGAGAATAGGAACGAATTGAACACTTATTATATTTAATGTGTGACTTGACAGTACTACATGTCTATAGTGGACTAAAAGAATATAAAACTCATCTCAAATAAGGTGGTCTTGATACAGATGAAACTAAGCAAGAACTGTCAAGAAGACTCTTGAGAGTCCCTTAGACTGCAAGATCAAACCAGTCAGACCTAAAGGAAACCAACCCTGAGTATTCACTGGAAGGACTGATGCTATAGCTGAAGCTCCAATACTTTGACCACCTGATGTGAAGAGCTGACTCACTGGAAAAGACCCTGATGCTGGGAAAGATTGAAGGTAGGAGGAGAAGGGGGCAGCAGAGGATGAGATGGTTAGATAGCATCACTGACTCAATGGACACGAATTTGAGCAAACTCCGGGAGATAGTGGAGGACAGGGGAGCCTGGCGTGCTGCGGTCCATGGGGTTGCAAAGAGTCGGACACGACTGAGCGACTGAACTGAACCGAACTGGGAATTACACCAGCTGCTCCCCCATCTGGCTCTCAAGCCTTGGACTGAATTATGCCATCAGCTTTCCTGGGTCTGCAGCTTGCAATGGCAGAGATGGGACTTCTCGGCCTCCGTCACCATGTGAGCCAATCCCTGTGGTAAATCTTCTACTATACATCTATGTCTCTGTCTCTATATCCATAACCCTATCTATCCTATTGGTTTTGTTTCTCTGGAGAACCCCGACGGACACACCAGGTCCCTCACCTTTCCTGGGCATCTTTCCAGCATTAATCAAAGGTTTGTCGAGCCATCCAGCCACCAAAGCTCTCCCCCGGCTCAGACTGAGCAGATCACAGTTGGATGGAGGAGCAGGGGGTGCTCATTGCTTCTCCCCTGTGCTCTTCTGCTCCCCTCCGAGAGCTCCCCCTACCTCTCCAGGCTTGGATGGAAAAGAGGAAGGAAAGGGCCCCAAGACGTTCCTCCTTGGTCCAGCAGCAGGGTGACCCCAGTGAAGGTTAAGTTTGATCACATCAAGTTCTCCGAGGTCCTCAGAGCCTTCCCATTGCACTCAAGGGAAACAACACCATCTTTCCCGATGGCCCACCAGGCCCTCTGAGATCTGGTCCCACTCACCCTTGACCTCATCTTCAACAACCTCCTGCCCCAGCTCACTCTGATCCAGCCAAGCAGGTTGATGAGCTGTTGCTGAAATATGCCAGGAAGCCTCCCGCTTTGGGAGCTCTGCGCGGTCTAGTCCCTCTGCCTGGACTCTCCTTCTCATAGACGCCCACATGACTCGTTCCTTCACTAGCTCACGCCCCATGTCGCTGAGTACTTTATTTAAAATTGCACCCTTCTGTGATTCTCAACCCAGAGCTTTCTATGTTTCCCCACCACTCTTTCCACTTTCTGATGCACCATATCATTAACATTAATTTTACTTATCTTTCATTCTTATGTATTGAAGAGGACAATGCGATTCAATACATAAATTCCAACACTTTACTGACTGGAAGTGAACGAAGATAATACATTTAAACAAAACGTGCAATGAACTAAGCAAAGTTGGAAGACTTCTCGGTGGCTCAGAGGTAAAGAACATGCCTGCAATGAAAGAGACACAGGTTCCATATCTGGGTCTGGAAGATAACCTAGAGAAGGAAATGGCAACCCACTGTAGCATGTTTGCCTGGGAAATCCTGTAGACAGAGGAGCCTGGCAGGCTACAGTCAGTCCATGGGGTTGCAAAGCATCGGACACAACTTAGGGACTAAACAGCAACAACAGAGCAGAGTTGGTCCGTTTATATTAATAAATATGGCATAATAAGCCAGACCACCTTTCTTTGCTCTAAAACCCTTTTATGGCCACAATCTACCTGTTCATACCTCTTTCCCCTCAACTTACCACACACATTCTCCCCTCCAGTGCCACACACTGACTCAAGCACATTATTAGTAACCTTCCTTTTCTCACACTGCTTTTTCCTTCTCCTAAAGTATTTTTCCTCTTTCTCTCTGCTTATCCAAATACTAAATTTTTAAAAGGACTTCCCACGGTTCCTCTTCTCTATGAAACAGGAAAGTGAGCAAATATTCATGAAGCACATACTATATACCAACAAAAATAATGACACATTGTTTTGTTTAATTCTCTCAACACTCCTGTCATGTAAGTATTCCTAGTCCATTAAGTGCGCACTGCGCTCAAGTAACTTGCCCAAGGAGGGTCCCATGACTATCAGGGCTGGGATCCAAGTGCAGTCTGAAATCCCTAAGTGTCACACATATTCTGTGTGGCCATGATGCTTTCAACCCCTATTCTTCAAGGATTCCTCTGAACCATATTTCAAATCCCACACCTCTACTTCACAGTGGTTCAACTTATGATTTTTTGACTCTACGGTGATGTGAAAGTGATATGCATTCTGTAAGAATGATACCTCAGATTTGGAATTTGGAACTTTTCCCAGGCATTGAGCCATGTTCCCAGCCAGTCAGGCCTTCACAAGTGTGAACAACTGGTGCACTTATAACCATTCTGTTTTTCAGTTTTAGTACAGTGTTCAATACATTGCATGAGATCCTCAAGACTTCATTATAAAAGAGGCTTTGTATTAGATGATTTTGCTGAACTGTAAGCTAATGCAAGTGTTCTAAGCACACTGAAGATAGGTTCAGCCACGCCATGATGCTGGTAGTGGGTGTATTCAATGCAGTCCTCATAAACTGAGAGGTACCTGTGTTGTCTTGGGCTTGTCCCTCTCATTGTTGTTTAACTTTGTATGTGCACTTGCAGAGCTCATGACTATGATGCTTCCTGTTTCCCTGGAACTAGCCCAGTGTTCCTCTTTAACATTGGTAGGATGGCCAGAGCCCATGAAGGAAGAGGAGTCATTGTAGAGCTGAAAGGGGAACTTGAAGCACTGAACTTTGAAAGAAAAAAAAAATAGGTTACAATGGAGGAAATGATCCCTAAGTTCAAACAAGGCAAATAAGAAAAAAAAGATAAGAATCAGACTGGATTTCCTGATTTGGAGTAATATCATTTAAGCTTCTAGTGAAAGAGACTTTAGTGGGCTATTGAAGATAGAAACCAGATTCCTGTGAGTTCAAGAGTGAATAATAGGTGAGGAAATGGAGATGGCAAGAATAGAATACTCTTTCCAGAGTATTTACTTTTGAGAAGTGGAGAGAAATTGTATAACATCTGAAGGGAGAATGCTTTCAGGACCAGGGACATAAGAGGAGAGAGGAAAGGCAGGGGAAGAAGGAAGGAAGGAAGTTAAGATGTAAAGAAGGCAGGAAACAAGGAAGGAAGGGAGGAAGACGAATAGCCTGCAGTGATAATTATGATAATAGGACGCTTTGCTTATGTTTCTAGAATTCCATGAGATGCCTGCCTTGAGGCTATTATGCTTCAGAGGACACCGAACATGGGACCTGTCAGTGGTTAACGTGCTCCCAAACCCCTTTGCCCAACCTCTCCAATTAAAAAGACCTGAATCATTTAAATTTTTCTAAACACACTGTGTATAATAGGATTTCCTTTTGTACGTTCAGCTGTTCGCTTTTGCCTTTCATAAACGTGGAAAAGGAGAATTTTGATATGGTAACGCAGCTGACTTTCTGAAGACTCAAGAATAAGGTCACCGTCATGAAATCAAGTTCAGGAGCCATCACAGAAACCAAGTTCAACATCTTGGATTATTTTGAGTATTGCCAAGGAGTGGGCAAAGATACACCCATCTGAATGCAGAGTCCCAAAGAATAGCAAGGAGAGATAAGAAAGCCTTCCTCAGTGATCAATGCAAAGAAACAGAGGAAAACAATAGAATGGAAAAGATGAGAGATTTATTTCAAGAAAATTAGAGATACCAAGGAACATTTCATGCAAAGATGGGCTCAATAAAGGACAGAAATGGTATGGACCTAACAGAAGCATAAGATTTATTAAGAAGAGGTATAAGAATACACAGAATAACTATACAAAAAAAGATCTTCATGACCCAGATAACCATGATGGTGTGATCACTCACCTAGAGTCAGACATCCTGGAATGCGAAGTCAAGTAGGCCTTAGGAAGCATGACTATGAACGAAGGTAGTGGAGGTGATGGAATTCCAGTTGAGCTGTTTCAAATCCTAAAAGATGATGCTGTGAAAGTGCTGCACTCAATATGCCAGCAAATTTGGAAAACTCAGCAGTGGTCACAGGACTGGAAAAGGTCAGTTTTCATTCCAATCCCAAAGAAAGGCAATGCCAAACAATGCTCAAACTACAGCACAATTGCACTCATTTCACATGCTAGCAAAGTAATACTCAAAATTCTCCAAGCCAGGCTTCAGCAATACGTGAACTGTGAACTTCCAGATGTTCAAACTGGATTTACAGAAGGCAGAGGAACCAGAGATCAAATTGCTAACATCCATTGGATCATCTAAAAAGCAAGAGAGTTCCAGAAAAACATCTACTTCTGCTTTATTGACCACATCAAAGCCTTTGACTGTGTGGATCACAACAAACTGTGGAAAATTCTTAAAGAGATGGGATTACCAGATGACTTGACCTGACTCTTGAGAAACCTATATGCAGTTCAGGAAGCAACAGTTAGAACTGGACATGGAACAACAGACTGGTTCCAAATAGGGAAAGGAGTACGTCAAGGCTATATATTGTCACCCTGCTTATTTAAGTTATATGCAGAGGACATCATGAGAAACGCTGGGCTGGATGAAGCACAAGCTGGAATCAAGTTTGCCGGGAGAAACATCAATAACCTCAGATATGCAGATGACACCACCTTTATGGCAAAAAGTGAAGAACTAAAGAGCCTCTTGATGAAAATGAAAGAGGAGAGTGAAAAAGTTGGCTTAAAACTCAACATTCAGAAAACTAAGATCATGGCATCTGGTCCCACCACTTCATGGCAAATAGATGGGGAAACAGTGGAAACAGTGACAGACTTTACTTTGGGGGGCTCCAAAATTACTGCAGATGGTGACTGCAGCCATGAAATTAAAAGACGCTTGCTCCTTGGAAGGAAAGTTATGACCAACCTAGACAGCATATTAAAAAGCAGAGACGTTGCTTTGCCAACAAAGATCTGTTTAGTCAAAGCTATGGTTTTTCCAGTCGTCATGTATGGATGTGAGAGTTGGACTATAAAGAAAGCTGAGCACCGAAGAATTGATGCTTTTGAACTGTAGTGCTGGAGAAGACTCTTGAGAGTCCCTTGGACTGCAAGGAGACCCAACCAGTCCATCCTAAAGGAAATCAGTCCTGAATATTCATTGGAAGGATTGATGCTGAAGTTGAAGCTCCAATACTTTGGCCACCTGATGTGGAGAATTGACTCATTTGAAAAGACCCTGATGCTGGGAAAGAGTGAAGGCGGGAGGAGAGGGGATGACAGAGGATGAGATGGTTGGATGGCATCACTGACTCGATGGACATGAGTTTGAGCAAGCTCCGGGAGTTGGTGATGGACAGGGAGGCCTGGCGTGCTGCAGTCCATGTGGTCGCCAAAAGTCGGACACAACTAAGCGACTGAACTAAACTGACTGAAGGAGTGGGCAGCCAGTCATCCCTCCTTTGAATGCCAACGTGGTGAGAGGAACCTGAAGAGGTGAGGTGTAGGATCATCCATGATGGGCATGATTTACCAGTTGCCTTGTTTTTAAAGGAACAGAGGCAAGAAAGCTGGAGTATATATCGTAAGCCCGAGTGTGATCTATAACCTGGCATCCACAGAGCATATTTATGGGTCCTTGAGGGATGGAAGCCAAACTCTGATATCATTACCTCTTCAATACGGCAAAGGTTAAAGTGCTAAACCTAATGTAACTTTGCAGTTTTATAAGACAAAGATGTTGGGAGTATGTTACTTAATGATCACACTTTGATTTAAAGATACAAGCAGTATGCTTAGGGCCCTGTCTTGGTCTCCAACAGCATGAGCTGCAGCCGTAAAGCATGGGCAGTGACAGATGGTTATTAGCACGAAGAAATCTCCTAAAGGACTCGAACAGGCTCAGAAGTTTCACAAAATGAACCAGAATCAGTGAATTCCCAAAGTGTAGAGGGAGCACCAGAGGGCAAGGGGATTAATGGGAGACAGTTGGGAAACAAAGGTCAAAAAGCTGCAGATAACACATTCTCCGTTTATTAAACAGCCTCTAATTAGGACTGGTCTGGTGCAAGTGAACAGAGGCATAGCCCAGTCAATAGCTCACACTGGAATTCTGCTTAAAGAAAAAGTAACATTATAATAATAAAAAGAAGAAAGACCAAAAAAATGTTACATCCTAGAAACCTTCAAATGTCTGGAAAATTTTTACAGCAACAAAAAAGCAAACCTAAAAACCATGGTAGAGGGGCACACTGTTTCAGCCAGTTGAATTAAGCTGTTGTTATGAAATCACAATTTTTCTCACTCTTCCAGCTCTTTGGACATTCCCTATGTAAATAATGCTGACGGCTTTTAATTTTAAAAAAATTAAGCATAAGAATTAAAAAGACTATGGGGGTTCCCCAACATTCCCCTACTAATTGTTACTCTGAAGCAAGAGAGAGCTGAACAACAGGGAATAGAACATATTCCTACTCTAAGCGCTCCTAAAGGTGGTCTGTTTAACATGTATGTATTCATGATATTTATATATAAACACAAACAATTTCCTCTAATTGCAACTTAAGAAGAATAGGTTCCCAGCAGAAAACTACAGTAGAAACTAGAAAGGGATATAAATTATTCTTGAATCAAAATGTTCACACAGGAATTAAACAAATACCCCAAAAAACAAGCCTTTCCCCATTAGTCTACTTTCTCACCACAGGAAGGCTGGGAGTATCTTTTAACACCAGGACAGGTACCAGATGATTAATTAGAAAAGGCCTTGGAGAAATTGTAGATTAGCGTCTAATAATAAAAATACTTTTCAACTGCAAAGAAATAAAAGTGAGAGTGGCTCATGCTTTCAACACCTGAGCTGGGCAGCTGGTGGAGAGAAACCACAGAGGTTACCCAGCATCAGGCATCCCAGGAAACAGCTAAGAAGGCACAGGGGACTTTATTATTGGTACTTCGCTTATATCTAAGAGAATGGGAAGCAGGCTGGGGCTGAATCACAAAGGAAAACATTGTAGCACAAAGCAGTGTCTGAACTTTAAAGAGGTATAGTATAAATAGCAATGGAACAGGGAATAAAAACATAGGAAAAACATATAAGAAAAATTGCTGTTAAATAATTAAGGTCGAATAGTAAACAGGACACATAAATACAATGCCAGCTATTTTCCATAAAAGTAGTATCACATATAAAGTCAAATACAATGAACTCAATACTGTAAGGAGGGTGTCTTTCTTTTAAATGCAGTTTTTAAGACGCAATGTTTTAACATTCCACAACTTAAAATGTTTCTCTTAATGGCCTGAATTCCAGTTAACAAAGTTTGTCAACATCCCAGTCATCAACCAGATGGCCTGGAAATAGAGCTCACTTCAAGGGTCTGAAACGATCTAACGTTTCAGATATCTAGAGATTTCCAGTCCTGTGTCCGAAGCATTTTGGTGGTGGTAGATATACAAACTGCTCTGACTTTTGTGGGTTTGGAAGCTGCACCTAGATTAAGCCTCTGTGTCCTCATATCATATTTTACCAAGGTGACAGAAAAGGAGAGGTCCCCTGAGGTCCAGTGTTCCAAGGACAACAAACAAAACAGCATAACTTCCAATAGATTGAATGAATCTGCTCACTGGTGGCAATTATCAGGGTGAAAAAGCATGTCCAAAAAAAAAAGAAAGAAAGAAAATAACAAATAAATGAAAAACTTGACTGGTCAATATTAAAAAGGAACTATCCACCTGCAGTACAGGAGACCCTGGTTCGATTCCTGGGTTGGGAAGATCCCCTGGAGAAGGGATAGGTTACCCATTCCAGTATTCTTGGGCTTCCCTGGTGGCTCAGAGAGTAAAGAATCTGCCTGCAATGTGGGAGACCTGGACTCAATCTCTGGGTGGGAAAGATCCCCTGGAGAAGGAAATGGCAACCCACTCCAGTATTCTTGCCGGAGAATTCCAGGGACAGAGGAGCCTGGCAGGCCCTTGTCCATGGGATCACAAAGATTCGGACACCACTGAGTGACTTTCACCATTTTTTACTTTTTTATCTGGAGAATTGCATATATGTATAAAAATATCATGCTTCTGTTCTTTGCTATATTTTTCTTTAAAATAAGCCCAGAAGAACAATAAACATGCTTAGGTCAGAATTTCAGCTCTGTGCATACAGCAGATATTCAATAAAGATTTTTTTTTAATTAAAAAATGAATCTTTTCTTTGAAAAAACAAACTTTAGGTCTTTGAAGTAAGTCTATGGGAAACTCTAACACAAAGGATACACAGAAGTAGGTGAAACTTTATTGAATTCCAGCTATAGAGTAAAAATGCTGAAATATCGCACTGGCAGACAGAAAAAGACAATCCATATAAGGGATTTGAAGAATAGGAGGCAGGAAAGCATAATTTTGGTTTTCCCTGAGTTACAGAGCTTACGTAACAAAAATCTGTCTGCTGAACACTGGAAGCTGCAGAATCTTGGAGAACTTAGAGATGGTAATGACCAGTCAGTTCACTTCAGACGCTCAGTCATGTCCGATTCTTTGTGACCCCATGGACTGCAGCATGCAGGCTTTCCTGTCCATCACCAACTCCAGGAGCTTACTCAAACTCATGTCCATTGAGTCAGGGATGCCATTTAACCATCTCATCCTCTGTCATCCCCTTCTCCTCCCGCCTTCAATCTTTCCTAGCATCAGGGTCTTTTCAAATGAGTCAGTTCTTCACATCAGGCGGCCAACGCGTTGGAGTTTCAGGTTCAGCATCAATCCTTTCCTTTAAAAAAAGGTTTGTTATGTGATTTGTCATTGACATTGCTTTATCTCACACTGCAGACAGGCTAGTCTCTAATGACAGTCAGACAGGATGGCCCCAAAGTGACGAAGAACCACAGAAAACACAACTGCTATTGGAAAAATTGATGTGGGTGCATAATCAGTTTTATTTTACTCTCCTTTTAATGGCTGCTCAGGAAATACGATTCTAAAAATACTGTTCTCTCCAGCTTAACCAAATTATATATTTTATCGCCCAGCGACTTAAGCACTAAATGTTACCGAAAGGGCTAATTTAAGACCTGAATTTATTTTAATTGTTCTTTGTAATACTGCAGCAGACTGGAGAATGGTTATAGGCCACCTGCGCTGGTTAAGAATCTCAATGAAGTCTCAAACATTTCACATGGCTAGAGAAGACCATTTAAAATAATACAAAGAGAAAGTGGAAACCAGAGGAAGATGGGAAAGAAGGAAGCTGGCTGGTTTGTTTTCGGACGTGCCCTCCGCACACAGGCAGCCAGTTACGGTGGGGTCGCGGTGCGGCATTAATAACCGACAGCTGTTGTTAACTCCTACGTTAGAGTAGATAACCTTACTGGGATCCATACCCCGGTCCTGGGCTGCAGAGTAATGAGTCCCCCTGGAATGAGAGCTTCGGCCTTCTTTGTTGTAACTATCGATCTACTGTACAGTCCTGATGTGATTTAGATGAGAGAGGAAGAGATAATGGCATTGATTATTCTATTTAGGAAGCAGACTAAGACAGAACTCAGGTACAATACACGAACAGAGAAAAAAACCCCACTCAATCACGCCTTGTCTTTTCTTTGCCGTTCAAGGCGATGCAGGTAATCACGGTGACAGGGGAATACATCTTGATAAACACGTAGGTTTGAATTTCAGGGACACTTTGGTGCAACAAAACCAGAACACCGCTTTTGCGGCTTTGGCTTTTTGAAGACTGCGTATCACAGTCCTGACGAAGCCCTGGATGGTGGCTTACCAGGGAGGGCTGAGCCTGAGGGGCCCAGCGAGAAGTCTCCCTCAGTTGACATGATACTTTCTAACTTCACTGGGTGAAAATGTCTTTGATATGAAACTAAACTCTGTAATGTAAGGAATGAGATCTAGCCCACCTACTCCATTCAGTCTAGTTCAAAGGTAGGGTGGGGGCTGGGTATTTAATGACCAGGGCACATCTGGCAGTGTCTGCAGGCATTTCGGATTGTCAAGACGGAGAGTGATGGTGCTGCTAGTATTGAGTGCTACCCTACTCCACCCCTGCTATGCTAAAAACCAGGGATGGTGTCAATACCCTATGATACCCAGGACAGCCTGCCACAACAAACAATTATCCAGCCCAAAGTGGCAAGAGTGCCAAGGCTGAGTAACCTTGGTCTAGTTTATTTCATAACAGGATTATCTAGAATTTAAAAATTATTTACCAAAAAGCTGCTCAAATGCCTAATAGTTTGCCTTAGGACAAGAGTCCAACAGAAAAATAAAACTGAAAAGCATTTTGTGATGTGTTTTTTGCCTAGGTCTTATCTGGCTCCTCTGGCCTGACTCTTAGCCACTTGAAACCTGCTTAAAGTGCAGTAAATCACTGCTGAGCACTCCTGTTGGGTCTGGCAGCTGCATTTTGGGGAGAAAATGAAGAGGTAGAGTAATAGCCTTGGCTTCCACTGGGTTGATGGTCCAGGCTTGAATAACAGTAAATAATAGAACAGGGTAAATTTAGAATGACTTTCATGTGACAAGCAGAGCATAGGAGGGGAAGAAGAGGAATTGTGTCATGACATTATGGAATTCAGAGCCAGAAGAAACAGGGTTGTATCTATTCCAAGAAGCCACCAGGTGGTAAAGCAGCCATGAACTTGGGTCTAGACCTGGCTATAGCACATATAAGCCGTGTGATGCTGAAGCTCTGTGAATGTGAATTTCCTCATCTGTTAATGATATCTTCCTGACAGAGTTGTGAAGACTTTGTAGCACCACAATTATTTTTGGCTGTCAATTACCATTTTCCAGATGAGAAAAAAACAGTTCAACTGGGTAGGTTAAAGGTCAAGTGCCCAGTCAAACAGCGAGTTTGGAAAAGTCAGAGATACAACTGAAATCTGGCCCAAGGTCAGGGCTCCATCCGTAATGAGTGCCACACATCTCCCTCCTTGGATTCTCATTAACACCACCATCTGCACCAACACCGAGGCGCATCTACATGCATCATGAGCAGGTGCTATTAGAGGCACTGGGGATGCAAACATGGGTAAGACAGTGGCATTCCTGTGTCATCGTGTAGATGAGTGTGAAGGGAATGTGACTTGGGGTTACCTATTTGGCCTTATGGAGTTAGGCTAATTTAGAACTGAGATGGCCTTTGAACTGGACTCTGAATGGTCAGGAAAGGGGGTGGGATGGAGCAAGGAAGCCCTCAGAGTCTCTGGAAACAGTAAAAAGGTAGTGTTTGGGGAGCTTGTAGCTGAGCAGAGAATTGCAGGTTTCAATAGGATGTTCTATATTCTGTCTGTAATGAATGAAAATACCTTATGTTGATCTAAGACTTCACACTTTACAAAGCATTCCCACCTCCCCTACCACCACTGCCACTCCATCATAATGAAAAGAACATTTGTTGAGTGCTTGTGGTGTACCAGGAGCCATGTTAAGCAGTTTACATGAACCATATCATATATTTTTAAGAAAAAGCTCTATGAAGAAGATACTTCTATTGCGAGGAAGGAAATTAGTATTTATTATGAAGCAACTAGTGTAAAGAGATTTAGTGACTTGCCAGAAATTACGCAACAGTTAACGGAAAGCTTTCGCTGAACTGGGATCTTCTGATACCATGTTTCCAGGGCTCTCTTAATTAATAGTTATGTATACGTCTTATGGAGAAGGAAATGGCAACCCACTCCAGTGTTCTTGCCTGGAGAATCCCAGGGACGGGGGAGCCTGGTGGGCTGCCATCTATGGGGTCGCACAGAGTCGGACACGACTGAAGCGACTTAGCAGCAGCATATGTCTTATATCTTTCCCTTTCCTCCTTGTACTTTTGTACTTTTCTAGATTATAAATTCTCTGAGGGTCAGGACTAATGGTATTTGTATCCTCTAAAACTTGGGTTACAGTGGGAAGTAGGGGTAGAGATTTAAGTGTCTAGGATAGAATCAAGATTTAAGAAATGCTGGTGGAATTTAATGAAGATAGTTTATTTCAAGGGAGTGGAAAGAGCCCCTGGGGAAGGGAATGGCTACCCATTCCAGTATTCTTGCCTGGAGAATTCCATGGAGAGAGGAGCCTGGTGGGCTACTGTCCATAGGGTCACAAAGAGTTGGACACGACTGAGTATGTAACACTTTCACACTTTCAAGGGAGTTCTCTCAAAGTACTTACAAAGTGACGTTTCTCTTCTCATTGGGAAGTGGGGCCTGCTTTCACCCCTTGAACACAGATGGGCTTGTGACTACAAAGGAAGAGATACTATACACCTTCTGAGAGTAGGTTGTAAGAGTGATGCAGCTTCTACCTTCTCACCTGGCATTTGGGCTCTTAGAACCCTTGTGACACAATGAGGAAGTGAACTGAAGTATAAGTCGCTCAGTCGTGTCCGACTCTTTGGGACCCCATGGACTGCAGCCCATAGAATTCTCCAGGCCAGAATGCTGGAGGGGGCAGCCTTTCCCTTCTCCAGGGGACCTTCCCAACCCAGGGAACAAACCCAGGTCTCCCGCATTGCAGGCAGATTCTTTACCAGCTGAGCCACAATGAGCAAGCAGAGGTCACCTATAGGTGTTCCAGCTGAATGTCCCAGCTAACAACTCAGTGGACAGCCAAAGTCAACTGCCAGCCACTTGAGTGAGAAGTCCTGTGAGGTGACTCCAGTTTTTAGCCACTGTCTGGTCACAACCACATGACAGACCCCAAATGAGAAACCCTGGCTGAACCCCCTCAATCCCAATACCATAAGAGATAGTACTGTTTTTCCCATTTAGTTTATACAGCAACAAATAATTGGAACAACTAATTGAGTTACTTCCTGCACTGTGTTCACTTTTATAGATTTAAAACCTTATTGTTTAAGGTTTTATACTGATATATATATATACACATTACATACAAGAGGGAAGTGATGTATAAAAGCTTTAAAAAGTTGTCAATCTATCGCTCTATATATAGGTAGATTAGAGCGATGGCATCTGAAAATACACTTTAGGCAGTTCCAAATCCTGCATTCTAATTTTTTCAGATTTATTTTCAAAATTTGCATTTCTGCTGACATTCTTGTGTCTTTCTTTCCTTCTTTTTTTTGCTGAAGTTGGTTTTTAATGATAATCTTACTGCTTGTGGGCAGTTACACTATGAGTTCTGAGATTAGCAGTGGAAGTGGCATTAGAGGGATCTCATCATATTCAGGTAGCTGAACAGCCAAGCAAATCACACTGTGAACTGTCACCCTTACTGCTGATAAATATCTTTAATCCCATTCAAATATATTCCACTTCCAAGGCTATTCATAACATGGCTTGTCCTCTATCATCAATTCTATTCAGGTTGCCAAAGCTCCCCACATTATTCTCCCTCCTTTCAATAAATTATCAGAATATAATTAGTAATATATCAAAGAGGTACTTGACCCAGGTACCCACCTCCTTCAACAAAGCAGATTAAAAACACCTCTAACATATAGCATAAAGACATAGACAAAGTCATATATGGGCTCAATGCAATTCATGGGGGTCCCATTAACTGGATTCAGAGGAGAGATTTCCCTCCCTGTAAATTGGGCTCAATCACCTAAATAGTAGAGCAAGTGAAAGAGAAATAGCATTAAGGACATTTTCATGTTGGCACAAAGCTGAAGCCAGTAAAATGAACTTCAGTCTATGACTCTGGATCCAGATTGCTTATGACATAGCACAGCCATTATCTGACTCCTAGAAAGAATTTCTAATGATAATTTAACCCTGCAAATTAAGTCCTCAGACATTTTACTGGCTCCTTGTCTAGCTGCTCCATACTGAAAAAATGTCATTGCTCAGTCACTAAGTCATGTCCAACTCTTCACAGGGTTAATACGCTTTCTAGGTATGTCATAGCATTTAGTATGAAAAAGCAAAAAGTGAAAAAATAACCCTCAGATAAAGTGTACCCACATGAGCCTGGTTGGCTATAGTCCATGGGGCCACGAAGAGTTGGACATGACTTAGCAACTAAACAGCAATAAAAGATCTAAAGGGCAGTTAAATCTGAGTAGAACATGGACTGCTAAATCTTAGAGTTAAACATGACATTCAGTTTCTGCTCTGAAGAGGCTCACCATGGAGATGTATTCTATTAATGTGCCAGGGCATCTGTAACAAAGTATCGCAGACTGCGGGGCTTAAAAATAGAAATTTATTGTCTCACAGCTATGGAGCCTAGAAGTCTGAGATTAAGGTGCAACAAAATTTTGTTGCTTGATCAAACCTTAGTCAGGATCCTAAACCTTCTCCCTCTCTGCACTCCTTGTAAAATCCAGTTCTAGCAAGGACTCCACCAAGTCAGTTTAGCCAGAATCCCTGACTCCTGACATCTGATCAGGCCTCCCACCCTCTATCACCCAGGTGATGTGTGATCACCCTGGACTGTCTTCAGCAAGAATCCTGCTAGGTTGGTTTAGCCAGAACCCTCTTATCCATTGTTATGTAATTCCCTTTTCTAATGATATAAAATTAATTTTGCATTATGAAGGGTAAAAGTTCTTTAATGGGGAAAAAGATATTCTCCCTTTAAAGATTAATTCTCCCCCAAAAGTCTTTTATTAGATGATTCTGCTATTGTAGTTCAAGAAGTATTGTTCTTAAACAGTTCGTCAAAATTCAGAAACTTCAGGCAACCCAGATTTCACTCCAGTTGATGAATCTGAAAGATTCTGTAGTTGGTACTCTAATTGGACATCCAGGAGAGGATTCATCACAAATTAAAGGAAAAACTGGTGTTTTGTTTTTTCCTCCCCAAAATGTGGTTCATCAATCTCTTTTTAAAAGAGAAGGTCACCATTTACCATTCCCCATCTTTTCTCAGGCAAACTGCTGTCCTACTTTGGGGATACTGAATGGGCCAGTCACAGCTACCCAAAATCTACAAATGCAAAACGAGCTGATGATAATGTCTTCCACTTAGAAGTATCTTCTCTGCTCTTAAGCACTGCACCATGTTTGAATTTGAGACTTGGTAAAAACAAAAACAAAACAAAACAAAAATATATATATATACATGTATTTTGGATTTTTCTGTTTTTGTTTGCTTTTGCTTTTTGAGAATTTCCAGTTTTAGTTTGACCTGCATTACTTGCTTTCTCTCGGGAAACTTAATACTTAGCTTCATTTTAGGCTGCATTTGTATACATAAAAGGACTGAGATAAAACTGTGGTCACTTTCCTTAATCTTAAAACAACTAACTGCCTACTTACCAGTCTTCTCCCCCCACTGTTGGTCTACTTCATAGATTCCCCAGCATTAGAACACTGTCTATGTAAATCAAATCCTTTTTTTTTTTTTTAATGGCACAGCAAATTGCTTTTTGTATCAGTCCATCACTGTGAAATTGGAAGACGGACACTGAAGCTAAACTCCAATACTGAGGCTACCTGATATGAACAGCCGACTCAATGGAAAAGACCCTGATGCTGGGAAAGATTGAAGACAGAAGGAGAAGAGGGCGACAAAGGATGAGACAGATGGTTGGATGACATCACCGATTCAATGGACATGATCTTTGGCAAACTCTGGGAGATGGTGAGGGACACGGAGGTATGGTGTGCTGCAGTCCATGGGGTTGCAAAGAGTTGGACTCACTTGGCAACTGAACAACAATGAAAATAGTTGTGAAAAAGACACTGTTGATGAAATGTGTGATCCTCTAGAATTTAATGGGAAAAAAGGTACAAGAAATTCATAATTTGACTAATTTTGTTGACATTAAACAAACTGACTTTTAAATAAAAGCTTAGAATTATTTTCAATATAAATATGGGGGAAGATAATAGTTTTAATACTGGAAAAGCATATTGCTGATTCCTTAAATTCTTACTCCCTTCTAAAAGGGAAGTCTAAGATCACTGTGTGTGTGTGTGTGTGTGTGTGTGCGCACACTCAATTGTGTTCAACTCTTTGTGATCCCATGGACTGTAGCCCATCAAACTCATCAGTCCGAGTACTTTTCTACGCAAGAACACTGGAGTAGATTGCCATTTCCTCCTCCAGGGGATCTTTACTGCTGAGTCAATGGGGAATCTATCAGTTAGTGAAAAGGATTGTGGAATTGAATCTCCTACCATTCTATGGGCTTCCCTGGTGGCTCAGACAGTAAGTGGCTCAGAAGACTTGGGTTCAATCCCTATGTTGGGAAGATCTCCTGGAGAAGGGAATGGTAACTCATTCCAGTATTCTTGCCTGGAGAATTCCATGGAGAGAGGTTACAGTTCATGGCGGTCACAAAGAGTTGGACATGACTGAATGGCTAACACACACACACCATTCTGTAGTTAACATTTTAATTAATAGAAATGGTTTGTCTTAAAAGCTGAATTAATCTCATATATCGGAGAAGGCAGTGGCAAGCCACTCCAGTACTCTTGCCTAGAAAATCCCATGGATGGAGGAGCCTGGTAGGCTGCAGTCTGTGGGGTCGCTAAGGGTCGGACACGACTGAGCGACTTCACCTTCACTTTTCACTTTCACACATTGGAGAAGGAAATGGCAGCCTGCTCCGGTGTTCTTGCCTGGAGAATCCCAGGGATGGGGGAGCCTGGTGGGCTTCCGTCTACGGGGTCACACAGAGTCGGACACGACTGAAGCGACTTAGCAGCAGCAGCAGGCACATTTTACATGCACACTTAACTGATCAATGTTCAAGAACAATAAATGTATTTTCTAGGCAATGGCACCCCACTCCAGTATTCTTGCCTGGAAAATTCCATGGATGGAGGAGCCTGGTGCGCTGTAGTCCATGGGGTCGCTAAGAGTTGGACACGACTTCACTTTCACTTTTCACTTTCATTTATTGGAGAAGGAAATGGCAACCCACTCCAGTGTTCTTGCCTGGAGAATCCCAGGGACGGGGGAGCCTGGTGGGCTGCCGTCTATGGGGTCGCACAGAGTTGGACATGACTGAAGCGACTTAGCAGCAGCAGCAGTACCAGCAGCCTTTAGGTAATATCAGAATCTTTCACTTTCTGTCTATGGTCTGACTGCTTTAGAGTTATGTGATATAATTGTACATTTTAGTCTATCTTTACAAGATACTATTTTATTGCTTTATATAGTCACTTGAAAAAAGGTGTATCACCTTCCTGGCTCATTATTCCTTCTAACATCTCAGGCCTTCCATTTGGAACTTTCCTCTGCCTTGAAGTGCATCCTTTTGAATATTTTTAATGAAGATACATAGATGGAGATTTCTCTTTACTTTTGTTTATTTAACGATACCTTTGACTTCTCTCTTAAAAGCGTTTTCATGGCTTGTACAACTGTTGGTTGGCTAATCTTCTTTTAATACTTTTAAGATACTGTTGCATTGTTTCTGGTTTCCTCTGTTTCTACTTAAGAGATCAGTTATCAGTATAACTGTCATTCCCTTGTTGTAATTGGCCTTTTTCTCTTTGTAATCTCTTTGCTTTTGTTGTTTTATAGCTTCACTATGACCCTTCAAAGAGTGAATTTCTTTGTATTTATTGCTTAGATTTGCGGGCTTCCTGATGCTGAGCATTAGTATTTTCTCCTTACATTCTCTCCTCCTTGGGCTCCGATTATACTAATGTTAGTCCTTCTTATTTGATCCTGTTTTTCAACTTTTGCTTTATATTTTCTACCTTCTTCCTCTCTGTGCTGCAATCTGATATTTTTCTTTTAATCTATTTCTTATTTTTCTAGTCTTCTCTTCAGTTGTGTATAATTCTCTGTTGATTTCAGTTCCATTCAACATTTTTTTTTCCGGAAGTTCTATTTAATTCTTTTACAAATATCTTTGGTCATTAAAAAATTAGTTTCTTACTTCTGGGATATACTTCAAGTCCATTTATTTTTTTAAAACATATTAAACATACACATTTTTATATTTCTGATAATCCTGGTATCTGAAGTCTTGCTTATGAAGCCTTGTTTGTTTATATGTTTAGGTTCTCCACTATAAGGTCATTATTCCTGTATACTCTCCATGACATTTCCCAACCTTAGATTACAGGTGAGTTTCCACAGAAGATTTGCAATTGTCTCTGCAAAGTTACTGAGGAAATCTTCAAATCCGATACTCCTGTAAAGTACATTTCCAACTTGAAGTTTATAAATGATTGCAGAGTGAGAATCTGGGTTGTGATCGCGTTTGATGTCTGCAGAGATTCAGGGGGAAACATTTCCCTTTAGGTATGAATTTTCCTGTTTTACACAGACAGGTAATTTTCCTTGGCTAAGGATGAATGTTGAAGGGCTACATTATTTCTGTTTGCCTTTATACTTCATGTTGGAAATATCACTATTAGATTCACCACCCTGGGAGAGACCCCCTTAGTCTGTAACTCTCATTCACCTTGAGACCATAAAGTTCAAGATCAACTTAAGCAAACAGCCTCAGTGTATATGCTGGCTTCCGTCACCAGCTCATATCTTTGTTTTCTTCTTCAAGTCGTTTTCGGTATCTGTGAATTTTTAACATTCCTACTATCTCATGTAAGCCTTTAAAGCTTTTTAAAAAGTCCATGATTTTAAGTTCTTCTCAAAGGGAAGCTCTATTCAGAGTGTGTGATCTGTGATCATCAATGATATTGCCTAAACCTTGGAGTTCTTTTGAAGGCTGGGAAACAATATTTAGATTTAAAATTTATTTAGTTTATTAAAATAATTACAACTTTCTAAAATTGTAAAGCACATATTTGCTGTTAATGTCATTCTGTGGCTTGGTTCTTAATTACATGAGAATGTCAATTTTCATTTGCATAAGGATAGGAAATAATGATTATTTGATCCTGCTAGTTCTTTAGGCTTTTAATAAGTGAGGTTTCATTGTATAATTTGTTTTCAAAA
Source organism: Moschus berezovskii (assembly GCF_049115385.1). Taxonomy (NCBI): domain Eukaryota; kingdom Metazoa; phylum Chordata; class Mammalia; order Artiodactyla; family Moschidae; genus Moschus; species Moschus berezovskii. The sequence goes on along the minus strand of NC_142469.1, from coordinate 92,542,094 downwards.
GCCTAAACCAAGCAAGGTTTTAAACACATTGCTAATGTTTAATCTGAGTCATACAGAAATTTAAAAAATAGGAGAGAAAATGCTAGAAATAAAAAAGGCTTTATATCCTTTAAGATGAATTATTGTTTTCTTTCTTGGTACAAGAAAGAGTTTTCTCTGTGTGAAATTTAGAAGTTCTCATAAACATTCCTTTTCTACATGTTGACATAAGAATAAAATAAATGAAGAGCAACAATAATCTCCCAAGGAATCACAGTTCAGCATGAAAATGGGAAATAAAACTTCCAGTCTAACATTTAAGAGACTTGGGTCCCATATAAAGGACTTGAGCCTTTGGAGAGTTTTTTTTACTGAGACAATGACTGTCTCAAGTGGGGGCTTTGTGTGAAAGATCACAAGACATCATTTCTTCAGTTTAATAATCCATTTAATACCATCTTTCAATCCCATTTCATGCTCAGTAAAGCAAGAATAAGTGAACCTTTTGCTGACACTGGTTTTGTTGAAGAGCTTTTGTTTATAAAGCAGTGGTGACATGATCTTATCTTGGGCCATCATTATTGGTTTTGCTTCTCTTCCCCATCCAAGTAATGCCTTCCTGTGATGTGTGCAGTTTTCTCATAGCAGTGGCTCCTGTCCTAGGCTGAAGTGGAGACATGTCTTAACTTTCTGCCTCAAACATTTGTTCAAGTGTTCACCTTTTCAACCATCTCTGAATGCTGAGGAGGAAATATAAATTCAACCGCTTGAACATGAACAAAGGCAGAGGGAGCCCTGTTAAACTTCCAGCAGATGCACAGTGCATACTTAATGACTTTACACTGAAGGTAAATTCTTCTGTGAGTTGTGATCACTTATGAAATGCAGAATTATGATCGAGAGAGTGAGAAAAAGAGTCATGTAGAGTCAAAGATGATCCACCCCTTAGCATTCTGTCTCCCTGAGACCTGAGACTGTTACAAAGGTGCCATATCTCTCCATTTTTGCTGTTTGAGATTTATAATAGTGACCAAAGAGAATGATAGGAGTTTGCACGAAAAAATGCTTTCATGGGGTATATTTTAAGAGACTGACTCAGCATTTGCAAATGAAATACATTATTATGGTTTTCATAAAATGTGTATACTATGGCAATTTGTCTTAAATTTCTATAGGACTTCACGGGCTGCTTTCACATAATAACATTAACCTTTGTTTTTCAGATGAAAGAATGGAAACTTAGAGACTAAATGAATGGTCTCAACCAAAGTCCTATAATACAGCATTAGCAAAGCCACTTTGAGAACCCAGGCCTTCCAACTCATGGGGGAGTGTTCCCTCTATTACGCTAGTCAGTGTTCCCCGATGTTCCTCTGGTATTCCTCCCTCTGTCACACTTGGAAGGACACTCAGAGGTGTCCTACAAATTTGACAGTAGATCTAGGCCTATATTTCAAGTCTAATTGCCTCTTTACCACAGGATAAATATCCATTTCCAAGCACAGCAATGGCCTATTCAGTTCAGTTCAGTTCAGTCGTTCAGTCGGATCCAACTCTTTGTGATCCCATGGACTTCAGCATGCCAGGCCTACCTATTCATCACCAACTCCCAGAGTTTACTCAAACTCACGTCCATTGAGTCGGTGATGCCATCCAACCATCTCATCCTCTGTCAACCCCTTCTCCTCTCGCCTTCAATGTTTCCCAGCATCAGGGTCTTTTCCAATGAGTCAGCTCTTTGCATCAGGTGGCCAAAGGATTGGAGCTTCAGCTTCAGCATCAGTCCTTCCAATGAATATTCAGCACTGATTAAGTTTAGGATGGACTGGTTGGATCTCCTTGCAGTCCAAGGGACTCTCAAGAGTCTTCTCCAATACCACAGTTCAAAAGCATCAATTCTTCGGCACTCAGCTTTCTTTACAGTCCAACTCTCATGTTCATATATGACTACAGACCTATTATGGGTTCATTAATATGGGCAAGCAGACCAACACCCCTCTAAATGACTAAAGAGAGAGTTTAGAAATATATCTGTAAATAACAGCTTTTACAAGGGTTTCATATGGACATCCCGAAGAGGCATGTATCCAATGCGTATAGGATGCTCATGATAAAAGTTCTTTCCCAGAAGGGCCAGGAGTTAGGTGGAAAATCAGGGTATCAGTCTAAGAAAATATCCAGTTCCAGCCACCACCATCACAAAGAAGGTGCAGAGCATCTTCATGGCTTCTTATACATTTGGAAATATAGGGAGAATAAGTAGCGAAAAACCTTAGGCAGAAAAGTAGGGAGCTTGTTTTAGGGAAGAGAGAGTTGGAGACTGAAGTGAGTAGCTCCAGGCAGTGTCTGGGTTGCCATGAGAAGCTGGAGTCCTGCAGTAGATCCCCAGACAACTCTGAGCCTCATGGTTTTCTGTGAAGGTGGTTTGTTGTTCAGTCGCTCAGTCCTGTCCGACTCTTTGTGGCCCCATGGACTGCAGCACACCAGGCTTCCCTGTCCTTTACTATCTCTCAGAGTTTGCTCAAACTCATGTCCATTGAGTCAATGATGTCACGGGAAGAGGGCTCATACAACAAAGTAGTTTAGAGGAGTTAAGTGGGAAAGTGCTTTATACATCATAAAGCAATGCAGAAAGGAAGAGAGTGTGAAGGATAGATTGTCACCTATGGCTGTAATAGTTGGCTGCGATTTTGCCATGACGATGCCAATCACTTGTAGTACAGTGGATGCTTTATAGACATCTCCCACTCCCAGCTGCTCTCTGACTTGGTACACCAGTTCATGCAGCCATGTGGCAACCCCCAGCTGTGGCACTTGGCAAACGGGGAGGTATGTTTGTGTCCCTCCACAGCACTATTGCGTGCACTTCAGGAACGTTAGTCTGTACATGCTGGTAGTCCAACAGCAGCCCGCTTCTAAGAGCTGTGTTCCTGCGCCACCCACATCTGAGGCACTATCCTTTGATTTCTGAAGATCACAGAAAGCACATTTTGTTGTAAAATTATAAGACAGCATATCACTATTTTTTTTCTCTCTCTGGGCTCTTTGTTTTCTTTTATGAATTCTTAGAACTAGATATTATATCCTATGAAATTTTCCATGATCGGCTTCAATTTGCTTAGCTATGTCCACCTAGATTATGGGCAAAAAATAAAACACATGATAAAGGATGGACTTCTACAGCAGCTTTCCAGTCTTCATCAGTAATACTGTCACAGCAACCCTAGGTGAGTTTTCAAATTATCTGTGGGGTCAACCGGAAATCAAAGGCATTAAAAACAGAGTTTGCATTTTACTGTGGTGTCAGTACAAAAGAAAACAGAATAAAGATTTCCTGTATCTAAGAGTTCAGAGTTGTATGCTTGATATTAACCACACTCCCACATAATTAATATTGTGCTTGTGTTTTGACAGGCAGCTTGATGCTAACAAGAAATCACCTTAAATCCTATTCAAGATCTTTAAAAAAAATTCAGCCTTGCATTTTATAAAGCCTAACATAAGAGCATGTGTATAAGATGTAGAGACAGGCTGGAAAGAAGCCACATTAGGTATTAACAACTACGTGAACCAGTGTAGATTTGGGAGGAACAGTAGGACTCTCTCTGGTCCAGTGTTTCATCGGTGCCTGGGATGGAGCTGGAGAAGGATGCTGATCAAATGTACACGTGAAACAGAGATGAACGGGATGATGAACAAACATGACGGAATCAAAACACAAAGGGATTTGGAGGCTTAAACACCAGATGAAAACAAGCTGAACTATAACAGGAAAAATATCTGGGATTTAGACTAGATTTACAATAGATCATAAGCAAGAATCAGAGGTCATCTAATCAAGAGCCAAAGCCTTCATTTTCACCAAAGATGAGATGACTGTGTTTAACAGCAAAAATCCTCCATAAAATTAGTGTATGCTAATAGAAGGAAATATTGAAAGATATTTTTTGCATCTAACGAAGGAATCAATCATGCCCTGAAGCCTGCACATTAAAATTACTGAAAAAGATTTAAAATAAATTCAGATTTCCTGGCATTTTTGCAACTTTTTTTGTTTTTTTGCCTTTCTTTTCTAGAACTCTTGAAGCTATCTGTTCTAGTATAGCATATGATTGCTATAATTTCTTTACATTTCTAAAGTCTTTCATTCTATCTTCTGATAATTTGTATATCTGAGTCAGTTTCCTCAAAAATTAACTTCTACCTTTTGCTGAAATTACCTCAGTTCTGTCAGCAAGAGCTGGTTGGCTTTAGCTAGTACTGGCCCTGCTGCAAAACATGAATGTTCTTGGCATAATTTCTCACAACTGCCTCCCTGAGTAGTTTCTCTCATATTTCATGATTTGGTTGAAAACCCAATATGGTTAGGAAAAAGATGTGCATAAGTGAAGCATAATTATATTGATTCATGTTCAGCTGATAAAGATTTATTTGTCCTTGAGGCATAATAATGGCCAAGATTTGCCCATGATCAATAACTCTTGAACCAATAAATCTTGATACGGCAACAAAAGCCAATATCTACTTAAACTTTTTTCAAAGTGTTATAATATGCTGATAGTATGAAACATGGGGCCCCACCCCCATAAAACACATCTTGAGCTTCAGGTTGACATTAAATTTGTATTCTCCAAGAGTTAATATTCAAGATTCCAGTAACTCTGGCTGATCAAGGGGAAAGTTGTTTCGTGAGGACTGATGGTTAATAATATATGTTTTTTGACTGAAACAGCAAATATTCGTTTCTTACAATTTTGGCGGCTGGGAAGTCCAAGATTAAGGTGCTTGCATGTCTGGTGTGAGTGGCTCTTCCTGCTTTAGAGATGGCCATGTGAGGACAGTCTATCCTCACATGGGAACAAGACAATCTCATGTCTCTTTCTCTAAGGGCTTTAGTCCCTTCATGAGCACCGCCCCCAATGTCTTAATCTAATCTTAATTATTTCCCAAAAGCCCCATCTCTAAACACCACCACATGGGGATGAGGGCTTCAACATACATACTTTAGGTGCATGCCCACATTCACCCCAAAACAGACGGGAACAGGAATGGTGTCAAGTTTAATGCAGACTGGCATCGTCTGTGCTCATAGCTCATTGGCTCAGTCCCGTCCGACTCTTTGTGACCCCATGGACTGCAGCACTGCAGGCCTCCCTGTCCATCACCAACTTCTGGAGCCTGCTCAAATTCACGTCCATCTAGTTGGCAACCTTTCCCTTCTCCAGGGGAGGTTCCCGACCCAGGGATCGAACCCAGGACTCCCTCAGTGGAGATGGATTCTTTATAAGCTGAGCCAAAAGGGAAGCCCAAGAATACTGGAGTGGTAGCCTATCCCTGGAGAAGGCAATGGCAACCCACTCCAGTGTTCTTGCCTGGAGAATCCCAGGGACGGGGGAGCCTGGTTGGCTGCCGTCTATGGGGTCACACAGAGTTGGACACGACTGAAGTGACTTAGCAGCAGCAGCAGCAGCCTATCCCTTCTCCAGTGGATCTTCCTGACCCAGGAACTGAACCAGGTTTCCTGCATTGCAGGTAGATTCTTTACCAACTGAGCTATCAGGGAAGCCCCAGTTCATGCTTAATAACACATTATTTTAGAGGAGCAAATAAGATTTTATTTTCTTGGGCTCCAAAATCACGGCAGATGCTGACTGCAGCCATGAAATTAGAAGACGCTTGCTCCTTGGAAGAAAAGCTATGACAAACCTGGACATCATATTAATAAGCAGAGACATCCCTTTCCTGACAAAGTTCTGTCTAGCCAAAGCTATGGTTTTTCCAGTAGTCATGTATGTATGTGAGAGTTGGACCATAAAGAAGGCTGAGAGCGAAAGAATTGATTCTTTCAAACTGTGGTGCTGGAGAAGACTCTTGAGAGTCCCTTGGACTGTAGGGACATCAAATCAGTCAATCTTAAAGGAAATTAACCCTGAATATTCCCTGGAAGGACTGATGCTGAAGCTCCAATACTCTGGCCACCTGATGCAAAGAGTTGATTCATTGGAAAAGACCCTGATCCTTGGAAAGATTGTGGGCAGGAGGAGAAGGGGGTGACAGAGGATGACATGGTTGGATGGCATCACCAACTCAATGGACATGAGTTTGTGCAAAATCCAGGTAGTAAAGGACAGAGAAGCCTGGTGTGCTGCAGTCCATGGGATTGCAAAGAGTTGCAGACAACTTAGTGACTGAGCAATAACAATGTGTAACCATTGTGTTAAAATTCAAACTGTTATGGAAATATAAAGTATAACAGAGTTGGTCCATAGATTTTAAGACCTGCACAACGTACTGGCAAAAGAAAAACAACTTTTTGTAAAAGAGCAGAAATAGAAACAAGGTATGAGAAGAAATGAAACAAAAGTATATGAAGGAAGCAAGCAAGGGAAGGCACAATAAGAACATTTTATTGGTTACCCATCATGTGCCAGAATCTCGGTAAATTATTTGATGTGTGTCATTACATTTAAATCTTGCAATTCTGTTAGGTCCAAGCCAAACCTCAAGTATAACTCTGATTCCTGCAGAACTGAGGTTTAGGCTAAAGCACTGGTTCTACAGTTTTCAGTTATCAGAGTTGGAATTTGAATCCATGTCTGTCTGAATCCAAGAATCTGGTTCTTTCTAGATTACTACTGGACTAAAGCTCAATGGTTACCTTTCGGGAGTCATTTGGGAATTATTAATATTAATGCACATATATGGAAGCTAGAAAGATGATGCTAATGAACCTATTTGCAGGCAAGTAATGGAGATGAAGATGTAGAGAATAGACTTGTGGACACAGCGAGGGGAGAACAGGGAGGGACAAATGGAAAAAGTAGCATTGACATATATACACGACCATGTACAAAATAGACAGCTGATGGGACGTTGCTATATAACTCAGGGAGACCAGCCTGGTGCTCTGTGACAGCCCAGAGGGGTGGGTGAGGGAGGGGAGGGAGGTTTAAGAGAGGGAATATGTGTGTGTGTGTGTGTATATATATACACACACACACATATGATTCTGACTGATTTACACTGTTGTACGGCAGGAACCAACACAATATTGGAAAGCAATTTTCCTCTAATTAAAAAATAAATTTAAAAAAGAGCTACCATTAAAAAGATAGTGTGACAAAGTACTTTTTTAGATTGGTAAGAGGGCTGTGCATTATTTTCTGTGTAATGCTAACAGGCCTCAGACCAGTCTATGCAATGATTGTAAATACTGGTGGCTGATAATCTGGAAAAGGCAGATAACGTAGTTTTTTCCTTGGTAGGTTGAAAAGATTCTGTGGGACAAAAAGATGCTGGAATGTCTTTGACTTTTGGGAAGACAAGTGCCTTGCCACCAGTGTGTTAGTCTGCTCAGCTGCCATTACAACATCATATTCTGAGTGGCTTAAACAATAGGAATTTTTTATTCACAGTTCTGGAGGCTGAGAAGTTCAAGATCAACCGATTCAGTTCCTGATGAGAATCCTTTCCTTGCTTGTGGATGTCTACTGTGTCCTTACGTGGCTGAGAGACAGAGAGATAGAGATACATAGATCTGGTTTCTCTTCCTTTTTATGTATGGAAACTAGGTCTATGAGTTCAGGGCACTACTTTTATGGCCCCATTCAACTTTAAATAAAGAAAGATAGCGCTATGTCGTGTCCAACTCTTGCAATCTCATGAAATGTAGCCTGCCAGTCTCCTCCGTCCATGGGATTCTCCAGGCAAGAATACTGGAGTGGGTTGCCATTTCCTTCTCCAGGGGAACTTCCTGACCCAGGAACTGAACCCAGGTCTCCTGCACTGCAGGCAGATGCTTTGCCAACTGAGCCATAAGGGATGCCCCATTTAATTTTAATCACCTTCTTAAAGGGCTCATCCCTATACAGTCCCATAGAGGGTTGGGACTTCAACATATGAATGAATTTTAGGGAGACACATTCAGTCCACAGCAGCCAGTGTAGCACTTTGGACCTGTACCCAAAGATCCGCTCTTATTCATGTTCAGTTCTATCATCTATGACCTTGGGCAGATTTCCAATAAGCTTTCTTGAACCTCAGTCACCTGACTGATAACATGGACCTTGTTACGCTTGTGCAGTGAACATCACTGGGTTGTGAGGAAGATGAAATTTCACAGTGTGTAGGCAGCCCTGTGTTTTGGTGCATAAAGCTTTCCTGACTCTGTGTAAGAGGGACTACTGTCCCAAAGATAGCAGGGTTTGAAGGACCTCCTGTTTTCTGAGCTTTGAAAAGTACTCTAAAATCTCTAATTAAACATCATCTTTTAAATAGAAATGTTGTCAACATGTTTTGAGTTTTACTTATTTATTTTATTTATTTTTAATTGAAGGATACTTGCTTTACAATATTTTGTTGGTTTCTGCCATACATCAGCATGAATCAGCCATAGGTACATATATATAAGTTCCCTCCCTCTTGAAGCTCTCTCCCGGCTCCTACTCCATCCCACCCCTCTATGTGTTTCAAGCTTTTTATACACGTTCTTTTGGTCATTTACATGTTAACTGTTTCTAAAATTATCTAAGTAACATACAAATACATTGAAAAAATAAAGATGATGCTAAAATAAAACGTAAAAGTCTTTCTCTTTTTTCCATAAATCCCACCCCCAGGTAACTACTGCTGTCTATTTGCTATGTGCCATTTATAAGAATGTATGTTTATTTCTATACATGTGTATGTAAACATGTATAAACCCACCATTTTTTGGAAGGTTTTTGAAGATGACAGTACAATGCTTCAATCTTTTTTCTGTTCTTTCTCTTTGAATGTATATTTGTCTGGCTTAAGTTCAATAATTATCTCGTTGAGCTAAAGATTAGCTGCTTTTAGCACATGTTGAGATTGCTGTCCTTATCTGGGTTGTAGGTTTAAATGACTATGCTTTTTTGCAGTATCAAACCAATCATTTTCTGCAATTTCCTACTAATTTTTAGAAAACAATGAAGCAAAACATGCAATTATTTTGATATCTTGGTGCAAACAAACACTGCTGTGCAGACAAAGCAGGAAGCATGGCTGAAAACAGAAATCATCAGCTACCAGGCAATTTAAAATATTTATTCATTAATGACATCTAATTCCAGAAGAGTAAAGGCAGTTTAATGATATAAGTGTGTAATGCCTAAAAAAGCAAGTTGTTTGAAATTCAACCTTCTAAAGTTTGAGTTTACATGTGAGAATAATTTGTGAAACCATAGAAGTATGTTTGTGCAAAGGAGAAAAAGTCTCATTTTGATAAAAGGTACTTTTTCAAAAAGTATGTATGAAGATTTCCACATTCAGTCAGAGCGTGTGTGTGTATGTAAGGTTTTGTCATCTGTCTCTCATGCATTTAATAAACAGTTCTTATTTTACAATTCATTACAATTTCACTTAGTCTGCAAGTGCCTCAGATTACTCTAGTCTTTCTAAACCAGCTGGTACATTTACTCTTAGAAAAGATAATAGGCTTAAAATGAATTTTGTTTAAAAGTCACCAACAAAACATTGAAGCTATTCCAAACCAGCTAACAATTTAACTCTGTCCTACTTTCCCTGAGCAATACCATCCAGTGAAAGGCAATGTCTTGATGGATCATTCATGGAAAACTAAAGTAATTACCATCATTCTAATATTCCTATTTAAATGCATGAAAAACTGATTAGCTGAAAGCAGCCCTATATATAGCCGAAATGGCATCTTCTTAATATTTATGCTAATGAAAAAGACATTTTACACAAAGGTTAGAGGTGACATGTGGGTAAGAAATGATCTCAACATACACATTTGTTTACTTACAATAATGTATGACATGACTATTACTCTTTGAAAGAAATTTAATTGGCATGGAGGACAAGGTGTAGAGCAGATCAGTGTGAAAATACATATGTATATATTCATAGGCACAAGTACATATGTGTATATATACACATATATAAAATACATATCACACACATATAATACATATATACATATACACGAACATATGTATATGTATATATAAAATACATTCATATAGAATCATTAATCACTGACAGAGAAGTGGAACATGCATACATTCCGCCTAGTTTTACATGCAGATTTCAGTTCACTTTCAGCCTGAGGTTGTCACATTTTTTCAGTCCGAAGAGAATTTTGATGGGAATTAGAAAAGCTTTAATAATTTAGCTGACTCTGAGCCATATATACCTCCCATATATATACAGTAAAGAAGCTAAAAAGTTAAAATGATACCATTTCAAATTGCAGTTACCATCTTAAGCAACGAATGAAGAACCAGGCTTATAAATTCAATTTGATTTTTACACTGTCATTTCCACATGGCTAACCTACAGACTGAATTCTGTTTTCTGCCAGCTTTCTAAGCACACTCCAAGGTGAGACTCCCCAGAAATGGCGCATAACAATGAGCACATCTCGGAAGCAGTGCATGAAGAACAAATAAAACATGAAATTACATGCGAACTCGAGAATCACATAAGCAGGTTAGGAATGGGTTACTGTCAATAACAGATTTCAAATAAGCCTCTGATTTAATGACAAGTGAAAGCCAGAGTCTGACTGAGGGCAATCAAATGCTTCTCTTTATATCTGCTCCTAACTCACTTTTTATATGAAAAGAAAAACTGAGCCATTACAACATCGGCAATATCAGGCTCCACAAAATCTGAAAGGACAAAGGCTATTTGTCTAGGTGATTACAATACAATACACACCCACACCAGAAGTATGGTCAAGTGAGCCGGGAGCCGACAGCAACTTCGAACTCAGCATATTGGCGGAAGTTCACTGGCAGGAGCACTTGCTTCTCACTTAAGCATTCTAATTGTGACTGTCATCATCAGCACAACTGTGATGGAAAACAAATACAGCTTTCAGATTGAAAAGCCCAAGAAACCACCAGGTGGTGACTCACTCAGGGGGAAATGAGGCCACACCTAAAATGACCCTGAGTTAGGTCTCTAAGAGAGATGTGAGTTTTGTTTTTGTTTTTTTTAGCATTTACAGGAGAGACTTATGGTTCACTCTGATTTCTCTTCTTAATTATACACTCCAGAGTTCCAGAACCCAGGACACAATACCTCAACCATTTTTTTTTTTTTTTTTGGCACCTGAGTGGACTCCGTTTCTGCATTTCACTATTCATTATTTAGTATTGTTTTCTGTATTTTCAAGTTTGTTTCTGCGAAGCTTTGATGTCTTTCCCCCCAAAGTACTATAATTTCTTTCCAGGGAGTTCCTGGCATGATAAATTCTTGCTGAATTAATATTTTACCAAAAATGGGAAGTAAAATAAGTTCATGACTCAGGTCAAAAGACATTAATTTCTAGACAAGCTATGATATAATCGCAGATGGAGGTTTTGGAATAAAACTTTTTCCCCTTTCATATAGACTTGGATGTTTTAACTCTGTACCCTCTATACTACATTGTAGGGGCTGTGTTCATATTTTAGAAAGACCCTTGCTGTCAGATAATATGAAACGTAAATGGAGAAAAGTGGACCTTGCAATTAAAGGCAGTGATTGTGAGGGCTTTGTATGAGAGCAGAAGGTAAGCTGCAGAAGCCTGACCCACCCTCATATACTTTCAACTTGCCTGGAAACACCTGCTTCTGTCCAGCCCACTTTGTAATCGGGAGCGAAAGTCCAAGTAGAGAAATGCATCATCTTTTGTGCATTCTAGTTCCAACAAGGCAAGGGAGCAACATGATCTTGTTCCCTCTGACCCTTGATGATACCCTGAAGACAGATTCAAGATCCTCCATCAACTCCAGGTACAGCCGCTTTTGACTTCCCACCCACCCCTTTCCTCCTGGTGCAGAGAACTTCTGCTTCAAGGTAAAGAATATACATCTTTAAGCACAACATCGGGAATTCTATTTCCTTGGTAACTGGGGCAGGGAAAGAGAACTTGGGATGATGAGAAACATTCATTCTGACCAAGTACTTCTCCATTCTCCTCCTCATTCCTCAGGCTTTATCAGCAACACAAGGGAGGGTCCCAAGTGGCTCCAAGTAGTGATACATTTAAAGTTAAATGGAAAGTGGAGTCTGCCGCTAAGTTTAGCTCTCTTGCTAAGATCCTTGGGAGATTATTACTTCCTTCTGGCTATATCAGGCCCCCCTTTCCCATACCTATCAAGCGGCTTTGAAGTTTCACTTCATTTGAAATACTGTACAGTAAAGGCATACCATGTGCTAATGGGCTGCATGGATTAGTGGAGCAAATAGTTGCTTAAATTAAATTTAAAAGTAGTTCAGATAAAGACCTAGAGAATTAGAACTGAGGTTAAGGATGGAACCTACAGAGGGATGCCTGGCTGGAGGGGAAAATTACAGGGAGGAGGGGTTGCCTCCCCTGGCCCCCTCTGCCTCCCACTAGGAGAGAGTTTTGTCTAGTGCCTCCACGCAGTCAAAGGGGATCCTGCTTGAAGGACGAGTACACATGAGTTACTCTCAGAAGGATCAGAGGTAGACCTCACAAGTACACATGGACAGCCAGGGCTGCCTTCTGCTTTCCGTTTCCTGTGGTCAGGAAGGTATTGGCAGCGTTGGACAATCAACATACTTTCATTACAGATGAAGGAAAACCTTCTGTGAAAGCTGTATAACGGATCTAGGGAAAAACTTAAATTCTGCGTTGTATACAGATGTGTCTGTCAACCGCTCTTTCCTCAGCCCTGTCAGTGGATTTCAGGGACCCACCTGCACCTCATTACCCTTTGTACAACACTCTGCAGCGAATTCTTATTCATAATCAGACATCTCATCCAATTCCAGGTCGCAGAAATCACTTAAGCAGTCTTAATGAATACAGCATCCTTTGCATTCACATTTAGTAAAAATTCAAAATAAAATATTCCCAAAGAGAGGCCGCTAACCTAACATTTCTCATCCAAAATGCAAGCCTATAAAATCTGAGCTGAGACGATGGGGTCGCACTTATTCCCCCATCCCCCACCCCCGCTTTTGTGTTTTCTTTAGGTTCCCAGGACAGTCCTAGAGAAGTCAGATTCTCTCCTCCATATATCAGAAATAAAAATGAAGTTTGAAGTATGCTGAGCAATCTTCTATCATAGTTACCAGCAGAACAAGAGTGAATCTAAAATCTAAATCTAGTTTAGGGGCTTCTCTGGTGGTCCAGAAGAATCTGCCTTCCAATTCAAGGAACATGGGTTCCATCCCTGGTCCAGGGAACTAAGACCCCACGTGGCTGCAGGGCAACGAAGCCCAGTCACTGCAAGGAAGACCCAATGCAGCCAAAAAAATAAATAATGTTTCTCTGAGATTTTACATGCCCACGAAATGACCTTTGAAAAATAAATCTAGTTTAGATGTGAATCTAAAAAAGGATACATGGTAAAGGTAAAGCAAGATCATAAGGAAGCTTGATATGTTGTTATTGTTCAGTCCCCAAATCATGTCCGACTCTTTGCAACCCTGTGCATTGCAGCATGCCAGGCTTTCCTGTCCTTCTCCATCTCCTGAAGTTTGCCCAAGTTCACGTTCACTGGATCGGTGAAATTTGATATGTGGAACTCAATATATACATGCAGAAAGGAACAGGACATAGCAGTAAGTTATTTTCTAAAGAAACCAGGAAACACTGTAGAGTAATAAGCTTTACCGTTTCTATGGAATTCATCATTGCTTTGCTTCCACTCCCAGGGTGATGCAAACACAGGACTTTATGGAATAACTAAGGAGGCACATTGTGAACAGATAAAGGCTAGAAAAAGGAACATCTCACTCTCCCTTCTTCCAGGTTAACAGGAAGCAGTTTATATACTGAAACACAATGAATCCACTAGAAGAAAACAGAAGATGCTTCCAGACACTTGCATTGAGAAGATTCCCAAAGAGCTCTCACTGCTAGGTCATCTTCACAAAGTTGCATATTCCTTATCTCTACCAAGAAAATAAAAAGAAACAAACCATTCAACATAATTCAGAAAGAATTTTTTTCTTGGGATATACCCAAGCAGAGACTTATTTTGCAGTCCTTATTAATGGACATGGGCTTTGTTTGGTTCTCCTCCCAAAATCCAGCATCCATAGCAGTGCCCGGCAGATAGGAGGAACTCATTAAATGCTGAGTTGAGGACCTTCAAACTGAGTTTTATAAAAGATACACACATTTCAACTGGGCACTTCTCATATGGAGAAATAGATTATTCCGTGTAACAGCAAGAACCATGGGATAACTTTTAATTTTTTATTTAAGGAAAACTTCAACTGTGGAATAAAAAACCCAAAATTGGAACCTGTTTATTTTGATTTTCTGCTATTTCTGTGGCTTAGTAATAAGTCAATCAATAATATGAATAAATCTCTGCAGTCATTAGCAAGTCTCTTTGGTGAATTCACCAATTTCTTTTTAAGGAAGGCAATTACAGACTTTAAAATCCATTCAGTCTCCTACTGGATTCTCCTTTACTGTACTGAAAATCTAAATGGTCAATGCAAGTACAAGCAACTGTATTTTGAGTGGAGTCAGTGGAGTTTCTTAAATTAAAATTTAATTTGCAGATAATTGCAGCTTACATGCATTTCTGAGAAATAACACAGAGAAATCCTGTGTATCCTTTACCCAGGTTTCCCCAGCGGAAACATCTTGTAAAACCACAGGTAGTATAATATCACAATCTGGATATTGATTGATGCAGACAAGACACAGAACATTTCTATCACCATTAGGATCCCCTGTGGTGTTTCATAGCCGTGAAACACCTTCCCTCTCACATTCACCCCACCATCACTCCTGGAATATACTACTATGTTTCTCCATTTCTATTGTTTTGCTATTTCAATAATGTTATATAAACAGTATTCTTGCCTGGAATTAGCAGTGAGATACAACTGAGCGACTAACATCTTCACTTTGGGTTTCCCAGGTGGTGCTAGTGGTAAAGAACCTCCCTGCCAATGCAAGAGACATAAGAGATGTGGGTTCAATTCCTGAGTCAGGAAGATCCCCTGGAGGAAGGCATGGCAACCCACTCCAGTATTTTTGCCTGGAGAATCCCATGGACAGAGGAGCCTGGCAGGCTATGGTCCATATGGTCGTAAAGAGTTGACACAACTGAAGTGACTTAGCGTGCACATGCTTGGAAACAGAGTACTTAGTATATAATCTTCAGGACTGAGTTTTTTCATTCAGCCTAGTTCTCTGTCAATTCACCCATGCTATCATTTATATCAATAATTTATTGCTTTTTGTTTTTAAGAAGTGTTTCACAGTATGAGTGTACTGCAGTTTAACCATTTACCTCTTGATGGACATTTGTTTACTTTCAGTTTTTTGTTATTGTAAATAAAGTTGTTAATATCATTCATCTACATGTTTCTGTATGAACATAAGTTTTCATTTCTCTGGAATAAATGCCCAGGAGGGGAATTACTGGATAGAAGATAACTGAATGTTTAGATTTTGAAGACACCATTGAATCATTTTTCATAGTGGCTGTACATGTTGGACTTCCCTGATGGCTCAGACGGTAAAGAATCCTCCTCCAATGCGGGAGACCTGGGCTCGATCCTTGGGTTGGGAAGATTCCCTGGAGGAAGGCATGGCAATCCACTCCAATATTCTTGCTTGGAGAATCCTATGGATTCTGGAGGAGGACTATGGTCCACGGGGTCGCAAAGAGTCAGACACTACTGAGCAACTAAGCATAGCATACTACACATTCAGTCCAGCAGTCTATGAGTGATGTAATTTCTTTGCATTCTCGCCAGTATTTGATGTTTTCACTATTTTGGATGTTAGCCATTCTCATAGATGAGTACTGATATCTTAACATTGTTTTCATTTGCATTCCCCTAATGAGGGGTGACAGGGCAACATGCAATTGTTACCTTCTCCATGACTTTTCTTATTTCTGTGCTATGCCCATATGTTGCAATCTCAGCTATTAATAGAATCCTTAGTTTTTGTGAAGGTATTTTCAGGTATGGATAGTTGTTCAAATTGATGGTTCTGAGAAGAAAAAAGTGCTAGAAATTCCTTTACCATCATTTTGCTGACATGAGTCTCCCCAGTTTTCCCGTTTGTAGATTGTACTTTTAACGTCAAATATAAGAATTCTTTGCCTAGTCTTAGATGTCAAAGATATTTTCTGCCATGTTCTCTTAAAATTTAAGAGTTTTACATTTGTTTCTAATTCATTTTTGAGTCAATGTATTATGAGGTATGACTCATTGGAAAAAATCCTGATGCTGGGAAAGACAGGGCAGGAGGAGAGGGAGGCGACAGAGAATGAGATGGTTGGATGCTATCATCGACTCGATGGACGTGAGTTTGAGCAAACTCCTGGAGCTAGTGAAGGACAGGGAAGCCTGGCATGATGTGGTTCATGGCGTCTCAAAAAGCTGGACACAACTCACTGACTAAACAACAGCAGCAATGACAACAAGTCTTAAATCTAGGTTCTCCATTGTTTCCTATGGATGCCCAAATACCCAGCACCACTTGTTGTAAAAGCTATCCTTCCTGCATTGAATTGCTTTTGAACCTTTGTCAAAATATGTTAGGCAAATTTGTGAGCCCTGTTTCTGGATTTTCGATTCTCATCCATTGATTTATGTGTCTATGAATAGATATTCTTGCTTTATTCCTGATGTTAGGAGAAAAATATTCTGTTTTTCACCCTTTATGAAATCTGATTATTAAGTTCTTTAAAGATACTTTTTTTCAGTTGAAGAAACTAAGGAAATTCCCTTCTACTCCAGGTTTTTCTGAGTTTTTTTTTTCTAATAAATAATGGGTGTGTTGAATTTTGTCAAATGCTTTTTTTTTTTTTTTTTTGGTGTCAGTTCTTCTTGTGCAATTTTTCTTCTTTGGCCTGCTAATATGGTGGATTATATTGAAGTGGTCTTATATCTCTGGATTAAGCCCTAATTGCTCATGGAGTACAATGATTTTTATATTGCTGAGTTATGCTTTTTTTGTAATTTTTACATCTATATTCATGAGAAATACTGGTCTGTAGTTTTCTGTTTCTGTTACTTAGTATCAAGATTTTACTAGGTTCATAAAATGATTGTGGAAGTGGTCTTTTCTCTTATATTTTCTGGAAGAGATTTATAGAATTGATGCTTGGTGCAACTACCTATTAAAACATCTGGGTCTGGACTGCAGAATTTGGCTTTTAAAAAATTCAGTTTTCTAAACAGTTGTGGGGCATTCGAATACTTTTTTTTTTACATTGGGTAAATTGTGGTAGAAGGTGTTTTTCAGAGAGCTGGCCTATTTTATCTAAATGGTCAATTTTCTGGGTATAGAGTTCTCTGAAACATGTCCCTGTTATCAGTTTGTTGTTTGCTCAGTGTTAAAGGTTGAATTGTCCAAAATAATTTGTATGTTTAAAGTCCTAAACCTCAGTACCTTAACATATGATCTTATTTGGAGATATGGTCTTTATACAGATAATCAAGTTAAGGTGAAGTCAGTTCAGTTCAGTTCAGTTCAGTCGCTCAGTCGTGTCCGACTCTCCGCGACCCCATGAATCACAGCACGCCAGGCCTCCCTGTCCATCACCAACTCCCGGAGCACACTCAAACTCATGTCCACAGAGTCGGTGATGCCATCCAGCCATCTCATTCTCCGTCGTCCCCTTCTCCTCCCGCCCCCAACCTTTCCCAGCATCAGAGTCTTTTCCAGTGAGTCAACTCGTCGCATGAGGTGGCCAAAGTATTGCAGTTTCAGCTTTAGCATCAGTAGGTAGACCCTAAAACAATAAGACTGGCGTCTTTATGAAAAGGGAAAATCTGGACACAGAGGTGAACACAGAAGGAAAATAAGGAGACAACCATCTACAAGCCACTGAGAGAGACTTGAAACAGACGCTTTCCTCAAATCGCTTGGAAGGACCCAACACTGCCAAAACCCCAGCTGTAAGACAGTTGATCAAGGTTTCACTCAGTCAGTGGTACATTGTTACCATAACCCCAGTAAAGTTTTACAAAAGTGTATCTGTGGTGATATCTACACTTTTATTCCTGATATTAATCACTTGTGCCTTCTCTCTTTTTCTTATCAGTCTTTGTCAATTTTATCTTTTCAAAGAACTAGTGATTTTCTCTTCTCACACTCTGCTTTCAATTTCACTGTTTTCCTGACTTCAAAAACAGGTTTTTACTTCCTATCTTCTGCTTGCTTTGAGTTTATTTTGCTTTTTTCCCCTACATTCTCGAGGAGGGAGCTTAGAACATAAATTTGAAAATTTTCCTCCTTTGTAATGTGGGTATTGAGTGCTAAAAGTTTGACTCTTAGTACTGCTTTAGCTGCTTTCCACAAATTTTGATATATTTTAATTTCATTTTCATTCAGTTAAATGATTTTTTTGGATTTCCTTTCAGGTTTTTCCTTTGACCTATAGATTATTTAGACGTGTACTGTTTAGTTTCCAAGTATTTAAAGATTTCCTGCTTTATGCTATTGTCTTCTAGTTTTATTCCACTATGGTCAGAGAAAACGTTCTGTATAATTTTAGTTCTTTTAAGATTGCTGAGGTTTGTTTAATGGTATCTTGGTATAGCTTCTGTATATACTTGAAAAGAATGAGTATTATGCTATTGTTGAGTGGAATGTCCTATAAATATCAACTAGATCCTTTTGGTTGATAGTGGTGTTGAGTTCTTCCATACTCTTAATTTTACACTAATTTTTTTCTAGTTTTTCTTGCTGTTGTTGAGAGAATGATGTTAAAGTCTCCATCTATAACTGTAGATTTGTCTATTTCTCCTTTCAGTTCTATCGGTTTTATCTTCTCAAATTTTGCATCTTGCAGATCGTTCAGCTGGAGACCACTGTTATACTGGAGCCCTATTAGCGTGATGCTAAGATGAAGGAGGAGAAGTCTTCTATAATTTTATGATTAAGCTTTGGTCTTTCAATGGACTTGTGTTCTCAGTTCCCATCTTCCCTAGTCTCAGAAAAGACAAGTAGGAGGAGAGGCTGGCATTCTCTGTTGGGTCCCAAAGTAGAATAAAACAATTATTCTGTTATTATTTACTAACAACAATAGTCTAAAAGTCTCTTTTCCCTTTCTCGATCCTTTAGCCTGTTTTTACCCACATCCGTGGCATTTTTATATTGCTGCCTCATTGAACAATAAGTCTAGCATATAAAAAGGAAAAAGAAAATTCAGCAAACTCACTGTTGTGTTGTTTTTTGGGTCCCAAGATCCCTGTCTGGTCTGCCTTCTTCTTATCACCTTTCAGAGTCTTCTTATGTTTGTCTTATGTATAATGTCTAAAGTTTTTAGTAGATTTAGCAGGAATATGCAAATTCTGCTATATTGGATGTCCACCCCATCTTTCCATAAGTGAAGGCCTCTAGTTATTGATGTTCTTTAAACAAATCCTAAACATCCATGCTCTGGTTGAAAACATATTTGATATCTCTTTTGGCACTGTAATACTATTACGAAGAGTCTACTAGAAAATTAAACATTTGAAACATTTTATTACTTAATAATATCACCGCCCTCCTAATTGACTTGTTTATTTAGATAGCCTATTCTCCTAAAATGAAATACACTTACATTGTAATGTATAACAAATAATTATAATGTATAAATACATTGTAGAGTAGTTCTCTACCCTTTAAATTAACATTTGCATTGATTCAAACTGACCATTCCCTCCACCCTCCAAAAATTGATGGTACTACAGACAGTTCATATATCATTATACTTTATAATGCACTATTACACAAAAAGATTTGGAAAGGCATTGTCCAATGAGCATCTGATTTTGAGCATAAGGAAGTACACAAACTATAGAAAAGGTAGTCCTAGAACTTACTGCATAGACTGTGTCCAGTATAGTGCCTGGCATGCAATATACATTGAATAAGTATTTGCAAATGATTGAATGAATAAATGAAGGTGGCATTGGGTATTTGATGCTGATATTCTTCCTCTGACATGGAATTTTTGTAACTAAGATGCATAAATGAAATCTGATTGCCTCTAATGGAAGTTTATAGTTAGATGCAGATGTGTCGTTTATGGATTTATACATAAAGCATTTTTGGTTCTATGTCTCATGTTTATGCTTGTGTATGGTAGATAAATCGGAGATTCTTAAAAATTTTTTAAATCAAAAAATCTTTTCTTTTGACATCATGCAAACCATAGGAAAATCAGCACTCACAAAGCTAGCTCTCTTCTACCTACAATAAAAGTTAGTTAATGGTTAAACCTCCTGAGCTTATTGAGAATTCTTTTCTTTCAAAAGATGTTCAAGGGTATGGTCATTTATCAGAAAATTGCTTCTTTTTCAAGTAAACAAATGACTTTTCTCCTGTTCTCTGCTTTCCAGTTCTCAGGATAAAATGTTGCCAAGTGGTAGAGATCTCTCATGCTGTGATTCATCTGAGCCCTGTAGACTAAGCCTAATTGATGGGCAGAGAATAAATAGAAAGGCAGGCTCTGGCTCTGCTGACACAAATCCAGTTTTCCCTGCCCAGCTCCCAAATGCTGGCTAAACCTATCTACATTTTTCATGGGCAGAGTTACAGTGCTATATTCACATACAGATGTGCAGCATAAAGGAAATGCTTCTGATTGCTGCAAATTCTTTGGGTAAAAGAAAGAATTCTGATGTCAAGATGTTCAACTGGTTGACTACAGTTAGTCCTCCGTATTCACGAGTTCTGAATCCATGGACACGGATGCCAGCTGTACTATGCCATTCTCTACAAGAAACTTGAGCATCAGCAGATTTGGGTATTTGCGGGGCTCCTGATAATCCCCAGATACTGGGTATGACTGTCCTTGAGAAAGATGAAGGAGAGATGTGTGGAAAATCTTGGCTTTCTTCCACAGTCATGAAGGAAATGGATTGCATAGCTCTCTACCGTCTAAGGTCTTTACTCAAACGTCACCTTTTCTGTGATATCTTTTCTGGCTGCACTGCTCAAGATTTTATCATCCTATCCCCCTTGACACGAAAATAAAAATTTGTCCTCAATTTCCTTTCCTTGCCTTGTTTGACCTAAAACACTTACTATCATCTTGCATTCTACATATTCTGCTCATTTATGCTGTTTAGCATCTGTCTCACTCCACTAGAACTCTGTCTCAATGAAGGCAGGACTCCTTTCTATGTTCACTGCTGTATCCTTGAGAACCCTGGTGTGTGGTAGGTGCTCAAAGAATATCATAGAATAATGGAATGAATCCTCATTGAAAAAGACAATTGTCACAAAGAGTTTAGCTGTCAAGATGATGACTGCCAATTGTACAATTCAGTTGGTTTTCATGACAAAGGGAGACACAGGGGGGAGGCTGTAATCTGGGAATAAAACAAATCTGCATGGTCCCTCTCTGTTATCTGACCAGGTCTCTTGGTCTCTTTGAGTTTCAGTTTCTCATGTTTAAACAAAGGGCTACTGTTTAGTCACTAAATTGTGTCTGACTCTTTTGGGACATCATGAACTATATCTTGCCAGGTTCCTCTGTCCATGGAATTTTCCAGGCAAGAATACTGGAGTGGGTTGCCATTTCCTTCTCCAGGGGATCTTCCCAATCCAACAACTGAACCCATGTCTCCAGCATTGGCAGGAGGGTTCTTAACCACTGAGCTACCAGGGAAGGCCCTTAAACAAGGGGACTAGGGAAGAAAATCACTACAGCGACCCCCCCACTTCCCATAGCTCCATCTAAGCATTCATTTGTTTATTATTTCATGATCTGTGAGAGACTCTAAGTCCACAGTCTCAGTGAAAATAAAAATGGTTTTATTTATTATGGAATCCTGTACCTCTCATATATCTTACAGTACTGGTGACACAAGTTATATTACAATAGAGGCCAAAAAAGGATAATGTAGTTTGAAATAGAGCAAAGAAGAAAACAGAAGAACAAAAATAGAGTAAAGGGAAAAAAAGAATAAATAAAAAGGGTGTGGAGACTATTCCATTGCATAAAAGGAACCTCTGCTGCTGCTGCTGCTAAGTCGCTTCAGTCGTGTCCGACTCTGTGCGACCCCATAGACAGCAGCCCACCAGGCTCCCCCGTCCCTGGGATTCTCCAGGCAAGAACACTGGAGTGGGTTGCCATTTCCTTCTCCAATGTGTGAAAGTGAAAAGTGAAAGTGAAGTTGCTCAGTCGTGTCCAACTCTTAGCGACCCATGGACTGCAGCCTACCAGGCTCCTCCTTCCATGGGATTTTCCAGGCAAGAGTACTGGAGCAGCCTTCTCCAAAAGGAACCTCACAGAAAGGTCTATATCACCAGGAGAAATGAATTTTTAACACTGAATGCTGATCACAGTTACATAATGAATCATGATTTACAACATGATTTTTGCAAATAGACCTGGTGCATTGAATTGTTCTAACAGGTCATGTTTTTAAATGACTTCTGAACCTTCAATAATAATAAAAAACTTAACACATGGACCTTGAGATTAGTGCCTTGCCATAAAATAGTGTTATTTCACTTCCCTAAAATGAATTATTCTCTGTGAGCAAGGCATGCAAAGCACTATTCTCATTGATTCTCTTTCTTTACACACTTTTTGCTCTTCTCCAATCATAAGTCATTGCACCAATAGAACTTCCACTTGCATATAAAGTGACTGGTGCCATAGATGTATTTATTGTCACTTTTTATAAAAAGACTACACATTTTCAGCCATGACAAGAGACCAGCTGGCTAATTTAGAGTGCCTGCTGAACATTTGAGGAAAAGTAATCATTTTATTCTCACTGGTTTATTTAGAGGGTGCATTCTGAATATGAATGATCATAAATATGAGAATTATACAGATGTAAGGGGGGTATCCAAATGTTTTCATAGAAATGCACAGAAAGCCTCTTCACAGCTCTGTGATATTTTTGAGTAAAGCAATTCAGAAATGTCTATTTTTTAAGCAACAAATGAAGATTGGTCAAAACTGATTATGGTATTACAGTTTTAAAGAATAGTTTTACTGTCAACAATTCATTGTATCTTTACAAAAAATTGTTAACTGATACGAAATTTTATTAACTCTATAGGTTTTAAATACAATAATCTAATTATTAGTAAACATGTTCCCTCTATTGATTAACCCAGTATGTTCACTATTATAATATTCACACACTAGCACTTAATTTCAGAATCCAATTTGAAAATAAGAAATCCTATGTTTCCAAGAACAAAATATAATATGGTTTGAACATAAGATGAAAATATAAGTTTTATTTAGATTTATTTCATTTAAAAAAATTCTATTTTTTAATGTTATAAATAAAAACTTGGTACTGATATATGCATATAACATGTAAGTGACCAAATATACAGTACATTGGAAAGACTGCATAATCTAAAATGTACAGTAGCCAAAAAACAAGTCCACTGCTCTAGAAAATAGTAAGTCTGAAACTGTCATTTATATTTACTGTCAATCACCAGAACATATTTAATTTACTAAGTACTTTTAAGTGACTGGCATTATGCTAGGCACAACAAGTATAATTACAAATAGTACAATAAGTGGTCTAGGGTTTAACAAACTATACACTATAAAATGAACTCAAATGAAATAATAGAGGAACTAACATGTCACTTCTGCAGAGATCCTATTATACAGCCACCAGAAATACATAAGACTCTTAAAGCCAGCAAAATCAGGCTTCTGTGTTGCCAAAATAGATGCCAGAAATCCCCGTGCACTTTATTTATTTATTTGTTTAATTAATTTATTTTTTACAATATTATATTGGTTGGTTTTGCCATACATTGACATGAATCCGCCCCGGGTGTACATGAGTTCCCCTCCTGAACCCCCCTCCCACCTCCCTCCTCCCATTATCCTCCCTCTGGGTCATCCCCGCACACCAGCCCCGAGTATCCTGTAACATGCATCGACCCTGAAATGGCGATTCGTTTCACATATGACAACATACATGTTTCAATGCCATTCTCCCAAACCGTCCCACCCTCACCCTCTCCCACAGTCCCAAAGACTGTTCTATAAAATAGTTGTTTCTCGGCTGTTACAGTTTTAGTAGATTTTGTTTCATCTTCAAGTGAGTTTGACGGTCCAGCTTTTATAAGACAGTAAAAACAACAAGTCAGAAAGGGTAGAGGGCATAAAAATGTAGGAGATCAGTAATAGGAGGAAGTAATAACAGCCGATGGGCTTTCCTGATATCTCAGTTGGTAAAGAATCCGCCTGCAATGCAGGAGATCCCAGTTCAATTCCTGGGTTGGGAAGATCCTCTAGAAAAGGGATAGGCTACCCACTCCAGTATTCTTGGGCTTCCCTTATGGCTCAGTTTGTAAAGAATTCGCCTGAAATGTGGGAGACCTGGGTTCAATCCCTGGGTTTGGAAGATCCCCTGGAGAAGGGAAAGGCTTACTCACTCCAGTATTCTGGCCTGGAGAATTCCAAGGACTGTATAGTCCATGGGGTTGCAAAGAGTTGGACATGACTGAGCGACTTTCACAGTGACAGCTGAAAAGTAGATGAGAAAAATTTAAAAATAATCCCACTGTCATCATATACCATATTAAAATAAATGAAGAAGTAAATCATATATATATATATATATATAATATGAAAGGTCATTATATCTGAAAGCTAAAACTATCAACGCTCTAGAAGAAAACATAAGATAAAATCTTTGCAACCTTGGGATAAGCAAGTATTTTTTACATGTGACACAAAAAGCATGAACCACTAAAGAAAACTTTGATAAGTTAGACTTAATCAAAATTTAAAAGCTTGCTTTTTGAAAGATACTCTTAGAAAATTAAAAATGCAAAGCACAGAATGGGGAAAATATTCACAATACATATATCTGACAAAATACTCGTAAACAGAAGCTATTTAAAAAGTTTACAGCTCAATAAGAAGACAAAAACTCCAACTAAAATGACACAAGATTTGAAAAGACATTTCATAATAGAAAATATCATCAGTTCAATTCAGTTCAATCGCTCAGTTGTGTCCGACTCTTTGTGACTTCATGAACCACAGCACGCTAGGCCTCCCTGTCTATCACCAACTCCCGGAGTCTACCCAAACCCATGTTCAATGAGTCAATGATGCCATCCAACCATCTCATCTTCTGTTGTCCCCTTCTCCTCCTGCCCTCAATCTTTCCCTGCACCAGGGTCTTTTCAAATGAGTCAGCTCTTTGCATCAGGTGGCCATAAGTATTGGAGTTTCAGCTTCAACATCAGTCCTTCCAATGAACACCCAGGACTGATCTCCTTTAGGATGGACTGGTTGGATCTCCTTGCAGTCCAAGAGACTCTCAAGAGTCTTCTCTAACACCATAGTTCAAAAGCATCAATTCTTCAGTGCTCAGCTGTCTTTATAGTCCAACTCTCACTTCCATACATGACCACTGGAAAAACCATAGCCTTAACTAGTCAGACCTTTGTTGGCAAAGTAATGTCTCTGCTTTTTAATATGCTATCTAGGTTGGGGATAACTTTCCTTCCAAGGAGTAAGCGACTTTTAATTTCATGGCTGCAGTCAGCATCTGCAGTGATTTTGGAGCCCAGAAAAATATAGGAACAGGCAAAAAGCACATGAAAAGGTGCTCAATATCATTAGCTATCAAGGGAGTACAGATGAAAACTGCCACGATATATTAATGTACATCCTTCAAATAGCTAGAATTTTAAAAAGACTAAGCATACCCAGTTATGGTGAGGATGCAGAGTAATTGACAGTCTCATCAGTGCCAGCGAGAATGTAAAGTTACACCTACATTAACAAAAGTTGAACATACAATTACCAGACAATACAGCAATTCCACTCCTAGATATCTGTCCAAAAGAAAGGAACATAAGTCTAGTCCAACTCAATTAGAAGTTCCATGAAGCACTGTGTTATCATGAATAGCCAACGCCTCGCACATCACCTGACTCCTAGAAGATGCTCAAAGGTTGCTGTTAACTGAATGAATGTATGTGTGTTCAGTTGCTTTGTCGTGTCCGACTCTTTGTGACCCTATGGATGGTAACCCACCAGGTTTCTCTGTCCATGGGATTTTGCAGGCAAGAATACTGGACTGGGTTGCCATTTCCTCCTCCAGAGGATCTTCCCAACCCAGGGATTGAACCCATGTCTTCCATGTCTCCTGCATTGCAGGGAGATTCATTACCACTGTGCCACATGAGCTCATAAACTGAATGAATGCTGCTGCTGCTGCTGCTAAGTCGCTTCAGTCATGTCCGACTCTGTGCGACCCCATAGACGGCAGCCCACCAGGCCCCACCGTCCCTGGGATTCTCCAGGCAAGAACACTGGAGTGGGTTGCCACTTCCTTCTCCAGTGCATGAAAGTGAAAGTGAAGTCGCTCAGTCGTGTCCGACTCCTAGCGATCCTATGGACTGCAGCTGAATGAATGGATGGTAGCTAATTAATGGTATGCTCTAAGAGTGAGCATACAGATGTATGAAATATTACAGTGACTCACATTTCATTTCTATTTTTAAGCTGTAAGCCCATTCATCCATAGCAATCTTATAAGAGATTCCAACACGTAAAACAGATTAAACCAAGTTATGCATTGCCAGTCCACCCCAACTGTCTGCAGTGGCAACCAATGAAAAAATTTCTCAACATGGAGTTGGCAGGACCTGCAAGGACTCATGAAGGATCGGCAGGATTCTCACAAGAGCAAGTGGAAAGACTGATTAGGAATTACATACAGAGTGATGGTGTGAAGTCTGGGTAGATGGGCTGAGGTTTGATTAGAAAGTGTTTTTCAAATATACTCCTTCATTTCCTGCTTCATCTTTAAGTCTCTCTTCTAGCTTCTGAAGTCTAAAAATTCCCAGAACCGCCTCTCCAGAACTTCCAACTATGCCAAGAGTAGGAAGTTTCTGCCAGTTTTATGCTTTCAAGGCATTACTGTCCTTCACCAAGGCAAAAGATGCCGTGGATTGTAAGACATACAATTATTTCATGCACCACTTAAAAAAAAATGTTGCCAGTTAGAGTACAGGAATAGGGCTCTCTTATCACTTAGAAGTCTTATTTTAACTTATCTAATGAGCTTTTTCAAGATCATTTAGACATAGAAGACATGTAACTGGAGATAGGATCTTGACCTCTTTAACACCTTTAGCACTGACAACTTATTTCAGGAACACCAGAGTTTAATTAGCATAACCTTGTAGTTTCATTTTTCTCCCCTGATTGAATCACATGTTGCTGGAAGTTAGATAACTTCTGTTCAAAGTCAGCAGGAAGTTCAGTGAAAGTTCAGTGCTTTAATGCTAAGTCCTGCACAATGAATGAATTGGTAATGCCAGCCTCTTGTTGGGTTGACATTACTTTCATCTTGTGACAGACTGTGTTTTCCAAATACGGCTACAACAGTATCTCTCAGCCCATATGCTCTTGTAGGAACTAGCTGCTTCCCAACCAACAGGGAAAGTTAATTCTTTTCTCCTTGACTCTGGCCAGGCTCTGCAGTCACTTGTCACCATCAGGACGTAGCAGAAGTGATGCTTCAGAATCTGGGTTGTAAAAGGCAATTCAACTTCCACCTTGCCCGTTGGACCACTCGCACTTGAAGTCTTCAGCTGCCAAGAAACAGTCCAATTGCCCTGGAGCTGCCAAGACACTTCAAAGCCCAAAGGAGCCCATTCAGAAAGACCACAGGGAGAAGCTCTGAGACTACACAAGGGAGAAAGACGTCCAACCATGCTCCACATGCTTCAGCTTTCTTTCAGCTCTAGTCTTCTGAATGCGTGAGAGACCTTGAACCGGAACTACCCAGGCAAGCCTGCCTGAATTCCTGTCCCACAGAGACTGCGACAGATAAGATGATCAGTATTGTTCTGAGCCATGTAGTTTGGGGAGTGATTTGTTACTAGTGAGAGAGAGCTGGAATGTATCTAGCCCTAGGCATTTGGCAATTTCTCATACTTTCACCTGAGTTGTTTGATTTGTGCTAGGCAATCCTTTTTCACATCTCTCAGTAACAAAACACTACTAGCCGCATCTACTTATGAGCATAGGTCCTGTACAGCACGTGCCTTGCTGCTTCAGGAAAATATGAACTTGTGTTCAATTTACTTCATTAAGATAAATATTTTCTTCATTGTTGTTGTTCAGTCACTAAATCGTGTCTGATTCTGTGACCCGACGAACTGCAGCACGCCAGGCTTCCCTGTCCTTCACTATCTGCCAGAGTTGACTCAAACTCATGTCCATGGAGTCAATGATGCCATCCAATCCTCTCAGCCTATCACCCCCTTCTCCTCTTGCCCTTAATATTTTCTGGCTCAGGGTCTTTTCTAATGAGTCAACTCTTCACATCAGGTGGCCAAAGTATTGTAGATTTAGCATCAGTCCTTTCAATGAATATTCAGGGTTGATTTCCATTCGGATTGACTGGCTTGATCTCTTTGCTGTCCAAGGGCCTCTCAAGAGTCTTCTCCAACACCACAGTGATTCATGAACATATCACATATCCCTATACTATTCCCATACTTCTATGTGTATGGTAATTTTTCAATTCAAAATCATAGAGTATTTTCTAAGAAGTCACTTTAAATGGCATATGCAAATCAATACTCAGTACTCTCACACCTCTAAGTGTATGATAATTTTTCAATGTCAAATCACAGAGTGTTTTCTAAGAAGACACTTTAAGTGGCATATGCAAACCAATACCTGTAGCATCCACAATGAACACAGCCTAACTGAAGTGAAGGCAACATGAACACCCATGACCAAGTTGAAGAATGTGCAGACAATCACAACTAAGTCATGGTAGCTATTAATACTTAGTCATGGGCAAAGAAAGATGCCATCCATTTTAAGATACATCCCAATTTTGAAGTGTTACAGTGTGAAATTTTTGAATTAGCGTAAACGAAATACGGCGTTCTCTAGCCTTCTCTCATGGCCTGTATCATAGATACTTTTTTGCCTTGTATTCTAGGGGTTTGTGCACACGAGTGGTATAAGCATTTGTTGGACCAGCCTACTTACCTCTACGTCGCCAGAAGCTCCAAACTTCATGCTGTGCACAATGCCTTCCTATCAGGAGTCAATTAATCACCCACATTGACTCCATTTTAATATCACACTTTGCAGTGCCAAATCCTCAGACTGGCTGGGCAATTCTTTGTTTACTTCTGTCTAGCTATAATGCTCAGTGACCATTCCAATCTTGTGCTGTCCTTCTTAATTTCCCAAGTTCATTCCCACCAACTTGAGGACTGAGAGGTAACAGGGCAGAGGGGAAAGAACAGAGATTTGATGGCAGTGCTGAGTTCCTAGACTCTGTGGCCTTTGGCAAGCAAATCCACTTCTCTAACCCCCAGATTTTTTTTTTTTTTTTAATGTGAGTAATGTTACCTTCCTGGAAGGGCTATAGTAAGCAGTAAGTAAAAGTTTTACATAAAGTGTCTAATATCTGAGTGCCAAGCTCTAGTAACAATGTTTTTAGTTTCCTTTTATCACCTTCACCTATTTTATGGAGAAGATTGTCCTTTCAATTTCTATCTAAATTTCTATATGTCCTTTCTATCTAAAAATTTACCTCTAGCTTTACCCCACTTGTCTTCATTAACTCTCATATCATTCAGAATATCTCTGTTCTTTCCTAATAACATTGTACTGTCTTAGTTTCTTCATAGATAGACGAGGAATAATGAAAATACCCACCCATGGGTCTGTTTATTAGGATTTAGCCAATTAATACATTTTAAAACCTTAGTTCATATCCTGATACATAGTAAGTTAACAAATAATCTTAGCATCTTGACTTTCTCCTACTTTACCTCTGGCAGTGAACAGGCTCTGCTTGGTGTTAAATCTAAGTGACTTGAGATGGGGAACAGGAAGAGAGGTGATGAGTTAAGGACTGAGTCTGTGTAGTTTCGAAAGAACTAGAAATGGCTGTGAAAGGTTAGAATGATTCTCTGTCACCAAATAAAGTCAGGTCTCTTCATGCTGTTAATCTGATTGTTGTTGTTCTTGTCTATGTTCATTTTGTAAAACCTAATGAAAATTTTGTCTTGAATGAACACTCAACAAATATTTGTTGATTAACTGAATATATTTCAAAAAAGAGTCAATGGAAAAATGGAGTTGATAAAGAGAATTTCACCTTAATCAACTTTCAAGAGCATATTTTGTCAATTTAAAGAGCCTGCTCCATGAATACCAGATCTTGGCCCCAGCTCCCAAATATCTTACATCTTTGCTGCTGCTAAATCATTTTAGTCGTGTCTGACTCTGTGCAACCCCATAGACGGCAGTCCACCAGGCTCCCCATTCCTGGGATTCTCCAGGCAAGAACACTGGAGTGAGTTGCCATTTCCTTCTCCAATGCATGAAAGGGAAAAGTGAAAGTGAAGTCACTTCAGTCATGTCCGACTCTTCGAGACCCCATGGACTGCAGCCTACCATGCTCCTCCGCCCATGGGATTTTCCAGGCAAGAGTACTGGAGTGGGGTGCCATTGCCTTCTCCATTTTACATCTTGAGGCACATCCACTTCCCTAAAAAAACTTGGTGGTTGGGAGTTCCCTGGTGGTCCAGTGGTTAGAACTCTGAGCTTTCACTACTGAGGTTGCGGGTTAGGATCCTTGGTCAGGGAACTAAAATTCTGCAGCAAAGACAAAAATGAAAAACAAAAGAAAACAACAACCCTTGCTGGTTAATCCTATAGCAAACCATCAGCCCTTTTGGCTTGAATCATCATATATCAGGTACTTTGCTTTCAAGGCATCATCATCACCTCTAAGTATGTTGCTGCTGCTGCTGCTGCTAGGTCACTTCAGTCGTGTCCGACTCTGTATGTTACACAATGCAAAAGTTAGATTTTATTTTCCTCTAAATAACGATCACCTTTATAAAAAGTTTAATGATATTTCATTATTCATCGAATTTTCTAATTTGTTAACACTGCTTATTCATTTTTCCTGTAATTTTGGACTTGATCAACATGCATTATGGTCTTCCCTGGTAGATCAGATGGTAAAGAACCTGCCTACAATGTGGGAGACCTGGGTTCGATACCTGGGTGGGGAAGATCCCCTAGAGGAGGACATGGCAACCCTCTCCAGTATTCTTGCCTGGAGAATCCCCATGGACAGAGGAGCCTGGTGGGCTATAGTTCATGGGGTGGCAAAAAGTCGGACACAACTTAGCAACTAAGCACAACATAGTTTTTAATCCATTTTTACTACCTTGTGGAAGTTATTTTACTTTACAATAGGATGGCTTTCTTTCATATATAAGACACAACTTAGGAAGTAGTTCTGAAGATTACAGTGAGAGAAGATTGAAATCAGGTAAGAAGGTACCTAGAATATAACTGGTGATTTAACAAAGCTTGATTTCATGACAAGCTTCCTCAATTTCTCTTGACCTTCTTTTTTATCCTTTTAGTATGTGGGCAGGAGTATAGAGAGAATTTTAGAATGTTATCAATGCAATTTTATCCTTTTAGTTTTTGAGCTTTAGTACACTAAATGCAAAAAAAAAATGCTGACATTTCTGGACTTTCATTTAAAGCTCCTATCTATTTAACCTTTAATAATCCATATACATGTATAAATATTTCTTTCTTTCTTTTTACATCAGAGGTTTCCTCAGCTTATCCTCCATGAAAAGACATGCTTTGGATTATCTTTTCTTGAGACAGGATAGAAGCCATAACCAAGCCTACACAAATTTGATTGGCAAAGTCTTTGTGATTACTGTAAAGTACTTTCTAAACACCTGTACTAAACTCCTGGAGTGTCTAAAGCATTATCTCGTTTAGTTTAAATAAAAATCTACCCAGGTTTATGTAAGGAAAAGCAGTAAACTTATTACCAGAACACAATCCAAGGTCTCTAAGATGACAGTGGAGAGATACTATGTGGTGAAGACCACATGCAGAGGAGACCATGGTCCCAACTGTTAGTTCCAAAATTTACCAGTGCCCTGATCTCCTTCATTATTCTTGCCATCTTTCTACTGAATTTCAGGGTGTGAAACTGCATTTCATCTGAAACTGGCAGGAGAGGCTCGTACCTTCCTTAATGCCTTGTGACTCAATTCAGACATTTATCCAGAGCTCACTAGAATTGTAGAATAATGAAAAGCTACAGATTACACACAAACACACACACACAGTAAATGTCTGAAATATCAATCTCCTTATGCCAGATGTACCACTTAGGAACAAACTTAAGTTTGTTTTGCTTTCTGAGTTCTAGATCCAAGAAGGGTGAGTGGATAACAAATTCCTTCTTCCACATAAGCTCCATTTTCTCTGTTTCAATTTAATTCAGTGTGCTTATCTCTTCTTTGCCACTGACACGAGAACCACTTTTCCCTTTGCTTTTGTAAACCTTACTTTATTAAACAAATATTTATTGATAACCTACTATGTTTCCAGAATAAATTAAGAACACAGTCTATGACCTTTATCTTCTTGAGTCACATTTCTTCCCGTTCTAGTCTTTTCCGTGGCTCAGGAATTAACTAACTCCATGATTCATATGTCTAAGAGTCATTTAATTCACATTTCTCATATTCATATAGACAGCATTCAGTTTTAACAATTTAGCTATTGGGACACCCTTCTGATTACAAGAAGAGTAAAGAATTTGTTTTTAAATAGAGAAAATTCAATTTTAATAAGATGTTTGAAACCCACAGTTAGGTGCAGCAACAGACAAGTTGCCTATGGCACCAAAAAAGCACTGACTTCAAGCACTGGCCTTGCCACTGAATCAAGAGGCTTGGAATAAGTCACATGACCTCACTGGACTTCAGTTTCTTTATGTTTAACATGACAGGTTTGCTAGATCACCTCTCTGGACTTCACTCTAAAATTTGATTCTGTCATGTGTCTTATTGCTAAATACGTTTAGATATTTCATTTGACAGGTAAAACAAGAGAGAAGGTGATTGGCTATTAAACCAGTTGGTCACATTTATCAATCTGATTTAGGAATGAAAGTCACTTGCAGAGCGGGCTTCTCTTAGAAAAGTCATATTACCTTTTTTCTTTTCTTTCGGATTAGTTTGTTTCAGGTCAATCTGTCTCTCTCTTAAAGGACCTTAGTGAATCTTGGCCAGCACTTGAAATCTATGGTAAGGTACAGTAGGCAATTATTTAATGAGTTATTTTGTGAGTACGTAATAAGATGTGTCAACTTCCAACCATTGTTCTGTTTACCTAGATGCAGTTAGTTCACTATCTTGGGATCTGTGATGAGCAAAACTCTACCTTTAGCACCAAATCTGGTATCTGGTAGGATGCTTTTGGTTACAAATAAATAACAGAACATCATTACAATATGGCTTATATCATGAAGGGAATTAATTTGGGGAATTAATTGGCTCATGTAACTGATTCATGGGGTCGCGGAGAGTCAGACACGACTGAGCGACTGAACTGAACTGAACTGAACTGAACTGAACTGAACTGAAGAGGTGGGCTTTTCGGTGCAGATCAGTTAGAGGTTCAGTTTCATTTTCCACAAATTCTTCCTGCTCCTCCATCTTTTATGGGCTAGCTTCATCCTCAGGTCAGGTTCCCTTGATAAGGTGACTGCAGCTAGAATTCAGCATACATACTTTTCTCTTCAGATCATGTGCAATGAGATTGCAGGGGTGTTGGGTAAATTTCTTTCTTTCTTATTAAAATCCAAAGTTTCACTCTAATTGGATAAAGTTAGATCACAAAATCTCCTCTGGGCAGCAACTATGGTATGAAGGATGGGAAGAAGCCATTGGCTTCTTACTATATACAGCTGGAGGAGGGTCAGCCCTCATAGACAGTGCTTGGCTGTGTCAATACATGGAGAGGCAGCCAGTAAGAATTACATTACAAAAATAGGAAAAAAAAAGGCATCTGCTCAGGATGAACAGACAGACACAGGTAAATAAAGAACTCTCTTATATTCAAGAATTTCCAAGTGAAAAGATGTATGAACATGATGAAATAATCCCATTGTGGTATTAGTATTTTTGTTTAAGAAAGTATTAATGTTGACATCTGTTGAATCTGATTTCTTTGAGCTTCTCTGATCCCCAGTAGGTAAGAAGATAATACTTTAAACTTACAAATGTTGCTATTTAACAGGTTTTGGACTTTTTAATATCCATAAAAGCATTTTATATGCACAACTGCTAAGTCCCTAAATCCTTAGCAAGCACATGATAATTGTATTGTTATATTACTACTAATGCTATAATAATAACACATGTCAAAATCCCAGGAACCAAAAGGTTAACTCTGGGGAATTCAAGTGCATTGACAACTCTGCATTCACAAGAGTGATCCTGGGTTATCATTTCCAACTTCTTTTTATTCCTCAGTGATACAGCCTCAACATGATCATCTACATAAAGCACCCCCATAATCATATTAAGATTAAAGAAAATATGTATGAAACATTTTATTCATGCTTAGTGACAGTGAGCAAGGTGGAAATAGGCAGAAGAATTTTTGTGACAGTTT
Source organism: Moschus berezovskii (assembly GCF_049115385.1). NCBI lineage: Eukaryota > Metazoa > Chordata > Mammalia > Artiodactyla > Moschidae > Moschus > Moschus berezovskii. The sequence continues at coordinate 92,507,685 of NC_142469.1, read as the reverse complement.
ATATTCCAGCAAATAATCACATGGTTTCAAGTGTACTCCCAAAGCAGATTACACATTTTACACATTTAATTATAATCATACTTTCCTCTTATCTGATATGAATATCTTCAATTTAAATATCAGTTTAATTGATGTCTATCATTTAATAATTATAATATGATCCAAGCCAATTATAACAATTCTTTCCTGTAAAACTATAGCTGTTAGAAGAATGTTGAGTGGGAAAATGTTTAAATCCTGACATAAAAATGTCTGTGATAAAACCAGGAGCTTTGAATTTCATGGTCCTTTAATATTGCCTTTGAAGTAATGAAAAAGCCATTTTCCACCACTTGCTTCAAGGATTTCACTAATAACATCTTTCACAAAGGACCTATCTTTTTTTAAGCAGGATATTGTGACGTTATTCTAAAGCATTTAAAATTATATAACAAACTTTTACTGAAATTTCTCAGTCTACCTTTTTTTATTCTCCCTAATGAAATACTTGTTAAAGAGGTTACTTCAACCTTATGGAAATAGGTTATGCCTATGATAGAGTATCCATTATTTAATTCTGTTCCAGAAATAAAGGATCACAAGTTGTGGCGGGGGGGGGGAGGTGGAGGATGAGAAAGAAGGATGTTATAAATAATGTAAAGACTAAGAAAATAGGCTTTTCTCTTTTTTAAATTGGAGTTGAATTTCTTTACAATGTGGTGTTAATTTCTACTATACAAAGAAGTGAATCAGTTATACATATACATATATCCCCTCCCTCTAGGCTTTTCTTTTGATCCTTTGGTTCACAGGGACGAGGGAGCCTGGTGGGCTTCTGTCTATGGGGTCACACAGAGTCGGACACGACTGAAGTGACTTAGCAGCAGCAGCAGCAGCAGGCGGCAGAAAAATCAGTAATTTGATAACCTTGGACAGGATGATCATAGGACACTTGCCTCCACGCCAAACTCCCCTTTAGTACGACTGCTGTCCACTTAGGAAGGGCCTAGTGGAAAGGAAATTGCCAGAGCTTAAACAGGTCAACAGAACCGGCAGTGATCTTTGCAGACATCTGCATGTTACAGCCTGTGACAGTCCCTGTGTGCCCGGAACAAAGTCAACTACAGCAAGAAGCAGAATTTCAGAAATTCCTAGCTTAGGGCTGTCTAATTAAAAAATGGTGCAAGATAAAGTTTCCCAGGAGCACAGACATCTGAGGAGGAAATTAGTTTCTTCTTTCACTTCACATGGGATCTTCGGTGAGGAAATGGCAAAGGGGAGTTCTGTAAAACGCACCTGAGGATGTCCTAGACAGGCTGTGCTGAGAGAAAGTTGACGGAGCAATAACCCCAGGCTTTGTGTTGGACCAACTTAGCTTTCCTGAGACAAACAAGTACTGAAATGAGGAGTATTTCTAGGAAGTAACCAATAAGAAATTAGAGGATAGCTTTACCAGCCAGTGCTAAAAAGAAAAAAAAAAGATGAATGAATAAATGAACTAAGGAAAAATCTGAATCTAAAAAGACTTTCCCACAGACATTTTTTTTCAAAGAAGATGTGCCGATGACCAACAGGCAGATGAAAAATGCTCAGTAGCACTAACCCACAGAGAAATGCAGAGCAAAGCCCCAGTGAGGTAGCAACGCATGCCCGCAGAGTCGGGGATGCCCTCCAACCATCTCATCCTCGGCCGCCCCCTTCTCCTCCCGCCTTCAATCTTTCCCAGCAGCAGGGTCTTTCCCAATGAGTCGGTTCTTCACATCAGGTGGCCAAAGGACTGGAGTTTCAGCTTTAGCATCAGCCCTTCCAATGAACACCCAGGACTGATCTCCTCTAGAATGGACTGGTTGGATCTCCTTGCAGTCCAAGGGACTCTCAAGAGTCTTCACCAACACCACAGTTCAAAAGCATCAATTCTTTGGCACTCGGCTTTCTTTATAGTCCAACTCTCACATCCATACATGACCACTGGAAAAACCAAAGCTTTGACTAGACAGGCCTTTGTTGGCAGAGTAATGTCTCTCCTTTTTAATATGCTGTCTAGGTTGGTCACAGCTTTTCTTCTAAGAAGCAAGTGTCTTTTAATTTCATGGCTGCAATCACCATCTGCAGTGACTCTGGCGGCCCCAAAATAAAGTCTGTCACTGTTCCCACTGTTTCCCCATCTATTTGCCATGAAGTGATGGGACCGGATGCCATGATCTTAGTTTTCTGAATGTTGAGTTTTAAGCCAGATTTTTCATTCTCCTCTTTCACATTCATCAGGAGGCTCTTTAGTTCTTCTTCACTTTCTGTCATAAGGGTGGTGTCATCTGCATATCTGAAGTTATTGATATTTCCCCTGGCAATCTTGATTCCAGCTTGTGCTTCGTCCAGCCTGGCATTTCACATAATGTATTCTGCATATAAGTTAAATAAGCCCGGTGACAATATACAGCCTTGATGTAGTCCTTTCTGGATTTTGAACCAGTCCATTGTTCCATGTCTGGTTCTAACTGTTGCTTCTTGACCTGAATACAGATTTCTCAGAAGTCAGGTCAGGTTGTCTGGCATTCCCATCTCTTTAAGAATTTTCCACACTTTGTTGTGATCCACACAGTCAAAGGCTTTGGTGTAGTCAATAAAGCAGAAGTTGATGCTTTTCTAGAACTCTGTTGCTTTTTCTATGAGTCAACAGATGTTGGCAATTTGATCTCTGGTTCCTGTGCCTTTTGTAAATCCAACTTGAACATCTGGGAGTTCATAGTTCATGTACTGCTAAAGCCTCACTTGGAGAATTTTGAGGATTACTTTGCTAGCATGTGAGATGAGTGCAACTGTGAGGTTGTTGGAACATTCTTTGGCATTGACTTTCTTTGGGATTGGAATGAATTTTGGATATATATACATATAGATAGATGTTGGATATATATAATAAAGAAGATGTAATATATATACATAAAAAAGATGTAATATATTTATATAATACAATATTACTCAGCTATACAAAGAATGAAATTCTGCTATCTGTGACAACGTGGATGGATATAGGAAGTATTATACTTAGTGAAGTAAGTCAGACAGAGAAAGCAAAATCTCTATATTATAACTTATATGTAAAATCTGAAAAAGAAAACAAACATGTATATAACACAACAGAAATAGAGGACAAGCCAGTAGCTATCAGTGGTGAGAGGGAAGAGGATGTTAGGGAGGCATGTTAGGGATATGGGATTAAGAGGTATAAGCTATTATGTATAAAATAAATAAACAACAAGGGTATGTTATAGAGCACAGGGAAATAAAGCCATTTTCTATTTTATTATTTACTTATTTAACTTTGGCTGCACAGTGCAGCTTGTGGGATCTCATTTCCCTGACAAGAGACTGAATTGAGAGCCCTGAATTATGACCACTGAACCACCAAGGCACTCCCCATAATCACTTTAAAAGGAGTGTAATCTATAAAAATACTGAATCACTGTGTTGCATACCTGAAATTAATATAATATTGTAAATCAACTATACTTCATTAAAAAAAAAATAAAGACCTTCCTATGATAATGGTGGAGGGCATAGCTGCTTCCCTTTCATTACACATACTTTTCTGCTTGTTCCCTTCCTTTTCACAGGAAGGGTAGTAGTACCCAGCTTAGAACCATTGTCAGAATTTCAGAATAGTGCCTGGAATACTCTTAGATTGTGTGTGTGTGTGTCTGTGCGTGTGTGCTAAGTCACTTCAATTGTGTCTGACTCTTTGAGACACTAGGGAGTGTAACCCACTAGGCTCCTTTGTCCGTGGGATTCTCCAGGCAAGAATACTGGAGTGGGTTGCCATTTTCCACTTCAAGGAATCTTCCCAACCCAAGGATCAAACCTCCGTCTCTTATCTTATGGCTCCTGCAATGGCAGGCGGCTTCTTTACCACAAATGCCACTTGGGAAGCCCACTCTTATATTAGCTATTCTTATTATAATAACATGATTTAATTGATTTATAGATGCTGATGGTATCTCTTAGAATGGCCAGATGAATGAGCCAGTACAGTATTCATATCGGGAAAAGCATTTTAAAAGATCAGATTCCATCAGTATTTTATGGCATCGTTTTGTTGGAATCATTATATTCCATGAGATAGCCTGGGTCAGACCAGGTGATATGATGTAGCATTTAGGGAGCCTAAGTTTACCTCTATAATATTTGGGACTCAGTAGATATGTCTTGTGAAATGTAGTTGGCTAAACTTTTATGATGGGGCTCTGAAGTGAAGGTTGGAGAGGTTACAGGGATCCCCATATGTATTTTAATCAAGACACATGACATGAAGTGTAAGAAACACTGTTTAATTTATTCATACCATGCCTGTATTTTCAACATTCTGAAAGAAAAAAGATGGACAGTATGCTTCCTTTCAAATTCTTCTGGACAACAGTCTTGAATGAAGGAAATAGGTGATTTAAGTGATTTGGCAATAAATACTATAACTGAGGGCAAGGACATAGATGTCTAGACAAAACAACGTCAAAAAGTTATGTAGGAAAAAAAGCAAGCCTTGACTGAGGTTCTGCACAATCAGTGCAGCACTGTCCAACTCTGAATTTTCCACAGTGGTCAGTAGGTAGTTACATTAATTAAAGCAGAATAAAAGTTGTCCTGCTAAATCCTTAAACAGCAATGAAATTTTAGACATATCGTCTTGCGGTGATATCCTGGAAGCTGGCTGTATATTTGCAGGTGATTTAAAGCTCCTGGTTTCATAAAGTTCCAACAACACTGCTAGCGTTTCTTTTCTACAATGTCCCAGAGACTAGGATATAGGTTACCAGGGGAAAAAGTCTGGACTAAATAATAATAATAATCAATTAAGGGACTGGGTACAATCCCAAGCCTAAAATTCTTATGGCGTACTTCTTGCTGAAACAAGAAACTTTAAAATAACCAGCTTTTGAGATACTAAAACCTATTTTGTCAGGTTGCAGTACAACAGGCAATCAGACTTTCAAATATTGACCTTGTGGGCACAAATACAACTTTTGTGGCAAATCACAGCAGCACTGGGTTTCAGGAACTAAAGGAGGAAAAGCTAGTAAGAAGAGAAAAGAAACACTTGTCAACCCATCAAGGCATACATTTCTTGGAGGCTCTTCCTGGCTTCTAATGCTGACTATAGAAAGATCACCTAAAGCTACCTGAGTCTATATGATGTCTAACTTGTTTTCCTCCACCTTATGACTCAGATGAGTCCTCAGGGAATTAGGTCAACTAATCAAAGTTTAAGTGTCTTGGAGAGAACACTCAGATGGGTCAGCAGTGGTCCAGGCAAATGCAGAGGAGCACCTTCCCTGCCGAGAAGCAGGGAGTCCAACGCTGGTCCATTAATACTTTAATTCATGCACTTTTTCTAGAGACACACTGTCAAGAATTCTCAATAATTAAGATTGTCTGAAGGCAAGGGATACGAATTGTCAGATCATTCGAGGAATCAGTTTCAGTTGATTTAATACCAGAGTGAACTTTCCTTCAGAATCAGTTTTCAATAATCTGGAGTCAGAAGGCAAAGTTCAGCGTAACTTTCTACAGTCCGGTAGAAAATGGTTTATCTGTTCAGATCTGTAGACATTCCAATGCATGCAATCTTTAGGTCTCCTACCATTTCTGGAGAAACGGTGTCTACTGGGCCATGATGACCATATGTGCTGTGCTTAGTAGCTCAGTCGTGTCCAACTCTTTGCAACCCCATGGACTGTAGCCCACCAGGCTCCTCTGTCCATGGGATTCTCCAGGCAAGTATACTGGAGTGGGTTGCCATGCCTTCCTCCAGGGGATCTTCCCAACCCAGAGATCGAACCCAGGTCTCCTGCATGGCAGGCGAATTCTTTACCATCTGAGAAGTAGCTTCTAATCTATATGTTCATTCTGTGACTCAGAATGGTGTAACCTCAGTATGTTTTTAAGTCATAGGAACATTGAAAATGTTTAGACCAACGCGTTCTTCAAGGCCCACACTGAGATCTCTTCACACAGGGCGGTCCTGTGGTACTGCCTCCAGGAAAACCTCTGGGTTTCTCCATTTGTAAAAGACAAACAGGTATGAAGAAAAATCTTAGCAGGCTATTCATGCCGTTTGTGAAATTTAAACCTATGAATAAAAACAGATGCTGAATAAAGGAACATCAAAAGAAATAGCATAGATCCATCAAATATCTTATCTTAGCAGGACCTGGGGCAGAGAGTGAAGTCCTACAAACCACGAAGAATCTGGTAAACAAGGCCTTTTGTTTTACTGAGACTTAATTATACATATATATAAAATATGGGACTTCCCTGTTGATCCTTCCAATGCACAGGGTGTGGGTTCAGTCTCTGATTGGGGAACTAAGATTCCACATGCCTTGTGGCCAAAAAAAATATATACATACCAAATTGGAGTGAACACACACACACACACACACACATACATATTCTAGGAAATGATCCTAGAACATCAATCTGCCCTCAGGTACAGAATATGCTCAGGCATTGAACAGGTAGAAATTTCACCTGTATCTGTGATATCTATGGCCACTAGCTATTGCTGACTACTATTGTCTTTCCTTCTTTCCAATCCTCCCTTGTTTCTTTTTCTATCCTTCCTTCTACTATCTATCCCTCCTAGTCCCCTTCCTTCCCTTCCCTCTTCTCTCCCTCCCCTCCTTCTGTCCTTTCTTTCACAAGAGAAAATCCTCATCACCAGAAAAGATATTATATTAGAAAATAGAAAAAGGGCAAGGAACTAACAAAGCACTTTACCAAAAAAGGAGTCTTTTATGGTCACGAAATGACTCAGGGGGAAAAAAACCATCCTTTTTCTACAATAAAGAACTTCAAGAGTTTGTAAAGAAACAGTCAAAAGAAGCTAGTTCAAACCCCTCAAGTGGATAAAACTGAGAACCAGGGAGACCAAACTGGCTTGCTGAGGTCACACTACTAGACTAAAGAAGACAACTTCTTGATCAACTTAGAGTTCTTTAAAGGTCTGCAAGAACATTTACTCAACTACAGAAAGAAAGTTTCAGGAAAGATTCCACATGCAATAGTTACAATAGTCATGTCATCATCAAGTTACACTTGAGTGCCTGGAATGAAAAGGAACTGTAATAAAATATAGATGGAGTGTTTCTTGTGGCTTCATGTGAAAAAGCCAAAGGAGTTGCCTTCATATTTTGCATTAAAACACCAATAAGAACAAAAGAAAACTTAATACTTCTCAGTATGTTGAAAGGAGTGTGAGTTGTGGTGAGTAATTTTTCCCTTTCTCTCAAGAACAGGCCAGTGCAGCACACACAACTTGGATTAAGAACTCAGAAACATTCTGCTGAAAGACTGCAAACCCTGGAACACAGAACTGCCAAGGGAAGCTGTGAAATTTCCTTTTCTTGCAACCTTTAAGGTGACATCTTTCAGGATTGGTTTACATATAATATGATTGTGACCTTGCATTACCTTTCAAAGCTTCTGAGAGGATACAGTGATAGAGTTTAGGGTCTGATGTTAAAGTTTGCACACTTATGATGGTCTATTAAATTCCAGCAATTTGGAAAGAATTAAGCATTATCAAAGTATTAGTTACAACGACATACATTTGAATTGATAAACCAGTCTCAAGATTGTTTTGCTTTACATTCAGTGTCTCCAGGTGGAAGAAAGTTTCTGCTTGCTTTTCCCATTTGGAGAGGAGGAAAGAGAGAAGCAGGATGGTTAGTTAGTTAAAAAAAAAAAAAAAAAAAAGGTAAAGGTGTGTGCTCAGTCATGTCCTACTCTTTGCGGCCCCATGAACTATAACCTGCCAGGCTCCTCTGTCTATGGAATTTTCCAGGCAAGAATACTGGAGTAGGTTGCCATGTCCTACTCCACAGGATCTTCCTGACACAAGGATCGAACATTTCCTACATTCATATCTCTTTCATCTCCTGCATTTGCAGCTGGATTCTTGACTACTGTGCCACCCAGGAAGCCCTTACTTAGTAAGATCATCTCTAAATCCCAGACGTGGTGGCGTTCAAGGAGCCCTGGTCCCCCAAAATACATACGTAATGCATCTGCATTTCTTCTTAAGATATAAGGACTGAAATCACACTCTTTTACTACAAAAATAAATTATGCAGGAAAACAAGATTCCCATTTACATACTCTATAAAACTGAATTTTATTCCTTAAGTTTTATCTTTTTAAAAATAGTGTTTTTAATCGTGTTTTGTTTCTAGGGATCACCAAAATCAGAATTTCTTGGATGCTTCTTATAAGGTAGATTCCGAGGCTCCACTCAAGGTGTAAGGATTAGAATCATGGGGGATCCACCCCCTAAATTTGCATTTTAAACAAACCCCTCAAGTAATTCTTATGCATTGCTCTAACTCTTAAGCATTACTTAAATCAGTTCTGTATCCTTGGCCTGAAAATAACTACTTAATTGCTTCAAAAGGACAAGAACAGCAAAAAATGTATAGGCTGTAATTCTACAATAAAAACATATCATTATACAAATGACACAGTAATAGGACCTTAAAAATATGTAAAAGCATTTTGTCTAAATTCCCATTCCATAAATTCTCTCTATGCTTCATTTTCACAGGTCACATTTATATTTATGATTTTGCGTGCAATTTCATACCAAATTAAGAGCGATTATCTGCCTCCTTTCTCTGACTCAGTTCTTATGGGACTGACTTTGTATAGATTCAGTATTCTTCATACTCTTAGGCTCAAATTCACAAGGAAAGTCAACATAAAAGTAAGACCTTCCCAAATAAACAACATGAACAACCAGAAAAAAATCCAGTGTCTGAGAAAAGTAAAGCTTTGATAAGTGAAAGTGAAAGTCACTCAGTCGTGTCTGCCTCTTTGTGACCCCACCGACGATACAGTCCATTGAATTCTCTAGGCTAGAATACTGGAGTGGGTAGCCTGTCCCTTCTCCAGGGGATCTTCCCAACCCAGGGATCAAACCCAGGTCTTGCACACTGCAGGTAGATTCTTTACAAGCTGAGCCACAAGGGAAGCCCAAGCTACCCAGGAATCGAACCGGGGTCCCCTGCATTGCAGGCGGATTCTTTACCAACTGAGCTATCAGGGAAGGCTTTGATAAGGTCAGCAACAAATTCAAACCCAACCCCATGTCCAAATTCCCCAGATTTCACTCAGAATGGGGGCTTTCAAGCAATTGTCACTCCCTTGTAATTTCCAAATGTTAACTTAAATCAGATCCTCTCTTTAGCATTCAAACCTTTGCTTCTCTTTGCAATAGAACTTACAACCTGAACAGCCTTGATGACAGAAGTTTGCAAACAGAAGTGTTATGAATAGGCTTCAATTCCCAGCTGATGAAGCTGTACACGTGCAATTGACAGATGTTAGCTTGTGAAGGAGTTACGTGTGCTTAAAATACCGTTTCATTCATGGTGAGAAAGAAATAGCCATTTCAAATATGTACTAGCTGGTATGCTGCCCTCTGGCCAAAAGCTCTTTATATAAAAATGCCATTTTGCACAGCATAGTGTCAAAAGCAGGCACAGTAAGGCAGGAGGATTTAACCAGGGACTGTGAGCGATCCAATGAACAAATATCCTGTGTTCTATTAAGTGAAAACAAATTTAAAACCATGCTGGGAAGCCAGTCGCCTGTTTATAAGATCAGTCTTTCAATGTTATCTGCTAGAAATCATATCATTGGATTCCCATGTGATCAAAGCCAAGTAGAATTAGTGTCAAAAAAGCCATATCCCTTACTAATTCATGTTAGTTACAGGGGACTCAAGATGAGTCACCACCAGTGGGTCTGTGAAAAAGCAGAATAACTCAGGGAGAGAGCAATAGGAAAACCATTTGTTCATTTGTTGTAGTAAAACTATGTAGTTCTAATTAATTATAAAAATACCACAGGCGACTAGTCACCACGTGATGGTTGGGGTTTCGTCAAAGCAAAAATATGTCAATAACTTAAGAAAGTGCATTAACACTATACTATTCAATTGTTGCAAATAAGTGAAAGGGAAGGGAAGCCTATATTATGTAAGATCTTTAAGTAGGCATAATGCTGAGAGTACTGTAATATATGTCATAAATTTAGACTAGAGAAGGAGCCAGATACAAAGTCTGGTGCGATAATTTTTATTAGTAATCAGAGGAAGATCTCTGAATATATCACTTTAAAAAGCCAACCTCCATCACTGCACTTCCTTGGGGCACTGGTGGAAGGTAAAGTGGCACAAGCCCTCAGGAAGACAGTGAGGGGCGGGATATATCAAGCCTTATAAATATGCATGCCCTCTGACCTCACAACTTAACTTCTGGGAATTTTTTCTATGCAAATGATTAAAGATATTAAGTAAACATGAACTATAGGGACATTCATGGCTCAATAACACTGGTCAAACTATAGTACAACCATTTACTGGGTAACACACATTTTTAAAGACAATATCACATGGAAACTTTTATGATATATTATTTAATTATCATTTCTATCACTTAATGCTCTGGAGATATTATTTAACAAAAGAGGAGTCTAACTAAATATTATAGTTGGCAGAATTCAAGTGTCTGTGTGTCACTAAATTTTGTTGAATTTCTCAGCCTTAGGATTTGTCTTAAGAATGCACCCGTAATGAATGCTGGGTCTGAGTGTTTCAGGAAGCAAAGGTTGTACATGGACAGAAAGTGTCTTTACGTGTCCCCAAAGAACTACGCACAAACTCTACTATGCTTGTGTTTGTGCTCAGTCGTGTCTGACTCTTGGAGACCCTATGGACTGCAGCCCACCAGTTTCCTCAGCCTACAGGATTCTTCCAGGCAAGAATACTGGAGTGCATTGCCATTTCCTCCTCCAGGGGATTTTCCCGACCCAGGGATTGCAGCATCTCTGGAGTCTCCTGCATCGTAAGTGGACTTTTTACCACTGAGCCACATGGGAAGTCCCACACACTCTATTATACAGGGGCATTAGATAATACCCCCTTTCCCTCTGCAAGCACCCCCATTACAGAAAACACTAGAGCAGTGTCAGAAGTGAGAAATGGTCCTGCTATTGCTACTATTATTTCTTTATATTTCTTCCTTGGTGACAAGGGGCATATTAGATTAAATCAGTGATTTTATAGCTTTCCATTTTAAATATTTTTAAATGCAATAATATATGAAATTTATCAAGCTGTTTAAAATATTTCAGGGGACTTCTAGAAGTCTTGAGCAGTATAGTGGACCAAATATCTTCACTGACCCTTTTGCTGAAAACAACTAAAATTTTCTAAATAAAATACTAAAAGTTGTTAATGACTGAAAGGCCAAAACTCGGTGAAACCAGGAACCTAAAGAGGTATGTCATATACTGAAGACAAGATTGTCTTTGAGTCCATTTACCAGCAAAATGAACTTGAATATCCGCTCATGATCTTATGAAACATACAGGGCAGGAGACAAAGAAAGCCAGAATCCACCTAAAGTCTCTAATATGAGATCTCGCATAAGGAGGCATCTGAATGGCCTTTATGCTCAGTGTACGGAAGAACCAGAAATTACCTTCCTCTCATGAGACTGAAGGAAAATAAAACCATAGAATGGAGAGCACCAAGAGTGTAGAGCCAAGAAAGGACAGTTGTGTTAGACCTGCAAAGCTTCTAGGTGTCATAACTGTCAAGTATAAAATATAAAATACTTATGTTTAGTATGTATACAAAGTACTTCCCTGATAGCTCTGAGAGTGAAGAATCTTCCTGTAATGCAGGAAAACCAGGTTTAATCTCTGCATTGGGAAGATTTCCCAGAGAAAAGAATGACTACCCACTCCAGTATTCTTGCGTGGAGAATTCCATAGACAGCGGAGCTAAAAGCCAGAAGGTTTGAAAACATGAGTAAAATGAGAACAAGATAAAAAAAGACTGAACGTTTGAAAAATAATGAAAACAGAACATCCAGAAAATATATGAAGTGCTTTTGAAAATAAAAACTCAGTTGTTAAAAGTTTTTATTTATAGCTGAGAGAGAATTGCTAATCTGAAACTAGAATTATACAGAACAAAACACAGAGAGACAAAGAGATGGCAGGTATGAAAGACAAATCAAGTAGTACAAAATAACAGAGTGAGAAGTTCCAAATCATGTCTTATTTGAAATCCAGTGGGAGAAAAGGAAATGGGGCAGAAGCAACATTTGAAGAATTAATGGCTAAGAACTGTCTAGTTTTATGTCATTTACAGTACAATTACTGCTCTATACTATTTATATTGAACAGAACAAACAAACACAACTCATGGTAGCAAACCGTACAACACCAAGGACAAAAATAACACCTTAAAAGCAAAAGAGGTGGAGCAAATGACCTAGTAAAATTAACAATTTGATTGAGCTTACTTCTCAAAATTAATAGCTTAAAAGTCAACCTAGGTGGACATGTATCTTTCTACATATTGAAGATGTTCCATTGTTAATTTTATGCTTTATTTTTATTAAATATTAATTTATTTTTATTAAGTGCTACTTTTATTTTTGTCTTTGGTGTTCTACAGTTTGCTACCATGAGTTGTGTTTGTTGTTCTGTTCAATATAAATAGTATAAAGCAGTAGTTATACTGTAAATAGCATAAAACTCAGACATTTCTTAGCCATTAATTCTTCAAATGATGCTAACAAAGTAATGCTCAACATTCTCCAAGCCAGGCTTCAACAGTATGTGAACCATGAATTTCTAGAGGTTCAAGCTGGATTTAGACAAGGCAGAGGAGCAAGAGATCAAATTGCCAACATCCATTGGATCATCAAGAAAGCAAGAGAGTTCCATTAAAACATCTACTTCTGCTTTATTGACTATGCCAAAGCCTTTGACTGTGTGGATCACAACAAACTGTGAAAAATTCTTAAAGAGATGGAAATACCAGACCACCTCACCTGCCTCCTAAGAAATCTGTATGCAGGTCAGGAAGCAACAGTTAGAACTGGACATGGAACAATAGACTGGTTCCAAATCTGTAAAAGAGTACATCAAGGCTGTATATTGTCACCCTGCTTATTTAACTTATATGCAGAGTACATCATGAGAAATTCTGGGCTGGATGAAGCACAAGCTGGAATCAAGATTGCCAGGAGAAATATCAATAACCACAGATATGCAGATGACATCACCCTTAGGGCTGAAAGCAAAGAAGAACTAAAGAGCCTCTTGATGAAAGTGAAAGAGAAGAGTGAAAATGTTGGCTTAAAACTCAATATTCAGAAAACTAAGATCATGGCATCCAGTCCCATCACTTCATGGCAAATAGATGAGGAAACAATGGAAACAGTGAGAGACTTTATTTTCTTGGGCTCCAAAATCACTGCAGATGGTGACTGCAGCCATGAAATTAAAGGACGCTTGCTCCTTGGAAGAAAAGCTATGACCAACCTGGACAGCATATTAAAAAGCAGAGACATAACATTTGCCAACAAAGGTCAAAGCTATGGTTTTTCCAGTAGTCATGTATGGATGTGAGAGTTGGATTATTAAGGAAGCTGAGCAGCGAATAATTAATGCTTTTGACCTGCGGTGTTAGAGAAGACTCTTAGGAGTCTCTTGGACTGCAAGGAGATCCAACCAGTCAAATGTAAAGGAAATCAGTCCTGAATATTCACTGGAAGGACTGATGCTGAAGCTGAAATTGCAATCCTTTGGCCACCTAATACAAAGAGCTGGCTCATTTGAAAAGACCCTGATGCTGGGAAAGATTGAAGGTGGGAGGAGAAGGGGGTGGCAAAGGATGAGATGGTTGGATGGCATCACTGATGCAGTGGACATGAGTTTGAGTAGGCTCTGGGAGTTGGTGATGAACAGGGAAGCCTGGCGTGCTGCAGTCCAAGGGATTGCAAAGAGTCGGACATGACTGAGCGACTGAACCAAACCGAGTGACAATATCTTTCAAAAGCAAAGTAAAGATATTTTTAGATAAAACCTGGACTCAGTAACTTTTCAGCAAAGCCATCATTTCTTTTAGTGAGGCATGGAATTATATCTAAGACCAGGGTGCCAGGGGTGATCACAGTATGGGAATGTCTTTGTGTCTTCTCAGTGACTAGAGCTAGAAAAACCTTCACATATAAACACACCCAGGCAAACACACACCTGTGTGCACACATACATGTATCACATGCATTATCCACATGTATGCATATGGTGAGCACTTGTGCGTGCCTGCTCAGTTGTGTCCAACTCTTTGTGACCCCATGGACTGGAGCCTGCCAGGCTCCTCTGTCCATGGAATCTCCAGGCAAGAATCCTGGAGTGGGATGCCATATCCTTCTCCAGAGGGTCTTCCCAACCCAGCGACTAAACTCACATCTTCTGCATTGGCAAGCATATTCTTTACCATGGAAGCCATTCTTTTTCTGAGTATGTAGAATATGAACATGCTTCCAGAGGTAAAACTTTTTTAAAAAGAGATATTCACAGAAATGTCACTACTTTCCGAATTTCATCCTCTCTGATTGCCACCTTGACTAATAGATGAAAAATTCTGTTGTAATGAAACATTGTTGATTTATCTTTCTTATTTTTCTTTTTGAAATGAATAGCAGATATATGAATTTTTTATTTCCTCTTCTTATACAACAGGCATTTTGCTTCTGAAAGTCTCAGGGGTTGAAAAAGAAATAGTTACAAAAATCAGAAAATATTTAGGAAAAGTTTACAATAATAATACTGAATATCAAAACATATGAATGCAGATATAGTAATACTTAATGACTGCATTAAGCCTCCATTCTGAGATGTCAGTGCAAAAGCATCAGAATAAAAGCAAACAGAACAGGAGGAAGAAAAGAGAACAGATGAGAGGAATAAAAACCAATGACACATCAGAGACAGCAGAGACAGACGAAAGTCATTCCTGAGCAAAAACTGAAGTTTATAAAACCGCTTAAGAAGCAAATAGGAAAAAAGAGAAAAAGATAATTATGCTATACTTCAAAAGAAAGGATGAAATAAACTCAAATGCAGCAAAAAACTAGAAATACAATAAGAGGTTCACATTACTTTTAAAACTGCACCAAAAATCCACTCGAAAATAAATAGAAAGACCAAATAGTACAATCGAACATTTGGAATCACTAAATAAAAATATTTCTGGAAGAAAACACCAGGTGGTATTTATTACCTTAAGTTCTAACTTTTTTTTTTTTTCAGTTACACTGGAACTGAAGTCGCTCAGTCATGTCGGATGCTCTGCGACCCCATGGACTGTAGACTACCAGGCTCCTCAGTCCATAGAATCTTTCAGGCAAGAGTACAGAAGTGGGTTGCTATTTCCTTCTCCAGGGGGATCTTCCTGATCCAGATTATACCAAAATTATACCCCAATTATACCAAAGAGCAGAAAACCAGAACATTTACCAAACTCACTTTCTTGGGGAACTAACATGATCTCGATGTAAGTACCTGAGACAAGGACTGCACAAAAATGAAAATTATGATTAATTCTTTCTCATAATGGTATGTATTAGAAAATGTTAACTATCTACCTACTTTTGTTTCTTTTAGTAACGGAAATTCACATGGTTGTAATTTACATGCATGTAACCTGGGCTCATGACTGCCCAGCCTGAGAAGATATTTTTCTGCTTCCCTTGCATCTATATGAAGTCATGGAATTAACTTTGGGTGAATGAGATATGAGGAGGGCAATTTTCTGGTCATATTTTGAGAATTCTGTTCAGCAGCAACAGACTCACAGACAGAAAAAGAAACTTACAGTTACCAAAGGCAGGGGGAGTGATAAATTGGGAGCTGGGGATTAACATACACACGTTGCTATATATAAAATAAATAACAAGGATCTACTGTAGCCCCGGGACCTGTATTCAATATCTTGTAATAATCTATAATTGAAAAGAATCTGAAAAGAATACATTATATATGTATGTATAACTGAACCACTTTGCAGTATACCTGAAATGAACAGGACTTTATAAATCAACTACACCTCAATTAAAAAAAAGTGTTTTTAAAAAAAGACAAAAAGAAGGAGCCCTGTTCAGGACTTTGTCCCTCTTTCAAGTGACTGAGAGGTGGTAGGATTTGGAAGCCAAGTACTAAGTCCACGAAACTGCCCTGCAGCTATGAACCACTTACCTAATACAGACTATTACTAGGTGAGAAAATTAAACGTCTATCTTATGCATGTTACTCTATTTTGGAAGTATATGTTATAGCAGCTTAGTTTCTAGCCCAGTTAATACAAAACAGATGCAAAAATCTTCAATACATTAGCAAACTGAATCTAGCAAAGAATATAAAAGGTGGCCAAGTTTTGTTTACCTGAGGTATGCAAGGGTGGTTTAACATAAAACAATCTATTAATATATTTTATTGCTTTAGCAGCTCAATGAGTAAACTAACATCCTAATCTCAGTAATTTCGTTAAAATAACTGGGTAATATTCAAGTGCTTGACAAAATAAGGCTAGAGGGAAAAAAGCGTCCATGGGGTTGCAAAGAGTTGGACATGAATGAGCGACTAAGCACACACTCAACGTGTTCCTTTTAAGTTAAGAACATCACAAATCCTCTATGTTAACTTCTATTAAGGGTGGTACTAGAAGTAGAGACAGCACAGTAAGACAAGAAAAGAAACAAAATAGAAAAGAAGGAATAAAATGATCATTATTAGCTGACAATAAGATTGTACAGAAAAATACCAGAGAATTTGAGATAAAGTATTACAGTTATTAAGAAAGGTTAACAAATTTCCTGAATATTTGTGTTCCATAGAATTGTCTAGATAACAAACACCAACTGCATTTTTTTTCTATACATCAGAGAATTGAACTTTAAAAGATACTATTTATAACAGTATCAAAAGTATATATTTCCCCAAAATATATCCAGCTGCTTTTCTACTTTATGTAGAAGATGCTAAAATTTTACCGAAAAAATTTAAAGACATTTCCTCATCCAGCTACTAAAAGATATATCTTGTTCAGAGATAGAATGATTCAAAATCAGTATGAGGTTAATTCTTAACAAACTGATACATCAATTCAATTGCAATCAAAATTTTAATCCAATCTCTAACAAGGATCTTATTTTTATAGGATTTTGTGTAATAAATTGAACTGATTCTAAAATGTATATGGAGGAATAAAGGGTCAAGAATAGTCAGTATTGTTCTTAAAAGAGAAAATGTGTGTGTGTGTATGTGTATGTGTGTATGCTTAGTCACTCAGTTGTGTCCGACTCTTTGCAACCCCGTGGACTATAGCCCACCAGGCTCCTCTGTCCATGGGGATTCTCCAAGCAAGAATACTGGAGTGGGTTGCCATGCCCTCCTCCAGGGGATCTTCCCAACTCAGAGATTGAACCCAAGCCTCCTGCATTGCAGGTGGATTCTTTACCATCTGAGACACCAGGGAGGCCGAAAATGAGAAAATAAAGAGTGGGAAATTCAGTTCATGTGAACTCAGAGATTATTACTAAACACATTAAGATTAGGTAGCCTGGGCGCACACATCTGTAAGATCTCACTTATTTCAGAGCTGGTGTTGCTGATCAGTGGGCAGAGACAGATTTTTCAATTGAAAAAAAACAAGCATTTAAAAATGGAATTCGATCCTTACTCACATCATAAACACAAATCGATTTTAGCTGGACTACATATTTAAGTGGAATGCAGAATTATAGAACTTTAAAAAGAAGACATAGGAACTATCTTGACAACCCGGATTGAGGTAAAACTTTTTCTTCAAGGCATAGAAAATTTCTGGAGACACACGGGGAATCACTCAAAGGTTAACATTTTAGGGTTCTGTTCCTGCAATTAACTAAAAAGAAGAGACACCCCACAGAGGTCGAAAAGGATGCCCTGAATCTAATTTTGGCAAATTACAGTGTTTCGGGAGAGTTTCAGAGATAAACCAGCTTCTCATAAAAGATTCCTTCTTATATTCACATCCCAGTAGAGCTGATCACCATGTCCTTCAACAGACAGATAGTTTTAGGAAGGCAAAGCAATGAAAAATACCATCGACATACATCAACAGAAAATGAAGTGCACTGAATTATCTTGCATAAGCAATAAAATAAATATTAAAGGTTACTATTGAGCCACAGAGGACATACCTTCCTATCAATATTAACAGATGGAGTGCATTAGCACCTGAAAGCTACACTTAACATTTTCATCTGTAAAATAGATAAAAAGAAGTAATTTCTAGAGCATATAAAAATGATATATAGCCAAAGACATCTGCCATGAACTATCCCCAAAATTATTTGGTTATAAGACAATGAATCATGGAAGCACCATTAAAAGTTGAGGCTAGAGGACATCAGAATTTTTTCTCTAGACCCGTCCTCACTAGCTGGTGACCCCGACAGTCATGGTCATAAATATTTTAACTCCTGTATTCCTACCTATGAGCTACCTGCTCATAGGAGATAGATAAAATCCAGTTATAAAGAATATTATTGGAACCATGGGCAAACTTGAATGGGGTTTGAGGATTAGAATGATGTAATGCAGCAACGTTAATTTTCTGAATTTTGTTTTTTTTTTTCCTCTTAGAATCCCCTTGTTTGTCAGTCAGTCAGTTCAGTTGCTCAGTCGTGTCCGACTCTTTGAGACCCCATGGACTGCAGCACGCCAGGCTTCCCTGTCCATCACCAACTCCCAGAGCTTGCTTAAGCTCATGTCCATCAAGTCAGTGATGCCATCCAACCATCTCATCCTCTGTCGTCCACTTCTCCTCCTGCCTTCAATCTTTCCCAACAGAAGGGTCTTTTCCAAGGAGTTGGCTGTTCACATCAGGTGGCCAAAGTATTGGAGTTTCAGCTTCAGCATCAGTCCTTCCAATGTGTGTAGCAAATGCATGTTAAAATACTGGGGATGATGGCCACCTTTGCTGGCAACTTAGTCATAAAATGGTTAAGGGAAAAAGTCTTTTGTACATCCCAGCCAGTAAAAGTATTTCAATGTGAAAACAAAACAAAAAGAATGCTTTTGCTTCTCTCCTCCTCCCCTCCACTCCCTTCCCTTTTCCATCCTCTTTCTTCCCCTCCCCCTCCCCTTCTTCCTTTACCTCCTCCATCTGCTTCTTCCTTCTTATTTTGCAGAAACAAAAAAATACTAACAATTAGAGACAATTGTAGAAAACTTCTTTTCCTCATAAATAAGAGGGAGAGGAGTATAAACTGAATTTGGAACATATTTTAAACTGATTGTAATAAATGAAAAATATAACCCTAATGTGTTTCCAATTTCAGAGGCTTATTGTATTTTCAGGAGTCTAGGATAATTTTTTCTCTATAGGCTGGAAAGAGAAGAAAGCCCTGTTTCCCCTATCTAAATAATTTCAGGCACATATCAGATCAATAAACTACAGCTGGCATAAAACAATGATTATTTCATAAGGATGAGTCCTTGTGAAATAATCATAAATGTCTAGACTTGTAGCTGTGACTCCTTTTATAATGACAGCAGATTTGAAACATGAATTACTTTCTTTCCAACAAAAACAACTTGGTAATGCTGGAGAGGAGAGCATTGAAAAAGCAATTTAATAACTGTCCTGAGAACACACTGGCCTCCACCTTCAAGTTTCTAATTTATGTACTCAATTCAAGTGAAAGAATGCGGATATCGCACAGTTTCCCAGCTACCCAAGTCTCCAACAGTTGGTTTGGTACCATCACGGCAATTGAGTGCACCCCATCCTGTCAGTTAATGATTTCTGAAGACACAGGTCAAGGTCATCAGGCAGCGGTAAGGTTAAAGTGGCCTTTTGTTGTTGTGGTTGTTTAGTCGATAAATCGTGTCTGACTCTTTTGCGACCCCATGGACTGTAGCCCATCCAGCTCCTCTGTCCACGGGATTTCCCAGGAAAGAATGTTGGAGTGGGTTGCCAGTTTCTTATCCAGGGCATCTGCCCGACTCAAGGATTGAACTCTCGTCTCCTGCACTGGCAGACAAATTCTTTACCACTGAGCCCAGACTAGAAAGTAGACCCCATGGACTGTAGACCGCTAGACTCCTCTGTCCATGGCATTTTCCAGGCAGGAATACTGGAGCGGATTGCCATTTCTTTCTCCAGGGGATCCTCCCTACCCAGGGATCTAACCCAGGTCTTTTGCATTGCAGGCAGATTCTTTACCTTCTGAGGCTTCAGTCTCAGCCACTAGAAAGTCATCAAGGTTAATTAGAACGTCAAAGCTCCTTCAGTTCAGTTCAGTTCAGTTCAGTCGCTCAGTCGTGTCCGACTCTCCGCGACCCCATGAATCACAGCACGCCAGGCCTCCCTGTCCATCACCAACTCCCGGAGTTCACTCAAACTCATGTCCACAGAGTCGGTGATGCCATCCAGCCATCTCATTCTCTGTCGTCCCCTTCTCCTCCCGCCCCCAACCTTTCCCAGCATCAGAGTCTTTTCCAGTGAGTCAACTCGTCTCATGAGGTGGCCAAAGTATTGCAGTTTCAGCTTTAGCATCAGTCCTTCCAATGAACACCCAGGATCGATCTCCCTTAGAATGGACTGGTTGGATCTCCTTGCAGTACAAAGCTCCTTAGATTCACTTTAATCCTGACCATGCACTATATGATGCTAAAAAATTGATAACAAAGACTTTGATAAAAAATCATTCCCATTCTAGATCCCTTTCCCTTGGGTGTTCTGTGGACTTCTGATTCCTGCTGCTCTGTTCTTCCATTCTCTTCCTGGGCTGGGCCTTCAGGAATGAGGATGGAGCTTGGTGTGCTCAGCTGGTCTGATTTCTAAGGTGCCCCACGCAGGGCTCACACCACTCTTAATAGCCCTGGGACTGTCTGGGGCCCACTCTGGCCTCTCCTGCAGAAATTATGCAAGTTTTGGGCAAGAGTTGTAGGGAAATGGATCTATGCCAACAGTTCTGCCTGCAAAGTTACAGCAGCCGGTTGAAACGTCATTTGATCCCACTTTCATATGTGGACATTTTCATTTTACATGTCCTTGCTCATTTCTTCAGGGTTTTCCCTTTAATTGGGATTGAAAAGGTGCTACAATAATAGTAGTGTGCCTGGCCACTGTTTCAGATGTTGAATTTGTGGATAGTCAGAATTTCAGATGCCAGGACCTCAATCATCTGGTGATATACCATGTTATGTTACACGACAAAAGAGACTTTGCATGTATAATTAAGGTAAGAGCTTTAAAACAGGGAGATTATTGTAGATAATTTGACGAACCTAGTCTAATCCATTGAGCTCTTAAAAGCACATAGCTTTCTCTTTCGGCAAGCAAAGAAGGATGCATCAGAAGAGGAAGTGAAAGATAGTCAAAATATGTGCAGGACTTGATCTATTATTACTGTCTTTGAAGATGAAGGGGGCCATGAGCTGAGAGAGTGACTCTAGAAGCTGAGCAGAACATAGGGCTGACAGCCGGAAGGAAACGGTTCCCACATGGAACTGATTTGTACCAAGAACATGAATGAGTCTAAAAGCTGACTTCCCCTCATTGGATCCCAGGGCCTCCAGATAGGAGCCCACAATGGCAAATACCTTGATTTGACTTTCATGAGACTTTGAGCAGAGGAACCAACTAAACCCACCATGACTCTTGCCTACAGATCTGTAAGATAATTTTGTATTGTTTAAAGCCATTTAGTTGACAGTAATTGGTTACAGCAGCGATAGAAATCCAATGTGAGTTATCATTTTTTCTTTTATAATTTTCCAACTCTTTTCTCCTTTTAAACAGGAAATTGGCTCTGTGTTCTAGGGATGGGGAGACATGAGGTAGGGAGAGTGTCCAGAATTAGTCTGCACATTTTTTCGGACCTTTGTTTAATGAAATCTAAGGCTGGAGGACAAAGGATTCCTGAGGTTAGGTAGAATGTCTAGATGAGAAGAAACCAGAAACAGGAAGGGGATAGTTCTGCCCAAACCTGAGTGATCCCTGGGTTTGATTGGGAGGAAAGAAGAGGAATCACCAGAAGGGTCTTCAGAAATTGGTACCCAAGGAAGGATCCCTGCCTGGAATAAGCGTGGTGGCTAGACCAGTTGCATGACCCACCACAGGGAGTATTGTCTGAAAGCCCAAGAATGATATGAAGCCTGCACCACTGAGAGTGTTGCACTGCCTGCATGCTCACTTGTGTCTGGCTCTTTGCAACCCCATGGACTGTAGCCCTCCAGACTCCTCTGTCCATGGGATTTTTCCAGGCAAAGATACTGGAAAGGAAAGGAAAGTGAAGTCACTCAGTCAAGTCCAACTCTTTGCGACCCCATGGACTATAGCCTACCAGGCTCCTCCATCCGTGGAATTTTCCAAGCAAGAGTACTGAAGTGGGTTGCCATTTCCTTCTCCAGAGGATCTTTCTGACCCAGGGATCGAACCCAGGTCTCCTGCATTGCAGGCAGCTTTTACTGTCTGAGCCACCAGGGAAGCTACCGGATACTGGAATGGGTAGCTATTCCCTTCTCTAGGGGTTCTTCCCGACCCAGGGATCGAACCCACATCTCTTGTATCTCCTGCATTGGCAGGTGGGTTCTTTACCACTGCGTGACTTAGGAAGCCCCATCATCGAGCCTACACTCCTTCTAATTGTATGTGCTTCTTCAGTTGTCCTGGGGAGCCTGATGGAAGAAGCGTGAGGGCCCCAGAGCTAGGACATCCGTGGCCCACAGTCCCACCACCTCACTACAGCTGTGCCACAGTATGGCACTATTCTCCCTTTGCCCAGGGCCCCAGCACACCTAGGGGCTTGCAGGCTGCACAGTTCGCATTCTCCCACCCGCTGGCCTCTCAGTCTCCACCCTTCCCCGACCATGGCCCTTCTCCTCAGCTCCCATTCTGCTGAGGGTGGTAATGCTCATGGCTCCACCCCTCCCAGCCTTGCTCCGGGTTACCGGTCACAACTGTTCTCACTCAGCTCACTGTTTTAGGGATCACCAGCCAGCAAGGTGGCAGGGGGGGTGTGTGCGGAGGGATGAGGAGTCCTCAGCTCACCCCCAGGAGCTCTACGGTTGCACACTGTACCAAATGGCACCACCTCCTGGCTGTCTTCCACCTTCAGAAATATCACTACCAAGTAGGTGACCACATACCTCATGATCAGAACCAGGACACTTGCTAGTGAAGAAGTGATGGAAAATACGGCTGGGACTTTAGCCACATAAACCCAGGAGATCCTAGCCGAATCAGGGGGGTGTGGTCACCCTAGCAAGAAGGCTCTTTTGCTTATTTTGCTCTTTTTGGTCCTTTGCTCTCTGGTGGGCTATGACCCGGTCCTAGGATGCATTGCAGGGATTTGTATGTATGGGAGGAGGGGCATGTGGTCTAATTGATCTACTGTTCTGGATTCAAGACTTCCCTTCCCTGCCTGACTGACCTTTTCCTCTTTGGACTCTGCTGGGCTGCCTTATTTTCCTCTCTTGTGGGCTGAGGTCATCCCTGGAAGGTGTCTGCCCCTCAGGCATGTTGGCTCGTGTCACAGTACCCCTGCATCCTTCAGGTTGACTCCAGAGGCCTGGACTCAAGGCTACACACAGCTCATGCTGTCCAGCTGTCGACTTTACGCTACTGAGTTATGATGACACAACTGGAAACTGTCTGAGCCAGAATTAGAGTCTGAGTCTTTTAAATTCCATTCCTGTGGTTTTGTTTTTTTTTTTTTCTTCAACATCATGAAGTTCCTGGTGGCCAGAGCCTAGCTTCCTCGGTGGCAACGCCTGTTAATTCCTGGCTGGTCCAGAACTAGGTTCCTCACTGGTCAGTTCCTGCCTCACACATCCCAGGGGAACCTGATGACTGAGCCCACGTGACTTTCCAAAAGTAATACTTCATCTATCTAGAAAAACTAAGTTGACACCATAGAAATGACTGGGAACCAAAAGCACAGAAGGAAAACTTAACCTAAGCTAAAGTTCGTTAAATGAGAAACCTCAATTTAATAGCTACTAAATCCGAATGTTCACGTCATTGGTCACAGAGGAGGCAGCATTTCCTCAATGACAAGTGGAAAGGAAGAGTTTGGAACTCGGACCTTAAGTACCCTTTGTCTCCACGGCTGTATCTCCTTAGAGTCTTATTTGAGTCTCACCGCAAGATCTGCAGATGTTCATGTCTGTGTACCCTTCGGAGGGAGTCCCACAGTTAGAATGTACTGCTATAAAATGATCAGGTATAATTTTGTAAGGTAAGGTCAGAAAATATTGCAGCCTCTCCCGCTACTCTTTTTAGAGCTGGTTTATTAAGTTAAAAAAAGGAAGAAATGTGCCTTCAAACAAACACACTAAATTAAGACCTTTCAAAACACTTGTCATTAAATGATGATTTGTTGAAACTTCAGACAGGTTAAACGTATGCCACAATTTGAGTGAAAAAATTAGCTTTCCAGGGTTGCAATTACAATCCTACTTAGTTGCCATGGTGATCACACAGCATATGGATTTTGTCAGATAAAGACATCAGGGGTGGTGAGAAGGGACAGTGTATTTTTTGAATCACCACATGCCAAGTGTCAACTCTTTTGCAGTTCTCTTGCAAAAAAAAAAAAAAAATAAGGAAAAATATGTATCTGGATTCAGAGGGTTGGAAAGAGGAACAAGGCTTTGGAAGAATTTAAAAAAAGGTCGGGGGGAGATTACTAGAAATGTTTGAAGAAAACCTGAATTTAAAATAATTTGAATGTTATGCCAAATTGTGTAATAAGGGCACCTTGGAGTTTGGACATTAGAGGCACCTACAGTCTAACAAAAACATTCCAGTAGCAAGTGACCAATCTGTTTCATTCCCCCCGCATCTTAACTGTATGTGTGTCTAGGGTTATTTTTGTTAATATCCACCTGCTGGGTCAATATGAAAACTACAATGTAGAATAAGAATTTCCCTGGGCTGAAGACACAGGACTCTAAGATGGGAAATGATCTGAAATGAATTTCTTCCTGTAACAGAAAGAAAAACAAAAAGACTAAATACCCTGTGAATGCAAATGAAACTTGGAATTCTCAATTTACAGTTATTTTCATTTGTCATTCAGAGCATACACACTCATAACAATGACATCTGTTCTGCCAGCATGAAAGTGAAATTGAAAGATCGTCTGCTTGCTGTCTGCTGCGGTGTGATAGAGTCTCAGAGTAGGTGAGCCTGGGTCCAGAGGCCTAACTGGGTCTAAAGACATCAGCAGTGACCGCAGTTCATTAGCCACCATAGCAACCATAAACTCCTGGCCTTATGGACTCATTTACTCTAGTGGAGGAAGAGGAAAAAACAACACACGAATGATACACACGGTATTTGCAGAGTATAGTGAGGACTGGGAAATAGGGCAACTGTGGTTTTGCAATGCAAAGTCCCGCCTGGAAGAGGAGGGACATGGTGGTGTGTCCAGACTGAGTGTCCTGAGAAGACCACTCAAGGAGGTGACATTTGAGCTGGAGGATGTGAGGGATGAGACATGTCAAGCAAAGATCTGGGGAAAGATCAGAGCAAAACAATACAAAGACTGAGCATTCAAGAGTTTGTTTGGCTAAAGCAGAATGAGGAGCGGAAGAAATGGTTTAAGAAGTTTCTGACTGGAAGATCGTGAAGGGTCTGGTGATTTGGGATATGGCTTGGTTTTAGTCCATTTCCTTTATAGACATGACAGAATTCTATAAAAGTGTTCCAGAATTTATGAAAATGTAAGTGTTAGATATCTGGGGAGGATTGCCTGTGAAAAGAAACATGTGGGGTTGGATGGAGTTCTTTCAGGATGATTTGTGGAAGTCCTAGCCAGTGTTGGGAGCGGACTTCACTGATGAAGGCATGTACTTCCCTCTAATCGGCCCCTTGCATCCCCCAAGATTAAGTGATTTGGAAATGGTACCCAAGCCTTGATGCTCAGCAGGAAAACTGGTGATTGCTGTTGTTTTTCAATTGCTCAGTTATGTCCGACTGTTTATGACCCCATGGACTGCAGCACACCAGGCTTCCCTGTGCTTCACTATCTCCTGGAGTCTGCTCATACTCATGGCCATTGAGTTGATGATGCCATCCAGCCATGTCATTCTCTGTCACCCACTTCTCCTCTTGCCCTCAATCTTTTCTAGTATCAGGTTCTTCACATCAGGTGGCCAAAGTATTGGAGCTTCAGCTTCAGCATCAGTCCTTCCAATGAATATTCCAGGGTTAATTTCCTTTAGGATTGACTGGTTTGATCTTCTTGCAGTCCAAGGGACTCTCAAGAGTCTTATATAGCACCATAGTTTGAAAGCATCAATTTTTCAGTGCTAAGATTTCTTTATGGTCCAACTCTCACATCCATTCATGAACACTGGAAAAACCATAGCTTTGACTAAACAGACCTTTGTCAGCAAAGCAATGTCTCTGTTGCTTAATACTCTGCGGAAAATTCTTAAAGAGATGGGACTACCAGACCACCTTACCTGCCTCTTGAGAAACCTGCATGCAGGTCAAGAAGCAACAGTTAGAATGGACATATAACGACGGACTGGTTCAAAATTGGGGAAGGAGTATGTCAAGGCTGTATATTGTTGCCCTGCTTATTTAACTCATATGCAGAGTACATCATGCGAAATGCCAGGCTGGATGAAGCTCAAGCTGGTATCAAGACTGCAGGGAGAAATATCAATAACCTCAGATAACTGGTGGAGTCTGTTAAAAATTCAGGTTTCTGGCCCTTCTCCCAGGTTGCTGCTGCTGCTAAGTTGCTTCAGTCGTGTCCGACTCTTCGCGACCCCATGGACTGCAGCCTACCAGGCTCCTCCATCCATGGGATTTTCCAGGCAAGAGTACTGGAGTGGGGTGCCATTGCCTTCTCCTCTCTCCCAGGTTACTTTGATCAAAATCATACAGAAGGGGACGGAGCACCTCTTTTTCTATTAAATCCCCTGGGATGAGTCAGACCATCAGCCACACTGGGACACTGGGCACAAGGCAGTGGAGCAGGTAGATTCTACCAATGCCAGCGAGACCTAGGAAATCGGGAGGGCACAGTATCTCTGACTTTCACGAATGGGGTTCGGGGGTGTCAGAAGGAGCTAAAGTCTCTCCTGTTGTTTATACAGCAGGACCTCTCTGGTGAGAACTTTATGAGGCTGGATTCCCCTTACAGTCTCAAACTGCCAGTCTGTTGATTTGTTTAGAGCTTCTCATCCTAAAATGGTGGTGATTTCTCAGAACCGCAACCTTGTCTGGGTATGTTAATAGTGTGTCTGTGCCTTTAAATAGAAAGGCACTAGGGAACAGTAGCCCAGGCTAATTATACACATCAGTTATAGCTAATAATTAAAATTTGCCTTAGGCTTTGTGGGAAGGTCGCTCTTAGGGACTAAGAGTTGGTTCTCCCTCCCTCGTTGTTTTACATATTTACAAATTAATTTAAATGTGATAATCTGCAACACTGATAATCATAAATGCTTAACTAAATAGAAATGCGTTAGTCTTGAGACAGGCTCCTTATATGATGACTAAGACACAACCACGGATCCGAGAAATCTCCCTACAATACGCTCCATCGCAGTTATGGAGGCGACGAACCACCCGAGTGGGAAAAACAAAACCAAAACCAAAAAGCCTTTCCCATCTCCATCTGCCTAGGAAGTCAGTGGGCTCAGAAAATGTCCACTGTGTAGATATCTATTTGAAGTTGGACTCAGATCAACATCCAATTTAATACAGGTCAGCGAACAAGTGTTAAAAAGCAAGGTCTCTAGCCTGCTTTCAATCTATACTGGATTAAAAACAATGATTCAGAGGTGAAAGGCTCTGTGTACCCTGCCATGAGCCCAGGGCCACTCAGCACTTTGGCTATTCTTCAGTGCAGAAATCCATGGCACCATATTTTCCTGAGGTCATCTTCATCAGATAGGACGTTGCTCGGTCTCATCCTGCCAGAGAATTTATTATATCGATTGGGGGAATAAGGTTAATTGAAATGAACTTTGTGTTTTAAAGGTGGGTTTGGTGCCAGCCTTAACAATTAAAATGGAATTCTTCTCCTTTAAATGTCTTGGGCACATTTGATTGCGTGGAAGGGCGCTGTTTAGAGCACAGGCAGGCATAATTTTATATCATGCAATGCTCATTTACTTTTCTCCTGTTGCTATAACAACTCATTTTTGAACCAGACATGGTGATAGAAAGCCTTGGCTTCCCAATGAATTTCACATTGGTTTTGTTTAGATTTTCAATCAGTTCACTTGGAACTGCAGCTGCAAGTGCAGGAATAGATTTTACTCTTTCCCTTTTTTAGAAACCTTGCTTAGGACCAAAGCGTTGTGTTTCTATCTTGTCTGGAGGGTTACACCCCATGCACAGTTTGTGATCTCCCTGGCATAAATCACGTTTCAGACTCAGATTGTGCGCTGTTCTCTCCCCTAAAGGTAACAGCAGGGTTTTTTGTGCGCCTGACAGAGAACCACACCCATCAAGCCATTCTGTTTTTCAGTCTTCTGTCCAAATGCTACCAGCAAGACCTAGATCTCTGCAGCACTTGGGAAACTGTAAACCTCAAAATTCACGATAAACCTCACGCAGCACAACAACATGCATTTCTTAATGACTCTAAGGGAACAGCAAGTAGATTTGGCAAAGGTAGAACACACAGATATTTTCAGAGAAACACAAAAGAGTAATTGCACACCCAACAATATGCAAGTTCCGATTCCATCCACTCCTCGTACC
Organism: Moschus berezovskii; assembly: GCF_049115385.1. Taxonomy (NCBI): domain Eukaryota; kingdom Metazoa; phylum Chordata; class Mammalia; order Artiodactyla; family Moschidae; genus Moschus; species Moschus berezovskii. The sequence goes on along the minus strand of NC_142469.1, from coordinate 92,479,070 downwards.
CCTCCAACCCTGCCTCCCACTGGTAACAGACACTAAGAAGGACCTAAAACAAATGTCCATGCTTTTGGAGGGCAATAGCAGAATTAGAATTGAATTGAAAAATGGATTCAAATATTTGGAGTGAAATAAATGCTTTCTGGTCAACATCTACATCTTTCCTTTTAGGGAAGGTAAACTATAGGGCTTCCCTTGGGGCTCAGCTGATAAAGAACCCACCTGCCAACGCAGGAGACACAAAAGAGAAAGGTTTGACCCCTGGGTCAGGAAGATCCCTTGGAGAAGGAAATGGCAACCCACTTCAGTACTCTCGCCTGGAAAATTCCATGAGCAGAGGAGCCTGGTGGGCTACAATCCATGGGGTCCCAAAGATTTGGACATGACTGAGCACGCATACACACAAAAAGTACAAAACAGTTTTCACAGCTTGATCAAATTTTTAAAAATCATAGACCTCTGGAGGCTAAGAAATAAGAGATGAAAAACAATTCTAGAAACTATAACTCCCTTCACCGCCCCCATCTTTTAGCAAGATAAGTAGTGGCCATTAGCCAGTGCTGGCTCTTTGGGCACAGTTCTCCTTGTCCATAGGTCTTTGCAAAAAGAGCCATGAGTGAACTACGAATCATTGATCAGTAGCCTCTATTCCTTAAATATTAAGATAAATGGCTAGATGTTTCTGTGTTGAAAGCATCGAAAATGGCCAAAATACCATTTGAATGCCAATGAGACAGTGTGACACATGACGGTGCCAGCATTCTGGTCCTTTTTGGATGTGCTGTTTTTCTCTTGATCGCCCGGGTAATTCCATGACCCATAGTCACAAACAAGGTGAGAAGCCGTGCTTTGTGGCAGAATATAGTCAAGACATTTGCTCCTTATCGCATTACCAAAACAATGTGACCTATTTGGCGACATAATAATGATGACCTTTAGGTAAGGAGGTTCGTTTTCAATTCTGGTGAAGCTATTAAAAGTAATCTTCAAGCACAGAATTAAAAGGCACAAACCTAATGATGAGCTGATTCTCTTTCCCTGTCTCTCCAACAACCCCCGCCCCCAACTCCGGCCATCTCGCTCGCCCTCTGTTCATCTCTCTTTATATATATATAGAGAGAGAAATGTCAAATTGATGCAAGGGACTGGCAAACCTCAGTGTGAATGTGAATGTCTGTTCTGCAAGAGCAGTGCGGACCCTAGGAAACCTCAGCCTCTTGGCCAGGTGGGCTCTCTGGAGAGTTTGCTGGATAACCACTATTCAGGAATGTAAATTTTGAGTACTCCAAACTCTCAGAGTTTCTAGTTAACTTTGTAAATGAAGTGTGGAAGAAGGAGAATCAATATTTGAACACCTCTAAATGTTAGGTGTGGATTTTGTTTAAATCACATCTTAAGCAGTTTTTTAATCATATGTGTGAAAAAAATGGGTCAAATCAACTGAATGCTTACCAATCACTAGTCCTACTTTTCATTTCTGCCTTTGTAAACAAACCACTTAAAATATTTTTTATAATTGAGAGTTACGACAGGGGAGATAAGATATGCTTTTATAACATTAGCAAGAATTTTCATTCTTTCTCAAGAATTTCTTTGTAATTTAGGACAAAAGCTTTGGAGAAGGCATAATTTCCCTTTGCATGATATACTCATGATGCGACTTTCTCATAGTTAAAGATCACCTGGACACACTCACAGCTAAGAGTGACATAGTTCATGGAAGAAACACTATTCAAGAATATGATTAATATTTCAATAGCAAACAAGGAGGACACAGAGGGTCTGGCATTGAGCTCTCAGATGAGATCTCCCTTAATAACATAGATGAGCAAGGCAAATGAAGCCTCTTCCTTCCCAGGACATGGGTAAGATTTTGAATCTCCTTGACAGCTGGAGAAGCTGTCACTGCCACTTGCCTGTAGCATGGTGGGCCATGAGTGGTGGGCCCAGATCTTGCCCTTGACACCAGGCCAATGTGTCAAACTACCAGCAAGACTGCCTTGTAAGTGGCTTGGCTCAAAGATGAGCAGATAAAGAACATTTTGAGAGGGGAAACAGCAAGAACAAACACAAGATGTTTTAAAAGAACTACCTGGCTGAATGCACAAACCCTGGAAAGGACTTTGAATTAAAGTGGCTGCTGCTGCTGCTGCTAAGTCACTTCAGTCGTGTCCGACTCTGTGTGACCCCATAGATGGCAGCCCACCAGGCTCCTCCATCCCTGGGATTCTCCAGGCAAGAATACTGGAGTGGGTTGCCATTTCCTTCTCCAATGCATGCATGCATGCTAAGTCACTTCAGTCATGTCTGACTCTGGACCTCCTGCTAAATATGACACACAGCTGCAAGAAAAGTGCTGGAGAGAAATGAGACCGCAACAGGGTGAAAACATCGATCCATTCACTCAATTCTTTAAAAAAGAAATGTTCTTTGAGGGTTTAATCCACAGCAGTCTCTCTGCTAATTGCTTGGGAAACAACAGTGAGTAAATTGTAGTCCTTGCCTTCAAGGAGCTAAAAGTCTGACGAGCCTGGATGTATAAAGAGTCATCACATGACACTAAATCCCGAAATAGCACATTGGCAGAGAGCTGGGTTGGAGAAGGAAATGGCAACCCACTCCAGTGTTCTTGCCTAGAGAATCCCAGGGACGGGGGAGCCTGGTGGGCTTCCATCTATGGGGTCACACAGAGTCGGACACGACTGAAGTGACTCAGCAGCAGCAGCAGAGAGCTGGGTAGAGCATTGCCAAGATGATGACCTGTGAACCACGTCTTGAATAAAAGAGGAATTTTCTAAATATTGGTAAGGAATGGGAATGGAGATAGAAAAGGTCCAGAGTTGGGATTCTGTATGTGTGTAAAAGGCCTTTAACACCAAGGTCAAGATTTGAGGTGCTAGTGGTAAAGAACCTACCTGGCAATGCAGAAGTAAGGGACCCGGGTTCTAGCCCTCAGTCGGGAAGTTCCCCTGGAGGAGGAAATGGCAACTCACTCCAGTATTCCTGCCTGGAGAATCCCCATGGACAGAGGAGCCTGGCAGGACAGGGGGTCACAAAGAGTCAGACAGGACTGAAGCGATGTGGCATGCACGCACCCAGTCCCGAAAGCTTATTCTCAGCACACTGATTTGCATCACCATTTGCTGAGCAGAGTTTTCCACAGCTGTACAGTAGAAGAAAAAATTGCCAGAGCAAGAGATTTAAGCAGAAATGCTTGTAAGTTTTTAGATGATATGCATAGTTTTAGTGAAGTTCAGAGAAGTGTGCATTTCTTCTTTCCTTTGTACTATATTTCTCTGAACTCAATTCCTCATCTGCAAAATGGTGGGCATCACAGTACCTCTCTCATGGAAGAAAGAAACAGGATAATGCCTTCAGGGGCTGAAGTGCTTAGCACAGTGGAAGGCACACCTTAGTCACTCAATAAATGTCAGCTCAGATTATGTTATCTGCACTTTTACTTTAACTAGCTTGTGTGTGTGTGTATATAACTAGCTCGGTATGAGTGTGTGTGTGTGTGTGGGGAGGGGTTTGCCTATGTTCCTGTGTATCTGTATTTGTGAGCTGGGTGTGAGTACTGTGGTGTGTGTAAGTGTGTATATGAATGTCTGGTATTTGAATGTCCCTTTCTTAATGCCACCAAGTTATTTTCAAAATTCTCTAGAAGTTGTCTTATTAGAGTATTTCAGATAGCCAAGCCATTTGAAGCATGAAATTTTTATGTACTGCAAGACTTTTTTTTTTTTAATTGAAAGGAGCAAATTAAAAAAAATAAAGTAAGGACTACCCCCAGCAGTCCAGTGGTTAAGACTCTGTGCTTTCACTGCAGGGGGCAGGTTTGATTCCTGGTTAGAGCACTAGGATCCCACATGCAGTATGGCACCACCAAATAAAGAAAGAAAGAACAACTCCAAAAGAGAAACATACTATATTCTAATGGCACTGAAGGGGCTTCCCTGGTGGCTCAGTGGTAAATAACCCACCTGCTAATGCAGGAGACACAGGTTTGATCCCTGGGTCAGAGAGATCCTCTGAAGAAGGAAATGGCAACCCATTCCAGTATTCTTGTCCGGAAAATTCCATGGACAGAGGAGCCTGGCGGGCTACAGTCCATAGGCTTGCAAAGTTGGACATGACATAGCAACAGAACAATAATACCAACAATGGCACTGAAGAATAATTTGGTCTTTAAATTACATCTTTCTTTTTTAGTTCTGATTGCTGAACTTGAATGTACATTCTTGCCATCATTTAAAAAAGAAAACAAAACTGCTATAGCCATAAATACATGGTATATTTAAGGGAAATAATTTCAATCAACCACCCACAAAGAAAAAGATGTTAACATTCAAAGGGTCCTAAGAAAGAAAAATGACTTTCAATCCTTGATGAGGAAATTCTGTGATAACACTAAATTTTCCTCACTATTTTCTGAAAGGTATTTCTGGAAGCAATAGTGAAATTCCTCCACTGTTCAATTCATATATCAAAACATCTCTTACTTCTGTTTAAAATGTAGGGAATGCATGATAAGCATCTCATATGTTAATCCTATCTCCCTTGAGCATCTCATTCCTTTAAAAGGATTTATTTAACTCTAAATAAGCCAGCAGTTATATAGGTAGATTGAGTGTGCTATTTGAAATCCCCTCTCCAAAGTGGTGCTTCTGCCTGTTTATGGTAGGCCACTGTTTTACCACTTGCTCATTTTCTGCTAAAGCTGCACTGAATCATGGAGACAGAGGGACCTCTGGGGTCAGGGAGACCCAAGTTCAGACTGCAGCTTTTTACTTAGTAGGTAGTGATCCTGGAGAGATGATTTTATTCACATTGTAAAATGTAAAATTATTACTTAGCTTTTAAGCTACTTTAGGGGGTTAAAAATGAATATATAAAACACCTATCACCTTACCTGGTATATCAGAGGCTCTGTAATCTGGGCCATTACTAACCCTCATCCATGTCAATAATTCACATGGTAGAAAGACTGCCTATTTAGAAGTTCACATAGCTTATCGATTGTATCTATAATCATAGGCAGTTTGTGAACAATTCTTTAGTTAGTTAAGTTAGTCGCTCAGTCGTATCCTACTCTTGCGACCCCACGAACTGTAGCCCACCAGGCTCCTCTGACCATGGGATTTTCCAGGCAAGAACACTGGAGTAGATACCCATTCCCTTCTCCAGGGGATTCTTCCTGACCCAGGAATCGAACCCAGGTCTCCTGCCTTGCTGTCAGATTCTTTACCATTTAAGTCACCAGGGAATTAACTGCTATGCAGTTCACAAGGTGCCCATCCAACAACCTTGTTCCCTGGAATTCCTAATTATTATACACCAAACAAGAAATCAGAAAGATTCCTTCTCAGAGCATCACATAGGTAGGGCAAATAATAGCAACCTCAGTTGTACCACTTGAATACTATAGGGCATGATGTAGAATAGAAATGAGACTTAAGGTTCACACAGACCTTTACTCAGCAGAAGAGCTAATAGAATTGGAAAACCACAGGCATCTTCAAAGTTTAAACAGCATAAAAACAAACACCAGCAAAGTTCACTCCAACCAACCTGCTATTTGCCTTATTCGGACAACACCCAGGGAGAAGCTCTCCCAGCCCTTACACTTGGACTCTCAGGAAGGTGCCAGGAGCTTTTGATCCTAATGCTGACATTTCTTCAGTGAAAGGCTTTGGAAATGATTCTCCCAGGCAAGAAGGACAATCTGTGTGAGATTGGAACCAGCACACAGAAAGGCCAGTGTTTCACCGCCAGACATTCTTTCTGTTTTGGTTTATGCTTTGATCAAATAGCCGCTGAAGTTCGGTGAGCCCTTCTGAGCAGTACCTGGGGTGGTATTCGGATCGGCCAGCATGCTTTCTACAAATTACTGCTTAAAAAAATAGAGATCACAGATCAAAAGAAAAAAAAGTCACAGACCAAAGAATAAAATAAATACAACTACATAATAAACCAACCATAAGCTTAGTTCAGGGTAGATTAGAAGGGGAGAAAAAAAGAAATTTTAACTAAGACCTTTAGTTCAGGGCAGAGCACCAGGCATCCCCCAGCTGGTCTGTTGGCTGCAGGAGGCCCAAGATCTTGGGTTTTCTGAATGCTTAGTCCAAACAAACAAGAATGGTCTAATCTTCCGTTGGAGCCAGCACGCTCAGCAAGCAACAAAAGCAAACCGAGATGAAGACATTCTTCCGGCTACCTCTCTTAGGTCTATAATCTCCAAATCAAACACTTCTTTCTTATGTGTGTTTCCCTAGATAGCTGTAAAGACTGCGAACGGAGCCCCAGGACTCCTTCCAAGGTCACTGTAGGACACTGAGCAAAGCTGCTCTCCTGGAGAATCTCAAACTTCGTGAGCTGGCTACATTAATGAACCTTCCCTGGTCTGGATCACCTAAACACCCCTGCTGATATCAAGATGTCTAATTTGTAAAAATCAATCAGCTGCTTTCTTGATTGTGGACAAAACTGGTACCTGCAACTCCCACTTGTGATGGGTTTGCCTCACAAAGGAGTGAGCATCTTCTCATCTGTGGCTGAAGCTATTCTTAGGTTGGGGACAGGGCATATTGTTCTCATCTTTTGGATCCATTTTTGCCTACAGCCTCGAACACTGTTCTTTCTTTGCAGCTTCTGCTCTTTAAGCAGGCAGGCTAGCATTACCCCCCGAGCTCCTCTCTGTTGATTTCCAGGCAGTCACGTGAAAGAGGCCTCAACTTAATTAAGTCAAATCCCCTTCCTCAGTGTAGTTGTTCTTGACGGGGCCAGCCCAAAGCACACGATGAAGCTAACTAGCCCTTTACTGTAAGTGGAAGTGAAAGTCTCTCAGTTGTATCTGTTCTCTGTGACCCCATGGACTATAGCCCACCCGGCTCCTCTGACCATGGAATTCTCCAGGCAAGAACACTGGAGTAGGTTGCCATTGCCTCCTCCAGGGGATCTTCCCGACCCAAGGATTGAACCCTAGTCTCCCACATTGCAAGCAGATTCTTTACCATCTGAGCAACCCGGGAGGCATATTTACATCTTTACTGCAAACTGTGTCTTAAAAGGGATGCATCCTAGAGGCATAGAGAACTGCCTCCTCCGTCTCTAGAAGTGACCTGTTATTTTGACGCAGAGCAGAATGAGCATGCAAATCTGTAGGAATCACATAAACAGTTGGAGAAACTTGGACAGCCTTTAAATGTGTTGAAGAAAACAAATTAGGTGCAAATATTTAAAGAGCATTTCTCATTTCAAAGTGATTTGTCATTCTTAGGCATTCTGTGAATGATGATTTCCATTTTATAATGAAGAGCTTGAAGAGGCCAAGTAAATCTGCTCCATGCTGGCAATGCTGGGTTGGGAACATGCCCATTGCCATTGTGGGAAGGGTGGTAACTGCCACTTGGATCGGGCTGCAGGCTCAGCGTGACTCAGCCCTGGGGCTTCAGTTTCACTCTTGGGTTGGCTAGAGAATTTTTAACTGAGTTTCCCTCTGCCTCTCATCATCAGCCTCCCCCTACGCTTAGCACAGGATTTCAGGGGAAATTGGATATCCAATCCAAAGAAACATTCCTATGGTAGAGAATCAAAGCTGTAGATGCCACAATTTAAGTCACTGGGATAAAAGTCGATCAATAATTTCCAGAGACTTTTTTTTTTTTTTTGAGCCATTTAACATCATATTGGTAGCTGAAAACTGGCCACTAGGAGAGTTTATATACATCATGAAGATCAACAAGTACTACAAATTAGAGCCCCTCTCCTACCCCCAAAGCCCATTATTTAACAGTGAGCCACTGGCCAGGAATATATCAAGTGAGAGATGAAAGAGCAAAGAGGGAGGTTCACCCTCTGGAGACACTCAGTGCAATCCCTGCTTGAAAAAGGAAAACCAGAAAGTTTCTCTAAACACAACAAAGATCTGACCAGGTTGGTCCACGTTTTACTCTTGGTATCCTTGTACATTTTAGGCTTATTTATTTATTTTTACATGAATTACAAATGAATATATTATCATTGCAAATAAATGAAATAACACTGCATTATTATACCAATAATAATATATAGACTAAATAATAATGTATAGACTAAAAAAAATGATCCTTTACCCATTTTCTCTTTAACTTTCTCTTAACTCATCAGTTTTATGGGCACTTTCACTCTTCTTTTTATGCACAGACACACATATATGAATATAAATGTATATTTTCACACACGCATGTGTTCATATGCACTCTTCTGCATTTTATATTTTTATGAATCTAGTCTGGTTAAGATGCTCAAAGATCCTATTCAAGTCTAGATCACTAGACTTCTTACCATTAACTGAAGCTCATTCTCATCAGAGCAGAGATGATTTCCCCTCACACTTACTCTACTACCATTAATGCTTCAGGACGTACCTGAGAAAATTATAATTTATGTTAAATATAAATTGGCATATTTTAGGTCACACCATAAAATGCTTACTACAATGTCGCTGATAAACCTTCTGATCTTTCTAAATGTAAACTAGAAACAAACTACTTGAAGAAAATACAGTGATTAAGATCATAGACTTCATATGTAAAAATCAATTATTTTGAAATATGTGGGCCTATTTTATATAAATAGCACATAAAATTAATTTTGTTTATTGATGTTTCAGGAAAACAACTGTATATTTGAAATGCCAATTATACTGTTGAAAATATAATTAATTACCTGAATTAAAGTAGGATATTATCTCATATGATATAATTCGTGGAAAGTACTTTAAAAACTGTAATGTGTTATCCAAACAGTACCTATTGATGTCATGCATAAGAAGAGAAATTTGTTCTTCTTTGCATAAATTTATTATTAAATGGGCTATATATCAAGCCTGCATTCTTTATGCTTTGCAACATGCTTCATATGATTTTACTCCATGTAAACGTTTATTCCTAACTCACTGAGCAATTGTTATGCATTATGCATAAGCCTTTAACTTTCAATATTCAGATAATGCAGAATTTCTATATATAATTTAAATTCCCTGCATATAAATGACTGTCAATATATTTCAGTTAAATACTGTTAATTCTCAGGTTATTCAGGATGGCAAGGCATCGACTTGGCAAGAACAACCCAGAAGGACTAATAATTCTCTGGACATAAACACTTTGCAGGACGTGTCACCTCTTTCCGTTATGAATCTAAATAATCAAGCATTATGTTAACACTGATTATTTCCTTAGTAGCCATGTGAGGTCCCCTGGCAGACACATGTCTTCATTTCCTTTCAGACTCTTCTCTGTTTGGCATAATACAACCCACTAAACACTATGAAATGAATAGCTGTAAAGGTAATGAAAACAATAACCAAACCATTAAATTCCTGAAGTCCATTCAAACATGTAGGTGTGCTTGACATTTCTTTTATTCAAAGGCTGTTTCCTAATGTCCTAATGACTACTGAGCATTTGTTACAAACCGGCATGTCGCTAAGGGCATCCACATTTAATGTCAAAATAGCCGCTTCTTAATCTTCAAACAGTGTAGCAGGTGTAGCTGAAAATCTCATTGCCTTAGGAGACTGAGACAAGCGTTGATTTGATAGACTGAAGTTTCTGCCTTTTTCTTTTTTTAAATAAGCTCACTCTTTTGGTAGCAAGCACTTAGGGGATTCCCAAAATATTTGCAAACATTTCTGTCAGATAGCATCACCGTCGCCATATGATTTCAACAAGCATGTATTCATCACACTTAAACCAGATGTCATCTGTGTGGATGAGAAATGAATCACTTGCTCCTGACAGCTTGTTTATTTCTGGCAACACTTTCCAGCAGGGATTGTCTAAATGCACAACACACTTTCCCTCTATCTAGACATGAGAATGAAAGTCCAAGTGCTGGAGGAAAAACTATTTCTTCAAGATGATGTTTCTTAAAATCAGACCTTTTCCCTCAGATATAAGGGTGTGTGGCAAGAAAAGGGAGGCAGTCTTAGAGGTCCAAACTCTCTATGTGGCTTAAGAACAATAATTCTGCTACTGTTACCACCTCCAAATCCAACCTGAACCACTATTTCCATTAGCTAAACAGTAACTCCTATTAGCTACACTGTGCTAGGAAAGATGCTAAGCATTTTGCCTACATGATCTCATTTAATCCTCACAACAGTCTTAGACACAGGCATCTTCTCTCCATGGTATGGTTGAGAAAACCAAGGTATAGACAAGTGCTGCGTAAACTGCCCACAGATTCCCGGGATTAAGTAGGAGGCAAATTAGTGATTCACACCAGGCCTTTTGACTCCAAAGTCTACACTAGACTAACAGGTATTTCAGGTTCTGAGGTGATACACTTAAGTTTTCTGATCTCCTCCTCCTTATTTGTGGGATTAGGGAATTAGGCAGCAGAACAACTAAGGGTCTTTCAGTTATAGATTTATAAAAAATGTAAGCACTTTACAATATCTATAAAACAATTTCTACCATGTTTCTGATAATTCGCAAACATATATATCCTCTATCCTCCATGTTATAAATGGGCAGGAAGTTATCTTCTCAGTATATAAAATACATCCTGATGGTGTTCCAATGTGTTTACAACTCTTAAGGAAGAAAACAAATTTCAGAGGCCTTAAGAATAAAAGATAAATAAATTTCATTTTGGGGGACAGGTTAGGCCAAATGATCAGAGCAAGATTACCTGTGTGTGTGTGGCGGGGGGCAAAGAGAATTATTAGTTCCCGAGGCGACTAAATGGCTTGAAAGAATGACTCTTCTAATAATGAGGATAAAGCAGAAAGAGCGAGATGGTGAATGAACGATCGGTGAGCACTGCCACTGTGCAATATTAAGGTCCTTTCGATAAATCCTATAGATCAGGCCAGCTCCCTGGTTGGAAGGTCACAATTCAGATGGCCAGAGGAACTGCTGTGTCAACTTTAAATGATATCTCTCCTTGCTACAGGGCCAAGAGGAGGCGGCCTTTAAAGGAAAATATCAACTATTACTAATGCCCTCCGTGCTTATATCAGTCGCTTCTCTCTTTTTGACAGTAAGGATGTGAAGAGGAGAGAATCTAATCTGTACAAAGTTGACTGGTGAATGAGACCTTCCAAGGGCTGCACCAGAGATAGGGGAGATGTGGGTCTTTCTCTTTGGGGGCTATTGCAATCAAATTCATGTCCATCCTGCTATTGTGTCATGCATGCTAGATCACCTCTTTTTTCAGTCAACCAAGAATATGCCCTCCTCTCCACGTAGAGGGGAAATCTGCTTATGGGAATGAATTGCTGATAATCAGAAAATTTTCTAAATGTAAAAGTTAATATTATATGGTGCCTATGGACAGAGACTGGGGAAGCAGTGTTTATTTTTTTTTTTTAGGGTGTTGAGGTTATAAGACAATTTGTCTTTACATTTTATATTTCCATTGATACAGCTATAATATTGTTTAAACCATATATGCAGAAATTGGGAGGGCTACTTTGGTATAAAATAAATTGATTTGCAACGGCATAACTTCCACACATTTTTCTCCATACGCAAAAAAGTCCCTATTCTATGGGTTCTCTGGGATCACCCGCGGGAAGGATATGAATTTCTGATAGCCTTAAACGTGACAACAGCCTTTTAGCATGGAGACGAGTACAGTAATTTGGCAGCAAACTCAAGACTCATGCTCACCAGACTGGTAGATCGGAAATAAATCACAGATGTCACACACATGCTCTCTTAGTAAGGAGAGAATTGATAAGGTGCCAAAGCCCATCACACCCACACCGTTCTCGTTCCAATTGATAGAATCTCTCACCCTTGAAATTCTGACAAGTACTATTAGAGAGAGAGACTCTAACTCATCTCTCTTCCTGACTCTTTATCCATCTTTCCAAACAGTTTCTATCTGAGCTCAGTCTCAGGCTCATTTAATTATGACATCTGAATCAATACTCCATACAAGACCCAGCCTATACCAGCTTACTTGGCAGCTTCCAATGTCCATGTCAGCCTTTCTGAAAATGTTCATCTCATTTTGAAAAGAAGGTATCCAGCTTAACATTAGGTATCTTTAGCTATTTTTAGTTTTTGAAACTAGTTGTTACTTACAGGTCTAACAAGATTGAACACACATTTTCAAAAAAAATTATATTGCATATTCTGAATTTATTTTTTTATGTCTCTGAAATGCTAAGCAACAGACTACAAAAATGGAAATGAAGTCAATAGCAATTTAAATAAATTACAAGCTGGTAACAACCTGCTTTGGTGATGTTTTAAGTGAAACATATTAACTGTAAAAATATCAGGATGCTTTAGAATATCTCAGAGACCCCATTTTGATACTGTTGTAGATTTGTCAATATATGCATATAAAAGGAACATAGCATGAGGGAGGTTTAGAAAAATAAAAAACATTGCATAAAAATGATGTGCTAAATTTGGAGCCTGATTTGGTGAAGTAAACATGACCAGTTAACATGAATCAATGTTCTTTCAACATAGAATGTATATCTGAAGAGGATTTCTGGTTGAAAAGCTCTCTTAATATATAATATATAGTTATGGTTATACACAAAAAACATCTACAATGTCCTTAAATCAAAATACTTCGCGTCTCATCCCTGTGGATGAGATCTGTGTCTAGTATAAATTACCTAGATTCTCAGTTTCCTTGTCCATCAAATGTTTGTACAGGAGAGCCCAGAGTAATAAATAAATCTCAAAGTTTGAAGATTCTGTGATTATTAGGACATCTTAACTGTGTGTGCTTAGGCCTTTAAAATACTCATTAAGGGATTTTTAGTCACTTGCAACTAAGTATAGGCCTCTATATTTCTATACTAGGCTTATATGGATCTATAGTTATATAGGCCTATATGTAACAGGCCTCTATATAAGTCCATATAGGGCTTCCCTGGTGGCTCACAGGTTAAAGCATCCGCCCGCAATGCAGGAAACCTGGGTTCGATCCCACTCCAGTATTCTTGCCTGGAGAATCCCATGGATGGAGGAGCCTGGTGGACTATAGTCCATGGGGCTGCAAAGAGTCGGACACGACTGAGCGACTTTACTCACTCTAAGTCCGTATGCTTTTTTTTTTCCCTTTGACTGTACTATATGGCATGTGGGATCTTAGTTCCTGATCAGGAATTGAACCCACAATCCTTGCATTGTAAGTATGGAGCCTTAACTACTGGACCACCAGGGAAGTCCCTATAAGTCCATATGCTTTTAGGCCTGTATGTGTCTATACAGTATAGATTCCTAGAAGTCTAAAAGTTATAGCCAGTATATGTCCACAAAGCGTAGGCCCATGCGTCTATAAGGGATAAAGCTCTGCCTTTGTAAGATACAGGCCTCTGCGTGCATGCATGCTAAGTTGCTTTAGTCATATCCAACTCTTTGAGACTGTTGTCTCCCAGGCTCCTCTGTCCATGGGATTCTCCAGGCAAAGACACTGGAGTGAATTGCCGTGCCCTCCTCCAGGGGATCTTCCTGACCCAGGGATAGAACCCTCATCTCTTATTTCTCCTGCATTGGCAGGTGGGTTTTTAACCACTAGTGCCATCTGGGAAGCCCTATATAGGCCTCTATATGTCTACAACATACACAAATCTGTATCTAGAAGGTATGAGCCAATGTATATCTCTAATGCTTAGGCTTTGGGACATATAAACAAAATATAAGTCTCAAATGTCTTGAAAATATCTACATGGGATCAAATAATTAGTTCCATTACCTTGATAAAATTCCTTCCAGTTTTTGAAAAAAATCTGTAATTTTATCATGAGGAACAAGAGACACACAGACACACATGCTCACACATGTTCTCATACACACCTACATAAAATGACCCGTTGGAAGTCTTCAGAGAGAAGTCCGTATAAAATACAGACTTAAATCATAAGTAAGCTTCTCATGAGGAATTTTAAAAAGTGATTATAGGAAATCTTTTTAATGATGCTTTGGAAGCTGACACATCAAAGTCAATTGTTTGATGACTATTTTTAATGTTACTCCAGAAAAGACAAAAGACAACCTCTCTATTTTTCCCCTGAGAGTACTTAGCTTTACTGCCACTAGCGGGACTTAAATTCGTTAATCCTGGCACTGTCCTAAAGGAGAAATAGCCATTATGATCCGTTGCCTTTGGGAATGATGGGTGATTGATGAGAGCTCACACATTCTCATGAAAGAACTCAGGCCTAATACAACTTAACAGATGCCCCAAACAATAATATTAATAGTTTACATTTATTATTGTCACTATCTTTTCAAGCTACTTGACTAGATCACTGTTGTATATTATGTACTAAAATGTTTTTTAAAGGATCTGGTACCTAGATTCTAGCAGTTAACAAATACTGTTATTTTTATATCATTTTACTATTATTAGCGGTGGCTTTAAATACTGCAAGCACTTATGAATACAATTATATCTTATTTGCCATACATACACATGGTAATCTTTTATGAATCCTAAAAATATACTTGGTAATACACATGGTAATCTTTTATGAATCCTAAAAATATACTTCAAAACACCTCCTGAAATACCCTAAATATTTTTGGCTTATAGGAGTGAGCTAATAAAGGTGGCAGAATTCTACTTTCCTACTTTTAAACTAATTTGTCACTCTTTACAGAGCATTCAACTTTTACATTTTCAAAGAAGGGAAGGACTAGAGTTATCAAGGTCTGGCTTCTTAAACCTTGACTTAGGCTTGACTTTACTTTGACTCCAAACATCTTCTAGGACCAAAAATGTATTGTTAGAAATCCTTCCATAATCTGGTTAGAAATATTCTATTGAGAGCCCTGTATAGAAGGACATCTAATTAGACATGTCAGCAGTGGATGTCATTCAAGACAAATTGCTGTGGATTGGGATGATTTTCTGATCCCAGAATCTATGAAGAAAATGTAATCTCAGTTCTCTGACCGCTCTTCATAACTATCCCATGTAGATGCAAAGGGGACCAGAGTTAGCGCAAGAAGGAGCCAGTGTAATTCAGCATAAAGAGCTCTTACTTAAGGTGATCATTGAAATTGTTGTCCAAATCTAGACATTTATTTATTTCTGGAAAAAAAGTTCACTGACTATATAGCTAGGATAGCGTGCATAAACTGCAACTGTTTCAGGCAAATTGTGGCTTATGATCACACTGCCATTATGGTTGGACAAATATTTGCTCATCATTCTGGGTCTTTGGGCCTCAGCTTTCTTATATTTATTGTATTGAAAAATATGTTACACCTCAATTTCTTTTAATCCTAAAGGATGGCCAAATTAATAACCCTCAATAGTTGAGAACAAGAAAAATATTTATATCCTAAAACATTGGTGGTGGTGGTTCAGTTGATAAGATATGTCTGACTCTTGCGACCCCAGGGTCTGTAACTGGCCAGGCTCCTCTGTTTATGGGATTCCCCAGGCAAGAATAATGGAGTGGGTTGCCATTTCCTTCTCCAGGGAGTCTTCTTGATCCAGAGATCAAACCCGATCTCTTGCATTGCAGGTAGATTCTTTACCAACTTAGCCACCAGGGAAGTCCCAGTCCTAAAATATTATGCTGTGTTTAAGTAACTATTCTCCAAATAGTCTATAAGTTCACTACAACACATAACCTGTGAGGGGTTTAAGGGAACTAGAAAGTCATCAGTTCTTAGGGAGAAGATCTGTTTTCTATTGACTGCAAGCTTACTTTGTGTCAACAGTGAAACTGCACTGCCAAAAATGTACTGTCTTAGTTTTCAGTAGTAAAAGTCCACCCTTGAGAGCACTGGGGAAAGAGGTATTTACCAATGTATCTATTACTGTCCGGTCTATACCTGGAATAGTATATCCAGGGTGAGCTGGAGCAATTCCAGGCCCAAGTGTTGAGGGCAGCAGTGGCCTGGAAACGACCTTATTTCTAGAGAAGTGGGACTAAATGGGATACTTAGACTAGAAAAAGAAGACATTACGCCTACCTTTACAAATCTAGATCTGGAAAAGAGATTTTTGAGTTGCAAAGACTAAGATAATAGCCAATAGACTAAAGTTTAGGGACAAAGTCTGGATCAATGTATCCAGTTCCCTTCTCATATTCTACTGTCCATGGGATTTCCCAGGCAAGAATACTGGAGTGGGTTGCCATTTCCTCCTCCAGGGGATCTTCCCAACCCAGGGATTGAACCTGCGTCTCCGGGGTCTCCTGCATTGGCAGGAGGATTCAAGGATTCATTAGCACTAGTGACACCTAGGAAGTCCTCTTATATTCTAACATGTTATCAAACAGAATAGATGCCTCCTTGGAGGGAGAGAGCTCCTGGTCACTTAAACTGTTCAAACAGCAGTTGAATTCTTCCATGGAGGAGTGAGATGTTTCCAGACTGTGTTCTGCAGCATCTGAGGAAGGTCCACAGAAGTGCTGGGGAGGGGAGAAGGATAGGATTAGGATGGTCAGGCCATTCAGTAGCATCAGAGTGCCAGCCTCCAGCCCTGACTAACCACAGCAATACTGTTTCTGTTTGTTGTTGAATTGTTTAGGTTTCTGGTCTTCTTTTGTTTTGTTTGCTTAATGTAAGGGCTCTGCTTAGTATTTCCTTTGGATGAAAAGATGTGGGAAAAGGTTCTAGTAGTGTATCTGTTTTAAGCCATTGACTCCAAGGATTCCTTACAACTCTAAGGCTGTAAGAAACTATGATTTTAAATTCAAGACAGCTGTCCACTGTGAACACCCTCATCATCATTCAGATTTTCAGATAGTCCATTTCTCAGATTAACTCTTAGTTGGTAACTTCTCAAAGACAGACTGGACAAAAGGATGCAACTAGAGATGTTTGGTCTTCAAATGTTATGTTCTATGCATAAAAAGAGGAGTAAGTCAAAGGGTATAAGACACCCAAGCATTTGACTAAGAAAATGAGTCAGTAACTTTGAAGCAGTATTTGTTGATGAAAAAATACAACTTATGGATGGAGAGAATAACATGGAAACTTACATGACCATGTGTAAAATAAATAGCCAATGAGAATTTTCTGTATGACTCAGGCAGCTCAAACTGGGGCTCCGTGACAACCTAGAGGGGTGGGATGGGCAGGGAGATGGGAGGGAGATTCAAGAGGGAGGGGACATATGTACACCTATGCCTGATTCATGGTGATGTCTGGCAGAAACCAACACAATTCTGTAAAGCAATTATCATTCAATTTAAAAATAAAATTTAAAAAATATACAATTTAGATAAGCAAGATGTGTGGTGGTGCTCAGATGCTCAGTTGTGTCCGACTCTTGTGACCCCATAGCCAGCCAGGCTCCTCTGTCCATGGGATTCTCCAGGCAAGAATACTGGAGAGGGTTGTAATGTCCTCCTCCAGAGGATCTTCCCGACCCAGGGTTTGAACCCCCGTCCTCTGCATCTCCTGTGCTGGCAGGTGGACTCTACCACTAGCGCCATCTGGGAAGTCTAACCAAGATGTGGTTGCATTTATTTTTTAATTCATCTCCAGAAACCCACTTCTCAGATAAGTTTAAAAATAAGGACTAAATTAAACAACCAAGATGAAATTTGACCATAAGACCACTTTTCTTGCATAACGTTTCAAAATTTCATTAAATTTTTTCAAGAAACTTGACTGGTTGAACACCCTTCTTTATCTCCTGACATCTCACCCTCATATGATACTGTTGTGATTTAGCTGATTCTTAGCAAGCGTTTTAAAATACCAAAGAATTCATATTCTGAGACTCAAACTGAAAATTGGAAGTGAAAGTGAATTAACAGTCAGGACTATTGAATACCTTTAAAATAATAGGAAGAATCATTTGGATATAAACCTCTATCCCAGTTGCCCTAGGATGATTATAATTTTAAAAAATAAAACTAAAATAAGTGGTGGAGAAATTAAAACACTCTGGTCGGGTTGAAAAATGGTGCACCCACCGTGAAGAACAATTTGGTATTTCCTCAAAAAACTTAAACATAGAATCACTACTCCTAGTTATATATATGGGCTTCCCAGTGGCTCAGCAGGTAAAAAATCCACCTGCAAGGCAGGAGACACTGGTTCGATCCCTGCGTGGGGAAGATTCCCTGAAGAAAATGGCAACCCATTCCAGTATTCTTGCCTGAAAAATCCCATGGACAGAAGAATCTGGCTGCCTACAGTCCAAAAGATCGCAAAGAGTCAGACAGGACTGAGCGACTAAGCACAGATATACATACACAAAAGAATTAAAAGGACAGGGACTCAAATAAATACATGGACATGCATGTCCACAGCAGCATTATTCACAATAACTAAAGGTTATAAGCAACATAGATGTTCAACAATGGATGAATAAATAGATAAATTATGGTTTTTGCCTACAATGGAATATTATTCAGCCACAGAAGGAATGAGGTGGTGATGTATGCTATAACATGAACGAACCTTGAAAATACTATGCTAAGTAAAAGAAACCAGACACAAAATGTCACATGTTCTTTGATTCCATTTACATGAAATATCCAGAAAAGATAAACTCAGAGAAACAGAAGGCAGAATAGTGCTTACCAGGGCCTGGAAGGTTGGGGTAGGGCAGTAGGCAGTAACTGCTTAATGGATGTAGGTTTCCTTTTGGGGTGATGAAAATGTTTTGGAGCAAGATAAAGGTGGCACTGAATTTCAAAATTGTTCACTTCAAAGTGGTTGGTTTTATATTATGTGAATTGTACCTTAATTAAAAGACATATGAAAGTGAAAGCTGCTTAGTTGTGTCCGACTCTTTATGACTCCCTGGACTGCATAGTGCATAGAATTTTCCAGGCCAGAATATTGGAGTGGGTAGCCTTTCCCTCCTTCAGGGGATCTTCCCAACCTAAGGATGGAACCCAGGTCTCCCGCATTGCAGGCGGATTCTTTACCAGCTGAGCCTCCAGGGAAGCCCAAGAATACTGGAATGGGTAGCCTATCCCTTCACCAGCAGATCTTCCCGACCCAGGAATCGAACTGGGGTGTCCTACATTGCAGGCGGATTCTTTACCAGATGAGCTACTAGGGAAAAACATATAGACCAAATTAATTTTATGAATTCCTTTTGGGATAAAATACAAATGTCCTTAATTCTCAAGGACACAAATAAACAAACAAAAAGTTGACCTCACCTTTAATGCTCAGTGACAGTTTGTGTTGCCTGGTTTTTAGAATATATTGTCCAGAAAGATTGCTATGGCCCATTCATATCCATCCACCCATCACTCAGTCACACAGTTATTCAGCACTCACCCCTGACAGCCTGTGGGAAAAGGCAAACTACCTGCCTTCAAGGAGCTTACAGTCTAGTGGGGAAGACCAGGCACAGCCATACAACTTTGTATGTGATATTTTACTAGAGATCTACTGTCTCATCCCTTCAGAGACCAGTGAGGGATGGAGAAGTATGAGAAGGCTCCATGGAGGTGGCAGAATAACAGTCCAATCTCTAAAGACAGGTGGGACTTCTTTAGCATTTTACATACTTTTAGGGCTTCCCTGGTGGCTCAGATGGTAAAGAATCCACCTGCAATGTAGGTGATGGGTTCAATCCCTGGGTTGGGAAGATCCCCTGAAGGAGGGCATGGCAACCCACTTCAGTATTCTTGCTTGGAGAATCCCCATGGACAGAGGAGCCTTGTGAGCTACAGTCCATAGGGTGGCAAAGAGTCAGACATGACTGACTACACACACAGCACAGAGCTTTTATCACACTGCATTAAGACTGCTAACACGTCTCTTTGCCCTTACAGACTACATGACACTTGAGGTTAATAACCATATCCTTCTATCCCAAATGCTAGAAAACAGGAATTTCTCTGAGTTCTTAGAGTAAAATCTCTCTTGCAATCATTCCTACCACACAGAAATTAGGGGTAAATTGCTATAAGAAGATGCAACAAAACTTTAGGTCAAAACGTGTGTTTAAATGGACCACCAGGTTATCTCACTGCCTCAGAATGGCTTTTTCTAAGCAAATGCCGTTCTGATGCTAGGGACCAAAAGGCTGAGTGAGAGGAGCAGAGGCAGGTTTACGTGAAAACAATCTAGTATAAGCTTTGGGTCCATCACTTGCACAGACCTCTTTCAAGGTCCTGTTGATAACCTTATACTCTGAATTTCACACATATTTTCTCAAAAAGGATCTCCCAAGTTGTATAAGCGTCATGCTCTACAAAATCTAGGTTTACCTCTGAATAAAAGGAATACAAGTGGTTTGATTCTGAGAAAATCAAGGTCTTTTTTGTAAGGAGTAAAGCCTGCACTGCTTAAGACGATGGGGTGTGGAATTGCATTGCCTAGGTTAAAAATCGGATCTATGACACTTAAGGGACACATGACCTTGGGTCTGATACTTAACCAGTTTAAGCCGTTTCCTCAGTTATAAGAAGAGCACCACTCACTTCATGAGAGTATGTTTTTCATTCAGCTTTGTTTACTGAACACAAACTGGAGGCCAGGTCCTGGAGAGTGAATCAGCAAAGGACATCTCCATAGTAGCAGGAGAAAATATTGGTTGTAGAGTGTACATTTATTCAGATTTCCAGATGATGGTGTGAAATGTAGACTCTGTATGTTAATTGGTTAGATTCGTGCATTAGTGGGCTTCCAAGGTAGTGAAGTGGTAAAGAAATCCGTCTGCCAATGCAGGAGAGGCAAGAGATGCGGGTTCAGTCCCTGGGTCAGGAAGATGCCCTGGAAAAGGAAATGGCAAGCCACTCCAGTATTCTTGCCTGGAGAATCCTATGGACAGAAGAGCCTGGAAGGATACAGGCCATGGGGTTGCAAAGAGATAGACATGACTGAGCAACTGAGCACATACATGCATTACTAGGAGGAAATCTGCATCTCTTTAGACATGGCAGTGGAAGCATATTCCAGGCGAAATTCCAGAAGAGGGTCTTGATACATGAGGCAGGTCAGCAATTCATTTACAGAACACACGTGGCTCCTCCCAGGTTTTTCGTGATGGCCCAGAATGTGTGTTGCTGGCAGCCAGATATTTTTCCTGGAAGCTCATTGCCTACGGAATTCCCTCCCTCTGATGGTTCAGCAGAGCCAGAGTTTGGCAAGTCGTAAGGCCCAATAGACAAACATTTGTTTCCATGAACTTTTAATTAAGGTTGTATCTGGAGCTTTGAATTGAATTTTTATATGGCAGAGAGGCAACTTCTTGTCTGCTAACAGCTTCACTGCTGTGCAGTAGAAGCATGGGGACCTATATGTGCCAACAAAGCTACCTTTGAATGTATATAATATCTTCAAATTTTATGAAAAAGAAGCCAAGTTCAACGGCAAGAGGAGCTCTGGAGCTCTGCAGTATTAAGAGATAGGTCATATTTGTGAATTACGCACAGTATCCCTACCCATCACAATGGAAATGTTTTTCTCAGTTCTGTTCAAAATCTTTGTTGAAAACCTACTTTTTTTCTTTCTTTTTTTGAATCTGAGATTTAATCCAGGACAAAGACTGTCAACAGAAATATCAAATAACTTCAGGCTAAAAGTTCTAGCATGAAGTTTTTCACATTGTAAGCCCATTTATACAAATTAACTTGATAGCATAACTAGTATTTCATTCTGCTAGACATGAGCACAGTCCAACTGAGTCTGTCTTCCTTTCTCTTTTATTAAAGAATAAAAAGAGTTTTCTTTGCTTTATTTCAGATTTAACAAACCACTGATGGAGACAAAAGGGAAAGTGAATCTTCTTCCCTTTCAAACCCTGAGTAACCTTGGCAGCAACATAAGTCTCTATCAAAGGCAAACAAGACTGTAAATAACAATTATTTCCCATTCACAAAAGCTGCCTTTGACAGCCCAAGAAATAACAAATTATAAGTGAATAGCCCCCAAGAGGATTTAAAGCACTTTAATCATCCTGAACCTGTTTTGATGTTGTTTCTTTAGAGTGGAATTATTAATTCCTTTGAGGAATTACAACCAAGTTTGTAATTTCCGGATGTTCTAACTAAGCAGAGTGAAAGGCAGAAAAATCCACTGGCGAGACTTTTTTTGAAAAATTAAAACAATTAAGATATTTTGAGGGCATAAATTCAGGGAATATACTCTATTTCTATTTTCACTCTAAAAATGTACTAAAGAAACTTATACATTGCCTTTTCTTAGGAAACCTATCTATTAGGGAGTCAGAATACATTCATTCTTGTGATTCATTTGCTTCAATTATTCTTTTCTAATGAATTCTTATCATGTTGGCATAGGAATAAGAATACAGTTGGTATGTGTTTTGTCGCTCAGTCGTGAGCCACTCTGCAACCCCATGGACTGCAGCTTGCCAGGCTCCTCTGTCCATGGAGATTCTCCAGGCAAGAATACTGGAGTAGGTTGCCATGTCTTCCTCCAAAGCATCTTCTCAACCCAGGGATCAAACCCAAGTCTCCCACACTGCAGGCAGATTCTTTATTGTCTGAATCACCAGGGTCGCCCAGTTGGTACAGGTATCCCTCTTGGATTCATACTTGGTGAATGCACCTAAATTTACATGCACGGATTTTCCTGGCAGTCCAGTGGTAAGGAATCTGCCTTCCAATGCAGGGGACATGGATTTGATACTTGGTGGAGGAACTAAGATCCCACATGCCATGGGGCAATCAATTCCATGCCACAACTACTGAGCTCGTGCCACAGTGAAGACGCAGCACATCCAAAAATTATAAATAAATCTACATACATGTGAGACAAGGAATTAAGTTTGAACAGAAAGAACTCTCATCATGCCAGGAAGTAGTTGTGTGACTGGGTGTGACCTTCTGAGCTGTTCTCACTGTAAGAGGCTCTTCCTAGTTTTAAATTCTCTGCTTACGCCCTAGTAACACAATGCTCATACAGCTGGAACTATCGCAGTTTCAGGCAGGTGCTGTTCAAGGATGCTAAAATAAGACCAGTACATAACGATGAATCAAGGATTTCATCAGAGGAGCGGTTCACACAACGCACAATCAAAGAGTACCAATTGTGAAGACTCTTGAACTATGTAACTGGATTTCTGTTCTGATACAACAATAGAGTCCTTAAATGGAATTATACTTAAGACTAAGAAGAGGCAGCTAGTGGTAATGTATGTATAATTCTATCAAAAAATTCAGTTGGAGCCATAATGCAAAAATGAGATGGGTCAGGTGATTAGATTTGTATACATATCTACTACTTCCAGAAAATGACAATATCTGATATTATTTAAGAAACAATACCCATAGTGTCTTTCTATGAACATATTTCTTCTATATTCCAAATGTTCATAGTATGACCTTGATATTATTTTGTCATATGTACTTTATCCTAGACATGAAATGTAAGTTACTCTGCATATTTCAAAACGGTTTTTGCTTTTCAAATCCTGTAGCTCACTTTACAGATTTAAAGGCTAAAAATGCGTTTTTACAGTGCTACAGTTCTTCTGACAGAAAAACAGAGAAGTTCTACCTGTTCAAAAACCAGAGCTGCTTCTGCCTAAGGCATTGAGGAGGAATTCGATGAGCTAATAATTAGGGACACTTCATTCTGATCCTTCAACAAAGGCAATTATTTCAGTTTTAAATATCGGGGTCACATTTTTATGTTACAGTTGATTCAAGAGATAGCTGTAAAATATGTAACATTCAGAAGGCCTTTGGTTTTCTCTTAAATTATTCCAAAATGCTAGAGTAGCACTTTAGATCTGGGGATTTGGGACTGAGACATAATTAGAAGAAAGCCCAGCATTGACAACAGTGATCCAATACCTTCTTTTTCCCCCAAGATAAAATTATAAAGGATATGCTGTCTCCATTAGTGAAATCATAATGTGACAGTCATTACCCTTTAAAATTTAAACAATAGTTACTACAGTAAGTTAAAATTCTACTAGACAGTGTAACTCCTGCTTGTTAGGTTGAAGACATGATCTTTCCATCTTGCAGATTAAACACAGTTGTATACTGGTATTTTTGCATGATTCAATCTACTAGTTAGATTTAGGTAACCTTTTTTACATTTCATATAGATTTTACAACTTTATATAACTGCAGCATTCTAATTTCTAATTACATGGTTATTTTATCTAGTACATTACAGACTTTCCCCTGGAGGATATGGTTTAGCACCAAACTTTTCAATATTTAAGTTAATGTGGATGCAAATAGTTTTTACCTGCATATACATTAGTAATTATGTTTTCATTTGTTTCTCGAGGCTAGAGCAAAACTTGCCAATTTTAACGTTACCTGAGTTGTTTCTGAGATTTCTATCAATGCTAAGACAGTCACCAATCAGGGTAAAGCCCAACAACAGAGTCACTTTTATTATCGGATCAACAAAAGTCATCAAAACATACTGTAGTACCTACGGCTCTTGATAGTTAATATATTTAAATCTAAGAAACAAGGAATGAACACTCACTGGTTACACACTGTAAGAACTTGTATCCTTAACAGTATTCATTATATATATAACACTATTCATAGTTCACTTCAAATGCCAGACTTAAGTAATGGGAATACTCCTTGAGCAAAACATAAATAAATCACTGCAGTGGAATTCAATTAGATTAAATCTTCTGTTCTTTGGTACAGAAGCAGAGGAGCAGCAATGCCTGAAAGCACAATCATATAGCCCCTGACTTGGAACAAGTCCACCAGGCTCTGCCCTTGGAAACTTAGACAGAGTAGGGCACACTTTGTGAATGAGTTTGCACTGCAGCAGAAAGAAGCAAAGAAAAACTTGGCCTTCTTCCCTCAGCACTTCCACAAAGACATAAATTGTGCATTGAAGGATGCAGACAGGAGAAACCTCTCCAAGTTAAGCTCCAGGGAAAGGTCTGCTTTGTATTCCTTGGAAACTCACAAAGATACTAGTGTGGAATTTAAGGACTGTCAAATTTTCCTTCAACCGGGAATATGCCAAGGGACCCAGACATCCCTAATCACGTGTGGCTTAGAGAAGAAAAAAAAAAACAACTGGGCTGGAGAGTCTATGGAAAGGAACTGGATAGTCTCCCATGTCAAGGAGAGCCAAACTGTGCTTCTGATCTACTGAGGAGCAGATGGAAGGAGAAGGGAGGAGATGACTTTGAGCTGCAGATCTCAACCTGGCATTCAGGTGAGTTTCAACTTTTCACTAGAATTCTTAATTGAAAGAAAACTACTTATGAATTTTATGTTGTGAAAAAAAGACAAAACAACCAAAAGCACCAGAAAAATCTCAAATACCAAAACCAAAAACCTGTTCTTTCAGTTTTAGGTCAAGTGTCTACATGGATTTTCTCTTGAAAATTTCCTTCTCTCTTTATGACGGAGAAAAGCACACATTTTCCTTTTTGATTAAGATGTGCATATCTGGACAATACTATCTGTGGTGGTGGCACTTGATAATTGATTAAATGACTGATAACAATTATATCTTTAACTTGGTAATGAAAGTTCTCAGCACTTTGAATGTCAAAGGCAGTCAAATCTGCTTATAAGATGGGTTAAGGTAGAAAAGGAGGCTCAAGAATAGGTAAAGACAAATTCCCTGTCCATCAACAATGCAGTTGAATAGGGACAAAAACTGGATTATGGGACCTGGAGGGTGGTGCATTTGGCTGCAAAATTAAACAAGTTCAACTGTGTATGTGCAAAGGTGTTTTGTCGCTTGTGCTAGCCATGTAGTGGAGAGTATCTATACCTAGAAGCATCTCATTAGTGCAGAGGCACCCAGGATGAAAATCTCAGAGATAACTGTACAAATGCTGTATCACTGGTTTTAAAAAAAAATATTATACATGACTTTTTAATATCTCCTCAGAGGGACATAATCAGGAAAATGTATTTGCTTTCCAAGAAAACATATCAAATAAGTAAATGATTCAATATGTAAGAAAAATTTTTCATTAATATTCTTCATAAAATTGTTTCATAAAAAAGCTTACATATGAAAATAATTTTTCACTGAAACAGATTTACTTTTTGATGTTAATAGACTTAGCTGTTCAAATTAATTTTAAATTTTGTGAAAAACAATATAAAATGTTGGCTTTGTTATGATCTATGAAATTATTTTTTAATATTTCTTTGTACCCTTGAGCAATTTAAAATCTATGAAGTAATACATTTTTCCATAGGATACAATCACTATGGTGATTCTGAAACCTTAATTTTTATATTAAACAAAAGCATTAGATTTTGGAGTTTATTGGGGCAAAAAAAATGAAATACACAATTGCCTTGAAATATTATCTACAAGTAATAAAATATTTATACAACACTTAACTGTTTTTATATAAAAATGTAGATTTTTAATCCATTATAGTCGAGGTATGAATGGTGTAATTTAACTCAGGTAAATACTTGTGCTAAGTGCTCTCGGGTGAATTGCAATCAAAATTAAGATCTATAATTTAACAAGATAAAGTCACCTCTAACTTATTCTTTGTTAATTTCAAACAAGTGGAATTAAATATCATTTTAAAATTAGGCTTTATGGAGTTAAAACCTTCCACGTGCAATGTTTGTCAATCCCTACCAGTTTACTCAGTGTTATTTAAAGTTATAAAATTTACCTGTAAGCCTTCTATTAAATAATTCTAGGATTTCATAAAATTGTCTCCATATCTGGGAAAACTCCTGGCTAACCCCTCAAAATGCGAACATACCTGAAATGAAGATGGTATCAAATATCTCATGATTAGGTTGCTGTTTTCAATCTGATATTTTGATAACATGAACTTGATCACTTTCAGAAAGCCCTTTCTAAATTTAAATGCAGAAATACAGGCCATTTCACTCATTAAATGGAATTCAATACAATTGAAATGGAAAACAGTAAGGTGATAAAACCATGACTTTCTGTATTGAATAAAAATAATTCAGTGAAAATAAAAATAATAAAACACAGACCACATCCACTCCTTCAAAGTACAGTGTAAGTTACACTGGTGTAAAGGTATGTTATGACCCCCTTCTGAGATATCTCTCTGGCAGCTTAACACTGTCACAAGCTGGTGTTAGCTGTTTTATCCGTGAAGCTTTCAAAGTTGTACCAATAAAAATATAATCATGTTTTCTTTCAAGTTGTTTAATGATAAGAATGGATTCAAGTTTTAATTTTTTCTAGCAAATGCGGATAATTCACTGCAATGTAAAGCCCAATTTTCATCATGATTATAGGTCATTCCTTGGTACATAAATGACCAAAATGCATTGTACTTAAAATTGAGTGCTCAAAAACATATGTGTAGATGGACAAATAAGCCATGGGGTATGTTATGACCCATTTTGGGGAATTAAGATATTATCCATGTATTTATCTAATTCAAATAATGAGAGTGTTTACCTATAACATATATTGTGTTAGCTTAATGAAGGAAGATTATGATGCTGAATAGAATTATATTTATGTTATACATTTTAGCTGGTTTTAACAATCAAAAATAAGCAGAATTGGAAATTACCATAGGTCATACCCAAATCCCATTAAAATATATAATTTCAAATTTCTTTAAAGCTCTGCTTGATGCAACAGGAAGAGAACTGAACTGGGAGCCAATAGATAGGGCTAACTGAACTTGGACAAGACATTTCACCTTCCTAATGTTGCATTCTCATTATACTGTAAATAAAACATGGACTAAATTTCTCTAACTCTACTGGATGCTCTAAGGTCCTTTTCAGCCCCACCACTGCATGATCTTTTCAGTCTGTCCCTGCAAGCATTTATCTTCATATTTCATTTCCATTTATTTTCCCTGACTGGACTTCTGGTAGCCAAATGGCCCCATATGGCTGACATGGCCAAAATAAGAGAAAAAGAAAAAAGTTTAAAAACTATGAGAAAGTAAAAGTGAAAGTTGCTCAGTCGTGTCCGACTCTTTGTGACCCCATGGACTGTCCATGGAATTCTCCAGGCCAGAATACTGGAGTGGGTAGCCTTTCCCTTCTCCAAGGGATCTTCCCAACCAAGGGACTGAACCCAGGTCTCCCGCATTGCAGGCAGATTCTTTACCAGTTGAGCCACAAGGGAAGCCTAAGAACACTGGAGTGGGTAGCCTATCCCTTCTCCAGGGGATCTTCCCAACCCAGGAATTGAACCAAGGTCTCCTGCATTGCAGGCGGATTCTTTACCAACTGAGCTA
Organism: Moschus berezovskii; assembly: GCF_049115385.1. Classification (NCBI taxonomy): domain Eukaryota; kingdom Metazoa; phylum Chordata; class Mammalia; order Artiodactyla; family Moschidae; genus Moschus; species Moschus berezovskii. The sequence goes on along the minus strand of NC_142469.1, from coordinate 92,450,987 downwards.
TCAGGGAAGCCCCAAAACTAGAGAAGTTATAGCCAAATAAGCACCTTTGATAAAGCAAGAATTTCAGTGAAGTCCCAAGATGTACAAAGATTTTAAAATATGTATTATTTTAATGTACTACATTTAATAAATGAGGACAAGGTGATTATTGACAAATATAGTGCCCTTGAATAAATTTGGAGCTCTTGACCCGTTAGGTTCATTGACATTGACTGTAGGATGCTTTGAATAAGACAGGTTACTCAGTGAAGATAAAAGCCCATAAAAAGAAGAACACTATATGAAGAAAGGAGAAAGAAATTAAAAATTAAAACATAAAATTGGTCAAGTCATAAAAATATAATTAAAAAGGTCCTCTGAGGCATTCTATCACGATTAACATAAAGAGTTGTAACATTTTCAATTAAAAAGGGAGATAATTCATTATAAGATGAAATGTAGGCCTCTCCAAGTATTATTTCATATAAGTCCTTTCAGAGATCACCAAAAAGGCTTAAACAATATTACCATGAAAGACTATTTTGGAATATCTTAATGATCTGTTTAAAATGTTGAATAAAATTGATAGCTATCACTGTTAATACATCAGTTCTACCCAGCCAAGGAAATATAGCAGCCATTTACCAAAAGCAATTACTTTGAGGGATTCTGTGATTATCCTGAGATTTCAAATAAAAGCAGACTGTTTTATTTGCACTATAAAGCAAACTGTTAAGATTTTATACTTCTTCAATAGAAAGGTGGTAATTTTGAGAAATTCTAAATCCCCAAAAATCAATTTGACCCTTTTTGGGCTGATTAACTTCAGGATGCCGTGGACACAGTAAGTCCTCAAAAAAAAAAATGGAATGAAGTTGCTAAAGCCCTATTCTCCTTACGTTAGTTCCCACCAAAAACTATTCCCAGCTTCACATTGTACCTGAGCAGTGGCTGTCAAAGAGAGTTTTCTGGATTGTTATTATTATGCAAATATGTCCAACAGGGGTTAAATGATGTGACATGCGTCCCTTACACGGCAGGAATTATCTGAAATATTAACATGCTGACATATATTACAAGTCTCCAAGGGGGACACATGGTATGTAGCCACCTCAGATAGATTTGTTCTTTATCTCTTTAAACATCTCACTGGACTACTGTTTTGCTAAAATCACCTTGAAAATGTGGTTGTGTATGGTTGACACCCTTGGCCAACCATCCAAATTCCCCTTCATTCTAGGTTCACTCCCTCTAGATGCTCCTAACACAATGTGTCCAATAATAAATGATGTTTAATGTTTCCTTTGTTTATCAAACACACAATCTTGCTGAACCTGTACCAATCTCCTTGCAGGGGACACAATACGGAAGATGCATTTTTTTCCCTCTTCCTCTTATTTCATTGTTGTTTGTTTGTTCTTTCCTTGTGGTAGACACATTTAACATGCTTTCCTTGTTTGCATTTCTGTATATATAATTTGCTCACTAGTGAGCCTTAAGCAACAACCTGTGTAACGTATGGAAGTCATTAGAGTTGCTTTAGTAGGAATGAAAGAAAAAAAGCAAGGAAGGGGAAGAGGAAGAAAAGAAAAAATAACACTCAGATTCTGATGACCAAAATCAAGTCTTGAGTCAACAGTCATGAAGGTCAGAATTGATAAAGGGAAGAGTTGTTTACAGTCCCGTTCACTCTCATTTGGCATGTTGAGAGCCAAGCCTGGCTACTAGATCTAAGAATTTATTATACACCAGAGGTAGAGAGAACTCAGTGTAATGGAAAGAAGGTAGAACACCACTGCAGGGCTGTGAAAGAGAAAGTTGTGGAGGTAAGGGAAGCAGAGAAAGATGTCTTGATTTTATTTATTTCAAAATCCCAGCAGGTAGATGTGTAGATTGGATGAGAGTGTGCTGAGCGTACAGAGGCTTTATCTTGCTTCCTATATGGGTTTTGGGGGACAGACAATTTCGCAGGGTGCCTGGAACAACCTGGGAGGTCCAAATGGTTGGATACAATGTGGGAATCCAAGTAACCTGGGTACCTTTGGGAAGATATTCCAAAGTTCCACTGTGCTCCATCAGAAAAGTGGCGAAGGCAGCTGATGGCACTGGCTGAGACATCTCCAGCTCAAACCATCCCTGCACCCTGGCTATTGAGTGATCAGACCAGTTAGGGGTCAACCATGAGTCAGGTAGATCTCAGGAGGATATGCCAAGCCCCCAAAAGCAAAAAACCACAGTTCACAGCAGCAGCCTCTCTGCCACACACAAACCTAGACACAATTCAGTGGGCCCCAGACAGTGAGCACATGTGAGCCAGCACAATACCAAGAGACAATGCCTCAAGCCCCTCATGCACCCAACCATACTAAGCGTGATGGTTGGGGTAGAAAGAGCAGGTATTACCTGAGCCAGAATCTATAGGACGTTGAATTCACCTACTTATCCATGACTGTTTAAATGAGAAGAGGTTGAGACATGTTTAACTGGCGAGTCTGAAATGCCCCTTACCATACCCTTGGTATGGTAAGAGTTCAAAATGATCAGACCAGTCTTAGAAAAATAAACTAGGGTTTTCTTGGCATAGCTAACTATGTGCAAATTTTCAGCACCTTTCATTGTCCTAAGACATTTGTTTTCTATACCATGTTTCATATTCTATTTTGTATTGTTATCTATCTTTTTTAAAGCTAGGATGTCCTGTGTCTGCTTTTGATAATATAGCTTCTTGAGGACAAGGACACATTATATTTCTATATTTTACTATATATTATAAGCATAGTACTCACACATACAGCAGCGATATTAATTATAATGTTTTTTCATAATTCTGCCCAATTCTGTACATATTGATTATATTTGGATTATATAATAAATTTTCTATTACAGAATGTACTGAGCATAATTACACATTTCATGTTGAAGAGGTATAGTATCTCTTAGCTTATAATGCCAGAAAAGAATTTTCAATCAACACAGAAATGAGTGTTGTGCAATTATCACTCACATAATCAGTTACTATTACCCAACAGTGGAAATTCATTATGGTCATTATATGTTACAGATAGCTGGCATTTTTAAATAAGAAAAATAATGACATCTTGGACATATTCATTGGCAGAAACTCTAGTACATCTTATTTCAAAGTGGAAGATATTCATAAAGGACATATAATATAAATCATGAAGCCAAGTTAAAACAGACTTTGTCTCAAGCAAGATATTTGCAGGTTCTCTTTATAGTGAAAAGAAAACTCAGCGAATTCTCCAGATTTGACCTTTCTGGGTGGCTTACCTGAATAAAATGAGAAGAATTTGAAAATAACAAAAGAAGCTCTCATACCAAAATGGGGTTATACACTGGAAACAAAGTGTCTTTATATTACTGTTGCCTGAGTTAAGGGGTAGAGTTAAATATAATGTATTTGTTCACTCTTGTATTTTTTCCCCTCAGCACAGGAGTGTGTAAATAGGAAGCTCAGGCCTTTTCAAACCTATACCACCATATTTCATTTATGGCATCCAATAAGGTCAAAAGGCAAAGAATAAAAACTCCCAGCATGGGCTAACTTTGTCAATTTAAAATGTGGTTCACTATTCAGCCCGTTGTTAAGCAAGCTGTTCAAATAATGTCTTGGTTCACATGTCTGTGGGTCTCTGCAAGGCTTCAAAGCCTGGGGAATGGCCTATGCAAGTCTGAAATCTAACCTTCCTCACCCTTCCATCTTTCTGTCTCCTGTTTTCTGATCTTTTTAATCCAGAACCTTTAATAGAAAAATTCTGTTGCCAGACTGAAAACAGCATGGGGTCGACATCCCATACAGGTTATTTAAAGCAACATCTACAGTCTTTTAAATGTTTCAAGAGCAATTTAGTTCACCTCCGGGTACCCTTCTTCAAACACATTCTATTAAACGCACACAAACACACGTCAAACATATTTAAGATGAGATTATCAAAAGCCAAAAACCAGATAAACCTAAATGTCTAAATAAAATACTCTTTAAGCAACATACATATCTCGGTTCAGTTAATTAATATAAAAGCAAGACATTTTAAATAAACAATGTGAAGGAGTAGATAACAGAATATAGTGGAACCAAATTTACTGTCTTCAAGGAACAACTGCTTCTAACAATAGGGTCACAAAGAGTCGGACACAACAACCAAACAGCAGCAACAACAACTTCTAACAAAACCAACAACCTGAACCAATAACTAATACGCAAATCAAGTACATGTTAGACAAAGAAAGGCCCAATTTCCCATATTAAATGCAATAGACAATGTAGTCCAGCGTCTTCCTTGCTATCTCAAAGTGGAAGTCAACTATCATAAAACTGGAATAAAACCATCAGATGTTGTGTATATTCTACTATGAAATCTGATTTACAAATCAAAGGATTTTTGTTCTTTCCCCTGTTACTCATTTCCCTTCTGGGTTCTTCCTCAGCCATTCTTTTAAAGGCACGATCTTGGCTTTAATAACATAGCTAGAAAAACAACACTCGCTAACTAACTTATAGAAGGACATCTGTAAAATAATGTGTCTGTGTCAGAATCACGAGAAGAGGTAGGGACATATCAATTTCAGTAATGTAATAAAAATGCTTTTGAAAAGTAGGATTTAATCACCATATTGTGCAGAGTACCCATGGACCATCCAAAACGCTACAGAGGAAAGAACTCTCCTACTGGAGGACACCAGATTAAGGAGGTTCTTGGCAACAATTAAACTGAAAGACTATAATAACATGACACAACACAAGCAAAAAGTTAAGCAAAATGCCTCTATGTGTAGTTTTATATTTGATCAAAATCTGAATGGAAGGCAGTCAAAAAATTTTCAATAAAGGCAGAAAGAAGTAAAAACAAAAAAAGAAAAGAAAAGAAAATCACACAAAAGTAATTTATGAAAGCCAAGTTTTCATCCACACTCAGTCAACGCTTGGGCCCTTCTCCAGACTGGAAAACAATGCATGCTATGACACAACTCCAAAGTAAGATCTCAGGGAAAAACTTTAATCTAAAAAAGATTGAACACATACCAGCACTTTCAATATAAAGCATGTCCAAAGCCCCCTCACGTGTTCAGGTTTGCTATTTAGTTCTCTCAGGCAACTCACATGCAGCTTTGAAGCAACACCACGCGGCACAATAAAATGAACACTTACCAGACAAATCACCACTCCCTGAAGCAACGAAGAGAAAACATCACTTACCTAGGAAATGAAGAAAGGAGTAGAGATTAAGATGTTATCACCGAAAGACAATTACAGCAGTTCTTAGATTGTCCCATCCTCTTTACTGCCTTGATTTTCTTAGTGAACATCATTAGGCTTTTCAAACCAAGTTTTAATTCATTTATGACGTAAAGGGAATTGTATGAGAAGTGACTTCAACAAGATGGTATCATGTTGCAAAATCTCCCGTGAGCTCATTTTGCCCCAAGTCACTGACATATACCCACAGGCAAGCACAAAGGGGAAGATGGTAACAAGAATCTGAAAGGAATGAAAACACATACAAAGAGCAAAGGATTGTCAGGGAACTGGGCATCAAGAGTGCTTTGCCATGAACTTGTAACAGGATATGGAAGGGAATGCCGTGCTGTACTTGGTTGCTCAGTCGTGTCCAACTCTTTGAGACCCCATGAGCCCACCAGGCTCCTCTGTCCATAGGGATTCTCCAGGCAAGAATACTGGAGTGGGTTGCCATGCCCTCCTCCAAGGGGATCTTCCCCACCCAGGGACCAAACCCAGGTCTCCCACACTGCAGGCAGATTCTTTACTGTCTAAGCCACCAAGGGAGGCGACGCCCTTAACCAGACCTGGACCATCCCCAGCCTGCATGCCTAGATTTAACCAATGGTTTGTGAGTATGTTCAAAGTTTTCTAGGAAGAAGCAATAATGACAGCTTATTGGCTCCCAAAGCTCAGTGATCATGAAACATAGGTTTTTATGATTTTACGTTACCTCTGATTCAAAACATTTTTATTGTCAAGTTATTCAAAGTGCAGAACATTTACAATTTGTACGAACTTTCTAATTTGGTTATCAAGTGAAAAAATATTGACAAGCCTAAAAGATGCCCAGGGATTGCTGGCTGTCACTGGAACCAAGAAGAACCCTGGAGCAGATGCTTCCTTTGCCCCCACCTCCAACCCAAAGACCCAAACCTACTGACACCTTTAATTCAGATTTCCAGCCTCCAGAACTGTGAGACAACAAATTCTCATTGTTCAAGGCATACAGTTTGTGCTAGCAGTCCTAAGAAATTAATACAGATTTGTGGAATAGAAAGGAAAAAATATCTGTAAGAATCATTACAAAGATATTCTGTAGTCCATCTGGATAGGAATGTATATGAGTTTGGATCCTCTGAGAATCAAATGCCAAGACAGGATTAAACATGCAAGGATTTGTGAGAGGAAATGCCTGGGAGGAAGGGTCTGGGGAGAAAGTCTAGGGAGGCTGGGAGACCATGACCACTGTCTGACCCCCAAGGGGAGGAGCAAGGGAGGGGAGGTTGGTGGGAGGTGCTTAGACTGCAGCCTCAGAAAGATCTGGCAAAGTCACTGAGGCTCCTTTAGCCTCTCCCAGGAAGGGAGGGATCCTTGGCATCCCCACGTTCTGCACCAGGTCACTAGAAAGGAGCATGAGGTCTGGCCTCGTGCCTTCTGTCAATCAGGAGTTCCCATGGCCTCTAGGCAATCAGATAGTCAGGGAAAAGAGACAAACAACTAGGGTTTGAGCCAGCGTGAAGAGAAGGGTGACCTGCATCGAGATGAGTTCAGTTGCTACATATGCAGAGTGTTAGGCACCAACTGTATGCTCAGGGGATGGAAAGAGGGCTCAGGGGTGCAAGTGAGAGGATGAGATTGAATTTCGGAAAAAATGGCTATAGTTTCAGGAGAGCAGATGAGATGATGAAGGGCCAGGGAAAAGAAGAGACCCCAGTGAAAGCCATAAACTTAACCAATAGGAAAGAGGCATCCAAATTGACAAGCTTGTTAGAGGAGAGTGAGAGATGTATGGAGCTTACCCTCCTGCTAATGCAGGAGACAAGAGATGTGGGTTTGATCCTTGCGTTGGGAAGATCTCCTGGAGGAGGGCATGGCAACCCACTCCAGTATTCTTGCCTGGAGAATCTCATGGACAGAGGAGTGTAGTGGGCTACAGTCCATTGGTTCGCAAAGAGTTGGACACGACTGAGCACACATGTACACACACAAGAGGTACGTGAGGCCTCCTGGGGCAGGGCCGCCCTGTGCTGGGAGCCCAGGGAAAAGGATTTTCAGGAGGAGGAGTGGCTGTGGAGTCTGATTTGCAGAGTGATCAAGGAGAATGACTAGAGAGGGAAGCAGTGGGTTTCCATGATTAGGGGAACTTTCAAGAAGGTGATGGAGGTGAAAGTCTGAGTCGTGTGAGGTCAGGTCATGGACCAGCAAATACAGACATTATATTTACTCCTTTCCTGGTAGTGAGCAGAAAAAGGACAGGAGTTAAGGGGGGAAAAAAACAGCTGATATTCTGAGGGACAATATTTGGTATTTGAGTATTATCTGAACACTTCCTATCAGATACAATGATGTTCTAACACAGGGGTCCCCAATCTCACCTCTGGGATCTAATGCCTGATGATCTGATGTAATAATAATAGAAATTAAGTGTACAAAAAGTGTAATGTGCGTGAATCATTCCCATCCCCCATCCGTGGAAAAACTGTCTTCCAGAAAATCAGCTCTTGGTGGCAAAACGATTGGGGACTGCTATTCTAAAAGACACAGTGTTTCTCAGCTCCTGAACTGCCAATAAAGCCCTTAGGTATCTGTTCTGGGATTCATGGTCTCCAGAAAGAAGATACAATAGAAAAGAAGCACTGGGAATACAACAAGCATCATATATATATTTTTAAGTGATGCAGTTTACATGACAATGTCTCTCTCTTTCACTAGACAAGAAGTTTTTTATCTTCAACCCATCGTCCTCTGCCAGAGAAAAAGATAAATCCACCGTCTCTTCCTTCTTTGGCTTAATTGGGGATTTGTTCAGCAAGTCCCTTAACATACCATGGTTACAAGCCCACAGCTGCTGCTGCAGCCTTCCCACAGGGAGCTCTTAGCCAACAACAGACAGATCAATACCTGCCCGTTTGGAAGACATGGTGTTCCTGCGGCTCCCACACTGACCTCCTCAGATGCTCACACCCGGAGGGGCTTTCTTGCACTCCAATCTGCACCCCCCACCTTTGTTAATCACAGACAAGTTACTGAGGAGTTAAGCAAAGCATGTAGTCACCAGATGTCTTGATGTCTAAAGATCAAGTCAAATGGGACATTCTATAACAGCTCGTTTATATTTCCTTTTACTTTGTATTTTTTCAGGGAATATGATTGTCAGAGATAAACTGAGGCCTAGGAAATATTCGTTCTTCCCAAATCAGAGAAGGTGTGAGAGCTGGAGGTGGTCTCTTCCTGTCCCCCTGTACCACTTCAAATAGGATTTAATACTATCTACTGGTAAAGGTGCCCATTTAAAAAATGCATGCACACGCACGCACACATACACACAATCAATTTTAGTCTAAAACACTTTGAATTCCAAAGTACCTTGTTTCGGTCATCGTATTTTAGAAAAAGACATTTTATTTTGGTAGGTTTGTATTTATAAATACCATGTCATTGGGTTGCCTTTGTCATCCCTTTTTTGGGGTTCAAACTGATAATTTTGTATAAAGCAGACAGACACAGTACATCTAAAATAACTAGACTCTGTTTCAGTGTGAGTTATTAAACTGCTTGGGCTATAAACTGAAATGTGAGATGATAAAGGCCTGGATGATATTAAAGCACTACTTATTGTTGCAAATGCAGGCATGTTTGGAATTCCAATGCCAGTGAGAGTTTCAGCTACATAGTGCCAAGCCCTCCGGAGGGGAAATCTGCCAAAGCCCCTTTAACCACATGCCTGTAGGAATTTGTGCACTTAATTAAATGCACATACTAAGTAGTTAAACAGCAGAGTCACTGTTTATTCGCATACATATCACTGAATCACCAGATGGCATGTAACAGAGACCTAAACTCCCTGATGGAGTGTTACACATCACACAAAGCACACTAAACACAGGTGGGGACTGTCTCTACTATTTGTATCTGTATAAACTATACAGATAAATCTAACGAAGAGAAAAATAACACACAACATAGAAAATTGGAGAAAAAAGATTTTAAGATGTCTCAATTACTAAGCATTCAGGAAACTTTGAGCGTTTGTTTTCAGAAGTCCTCTGAACATGGTCTGGCACAATTTAATTAATGGTACACTTTCTAATCATAATGTCACCTTTGATCACCAGACACAGCAAATATGACATCTGTGGAAAAGTAGAATATACGATATTGGTTATTACATAGATATTTCCTGGTAGGCTTCAGTTTCTAGAATTTTACCAAGATCAAATTCCCTTCATTATAGAACAGTGGCTTGAGCCAGAGAAGATGCTCTGTGGCCAACTTTTCTTTTGCAACTGGTGAATAGACCTTAAGGTGGCTTCCACTCCTGGAGTCCATGCCCTTGTGTAAGGGCCTTTTACTGAGTGTGGGTGGGGCCTGTTGACTTCTCCAGCCTCATCTCTTGACACTGATCCTTGCCTCCCACAAAGCTACACACACAGCGCCCTGCCAGTACTTCCCCCACAGAGAACCTCTGTAGCTCCTGAACTGTGCCAAGTTACCCAACCTCTGGGCTCTGCACAAGCTACCCGCTCTGCCTGTTCCCCACCTGCTCTCTGCCTGGCTAAGTTCTACTCTTTCTTTGGAACTCCGCTCAGATATCACTTCTCTTGGGAACCCTTCCAGATTCCCATAAAACTGAGTTAGTTCTTTCCTAGGTGATCCCATCACATCATATTCTAATGCCTTCACAAACATGTCTTAGTCCAGATACTTTTGGTAATAATCAGTGGAGTCCCATTTTAAATAAAGCAAGCTAAAAACTATTGGAAAAATGTTCTGGGGTATCTCATGAAACCCAAAAGCATATTTGAAAAACTTATGCCTCAAGAAAGGTGAGAACCAATTCAATGACTGGGAAGCCATCAGAAAATGGGGCTACTGATGGCTCAGTCTCCCTCTTTTCCTCTTTACAGAGTGTGGCAATATCCTGCCACTCTTTTTCTGTTAGGCAGCTCCATGCCAAATAAAAGACCTCTTCTCTCATGGCCCTGCCTGCATGCATGCATGCTCAGTCACTTCAGTCGTGTCTGACTCTTTGCAACCCTATGTAGCCAGCCAGGCTCCTCTGTCCATGGGATTTCTCCAGGTAAGAATACTGGAGTGGGTTGCTATGCCTTCTTCCAGGGGATCTTCCTGACCTAGGGATTGAACCTGAGTCTTCTGTGGCTCCTGCATTGCTGGTGGATTCTTTACCACTGAGCCACCAAGGAAGACCCTTATGGCCCTAGATTTTATTTATCCAGTTCAAGCAATCCACCCTGATACACTAGCATTTCTCAACCCCAATCCTGAAAGACAAGAAAGAGATTCTACCTGGTCAGCTAAAATTGAACATCCATCCTTGGGATGATCATGATGGTTAAAGGACACAGAGCTGTTGAGGTCCACTCCTGTGCTTAGGGGCGCTGTTCTCAGATAAGGGGAGTCAGGTTATTGATTATCACACTGCATGCAACTGTCTGCTTACTAGTCAGTCTCTTCTACTACTTTATAAGCTCTATGAGGGCAGAGTTTGTATCTAAATTTCCATTGAGTGCCTATTATCTGATACAGTAGTCAGTACAAAGGAAGTGCTCAATAAATAGCAACTGAATAAGTGAAAAGCATTGTATGTTTTCCCTTTGATTAATCATGTTGTCAGTAAAAACGAAAATTATTTAATTTAGTCATAAAAGTATTGACTAAAAAATGCTTCTTTCCCATAGTCTTCAAAACAACTAGAGAGAAAACTGAGGGACTGTAGCTTTGCTTAGCACAGATTAGTGATGGATATAACTGATTCACTCCTTCTCACACACTTCCTAAAATAGACTCATCTTCTTTAAGCCAGTATTTTCTAGAAGTTGAACACAAGGCATAGGCTCATTGAAGACTCAATCACCTCTTGAATTACAAAGAATTTTTACTTCGCTTGAAGCTCTACTATTATTCATAAATGACTCAAATTAACCAGCCATGAATTTTCCCACTGAAAAATTCCCATCTGTTAAAGTGTCTTAGGGAACGTGAAGTCTTAGTCCCTAGGAGGGCTGTGTATGTTTGCGCATGCATATACACATTCTAAATCTTGGTTTAAAACTCAAGATCTATTTAAGTACCTGAGAGAAGTCCTAGGCAATATCCAACCTAAAAATAAAGACATAACAATATAAAACCTTCTTAAATCTATGATGTGATTTCATATTCTTCTATAGACACTTGACCCACATAATCCTGCAATCAGGATAGTTTAGCTCTCTGGTTATTAATAATATCACATGATGCTTGTCTGGAGGAACTTCCTAAGGCCCCCTCAGACTTTGGTCTGAACCACTTGACTGGGGTGCAATTTTTTCTTCTATTGAGTCCTGCCTCTTTATTGCTAAATATTGATCAACTCTTCCTGCTTCCAAGTCACAGGAAATAGCATCTCCCTAAACCTTTTCTTTTTAAAAAAATATTTATTTTTAATTGAAGGATAATTGCCTTACAATATTGTGTTGGTTTCTGCCACACATCAACCTGCATCAGCCGTAAGTATACACATGTCCCCTCCCTGTTGAACCTCCCTCCCACCTCTCATCCCATCCCACACCTCTAGGTTATCACAGAGCCCCGGTTTGAGTTCCCTGAGTCATACAGCAAATTCCCACTAGCTCTCTATTTAACATATGGTAGTGTATGTGTTTCCATGCTGCTCTCTTCATTCATTTCACCCTCTCCCACCCCCGCTGTGTGGACTTTTAGAACATCCTCAGCGGGTCTGCTTATTTCAGTGACTTGGACCAGGAAACCTGCAGACAGCCCCATTTTAACAATACCTCTCAATCACTAAGATTCTTCTCCTGGAATGTGGCTGGCTAAATTTCAAAATAAAAGACACCTGGGGGGTTATTTGAAGGCTTTAAATATTATTACCTGCAATAACTCTTAAATATTGTTTATTTGTCTGATAGGGGTAAATGGCAGAGACACAGGTAGGTTGGTAATATACCCTGCCCATTGTTGAGGGTCAGCTGTTGAGTTCCCAGGATCATGACTAGTAATTCTATCCTCCAGTCTGCAGTCATGTCCCTGGTAAGTAGGATTTAATTTTTGTTAACTCCATGTCTGTCTCTTTTTTTTTCCTCTCAACCCAGCATCACATACATACAAATACAGTTTCTGTCAACACCCATGCCATCTGCTCTGAAGACTCAGAGGTAAAGTACATTTCCAAAGCCCCAGGAATATATTAACCTAAATGAATGAATTCCTTCCAGGGACTTCCCTGGTGGTCCAATGGTTAAGACTCTGCTCTTACACTTCAGGGGGTGCAGGTTTCATCCCTGGTGGGAAATTAAGATCCCACATACCACGCAGTGAGGCCAAAAAACAAACAGAAAGCAAAACAAAAATTCTTCCAAAATTATTTGGGCATGGAAGCTGATTGTGCTGAATGAGACAGAGCAGTAAATCAGAGGGCAATGCGTTGCTTCCCCCTATGCAGGTTGGCAATTTCCTGTCTTTGCTTACGATGATTCTGCTAAAAAGTTATCTCATTTCCCTGATTTAACTTTTGCCGTAATGGTCATGGTCAGACTAGGAGAATAAGCTGGGTAAGATGATAACACAAGGGCCTTTCAAACTTTGCCCCAAATACCTGCAGGAAAGATTTCTCTTCTACTGTACAGAGAAACTGCTAGTAACTATGACTTTAATCGGCCTATACTCTTTCTCTCAGCATTGGTGGAACTGACTTTCCTAGCTCCCGATTTGAGTTGGACTATCGGTCAGCCAAGTCAATATAACACCAGTAACTGTGTCTGCAGCAAGTGTCTGCAGTGGTGTAGGAAAAGAAAGCTGGGAAAGATCCTCACAGACTTTTCAGATTTTTAATTTCATAGACTTTTTATTGGTTCCCCACACCTTCTATTAATAAATTCCTCACCTCTGTAGGAAGACCTGAGTTTGGCCCTGGGATTGTCAATGTGGTCTCATTCTGGGATATTTCTAGGCTGTGACTCTCTGAGAATCAGGTCGGCATCTGAATGACTTGCTTCCCCCTAGTTTGCAAAGGACAATCACATAAGACCCAGGAATTGTTTGCCAAAGTCACCTAGTGGGCAGGGCAGGCCATTCTAGAACCTTATCTTGTGGTTTGAAAGTCAAAATCCCTTCCCCTTTAAAACAAAATTTCATGAAAAGAGAATGACTTTACACGAAGAAAAAAAAAAGTTCTTAAAAAAACAAACTTATTCATGAAAATGAAAATATTTCAAAATTCTGCTTCAAGAGACATAGTATCAAGAGACTAATTCAGGTGATAATAGGTATGAATTATATTTCATAAGATACAATCTTAACTATGAAATATGTTGGTTTAATTTTTCCTTATCTACTGCTTCATATTACTAGCAGTAGCCATAAAGTCAAAGGTAAAGTTAGTTGCCTGTTAGTCACTTTTAAAATAATCTATGAGGGCTGACTTGTAACTCGGGAAACCGTGCAGTGCCACACTTCAGTTCAGTTCAGTTCAGTCACTCAAGGGGTAATTTGGCAAATATGTTGTCTGTCTTCCTCATGAGCTAACTGCCCCTGTTCCCCTCTCTCCCTCACTGGGAGCAAACCTGCCTATGGTCATAGGACTACTCCTGTGGGCTCTTAAGAAGCTTCAATCGAGTAGCTTGGCTTTAGGCAGGCCTACTGGGCATCCTGTTCTGTCCATCTTCTTCATTTCCCCACCTGCCATTGGGCCTGCCCCAGGTACCCCTCCCCGAAATGAGTGTTTCCAGTCATAGAGTCCTGGCCTTTTTATTCAGGAATCAGAACTCAGTATGACTTGGCCTCTCTAGGTACTAGCACCTTGAACCAGAAAAGACTGAAGAGGAGGCTCACCAGAAGCTGAGTTTACATCCATGCATATGTACATACAAGGGCTTCCCAGGTGGCACGGGGGTAAAAGAATCTGTTTGCCAATGCAGGAGATGCAAGAGACCTGGGTTTGATCCCTGGGTCCGGAAGAGCCCCTGGAGTAGGAAATGGCAACCCACTCCAGTATTCTTGCCTGAAAAATCCCATGGACAGAGAAGCCTGGCAGGTTACAGTCCATGGGGTCACAAAAAGTTGCACACAAACACACATATACATATATGCATAGTCTCTGGCAAACAAATCCTACATGTGCTTTTATGGCAGACAAGAAAAGAGTTCCCCTGCCATACCACTGGGGTCTGCCTCTGACTTCCCTGATCAGTCCAGGTTACAAAGGTTTTGAATGAAATGTCCTTCCTTCCCTCCCTCACCTCCACCAATATGTTTAAATGCAATAATGTTTACAATGGGGAAATATGTTTCCCACCGACTCAGAGTATTGGGGGGGCATGCTTCATTATCGGGTGTATTTCAGGAGGAAGAAGTAAATCAGAGACCTATATTAGGAAGCGCCCAGGGGCACACCCATGGCAATGACCTTTAAAGGGCAGTAGTAAGTTACTTGACAGCATAACCAGCAAGTGAATGATCTTGCTATGAAAGGTCACCTGAAACTAGAACAATATTTCCTGTTTCAGCACATAATCCGGTACCTTTTGACACATTGCTCTTCCTTAGGATGGTCTGATTTCTGTAGAATAGATCAGATGCATTTTTCTTTGCTTAGTGATGAATGTGTCTGATTGGGCTCATGGTAATACTGGCTGGCGCTTGTAGGCAGTCCTTGCTATTTTGGTTGTTTAGAATGCTGGCTACCAAAAAGTGACATTTGCATTACTCTAGGTTATTTTGAGATGTCACAGAATTTTAGAATGTTTAGAATTAAAAGGGGCTTCTGAAACACTTCAGTCTATTTTTTGCAAAAGAGAACACTGAGCCAGGAAGGAACAAAGGCACTGCCCAAGGTTACACAGAAAGGAAAGGTGGACCCCGGCTCCCTACTCTCTGGCCTGCCACGGTTTCATCCTAAATACAACATTTGTAGGTAAATCAGCCAATATTTAGTAGAGTGGATTAGCAATGCCCTGTGTTTAAATTCCTGTGAAGTTCCTTAACAGGTGTCTCTCTTCTATAATCCAATCATCTCATATCTTTTTCCTATTTTCGCACCAGGTCCCCAAGACCCTTTCTTTATTCTCTTCTCATCTGGCAGACTCCATGTGCTGTGTCTGGTCGGCCATCACTTTTGTTTCCTAATCCAATTGCATGACTTGATGTTCACAGTCCTACTCATTGTTCTGGTGAGTTAGACCATGACTATAGCTTGTCAAATCTCTTGTCTCTGGTGATCACTGAGGCTTCTCAATCTCCTATCCTGTGATGGGGTTTTATCCACACTGTTGGGAGGGAGGAAGTTATCTGAAGCAAATGTGTAAAATATCGAGCGGCTCTGTGTTTGGTGAAAGATACTAAGTTAAACTGAAAAAGCTCAATAACACCAAGCTGGTTGCCATTTTGCTTGCCTTTTTCCTCATTGGAAATGCAAAAAAAAAAAAAGAAGTGATGGATTTATTCCTCTTTAATGTGTTATTTAAGATGATAATTTTGCATAATCACAATGATTTTGATACAGAAATCAACTCATCACAATTTAAAAAAAAAAGTGCATCAGCCACTGAATAGTTACTCAGATAATAGTCAATGGGCAAACCACTCTTTCCTCCCACCAGCAACTATCTGGATATGTGCAGGAAACATGAAGGGAAGGGAAAACGCTCAATTACAAGTTAGCTGTAGCTAGTATGTTTCTTAATATTTAGCAACACTATAATTTCATTTCCTGACCCCAACACAGATATATATGCACAAGAAGAAAGAAAAAAAAGGGGGGGTAGGGGAAGAGACGGAAATTTTAATATTTGCCTGAGTTAAAATACACCGGGCTTCCCTGATGCCTCAGTGGTCAAGAATTTACCTGTAGTGCAGGAAACACAAGAGACATAGGTTTGATCCCTTGGTGGGGGAGATCCTCTGGAGAAGGGAATGGCAACCCACTCAGTATTCTTGCCTGAAAAATCCCATGGACAGAGGAGCCTGGAGGGTTACAGTTCATAGTGTCACAAAGAGTAGGACACGACTGAGCACACACAAACTAAAAGTACATTATCCTTGAAACTGTTTGCTGAGGAAGAAGTAAAGTTGCCCTAAGTGATTTTTAATGGCATGCCTGCATGCCATGCTGTGAGGTACATGAGTACCTTTGAGTCGAGTTGAGATCCCAGGGTCCTGCAAGCCACGGCTTGACCTCCTTGTATGTGACTCAGGTGGCAGCAGGGACATCCTGGCTGTCCCTAGTCAGCTACTCTAGGACCCAGCTCCCTACTAAGTTCCCTCTTCTGTGAAGTAGTTTGGCGCAGGCCCTCATTTATATTTTTGATGGTGCTAGTGGTAAAGAGTTGAAGAAGGAAATGGCAGCCCACTCCAGTATTCTTGCCTGGAGAATTCCATGGACAGAGGAGCCTGGCAAGCTACAGTCCACAGGGTCGAAAAGAGCTGGACACAACTGAAGCAACTTAGCAGGCATGCACACACTTATTAATATTTTCAATTTCTTGTCTTTTAAATTTAAGTGTGCTTAGTTATAATATAGGAATAATGCTTGTCTTTTCCTGCTCCACAAATTTGCTGTATATAATGATAAAATGAGGAAGCAGAAAAGTGCTTTGAGCATTCCAGAAGAGGCTAATCTAATGCTATTATACAAGAAAGTATTACACTGCAACATCTCTATCCTTCTTTATGTCAAGTAGAAATGAAAGAGAGATATGGAAGATTTCTTTGGAAAACATTTAGAACCCAGAACAAAATAGTGCTTTGGTTTCTTTCCACTCAAAAATGCTAAGAATATACAATGCTTATTGAACTGTATATTCCTATTTGATATAGCACTACATCATGGCAGATTTTTGATACATACATTTCTATGAAACCAAAGATGGAGACATTTTCACTGATTGCCACAGGCTCTTGAATAATAAGGATAAATACATAGTAAAATTGCAATTCAAAGAAGAACGTTCTTATCAGAAAGAACAGACAAGCAGCGTGTTTCCTTGCTTTGCAGCACAATATTTTTATGACATTCTGCAAGTTACATATGAATTAGTGATTTTTGTCATTTCTTATTCCAAAACGCATAACATCAAAGAGAGAAATGCATTTGTCAGTACGATTCAAACAGTCCAAATATTAATTTCTAGAATGTTCCTTTTGAAATCCAACTCTGTGGTTTGGAGTATAGCTAGAGAATTATTCTTAGGGTCAGGATTATCAGGCAAAACCTGAATTTGGATCTGTACACTACTGGACTGAGGTTTATGTAAAGATGGAGCAAAGATCTAGTGAATAATTTTGAAAAATGAAGAAAACATGAGTATAAACATGACGGAAATGTGTTAAAAGATATGTGTGAGGTGTGTGTGGGGGGGGCTGAGTGAGGAGAGATATTATTTTAGGGGAGAAATGAGAGTATCAGACCATCTTTTCACAACCCCAATCCAGTGTCCATATTCACCACCAGAGCACAGTTAATTTTTTTTTAATTAAAATAATTATTTTATTTTTTGGCCACACCATGCAGCATGTGGGGTCTTAGTTCTCTGACCTGGATCCAAACCACACCCCTTGTAGTGAAAGCTGAGTCTTAACAACCAGACCACTTGGAAAGTACCCAGTGTGCGCCTATCAAATTGCTTTGTCATGTCCGACTCTGTGACCCCATGGACTGTAGCCCGCCAGGCTCCTCTGTCCATGGGATTCTCCGGGGAAGAATACTGGAGTGAGTTGCCATTTCCTCCTCCAGGGGATCTTCCCAACCCAGGGATCAAACTCGAGTCTCTTATGTCTCCTGCATTATCAGGTGGGTTCTTTACCAGTAGCTGCTGCTGCTACGTTGCTTCAGTCATGTTTGACTCTGTGCGACCCCATAGATGACAGCCCACCAGGCTCCCCTGTTCCTGGGATTCTCCAGGCAAGAACACTGGAGTGGGTTGTCATTTCCTTCTCCAATGGATGGAAGTGAAAAGTGAAAGTGAAGTCGCTCAGTCACGTCCAACTATTCGCGACCCCATGGACTGCAGCCTACCAGGCTCCTCCGTCCATGGGATTTTCCAGGCAAGAGGACTGGAGTGCCATTGCCTTCTCTGTTACCAGTAGCACCACCTGGAAAATCCCCAGAGCACACTTTAAAATAACAGAAAACTTAATGAGCACAAAACCTCATAAAGAATCTGCCTGCAATGTGGGAGACCAAGGTTTGATTCCTGGGTCAGGAATATCCCCTGGAGAAGGAAAACGGCAACCCACTCCAGTATTCTTGCCTGGAGAATCCCATGGACAGAGGAGCCTGGCGCGTTACAGTCCATGTGGTCACAAGAGTCAGACGTGACTTAGAGACGAAACCGCTACGACCACAGAGAAAACTCCATTGCACCAGGAAGATCAAAGCTTTTCTCCCAGTTTCTCTGTTTGGAATGTTCTTCTGCTCTTCTTGTAGCAATGGGAGGCAACATAGCCTTAGCAAGAAATTCTTAAAGAGAGCTGACGCCACCCACTAAAGGCATTTTTAGAAATTTGTGGGGGCACTGTTTTTACCTGTCAAAATGATAGGCAGTTTATGATGTTCAGTGGGCAGATGCCAAGGATGCTGTATCATTGACAGCGTGCAGGAGACTTCCACACAATAAAGAGTTGTTTCTCACAAGGATTTTGAGCGTTCTAGGACATATATGTAGGTGAAAACCAGTTGATAATTACCAAGAGTCCCGAATCTAACTGTTTCAAATGCAAAAGTAAATTCAATTTATAATGCTTTTAAGCAACATTGATTTCTTTTAGAAATTCAAGTATTGTATATAACAAAGGATGATTACACCCAGTTTTTGGTAAAATCTTACCAAAATTTGTTCACCTGTTCAGAAAATCACATCAACAAGCGTTATGTCGCTGGCTGTATACAAATTGCAATATAACACAAGCATCTTAGTCTGTATTTGTAGCTGTTACATCTATGGTGATTCTCCATGTTTGTAGCTGCCACATTTATTCTCATTGAAGGATTCTCACACAGGTGTGAGCATCTGACATCATGAGGTCTTCCATTAAAGCTATATCATTTATTATAATTTCTTTTATTTCCCATTACATTAAATTTTTTTAGGTTGTTTCTAAAAATACATGTGTGAGTAAGTTATACCATTCATGAATTTTATTTCAGGATAGGAAAGAGAAAATTAGAAAATATTTACATTAAAAAGGACCGTTGGGTGTAACAGAGTTGAGACTCATTGACATAAATGAAATAGTGCATTAGAAGACCTGATCTCCTGCAAACTTTGTCAGCCATGTGTGAGTCTGGAGAAGCCATGTTACCCAATGTCCACACAATAGAAAATGGTGGGCTGCACTAGATCACTTTCAATTTTAAATCTTCACTCCCTGATCTAGACATTAGTTTCTATTAAAAAAACACTTTGAAAAAATGAAAAAAGCTTAGGAAACTGGGCAAGGTAAATATTTTGGAACTGGTGCAAAGTGTTGAATGTAATTGACTGCTCTAGATAAGGACAACTATGGTTAACTGGAAAATTTAGGAACACTATTAGGCAGGATTCTAAGAAGGAATAGTTGACCATGTACACTCTTTATGTATCTGTTAAAATTATGCAGTCACTTAAATCTTAAAAGAACTTTGAAAACATGGGAAATCCTAATATGTTAAATAAAAATTAGGAATCAAAATTCTGAATTCAATAGAAAAAATATGCCTACAGGAACATAGAAGGCAATATCTTTGGATGCTAGAACTTCTAATTCTTTTTTTAAAAAGTACGATTTTCTTAATTTTACATAGTTTCTATAACAAGTATGCATTCTAAGTCACTTCAATCGTGTCTGACCCTTTCTGACTCTATGGACTGCAGCCCGCCAAGTTCCTCTGTCCATGGGATTCTCCAGGCAAGAATCCTGGAGTGGGCTGCCATTTCCTTCTCCAGGGTACCTTTCTGATCAAAGAATCAAACCCATGTCTCTTATGTCTCCCACATTGGCAGGCGTACATTTACATATATCCACTCCCTTTTAGACTTCCTTCCCATTTAGGCCTGGACCAGTGCAGTGGGCCCTTATGCTGCTGTTTGCTGTTTCTGCCTGAGACTAGTGTTCCTGTAAGTTCTCCAGTTCCAACCAGCAGTGGTTCAGGTGCCACTTACAGTATTATGTAAGCCTAGAGCTTAACTTCGGAGAAGGCAATGGCAAGCCACTCCAGTACTCTTGCCTAGAAAATCCCATGGATGGAGGAGCCTGGTAGGCTGCAGTCCATGGGGTCGCTAAGGGTTGGACACGACTGAGCGACTTCACTTTCCACTTTCACACATTGGAGAAGGAAATGGCAACCCACTCCAGTGTTCTTGCCTGGAGAATCCCAGGGTCGGGGGAGCCTGGTGGGCTTCCGTCTATGGGGTCACACAGAGTCGGACATGACTGAAGTGACTTAGCAGCAGCAGAGCTTAACTTTGAGCTCTCTGAAGTCTACATACAATTCCAGAACCACACTACATACTGAAATATATGTAACTATCCTTAGACATGAGACTGTTAGTTCTGTGAAAGTATCTTAACTGCTAACTAGCTGTAGATCCTGAGTAGGTTTCTAACCTCCTTGAGCTGGTAGAGTGATATTTATGTCTGCCCTAATTCATGGCTATAGAACCACAAACTAGACCAAAAGCACTTTATACATTTTGAAGAACTAAATTAATATCAAGTTACATTATTATTATTATTATTTATTCATTCAAATGCATAGGCAGAACAAGGCTGTGATACATTCTCATTGATTATGTCAATATAATTATGATAATTAGAGACCTTATTTTTATTGACAAGTCCATCATTGCTTAAAATTGATTAGCAATGATGTGATATTTACATTAAAATAATGCATCTTATGCTAAAACTCACAGATGAACAGATATGATAGTCAAGATTAATTGTTCTACATGTCAAGTAGAGAATTATAAATTCACTGTATTCAGATTTGCACTTGTTAGAAATGCACATTCTGGACCTTGCTATTAGATTCAATTTATTTAACTTTGCATGTTGGTCTCCTTTCATTGAACCACTGGTAAGCCTCATAAAAAATGTTGGATACAGACGGTAACCCCAGTTGCTACTCTATTGGTTTGTTTGCGTGTTAGAATTTCTTTTTATCATAGTTACTCTGCGATTTAACAGTAGGTGGCTAATGGAAATGTTATTTGCTGCAGTGGCAGACTAAATCAGTGGGAAATAAGGGGGTGGAGAGGGAGAGTTGGGAAAAAGAAAGAAATGTGTTTACACTTGACAATGTCACATGAAACAGCTGGAGCCCTGAGTCCTTGACTCTGGAACTGGCATGTTCTTTAAAGAACTCATCTACATTCTCAAACGCTCCTTCACACTTAGAAATCTATTAATTTACAATTAGTTGTATTGATTTTCTAGTAGATTTGCAATTTCTGTAATAATTTACAGACTACTGAAGAAATTAACTGTGCCCTTGGAAAGATAAGCATTACTGAAAAAACAGATCCCAGCACGAGTTATCCGACACATCACTGAACGTCTGGATTTTGAGTTTTATATTCTATATTAATTACAGCAGAACTGATGGGGAAATGCCATCCAAGAATCCTCCTTATTCGTTCTATGCCCACTCACATCCATGATATTTTAATATGAATTCTAATCTGGAGATACAGGTAAGAATATATCATCTTCATCCTTAAAACCACAGGAGAAAATTTCCTTAACAACCCACATATACCCTAAGCTATATTTTTTTCCACACTAAAAGATTTAATGATAATCATCTAAAAAACATGCAAATGCTTGTAACTCCTTTAAATTATTTCAGTTCTCTTGAAAGTTCTATTGGGTGCTAGGTTTTGCTGGGCACTGTTAGCTCTGCTCATACAAAGTGGAAATTGCAGCCTGGGTTTAGAGAGGGTTTAGGTCTGGTAAGATGAAGGGACAGTGTTGATGCAGGGTCCTGAGGACAGAGATATGCACAAGGTACCCAAAACTCAGGAAGAGGAATCTTATCTAGTCAGGAGAATGGGTATAGTCAAGAGAAGTGATGTAGAAGGAGGTGATTCTATATTTAAATAAAAGAAGACTTAGGTTGTTACGATTCTTGTAAGATTAAATGCAAGTGAGTCTTTAAATGTATTTTTCATTATGAAAAAATATCTTGTCATTTAAGATCATTTTTGACCATCATATGAAAGATTCAGTACTATGTTAGGGTTATTTCACTTTGTATTGTTTTCCCTGCAATGAAATATTTTTCAAGATGATTTCTCCTTTTTAACCATTAAATAAAGTATTATTATGTGTTTACAGAGGAATAAATCTGAGGTCTCCGTTTACTTTGGGTCCAAAGGTGAGAACAGCGTGGCTAAATGGCCTGGGGGACACTGACCTCTGGCTTTGAGAAATGTCTGTCCGAGGTTGTCTTTTGATACAGAATCACCTGTGCTCAACAACACCATCTCCCAAAGCACTGAGGTTTGGGATAAAGTGGAACTTACATCTGTAGCTTGAACACAATTGTTTAGTCTTAGAAAAGTCACGTTATCGCCCTGAGTCCACTCAGTGGAAAATAAGCTGAAGAAGTTCTTTACAGTATCTTCCAATTTTAAACTTGACCTCCATGACTTTGACATGAGTTTAAGTTTGGGAAGAGTTAGCTCTTTTAAGAAATAAAAACTACTGAGCTAACAGTGAGGGCTGCTGTGGTGACATCAAGTTGTCACAAATTCCAACCAAATGGCTGTGTTCCAAAGTTGACACATTTTCTTGGTTCTCCTTTAGTAAGACCTACTTCTTCTTGTTCTGGTTTTGATTTTGTTTGCTTGTGTGTGTGTGTGTGTGTAGGGGGTGTTGTGTTTTATCACTCTCTCTTCTACATTAAAGCAGTATTCTCTGATACTGACAGAACCAGACTTGTTAACAGCCACAAGTGTAAATTTACCACTTGACTGAAATGTCTTGCTCATCTGTTTTGCTGCTCTAAGTTCTATGAGGGCACTGGCTGTTCAACAGTATCTTACTTTAAACCTCTGTCTGGTTGGGAATAGTTGCTTAATTGACATGTGGTTAACAAACAAATTACAGAAATATGGAAATGTCGAAAGGCCTCAAATAAGACAACTCACAGCAAAGACTTTTCAGAATGCTTTGTTTTTCCCTGTAATTGTAAAAAATTGTAGCAGAGATAATAACACAGTGGAGATTACAGTTTGGGGAAATCCAAGAAGTACTTTAGTTCTGAACAGTTTTGTTCTCTTAGGGCATTACCTAACATGTTACTGACCACCTTTGGTGTTTTTGTGTTATTCCTGAGAAAGAATTCTCTCCAGGGGCTTGAACTGAATGCTACTCCACACAGTCACACTCTCCTTCTGGATTCTGTGAAATTAAAGACACCCCTGATTCAAGTGTCGCTTCAGTTGTGTCTTACTCTTTGCAACCCCATGGACTCTTGGGATTCTCCAGGCAAGAATACTGGAGTGCGTTGTCATTTCTTCCTCCAGGGGATCTTCCCAACCCAGGGATGGAATCCACATCTCCCGAATTACAGGCAGATTCTTTACCGCTGAGCCACTGGGGAAGTCCTTTGATTAAAGTACTCTTTGCTTATCTTCCTTATCATTTGGACTGTTAGCTCCAGATCATTATAATGGGAATTTGATGGAAAATGTGGAGATTGACAGTCTTTTCAATTATATGGTATTAAATAATTTGTCTAAAATGATGTCTAAGTTCAGTCAAATAGGTACTGAAAATTAAATCAAATTACAAGAAACTACAGGCATATCTCGTTTTACTGTTTTTCACAGATACTGAGTTTTTCTAATAAACGGAAGGTCCCCGGCAATCCTGGGTCCAGCAGGTCTATTGGCACCACTTTTCCAACAGCATTTGCTCACTTCCTATCTTTATGTCACATTTTGGTTCAGTTCAGTTCAGTTCAGTCGCTCAGTCGTGTCCGACTCTCCGCGACCCCATGAATCACAGCACGCCAGGCCTCCCTGTCCATCACCAACTCCCGGAGTTCACTCAAACTCATGTCCACAGAGTCGGTGATGCCATCCAGCCATCTCATTCCCCGTCGTCCCCTTCTCCTCCCGCCCCCAACTTTTCCCAGCATCAGAGTCTTTTCCAGTGAGTCAACTCGTCTCATGAGGTGGCCAAAGTATTGCAGTTTCAGCTTTAGCATCAGTCCCTCCAATGAACATCCAGGATTGATCTCCTCTAGAATGGACTGGTTGGATCTCCTTGCAGTATAAGGGACTCTCAAGAGTCTTCTCCAACACCACAGTTCAAAAGCATCGATTCTTCGGCGCTCAGCTTTCTTCACAGTCCAACTCTCACATCCATACATGACCACGGGAAAAACCATCACCTTGACTAGACGGACCTTGGTTGGCAAAGTAATGTCTCTGCTTTTTAATATACTATCAAGGTTGGTCATAACTTTCCTTCCAAGGAGTAAGCGTCTCTTAATTTCGTGGCTGCAATCAGCATCTGCAGTGATTTTGGAGCCCCAAAAAATAAAGTCTGACACTGTTTCCACTGATTTTCCATCTATTTCCCATGAAGTGATGGGACCAGATGCCATGATCTTTGTTTTCTGAATGTTGAGCTTCAAGCCAGCCTTTTCACTCTCCTCTTTCACTTTCATCAAGAGGCCTTTGAGTTCCTCTTCACTTTCTGCAATAAGGGTAGTGTCATCTGCATATCTGAGGTTATTGATATTTCTCCCAGCAATCTTGATTCCAGCTTGTGCTTCTTCCAGCCCAGCGTTCCTCATGATGTACTCTGCATATAAGTTAAATAAGCAAGGTGACAATATACAACCTTGACGTACACCTTTTCCTATTTGGAACCATTCTGTTGTTCCATGTCCAGTTCTAACTGTTGCTTCTTGACCTGCATACAGGTTTCTCAAGAGGCAGGTCAGGTGGTCTGGGATTCCCATCTCTTTCAGAATGTTCCACAGTTTATTGTGATCCACACAGTCAAAGGCTTTGGCATAGTCAATGAAGCAGAAATAGATGTTTTTCTGAAACTCTCTTGCTTTCTCCATGATCCAGCGGATGTTGGCAATTTGATCTCTGGTGCCTCTGCCTTTTCTAAAACCTGCTTGAACATCTGGGAGTTCACGGTTTACATACTGCTGAAGCCTGGCTTGGAGAATTTTGAGCATGACTTTAATCCATGAAATATTTCAGACCCTTCACTAGTAAATGATTACGACTCCCTGAAGGTTCAGGTGATGGTTACCAATCTTTAGCAGTAAAGTATTTTAAAATTAAGGTGTGTACATTTTTTTTTACACATTATGCACACGGTGCTTGTGACAAAGAATCCGCCTACCAATGCAGGAGACTTAGGAGACAGGGATTCACTCCCTGGGATGCGAAGATCCCTTGGAGGAAGAAACAGTAAGCCACTCCAGTATTCTTTCCTGGAGAATCCCATGGACACAGAAGAGTCTGGCAGGCTATAGTCCATGGGGTCGCAACGAGTCAGATACGACTGAAGCAACTTAGCATGCATGCATGCACACTGCTTTTTTTTACACTTATGCACACTTAATAGACCCAACACAGTGTAAACATAAGCTTTATATGTGCTGGGAAACCAAAATATGTGTGTGACTTGCTTTACTGCAATAATTGCTTTATTGCAGTGGTCTGGGATCGAATGCAGAGTATCTCTGAAGAATGCCAGTAAATAGCTGATGTAAAAGGAATTTAATAATAATCAAGTGTAGTATTAAAAAAGCACTGGCCAATTTGTGGATGCCAAGGGGGAAAGAGATTGGAGGAGGGATGAATTGGGAGTTTGGGATTAACAGATACAAACTCTTATATATAAAATTGATAAAACGTCTTACTATATAGCACAGGCTATAGTCAATATCCTGTGATAAACCATAATGGAAACAAATATAAAAAAGAATGCATACATGTATAATTGAATCACTTGCTATAAAGGAGAAACTAACAAAGCGTTGTAAATGAACTATATTTCAATAAAATGAATTTAAAAAACACACTGGACAAGAGGCAGGTATCTGGCTGTGGGTGTTTTTTGACATTCACTAATCACAAATGTTTCTGAGGAAGGTCACACAGGCATATTCAGGCCTCAAAGGAGACCTGATGAAATAATCCCCTAAATATTCCCCTAAATTTCTTCTAACTGTAAATTTTTATGCTTGTATATTTCTTAGATGGTACTCAAGAAGACGATAAAGAGGAGACAACAGAACATATGAACATATGTTTTAGAAGTCTAGACATAAAACTCAACTTCACAAGAACTGTCCACATGCATTCAGACAGGCCATCGATAGGGCCTGGTCTTTCCAAAGGGAGAAGTTGTTGTCTACTTCTGCCCTCCCCTCAAAAAAAGCCAGAGGAAGATACTTAACAAGAAAGAACAGTCACACAGGAATATTCTGAATATTAATGCCAATGAATATTTGCTGTGTGCCCGATCATAAATCTCACCCTCCTTCCTCACCATAAATCAGTGGGACACGTGGACACCTACCATGTTCTCACGTTTGTTGCTGCCAGGCCAGGGGGAATTTAACTGCTGGTGCCTGGTTACTCACTTCAATTTCAAGTAACATCATGGCTCCAAGATTATAACTCACACTCTAAAAGAAAAGTGGGTCTCACTGTGACAGAAAGATCAGGGTGATGAACGTGACTCATGGGCATTCCATCCCACGTGAGGCCTCTGAATTTCTGGTGGAGCATCCAGGCCTGTTTCAGATGGATGACGACTGCAAGCCTAGCCTGCATTTTGTGTTGAAATCATACACTTTCACTCTTGGGGCTGCTTCAGCAATGTTATGCAGTCATAACAGAAATATATTTCTCATGCTCAGCACTAGGGTTTGAATTAGATAAACAGATCCCAGGATCACTTCTATATAGGCTTTCCTGTCAATGACTCATGTCCTACAATTTCCCCCCATTTTTCATAATCTGTCTCTCTGCATTTCTCTCAAGATGCATGCATGTTTGTGTAGCTATACAAACCTATATACAGATATTCTCCTTCCTTCCCACAAAGTGATGAAAGCCCATACAGAGAACCAGTGATCCAGCTCATGACAGATTAACTGAACAGGCAATGAATCAGGAGAAGATAACACTACCATACATGGACACCATGTCAGCTTCATTACTCGAGTCCTGCCAATCGAAGGAAAGGCAATCAAAAGAATCCCATTTGCTTCACTGTCATAAAAATCACAGTTCACACCCAGCAACGTGTGTGGCATGAGATGACCCTAGTCCCTGCACACACACACGCCCATGCTTGCATTCCTGTTTCATAAACTACTGGAGCCTAGCCTCTGCCAGCATCTGCCCAGGACATGGAGCCATTGGAAGAGAAATTTATTATCAGAAACTTTGAGACAAGGAACTGCTAAATAGAGGTTCGGTAATAAGCTGTCACCTGCTGTTCTGTTTTGCACTGCAAATGTAAGAATATAGAAACATTTTAAGCAGCTTAGGGGCAGAAATAATAGAAAACTAGTGATTTTGGTAATTTACATATTTATAGAGGCTGTGGAGATTTTAGTCAGGGAACAATGAAGAAAACAGAGTTGTCAATGATCAAATGCTGCCTGCCATGAAGAGCTAAAACCAGTAATTTACAGCTAAGCTCAGTTACACCTTTGAAATTACTGCAAAAAAAAAAAAAAAAACCACCAAAAATGTGCATTTTGGTTCAGGTTATCAGCTTTAAAGCTCTATAAAATGAATGCATCTAAGCATGTGATATTTTATACAGGTAAAATATACTATTACAGAGAATAACAGCACAAATGAAAAACGAACTGTGCAAATGAATGATAAGGCTTCATGCGCTGCTCTCTTGGGAATACCTGCATTTTTATACCAACAAAGGCCTTCAGTCAAAGGAATAACTCGCTGATGGTACAGCCCAATGTACTGCAGGCAAAGATGCCTTCCCGCTGCGTCCCATCTCCTCTGAGTCCCAGCGAGTATCTTCGTTCTGCTTCAGATTAGTCAGTGGCCATTTACCATCCTAAAGGAAGTCAGTCCTGGGTGTTCACTGGAAGGACTGATGCTAAAGCTGAAACTCCAATACTTTGGCCACATCATGCGATGAGTTGACTCACTGGAAAAGACTCTGATGCTGGGAAAGGTTGGGGGCGGGAGGAGAAGGGGACGACTGAGAATGAGATGGCTGGATGGCATCACCGACTCGATGGACATGAGTTTGAGTGAACTCCGGGAGTTGGTGACGGACAGGGAGGCCTGGCGTGCTATGATTCATGGGGTTGCAAAGAGTCGGACACGACTGAGCGACTGAACTGAACTGAACTGAACTGAGGGTCTATTCTTGGAGAAGAAAATGGCAACCCACTCCAGTGTTCTTGCCTGGAGAATCCCAGGGACGGGGGAGCCTGGTGGGCTGCCGTCTGTGGGGTCTCACAGAGTCGGACACGACTGAAGCGACTTAGCAGCAGCAGCAGGGTCTATTCTGCCCATATTTTCTACCCCTTAAAAATGAATCGTTCTTTCAGGCGGAGAATGAGATGACTGGATATTATCATCAACTCAATGGACATGAACTTGAACAAACTCCAGGAGATAGCAGAGGATGGGGAAGCCTGGCATGCTGCAGTCCATAGGGTCACAAAGAGTGGGACATGACTTAGCAACTGAACAACAAACACAAATGATTTAAACTTCCAAATCACCTATCGAGCACAGTGCCCCTATGAACAGAGAGACTCTCAGTGTAGATAAGAGGAGAGCAATTTTCTTTCATACCCTGTAACCTATGTATAGAGCACCCTTTATGTAGAGAGCCACTGCCCAGCATGGATAAAGCAAAGGTAGGGAGATAAAGTTTACTGAGCTCTTACTATGTGACTTTATTTCTCACATCAGCACTATGAAGTAGACCTTATTATCTTCATTTAACCAAAAAGAGTTTAGGGAGTTAAAAAAATCTCCTATGAAACCACAGTGGGTATTTGGTGACTCTGGTAAATAATGGCCAGGATTCATTCTCAATGTTATATGTTTTGCTCTATCAGGAGACTTCACTTCAACTCTGCAGACTGGGCCTGTGTTTGCAGTGTATAGGTTACCATCCAATTGGACTGCAGATCTATTTGCTAGCTATCAGGGTTTGACTTCGGAGAAGGCAATGGCACCCCACTCCAGTACTCTTGCCTGGAAAATCCCATGGATGAAGGAGCCTGGTAGGCTGCAGTCCATGGGGTCGCGAAGAGTTGGACATGACTGAGCAACTTCACTTTCATGCATTGGAGAAGGAAATGGCAACCCATTACAGTGTTCTTTCCTGGAGAATCCCAGGGACGGGGGAGCCTGGTGGGCTGCCGTCTATGGGGTCGCACAGAGTCGGACACGACTGAAGTGACTTAGCAGCAGCAGCAGCAGGATTTGACTTATATTATCTCTTTACATGATAGTATAAAGTGAAGATCTGTAGGAGGATAAACAACTGTGATTATAAAATTAAAAAGATCGACTTATAAGCATTCTACTCTTCATGGCCATTTATATCAGATTCCATATAGTTCTCTAACTTTCTCTTTCAGGACTCTGTCAGTCATCACTCTAATAGTTGGTATTTTAATGCACAATTCAATACATGCAGTAGGTTTGAATTGACTGACCAATTGGCTGAATAGCTAAACCATGATAGAAAGTAAAAGTGAAAGTGCTGGTTGCTCAGTCATGTTCGACTCTTTGTGACCCTATGGATTGTAGCCCACCAGGCTCCTCTATCCATGGAATTCTCCAGGCAAGAATACTGTAGTGGGATGCCAAGGGATCTTCCCGACCCAGGGATTAAATCTGGGTCTCCTGTATTGTAGGCAGATTCTTTACCATCTGAAACACCAGGGAATGTTTTCCCTTTTGCTGCAAAGATGCACGAAGGGGATGATAGCATCCAGATTAGAGAAGAGTGAATAGAGAAGTGGGGCAAAGGCAAAGAAAAAAAAACAGAAGAGCTGGGAAGGGGTGGGTAGGTGGGTAGGGGACCAGAGGGATGCCGTAGGTATGCTCGCCCACCTCCCTGACACAGTATGTGCAAAGAACCAGGTGAAGAATGAGTCAAAGATGGAGGGTGCATGCTGTGGGGGGCAGTCCCCAGATTCTGAGTCTCATTTCCAGCCAGTTCACTTAATTTGGATCCTCTTTTTTTTGCTTGTTTAGTTTTCTTCCTGGCCATGCCCATGCAGGAATGCAAGCATGCTTTCACAGCCCAGTAGCTCCATAGCCTCAGCAGACTTATGCAAGTCTTCAACCCCTAAGAAAAGGACTGGATCACTCTGAAGACGGGAAAACCCTTGGAAAGATCCAAGTCAAAATTTTCAAACGTCTCTTCATCATAAAGCATCCTCTCCCATTTTCTATCTACTTCCTACAAATTCTAGCAAGCTTTAAAGATAGTTTTCAATGGAAAATTAAAAAAGGTTCAGCCAGGGAATTAGCCCCAGGCCCAGGAGTGTTAAGCAGATTGATTTCAAACCTTCCAGAATTTCAATTGCACGAGAGTAGACTCAGACATTAGTTGGACCCAGCACCTTAAATGGGAAACTGGCCCAACTTCAAGATGGGAGACTGACCCGGACAAATTGAAAGTGATTTTGGGACACCTGAAGAATTAGGCCTGTGTTGAATCTGCAGCAGGATCTGAACAAGGATCTGGAGGTGGGCAGAGCGAGAGGTTCCTTCGTCTGCATTTCTGTGAAGTCAGCACCCAGTTTTGGGGTAAAAGGAAGATTAATCAGACACAGGCAAACCTCAAGCATCAAAATGTTCTGTCAAGGCAGAGAGAACTCCCTCCTGGGCTGGCTATTACAAGCAGGTAACTTTGAAAAATACTATTAGTTAGGACACAGTCACCTGAATCCTGAGATTTCAGCTGAGAGCCCAAAGTATAAGCATTTTACAATTATTTTAGCTGAAGCTAAGGCTGTTTTCCTAGGGAAAATCAAAAGAACCATGTGTTTGAGTGATGTTAGGGGAAAGACTCAAAATGTTACCATGATTTTTGTGGATGTTCGCTTTGCATGTCATTTGATCTATTTTTAAGACAGCTTAAAGATTTTATATAAGTATATGACATCATCTTCCACCCAGTGGAGAGAACTGATTCCTGTAAGTCAAAAATGACTTACAGATTACTCTATACACACATCTTTCAGCAACAGTCCCTACTGAATAAGCATCCACAGGGAAAAATGTTCTTCAAGAAAGGGTCAGTGCTCCAGGCACCCGTCATTGGCAGTCACCAAATGAGTTTGTTGTTCAGTCTGGCCCTTTTCTTTCCTAAGCATCTTTAAGGGATGTTCTGTTGGCCAGAGAGAGAATCTGTAGGATGCCGGAGTGTAAAAGTCAGAAGGAAGGAAGGAAGGCATGTCAGAGGCCATGGAGCTGAAGCCTCTCATTTCACCAGTGAAGAACGTAAGGCACAGAGGTGGATAAAAAAATAGGTGTATTGTTACAAGAGCAAGTGAAAATCCATTTTAGATCTAACTTTCTATCTGTGGATGAACTCCAGGCTCTGCCCATGGTGCCCATGGTCAGAAAAGAAGTTAAAGACAATCAAAAGAGAGAAAAGAGCATCCTTGCAATTATAATCATGGTGGTAATTTTCCAGAAATTATTTTTCCTTTCTTCTTCACTAAAAGTAATCTGAAATTTCAGGCAATCTCATATAGGATGATGTATTCGTATTTCCACAAGAAATGCTTGAAGACGGGATTTACACACTGTCCACCATCAAACTAATTTAAATTTATTTTTACACAAAGAGTATTTTCTGAGATCACATCGTGTGTCCAGCATTGGACTGTAAAAGGAGAAAATGTATGCACTGTTCCCAAATCACTGAACTTTTTAGTGAGTTTAAGAGAATGGGACATCACAGCAGAAATCAAAGTAACTTTGTATCCTTTGGTCTGATTCAGACAAGCCTCAGAGGATGGAAACCTCAGTGTGTGGTCAGGCCTAGTGAACACTTAAAGAAAATTATTATCATAGATTTTTGAAACTCAACTAAAAGTTGATATTTCAGTTCAGTTCAGTCTCTCAGTCACGTCCGACTCTTTGTGACCCCATAGACTGTGGCACACCAGGCTTCCCTGTCCATCACCAACTCCTGGAGCTTGCTCAAACTCATGTCTATCAAGTCGGTGATGCCATCCAACCATCTCATCCTCTGTCGTGCCCTTCTCCTCCTACCTTCAATCTTTCCCAGCATTAAGGTCTTTTCCAAGGAGTCAGTTCTTCGCATCAGGTAGCCAAAGTATTGGAGCTTCAGCTTCAGCATCAGTCCTTCCAATGAACATTCAGGACTGATTTCCTTTAGGATGGACTGGTTGGATCTCCTTGCAGCCCAGGGGACTCTCAACAGTCTTCTCCAACACCACAGTTCAAAAGCATCAATTCTTTGGTGCTCAGCTTTCTTTATAGTCCAACTCTCACATCCATACATGACTATTGGAAAAACCACAGCTTTGATTAGATGGATCTTTGTTGACAAAGTAATGTTTCTGCTTTTTAATATGCTGTCTAGATTGGTCATAGCTTTTTTTCCAAGGAGCAAGTGTCTTTACCACTGTGCCATCAGGGAAGCCCTCGCATCCATACAGGTTGATATAAAAGACTGGCCAAAATGAAAGAATCTCTTCCAAACACAGAGTATCTGATGGGAGAAAGAGATGGTGACCAGAAGCAGGAAAAGTCACCGAGGGTCCTGAGCTCCTTAGCTTAGCTTGTGATGACAGGAAAGTAACAGCAGAACAGACAAGCAGGTGTGAGGTAAGTCACAGAGTTTTGTCACAAAAGAGTCCAATTTAGGGAAGACAGATCAGGAGTATAAACATATTGGTCCGTGTGGATAAATTGCTGTCACAAACAGACCTGAACTGCAATGGCTCAAACATAACAGAATATTTTTCCTTCTCACCTAACAATCCAATGAGAGTGCTTCACAAACACTGTTCCCTTCAGTTTTCTGAGACCCAGGCTGAGCATCAGCTCTGCCATCTTTAATATCCAACCTTTGGCTGCTATCAAGCCACAGGAAGTGGGAGGATCATGGAGGGCACCTCTAGGATGTTTTATGGGCAAGGCTTATAAGTATTGCACATCACTGTCATACACAATTCCAGTGAGGAAAACTAGTGAAGAAGAGAAGAACCAAGGTTGGTGAGTACCTAGCAATTATGGCCACAGCAAGGGTGAACCACAGGAATGAGACAGCTCATAGAAATTGGTTAAGAGGCTTCTGGGAGCACAGTGATAACATGCAGTGTGGAGAATGTATAGCAGTATTTCAAGTTGTGTGCTTCATAGACTCAGAAATTCAGAGAAACTCCACACTGTAGAGTAATCTTGAAAAGTCACAACACATTAACCAATCTTAGAACTTCTATATTTAAAAAAATCCAACATTTATAGAAATATATGCTTAAGCTTTCCAGCATTCCCCACACTTATGTGACAGCAAATCAAATTCCATTTGTGGGTCAGTCCACCATCTCGAAATGTCACTTACCCAAAAATGCTGTTGGTTGTACATACTTTCTGAATCTATACTAAATAAGGTATTTTTAGCAAACACATGCATTTTCCTTGTCCTCTATTAGAGCCAAAAGATCTGTTTAGTGTGTTAGAATTAGACTAGAATGAGTTATTCTGTTTTATCATAACCATAAAGAATAACCTTGAAGTAATCAATCAGATCAACTTTCTATGTTTTCTTCCCCCATCCAGATAATGAGGGCCAAGATACTGACCTACCTTGTAATGAATTTTACAAAATCAACATAAAGGTTTATATTAATGTTATTAATCAAATTAGCAATGAAATGGCTAATAAGTAATCAGCCATGGAAGAGTGACTCCACTATAATTGTATGGCCAAGGATTTGCCACCCCTTTTGAAGGTTTGACCTTATGGAAGAAATAATTAACATCACTCTTTATCTTTGGATATTATGGATGGCAAATAAGGTCTGGCTATAAAAAATCATTTCTGACAAATGAATCTTTGGAAGGATTATAAAAACTGGATGCCTTCAATCTAGTCAAAAATATTTATTATGTTCCGACCTTAAGGTAATTTTACAGGGAATCTAAAATAATTTTGTACTTTTTTTGACTTCCAATAATATACAGGTTTACAGATAATAATTATGAAAATCAGGATGTGAGAAGAGGGATGCAGAAAAATTTTTATAAAGTATACAGAGAAAGGATCTGGAAAAGTTTCAAGAAAAAAAAAACAAAACTTAAACTGCCCTTTGAAAAATGGTTAGAAATTCAGTGGATGACATAGGGATGGTGGGTGAGAAATGCAAGATCACAGACTGTTTCCCAAAAGTAGAATCATATTAAAGTGAAAGTGAAAGTGTTAGCTGCTCAGTTGCCCGACTCTTCGCAACCGTGCCCGCCAGGTTCCTCTGTCCACGGAATTCTCCAGGCCAGAATACTGGAGTGGGTAGCCATTCCCTTTTCCAGGGGCTCTTCCTGACCCAGGGATTGAATTTGGGTCTCCTGTATTGCACAGAAGACTTAAATCTTCATTAGCACTAATTATAGGTGGTAGTTACAAGGAAACAGCCACCTCTTTAGTTCTATTTTCCCAAATTTTTTGAAATGATTTGTTTGGAGACAGGTTAATGTGGGTTTTGAGACAAACAAGGTTTCTATAAGTTAGAGAAATATTAGGGTAAGTAAGGTTAAATCTATTTCATTACTGAGTGCTCTTCAGCCCACAAGGATATGCAAATAAGCTTCCTGACTCTAAGGCAAAGGTATAGAATAAAGAATTTTTCAAATGTGAATAAAGAGTTTTTCAAATGTAAACAAAGGCCCAAACTTCCTCGTGTTTGTTCATTCACTTTACACCTTAAGAATAGTTTCCCTTCCGTTCGGTTCTGTCGCTCAGTCGTGTCCGACTCTTTGCGACCCCATGAACTATAGCCTACCAGGCTTCTCCATCCATGGGATTCTCCAGGTAAGAATACTGGAGTGGGTTACCGTTTCCTTCTCCAGGGGATCTTCCCGACCCAGGGATCGAACCCAGGTCTCCCACATTGGAGGCAGATGCTTTAACCTCTGAGCCACCAGGGAAGCCCAAGAATAGTTTACCTTTGCTCAATTTCAAAACGTTGCTTTGATATTTAAGTATTTTTATTTCTATTTTATTTTATCTTTTTCAAGATTTTTAAATGTGGGGTATTTTAAAAATATTTATTGAATTTGTTTACAATATTGCTTCCATTTTATGTTTTTGGTTTTTGGCCCCACGGTATGTGCGATCTTAACTCCCCAACCAGGGATCAAACCTGTACCCTCTGCATTAGAAGGTGAAGTATTAATGTGGTGACCCAAGGATGAAAAAGTAGATAAAACCAAGGAGGTTCTTGGAATGCAGGAACGGAAAAAACAGACCCTTACCATCCTTCCCTCCCCCATGTTGTAACTATTAATGATTTCAGGTCTTCCTGAGCAGCATAACCTGTCTCCCCCCCTGCCCCAGACGGAGAAGGTATTTGCCTGACTCTTCCCCCACCCAGTATACATGCCTCATCCAACCAGCAAATGACCTACAAGACCCCTATCCCACTCCTTGGACCCTGGGTATAAAAGTGGACTAAGGACCCCTGTTCAACGTGGGTCCTCCCTTGAGTTGACCTGATGTTCTAATAGCATCTCCCACTCTAATAAACTTTATTTCCCTCTCATTCTGTCTCATGTCTGGAAATTCCTTTTCAACCCACACCCGGACCATGACATTAACCACTGGACCACCAGGGAAGTACTTTAAGTATTTTTAAATGCATCAAACATGACAAATGTCACATGAGCATAGTTAGCTCTAACAAATGTTTAGGGCCATCACTGAGATGCTGGAGGTTATTTGGACCAACAACAATGGATTTTTCTTTTGATTGCTACACTATCCAAGGCTTAAATTGGAAAGTCATTGTTATGAAGCAGTGTAAATCCAGAAAAATATCAGGCCTTTTGCCACAAGAGCAGACTATTGATTTTTGAACTAGAAACAATATCTGAACCCATCAAGAAAGAGGAGACAGGGCCAGTTTGGATATAAAAATACCAAGTCACACACAGGGTTGTGAGACTTAGAGTCTTTGACAACTCACATTTGCCTGATGGGGACTGAGAAAATGAGTCAGAAATATTGGTAGAAGATCCCTGATGAAGCAGAAGGAAATCAAAATGAATAAATGAATATAATGGGCTGGTTATTAATATACTACACATTACAGGCACAGCATGGAGTCTCAGCAAAGCATCCTAGTGCAGCATATAGAATAAATAATAAATAACTGAACTATGGGAGGTTCAAGATGGAGGGGACACATGTATACCTATGGTTGATTCATGATGTATGGCAGAAACCAACACAATATGTAAAGCAATTATCCTTCAATTAAAATAAATTTTAAAAACAAATAAAATTATGAGGAAAAAATATACATTCTCTCTAAAAAAAAAAAAGAATAAACATAGCAAAGCTTCCTTTATTGGCTGAGTTTCTGATTCTTTCCCACTCTGACGTAGATGCCAACCCTCATATTTTAAGTCCCAGAAACATGGTAGATTTCTCCCTACCCTGAGTGTAACAGAAACTGTCACAGTAGAATGTAAAACAATTTGCAAAGAATTTATTTATCCAACACAGGAAAAACTGCTTTAGAAAGTGCATCCAGTCTCTTAACACGTCACCATGAATGAAAGCAGAGGAACTTAAGCAAAGAAGACAACAAAAGGTCTTATCTAACCATATCAGATAGCCATTCCCAAAGATGATGCCTGGTAAATTCTCTTATTTGTACAAAAATTTCTTTTCACTTATTCAAATGTGCTTTGAGTAACTCAGTGTTTCAATTAAGTATCCTACTTTTGTGCAAACACACAGGTGTATATAGATGTATAGACCATAAATTAGCTGATAATTACTGAGTACATACCACGAACCAGGTACTATTCTAAGTTCTTTATGTATATAAACATCCCTATAATGCTGGTGGTACTATTCCATTTTACAGATAAAGATATTGAGGCACAGAGATGTCAAGTGACTTACTCAATGTGACTTGTAGTTGGTAAAGCTATGATTGGAACCCCAACCATCTGCCTCCACACCCAACACTCTTAAACAATTAATGATATTCCTTCTAATTGTATATCACTATGATTCCTTCCGAAAAATTTGATTCTGAACGCTTAGACCCTGCTGAGGTATTAAAACAAATTTAGCTACATTGCTGAACAAAATCTTTAGCTTCCTCTTTTATAATAAGCTAGATTAGGGAGAACACTGCTAATAACTTCTAGAGGGTCAGACTAGTAATTTTTCCTTTTGAAAAAAACAATAAAAACTTGACATATCATTTATATCTAATCTGGGGAGTAACCTGGCCTTCCTTCCTCAGATCTGCCAGCCAAAGGTTAGCTTACAGTGTCTGAGTAGGCAAGTTGCCTACATTCAAAATGACGTAGATAACTGACACAATTAGACAGAAAATTGAGAGCATTCCTGTTTTTAAAAGAATTATCGAGGGAACTACTACGGTTCTTCATTTCCCTTTGGCAGATGACCCGCCGGCCAAATACCCATTAGCCTTCTTCCTCATATCTTACCGGCTTTAACTTCACCATCCAGGGCAATGCTATTCATTACAATGCTGGTTTTACTACAACTGCACTGCTCATTATGAATGACCTGTGTGTACATTCCTGCATCTCTAGCAAAAGAACAAAAGACAAAAGAGTACTGGCTCATTTTCCAGTGAGCTCTTGAAAATTCCTTGCCTATTTCACAGAATGTATCATGGCTGATAAATTTAATCAACTCAGCATCACAAAAATAAACATAAGCACAGTTTCATGCGGGGCCATTTTGGTGTATAAGCAATGCAGCACATGTCTTCATTTTCCTTTGACCCACCCTCTAAGGCGCTTGACCGGTGGGGTAAACCCTCACTCTGGACTGCCTCTACGACTCCCTAGTGCTTGCTCAAAACCAACAACACATTCTTGTTGGTCCAGCTCCTGGGGACTGTGCATTAGGACAGTCTCCAAGACTTTATGGGGACTAGAGAAAGTGTTAGTCGCTCAGTCGTGTCCTGATTCTTTGCGACCCCATGGACTGTAGCCCTCCAGGCTCCTCTGTCCATGGGATTCTCCAGGCAGGAATACTGTAGTGGGTTGTTATTTCCTTCTTTAGGGGATTTTCCTGACCCAGGATTTGAACCTAGGTCTCCTGCATTGCAGGCAGACTCTTTACCATCTGAACCATCATCTGTCCTAAAAGCAATGAACAAGATTATCAAATAGATGCAGATTTATTTTAAGCATCATCTGTCTACCTTCTTACTTCATGCATTTCTTCTCTTTCTGGGATTTCTTCACCTGCCTGCCTCCCAGGACTTTGGCACAACAGTCCCTTTCCCAACTGAACAAAGTCTATCCAGGAAGGGGCTCAAATTAACAAGTTTAAAAGTTGGTGTGAATAAATTACTGCTACCCGGGGTATAAGCTCCTCTATCTAATTGTAGAAAACAGATTAGATTTTGAAAAAGGCAATGCTCCCAAGACCCCTGAAATTATTCCACATACAGGGGTCACAATTCTACCTACAAATACCGCTCTGGTGATTAAGTTATTAGGCAGGCAAGCGTCAGACAAAAGGGAGCAGTGAGACTTGGGGAACTCTGGAGACAACACACTTTCTCTAAAGCTGTTGCTACTGTAGTTGTCATGTAAGACTATAACCCTCAGTTCAGCTCAGTTCAGTCGCTCAGTCGTGTCCGACTCTTTGCGACCCCCTGAATCACAGCACGCCAGGCCTCCCTGTCCATCACCAACTCCCGGAGTTCACTCAAACCCACCTCCATCGAGTCGGTGATGCCATCCAGCCACCTCATCCTCTGTCGTCCCCGTCTCCTCTAACCCTAGTCTTGCCAGTTATTCCACTTTTTTTTTTAATGCAAGTGGAAGTATGCCCTGTTATGTGATTTCTTCTACTTTTTAAATGTTGGCAATCAATCAAAGATTTAAATAATTAATCTTTTAAAATCAGGCCTTATGAAATCACATTGTGGATCTGAGCTATCCCAGGGACATGCAGTTTGAGACATCTGCCTTGGACAATGATGTCCTCTCTGTCTGGCCCTTAACCCCGAGCCCCACAGCTCCTGCATATTTAAGTTGTGTATGGTGATGGTCCGGAAGTTGATCTGGCTCTAGAGCTGGTCGTTAATATTTTTTTTCACAAGGAGAACGCTTTGTGGTTTTCAATGCACCATCAATGTACAACCTTATTTAATTTTTACAATCATTGGTCAGAATACTCTTCTTGACTATATGATGATCTGTTACTATCTGCTTGACTATGATTAAACATGTGGGGCAGTAGGAAAGAATCCACCTGCAAATGCAGAGACACAAGAGATGTGGGTTCGATCCCTGGGTCAGGAAGATCCCTGGAGAAGGAAATGACAACCTACTCCAGTATTCTTGCCTGGGAAATCCCATGGACAGAGGAGCCTGGCAGGCTCCAGTCCATGGGGTCACAAAGAGTTGGACATGACTGAGCACTCATATTCATATATACACATATGAACATACATACATGTATATTATATATGATGTTATATGATTATATGCTATAAACTGATATGCTGACAGCAAAGTTCTCCCCAGAGTCATAAAGGAAAGCTACATAATTTGCACACAGTGAGTAAGACTAGGTTATGCAGAAAGGATGACTGACAGAAGATGAAATGCTTGGAAAGCATCAGCAACGCAATGGACATGAGTTTGAGCAAGCTCTAGGAGTTGGTGATAGACACAGAAGCTGGCATGCTGCAGTTCATGGGGTCGCAGAGTCGGATGCAACTGAGCGACTGAACTGAACTATGCAGAAAGGGACTCTGGAGATTAAATATTTCCTAGGTCAGAAATTAAAAGGGCAAGTATTTGGTTATAATCTAACAGGCAGTTTGAAGAACTTAATATGAGAATACATTGATCTTTTGGTAGTGCCAAAATAATTCTGAGAATTCTGATGCCAGAGAGGAAATGTCCATTCTCTTGAGGGAGAGGATGCTCTGACTCAAACATATAACCCAGCATGGCCTCTCCCAGAGGGAGATAAACAAATTATTATCAGAAAATTAACCTGCTGGTTTACCAGAGCCTAGAATCTTTTATTACGATTCAGTGCTTACAAATAATTGCTTGATCATAATTCAGCATTTATTTAGTTTTTTTTTCCTAAGAGTGGATGCATTGGCTGAAAGGAATGATTATCTACATCACTTGGCAGTCATATTTCTTGCTGTAAATTTATAAATTGGCAATCAGGTGTATAAGTCAAAGTCCCGAGAGTATGCTAAGAGTTGGCCTTCGAGAAAGGATCAGCTCACAGAGTGCTGGCCAAAATCAAGACTCAGGGCCTGGAAAGCCAAGAACCAGACCCTCAGTTGTGATAGATTCGGCAAAGTCAATGTCATCTACAGAAGGCGCCTGGCCGCCAGTTGGCTGCTGTCCTGCTGACTCCCTCAGCAACCTCTCCCAATCTCAACCCCTTCTCCCCATCACGTCACTTCTCTATAACCACTTTTATTGAGATATAAATCATGTATCATAAAATTCATCCACTGAAAATGTACAATCAAGCCATTTTTAGTGTATTTACAGAGTGCAATCTAATCGAATCTCATTTTAGAATTTTCCTTTCCCACCTTATAAAGAAAACAAGTCTGTGCTGTGCTTAATTGTGTCCAGCTTTTTGCGACCCCATGGACAGTAGCCCACCAGGCTCCTTTGTCCATGGGGGTTCTCAAGGCAAGAATACTGGAGAGGGTTGCTATGCCCTCCTCCAGGGAATGTTTCCAACCCAGGGATTGAGCCCAGGTCTCCCACATTGCAGGCAGATTCTTTACCATCTGAGCCACCAGGGAAGCCCAAGAATACTCGAGTGGTAGCCTATCCCTTCTCCAGGGGATTTTCCTGACCCAGGAATCGAACCCGGGTCTCCTGCACTGCAGGTGGATTCTTTACCAGCTGAGCTACCAGGGAAGCCTGAAGATAAGCCTATTAGCAGTCATTCCCACCCGACCCAGTTCTAGGCATTTGCCAACTCTGGATAATTCATATAAATGGAAACATACAATATGAAGTCCTTCATGGCTGGCCTCTGCCTCTGATACCATGTTTCTGAGGCTTGTCTCTATGTGTGTATCAGTGCTTCAGTACTGCTGCTATGAAGACTTCGAGAATGGTTGTTGTGGCCAAAACTCAAAACTTGAAACTCTGCTGGTGATGTAGTTTTTTTTGTTGTTGTTGATATTCATTTCTCTCACTCCAGTGATTTTTTTGTTAAAAAAGAAACTTACAATGTAATATTTAGCCAAGTGTTCCCATACTGGAGAACTTCGTTATTATTGATTTCCCTGGTGCAACGGAGTTTTCTCTGTGACGTAGTGTGAACATTAAGTTTTTTATTATTTTAAAGTGTGCTCTGGGGACTTCCAAGGTGGTGCTGCTGCTGCTACTGCTGCTGCTGCTAAGTCACTTCAGTCGTGTCCAACTCTGTGTGACCCCATAGACGGAAGCCTACCAGGCTCCCCTGTCCCTTGGATTTTCCAGGCAAGAACACTGGAGTGGGTTGCCATTTCCTTCTCCAAGGTGGTGCTAGTACTGGTAAAGAACCTGCCTGCCTGTGCAGGACACGTAAGAGATGCAGATTCGATCCCTGGGTCAGGAAGATCCCCTGGAGGAGGAAACGGCAACCCACTCCAGTATTCTTGCCTGGGAAGCCCCATGGACAGAGGAGCCTGGCTGGCTACAGTCCACTGGGTAGCAAAGAGTCAGACATGACTGAAGTGACTTAGCACAGCACATAGTTGATTTAAAATGCTCCACTTAAGTAACACGGTTTCTTTTTAAAAATGCAAACTGTCCCTCTTTCTGCTATTAGGTTCATTTTTGCACATTCTTGCCCTTCCCTACACTCATCCTTCTTCCTCCCTGCTAGTTGGAGCAGGCATGGGCTGTCCTGAAGAGGATTAACCTCTGTTTCTGCTAATCTCCCGCTTTCCTGGGTGGGGTGGGAGGTGCTGCTCTGAGATAAGCCCACATTAACATCACCTTCCTTTAAGTCACCGATAAAATGAGTTGTCCTGTCCCTAAGCTCTCTCCAGACCCTGCTCAGCTCAGTCAGTCATGATTCTAAGCAAGTGCGGGCAGGGACCAGACCTCAGTCTTCTTATTCCCCTCAGTCCCCAAAGGCCACACACTACACGCAATAAAATTGCTATAGACCGAATTGAATCCAAGCACAAAGACCCTGATGTCAGCATTTGGAGATTTCATAAAGTAATAGGAAAATAACAAAGTTCTCCAGTCTGTGAACACTTCAATTGCAGAGATGATTCATAAAAGGTGAACAAAACATCTTTAGATAAAACAGGTTTGCTAAAACTCTATCATGTGCAGCACACTCCCTCTTGCCTTCGCTGATCAAATATTAGGGGGCAACATCAGCTGTATCCGTAAACTCCCCTATCTTTGGAGTCCTATGTTTTCCAAAATGCCCTTTTGAAGTCAATATTTCCAGTTCAGGTTTCCTGGGACTAGCATGGCTGATTTGGAATGGTCTCTGCCTGCTGGGAAAGCTGTACACACGTTGAATTCTGACCGCTGTGGAGCCCACACAGACAACCTGATTTCCTAGTGTGCCTAAGGTCACGGATCTGTCGGCATCTGTCTCCGATTTTTCATCTCTTATCTTGAGGCGCCATGTGCTTTTATTAGGATTTGGGGGGTGTATGATTGGCAGCACAGCCAAGGCAGGGTAAGGGAATCAAATCTTTCATTACTCTTGTTTGCTCAGCTTTGCAGTCTCTGAATCATGGCTGGAGCAGCAAGGGAGCACAGGCTGCCCCCTGCAATCTTCTAGCTCAGACGCATTGCTTTGCTTTGGAACATCTTCCCCCTTTTGAATTCCTCCAGCAAATGTATCAGCACCTGACTCTGCTTCCATTTTCTTTCTCATATTTCACTCTGGGAGCCCGATATGTAGCTGGATCTGACAAGAATAAATTTATAAGGATGCAAG
This sequence comes from Moschus berezovskii, assembly GCF_049115385.1. Classification (NCBI taxonomy): domain Eukaryota; kingdom Metazoa; phylum Chordata; class Mammalia; order Artiodactyla; family Moschidae; genus Moschus; species Moschus berezovskii. The sequence continues at coordinate 92,407,564 of NC_142469.1, read as the reverse complement.
CTCCAGAAAACCTTGAATACATTTCAGTTAAAGGTCCAGGGGGGCAACAAAGAAATCATCTCTAACTCATTTTTGAGCACTGTAACAAGGGCATTTTGCGGGGGAGAAAAATCATGTTTTATTGTTGCACTGGTAATGATCACAGCTGTTAAAGACTTTGTCACCTCTAATGACAATACATTAAGGAGAACATTTCAACATCTGCCAGGGAAGGTGGGGCCGGTGCTGAGGGCTGGCCCCAGCTCCACCCATCAGCTACACTGTTCACCAAAGGAAATCAATTACCAGGTATCACGATGCTGGAGTTAGGCTATTGGTTTTTTAACTAATCAAGTTCTGCAGCAATTCCTTCCCTGCAAAATAATTTTTATTAATGAGAGGTGAGATGAGAAAGCTCCACTGGGCCTGAAGCAGCCTGCGGATATGCGAATACCTCCTATCGCTGAAACACTAATGAATCAAAATCTAATCTTCATTGAGATAGAAGCGAGCACAGAGTTTGGAATCACGAGACTCAGATGAGAGTGTATTCTCTGCCACTGCTGCGTGAGGATCCTCAGTGACTTCACTGCTGAAATGGGCTTCTCATGAGAATGATACCAAATATGTAGCTTGTGTATAGGGAAACACACTACAGATATTAATTATATTTAAATATACAACTATCCACAAAAACTCATATGCATGTCAAAGTCCTCAGAGTTAAGTGGGGTCTGCTTCTGTGATGTTTAATATAAAATTTCCTAAAGAACTGCATTAGAGGAAGCATAAATACTGCTTACCAAGAATCTCCCCCAGTAGATCTTGCAGATGTATGTACATCCTTGAACAATAGCTCTAGGACAAGATTGCCTTATTTAGGAACTGGACAGATTCTGAAGTTATTGGGTTGGCCAAAAGATTCCTTAAAACCTGAAGGAAGCTTTTGGCCAATATTTATCTGGAATCAATACTAGAAAGAGAGTACTAGAAACCTGAGAAAGAGGTTAGAAGTCCACCAAGGAATGATGGAGTAAATAAAGTACAATGGAACACTATGCAGACTTTGAGATGATGTTTCAGAAGACTATTTCATGACATGGAGACATATTCATGATATACGCACGAAGAAAAGTGAGGTTGTTAGCCAAAAATGCATACATGCATTTTTATATAAATGTGTACATGTAAATGTATATCTAGATAAAAGACTAGAAAGCAATTGTTGTAGCTGAATATTTGTGTCCAGCCTACAGATTCAGATATTGAAACTCTATCCCTCCCCTGGGGATTCTCAGGTGGCACAATGGTAAACAATCCATGCAAGAGACACAGGTTCAACCCTTGGATTGGGAAGATCCCCTAGGGTGAAAAATGGCAACCCACTCCAGTATTCTTGCCTGGAAAATTCCATGGACAGAGGAGCCTGGCGGGTTACAGTCAATGGGGTTGCAAAAAGGAGTCAGACATGACTGAGCAGCTAAGCAACAATAACAACATTATTATCAAACAGTGCTAGGGGTTGAAGTGACCTAGAGTATTTTTTGGAAGATCAGAGAGGATTATTACAGTCATGGAAATAGAATAAAGGAACTTCTGGAAAGGACCTGACTGCAATTGAAGGAATTTTAAAATGTATGAGCAGATGGTGTATGTCTCTAAGGGCCACCACCCCAATTTGCCTCTACGTGTTGGGTGCCATCTCTCCCGTCCTGTCTCTTATTCCAAATTCTCTGATCTTTTCAATGAACAACCTACTGGAGCCACTCACTAAGGATGGAGTATTATGAGGCATTTGAGAGATGGGAAGAAGATTTCATTCAAAGAAGGAACAAAGACAGGACCTTTAGGACACAGAGCGTCAGATGTAAACTTAGATTTACAGGTTCATAAATCTGAATTATTTTTTTCCAGACAGAATTCTACTCTAAGAATTCACTCATACTAAGTTAAAATAATGTTGTTGCTGTTCTAGTCACTAAGTCATGTCCAACACTTTTGAAAACCCATGGATTCTAGCCCGCCAGGCTCCTCTGTCCATGGGATTCCCCAGGCAACAATACTGGAGTGGGTTGCCATTTCCTTTACCAGGGGCTCTTCCCAATGCAGGGAACAAACCCTTATCCCCTGCATTGGCAGGCGGATTCTTCACCACTGAGCCGTTTGGTTTATAAACTGAAGTGCTAATTCATATGTATTTGCAATGTATAACACAGGTACGGCTAGAAAATATAGCTAGAAATTCACAATCACTCAGGAGTTACTCTCCCTGATGGGAAAACCAATTTTTATAGTGAAAAATTCAATTTCTAGAAATAGACTAAGAATGAAGACGTTGTTGCCATTAAAACTTTTCCTCTGTTGTGTTCACTACTTTCTTTCCAGCATTTTCCCTAGAACAACGCTGGATACAGTACTTGCCCAATAAATGGAGCTGAATAAAAGAATGAAAGAGCAAAGGAAGGAAGGAGGAGCTAGCATGGGAAGGGGAGGAGAGGTGGACATGAGGGAGGGAGGGTGATTTCAGGGCCTAGTGTCATCGGCCAAAGGAGCCCTGACGCCTCTGTCACTGTCACCCAAGGCTAGCCATACAACACGATCAGTCTTGCTGTCAGATGCTCAGAGTCTCTTGATCCCTGGACAGGGTTGTTGCCCAGGGGTAAATTCTTGTTTCGGCAAACATTCCATAGACACTCAGGATCTGAAAGAGGTCTAGAGCCTGGAGAAATTGGACATTAGAGGAACTTGGCCTCAGTCCTCCCTGCCCCAGGCAGCTCTGTCTACAACGTTCACTTACACAGTGGACTCTGCTTTCCTATTCAACTCCATATTTTTGTTGCTGTTGTTTTAATTCAAACTCCCATCACTGTAGAAAATGCCAAGTATTTACAATTGATAAGCTTTCATCTTAAATCTTAGGTCAGGAGAGAATGCTTAAATGAGTTCAGAACTGGATTTCTGATTTTTTAAACTAAACCTTCTCACATTCAGTTTAGTTCAGTTCAGTTCAGTCGCTCAGTCGTGTCTGCCTCTTTGCGACCCCATGAATCACAGCACGCCAGGCCTCCCTGTCCATCACCAACTCCCGGAGTTCAGATTTTACAATAATAGCTGCCTGTCCTTAACAATCAGCTGAAGGGTTAAAAGCCTCTGGTCCTCCAATGGTATGGCTTCTCTTATACATTTAATCTCATCACTTAGTACCGAATCCACAGTCCACCAGTGATCAATGACTACTAGTGAAGTAGAGTGAAGTCGTTCAGTCGTGTCTGACTCTGAGACCTCATGGACTGTAGCCTACCAGGCTCCTCCGTCCATCGGATTTTCCAGGTAAGAATACTGGAGTGGGTTGCCATTTCCTTCTCCAGGGATCTTCCCGACCCAGGGATTGAACCTGGGTGTCCCACACAATAGGCAGATGCTTTACTGTCTGAGCCACCAGGGAAGTAGCCTGCTGCTTACAAAACCTTTAAAATTCTATTACATCACTCTATATATTATGGTGCCCCCCAAACAGACCACAAATGTGTAAACTAACTTGAAATATTTCACATGACCTGTACTAGTCAGTTACAAATATCAAAACTGCATTTCCCTTCTTTTCATTCCTTTTTACTTTCTTTTTCTGGCCTTTATTTTGGCATTCCATTTTCCTTATGTTTTAATTTTATAATTATACAAATAACACAAAGACTATATGCTGTAAGAATTCAAGTGATTCAGAAGTTATATACAGTATGAATGTCCCCCTTTAACCAGCTCCTCCCATTCCAACATGATCATGGTTGACCATTAAATTCATAGCCTTCCAATCCTTTTTAATGCTTTAATACTTTCATAAGAATATATTCTCATCTAAGAGGACATAGGGTTATTTATATAAGGTTGTGTTTTTAAAAGTAAATGGGATCTTACTTTTTTCACTTAAGAATACCTTTAAAATAATCATGTGTCAAAGCATATTGGGCTACCTCATTTTTTCTAGTAGCTCTATAGTTTTCTACAATATGGATATACCATAGTGTATTGTACCATTCTCAATGGATGGTCATTTCAGCTGTTTACAACTTTTAATTTTAGTGAATCCTTCTTTGAAAATTTTTATGCACATAGGCAAATAGGTATAAATACAGGACAGACAGCTAGAGTTGGAATTGTTGAGTCAAAGAACATATGCACCTAATGCTTTAATAAAAATTGTTCAACTTCTGTCCAAAATGAATGTTCAAATGTACACTACTCTCCACTGTCTCTATGAGTCTCTATTTCCATGCACCAGTGCCAACACCAAAAGTTACTGATCTTTTTATTATTTACTATCAGATAATTAAAAAATATTATACCTCATTTACATTGCCTTGGTAATTAAGTAGACCAAGTACAAGGTTATATGTATTTCAGTCATATATATATAGTCATATATATTTGGCTCCACCTCCTTTAAATTAGGCCATTAATATATATTTGACTCCACTCCTGTGAATGTGAGCATTATTCTCTTGAGTTATTGGTTTTTTCTTATGGATTTATACTTTGTATATTTTTAATATTAATCTTTTATCTGCTTCACAAGTAATAGATATTTTTCTTCAATCTTACATTTGCCCTTTGTATTTGCCTATGGTGTTTTTACCCTGGTTCAGAAAAAAAAAAGTTTAATTATGTTACCAAAAGTAAACTTACTATGAATGTCCCAGCTGAGTACCTAGAGAGAGTTTCTAGGCATGGTGCAAAGAAGGGAAACCCAGGCAGAAGCCAGCAGTCCTCCTGAGTTGAGGTGACAGGGTTGAGAGTCCAGGGAAGGCAAGGTATCAAACAGAGAAGAATGGCACAGAGAGAAACCTCCAGAAATCTGCAGCCTGTGCTCTGGGAGAAATCAGTTGAGTACTGATCACTGCATGTGTGGGCGGAAACTACCTGAGGCCAAGAAAAGAACCCATATAAAAGATCACAGTGGATGGTGCCCAGAGCCCACACAGGGCAGACAGCGAGATTAGAAAACCTCATAGTTCAGGAGCATTGATTAGGACACTAAGAAGGAGCTTACCTCAATAATGATCCAGAGGAATCAAAGTGTTTCCAAGTAACGTAGCTGTGTTGCGGAACAAAACTCAAAAAGACTTCTAGGAATACAAAAGTCTAGCAATGAGTAAGGTAAAGTGTGAATTGCCTGGCATTTAACAATAAATTACACAGCATTCAAAGAGGTACAATGCTTAATGAGGAGGAAAACAATCAGATTGTTTGAAAACAACACAGATTTTAGGATTGGTAGAACAAGACATTGAAGCAGTTATTACAACTGTGTTCCATATGTTTGAGAAGCTAACAACTGAATATGTGAAGTCTGAACATGTTAAGTAGAGTCATGAAAGATATTTAAGACCTAAATAAAACTTCTATAAAGTAAGTATAAAGTAAAAATACAGTGGCTGAGATTAATAGCAGATTAGATATTGCCAACAACAAAAAACAGTGAACATGAAAACACAGCAATAGAAACTATAGATTGTGAAAATGACTGGTGGTAAAAAGGAATATGACATCAGTGAACTGAAGACAACTTCAAGTGATCAAATAGACATGCAACTGGCTTACACAAAAAAGAGGAGAGGGTGAGGGAAACAACAACAGAAAAATATCTGAAAGAAAATGGCCAAGATCTTTGCAAATTTGATGAAAATGTTTACAACTGTAGAGACCAAAGATCCAAAAATGAAATCAGATGCATAAGAAATATGAAGAAAATTACAGTAAGGCCACCATGATCAAATTTCTTAAAAGCAGTGGTAAGAAGAGAATCTTAAAAGAGAAAAAAATATATTATGTACTGAGGAATAAAGGAAAGAATGGCAGCAGATTTCTCAGAAGAAACAAAGCAAGCTAAAAGACAAATCAGCAACAACTTAGAAAGTATTGAAAGAATAATACCATCAACCTAGAATTATTTCTTTGGTGAAAATATCTTTTGAGAGTCATGTACAAATGTGAAAGTCGGAACATAAAGATAGCTGAGCACTGAAGAACTGACGTTTTCAAATTGGGGTGCTGAAGAAGACTCTTGAAAGTCCTCTGGACTGCAAGGAGATAAACCAGCCAATCCTAAGGGAAATCAGTCCTGAATATTCTTTGGAAGGACTGAAGCTGAAGCTGAAGCTCCAATACTTTGGCCACCTGATGAGAAGAGATGACTCATTGGAAAAAACCCTGATGCTGGGAAAGATTGTAGGCAAAAGAAGCGGGCAGCAGGGGATGAGACAGCCAAGGGACATGAATTTAAACAAACTCCAGGAGATAGTGAAGGATAGAGGAGCCTGTTGTGCTGCAGTCCTTCGGGTCTCAAAGAGTCAGACATGACTTAGTTACCAAACAACAATAAATATTAATAATTAGACTTATAGAATTAACTGGTACAGTTAGGATTTTTAAAGCTTTTTTGAAAACGTTATTCAAGGTTTTCTAAGTTTTAAGATTGGATCCTGGTTTGAAAGCAAAATTAGTAGGAGCACCAAGATAGAAGTAGCTTCTATCCTATTATTAAATAAAACTATGGTGAATAAATTGTTTAAGGTTTCTATTTCATCCCAAGATGACAGCTCCCCAGTGGTGCAAATATTGTGACATTTAAATCACACAGTCATATTTAGGTGTTGTTCAGTGTAACAGTTGCCAGATAACACCGACTATTACGGAATTAAATGGAATTAGATTATTAGTGTTCATCTAATCAGCACAACTAATATAAAACAACTAAATTGAGATAAGATGGGCCAACCAAAGCCAACTATGAGGAAAATAAACATGAAGTTGTAAGTTTTTTTCATTTATCTGATACATTTTCTTTTTATTTCAAAGTGAATGACTTTGTAGCAACAGCCCATATGCACATTCAATTAATTATCTGAGTTTCAGGGAATTTGAAATTCATTTAAAACTGTTTGTGATGAATGGACTTATTAATTATGGGCGGTATCATGACAGGCAAGTTACTAACTGGAATGTCAGAGATTGGGACACCTGGATTTCAAACCTTTCAATCACAAGTCCTTTCCAAAGACACAACTGCATGTGTGCTAGGAAACCCACCTGAGGCTTGCCTTTGCTTTCTACGGGCTCCACAGCCAAGCAAGTTGGAAGGCGGCATCTTGATGGATGTAAAGGACGCATGCCATGTGGTCAGCAGTCTCTTCTCCACCTGGGACCACACCTGCTTAAATGTCCCGGAGTTCCCTGGACCTGGTAAGCTATCAGCTCCCTCTGCCAACGCTAGTCTTGGGCAAGATGCCCATACTCCTCCAGAACCTTGTTTCTCTCTGTTGTAAGTCACAGGAACCTCTACCACTTGATTTCCCAAGATAGTCAATGGGAAGAAATCTGGGGGGGAAAAAATGACTGTAGGGGAAAAAAATGCTAAAAATTTTAAGTGTATCTAACAAACGAGACACAAAGGAAAAGCAGAAGCTTGGAGACTAAAAACTTAGAATTGACTGGTGTGCACGCATTTATACTCTTAAGTTATAACCTTTCATTAGTTTAGGGCATTTAATAGTGCAGATTTAATAAGATAAACAAAGTCTTACGGCTCTGAAATGGGAAAAGGCAAATATTCACACCTCTTTCCACATTTCAGTGGGCTCTATTATTACACTTGTAGTGATGCAGCAATATAATTAGGACATCAAAACCTGCACCTTTGTCTTCACTCTAGAAACTGATTAATGTCAAAATGTCACATCCTTTTCACTGTCAATAAACAGAGACTAGCAGCTGTTAATTCTCTGAAGGGCTTTAATAGCATAGAAGAAAGTGAATTAATTGATACCTTCTTAATCAGTTGGATTTTCAAGGGTTCATTTTTTAAAAGAAGGTTATATAATCTTAAAGACTGAGAAAAAAAGCAAAGGAAATTATTTATATAACAGTTTCTACATAGGAAGAATGTACTATACCCTGAAATGTACAGCTGGGAGGAAAGGGGAGATGGTTTGATGCTTTTTGTCAATCACATTTCTGAGCTTCTCATCTGTTTTGTTCCTGGGATGAGTCTTTATGGCCTGGATCTTTAAAGCACCATGATGCCAAATTACATGACTCAGATTTGCTCCAACCCACTCTGAGGGACAACTTTGAAATAAAATTAGAAATGGCACACTAATCCTTGGCTTTTTATTATAATTTTATTTTATTTTTAAGTAGCACTTACATTATAACAAAATGCCCCTTGTGTCTGCTAGACTCCTGTATAAATGAAGTGGAAATTAGATACACAAGCCTGCAGACTACATTCAATCACGGAAAACCTTCATTCTTGTGTAAATTAAAATGATCCTCTGCACAGATGCAAAAGAACTCATCCAAGTAAAAACATTTACATGTAATTTACAGAATGCTTTCTCCCTTGGAAGCAATTGCTTCCCCCAGAATCATAAAAACCTACATTTTAAATGTTGACTAATGCTCAAAAACACTGAACCAAGCTAATACACTGCAGAAAATGAAAGAGATCCAAATGGGAAAATGTAAAATAACCATATATTTTGATCTTCTCAGGAAATGTTTATCTGACAGTAATTTTAGGTACTGTATTAAACAAATTATTTCATTGATAATTAGTTGTCTTCTCAATTTTGTTTTCTAATAATAGGGCAAAGTGTATATACAAGATCTTGGTCTTTGGTTTTCTTCTAATTTTTTTTAAAATTGGATCATAATTGCTTTATAATATTGTGTTAGTTTCTGCTGTACAACAGGAATCAGCCATATGTATACATAGATCACTGCCCTCTTGAATCTCCCTCCCACCTTCCCATCCCACCCCTCTAGGTCACCACAGAGCACTGAGCTGAGCTCCCTGTGTTCCACAGTAGCTTCCCACTAGCTATATATTTTACACATGCTAGTGTATATATGTCAATGCTCTATCTTTAAATGTGGATGTTCGAATTCTACGGAAAGATTTTATTGTCAACATTTTTCTTAACCCTCAGACTGGCATTAAATGGTCTGGTTTGCTGAATAAGTGTTGTATTAACAGAATGAGTAGCTCTGCCCAGTGTCACTCAATGACAACCACCGCCACAGGTTGTCTAGGAGATGGTTACCTAGACTCAGAGCATGTACTGGACTGCTCACCGCTGTTTTCCGTCTCCTTTGCTTACTGTTTATAACCAACACAGTTCCCAAAGGGACTTTTATTTTGGCTGGGGCAAGTCACTTCATCTCCCACTTCCTTATTTTCCTCATTTCTAAAATAAGGGTAATAAATAGCTATTTGGGGGTGAGGTGGTAAGAAGAAACATGATAACCTCCAGCTCAGGGCCCAGAGAAGGCAATGGCAACTCACTCCAGTACTCTTGCCTGGAAAATCCCATGGACGGAGGAGCCTGGTAGGCTGCAGTCCATGGGGTCGCTAAGGGTCGGATACGACTGAGTGACTTCACTTTCACTTTTCACTTTCATGCATTGGAGAAGGAAATGGCACCCCACTTTAGTATTCTTGCCTGGATAATCCCAGGAACGGGGGAGCCTGGTGGGCTGCCGTCTATGGGGTCGCACAGAATTGGACACGACTGAAGCGACTTAGCAGCAGCAGCAGCTCAGGGCCAAGGAAAATGTTGAGCAATAAAAGGGGATGGAGAGTGGGACGGCACAGCAAAAGAGACACAGATGTATAAAATAGTCTTTGGGACTCTGTGGGAGAGGGTGAGGGTGGGATGGTTTGGGAGAATGGCATTGAAACATGTATATTATCATATGTGAAACGAATCTCCGGTTCAAGGTTGATGCATGTTACAGGATGCTCGGGGCTGGTATGTGGGGATGACCCAGAGGGAGGATAAGGGGGGGAGAGAGGTGGGAGGGGGGTTCGGGAGGGGGAACTTATATACACCCGGGGCGGATTCATGTCAATGTATGGCAAAACCAACCAATATAATATTGTAAAATAATTAGCCTCCAATAAAAATTAAAAAAAAAAAAAAGAGAGAGAGTGGGACAGCTTATCCCAATCTTGAGTGAAGAAATCCACTGCAACTGAGACAGAAATTTAGCCCTGGGGCTTTTGGCAGCTGAAGTAAAAAGGGAAATAGGATGCATTAAAGAGCTCTCATTATTTTATTAACAGAAGCATTCCCTTTCATCAGAAGAAGAACTCTCTGCATTGATGACCTAGCTTTTCCGAGGACTTTCTCCTGATTTCTATGGGGCAGTGACGAGCATTAGTGCTGGTTATGGAACCCTCCAGACCAGCTCCATGAAATGCAGAGGAATTCTTCGTGTGTTCTTTTCTCGGACCAACCCCAGATCAAAAACCAAGGGCATCATGTTAAATCTGGACCTCTGTGAAGACCTGGCTGTGGGAAGCTGGAGTTACACATTCCAAGAATATAACTTTCCAGCGGCCAGACTTGATGAAACCGACAAATTTCTGAGGAGCAGATATTTGGCAGGTCCCTGGGGCTGCTACTCTCTGCTAGGATTTGATGGGGGCAGGCATTTCTGAATTGAGATGCAGAGCACAGCCAGCAGCTATTGTGTGTTGCTTTAGGAAAGGAGCTCAGGTGGTTTAGGTCTCTGACAAGTGGGAGTCAAGGCTGATGCTCTACTCTGAGTATCAGTTGCTGAAGAGTCACCTCCACTGTGTGGAGGCATGTGGGCAGATGACAGGTAGGGCAGCAGCTTTGGACTTTTGATGCTCTGGGATGCTGTATTGTGTCCCCCGGAAAGATGGGACAAGGCCACTGAAGAGCATGAGGATTTGATGCACCATTTACCTATTTCTGCCCTAAGGAGCCTTGTAGAAAGCTTAATTTTGACCAGGAGAGCATCTAAACGAACCTGTAGGAGTGACTTAGTACGTTATCTGCCCCCCGCCCAAGCCCCGATAATGAAATGCCTTGCCCTGCTGGGCTGCTTATCACTCTCCCTCTGAATGCTAAGAGCTCCTGCCAAAAACAAAGATCTTGGTTTCCCCATAAATGCCACTGAGCTGTCATTTCTGAAAAGAACTAAGCAATGGGTTCTGTTGTGTGTTATGGCCTCTCCTGGGCTGTGATGGTATGATGGGGTGATCCAAATGGAAGGTGTTTATCATCCTATTTGCTAGAGCAGGTGGATATCTGAATTGGTTCACCTAAAACCTACGTCAAACTGCTTAAGGAAATGTTAAAAAGAAAAAGGTACTAAAATCCAGCTCAGTATCCAATGTATTCAGGCCTGCAAATAAAGACCCTTGCTGAAGGAAGAAACCTTTGACAGTGAGAAGCATGTGAAGTTAAGAGTTATTAAAATCAGAAATATTTCTTCTGAAATCGAGAATAATTACACCTAGAATTGAACCAACCTTTTGATTCCTCCACAAGAACTTCCTTCAAAAAGGTACCAGTTTAGCTGGTGGTAAGGATGTGAGATGTTAAGTCTGAGTGGCAGGAAAGAGATACCAAGGAGAAAGCGGGTGGCATGTGGGGGAGGAGACGCAGGGAAACCACAGAAGAGCCCGGCCCGAGGGAGCAGGCTTACTCAGTGGGATTATCGGAGGCGTTCAAAGAAAACCTCCAGTCCAAAGCCACATTCTCTACAGATTTTGAAAATCCATTTACAAAGCAATTCTTTCGACGAAGTTTCATCCTCTTTCTGACCTATTATATTCAAATGCTTAGGGAAGGCACAGTATATTAAGTCTCTACCATCTCAGTGTGAATGAATTTGTCAGAAGCTTTCACACAATACAACAGAAGTCTGGAAGAACAGAAGCGAGCAGCGCATGCTTGTGCATGCGGGTGTGCATGTGTGTGGCAGGCGGGGGGAGGGCGGGAGAGACAGACAGAGACGAGCATAGACAGAGGGAGACAGAGAGAAATAGAAACAGAGGGAGAGACAGAGGCTCACTTGTACATGAAGGAGAAGAAAACATGTAGGGAATAAATGTAGAGACAGACATTGGGACCTTACCTATCTAGACAACCTTGGACCGGTTACCTGACATCGCAGAATCTCAGTTCCCTACAGAAAAGGCAAAAATAAAAATGCTTCCTCGTCAATCCACACCATACAGTATTTTTGTCAAGACTAAAGAAAATAACACACGTAAAGCACTTGGTCCATAGTAGACATGAGACGGCTGGATGGCATCACGGACTCAATGGATATGAGTTTGAGTAAACTCCGGGAGTTTGGTGATGGACAGGGAGGCCTGGTGTGCTGCAGTCCATGGGGTCGCAGAGAGTCGGACACAACTGAGCAACTGAACTGAACTGAGACGTTCTGTAAGCATTTATTTTATTACTCATGCTAGTTTCCTACTTCATCATTTTGCCTAAGAGCTGCCCTAGGAAGAAGCAGAAGGAGAAAGGCAGCAAGGAGTAGCCAGACAAACCTAAGATGAGAGGAATCTCTGTGCTTCTTCCCATCAAGTCCTGTATGTGCACAAGGAAAGTATCTACCTCTCGATGTCCAGCACCATGGGTTAGAATGAATTAATTTATATTTACATACAATGTTCCATCGGGGAGTCACAATCCATTTGGTTTCTAGGAGAACATGCTTATCTGCACACCATGATTCTTTAAACATTAACTAAGAGCTCGCTGGTAAATGGTCCTTTAGGACATGCTTTCAAAAACAATCTCCTATTACTTTTTGTGCACTGTTTTCCAAAGCCTCTGTTAATAACCTCATTTCGATCAGATCTCTTAGTACAAATGAACCTCCCATCAAACCTCTAAGGGCAACCCATGATATTATCTTTGCCAATTGAAATTCTCAAGGTGAAATACATATGCGCTATAATTGGCACCTTTGAAACATCATTTCCCATGGAAAGCTTTTAGAGTTGCTGCCAGCAAATGCAGCCTGGCAGGTCCAGAAAGGTGAGGTCTGAGTATGAATGCTTCATTACCAGCAGGGTTTTACCCTGGTGACAGAGTTTCAGCTATCTGTCAATCATGCCCATGTCTGGCCTCACAGAACTCCAAAGGCACTAAGCTTGAGGCATCATCCTGTTCAGATAAATAATTACTTTAGCTGAGCCATTTCACGGAAAAGCAAAATTCTGTATCCATATTGCTTGCCCAGGAGTGCTGGCGAAATTCACAGCTTCTTCAGCACAGCATGGAGAGCAGAGCAGTGCATATGGGGAAGCACTAAACAGTGCTGCTGCTAAGTCACTTCAGTCGTGTCCGACTCTGTGTGACCCCATAGACAGCAGCCCACCAGGCTCCCCCGTCCCCGGGATTCTCCAGGCAAGAACACCAGAGTGGGCTGCCATTGCCTTCTCCAACTAAATGGTGCTAAGAGTCCCAATTTCAAACACAGGTAATGGTTGGACATATCCTTTGTTGAACTGCAATTCCTTTAATTTCGGGCTCAGGAAAGTGACTTTCTCTTTGCGGCGGATGTCACAGCAAAGATTCAGTACCCGAGGCTTTCCTTAAAATAATTCTCTTCCAAAATATTGATTTTTGTGAGCCAAATCCTAAGTTGGATAGTTGGGTCTCACTTATACTGTGTATAATAAAAGTGTAAAAATTAATCATACTCTTATTAGGGTTCTCCAGAGATACACATCAAATAGAACCAACTGTTTTAATATATGTAGCGAGACAGACTGTATACTGTCACCTTGCTTATTTAAATTATGCAGAGTACATCATGTGAAATGCCAGCCTGGACAGAGCACAAGCTAAAATCAAGACTGCTTGGAGAAATATCAATAACCTCAGATATGCAGATGACACCACCCATAAGGCAGAAAGTGAAGAGGAACTAAAGAGCCTCTTGATAAAGTTGAAAGAGGAGAGTGAAAAAGCTAGCTTAACAATCAACATTGAAAAAACTAAGACCATGGCATCCAGTTCCACCACTTCATGGCAAATAGAAGGGGAAACAATGAAAACAGTGACAGACTTTATTTTCTTGGGCTCCAAAATCACTGTAGGTGGTGCCTGCAGCCATGAAATTAAAAGGTGCTTCCTCCTTGGAAGAAAAGCTAGGACAAACCTAGACAGCGTATTAAAAAGCAGAGATATTACTTTGCCAACAAAGGTCAGTCTAGTCAAAGCTGTGGTCTTTCCAGTAGTCATGTATGGATGTGAGAGTTGGACCATAAAGAAGGCTGAGCACTGAAGAATTCATGCCTTCCAACTGGGGTGTTGGAGAAGACTCTTGAGAGTCCCTTGGACTGCAAGGAGATCCAACCAGTCCATCCTAAAGGAAATCAATCCTGAATATTCTTTGGAAGGACTGATGCTGAAGCTGAAACTCCAATACTTTGGCCACCTGACGCGAAGAGCTGACTCATTAGTAAAGACCCTGATGCTGGGAAAGATTGAAGGCAGGAGGAGAAGGGGACGACAGAGGATGAGATGGTTGGATGGCATCACTGACTTGATGGACATGAGTTTGAGTAAGCTCTGGGAGACAGTGAAGGACAGGGAAGCCTGGTCTGCTGCAGTCTATGGGGTCACAAAGAGTTGGACACAACCCAGTGACTGCAGAACAAGAACAATAAGAAAGAGACACAGGCAGCCAGCGACAGAGATTGAGATTTTGAAACTTATTTTCAGCAATAAGCATATGTTATTTTAAAGGTTGGCAACGCCGGAGTCTGTAGGACAGACTGTCAGGCAGGAGATTACCGGAGTCTGTAGGACAGACTGTCAGGCAGGAGATGAAAGAAAAGTTAATGTTGCAATCTTGAGTCCAAAAGCAGTCTTTGGGGACTTCCCTAGTGGTACAGTGGTTAAGGATCCACCTTGCAATGCAGGGGACTCAGGTTCGATCCTAGTCTGGGAACTAAGATTTCATACACCGAAGGGCAAGAAGTCTGAGTGACACAACTAGAGATTCGTGCACCAAAATGAGAGATCTTGTATGATGCAAAAAGGATCCTGTATTCCATAGTTAGAACCTGATGCAGCCAAGTAAATGTATATATGTGTATACACACACACACACACACACACACATATACAGTCTGTGGGGAAAATTCTTTCTCAAGAGATTTTAGTCTTTTCTCTTAAAGCCTTCAACTGATTGCTGACTACATGATACCCAATCATATTATGGAAGGTAATCTGCTTTACTTAAAATCTACTGATTTAAATGCTAATTTTATCTAAAAAATATCTTCATAGCAACATCTAGATAGTTATTTTATGAAACACCAAAGCCAAGCCAAGTTGGCACATCAAATTATTCGTCACACTTGTTAAAACAAATGTGTCCAACCCATTTTGACACTATATTTCTGTCTTTCCTATTATAGTCACCTGTGCCTTTATGCTTGTATTCGAGCCTGATAATTTGAAGCTGATATCTCTGTCGCAGTTGAATTAATGAGTTTATAATATATTATACATAGTTATGGCAAAATATACAAGAATCATCTATTATATCTGAACTGTATTTGATTATAGGATTTCAATTTGGCTGCAGTGCTTAAGTGTTCATGGACCTTAAGTTTCAAGTTTTGCTTTATGGTGTAAAATATAATACAGTTGAACCTTGAACAATATGGGGTCGGGGTACCAATTCTCTTGCAGTCATATCCTCAATATATATGATTCCTCATCCCCAGATCCAGCCAGCTATAGACTGTTCAGTACTGTAGAGCATGTTTTTATTGAAAAAATATCCATGTTCAAGTGGACCTGCACAGTTCAAACTCATGTCATTTAAGGATCAACTGTAACATTATTAGGCTTCCGTGTTGCTGGCTCAGATAGTAAAGAATCTGTCTGCAATGCAGGAGACCCGGGATCAAACCCTGGGTCAGGAAGATCCCCTGGAGAAGGAAATGGCAACCCACTCCAGTATTCTTGCTTGGAGAATCCCATGGTCAAAGAAGTCTGGCGGGCCCCAGTCCATGAGGTCACAAAGAATCAGACATGACTGAGTGACTAACACACATGTAATATTATTAAATTCATACTATCTAAAGAATACCTTCATAGCAACATCTAGACAGCTATTTAACCAAACAACTCAGTACCATAGCCAAGCCAAGTTGGCACATCCAATGAATCACTACACTTGTTAAATATGCCCAGTGTTCTAGGCACAGTGCACTAGGATTTTACTTGTATTATCTTCTTTAATCCTCATGAAAGAAGTAAAGAAAGAAAACAAAGTCGCTCAATCATGTCCGACTCTATGCGACCCCATGGACTGTAGCCTACCATGCTCCTCCATCCATGGATACTGGAGTGGGTTGCCACTTCCTTCTCCAGAGGATCTTCCTAACCCAGGGATAGAACCCAGGTCTCCTACATTGTAGGCAGATGCTTTACCGTCTAAGCAACCAGGGAAGTTAATCTTCATGACAACTCTATAAAATAGAGTCTATTAATATCCTTACTAATGGGTTAAAAAAATTATCTAAGACTCAATCCCTGGGTCTGGAAGATCCCTGGGAGTAGGAAATGGCAACCCACTCCAGTATTTTTGCCTGAAAAATTCCAAGGACAGAGAAGCTGGCAGTTTACAGTTGATGGGGTTGCAAAGAGTCACAGATGACTGATTCCCTGAGAATGAAACACTCGTGTGTGTGTGTGTGTCTGTGTATGTATGGAGGGGCAGGTAGAATTCAAGAATTGTCCAACGTCTCACTATTAAGTGATGGGTCTATATTCAAATGGAGCCTGTCTGTCTCCAAAATGCAGACTCTTAACCACTGAACTCCAGTGTCTGCCAAAGTTATTTTCCAAACAATGATTGATGGCTAGGTCAGCTAACTTTAATACAATGATCTTCATTGTGACTGATCTTTGCAAAGTCACTGACAGGGACAATGTTTGGTTGAAACATTTGCTTGATCACCCTTGACTGCTTACTCCAAATATTCTATTTTCTAACAGTGGTAGTAGAAATAAAATAAAAACTGCTCCCCTCCAAAAGTTTAAAGTAGCCTAGCTCCAAATGAAGACATCACTCTCCTCCACCAAATCAAAGATTTTTTTTTTCTTTAGAACAAACCAGTATTTTTGTGTTCTGACAATGCAACATGAAGCATACTGAAGGTAATAGAATTTATTTTCTTTTGTTTTCTCTCTTGAATTAGTCAATACGGAATAACAAAAAGATGTATGTTGATTCAGAGGTGTGATTCACCAGAGACTGTCAGCCCTTAGTGAACCAAGATTCACAGAATGTCTATGAAAATACAGATTCCTGGGCTTTGTCCCCTGAGTCTGATCATTTGCCTAGGCTGAGGAACCGGCAATTTTCAGGGAGTGCTTCTCACATATTCATTGTCACATTTCTGGAAACTGATAACTAGAAGCTTTGTTGCTATTGTTTGGTTGCTCAGTCATGTCCAACTCTTTGTGACCCCATAAACTGTAGTACACCAGGCTTCCCTGTCCTTCATTATCTCCTGGAGTTTGCTTAAACTCATCTACATTGAGGGGATGATACCATCCGACCATCTCATCCTCTGCCACCACTTTCTTCTCTTGTCTTCAATCTTTCCCAGCATCAGGGTCTTTTCCAATGAGTCCTCTTCAAGTTATGTGGCCAAAGTGCTGGAGCTTCAGCTTCAGCATCAGTCCTTCCAGTGAATATTTAGGACTGATGTCCTTTACGTTTGACTGGTTTGATCTTCTTGCTGTCCGAGGGACTCCCAAGAGTTTTCTCCAGTACCACAGTTCAAAGGCATCAGTTCTTTGGCACTCAGCCGTTTTTATTGTCCAGCTCTCATATCCATACCTGACTACTGGAACCATAACACTGACTATACAGACCTTTGTCAGCAAAGTATGTCTCTGCTTTTTAATACGCAGTCTAGGTTTGCCATAGCTTTTCTTCCAAGGAGCAAACATCCTTTAATTTCATGGCTACAGTCATCATCTGCAGTGATTTTGGAGCCCAAGAAAATAAAGTCTGTCACTGTTTGCATTGCTTCCCCATCTATTTGCTATGAAGTGATGAGACCAGATGGCATGATCTGAGTTTTTTGAATACTGAGTTTTAGTGACTGGCTACTCCAAAATGAAACTCACCAAGGAATGAGAAACGCTAAGGATTTAGGACCCTCTCGGTTCCTCATATCTTCCCTCCCAGGGCAGGCAGCATAATTTATAGGGCTCAGAGCAAAATGAAAATGCAGGACCTCTTGTTCAAAAGTTACCAAGAATTTCAAGATGGCAACAGTTAGGTATCGCAAGTCCCCTACATATGAACCTTCAAGTTGCAGATCTTCAAAGATGTGAACATGTAATCATAGGACCAACTGTGTAAGTTAGTTCACGTGCTTGGTGTACATTGTCACAAGGATGCATCCTCTACAAGCGGTTGTGCTTCTGCATACTTTATAGTACTGTATAGAGTATAGTAGTAAGGAATCTTTATTTCAAGCCCAGGATGTCTGGAAGCAAGTGTAAAGACAGCTGTATATAGCCAATTGTGTTAGTTGAGTACCTAGGCCAACTTTGTTGGACTTATGAACAACTTAGATTTACAAACACACTCTCACAACAAAGCTCATTTGTATGTAGGGAACTTATTGTATTCAACGGAGCACGGGGCCCCTCTGAGTGTGGAGTCATGTGCAACTGTACAAGTTGAATGCCCATGATGGCCTCATTTCCCCTGTAGGTTCTGGGATTTAAGAGACTCAGATAACAAGAGAATGCAAGAGAAGAAGGATGAGAATATTGGAAGGAAAAATTACAATGTAGCTGTTGACACTTCTGGGCAGGCTGAACTTGAATGTACACAACAGATGTCTGGAGGTATGAAGAAGGTTCTTCACTTACAGACAGTAAGAGACTTAAGTGAGACCACAATTAGGCCACTTCCCGGATAGTGTGGGTCACTGGACTATTCTGGTGGTTTAGGACTCGCTGCCATCCTCATCACATAATTCATAATTTTAAAATATGTCATTTGGTTTTGGAAAGAAATAGTGCATGTAACTTAAATCAGAATAAATCTGACAAGCATAAAGTTACTGGTAAAATTTGAGAGATCCCTTGGGGGAATTCTTAAATTATAGTTTATTATTATCTTAAATAAAGAGTTTTGAAAATTCAACTTCTAAACGCAAATGCAAATTTGAAAAGGTAAGTGAATGACCAATAGATGGTTAAAAAAGAGCAACGTGGGAAAAGGAGGACACCATCAAGGGAGTTCATCTGTTACTGTTTGGGCCTTTTCTCAGCATGATGTGACACAGGCTTCCCAGAAAACTCTAAACACAGCTTAACATAATCTTCAGTTCTTCTTCAAAGTCTTGCCCAAATCCCACAGACTGTATGAATCTGTCATTATAAACACGTACAATCACAAAGGATCAGTGAAATTAAAGTAAAACCAAATGCTGATATTACAAAATTTATTTTGGGGAAAAGTCCAAATGTTCATGCTGGCCTCTCCCACCCCTGAAACACCATCTTCAAAAGGACTAATAATGCTGTGAGTTCTGATGCTGAAAGCACAGAGCACCTCATTACAGATGAACTTTCTCTCAATAATCACTCGTGCATCTTCCTTTACTGGCCAAATGAAGACATAATGGCTTTCCTCCACTGCTAACTTCACAATGAACACCCAGCCAAACGCCCAGATCATGCCGCCAGCTGTCTGGATAGAGAGCCATCCTGAGCAAACACACTGAGAGCACCATTTCCCACACAACAACATGCTTTTCAGTCCTAGCACAAAAGCTTCAATTTAATGTGGGCTGTAAAGCCAGCCTGACAATAAATATAAGAAAAGGTCATTTTAGATTGAACACAGTTTTTCAATAATAGGAATTATCTGATGCAACACATGGGCATGTTCTTCTCTTACCCATGAGAGCTGGAGACATTTTAGATCAATAATGGGATGAAGAAATCTAAGATCTAATACGATGTGGGTAAAGACCTTCAGGTGAGGTGTGTAATATTTGGGCAATGACTAAACTCTGAAGCCATGATTAGGGTAAGGAAGGCAAATCAGAAAGCTATTTTTCTCACCCTTGAAAGTTTCTACTTATGTTTAGCATTATCCAAAGTTTTCTGAATAGTTTAACAAGTATCACATCATACTCACTAAGAGCAGACAGGAGCTGAGATATATTTCCACTATATATGTGGTACAGTTTTAAAAGATTTAGTAATCTTTGATGACATGTTTCCCAGAGGCATGTAACATTATGAAACAATTTACATGAGATATATCAAGTCCGGACTCTTTGCAATCCCATGGACTGCAGCCCACCAGGCTCCTCTATCCATGGAAATTTCCAGACAAGAATAATGGATTGGGTTGCCATTTCCTCCTCCAGGGGATCTTCCCAACCCAGAGATCAAACCTGAGTCTTCTGCACCTCCTGCATTGCAGGTGGATTCTTTACCGCTGAGCCAACAACTCAGCGAACCTAATTCTAGTCCATCAGGGACCACGAAGTAGGCAAGTCCATGAGAGCCAAGTCAGCCTCTGCAAATCTCCGTCCCTCACTCAGTGTAGAGGAGTGGTCCCACATGGCGCGACGTCTGCCTCCTCCCAGCACTGTGACCTTGGGCAAGTAACCCAGCCCTCTGGTATTTCCTCATGTATATCATGAGAATAATCACCTTCCCCTATTGGGATCCTCTGAGGATCAAATTAGTGAATTCAGATAAAGCACTTACATCAGCGTCTGGCATACAGTGTGTTCTCAGTAAGCACAGACTATTACTGTTAATCAGAAATGAAGTTGTACATAGTGGAAAACAGCTCATGATTTTTCTCAGTAGGGAAGACTTTTTTTTCTCCATTTCTTTCCTTAATTAGATCTCTGTTAGTTAAAATAACTTTATTTATATATATAATTTTATTTTTCTGAGAGCTCAATTTCTTTTTCTCTAATTACTTTGCAGAAAAACCATTACAGACTTAATTTACTGTATTAGAAACAACTGGCTGGCATCATGAAACGAGGATTTGGCCCTTCAGAGGAATTACAATGGAAAAAGAAAGTCTAAGAGAAAACTGGAACAGACAGACAGTTCTTGAATGATGTGATCATGTATGTCCTTTCCTTAATGTTGCTGCCTCATTGGATATTTCTAGTAGGACAAAGATGGTAGGACACAATTCAGCAAAAGCCATCCTATAGAAAAGCCCAGAGGATGGATAAAGGTAGACAGTTTCCTTTAAAGTAAATTAATTTATGAAAACAAGTGTCCACTGTCTCTCCAGGGAAGGTGATCTGCTCAGGGTGCCAGCAGATAAGCCACAAGCTTGTCTTGGTACCTGAGGAACAAACTGCCGTCATACCATTAATTGTGCTTTTCCAATAAACGGGATGGAAGGAGAAACAAAATTCTTAACTTTTCTCACCTTGGTATCTCTCTTGCCTCTGAAACGGAGCATATGGTCCTTGCCACCCTCCCCCAGCCCCGCCCTCCACCATGTCTTCTGCCTGCCTTTTGTCTGTGGAAAACTTTAGTCAAAAAGTAAGTTTAATCAGAGAAGTGGGAAATGCTGAAACAAAGGAAAACAGTCTAAGGAGACTAAATCATAATAATGTAGTCATTAAGCATAGTCAAGGACCTTTAGTTCTTTCTCAAGGGCCGTAGATAATATTCTGGGCCATATCCTGTGAGCTGTCTTACAGATTCCAAAACAACAGGTATAGAAGTTAACTACATGACGACCAGACTGTACCCAAGGTTTGAGCTTCCACAATTCTGAGAAATGACTGCAAAGAAATGGGAACAAGTGCACCCCAGAACTGAAGATTAACTGTACCTAAAGCAACCAAGATGATGCTGGTCAGACCACTGACGACCAATTGAAGATGACTGTTAGAGACGACTGTGCTGTTTCTGCACGTAATCCCCCTCCCTGCCCCCGCCACTCTGTCTATAAAAGCTCTCACCCGCTGCTCGTCATGGGTGGGAGTCAGCCTTTGCACAAATGCCCACCATCCTCCCCCGCCCCAGGTGCTGGCATCTGAAATAAAGCAAACTTTCCTTTCCAGCAACCTGGCCTGTTTATTGGTTTTTGAGCTGCAAGCAGCCAGACCCCCACCCCCCCCCCGCCACCATGCATACCTTGCAGTAACAACATTTCTTTTATTTTGAGGTTCAGCTGGCTAATTTTTAAAACAAAGTTGCATCTATTAAGATAGAGATTTATCTTGCCTTGCTTGTTTTTTTTTTTTAATTCAGTGGGAAAATTAGCCTCAAACAGCAATCTAATAATGTCGACTAGAAAAGTGCAGTGGTGGATTTGTATCGTTTTATAGTTGTACTTTTGAGCTGAAACATGTTCCTTTTGATATAATTAACTATAAAAAATTTACTACTTTTAACGTTGCACATAACTCCAACGTACTAGTTTATTTTTCACATATTCTCCCACACCCGCCAGAGATTCGGTCAAGAGGATCTTCCCAACCCAGGGATTGAACCCAGGTCTCCCACATTGCAGGTGGATTCTTTACCAACTGAGCTATCAGGGAAGCCCCTAACAAGTCAAAGCTATGGTTTTTCTAGTAGCCATGTATGGATGGATGTGAGAATTGGAACATAAAGAAGGCTGAGCACTGAAGAATTGATGCTTTTGAATTGTAATGCTGGAGAAGACTCTTGAGGGCCCCTTGGACTGCAAGGAGATCAAATCAGTCAATCCTAAAGGAAATCAATCCTGTATATTCATTGGAAGGACTGATGCTGAAGCTGAAGCTCCAATACTTTGGCCACCTGATTCAAAGAGGACTCATTGGAAAAGACGCTGATGCTGGGAAAGATTGAGAGAAGAAAGAGAAGGGGACAATAGAAGATGAGATGGTTGGATGGCATCATCAACTCAGCGCACAGGAGCTTGAGCAAACTCAGGGAGACAGTGCAGGACAGGGGACCCTGTTGCGCTGCAGTCCACGCGGAGGCAAAAAGTCGGACACGACTTAGCGACTGAACAATAACACGTCAAAAGAGTTTAGATTGGGTTTGTATTAATGGTAACTTGGTCTAGGGGAGACGCTGCAGAGGATGCAAAAGTGTCTCATCTTTTTTTTCTTTTACTAACAAAGAAAAATTATACGAGCACAACAATCACATCTTTATAAACATCACAGTGGCTGGCAGATATTTCCACTACCACCCCCCCAAACTCCCAAACTATACCATCCTTGCTTTTTAAGGATTGTTTGACCTTGAAGGCAGAATGACCCAGTGGAGAAATGATGGGAAAGACTGGCTTGTAATTCTAGACGACTTTCTTCCTTCAGAGTGGCCTTTATTTCTCCTTCCCTGCTCCCTCCACCCCTACCGTCCCCCTGCTCTTCATTTCTCCAGTTTCTCTTGCTCGCCTTCACTTCTAAATTCTGCTCTGTTTAGATTATGTGCACTTTGGTCTTTTTATCTCATCTGAATTGCAGATTGCATTCTTTCATTCATTCAAGCTAACAAATATTTATGGACCATCCCTCTTGTGTCAGGAAGTGTCATGAATAAGGCACTGACTCTGTCCTCAAGAACTTTACTATTTACTATAGGGAATATTATTTTAAAAAACCTAGCACCATGTCAATATACATACATACATACATATACGTGTGTGTGTGTGTGTGTGTGGTGTGTGTATATACACACCAAGGATAAAACAACAACAAAAAGATGAAAAGGGAAAATAAAGTGTTTCTGTAACACAGTCTTGGGCATGGATGAAAATAAAGGCAGGTCCCTCCAGAATACAAAGCTGGTATTTGCCAGGTAAGTGGGACCCTGGTGGCTCATCCATAAAAGAATCCACTTGCCAATGGAGGAGACCCAAGAGGCTCAAGTTCGATCTCTGAATCAGGAAGATTCCCCTGGAGAAGTAATGGCATTTACAATGAATACCTAGTTTGTTTCTTCCAGGCACCACGAGTGCCACATACCTTGGGGGTTTTATAGGTGTTGTCTTGCTACCCCCATCACACCTGGGATGTAGTTCATTATCCTTGCTCAGTATGCAGGGCTCTGCTGTCCAATATGGGAGCCACTAGTCAAATGAGCCACTGGGCACCTGAAAGGTGGTTTGTCCGAGTTGAGATATGTTTTAAGTATAAAATGTACACTGAATAGTAAGGCTTAATGTATTTTTTAAAAAGGATGCAAAATATCACATTCATGATGCTTATGCTGATTACAAGCAGAAAGGATAATAATTTGGCTATATTGCATTAAATACATTAATACATAGTTGCTGTTTAGTCGCTGCGACCTGGTGGACTGTATGTAGCCTGCCAGGTTCCTCTGTCCGTGGGGTTTCCCAGGCAAGTACACTGGAGTGGGTTGCCATTGCCTTCTCCAGGGGATCTTCCTGACCCAGGGACTGAGCCCACTTCTCTTGCACTGGCAGGAAGATTCTTGACCACTGAACCTCCAGGAAAGTAGCACATATACACTAGTGTAGTTAACTATACCTATTTCTTTTTACTTTTTCAAATGTGGCTTCTAGAAGACCTTAAATTACAGTAAGTGGCCTGCATTGTGTTTCTTCTGGATAGAAAGTTCATCTAGATTCTCTCTGAGTGATTTGGGGACGAAGCTGTGTCCTCCCACTGAACATGCAGGTAGTCATCTCCACTACACCCATCTATTCAGGACCTACTGGGACAGGAAATGCTTCTGCCTCCAACCCAGTCCTACATGTTGACCCAATATGACTGCTCCTGAGGGCAGGACTTGGGTCCGTATTCATCTGAACATGACATCTCCCAACAACCCCACAGAAACTGCACAGCCTTGGAGAAATGCCTTACTAGAAAGCTGCAGGAATCTGTGTTCCAAGGCTCAGAGGCTTCTCTGTGCAGCGTCTGACTATCACCCTAAGAGGGGACACCTTTGTCTGCAAATTTGTCCCCGATTTATAGCTTTCAGAATGTTTGTTTTTTTCCTTTACAACTCACTCACATATTATCCTTAAGCAGAGGATCGTGCACATTTCCCTTGCAGAAATTTCTCCGATGAAAAATGAAGTGAACATTCTTTTTTCCTTTGTTTACTTAAATGGTCACATCCTCCTACTCAGTCCAAAGCCATCACCATCTGTTTTCTGTGATCTAATTACAAATGGAATAAGCTCTTAATTCCCCTTTCCATCATTTTAAGATCTATGGCATGAAAATGCCTCTGTGAATACTTCCAGAGTGCTTATTTTTTGTCATGTCTTTGATACAACTTATAGGGCCAAAGTTATTTGTTTGTGCAGAAATAAATTTCACTCAGAGGTGTTTACATGACAAAGACTGATAGGTGTTTTCTATCAGGACTCTGCTTGGCTTCCCAGTTTGTTTACAGCAGCCTATCTTAGGAAACCAGGAAGAAGTGTATTTAGCAGCAAGTTAAGTGGACAGGGAGGCTTGGCGTGCTGTGATTCATGGGGGTCGCAGAGTCAGTCATGACTGAGTGACTGAACTGAACTGAACTGAAATGTTTTTAAATATCATGTAAATTTCTCATTCTTTTAAAAATAACTGTCACATACTTGAGAGTCTTTTAAGTAGAATGTTGCTGGATATGTAATTTGGTTTCATATTTCCTCTGAATGACAGAGTGGTTTGTTGTTTTTTTTTTCCATCACAGTTGATCTTCACCCTTTACCATCTGGGAATTTGAACTCTATTTTTAGCCATTTCATGAGTTGCCAATTTAATGCATTTAAAGAGGGCAGAGCAGATGTCTAAAACATTGAAGGTAATTAATTAAGTCCCACAATTTCCAGACTACACAAAAACAATTTGCCATTGCCTGTAAAATGGTATAATTGAGTATTATAAATGTTTCCAGGCCAAGTCTTGCTATGAATTATTTAGTGCATCTGTCCTAATTAAAGACCTATTGGAAGATTAATGTCTCGTAACCTGACAAACTACTTTACTTAGTAACAAATTATCCATATAATGACCTCAAACTAAATTTATATAACCCAAGAAGCCATCTGAAAGAACTCACAAGCATGTTTCAGTAGAAGGAATTTTTTCTGCATATTTACATTCATCTTCCCAATAGTCTTTTAGCTTCTAATAATTGTAAAAATGCAAGCTTCCCAGGTAGAGCTAGTGGTAAAGAACCCACCTGCCAAAATAGGAGACATATAAGAGGTAGTTGGATCCCTGGGTTAGGAAGATCCCCAGGAGGAGGGCATGGCAACTGACTCCAGGATTCTTGCCTGGAGAAACCCACGGTCAGAGAAGCCTAGCGGCCTACAGTCCATAGGATCGGAGAGAATCAGATAGATGACTAAAGAAACTTAGCACACAAGCACGCAACTGTAAACAAAAATCCATCTGTTCCAAAATAAACTTCCTAGTCATTTCTAGCTTTAGTTAACATCTTATAAAAGATATGTGATTCACATTTCCTCCAACCTTCTTGCTACACCTAATTTAAAGAATTTACACTAAAGACAATGATATGTAAATCCATAATAATGAAGGCACTGGTAATAACGAAGAATATTTTTACATTCTTATTCTAAGCTTGAGTTTTTAGGATGAGATTGTCCTGATTATTCTTCAGCAATACGAGGAACACCAAATATTCAGTGAACAGTATCTTCAGCTGAATGATGCAGAAATGCCCTACCAAGGCTGGATGTCAGAGGGCCCAGTGGAAGTTCAATACTGAGGTCGTTTAAGCCTAAACTTAGGAACAAACTATATGAACCAATTTTGCTTTGGCATTAGGGATCTAATGTTCCTTACAACTGTAATCTCCATGACACTATTATTAAAAAAATCTATGGCACGTACCCGATGGGCAATGAAAAGAGGGCCTCTGCTGATTGCGTCTCCTGATAGCAAGTGGTTGGGAGAGGGAAGAGAACAGGTAAGCTAGGGGAAAACTTAATATTCTTTTTTTTTAAATGGAAATCATTCCCTCCCATCAAAAATTCACTGCCCTTATCATGAACTTCTTTAAATAGCAGTTTACATATTATTTCTAAAGCTTAAAAAAATCTCCACACCTAGGTTGCATGGGAGATTTTTCCATAAGTCTGAAGATGTCTCTCTATATGTATGTATATTCATTGACTGCTGTACTTGAGAATACAAAATATAAAAATATCATTAGAGCAAAGTAAAAATTTTTTTAAACTGAATGTGTTAAAGTATGGTTAATTGACTAAAATTGTGAGATATATATATTTTAGGAATATTTGGCAAACTCTTTTACTGTCATAAGGTCTAACAGCAGTTTGTTTATAAACTATAATTCATTCTTATCAGGACAAATATTCAGAAATCTCTTCTTATCCTAGCTTGAATCTTAGCATTTATAAAATCACTGTCCTTTAGCATTCCTTCCATATAACTCTTTTCCAATCAGACTTTCTCACACTGAAAAACAACTCAATTTCTTTTTTACATCCCTGTGTGAATTATATCAGGGCTTTCCTGGTGGTTCAGATGGTTAAGAGTCTGCCCCCAATGTGGGAGACCGGGGTTTGATCCCTGGGTTGGGAAGATCCCGTGAAGAAGGGAATTGCTACCCACTCCAATGAATCATATATTTTAACAAAAATGGAATCATAAGCTTTTATAGGAAATAAGCTCAATAGGGTCAAATTGATGGAATGCTACTTAACGTCCACCCCCTTTTTAAATCTACAGAATATTTGGTGCTCTTTTAAAGTGCTTTTAGCTAAAGTCTACCTCATATAGAGGTGCAAAAGTACCTCTAATTACATGTAATGGGCATACCGATATTTTTGCCAGATGGGACGAAGAGAACAGTGAAACTGAGTAGAAAAGAGAGACAGTTGAGTATTTTTTTCATTACATCTGTTTTCTGAGTAACTACAGCTTGTTGCAGAAATTTGGGATATAGGGAAAAGTGCAAAGAAAAATGATCATAAAAGCTGTTCACAGACCCATCACCAATGATAATCTCATTAGCATTCTGGCATACTTCTATTTCTTTTTTTCCTATGCACCCATTATAGAATGAAGTCTTTCCTCATGAAGTTTTACATTTTGCTGTTTTACTTTTAATTACATTGTACGCACTTTTCAGTGGTCTTCACTTTTTAGCTGTCTAGAGAATGATTGTTTTTATCATAACTAGATGTGGTATTCGTGTACAGCAGAGGAAACGTGTCCTTCCCATGAAATTACGTTTCAAAGTTCTCAGAAATGCAATTTAAGAAAACTAGTTCTAATCTACTGACTTCTGCTGAGTAGTGGACAAGTTGTAAATTGATTAACAGAGAACAAATGTATGTCTGGGTGCAGGTATATACACACTTGTACGCCTGCATTCTCAGAAGTAGTCTATTAGAAAAAAAATCCCAGCTTATTAATATAAACTCAGTTCAGTCCTCAGTCGTATCCGACTCTTTGCGACCCCATGAATCACAGCACGCCAGGCCTCCCTGTCCATCACCAACTCCCGGAGTTCACTCAAACTCATGTCCATCGAGTCAGTGATGCCATTCAGCCATCTCATTCTCTTTCGTCCCCGTCTCCTCCCACCCCCAATCCCTCCTAGCATCAGAGTCTTTTCCAGTGAGTCAACTCGTCGCATGAGGTGGCCAAAGTATTGCAGTTTCAGCTTTAGCATCAGTCCTTCCAATGAACACCCAGGATTGATCTCCTTTAGAATGGACTGGTTGGATCTCCTTGCAGTCCAAGGGACTCTCAAGAGTCTTCTCTAGCACCACAGTTCAAAAGCATCATTTCTTTGGCGATCAGCTTTCTTCATAGTCCAACTCTCACATCCATACATGACCACGGGAAAAACACCCTCTTCCAACAACACAAGAGAAGACTCTACACATGGACATCACCAGATGGTCAACACCAAAATCAGATTGATTATATTCTTTGCAGCCAAAGATGGAGAAGCTCTATACAGTCAGCAAAAACAAGACCAGGAGCTGACTGTGGCTCAAATCATGAACTCCTTATTGCAAAATTCAGACTTAAATTGAAGAAAGTAGGGAAAACCACTAGACCTTTCAGTTATGACCTAAATCAAATCCCTTATGATTATACAGTGGAAGTGAGAAATAGATTTAAGGGACTAGATCTGATAGATAGAGTGCCTGATGAACTCTGGACGGAGGTTCGTGACATTGTACAGGAGACAGGGACCAAGACCATCCCCATGGAAAAAAAATGCAATATACACTAAAAGTATTAAAAATGTTAAAAATCATATAATTGTATAAATAAAAACCTGACTCTTCTAATTTAATAGCTCTTAAAGGCATAAACCTAAAAGTAATCAACTCTGAATATTCACTGGAAGGACTGATGCTGAAGCTGAAGCTCCAATACTTTGGCCACCTGATGTGAAGAGCCAACTCATTTGAAAAAGACCCTGATGCTGGGAAAGATTGAGGGCAGGAGGAGAAGGGGACAACAGAGGATGAGATGGTTGGATGGCATCAAACTCTGGGAGATAGCGAAGGGCAGGGAAGCCTGGCGTGCTGCAGTCCCTGGGGTCACACACAGTCAGACCGACTGAGGGACTGAACAACAACAGTGCTCAGAATGGACAATCAGATATTTACCTGTCTATTTAGAACTGGCTTTGCACTCACCATCAGTAGGTTTTGGCAAAACACAATGAAAGGGAGTCTCCTTATTCTTCTGCCTTAGAACACTGCCTAAGACACTGCCTAGACACTGAAGGCGCAGTCTTTAAATATCCACAATAGTTGTCCTCAAGTGACATCCAGGTGTCCCCAAGACAAACCCTCATTCAAAGACATTTCAAAAACTACCAGGAAAACATATACACAAAAAGAGAATCTTTGAGGCATTCATTTACATGCTTACTAATTCCCCTAACCATGATTAAAGGTCAGGTCCTAGAACTGTGAAACAGCTAAACTTAATGTTGCAACAGAGAGGCAAAACGCACACATATATTACATCCATGCAGCAGAAATGTTAAGTAAATCCTAGTTTCAAACCATCCAGCGACCTCTTCTCAGACAATCTTTCATCTTCCTCTCGGCTCTATCTCTCCTTTTCTCTTTGTCCTGCCCGTCCCCCACAACATACACACACACACACATACATATATAGACACACAAATCAGGGTCTGTGTCAATAACCCACAGTGACACTCAATATTCTATGTAGAGAAGCCTCCACATACTTACCATGGAGTCTCACCTTCAGTTCCTTCTAAAATAAGAACGTATGATATGTAGAACACTAAAAGATGCCCAGCAGAAAACAGTTCCCTGGTGAAATAAGTTTAGAAAGCAATATATTTTATTCCCATAGTGGAGATTTATAACACATATTAGCATAGTAAATACTCTGAAAGAATTCCTGCAATAAAGAAACCTATTTTAAAGTCATCTGCCTCAGGATGCTTTTATCTGGAAATATCTGCTTATTTTGTTTACTATATATTATCAACCATGGGGAACGGGCAATGACATAAGAACACTCAATATCCTATGATTGAGACCTTTCAAATATTATGACTGAACACATGTGGGATGCAGTACAGTTCATAAGATATCCATCTGTCTTTCCAGAACACTTTGATCTCACTTTATAAAAATTATAAAAACTTGTATTCACCCATCAAAATAAAGTAATTTAATAAAATAAAGATGAACTTTAGGCTTTCTTCTGCTGTAACAGGATTCCTCCACACATCTTTGATTTAACAGGTTTCATAAAATGTATGGTATTGTTCTTTACATTCCTGGGGTCTATGAAGGTTATGGCGTTCTGGGATATTCCAAAACCACTGCCTGAAACAGACATCTCATTTTTGATATCCTTCTGGCGTGTTCTGTGTGGAGCCTCATTCAGAGATCATAGGTTCACCAAATGAATTTTGATTTTTAGAATCCTCTTAAAGAAAAATATGAAAAGGTTGTTAAAGCTAATTATATCCACTTCAAGTACACTTAGGAACGAGGTTTTCTCTTAAGAATTCTCAGACAGTGAAATTGACATTTTTAACAAAGTCCTCGTGCATGAAAGGCAAGTGGGACATTCCCCTGGGCTGTGGAATTCCAATGACTCTAGACTCAAGACTCGCATGGAGGAAGATG
The DNA here is from genome assembly GCF_049115385.1 of Moschus berezovskii. NCBI lineage: Eukaryota > Metazoa > Chordata > Mammalia > Artiodactyla > Moschidae > Moschus > Moschus berezovskii. Next base: position 92,376,601 of record NC_142469.1, on the reverse strand, counting down.
ATATTTATGCTCTTGAGTAGCAGGTTTCTGTGTAATCACCTTTAAGGGGGGAAGAAATCAAAGTGGAACACTGAAAAGAAACAAGAAGCAGCTCCTTTGTCATATTGCAAACACAGATAACTTCAGTGACAGATAAAACCGAATAGCTGGGGTGGTGGGTGATGGTGGGGGGGAGAGGGAAGTGTGGTTGGCAGCTCAGAAGTACAGTCACAGGTTAGTAGTGAAACGGAAGACCTTGGGTCTTCTTTGGAACGATGACTTATACGCTACCAACAAATGTTGAGTGAAAAATGCCATTAAAAGGAGACAAAAGGAGGAGGAAAAGATATCGCTCAGCTTAGTCTTTTAGTTCATTTTACAAGTGCCCAATAAACAACCTTTTACTTAAGTTTTCACCTCAGTGGCTTCTACGGTAGGTAACAAAATCTTTTAGATTCACAATAACTCCAGACTGTATAATGGGCTTTTTAAATGAATATTCAGGTGTTTTGCAAGTTCTGTTAAGAGTTTTAGTTGGTAAAGAGTTATTAATATCTTACAACTCAAAGAATAATTATGAAACATCAAAGAAGGGTTTTCATTTGGGATAGCCCCACCCCCACCAGTCCTTTTTCACCTACATGAATCCATTCTGGAATGATATTCCTGAGGACCCAGGTAAACTCAGGCCTTCAAATTCCAACCTGCGCTTGAAGAATGGAATAAACTGTGGAAGACACTCTGTCTCTGAATTTATTGCCCCACATGTCAAAAAATATTGATGTTACTTCTAAAATTATGACCCTTTTCCTATGACACTGATCCTACTAAGTGGATGATTTCTTCTTCCAAGTCCCTGTAAATAAGATCAGTTTGTAAAGGGAAATCATTTCAAAATACGTTGGAACTTGCAGTGACTTCTTCCCTCATCCATACGTCTATTGGTATCCTTCAGTTCAGTTCAGTTCAGTTGCTCAGTCATGTCCGACTCTTGCGACCCCATGAATCACAGCACGCCAGTCCTCCCTGTCCATCACCAGCTCCTGGAGTTCACTCAAACTCATGTCTGTCGACCTTTTAAGCTAAGACTAATAGTCAAAACAGCCAGTGCAACGAACAACTTTTCATTAGTAGTTTAACTTTAAATCAGACTGAAAACTGCCCCTCCCAAAAACTTCAGTGGAGAGAATATATACCATCTTTAGGTAAAAATACAAAATTAGACAATTTCACCAATGTAATCTCACATTTGAGATCCCAAAGAGGTTATTTCTAGAAGTGCCAACAAAGAAGAGTTATGAATTTTGGTTACCATAAAATCCTGTTTAATATTAATATACTTTCATATGTGAGTTCTATTTGATAACATAAAGATGCATTTATTTTAGGATGATCTTTTTACATTGTTTTATACCAGGAAATAAATTCTGAATAAGGAGCAAATGCTCTTCCCTTAAACCTAGCTTTTCAAAATCCATCCCAGGTCCCAGGATGCTAGTGAAACTTCTGGAGGATGCTAGAATTCATCCCAGGACTTAGAGAGGGGTAGGTGGAGCCCCTCACATCATGATGGCTTCTTTCACCTTGGTGGAACACACATCATTCTTGAAATCTGAAGAAATAAGATGTAACAAAGAGAACAAGTCTCACTCAAGAGGATCGATAAATTCTAGGAGATAGAGGTTGTCACAGAATAGGATTCCCAGGCAATATGGAGGTCTAAAGACTCAAAAGTATAGAAACCAGATGAGTTAAGTTTTCACCACATATCTGTCAAGGTCTTAGAAACATGTTTTCAAGGGAACAAGGAAAACAAAGGACTTTTTAGAGTCAACCTGATTCTCCAGAGTATTGGGACAGGTAAAAAATAATAATTGTGTGTTTTGTTTTGTTTTTTAAAAAAGGCTAAACAAAACAGCAAACAATAAATTCCATGTCTAATCTGATTTGTCAGTCACGTATGATAGCATCAGATGGACTTTTCCACACATTTTTTCTACAAAGGAAGGTAAAAACTCAGGAGGGAGAAGGATATCCTCAGAGAATTCTTAGCAAGGATGTTTTCTGGCCCGAAACTGGACCTTTTCGTTTCTGAGCTGTCATCTGCATCAGAAACCATGGGAATGTATCTATTTCTGTGCAAGGCTATATGCTCAGTTGGGCTGCTCTCAGCTCAGTGTCACTGAATAACAGCTGCTGTCACAGAGAAAGGAGGAGCATCTGCCCCAAAGTCACACAAGGGGCAGCCTTTCAGAGACAACACTTTCCGGGATTTATTTTGGCATATTTCCCCTTGGGCTTCAAGGGGACGGAAATGAGGCTGAAGAAGGGAAGCTGGAAATGCAAACTCTGATCACTTGTGCAGAAATTCTTCCTGGCCCTACAAAAAAATCCACATTTTCTGGTGATCGATTTTAAGAAGTCTGGTAATATAAAAAGTATGCACAAGCCCTGAGCATCGAGTTCAAAATGAGAGCAAATATGTTTGCCTTTTCTGGATAGAAACCTAGACTGTGAGTGTGGCCAGCTGTCCCAGGCTGTGATTTCTGGGAAAGCCGAGGGTCTGGCTAGCCAGGCATCCTTTGGAAATAAACAAGTCAGCAGAAATGGAGAAGGAGCCGTCTATGTCTATCACCTACTACCCACCACTGGAGCCAAAATGACAGAAAGACTAGAGACATGATTAATACTGGAAATTTTAACACCAGTGACCCAATGTCTGCTTTACTTTTGTAACTGCTGACCCCACGGGTGGAAAAAGAAAATTTTCAGATCATCATACAGATGTTTTCAACAGTTCAATTGTCATCCATACACTACCGCTATCTCTTCATTTTTATTGTGTGTTGAGAAGGAAAAATATGAATCCATTCATTCCAATAATTTATTTTCTATTTCAAAATTACACATGGAAGTTGTTCATATCAAAAAGAGTATACTTCAGGTTTTGACAAAACAAACTAAAAAAGGTTTTGACAAAACAAACCAATAGGACACAGGGCACATTTTATTGAAGAAAGCAAATTTTCACTCCTCTTATTTTTTGTGTTACTACTAGAAACAGATAACATTCTCATCTTATAGTATCTAAATAGCCAACTTCTTTCCTAGTTGGTCCCCAGTGCCTGTAGGGCTATGGAGGAATTCAGTTCAGTTCAGTTCAGTCGCTCAGTCGTGTCCGACTCTCCGCGACCCCATGAATCACAGCACGCCAGGCCTCCCTGTCCGTCACCAACTCCCGGAGTACACTCAAACTCATGTCCACAGAGTCGGTGATGCCATCCAGCCATCTCATTCTCGTCCCCTTCTCCTCCCGCCCCCAACCTTTCCCAGCATCAGAGTCTTTTTCCAGTGAGTCAACTCGTCGCATGAGGTGGCCAAAGTATTGGAGTTTCAGCCTTAGCATCAGTCCCTCCAATGAACACCCAGGATTGATCTCCTTTAGAATGGACTGGTTGGATCTCCTTGCAGTATAAGGGACTCTTAAGAGTCTTCTCCAACATGGATCCTAAATATATTGTTGGAAGTTAGAAAACCTTCACTACTGAAAGATGCATGGGCTTCATTCATATTCCAGGGATTGTGAAGTAAAAATTATCTTTATAAATATTTATGAATGAGAGTGTTTTAACATATTTGACTTTTTTAAAGACTTGCAATAGTCTTGTATTAAGTAGGTCCTTAATGAAGATACTAATTGTTATGGGTTGAACTGTGTTTCCCAAAGATATGTTGAAGTCCTATTCCCTGTACCTATAAATGTGACCTAGGGTGAAATTCTTCACCACCTGGGAAGCCCCTAGTGGTAAAGAATCTGCTTGCAAAGCAGGAGATGCAAGAGGCATGGGTTCAATCTCTAGGTCGGAAAGATCCCCAGGAGTAAGAAACGGCAACTCACTCCAATATTCCTGCCTAGGAAATTCCATGGATAGAGGAGCCTGTTGGGTTGCAGGCCATAGGGTGGCAAAGAGTCGCACAACAGCACAGGGTGAAATAGGGTCTTTGCAGATGTAATAAATTAAGATGAGATTCTTTACCACCTGAGCCACCAGGGAAGCCCCAATCTAATATCACTGATATCCTTATAAAAAGAGGAGAAGAAAAATAGAACACACAGGGAGAAGGCCACGTGACAGCAGAGGCAAAATTTACACTGGTGATGAATCTACAAGCCAAGGTAACCACCAGAAACTCAGAGCACACGAGGAAGGGTCCTCCCTTGAAAACTTCAGAAAGAATATGGCCCTGCTGACAACTTGATCTCAAACTTCTGTTCTCTAGAACTGTGAGGCAATACATTTCTACTGCTTTAAGGCACCCAGTTTGTGATGCTTATGAGAGGAGACCTATGAAACTAAAACATAAGTTTAAGTATTTTTCAAAATAAATCTGACAATTAATTACAGGAAACTAACTTTCTGATATTGTGACTTATAAATAATATCCATGGCACTAAATATGGACAAACACAAGGTATTTTCTGACCTGTGCTTATGTGACTATCTTAAACTTCAAAAAGTGAATGCTAGAGGCAAAGTTTCAGAATTTTGATGAAGGGACTAAAACAAAAAAACAAGAACTAATAAACCTTGAGAATATACACTCACGTGATTTAGATGCAGTCCTAATGAAGACTACATGTTAAGACAGCATGCTTTTAAGTTACATGATTAATTACCAACATTTGTTCCCTTATTGGACAGCTATTAGTGAAACCCATATGCAGATGACACTACCCTTATGGCAGAAAGTGAAGAGGAACTCAAAAGCCTCTTGATGAAAGTGAAAGAGGAGAGTGAAAAGGCTGGCTTGAAGCTCAACATTCAGAAAACAAAGATCATGGCATCTGGTCCCATCACTTCATGGGAAATAGATGGGAAAACAGTGGAAACAGTGTCAGACTTTATTTTTTGGGGCTCCAAAATCACTGCAGATGCTGATTGCAGCCATGAAATTAAAAGACGCTTACTCCTTGGAAGGAAAGTTATGACCAACCTTGATAGTATATTAAAAAGCAGAGACATTACTTTGCCAACCAAGGTCCGTCTAGTTAAGGCAATGGTTTTTCCCGTGGTCATGTATGGATGTGAGAGTTGGACTGTGAAGAAAGCTGATCGCCGAAGAATCGATGCTTTTGAACTGTGGTGTTGGAGAAGACTCTTGAGAGTCCCTTATACTGTAAGGAGATCCAACCAGTCCATTCTAAAGGAGATCAATCCTGGATGTTCATTGGAGGGACTGATGCTAAAGCTGAAACTGCAATACTTTGGCCACCTCATGTGACGAGTTGACTCACTGGAAAAGACTCTGATGCTGGGAAAGGTTGGGGGCGGGAGGAGAAGGGGATGACGGAGAATGAGATGGCTGGATGGCATCACCGACTCTGTGGACATGAGTTTGAGTGTACTCCGGGAGTTGGTGATGGACAGGGAGGCCTGGCGTGCTGTAATTCATGGGGTCGCGGAGAGTCGGACACGACTGAGCGACTGAACTGAACTGAACTGAACTGAAAAGTAAATTCATATTTATAAAATTTATCTTAAAATTGGATAGCTGGTTTATCTTTTGGCCATATTCCCTAAACCTGTGTCAATGTATGAAGGAAAGCCAAAAAAGTTTCATCACCTGTAGCCCTGAATATTCATTGGAAGGACTGACGCTAAAACTGAAGCTCCATACTTTGGCTACCTGATGCGAAGAGCCAACTCACTGAAAAAGACCCTCATGTTGGGAAAGATTGAGGACAGGAGGAGAAGGGGGTGGCAGAGAATGAGACGGTTAGATAGCATCACCAACCCAATGGATATGAATTTACTCAATTCAGTTATTCTCCTCCATGCCAGAGAGTGGAGGACTGGCATGCTGCACTCCAAGGGGCTACAAAGAGTCGGACACAACTTCGCAACTGAATGACAACAACAACATGCAAGACATATTTTTAACCCATCATCTCTCCTTAAGAAACTTGATGTTTTTTAAAAAAGAATTTTTTGATCTCTCTTCTTTAGGTTGTTTTCTCATTGTCGATCAGCCAAATGCTTCAAATGAGTGTGGAAAGCAAGCAAGCTGGAAAATTCAGCCTTTACCATGACAAGAGTCACCTGGATATGTGATAAATTGTGTTCATGTACGAATTATTATTTAGATAGTTAGTAGAAATAGTAACCTGGAGAAATAGCAAAGGGTAGCTAGTTCTCCTTTTCAACCGGACGGTGTGGTGGGCTGAAGGAGCACCACATGTGATAGGATCCTTCCATCCCTGACCCCCACCTATGCTTCAGCTTGAGCGGCAGATTAGAGCACAGGGAGATTCCACATGGAGACTCGGAGTCATGGTGGAAGGCCCATCTCTGCAGTTCCTAAGAATCTCCTATACCGGACAATTTCCACAAACACACAAGTTTATTCCTCACAAGTCGCTTTCACAGTGAGGCCTGCTCAAGTTTTCAGTCCCCTTTCTCTGCCTTTTTAACTCCTTCTTTACACATATCTAAAAAAAAAAAAATTTTTAATCTTTTGGTCACATGGCATATAAGATGTTACTTTCCTGACGAGATGGAACCTGTGCCATCTGCATTGGAAGGGCAGTCAACCACTGAACCGCCAGGGAGTTCCCTTTTAAATATCTATTTATTTGAATTCTTTTTAACATATATCTATGCACTAAGTATTTTACTTACTTATGTCGTTTACTGTCTTTTCCCCACCAGAATTTGAAGTCCAAGAGGGCCTTTTACCCCTTGGATCTTGGCTTTCTTCTCAAAAAGTAGTGGCTGGCACTTAATAAATACTTCTAGAATAAATGAACTGCAGAGAGAAAGGCCTGTACTAGCTTTAATGCTAAGTGTGAAAAGCTTTTAGTGGATTTAACTAACCACAACAATGGATGTGTGTGTTAGTGCTTAGTTGTGTCTGACTCTTTGCGACCCCATGGACTGTAGCCTGCAAGGTTTCTCTGTCCATGGAATTCTCCAGGCAGGATTACTGGAGTAGGTTGCCATTTCTTCCTCCAGGGGAATCTTCCCGACCCAGGGATCGAACTCCGGTCTCCTGCACTGCAAGTGGATGCTTTACCATCTGAGTTACTAGGGAAGCAGATAACTAACCACAGGTTTTGTCCAATTTACAAGACTGAATGAGGAGTGTTCTAGCTTATGATTATATATTTCCAAGGCCTGTCTGGGGAGTTTCCTGAGTAGACCTCTACTGATGAGGGATTGCTTCTCTAGGCTATCCACTCAAGCATCTAGCACACGATAAGCATTGTATCACTTTTGAGAACTGATTATCTCCTACTGCCAAAGCCTGCATGCTTAACTACTTTGGAAGCATTTACCAGTGGACAATATCTAAGGGCTTCATAGGTCAACCAGAGGTGGATTAGGTGCCTCCAGCACCCCTAAACACAATAAATTGCTCAAAGAGGATAGAATAATAAAGCCTAAATTAAATAATTCTCACTATAAGCTTCAAACACAGCAACCTAAGAAGACACTTAGCAGCAGAAAGAAACAGAAGAAGACCCAAGAGCAATACTGGCACCTATGCGATTGAGTTGCAATTCTGATCTGGTCTGTCGATTGAGTTTTGCTAACTGTTCAATGTCAATTTAGCCAGGCAACAATGATCAGGTCCATTTAAGAAACATTGCTAAGGTAGACTACCATGATCAGAGGGAGCTGGAGGCCTACACATGTCCTCCACCATAGTGCTGCTCAGTTGTGTCTGACTCTGTGATCCCATGAACTGTAGCCTGCCAGGCTCCTCTGTCCATGGAATTCTCCAGGCAAGAATATTGTGGAATGGGTTGCCATTCTCTTCTGGGATCATCCTGACTTGTTATAACCAAGGCAAGCCTAGCTCCAAATTCTGCCAAAAGTACCATTTTGTTATTACCCCACAGGCACATAAAGCCCTCTGAAAGCACTCTTCACGGAGGGTTCACTTTGAGGCATAAGAGATGATGCTGAAAGGGGATGTGTCCGCTCCTAACCAGTTAAGGGACAGAACCTAAAGAAGGCATTCTGATAAGATTTCAAGAGATTTCTAGACTACAAAGCTTACATTACAGGTTTGGGGTTCACCTGGCATAGGCAAGCTGTCCTTCCATGCTAGGTGAGCCCCAAACCTGTAATATAAACTTTGTCATGAACCACCAATGAAAAATATTTCTTAATATTTTATGCAATGAAAAATATTTCTTAATATTTTATGCTAATTATTAGCCCATTGTACCTATTTTGATAGCTATTAAAATATAAGCAATGTATAAGGATTCCCCCCTACAGTGTTGATTCATAATAAGCATATTCCAAATGATAAAATTGTTTCAAATGCTAAAATAATTTAAAATGAGGTTTAAGGTTATTTATATGCATACATACAGGATACAATTCCACTTATAATGGCAGAAATAGGGCCAAAGAAATTTAACGCATAAAGTGCACGTTGGCATTATTATTTGGAAAACAAAATTGTGAGATGACCCTGAGTGGCTTGCTGGCTAGAAATTCTGGGGTTTAGCTAGAATGGTCCAACTCTGCTTTGTTTTCCATAGAGGTTAGTAGTATCTGGCAGTAGTTTTCTACTCTGCCTTAAATATCAATGGGGATGATTCTGGGTACGATCATCTTCCAGGGCAGGAATCTACCGATGAGATGGCATTTATTTGTTTAGCACCTTTCGTGTCACTTCTCCCCTTCCTGCAGAAGCTCAAGAACAAGACTGAGTGGGAAAGAGTAGCTAATCATCAACTATTCATTCACATGATCACAGAATACATTTTTGTAGAATTTTTGCTACTGAAAAATACATAATTCCAGAAAGCTTAAAACTCAACAACAGGCAGACACAGAGTTTTTTTTAAACTAATTTATTGATCAATATGATGCATGGGTTTTGAAAATGTTAACGAAAAGCATCACATCCAGATTCTTGGTCTATCTGGTCATTAAAAGACAGCAACTGGGGGATAGTTTCTCTGTATTAAGCTTTAGAAGTTTAGGTGAATGTTATGTAATTGTGCGGTTTAATAACCATACATAGCATGAGACCTGACCATCATACAGATGATTTCTGGTGGTATTTCTCTTAGCCTATTCCAATAATAATTTTTGAGAGTCTACTATTAGGGGTAAGTTACTCTTCTACTCTAAATATCTTATATCTCATGAAAGAACATATTAATATTTAAATTCTGAAATTATATTCTACCTAACTATGTTGTAATTTTGGATTTTTTTCCCTCGTAAAGGTACATTCAACTGCACATATTTAAAGCATATATATACTATACATATATATCCATGGAGGTATCAGCACAGTCAAAATAATAAACATACTCATTACCCAAAGTTTCCACCATGTCTCTTTGTAATCTCTTCCTTCTGCCCCTCCCCATTGGCCTACACTGCCAAAACCCACCCCCAGGGAACTACTGATGTGAACACTTTCACTAAAGCTAAGTTTGCATTTTATAAAATTTTATATAAATGAAACTGGTATGATTATAGGTGGAATTCATTTTATATAAATGAAACTGTGAAGTGTCATCATTGTTTTGGTCTCATAGGATTCCTGCAAACACTGTAATTACTTTGACATTCATCTATATTATTGCAGACAATAGTTCATTCTTTATATTACTGAGTAGTATTCTGTTTTACAATTATATTAGCAGTTTACCTATCCATTTATGCATTGATGGATATTGGGGTTGTTTCCAGGCTTTGTTTATTACAAATACAATTTCTATGAACACGCATATACAAGTCTTGCATGAACACATGTTTTCAATTTCTCTTGGGTAAATACGGATTGTGAAGAAAGCTGATCGCCGAAGAATTGATGCTTTTGAACTGTGGTGCTGGAGAAGACTCTTGAGAGTCCCTTGGACTGCAAGGAGATCCAACCAATCCATTCTAAAGGAGATCAATCCTGGGTGTTCATTGAAAGGACTGATGCTGAAGCTGAAGCTTCAATACTTTGGCCACCTCATGTGACGAGTTGACTCACTGGAAAAGACTCTGATGCTAGGAGGGATTGGGGGCAGGAGGAGACGGGGACGACAGAGAATGAGATGGCTGGATGGCATCACCGACTCGATGGACATGAGTTTGAGTGAACTCCGGGAATTGGTGATGGACAGGGAGGCCTGGAGTGCTGTGATTCATGGGGTCGCAAAGAGTTGGACACGACTGAGCGACTGAACTGAACTAAACTGAAATACTTCTCAGTAGAATGGCTGAATCACATGATGAGTGTATTTCCAAACTTTTAAAGAAATTGCTGGACTATTTTCAAAGGTGATTATATTGCAGTTAATCTATAGATAAATTTGAGAGAAAAATGACATTTTAACAATACTGAAAATTCTGACACATCCATATATTTCTTCATGTGTTTTAGCCCTTAATTTATCTCAATAATGTTGTATAGTTTTTAGAAGGCAGATTTGGCACATGTTTTTTTTAGATTTATCACTAAGTATTTCATAGTTCTATGTAATTGTACACGGTGTCTTATAATTTCAACTTTCAATTATCACTGCTAGTATATGACATACACAGTGGACTGGTCTTGAATCCTGCAACCTTACTAACTTCATTTAATATTTCTAGTAGTTATTTTGCATAGTTCATCAAATTTTCTATATAGATGATTATACTGTTTGTGAAAAAAAGACAGTTTATTTTTTCTTCCTTTTCAATCTGAATACTCTTATGTTTGAATGATGGATTGCTGGTTTTATTACACTGGCTAGAAGTGGTAAAAGCAGATATCCTTGTCTTGTTATTGATCCTAGGGGGAAAATATTTAGTAATTTACTATTATGTATACTATTAGTTATAGGCATTTTTATGTAGCTTTTTTCAAGCTAAAGATGCCTTCTTTTTTGCAAGTTTTCCCACAGTTTTAAAAATCAGGAATTGATGTTATATTTCATCAAATGCATTTTCTGCATCTCTTTGAGATGACCATGTGGTTTTTCTGCTTTACCTTGCTATTAACAATACGGTGAATTACATTGATTAATTGTCAAATGTTAAACCAATCTTTTCTAAATCCAGCTTGGACATCTAGAAGTTCACAGTTCACGTACTGGTGAAGCCTGGCTTGGAGAATCTTGAGCATTACTTTACTTACGTATGAGATAAGTGAAATTGTGCAGTAGTTTGAGCATTCTTTGGCATTGCCTTTCTTTGGGATTGGAATGAAAACTGACCTTTTCCAGTCCTGTGGCCACTTCTGAGTTTTCCAAACTTGCTGGCATACTGAGTGCAGCACTTTCCCAGCGTCATCTTTTAGGATTTGAAATAGCTCAACTGGAATTCCATCACCTCCACTAGCTTTGTTTGCACTAACAAAGAAGAACTAAAGAGCCTCTTGATGAAAGTGAAAGAGGAGAGTGAAAAACTCAACATTCAGAAAATTAAGATCATGGCATCCAGTTCCATCACTTCATGGCAAATAGATGGGGAAACAATGGAAACAGTGACAGACTTTATTTTGGGGGGCTCCAAAATCACTGCAGATGGTCACTGGAGCCATGAAATTAAAAGACGCTTGTTCCTTGGAAAAAAAGTTACGACCAACCTAGACAGCTTATTAAAGAGCCAGAGACATTAATTTGCCACCAAAGGTCCATCTAGTCAAAGCTATGGTTTTTCCAGTAGTCATGTATGGATGTGAGAGTTGTATTATAAAGAAACTGAGCACCAAAAAATTGATGCTTTTGAACTGTGGTGTTGGAGAAGACTCTTGAGAGTCCTTTGGACTGCAAAGAAATCCAACCAGTCCATCATAAAGGAAATCAGTCTTTGAATATTCATTGGAAGGACTGATGCTGAAGCTGAAACCCCAATACTTTCGCCACCTGATGCAAAGAACTGACTCATTGGAAAGACTCTGACGCTGGGAAAGATAAAAGGCAGGAGGAAAAGGGGATGACAGAGGATGAGATGGTTGGATAGCATCACCGACTCAATGGACATGAGTTTGAGTAAACTCTGGGAGTTGGTGATGGACAGGGAGGCCTGGTGTGCTGCAGTCCATGAGGTCACAAAGAGTTGGACACAACTGAACGACTGAACTGAGCTGAACTGAACTGAACTGAAATCAACCTTGCACTCCAGAGATAAATGCTGCTTGATCACAATGTATTATCACTTCACATTATTGGAATCAATTTCCAAACTTTTGTTTAGGATTTCTGAATCTATGCTCATGAAGAATATTGGTCTATAGTTTTCTTGTACTATCTTTGATTTCAATCAGGGTCATTCCGGCCTCTCAGGGAAGAAATCCCCAGTATCCATTTTCTGGAAGAGTTTATATAAAATCATTATTATTTCTTCCTTAAATGTTTGATAGAATTCACTGGTGAAACCAATGGGGACCAGACTTTTCTCTGTAGCAATGTTTTTAACTGCAAACTAATTTCTTTGTTATAGAACCATTCAAGTAATTTATTTCTTTTTGGGTGAACTTTGTGCCTTTCAAGAATTTTGTCCATTCATCTAAGTCAGAGGGTCCCATAACTTAAACATGGGAAGTATTACCCATGGGGCAGTATTACTCCCTCTTCACCTGTGGGCCATTTAATAATATCTAGATATATTCTTTTGTTTGTTACAGATGGGAGGCAGGATATGGTACTATTAAGATCTAGTAAGGAGAAGCCATGGCAAGCAACCCCAGTACTCTTGCCTTGAAAATCCCATGGATGGAGGAGCCTGGTAGGCTGCAGTCCATGGGGTCGCTAAAGGTCGGACACGACTGAGAGACTTCACTTTCACTTTTCACTTTCACACATTGGAGAAGGAAATGGCAACCCACTCCAGTGTTCTTGCCTGGAGAATCCCAGGGACGGGGGAGCCTGGTGGGCTTCCGTCTATGGGGTCATACAGAGTCGGACACGACTGAAGTGAGTTAGCAGCAGCAGCAGCAGCAAGGAGAAGCTAGGGAGGCTGCTAAATATTCTCTGACCTACAGAACAGCCTTCTCTATAGAGAATTATCTGGTCCCAAATGTCACTTTTTTTGAGGTTGAGTATTCTTGCCTGGAGAATTCCAAGGATGGCGGAGCCTGGTGGGCTACCGTCTATGGGGTTGCACAGAGTCAAACATGACTGAAGCGACTTAGAAAAAAAAATAATAATACTTGATCTACATTACTGAATTTATTGGCATAAAGTTGTTAATAATACTTCTTCACTATTTTTTAAAATATCTTTAGGGTCTGTGATGCTATTCTCTAACTCCTGATACTGCTAAGTTTGCCTTCTCCTTTTCCCTTTGATCTATTGTGATAGAAGTTTATCAATTTGATGCTCAAATCTCCACCATAACATTCTCACCAAGTTTATGCTCTGAATAAAAATCAAAAGTGATGAAAAATTTACTGGAAATGGTTATTTCAGTTTATATAGATTTTAGTTTATTCTCAGAAATAATATATCTTTCTGGCATGTGCTTGTTGGCTCTAATTCTACCTTCTGGGAAGCCACAGATTTTCTGATGAAAACCCCTTAAAGATATCTGAAGACATGTTCTTGCCCTAAATCTTGTCTTCTCTTAGTAAACCACTTAATTGTTCAATGTTTTTGATAGCAAGTGCATTTATTGATTAGTTATTGACTCAAAGCTATTGAATAAACATTGATTTCTTTAAAAAGGACACTCAATACTAAATACTGTCTTGTGTTTTAATTCTTCTCTACTTAAGTCCAAGAAATGAGTTGTCATCATTCTTGTGAATTATGGGTATTATGTTTATATTCTGAGCATAGTATTAGCATGATGTTTGCTGTCATTGTTGATAACATTTAAAAATGTGTGAAAGTACCTATAATTATTCAAGCTAATTTAAAGTCAGTTTGGAGCAATCATAGTCTCCCATGATCTCTCACGTGAATATTGTAAACCTCTGCCAATTTCAAAGTTCTCACATTCTAAGGAATTCTCCATGCTTAAACCCAGATTAGGGGGTATCGTATTTACTACTTTAAAATGTCAATAGGTAGTGGCCCATTTATGTTAAGATAAGCGGTTTCAGTTGAGCAAAATCCAGTTCCTCAATAAGGCATTTGAAGGCTCTTCTGTATGTGATACTGACTATACCATCTTGCCTTCTCTGGTCACTTCCTTTCCTACCTCCCTAGAGCAGATGATCTATTCCTATCAAGGCTGCTTGCCTGATAACAGTTCTCCTTGTTTATTCTCAAATATTTCTCACCAATTCTCCACCCCTGGTAAACTCCTACTCTCTCTTCATATCTCTCTCAAATGTCACCTATCTTCTGAAATCCTCCTAGCCTTTCTCCTGTCTCAGGCCTCCTGAAGAGTGATTTTCAATCGGAGCCCCATATTAGAATCACCTGGAGAGGTTTTTAAAAATACCAGTGTCTAGACTAGTTAAGTTGGAGTACTGTCTGGTGCCTCATAGCTACTTAATGAATACTTTAAAGCAAGAACTTCCAGATGTTCAAGCAGGGTTTAGAAAAGGCAGAGGAACCAGAGATCAAATTGCCAACATCCGCTGGATCATGGAAAAAGCAAGAGAGTTCCAGAAAAACATCTATTTCTGCTTCATTGACTATGCCAAAGCCTTTGACTGTGTGGATCACAACAAACTGTGGAAAATTCTGAAAGAGATGGGAATACCAGACCACCTGACCTGCCTCTTGAGAAACCTGTATGCAGGTCAGGAAGCAACAGCTAGACTGGACATGGAACAATGGACTGGTTCCAAATAGGAAAAGGAGTACGTTAAGGTTGTATATTGTCACCCTGCTTATTTAACTTATATGCAGAGTACATCATGAGGAATGCTGGGCTGGAAGAAGCACAAGCTGGAATCAAGATCGCCGGGAGAAATATCAATAACCTCAGATATGCAGATGACACCACCCTTATGGCAGAAAGTGAAGAGGAACTCAAAAGCCTCTTGATGAAAGTGAAAGAGGAGAGTGAAAAAGTTGGCTTGAAGCTCAACATTCAGAAAACAAAGATCATGTCATCTGGTCCCATCACTTCATGGGAAATAGACGGGGAAACAGTAGAAACAGTGTCAGAATTTATTTTTTTGGGCTCCAAAATCACTGCAGATGCTGATTGCAGCCATGAAATTAAAAGACGTTTACTCCTTTGAAGGAAAGTTATGACCAACCTAGATAGCATATTAAAAAGCAGAGACATTACTTTGCCAACCTAGATCCGTCTAGTCAAGGCTATGGTTTTTCCAGTGGTCATGTATGGATGTGAGACTTGGACTGGGAAGAAAGCTGATCGCCGAAGAATTGATGCTTTTGAACTGTGGTGCTGGAGAAGACTCTTGAGAGTCCCTTGGACTGCAAGGAGATCCAACCAGTCCATTCTAAAGGAGATCAATCCTGGGTGTTCATTGGAAGGACTGATGCTAAAGCTGAAGCTCCAATACTTTGGCCACCTCATGCGACGAGCTGACTCACTGGAAAAGACTCTGATGCTGGGAGGGATTGGGGGAAGGAGGAGAAGGGGATGACAGAAAATGAGATGGCTGGATGGCATCACCGACTCGATGGACATGAGTTTGAGTGAACTCCGGGAGTTGGTGATGGACAGGGAGGCCTGGCGTGCTGTGATTCACGGGGTCGCAAAGAGTCGGACACGACTGAGCGACTGAACTGAACTGAACTGAACCTATTCAATGAAATAGATAAGAAAAGATAATAATAAAATGTATCATCAGAACATGGAAAATAGTTTTAATATGCATTGTAAATTTATTTCTGACTGTAAGGGCTGTTACTGGTAGTAAGATAATATTATTTATTCAGTTGAATGATATTACTACATGGAGGTTTGATTAATCATGATAAAGCATTTCATTCACATGTCATGTTAACTAAAAGATCGGAGTCATTGGGATAGATATCTTAGATAACAATGTTTTCATTTGTAGGAAATAAATAAATGAGGATTTTGGAAGGACAGTTTAATTGCAAAGTAAAAATAAAATCTTTTTCTCATGCTCTCCAAAAAGTAATTTACCTAAAGAGGAAAATAAAAGTATTACTTAGATAAAATTGGTATATTAGAAAAATATTTTTAAAGTTTTGGCTATCTAGTGCAACATGTGGGATCTTAGTTCCTTGACCAGGGATCAAACCTGTGTCCTGTGCATTGTAAGTGCAAATTTTAACAACTGTACTATCAGGGAAGCCCCAAAATGCATATATTTTAGATCTTTGCTATCTCTATTACTCTAATAATCATTTGAAAATGTAGTATTAATTACTGTTATGCCTAATCAGATCAGGGATACGTGTTGACAGGTTTACTGATCTGGTGATGTGTAAGAACTGTCCGAGAAGTGCCTCCACTATGATGTTTACTTAGACCTCGGTGTGGCTCACGGTTCATATACTGGGATTTCAAAGGAGCCAGAAGTGCTGACAAGGGATATGTTATCACCCCGCATCCTTCACAGAGCTTTCCCTTCTCTTCCTTGAGAAGCAGTTTTTCCTTAGAGTTCCTACAGCAGGGATCCAAGTGACAGTCATATTACAGAAAGTGAAAGTGTTAGTTGCTCATCTGTGTCTGACTCTTTGCGACCCCATGGTTTGTCCATGGGCTTCTCCAGGCAAGAATAATGGAGTGGGTTACCATTCCCTTCTCCAGGGGGATCTTCCTGACTTGGCATATCACCAAGGCTTAGACGAAAAAAGGCCAGGAGAGGAATTTGCTGCAACCAGGGCATCAATATATCTGGCTGGTTTGAACAGAGATGACTGGTCAGAGAGTATTGCTTCAAATTTGTCCACTCTTTAGATTGAAACTGAAGAAGACATTAGACTCTGTATAGTCTAACAAACCTTGAATTAAACTTTAGGATATAGGTCCTGTTTCCCTTGTTACTGACTCTAGACCAGTGAACTGGAAGCGAGTTACTTCTTTTCATGTAGATTAGACAAGAAAGATGAAGAGATGGAGGGCCTATGAGAAATAGATGTGAATGTTGCATATGACTCTTCTGTTTTTAAATGTTTCTAACAAATTAGTTAAGGGTTGGATGTAATTTAATGCAAATGAATGGATGACAGGTCAGTGGGATGGGCAACAGAAAAGAGGGGTGTATTGGTTCAAGGGGGGAAGGGTAGTTCTTTGTCTCCTTATCAGTACTTTTAATTTAAGAAATTAGATGTCTTCATTGCCCATGGAGAGTACTGCTCTTCTGTTATGTATCAAGCTAATAAAAATCACTGGGAGAATTAATACAGAGTATGAATTAAAATGCAGGGCTAAGCTGTTATTTTTTAAAAGTGCCACTTGCATTATGCATCACTTTGCATATAACCAATTCAATCTTAATGGTAACAATCCCAGCTTAAAGGAAATCATATCATTGGAACTAAGGCTAGTGAGAATTTATGAAGAAATTAAACATATGTCAGTAGCAGAGTCTGACACAACTGAGCAACTAAGCATAGCACACACAGTGCAGTATTACAATATGTAGATCCTTAAGAAATAAAACATAATTATTCTCAGGTCTTCAAATATTTTTGATCTGCCTAAATAGAAAAATACCAATACTATTATTTGACCATACTTTAAAAGATTATTAACATTTATTGATACTATTATTTATTGTACTGACTTTAAATATAAAGTTCCATATACATTAAACCTCAACTGCAACATATGGTGTAAGTATGGATGTGATATACAGATCAAATGAGAAAGTGAAAGTGTTAGTCACTCAGTTGTGCCTGACTCTTTGCAACCCCATGGACTGTAGCCAACCAGGCTTCTCTGTCCATGGAATTCTCCAGGCAAAAATACTGCAGTAGGTTGCCATTTCCTTCTCCATGGGATCTTACCAAGCCAGGGATTGAAACTGGATCTCTCATATAGCAGGCACATTCTTTACCATCTGAGCCAGCAGGGAAGCCCATAGATCATATACATATGGTATCTATGTAAATATCACAGGGTACTCTCTTTACAGGAATATTCTATATGCCATATTAACAAATATTTATGTATGTATATCTCTCTATCTATCTATATAGATAAAGTAATATTGAGGATATTTATGAATTCTAAAACCAGTATTATATTTTTATCTAAATTTCATGCCTTTGCAAAACAAACACTAATAAATACAAAAGTTCATATAGATCTATTTTAGAAGATTTACAATATTAGAAAAATATGTTCTGACCAGCAACTGTATTTTATACATAAGAAATTGTTGGTTTTGTCCTGAAAAGTAAAATTTATTTCAGCAAAATTTATTTGAGCTACACTATAGCTCATCAGAAAAACACCTAAACATCGACATGCAACAGTTTATTTTCTAATACAATTTAAGTGAAATTTGGGTGATATAAAAATGAGAATTTTCTTTTTCTCGATCTTATTGGGATATCTAAACCAATGTGGTCTACTGAAAGACAATCTGCTCACAGATTTGGGGCAGGCTGGAAGAGAGAGTTGATTTTATTTTTCTATCCATACCCTCTCAATGGTGAATATATTCTCAAAATTTTAAAAATCTACTTATGAACATTGATTAAGCACTTTGGTACCAACATAAAACAATCCTAATAGTACCAAAGTATGGCCTAGAGTGTTTCTTCTAAGCCAGTCTAAACTTATGTATATGAGCCATCCTTAGGAGGAAAATGTATGTATTTCTTTTAGAAGCAGAAGGAAGAAAGTCATAGCACAGTCTCTGTGAATGAAATGAGCCTTCTGGATAAATTCAGAATATTCCCTAATATTCTGAACTATCCCAAGGAAATCAAATAAATCATTTCAAAAACAATGCCCTCACAATCAGGTATCACTTTGTCTCTTTCTGATTATATCTGACATGTAAACTGCACCTGTGAATACTTTTCCTCAAAATTTCAGAAATTCTCTTTTTATGTAAATTCCTTGATTATGACTGGAAATAACTGGTACAATATCCAGCAGTGTTGAACCAAGAGCAGGTGGAGAATAATTACCTGGAGCTTCATCCTGAAAAAATTAAGAGGTGACAAAGAGTTGAGCTAGGGACACAGAACATTATACTTTATAATTCTCTGAGGTTTACTTCATGATTCCGTTTAAAAGACTTCACCTTGAAGTTTTACTGTCTAAATAATACTTAACTTCTTAGAGATGATTCAGCGACAGAGTAAGATTCAGAGTAGAGCACAGCCACATAATAATTAAAATCGACATAGCACACAACTTAGGGTACATAACTGACAAGCTATTTTCATTTTTCTTAGGGAAGAAAGTGCCTACTTGCTGAGAATACATTACTTCAGTGTTTCTGATGCCATTATTGAAATACTAACCTCCTATACTTGAAGAGTCCTTCAAAAAAAAAAAAAAAACTCTCACACAGTACTTTATTTCCTCTACTAAATATAATAGAAATTTAATTTTAGATATAGTCCTCCCCAGGTTAATTTAAAAACCAGTCAGTTTTCATCTCAAGAAAGTCCTAGATTTTCTAAATTTATCATACAATTTTTTTTAACTAGGCTGTATTTGATGCCCATATTAAATTGCCTTGGTATGTTATCATTTAATTAACTCATAAGTATACTCTGTATCACGCTGTCCTTTAAAGGCCAGAAAACCATACAGCTTGCTGGATTTGTATACTATGCTTTCTGAAGGCTCTAGAATCATTTAAACAGCATTCATGATCCCTTCAGCTATTGTGAGCTTTTATAAAAAAATAAAGGAATGCAAAGTTAAGTTTAAATAAACTTACTACAGGTAGCTCAAGTGGTGAAGAATCCAGCTGCTAGTGTAAGAGACACAGGAGATACAGCTTCTATCCCTGGGTCGGGACGACCCCCTGGAGAAAGGAATGGCAACTGACTCCAGTACTCTTGCCTGGAAACTCCCATGGACAGAGGAGCCTGGCAGGCAACAGTCCCTAGGGTTGCAAAGTCGGACAGACTTAGTGATGGAGTACAGTTCAGTTCAGTTCAGTTCAGTCGCTCAGTCGTGTCCGACTCTCCGCGACCCCATGAATTACAGCACGCCAGGCCTCCCTGTCCATCACCACACATATTAAAGAATGCACAGTAAAACCCCCAAGATATTGGACTGCTTTTAAGTCACAGTATTTGTTTTCTCTCATTTTCATCACATCTTCATTTTCCACAAGTACGTCACTCTTATCTTTAAACAAATGCCTTTGCACTGAATGCCAGAAACCAACTAAAAATTGAATACAGCTGCATGTAAACATTGTCCCCAAATGCTATGCAGTACAAAGCAAGTGCTTAACTTTTTGCCTAGGTTCACCTCCCACCATCAGTCCAAGGCCTGCCGCAGCCTGAACAAATGCCTTAGGAGACAAGCAGTATACTTTTCTAGAATCCTAGAAGCTGTGAGGGGGCACATGATTTCCATACTGTGGTAACGCACAGAGTTTTGAATCTTTCTTTCACACACTGAAGCTGGTCTTGAAATAATTGGGGCCAAGCTGCTTAGATCAGCAAATATCCAACATTAGTGCTAAATCAGGACACAAAACATAACACTGAATGTCCATTAAGTGGTTTAGCACCAACATAATGCAATCCTAATGGTACTGAAATATGGCCTTGAGCACTACTTCTAAGTAAATCAAAACCCTTGGATATGAGCCATCCTTAGGAGGAAAAAAAATGTATATTTCTTTTAGAAGCAGAAGAAACAAAAACATTGCATGATCAGTGAACAAAATGAGCCTCCTTGATAAATCTGGAATATTTATGAATATTTTGAAATATCCCAAGTTAGTAAAAGACATCATTTTAAAGACAATGCCCTGGAAATTAGATAACACACTTTGCGCTTTCTGACTCTGACACATAAGCTGCAGCTGTGGATTTTTTTTTTCTCATAACTTAGAAATTATCTTTTGATATAAATGGAAAGTTTTGTTTTGTTTTCTAAATCAAGGAGTCACCTGCTTGGGTAGATCACTAAAACCTAGAATTACAAAAAAAAACTATACACCAAATAGAACAAGAAAGTTATCTTCAACAATTATACCTTTTATTATCAGAGTAACCATCACAGAGAATTCCAAGTTATCTAAAGTAAGCAAATTATGGCCACTTTTTGAACTATGACAGCAGAGTTGAATATCTGTGACAGAGATTCTATGACTTGCAAAGCCTAAATATTTACTGTCAGGCCCTTTGCAGGAAAAGTTTGCCAACCCCTGACCTAAAAGATTTGGAACTAGGCAAGATATCTGACCTTTGTTTGAGAAAATGATTCAAACCTGAATACCCAAGGGGATTTGTCTGTTTTGTACAGAAATGTAATGACTGAAAAATAGAAAATGTGGTGCTCCCATATTAGAGTGCTATAGCTAATCTCACGGGGGACCAGATGGTTCGGGTGAGGTCTGCACCATGTCATCACAATGTGTAGGAGCTTCTGTGTGGAACATTGCAGCTTCAGCAGCTTCTGTGGACAGTGGGTGCTTTATCATGACACCACCTAGCAAAGCCTGTGTATCTTGATAGGGAAATAGGGCTGAGTGATTAAGAATTGAGGCTCAAGAGCTAGATGGATCAAGTCCCACCTCCACCACCAATCATCCATTAGGTGAGTTGACCTTCTGAACCTTAGTTTCTCCATGTCCAAAATGAGGATATTAAAAACAATAGGACTTACTTCACCGGGTTGCTTCAAGGATTAGATACATTTAAGTGTGTGAAGTGCTTAAAAGTGTCTGGCATGTGACAAATGCACAGTGAACAGTAGCTAACACTGTCTTCTCAACTCAAAGCTTTGGGAGAGCCGAGATGCAAGGATGAAGGATGTGCGGCTCTAAATTAGCATAGGATTCAGAGTTCTGAGAAAATGTGTGTGAGTTCTACTGGCTTCAAAGCCATAGATACTGCTAGAACTACCATGCTTAATTGCCAACATTATAATCAAAATAAATTCTAAGTTTCTGTCTAATGTTACTGAGTATAAACATGCATTTCCTCCATCTACCTTTAGGAATCCCAGATTGAGAACTCCTGATTTAGGGGAAAAAATGGATTTAGAGATGGTGAGTAGCAAAAACAAGACGAGGAGCTGACTGTGGCTCAGATCATGAACTCCTTATTGCCAAATTCAGACTTAAATTGAAGAAAGTAGGGAAAACCACTAGACCATTCAGATAAGACCTAAATCAAATCCCTTATGATTATACAGGGGAAGTGAGAAATAGACTTAAGGGACTAGATCTGATAGATAGAGTGCCTGATGAACTGGATGGAGGTTCGTGACATTGTACAGGAGACAGGGACCAAGACCATCCCCATGGAAAAGAAATGCAAAAGAGCGAAATGGCTGTCTGAGGAGGCCTTACAAATAGCTGTGAAAAGAAGAGAAGCGAAAAGTAAAGGAGAAAAGGAAAGATATAAGCATCTGAATGCAGAGTTCCAAAGAATAACAAGGAGAGATAAGAAAGCCTTCCTCAGTGATCAATGCAAAGAAATAGAGGAAAACAACAGAATAGGAAAAACAAGAGATCTCTTCAAGAAAATCAGAGATTTCAAGGGAACATTTCATGCAAAGATGGGCTCGATAAAGGACAGAAATGGTATGGACCTAACAGAAGCAGAAGATATTAAGAAGAGGTGGCAAGAATACACAGAAGAACTGTACAAAAAAGATCTTCACGACCAAGATAATCACGATAATGTGATCACTGACCTAGAGCCAGACATCTTGGAAAGTGAAGTCAAGTGGGCTTTAGAAAGCATCACTACGAACAAAGCTAGTGGAGGTGATGGAATTCCAGTTGAGCTATTTCAAATCTTGAAAGATGATGCTGTGAAAGTGCTGTACTCAATATGCCAGCAAATTTGGAAAACTCAGCAGTGGCCACAGGACTGGAAAAGGTCAGTCTTCATTCCAATCCCAAAGAAAGGCAATGCCAAAGAATGCTCAGACTACCGCACAATTGCACTCATCTCACACGCTAGTAAAGTCATGCTCAAAATTCTCCAAGCCAGGCTTCAGCAATATGTGAACCGTGAACTCCCAGATGTTCAACCTGGTTTTAGAAAAGGCAGAGGCACCAGAGATCAAATTGCCAACATCTGCTGGATCATGGAGAAAGCAAGAGAGTTCCAGAAAAACATCTATTTCTGCTTCATTGACTATGCCAAAGCCTTTGACTGTGTGGATCACAATAAACTGTGGAACATTTTGAAAGAGATGGGAATACCAGACCACCTGACCTGTCTCTTGAGAAACCTGTATGCAGGTCAGGAAGCAACAGTCAGAACTGTACATGGAACAACAGACTGGTTCCAAATAGGAAAAGGAGTGTGTCAAGGCTGTATATTGTCACCTTGCTTATTTAACTTATATGCAGAGTACATCATGAGGAACGCTGGGCTGGAAGAAGCACAAGCTGGAATCAAGATTGCTGGGAGAAATATCAATAACCTCAGATATGCAGATGACACTGCCCTTATGGCAGAAAGTGAAGAGGAACTCAAAAGCCTCTTGATGAAAGTGAAAGAGGAGAGTGAAAAGGTTGGCTTGAAGCTCAACATTCAGAAAACAAAGATCATGGCATCTGGTCCCATCACTTCTTGGGAAATAGATGGAAAAACAGTGGAAACAGTGTCAGACTTTATTTTTTGGGGCTCCAAAATCACTGCGGATGCTGATTGCAGCCATGAAATTAAAAGACGCTTACTCCTTGGAAGGAAAGTTATGACCAACCTTGATAGTATATCAAAAAGCAGAGACATTACTTTGCCAACAAAGGTCCATCTAGTCAAGGCTATGGTTTTTCCTGTGGTCATGTATGGATGTGAGAGTTGGACTGGAAAGAAAGCTGATCGCTGAAGAATTGATGATTTTGAACTGTGGTGCTGGAGAAGACTCTTGAGAGTCCCTTGGACTGCAAGGAGATCCAACCAGTCCATTCTAAAGGAGATCAATCCTGGATGTTCATTGGAAGGACTGATGCTAAAGCTGAAACTGCAATACTTTGGCCACCTCATGCGTCGAGTTGACTCACTGGAAAAGACTCTGATGCTAGGAGGGATTGGGGGTGGGAGGAGACGGGAATGACAGAGAATAAGATGGCTGGATGGCATCACCGACTCGATGGACATGAGTTTGAGTGAACTCCGGGAGTTGGTGATGGACAGGGAGGCCTGGCGTGCTGTGATTCATGGGGTCACGGAGAGTCGGACATGACTGAGAGACTGAACTGAACTGAACTGAAGTGAAGTTGCTCAGTCATGTCCAACTCTTTGCGACCCCATGAACTGTAGCCTACCAGGGTCCTCTATCCATGGGATTGTCCAGGCAAGATTAGTGGAGTGGGTTGCCATTTCCTTCTCCAGGGTATCTTCCCAACCCAGGGTTCGAACTCTGGGTCTCCCATATTGCAGGCAGACACTTTACCATCTGAGCCACCAGGGAAAGCCATGGTCAACTGGTAGTCATGACAAAGATATCTTTCAGCTGAAATCATAAAGGAGCATTAGAACAATTATTTGTTTATAAATGCTCCTCCACCGTCCATTAAAGACATGTATTTCCTTTCTGGAAAATTTCCTAACAGCTTGGGAGAGTACTCACTGGGTACTCAAAGTGAGGGTGTTATGGACCCTGGCCAAGATCCTCCCATGAGACAGATGAGAAAGGTTGTCAGTGCCTCCTACTTGCAGACTGAATTCTGGAGACTTGCAACCTCAACCGAATCAATGGGAAAGTAACTGCTGAGGGGTCTAATCCTGAGTCACCCAGCTAAAGTTTGAAAGTGGTTGTTAATTTTCCCTCCCTGTTTTCTAAAGCATTCAATAGATTGCTGACTGGCCACAATCAGGGCACTGTGCCTTTTTGATTATTACATGTAAATTAATTTACTGAAAGAAGAAAGCACAAGCATTTAGTAGGACATGGTTGTTCTATCTTGACAGCATTTTAGTTATGGCTTCAAGAGTAATTACTGAAATAAATCATCGATAGGTGGTGGCAATATTGATTTTGTGTCAGCACCTGGGTAAACTATAACCCCGTCTGGGTCTGGAGCAATGTGCATTGTCTTTTGAGCTTTATTTATTTATTTATTTTTGAATTGCTGTCCACAAAAAGGCTTTAGCCTCCACACGAAACTGCCTACTGAGCTGCTTTTCCCAGGAAATCTCACTGCCCAAATCCCCTTTCCCTCTCCAGTTCTCACCCTGAATAGTCTCCTTGGACCATTTTACTGCACTGTCTTAACTAGTGTGAAATGCTAATATGGATGGCTGTGATTTTCCAACAAAGCACAAGGAAAATGTGATTACTGGTCACAGGGTTTTATATTAGCACTTGCTTCTGCTAATTTAAAAACAGGTTGGACAGCAGGAAAACCAATTTCCTCCCCTAACATTAGTTTGTTCTGCTGGCCTTTGTTTAATAAATATCCTCTGAGCCCAAAATAATGTGAGTAGGAGAAAAGAGACCTGAGTTCTCCTATTAAATAAAAACTGGAAATCTAGTCTGATTTAATATTGTGGAAGACCACTTTGAACTTGATCTGCAAACCAAAATAAAACAACTTTCATGGCTTTATTTATGTTTTTCTCTGACTGGCTCAGATAGAAAATCTTTGATGTTTTAAGTTTATTAAAGGTGAGTCAGGTAACTCTGAATAGCAGGGCACTGAATCAGGATAATCTGACCTTAAATAAACTCAGATTAAATAGTTTTTGTTTCATACCAAGAAATGCTCCTTTGGATGATAACAGAAAGCAGATAAAGAAACAAAGCACATGAACTGAAGCTTCTCTATCTGAAAAATCACAAATCTCTGTCTCTTTTAGTTGTCTCTTAAATTTTGAAAAGCATGAGCTATATGTAGATGCTAGAAAAAGAACTCTTCCCATTCCTCTTTAATTGTGCTATATATTTTGAATAAACATTTTTGACTTTTTTAGTTTAAAATCCAGACTCCATTTCCATTTTTTCCATCTATTATTTTGCCTCTTTTGAATCATATGTTTATGGTGGTGCTGGTTTAGTCACTAAGTCGTGACCCCATAGACAGAGGAGCTACAGTCCATGGGATTCTCCAGGCAAGAATACTGGAGTGGGTTGCCATTTCCTTCTCCAGGGGATCTTCCCAACCCAGGAATCGAACCCGGGTCCCCTGCATTGTAGGCAAATTCTTTACCAACTCAACTACAAGGGAAGCTCATATGTTTACACATATGTATTAATGAGTTCCCCCTCTTCATAGCTCTACGCCCCAACCCCAGGTCAGTCATCAACCATGCCTTCTCTTCACTTCACCTTGCATTTGCTTCTGCTTATCTCCAAGATTTTCAGATCATCAAAGAAAATTTATAATACATACTGACAATGACACTATGTTGGCATTTGTATTCTACTCTGTATTTACTAAACTGTCATTAGTTCATTTGAGAGAGGTATCAGCTGTATTTTACCAGTTAGGAAACTGAGCTTCAAGGAATTGAGTTATCTCTCCAAGGTGACGTGTTTCCTAAACAGAAGAGATAGTACTTGGATTTTTGTTTTCTATATCATATCCTTCACTCTTCCACTACTACAAGTCAAGTTTCATTGATTACAAACATTTTCCAAGTTTAAACTCTTGCTCTTTCCCATTGAGTTTCTTTTCTTCCTCTGTCTATATCCTCTGCTTTTCTTCCCAAGTTTAAACGTCTATGTTTGATTTGCCAGGAATATACCTGCTTCTAACAGATAAAGTCCCCATACATGCATTTTTGAACCCCTGCCCAGAATAAGTTTTGAAGAACGATTGCCATGGATGTTCTATGTAACCACACCTTGAAGATTTTATATATTTTACCTGAGCACAGTATCTTGCACATAGAAAACATTCAATAAAGGTTTTTAGAATGAATCTGTGAGTATACATTAGAACTCTCTGACATGCCATTAAAACAATCCCAAGCCTTCTCTAGGGGGGTGTCAGGCTAATGTAAATGTGAGCAGAAAACTCAGCAAATGTCAAAAGGCTATAAATAATCACTTGGTTTATCAGTACGGGGAATTTACATATACAGACATTTTCTTTGATGAATGCTATACCTCATAATGAAAAGGAACATCTATTTAGAAAAATTAAATATACAGTGAAAAAACATGGGCTTTGAATCAAAGGCTGACTCCTATTCTCAACTTGGCCACTTCCCTTAGACAAATTAATGACTACTCCAGAGTTCTAGTTTCTTCATGTTAAAACAGTCTTAATAACAACTCCCTCACATGATTATCATGAGGGTCAGATGAGATAATGTTTGAATAGTGCCTTTTGACACAGAACAGTAACATGATAAATGTCACTTCTGTCATTTTTCTCCTAAGTCATGAGTGTCACATTCAAGTGTGACTTTTTAAGAATTGATAGACTACTGGATTGATCCAGATATCAAATTCTTTATAAGCATATTATAAATATGGAGGCTTTGAAAAGTGTCATTTTAAAGATTTTGAGGGAGACACAGATGCCTCAAGCTCTGATCTGGGCAGAAACAGGACTCTGCCCAACTGGAATCTTGTGACATGTGTTCCTTCATCAAGATCCTAAGTGAGGTTCTTGAGACAATGAACAAGAGAATGCGATGGTTCTTTTTATCAGGAATTCAGTTTGGAGGGGTGAGGGACACATATATGAGCACAGAGATGCAATTGAGTAGACAAGTAGTCATATAGAAGTGTGGGCCCAGTGGCAGAGTTCATAGGTAGAAAGAAGCCACTGAGCTTGGGATAATGATAGATGCTGTCTCAGAGGTTAGAACATTCAAGCTACTCCAGAAATTCATTTAGACTTTTTTATACTTGCTAAAAATGTGGGAGATGAGTATCAGTGTGATTTTTTTCTAGACTCCAGGATGTCTTTGCCTTTGACCTTGAAAAAGAACTGCTGCTCATTTTCCTTATTCACACCAAGTGAATATGGCTTACAAGTCAGACCTAGTTTAATGAAGTTTACTCTTCAACCCTGAGCCTAGATAAACCTCATCTACCTGTCATCTACCCCTGAGATATGCCAACTCAGAGACCTTAGCACAAATCCAGGGCTGGGAAATTCTCACTCCTCCAGAGTCAGGCTGATTGAACTAAGTCAGGAAAATCGCATCAAGGAACAGGAAGTTGAGAGGTGACAGCTGTTGCTTAATGATGATACTAGAAACAATAATAAAAGGAGGAGGAGATAATTCTTATGCCTACTATGTCTTAGGTAATATTCTATGGGCACTTAAATACACACCGTTGTTTAAAATTTTACAACACCATGAAACAAGCATTATAACCCCCATTTTACAGGTAAGAAAACTTGATTCAAAGACAGGGCCAAGAATTGATCCAGAATTCTCTGTGATTATTTCAAGATCCCTGTGCTCAGATCTAAATCATGTTATGTTTTGACACTAGGTTCTTACTCAACCTCCAATTCTTCATTTTGCATTTTTATTTTCTAGTATTTTTCATAATATTTCAATGGCCAATTCATGTTTTTCTCAACAGGTCTGTAGTTTTGAAGCTTTATTTTTCCACACTTTTCAAAATGTATTTGTAGAAAGCCTCTAGTCATGAAAATCTCTCTTTCAAGGTCCTCAGTACTTGAGAATCCTAAATTCCTTTTGAATCTGTTGAGTGAAGCAAGCACTACCTATACATGTTCCTTTAACGTGATACACGTTTTGATAATTAAATATCCCATATTGACGGTGAATCACTATACCATGAGCATCTGGAAGGCAATGACTGTAAGAAAAGAAAGCAAGAAAGAAGGAAGAGGCACAGGAGTTCTTCCCCTCTGGTTCCTCTTCTGATAGTCTAATTTCCCCCTGTGTTTAGAGACTTCATTAACTCAATATTTGAGTCAAATATTTTAGTTTTCAGCATGGTCTTCCCCTTGATATATTTTCCACTGCATTCAAAAGCAAACTCTACTCAAAGGGTTAGTCAAACAGGAGAGTATAGACATAGGAGCAATTCTGAGTCAATTAATCAATGATGTTATTATACCAAGGACCCAGTTTATTTCTATCTCTCCACTCTGTTTCCTATAGGGTCGGCTTCATCCTAATGCCTGTTTCCATCATGAAAGCAAAGATGGTTGTAGCAACTCTAAATATCATATCTATGTACTTCATAGTCCAGAATGGGGCATAAGATTTCTTCCAGAAACTTCCTCAGAAGTTTCTAGATTTCTCTTCTATATCTCACTGACCCAAATTGGGTCATAAATCCTTTCTTAAACCAATCTCTATCCAGATGGGCCAAGGGATTCCATGAGCTGACTGGCTTAAGTCTAGACTATCTGAACCAATCATGATAGTGAGGAGAATCAGACTGTTCTGACTGCTTTAGACTAATATCTTCCACTGCTTAGCAAAGTGCCATTTTCCCCAGAAGCCATGAGCTTTGAGTGGAAATACCCAGAAAGGAGTAAAAAGGGAGTGAACACTGTGTGGACCAACAACAACCAACAGTCTCCACTTACATAAAAGAAAATAACGTAACCATCAGAATGTAAGAATATACTTACTGGATTAATTGCTCTTGGCAAAGCTGAAGGGTGAGTCTATCTCTAGAGAGAATATTAACACTCTCAGCCTGTCTATCAGAAGAGAAGAGTATATCCTTTCCATATATGTAGTCCAACTGTTTCAGAAGAACATGTACTCTGTTTTTCTTTTGGGTTCTTTCTAGCAATTGGCAACTGATCTCATTATTTTCAAAGGAGTATTTTAATATAAACTTCACTTTTTTGTTTAAAAGCAAATGTCATTAACTCATTTAAAAAATATTTTTGAACACCTACTAAGTATACCATATTGCTTTAGGTCAATGAAGGGTACACAGAAAAGATGCAGTGACTGTGTTTAAATGACCTACAATCTATGCTTTTAAATAGTAGATTTAAGGCAGGATTGGTGCATGCTTAATAACTACAAAGAACCCAAAACCTCCAGAGGTAGACAGATGATTTCTAATTGTGTACACTAGGCAAGAAGAATTTGGGATGTAATTTTTTTTAACATTTTAATTTTACGATGGAGTATAGCTGATTAACAATGTTGTGATAAATTCAGGTGGGCAGCAAAGGGCCTCAGCCATACATAAACTTGTACCCATTCTCCCCTCAATCTCCTCTCCTCTCCTCTGCTGCCACATAGCATTGAGCAGGTCTCTGTACTTTCCAGTAGGTCCTTACTGGTTATAAATTTCAAATATAACTGTGTGTACAATTTGGTCCCAAACGTCCTAGAAATGGCAATCTTTTTGAATATGCACACTAACCAATTAAAATAATCATCAGGAAATGAGTCTGTTATGGTTGAAGAAATGAGCTGGATGAGAAATTTTGAATTTACCCTTTTTTGAGAATAGCCTATAGAGGAGAATGTATATGAAATACTTACAGTGTATATTAGGCTCCAACTTGGAAAACAGAAACAAATATTTGCATTTATAAAGAGCATATTTGCTGCAAAGATTTGTTTATTATACAGGTAATGAAAGAGCTGAGAAGCCAAACATGGGTAGTAATACAACCTGCAGATAAATTTAGTGGGAAGCCACTGCTACTTAGCAGAGAGGCAAAAGGAGGGTGTGAATTAACCAAAACCCGAGGCCTGCATCAAAATACAGCAAAATCCGTATTCTTAGAGGACCTATTCAGAAGGAACTGGAGCCAAGGAGAAGATGCAGCTCCTTCTGGAGATCTGACCTGAAGCAGTGAAAAGGGGAGGAATATCTCAGCCTCTTCCTTTCCCTCCCCATCTTATGTGAGTGCCCACTTCCCCCCGGACCAACCCTGTCAGAATCCAGCAGATACGGGTGATGCAGGGATCAGCCATTTGTGATATGCAGCTCAGAATAAAGTTGAGGAATGGAAGTCAGAGTAAACAGACCCAGGAATGGCACACTTAGAAAATGCAAGGAGTGCTACTAAGTCTCTGCCAATGATGTCCTGTCTAATAGGTGAGGCCACCTGGTGGATCTAAACAGGCTTAAATGAAGGCAGAGGCGGCTCATCATGTGTGGACACTGCATGTGTGAACTGGGTTGAAGTTAAGATGACCTGAAGAAAAATGTTCCTCAGTAGTTATTTAAATGAAATAGCAACTGAGAAAACAGATGACTTTTCTGAGAGAACAATGCACCATGGGAGAGCATGGAACCAGAACCAGAAGCCTGATATCTTCTCAAAGAAATCAGATAATAAAATAGTGGTCCAAACACCACAATCATTACATACTGCCATATACACCCTACCTTATGACTTTTCATTTCTTTGTCAAGATATAAATGCATATACTACATACATTTAATTATGTATTTAAAGAGACAGGTTAGCTGAAGTTTCCACATCAGAGTTTTCCACTGGATCAAACCAATGATGACGTTTCTCAGAGCAGGATCTCAGAACCCCCAAACAGTTTTTCTAGCACAGCAAGTCAGCACAAGATTTCTGCTCTTATTTTTTGATGTTTCTAAAACTGCTGTATTAATTGATATTCCATGTCCATTCATGATTATGATCAAAGACAGTAATGAGTGTATTTCTGAAAACTTAGGATCCCAGTTTGTTTCATAACAAACATCAGTATACACATATTTCTCTATATAAGAAAAAGTCTAATGATGTTAATTTCATCATTTTATCATGTTTCATTCACTATTTTGCACAGTGCATTCCAATTTAGAAACTTAGAACTTTTACAGAGAAGGGTAAATACAATAACAATTGCAATGATAAGCTAAATGGCACTGTAGCATTCCTCATAAGTTTTTAAGTAAAGCTGGATGACCAAGCATAATCCAAAAGACCAAATTGTATTTGTAATTCTGGTGATATTTCATAAAAATGGATACCATCAATATAGTGGTGAGAATGAAACAGGACAATGGCAGATGCTACAGTGTCTGTAAAATTACCCAGGGGAATACAAATGAGTTCACATATCAGTGTCCAAACCCCAACACTCAGCCGTGTGCCTTCTCATCCTTGTATTCACCTAATCACTCAGGCCCCTTCTTTATTTCTTATCAGGCTGGTGATTTTGAGTCTCATCTCCAAAATTAGTCTGTTTCAAAAGATTATTTCAAACAACTATGCTTGCTATAACATCTTCCAGAATGAATGCTGCTTCAAAACAATAACACTCCTTTGGGGGAGAATTGTAACTACCTGATAATAGATCAGTCATATGACTATGACACGCTCCTACTCTCTTCTCAGGTCAGTAACAGGAAGAGAAATTAAGAAGGAGCCTTCTCAATGTGTACTTCATATGCCATAACTCAAGAAATCAAACTCCTATTTATTCATCTCTTTTAGTAGCAGGCATTTGTAAGTTGCCTGAGCTGTGGTTTATAAATTATTTTAAACTCTTATACTGCTGTTCCAAAATATAAATGTATGTGTTAATATTGTAGACTTGGACTCTGCTGCTGATAATACAAGGGGAGTTTAACTAGCTTATAAATGTTAAAATGTAAAAGCAAAGAAAGTCCTGCTATTCATCGTCTCTGCAATATTCAGACATTCATGAAATTGAAAGTTAATGTACCAGGGACTTTCATTATCTGACCCATTCCATCCTATCTATTAGATTCTCAAAGCACTGGAGACAGAGGACCAATATGTCACCAACACAGGACTGGAAAGGTCACAAAAACGAAGCATCAATAAAGCACAACTTCTGAATTAAATTTCACAGTGCTCAGCAGAAAATATGTTCCACAGACTAAGAGTATTGGTAAGAATGGAACTGATAGCTAGACATAACTTAGAAAAGTATTTCTTGATTAAAAAAAAAAAACTATGTTAAAACTATCCATACCTACACAGAAAAATAGATTCTATTTTATATGCCTAAATGCAAAAGAAATAACTCTCCATTGGAACCACAGTAAAGTTTATAATCACTGAACTGACTAGCAAAACAATGCAGTCTTGTTAAATTACTCTTTTTTCTTTCCTTAAGCATTTAATAGAATTTTATATAGGACTTGTAAAGTCAATGTAGTTTTCAATACCTTTCCAATAATGGCATCAAGAGAATACATTAGTTAATTCACCATAGCTTTTGCTAGTTTAGTGTATGAAATATGTAATCTTAATTCACTTAATAAAAATTAATCTACCAAAATCAGTGACTTCTTTTAGCTCTCCAAATTTTGACTAATTCTGAGTACTCAATTATTCAACAAGTATATTTTTAAGATTGCTGTCAGTAATTTAATAGGTGTCAAGAAAATGAAAAGATAAGTATTAAGTGAGGCTTTTCTATAAATCAGCTGCAGATACAGGAATATGTGTAAAAAGATGAAGAGCCAAAGAGCCTAGGCTGTGTAGTGATAGGAGCTCCCAGCAAGAAACAATTGCCAAGGCTTGATGGGACTAGACCATCAACCTGTGGTTCTCCAATGTTAGGATTTCAGTTCCAAAGAATCTGAGGGACTGGCATTAAGTTTCTATTTTTTTAAAAAATTAAAATAACAAGTCTGCTACTTAAAATTACTAGTATTGTACTTCTAAAAAGGACCTTTATTACTAAACTTCCAAGAGAACATTATTTGAGAATAAAAACTATCAAATAACTTGAGTTTAGTGACTAACTCATTACATTACTATCACTTTTTCTTTCATTTTGAGGAAATCTTTTTTACAGACTAGGATTTGAGAGCCTCTAGTTAATTCTAAGGGCTAAATGTATACTTTAATACAGAAGTGATACATGATAGTATCCTGGGCACAAGAGATTATAGTCTAGAGAAAGAAGCCATGTATACTGATGTGATAAAGCAATTAGGTAGTGAAAAGTATTCACTGTGAAACAGACTAGATACCAAAGGATTAATAATTAGGGTGACCAGAGGACTGAGTGATTTTGGTCTGGGATGGGTGGTGATTGAGCTCAAAAGGAGGAGGTGCAGGGACATTTAAGCAAAACGGAAATTTGCATGGCAGGACAGAAAGAATAAAAATAAGTGAGGTTGGTGATCAGGAGACTAGACAGATTACAGGGACAATTTTACACTGTGGAATATTGGGAGAATTTTCCTAAACGCACCCTTGTCAGTAAAATCAATCGGAATTAAGTACACATAAAAAGACAGGGAAATTCACCTTTTTTTTATGGCTTGAGCAAAGAAGGAGACAAATATCAGTGTGGATAATAATATGAGAGAAATTAAGTATGAACACTCATTCTAGTCCCTAATATTTTAAAAGAGAATTTGGTAAGCACTGTGCTTTAAAAAATATAATACTCTTAAAGAAAAATGTTACAGCAAACTTAAACTTATTTTTATATTTAAACTATTTTTATAAGTCACATAGGCATTTGTCAGCAATAATATCTCTTATCCTATACATTACCTTTCCCTGTTCTTCTTGACATGACTATGCTATTTTTTTGTTATCCTTGTTTTTTCTACCATATCACAATTCAACTGAAAATATTCTAGTATTAGAATACTGATTAAACAGTTGAGATTCTACTAAAATAAGAAAGAAATAGAATACAACTTTTTTGAAAATGCAGTATAAGATCATTTCTTCTAGATTTTAATAAGAGATTAAAATCATGGTTCTTTGAAGTAAAGGAAAACACAGCCTGAGGTTCTACCAAAGGAACAGGGTCTTGCTCAAACAGTGAAAATGTTACAGATTGCCTATATGTCTTCCTCTAATAAGTTAAAAAATTTTTGGCTGGAAAATTTCAGTGTGTGCATTCATTAATGGCTGTCATAAGTGACCACCATTCCTTTCCAGAGCACTCTTGTGTACTTTGCTGCTTACAAACACTAAACCATCTGCCAAGTTTCCCTCAAACAGTCTTGGGAATGAAGATCTTGTAAGATATTTTAAAAATAACTTTCTCTGTTTCCCTGAACACACGGCTGCCACATTCCCTAAGCCTCCAGATCTGTTTTAAATTCAACTGGAATCTGAGGATCTTGACAGAAAGGACCCCAGAGAGGGCTTGTCCAATTGACAACAGAGAATCCAATAAGTCTTTTCATCTTCGGCCTCGAGATGTTATGTTGGGAGGAAAAGAAAAAGAGCAAGAGCAAAGGGAATGCTAATAGCTTGAGCAGATTTGGGGTGAAAAGTCTCTTTTTTTGTTGTTTTGTGCCAAACCATTGACATATGCTTGAATTTACTATAAAAAAATTCAAAATTACTAAGTCTGATCGGGGCGGGGGAGAGACACATTGAGAGTTTGCAGTAAGCATACTACATATAGAGTGGATAAACATGGTTCTAGTGTATATCACAGGAGACTATATTCAATAATCTGTAATAAACCATAATGGAAAATAAAAAATAAAAATAAGTGTGATAGTTGTTCAAATAGGGAGAGAAGTCAGAGTTTGACTGCTTTTTCACAGAATTTAGTCTTTGATATATTTATTCCATATTCGATACTTATTTTGTTTTTGAGATGAAAGACCTTATATTCAACTTTTTTTGTGACTTATGGTTGTTATTTAAAGATGAGGTAATTTAGTCAGATCTGGATATTTTAACTTCATCCTGACATGAAAACAAAAAAGGAAGTTTTCTCTACTTCTTCAGGAACCTCTACCCTTTGCCAGAGGGTAAAGCTTTTGTGTTCGGAAGATGTATGTAACTTTGTACTTAAATAATTCCCTGGTAGGAGACTATAGATTTCTTCCAGAAAAGTGCATTGTAAAGGTTAGAAGAGGTAACAATAGGAGGGGAAAAAAAAAAAAGCACCTACCAAGAACCTACCTAACATGGTTCCTGCTACTATTCTCAGTGACTGCTATTAGGGCTTAATTAGATCTCCTTGACAAAATTCATTACAGAAAATCCTGGCTTAGTGAAAAAATAATAAACTCAGCTCATTCATAACCTATTAGCTATTTTGCTGTTAAGGAACTAGAATGATCCCACCTCCTTTTTTTTTTTTTCCCCCTTTTTTCTTATCCAGAAGACCTGAATGAAATTTAACAAGTAGTAAAAAAGGAGAAGGAAATGAAAGCGCAGGGTGTGTGGTGGGGAACAAATCCACGAAGTTCAACAAGCTGCCCTCTTTCATGACCTCATCCTCCACTTAATGAGACAGAAGTGTAAATGGAAAGAGCTTATCGGGAGGGAGAAAGAGACAAACTTCTTTCCATTCTTCCTCTCCAAGCCCCTTGTGACTACTGTAGATTCAGGCCCTTTTATTCTCTCCTATATTAACACATCACCTCTAAACCCAGATCTCTCTGTCTTCACTGTTACAAGCAATCCACTCTTCATCCACTTCTAGAATGAGCCTCCTCAATCCCAAACTTCATTTTGTTCAAATCATGCTTAACTGGAGTCCTATTACTTATGAAATAATAAACCCATTTATAACAGAGCAACCAAAGCCCACCACAACTTGGCATCTATATAGATTGCCAACCTTATTATGCTTCATCATTCCTTTCTGGCACAGCTCACTATACCCAAAGTTCTGGCTGCCCAGGAAGAACCATCTGCAACTCCTTAGAATGAGAACCTCTAAGGCAGTCTTATACATCTGGGCTTTCCACATAAGGCTGCTTTTACCTGAAGTGTCCTCACTCCATCTTCATCCACCTGGGAAACATGCAGAAATCATGGGGCTCTTGGTGCACCGCTGGGAAAAGTTATGCTAGTGACCTATATGTACACACAAAGATTATATAAACATACGCTCATGTTGTTCAGTCACCCAGTCGTGTCCAAATCTTTGACCCCATGAACTGCAGCATTCCAGGCCTCTCTGCCCCTCACCATCTCCCAAAGCTTGCCCAAGTTCACGTTCATTGCATTGCTGAGGCCACCCAATCATCTTTTCCTCTGATGCCCTTTTCTCCTTCTGCTCTCAATCTTTCCCAGCATCAGGGACTTTGCCAGTGAGGTGTCTGTTCACATCAGATGACCACAATACTGGAACTTCAGTTTCAGCATCAGTCCTTACAGTGAATATTAAGTGTTGATCTCCCTTAAGATTGGCTGGTTCGATCTCCTTGCTGCCCAAGGGACTTTCAGGAGTCTTCTCCAGCATCACAGTTTGAAGGTATCAATTCTTTGGCATTCTGCCTTCTTTACAGTCCAGCTGTCACAACCGTATGTGACCACTGGGAAGGCCATAGACTTGACTATATGGACCTTTGTCAACAGAGCAATGTCACTGCTTTTCACTACACTGTTTAGGTTTGTCATCACTTTCTTGCCAAGAAGCAATCGTCTTCTGATTTCATGGCTGTAGTCACTGTCTGCAGTGATTTTGGAGCCCAAGAAGAGGAAAGCTGTCATTATTTCCACCTTTTCCTGTTCTATCTGCCATGCAGTAATGGGGTTGGATGCTATGATCTTAGTTTTCTTAATATTAGTCATAAGTTGGTTCTTTCACTCTCCTCCTTCACCCTAATCAAGAAGTTCTTTGGTTCCTCTTGGCTATCTGCCATTAGAGTGGTATTATCCGCATATCTGAGGTTGTTGATATTTCTCCCACTTTCTTGATTCCAGCTTATAACTCATCCAGCCCAGCATTTCTCATGATGAGTTCAGCATATGGGTTAACAAACAGGGTGACAGCCGATAGCCTTGTTATACTCCTTTCTCGATCTTGAACCAATCAGTCGCTCCATGCAGGGTTCTAACTGTTGCTTCTTGACCCGCATACAGGTTTCTCAGGAGATAGCTGAGATGGTCTGGTATTCTCATCTCTCTAAGAGCTCTCCACAGTCTGTCATGATCCACACAGTCAAAAGCTTTAGCATAGTCAATGAAACAAAGATAGATGTGTTGTTTTTTTTGCTGAAATTCCCTTTCTTTCTCTGAAAGTGAAAGCCGTTCAGTTGTGTCTCTTTGTGACCCCATGGACTATACAGTCCATGGAATTCTCCAGACTAGAATACTAGAGTGGGTAGTCTTTCCCTTTTCCAGGGGATCTTCCCAAACCAGGGATTGAACCTGGGTCTCCTGTATTGCAGGCAGATTTTGTACCAGCTGAGCCACAAGGGAGACCCAAGAATACTAGAGTGGGTAGCCTATCCCTTCTCCAGCAGATCTTCCTGACCCAGGAAGCAAACAGGGGTCTCTTGCATTGCCAGTGGATTCTTTACCAATTGAGCTATCAGGGAAGCTTTCTCTATAATCTAGCAAATGTTGGCAATTTGATCTGTAGTTCTTCTTCCTTTTCTAAACCCTGCTTGGACATCTGGAAGTTCTAGGTTCACATAAGCCTAGCATGCAAGATTTTAAGCATGACCTTACTAGCAAGGGAGATTAGTGCAATTGTCTGATGGTTAGCACATTCTTTGGTGGTACACTTCTTGGGAGCTGGGATACGGAATGACTTTTTCCAGTTCTGTGGCCACTGCTGGGTCTTCCAGATTTGCTGACATAATGAATGCAGAATCTTGATGGCATCATCCTTTAGGGATTCGAATAGTTCTGCTGGAATTTATATGTGTATATGTCTATATGTGTGTACGTGTACACCCATATACTTTGGAGGAAAATCATCACCTGCTAGATTTTAGCAAAAGTAAGCAAAAATTTCAGGAGAAAAAGGATGGGAGAACTTGCCTCTCTCTTCTTAGATATAATTGTGAGATCAGGCATAGAAATTAAGACTGTGTTGTACATTAAGTCCATTCCTTGTGAATTAAGAGAAGATCACATGTCTTAGTAGACTTCCACATCCCATCTGGAGGGCAAAATCTAGAGTCACATGTTTCTCCTCCCACCTCTGGCACAGGAGCCAGGTCACACATAGAAAACTGCTGTACTGGCAGGGGCTTAAATAATCAACCTACTGCATGCGCCCCCACTGGTTCCAAGCTTTACATGTCCAGTTTATTCAAACTTTGAGAGTACTAAATCCCACTAGTGATTGACTTTACATGTGAAGCAGAAGTTCCTTTTGACCTAAACTAAGCTCTCTAAATCCCAAGAACAGAAGACCCTGGCTGGTTATAGTCCATGGGGTTGCAAGAGTCGGACATGGCTTAGCCATTAAACAACAACAGCAACAACAAACATCTCTCTAAAGTTGCAAGAGGAGTTGATTCCCTTGTAATAATCGTCCAAAAGTGGATGACCAAATCTGTGTTCATCACATTCATATTCCTTACGGGTTTTAGACTTTGATTATAGCCCCTCCATCTTCATGTTTAAAGGGCTAAAGACTTGGTGTTTTAATCTGTCCTCCTCTGGTATACCTGTCAGGCCCCTTTTCCTTTGCCTGTTCTAGCTGTGGTTATGATATATTTCTTTCTTCAGCTTCCCCGGAGTGTACGGTCTTCAGCTTCCTCTGAATTTAAGATCCAGTGACCCAAATTGCACAAAATCTCCCCAAAGTGGCCATTCTTTGTTTTCATTTTTGCAAGGGCAGGACTATGATTTGTTTTGTGTTACCAGCCTTCTCATTGACTTAAAACATCTCTCTGGCATTTTACGAAAAGAATCTGTACAGTCCATTTTTAAGACTGATGAAATTCAATTCAGTTCAACTCAAGAAATACTGACTGAGTGATGTTTGTGAACTCAACACTCTCGTAGCTGTTTTAAACAACAGCTAAAAGCCATCATTTTATAAGCTTGGAAGAGATTGAGGTCATAATGTAGTATTGGTGCTGGGCAGAATTTAGGAAATCAGCCATTCCAATAGTTTTACAACTTTGTATAATCCAGGAGGGAAATTCTTCAAAGGGAAGTTCATTATAGACATTAGAAAATAAAAGCTGAGATGGCCTATTCCAAGGAGTTGTTCAGGAGACAAAAGTGCTTCCCATGAGCCTTTTTCCACCATATTTGGAGACATATCCATGGAATATGGGCTTCCCTTGTGGCTCAGCTAGTAAAGAATCTGCCTGCAATGCAGGAGACCTGGGTTCAATCCCTGGGTTGGGAAGATCCCCCTGGAGAAGGGAAAGGCTACCCACTCTAGTATTCTGGTCTGGAGAATTTCATGGACTGTATAGTCCACGGAGTTGCAAAGAGCTGGACACGACTGAGTGACTTTCACTCATTCACACCATGGAACACAGAGTTGGTTCTGGCCTTCTCATTTAATTTACAGAAAGGCGACTAAGATGATGAACCCAAGGTTACAGGTGAGTTAGAGGACCAAGATTATCTGATTCCTGATCTAGTACATACTCTCCTACATTGTGTTTTCTTCCTTGTATTTTCCTTTTACTGAAACTCACCTAGGGAATTCCCTGGCAGTCCAGTGGTGAGGACTCCATGCTTTCACTGCTGAGGGCCTGGGTTCAATCCCTAGTTGGGAAACTAAGATCCCACCAGCCAGAAACAAAGCCAAACCGAAAACTCACCTACAATTTTTGTAATGACATTCCTCTAGATGGACTTCCTAAGTTTACCATTTGCTAAGTCTGTTTTTCCTCTCTCCTTTCCTCCTTTCTCTTCCTGCCTTCGCCATCCCTTCTTCCCTCCCTTCCTTCTTTATAAATAAGTGTGTTTCTCATACTCCCTTCTAATTGTTTAACTTTCCAAGGCCCTAAATTGGCAGAAGCCTGACCTCAGGCTTCTTAAGTTATGCTTCCACTCAATCAGACAAATAAATCTCTGTTTGCACTCCAAGCTAATTTGTACTGAATGCATTCAGAATGCATTGACTTGTTCTAATTCCTTTAACCCACCTCATTTTCCTACATTCCTTTCCCTGATCAAGGAAGATGATCTGATTAGGGTTTCTGCTGAAAGCAGCTCCGTGGTCTCTTAAAGTCCCTTTCGTACCCTTGTGGGTGGTGGATGATTGGCACTAATAATAGCCCTCAGTCAGTTCTTTTGTAGACTGCAAGTAGCAGCTGAGGCTGCAGCAAAATTCTCCGTGGC
The DNA here is from genome assembly GCF_049115385.1 of Moschus berezovskii. Taxonomy (NCBI): domain Eukaryota; kingdom Metazoa; phylum Chordata; class Mammalia; order Artiodactyla; family Moschidae; genus Moschus; species Moschus berezovskii. The sequence continues at coordinate 92,335,756 of NC_142469.1, read as the reverse complement.
ATGTTTTGAGACCTGCCAAGACCTAGCAACATGACAGCATACCTAGCAGCAATAGGAGCATGGTCCTGAAGGATAAGGGTGCATCTAACAGCTTATAGAACCATAATAACACAACAGTGATAACCCTGGATAATTTGATGCAGGGCACTAGCATACTCTTCCCACATGGCCTCAGTTATAAATGTAATACGACACAAATGAATGACAAGCAAAGAACAAACTCGGGCTACTTTAATTTAGGAGTTGTCAACATTTTTAATGTCACGAGTGAATATAAGAAATAAAGGTACCAGACAGTAAATCAGAAATACAAATACTAATTCTTAGCCCATCTTCACGATGCTTTATTATTAGAGCCTATGACCTTCTTGGGAGAAAAGTATATATGAAGAACCATTAGTGGAATATTCTGGAGCATTAGTGCTCCCAAGATGGATGCTGCCCTTTAAAATAGAAGCTGCTGAGCTTGGCCAGACGTGAGTTACACATCTTGTCCTTACAGCTCTGCATTATCACAAATGATCATTCTGGTCATGCCAGCCATGGAGCATTACTTCACCACATTCTAGCAGGAGGGTCAAATGAGTGGAAGGTGGAGAGAGACAGTGAAAAGAGACTAGAAATGGCTTTAATTTCCAATCTCGTGCCTCGTGACTACTAAACTCAATAGGAACCTATTCACTGAAAGCAAGAACAACACTGCGGCCCACCAAGGGGCCACCAGTATTTCTAATACACCCATTAACTACAGTAATATAACGACTATCAATGAACACATTTAAAAGAGACTCGTGGCATATTCTGTTCAAGTTCTATGTTCCCTGAACAAAACTGTTGCCATGGAAACCTCTACCATAAGGCAGGTGTAGTTCCGCAAAGGACTATGGGCTATGAAATCAAGTTCCCATGGCAACATTTTTGTTCAAAGCCTGAAGAATCTTAAATACATGTGCCAATACATATTATTACCCAGCGGGATACATAGGTGGGATTAATAAAGTTCAATATTTGCTCAACTAAAAGTTGTAATCATGGTAAAAATAAATGAATTAGAACCAGTTCCTATGGATCATTTATATAAACAGATTTCAGAGTTGTTACACTACTTCCTTATGAATAAGTGAGTACATGTGAAGTATTAATAGATGACTTTTTTTCATTAAATCCACCAGGCAGAGAAATGTTAACAATAATGATGGAATTTTAAAATCTGTAATATATCTTCAACTCATCAGTCACTCATGAAATTAAACCACTCAAATTTACCAAAGGAAATTAAGTTCACACTGTGTGCGCAGTCCCTCAGTCGTGTCCGACTCTTTGTGACCCCATGGACTGTAGCCCACCAGGCTTCTCTGTCCATGGAATTCCCCAGGCAGGAATACTGGATTGGGTTGCCATTTCCTACTTCAGGGGATCTTCCTGGGGATTGAACCCACGTCCCTTGAGTCTCCCCTACTGGCAGATGGATTCTTTACCACTGCACCCACCTGGGAAGCCCAAGATCACACTAACCCACCTGTAATAGAACCAATTACGATGGTAAGCAAACAGCTAAGGGGGAAAAAAGTCAGGTTGATTCATCTATGTTATGTGAACTCAAGCTAACAAACTGTGCCAGTTGGGATATTTGTGCTAATTGCCATTTCTAGAGTCTCAAAACATCCATATAAATATGCCAAGAACCAAATTGAGAAAAACTTTTTCCTTTATCTTTTACAAATAACCCTGAAAATAATAGTCATTTATTATAATAATATATTTCAGAAAATGTATAAAAAGATAACACTACAGAAGGCAAAGAAGGTATAAGAAGATATCGCAAGGAGATGCTTGAGTATGACTTTAAAAGAAGAACTTATCCTTCACCATCATTTCACGTCTTCCAGCCCCATAAAACCTCAAAATAAAATAGATGAGCATGACAGTGAATACTCTATGATGTTAGACACTGTATTTGGTTTTGCTCATCATTGATCCACACAGTGCCTGGAACACATTAAACACTCAATAAATATGTATTGCATGGATAAATAAAACACTCTATCAGCATGGGTAACAAAGAATCTGAGGTTACAATGGTGTCTTTCACAAAATTATACAAGTAAAATCTGGGTGATTTAAGTAAAATATCCCCATTAGTTCACATTTTAGATTTAGAAATGAATTGTCATTTCTAAATTGTTTTGTAATTAGCATTATCTACCAAACCTTTAGCAATGTTTCTTTCTCTTTTTTCCCCAGCCATTTCATCATGTGGCTAATGATCCACAATCAAACATATAAATGCACCAGGAAAGCTGAGCACAGAAAGGAACCCTGGGGACCTTTTTATGAAGAATTCATTTTTTTTTAAATGCAATTATCCAATTTTGGGTTTATCTGTTCTGGGAGTGATTTTTTTTTTATATTAGATTTTTTTTTTTTTAGTGTGGCACATCTGTTAACACGTATAGTGAACTCTGATCTTTTTAAAAATTTTAAACCACATTTCATAGAATTTCTCATAGTTGTGCAAAAAATTCATTCTTAGAATATTCTTAGAAATTCATTTCCAAAATTTCCTGTGTTAGAGTTATATTCTTAAAAGATGAGTGTATATAATTTTTCAAAGCAATATGTCAGCAACAGTTTAAAGATAATCTAAAAGCTAGAAGATATCTCTGAAGTGCCGAGGACCTCAAGGTGCCAGAGTGTGGAAGGCCAGGCAGGCTCTGAGCCCTGTGGAATCCATCCGGCTTTGAGTATGAGCTGCAGCTCCAGTCAAGTGTCCCTGTTCAGCTGACAGCCCTTGGGGAAGTCACAGTTCTCAGCCTAAACTCCCTTATAATTTAAAATGGAAGTAACTCTCAACGCAGAGGGTTTTGTGAGCATTGAATGAGATGATGTGTTAAAGCACACCAAGAAATTCTATATCTTACCTCTGCATACATAAATGTAAGTTTTGTTGCCATTGTTATTATTTTATTCAGAGCCCCTAAATATTGAATAAACTAAGGAATAAACAGCAAGGAGATCCAACCAGTCCATCTTAAAGGAAATCAGTCCTGAATATTCATTGGAAGGACTGATGCTGAAGCTGAAACTCCAATTCTTTGGCCACTTGATGTGAAGAACTGACTTATTGGAAAAGACCCTGATGCTGGGAAAGATTGAAGGCAGGAGGAGAAGGAGACGACAGAGGATGAGATGGTTGGATGGCATCCCGGATTCGATGGACATGAGTTTGAGTAAACTCTGGGAGTTGGTGATGGACAGGGAAACCTGGCGTGCTGCAGTCCATGGGGTTGCAAAGAGTTGGACACGACTGAGCGCCTGAAGTGAACTGAACTGAAGGAATTATCACAGAGTGCACGCTTTTTTAAAAAAAAAATTAAATAAAGCAATTAACAGCATATGTACATTTCTCTAGAGCATCAAGCTCAATTCTGCTGCTGCCTAATTATTTTCTAATAGGTTGGTATCCTGGAATGAGACTGTGTGTTCTATCACAGGAGCTTAAACCCTAAAGTGTTAGGATTTTATTTTAAGGAGTTTTGTTTTGTTTTTTTAAAGTCATGGAGTTAAACTCGAGTAATACCTGATGCCTTGGAAAGTTTGGGTTGGGAACAGCATGATACTCTTGGAGAAAATGGAGGCTTAGAAGTCTCCCAAAGTTTAATATAGGTGAATATTTTACTATTTTTCAGAAATTTGACAAACATGAGCTTTTTTTAATCCAATAACTTTGTTAGTTTTACCACATTAGAGGCAGAATAGCAAAAACATAGGCAAATCAAACATGTAAGGCAATATGTAAACAACTATTTAAGGAATCTTCTAAATTAAGCCACACTGATGGTTTTTCATTCATTCACCCACAAAAAGTACACTTACTGCAGTGCTTCTTAAATCTGGCACTGGGAGGATGGAAAGTAAGATTTCTGGTTTAAGTCCTGTGAAAATTTTAAAGATCTGATTCATCTGGATGACTCCTCATAAACAGGAGTCAACACATAAAAAAATTATTCAAAGTTTTCCCTGAGAAAACTAGTGGGAGAATTAATCCTCACAAAATGGGTATGACCATGAGGAATGTAGAAACCTGGCTGTGCCTGTAAGAACCATGTTCATAGTGACAGGATACACCGACTTCAAACATGACGTCCACAGTAGGTATGGAAGTAAATACGCACTGAAGAATTTCCACATATAGTACTCAGAAAAAAATGAATGCTGAACTTTAAGGTGCTCTATTGCATTCATCAACTTTTCAGAACAAATGGTGATTTAAATTCATGTTCACCATTAAAAGGAAAAAGAACCAAGACAATAATAATTCACACAGTGGTCCATCATACTTGAAACTGTAAGACTCAAGTTGGCAACTAAAAAAAAAAAATGCTCAAACAAGTTTTTTTAAAACATGCTGAAGCATGAAACCCATTTTAGAGAAACAACATCACTTGTCACGTTAAAGTTGTTAGGACCAGCTGGATTGATTACATAAACTGGCAGCATTTACCATATATATGTGGTGAAGCAGTAAATCTGTCTGCCAATGCAGGAGATGCAAGAGACACAGGTTCAATCCCTGGGTGGGGAAGATTCCCCTGAAGAAGGAAATAGCAACCCACTCCAGTATTCTTGCCTAGAAAATCTCATGGACAGAGGAGCCTGGCAGTCTAAAGTCCAAGGGTTCACAAAGAGTTGGACGCAACTGAGTACACACACACACACACACCACATACACTTTCACTTGCTCTTCTGTACAAGAGTGTTGTATAAAGGAGTTCAAGTTCATTTCAAATTTGCAGACGTAGGTCTGCATACAAAAAGATGATATTAGAACATGTGATTTTGAATCAACATAGGAGACTCATTAAAAAAATTTTTTTTAATCATACTTTTATTACTTTATTCTGAAGTAATACTAGATGCTGCATCAGGCTCCGGGGATACAAAGATGTAAAACATCTGGAGAGACCCTTCTCTAGAGGCCCGCATCATCTACAATTGGAGGGGAAAACATATATAAACACATCCATACAAAATATGATGTGGTGTGAAAAAAAAGGTGGGAATATAGAAAAGGGAGAGACTAAAAATCTACTGTTTTCTATTTTGAAGCAACTAAATGAACAAAATATATTACCTCCCCACCACCCCCAAGCTATTAACAAGAATACTGCAGGGTAACTTGCCCAATCATCGTCTGTTTTACTAGAAAACTAAAGTGAAAATTGCAATCTGTCTGCTGTAGAACATACTGGAGCATGATCTCAAACTGATTACAGACTTGTCGAATTGTATCAGCATTGATTTATAAGGCAAGGCCCTGCGGTGTATCACTGTGGTGCCAGTTCATAAATGCAGCACTCAGGCTCTTCTACTGGGTCCTGGGACAATCCTATGTGAGCTTTTGAGCATCACTTTTATTACAATCAGGTTGCTGTTTGGACCCTTCGGGGGTTTCTACGGAAGCATCTTAGGAGTCATGGTGAAGAGGGGGGTACTTGTGGGATCCTGAGCTAAAATGCTGTCAGGGATATAAAAAACTTTGAACAACTGCCTATGTTATAAAATTTTATTCTTAATCTTACAAAGGCATGTACTGAAATGAAAAATAATTCTACAAGGTCATGAATTAATGTTTGCATTATCAGCAAATGATAGGAAATAAACATTTTAGACTAAAAGGAAAAAAGCTTTCCAGAAGAGGATGCTATGATTAAGTCTTACTCCTTGGCCTCTGTTGCTTAAAAGAAATTTGGTTCATTCATTTATTCATTCAAGACATATTCCCTGAGTTCCCAATATGTGTCAGGCACTGTAGTTCACCACATGACATGGCATTAGCTGATCACTATTATTAGTACATTTTTTTAAAAAAGGAAAATATTAAAACCAAAATGAGGTACTTTTTATTTACAGAAATCACTCGCTGTTTCCTAAAGAAATTAACCCATGCACAAGCTTTACCAGGTTTTACTCTGACAAAAGTAGTAATCAAGGTGGCTAGGAAAACAACGCTATTTCAAAGCACCATCATTTCAGCCAAGTCATTCAGGACACATTTCTTTCCTTTGACCTTTACACCCACTAAGTGATAGAACTCCTCTGTCCAGTGGGTAGGTCAGACACCTCTACCGCTGCACAAATATCATTCAAGAGAAAACACTATTGCCCAACCTGATTACATGGAAATTGGTTTCGCACAATAGAAGCCTTTTTGTTCAGACGACTACAGCCTCCTACGGTGTAACTTTCTTTACAGAGTTAATAGACTAGGCATGGATTTTGAATTTCACACACATACACAAAAGCCTCATTACCATTTACATTCGTGCATGGCTAACAAAAATGAGCAGGAGCTACTGCAAATCATTAACGCCGAGAAATGAAATTGAACCGAGGAAAGGAAAGCCTGTTTTCTTAAAGCCCATTAGTATGGATTAACATTAATTATAACAGGATAGTTCAACCTATCAAGAACAATTGTGCTTTGTTTTCAGATATTCAGAAATGTAGATGGGCTCCTGGTTTAATTTTAAAGTTCATTTTAATATCTGGACATTGGGATACTAGTTTGTCAAACGTTCATTTCTGAAAAAGAAGTCTGAACTTGAAATGTTGATTCTAATTTTAAATGAAACAAATAGCTTTCAGGAAAGAGAATAAAAAATAATGGAGGGAAAGAAAGAGATATAGAAAAACCATGTGCTGTGCTAAGTCGCTTTAGTCATGTCCGACTCCTTGCAACACTGTGGACCATAGACTGCCAGGCTCCTCTGTCCATGGAATTCTCCAGGCAAGAACAGTGAAGTGGGTTGCCATGCCCTCCTCCAGGGAATCTTTCTGACTCAGGGATCAAACTCGTTTCTCTTGCATCTCCTGCACGGGGAGGTGGGTTCTTTACCACTGGTGCCACTTGAGAAGCAACATGGACTTAATCTCTCCACCTGAAAGCACTGAAATTCTTACCCACTCTCAGTGGGTCCAGAGGTCTCCCTAATCCCCTACACCCCAGCTCCCAAGGATCTGTGTAGGCATCCACATCCCTTTTGTTGTCCCATGCATGCCCCGTGCTCCTGGTCTCCTCAACTTTTCTGGTTCCCCTCTGTCTCTTTACCCGTGTACGAGAGTATACCTGCCTCTGGAGCTGTGGTAGTGAGTCTCCACCATCACCCTCAGGATTAGCGGGTAGGACATACCAGTTGACATCCTACCTCGTCTTAGCTGCCTATTTCTCAAGATCTTTTCAGCAACTTATATTCCAGTCTTCTTAAACTCTAATCCCAGCCTCAGCTCTTGGGTCCCACAGACATGGACCTGGGAAGCCCCTCTCCCCCCAAGCTCCAGACAGAAGTTGGACACATGTCCAGCTTCTTGTGCTAGAAGAGTGGGGCTGAGGTTCATAAACATGTTTGTCTTTTACTGTTAGAAGCTCCTTCACACAAAGGTGGTTGCCTTTTTATAAAAGTCACTTGGAATGTGTAAGCTCTTTCTTTTTTGCCCTATTCCTACAGTTTTGTCTGCACTGCTTACAGTGAATAGGAAGGGAAGAACGTATGGAGGAGCCAGGTAAAAAAAAGGACGTGAGTCTGACGTTTCAATGTATTAAGACATCAGATTGACCACTTAGGATGGAAGGGTAACAAGGTGTAATTGTAACTTGAGGGTGTCACTGTCTTAAATCTAGATTCTGGATTTTAACCAAGTTTAGAACCAAGTCCATCGGTGATTGGACATTCTGCTTCCTCTCTCCAGGCTAGAGACAGGTCCAGGCAGGTGGTGATTGGTCCTGGGTGCTGATGGGGTACACACATGTTTATCCCAAAACTCACTCACTATTTTTTATTTTCCGAGATCCTAGAAGGAGTGATGGGTGGTTGGAGGAATGATACATGCAAGCATTTGCCAAATGAAGCATACTGGCATTTTCTTAGTTGTCTTGACATGACTCTTCATGAGATGTTTAATGGGGGCTTCCCAATCCAGTACACTGAAACTGGCTTTTAATTATAGAAGTATAATTGACATTCAATAACTGCACCTATTTAGAGTACACAATTTGCTAAGTTTTGATATATGTCTGCATCCCTGAAACCATCATCCCATTCAAGACAGTGAGCATATGCACCAACCCCTAACATTTCTTCACATCCCTCTGCTCAGCACACTGAAATTTTGAGCATTATTTCCATGGAAGAAACCATCAGCTTTATTCTCCAAAATGGACCACAGCATCAGCTTAATTTCATAGGACATTATCGTCCAGTGAAGTATCTAGAATTCACGTTTCTGACTGGCCAAGGCTCAGACTGGTTTGGCTTATTCCATTAGAGAGATGTGTGTTCAGGCACGTGCATGTGTGTGGGAGTCCACATAGCTATGCATACACCCTTACAATATATTTGAATGTAATTCTGAATTAGAAGTGGTGGTTTTCCCCAAAAAATAAGTTACCTTTATTAAAAAAATTAATTTATTTAATTGGAGGCTAATTACTTTACATTATTGTGGTGGTTTTTGCCATACATTGACATGAATCAGCCATGGGTGTACATGTGTTCCCCATCCTGAGTCCCTCCTACCTCCCTCCCCATCCCATCCCTCAGGGTCATCACAGTGCACCAGCCCTGAACGCCCTGTTTCATGCATCAAACCTGGACTGACGATCTATTTCACATATAGTAATATACACGTTTCAGTGCTATTCTCTCAAATCATCCCACACTCCCACAGAGCCCAAAAGTCTGTTCTTTACCTCTGTGTCTCTTTTGCTGTCTCATATACAGGGTCATCGTTACCATCTTTCTAAATTCCATATATATGCGTTAGTATACTGTATTGGTGTTTTTCTTTCTGACTTACTTCACTCTGTATAATAGGCTCCAGTTTCACCCACCTCATTAGAACTGATTCAAATGCATTCTTTTTAATGGCTGAGTAATACTTCATTGTGTATATGTACCACAGCTTTCTTATCCATTCATCTGCAGATGGACATCTAGGTTGTTTCCATGTCCTGGCTATTGTAAACGGCGCTGTGATGAACATTGGGGTACACGTGTCTCTTTCAATTCTGATTTCCTTGGTGTGTATGCCCAACAGTGGGATTGCTGGGTCATATGGCAGTTCTATTTCCAGTTTTTTAAGGAATCTCCACACTGTTCTCCATAGTGGCTGTACTAGTTTGCATTCCCACCAACAGTGTAAAAGGGTTCCCTTTTCTCCGCGCCCTCTCCAGCATTTATTGTTTGTAGACTTTGATAGCAGTCATTCTGACTGGCATGAGATGGTACCTCACTGTGGTTTTGATTTGCATTTTTCTGATAATGAGTGATGTTGAGCATCTTTTTATGTGTTTGTTAGCCATCTGTATGTCTTCTTTGGAGAAATGTCTGTTAAGCTACCTTTTTTTAACTAAAGCAAAATTTTGGAAAGATTTTTCCTCACTGAAATGTCTTTTCTTTTCACCATATGGGACCAACCTTTCTGGCACATCTTAGTTACAGATTTAGAAACACAATTATTTGAGCTTCAATTAGTCATTCAGATTATTATGCAAACCAGTCAGCTTCATGGACCTGGAAGGACACAAACAGGGGCCAAACAATTAGCTCTTGTCACTCTTGCTGTGTGAAAATTGAGTGATGACACAGGACGGGGTGTTAGTCTCTGTGAACTAGTAGTGCGGATCCTGCTACCCATGCAGTTCCTGGACATCACACAAAAACCAGGCTCCCACAGAAGGAGATCAAGCCAGTCAATTCTAAAAGATATCAACTCTGAATATTCATTGGAAGGGCTCATGCTGAAGCTGAAGCTCCAATCCTTTGGCCAGCTGATGTGAAGAGTCAGCTCTTTGGAAAAGACCCTATTGCTGGGAAAAATTGAGGGCAAGAAGAGAAGGGGATGACAGAGGATGAGATAGTTGGATGGCATTACAAACTCAATGGACATGAGTTTGAGCAAATCAGGGAGATAGTGAAGGACAGGGAAGCCTGGTGTGCCGCAGTAAGTGGGGTCACATATAAGTCGGACACAATTTAGCGACTGAACAACACAGAGGTTGAAGTGATTCAACCAATCCCTTCACAAATAATTGTTTTCTGGGTAGCATCTTTCTACAAAACTATGGTTTAGTAAAGAGAAGTTTCTGTCTTTTCATGTTTCTAAGAGATTTTTTTCCTACTTACCAAGGAGCATGACCTTAGCTGATGAGAAGACTATTCATTAAGAAAAAAGACACTGTACTGCATGTCAAAGGGGACGCAATTTATAAAGAAACCTCTTCCCTTGCCACACGGCCACTGGAAGGAGCATCCATCAATCAATCAATATTTGCTGAGATCAGATGGAGCCACTTTCCTTCACTACCGCAGTTGTCAAATTTATGAAATAAACAGTTTGCTTGAGCCTAAAATGAAATACTTTCTATTACTACTGTATATGTAGCCTCACACAATATTGGACCATTCACTGGTTGCATAAATATGTATTGAATTTCTACTATGTTCGAGGCATCACAGGGCATATAAATATGAATATGACATAATATGGCTCTCAGGGAGTTTACATCATGGAAATGCACATGGCACTCAAGAGAACATTTAACTATGGGGGTGATGGAAGAGGAGAAATCTGGAAGGATGTCTGAAGTAAATAAAGGCTTTCAGATCTAAGGACGTTAAGGATGATCGAGGAAAGATTTCCATCTAATTAATCATTTTATAACTTGATCAGACTTTTGTCTTTGCTTTTGTTGTCTACATGTTGCTTTCCTGAACCAGACTAGAGTTCATGTGAGGCCATGAACAAACTTATCTTTTGTAGCTTTGTATAGCATATAGTAAGTGTTCTTGTGTTGCTGAATGAACGAAATACATTAGAAATTACATCATCTTTAGCATATGACTTTCAGGTTAGCCAGACAGTAGCAAATTTCTAGGAATGGTTTAGAAGTGTTCCTACTGTCCTTTTCTGAGGGAGAACTTTGTTTTATTTGTTACTTCCACAGTATAATGGGGAAAAAATATTTTTTTTCTGTTTGTAAAATAAATGTAGCTTCATCATACGTAGTTTTGCATACACACCAAAAAACATTAAAAATTGTCTTCTGTACTCTGTTCACTCAGATTATGTCCCATTTTCTTGTCTCTTTTATGTAGTAATATTACATAAGTATTCTGCATATATTTAATACTATATATTCAATATATGTCCTAACACATTTAGTATTTTAGTACCATTTGAATATATATGTATAATCAACGAATGCTTTGATCTTGTTGATTTATTCATCTTTCTAATATATTTTTATTAGTACACTCCGACAAACAAAAGGGACACACTAAGCTTGAGTTCTAAAAGAAGCTTGCTCACTCTTAGTCTGCTATCAAAGTATATTTAATTTTTTTAATCATCTCTTTCAGAATGGAATTGAAGCCAGATTAAATACTCTGCTATCAGAGTATAAATCATATGACACTCACCCAAGATATTCAAGCCTCCACTTAACCCCTGGGAGGAGTTACCTTCAACCAAGATGGCAAGACCACCATCTAGAACATTTTCAGTAAACGGCAAAGACCAAGCCCTGGGTCGCTTATAGACACAGACCACTCAGAGAAAGAAAAAAAAAAGATTGCTTAGGAATACTCCAATGTGCTTTGTTAAAAAGAGTTATTAAACAAACAAACAAAATGTTAAATCCTGACCTTGCCCCTTCACCTTGAAAACCCTCCCATGCCTTTCCTGCTTCCAGCCTCTTTAAAGAATTGCTTCCCTGCACTGTCTGCCTGAAGCATCATCTCCACTGCAAAGCCCTTCCTGATGGCTTTTGCCACCTAGGGCTTCCTCAATGGCTCAGTGGTAAAGAATCTGCCTGCAAAACAGGAGACGCAAGGTTCAGTCCCCGCTTCAGGAAGATCCCCTGGAGGAGGAAATGACAACCCACTCTAGTATTCTTGCCTGGAAAATCCCATGGAAGTCCCATAAAAATCCTATGGAAATCCCATGAAAATCCCATGGAAGCATGAAAATCCTGGAGAAAATCCCATGGAAACCTGAAGATCCCAGAGAAGCCTGGAGGGCTACATCCCATAGGGTTGCAAAGAGTCGGACAAGACTGAGCACACATGCACACTGTCACCTAAGTTAGAGTTGAACCCACTCTCCAGAAACTGTCACTATTCCCATCCTCACTTTTACTATCATGTCACGACACCTGGACACACAGATTTGATTTTATGTCTTTCTCCCACTCTTCAACACTTGAGTCTCAGAGGGACAATATCACCACGTTCACTTTTATATTCCCATTGCCCAAAGAGCTCTGGTCATGTTTGCTGAGTGAATGGCTGACTGCCTGAGGTCCTAGGGTGGAGGATAGTTGGAAAGACAAAAGCGGACACAGGGAGCCTGCTCCATGATCAGATTCACTGAGCTCTGACCAGGGGCACTTCACCAATCCTTGGCATGAAGCCTTGCCTTAATACCTGACTTTGGGATCTGCACAAAAGAAACCATTTCTCCGTGTTCTAAGTTAGAGTCTCCAGAGCTGGCCTATTGGGGAGGCACTTGGCCCTGATCATCTCTTTCAATGCAAAGGCTGACAGCATTCTTCCAGCCTCTCCTCAAATGCTCAGCCTGACCCTCAGCAGGGGATCCTTCTCTCAGACCTTCTCCACTTCCCCCTGAATATTCAAAATTTGGAAAAAGAAAGTTTAAGACCCCGTTTCCTGCCAACTACACCTCCCTCCGGTCTTTTCACTGATAAACATTGATATTTTCAGAGCAAGTTTCACCAGAAAAGAAGAAGCCAAAGGAAATTTGCATGGCAAAGGTACACATATCATTTTAGGCATGCAAATTATTGTTTTTAGAAGAATAAAAGGCTGTAAATATTTTGAGAAGTGGGCCCCTAGTGCCTCTTAAGTATTCTAAACTACACTGTGTGCTCCATAATTATGTAATATATAGAATACCAGCTGCTTTGAATGGTACTCTGGAGGTTTAGAGGATATCAGAAAGCTCTCCTCCCCTAGTGAGAGCCATAATCAAGCAAGCAATACCGTAAAGCCAGATCCAGTTGACATTGAGTTGCTGGATTTTAACACACTTTAAAACAGATGTTTAGTCTGTGTGGTGTGGATACAGAGGAGCATATTTTTGCCTCAAAAAATAGAGTCATACAAAGTTGTATACCTGTAAAGTGTATTAATATTTATTATCTCATTAACATCTGTCTGAAGTTATGTACACGGGTTTACATTTGGATATATGTGGATATCCTTATAGATTATATATTTAAATATTTATATTTTTGCATTCAAATACATGCATACATTTAGTTAAAAGACAAAACCCTAGATGCTTCTTTTCAAGTATGACAAAGAGCAGAGATACATTTGAGCGCTTGGAGAAAAGAGTCAAGCATACTAATGTTTTCCATTGGGCCTCTTGCCTGTCACAACCATACGCATCTTTTTGAAGGCTTCATAAAAGGAGAGGTTAATTATTTATAGTCTTAAAAATCCCCTTCCTAGTCGCATATATCCTGAAAAACATGACCTGGGTAAGAACTTTGACTATAAAGGAAAAAAGAATGGGCAAAGACACTTGACTTCTCCTTTGAGGTTATCACACACGGCCAGGCCCAACAAGGAAACGGTAACTTCATGAAATGCTTTCAGAATGAGAGAGAGGTAAGAAATGAAAAGTCTCATAGCCTTCACAACTAAAATGTAGGCAGGGTTGTGTAACCATAAGCTTCCCCTTGGAAATCACTGGTCTGGAGTTCTGAGTGTTATTTCTGCAATTTCTTTTAGAAAAATGGAAAAATGTAGCTGTCCGCAATGACCAGAGTAAAGAAGGACTTGTTTCTAGAAAAACAGAGAAATGTGAGTTTTAGTCATGAAACTCCGGAGAAGGCAATGGCAAGCCACTCCAGTACTCTTGCCTTGAAAATCCCATGGATGGAGGAGCCTGGTAGGCTGCAGTCCGTGGGGTCGCTATGGGTCGGACACGACTGAGCGACTTCACTTTCACTTTTCACTTTCACACATTGGAGAAGGAAATGGCAACCCACTCCAGTGTTCTTGCGTGGAGAATCCCAGGGACGGGGGAGCCTGGTGGGCTTCCGTCTATGGGGTCACACAGAGTCGGACACGACTGAAGTGACTTAGCAGCAGCAGCAGCAGTAGCAGCAGTCATGAAACTCAGTGGAACAAGTCACTCAGAACTTAATTTGGCTATAGCTGCCTGCAAGACACAGGCGCTGGAGTCAGCCTGTATTCAATCCCGGCTATATAACTTACTAAGTGTGTGACCTTAAGCAGGTTACCTGACCTTTCTGAGACTCAGTTTTCTCACCTGTCAAAGGGGGACAATACTTATCTTGAAGTGAGATATTCTTGCATCATAAGGGGGAAACACTCACAGGTGAGTCCATACATAGGCATTTCTACAATTTCCCAAATTGACAGTCACCAAGGACTTCTAGTAACTGACCAGTCTGTATGCTTGCATTGCACACTATTTGTGATTTCAGTTCAATTTGAGTTTGAGCAGGAAACATGTACTTCGGAGAAGACTGAGATTGATAAGCGAACAGCTCGCAGAAGGTTTAAAACAGGACCCTGAATGGAAACACTTTCTATGTATCTGCTCTGACACATTTCTCCCTCCCTGTGTATCTGTTTCTCACGAAAAGTCCATGCTCTGAGTTTAATTCCAGCAGAAAAATTTGACTACTTTTACATATATGACGAAGGATGGATAAGACATGCTCACCCAATAATTTAGTGGTGTTACTCTTGTTCTAATAATTACTAATTGTCAATGGTGCTAATATAGTGATGATAATATTGCCAATTTATCTTTGTTCTACTGCCACTGTCAATTACCACTGGTGTGAAGACAATCATATTAATAGGTACCGAGAGGCCAATATTGACAGGGGAATAAAACATTTTTTGAATAGAGACGTCTCACTGTTTAATTTGCCAACATTCTCTAAGCTGCTGTACATGTCCATGACAGCCGCTCCGTCACAGCTACATTAAATTAGAGCCCTCCATTTCCTCCTATCTAAAACTAATCTTCCCGTACCTTGTTTCTCATTCAACAAATATTTGTGCAGTGCTTGTGATAAGCCAGGCTCTTTCACTTTTCCTCTCCAGGAAGAACCATCAGGCAGCCATGGTCTGTACCAGAGCAGCAAACTGCAGCCTCAAGGGGTATGTCCCATGGACAGGTTTGCCCTGTTTAGTTTGGACAGAGTTTTTAAAACTTCAAGCCAACATTTGAAAATGTGCAAATTTACATCAAAAAACCCCTAGACGGTCTGAATCTTTTGAAAAATTAAAACCACTGGCAACACCGGGCTCACACAGCCATATGGAAATAATCGACTGGGGCTGAAGTGGGGCGTGGGCGCTTCCACTCCCAATTTGCTTCCCTAATCCACCCCTACACTCCCACACACACTCGCATGCACATGCTCTTTTCAAAGACTGACCAACCCCCTGACACTGAAAGGTTCCATGGTGATTGTGTGAATTCCACCCTGTTCCATATAGCCACCTCAACCTGCTCCCCAGACATTCCTTCCTTCCTTGCCACAGCATTTCTGCCTCCATCACAGAAAAGAGAATTTGATCTCAAAGTAAAGTGAAGTCGCTCAGTCGTGTCAGACTCTCTGTGAACCCATGGACTGTAGCCCACTAGGCTCCTCTGTCCATGGGATTCTCCAGGCAAGAATACTGGAATGGGTAGCCATTCCCTTCTCCAGGGGATCTTCCCAACCCAGAGATCGAACTCAGGTTTCCTGCATTGCAGGCAAATTCTTTACTGTCTGAGACAACAGGGAAGCCTGATCTCAAAGTAAATTTAGCACTAATTATCAAATCCCATCACCAGCCCTTTTGGTCCTTCTTTCTTCTTCCTCCTCAGACTCCCTGAAATAGCTGAATCCATTAACCAACCCTGCTTTCTGGATTTCCCTCCATCTGGGCTTCTTGGGGTCTCTCCTTTGGTCCTCAGCCTATCTCCCCACGACCTCCTCCTTTTCCTCAGGCACTGTTACTGAGGAAGTGCTCTGCACCACCCTCTCTGGGAAAACAATAGCTTTCACCCTTTAGCCAGTTCTTACGACTACAGCAGCCTAGACAACTTCTGCGTTTCCATCTCCAGCTCAGGTTTCAGTCCTGGAAAGGAGATGTATTTCCTGTATATCTCCAAACAGATGGCAGCTCAAACTCAAGATGTCAAACAGTAGGCTCGTGAGCAACCCCTGCAGCGTACGTTGGATCTTCACGATCATTGCACAGTACTTCGAGTTTCTTGTTCCTAGTGTCTACTCTTTTTGACCTTTGAAACTTGTGACAACTCCCTTCTTCACCTCTGCCAGACCCAGTCAGATCTGCATCCAAAGGACCCTTCTGGCTCCCCCCACAGCCACTCCCAAAGCCACAAGCAGAGATGAGGCCACACCAGCCCCTTCTGTGGTCCTCAGTGCAATGGGCTTCTGATTATGCCCCTGGATGTTACTTCCTCCACTCAAATCCATTCTGCATGTCAACAACAGACAAATCTCCCTAAAGCACTGTTACTCATCTCTTCAAAAGCTATCCCTGTTTACAGGTTGCCTAACGAAACTGACTGTGGCTCAGATCATGAACTCCTTATTGCCAAATTCAGACTTAAACTGAAGAAAGTAGGGAAAACCACTAGACCATTCAGATATGACCTCAATCAAATCCCCTATGATTATACAGTGGAAGTGAGAAATAGATTTAAGGAGATAGATTTAAATTAGATTAAGTGAGAATAGATTTAAAATTAAGATTTAATTTTTAGATCTGATAGATAGAGTGCCTGATGAACTCTGGACGGAGGTTCGTGACATTGTACAGGAGACAGGGACCAAGACCATCCCCATGGAAAAGAAATGCAAAAGAGCGAAATGGCTGTCTGAGGAAGCCTTACAAATAGCTGTGAAAAGAAGAGAGGCGAAAAGCAAAGGAGAAAAGGAAAGATATAAGCTTCTGAATGCAGAGTTCCAAAGAATAGCAAGGAGAGATAAGAAAGACTTCCTCAGTGATCAATGCAAAGAAATAGAGGAAAACAACAGAATAGGAAAAACAAGAGACCTCTTCAAGAAAATTAGAGATTCTAAGGGAACATTTCATGCAAAGATGGGCTCGATAAAGGACAGAAATGGTATGGACCTAACAGAAGCAGAAGATATTAAGAAGAGGTGGCAGGAATACACAGAAGAACTGTACAGAAAAGATCGTCACGACCAAGATAGTCACGATAACGTGATCACTGACCTAGAGCCAGACATCTGGAATGTGAAGTCAAGTGGGCCTTAGAAAGCATCACTACGAACAAAGCTAGTGGAGGTGATGGAATTCCAGTTGACCTATTTCAAGTCTTGAAAGATGATGCTGTGAAAGTGCTGCACTCAATATGCCAGCAGATTTGGAAAACTCAGCAGTGGCCACAGGACTGGAAGAGGTCAGTCTTCATTCCAATCCCAAAGAAAGGCAACGCCAAAGAATGCTCAAACTACCGCACAATTGCACTCATCACACACGCTAGTAAAGTCATGCTCAAAATTCTCCAAGCCAGGCTTCAGCAGTATGTAAACAGTGAACTCCCAGATGTTCAAGCACGTTTTAGAAAAGGCAGAGGCACCAGAGATCAAATTGCCAACATCTGCTGGATCATGGAGAAAGCAAGAGAGTTTCAGAAAAACATCTATTTCTGCTTCATTGACTATGCCAAAGCCTTTGACTGTGTGGATCACAATAAACTGTGAAACATTCTGAAAGAGATGGGAATCCCAGACCACCTGACCTGCCTCTTGAGAAACCTGTATGCAGGTCAGGAAGCAACAGTTAGAACTGGACATGGATCAACAGACTGGTTCCAAATAGGAAAAGGTGTACGTCAAGGTTGTATATTGTCACCTTGCTTATTTAACTTATATGCAGAGTACATCATGAGGAACGCTGGGCTGGAAGAAGCACAAGCTGGAATCAAGATTGTTGGGAGAAAGATCAATAACCTCAGATATGCAGATGACACTGCCCTTATGGCAGAAAGTGAAGAGGAACTCAAAAGCCTCTTGATGAAAGTGAAAGAGGAGAGTGAAAAGGTTGGCTTGAAGCTCAACATTCAGAAAACAAAGATCATGGCATCTGGTCCCATCACTTCGTGGGAAATAGATGGAAAAACAGTGGAAACAGTGTCAGACTTTATTTTTTGGGGCTCCAAAATCACTGTGGATGCTGATTGCAGCCATGAAATTAAAAGACGCTTGCTCCTTGGAAGGAAAGTTATGACCAACCTTGATAGTATATTAAAAAGCAGAGACATTACTTTGCCAACCAAGGTCCGTCTAGTCAAGGCAATGGTTTTTCCCGTGGTCATGTATGGATGTGAGAGTTGGACTGTGAAGAAGGCTGATCGCCGAAGAATCGATGCTTTTGAACTGTGGTGCTGGAGAAGACTCTTGAGAGTCCCTTATACCGCAAGGAGATCCAACCAGTCCATTCTAAAGGAGATCAATCCTGGGTGTTCATTGGAAGGACTGATGCTAAAGCTGAAACTCCAATACTTTGGCCACCTCATGCGACGAGTTGACTCACTGGAAAAGACTCTGATGCTGGGAAAGGTTGGGGGCAGGAGGAGACGGGGACGACGGAGAATGAGATGGCTGGATGGCATCACCGACTCTGTGGACATGAGTTTGAGTGAACTCCGGGAGTTGGTGATGGACAGGGAGGCCTGGCGTGCTGTGATTCATGGGGTTGCGGAGAGTCGGACACGACTGAGCGACTGAACTGAACTGGACTGAACGAAAAGTTCTGAATTCCTTAACCTCAGGCTAACATAATGAGATGACCTCAACCTACTCTTTTACCTTTTTTCCCCCTATATTCTTTCATCCACAAAGAAACTAAACTCTAGTCTGTCCCTATGTTCTAAGCTTTCCTTCAGCACACTTCTATGTGTACTGTTTTCTCCATTAAGAACAGATTTTCCCCTCTGTTACCAGATCATGAGGCTTCCCAGAAGGCACTAGCGGTAAAGAATCTACCTGTCAATGCAGGAGACTTAAGAGATGTGGGTTCAATTCCTGGGTCAGGAAGAGTCCCTGGAGGAGGGCATGGCAATCCACTCCAGTATTCTTGCCTGAAGAATCCATGGACAGAGGAGCCTGGTGGGCTACAGTCCCTCCATGAAACCTCTGGGACACCAAGTGAAAACATCATTCTATTGTTACTCTTCTACTACATAACATTTATTAAGTAATTTATAAAAGTAAAGACATTGCACTAACAACAACCTCATAAGGTATTGTTATTGAGCCAGTTTTGAAGATAAGAACAGGTCTGGAGAAGTTATACAACCTTCCCAGGGTTGCACGGCAAGCAACAGAGCACGTGATTATATCCTCTTTTATGGTATTTGACATGTTTGACTTGGGACTTTGCATATTTTAATTATCACCTCTACCGGACAGTATAAGCTTCTTGGGGTAAAGGAGAATGGCATATAGGAATACACTGTACCATATCCACAGCACTGAGCACATGGGATGCACTTCAATGATGCGGATTGAATTGACAGATTATGTTAACATCTCTGTGACAGTTTTCTTTCCTATGAATTGGAGATAATAAAAGTACCTTCCTTGTGCCCTTGCTGTTAGGATTAAATGAGTAAATCAAGCAGAGTTCTTAGAACACTGCGCGGCACAGAGCATAGGCCATCTGAATGTTAGTTATACTAGGAGCTGCCATGCTGACTGTTGCCAATATGTGCCTTGTAAATGACCAAGATGAAAGCGCTAATCCTAAGAGGAGAAAGACTTCAGCATTATAATGGGCTTGTTCAGCTTTTCTCCCATATTTATTTATTGCCTCAGTTTCTTTGGCAGGTAACTCAGAAGCATCACATTTTCCAGGAAGTACTCAGAACCATCACTCTGTCATGCTGCCCAGCGGAGCAGGACTAAGTCAGCACCACATGCCGGGTACTCCTGGGTCATTGAGTTCTGAGGGCCAGGTAGGATCAAAAGGGTCAGTTAACTTTTCAGCAGCCTTTCTGGAAGATATCCCTTCAATAAGACCAAACTTCAGAAGGAATGATAAATATATTGACATTAATGTATGAGATTCATAGGACTATATCAATATAATAGAATTTTATGATGTAATTATAACTAGTAAAGGAACAGGAATGAATAATTACACGAAAACTGTTATCCTAGTAATAATAAAAGCTTTCTTAAAAATACATCAGAGTCCCTCTCTTAAGAAAACTTTTATATATTAATTTATCTAGGCACAAAAAAATAGTGGTTACATACATAAAGACACTAATTTCAACTTTCCATTTAGTCATTCAATTGACATTTGCTGGGTAAACGCTAGAGCTAAACACTGCTAGGGACCAGGGATGCAAAGACGAATAATTAAGTTCTTGTGCTCAAGAAATATATGCAGTGGTTCTCAATGGGGAAAGATGCCTCCAGGGAACATTTAACAGTGTCTGGAGATATTTGCAGTTGTCCTACATTGATGGGGTGGAGTGGTCAGTGCTACTGGAATCTATTTAGTAAAGGCCAGAGATGCTGCTAGAAGCTTCCCATATGGTGCTGCTGCTGCTGCTAAGTCTCTTCAGTCGTGTCCGACTCTGTATGACCCTATGGGCTGCAGCCTACCAGGCTTCTCCGTCCATGGGATTCTCCAGGGAAGAACACAGGAGTGGGTTGCCATTTCCTTCTCCAATGTGTGAAAGTGAAAAGTGAAAGTGAAGTCACTCAGTCATGTCCGACTGGTAGCGACCCCATGGACTGCAGCCTACCAGGCTCCTCCGTCCATGGGATTTTCCAGGCAAGAGTATTGGAATGGGTTGCCATTGCCTTCTCCACCATATGGTGCTAGTGGCAAAGAACCCACCTGCCAACGCAGGAGACGTAAGAGACACGGGTATGATCCCTGGGTCCGGAAGATCTCCTGGAGAAGGAAATGGCAACCTGCTCCCATATGCTTGCCTGGAAAATCCCATGGACAGTGGAGATTGGCAGCTACAGTCCATGGGGTCACAAAGGGTCAGACACGACTAAAGCAACTTAGCATGCACACACCCACGGAGATGCTGCTCAACATTATACAATACCACAGCAAAGAATGACCTGGCTCCAAAAGTCAATGGTGTCAAGGTTAAGAAATCCTGAGACAGACTCAGGGTGCTAAAACTTTATTCCTGATAACCTGAATCTGAGACTTGAAGTGAAATTAACATCTACACAGCCATATGCAATAGAAATGAAGGATACTGTTTCACAGTGACTTTTCTGTTATTTCTCCCAGTTGATAAATTCTCTATTGCCTTCATATTTTATTAATTGCATTTGTTCTTTAAAAAGAAGATGACCAGAAGCTTTGTTTTCCCTAAGACCCTGCCCCAAGAGACATCAGCTTCAGAAACCCTGTTTCCTAATTCCCATGACTCAAGGGCAGACCTGTATGACAGGCTCTCCACAAAGTGGCTCCTCTGATGAGGTCTCCTCATGTCAGCTGGACAGGGATGGGTCACCACGCCGAGGCTACAGCAGCTGAATGTTTGCAATCTGTCCCAGACTGGACTTTCTGGATGAGATCTAAATTCCCATGTAAGAGAAAGCACTGAGAGTTTTAGATTCTGCACACACCATCTACTATAGAGAAATAAAAAACAAGAAAATAACATAAATAGAAGAAATAAAAAGAGAAATCCATTTTGACAAATGGCAAAAAAAAAAAGGTAAGCACAAGTCTCTAGGACAGATCAGTGATTCTGGTAATAAATGCCTGTTTTACTACAAAATGTTAAATTCTATTTTTTTTTTTTTGCCATAACTCACTATACACGCAATCCAAGATCCATTAAATTAAATCCTAACATCATAAACTTTGCTTCTGTCATTTATAAATATATGAAAAAATTATTGGATGGAATTCTCATCTTCTTTCAAAAGTCTTGCTTAATATGAGTCAATGGGGGTTTGGTTTAAGCCACATACATAGGAACCCGATCATTTTATCACCACCGCTTGTAAATCTGTGGCTCTGGCTTCAGACTGCTGACCTAAGCAGAGCTGCTCCAAACCAAGAGATGAATTAGATTTTATATACAGATGATGCAATAACATTAAAGATCTACTGCTGCTGCTGCTGCGTCACTTCAGTCGTGTCCGACTCTGTGTGACCCCATAGACGGAAGCCCGCCAGGCTCCCCAGTCCCTGGGATTCTCCAGGCAAGAACACTGGAGTGGGTTGCCATTTCCTTCTCCAATGTGTGAAAGTGAAAAGTGAAAGTGAAGTCGCTCAGTTGTGTCCGACCCCTACTAGGATTCAATATATTATATATTCACCTCATTTTCTTTTTGAACTGGGAAAATAAAATACTTTTGCTTAAAACTAAATTTTAAACAAGTCATTTCCCCAATGGTCCTAACCTCAGAGTTGTAAAATTAATTCTGATAATGCCTTGGAATTATTTTTACCCTTGTACTTTCAGTGACAGGACAAGCCAAGATTCACTCACTAAGAGGGCATAGAAAATACAGGACCACACTCATGTCAACAGTTGCTGCATGGCTGGCCTCCAATACACGGAGATCTTCCAGCTTTCAGGGGATGGGAGGTCTCCACCCAGTCTCCCCATGGTTCTCTAAAGGATGATACTAACCTCTTGGCTGGCCTCTCATTCTGGCCTCTTAAGAGAAATGCCTCTTACTTCACAAAACACTCAAAGAGGCTGAGGGAAAACAGATTCAAATTTTTATTTCTTTTTTCTTGATACATATTCCCATTTCACCAAAATATGACCAAACATTCTCACAATGAAGAATTATCTAAAAGAAGCCATCTGGTGTTCAGCTAAGTGCTATGTTACAGAAAGCCAACAGACTAAGTCCTACAGCCTAATAATTTAGAAAGTCACTTGGATACATGTGTGTGCAAGCTTTGTTGCTTCCGTTGTGTCTGATTCTCTGTGACCCTATGGACTGTAGCCTACCAGGTTCCTCTGTCCATGGGATTTTCCAGGCAAGAATATTGGAGTGAGTTGCCATTTCCTTTTCCATGGATACAAGTGCTTTTATGTAAATACATGTACAATGGAAAGGAAAGATAAATCCTAGATAGAGATGCAAGTAAAATACAAAAAAGGCGTCTAAAGGAAATCTAAGGTTGTTATCCTTAACACGTTGCCCACAAACAAGATGGATAATTTAAATCTTATCTCCATTTCAGTAAAATCGTGTTTACTATAGGGGTGGGACGAATTATCCAATCTTTAATGCAGTACAGTGTGCTAAAAAGAGTAAAAAAAAATTTTTTTTAAACTCCAATAGAATTAATTAGCTAAGTTTTGAAACAAACTGCTTTGCTCTCTGAGTCTTGTTTTCCCCATCTGTATATCCCTGTCTATATTAGTCAGCTTTGGTTGCTCTAAAAAATTATCATGGACTGAGTGGCTTAAACAATGGAAATTTGTTTCTCACAGTCCCGGGGCCTGGAAAGCCCTAGGTCAAGATGTCAGCTGATGACATTCTTGGTGAGCAAGCTCTTCCTGAAATTGCAGAAGGCTACCTTCTATGTTGTCTCTGAGGCAGAGAACTCCACCCTTATGACCTCATTGAAAATGAAACACCATCACATGAGGAATTAGGGCTTCAACACAGGAGTTTGGAGGAGGGGACACAATGAAAGTTGCCAAGTAGAATGCACAGTGCTTGGCACGAAAGGATCTCAAAAAGTGGGCCAGGTCAGCAGTGCAAAAAATACTGAAAGCAAAGAAACGGGAAAAAGGAATTTTGGGTCAGAAGCCAGCTATCAACTAGGGATCTAATTAAGAGGTGTAAGTCAGACAAACATTTAGAAATGATGAAGCATACGCGTGTGAGAAGTCAGAGCATAGTGCAGTGGCTGAACCCCAGCAAGAGGATTCCCAAAGTCAGTGCAACAAGTCAAACAGACATACGGCACCACCAGTTAAGAGGCTGCAACTGGGCAACTCATCTCTCTGTTTGTAGTCGGAGAAGTACCAATGGTGGGGGTTGACGGAGGTGAACTATAAGTGGTAACAAATGAATCACCATGAATGTCTATGGTGGAGGGCTCATTTTTAGTGTTTTCACATTCATGAATAAGAAGTCTACCCATCTCTGCTGTCTACCTCACATTAGAATGGCTTTCTCTTGATGTCCTTAATCAACAGTCTAACTGCATGTATAATCTTGCCCAAGGATGTCTTATTGGCATAAACATACCCGAAGATTCACCCACCAGAAGACTAAGGCATCTGTGAAGGACCAAGGTGTTGGTGCCATTCATGCAACTGTCTTCCTTGTGTATGCCAGGCACTACCTGTGGCTCTTCCTAGGTCCTCCCCTTGGCTTCTATCATACCCCTACCGAAGATGGCTCTCTGTTTGCTGTGGTCCCCACATGAACTCTGAGGCAGCTGATCATGAGGATGAATCTGAGGCTAAGTGGTGGAGCTTCCCCAGTGGCTAAGACAGCAAACAATCCACCTGCAATGCAGGAGACCTGTGTTTGATCCCTGGATTGGGAAGATCCCCTGGAGAAGGGAATGGCAACCCACTCCAGTATTCTTCCCTGGAGAAGTCCATGGACAGAAGAGTCTGGTGGGCTACAGTCCAAGGGCTAAGTATATGCCACCAACAGTACGGCAAGCCTATTCTTATTTTCACAAACTCCAGAACTTCAGATGGATCTGTTACTCTAAATCACCTACGTCCTTTCCCTATACTAGGACTACTCAAATCAGTTAATTGTTAGCACCTCCATAAAGACAGTTGTATTTCCAGTCCTATAACATATAATGAATGGAGCTTAGTAACATCAGTTGTATATAAACATAGCTAAAATCAAGTAGGGCAATGAGTGACATTGAAATACTCATACTGGAAATACTCATACTCCCATGCCTGCACCTGGGTATTTACAAGCTCAGTGGTAAAGAATCTGCCTGCGATGCAGGAGACACAGGTTGGATCCCTGGGTTCGGAAGATCCCCTGGAAAAGGAAATGGCAACCCACTCCAGTATTCTTGCATGAAAAATCTGATGGACAGAGGAGCCTGGCTGGTTACCATCCATAGGGTCACAAAAGAGTCGGACACAACTTAGCGACTCAACAACAACAACAGCCATTCATATTTAATGCATTGAACCAGTAATTCATATTACCAGAAGCACATGTGTAAATGAAAATCCCTCTTAATAAATACCACACAAATAAATATTAAATATGTTACACTGATATAATTGGGGTAGAAATTGCTAAAATGACATACTACTGGCTCTCCTTTGCAATAAACCCCACCAAAGGAATAAAACGAAGAGACTGCTAAGAGTATGACTAAACTCCAGTAAGGTCTATGTTTTAGTTTCTCTAAGATTGCAAGTATTTCATTTAATTGTCTATGTCTATACTTGGAAAGGCTATTTGAAACTCACTACAGGCAGTTCCTGAATACATCCTTTTAATCTTAGCTTCTTGTTTATAACAACTCTTTCTTTTTCATTTCACTCTAATCAAATATGCCATTCAAGGTCTAGAATTTTATAGAGACATAACAGTAGTTATTTATATGCTGGGAGCAATCCATTTTTGAACAGCTGGCAAAGCAGCTTAATATCTCAGCCAATCGTTTTAAGCTCTAAAAAATCCCACTTTCTACCGTGGTCTTAAAAAATAACCTCATAATGCTACTCAGCCCAGGCACAGGACACCTCATCTCCATTTTTCCTCTCCTTTTTGATTTTACATCTTTCAGATGAGCTTTAAACCATTTTATTACTAACAAATAATTTACAGTGAGAGATCAAAATTAGGCAAATGCAACTGTGATGCTAGGCTGTCTGGCAGCAAAAGGTCTGTTTATTCAACAAATAATTATTATGGACCTGCTTCTCTGTATGCTAAGGAATGAGAAAATGATGAGGAAGCCACTCTGTTCTGGAGGAGCTCCAAAGAGGGGACACAAATATATAAACATGTCCTCAAAATAAACAATGAGGGACATGACAAAGGTCCCATGACCGTCATGTCTATGACAGAACAGAGCTATGGGTAAGGCTCCACCTGGAAGACCTCAGGAAAAGCTTTACTATGGGAGTGACTCTTGAGTGGAAACTTCAATGAATAGCCTTTAAATCAGAAGGAACTGGACCTTCAGAAGGAGACACTGGAACAAAAGGATCTACGTGTAAAAGGATACAAGGAAACCAGATGTGACTAGAAGTTGGGAGCCTAGGGCTGAAGTAGAAGACTAGTTTGGGCAACAAAGTCTAGAAGCAGACTATAAAGAGAGGAAGTGTGGATAGTGGACATGCATTTGAGCTCTGGAGTCAGAAAGCATAGGTTCAAGTCTAGACTTCATTACTTGCTGGCCATGTATGTGTTTTTGGACAAGCTGCTCAACACATCTGCTAACCGCTTCATCTGTGAGGGTGAGTATAACTGCACTCACTTCTTGGGGTTGTGACAACTGCAAGCGATTATAAACATAAAATATTCAGTCTAGCACATTTAAAGGTCAGCTTCATTTTAAATGTTATGCCTTGAGACATGGGCACGTGGCCAGTATAGCTGATGAGCCTATACAAATATAGTCATATTTACATGACTATACTTGACTTGTATCAAGTAAGCCATATAAATGAATTGGAACATTAGAAAGTTATGGTTTTAGTATGAAGGAAGATAGATGAAAACAACTGACCAGAGATAGGGATATTGGGTAGGAGATTAATGTTATATCCAGGTTAAAAAATGATGACGGCAGTACATAGTTAAGTATAGATGTGATGGAGTGAACTGGAGATATGTTCTGGAAGTGGAATGATCACAACCTTCTAAGTGATAATTGTTTCATAGAAAAAAGTCAAAGATAAGTGTAAGCATCAATTAAGAAATATCTACAACCTACACAATTTATACAGTAGCTAACATATATATGAGATACACATGCACAGAGAAAGCAGGATAAAAAGTCTTAGATTGTATACAGGAAAGAATATTCAGAGTATGTTCATTTGTCACTATTTACTAATGTATCTATTGAAACATAACTGACGTACAGTGAATGCACAAATATTGTATTTTGTATAGTTTGATGAGTTTTAGCAAATGTTTACATCAGTCAAGATATGGACACCCCCAGAAAACTCCGTCAGGTCCTTTCCTAGTTGAATGATGCCTCTGAACAAAAGGGCAATCATTGCTGTGGTATCTATAAAAATTGAATCTTTTGCCTGTTCTAGAAATTTTATAAATGGTATTCTGCAGCCTGTACATTTTTGTGTCTGGTTTCTTGTACTTAGCAGGTTTCTTAGATTCTTTATCTGTGTTTTGTGTGTTAGTACTGAATTCTTTGTTAGTTAAAGGAAATACTGGTTAAAAGTATTTCACTGTATGAACATATCGCAATTTGTTTATCCACTCTCTATTTGATGGACATCTGAATTATTTCAAGTTTTAGACTACTATAAATGATGTTGCCATGAAGACTCTTGTACAAATCTTTTGTGGGCAAATGTTCTCCTTTTTTTCTTTTCTTCTTGGTTGAATTGGTGAGTCATAGAATAGATAAATGCGTGTTTAATTTTATAGGACACTGCCAAAGTGTTTTCCAAATTGGCTGTAGCATTTTACACTCCATGAGTTATTTATAAGCTTCAGTTGCTCTATATGCTTGCCAACATTTGATGCTATTAGCCTTTTAGGTTTTTAGCCATTCTGGTATTTAACAATGATATTCCTTTTAGATTTATTTGCATTTCTTTGATGATTATGTTGAGTACTTTTCTGTGTGATTACAGGCCATTTGTCTATTTTCTTTTTATGAAGTTTCCATTCAAGTATTTTGTGCATTTTATCTTTTAACTTTTTAAGTTAAAAAATAATATATTTTCCTTTTTACAATTAGATTATATAAATTATGTTAATATTCTAGGTACAAATCTTTGGCAATTATATGCACTGGAAACATTTTCTCTGTGTAGCTTGCCTGTTCATTTCTTAGTTGTGTCTCCTAATGAACAGAAGTGTTTGATTTTGATAAAATCCAGCTTAATTTTTTTCTGTGATGATTAATAATTCTATGTCCTAGGAAATTGACATTTCCTCAGGAAATTCTCCTTTGTTTCCTTCTAGAAGTTTTATAATTAAACATATTATGTTTAGGCTTTTGATTCATCTCAAAACAATTTTTATGTATAATATGAGACAAGGGTCAAGGTTTATTTTGTCCATATGGATATCTAGTTATGCCAGCACCACTGATTAAGAAGACGTCCCTAGACTTCCCTCGTGGCACAATGGATAGGAATTTGCTTGCCAGTGCAGGCAACCCAGATGAGATTCCTGGTCTGGGAAGATTCCACATGCCTTGGAGCAACTAAGCCTGTATGCCACAACTACTGAGTCTGAACTCTAGAGGCTTAGAGTTGGAACTACTGAAGCCCTTGTGCCTAGAGTCTGCACTCTGTAATAAGAGAAGCCAGGACAAAGAGCCACTCACGCACCACAGCTAGAGAGGAGTCCCCACTCTAGTCTATAGTCTCTGCAACTTTCTATAGTCTCTGCAACTATAGAAAGTCCATGCCCAGCAACTAAGACCCAGAACAACAACAACAACAAAAAAGTTAATAAACTAAATAAACAAAAGTAGACTTTCGTTTCTTCACTGAATTTACTTGTTACCTTTCTGGATATTAATTGACCGCATGTATATAGCGCTAATTCCAGTTTCTCTAGTCTATTCTATCAACCCTCAGATCTATTCTAAAGTTATTGCCGTGGGTTCTTTTCTCTTTGGCCTCGTCTCCCTGTGATGCAGTTTGGAAAGTTCAGGTAGAAAGTGAGGGTGAATGTGGAGTTTCCCTTTCCTCAAGGATTACAGCCCTGTGCTACCTGTTGTCCAATGTCTGAAAACAGTTGCTTCATATGGAATGCCCAGCACTGACCACACCAGGTCAAGACTCGTCCTCCCAAAGGTCAGCCTCACCACTCTGGAAAGCTTTCCTTTACTTTCCCTCTGTCCACACCAGCACTGCCCAAAACAGACCCCATCAGGGCTGGGGCTTCTGTTCAATGGTTCTTAGTTAATTCCCATTCTCACCTCTGCCACTGATCCTAATGTAAATGTTTCAACAACTTCTGCTTTTACTTTTGTCTCCAACACCAAATATGAACTCCGAGAAGTATTTATCCTTGTGTGCTCAGTACCTAGCTGACTCCTGGGCTCAGGTAGAAGGAATTAAAAATACAGCTGTTAAGTGAATGACTAAAGTCACTGAAACGATTTAATAGTAATAGAATTTCATAAAATAAAGATATTTCTTTGACTTGCACTGTTTAGTTTGTCAAAATTTTTCATGAGGGTAGGATATAAACACTTGTACTATGTCAAGCTTCAGTTTTATATATTATCTAAAGAAGTATCATAAATGGGAAAACAAGCCTCTTTCTAATAATTACAGTAATTATTATAAAAGTGCATATATTTTACTTATAAATTACAATCCCTAATTAATTGGTTGCAAACATTATTTATGCATTTGATACATTGTGAGGACTGTCATTATTAATGCTATTATTAACATGCTAACAGCTCATTAGGCTTTTAAAGTTGAACATTAAACCATTAATAATATTATTTCAAATAATTACTCAAATATAAATAACTTTAGGTTTTTTAAAATTGAAAGAACGTGATATAGTATATATTGATTTGCTTTATAATGAGTCATGTTACAACAGGTTTCTGGCATATATATATTTTTTATTACATGGACTATATCAATTACCCAGGGCTACCATCCTGACTAGGGTCTTAACTTTTCAGAACAGAACTCAACAGCTCATCTTTCCAGCTTCACTCATCGGGCTGCTCTTGGTGTTAGGTTAGTGGCAGCATTAAAGCCAAATACTAAGTTAGATTAAACAGATAAACAACAAGGACCTACTGTAGAGCACAGGGATTATAGTCAGGATCTTAAAATAACCTATAATGGAAAAGAAAATATATATAACTGAATATACTACAGAATGTATATATGTATTATATGCATAAAACTGAATGCATATATTATATATATAACTGAATCACTTTGTTGTAAACATCTGAAACTAACACAACATTGTGACTCTAGTCAATTACCAAAAAAAAAAAAAATTAAAATGCCAAGTGAGCTGAAGAATGATCTGTTGAAAGGATAGATCTTTGCAGGCTCTAACACCCAAGGACACTGAAAGAAATTTTACAAATCTGTTCTTTATAGGTTATTCTGGGGCTCATGGACATTCAACTTTTATGTTCCTTATACTTTACCCTGCATGAACATACCATGCAAACTCAAATTGTCAAACATTCAATCTGAGAAGTCTATAAAAATTCTCAATATTCATTTCATAAATTTACAATATTTAAAACTATGCATTTATATAGTTGCAAAGTTGTGCTTTTAATAAAAATTTGATACTTTCTGAAAAACCATTAACTTTAACATTACAAATGTTTAATGTATCCTTGAGTAAAGTTAAATGCATTTATATGGCAGCAGGGCTTTTTGTATAATGCAGTATTGTACTTTAAAAGTATATGATGTTAAACAATACTTAAAGAAATGGTAAATCTTGTACCACACTATTATGTGAGGTTAAACTTTGCATAGGTTTTTCCTTAAATGAGAAAATGGGTTTAGTATAAGAATAAGTAACATTTATTGGATACTTTTAAATCTCTAAGCATATTTAATTCTTTCTAGTCCTCTAATTTAACTCTCCAAACAATCCTGGTGGTAGATTATAATCACTGTCTAGTGAGAGGTTTATTAAAGTAAAATAAGAGGATTAAAATATTTAAATATTCAAATTAATGCATTATATTAAGTGTTATCCATTAAACAAAATACCTGGGGAGGACAAATACATTTTTTCCAAAGGTGTTGCAATTGTTAAAATATTTGAAGGGTCAGTATTTTCACAGTACAGGCAAATTTTTAATAATAGATTTGAATTTGTGAAATGGTAAAAAATTACTTAGAGCCAAGAATAATTAAGGAAAGGGATCATCTTGTTCAGTTGTATCCAACTCTTTGTGATCCTATGGACTGTAGCCCGCCAGGCTCCTCTGTCCATGGGATTCTCTAGACAAGAACACTGAAGTGGGTTGTTATTTCCTACTCCAATACTGTATGTGTGTATTAGTCACTCAGTCATGTCTGACTCTTTCTGACCCCATGGCCTGTGGCCCGCCAGGCTCCTCTGTCCATGGGATTCTCCAGGCAAGAAGACTGGAGTGGGTTGCTATTTCCTACTCCAATACTGTATGTTGTGTGTTAGTCGCTCAGTCATGTCTGACTCTCTCTGACCCCATGGACTGTGGCCCGCCAGGCTCCTCTGTCCATGGGATTCTCCAGGCAAGAAGACTGGAGTGGGTTGCTATTTCCTACTCCAATACTGTATGTGTGTGTTAGTCGCTCAGTCATGTCTGACTCTCTCTGACCCCGTGGACTGTAGCCCACCAGGCTCCTCTGTCCATGGGATTCTCTAGACAAAAAGACTGGAGTGGGTTGCTATTTCCTACTCCAATACTGTATGTGTGTGTTAGTCGCTCAGTCATGTCTGACTCTCTCTGACCCCATGGACTGTGGCCCGCCAGGCTCCTCTGTCCATGGGATTCTCCAGGCAAGAAGACTGGAGTGGGTTGCTATTTCCTACTCCAATACTGTATGTTGTGTGTTAGTCGCTCAGTCATGTCTGACTCTCTCTGACCCCGTGGACTGTAGCCCACCAGGCTCCTCTGTCCATGGGATTCTCTAGACAAAAAGACTGGAGTGGGTTGCTATTTCCTACTCCAATACTGTATGTGTGT
Organism: Moschus berezovskii; assembly: GCF_049115385.1. Classification (NCBI taxonomy): domain Eukaryota; kingdom Metazoa; phylum Chordata; class Mammalia; order Artiodactyla; family Moschidae; genus Moschus; species Moschus berezovskii. The sequence continues at coordinate 92,303,795 of NC_142469.1, read as the reverse complement.
GTTAGTCGCTCAGTCATGTCTGACTCTCTCTGACCCCATGGACTGTGGCCCGCCAGGCTCCTCTGTCCATGGGATTCTCTAGACAAAAAGACTGGAGTGGGTTGCTATTTCCTACTCCAATACTGTATGTGTGTGTTAGTCGCTCAGTCATGTCTGACTCTCTCTGACCCCATGGACTGTGGCCCGCCAGGCTCCTCTGTCCATGGGATTCTCCAGGCAAGAAGACTGGAGTGGGTTGCTATTTCCTACTCCAATACTGTATGTTGTGTGTTAGTCGCTCAGTCATGTCTGACTCTCTCTGACCCCGTGGACTGTAGCCCGCCAGGCTCCTCTGTCCATGGGATTCTCCAGGCAAGAAGACTGGAGTGGGTTGCTATTTCCTGCTCCAGTACTGTATGTGTGTGTTAGTCGCTCAGTCGTGTCTGACTCTTTCTGACCCCATGGACTGTAGCTGCCAGGCTCCTCTGTCCATGGGATTCTCCAGGCAAGAAGACTGGAATGGGTTGCCATGACCCTCTCCAGGTATCTTCCCAACCCAGGGATCAAATTCGCATCTCCTGTGTCTCCTGCATTGCAAGCGGATTCTTTACCGCTGAGCCACTAGGGAAGTTCATGGGCATCATGGCCAGTAGCCTGTTTTGTAGATATGGACAGACTCTAAAATTTACTTGGGAGGAAAAAGGAGATAGAGCAACCAACACAACACTAAAGAAGAAGAACAAAGTTGGAGGATTCACAATATCCGATTTCAAGATTTACCAAAAAGGTACAGTAACCAAGATTGTGCAATATTGGTGAAATAATAATGCAACACAATGGAGCATCCAGAAATAGACCACAAGAAATACATTCAATGTTCTTGGTGGGATTTTTTGTTATAAAATGTAAGTGTCCTTTGAACACTTAAAAAGAACCATTAAAAAGAGTGTAAATTAAAATGGAAACAATTCAGTCACCCCTAAATATATGTAGCCTCATATTTTCTACTATTTTTCATTTACAAAATGTAATAATAATCAACTACCAAAAAAAAGAGATCTATGAATACTGGTATGGATGCTGTCTTACATGCATATACATCATTGTGTATGTACATTTATTTTAATTAACTAAAGTCCATATTTCATTTTTACTTCCTTGTTTTTGATCTAACGTCCTTTTTCTGTTCCGGGATCCCAGTGTAAACGCAGTGGATCAGAAGGAAGGAGAAAAGGCTAGAATGATCTACATATATGGTAACAGGTTAGAGTTGCAGACATCTCTATGGAACCCATGCTTAGCCTCATATAGATACACACGAATATATACAGAAATAGTGATACATATGTGTATGTGTAGAGCTGATACAGATTATATTTATAGGTCCCATACATATCTATGTGTATATATATGGATTCCTATCTAACTGAAAGAACCTAGAAATAACAACACCCCAATAGCAACAAGTTTACCTTGGCCCAGATCTCTGGAACCGAGAACCAGAGTTCCTTGGAGAAATGGAAGATTCTCGGTCTGGGATAGGAAATATACAAGATGAGACTAGAGCATCTTATAGTGCCATGAAGTAAGGAAGTACAGGAAAACAAGGACAACCATGGGGTCACATCAAAGGGACACAGAAACCAACTAAAAGCATTCCCTATGGCCAAAGCTGAAATAATTTGAGTGAGAGAAGAAAGTAGTAAGCTAGACAAATATCTATCATATGATATAGCTTATGTGTGGATCTAAAAAATGACACAAATGAACTTATTTACAAAACAGATACAGACCCACAGACAGAAAAGAAAAAACTCATGTTTACCAAAGGGGGGAGGGGGTGGGGGAGGGATAAATTAGGAGTTTGGGATTAACAGATACACATTTCAGTTCAGTTCAGTTCAGTTCAGTTCAGTCGCTCAGTCGTGTCCGACTCTCCGCGACCCCATGAATCACAGCACACCAGGCCTCCCTGTCCATCACCAACTCCCGGAGTTCACTCAAACTCGTGTCCACAGAGTTGGTGATGCCATCCAGCCATCTCATTCTCTGTCGTCCCCTTCTCCTCCTGCCCCCAACCTTTCCCAGCATCAGAGTCTTTTCCAGTGAGTCAACTCGTCACATGAGGTGGTCAAAATATTGCAGTTTCAACTTTAGCATCAGTCCTTCCAATGAACACCCAGGATTGATCTCCTTTAGAATGGACTGGTTGGATCTCCTTGCAGTCCAAGGGACTCTCAAGAGTCTTCTCCAACACCACAGTTCAAAAGCATCAATTCTTCGGCGATCAGCCTTCCTCACAGTCCAACTCTCACATCCATACATGACCACGGGAAAAACCATAGCCTTGACTAGATGGACCTTTGTTGCCAAAGTAATGTCTCTGCTTTTTAATATACTATCAAGGTTGGTCATAACTTTCCTTCCAAGGAGTAAGCGTCTTTTAAATTCAATGGAATACTACTCAACCATAAAAAGAAAGAAATTCTGCACTTTGCAACTACATGGATGGGCCTAGAAAGTATTATGCTTAGTGAAATAAGTCAAAGACAAAAACTCTGTTACTGCTTACATATGGAGCCTAAACAACAAAATGAATAAATGCAAATAACAAAATAGGAACAGACTCACAGGTATGCAGAGCAAACTAGTGCTCACCAGTGGGGAGAGAAGAGAGGAGAGGCACAAGCCAGCAGTACAGGGTTAGAGATATGAACCATCAGCACCATATATAAAGTAAATGAGAAACTAGGAAATGTTGCATAGCATGAGGAAATATAACCATTACTTTGTAATAACTTTAAAGGGAATATAATCTATAAAAATAGTGAATACTATGTTGTACACTTGAAACAAATATAATATCATAAATCCACAATACTTCAGTAAAAGTGGCAGAAGAAAGAGAAAAAAAAAAAAAAATCAAGGCAAGTCTGAGAACCATCAGAGCCCAGAGGAGCCTAAGGAGACATGATGACTAAATGTAATGTGGTATATGGAATGGAATCCTGAAATAGAAATAGGACACGAGGTCAAAATCCAGGAAATGCAAATCAAGTAAAGACTTTAACATTAATAGTAAGTATTAGTATTTATTCATTAACTATAATAACTGTTCCAAAACATGTAAGATGTTAATAATAGGGAAAGCTGGGTATAGGGCTTATGGAACGGTGCTCTCTTGAGTAAATCTGAAACAATTCTAAAATATTCTAAGATAAAAGTTTATTTGAAAAATCATCTTCCCTTCTAATGAGGTGGATGAAACTGGAGCCTGTTATACAGAGTGAAGTAAGCCAGAAAGAAAAACACCAATACAGCACATTGATGCATATATATGGAATTTAGAAAGATGATAATGATAACCCTGTATACGAGACAGCAAAAGAGACACAGGTGTATAGAAGAGTCTTTTGGACTCTGTGGGAGAGGGCGAGGGTGGGATGATTTGGGAGAATAGCATTGTAACATGTATATTACCACATGTGAAAAGAATCGCCAGTTCACATTTGATGCATGATACAGGATGCTCGGGGCTGGTGCACTGGGATGAACCAGAGGGATGGGATGGGGAGGGAGGTGGGAGGGGGGTTCAAGATGGGGAACACATATACACCCGGGGTGGATTCATGTCAATGTATGGCAAAACCAATACAATAATGTAAAGTTAAAAAAATAAATAAATAAAGTTATTATAAAGTAAAAAAAAAAGAAAGAAAAAAAAAAGAAAATCATCTTCCTAAAAATTGACTCTCAAAAATAAAAAGATACAATATCTGAAAGGAAAGCAGGAATAGGAAGAATGAGTATAAAGGAATATCTCTCCTCTGTGTCTATGGCTGTGTTTTTAAATTGGTCCTGAATTCAAATTTATCAATGAAATTACTCTTCCAATTCAACGGCAGCATTATCACACCTCCATTAGTCAAGGACTATTATTTATGTAGTACTTAATAGCTGCTACAACCATCCCAGAAACTTCATACACATTCCTAACCACGATACATCATCTCCTGAAAGTGACTTCACTGAATGAAAATATTACTACGAAAGCATCTACACAACTGTTTACCCCGTCGATCATCCCACCAAGGCTAGACTCTTACAGGTATAAGCACCAGCATTTTTGTTTCTTTTCTTTTTCTCTCCTTTTCTTTTTTCCCCACATGTTTCTATATATTTTTTAATACTCTTTGCGTTGTAGTCACATTTTTAAAAAAATCTACAGTCCTCAAGGGAAAAAAGTTCCAAACACTTCATGATTAATTGTATAGCCAACTTTCATTTGTCTCTCAACCTACTATTTGAGCTGCATGTATATGATGTTTCATTTGCAAAAGTAATGTGCCAAAGCCTTCAGTAACACCCTCTTATAGCATTTCTGTTTACATTTTATTGGTGCTTTAAGCTATCTGCAGTTGTCCCAGCTTTCAAAATCCTTTAGGTAGCCTTAATTATAAGCACAAAAGACTTAAAGATCCACAGGGTTCTGTTTCAATGTACACATTTCACCCTAAACATTTTGGAAACAAAAGATTAAGAATTGTAGACCTTTAGGGCAGACATCTGTCAGTGCAGTGTCTGCCATTTCCAATAAACCCACCCATGCAACTCAGATTACTTAATCAAATAGCAAGCTCAGCTGTTTGGGTTGACATCCAAGCAGACTTTTTTCAAATTATGGTCCCAAATCACAAGAAAACCCTTATTAGCCATTCATCCAGTCCTTTTGTAACCCTCAATGTAAACCAAATTTGCTCTTTGGTAGCTGATAAAGAAGCATAACAGATAACCTGTAAATGGTCAAATGAGTCTAAATACTATGTAACAAGTGAGAGCACACACACTTCACTCACTCCACCTTTACAATAAAAAGGTTGTGTTCAGTGAAGGACACTGGATATTGTGCAATCAAAATGCCAATGTATTCCTTCCAAATCTCTTTTTTAGAGAGGATACTCTGTGTTTGACCAAGCCGAGAGAAAAAAAAAACAGTCCTGCATCATACAACGGCAAACCCAAGGCTTTCATATATTTGTCTCATGACAATATTTCAACTTAACGCAAACGGGTCACAACAGCTCCTGCAGAAAATTGCTCTCTGTTTGCTGGCACCGTGGGATGCCATCATTACTGACAAGACTGAGAAACCCGTCAATGACAATTCAGGACTCAGTCCAAGGGTAGTATCCAGATGCAGTGTAAGTGGATTTTTTTAGGGCTCTGTTTGCGGATCTCTTTAATTCTTATTCATGTCCAGTGGTCCTTGACTTGTATGAAAATTCAGTGCAATAAAGGCTTCAGCTCAACTGAATTCAATTTCAGAAATCATCAAAAAGTCAGATATTTAAAGTAATTTTTAGAAATCCTTTTGACTACACCAGGTGAGGGAAATATACTTGGAGGACTCTGCATCTGCCTATTTCAGAGGCACTGTCCTCCTCCATCATGGAGGACATCTATTCCATTTCAAGTTAACGAGGCTTAATTCTATTTCCATGGGCAATTGGAAAGAATAAATTAGCCACTTCATCGAGGCTTTTCTGTAACAAAACTCTTTATGATTGGAGCCCTCATCACAAATTTTAGATATTGCTATGGGTGCATGAATAAATCTATCAGGATAATTTTTGAAGGTTATTTGCTTAACACGACATCACAACTTCTGGCTGAATTCCTTATACTCGCAGACTTCCCGTCATATATTATTTTTCTCCTGCAATGCACTTTAATGAAATCACTTAATTCTACATGCAAGGTATTTGACCAAGACTAAAGGCAAAAATCCTTGCAGATATTTTACATGTTGGAAACTTAAAAGTTTAAGAAACCAATATGACTACAGAGCATAGTTTGCCTTTTGTTGTATTTAAACTATCAAGTCAAACACAGCGGAATATTTCAGCCTATGTGATGTTAAAGGCAAGATTCCTTCACCCCCACCTCCAGCTTGAAAAAAGCTTGAAAAAGACTGAATGACTTCAAAATAAATTAGAAGAACATTGGCAGCAAAATGGGTAGCATCCAAATGAATCCAATTCATGTAATTTAGGACAAGCAAATGAAACCATGTCATCCATATGTTAATAGTCTGCTAGTCTGCACCTGAGAAAATTTTCCACCTCAGCTTCTCTCCTTCAGCAAGTTTAAAGCCAAAGCAAATCCATACACTTTGCCTGATAAAATTCAGAAATGACAATTTAGCTGCAAGGTCTCTTAACTAGGAATGCATGATATATTCTGAAGCAATGAGAATATTCATCTAGATTTATCACAGGGGAGTCCATGAGCTTATACTCGCCTCGCAAAATGAAGTTTTGACTTTCCAGATGAATAAATTAGACAGCAGATCACAATATTCATCCATATGGAAATAACCATAACACAGGCTTCCAATTCTAAAAAGTGTTTAGTGTTTTTCAAGGATGATAGACTATGATGACATGTTTACAATTAAATAAACAAAGGCACAGGCAATAATAGTAAATGAAAACCAGGTATTTCAAACTTTAGCTGATATAAATGTTATAGGGCCACCGAAATCTGCTAAAACAATAGGCAGACACTTGGGGAAAGTGTTAAAAAAAATGGGAGTTAGAGACCAGTTGGTTTCGGAGACATTTTGCAGAACTCAAATATCATAGATTCCCCAAGCTGAAACTCCAAAGCAAACAGAAAACATGAAAAAGTGAGCATGCTTTCCTGCTGAAATTACACAGGCAATTTAGTCAGCTTGAGAGGGACAAACCAGTTGAAAATCAGCCAGAAAATACATGTTCACATCACCAACTCTGCAAGAAACACCAGGAGAAGTCTGGGTAGTGTAGACAACAATTATGTGGCTAATTCAAGAAGCAATTTTTACATTTAAATTCTCAACTTAAAAACTAGGAATTTATCAAAAGTCATTCGGAGAAGGCAATGGCAAGCCACTCCAGTACTATTCCCTGGAAAATCCCATGGATGGAGGAGCCTGGTAGGCTGCAGTCCGTGGGGTCGCTAAGGGTCGGACACGACTGAGCGACCTCACTTTCACTTTTCACTTTCACACATTGGAGAAGGAAATGGCAACCCACTCCAGTGTTCTTGCCAGGAGAATACCAGGGATGGGGGAGCCTGGTGGGCTTCCATCTATGGGGTCACACAGAGTCGGACACGACTGAAGTGACTTAGCAGCAGCAGCATCAAATGTCATTATCTGACAGGACTAACAATTAACAACCTCTTGAGACCATCCTGTAATAACACTGTTAATAACCAGTGCCTTTCTTTCCCTCATCATTTTGCTTTAGTATCCTAAGAAGTGTTTTAAACACTAGCATTTATACCTTTTATTCAGTGTACTCATTAAGTATTCCCTCAGATGTCACTGGACTTCCCAGGTGGCTCAGTGGCAAAGAATCTGCCTGCCAAGTGGGAGACGTGGGTTTGATCCCTGGGTCAGGAAGATCCCCCGGAGAAGGAAATGGCAACCCACGCCAATATTCTTCCCATATTCTGGGAAATCCAATGGACAGAGGAGCCTGGTGGGCTACAGTCCCCGGGGTTACAAGAGAGTCAGACACGAGCTAGTGACTAAACAGCAACAGCAGATGTCATCACATTATTTATATATTCAATTTTATGTAAGAGTATGGACATTGATATAAGACATATGTGTACGCTTCCAAAATTAAATTCTCAGTATCAGAAGAAGTCTAGTATGGTTTTGACCACGCGGTTCATGCCTGAGGAATGTCAAAATGAATGTAGGATGGCCAGGACCTAAGGAAGATTGGATAGACTTGTAAAGGTCTAGGATGGAAATGAGTGTCCTGTGAATAACCGAGGAGAGGTGGGTCCGACCAAAGGGGATCTATGCCGGGGGCTCTGCTGGAGGGCAACAGGAGAAGTCAGAGAGGTGGGTAAATCACTGAGTCAGAGACACCAAGAGCTGGGACACGGAGCCTGTGACAGTAAGAAGGGTTAGGACGGGATTCCAGTTCTGGGAGGAAGTGAAGCAGGTAAAGAAGGCAGGTACTGTGGCACAGGGTAGCTCGACAGGTAGTTCCAATTCTCTAACTGGAAGCCAGCATGATTCCAGAACTGGAGAATGATAAGCATGGTGGGAGCATTAATATTTTCAGATATCTTAGTGAGAAGAATGACAGTCAACATGTTCATGCTTCTTCTTAAAAACTAGGCAGAAATAACCAGAACATATGGACGCAACAAGAAATCCTTAATTTGCAAAGAATTGGGGCCACAACTGTAATCACTTCAGCAATTCCCTGGAAATAGCAAAGAGCATAATACTGACCTAAAACTTTTGAGTTATTTGAATGAACTTAACTGCAAGGAGATCCAACCAGTCCATTCTAAAGGAGATCAATCCTGGATGTTCATTAGAGGGACTGATGCTAAAGCTGAAACTGCAATATTTTGGCCACCTCATGCAACGAGTTGACTCACTGGAAAAGACTCTGATGCTGGGAAAGGTTGGGGGCGGGAGGAGAAGGGGACGACAGAGAATGAGATGGCTGGATGGCATCACCGACTCTGTGGACATGAGTTTGAGTGAACTCCGGGAGTTGGTGATAGACAGGGAGGCCTGGCGTGCTGTGATTCATGGGGTCGCGGAGAGTCGGACACGACTGATCGACTGAACTGAACTGAACTGAACTAGTTCAAAGGGGCTTCCTCGGTGGATCAGTGGTAAAGAACCCACTCACCAATGCAGGAGATGCAAGTTTGATCCAGGTTGGAAAGATCCCCTGGAGGAGGAAATGGCAACCCACTCCAGTATTCTTGCCTGGAAAATCCCATGGACAGAGGAGCCTAGTGGGCTACAGTCCATGGGGTTGCAAAAGAGTTGGACACGACTTAGCAATTAAATAACAGCAATGAACTAGTTAAAAAGGAAATTTTCACTATCTTTATTATCTTAATTTTAGAAGAGGTATATAATCACACTGTTTTAGCTAGAGCTATTGATTTTAAACATCAAACTGTCATTTGTTTGATTTAATAAAATTCAGGGCTGAAGGGGGGCAGGTCTTGATTTTCATTACCAATTTCCTTTGCTCTATAAAAGGAAAGCCTCGATCTCATTATAAACTTTGTATTTATTGGAAAGAACTTGGCTTGTGGCTAGTTATCACTGGCATTAGACAGCATCATTTGTATTGTCTTGAAGGAAAAATCCAGGGCATTACCTCTGGAATTCAATTCACTGCAATAATTGCTGCATTTGCAAATTTGCCAGGCAGCTTAATGAAAAATATATCAATAAAGTTAGTACAATCTGGCAGTAAACAAACATATATTTCGATGTCACTAGGGTTAATAAGAAAATTTTCAGTTAATATGGGATACAGAACAAATGACAGAATTGTGCTGTTTGGGCAGATAACCTAGCAAAGCTACAAGTGAGTCAGAACAACTTTTCATATGTATTATATAAAATGATTGTAAAAACAGAGAATATTTATAGAAATGTTAAACTGTCCTCATATCATTTTGCTAGTAACAGTTAATTATTTTATAAGAAGATCCTAGCCATCTGTGCCTTCTATGGGCAAAAAATAAAAAAGATTAAACATCATTAGTTTCAAAACAAAATCTCCCTACACAGTAAGAAAGTTAATTCTAGCTAAGATGTTAATACCTTTAAAATAAATTTTCTAGTATCACTGTTTGCAAGGGTGTGTAATGGCTCTGAAAGTATTCAGAGAAGATCAATGTGAGAAAAATGGGAGCAGGAGAACAGAAATGAATGCTGTTCACATCTATGCCACTGGGCCCACGCCATTTCTCCTCTGAGATCTGTGGACCTCCATGAGGCTACTTCCTTGCTCTGTTCACTCCAGTTAGGCCCAGGAAAGGCAGGTACAAATCAGAATTTTATTTCAGATTCTCTCTCTTAATCTATTAATATGCTGTCAGAAGCATTTATTTGTGGCTCACCAAGGATGAGAACAGTATGAAAAGTATGAACAGTAAGGAATGCAAAAAGATATGACACTGAAAGATGAACTCGGCAGGTTGGTAGGTGCCCAATATACTACCGGAGAAGAATGGAGAAATAACTCCAGAAAGAAGAGAAGAGATGGAGCCAAAGAAAAAACAATGCCCAGTTGTGGATGTGACCAATGATGGAAGTAAAGTCTGATGCTGCAAGAACAATATTGCATAGGAACCTGAAATGTTTTAGGTCCACAAATCAACGTAAATTGGAATTGGTCAAACAGGAGATGGCAAGAGTGAACGTCGACATGTTAGGAATCAGTGAACTAAATGGACTGGAACTGGCGAATTTAACTCAGATGACCATTATATCTACTATTGTAGGCAAGAATCCCTTAGAAGAAATGGAGTAACCAGCATAGTCATCAAAAGAGTCCAAAATGCAGTTCTTGGGTGCAGTCTCAAAAATGACAGAATGATCTCTGTTCGTTTCCAAGGTAAACCATTCAATATCACAGAAATCCAAGTCTATGCCCCAACCAGTAATGCTGTTGAAGCTGAAGTTGAACGGTTCTATGAAGACCTATAAGACTTTCTAGAACTAACAACCAAAAAAGATGTCCTTTTCATTATAGGGGACTGGAATGATAAAGTAGCAAAGTCAAGAGACACCTGGAGTAACAGGCAAATTTGGCCTTGGAATACAAAATGAAGCAGGGCAAAGGCTAAGAGTTTTGCCAAGCGAACACACTGGTCATAGCAAACACCCTCTTCCAACAACACAAGAGAAGACTCTACACATGGACATCACCAGATGGTCAATACCAAAATCAGATTGATTACATTCTTTGCAGCCAAAGATGCAGAAGCTCTACAGAGTCAGCAAAAAAAAATGAGATCAGGAACTGACTGTAGATCAAATCATGAACTCCTTATTGCCAAATTCAGACTTAAATTGGAGAAAATAGGGAAAACCACAAGACCATTCAGGTATGACCTAAATCAAATCCCTTATAGTTATACAGTGGAAGTGACAGATTCAAGGAATTAGACCTGATAGACAGAGTCCTGAAGAACTATGGATGGAGGTTTGTGACATTGTATAGGAGGAACTGATCAAGACTATCCCCAAGAAAACAAATGCAAAAAGGCAAATAGTTGTCTGAGGAGGCCTTAAAAATAGTTGAGAAAAGAAAAGAAGCAAAAGGCAAAGGAGAAAAGGAAAGATATACCCATTTGAATGCAAAGTTCCAAAGAATAGCAAGGAGAGATAAGAAAGTCTTCCTTGGTGATCAATGCAAAGAGAGGAAAACAACAGAATGGGAAAACAACAGGATGGGAAAGACTAGCGATCTCTTCAAAAAACATACCAAGGAAACATTTCATGCAAAAATGGGCTCGATAAAGGACAGAAATGGCATGGACCTAACAGAAACAGAAGATATTAAGAAGAGGTGAGAAGAATACACAGAAGAACTGTGCAAAGAAGATCTTCATGACCCAGATAACCACAATGGTGTGATCACTCACCTAGAGCCAGGCATCCTGGAATGCGAAGTCAAGTGGGCCTTAGGAAGCATCACTAAGAACAAAGGTAGTGGAGGTGACGGAATTCTAGTTCAGCTATTTCAAATCCTAAAAGATGAGGCTGTGCAAGTGCTCTACTCAATATGCCAGCAAACTTGGAAAACTCAGGTGTAGGTAGCCACAGGACTGGAAAAGGTCAATTTTCATTCCAATCCCAAAGAAAGGCAATGCCAAAGAATGTTCAAATTACCACACAATTGCACTCATCTCACATGCTAGCAAGGTAATGCTCAAAATTCTCCAAGCCAGGCTTCAACTGTACACAAAGTGTGAACTTCCAGATGTTCAAGCTGGTTTTAGAAAAGACAGAGGAACCAGATCAAATTGCCAACATCTGCTGGATCATGGAGAAAGCAAGAGAGTTCCAGAAAAACATCTACTTCTGCTTTATTGACTATACCAAAGCCTTTGACTGTGTGGATCACAACAAACTGCGGAACATTCTTCAAGAGATGGGAATACCAGACCACCTTACCTGCCTCCTGAGAAATCTGTACACAGGTCAAGAAGCATCAGTTAGACCTGGACACGGAACAACAGACTGGTTCCAAATCAGGAAAGGAACACATCAAGGCTGTATATTGTCACAGTGCTTATTTAACTTATATGAAGAATACATCATGAAAAATGACAGGCTGGATGAAGCAGAAGCTGGAATCAAGGTTGCTGGGAGAAATATCAATAACCTCAGATATGGAGATGACACAACCCTTATGGCAGAAAGTGAAGAAGAACTAAAGAGCCTCTTGAAGAAAGTGAAAGAGGAGAGTGAAAAAGTAGGTTTAAAACTCAACATCCAGAAAACTAAGATCTTGGCATCCAGTTCCATCACTTCACGGCAAATAGATGGGGAAACAGTGACAGACTTTATTTTGGGGGGCTCCAAAGTCACTGTAGATGGTGACTGCAGCCATGAAATTAAAAGACGCTTGCTCCTTAGAAGAAAAGCTATGACCAACTTAGACAGCATATTAAAAAGCACAGACGTTACTTTACCAACAAAGGTCTGTCTAGTCAAAGCTATGGTTTTACCAGTAGTCATGTATGGATGTAAGGGTTGGACTATAAAGAAAGCTGAGTGCCGAAGAATTGATGCTTTTGAACTGTGGTGTTGGAGAAGACTCTTGATAGTCCCTTGGGCTGCAAGGATATCCAACCAGTCCATCCTAAAGGAAATCAGTCCTGAATATTCATTGGAAAGACTTATGCTGAAGCTGAAACTCCAATACTTTGGCTACCTGATGGGAAGAACTGACTCCTTGGAAGAGACCCTGATGCTGGGAAAGATTGATGGAAGGAGGAGAAGGGGACAACACATGATGAGATGGTTGGATGGCATCACCGATTCGATGGACATGTGTTTGAGCAAGCTCTGGGAGTTGGTGATGGACAGGGAAGCCTGGTGTGCTGCAGTCCATGAGGCTGCAGAGTTGGACAAGACTGAGCGACTGAACTGAACTGAGGATGAGACAGTAGGATGGCATCACTGATTCAATGGCCACAAATCTGGGCAAACTCCAAAAGGCGGTGAGGAACAGGGAAGCCAGGCTAGCTGCAGTCCATGGGGTTGCGAAAGGTCGGACATGACTTGGCGACCAAACAAAATCAACAAGAAATCTGGCAACTCTTAATTTCTAACTTTTTCTTGGAAAAGCCTCGGTAAAAATGTATCTTATTAAAATGGCAATTCACCATAATTAAATCTCATTATAAACTAACTAGAAAGTGAAATAATGGAAAATTATAATTATTTTCAAAATTGAACATTTCGGAAAGAAATAGATTACATAATGCTCAGTATATTTCAATGTTCAATGCAGCTATTTTTCTGTTAATGTTCTAGTACATTATTAAAGTTTATATTTTTAATAATGACAGTAGATATCACAGGCATATCCTAAAAATTTTCTACTTTTGGAATGACACATCTAGATATAAAACTTAATAACTGTTATCAAGCAATGTTTGAATCAAAGAAAACATTATAATTAGTATTACCTTTATTGACCCCAAAAAGAAAATAAAAAATAGTATGAAGATTTGTATTATACATAAATTGGAATATCATAGATACACTGTAAAAAGGAAAGTCCCCAGATATTGCAAGAACTATTAAATAAATCCTGTTTAATCATGTTCCTTTAGTAAACCATTGAGTATAAAGGACTCCATATTTTAGACTTCAATTATACACCCAAAAATCTTCTCCCCAAATAATGAGCTAGAGTAAAACTGTTTTAGCGCACACTGGGTTAAAGCAATGCCAGAGAGTACAATGGCAGCCTATTACCAGAAAATGATTGTTTATTTGATGTTAGTTCAGAATTCATCAGCAAGAGACTATTTGCTGGATCAAGATTTTAATTTTTGAATAAAATGCTTCTTCATAAAATGGTCAAATACCTTTTGGTCTCTTTCCTAAGCTCCAGGAAGTCGTGGCACATGATTTTTAAACAAAGCCTTTGCTCTCTGCCATTAATCCTTTCTGAGTAAGCAAATAAGTAATCCTTTTAATCGCCAGGGCTGATATACCCTAGTGGTGAAACATCAGATAGGCCCCTGATGGTTGCAGGAGAATCATTTCCATGGCCAGGGAGAAGTGCAGGATAAACATCTCCATATAGGATGTCATGGCTGAATTAAAAAGTGCTGTGCTAGGAGCAGAAATGGATTATTATTTTATTGCATTATAATCCATGGCATCATTAACTTGGATGGCATGTTCATGTATTCATATTCTTCTCTCAAGCTGTAGCCGTGTTCAGCTAGCTGGCGTCCATTTATAGGAGAGGAAAAAGAGAATGTATCTGGACACAACTCTTAAGCATGAAATACTGTATCTGCCATAAAGTGTTGGAACTTTGTCACATTCTCTAAGTGGAGCCATTTAAATTAATCTCTTTCAACCTTTAGGCCTAGTGCTGAACATATTTATTTTCTTTGACCTCCCCCAATGTGTGACTTCTGGCCATTTATTCCTTTTAGTTGATTTTTTTTTCTTATCTCAAAGAGCTGAGTGGGATTTTAGAAAACAGAATTATTAAACTTGAATGCACCGCATCAACGGCTCTTAGAGTCATATATAAAAAAACATACACAGATGCTTTAGCAATAAAATTAAAACCCACTTGCATGGCATTATTGTCATCCATTTCATATTGTCCCTTTACCCGTCATGTAAGATAAAAACAATGACAAAGCAGTCTTTTTTGTTCTTTTTTGATATCCTGGGAAACTGAACATCATCACAATCATCGTTATCACCACCATCAATGTCACAGCTAATCCTTACAGTTTATACATTAATTGGCAGGCACTGGTTCCAAGCCATATGTGGGTATACGTATACACACACACACATACACATATACATATTCCCTGGTGGCTCAGATGGTAAAGAATATGCCTGCAATGTGGGAGACCTGTGTTCAATCCCTGGGTTGGAAAGATCCCCTGGAGACAGGAATAGCAACCCAATCCAGTATTCAAGCCTGGAGAATTCCACAGACAGAGGAGCCTGGCAGGCTACAGTCCATGGGGGGGGTCACAGTGTTGGACATGACTGAGTGACTAACACACACATATCAAAGTTTTATAAATGTAACTCTAACCCTAACTTGATGGTAGATGATAAATATAATTTGTGCATATATATGTATATATACAATCATATATATATAATATACAAACTATAATAATATATGTTAATTAATATTATATACACATATTAAATCCTAACAACAATTCTGTGACAGGGCTTCTATTACTAATCCCATTTATTTAAGGCTATTTATATTAATCTAAATACATCACCAGAAGCATTTAGATGGATTAGAATTGTCATGATGTGAACAAATTTAAATAAAACAAGGAGGCTTGCTTTCACAGTCTCAGAGGCCACATCAAATTTAAGGCATATGACAAAATTACTTTTCATTGTCTAAAATTAAGACAATTACAAAATCAGAAAACAGTGAATACCCTGACTCTCAAATATGAGTGTCTCTTTTCTTTAGGCTGCCCAGTAAGACTTGAATTATATGTTTTTTCATTTCATTGAATTTGAATAATTATTCAAATTACTGAATTGCTAAATTATTTTGTTACATTTAATAAAATCAAAAAATATCATATGAAGAATTAGCATCTCAGGCTCTGCAAGGTCTCGAGTCTCATTAAAATAGGTCAATAAGCTTTTAAACTTTCAAAAACAAATTGTCATATTTTTCCTTGAATAACTTTCTACTCCTTTAAAGGAGCTTATTATTATATGAAGAAGGCAATAATTTTTGATAGAAGATATTTAATTAAAAAAATAAAATTTACCTGTATAAATATTTGTCTATTTTTGATCGACTCATTTTTAATTAAAAGTTATATTAAAATTTTTATTGAAGTATAATTGATTTACAATATCATGAGATATTCCATTTTTAAAAATTTACAGAATCAATAAGCCTTCGAAACTTACTAATTCAAAATACTTTGTTTTTGAAAAACTATTCTGTGTTTGACTCATGATATTTCTTTTAGGGGCTTTAAACTTTAAAAAATAATTCAAGAATTAAGTTATAAGTTAATGGGAATTCTGAGATAATCTATACAGGAGGATATGAGTGATCCAACAAAAATAAAATTGAATGAGACAAAGCCTGCAAAAATGCCTGACCGGATGTCCAGCCCTGTGGCTGGAACAGCAGGGCTCCAAAGCTTAGTTCATTTGACCTGAATAAGGCTTAACATATGTTTTTATCTTTTCTTTAATTCTTTTATCCTATGACAATAAACACAGTAGGAATAAAAGTCATAAGCAGCCTAACCAATGTCCATATTACAATTTACACATTACTCACATATGGTTATAAGAATCCTCCATGAAGACAGGAAGACTTGAGGTTCTCACATTCCTTTTGTTACTAACAGGAAGATACCGTTTAGTGTCTCAAAATGATTTTTCCAAAGTCACAGAGCAGGAAAACATCAGAACCTGGGCCTACAAGTATCCTTTCTACTATCTCACGCTTTCCCTCCACAAAGAACGAAGAAAAAGTACAATTTTGCCTTGCAGAAAATAGTACCGTCATACAGCATTATTTAGTAGACATCTATTAAGTAAAAAAGTGACTTCAGGTCTTGAAAAGAATGCAGAGCCCAAGACATTGTTCTGCCTTCAAGGAGCTGAAAATCTAATAGAATATATAACCCAAATTAAAATAATTAATTTATTATTCATATTCCATCAATGTTTTCTAAATAGTGCATTTTAATTATAATTGCAACATTTTCTCTCTGACTTAAAACAAAATTCTTAACAAGCTAACAGATGTGGAAGAAAAATGAGTGAGTATAACAAGAACTTCAACAAAGCAGGATTTTATAAAACTAAAAGTAGCTACAATCAAACAATGCCTGTTTGTTACAGCAACATAACTGATCAAGTTATTCAGTATCCTCTCTTTTAGAAAAGACAGAGGATGATCAAAAAACTAAAATCATTGTGTCCAGTCCCATCACTTCATGGCAAATGGATAGGGGAAAATGGAAACAGTGGCAGATTTTATTTTGGGGGCTCCAAAATCATGGACAGTGATTGCAGCCAGAAAATTAAAAGACACTTGCTCCTTAGAAGAAAAGCTATGACAAACCTAGACACTGTATTAAAAAGCAGAGATATCACTTTGCTGACAAAGGTCCGTATAGTCAAAGCTATGATTTTCCTAGTAGTCATGCATGGATGTGAGAGTTGGACCATAAAGAAGGCTGATCGCCGAAGAATGGGTGCTTTCAAACTGTGGTGCTGGAGAAGACTCTTGAGGGTCCCTCGGACAGCAAGGAAATCAAACTACTCAATCCTAAAGCTAAAGCTCCAATACTGTGGCCACCTGAGGCAAAGAACCAACTAACTGGAAAAGACCCTGATGCTGGGAAACATTGAGGCAGAAGGAGAAGCGGGTGTAAGAGGACGAGATGGTTGGACGGCATCATTGACTAGATGGACATGAGTTTGAGCAAGCTCTGGGAGTTGGTGAAGGATAGGGAAGCCTAGCGTGCTGCAGTCCACAGGGTCGCAAAGAATTAGACACGACTAAACAACAACTTTTACAAGGAAAATATCTAACATGAGAAAGACACTTTAGCTCACCAAGACACATATTCTGGTCATAGGATAGGGTAGGATTTTCGGAAAAATTCTTTTTTACTGAAAAAAAAAAAAAAAATCCAGGGAGGCTTATCATTTTTAGTTGTTTGATACTTAGAATCTTGATTTTGTTGCTTCCCCAGGAGCAGATACACTGTTTTCCACTTATTCTCCAGCGATCCAATCAACAAGTAGTTATTGAATGAGTACTATTCCAGGCACTGTAGGATCAGTAGCAAACCAACCAGACAAATTCCAGCACTCACTCCAGGGTTCAGGGGACACAAATACATATGATATCAGCAGCTATAAAGAACAGAGCAGGAGAAGGGGATTGTAAATGTTAGGACAGGGGCTCTTTTATATGAAGTCCTCCCTGTGCAGATAGTATTTGAACAGAGACCAGACCGAAGTTCTGGGTGTATTTTGAAAGCAGAGCCAACAGAATATGCTGGTGGATATATGGGGCAAGGAAGAGAAACGTGAGATGAATCCAAAGTTTGGAGCCTGAGAAACTGGTAGAATGGAGATGCCATTAACAGACACCGGAAGTTTGTGGGAATAGTAGGTTCATGGTTGGTAGGGGATGGGTAACTTGGGACATGAGTTCCATTTTGGCCATTCTATTGTTAAGATGCCTGTTGAACATCCAAGTAAAAATACCCACCATGCAGTGGTTTACTTAAGCCTAGAGGCTGGGGCTAGCAATATACATCATCATGTCCATGGTACTTAGGAAAGTCCACTAAAAGAGTGGAAATAAGTGGGAAGAGAAGAGACACGGAGATCAAGTCCTCAGGTGCTCCAATGATGGCAAGTTTAGAAGACTCTAGAACCAACAAGATACCACTTCACAATTGTTAGGTTGGTTATTTTTTTTTTAAGTAAAATAAAACTTGTTCCTTAGGATATGAAGAAATTAGAATCCGTGTGCTGATAGGAGTGTAAAAATGGTAAAGCAGATGCTGTGGAAAACAGTTTGGTGTTTCCTCAAAAAGTTGACGGAGAATTACTATATGATCCATCAACTCAACTTTGGTGTATGTAATCAAAATAAGATTTGATAACAGTGAATCAAACAGATATTTGTACACTCATGTTTACAGCAGCACTATTAAATAAACAAAATATGCTATATACATACAGAGGAATATTACTCAGGTATAAAGAGGAATTAAATCCTGAAAAATGCTACCACATGGATGAACATTGAAAACACTATGCTAAGTGAATAACCTACAATTAGAAGGACAAATATTGTATTATTACTCTTATATGAAGTATCTAGAATAAGCAAATTTATAGAGATGGAAAATAGAATAGAGTTTACCAGGAGCTGGAGGAGGATTCATGGAGGATTATGGCTTAATGGTTACAGAGTTTCTATTTTGGGTTATGAAAAAGTATGGCAGTCAATAGTGGTGATGGCTACACAACATTGTGAAGGTACTTAATGCCACTGAAATGTACACTTAAACACTGTTAACATGGTAAACTCCAAGTTATACATATTTTACCACAATAGAAAAACCAAAATGAAAGATATAGCCAACAGAAGAGACGGAGAAGGAATAGTTATTGAGGCAGGAAGAGAAGAGAAAGTAGAGAAGCAAAGAAAGTGCTTAAAGAAGGAAATAATCCTAAGGGTTAATAGGCTACTGGGGAGCTAAGCAGAATGACTGAGGAAGTATGGTGGAAGTGGGTGGACAGCTCACGAAAGCTTATTAAGCTAATTAAAAAGTCCTTGTCCTTGGAAGTTTCATTCAATTTCCACTAGCCAGTGTTAGCACAGATGCTGGCATTATTGAAGCATGGTAAGAGTTATAACCAACTGCTACAGAGTAACAGAAAGTGCAAGAGAGAAATAAAAGGAGGAAAAAGCAGTCAAAACTATTCCAGCACAGCCCCGTTTCTACTGGGTCTAATTTTAACGCTTTTATTCCCTGACTTCCAAAGTATGAAATTAATCTACTTTAACAGAAAACAGGGGACAGGGTGCTGATTGAAACTAATCAATCAAGTTGGGAGGTGATTAATAGAAAGCGGTCTGGTGTGTGCTGCAGGCGTATCTACAATGCAGGTAGAGAAGTGATCGTTTTATAGTTCATTACATATCTGTGTGATGTTATTTATTGTTTACTTAAGCAATAGCAATTGAAGCACAGGCCAATTCCCGGGAATTAATGACCCACTGGGAGAGTCCATTACCTCTGGACATTAACCTCAGTCAGTTTGTTTTTTTCTAGGAAAATCCCTCTGAAGAATCATTTGTTCTCCATTCCTTGTCACCATATTTGAAAACAATATTTTAAATATTCCCTTAGTGTAAGGTTATTGAACTATACTAACAGTTCTACACTGTTGAAAGCAATAGTGTCTTTAAGATAACAGTAGGGGAAGGGACTGCAAAGACCACCTCCTGAAGACCTTCTGAGCTTATCCTACTGTCCACAGCAAACTAAAGATTTTTTTTTTAAAGAGAGGGAGTTAAAATGCACTTCATATTGTAATTAGCCTCCAATTAAAATTTTAAAAATTAAAAAATTTTAAAAAGTGCACTTCAAATGTTACCATAGTCCTAGTTTTTACGTGAACATTTTAATCAAAGCATTTTCAGGGTCTGAAGACTCCCAGATAGCTCCAGACCAGTGCTTAAAGTCACTATCTAGGATGAAGATTCTTTCATGAAATCTGAATCCTTTCATGAAATTCTGAACATCCCATTTGTCCATCTGACTTCTAAAACTGCTAGGGGTGACTCCTGTTTCATTTAATATAGACTCACTTTTCCCCTCAGGAAGATTTTTAAATTAAATACCTTTCTAAGTTATCCGGAGTATTCCCAAATAATGTATTTGATATTTCAATGCAAATTGCAAGTGACTATTTAGTAGCAGATCTCATATCCTGGAACTCAATTACTGTTGAGAAGGAGAAGGGAAGGAGACCAATGATGTCTGAGATTCACTATGAAATAAGACTGGAATTAACTCTCTCCATATATATATATGGAGAGAGCAGGAAATGGCAACCCACTGCAGTGTTCTTGCCTGGAGAGGCCTGTGGACGGAGGATCCTGGTGGGCTACTGTCCATGGGATTGCATAGAGTCGGACATGACTAAAGCGACTTACAGTGAGAACAGCTTATATAGATTCACCTTTTCAGAAAAAAACTTTGAAGCATTTATCTAAATTAGTTCCTTTTCAAGACATTTATCAACCATGCAATCTGTGCTGGGAGCAAATATATGATAATTTAATGTAGACGCTGTTTTATTGGAGGCATTTGGATCAGGCATGTGTGCATTGGAGATGTTCCAATTAGAAATAAAATACTTCATTTTTTATTTTAATTATCAAGCAACATTTGCAGTAAAAACTCCATCTCTACCTTTCTTTGCTGATGAACATAAGGATGAGGAGGAGGATACCAGTAACAGAGATGGGGTGCCATTGTCTTTGGGACCAATGTTTGCCAAGTGGTGCAAAACGGGGTTCACATCAGACTCAATTTTCCACTTAGTGTTTGGCGATGAATAACTTTCCATTTTGACTCAACCCTACCAAAACAAACCAAATCAGAATGCTCCATTGAGGCCTGGCCTCATGTTACTCTGGAGATACAGTGATGATTAACACTGATGAGTAATATATATATACACACACACACTTAGAATATGGACAATTCTGTCTCTGCATGAATCCACTCATTTAATAGGGACAAAATCCATTCAAATTAGAATAGGAAAAAGGAAGAGGCAGAGGAAGACAGTAAGGTACTTTGCAAGCAATGATTACCAGAATCTTTATCACTTTTTACAGCCAGGTAAGAGTGCAGCCACTCTGGGCAAAGGGAAGTTTGTGAGGGAAAGGACAGAGAAGAACCATGGTCACATCGTAGGGCTTTATCAGGTAGGATTCTGGGTCCCCCTGGGCATACTACTGCTTATCCTGAAGGTAGAAAATTATAAAGAGAGCATCTGGACCATGAGGAGCATCCTTGAGAGTCAACAATGACATTTTAGGGAAAAGTTTTCACCGAGTTGCCATAAACAGCAGCCTTTCAACCTCAACTGACCATTTTTTCACCCCTTTTAGGGTCCATAAGCACCATTCAGAAGCTTGATTTGTCCTCAAGCCATTGATCTGATAAAATGTCAAGGAAATAAAGGGTTAGTAACATTTCTGTCCAAGAAAAAGCTGTCACTTTTAAATAATTTTGAAATTTTAGGAAGGCCATTCTCCACATTCTACAAGTCTTTGATGACTCTTGGATGCCTGAGGATTTATGACCGATGTTTGCATAATCTCTGTGGGACAAACAATTTCAGAGGTGGTCACTAATGACTGTCTCCATTGTTTCCTTTTAGAGGCTGCGTTTCCAAGTGTGCATGCTCAGTCACTCGGTCCATCTGACTCTGCGACCCCATGGACTGTAGCCCACCAGTCACCACTGTCCGTGGAATTTTCCAGGCAACAATACTGTAGTGGGCTACAGTAGTGTAGTCGTGGATTTCTCCTCCGGGGAAACTCCCAAGAATTTCTGGGGAAAGAATTTCCGGGGTAATTCTTATCTGGGGATATTCCCGAGCCAGGAGTCGAACCTGCATCTCCTGCCTTGCAGGCAGATTCTTTACCATTTTGCCACCTGGGAAGCCCTCTCAGCTCCTAAACCTTGAACACCTCCTCGCAGCCCATTCAGTTGTCTGAGGTCTGAAATTTATGTTTTAAAAGATGATTATTTCTCAAGAAGAACTGCAAAACAAATATCCAAAGGAATGCAATATTTTTTTTTAAAGTAAATCATCTTAGAATTGACATTGAGTCTCAACTTCTCTTATAATCTAGTCCATTTGAATCTACTTCATTAGTAAAAACAATGAACAAAAACCCTCAAAGTACTCAGTAAATTGAATTTTTTAAAAATCTTCATGTCAGCCCCATTTCATATCGGATTGAAGATTAACACTGCCCAAAGAACGATGCATAAAATCATCTCAGTTTTGTGGCTAACCCAATTAGTCAATTCGTGGGAAAAGACTCAGGTTTCCTGAGTCAGCACTCTCATCACTTGAATCGTGCTGATATTCATAAATTCATGTGGACTTAGAGTAGAAATTGTCCCTTTGAGTAGCTCTATGACTCAGATCCTTAATCTCTTTCCCTATGTGAGAAAGATGATCCTCCGTTACTGCACAGAGCTCAATCTACACCGAGACTAGATCTTATTAAAAAAAAAATTAAAGTACAGTCAATACTAATGGAAGGCAGCAGGGACCAAGATAACCTCAAAAGGCAGTTAATCCAAAATGTGTTTAAAAGCTCTGACTAAATGGAGATTTAAAGTGGATAAACTGGAAGCTGATCTGATCATAATCCCCAGCTACATACCCCAGCATTTCTTTTTTAATCTTAAAATCATCCCTTGGTTCCAACTAAGAAACTAACGTAAAGCCAGTCAGCATTCAACCTATTCCCAGGGAGCGTATCATTCTACAGCTGAAATGAAGGACACTGATCAATGACACCAGGTATTAGTTAACTGTAAGGATTTCTGAGCATTGGGTGCCATGAGATTCATCACACTATGCTGTTGCAAACTCTCAGTACAATTTACTCTTCTGTGACATTTAAGCAGACTAAAGGCAAAGAAAGTACAATTTCCATTTCCAAATAGTGAAACAGACCAAGAAAACAGACACATTATTGGCTAATGGCAGAGCTGCAGCCTAATTTCTGGCGAAACATGACAAATCCATTCTAACTCCATAATCTCCTAAGCAAGGGCAAATAGAAATTCTGCAATGGAAGTGAAAACCTATGGATATACCCAACTGTGTAAATATTATCCTTTAGACGTTGGGAACTTGTTACTTGCATAAACTTTAAAATGTGACAACGAGGCTTTCTTCTACCAATGGAAAATAAACATGTACAAAGTATTATAATGTATTAAACTTGTTTTCCCTTTTGAAAGTAAGGCAGCAGTGAGCATGCTCAGTCACTCAATAATATCCAACTCTGCGACCCCGTGGACTAGAGCCCACCAGGTTCCTCCGTCCATGGGATTATTTAGGCAAGAACACTGGAGTGGGTTGCCGTTTCCTCCTCCTGGGGATCTTAACCCATGGATTGAACCTGTATCTCCTCCATCTCTTGCAACGTGAGGCGGATTCTTTACCACAGCACTACCTGGGAATGCCAAGGCAGCAGAGCACAGTAATATTATTCCTGATCCTACCATCACGGAATAACAAAGTGCTCTCATCTGTATTGGGGAAAGAAGAAGATTGGGAGAAACCAAACACACGGAAAACAAACAAGCAAAAAGAACGAAATGCTTTATAAAAGTTTCCTTTTTATATAATATGTCTATATTGAAGAAGGAATAGGAAGGTAAAAATAAGATGAGGAGGAATTGAAATGTAGGAAACTAATTTTATTTAAATAAAATGATGGTGTTTCACTCTAGAGGTGGCCTGAGAGCACTTGATCCATTGAAACCCTAATTTTTTTCAGGCTAATATATTTAATATACATAATGGCTAATGCTTCATGAGCCAAACACAGTGTTTGTGCATAACGGGTCTGAATGCATGTCATTTTCCCAAACATTCAGTGAGCAGCTAGTACTATTGTACCACATTCACAAAGGTGAACTTGTCATTGGCGACTTGTCCCAAATGACCCAGCTGTGAAATGCTGAAACCAGGATTAGAAGCCAGTCTGGCTCCAAAGCGTATCATTCACTTCTAATGATGCTGATTTCTCAGCTGACACATTTGGTTCAAAATGGAGTATTTCTCTAAATGCGTGACACAGGAATTTTTTTTTTACTACTGTTAATCTCTAACACATGAGCAGAGTACGGAGGAAAATAAGGGAGGGAAAGTTTACAGTTTCTCAACTCCTCCCTCTGGCCAATCCTATTTCCTCCATTTTCCTCAAGAGTTGATCCCAAGGACACGCCTCAGTAAATTTCCAGCACAGAATGCATTTCCCAGGGAACCTGACTGAAACACTGTAGGCTCTGTCAAAGTAGTGGATCTAACACATGCACACACTTCCTTTCCTCTAATTCTCTCAATATAGTTAAATCATGTTGGTAAGTCATGTCTGACTCTTTCTGACCGACCCTATGGACAGCCCACTAGGTTCCTCTGTCCATAGCATTCTCTAGACAAGAATACTGGAGTGGGTTGCTATTTGCTTCTTCAGGGCATATAGTCCCAACTCAGGGATCCAACTGTCATCTTCTATACTGGCAGATGGATTCTTTACCACTGAGCCACCAGGGAAGATCAGTTATATCATGACTTTTGGTTAAATAAACAGCCACTGTTCATATCACGAGGACAATGAAATACTCTTCACTGCTGAGCCAGACAGCACCCCATGCTTACCATACCTTTCTAATATGCCCTTTGTCTTGGAATTGGCAAAGCTATTGTTTGTGCATCTGCTGAGATTCTATGAACTTACTTTCTCCCAGTGCGTCAATGGATGTGTCAAACGCTTCTCCACACATTTTGCAAATCATCAGTTCAGTTCAGTTCAGTCGCTCAGTCGTGTCCAACTCTTTGCAACCCCATGAATCACAGCACGCCAGGTTTCCCTGTCCATCACCAACTCCTGGAGCTTGCTGAACCCCATGTCCATTGAGTCGGTGATGCCATCCAATCATCTCATCCTCTGTCATCCCCTTCTCCTCCTGCCTTCAACCTTTCCCAGAATCAGGGTCTTTTCCAGTGTGTCAGTTCTTAGCATTAGGTGGCCAAAGTGTTGGAGCTTCAGTTTCAGCATCAGTCCTTCCAAAGAATATTGAGGACTGATTTCCTTTAGGATTGACTGGTTTGATTTCCTTGCCATCCAGGGGACTCTCAAGAGTCTTCTCCAACACCACAGTTCAAAAGCATCAATTCTTCGGCGCTCAGCTTTCTTTATAGTCCAACTCTCACATCCATACATGACTACTGGAAAAACCATAGCGTTGACTAGACGGACCTTTGTCAGTAAAGTAATGTCTCTGCATTTTTTTTTTTATTTCTAAAAAAGAATTTTATTAAAAATGCACAAATGCAAAGAAATGAACAGAGGAAAATTTATGCGTCGAACCTGGACTGGTCACTTATGATAATATACATGCTACAATTCCATTCTCTCCAATCATTCCACCTTCACCCTCTCCCACAGAGTCCCAAAGACTGTTCTAAATGTCTATGTCTCTTTTGCAGTCTCTTATACAGGGTTTAGGTTACCATTTTTCTAAATTCCATATATATGAGTTAATATACAGTATTGATGTTCTTCTTTCTGGCTTACTTCACTCTGTATAATTGGCTCCAATTTCATCCACCTCATTAAAACTGATTCAAATGCATTCTTTTTGATGGCTGAGAAATACTCCATTGTGTATATGTACCAAAGCTTTCTTATCCATTCATCTGCAGATGGACATCTAGGTTGCTTCCATGTCCTGGCTATTATAAACAGTGCTGCAATGAACATTGGAGTACATGTGTCTCTTTCAATTCTGGTTTCCTCGGTGTGTATGCCCAGGAGTGCGATCGCTGGATCATATGGCAGTTCTATTTCCAGTTTTCTGAGGAATCTCCACACTGTTCTCCATAGTGGCTGTACTAGTTTGCATTCCCACCAACAGTGTAAGAGGGTTCCCTTCTCTCCACACCCTCTCCAGCACTTATTGCATGTAGACTTTTGAATAGCAGCCATTCTGACTGGTGTGAAATGGTATCTCATTGTGGTTTTGATTTGCATTTCTCTGATGATGAGGGATGTTGAGCATTTTTTCATGTGTTTATTAGCCATCTTTATGTCTTCTTTGGAGAAATGTCTGTTTAGTTCTTTGGCCCATTTTTTGATTGGGTCACTTAGTTTTCTGGAATTAAGCTGCAGGAGCTGCTTGTATAATTTGGAGATTAATCCTTTATCAGTTGCTTCATTTGCTATTATTGTCTCCCATTCTGAAGGTTGTCTTCTCACCTTGCTTAGAGTTTCCTTTGCTGTGCAGAAGCTTTTGATTTTAATTAGGTCCCATTTGTTTATTTTTGCTTTTATTTCCAATATTCTGGGAGGTGGGTCTTGGAGGATCCTGCTGTGATTTATGTCGGAGAGTGTTTTGCCTACGTTCTCCTCTAGGAGTTTTATAGTTTCTGGTCTTACATTTAGATCTTTAATCCATTTTGAGTTTATTTTGGTGTATGGTGTTAGGAAGTGTTCTAGTTTCATTCTTTTATAAGTGGCTGACCAGTTTTCCCAGCACCACTTGTTAAAGAGACTGTCTTTTCTCCATTTTATATTCTTGCCTCCTTTGTCGAAGATAAGGTGTCCATAGGAGCGTGGGTTTATCTCTGGGCTTTCTATTTTGTTCCATTGATCTATATTTCTGTCTTTATGCCAGTACCATACTGTCTTGATGACTGTGGCTTTGTAATAGAGCCTGAAGTCCGGCAGGTTAATTCCCCCAGTTCCATTCTTCTTCCTCAAGATTGCTTTGGCTATTCGAGGTTTTTTGTATTTCCATACAAATTGTGAGATTATTTGTTCTAGTTCTGTGAAAAATATTGTTGGTAGCTTGATAGGGATTGCATTGAATGTATAAATTACTTTGGGTAGTATACTCATTTTTACAATATTTATTCTTCCAATCCACGAACACGGTATATTTCTCCATCTATTCATGTCCTCTTTGATTACTTTCACTAGTGTTTTATAGTTTTCTATGTACAAGTCTTTTGTATCCTTAGGTAGATATATTCCTAAGTATTTAATTGTTTTCATTGCAACAGTGAATGGAATAGTTTCCTTAATTTCTCTTTCTATTTTCTCATTATTAGTGTATAGGAATGCAAGGGATTTCTGTGTGTTGATTTTATGCCAACATATGGAGACTGAACAACACGCTGCTGAATAATGAACTAATCATAGAAGAAATCAAAAGAGACATCAAAATATGCATAGAAATGAATGAAAATGAAAACACAACAACCCAAAACCTCTGGGACACTGTAAAAGCAGTGCTAAGGGGGAAGTTCATAGCAATACAGGCATACTTCAAGAAACAAGAAAAAAGTCAACTAAATAACCTAACTCTACATCTAAAGCAACTAGAAAAGGAAGAAATGAAGAACCCCAGGGTCAGTAGAAGGAAAGAAATCATAAAAATTAGGGCAGAGATAAATGCAAAAGAAACAAAAGAGACCATAGCAAAAATCAACAAAGCCAAAAGCTGGTTCTTTGAGAAGGTGAATAAAATTGACAAACCACTAGCCAGACTCATCAAGAAACAAAGGGAGAAGAACCAAATCAATAAAATTAGAAATGAAAATGGAGAGATCACAACTGACAACACAGAAATACAAAGGATTATTAGAGAATACTATCAGCAATTATATGGCAATAAAATGAATAACCTGGAAGAAATGGACAAATTCCTAGAAAAGTACAACTTTCCAAAACTGAACCAGGAAGAAATAGAAAATCTGAACAAACTCATCACAAGCACGGAAATTGAAACTGTAATCAAAAATCTCCCAGCAAACAAAAGCCCAGGTCCAGACGGCTTCACAGCTGAATTCTACCAAAAATTTAGAGAAGAGCTAACACCTATTCTACTCAAACTCTTCCAGAAAATAGCTGAGGAAGGGAAACTTCCAAACTCATTCTATGAGGCCACCATCACCCTAATCCCAAAACCTGGTAAAGACCCCACAAAAAAACAAAAAAAATGTCTCTGCATTTTAATATGCTGTCTAGGTTGGTCATAGCTTTTCTTCCAAGGAGAAAGCGTCTTTTAATTTCATGTCTGCAGTGACAATCTGCAGTGATTTTGGAGCCCAAGAAAATAAAGTCTCTCACTGCTTCCATTGTTTCCCCATCTATTTTCCATGAAGTGTTGGGACCGGATGCCATCATCTTAGTTTTTTGAATGTTGAGTTTTAAGCCAGTTTTTTCACTCACCTCTTTCACTTTCATCAAGAGGCTCTTTAAGGCCTCTTCACTTTCTTCCATAAGGGTGGTGTCATCTGCCTATCTGAGGTACTGATATTCTCCTGGCAATCTTGATTCCAACGAGTACTTCATCCAGTCTGGCATTTCACAAATCTCATACATATTCATTACTCTAGCAGCTTTATTTGGTTCTCAAATACTTCTCTACTGCAGCCCTGTACCTTCCTACTCCAATTTATTTCCTGATATAGATGTCATCCTTAAAATTCCTTTTCACATGTTTCTGTGAACTTCTATTTCACAAATCCACATATTTACTCTTGATTTACTTGATTTACTCTTTTTTTTTGCTGGAGTCTATTCTCCAGTAGCTTTCTCTAAGAAAGCATGAGTGAGGCGTATATTGTGGAAATACATACATATCCACTGGGGCTTCCCAGGAAGCAATCATGATAAAGAGCCTGCCTGCCAATGCAAGAGACGTGGATCAGATTCCTGGATCGCGAAGATCCCCTGGAGGACAGCGTGGCAACCCACTCCAGTATTCTTTCCTGGAATATTTCATAAACAGAGGAGCTTAGCAGACTATAGTCCATGGGGTTGCACAGAATTGGACATGACTGAAGCAACTTAGCATGCGTGCACATGTCTGTTATTCTTCACTCACATGTGATTGATAGTTTGGCTGGACATACAATTCTTGGTTGAAAATCACCTTTTCTTTGAATTTCCAAGTTTTCCCCTATTTTGGTTAACACTGAAATATCAAAAGCCATTCCAATGCTCTCTCTGTTGGGTATGAATAATTTTCTCTCAAAGCTAAAGAAAATATTTTTTCTCCCTGGTGTTCTGAAACGTTGTGATAATGTGTTTTGGGTTAGCCTTCTTGATTTCATTGGGCTGGGTGCTTTGTGCACTAGTTTAATCTGGGTTGCTCTGTCCCTTTGTTCTAGAAAATCCTTTATTATTTCTTTGATAATTTTCTCCTTACTGTTTCCTCCCAAGTCTCAGGAATTCCTTTCAATGAGGACTAATGGGCTTCTTAGATCAATTTTATAATTTTATTTCCTAGTTCTTACCTCTCTTTTTTACCACTTTCTGGAAGAGTTCATTCATTACATATGTTCCCACACTTTTATGATATATTTTCTTTTGGCTACAGTATTTTTCAAATACCTTCTTGATCTCTATTTCTTTTAGAGAGCTTTCTGTTCTTATTTTATGGGCATAGTCCTCAAATATTGGTAGAAGTTCTGAAGTCTTCTTCCACTTCTTACAAAATTCTGTTTCCTCCAGGTTTCTCATTTCTCTCATTTGAGGTTTCCCTATAATTTGGGGGTGATTCTTGACTTTTGAAATGTTTACAATTGAAACCTATCATTTATTTGTTCATGGGCCTCCCTTGAGCCTTCAACTGGGGTCCCTGAGTTTCTCCAGGGAAATGAGACCCAGTATCCTACAAGGAGGATGAACTGGGGAGAAGAGCTGATATATACCTGATGTATGACAGCCTTTCCTCCAGGACTGCTCTTTAAGCCCCACACCTCACTTCAGCCTTTGGAAGTGCATGGAATTGCTCCGTGGGTTTCCAAAGAGCACAGTGATTAATTTCTTGGTGATATTGTCCTCTTAAGGTTAGGTGGGAATTCCTTCTGCTCTGATAAGCCAATTACTGTCTGCCTTCTTGCTTCAGTAATGATTATTAAAATATTTTTCCACCATTGCTTTCTCTCTGGTTCTCTTTGCCCTTGTAAATTAATGCTTTTTTCCATCCTCTTGGTGCATTTTAGCTAGTCTGGGGAGGAGAAAATGCAGGTGTAGGCATACTGTCATTTTTAAGCAGAAGCCCTATGTTTTATTTCCAAATATGCATTTATGATTTCACATGTCTTATGATGAAGAGTAGTTTTTAAGATAAGAATTTATCCTCTTGATGAGAGTATTCATTCATAAACTTTGAGAAAATAGTTCCCTCAAGGTGCAAAAGCAACATTAGAGAGTTTTCTCTTTAGCAACAAAAAAAGGGGGGGGAACCCAGGTGTTCAAAGGAAGAGTGATGGCTACACTATAAAGCTCAATAAAATTTTCCTTTAAAAAGTATTCTTAAAGACCTTTTTTTACAAAGCCATATGTATAGTGGAATATGCAGGCAAAAATACACATTGTTCATTCTGCACAGAGCAGTCAGGCTTACACAAGGAATCTTGACAGATACTGTTTCCATCATGCAGACCTCTCCAGAGACAGAGATTCTAAACCAGGAATGATATCATTCTGTGCAGACAGTGGCAGCAATCAGAATGATGATATCAAACCATTACACATCCAAAGAGAAGGCAAAAATCCAATCTCAACATCAAAGGTAATCAGCAAATAACTGAATGGACATGGTTACATGATTAAATTGTATCATGTAAGGATGTGTAAACAGAAAAGAAGAAATTAGGCCATGTGATAAAGTAGCCTTTCTTTTAAAATTCTGCTCAAAATAGTTTTTCTGTGATTTTGCAGATGAGCAAAATGAGAGAGAAATTCAGATGAAGAGACTAAAGAATATGGGATGTGTGAGGGACATTTTAGTCATTTCTGGTAGAGTTACTGCTCTGCCAGGCGTAATGACTTCTATAAATTATTGAAACTTCCAGTCTTGTAGTAATGATTTGGTAATAAGTCCAAATGCATTGGGGCATGAGAGAACATCCAAACATTACACTGAATGTTAAATGTTATCGTCTGGTCCAGAAATTATTTCAGTAAATAACATCTGGTGAAAATAATTACCCGGCATTTAAGTTGCAAAATGATGAGACATTTTGAAGAAGATTTTGAAGAAGATTAAGTACAAACTTCATATTTGTTTATTATGGGAATTCAAGAATAATCTTAAAAGTAAAAGTGGAATGTTAATCCATGTGATATGATTAAGGACAGACCCATCGCTGGCTTTTGACTTGTCAGGTTTATGTCTTCTTGTTATTACACTGGTATGAAGCCTGATCTGAGAGCTCAGATAATCTGTATTCTATGGAACTTGGGATATTTACAGTCAGAAATTTTCAGCTTCATCCATAAACACCAGTTAACATACCTGAGCTATTTATGACATATGCTCCTAGTTTGCATTGTACACAATAACACATTTTCTCACAATGAAACTATATGCCCACTCAGGGCCTTTTTTGGATGTGCTGTGGTGTCCTTAGTCACTCAGTCGTGTCTGACTCTTTGCGACCCCATGGAGTGTAGCCCACCTCTGTCCATGGGATTTTCCAGGAAAGAATATGAGTGGTTGCCATGCCCTCCTCCAGGGGATCTTCTCAAACCAAAGATCGAACCCAGGTCTCCGATATTGCAGGCAGATTCTTTACCATCTGAGCCACCAGGGAAGCTTGTGAGTGAAGTGAAGTCGCTCAGTCGTGTCTGACTCTTTGCGACCCCATGGATGGTAGCCTACCAGGCTCCGTAGTCCATGGGATTTTCCAGGCAAGAATACTTGAGTGGGCTGCCATTTCATTCTCCATCAGGGAAGCTTAAAGATGGTCAAATAAACATTTCTCAAAAGCAAAATACCTAAGTGTGAGTTTGTGTCAATATGTGTATGCAAGTTGTATATGTACCAAGGACCAGGGTTGGGCAAGTAAAATACTCATTACAGGTAAAAATCTAAATGGATGCCCCCAAATCTCAGTAATTCTAATAAATAACCTTATTGTATAACATTTAAAAAATCAATATTAAGGCAGAAATCTCTACGTGGTACAACTAAAGGTAATGAGTTCCAGATGGGCTCCTAGAAGGACATTAGGTAAAAATCAAGTAAGTGTGAATAAAGAATGGACTTTGGTAAATAAAAAAATATGCAGTGAATAAAATGTCAAAATTTTAAATAAAGACAACTATATCACTGACTTTCATTTTTGTATCAAGCTCCAGCATACCTCAGTATGGTACAGGTGTGTACTTGTGTATTTGTTTATCAATGCTTTTTTGTTTTGTTGTGTGTTCAAAAATAAAAAAAGATAGTCAGATGACTAATATCTACACAATATAAAAGTTAATAAATTGTACCAATGAATAATATCATTCATCTAAATAGTCTGTAAACTCCTTAGGTACAGGCCAAACTCTCTGAACAGAGGAAATATATTTAATTCTACCCATCATATTTCCTAAAACGTCAATATTTTACTTGAACTACTAAATGAATATTTGGACTGATATGGAACTGGAGAGGGTGGGGGATAAACCAGAAGTAAAGAGCCCTGAGTTCTAGTTTGGTTCTGCCACTGTTCACGGCAAAGCACTTTATCTCACTGGGACTCAAGGATCTGGCCTATTCAACTGATTGAGTTGGATTATCTCTGAAGAGCCACGACTCTGAAAGTTTATAGATTTGTTATTTTTAGTTTATTTTTTCCACTTATGAACAATTAATTAAGAAATTCATATTAAACAAAATATTACAACACAAAAGAATTGGCTTTCTCACTTGTTAATCATTTGATATCATCAAAAATAGAATTAAAGGGTATAGATTATCACAGAATCCATGAGTTCTTAGTGGACAAAAAGCTGAATGTGGTATTGTGGCTACAAACTGGACATCTTGAGAGATCAGAACACCAAATCTAACAGCTAAAATTAACAGATAACAGCCCTGGCATCCCAAATATATACTGTAAATTGTGGTTTCCTATTAAAAAATGTAAAAATTGCTTATTTTATTACTAAGTATTCCACAAAAGTCTACTTTTAAACCTGGGATTGACCTGATATAGTCTTATAGAATCTAATATATTTGTAAAAATTATTTTCTAGAAAACAGTATTTTAAATTCTAAAGCTACCATATAAGCTTTATAATATAACCATCATTCCATAATAATTATAGTTAAATATAAGTGATCTTCTATATTCAATACTGAATTTCTATAATATGTAAAGGATTCTATGTACTATTATATACTAGAAAGATAATTCTATATTACATTATAAAGTGTTACAATAATTGTGCTTTTTTATCTGTTCAAAAATCATAATCATATCTTGTTTTAGATACCCAGATCTCTCACTTAAATTTTTCTAATAATGTCACATTTGGGCCATAAAATCCTCATTTCTGGATTTCACAATGTCAGAAAATAAACGATAATCTATCTCATCATTCATTTCTAAAAAGCAAGTTATTATATCTAAAGAAATTAATAAAATACAGTAATTAACATAACATAACATACAAGCAGCAGTAGCAGCAGCAACATACAATACTATGCCTTAAACCCTTGGGTATATATTATGACTTGAGTAATTTGTGGAAATAGGAGACACTAAGGTTGAAATTAGTAAACAGTTTGAGTCAAAGATTATTCTTTAAATAAATGAACTTCCCCACAAAAGTATAAAAGTTCTAAAGGATTTTATTTAGAGAATTGTTAAGAACTTATCTGTAATTAGAATTGTTTAATGTAAACTGCTAAAGGGATTTGCAATGTAGTTCACATTTTTTTCTGTAGGTACAATAAATATTATCTTTGTAATTTATTTCAATTCAAAATAACTTATCAAATCATCTCCTTTCCTTCCCCACACAGAAACATAAATGTATCTGCTTATTAAAATTTTCCCACAATTCTGATTAAATAGAGGCCAACAGAAGGCTCTAGAAATTGGGAAGGATATAGATCAATGACGAAATTTAGGCAAAACAAATACAGTTTAGCTAAAGCCAAACGTTCTCAAATCATTCAAGGTCTTGTCACACTCTCACTGTTCCATTTCTCTACATTCACATGACTTTGTAAATAGTGAGAAATAATTACTAAAATTCAACATCAATTTTCCAATACTGTGAAAAACAAATCCCCATTTGTGTGTGTGTTCCTTTCTATTATACAATGCAGTACAAAGTCCTCAAAAGCCAGAAGCTGTACTAAGTAACTTGCAAACTACTGAAATGGCAAATGCAGCTAGTTAGTTCCATGCTTGACAGAGCCAAAAGCAGTGTCTTTACCTCATGTAGAATTACTGAATTTAATTCCTTTCAACCATTTTAAAAGTTATTACATTACCAGATATGATGTCTTTATCAAAGACAGTAAAAAGCAACTAAATCCCATAAGCTTTTGAATTATTGGGGTAG
Source organism: Moschus berezovskii (assembly GCF_049115385.1). Classification (NCBI taxonomy): domain Eukaryota; kingdom Metazoa; phylum Chordata; class Mammalia; order Artiodactyla; family Moschidae; genus Moschus; species Moschus berezovskii. Next base: position 92,269,035 of record NC_142469.1, on the reverse strand, counting down.
TTTTAGCTATGGTGTGCTTTCATATAAAGCTATTATTAAGAGACATCCAAATTTATACCTTAACTGTCTACTGCCACTAGACAGATGGCTGTGGAAAGGAGACCTGTCATTTAAATGAGTCACCATTTTAATCAATATGCTCATTGGTTACCAAGCAAAGCTAAGCTACATCTGAGTCATTACTTTCTGGCCTCAGATGTGAAAAATGATCCATTAATCTATGGAGCAACACATCTAGTTCCTTTTTCTAATGCTGTATGTTTACTTGAAAAACTGAACTGTCATTTGCACTTGAGCCATTTAGAAAGATTATATGTAATCCTGTTTATTTTTCTCTAATTTTGAGCTATATTTCACTTAATGCATTCATAGGGAAAGAACAGAAATGGAATTTTTCCATGAGATTGTACTCCATTGAATAAGAATGATGCCTTGAAAATCCACATATTCAGTATGGTATTGGGGGAAAAAATAAAATTGCATTTGAGGGTTTTTGGCAAACTCCATTTGTGCTTTGATCCTAAAGAAAGATCATACTGAGGTCTTGGGAACAGACCACATAGAATACACTGATTATTCCATTTTCAAAATATACTGCCAAATGCTGACTTGTCTTAGACAATTTTTCCATTATTCTACCTTAGAAACCTAGATTTTGAGAAAGAACTATTTATTCTGAGAGCTGGCACTTGCAACTTGGGTTAAAAAAAATTAAAAACCAAATACACACACACACACACCCCCTTGCCAACAAAGACAACAGTTTCTTCTTTTGATATATTAATGCTATCAGACCACTGTCAAAAACAAACAAGAGTTAGTTTCCAAAAAGAATATGTCCTAGCCTGTACTGAGACACAGCTGCAATTCAGTTGGCCATGCTAGGCCCCATCTGTAAGAATTGGATGCTTGGTGACCCTGGCCAGTCTGAAGCCTATTTAAAGAAGCCTGAGAAGGGTAGGCAGACAGATGGTAAAGCAATACAACAATGAAGAAAACCCAGCTTATGTTGATGCCTATTTTGCTTTCCAAGAGGATGTTGTAAGTCCCAAACAACACTCCATAATGGGACATCACTCACACACAAGCATGAAAACATTTGTGCTCAAGCACAAAATATCAGTTAAGCTGGTCATAAATCTCATCAAACGTAAGAAGAACACAACATTCAGCTACTATGACAATTAGAATACAAATTGCATTCAGCAGTTATTAAGTAACTGATCACAGTTTCATTGCTTTAGCCCCTACCTGTTTTTTCTCATGAAGAGGTTTTTGTCCTTGCAGTTTCTTTTGTTTTATTTTTGCTATGTGTCCTAGCTTCAGTGGACCTAAAGATACTACTACTGACAGAAGTAATGGATTAAGCCAAATGCAGATCAAACACCCAAAAATGAAGATCATGGCATCTAGTTCCACCACTTCATGGCAAATAGATAGGAAAAAAGTGGAAACAGTGACAGATTTTATTTTCTTGGGCTCCAAAATTACTGCAGACAGTGACTGCAGCCAGGAAATTGAAAGACTCTTGCTTCTCGGAAGGAAAACTATGACAAACCTGAGTGAGTGAGTGAGTGAAAGTCACTTAGTCGTGTCTGACTCTTTGCAATCCCATAGACTATACAGTCCATGGAATTCTCCAGTTCAGAATACTGGAGTGGGTAGCCTTTCCCTTCTCCAGGGGATCTTACCAACCCAGGGATCGAACCTAGGTCTCCCGCATTGCAGGCAGATTCTTTACCAGCTGAGCCACAAGGGAAGCCGTGACAAACCTAAACTGCATATTAAAAAGCAGAGACATTGCTTTGTGGACAGAGGTCTGTATGGTGAAACTATGGTTTTTCCAGTAGTCATGTATGGATGTGACAGCTGGACCAAAAAGGGTAGCATTGAAGAATTGATGCTTTTGAATTGTGGTGCTGGAGAAGACTCTTGAGAGTCCCTTGGACAGCAGTGAGATCAAACCAGTCAATCCTAAAGGAAATCAACCTTGAATATTCATTGGAAGGACTGATGCTGAAGCTGAAGCTCCAGTTCTTTGGTCTCTTGATACGAAGAGCTGACTCACTGGAAAAGACCCTAATGCTGGGAAAGATTGAGGGCAGAAGGAGAACGGGGTGACAGAGGCTGAGATAGTTAGATAGCATCACCTGCTCAATGGACATGAGTTTCAGCAAGCTCCAGGAGATAGTGAAGGACAGGGAAGCCTGGTGTGCTGCAGTTCATGGGATTGCAAAGATTGGGACACAACCTAGCAACTGAACAACAGATCAAATATCACTCTGGCTTCTCTCTCTGAGTACCCCCAGGAGGAGGGAAGGAATATTCAAGGAAATAAAAGGCAGCCAGTATGTAGGAGGAAGGCTGCAGGAGGTGAGATCAGGTTATTTGATGGGTTGGACAGAATCCTAACTGCAACTGGAAGGCACTACCGCATTTTGAATGGGGGGATATCGTGACTCTACTTAACATTTTAAGGCCTTTTTTCCATTGGATGGATGGAGAATGGATGGGAGGAGACTGGGGAAGCCAACAGTAGGAAAATACATTAAGGAGATGGTTGCATTTTACTGCAAAATGAACAGTCTTGCTTGGGGCTAACGTGTCATAACATTTGCAACATAACTAATAGCTTGTGGGGACAGGAGGGCACCAGGCTGGGTGACTGGTTCTCCTTGGCATGCCTCATTTCTTTACAAAGTTGGTCTTTCAGCCTTAAATCTCGGTGCCATTATGATTTATGACTGCATGAAATTTTTTAAATTAAGATTTGTTTGATTGTCTGTTTCTATTAAGGTGACCATAATAGCAATTTTCCTTTTTCCAAACAAACGTTTTGCAGAGTGCTGTAACTCAGAGTCTGTGTATGGATCATGACAGTGATTAATTTCTGTTGCTAAATTCTTTATTTTCTATAACTAATTTAAGATAGCTGCCACTTTTTAATAACTAAAGGATATAAATCCAGTAGGGTATTTTTCTTAGGTAATTGATATAACATCTTCATATTAGTGACTATAAATTATGACTGTGTTACCCCATTCTGTCACCGAGCAAAGCTTCTGAAAGTGCGTGCATCCAGACTGTTGCTGTGCAGTGGTGCATACAATTTCTCCTCAACTAAACAACAAATCATAGAGCCAAACACTGTCTAAACCTATAATTTTGTTAGGATTTCATTCAATCAAATGAAAAAGTCACTGATCTTACCGACAGTACTGCTTGCTTTAGTAATTTTTTTTTAAGGTTAGTGTTTACCAAGAAGTCACTCTAGATAGAAAAAATATTGGGGATGGAAAGGGAGAGACTATTTTCTACTTTATTTTACCAAAAAAAAAAGAGTTTCCCAAATTTTCTTATCAGTAAATAGGGAAATAAAATGTCTCAAGATTTCTGAGGGCTAAAAAATGTCCAGCCCTGGTCATTAATTTCTTATAAATGGAAGCTATTCTTCTGAACCCGTTCACATACCACTTCCTCGAAGGATACATCTACAAACATCAGTGACTCTTAAATATAATCTCTTGCTGTGATACAAACAACAGTAGAAAACTGAACAATCAGAATTGATGCCAAAGTATAAATGAATTCTGGATTACACTGGTGTTGGCTTATATGTAACATAATTCTGTCCATACACCAAACAGTGTGTGTGTGTGTGTGTGTGTTGGGGCAGGGGAGGCGGATGGTTCTAACTAGTCTCAAAATGGCATCCAAACCACTCAGAGAGAATGGGGACATCTGTGAGTATTTATACCCATAAAAACATGTCAGTACATTCTTACATCAAGGAATCCCAGCTGCAAATGAATGAGGGTCCCTGATATGATGCTATCAAATCTCAGCCATTGGCAGCAAGGACACCTCTATAGCAACACCCTGAATACTGACATACAACTGTAATTGATTACATTTAACTTTATATGATTTGTAGATAAATGATGACTGAATGTTTATGCAAAGTGTCTCTGTAAAGAAATGAGACTAATTTTCTTCCTGAATAGCTTGTGAAAGCAGAAGAGCAATCACATTGCAGCAAGAATATATGGCAACATGTTTCAACGAGCAGCAAGTAGTATTTCCAAGTTCAGCCAGTCAACTGTCATACGCTAACAGCTGCGGTGAATAGCGCTTCATGTCAGAACAAAAACGGGTGATCACTTAAAAGGAAAAATTAATGTTGAGTTCTGTGCGATAAATCTTCAGCATATCCCCTTGACATGATAAAATAAGCTTCTAGGAATGAAAGAAGGTTGCGAGTCACAATTTTGGGGCGAAGTTTTTATTTTTTTAAGTTATAGAATCTGTTTATGTTGCTACACAAAATGATTATCTGCTCACTCTTTGAGATTCATTCATCCAAATGTGAAAAATGTCAAAGATTCCATTAATTTAATTAAGACATAAATGGTGGCTAAGGGCCTAAATTTAAGCAAAGAAGAAATAATGATAAATATTAGGGTTGAAAATGATAAATATTAGGATATTCATGTTCACTCAGTCCAGCCTCCTCTTTTTACACATGAGAAAATTAAGATCAAAATCAAATGACTCCTACATGGAAGAGTTAAAACTAATTTCACTTATTTTGAAAGGAACTATGTCATGAGAAAAACTTTGGAAAACATTATACTGGGTATTTTGAATACCAAAAAAATATTACAATAGATCATTTTCTTTCTTTTTCAAAAAAGAGTAGGTTAAAATCCACTTTTAAAAATTTTAAATATCTAAAAAGTATCCCTAGATATAAAATATTCAAAGCCTTTACTGGAAAACTCCCACATCCTCAGGATCCAAAATCACATGTGTCAAAATTATTAATATAATTGAACACTAAGGTGGGGTGGGTGGGAAGGAGCTCCAAGAAGGAGGGGGATTTATGTGTAACACACAGCTGATTCACTTCATTGTACAGCAGAAATTAACATAACATTGTAAGGCAAATATACCCCAATAAAAATAAGTAAATAAAACAAAAACAACTTCCAATTTTAAAAAAATAACTGAACAGTAAGTTTTGTTTCTTAATATCTGGTTTTGTTGAAGGAGAAAATCCTGCCTTCCGCACATGTTGCATGCAGTATCACACAACCCAAATCAGTGTTAAGATGTCAATGTTAAAAGCTATCTCAACCCTTAAGGAATTCTATATGACACAAGCACATTGGTTAAGACCAGAGATTATTTTATTATAATAGTTCTTTGGCTCAAAATGGTTTTCAGTCTAACCAAATGCTCAAAAATGTGATACAGGTTCCAAAACTGTTTTGAGAAATAGTCCCATTATTAGACAAATTTCTATTTTTTTTCTCAAGGAGACTGTTTCACATGGGAAGCATTCAATAGAGAAGAAAAAGAATGCCGGTTTTAGAACTAAGTCAATAACAGCATTTATATTTTATGGCTAAATATCTTTGTTTACATTAGCCCCATTTCTACAGTTTAATTATGAATTCTGAAACACTGGATTTCCTTTTAGAGTTCCCTCACTGCGGATGCTGATTGCAGCCATGAAATTAAAAGACGCTTACTCCTTGGAAGGAAAGTTATGACCAACCTAGACAGCATATTAAAAAGCAGAGACAATACTTTGCCAACAAATGTCCGTCTAGTCAAGGCTATGGTTTTTCCAGTGGTCATGTATGGATGTGAGAGTTGGACTGTGAAGAAAGCTGATCGTTGAAGAATTGATGCTTTTGAACTGTGGTGCTGGAGAAGACTCTTGAGAGTCCCTTGGACTGCAAGGAGATCCAACCAGTCCAGTCTAAAGGAGATCAGTCCTGGGTGTTTATTGGAAGGACTGATGCTAAAGCTCCAATACTTTGGCCACCTCATGCGAAGAGTTGACTCACTGGAAAAGACTCCGATGCTGGGAGGGATTGGGGGCAGGAGAAGAAGGGGACGACAGAGCATGAGATGGCTGGATGGCATCACCGACTCTATGGACATGAATTTGAGTGAACTCTGGGAGTTGGTGATGGACAGGGAGGCCTGGCGTGCTGTGATTCATGGGGTTGCAAAAAGTCAGACACGACTGAGCGACTGAACTGAACTGAACTGAACCATGGTCCCCATAAGAATGAAGTGTTCTATACACAGCCTGCTTTCAGGAAGGATTACTGACACAATGATCTTTAACTCCTCCAGGTTAAGTTCTATGCCCAAAGTCTGGGATTTCATGTGATTGATATTAGGAGTGGCATATGCTTAAACACCGGAGAAGGCAATGGCAAGCCACTCCAGTACTCTTGCCTAGAAAATCACATAGACAGAGGAGCCTAGTGGGCTGCAGTCCAGGGGCTCACTACTAGTCGGACACGACTGAGCGACTTCACTTTCACTTTTCACTTTCACACATTGGAGAAGGAAATAGCAACCCACTCCAGAGTTCTTGCCTGGAGAATCCCAGGGACGGCAGAGCCTGGTCGGCTGCCGTCTATGGGATCGCACAGAGTCGGACACGACTGAAGCAACTTAGCAGCAGCAGCAGCAGGGTTAAACACCACTGACTCAGGCAGGTCTCTGGCATGATACAGGAGGTGATGGTACAGAATTGCAGTTAGAAGACAGAGTTTGCCTTTCATATCTTTAACAGAAAACTCATTCCATCCTGGAGAACAATTTTCTGCATTTTCCCACTTTCTAGGAAAAAAAAAAGACATCAAAAGTTAGAGTATCAGTGACTGTAGTTACCATATATTATATTTTATGCTTAAGACTACTTTTTCACTCCTCAACCACACTCTTGAACACTGACAGTACAGTTCATCTTGCATATCAGCAGGTTCCACACCCATGGATTCAACCAAAAGCAGATTAAAAATATTCCAAAAAAATATTCCCTGAAGTGCCAAAAAGCAAAACTTGCTTCTTGCCGACAACTGTTTACATAGCATTTACATTGTATTCGGTATATTTTACCTAGAGGTGATTTAAGGGGCTTCCCAGGTGTCTCAGTGGTAAAGAATCTTCCTGCCAATGTAGGAGACTCGGGTTTGATACCTGGGTTGGGAAGATCCCCTGGAGAAGGGAATGGCTACCCACTCCAGTATTTTTGCCTGGAAAATTCCATGGACAGAGGAGGGCTCTAGCCCAGGGAGTCACAAAGAGTAGGACATGACTGAGCACTCACACACATTTTATAACATGGGTCAAGCGTGGGGGTGGGGGTACTGGAGCCAATTCCTCGTGCATACTGAGTGATGACTCTATTGTATTAATGAGAACAAAGCAGCAATAACTATAGACAGGAGTGTGTTTGTGTCGATAACTTGTTCACAGTATGCATATGGCCTGGTAAGCACTGTGAGTGTGAAAGTTGCTCAGTCATGTCCGACTCTTTGTGGACCCATGGACTGAACTAGGTCCAGATAAATTCCTCTCCGACCTCCCAGGACCTGCCTCCCAGGCACACTGCATTTCCCTGTGAATGTGTTTGCATCTTTAAGAGGTATGCAGTAAAGGAAAGAAGTCCTGACTTTTAGAATGTCAGAATCAACAGTGATAACAGGGTTAATGTTGAAGCAAATGCAATGACTGTTATGTTTCTTTTTAAAGTTAAATCGGTCATATTCTCTGTAAAATCAAATGAAACAAGCGTCACATTCCAATCCTGTTATATTCTTGACAGTTTACTGCTATAGGGCAGAAAGGCAAAAATAAATGCAGTAACCCACAAATTGCTTCCAATTGTCTGAGAACTCCTTAAGTACATAGTAAGTAGCTCTAAAAGCAGAATCTGGATTCCAAACAAATTCCAACATGCTTCAAATTGCCTCTTAACATATTTCTTTGGAGAAATGCCTAAGTGTTGAGGTCTCTTCCAGCTAGCATAGCTGCCTCTATTCATTCCCATGTTAACTGAGCCTGTCAGAAGGTCAGATCCAACCAGTGAGTCACCAGAGGACCCTCTATAGTGTCATCCTCAGGGTGAGTATATGTAAATACAAATCAATTTCAGGGAAATATGACATAATTAAAGGCTATTATTATGCAGTCCTCTATGAGTCCTGATTTGCATGTTTGCAATAAAAGTACACAGTTCACAGTTAGCACACACAAGCTGTCATTTTTTTTCAATACTATAATTATTACTTGCAAGCCTTGAAAAATATCCTCTATGAATTCCAGAAAAGGATTTGAGAGAGATTACTGCAAATGATGATGGAATAATGAATATTTCTTTTGGCTTTCCAAAAATTGCCATCACAGCAATATATTGAAATTTTCATAAGTATATAAATCACAGACCAAAAAAAAATCATATTACTAAGGTTAAATTTCAGAAGTTAAAAAAGTAACTAAAAAAAGACTGAGAATTAATATTACGATGAAACATGATTGCACTAGCTGAGACTTAGTATCTCACTCTTCCTTGTGTTCTTTATTAAGGCACCAGTTTATTTTAAAATCAAAGGTGATATGAGTTGAATTTTGCACTTATTAGATAGGCACTACAGAGAAGATTTAAAATCTAGATTTAAGAACTAGGTGCTTTTACCCTCAGTTTTACCACAGAAATATAAGGAATGATACAAAGGTAAGTTCTTATATTATTATTTCTATTATATCAAAAAATTAAAGTAGAGAGCCATGGATGTAGCTTGTTTCAAAGTTATGACACAGGACTACAATAAAATCTAATCAATTGATATCTAATATATAATGATAGTTTCTATTGACGTTTATTATCATCTCTGTATTATATTTCGAGACTTTGTAATATTATTCAGGGACCCTCTTCTATTTATTATATGCATTTATAAATTAGTTATTGTAAATCACCTCAGATATTTTATGGAAAAAATGAACATTCATAAAAATGTTGCCCACGAATCCAAGAACAAAGAAAAAAGAAAGTTCTTGGCAAGGGGAGAGTGAGCTTCTCTGTCTAGCAGAAACCTTAATTCTTTTGCATCCATTATAGGGCTAAGCTTCAGTCATCTGGTTTGATCAATTTCTTTATGGGGCTTAATAATCTCACCTCTCTCAGGACATATGCTCCTGAAAATCAAAGATTTTTCTCTACACTCTTTGAGGGCTGAGCCTTCAGCATGCATTAATTGTAGCCATCACTGACTGTGCCATTTTTTGAGGTTTCAACAATTCTCTTGGAACCCTGTTACAGAATCTTAATCTTGATCATTCGTTCCTTCAGCAACTATTTGTTGAGGTTATGAGTACCTGGAACTATTCCTGGTGCCAAGAATACAACAGAAAACATACCAACTGAATATAAACAATCCCTACATCTTGGGTGCTTAAGTTCTATTAAGGGAGATGATGGAGGAAAAAACACTATAAAGTACATAGCATGCTAAATGGGTGAAGGATAAATAGAAGACAGGGAGTATTGTAGGGAGAAGGAGTTGCAACCTAAAGCCCAGTGGTCTAAAAAACTCTCATGAGAAAAGAACATTCAAGAACACACCTGAAGGATATCAGAGAAAGAGCTTTCCAAGCAGTGTACTTAGTCGCTCAGTTGTGTCTGACTCTTTGTGACCCCAAGGACTATAGCCCGCCAGACTCCTCTGTCCATGGGGATTCTCCAGGCAAGAGTACTGGAATGAGTTGCCACGCCCTCCTCTAGGGGATCTTCGCAATCCAGAAATCAAACCCAGGTCTCCCATATTGCCTTCAGATTCTTGACCCTCTGAGCCACCAGGGAAGCCCTGCCAAGCACAGGGATTCACAAGTGCAAAAGCCCTAAGGTGGGAACAAGCCTGCTGTGTTCGAGAGGGAGAAACAAGGTTGGTGAGTTGGAGTAGGGATATATCTCTCCCTGCCCAACAGCAGCAGCAAGGCATGAAACTTTGACAGAAATGCAAATTCTCAGACCTTTTTGGTCATAAACTGAGGCTGGGGTAAAATGGCCATCTGTGTATTGACAACTCCCTCCCCTTCCCAGTTACTGGGATTACACCAAAGTGTAAGAACACAGTCTGAAGCAAAGTGAGCAGAGGAAAGGTAATAGCAGATTCAGTCAGAGAAGTTATGGATCATTGCAATTGGACTCTGAGGGAGAAAGGTAGCCAGGAGACATAGATCATTGGAACAAAAGTGGGGAGGGAGGGAGACGGAGGGATAAAAGCAAAGAGGAGAAAAGGGGGAAAGAAAACAAGTGGGTAAGATAAATTAATAATATAACAATCCACACTTAGAATATGAAGCTAATAAATGATATATATTTTCTGAAGAAATGTAATCTTGTATTTGCATTTATTTACCAAAAAAGGTCATTCTGCATTGCTCTGTTATTTAAAGAAGAATATATATGCAATCTATGCTTATGCATGGAAAATCTACCATGACCTCATATTTATATTTTGAATCCTAACAAGCAATCATTTTGCTTAAGAAAAAACCCACTCCTCATTGTTTTCTGTTAATTCTGTTGAATACTGCTATGGACTGAATGTTTGTGCTCCTAGTCCCAAACTCATATGTTGAAATCCTAACCCCTAAAAGGTAAGGAGGTAGGATCGGGAGGTGATCAAGTCATGAGGGTAAAGCCTACAGGAATAAGACATGTGCTCTTATAAAAGAGACTCCAGAAAGATCCCTTGTCCCCACCCACTGGTGAGGACACAGAGAAAACATGCCATCTATGAACTAAGAAGTGGGTCCTCACCAGACACCGAATCTGCTAGTGTTTTGATCTTGGAATTCCTAGCCTCTAGAACTCTGAGAAATAAATGTCTGTTATTGATAAACCAGTTAGTCTATAATATTTTGTTATAGCAGCTCAAATGAACAAGACAAATACAAAATTCTATGTCTCCTCCAATAGAAAAGCACCTATATGCGCCAAACACCTTGATGTATTTTATCTTATACCATAACAAAACAGTTCCTGGCTAGTGAGCAATGTGAAACACAAGCAGCAGATCAGGAATAAGAAGAGGAAAGAAAAGAATAGATTTACCAAGAGTCTGAATGACAACAATTAGTACAATGAGTCAATAAGGAGGTTTATGTGAGAAAATTCGGATGTAATTGCTTTTTGTATATATATATACCAAGAAACACACAAATACACAGAAACAGACACTTAGGAACAGGAAAGAAAAGCCACTTTTCTATTTTGGGGATTACAGCATTCCTTGCATTATCCATAGCAAAGAGTTATGAGCATCACACCAAGATGCTCCTGTAATTCTCTTCCTTTTCAGTTCAGTCATTCTGTCGTGTCCAACTCTTGGCAACCCCATGGACTATAACACACCAGTCTTCCCTGTCCATCATGAGAGCTTGCTCAGACTCATGTCCACCAAGTCAGTGACGCCATCCAATAATCTCATCCTCTGTCATCCCCTTCTCTTCCTGCCTTTAATCTTTCGCAGCATCAGGGTCTTTACCAAAGCATCAGTTCTTCGCATTAGGTGGCCAAAGTATTGGCGTTTCAGCTCCAGCATCAGTCCTTCCAATGAATATTCAAGACAGATTTCCTTTAGGATTGACTGGTTGGATATCCCCGCAAGTCTTCTCCAGCACCACAGTTCAAAAGCATCAACTCTTTGCTGCTCAGCTTTCTTTATACTCCAACTCTCATATCCATAAATGACTACTGGAAAAACCATAGCCTTGACTAGACAGACCTTTGTCGGTAAAATAATGGCTCTGCTTTTTAATATGCTGTCTAGGTTGCTCATACCTTTTCTTCCAAAGAGCAACCATTTAATTTTATGGCTGCAGTCACCATCTGCAGTGATCTTGGAGCCCCCCAAAATAAAGTCTGTCACTGTTTCTACTGTTTTCCCATCTATTTCCCATGAAGTGATGGGACCTGATGCCATGATCTTAGTTTTTTGAATTGTTTTTTTACTTTATTTATTTTAATTGGAGGCTAATTACTTTAAAATATTGTAGTGGTTTTGCCATACATTGACATGAATCAGCCACGGGTGTACATGTTTTCCCCATCCCTCTGGGTCATCCCAGTGCACCAGCCCTGAGCACCCTGTCTCATGCATCGAACCTGGACTGGTGATCTGTTTCACATATGATAATATACATGTTTCAATGCTATTCTCTCAAATCATCCCACCCTCACCTTCTCCCACAGAGTCCAAAAGACTGTTCTATATATCTGTGTCCCTTTTGCTGTCTTGCATATAGAGTTATCATTACCATCTTTCTAAATTCCATATATATGTGTTAGTAAACTGTATTGGTGTTTTTCTTTCTGGCTTACTTCACTCTGTATAATAGGCTCTAGTTTCATCCACCTCATTAGAACTGATTCATATTATTCTTTTTAATGGCTGAGTAAGATTCCATTGTGAACGTTGAGTTTTAAGCCAGCTATTTCACTCTCTTTCACTTTCATCAAGAGGCTCTTCAGCTCCTCTTCATTTTCTGCCTTAATGGTGGTATCATCTGCATACCTTTTCCTTTTATTTTCAGTCAATCTATTCCTTTGAATATAATTCAGGGTGCTTCTGGCTTCTTTGTCATTCATGGCTATCATACACCATTTATCTGTCTTATTAAATTAGGCACTTTGGTATAAACTGCCTAAAATAATGGAGAAGGCAAATGGCAAGCCACTGCAGTACTCTTTCCTAGAAAATCGCATGGACAGAGGAGCCTGGTAGGCTGCAGTCCATGGGGTTGCTACTAGTCGGACACGACTAAGCAACTTCACTTTCACTTTTCACTTGCACACATTGGAGAAGGAAATGGCAACCCACTCCAGTGTTCTTGCCTGGAGAATCCCAGGGACGGTGGAGCCTGGTCGGCTGCTGTCTATAGGGTCGCACAGAGTCGGACACGACTGAAGTGACTTAGCAGTAGCAGCAGCCTAAAATAAACTCATATTCATTCAATCTCTATCAAACTTATAATATGCAACATAGGCTTTTTACCCCTAATAAGATTCCTTTGCATAGTTATAATTTTGTTTCTATTAATACAAATTATTCAGTAGTACACACAACGTGTTGTCCAAAAGTTGGTTATCAAAGAAAATTATAATATAAAAGCCAAAGAGATACATCTCAAGATGTCAGCAAGTTGAGGTCATTAGCATAAAGATATCATTAAATGACTTTAACTAAAATGCAATGGAGACAGATAGAAGGGCCTTGGACTTTAAATCAACAACAGCCAATACATGGAGAGTAGCTTAGTAGCCATCCATTGACTTAATTGTACTGCCAGAGCAAACCACTGATTGCCTGGGCCATCCAGTTGGTTCTGTCCCTGGCTGAATGCAGCAGATATAAAATTTACAAAAATAAATCAATGGCTGTTTGTACAAATGCTGGGATTTAATTTTCCAGGGAATTTTCATCTGTCAATGCTCCCTGGACTTCATCTCCTGATAGAGATGAAAAGTTGAATAATATTGTCAGTTATCTATTTCCCCTCCTTTCTTTCATTGCTTCTTTCCCTTTTTCTTCTGTCCTTTCACTCGTTTTGAGAAAAATAATGATAAAATAAACACTTAATGTAGCACGTACTACCCAGGCACTGATGTATTTCATATATGTCATTCAAACAACATCACAACCATATGGGGTAGGTTCTATTACTATTTCTCTTGTACACATGAGGAAACTGAGACTCCATGAGTTTAAGTAAGTTGCCCAAAGTCACAAGGCTGGTGGGTGGTAGAATCTGGTTGTGATCCAAACTGTGCTCTTGAATAATCTCTCCTCTACAACTACACATGCATAAGGAGACTGATCTTGAGCCATGAACACATTTCTCCCTATCACATGATAGACTCCAGCTCAAAGGCTCCTCATAATCAGATTTGATGATTGGGATAAATCTGCTTTTTTCTGAATACCTACTGAGGTGAGACTATACTGAAGTTGAAGTGAAAGTGTTAGTCGGTCATGTCCAACTTTTTGTGACTCTAGTGGACTGCAGCCCACTAGGCTCCTCTTTCCATGGAATTCTTCAGGTAAGAATACTGGAGTGGGTAGTCATTCCCTCAATATATGCCAGCAATTTGGAAAACTCAGCAGTGGCCACAGGACTGGAAAAGGTCAGTTTTCATTCCAATCCTAAAGAAAGGCAACGCTAAAGAACGCTCAAACTACCGCACAATTGCACTCATCTCACACGCTTGCAAAGTGATGCTCAAAATTCTCCAAGCCAAGCTTCAACAGTGCATGAACTGTGAACTTCCAGATGTTCAAGCTAGATTTAGAAAAGGCACAGGAACCAGAGATCAAATTGCCAACATCCGTTAGATCATCGAAAAACCAAGAGAGCTCCAGAAAAACATCTACTTCTGCTTTATTGACTATGCCAAAGCCTTTGACTGTGTGGAACACAACAAACTGTGGAAAATTCTTAAAGAGACAGGAATACCAGACCACCTGACCTGCCTCTTGAGAAACCTGTATGCAGGTCAGGAAGCAACAGTTAGAACTGGACATGGAACAACAGACTTGTTCCAAATCGGAAAAGGAGTATGTCAAGGCTGTATATTGTCATCCTGTTCATTTAATTTATATGCAGAGTACATCATGAGAAATGCTGGGCTGGATAAAGCACAAGCTGGAATCAAGATTTCTGGGAGAAATATCAATAACTTCGATATGCAGATGATATCACCCTTATGGCAGAAAGTGAAGAAGAACTAAAGCACCCCATGATGAAAGTGAAAGAGGAGAGTGAAAAAGTTGATATAAACTCAACATTCAGAAAACTAAGATCATGGCATCCGGTCCCATCACCTCATGGCAAATAGATGCGGAAACAGTGGAAACAGTGACAGACTTTACTTTGGGGGGCTCCAAAATCACTGCAGATTGGACTGCAGCCATGAAATTAAAAGACACTTGTGCTTTGGAAGAAAAGTTATGACCAACCTAGACAGCATATTAAAAAGCAGAGACATTACTTTGCCAACAAAGGTCTGTCTAGTCAAGGCTATAGTTTTTCCAGTAATCATTTATGGATATGAAAGTTGGACTATAAAGAAAGCTGAGCAGCCAAGAATTGATGCTTTTGAACTGTGGTGTCGGAAAAGACTCTTGAGGGTCCCTTGGACTGCAAGGATATCCAACCAGTCAATCCTAAAGGAAATCAGTCTTGAATATTCATTGGAAGGACTGATGCTGAAGCTGAAACTCCAATACTTTGGCCACCTGATGCTAAGAATTGACTCATTGGAAAAGACCCTGAGCTTGGGAAAGACTGAAGGCAGGAGGAGAAGGGGACGACAGACGATGAGATGGTTGGATGGCATCACCAACTCGATGGACATGAGCTTGAGTAAACTCCGGGAGTTTGTGATGGACAGGGAAGCCTGGCGTGCTGCAATCCATGGGGTCACAAAGAGTCAGACATGACCTAGTGACTGAACTGAGTCATTCCTTTCTCCAGAGGATCTTCCTGATTCAAGGATTGAACTCTGGTCTCCTTTATTCCAGGGGGATTTGTTACTGTCTGAGTCACCAGGAAAGCGAGAACATATTACTCCTACCTGAGTTGGGGAGAAACTTCAACACGACAATTGGGGCATTAAAAGAATTTTTGTCCTCTAGTTATGAAGAGCAACTTGACTGTTGTGATTAAGTCAAAAGAGGCCAGAATTGTGCCCATGAAGAGAAATATTTTTCAAAATCCACGCACTTCCCCTTTGAGGTTTGTCTTCTCAGAAGAAAAATGAAAACACAAACAAAAGTATACTTTTGGCAATTCAATTCAATGGCTGTTTGAAAACAACTGAAAATGGTCTTAGAAGGAAAATATAAAAGGCAACAATGTTTAAGACAAAAGCAAGATAAACAACCTGTGACCAAAGCTGACATTTTTATGTAATGCATTAACCTATATTGATGCTGTTTTACAAATGATTCAACTAAATCGATGCTGACAATCAACCCAGCAGCTCAGGAGTACAAGATGAGTAAAGCACAGCTCCTATCTATGGCTTATAAATAGAGATGGTAAGATGGGTTAAAAAAGCATCAAAATACAAGCCAAAATTACTCCTTGAGTGGCATAAATCAAGATTTAGAAAGAAAGGTCATATCCAATTGGGTAAAGTCCAAAAGAATGTCCCCTCAGTCCCAGCTTTCATGATTGTTGGTCAGTAAGCCCTTGGCCTTTATCCCCTACACAGCATCCTCCACATCACGTGCAAGTCAGCCCCTGAAGGCAGGTCTCTGCCATTCCTGACCTGGACCACTGTGAAACAGAACTCCCTGTCCTGCCCTGCACTGTTGTCATGAATCCCTGTGGTAGCATTTCTCCCAAACCTTCTCCTCTCCTTCTCCCCATGTCCAAACATTGTAGGATAGTGTTCATGTATCCTACCAGGAATTGCTTCTTCAAGTTAAATATCTCAGATCCATTCAACTACTCACGAGTTAAGATTTCCAGACTTGATGTCATCTTCATGGTCAGCATCTCTCTAAAACTTTGGTACCCAGAGTAGAGCAGATCTTTCTTTTATTATGGTGCTCAAGAGGCTGTGGACATTACTAAATGTTGTCCTAGTGGATCAATTGAGAGGATATGTTACATGAACACTGAAATTCTGATAGTCAGGGTTGTTGCAGGCCCAGGACCTAGTCTTGTAATCCCAATATAAAAGAAATTCACTTTATTTTGGATGCCTTTTCTTGGTGAGTCCACGCCAGTTCCCAGTGATTTCTGCTTTGTGTCCCAGATGTTTGGTAAAATGTACCAGACCTTGATTCCCAGTTACCACAGTGAATATCAAGTTTCTACCCCTCATTTCTAAAATCCACCTTTTCCCACTTTTGAGTCACTACAAACCTTCTGAGATCTTTCATAGTTCATTCTTAAAGACATCTGACTGGCTCCTTCTGTATCTTTCTACCTGACTCAGCCGAGTGTGTGCCTTCTCTCCTACTGCATTCTCATCTCAGATTTCCCCTTCAACCATGATCATTTCTGTATTTGCAGACTACAGATTACTCTACTTGGCGAAATACACTAAAGCAAAATGGGAAACCCCATCACTTGAACCACTGCGGGCCTTAGAAATGATCTAGCATGTGTATGTGGAATCAGCACACAACAGAGCCAGGTGACTTTACCTCCACTGTTTAACTCCATCACAGCCATCCTCTACACTGAGAAAGCTGAGATCTGAGAGAGTCCAGATGGCTGAGGAGACCACTTCTAATTTTTAACCAATTTTGAAAAAGGACGGAGGGAGGCAGAAGTGAGAAAGGCAGGTATTTTAAGAATTTGTCCTAACTGTATTTGTCTTTCTCCATCTGACTTATTTCACTTAGCATAATTCCTTCAAAGTTCATCCACAGTGTCACAAGTAGTAGAATTTCTTTTTTTATGGCTTACCAGTATTCCATCATATATATACCAAAATTTCTTTATCCATTCATCCATCAATGGACACTTTAGTTGTTTCCATATATATCATATAAAAAGCTGTAATTTACAGGGGTGCATGTATCTTTTTGATTTAGTGTTTTTGTTTTCTTCAGATAAATACCCAGAAATGAAATTGCTGGATCATATGGTAGTTCTGGGGCTTCCTAGATGGCTCAGTGGTAAAAAATATGCCAGCCAACGCAGAAGACATTGGTTCAATACCTGGATCGGGAAGATCCCCTGGAAAAGGAAATGACAACTCACTCCAGTATTCTTGTCTGGGAAATCCCATAAACAGAAGAGCCTGGTAGGCCACAGTCCATGGGGTCCCTAAAGAGTCTGACACAACTTGGCAACTAAACAACAACATGGCAGTACTATTAATTTCTTGAGGCACCTCCAAACTGTTCTCCATAGCAGCTATACAGGTTTATATTCCCATTAACCTGACCTAATCTTCTAAGTCACTAGTATCAAAGTGGACATAATTAATATGAAGTCCCACTAGACAGCAAGCACTGTGGTAAAATACCATTGACGAGGCAAGTATATACCTGACTCAGCCACTCTGGATACCTGACTCAGCCACTCTGGCCAGCGGTTCTTGGAAGGGTTCTGTTTCATTCAGACATCTGTCTCCTCAGGAAGTTAAGACTGAGTCCACATTATTATCTTGTAAATTATTATAAAAATCAGACTTACCTTACAGAGCTGTCTTAAAGATTAAATGAGATAATTTATTTCTGCTGCTGCTGCTAAGTCGCTTCAGTCGTGTCCAACTCTGTGCGACCCCATAGATGGCAGCCCACCAGGCTCCACCATCCCTGGGATTCTCTAGGCAAGAACACTGGAGTGGGTTGCCATTTCCTTCTCCAATGCATGAAAGTGAAAAGTGAAAGTGAAGTCGCTTATTCGTGTCCGACTCTTCACGACACCATGGACTGCAGCCCACCAGGCTCCTCCGTCCATGGGATTTTCCAGGCAAGAATTTATCTATAGTACTTTGCAAATATCAGATACTATTAATATTATTAACTGTAACAACTCTTGAGAATAGTTTTTCCAGTAAAGACTTTTTCCTTTCTTTTTTCTGTTTTAAGATTTTTTTATTATAAATTTCAAACATGTACAAAATGAGAAAGGATAGTATAACAAACTTTCATGTATCTTGCCTACCTGCCAGTTTCAATTATTTATTTATCAACTCTTGAACAAGCTTATTTCATCTCCTTTTCTACACACACACACATACACACACACAGAAGCATGAACAGTTATTTCTAAATAATTCTCTGTAAATTTCATCTGTAAATATTTGTGTATGTATCTCTAAAAGTTAGGAACTGTTTTAAAAAAAACACAACTATCACACTTTAAATATTAACAATAGCTCCTTAATATCAAATAGACAACTGATGCTTATATTTCTGCACTCTCTTACAACTTTTGTTGCAGGTTAGTTAGGTGAGGATTCAAATAAAGTCCATACATTGTGACTCTTCTGTCTCTTTGACTCTTACTCTATAGCTTTCCTCTCTCCTATCTTTTTTTCTTTATAATTTTTGTTGTTGTTGTGGAAGAAATTGGGTCATTTATTTCAGTTGATACACCTTCCCACAGAATCCTGTGAGCTACAAAAATATCACTGCTGTCTCAGTATTAGCAATCCTACTTTCTTCTTTTCATGTCGAGGATCATTTTCTACTCATTACAGCTTAAAACAATCATTTTGTCAGTTGTCTAAAAACTTTGCCTGAGAAATATTTATGGGGATTTCACTTTAACATTTATTTAGCACTATGTCAGTAACCATTCTAACTGTTCCCAAGTGTAAGTTTACTTAATCATCATAATAATGTTATCCCCCTTTTACAGATGCAATGCCCAAGGCTCAAAGAGGCTGAGGAACTTGTCTAAAGTCACAGGGCTAGTAAAGAAGTAAGGAAGTCTATTTAGAAGCTAAGTTTGGGAGAACAGTAAATGCTCCTGTAATCTACCCAGTTTTCATCATCGGTATTACACAGCTGAAAAGGTGTTAGATCTGGATTTTGACTCTATTCTACATATTAGTTATGTGCCTCTGAGCAAGGTCCTTGCCCTCTGTGAATTTTTTAAAAATTATTTATTCATTTTAGGCTGCGCTGGGTCTTTGGTGCTGTGCATGGGCTTTCTCTAGTCGTGGTGAGTGGGGGCTACTCTCTAGTTGCGGTGCGCAGGCTTCTGGTTGCGTTGACTTCCCTTGTTGCGGAGCATGGCTGTAGGGCATGTGGGCTTCAGTTGTTGTGGCTCGCGGGCTCTAGAGCACAGGCTCAATAGTTGTGGTTCACAGGCTTAGTTGCTCCGCAGCATGTGGGGTCTTCCTAGATCAGAGACCAAACCTGTGTCTCCTGCATGGGCAGGCAGATTCTTTACCACTGAGCCACCAAGGAAGCCCCGTCTGTGATGTCTTGATATACAAGGACCATTTAATAAACAACAAACGTGAATCCTATCCAGACATCCATTTTAAAAGTTAACTGTAAAATCTCTTTTATAAAATTTCACCTTATGATAAACCATACCCATGAGAAATACAGTACACAGTCTCTTTAAATTCCCAAATCTTTGGGCAGTTTTTCTCCAGTAATTATGCATTCATATCACTTATGAATTAACAAATATTTACCATGTTGGGGCTCTGAGTCACAATTAAAATGCTCAGTGTGAACTAACTGCAGGATGAATTAATTAAAGAGACTGTAGTTGTCATCTGATAAAAATACATAAAATATCATGTTTAAACAGTCAAAAGATGAAAAAGCAATCAATATCATTTATAACTATATGAATTTGCTTCAAATAAAATTATTGAACTTTAGAAGATGAAATGTTATATTTTATATATATAGTAAGAACAATCTATAGGATGTGAATGGGCCTCCCTGGTGGCTCAGTAGTGAAGAGTCTGCCTGCAATGAAGATGTGGATTTAATCCTTGGGTTGGGAAGATCACCTGGAGAAGGAAATGGCAACCCACTCCAGTATTCTTGCCTCTGAAACCCCATGGACAGAGGGGCCTGGGGGATACAGTCCATGGGGTCACAAAAATGTGGGACATGCCTCAGCGACTAAAAAACAGCAGGATGTGAATAACTGAGGAGTAAGTTAAATAGCCTCGATTAAACTTAAACCATAAGCTCAAATTCAAGTATCAACTTATTATTGATCTTATCGAGCCTGGGTGTTAGCATTCCCAGAACAATTATCGTTAATAAATTGAAGTGTGTGCTCAGATTACTTTCGTAAATTGATGGACTGTCACAATAATGGGCTATCTGATGCTCTTCAAAATTCCCTTTAAATTTACTTTTACAGTGATAGAGCAATTTAGAGAGTAATAGTTTTCTTGTCTCTCCACATTTTAAAATTTATTTCAAATGCACTTTCACAGACAGAGCACAGAGTGATATCCTCTACCTAAAACAAGTCAAATTAGTCAAGCTTAGTGGTTTTTTTTTTTTTACTTTTTTAAAGGAAAGTGATAAACAAGAACTTAACTCTTTCATTGAAGAGGCAAAATAGCTTTTGGCTGTTCATCTATCCTTTAAAAATAAACCTGCAAAGGCCTTCAGAAAGAAACCTCATTATCTTGATCTTTTAGAAGCCTTTGTTACATTCCAGTCACCAAATGTCCAACTTCATTAACTCCCACTGGAAAAAGCATTCTTCCTTCCCCCTACTTAAACAGGAGAGGACAAAAGCTTTTCTTAGAGTCAATCCAAATGCTTTCTCAGATAAATTAGTATGGAGAAAAGTCAAAGCCCATTCCAGCTCTTAACATCAGGAATGAAATGTTTTCCTGGTACGATTTCTGTTTGTTTTCATCAGATAGTAAGTTTCTATATCATAGAAATTACGTGGTTTGTATTGCACACAGCAAAACCCCCAAGACAGTTTCCTTAATACATGCAGGTCATGTGAAAATTACCGTTGGCTTTTCGTGACTATGAACCATTTCAACTAAACAATTACAAATAAACACCTTAGGCTTAGGGCCCTATAGCAGACTACTGCACTTAGATGAAAGAACACACACACACACACACACACACAAAGACACACACACCATACACACAAGAGTGAATATGCTCAGGAGTGAATAAGGAAGAATTAAATTCAGGCCACAAGAAACCAACTTGCAGCTGCTTCAGAACACTACTACAGTTTTGTTGTTATTGTGTTTTTTGCCTAGATAAAAATCACCTTTCTTTTTTTCAGTTCAGTTCAGTTCAGTCGCTCAGTCGTGTCCGACTCTTTGCGACACCATGAATCACAGCACGCCAGGCCTCCCTGTCCATCACCAACTCCCGGAGTTCACTCAAACCCATGTCCACAGAGTCGGTGATGCCATTCAGCCATCTCATTCTCCGTTGTCCCCCTCTCCTCCCGCCCCCAATCCCTCCCAGCATCAGACTCTTTTCCAGTGAGTCAACTCGTCGCATTTTAAAAGACATCAATTAGACAGAGTCCAAACAGACTCAGGGCTTCCCTCACAGTTCAGTTGGTAAACAATCTGCCTGCAATGCAGGAGACCCCAGTTCAATTCCTGGGTGGGGAAGATCCACTGGAGGAGGGATAGGCTACCCACTCTAGCATTATTGGGGTTCCCTTGTGGCTCAGCAGGTAAAGAATCTGCCTGCAATGCAGGAGACTTGGATTTGATCCCTGGGTTGGGAAGATTCCCCTGGAGAAGGGAAAGGCTGCCCCCTCCATTATTCCGGCCTGGAGAGCTCCATATACTGTACAGTCCATGGGGTCACAAAGAATCAGACACGACTGAGTGACTTGCGCTCACTTTCACTCACTCACTCCAACCAGCCCCCAATTATATGTATTTCAAATGATGTTGTCAGAATTTACATTTGTAAACCAGGACTGGGAAGTCCTTTATTTGTTTTTGATATAAACAAATACACATACACACACTAGAAATAGATGTGTGTAGGATCTAATGCAAAATCTTTTAGACCTTTAAAAAAAAATGGCCAACACGAGAAGCTTTGAAAATGTCAAAGAAAAAGAGAGAAGGAAGCAAAGACACATATCCACACACGGAAGAGTTGTGTTTTACAGTAAAGCATTGATTGCCCTCAGGTTAGGAACATACAAAATATGTGTTTCTGCACATATTCAAGCTTCTTACTCAACCATTTCCCCTTCTGTGAAGTTATAATCAAACACTGTGTTCTGCCCAAACCCCTGGGATGGCAACATGCCAATAACACATATAAGCTTTACCACTAAGAGCAAAAACACAAGTCATTTAAAACCACCCTCCAAACCACCCATTTCTGTTTGCCTTTCTAGGTTAACACTTATCTACCATATCTTGAAAGTAGATCTATTTCAACAATTCAGAATATAGTAGTCTTAATAAAATCAATATGTTACACATTGAAGTCATTGTTGGATTCAGTCAAACTATTAGACCACTACAAATGAATGTGAAACTCAAGAAAATGCTGAACAGTTATCTAGTCAAAGGCTTTTGAAGCTTCTTTATCAAAGAAGCACAACAATTGTTTGGAAGAGTGTATGTATGTAAATTGATGCAGCCACTATGAAAAACAGCATGGCACTGCCTCAAAAATTAAAAAAAAAAATAGAATTATCATATGATTCAGCAATCCCACTTTGGGGTATTTATCCAAAATTATTGATGTCAGAATCTTGAAGAGTATTCACACTAGTGAAGATTTGGAAACAAACTAAATGTTCACTGACCAACGAATGGATAAAGAAAATGTGGTATACACATGCAACGGAATATTATTCAGCCTTAAAAAAGGAATCCTGCTGTTTGTGACAACAGATTAATCTGGAGACTAAACATATGCTTACATTGAATAATATGTCTTATTTGTTATGTTTATTTATGCTTGTCTATCTTATTAGCCTAAATATTATATTTCTATAGAGCTATTCAAGTTCTTGCTATGGTATAAAATTATTGCTCTGAAATCTTCAATGATGTAAAAAAAGAAATCTTGGAAGCTACGTTATAAAATTTCCTTGAACTGAGCTGAACTTATTTAGAGTCTTATTCTTACATTAGCAGGTATCATGAAAGATTACTATATATGTATCAGGCTAACTTCAAGTCTTTTTTGAGAAGGTACTCATTTTGAAACAACATATAATAAATTTTCTAAGAGCACATTTACTTCTATTAAACCTGACTGAAGATTTTCTGACACAACAATATGCTAAAGCAAACATTTAATATCTATATTTTCATGTATGAAATAATTTAATATAGATGATATATGGAAAATGTAAGAATTTGACATAGTCCTTTGTTTATTAAAAACTAATAGTAAGGTATAAAGATTCTTTTACAAGCATGTGATTATTTTAATCAAAAAAAGTTGAAATGTGTGTATTTAGCTAAAATAAATTTTGGTCAGAGATTTATCATTTGAACTTGGCTGGATTTATCTGTAGCTTTATGCCAATGTTGATTGCAGCCCTCATGGAATCAACAAATCCTGGAAAGACTCTGTGATCCAAATCAGTGTCTTTCTTTCTCTATATTGCTACTCCAGGCCAGGGTGACACAAAGTGATGAGAGAAATAATATTAAGTGATGTAGGACTAATGGAGATAGTATTTCAAAATGCATCATGATCTAAAAAAACAACACTCAATAATTTTGCAAAATAAAATCAGAGAACGTTCACGAACACACAAAAAAAGCAGCACAACAGAGA
This sequence comes from Moschus berezovskii, assembly GCF_049115385.1. Lineage (NCBI taxonomy): Eukaryota > Metazoa > Chordata > Mammalia > Artiodactyla > Moschidae > Moschus > Moschus berezovskii. The sequence goes on along the minus strand of NC_142469.1, from coordinate 92,244,955 downwards.
ATTCACACTTCATGAGAGGAAGCGGCTGGTCCAAAGGAGCTGCTATAACAGGCTTCAGGAAGGAGGTAGGCATGTCAACCCAGGGGGTCTGAGCATCACGCAGCCCTCAAGCACTGGAGTATGTCTCACCTAGGTGTCAGTGCTTAGGTTTATCGAAACTCTTGTTCAAAAAGTAGGGTTCCCTCTCTTTGCCTTGTGGTGGTCGGTCAGTCACTAAGTCATGTCCAACTCTTGCGACCCCATGGCTGTAGCTCATCACTCTCCTCTGACCATGGGATTTCCCAGGCAAGAATACTGGAGTTGGTTGTCATTTCCTTCTCCAGGGGGTCTTCCCAATCCAGGGATCGAACCCAGGTCTTCTGCATAACAGGTGGATTCTTTACTGACTGAGCCACCAGGGAAGCCTCTTTGCCTATCGGAGGCTTAATATTCATTTGTCTTACTATAAAACCAGGACTTTGACCCAAATCAAGATTATCTTGCTTTCTTCAAGAAGAAGCCAAGAAAGAATACCAGAGCTGTCACTTTAGGGTGAATGCTTGAATGTATCTTGAAAAATCTCCTATTTTTCAAACCGAACAACACACTTAACACAGTCAATTTTAGAGCCCAGGTCATGCCCTTATCTAAGGTAATGGCAGGCTTCTCAGAGAAATCCCAACTGCTCTGACAGGTAATTGAGAAACATTAAGACAGAAGGTTAGCCTAATGTTGAGAAAGCCTTGAATGTGTTTTTTGAAAAACAAAGCCATCAAGGCTAAAATTCCTATGAGAAGACAGATCACAGCCACATTAGGCACTTCATTTGATCTTATTTACTTATGTATAAATCTCTGCTTCTTTTGTTAAAAAGATCAACTAAGTGCTTAGAAAGAAATGAGCATATTAAAAATCATCTAGTTCTTCCTGCTTCCATCAATACATCTGATAAAGCATTCAGAAACAAGTCTAAATTTCAGAAGGGGAAAGCTGCAGTATGTCAAAGGCTTGTGCGAATCTGAAGTGCTGGAATCCAAAATGTAAGCTGATTCGTCCACAGCTGGGCAGTGGGGGCATATACTTTAATTAAAAGGAGATTATCTCCTTTACTTGAATTGAAATATCTCCTTACATTTGAATCCCACGGGTTGGTAAGTTCTAGCGGAATTCAGATCCAAGAAAAATAATGAAATGTAGTGGGAAATCAATCAAATACAATCTAAATCTCATTTGGTCTCGTGTTAGTTTCAGGAAAACATTTTAATATCAAATTGAGATCTTTTCCCAAAATACCCATGTGGAGGTCTCACCTCTAGATATTTACAGAGGGGAAGGAAATCACCCAGGTTTTTTCGATGTACAACCTTAGATAGAACCCTCTGGTCTGGAACCTACTTGTTTTAAAGAGGTAACAAGGCACATGACAAAGGAATAGATAACATAAAATAAAGCAAATAATAATGTAATAAATGCAAATAATTTTACCTAATAGAAGTGATGAATAATACAAGTCACTCAAAATAATGTAAATAACTCAAAATAATGGACCTAAAAAGTGTAAATAACAAACTAGTATAAATAACTGTTGATTCAAAATGACTCATCTATTTGCTTAGTAAATCACCTGTTTCTTCCTACTTCGAGGAAAGAAGATGACAGTTCTAAAAGTTTCTGCCCATTGACCTAAAGAACTGATAATACTATTTATAATATTTTAAGTCAGCTGTTTGAATATTTTTTGGCCACACCTTAAAAGTAGGACCTAAAAGAGCAGCATCACTGAGCGTCTGGATTTACACATGTTTGACTAGGCATAAGGAAAGCAGAAACTGTGCTGCTGTGTACAAAGCATAATTTCCATGATGCTTTTTCCCCAACTTATCGTGGACAGGCAGATTTTTAAAACAGTCAAATGATCCCCCAAAGAAATCACTTAAGATCTTAGTTTGCCATTCAGTGTTTTCTCATAAGCCTGATGCTGCCCTGGTAATTCTCTGAAGGCTCAAGCAGCAGATGACCCACAGGCTGAGTCCTGACCACAGGTGGCTGCGTGGGTGTGGTCTACCCTTCACAGGATGTGAAACAAAAGACTTTTTAAAAAGATTATTTCCAGAAATTTCAAATCACAAGATTTCATGTATAAATATTCTAATTCATGGCTTTTCTTTGAAAATATAACAAAACAGAAAAAGTCACAGACATGGAGAACAAACTAGTGATCACCACCAGTGGGGAGAGGGCTGGAGGGAGGAGCAAGAGGGGTGAGGGGATTAAGAGGTACAAACCGCGAGGTGCAAAAAACAAGACGTTACATTTTATAATAACTTTACAAGGAGTATAATCTATAAAAATATCAAATCACTGTGCTGTACACTTGAAACTAAAATTATTCCATACTGTGGTCGTTCAGTTGCTGAGTTGTGTCCTACTCTTTGAGATCCCATGCACTGCAGCACGCCAAGCTCCTCTGTCCTCCACTATATGGAATCGTATGAATTAAATGACTCCATATCAACTATACTTCAATTAACTTTTTTTAATTAAAAAAAAACTTTTAATTGAAGGTTGTACCACCGCTGGGCAAAGCTGTAATCAGGGGTGGCCAGACAGACCCTTGTGCTCAATTTGGGTTTTTTTAATCTCAGGATTGCATCACTCATCCACAGAATCTTATTTAATCTTTGTGGATGCTGACTTTGTAAAACCTGCAGATGAATGTTTAAATGCATTTTTCAGGCCACTATGGACATTATTCCACCCTCTGCTATGGAAATGTTCATAATTCTTAATATATCCCTCTTAATATATGTAAAACATTTGAGAATAATAAGCACATAACAAACTCTCAAAAGGTGTCAGCTGACATCTTTATCATATACCATATTCTCTCTTTCTCCATCCTCCTCAGCTTATATCATTACTTTCTATATTTTTAAAAAATCTCTTCTGGAGATGAGACTACAAAGTAGCCAGTGTCCTGGCTTTTGCATAACTGTAAACACATATGTTCACATGTACTCACATAATACTGGTGAAATGTCAGATGTGTATGTGTGCACACATGATGGGGAAAGGTTTGTTGGGAGAATTCTGGTTGTTTATTCATCCCACTCTATTTCTTTTCTAAAATTTTAAAATTTGTGTTTACCTGTTTATTTTGAGTGTGCCATTTAGCATGTGGGATCTGAGTTCCCTATCAGGGATTGAACTCGCACCTCCTGCAGTTGCAAGTGCAGAGTCTTAACCCCTGGACCACCAGGGAAGTCTCTCCCACTCTATTTCAACTGAGGAGCAGAAAAGCCCAATCAATTCTAGCACCAGCCCAACTCTCTTTCTTTTCCAAACCTATATATCATGTATACTTTAAGCCTCCTTTCGAGGATTGCTTTATTTTAAAACTTCAGACATTTACTGACACAAGTAATGTAAATTCATCACTATCTTAAAAGGAGGGACCGCTTTTACTAAGATGTGCCATTAGACAAACACTGCCTTTAGCATTCTAGCAAAACAAAACACAATGGAGGCAAAAATATGCTCCAAAGAAAAGTCAATACATCTTATTACAGTCATCCTGCAATAGTGCAGGATCAAGATGATTAAATTCACAGCTCAAATAAACAGCGTGCAAATTAGTTCTTGAAGGGAGTGGCACAATAATACCTGGAGCATAAAAAGAGGAAATGAGCTTTAATTAAGTGTTGGCCAGTGAAATCCTACTGGAAATGCAGAATGAAGATGGAAAACAGAAAGTCCAGCCTGCCTAAGGATGTGAAGGACAAGCTGTCAAATATGAAAACCCTGACCGAAATAAAAGTGTATTTACTACACATCATATATACTATAACACATATATAATAAATAACGTTGGACATATGTTATATAAAATACATATGTATTTTAAAATTAATCTAACCAGAGATAAACCTCTTTTTTAAAATATTTACTAAAATATAGACTGATCTTTTCAATTTTCATAATACTACTATTTCATAGGGAGGAATTCAAAACCCAAATAGGACTGGTGTGTCTTTTCTAGTTAATACGAATAAATAAATGTCTTGAGAAATTTAAAAAATCAATGAGTTTGAGAACAACCAACAGACTAAAATTTGTACCATCAATCAGGACGTGATGTGTTAAGAAAGAAAAATGAGACACAAAAGAGAAACATAATTTTTGGACTAAATACTAAGACACATGCTTAAAGATTAGTTTCAAATATATTATTTTTAAGTTTCTCTTGCTTGATATGTGAAAAACGTAGTCTCTGTCTTAAACAGCCTTGTGAGTTATCCTCAACACTCAAACCCATCAAATATGTGCTTTCAAAAAAGGATATGCCAACAATCGATACAACCATGCTAATCCTTTGCCTTCCTGTGATTATGTACATCTGTGTGTTAACCCTCCTGAGTTACACAGGGCAAATTGCTGTTCAATGAATATAAATTGCATAAATTATCTGTTATTCTAGAAAATAATACTTTCTCATTTATGACATTTTCAACATTTCAGATCAAGGAGATAATTTTGTGATAAAATTTCAGTCAGTATCTTGAATGAGTAAATTAAAATACATAAAATGACTGATTTATTCATCACTTATGATACTAGTAACAGGAAACCTTACATACCACTAACTAAGGGAAGACATTGTTCTACATACCTAACATGTATCAACTTTGGCCTGTACAACAACCCTGAATGAGGCTGGTAATAATACCATCCTCATTTTACTAATGAGGAAACTGAGACCTTCGATGTGACATAACTTGCCTGGTGTCACCCTGCTAAAGGGTGGCAGAATTAGGATTTGAAGGGAAACAGTGTGCCCCCAGAGCCTCTTCTCTTAATTATGTGCCAGGTGGTTGTGATGGTTAATTAAATGTATCAACTTGACTGGATCACAGGATACCCAGATATTTGGTTAAACATCATTCTGGGCAAGTTTGGGAGGATTTTTCTGGATGAGATTAACATTTGAATTGGTAATGATAAAGCAGATTGATTTCCCCAATACGGGGGGACCTCATCCAACCTGCTGAAGATCTGAAGAGAACCCCACACTGATTAAAACTGAATTCTTTTTTTTTGGGGGGGGGAGATTACATCAAGGATGTATATTGTCACCCTGTTTATTCAACTTCTATGCAACGAACATCATGTGAGATGCTGGGCTGGAAGAATCACAAGCTGGAATCAAGATTGCCAGGAGAAATATCAACAATGTCAGATATGCAGAAGATACTACTCTAATGGCAGAAAGCAAAGAGGAACTAAAGAGCCTCATGATGAGGGTGAAAAAGCTGGCTTGAAACTCAGTTTTCAAAAAACTAAGATCATGGCATCTGGTCCTATCACTTCATGGCAAATAGATGGGGAAAAATTGGAAACAGTGGCATATTTTATTTTCTTGGGCTCCAAGACCACTGCAGATGGTGGCTGCAGCCATGAAATTAAAAGACTTGCTCCATGGAGGAAATGCTATGACAAATCTAGACAGCATATTAAAAAGCAGAGACATCACTTTGCCAGCAAATCCATCTAGTCAAAGCTATGCTTTTTCCAATAGTCACGTACAGATGTGAGAGCTGGACCATAAAGAAGGCCGTGTGCCAGAGAATTGATGCTTTCGAACTGTGGAGAAGGCTCTCAAGAGTCCCTTGGATTCCAAGGAGATCAAACCAGTCAATCTGAAAGGAAATCGACCCTGAATATTTATTGGAAGGACTGATGCCAAAGTTGAAGCCCTAATACTTTGGCCACCTGATATAAAGAGCTGACTCATTGGAAAAGACCCTGATGCTGGGAAAGATTGAGGGCAGGTGGAGAAGAGGGCAATAGAGGATGAGATGGTTGGATGGTATCACGGACTCAGTATTAGTCACATTTTTACAGGTAAATCACATTTTTATAGGTAATCCTTCAGTTCAGTTCAGTTCAGTTCAGTCGCTCAGTCATGTCCGACTCTTTGCGACCCCATGAATCACAGCATGCCAGGCCTCCCTGTCCATCACCAACTCCCGGAGTTCACTCAAACTCATGTCCATTGAGTCGATGATGCCATCCAACCATCTCATTCTCTGTCGTCCCCTTCTCCTCTTGCCCCCAATCCCTCCCAGCATCAGAGTCTTTTCCAGTGAGTCAACTTGTCGCATGAGGTGGCCAAAGTATTGGAGTTTCAGCTTTAGCATCAGTCCTTCCAATGAACACCCAGGATTGATCTTCTTTAGAATGGACTGTGTGGATCACAATAAACTGTGGAAAATTCTGAAAGAGATGGGATTACCAGACCACCTGACCTGCCTCTTGAGAAACCTGTATGCAGGTCAGGAAGCAACAGTCAGAACTGGACATGGAACAACAGACTGGTTCCAAATAGGAAAAGGAGTATGTCAAGGCTGTATATTGTCAATTTGCTTACATGCAGAGTACATCATGAGGAACGCTGGGCTGGAAGAAGCACAAGCTGGAATCAAGATTGCTGGGAGAAATATCAATAACCTCAGATATGCAGATGACACCACCCTTATGGCAGAAAGTGAAGAGGAACTCAAAAGCCTCTTGATGAAAGTGAAAGAGGTAATCCTTACATCTACCCAAATAGAGAAATATTAGTCACATTTTTATAGGTGTTCCAAAATGATGTCCAAAGTTATTGCTAGGGAACAGGTTTCACAGCCAGGATTTGAATCCAAGTCTAAACCCAGACTCCATACACTTTTCACATAATTGTAATACCTCTCTGAACATCAGAATACTGATGAGAAGGTTTCAGGCAAAAGAAAACATCAACTCCTTGGTTTTTCTAGGAAATTCTCCAATTCTATTATACAATAGTGACCCATTAGACATCTCCATAGATAACTGCATACCTTGAAACTGCAGTAAACTCCCCCTTAAATGGAAAAGAAAATGAAGACTTATTTTTTAACTATAAAATAGATCATATAACCCCTCAAACTTTTAAGAATCCATATTATCTTAATTTTTAATTAAATCAGTGATATTCCAACCAATCATATTTAGCTCTTTTAGTTCTTGTTCAGAAATCTCACTGTCTCCACTTTGATTACTGATCCTTTCTCCCTTGAGATAAAATTAATTAGAAATACTTTGGCTTTTAGAAGAGTTCTTAGACTACTGTAGTTACATTACAGTGAGCAGTAATAGAGATCAGCCATCCCTTCACACACATAAACAAAATAGTTATTTCTGATAACAATCAAAAGCTACAAAAAAAAAAAAAAAACCTCTCCTAACATTCTGTGCCATTATAATAGCTGCCTTTGACAACTAAATACCAAGCAATCAAAACAAATGTTAATTAGTACCCAGCATTTACTATTCACAGAGACAGGCCATCATCTGTTAATTATCAGACCAATAACAGAGTATTGATCACAATTTGTCAACTTGGAAATAATTGAAACCAGTAAAAGAGGAGTAGGATCTTTCAGTAAACAAAACAATAGGCTTTCATCACAGAAATGCTTAGCCAGCTCTTCTATTGTATGTTACCCTCTTCATCAATAAGTGCTTTTCATATAATTGTCTCTCTCTCAATGGTGTGGTTTTTTAAAACAAAAATTATGTGATTTAGTGAGAACATATTAGGCACATATATCATGTTGGCAGCCAATATCAAGTCATGATGGAATTAAGCGAGTCAATACCAGGCAGAAGTCATACAGTCGGTGTTCCGAGGTGCTTGTACCTCAAAAGACTGCTAGTTAAGTTTGTTTTTCAGACATTTAAGAAGCATTTACTGAGTGCCAACCATGCGGTCTCTAGATGTGGATTTAATTATTCAGGTATATACTTTCATGTTCTGAGTCTTAATATTTAACACAAAGACACAAAAAGCAGTCAGCTGCACAAAAAGAGGCAAAACCCACTGTTGGCTTTGTCTTTAGTCAAGGGAAGGTTAGTTATCAATCTAAAGGAAAAAAACAGATTCCACTGGAACACTGCCTTGAAACATACTCCTTTACCTATTACCCCTTCTTCAGTCATCTTTTCTTCTAAGACTAATAATTTTGCAAGGAAACGCAACATGGAAAGACTAAAACCACTTAAAGCATGGATATACGGTCAAACCCTCTCTGACACAAATAAGCTATCACCATGCCTGTCAAAGTTGCTCAGTTTCTGCAATACAAATACTTTTATGTCAGAGGAGAAATTTATATCACAGGGAAAAAACAAAATTTTGGTTGTTAACATGAGTTAAGATGGAAATGCCTATTTTTATTAATACCTAATTCTTGGTCCTATCCATTTTGGAAGGAGGAAGGAGAAGAAGGATAAATTCAAATTTCAAGGAACTAGAAATTAACTCAAGCAGCTGATAATTAACACTGTCCAAGGAAAGGAATGGCCCTTTTCCAGCTGTGGGGACAGGCCAAGTGTTTTTAACTCCACGAAATCTCAGCAGCTCACCTTCAAATTGGCTTTACAACAGCTTTTCTGCAATAACCATATGTGCCCATTTTCTGCCTGAAGAATTTCCATTTTAAATCCCAGAAAAACATGAATCATAATGGAAATTCTGACATAACATTAACTATAGCAGCGCTTGGAGAAAGGAGGAGAGAATAAAATAATTGTAATGGTTATCAAAGGTCTACCTGGAGAATTCAATGGCTAAATGGATAACCCTTTGACTTTTCACCCCTGAGACTGTAGTTGGGATTCAAGTCGACTGGAGTGACTAAAAAATCATTTTGCCCACTGATGTGAGAAAGGCCCAAAGTGAAATGAGAATTGTGGTCTCAGCCCAGTTGTTTCAGGGCTGTATTTCCAAATCACAAAACCAGAGTAAACGAGCATTCTCTGCAAAGATATACACAAAACTCAACGCTTCTAGGAAAAGAGAAAAGGGTATATAAGACACAAACCGGTTTTAATGAACTACAACTCACACAAATATACAACCGACCAAAATCTTGTTATAAAACATATACATTAAAAAAAAAGCCTTTGGCTATTTAATCACTGACATCCTTTCAAATTCTATATTGTATCATTAGTCCTTTTGATATGAGCTGCTAAATGTTAATGCAGGAAAATGGTAAATCCACTCAACTATTTGAGCGAAAAATATTTGCAGTTTCCATGGAACTCGCTTCCATGATAAAAGAAATAAAACAAACCTAGAAACATCGAAATGTAGGCAGCGTGGTATACCTAACTATGACTGCAATGGAATCAGCTGACAACTAAAGAAATACACAGACGCTTCCAGGAATGCTTAAGCCCTTTCTAAAATGAAGGAGTTCATATCCCGAGCAGGTTTCAAGAAAAATACCCCGCTAAATTACAAATTACAACCAGCTCTGTGTTTCTTTTAGAGTGAATAAGTCATTTGTCCCTTAAATTCTTTCTCTACATCTGATGTAAAACTGCGTCTCACAACAGGTGCTTATCCATATAAATGACTCTGATAAGAACGGAAAGATTGGGCGTCAGAGCCAGAATCCTCTAACAAGATTTCAAAAACAAATACCTTGGCAAAAAATATTATTACACTGGGGAAACCAAGACCCATTCCACCAAAAGTAAATCTGAAGCTCAGTCGAGTAATATATTCATTTTTCCTAGTGCATTACAAGCAACATTCCTGCCTCATCATTTTCAACTGTTTCAGGAGATGAAGCTCTTACCTTGACACAATTTTTGTGTTTACTATAGACTTTCTGCAAGAATTCAGGCTTCATAAAGTGACAGCAATTAGGCCTTCGGTTCCATTTTTCTATAGATGACGTTACCGAGCTCACCTATTTCAAGTTCTGTATTTGATTTAATTAGATTAGACGATTATTAGCAAACTTAAAACACAACAATATGTGAAAGAAACTGCAGAATCAGTTGGCATGCCCTGTGTATGAGGAAGATTGTCAAGTAATGCTCCTTTTAAGACTCCTGATTAGAAGGCTGTGATTGCAATCACTAATTCTTTTCTCAAGGGTCACACAATTGTTCAGATGGCCTGTAAATTGCAATTACAAAGCAAGATGAGGGATGTCGGCTGATGGTCCCTTTTCTGAAATCCAATCCACTTTTAAAGTACACTGCCTTCCAGTAATTGCTTCTCATCAGTTCTTCATTTAATAGTAACGTTTTATGATTTTGCATTTTCATTGAAAAAATCTCATTAGTCCACAAAACACTGGGCTTGGGTAAGATGTCATATCATCAAATGTCTTGTTTTCCAGTTTCAAACCTCAGAATTTCTAAATTTCAGAAATACTGGGATCAATCTGTTTCCCTTGCTGTCACTTGTTTACTTAACAAGTGTAAAGACGTGTAGGTCCTGCTTCTTAATATGCTATTGACATAATTCTTTATCTATGACAGCCCTTTGCTCCACAAATACAGAAAGTGAAATGAATGATAACTAGCCACTCCAAATTCCATGGGTTGCTTTGCTATTGGAGACAAGAAAAACAACAACAAAAAAACGGAAGAATGAATGATTCATGGAAAAGCAGTGCATTCAGGACACTTCTCAGTAGTGACTGGAGAGCGAAAGGGAGAGTTGAGTGCTAAAATGTAATTCTAAACATGGATTATTCACTGGGCAACTAACCAATGGAGAGAGAGGTTAGGGAGGCAGAGAGAGTACAAAATAGGGAATAAAAGAAACAGATTTTCAAAGTTTGACTGCCAATGTTTCAATGTTTTGCTAAGTTACTGAAAATTGTGTTTTATATTTTTGCCCTAAGCTTATTTGCCATTAACATCTTTGCCAAAAATGCTTTCCCTGCATAACTAATTGGCTGTAAGGATTTTTTTTTTTTTTTTGGTTTAACAGTTTGGTTTCAACTATTCTATTCTAGTTAGAGAACTAACTGATGGCTTCATTCAGTTGACAGATGATAATTTGTCCCAAATTTTGATCTCTTATTTTGAAGCACACTACATTGGAGGAGAAAGAGGTTGAGGGCTTGGAAGGTACAGAGTTGAACCTAGATTTCCCAGAGGACTTTGGAACATCTTGCAAAGGATGTGTCACAATATGTCAAGAACACAAACAACAGTGAAGAGGCTTTCATAATGCAGTATAAAGCTCAATTACAAATATGGATCCCAGTGTGTAGAAACTGACACCCCTCTTAAATGAAAGAAAAACTTTTAGCAAACAGAAAATATTCAATGCTCTATACACAGTGGCCAAGACATGGAAGCAAGATACATTTCCATCAAAAGATGAATGGATAAATAAGATATGGTGTATAGGTACAGTGGAATATTAGTTAGCCATAAAAAAGAATTAAATAATGTAATTTCCAGCAATATAGATGGATCTAGCGATTAGCATACTAAGTAAAATAACTCAGAAAAACAAATATCAGATGGTATCACTTGTATTTGGAATCTGAAATATGACATAAATGAACTTATCTACAAAACAGAAACAGATTTATGGACATAGAGAACAGATTTGTGGTTGCTGAAGAAGAAGCGAAGTGGAGGAGGGACGGAGTGAGAGCTTGGGATTAGCAGATGCAAACTATTATACAAAGAATAGATAAACAATAACCTACTGTATAGCACAGGGAATGATATTCAGTGTCCTGGGACAAACCATTATGGAAAAGAATGTATATATGTAAAACTGAATCACTTTACAGCAGAAACTCACACAACGTTGTAAATCAACTATACTTCAATAAAATAAATTTTTTAAGCAAGAAGCAAAAAAGTGCAGTGCTGAATGAGGAGATGAATCAACAAACAAAAATAAACAGATAGATGGATAGAGTATAACACTGAATGAAAGACTTGGAAAACAAATACTTATGTAGATCCATAAAATAAAATCAGTTGTTTGCACAGTATTGTCATGAATCTACACACATCTTAGATGTATTCAAATATTTTGTATTTTGCATTAAAGCCTTTTTAATTGTGTCATTCATTTCTTATGTCTCATCATCCCCTTTTTAATGTCCCTCTTTTTAAAATCATTTTATCTTTTACAGCAAAATTGCCTCATGGTCAATTAGTTATGTGGCAAAAATGTTTGTGGCAAAGTCCTCTATAGTAAAGATGCTTAGGAGAGAAGAACCTAGAACCACTAAAGATAAAGTGAAGTTCCTTTTTCCCATCACAGCATACATGAACATACCTCACTGGGTTAACAGTTCATAATGAGCACAGTAATATTTTTACAGTTAACCTACTGAGAACGTCTATGTTCTATGTTCTCTTGACTGACAGTGGTAGCTCTACAGTATAATGTCCAGTAACACTGACCTCATGAAAACATTAAGAAAAGACTTACAATGGAGAGCTGAATAGAGTTTGAGTGCTGGACTGAAATGTCTGAACTCCAGACTGGTTGCTCCACTTGCCAGCTGTGTGGTATCAGGCAAGTTACTTCTTTCTGTGCTTCAACTTGTCATCTATAACATGGGAACAAAGTAGCCTGGCCCTCATATAGGCAGTTATTAGGATAAAGAGTCACCTATGTATGGATGTGAGAGTTGGACTGTGAAGAAAGCTGATCGCCGAAGAATTGATGCTTTTGAACTGTGGTGCTGGAGAAGACGCTTGAGAGTCCCTTGGACTGCAAGGAGATCCAACCAGTCCATTCTAAAGATCAATCCTGGGTGTTCATTGGAAGGACTGATGCTAAAGCTGAAACTCCAATACTTTGGCCACCTCATGTGACGAGTTGACTCACTGGAAAGACTGATGCTGGGAGGGACTGGGGGCAGGAGGAGAAGGGGACGATAGAGAATGAGATGGCTGGATGGCATCACCGACTGGATGGACATGAGTTTGAGTGAACTCCGGGAGTTGGTGATGGACAGGGAGGCCTGGCGTGCTGTGATTCATGGGGTTGCAAAGAGTCAGACATGACTGAGTGACTGAACTGAACTGAACTGAAGTGTTTAGAAGAGCCATACCTGCCATGTGGTTGAGGCTCAATATTTACCTAGTATTTTCACTTTCTGCTGTCACAGAAAGACAGCACACACTTAATTAAAAAAGCCAATCTGAATTCATAAGACAGGAGAGCATTGACCCTCTATATCTGCAGGTTCTACATCCAAGATTACAGAAGGATTGACTGTACTGAATATTCATTGGAAGGACTGATGCTGAAGCTGAAACTCCAATACTTTGGCCACCTGATGTGAAGAACTGACTCATTGGAAAAGACCCTGATGCTGGGAAAGATTGAAGGCAGGAGAAGAAGGGGACGACAGAGGATGAGATGGTTGGATGGCATCACCAACTCGATGGACACGAGCTTGAGTAAGCTCCGGGAGTTGGTGATGGACAGGGAGGCCTGGAGTGCTGCAGTCCATGGGGTCACAAAGAGTCGGACACGACTGAGTGACTGAACTGAACTGAACTGACTGTACTCTGCCATTTTACAGACGGCAACCATGATTTGGCGGGTTCTGGAACCAAACCGTATGGATACCCAAACAGCTTTACATAAACAGCAAACCTCCCAATTTTTCACCTTTCCTTTTGTAGTGAAATTCCTTGAAAACATTGTGTGTTTCCATCGTCCAGTTTTGCTCCTTGTACGATCTCTCAAACCCATTCTGCCCAGGCTTCCCTGACTATCTCCACTTAAACTGCTCTCATCAGAGTCACATGGTCTGCACAGTGTAGCTGTCAGTGGACAATTCAGAGAGCTCATCTTATTTACATACCAATGTACCCGACACCATGATCACCACTCTGCTTAAAACTCACTTCCACTGCTTGCTTCGAGGGCACCACACTCCTGGTTTTCTCTGCTCTTTCCTTTCTTCATCTCATTTTTGGGGCTGTGTTCTGTCTAACAGTGGAGTGTCTTAGGGCTTCATTCTCAACCTTGTCTCCTTTCTATACATCCTCAGCCTAGGTCATCTGTTCCACCTCCTTCCTGCCTTTAAATTCTTTACATGCTGATGTCTCCTAAGTCACGCCCCTGAACCAAAAGCTGGACATCCCGAATGCAGTACGTCCCAAACTGAACTCTTGATACTCCTCCCCAAACTGCTCCTCAGGAAAAGGCAACTCTCCCCTTGCAGTTGTTCAGGCCCCACAACTTAGGGTGTCCTTTATTTCTATTTGACTCTACTTTCAGAAAACAGTCAGAATGCAAGCTTTGCCTCCCCCACCCCACTTCACTGGACAATAGCTCCTCCATTTCTTGCTCAGGTTATTGCAAGAATCCCCTTACTGTTCTTCCCACTTCTATTCTTGACCCAATTTTAGTTTATTCTTCACACCTTAACCAGAGAGATCCTTTAAAAATATCAGTCTGACAATTTCCTGCCTCTGTTGAACTCCTCCAATATCTCACCATCTCATGTAAAGTGAAAGCCCAGCCCTTTCTGTCTCCTACAAGACTCCTTGTGACTTCCTATATGTCTCTCCCTCTTATTCACTGGCTCCAGCCACACCAGTTTCCTTGCTATTCCTGGAACACACTAGACAAAGGAGCTGTCAGACTCTGTCCCTGCTGTTGCCCCGCCGTCCACTTGGTTCACAATTTCACTGCGTTTAGATCTTGACTCCAGCTCACCTTCTGTGTAAGTCCTCCCTGGGCCCTTCTGTCTAAAATTGTAACCCCTTCCTGATAGTGTGTTTTTCCCCCTTTTTTTTTATTTCTTAGTACTTATCATTACCCAAAAGACAATATATTTTATCATACAGGCATTCCTCATTTTACGGCACTTTGCCTAACTATAATTTGCAGATATTGCATTTTTTACAAATTGCAGGTTTGTGGCAACCCTGTATTGTCAGGCGATGCTTAACATATTCTAGAAATAAAGTATTTTTTTTAATGAAGGCATGTACATTGGTTTTTGTTTTTTTTAGACATGATGCTATTGCACACTTAATAGCCTACAGTACAGTGTTAACAGGGCTTGCCTGGTGGTTCAGTTGGTAAAGAGTCTGCCTGCAATGCAGGAGACTAAGGTTCAATCCCCAGATAGGGAAGATCCCCTGGAGAAGATACCCACTCCAGTATTCTTGCCTGGAGAATTCCATGGACAGAGAAGCTTGGTGGGATATAGTCCATGGGGTCACAAAGAGTTGAACATGACTGAGTGATGCATCCAGGCCATAATGTTAACTTTTATATGCACTGGAAAACCAGAAAATTCCTGTGCCTCACTTCATTGCAATGGTCTGGAACTGAATCTATAATATCCCCAATGTATGCCAGTGTTTATTCCTTGTTTCCTAACTAGATTTCAATATCTATACAGAGAGAAATTTTGTCTGTTTTGTTCAACATTGACTCTCCAATATCTAGAACAGTTCCTGGCACATAGTGAGCAATCAATAAATAAGTGTGTGAGATGAATGAATTCTTTCACCAAGGCACTTTTTAATATTTTGCAAGGTCAGACATGTTGTGGGTGTGGTTTAGTTGCCAAATCCACACTTTTCAATATTTTGCAAGGTCAGATGTGTGGTGGTGGTGATTTAGTTGCTAAATCCCATCTGATTCTTGTGGTCCCATGGACTTTAGCCTGCCAGGCTCCTCTGTCCATGAGATTCTCCAGGCAAGGATACTGGAGTGGTTGCCATTTCCTTCTCTAGGGGATCTTCCCAACCCAGGAATTGAACCCAGGTCTCCTGCATTGCAGGCAGATTCTTTCCCAACTGGGCTATAAGGGAAGCGTGGATAGTATTAAAAACAGTTAAGGGAAACATAGGCCTTGAAAAATCATTTTTAAGAACACTTTTTTCATATTTATTGTAAAATAAAACAGATACAGCAAACCTCTTAAAACAAATATATCACTTAATATATTTATTATGAAGCAAATATCCTATAACAACCACCCAGTGAAAGAAATGGAACTCTGTCAGTCACTCCAAAAGCCTTCCCAACCTTGTCCATATCCCAATCCACTCCACTACAAAAACCACAACAATCTTGACTTTCATAGAAACCATTTCCTTGTGTTTCTTTACATTTTCATCACCAAAGCAATAGAATTCCTGGACACTTTGGTTTAGACATGTCTATTTAAAAAATTTCATGTGTTCATGTCTCCTTTAATCCACAACCCCTCACCTCACTGCCCCACTCCATCCACCTTATCCTTCTTTTCATTACAATTTCTACTGAAGAAGCTAGGTCATTGGTCCTATAGGATTCCCACAGCTTGCACACGGGTGGTGCAAGTCAAGGTGCTTCTGTATTTGCTGCAAAGGGGAAGTATGATCCCAAGGCTTGATCAGAATCAGGTTTAATCCCTTTAGGCAGAACACAGGTTGTGTCTTATTTATTATTTATTTTCCATTGGGAGGCACATGACAACTGCTTGTCTTTTAGTGACATTAGCACTCTTGATACTCAAAACCCAGATCTACTAACTCATTAGGGATGTAGAATGGTGCTACCCCAATTCTATAATTTAATGTTCCTTAGCTGATGGGAATACTTTATAAAAAGGTGCCCCCCTCCTTTATTGGTTGATTACCCACTTGTACAATTCACAGAGAAAAGGCAGGTAAAATGCTAGATTCCTTCCCTCTACCAGTTTTCAAAATAATTAGATGGTCCCCTATCATATTTTGAATGTGATCATTTAGTGTTTGAAAAAACTATCCTTATTAATTACTCTGGGGTGAAAAGGTGGTATCTTTTCAAGTTCTTTGTTTTTGTCTGATGCTTTGGGGTGCAAATACAAACACTGCCTTTATTAGTTGAGGTAGCAAATGCAGGATGTTTATTTCACACTGGAGCTCTGATGACTCTTCAGTAGACAGATATGGAAAAAAAAAAAAGTCCAGGTGCTAATGTGTCTGTTATCCTACGGTTGAAAAATTATCCTGGGAGGAACGTGTTCCCAAGTAACATGATAAATATGTACTGGAAAATCAGATTTACTTTCCACATTCATATACTAATAACTTACTGAGTGCCTACCTTGTATTGAATGGATGGAGTCAAGAGAAGCTCTATAGGACTTTCCCGGTGGTCCCATGGTTAAGAAACTGTCTTCCAATGCAAGGGACACAGGTTTAATCCCTGGTTGGGGAACTAAGATCCCACATGCTGTGGAGCAAGTGAGCCCACGTGCCACAACCACAGAGAAGGTTCTGTGCCACAACTAAGACCCCATGCAGCCAAAATAAGTAATAAAAAAAAAAGATTTAGAAATCTGGACCGGGAAGGCAGAAAGGCTCCATGAAGGCTGGCTCTGAACCCCGATCCGAAACAGAGTGTTACTTAATCTTGCTGAGTCTCGGTTTAAACTATAAAGTCTCCAAAAATCTTAAAATTGGATTTTTGCAGATTAACACAAATAACAATATGTCAACTGGATGCACAATGTCTAGCATAAAGAAAGCACACATGTAAAACTGTGTTATTATGTGAATATTCAATAACATTTTCTATATTCTCCACAGAGGTGATATTCACTAAGGTAGAAAAAGCATGTGTGGACAGGTGGGAGAAATGGGAGTGGATCATATTCAGGACACAGAAGTTGATAATTTCAGGATATTTTTCATTTGGGAAAAGCATTTTCAAGGTAAGAACCAGATTTTACTTCCTCTATTTCTGGCAGTTTCTAGCAAATAGTAGTTTCTCAAGAATGTGTAGTGGGATTATAAATTTTCGTAATACAATACCAATGTGTAGGGGAAATGAAGTAATTCCTTTATTTCATCTATAGCTGATCTGTTTTCTTTACAAGCATCCCCTCCACAGGTGAAGGGTAGAAAGCACATTCTTATTCAGTGTAAAGCTTCAGTTCAGTTCAGTCGCTCAGTCGTGTCTGACTCTTTGCAACCCCATGAATCACAGCACGCCAGGCCTCCCTGTCCATCACCAACTCCCGGAGTTCAGTCAAACTCATGTCCATAGAGTCGGTAATGCCATCCAGCCATCTCATTCTCTGTCGTCCCCTTCTCCTCCCGCCCCCAATCTCTCCCAGCATCAGAGTCTTTTCCAGTGAGTCAACTCTTCTCATGAGGTGGCCAAAGTATTGGAGTTTCAGCTTTAGCATCAGTCCTTCCAATGAACAGCCAGGATTGATCTCCTTTAGAATGGACTGGCTGGATCTCCTTGCAGTCCAAGGGACTCTCAAGAGTCTTCTCCAACACCACAGTTCAAAAGCATCAATTCTTCGGCGATCAGCTTTCTTCACAGTCCAACTCTCACATCCATACATGACCACAGGAAAAACCATAGCCTTGACTAGACGGACCTTTGTTGGCAAAGTAATGTCTCTGCTTTTTAATATGCTATCTAGGTTGGTCATAACTTTCCTTCCAAGGAGTAAGCGTCTTTTAATTTCATGGCTGCAATCAGCATCCGCAGTGATTTTGGAGCCCCAAAAAATAAAGTCTGACACTGTTTCCACTGTTTCCCCATCTTAGTCAGATCCAATAGCTTAATTAATCCTTTCAGGTAATGCTGAGTCTTTTTTTAAAAAAATAATCTCAGCCTTTCACATGGTTTCGTTTTTTCCTCCTGCCTCTCTTCTTCCTCTCCCTAAAATAGCATCCAGGTGTCTGCTTCAAATCAGGACAAACCCACTCATCAAAAACTGTCAGGAAGCAGGTGATGAGGCGACAGACTCTTCAGATTCTCCAAAGTACTCCTTCTAAAGTAGGTCTGCTCGGGTCCTGTGCAGCTGCTGTTCTTTTTTCCCTATCTTCTTCATTCATGTCTAGTTTGTATGTTGGTTTATCAGCCATCACGTTGGTTAGCCTTCAAGTCAGAAGAGAACTAAAGATCTCCCCAACTGATTAAACATGTTCCTTATTAAAGTTGGGCTTCCCTTGTGGCTCAGCTGGTAAAGAATCAGCCTGCAATGCGGGAGACCTGGGTTTGATCCCTGGATTGGGACGACCCCCTGGAGAAGGAAACGGCTACCCACTCTGGTATTCTGGAGAATTCGATAGACTGTATAGTCCATGGGGTCGCAAAGAGTCGGACATGACTGAGTGACTTTCACTTCACTTGATTAAATTTTAGAAAATAACTATGAATATTATACACTACAGAAGCTGCCTTTAAAGGCCTGTCCAACCAAGTCATATATCATTTATCATAAATGTGTGGAAAGAATTTATAGGACAAAGAAGAATAAAACCTTAGAATGGAAAATAAATGGAAAAAGACCTGGGATCCAGTGATACCTATGAATAAAAAAGGTGATTGATTTTGAGAGTTCTGACATTAGTTGTATGCATGTAGCAAAATGTTCTGCCAGAAAATTAGCCGTAACTAGTTCTTTTCTTGAGGCAAAGCTATATGCATGTTTGCCTGAAATTAGCAATAAACTTTAAATCACTGAACTCTTAGGTTTGGGTCTGACATTTATAGGATATGGGAAGTCTTTAAGAAACACTTTATTTCTAAGTCAATATCTGACTTGGTAGTTTCATCTTTTTGAAGATGAAAATTGATTTTTCTCAACACTGCAAACAGGCTGCTTCCCTCCCCCATCACTACAAGGTCCCAGAAACACAGGCAAAGGCCTGATGCCTGGTCTTGGGCAGTCTCATAGCTTGCCATTTTCAGCATGATCTATACAGAGGACCAGGATAAGGTGACTTTTCCAATTTGGCACATTTTAAAAGAACTTCTTTTTTTTATTATTGACAAAAAAGATAGTCAAAGAGCACTTTTGTTACAAGCTGTCATAGTTATTTCACCTGAATTTTTATTTCAGGCAGCAAGTGAAAAGGATTGGCTCAGATTGGACTTAAAAATAACCCAGTGTGTTTATTCGTGACAAGTGCATCTCTCTGTGAGGACTGAAGGATTAACAGACATTGGGTAAAGCTTGAAATCTGTTGCTATTTAATTTATGAGCTTTCAAAAAAAAGTCAAGCCTAAAAGAATAAAAACCATTTTTCCTGCACTATTTCACTTTCATCAACAGAACTGAGGAAAAATGTTAAGGAGAAATGTTGACCTATCTCCCACAACATGATATGTGGATTTTTTGAATGAGAAAAAAAAATTGTCCATACAGTTTAAGCAGTGTTTCCTCTGTCACAATGTTTTGCTGGCTGTTGGGGCACTTATGTGATTATACCAGGGAAGCTCCATTTCCATTTGGGATATAGAAAGCCATAAAAATTACTCTTACCTTAACAATGAAAAAAAAGGTAGAAAATCTACAAAATTGTAACTTTTCTGAAGCCCATCAGAGAGATGAAGTCACAAGGCAAAGAATGACAAATTCCTCCAAGGAAAGATGGGACACACAAACTGTTCAGCCCCAAGGTATGGGAAAACCTGATAAGAAGAGAAAGCTTTAATTTTGCGAATTTTCAAAGATAGCGTGTGTGTTAACATGATGGTTTAGAATAACTGGAGACCCAAGATATGAGAAGGATCCATAGCATCTCGTGAGTCACAGTAGTGTGCTCATGAACAAGACCGAGGGCAGGGAAGAATGAAAGCAGTGGTACAAGTGTCAGGAGGTGAATGGCCACCACTCAGGACAGCAAAAATGTCCATCCACTTCCCCAGAAATCATCTCTTATGTAAAGCTGTGGGGGATGGGAGCAGGAACTCCTCTTGTCCCATGGTTGAATCAAAGATCCAATGCTTTATGGGACAGATGGAAACAAAAGTCTCACTGATTCCAGGGGAGGAGAGAAAAGGAACTCACTTGGGCCTCAAGTCCTGTATTGATACCAAGCAGACAACTGTAACTGCTAGAAACAGGGAAGAAAGCTCTCCTACGCAAAATCTGGCTGCTGTGATGACGGGAGAGGATGGAGAGACAGTAATGCTGATAAAGTTCTATACCCAAGGTTCAGGCTCACAAGACCTTCCTAAAATCGGGGCTGAATCATGAGAACTAGGGAATCCTCCAACTATGCATCCAACTCTCATCCCCCACCTCCAACTCTACTGGCCTCACCACAAGCCTAACTTATGGTAACAAGCAATCACATGGCAACCCACTCCAGTACTCTTGCCTGGAAAATCCTATGGACAGAGGAGCCTGGTAGGTTAGAGTCCATGGGGTCTCAAAGAGTCGCACATGACTGAGCTACTTCACTCAATCACAGTCTATTGCTGGGGGGAAGGATAAGAATGGCCTAGATGTGCATGGGTTGCTGCAATCTGAGGATGGAGCAGCGACATTAAGAAAAAGCCTTCAGCACCACAAGGTCTACTCTAAGCACAAGATAAGAGTAGCCCACCATTGGAGGAATTTGAAGTCCATGGTGTACTCAAGGATAACTCTAGCAACCGCAAAGCCCAAATCCAACCTAACCTCAGACTAGGCTGGACTGCAACCACTCACAATAATGATCGAAGAAAATGAGAAGTGTGTTCATTTCTGGATCTTAACACTATTTACATCAATCTCTTCTGTTCTTTGGGCTTACCTGGTGGCCCAGATGGTAAAGAATCCACCTGCAATGCAAGAGACCTCAGATCGATCCCTGGGTTGGGAAGATCCCCTGGAAGACGGCATGGCAACCCACTCCAGTACTCCTGCCTGGAGAATCCCCTTGGACAGAGGAGAGTGGTGAGCTACAGTCCATGGGGTCTCAGAGAGTCAGACAGGACTGAGTGACTAAGTACTTCAGTTCTTCAACTCACAATGTCTAACATTCAATCAAAAATAACAAGGCACATAAAAAAGCAAGAGAAGAGATGACTAAACAAGTCTTTGTCTTTATTTAGTTCCTGCTTGAGGGAGAGGTCTATTAGCCAATACCTAAAATGGATTATAACATAAAACTATATTAGAAATATTTCAAAGTGTATTAGTAGTATAACATATATAGGGAAATAAGTAATTATTTCTGCCTAGGGAGGTGCCAGGAAAATCAAATAAGAGACATTAAGTGAGAGTTTGCCATGAGGAGAAATAGAACAAAGCATTTCAGTTGAGGAAACTGCTGTGCGAAGGCATGGATGGATGAAGAGGACATGAAATATTGGCAAGCTCACAGTTAGGCCAATAGAGCCTTGGGGGGAAATAGTTCTCTCATTGTTTGGTGCTTTTTTCATGGTGTCTGTGAATGTGCATGAGTATACAATGTTAATTGTTCTCTGAAAATAGAAACACAAATCGACTATATGCTGGGAGTGAAGTGATTCCTTAACACCATGGCTTCTGGAAGAAAGATTCCTGAATACCTTAAACTGCTTTTGACAATGTTAGGCTTTCTTGCTACTGGTGCTAGCTGATATTAAATTTAAAAAATACTCAAATGAAAATAAAAACATATATAATCATTGTGCCTACTGAGCATCACAAAGAATAGTTTTTTTAAAAAAAGGCATATTGCCATAAGTTTGAATAAATTTCCTGCATTTCTCTAGTCACAGGAAATAATACTAAACATTTTTCTGCTTTCTTATTGAAAAGTTGAATTAAGAGAAATGTATAACTTGTAACATTTCTCATTAATGGTAATTAGTTTCTGCATTTGAACAACATTATAAACATGCAAATGTGTGTCTTAGTGAGATATAAAAACTATAACCTTTTGAAAATCACCCAAACAAAGATAAACTATGAGAGCTTTTGAATATAAAGTATACCGAGGAAATGGTGCAATTACACGGAACTTTCAATACAATTGGTTTAAATTGATTTCATTATGAAATTTAAACTCTCATATATAGTTAGTACAGTTTATTTATAGGCTGCCTCTGAGTAGTTTGGGAAGCTGCACAAATGCTTTGTCATTAATCTTCACTTCCTTCCTCATCTCTGTGCAGAAATTGATTCTGTCAGTCTGGGTGTAGCCTCTACACAGGTATGGATGGACTGTGTGGGCTCCATGGGTCAGGGTGCGATGGAATATTTAAATCTCCATGGGAATCACTGACCTTTTTCTCCTTCTATTTCATCTAGATGGGGAGGGACTGCTGCTGCTGCTGCTGCTGCTAAGTCGCTTCAGTCGTGTCCAACTCTGTGCGACCCCATAGACGGCAGCCCACCAGGCTTCCCCGTCCCTGGGATTCTCCAGGCAAGAACACTAGGCACTCCAGATTCTGTATTGACCACTTATCACTCGTTTATTTAAACATTCATTGCAATCCTCTACTTCTTTATCTAAATCTGGGCAGGACAAGATGGAATTGCAACTCAGGGCAACAAGAACTATCCACATACCCTTCATTCTCAGACAGTCAGGTGAATTCCCAGGGGGTATGAAAAATGCGCTGAGAGTTCAGACAGTAGGACAAGTGTGGAACACCTTCCTGGAACATTCATTTCCCTCAAATATTTTTGTATAAAACCTTACTTTTTTCATAAATAAATTCCACTATGTCATGAATTGGAATACACAATAGAATTAGAATATACTTAAACTAAAACAAATTTAAAAATTGTTTTCACTCTTGCCCCAAGATACTTCCCCAGATCCACCAGGCTCTTCTGTTCATGCTCTTCTCCTACGATAGGTACCATAGCAGATATTATAAGAAACTGGGGAATTCCATGCTGGTCCAATGGTTAGGACTCCACTGGTGCTTCTACTCCAGGGGGTATAGGTTCAATCCCTGGTTGGGGAACTAACACCCAGCAAGCTGTGCCGTGCAACCAAAAAAAGAAACTGGCATTTGCTACGGTGATGTTTGCTATGGTGAATTATTAATAATACGTGAAGTATAGGAATCTAGGGGGTCATAGAAGCTAATAGGAGGCAACTCAATGAGAGTCAAGACGTAACTCTTCAAGAGGTCCCAAGTGTTAAAAAATGCATGAAACAAAAGCACAGCTACCATGAACTGCCCGAAAAAAGAGTTCATGAGGTTAGAATTTCTGCTGAGCCTATGGTGTCTCCTGAGTCAAAGAGCCACAGGTCTTCAACAGAATGAATCCAGCTCTCATTTTCTCAATGTTCCAGGCTCAGCACGACCACCTATAAGATAGGCACTCTAGGGAAAAAGTCACAGCTCAATAAAAACAGCCCCAACAGCAAGAAAAATGTATTCTTGAGATTTGAGTGGCCTTGGTGCTCAGATATTCGGATCCCTGTCCTCCCCACTCTGGGCTATGATACAGATTTTCCACGGGAAATATGCTTTCTGACAGCATCCTCTCGACAGCACAGATCCCTCTCTACAACTAATACATGATGCTGGCTCTCCCCAGCGCACGAGCCATCTGAACATCTGCTGACCAGATACAGTTCACCGGACTTCAGCTCGCAGTTTCCACAAGAGAATTTACAGTGTGAGGAGCAACTGCTGGCTCTATAAACTGCCTCGCTCTCCCTTTTACTATGACTATTTCTGCTCTTCTTATGGAAGTTGCCCTGCTTTGTAACAGCTACTTGCCCTCTGAGCTTTGAGTGCCAAAGACAAAGGAAGACACAGAGGTGAGAAGCGGATGGGTGGGGGGGTCACACTCACCACCAGATTCCTCTCTCGGAATCACCACCAGATTCCTCGGATGAGTTCTCTATGATACAGGTAGGCTAACGATCTGTCCTCCTTGTAATTAAAACAAGAGAAAGGGCCAATTCTATGAACTCTGCATCAAAGCCACACATTTTGGGACTTTTCAGGCGATCCAGTGGTTAAGACTCCATCTTCCAATGCAGGGAGTGTGGGTTCAATCCCTGGTTGGCAGCTAAGATTCTTCGAGGCCAAAAACCCAAAACATAAACAACAGAAGCAATACTATAACAAATTCAATGTGCCTGTGTGTGCCATCGCTTCAGTCATGTGCAACTCTTTGCAACCCTATGGACTAGAGCCTGCCAGGCTCCTCAGTCCATGGGATTCTCTGAGCAAGAATACTGGAGTGGGTTGCCATGCCCTCCCTCCAGGGGATCTTCCTGACCCAGGGATCGAAGCCACATCTCCTGCATTAGCAGATGGATTCTTTACCACTGAGCCACTGGGGAAACCCCAACAAATTTCAAAAAGACTAAAAACAGTCCACATCTTAAAAAATGACACACCTTCCAGCAACAATGCTGCTTCTACACCTGGTTCAACCACTGAGCCCTTGAAGGCTTTCCATATCTCTAGGACACTCTGCCTTTGTTCAGTCTAACAGAACTCTAATATCTGTATGTTGCGGGAATGTCTTGCCCTTGAAACAAAAATTCATGAGGTGCTAAAGACAACCATTCAGAGGTGTCTGCAAAGGACACGTATTAGCAGCCTTTCTATTTCTTTCTGTACCCTTCTTGCACTTAGTTCAGCAGGCTAGAAAACCATGGGAAGAATTGTTTTTACTGTAAAGCAACCTTCAGAGACATTCGAAGACTTCACATGCAAGGCTTAATTTAGGGTTTCCCCACACATACTCAGGCTTCCCTGGTGGCTCAGCTGGTAAAGAATCTGCCTTCAATGTGGGAGATCTTCATTCAGTCCCTGGGTTCTGAAGACCCCTTGAAGAAGGGAACTGCTACCCACCCACTCCAGCAATCTGGCCTGGAGAATTCCACAGACTATATAGTCCACGGGGTCGGAAAGAGTAGGACATGACTAAGAGACTTTCACTTTCACGCACACTCAGGCAACCTGGGTTCAATCCCTGGTTTGGCAAGATCCCCTGGAGAAGGGAATGGCTACCCATTCCAGTATTCTAGCCTGGAGAATCCCATGGACAGAGGAGTCTGGAGGGCTACAGTCCATGGGTTCACAAAAAGTCAGGCACCAATGAGCAACTAACACTTTCACTTTCATGCTCTCACTTCATACTTTATCACTGGAGAAGGAAATGGCAACCCACTCCAGTATTCTTGTCTGAAGAATCCCATGGACAGAGGAGCCTGCTGGGCCATGGTCCAGAGTCAGACACAACTGAAGTGATCAGAGACAGCCTGCGGGGGAGAAGGAGGTGTGCACCGGTCATTGGTGTCTTCCTTTCAGTGCTCAGCTAAGTCGACAATAAACAAACCACTTTTCAGAAAAAAATTACCTCTTCCAACATACTAAATGATACCCTGGTGGTATGTGTTAACTTCTGTCACTGTAAGAATGAATTTACTTTATACAGTAAGCAATCTAAATTTTGAGAGTAATTTGGTTAAAGCCAATGATTAAAGCCGATACTTTTCAAAAGGTGGGGCTTTCTCTCATGGACTACACTACAAATGGAATCTTAAAGCTAGGACTTTTTCTTTTTTTTTACTCCAGATACTGTTTAGAAGATGACAGCTATGATTTCCTATTATCGAGTAGTTAATGAAAAGGAAATGATGCTGATATCTTGGTGGCCTATCAAAAGACTTTTGCTGGTTACTATTCATTGCGAGAAACATGAGTTTATTGAGGTACAAGCCAGGAGGGCCTGGAGATGAAGGAGAATGGACATTCTGTCAGTGATTCTTGAGCAAACAAACACTGGGGAACCATCGAGCCAGTTCTAATAGAAAGGCGGATCATCTGAGTCCTGGCCAGAATACATTCATCACTGCTCCATCTCATATAAGCGCAGCCACTTGACCTCAATGTCAGAGGAGAACTTGGCTGGACTTCAGGGACCCATAAGAGATTGTAACTGTCCAACTAGGAAGGCATAAAACCTGGGAAATGAATATGCTCCCTGGGGTGTCATCAGCACCAGTGGGAAAGACCAGATGTAGCTTTTGGAAGGAAATCCAATCAAGGGTACACTTCAGGTTCTCTGGAAGAGGAATATCATTCCTCATTCACTCATTCCATAATTCACCAATATTTGTCAAGCATTTATTTTGTGATAGGTACTGTACTAGGCCGTAAGACTACAGAGATGAGTGAGATAAAGACATTTAGCAGGGCTGTGTCATAAAAGGACCTTACCGGTTGAAATAAGAAATTTGGATTGTAGTCTAAATGTAGAGGAAATCATGAAGTGCAGTGGAAATCAGTGGCTAAGACTCCACACTCCTGACATAGTGCCCTGAGTTCGATCCCCGGTCAGGGAACTAGATTCCACAGGCTGAAACTAAAGATGTCACATGCCACTACTACAGATCAAAGATCTGCACAGCCAAATAAGTAAACAGTCATTAAAAAAATAATTCAGAAGAGGGAAGAAGTGAAGAAGAGAGGAAAGGAGAGGAAGAAAGAGAAAGAGATGAGCTCCTTTATTACCCAGCTTACCCTTATGGTTCATTCCTTTGTCATAATTATTTCTTAAGCTAGGAAGGATACAGAATTAGCCCTGAATTTTGGGGGCAACCAGCCAGTACTCAACACTCAATGGAACCTTGAGCAAGTCACCTAACACCCAAACACCCTTGGATCACAGACAATCTGTGATCTCTTCCACTGGTTTACTTCTTCCTGTTTCTGTTGGCTTGTGCATGAATCTTCACTGATTATTTTTCTTCGAACACATAGAAAAAAATTTTAAACATTATAGCTTTCTCACATCAAGAAAGCTCGCAACTTCTCCAAAAGATCAAGGACAGCAAACACAGAGTCTGAAAAATACAGTCCATGAACAGGTGTTGTGAAAAAAATTAAGAGTATCGAACACAAATATGTTACCCATAAAAATGCAACATCCTGAAGGAGGTGGGCACCACACTGGACCCAGTATGGATTTGGCAAGATTAAAACTACAGGAGAAGGACACTGAGGCACTGAGAGACGGAAGGATCCTGGATTTGACTGATGATACTTGGTGAGAAGACAAGCTGCCTTGTGAGAATGTGCAATACCACTGAATGAGCTCCCTGAACCCGAACGGGAGAACAGCGGCACCACAGAATTTGATAAAGGACAAGAAATGAAGTGGACCGACTTGGCCTTACAGAGTCTCCATGAGAATGTTCCCCCATAGGAAAACTGATGTTTGGCTCTTTGTTCACAAACAGATTTCTTTCTTAAAGGCAACATCCTGGGTGTTACAAGCTCTGCATTGTGATTCAGAAGGTCTGAACACTGGTTTCATTTCTGTTACCAATTTATGATTTTGGAGAAAAGTGCTTAGTATTCCAGATGGTCTGAAAAACAGTTTATAAAAATGAGTTATGATTATCTATAGGGACCAGCAATCTGTTCCAACCCTATCCTTCTGGGAAGGGTGGAGTAGAAATACCAGTGAGTTGGGAGATCAGGTGAATCACTTTTAGTCTCTGGGCTTAGTTTCTCATGTGTAGAATGAGGAAAGTTGGATGTGAGTCACTGTGTTTAAAAGCCTAGGACCCTGGGTTATAGGAGATTAAATGAGCATAACATATTTTCTCTCCTTTGGATGCACAGTGATGGTAGTTTTCAAATCTTCCACACATAGATTCCAATGTTGCCCAGGCACTGGGAGAAAGACAGAGAGGACCACTCGTGGTCATTCTGTAAATGATAGAGTTGGAGTGGCACAGCTCACTTCTGTTTCACTGGCAAGAATGTTGTTTCTGTAAATGGAAGGAGGGCTTTGTTGTTGCTGTTGTTCAGTCACTAAGTCATGTCCAACTCTTTGTGATACAATGGACTGCAGCATGCCAGGCTTCCCTGTCCTTCACTGTCTCCCGGAGTTTGCTCAAACTCTTATCCATTGTGTCTGTGATGCCATCCAACCATCTCATCCTCTGTCACCCCCTTCTCTTCTTGCCCTCAATCTTTCCCAGAATCAGCGTCTTTTCCAATGAGTCGGCTTTTCGCATCAGGTGGCCAAAGGATCGAAGCTTCAAATTTAGCATCAGTCCTTCCAATAAATATTCAGGGTTGGTGTCCTTTAGGACTGACTGGTTTGATCTCCTTGCAGTACAAGGGACTCTCAAGAGTCTTCTCCAGCACCACAGTTTGAAAGCATCAACTCTTCATTGGAAAGCTGGGATGTGTATAGTAGGAGGAGAAAAGCTTTTCGTAGATAGTTGTTGGTCTCTGCCACAAGACAGTGGGACAGACTTTAAGTGTGCCAACAATATATGTAAGCAAAAAGAATTTGACTACCTGAATGACAACTGGACTTAATGACTAGATTATAAAGGACAAAAAGGTACTGTTAACGATTACTATCATGTGATATTCTGAAAGACAAAACTATTCTGATTTTTTTTTAATCTAGCAAAGAAAAGAATAGTTAATAAAAGTCTCTCTGGTTGTATGCTGTAAAAAAAAAAAAAGTCTAAGACACAAGTAATATGCCCAGATAAAACTGATCAGTCATTTTCCTTCATCTCCTTGATGCTAGTCTGTTTGGGGGTTAGAGCAGAAATGGGTGGTTGACTCTGTAAAATTTAAAACCCCAGAAGTGTTTTCAAAATATAATTAAGCTGCGTGGTGGAAATCTTCCATTCAGAATCAAGGTACACTTAGAAGACACAAGATATAGAAGATAGCATTGTGCTTTAGTTCGATAAAATGGACAGGAAGTGTGATTGTGTACTTTAATAACCAGTATTCAAAAATTCTTACAATTTGCACTTTCTGATTAGATAAGAGAACTTTTCTAAAAATGTCCTTGTTGCTCCACTGATGTCTCTTGCATTTCTGTATGAAAATGCCTATTTCTTTGCTGCCACATACCAGAGATATGTCATGTCAACTTAAACTACGGTTGGTACAGAACTCAGAGTGAGCCCCCCTGGTGTTTGTTTAAATAGGGCTTTTGATTCACAAGCAATTAGCCATTCATGACACATGACACTGTAACTGATGTCATCAGAGCAGCTAATTAAGTGCACTTATGCACATGACATTCCATGATGCAAGAGACTCAGTACACAAACATATTTCCTCATTTTAGATTCCATAGACTTAATCATTGGGCTGGAATTCATCACAATCTGATTCTGAATTTGGCCACGACCCCTTCAAAGAACCTAAACTGCTTGTTTCCAAATTCAGCATTCCTAACCTTTTTTTTTTTTTTTAACTTTCTGCAATATTTCCTGTACCCTCAATTAAATAAATCAGCTCTGCTACAACCACTAGTTTAGACTGATGAACAAATATAGGCCAGTGAGTTTGTTTTGAGCTTACTTCTATTTCAGCATAAAACACAGGAAGTCTTGGGTAATGAGCAGCAGCTGAGAATAAGACCTGCCTGAGTTGATCAAGACTGCGATGAAGACGCACGGTGCTCATGTGTCAATGCCTCTGTTTACTCCTTCTGGGAAATGCAGAAGGGAGCATAGGGTCGGAGGAGAAGCCCAGGTGTGGGGATCAAGCAGAGGCACATTCAAATCCCCGGCCCACAACTCACAAGCTTCGAGACCTCTGACAGTGGGCTGAACCCTATGAAGCCCACCTTCCTCATCTGAAATGACAGATAACAATTCCCGCTTCAAAAACGCTGTCAGGAAGATTTAATGAGAAAAACTGGTACAATAAACAGTAAGCTCACTGCTAATGCCAGCCCTTTTCTCCTCATGATCCATGCCCACTTCTAGGACTTTCCACTGCTGTCAGCCTCCCTGCCTCTCTTCCTTCTATAGTTACTTCTTTCCACACTTGTTCTTACGCATTTTAGAGACTAGCTGAACACCATACATATAACAGGCACAAGACTCTTGTTTCTGCCCTTGTTTCTAGTAGGGTAGACAAGTAATGAGTACAGTAACTTTATCTTAAATGCCATCTGGGATCAGTGATGGCATTTCATTGGACCTTTATTTTTTTAATTTATTAGCTGTGCCTCATGGCATGTTGGATCTTAGTTCCACAACCACAGATGGAACCCTCACCCCCTGCACTGGAAGCATAGATTCTTAACGTCTGGACTATCAGGGGAGTCCCAATAATAAGCACTTTTAGTATTAATGCAAGGATAAGTACATGGCTGGTGTGTGGGTCAAGCACATGAAAGGAACATGTAATCCAGTTCCAGAGCAACAAAGCTTTGTTGTTGTTCAGTCACTCAGCTGTGTCTGAATCTGCGACTCCACGGACTGCAGCACGCCAGACTTCCCTGTCCTTCACTATCTCCCACAGTTTGCTCAAACTCATGTCCATCGAGTCAGGGATGCCATCCGATCAACTCATCCTCTCTCGCCCCATTCTCCTCATGCCTTCAGTCTTCCCCAGCATCAGGGTCTTTTCCCAATGAATTGGTTCTTCGCATCAGGTGGACAAAGTATTGAAGCTTCAGCTTCAGCATCGATACTTTCCATATATATTTGGGGTTGATTTCCTTTAGGATTGACTGGTTGATTTTATAGCGAGCAGTAGGGTATGAATGACAGAGGGCTGGTACACAGCAGGAACATTACATGCAAAATCCAGAGGCGAGAGAAAGTCTGGACCTGTAGGCAGTTCTAGCTGGCCAGAGGCAGGGCACAAAAAGTTCATGTGGGACATGAACTTAGAAGTAGGCAGAAGCCGGATTCTGAAGTACGTTATAGACCTTGTCGAGAAATTTAAACTTTATCTAGAGGGCAATTAGGGGCAACTGCAGGGTTTTAAGTGGGGAAGAGGCAGGATACAATGTGTGCTTTAGAAAGACACAGCAGGTGATGTAGGAATTAGTCAGGATAGCAAGGCCAGATACAAAGTTGTTGACGTTCTCCATGGAAAGGGATTGACAGGCAGAATCAGAGTAGGTCAGATTTTTAATTATCCCTTCTTGATACTGGGATTAGCCTGGGGACCTCTGTGAAGTTTCTACTTGGTCAAATAGTTTTACCATTTTTCCCACCTACCTGGGTATTAACTATAAGCACAAGTATTCGCTATTCTCACTTGTATATGTCCTCTGTGAGCCACGGTATGTAAGCTAGAGCTAGAGTCCAGCTTGCTTTGATGATAGCTGTGGATTTTGTCCCCTTCCTCACTGGCGACTAGTGTCTTCTTTCTGTGCCAGTAGACCTTTCTTGACAAAATTACCTTCAAACCAAACAGAACAACAAAAATATTCTAACCAACCCTCTAGAGAATCTATTGGACTACGGTTAAGTTTGTACATGCATATATAGAGGGGAAGGCTGTTTCATGAAATATAATCTCGCCACTGAAATGACCTTCCCTAACTACTGCTGCTATAACTTGGGAAGACCCATTAGTGTTTAATAAAACATGACACATGAATGCAGCTGAAGGGCAAAGTAGTTGAAGAATTCTAATATCTTAAAAAATGTGCCGACTCTGACAGTCTTATGAGAAACTAAGGCATTTTAGAAGCAATTACTCTAACTTACAATTTTACTAAACTTCAAATTAGAAGGAATTACACTTCGGAAGCACAAAATAAGAAAAAAAGAATCATACTTATTCATCTTGAAGAACTTGTAAATAAAAGAACTTTTTAAAAAGTTAGCAAGGGAAAGGCTTGCAGAAGTGATGTTTG
Source organism: Moschus berezovskii (assembly GCF_049115385.1). NCBI lineage: Eukaryota > Metazoa > Chordata > Mammalia > Artiodactyla > Moschidae > Moschus > Moschus berezovskii. Next base: position 92,212,814 of record NC_142469.1, on the reverse strand, counting down.
GCATGTAGAATGGATGTTTAAAATGTTTAACCGATGCTTAAAAATGTTCTGTAGATCCATATAAATACAGTAACTGCTGGTTCTTCAGAGAGGAGCATGAATGAATAGCAGGAAGCATCATTTTAACACTGGCCATTTTTTAAATTATTTGGGTTCACAATATTTCTTTGCCAGAAAGCAATGAAGTGTGAAACCAATCCAATGAAACCAGATAGATTGGGACACCACTACTTCCATATTTTTACCAAGCATTCAACATGCAGACACCATCTGAAGCCTATAGTTCAAGATCATAAATCCTCCTGTGAGGCTCATTTGTTAGAATTTGGGCTCATTTATCATCCCAAAGGGACAACTGCAAAGGAAAACACAATTGAATACTGTCGATCCATAAAACCTCACATGTTTGCATTGACCTAATTTAAACAGAAAGAAACTCCTCTGTATTTTCTTCCAAATCTACCTCCGTGCCCACAAAGGCCTTGAGGATACAAATGAATTTCTAAAAATGTCTCCAGTTTTGTTCTCTTTTCTCATCTCTGATCATTTCCTGAAACTACCACTGTTGAGTGTCTAGTACACAACATTCAATATGGCAAGCACTTTATAAATAGGATCTTATCTAATTACAACAATATAATGAAGGATGCTGTATTAGCTTGCTAGGGCTGCACTAACAAAACAGTACAGACTGGATGGCTTGAAAAACAGATACTGTCTTATCATTTATCTTTCAACCTGTTTATACCGGTGTTGGAGAGCATTAGCTGCCTTGCAGTTGTGGAGGCCAGACATCTGGTACCAAGGGTTGGTTCCTTCTGCAGGTTGTGAGAGAAGGATCTGTCTGTTCCAGACTTCTCTTCTTGACTTGTCAATGGACATTTTCTCCCTATGTCTTCTCTCTGTCCACGTCTGTGTCCAAATTGCCTCTTCCTGGCAGCCCTGTGGTTAAGACTTCACCTTCCAATGCAGAGTGTGTGCGTTTGATCCCTGGTTTGGGAGCTAAGATCCTACATCCTTCATGGCCAAAAAAAAAAAAAACCCCATAAAATAGGAGCAATCTTGTAACACATTCAATAAAGACTTCAAAAATGGTCCACATTAAAAAAAAATTGTTTTTTATTTCCCTCTTCTTTTTTTTTGTGCCTAGATTTAACTTAAGTACCTCTGTAAACAGCCTGTCTGAAATACAGTCACTTTCAGAGGTACTAGGGTTAGGACTTCAACTGTGAATTTTGTCGGGGACACAAATCAGTCCCCAACATCAGTACTATATTCCCATTTTACAGATGAAGAATTTGACCTTGGAAGTTCCAAGGCCAGAAAGAGAGTAAGATGTGAAGTGACTATTCCCCTGGGTCTATCTGATTCCAGAAGCAAGCTCTTATTTGATATCCTGTGGGGCTTCCCTGCTGGCTCAAATGGTAAAGAATCTGCCTGCAATGCAGGAGATCCAGGTTCAATCCCTGGGTCGGGAAGATCCCCTGGAGAAAGAAATGGAAACACACTCCAGTATTCTTGGCTAGAGAATTCGATGGACAGAGGAGCCTGGCAGACTACAATCCATGGGGTCAGAAAGAGTCAGACGTGACTGAGCGGCTAACACTTCCAAACCCTCTTCAACTCAGACCCTACACCATATCTTATCCTATCCCCCACCATCCCTAGTCTTACCATAGGTATGAAAGAGCATCAGCTGATGAGCAATAGAGGAAAATATTTTTCTGACAGGGGTAATGGGTAGTGTAAACAAAGGCACTTTGAAAGCTTCCATTTATTATCTACTTAGCATGGGATGGTAATAAGCATCTTAGAATGAAAGAGAACTTGACCTTGCAATCTCGGATCTTTCAACTAATGATGGACAACACCCGTGCAAACAAGTTCAAAAGATAAATGGTAAAAGCTGAATAAATGTCTGTTATTAACTAGATAATGAAAGGATTTCCACTAAACGAGAGCAAAGAGATAAAGTGGAGCCAAAAGGAAGTGAAGGGTGTTTCATATTTAGATTAGGCTGGTCTGAAGGAAATCTGCGTCTCTCTTCCTGAGCACAACTGAGGGAAGGTTTCAGAAGCCTCTGAAGAAAACAGTTCAGTGTTTCCTCAGTTTATTTTGTGAAGCACACTACATTTTACATATTTTGCTCAGCACCTCAGCAATGTGTTACCATTACAGATTTTATAAACATGGTTCTGTTAGGTAGGGAAAAGGAGTCCAAACTGGCGGTGACTAAAAGACAAGGAAGGGGAAAGCCTGCGAAAATAGAACAGAGGAAGGTCAAAGGAGGGTCCAAGGACCGGAGTGAGGACTGCGGGTAGAACAGCACTCCTGACTAAGCCCAATTTCCATAGGACAGGCCCAGGGGGAAGAAAAAAACATATAAAGAGAGGAGCCAAAGCTCTCTCTCTCTCTCTGTGCGCTGGGGCGCTCTTCTCTTTGTGTCTTTGGGTCGATGTGGCCTCATGCCTCGAAGATGGATTTTCCTGCTATCTTCTAACTAAAATAGAGCTGTAACACTGATTTGTCTAAGAGCTATAACACAGTCCGTTCGAGACCTGACAGCTACAACACGGTCTGTCCAAGACCCAAGAGCTGTAACAAAGCTGAGGGGGCTTTAATGTCTGTCACTCCAAATCTTTGTTGTGACGAGACAAAGAACCGAGGAACATACACTCGCATGACAGTTCTAAACAAATGACATTCACAAAAAAATTTTAATTATTTAAGTCATAAATATGAAATCTAACACCGAATCTTACAAAAGTTTGATGGTATAGTAAAATATCAAAATTAGCTGAAGAGACATCTTGCTAAGTTTTTCCATCACTTAAAAGCATGTCAGAGAGGCTTCCCCGGTGGCTCAGTGGTAAAGAATCCATCTACCAAGGCAGGGGACGCAGGTTTGGTCCCCGATCTAAGAATATCCCACATGCTGCAGAGCAACTAAGCCCACGGCCCACAACTATTGATTCTGTGCTTTCCAGCTTGGGAGTCACAACCACTGAACCCAACCACCCTAAAGCTCATGTTCTACAAGGAAAAGTAGTGTCCCCCTGCCTTGCCACAACTAGAGAACAGCCTGCACAGTGACAAAGATCCAGTGCAGCCAAAAATAAATATACAAATATTTTTTGAAAAGCAAGTCAGAAGAAATCTGCAATATCTTTACTATCACATAAACAATAGAAAATAATTATTCTGAGCACCACATATGTGGAAACACCTTTCGAATGAGTAAACTTCAGTTAAAATCAAGTGATACCAACTTGATCACAAGTTTCTGGCTGAAATAGGCTTTAAATGAAATTTATGAATAGTGAAATGTTAGTCCATTTAGTGTGGGAAATTAATTAGGACAAAATTTTAAAAAAACCCTCTTGATCACACATCTTAACATCAAGGCTAACTAGTGTGACCCCTAAAGAGCAGTCTCACCCATGGAGTTGCCCAGAGGAGTATGAAGATGCAGAAGAAAGCATCCTTTTAGCATCATCCCCACGAGTTACCTTACATTGGATACTCTGATGTTAGCCTGTAGGTATAGGAAAAATCCATTTGAATATTGTTTCTTCCCCTTTCTTTCATAAAACTTGGTCAAAAAGTAAACATCTTGGGTCCAAGCGACAATCTTTACCAAACAGTAAAATTTCTTATAATAAAAAATTTGTCCAGAGAGTGTAGCTACACACACACATTTGAATGCACCACTCCAGTGTTCTTGCCTGGAGAATCCCAGGGACAGGGGAGCCTGGTGGGCTTCCGTCTATGGGGTCGCACAGAGTCGGACACGACTGAGGTGACTTAGCAGCAGCAGCAGCAAGCTTAAGAAATGGCTTCAAGCTGAAATATGTAAAGGAATATGTTACACAACTAAGGACTGAAAAAAAAAAAAAATCTAGAAACAGATGTCCAGAAGCCTGGTTTCCTTGGGTGGGACTATGTCCAGTAAAAAATTCAGCCCCACTGAAAAGCCTAACAATGGATTCTTATCTTTGGAAGCCATAGTGATGCCCTCAAACAGTAATGGACTGTCACTATTTCTTCTAATCCCACTGAAAAGCACAGTGACACAATTCCAATGCATATGTAAATAATTACTAAGCAGCAGATAATTATGCTCAAATCAATAGCTGGACAGCTGGGTTACTCTATGTCAAAACCCAGGCAATTCAATGAAAGCTCCCCTGAGGAATATTCTTGGTTGTTATGGTGAATTGTGCTGTTACTTTTGCATTTTGATTGATTAATACACAATGCAGCTTGGCATATTTTCTATTTGGCATGCAAAATGCTGGTAACACATGAGAAGACATAGTTGAATCCTCTTACTATTTCTTAATGAAATTTTTCTTTAATCTTTCAGAAACACAGCAAAATATTAGGTTTTGTGCATTTAAAATGTCTTCACCTCAAAAATCTAAAAATAATATGCTGGCCTAAAGTAGGATGACTATGGAAATTGACAGATCAAGAGAGTTCAAGCAAAGTATTCTTTTTTATAATATCAAAGAAAGAAGTTGCTAGTAATTCTTGGAGAGGTAAAAATCTGACACTATAACATATACAGTTCATTTTAGAGATTTCTCTACTAGTTCTATATGCATTCACAATGGATATTTATGTATCCTCAATGGGGAGAGTACATAAAATGTTTGTTCACCTTCAAAGGGAATGCATTTTCTACAGAAGAAAAATGAGAACATTCAGAACATTAAAACATACTTCCTTGGGTAGCAGTGGAATCCAATTTTTATTCGAGTTTCCTTACTCTGTCTTACAAGGTTTGCCTCAACCTTACTAGTCTAGTGGGGAGAATCCTAACCTCTTTTAAATGCCAGTGTTCCAATCTTCCTATTCTAAATCACTGCTCACAATCCCCATCTTATCCTCTCAGTGCCAATAGCCATACTTACTGGTGACAAAATGTGGTGTCTTGTGCTGGGTGCCCTGTGGGGATGACGATTTCATTTAACTGATGTGCTATCTCAACAAGACTGGTAATGTGATTCAGGGAGGTGACCTGAGCTCTACCAGCGCGTCCCTAAAGAAGAACAGGACAGATTCAACCAAGTACTTTTGGTTTCTTGTCCATGAACAATTACACTGATTTTCAGTCCTATGATAATGTGAATGACCATACTCCCTAGGCACTACTGACCACTGGATTTTATTATTTCATCCTGTCTCTCTTTTTGATTAGATTTACTTACTTTAATTGCAGGCTAATTACTTTACAATACAGTGGTGGTTTTTGCCATACATTGACATGAATCAGCCACGGGTGTACATGTGTCCCCCCCCCGTCCAAACCCCCCTCCCACCTTCCTTCCCAACCCACCCCTCTGGGGTGTCCCAGTGCACTGGCTTTGAGGGCCCTGTTTCATGCATCGAACTTGGACTGGTCATCTATTTCACATAACACAAAGCTTTCTTCCCTCTCCATTGGCTTCCTCATGGGCCTCATGTCTTTTAATTCTTATTATTGTCAAACTTGAAGGGATCTGGTTATCTTTATCCCAAGGCCGTCATCACACAGGAAAACAATGTATTTTCCAACCTTCTCCACCCTACACCCCCTTAACTTGTCACAGCCCATTGTTCTGATTTGCATTGGAAATATAATTTGTAATTGCCTACAAATTAACTATAGAATTTAAATTTCTCTTCCGGGATTACTAGAGTAATCCAATCTATTTTGCTTCAGTTTCAACTTGACATGAGTATTTCAATGTAATTTTTTTCATTAAAGAGATGATGAGTGAAGAATATAAATTAATGAAGTCATGCCTAATAAAATGAGAAGGGTTTGGACAATGATTAGTAGTAGAAATTTTTTTCCCCAGAAAATTAGATATACAGAGTTTCTGTGTTCTTCTTTTTGTAAGCAAGAGCCTCTGCTATCTGGTGGTCCCTCTGGTAAAATATTAAAACTAAGCTCTTCCTCAAGAGTTGAATAAAAGGTAGAAAAGCCATAAACACATAGGTATGTTTTCAGGTATTAAAATTTCAGAGGGGATTTACATCTTCTTACACCAGCACTGCCCACGTGATGCTTTCTATCTCAGCCTCATCATAGTGAAGGCAGGAATGTTCCCTTGGAATGTGTTTACCATCCTGGTCACTGTGTGTGAAAGTTTTCAACTCCTCTGAGCTACGGTAAAAGCACCATTTTTTTAAAAAAGTGATTTTGAAAGACTAAAAATGTCACTTGGAAATAAAGGGGGGCAGGGTTTGCACACAGAAATCGGTCAGAGAACACAGTGGTTGGAGAAGGAGGAGCTATAAATACAGCCACCTACACGCCACTGATCTCAGAGGGGCAGGCTCCTGCACACATGGGCTTCATAATACCAGACGGTCTATTTGTTCACAATATTAAAGGGCATCTAGTATTAGCTACAGTAAGGGATCAAAGTTGACTGAAGAATGGGCACAAAAGGCTGCATCTGAAGATGGCCTGTCACTCAGGAGTGTGGCACTCCTAGGCCTTCCTGTTGACCCCTGGCTTACAGAAGGAAGCACCATCCTTTATCCTTCTGTAGTATCACTAGATGGTACCGCTTAAGGCATTTCCTTGGCGATGCTGTGTGGGCTCCAGCTGAGCAAAGGAGATTCTGACTCGGATTTTGTGGTTCACATCTCTTGCCTATCACATCTCTCAAATAAAACAAATAGGAGGAGGACAGAATAACCAGGCAATATGTAAACCAAGGTCTCCCGTGCTATGAGGTTCTGCTTGACTAACATGTATTTGTGTGTGGAAATGTGCTCCATCTTTAACTAACATCTTTAACAGTAGGGTACTGTTTTAGCTAGGCAGACAATTCAAAGAATTGAAATGCAGTCTTTCAAAGCCAAATCTAAGATTAAATATTCAAAGTATGAACCAACAGACAAGCCATTGTAACACACTATGGGTAGAAACACAAAACTGAAAGGACCAGAGTTTCCTTAAGATCCTTTCTGAGTTCCTTATAATTAATTTCTGGTTACTTGGCCCATGGAAACAGGCTTGTTAGAATTCAAGATGGGAAAGAGAGAGGTCCGTATGCAGACACAGATTTTATGAAACACACATAACACACATAAATAGACTATAAAATAGACTTCTAACCCTTAAAATATCGGAGGTCAGAAGCTCCAGTGGTCCATCATTAATGAGGCCAAATGAAATTAAGAGCACTCACCACATCAACAGCAAGAGAGCTTGCATTCAACGGAATCTGTGATGTTGAATAGTAAACATCTGGCTACAAAGTGATGGATTTTCCTCTGTCATCTGTCCATAAACTCCTAAATTCTCCAGCTTCCCAATTCATTGTTTTTTAAACCCATCTCTCAGCAATAACCTTCACACACCATAATTTTCATTAGCATGCTTCATCCCTCACTCTGTAGAAAATCTTTTATCACCAAACATCTCTATTGCCTCTCCTCTATAAATCAGCTCAAACATATGTCACTTCTTATCTGGTATTCCGATCATGCTCATATGCTCACCAATCTCCCCAAATGCTCCATAACTTCTCATCTACAGTTTCAAACTTTCACAAAACTCAGTCTTACCTGGGGGTTCCTTCCCAGTCCCATTCTTTAGACAGATTCCTCAAGTCAGTCATAATTTAGAAGCAAACGGAAAAACAAACTTCTCTATAGATTTCTCCCTTTGAATTCTATATGTACTTTCTCCCGATTCATCCTATACATCATTTCCTATTCTTGACCTCTCAAGCTCTGTTTTATTCAAAATCCACATGCAGTTGAGATCAACTGGCTTTTGATCTGCATTCCCAACAACACCTTGATTTTTATTATCTAAAATTATAGGATAGAAACGTGGGATCAAAACCAAAACAAAATGAATCCTTCTATTTTAATGCATATATTTCAATTTTCGGAGAAGGCAATGGCAAGCCACTCCAGTACTCTTGCCTGGAAAATCCCATGGATGGAGGAGCCTGGTAGGCTGCAGTCCGTGGGGTCGCTAAGGGTCAGACACGACTGAGCGACTTCACTTTCACTTTTCACTTTCACACATTGGAGAAGGAAATGGCAACCCACTCCAGTGTTCTTGCCTGGAGAATCCCAGGGATGGGGGAGCCCGGTGGGCTTCCGTCTATGGGGTCACACAGAGTCGGATACGACTGAAGTGACTTAGCAGCAGCAGCAGCATTTCAATTTTAAATTATTTTACATCTTCCATATAATTATGTGTTTTATCTGATACTATATATATTTGTGGCTCAGCTGGTAAAGAATCTGCCTGCAATGCAGGAGACCTGGGTTCGATCCCTGGGTTGGGAAGATCCCCTGGAGAAGGGAAAGGCTACCCACTCCAGTATTCTGGCCTGGAGAATTCCATGGACTATCCATGGAGTCGCAAAGAGTCGGACATGACTGCACTTTCATTTCATATACATGCTCACATAAATTTTGAAACTATTACATATCATGGTTTATCAGCACTAACAAATGTGCACAGCACTTATTAGTGTATAATTACTCTTATCTTGGGCTTTCCAGGTGACTCAATGATAAAGAATCCACCTGCCAATGCAGGAGGCACAGGTTAAATCCCTGGGTCAGGACAATTCCCTGGAGAAGGAAATGGTAACCCACTCCAGTATGCTTGCCTGGAGAATCCCATGGGCAGAGGAGCCAGAAGGGCTACAGTCCATGGATGGCAAAGAGTCAGACGTGACTTAGCGTGCATGCACAACTTTTATCTTACTCTGTAGTGAGGTATCTTACTCTGTAGTAGAGATCAGAGTTCAAGACTCCTTGAATAATGGTTTGATGTTTATTATAGCAGTAAATGCTATTATTATCCCATTTCTACCTTCCCATGCAGGGGCCGCAGAAACAAATTTCAGTCAAGTTTACTAGAAGGAACCAGCTCATTTTGTTTAACAGAACACGTAAGATTCAGGAATCCTTTTTCCACCAGCTAGAAAAAATTAGAACCAGGCACATTCACAACACTTGCTCCCACCCTGATTTATCTTCCTTTTCAATCAAATAATCTTTATTTAATGTCTTCGGGCTGGGTTCTGCTGGCATTTGCTTTGGTCTAGTCTTCTAGTGAATTTATTAGAAAGAAATGTAATTTAATCTGTGATTTCAATTTTCCACCAGCAGATCACACTTGCCATTATCCTTCCTAATAATGTTGTTAAAAATATGCCAACTGTTCTCTTTGTGAGATCATAAAGTTAAAACAAAGTCCTTTTTCTAAAAGAATTTGATACGTGCGTCTAACATATACTATTACTTCCAGAGACCCTCCCAGGGTAACAAAGTGATCCAGATGTTTGCTGCTATACAAGTAAAATATATGTGCACAGGGCCTGAGACACAGAGGGAAATTCAAACCTGTGATACCAGCTCATATGGGGAGACATACCCAACATGGTGGTTTTAGAACATTTCATGATAAGGACAGAAGAGCTTCCCAGATGACAATAGTGGTGAAAGAATCCACCCGCCAATGCAGGGGACTCAAGAGACCTGGGTCAGGAAGATCCACTGGAGTAGGAAATGGCAACCCACTCCAGAACTCTTGCCTGGAAAATTCCATGGACAGAGGGGCCTGGCGGGATACAGTCCACGGGGTCACAAAGAGTCAGACACAACTGAATACACATCCACATTGCACAAGGATAGGAGGAATGCCTGAATATCTGAAAAACCTGAATTTGAATGTCTAGCCTCCTTGAGGATTTATTTAGGACACACAAGGAAGGAATCCAACCTGACACCTGTTTTACCTGAAAAAGTTTCATAATCAAGCTTAATTTCCAGACCTAACTAACCAAAGCCTCAGTTTTCTTCTCTCTAAAGAACACAGTGGTTCTCAACCAGGCAGGATTGGATATAGCAGATGTGTAGTTTGAAAAATAACATTTATCATTATAATATAATTTAATCTTTGGAAAATTTCTGATTTAATAATACAAACTAAAGAAAATGAAGGTTGAAGAAAATAAAGGCAAGGGATTTTTTAAAAAGGAAATCTAAGTTGAAAACAGCTGAAACACAGTAAACTAAACTCTCTTCCAGATCTAAAACCTATGATTTCCCCTTCCACCATCAGCATTTGGCACTGAACATGGAAGGGCTGGTTCTTTCCTGTAATTAGTGCTGCATATTAGCAGTAATAATGAATTTCAGTCTTGCTTTGATTAAATATAAAGCATTTAATTCAAATATTAGTCAAACACAAAGATAACACAAACATCCGTTCAGACTCGTGTATGACTTGGCTTATGCTAACCTCAAACAGCCCCAGAGTTCCCCAGACTTGCTAGTCTTGAATCATGTAAATCACATCATGAAATGTTTTAAAGAACTCACAACTTGCTAGTTAATAACCAGCTAACAATATGCATCCTGTTTATCTTAACATAGTTTCTAATAGAGAAATGAGCTTCAGACCAGCTTCACTGTGGACTGTCTCCCCGGTGAATAAAACGTTTCACACTATAACATTTAATGCTTAAAGATCAGGACTCAGTTAAATGAATTAATCTGGTGTGAAAACTATTTGCATTTTTAACATCATCAGAATTTCTTTCACCCCCAACTGTTTAGTTCACTGCTTGTTTGATTATAATTAGCAAGAGAGGAGGGGGAAAGACGTTTTATTCAATGCTAAATGGCATTCAATAATTTTCAAAAGAAACACAGAATGAGTAGGTGGGGCGCAGGAGCCTCAGGGCTCTTTTTAGAGAGGAAGTAATCTTTCTGCAGGAAGAAGCATAGTCTGTTCTTAAAGCAACAGTTCATTTTCCCTTGTGCATCCTGGATTCAACTCATTCATGTGAATATTTTGGTGATAAATATCAAGCCATTACTTTGTGCCAGGAATTGCACTAGATGATGAAGGATGCAACGTCACAAACAACAGGAAGCTGTGGCTGAAGGATGGGGTGGGAAAGTTAGTTTACTTTTGACTTTAGGTAAATGAGATTCTGAGATTCTACCAGGAGGGTTGTAGTAATCAGTTTCCAAGGCTGGAGTTCTCCAACATTTAGAGGCCAGGGAGGACCAGGTAATCTTTTACAACGCTCCGGCCAAATCTCCAGTCTTTAATATCACCTTCCTTGTGCTCCTCCAGTTCCAGCAGCAATAGCCTCTTTTCTGTGCCCAAAACATGCTCAAATGAGTTCTCCCTCTGACACGCACGTGAGAATCCCTCTGCTGAAGACCCTGCTGGTGGGCGCCTCTCCCTCCTTCGGTTCTTCCCCAGTGAGTTACCTCCTAGGAATCCCACACAGCATTCTTCATAATCACCATCACGATTCTCAATAATCCGATTTATTTGTTTACCTGTTTACTGCCTGCCTGTCTCCACTAAAAAGTAAACGGAGTAAGGGTAGGGACCTTCTTGAGAGGACATCACATCTGAACTAAGGTGAAAATACAAAGAAGAGTTAACTGGGGAACAAAGGAGAAAGCAAAGCAGGGGTTTCCAAGCGCAGAAAACACTAGAGAGAACTGGCCCTCAGTATCCATGGGCTCTGCATCCAGGGATTCAACCAACTGTGAACTGAATATTCAGGGAGAAAAAAATCCCAGAAAATTCCAAAAAGCAGAACTTCAATTTGCCACACTCTGGCAACTATTCCCATAGTATTTACATTGTATTTACAACTATTTACATATCATTTACATTGAATTAGGTATTCTAAGTAATCTAGGGGCTTCCCTGGTGGCTCAGATGGTAAAGAATCTGCCTGCCAGTGCAGGAGATGTGAGTAGAATCTCTGGGTAGGAAAGATCCCCTGGAGGAGGACATGCAACCCACTCCAGTGTTCTTGCCTGGAGAATCCCATGTACAGAGGAGCCTGACAGGCTACAGTCCATGGGCACAAAGAATTGGACAGAGCTGGGTGAGTAATCCAGAGATGTTTTAAAGTATACAGGAGGATGTGTGTAGGTTGTATGCAGATACTACACAATTTTATATAAGACTTGAGCATCTTGGGATTTGGGGAGTCCTGGAAACAACCCCTGTGGATGCCAAGGGACAACTCTGTGTGTGTGTGTGTGTGTGTGTGTGTGTGTGTACATTCATTTATGCATACAAGTATGAAAGCATATAGGTTATTTGTTTTGAGCTAAAAGGTGTAAAATAGTTCTCCCATTCAATCTCTGCTCCAGAAGCCTTGTTACTGTCTAAAATAGCCCCCAACAATGGCAGGACTGCTTAAAGGAACACACACTGCCTGGAAATTCCACACTGTTTTATGTACCTTAACTCACAGAATCCAATCCACCTTACAACACCACGAGGAGGCCACTGAGATACAAAAAAGTGAAACAGCCCAAAATCACTCTGCTCAAAAATCAGAGCCAGATTTTCAGCATAGGCTGGTCAAACTCCAGAGTTCAGAACTACCAAGCCAAACACCATTCCTATTATATTTGTGCATTGGAGGTTCCTAATGAAATGACAGAATGTTATAGGAAGGGATGAAAACCAGAAGTCCCATCTGTATACTGGACTCAGACATGGTGCAAATGGTAATCCATGTACCTGACGCATCATCCCTGCACATTCCTGGTGGCCAGTGGGGCCAGGGTGGCTGGAGTCCTGGTGACAGTCTCAAGCCCTAAACACCTATGTGTTCACCCCAAGATGCCTGACAAAAGCTTTCATTTCCTGTATCTGTGATCTTGTGAAGAAGGTTGAGACAGAGTGGCTGAGCCATCACTCCACAAAGTTTAGTGCAAGCTGACTTGCTGAATTGGGTACATACCCAGAGCAGCACAGAAGAGAATGGAACACAAGCCCACAGTGGGGTGTGAAGGAGGAGCAGACAAGATGAGGGTGGAAGGGATAGATATGCACGTGAGGAACCTGGGAGCATGGGGTGGAGGGGAGAGGGGAAGCTAGAGAACTCAAAAAGAGCCAGGTCCCTCAGTGAACCCCAGAAAGAGCCTGCTACCTCTCCACAAGTCCGCCAGCTCGTCATCTTTATCCAAAACCAGAGTCATGTGTGGGCATGTTATGAAGAAAACTTACCCAATCTCTCTCAACTGGGAGGTGTTAATTTGATAATTCTCAGAAGATCTGGTAAAGGACAATGAGATTAATTAAAGGGGAGAAGAAATTTTCTCTAGTCTTCAAAACTCTTTTGGCTTACTGCATAATATAGAGGAAAATTATTGTAGGTCTGAGTATATATGTGTGTGTGTGTATTTGTATAGTAACACTCTTCTTAATGTACCTGGTGTGCCTGCTATAAACTTCTATCCTGCCTCTTGTTACAGTTTGGGGTGCTTATTGTCCTTAAATCGTCTGGCACAACGACCCTGTATTATTCATCTTTGTCGGCTAGTAGCTAGTACAATATTTGGCACACAGGAGATTTTGAGTAAATACTCGATAAGTAAAGGAAAGAAAATCTAGAGCTTTCTCAAAAAAAGACATAATGCAAGTTGAAAGAAACAAGTTATAGTCTTTGTTTCTGTTGGCAGGAACTTTAAATGTCAGTGTATTATCATTTCCTTATTTAATGTCCTGATCCACTGACCACACTTGCCCTGTATTCTCTAGTTATCAAGAAGCAAAATTAAGACAACATCTACATTATCACCCAAGATAAGGAACCATTTGAAAATATCTGTATTATTGGCCTAAGAATAACTCTAGCATTTTGATTTCTAGAAATTTTATGGTAAAAAATAATCCTAGGAACAAAGCTGATCTCTAAGAAAATTCACAAAAGGAAATTTATCTCTGACAATATTTAACTAACCAAACTGAAAATATCAATTCAACAAGTCACAGAAGTTTCTGTTCACTGTCCAAAGAAGACAAATGCAACATCATTCCTTACTTAAATGCCTTGTTGCTGTTCAGTCGCTAAGTTGTTTAGGACTTTTTGCTACTCCATGAACTGCAGCACACCAGCCTCCCTTGTCCTTCACTATCTCCTGGAGTTTGCTAAAATTCATGTCATATTTCTTTTATGGGTCAAATTTGCTGTGATTTCCACTGCAATAAAAATGTTCAGAGGGAAAACATCCAGGATGGAAAAGACAGAGACGTTGTGGAGCCTACAAGTTCCAGACGGCCAGTGACAGAACTTTGAAAAGGATGTGAGACTTTGCTATTATGGGCTGTTATTTACAGATGCTCACCTCTGCCTTTCAAAATCATTTTCCAGATTACCACACATAAATTGCTTAGAATTAAAATGTTTTTTTATTGACTACTTATTGATTCAAGATTTCAGAATGCTCTGGCTATCACTACAGAAGGAAAAATCTTTTTTCACAGCTCTGACAGTACGTATTATTACCTAAATTTCTGTCTCCTATTTGGCAAAAACACACACTGACTAAATACATCGACTGCATTATTATTTTCCCCACTAAAATATTATGTTTAATGAAGACTCCTGGCCTTTCACAACCAAGGCAGGCATAGTAACCACCAGCCTGCCACATCTTGGAAGCACAATCATAAATATTGGGGGAAATAAACACCAAGAAGTTTTGCGACAGATGAGGCCAATCACAAGGGGCCATTTCACAAGGAAATCACATGAAAGATTTTGTCTTCATCACCTTTCACGATAAGTTTATCAAATAAAATTGAAAGGGGAGACTATAAGAAAGAGGAATTACAGGTTAATTGTTATCACATTACACTTTTAAAATGTTCCTCCTTAACAGATGCCTCCTCTGCAAACTGTCACAACTGAACAAAGAACTTTAATTTGCAGAGGAACCAACTCGATGCTACATTAATAAAGTCACTTCTCGTTGTCTCTTAATAATGAGCTGTCAGATAGCTTGCTTTGATTAAAACAACAAACTTTCCAGCATGAAAAGACCTGGCCCGTGTGAGGCTTACTGCTTCCTCTTGGATGAGATGTTCCGCGTCTTTCTCACCCTAGCTTTGATTTCACATTACATATCCGATCTCACAGTAACCTAGCTTTGATTTCACGTTACATAAAGTTCGATCTTGAAATCTTTCAAAATCATCCCCTGAGCTGCATGGATCATGACCAATTCTTGGGAACAGAAGTCATCATCCTGTCCTGTTATAAATAGATAATTGATCAAGACCAGATTTCAGTCCCGGGTTGCAGCCAGTTCTCTTTCCTCCTCTGGCTCCTCCTTGCTGGCCCGGGGCAGAATACTGCCTTGTGAATCTTCTTCAAGGACCCAATTATCCTGCGGCAGGCAGCGGTGTGTCAGTGTCCTGACAGCTATGGGCCACGTGCCGGCCCTGCTGTCAGAGGTGAAAGACGGCCGCACCCTCTTCCTCCCCGCGTTTCTATTACAACCAGGACTGGAGAGGCCCGCGCCTTGAAAGGAGTTCATTAGGAATGCCCCGGAGGTCAAAGACTGCTTAGAGGAATAGGCTGAGGTGAAAATTAAAAACAGGAAAAGTGCCAGGAGAGTCCAGACAGGTGCTGTGCTCTCCCTGGGCCCGCGGAGCTATTGTGGGAGAGCTCGGCACTCAGGCTGATTTTAATTGAGATCAATTTCACAAGTACCGTCTTCGGCACAGTCCTTCAACTGATTGAAAACCAAATGAAGCTTTTGTAAGTGGCGACCGGTTTTTCTCTCATCTTCCCCACCTACTCTCTCTATCCAAATTCGATGAGACTCTGAACTTTTGGAGATTCTGTGCTAAAGAAAAGAGCAGCTATTCTGGGCCGCTCTCCATATATATATACATATAGTTTAAAAATAATTATTATTTGAGCTGTACTTTTGGGAACCAAACTTGTCACTCCAATTACTTGTCTGCAACAAATATTCCTTGGCAGGTCAGACACACGAGAGGCCCCCTGAATTCTGACAGCAGGCTCTCTTAAAAACACAGTGATTCCACTTGGGGACCACAGGCTCAGCAGTTGTGTCCCTGGCTGATTACATCCTAAAAGGGTTTGGGACATGTGGTTACGGTTTCCAGAGGATGGTCTCATGCTCACACTTATTCGAATGAGTATAAAAATCACTTGTGTCATAATGGTGATGTCACTTAATAACTAGGAACATACCATAGTCATACAAATGTAAAACCTTCTTGCTGTTTATATAGCCTAATCTTAAGACTCCACACATGACAAACCTCTCTCAATTTTAAAACACTGCTAAATAAATGGTTACCCCTGTAACAGACAAAGGAAGGTCTTGAAATAAGAGAAAACTCACACTATACAGAATTCTATGATAGGTCCTCATATTGAAACCAGAGTAAGAAGACAGTTTCTCTTTAAGAGCATCATAATGAATTTATGATATAAAATACAATTAGTTTTTTACCAGAAAGGCTAGGTAGGGTTGAACTACAGTGTACTAAAGAAAGCCATAACTATTCTCATCTAGAGAAGTTTATGAACAATGAATGGACAAACATGAGATGGGGCTCTAAAGTATGGAAAATACCTTTTTATACAGGGCAACTAAAATTTCCATATTTCAGTAAGTTTTCATTGCTTTCAAATAATCTCTCAAATAGTTATTTCAAGATTCAAGTGACATTAGGAGGGTAAATCAGTATTAGTACTTGGTATGCAGCAGAAGGGGTGTGCATGTGTATGCACACATGTGTGTGAAATATATATATATAAATACACACACATACTTATGTGCATGCATGTTAGTCGCTCCAGTCAGGTCTGACTCTGCAGCCTCATGGACTGTAGCTGACCAGGCTCCTCTGTCTATAGGATTCTCCAGGCAAGAATACTGGCGTGGGTTGCCATGCCCTCCTCAAGGGATCTTCCCAACCCAGGGATCGAACCCTTGTCTCCTGTGTCTACGGCATTGCCGTCAGATTCTTACCACTGAGCCGCTGGGGAAGCTTATACACACACACACACACACACACACACATAAAACATATCCTATTTGTATTTGAAGACAATGTATTTATTCCAACGAGGTTGCAATTGATCAAAATGCAATTGTTTTGAATTTCCTCTGAATTATTTTCAGAGCCTTCATCACCTTCTCTTTAGCAAGATTTATTAATGTTTAATATCTGCAAAGGTCCATCTTAGATTGGAAAAACTTCCTGTGATAGTGGCCTTGATTTCTGGACAGTGCTGTCATTCAGAAGTGAGAGTAATAAGAGTTTCAAACAAACTAAAATTTGGGGTCAAAATTGAAACATAATATTAAAACAAGGGGAGAGTTGGTTGGGTGACGTAGGACTAAAGGCAACTCCAAAAGAGGACTTGCAAGACTGCTTTGAGTAATGGCAGGTTTGGCAGAGTAAGCATGTAACTTCCTGAGTGACTACATTCAAACCCAACAGATATTTTGCCATGTAGACACTGGGGGTTGTGAAATACACTTTTTCATTATTTTATAACCAAACCTCACTTTTTTCTTTTTCTTTTCTTTTTTAAACTGCACTCCAGAAGAATGCAAGGTTCATGGCCATTTTATGTTTTAATTTTTAAATTTTTTATTGGAGTATAGTTGATTTAAGATGTGTTAGTTTTCTGGTGTACAGAAAAGTAAATCAGATATACATACATCCAGTCTTTATTAGATTCTTTTCTCCTATGGGTCATTACAGAGTACTGAGTAGAGATCCCTGTGCTATACAAGCTTCATCATATAAGGAACAAATCTAGACTCTCTCAGTAAATCTGAAGAGCTGAAAATAAAATCAGTAGATGTTTAGCATATATGTTCATAGGCTGGAGACAAATATAGACTCTACTAGTTAGTGACTGAATAGAGTTGGACACAACTGAAGCAACACAGCATGCATGCACACACATAAAATTAAGAAATAATTAGAAAAAGCATGGTAGAGTTCTACTAGGTAAGACTTAGGAATATGTATTGAATTATAGAAACCTGAGAGCTGGATCATGAACTGCTTATTGCCAAATTCAGACTTAAATTGAAGAAAGTAGGGAAAACCACTAGACCATTCAGATATGACCTCAATCAAATCCCTTATGATTATACAGTGGAAGTAAGAAATAGATTTAAGGGTCTAGATCTGATAGATAGAGTGCCTGATGAACTCTGGACGGAGGTTCCTGACATTGTACAGGAGACAGGGACCAAGACCATCCCCACGGAAAAGAAATGCAAAAAAGCAAAATGGCTGTCTGAGGAGGCCTTAAATAGCTGTGAAAAGAAGAGAAGCGAAAAGCAAAGGAGAAAAGGAAAGATATAAGCATCTGAGTGTAGAGTTCCAAAGAATAGCAAGGAGAGATAAGAAAGCCTTCCTCAGAGATCAATGCAAAGAAATAGAGGAAAACAACAGAATAGGAAAAACAAGAGATCTTTTCAAGAAAATTAAAGATATCAAGGGAACATTTCTTGCAAAGATGGGCTCGATAAAGGACAGAAATGGTATGGACCTAACAGAAGCAGAAGATATTAAGAAGAGGTGGCAAGAATACACAGAAGAACTGTACAAAAAAGATCTTCACGACCAAGATAGTCACGATGGCGTGATCACTCACCTGGAACCAGACATCTTGGAATGTGAAGTCAAGTGGGCCTTAGAGAGCATCACTACGAACAAAGCTAGTGGAAGTGATGGAATTCCAATTGAGCTATTTCAAATCCTGAAAGATGATGCTGTGAAAGTGCTGCACTCAATATGCCAGCAAGTTTGGAAAACTCAGCAATGGCCACAGGACTGGTGAAGGTCAGTCTTCATTCCAATCCCAAAGAAAGGCAATGCCAAAGAGTGCACAAACTACCGCACAATTGCACTCATCTCACACACTAGTAAAGTCATGCTCAAAATTCTCCAAGCTAGGCTTCAGCAATATGTGAATCGTGACCTTCCAGATGTTCAAGCAGGTTTTAGAAAAGGCAGAGGCACCAGAGATCAAATTGCCAACATCTGCTGGATCATGGAGAAAGCAAGAGAGTTCCAGAAAACCATCTATTTCTGCTTCATTGACTATGCCAAAGCCTTTGACTGTGTGGATCACAATAAACTGTGGAACATTCTGAAAGAGATGGGAATCCCAGACCACCTGACCTGCCTCTTGAGAAACCTGTATGCAGGTCAGGAAGCAACAGTTAGAACTGGACATGGAACAACTGACTGGTTCCAAATAGGAAAAGGAGTCCGTCAAGGCTGTCACCCTGCTTATTTAACTTATATGCAGAGTACATCATGAGGAATGCTGGGCTGGAAGAAGCACAAGTTGGAATCAAGATTGCCGGGAGAAATATCAATAACCTCAGATATGCAGATGGCACCACCCTTATGGCAGAAAGTGAAGAGGAACTCAAAGGTCTTTTGATGAAAGTGAAAGAGGAGAGTGAAAAGGTTGGCTTGAAGCTCAACATTCAGAAAACGAAGATCACGGCATCTGGTCCCATCACTTCATGGGAAATAGATGGGGAAACAGTGGAAACAGTGTCAGACTTTATTTTTTTGGGCTCCAAAATCACCGCAGATGCTGATTGCAGCCATGAAATTAAAAGACGCTTGCTCCTTGGAAGGAAAGTTATGACCAGCCTAGATAGCATATTAAAAAGCAGACATTACTTTGCCAACCAAGGTCCGTCTAGTCAGTTCAGTTCAGTTCAGTTCAGTTCAGTCGCTCAGTCGTGTCCGACTCTCCGAGACCCCATGAATCACAGCACGCCAGGCCTCCCTGTCTAGTCAAGGCTATGGTTTTTCCCGTGGTCATGTATGGATGTGAGAGTTGGACTGTGAAGAAAGCTGATCGCTGTAGAATTGATGCTTTTGAACTGTGGTGCTGGAGAAGACTCTTGAGAGTCCCTTGTACTGCAAGTAAATCCAACCAGTCCATTCTAAAAGAGATCAGTCCTGGGTGTTCATTGGAAGGACTGATGCTAAAGCTGAAACCCCAATACTTTGGCCACCTCATGCGACGAGTTGACTCACTGGAAAAGGGTCTGATGCTAGGAGGGATTGGGGGTGGGAGGAGACGGGGACGGCAGAGAATGAGATGGCTGGATGGCATCACCAACTCGATGGACATGAGTTTGAGTGAACTCTGGGAGTTGGTGATGGACAGGGAAGCCTGGCGTGCTGTGGTTCATGGGGTCGCAAAGAGTCGGACGCGACTGAAATGAACTGAACTGAACTGAACTGAGAGCTGGAAGGGATCTTGGAAACCATCTGGAGTTCTAGACCAATTCTTTCATTTTCAGAAAGGAAACATAAAGTTCAGAGAAGTTGACTGCTTTACCCAACCACATATATTAAAAGAGGTAGAATGAAAATAATAGATCAAAGTCTTATTTCAAATTTCCACTATACTTTGTTGTTGTAGAAACAATATTTTAAAGAAGTCATAAGTTTTTAAGAAAACTTTTTATTCCATACCTACAAAATAAATATCACTTTAAATATCTCTAGAAATTTTATGGGTTTCTCACTTGGCTCAGTGGTAAAGAATCCACCCGCCAATGCAAGAGACATGGGTTTGATCCCTGGGCCAGGAAGATACACTGGAGTAGGAAACGGCAACCCACTCCAGTATTCTTGCTTGGAAAATTCCAAGGATAGAGAAGCCTGACGGGCTCCAGTCCATAAGGTAGCAAAGAGATATAACTGGGCGTGCTCACATACACAGACACATACACAGAAATCTTATAGCAGTGAATCTTTAATATCAAAAAGCTAAGGACATAATGATGTTAGCCCATGGACAGGGGTGTTTCTAGAGGAGATTCTGGACATCTAGCTTCTAGTGCCTATTACTTTTTGCTCTGGTTCTTCACTCACTGGGCATAGCTCTCCCAGGATAGCACTCTTCATATTAATGTTCCAAACAGAGTAGCATTTTAAGAGATGAAAGAAATGTAAAGATCTTGGATTTAATCTCATAAGCATCCCATCCCAGAGACAGATATATTTCAGCAGAGAATTAAATCATTCACTATCATTCTATTTCCTAGAAAGCCCCGTGGCATGAAGAAACAATTTTTTTTTTTACAATAAATGACTGATCTCCTAAAACACCAAAATAGTTTGTCTCTTTTCAAAATTGCATCACTGCCATGTTAAATGTGTTACTATATGGATACGCTCAAAAGACGTCTGACTATCTAGAAAAAAATACCCCCTTGGTTGCTTCCTTTTTTATTTCATTCAATAACTGGGGAAGGAAAAAGAGTTACCATATATAAGCAGCTGTGCTTTATATACATTGTGCCATTTAATCCTCCCTCTAGAAGGAAATGGCAACCCACTCCACTGTTCTTGCCTGGAGAAACCCAGGGACGGGGGAGCCTGGTGGGCTTCCGTCTGTGGGGTCACACAGAGTCGGACACGACTGAAGTGACTTAGCAGCAGCAGCAGGGTAAGAAACCCACCATTTTACACATAATTAGATTTTTTTCCAAAGTGAGTAGCCTGTATGTTTTGGAGCTATGCCTGAAGTCCATTCCGGGCTGGCTGCATTTCAGTCTCAAACTAATTTAGAATCACAGTGTGGTAAAGAGAGCTTGTCTTGAGCTTTCAGCACTCTATAGGCCAAATATCTTGCCTTTGAGACTCTGGTGCTAGGCTTGCCCGCTCTCATTCACTGCCTTCAAAGAAGGTTTTATTGACTGTGAGCTTCAGTCTTGTTCCTCTTTCCTGCTGGCTTTCGTTTTTAAATAAAATATATTATTAAAAAGTTTTAAATCAAAACAATAAACTTCTGAGAGATTAAATATACAACCTGGATTAAGAACAAATCTTTAAAACTATTAGAAGAGTGTAAAAAATACCTGTATGATCTTTCTTGGGAAAGATTCCTTAAACTGGCACAAAAAGTATAAACTAGAAAAGACTATGATGTTTTACCATATAAGAATTATAAAGGTCTACACAGTTAAGTTAAAAATCAAGGGACTCTCCGAAAGAAAATATTCATAAGATATAAAGCAAATAAAGGATTAGTATCTCAAATATAAAAAAAAAATCAAATGAATAAAAAAAGTCTAAAAGAAAAATGAAACAAGGATATACATTGACATACACAGAAACAAATGTATATCAAAAAACAGATTTCTAGTCAGTTGTTTAAGGAAGTGTAAAAGTGTTAATGTTACATAATTGACTTCGTCTTCTTCTCAAGTCTCTGTCTCACTGGTATGGGGAACTTGGGGTTGGGGTGTGAAGATGCGGGGTCGATCCCTGGGTCAGGAAGATCCCCTGGAGTAGGAAAGGCAACCCACTCCAGTATTCTTGCCTGGAGAATTTCATGGACAGAGGAGCCTGGCAGATTCGTGGGGTCACACAGAGTCGGACATGACTGAGCACTATCCACACGTGGAGAATAGGGGTATTATTGACTTTCCAGATAAGTGAATCTCTGACATTTTTGGTTCTAATTCATCTTCAGAAACATAGGGAAAAAAAACATGATCCTCAAAGAATACATATTGCTTGATGCACAGTCCTTACTAAGACAAGAAATTTGACTCAAATATTTCAGAAAAAAAATTAAACATGAGTTGATATCTTCATTTTAGCCAACTGATCAAGGAACCTAGAATCCAGATTCCTCGAGTACTCTGGATAAACTATTACCTCATTTGTAAAATAAAATGTTCCATTAAAAGTTAATTCATTTATTTAGAAAAGATATATTAAGAGCCTAATTTGTTTCAAAAGCTGGAAATATAGATCTGAACAAAACAAAGTCCCTGTGCTTATATGGCTTAAAAGAGAGTAGGAGATATACTTAAATAACTCTTAAAATTCAATGGCATGAAAACAAATAACCAAAGTTAAAAATGGCCAAGATATGTAAACAAACATTTCATCAAAGAATATATGCAAATACACATATAAAGAGATACTCAATATCACTAACCATTGCTGCTGCTGTTGCTGCTAAGTCACTTCAGTCGTATCCGACTCTGTGTGACCCCATAGACGGAAGCCCACCAAAACTAACCATTAGGGAAATACAAATCAAAACTCTAATGAGATTTCACTACACACCTTTTTGAATCTCTAAAATTAGAAAGCCTGACAATATCAAGTGTTGGTTAGGATGTGAAGCAACTAGAACACCACTAGCGAGACTGTAAAATAACACAATTATTTTGGAAAACAGCCTAGCAGTTTCTTCAAAAGCTATATGTATCCCTACTATTTGATCCAGCCATTCCACTCCGAGAGAAAGGAAATCATCAGGTCTGACAACTGATGCATGTAAAATGTGTACATAAATGTTCACAGCAGCTTTATTTGTAATAGCCAAACAATCCAAATGCAAGGGTAAGCAAATTTTGGCATTTGTACAGCCATATAATTGTGGTGCATATAGCCATACAATAGTATACAGCAGTATTACTGAATAATATTCACTGATAAAAAGTAATGAACTATTGATACATGCAACAACAAATTCTGGGGATTATGTTTATGTCCATTGTCTTAATGGTGATATTTGTTAAGTGTTACACTTACGTCAAAACTTATACAACTGTACACTCTAAATATGTGCAGTTTATTGTATGTCAAGTCTACTTGATTAAAAAAATGGCTCAGACACCTGCCTTCCCCACAAACTTGCATTTTTCAAACTTCCCGTTTATGCTTCTTTTCCCAGATGAGGGCATCCTCTCATCTAAATTTGAATAAAATTGTTGATGGGGGCAAGGAACACATACAGATTAGGTCCTGAAGCTTTCTGTCCACTAGAAAAAAGAGTTTTGATATGCTTTAAAAAAAAAAAAACAAAAATAAAAACATTAAAAAGGAAGAAAATCATGCTGATTTATTACTCATGTTACAGCGAGCGATCTGGCAGGAAACAAAACCAGTAGTTAATCTGCCAGGCAGAAAAAATGCAATCCCTTTGTTGGTTGTTATGAAGCAGTTGGCTGTTTTATGGTGGGAGTCTATCAAATTCAATACATTTTACATGATTACAAATTCCTTAAAATATGAAGATGCTCTAAAGGCGTAACAATGAGGGAATGTGGTACTTTGCAAGAACAATTTCTGTTATTCTCTATAAATTCTACTGTTTTATTTTTAATAGTAACAAGACACCAAATGCCATTAGTGTTATTTTAATATAAACGTATACATGTGTTTTAATGTGCATGTGGAAAGATAAGAATTGCCTTGCCTTCTTTCAGAATTGTAAGTCAGGCACATAAAATAACATGAAGACAATCTGATGGGTAAAATGTATCTATAAATATCTAGGATCATTTACTATAAATTACCCATTATCCTGCCCCCACCCTACCCTTCAAGACAGTAAATGCCCTTAACTGAAGATTCAGGATAAGAACAGCTTGCCCCATTCTTTATCTTTTCTGCATAAACTCTGTTAACAGCAACCCTAAATGGAGCAGCTATTATCAGGGTAATATAAGATGACACCTGAGAGGCACCACAGTGTTTCAACTACTGGGAAGTTGCCTTGCCTGGAACTGGCTCACTTGTTCATTTTTTGGTTGGGCCTATAAGGTGACCATGGAAAAGGCAATGGCAACCCACTCCAGTACTCTTGCCTGGAAAATCCCAGGGACGGCAGAGCCTTATAGGCTGCCGTCTATGGGGTCGCACAGAATCGGACACGACTGATGCGACGCAGCAGCAGTAGCAGCAGCACAAGGTGACCAGGGAGAGCATGGTGACCCACTCCAGTATTTTGCCTGAAGAATCCCACGGACAGAGGAGCCTGGAGGGCTACAGTGCATGGGGGTCGCAAGGAGTCAGACACAACTGAGTGATTAAGCACAGCACAGCACATAAAGGGACCATTTACAAGACTCCCTTGGGCTTTCCTCATAGCTCAGTTGGTAACCAATCTGCCTGCAATGAAGGTGACCCCAGTTCAATTCCTGGGTTGGGAAGATCCGCTGGAAATAGGATAGGCTACCCACTCCAGTATTTTTGGGCTTCCCTTGTGGTTCAGCTGGTAAAGAATCCACCTGCAATGCAGGAGACCAGGGTTCTATCCCTGGGTTGGGAAGATCCCCTGGAGAAGGGAAAGGGTACCCACTCCAGTATTCTTAAGTCCATGGGGTTGCAAAGAGTCAGACATGACTGAGAGATTTTCACTTTCACTACTAGCTATGGGGCTTCCCAGGTGGCACTAGTGGTAAAGAACTCACCTCCCAGTGCAGGAGACCTAGGAGACTGCGGGTTTGATCCCTGGATGGGGAAGATCCCCTGGAGGAGGGCATGGCAACCCACTTCAGTATTCTTGCCTGGAGAATCCCCATGGACAGAGGAGTCTAGGGAGCTGCAGTCCATGGGGTCACAAAGAGTCGGACACAACTGAAGTGACTTGGCATGCTATTAGCTACGATCATGGACAGAGGAGTCCAGCAGGCTGCTGTCCATGGGGTTGCAAAGAGTTGGATATGGCTGAGCAATTAACACTTTCACCCACCAACAGTTCCTCTGCCCTCCAAGCACCCCTGAGTGCTGACATCCTTGTGGTCTGACCCCCAGCCTCCAGCCTCTCCTTGGACCATTTATCACGACTGGGCATTCTCCCTGCCTCAGTCTTCTGGTCCCCACCCCACCTCTGCCACTCCAAGCACTTCATCCTCTCTGGATTTTTCTTTTTTTTTTAATTGATAATTAAAGATAACTAGAAGATAATTATAATATTGTGTTGGTTTCTGCTATATATCAACATGAATCTGCCACAAGTATTATACACAGGTCCCCTCCCTCTCCAACCTCCCTCCCACCTCTCACCCCACCCCACCCCGTTGGGTTGTCACAGCAGTAGGTTGAGCTCCCTGAGTCACACCACAGATTCTCACTGGCTGGCTGTTTCACACACGGCAATGAGTATGTTTCCACGCGACTCTCTCAAATCGTCCCACCGTCTCCCTTCCGCACTGTGCCCACAGGTCTGTTCTCATTCTCTGTGTTACACACTGACCATAGCATTGATCGGAGTTTTCTCCTGTTTAATGTAACTTCGTTTTCCTCCAGCTCAGAACTTACCCTCCAAATCTTCCTAGCGCAGCCGCGTCCTCTCCGACCTCAGGACAGTCCTGCTCTCCTGCTTGCTGTCTTGTTCCTCATCGCTGCTTCCAGTCACCACTTTCCCATTTCTCCGGAGCGGTGGTTCATGGAAGCTCATGTTGTCTATGGCACCCCTCTCTCCCCTTCCTCTGCCTTATCCACCAACTTCAGGTCTATTACAGGGAAGGTCAGGTTCGTCTCACGCGGGTCACACACACTTTGACACTGCCCTGCTCACAGCCTCGGAAACACCCTTGGCTAATCACAGTTGACTGTTCACTGTCACACCGCTTTCTTGTCATCACCCTCTGATGCCAAACCTCAGCACAGACTCAATGTTGATAATAGGATCTCCATCACAAAAATGAGGATAGCGAGCTTTCTGAACTGAAACGGTGGCATCGTTAGTAACTTTGAAGATTTGGTTTATAAGCTAAAGTCAGAACACTCAGGAAAAGAGCCACTCTCTTTAAGAAGAAAAAAAAATCCTCTTGACTTAGCAAAGCAAGCCCATCTATATGCTGATTTTAATTTTTGTCAGGCCCTTCGCCGTCACATTCCAGCCCCATCTTCTTTCATTTCCTACTTCCCTGCCATCTTCCTCAATCCTGCATCCCTTTCTACCCTCTCAATCCCAGCTCCCTAGCTACCCGCAGTCACTCTTGGCTCCCTAGACACACTGTCCCTTTCCACATGGTCATCCCTCTACGGGAAGACTATATTCCTCCTGGAAATTTCTATCTCTTCTTTGGTCTAGTTTAAATGTTACTTTCTCTTTAAATCCCTTTCTCAGCTCTTTTAGGATTATTCATCCCTATGCCTTTGACGTGTCAAATACTTTATAGGATCTAAAAGTTCATCAATAAAGTGAAGAAACTAAAATACCTGCCCTCTTAGATCCCACTTTTTAGTGGGATGGAACTGATAGTAAACAAGGGGGTAGATTAAAAACACACAGTATATTATTTACTAATGACATACTTTGTTAAAGCATGCTACAAGCCAGGATCGAAGACTAAGGGATGCTGAGACTCATGAGGGAAACTGCAATACAGTAAGTCCTCTACATACAAACAAATCCCATTCCAGGAACACATTCATAAGTCCAATTTGTTCATGAGTCCAAAAAAGTTAGCCAAGGTACCCGACTATCCCAATCAGCTTCACTGTAGCTCCATCACCACTGCTTTTATGCTTGTTTCTGGATATCCTGGGCTTAAAACAAAGATACTATGTCACCATACTCTATATGGTATTATAAAGGACATGAAAGCACAACCACTTGTAGAGGATGCACACATGTGATTATGTACGCCAGACATGTGAACTAACTTATGTGATTGGATGTGCAAACATGCGTTCACATCTTTGAAAGTCTGAGACTTGAAGGTTTGTATGTAAGGGACTTGCTGTATTAATACTAAGTGATCCAAGGAGGTTGCACTGAGCTGCATTGAGCAAGCAATGCAGGAGCTGAGGAAGTGAGCCTGCAGTTGAAGAATGACAAGATCAGCATTCATTGCTAATATCTTTGTGTCCAAAGTTGGACTGTGAATTCTATGAAGGCAGAGACTGTTTTGTATGGATATTTGGGCCTCCAGCTTCCAGAATATTCCTGGTTA
Organism: Moschus berezovskii; assembly: GCF_049115385.1. Classification (NCBI taxonomy): domain Eukaryota; kingdom Metazoa; phylum Chordata; class Mammalia; order Artiodactyla; family Moschidae; genus Moschus; species Moschus berezovskii. The sequence continues at coordinate 92,185,253 of NC_142469.1, read as the reverse complement.
ACTTGTAGGGGGTTCAAGAAATGATATTTGAGTTAATACCCATGGCATGCTCTGCTTATCTCTGTCTGGATAAATTTCACATTTCCAGGTGACTTTTCTCAGAGATAACACTACAAACAGGCAACTGAGTGCACAGCAACAAACTTCAATTACCATAAAAGCGACCCACTGCATGCTTTCAGCACTCCCTGTAACATAAACAGTTAAAAGATAACTGTCCTTGGCATTGACACACTGAACCTAAAAGCTATATTCTTGGCCTTCTCCAACATATTTACAAGTGTCTAATAAAATGCAAAGCAAGTTTATTTCTTTTGCATGGCATTTTATTAATGTAAATGACCAAAAGTTTCATGCAATGCATTATCCTTGAACTACAGTGATCCACTGCATTAATGGAAAATCACTGTCAGTGAATTTTAAATGGATTCTGGGAGGGTATTACAGTTTTCTCCTTGTATAAAAATATCCTAAAATCTATATTTAAATGATATTATTGAACCAATAAGTGGTTACAGTACTGTTTCAAAGGCAGAGAATTTAAATGGGTGACTTTAAAGATATATAACATGTGTTAAGTCTCAGCCCTTCCTCGGTAGCTCAGATGGGAAAGTGTCTGCCTGCAAAGTGTTTGATCGCTGGGTGGGGAAGATCCCTGAGTCAGGAAGATGCTCTGGAGAGGGAACTGGCAACCCACCCTAGTATTCTTGCCTGGAAAATCCCATGGATGGTGGAGCCTGGAGGGCTACAGCCAATGAGGTTACAAAGAGTTGGACACGACTGAGCGACTAATACTTTTCAGTTCAGTTCAGTTCAGTCGCTCAGTCGTGTACATCTCTTTGCGACCCCATAAATCATAGCACGCCAGGCCTCCCTGTCCATCACAAACTCCCGGAGTTCACTCAGACTCATGTCCACAGAGTCGGTGATGCCATCCAGCCATCTCATTCTCTGTCGTCCCCGTCTCCTCCCACTCCCAATCCTTCCCAGCATCAGACTCTTTTCCAGTGAGTCAACTCGTCGCATGAGGTGGCCAAAGTATTGCAGTTTCAGCTTCAGCATCAGTCCTTCCAATGAACACCCAGGATTGATCTCCTCTAGAATGGACTGGTTGGATCTCCTTGCAGTCCAAGGGATTCTCAAGAGTCTTCTCCAGCACCACAGTTCAAAAGCATCAATTCTTCGGTGATCAGCTTTCTTCACAGTCCAACTCTCACATCCATACATGACCACGGGAAAACCATAGCCTTGACTAGATGGACCTTTGTTGGCAAAGTAATGTCTCTGCTTTTTAATATGCTATCTAGGTTGGTCATAACTTTCCTTCCAAGGAGTAAGCGTCTTTTAATTTCCTGGCTACAATCAGCATCTACAGTGATTTTGGAGCCCCAAAAAATAAAGTCTGACACTGTTTCTACTGTTTCCCCATCTATTTCCCATGAAGTGATGGGACCAGATGCTTTCAAGTCTCAACCAAAATAAATCTGAAGTTAGAAACCAGCTGACAACTTTGACACATACAAAACCCTCACAGAATAAGTTAAAGTGACTCATAAAAAGGAACAAAGAAGGATTGCAACCTACTGAGATGACCTGAATGAAGAGTAAAACTCTCTCTAGCATATCTGTGTCAGCAGTGTTGGGGTGTACCCCAGTGTTTACTGCAGCATTATTTATAATAGCCAGGACATGGAATCAACCTAAATGTCCATCAACAGATGAATGGACAGAAAAGATGTGGTAGATGTGGTAGGCACACACACACACAATGGAATATCACTCAGACGTAAAAAAGGATGAAATTGGTTCATCTGTAGTGATGTGGATCGACCTAGAGTCTGTCATACAGTGTGAAGAAAGTCAGAAAGAGAAAAACAAATATCATATATTAACTCATATATATGGAATCCTATATTTGCAGAATGCAGAGATCAGACTTGTGGACACGGGGGAGGAGACAGTGGGACGGATTGAGAAAGCAGCACGGACATATATACACTATCTAATGTGTAAAATAGATAGCTGGTGGGAGGATGCTGTATAGCACAGGGAGCTCAGCTAGGTGCTCTGTGATGACTAGAGGGGTGGGGTGGCGTAGGGTGAGAGGGAGAGGATATGCATATATATATAAATAAATATATATATATAAATCTGATTCGCATTGTTGTACAGCCAAAACTAACACAACACTGTAAAGCAATTATACTCCAACTAAAAAAAAATAATAATGTCAAGGAAGCAGTCATGTTGTATAGTATGGATGTGTATTAGGTACCCACTTGGCAAGATATCTCGCTAGTTAAGCAGAGGGAACACATTTAGGTTGAGTGTCTCACATTTCAGAACCTGTGGTTATAATTTTAAAGGAAGCCCATGAACATAGGCTGGAATCATGCTTTTGTCATACATAAACAAGCATTTAGTCTCCTTGTTAGAATGATAAATTATCCATAAAACAAGAAAAAAAGAATGCTTGATGTATGATCCTCCTTTGTTCTCTTCATATAATTGTTTTTATATAAACATTATGATTTTTATGTCTTTGAGGGATTTTTGTCAAAGTTGTAGCCAATATATAAGTTATGCTTCAGTTCAGTTCAGTTCAGTCGCTCAGTCGTGTCCGACTCTGCGACCATGTCAGTTTTAGTTGGTTCTTAGTGGCTGGCCAGACCACAATGCTGAGAAGAATGTAGATCAAATCTATCAGCAGGTAAGACTGCTGTGATCAATTATTAATGTCTGCCTTAGACAAGGGTTAATATTGTCACATATGCTATTCTTGGCTTCAAGGATGATAATACATTGTGATGGAGGAGAAACTGTAACTTGAGACCTGAAAAGAAAGATGAAACAGTAAAAAGAGAGGAGGCAATTGTTTTGTCCAGCTGTCCCTACTCACTTGTAGATTCTCATTCTTTTGCTAAAACCTTGGGTTTATTTTCATTTGTTTGTTTTATTAAGGCAGGTAACTCCCTTACAGAGCACAAACTAGCTATCCCATGAGACATTAAAACATGAGAATGATACTGTACCTACTGGAGTTTGGTCAGAAAAGCAGGATCCACTGCAGGTAACTTTAAACAGGAAGAGATTTTATCCAGAGCTCTGCAGCAGAAGTCAATAATTGAAGGGAGTCTCTCATACAGGTGCAGAGCTCCGCAGCATCACCCCAAAACCCATTAGAAAAAGGTGAGGACTCAGATTTAGAAATTATCTGTCAGATCTTTAATGAGGAAAATCTGATGTTGGTGCGTGCTAGGTGTCCAGTGTCTGTGCTACTAATCTCAGCTTTCAGGTCCGTGTTGGGGAATATGAAAGGGAGGGTGGAAGCAGACGAATTTTTCAGCCTGAGAGTGAACTGTTGAGCCCAAGCCCACATTGACTCTGCATAGAGCTTCCCAGAGGCACACGCTGCTGTGACAGGCAGCCGAGGTCCCAGCAGTCACCCTCCACCCTCCACCGGCTCCGTCTCTATTACCTAAGAAAAGCCTCCACGGCCTTGCATTTCCTACCAAATTCTGTCCAAGGAGCTCTGGGAATGTGGAGGTCTTAGAAAACGACCACTTATCACAGCCACTGTCCCCTTTTTCTCTGCTACCCAAAAATGATATAAAAGAGTACCTCACGGTTTGTATTTACAGCACAACATTGTCACGAATGCACGAGTTGAACAAGTGTAATTAAAGGCAAATTTCAACTTACTGCTAGCCTTTCCTAATAATTATAGAACTTAAAATGGCCTTGTACACTATAATTATTTTTTTCATTGCTCAGACACTTGAAGACCCCACTATGCTTTTTATTTCTAGCAAAATAGGACCTCCGCTTTATTTTAAAATTCTCCCCTCACTTCCCATCTCTCATTTATGTTGCTGTTCCTAGGTTTGGGTGAGTTTCATTGCAATACCATCAACGAGATGGGGTTAAATTTTCTATTTTTTTTTTTCCTTTTATTCCGTTTTTCGTGTAGGCTTCTAAATCATTAGTTAATTCAAAGTAGTTCCATAAGAGTTAGGGACAAGATACGAATAACCAATATTATGGTTATTATTTAACATTATACTAAGAGTTTTAGCCAATAAGATAATACCAAAAAAAAAAAAAAAGAGCAAGAAAGAAACACTAATGTAATGACATCATTGTAGGAAGAAAAGAAAATGTATTATCTTTAAAAAATCCAAAACAAAAATCAAACATGGCATGCTGTTTGGTCCAGCAATAAAGACGGTAAATAGTTCCAATAATGTAAATAGTGGCCACTAGTCTTTTTTCTTTTTTTTAATGTGATATATATATATTGTGCTGTGCTGTGTTCACTCACTCGTGTCCGACTCTTTGCAACCCCATGGACTATAACCCGCCAGGCTCTTCTGTCCATGGGGATTCTCCAGGCAAGAATACTGGAGTGGGTTGTGATATATATTATTTGAAAGGAAATAGAACAAATAATCTCACAATTTGTATGGAAATACAAAAAACCTCGAATAGCCAAAGCAATCTTGAGGAAGAAGAATGGAACTGGGGGAATTAACCTGCCGGACTTCAGGCTTTATTACAAAGCCACAGTCATCAAGACAGTATGGTACTGGCATAAAGACAGAAATATAGATCAATGGAACAAAATAGAAAGCCCAGAGATGAACCCACGCTCCTATGGACACCTTATCTTCGACAAAGGAGGCAAGAATATAAAATGGAGAAAAGACAGTCTCTTTAACAAGTGGTGCTGGGAAAACTGGTCAGCCACTTGTAAAAGAATGAAACTAGAACACTTCCTAATACCATACACCAAAATAAACTCAAAATGGACTAAAGATCTAAATGTAAGACCAGAAACTATAAAACTCCTAGAGGAGAACATAGGCAAAACACTCTCCGACATAAATCACAGCAGGATCCTCCAAGACCCACCTCCCACAATATTGGAAATAAAAGCAAAAATAAACAAATGGGACCTAATTAAAATCAAAAGCTTCTGCACAGCAAAGGAAACTCTAAGCAAGGTGAAAAGACAGCCTTCAGAATGGGAGAAAATAATAGCAAATGAAGCAACTGATAAAGGATTAATCTCCAAAATATACAAGCAGCTCCTGCAGCTCAATTCCAGAAAACTAAGTGACCCAATCAAAAAATGGGCCAAAGAACTAAGCAGACATTTCTCCAAAGAAGACATAAAGATGGCTAACAAACACATGAAAAAATGCTCAACATCCCTCATAATCAGAGAAATGCAAATCGAAACCACAATGAGATACCATTTCACACCAGTCAGAATGGCTGCTATCCAAAAGTCTACATGCAATAAATGCTGGAGAGGGTGTGGAGAGAAGGGAACCCTCTTACACTGTTGGTGGGAATGCAAACTAGTACAGCCACTATGGAGAACAGTGTGGAGATTCCTCAAAAAACTGGAAATAGAACTGCCATATGATCCAGCAATTGCACTTCTGGGCATACACTTCGAGGAAACCAGAATTGAAAGAGACACATGTACTCCAAATTTCATTGCAGCACTGTTTATAATAGCCAGGACATGGAAGCAACCTAGATGTCCATCTGCAGATGAATGGATAAGAAAGCTTTGGTACATATACACAATGGAGTATTTTTCAGCCATCAAAAAGAATGCATTTGAATCAGTTTTAATGAGGTGGATGAAATTGGAGCCAATTATACAGAGTGAAGTAAGCCAGAAAGAAGAACATCAATACTGCATATTAACTCATATATATGGAATTTAGAAAGATGGTAACCTGAACCCTGTATAAGAGACTGCAAAAGAGACATAGGTATATAGAACAGTCTTTGGGACTCTGTGGGAGAGGGTGAAGGTGGGATGATTGGGGAGAATGGAATTGTAGCATGTATATTATCATAAGTAACCAGTCCAGGTTCGACGCATAAATTTTCCTCTGTTCATTTCTTTGCATTTGTGCTTTTTCAATAAAAATACTTTTAACTGAAAAAAAAAAAAAGAAAGGAAATGAAGGAGCAAAGGAGACGAGTTAAAAGAAAGTGAATCTTTCACCTAGAAAAATATATAGAAGTTGATACATCAAGAAAGTGCCAGAAAAAATACCATCAAAAATTGCTTAACTACTTAAGTAGTAGCTTCTGGGGAGGTCAGATGAGGGTAGAAAGGGTTGTGCTAAGGACATTGATTTTTTTCATTACAAGCTTTTTTAATGTTATTGGCCACCGATTTGATGGAAAAGCATTTTCTCCTTTTTATGTTATGGATTTAAACTGCAAATTTTACTATAAGACGTACTATTTTGTAATTAAAAAATAAGAATTTCTTAATCTAAGAAAATCCACTAAACACCTGCTAAACTAATGAAATTGTCCACTAAACACCTGCTAAAACTAATTAAAGTGTCTACAATAAGATGAACAAAACCCAACAACTTTCTTATTTATCTTTAATAATCATTATAATATATAATGTGAAATATCCCATTCACAATGTTGACAAAAAGCATAAAATATTAGCAATAAGACAAATAGCAAATACACATGAGCTGCACCCATACATTTTATAGGAAGCTACAAATGAAAAAAAAAGTAAGGACAGAGGTTAACCATGTTCCTGGTTGGAAAACTCAATACTGTAAACCCATAATCTCTCCTAAAATTAATTTATAGATTCAGTGCGGACGGCAACAAAATCCCCAACTGAATTTTTTATGGAACTTGTCCAGTTGACTCTCAAATTTATCTGTAAAAGTAAATGTGCAAAATTAGCTAAAACAATTTTGAAAAAGGAAATGAAAAGGGATTTGATCTACTAGATTATAAAATATATTATAAACTTCTAGTACTTTAAAAAATGTGGTATTAGAAATGAAATAAACAAGAAGATAAACGGAAGTAGAAGATAAACAATTCACAAATAACCTGAAGGACACATAGAACGATGCTAAATTTCTCGGATAATAAGAGAAATGACAATTAAGTGCTGAGCTACCTGTTCCCCAATTCCTTGAAAATATTAAGAAAAAAATTAATAATACCCAATTTTAGAAGAAGTTACAGGGAGAAAATGTGTTCTCATGTGCTATTTGTGTCAGCAACTTGTTTCACCCATTCTGGGGCCAATTTGCCAGACAATCTATATGTTAATGTGCTTTACTCTTGACCCAGAAATTCTAATTCTAGAACTCTGTCCTAGAAATATATTCCCCCATGTGCAAATGAGACACATGTACACTAATACTTACTGTCAAAAAAATTCTGTATATTACCTAAGTAGCAGTCAATTATGGAGAAGATTATAAACTACATAGTCATAAAAATATATGATAGAGGGACTTCCCTGGTCCAGTGGTTAAGACTCCCAGATTCTGCTGCAAGGGGCACAGGCACAATCCCTGGTCAGGGAACTAAGATCCTGCATGTCTCAAGGGGTAGCCAGAAAAAACAAAAATAACAAAAATGTATGGTATAAGCCTTATGTATTGACAGGGACAGATCTCCCAATGTATATCTTATATTGAAAGGGAAAAAAAGCTGCTGAACACAATATAGAGTATAAGGGTTTTGCAATCTTAAACTTATAAAAAATGTTTTTTATTTATGAATTATTTACTTATTTTGGCTACAGTGCATCTTCATTGCTTTGCCTGGGCTTTCTCTAGTTTCAGCAAGTGGGGGCTACTCTTTGTTGCAGTGTGTGGGTTTTTCATGGGGGTGGCTGCTCTTGTTGCAGAGCACAGTCTCTGGATGCACGGGCTTTTGCAGTTGTGAGACACAGGCTAAGTTGTTCCGTGGCATGTGGAATCTTCCTGGACCAGGGATCGAACCCAGGTCCCCTGCACTGGCAGGCGGATTCTTATCCACTGCGCCACCACGCAAGTCCAAGCTGTTTGTAGTCTATATGGACATATGTACATAGGAAAAAGTTTCCAAGAATGCACAACAAACGTTTAACAGAAGTTTCTTCTGAAAATAAGTGTGAGACAGGGATAGGATAGAGGCAGAAATTCACATCATACTTCATACATTCTCATATAAATTTGCTATTTTTGCTTAGGGTAGAAATGTTTGCCTCTGTTTGAAACTAAACATTTTTTTTTTCATAATGTACCATTTAAAATATTATAAACCAGTCTACCAAAAATGAAAAGCTTATGGCAAGTATATTTTTATCATTTCATGTTTAAGTTGAAATTTTAAATTTACCACTCAGGTTTTGTGTAAGAAAGAAAAATTATAAGAAGAACAAAGCCTAAAATTAAATGTTTCATTTTCAGTTTTATCATTACCTCTTTTTACTATGATATTTAAAGTCTTTTTGTGGAAAAGGAGAAGGGGAAGAGGGAAAATAGGGGGAAATAAGAAGAACTTGAGTAATTCCAGAAGAGGTGGGAAAAGCTCAACTGTACTCTAGTGATATTGTTGTTTGTCATCTCTCTCCAAAACAGACTGTAGAAAACAGGTTTGAAAGTAACCCTTGATTATCATAACAAAAGCAGACAGCAAAGTACCTACAGACTTCCTTGTGGGCACTTGCACACAAGGTGTAGATAAGACCAAACTGCCTACTCTCAGCTTTTTCTTATTCTCTTTGGATGTTATCATAAAGATGTTCCAGACCAGGTTTTGCCACTAAGTCTTCCTTATCATTATGTGCCAATGCCTTTTTGTAAAACTGCAAATCGCCATGCAAATTGTTAGATGTGATTATTATCAATTCCTGCAAATTACTTTTTAATGCCTCTCTTCCTTTCTCTAATCAACACCTCACCATAAAAATAAATAAATGTTGGGAATTCAAATTAAACAATGACAATAAACCTTTACTTGGTGCTCAATACATGCAAAACTCTGAACAATAAAGTGTGAGAAAACAAACGAGGAATTAGACACAGGCCTTATGCTATCAGGTAACAGAGAGGACAAGTATGTCCACAGCACTTCAATAAAGACTTTAAAAAAAACTGAAGAATAGTAGATTTACGTGTTGTGATAGCTTCAGGTGTACAGCAAAGTGACTCATTTATTCATACATATATATTTATATACATACCTATATATAAATATACATGTATGTATACATATGTTTGTATACATACATAGGGCTTCCCCAGTGGCTCAATGGTAAAGAATCTGCTTGAAGTGAGGGAGACTCGGGTTTGGTCCCTGGGTCAGGAAGATCCCCTGGAGAAGGAATGGCAACCCACTCCAGTATTCTTGCCTGGGAAATCCCACAGACAAAGGAGCCTGGCGGGATACAGTCCATTGGCAGCAAAAGAGTCGGACATGACCCAGCAACTAACAACAACAAAGATATATACATATATACACACACAAACACACACACACATTCCCCTGGGAAATGTTGAAGGCATTGTTGAAGGCTGGGAAAGATTGAAGGCAAAAGGAGAAGAGGGCAGCAGAGGATGACATGGTTAGATAACATCACTAACTCAATGGACACGAACTTGAGCAAACTCTGGAAGACAGTGGAGTACAGAGAAGCCTGGCGGGCTGCAGTCCATGGAGTCACAGAGTTGGACACGACTTAGTGACTAAACAACAACAATTATATGCATATATATGTATAATTTTTTTCAGATTCTTTTCATTATAGGTTATTATAAGATGTTGAATATAATTCTCTGTCCTAAACAGTAAGCCCTTGTTATTTCTCTAGTTTAGCAGTGTGTGCCTGTTAATCCGAAACTCCTAATTTATCCCTCCCCTGCTCTTTCCCTTCTGATAACCATAAATTTGTTTTCTATGTCTGTGAGTCTATTTCTGTTTTGTCAATAAGTTCATTTGTATCATTTTTTTTAATTCCACATATAAGTGATATCATGTGATATTTGTCTTTCCCTGATTTACTGCATTTAGTATCATAATCTCTAGGTCCATCCATGTTGCTGCAAATGGCATTACTTCTTTTTTTATGGATGAGCACTATTCCACCGTGTGTGTGTGTGTATAAACATCTACACACACACACACACATATATAATATATATATATATATATATATATATACACACACACACACTGCATCTTCTTTATCCGTTTATCTTCTGATGGACACTGGGTTGCTTCCATGTCTTGGCTATTGTGAGCTGTGCTGCTATGAACACTAAGGTACATGTATCTTCTAGAATTAGAGTTTTCATCTTTTCCAAATATATGCACAGGAGTAGGGCTGTTAGATCATTTGGTAACTCTAATTTTAGTTTTTTTAAGGAAATTCCGTACTATTCTTCACAGTGTTTATACCAATTTTCATTCCCGCAAACAGTGTAAGAAGGTTCCCTTTCCTCTACACCCTCTCTAGCATTTATTTGAAGATTTTTTTAAAAGGCTATAATATCCATATTGCTCACAATGAAGAGGGTGACAGCCAACCAGATTAGCTCTACAAGGCTTCATGTGGGAAATGACATGTCATCTGAACCCAGAAAAAAATGGGAGAGAAGGATATTCCAGGAAAGATCCATATGACCAAAGTCTTAAGGGTGGAAAAGTGAAAGCATTAGTCAGTCATGTCTTACTCTTTGCCAACCCCTGGTCACACCTCTTCCAGGTCCCCTGGAGAAGGGAATGGTGACCCACTCCAGTATTCTTGCTTGTAGAATCTCGTGTACAGAGGAGCCTGGTGGAGTCCATGGAGTTGCAGCGTCAGACACGACTGAGAGACTAAGGATAGGAATTGCCCTTAATTCGGTGGTGAAACTTGATGGATTGGGGAAGGGCAAAGGAAGAGGGAGATAGATATAAATGGGAATCAATCTGAAAAAAAAAATTGGGCATACATTTCAGCAGCATTCTAGTAAATGTCTCTAGGCTTATTTGAGGATCTTATGAGGGTTTGTCCGGCTTGGGATTTGTAATGAGGACTTCCCCATATTTCACTATATTTACTAAATTTACTAAATTGGGCAATCCAAATCAAATAAGGGAGACTTGCTAGTCCTAAATCACTTTGTTTGTAATCCGATCCCAAAAAGAAAGGCTATTACCATTGCAGACACAGACGGAGAGTGCAAGTTTTGGGGGCCACCGTGAGAGACTTCATTTCAGTCCTCTCAGCTTGGCAAAGCGGCCTGGCACCCAAGAGGAGGGGGAGCCAGCTCCCTGACACAGAGATGAGGAGGAAGGGCCCAGAGCTTGTGAGAGCCAACAGGAAGCAGAACTGGGAATGCACCCTGTTCTCAGGGACAGAATACAGATGGAGTCTGGAGGGGACTCACTAGAAAACATTTTTTAAAAGCCTTTTTCTCTCAAAATACACATACGCATCCCAGTGAGCTGGTACAAACACATCCTATGCAAGCAGAGACATTACTTTGCCAACAAAGGTCCATCTAGTCAAGGCTATGGTTTTTCCCGTGGTCATGTATGGATGTGAGAGTTGGACTGTGAAGAAAGCCGAGCGCCGAAGAATTGATGCTTTTGAACTGTGGTGCTGCAGAAGACTCTTGAGAGCCCCTTGGACTGCAAGGAGATCCAACCAATCCATTCTAAAGGAGATCAGTCCTGGGTGTTCATTGGAAGGACTGATGCTAAAGCTGAGACTCCAATACTTTGGCCACCTCATGCGACAAGTTGACTCACTGGAAAAGACTCTGATGCTGGGAGGGATTGGGGGCGGGAGGAAAAGGGGACGACAGAGAATGAGATGGCTGGATGGCATCACCGACTCGATGGACGTGAGTTTGAGTGAACTCCGGGAGTTGGTGATGGACAGGGAGGCCTGGCGTGCTGTGATTCATGGGGTCGCAGAGTCAGACACGACTGAGCGACTGAACTGAACTGAACAGGACTGAAGGCAAATTTATTGAGTTATTTTGTACTGAAAGCAAAAATTAAAAAGCATATTCAGAGAGAGAGAGAGCAGTAAGATATATCTTAAATGGGGAGAAATGACCATCTTTCTTTGCTTACATCAGCAGCCTAAGAGGACAAAAACAACACAGAAGGTTAAAAACACTAATACTGCCGCAGGAGCAAAAAGAGATGTAACAACTATCTCACTAGATTCTGGAAAGAAGACATTCACACCAGAGACGTCTTCATTGAAAGATGGTATCACATCAAGGATTATCTTGGCAAAAATTATGTCAGTTGACATTTCAGGGACACCAGCTGTGGAAATGGTTTTTATGGCTGGTTGAAAGGGCAGATTCCAAAAGCAGTGGGAAGTCACCCTCTAATTATATCAGGCTTGAATCCTGACCATGGAGTTGATTGGTGAAAGGTACACAGTAGGAATTCTGCAAGTGCTGTTGGCAGCCTGGTCATCACTGATCTGACATCCATTCTTTCTAAAACAAGGTTCTTTTTTTCTGTCTTTTGATTACAAAAACACTTCCTTGTCAATGGTAAATTTTTATAAGGTACCCCAAAATTCAAACAAGGAAATAAAATTTACCATCATCATACCATGCCAATATAACAACTTTTAATGTTTCTCTCCTTTTTTCCTATGTTATTTCAATACTTTTAAAACATTAATTTATATAATACATCATAGGGTTCATTTGACTGATGGATATAAAATAGAAAGAGACCTAGCCATGCAAAATTAAAAAGAAAACATCCTGGCAGAATTGTAGAAACTACATTAAACTCTGTAGTTCAGTTGCTTAAACTTTATCTCCAAGTGCAATAAAGGCAATACAGTAGAAAATACAATAAAAACATTCTTTTAGAGGAAGATATTCATTACCAGAACCATGTTCCCTGGTAACAGTGCAAATGCCCATTCTAGTTAAACAAGGTTGAGTGATTCCCACTTGCTTCTCTCCAATCTTGGGACACAATAAAGAAATTGCTACATAAGTAAATTTTATAAAGGTTAACAGTAGACCAAACTCAGAGTACAAAGAGGAAAGAAACAATATTATACAAAGCAGTGATGAATACCAACATAATTTAATTCCACCAGCAGATGCTTGCTTGGTGCTATTTGTTTTTCTTTTTGTAGGATTTAGGAACTGCATTCTGATTGCAAAAAAAAACACACAAAAATCCAAAACCTAGATGCTACATGCTTCTGAATTTGATGCACAATATATATTCAATTTTCAATTAATTCTGCAAATATCAGGTTCTGTCATGAGAGATTAGAACAAAATGCCATTTAAATTTACATCTGGTGTGAAATGTTTCTGGAATTGTGTTTTTGTTTATTTTTAATTTATAGAGATCCTATTTGTTGAATATTAGCATCTATTTTTCACTTAAAAAAAGAATCCTTCAATAAATACAACTGGCAAATTTGGAGGTATAATATATTAATATTTTTCTATGAAAAGATAAAAAACAAGCACATCTTTGGGCATGAGTGAGAAACTCATCTGATGGAAGAAATCTTTTTGCAAAGTACCTGGACCTCAAAAGTATCAGGACAAGTATGACCCACTCAGAAGATGGTTTATAGTATATTTATCTCTGCTGGTCTCCTGGAGCTATAATGATTACTGTCAGCAGGGATGCCCTTTTCTATGACAGAGCTGACACTGCTGAGTACAAATTAAAGGAAAATCAGATTTCTTAGTCTCCGAAAGAGTGGTGGGAATGGGGGAGGGGCAGAATCTTTCCTTCCAGATCTCTTTTCTCACTATTTCAAGTTTGTCAAGGAAACTCAGCACCAGAACATTTAAACAGAAATGATGCACACTCAATCAGAAAGTTTTAATTGTTGTGTGAAGTAGAGAGAGACAACCACTGCTGAGAAATCACTCATGTTTCCTCAGATTTGCCTAACCATTACCCAAACAAAAAGATGAATTCCGGTCCTTCTCAGCTTTGACCTCACAGCTCAATCTGTTACAGCTAAAATATGTTCCGTTACAAACTTTCCGAAAGACAAAGTGTACAAAGTTCTTTGAAGAAAAAAAAAAAAGAATTCCATGTTATAAACTTAGACAAATATATGATTGAAAAAATTATAGAATTTTTTATCATTGGAGATTTTTGTATTAAGGCTTTCACTGTAGTAGAAACAAGGAAAAGCTTTCAAATTGCTGATGAAAAGCTTAACATAAATGCAATATTATCATGAATTCTCATATTCATATTTTCCTCTAGCTTCATGGTAATTCTCACTAAAAATGAAAGTCAACCCGTATTCAGCCTAGATCCTTAATTGCACAGGGGAATGCTAATGTGGTAAGGACACATTATCAGATGTTGCTTTTACAAAATATCTTACAAGACAGTTACTGGTATACTGTGAAATATTAATAATTAACAATAAATCACACTTGTCAAAATAAATACATCTGTCTATTATAATATCCTTGTTTCTTTACTCGTGCTTGTTTTCCAAAATGGCAGGTGTCAAAGTGGATCTTTTGTTGTAGTACATGTATCCAATTAAGCACATGGTTTAGGAAAGACCTGACACATTGAAATGATGAAGTGCATGCAAAAGAGTGATGTAGCTTACGGGTAGAATTCTCTGCAATTGTTGTTCTAGGACAATGAAAAACAATAGAATGATTCCCAAACTGGAATATTCCATTGGTGATATTTAACCCAAGCCTCTGCACCCTGGAAATATTCTCATCCACAGTGGGGAGCCTGGAGTGAAGGGTCCTGATATACTAATGCACATCCATCAACAAGGTGAAGGCGGTCAAAACTTTAGGAAAGACTCACCTGTTACACAATTTATTGCACAATTCAGAGACCAGGTTCCTTGGTTTCATATTTAACTTTTAAGTCCGTAACTAATTCAAATAGTGTTCTTACACATCAAAATGGAAACTGGTCATGCCTCTCGGTATCTAAGATCCTGTATCCTCATTCATTTCCATTTTCAAAAAGAGCCAGAGAGCAAATTTACTACTAGTTTAGAATGAGACCCTTAATTACCAAGTGGATTGCAGTGTCCCAAAGGCTTTCCTGGAGCATCCATCTCTGAGAGGAGGTAGTTATAATCTCATTTGTTTTCTGTGTCCCAAGTTTGATACATTACAAGTGAGATGAACTTGAGCTGTTTAATTGAGAAAGGTGAATGAGTCCATAAAATACTGTACTTCTTTCATCTTTCAGTTAATTCAGGTCATTGCATCACAGAAACACTGCTCAGTAAGTGTGTAGCCAAGAAGCCTGACTCGTCCCCTCAGGCCTGTTCTCCCTTTCAGAGTATTATATGTCTCATCTGTATTTTGCTGCTATGTCTTCTTATTCTTGAGAGGATGTGAGACATAAAGAAGGAAAGGAAAGGAATAAAAGAAGAAAATCAATCTACAAAAAATGGGAGGAAACGGGGAAACAATGAACTTAAACTGTTGACAAGCTATCTTAAAAAAAAAATAGAGCAAGATCCTTCTAATGAATGAGGATTTCCTTGCTAATCTTCACTCTGTTCCTCCCAGCAACTCAGTTTCCTACACAATGAATTTTAAGAGTGATTAATAATTTGATGACTAACAATGTCTTCCAAGATCATTCAGTCCTCCCACACTTCTCAGATGTGTATGAGAATGTTTAGAGAAACCCTTGATTTAAACATTTTAAAAGATACTTTTCCATTACAGTATGATGTCAAATTTTAATCTGCTATGATACCAAGCATGCTTTACTTCCTTCTTATAAGTAAAAGACATTTTCATCTTGGGTTTTATATTTTTAATGTATATTATCCAGTAAAAAGTTTGAAGGTGACGTCTCAAATGGAATTACCTTTCAATGTAATGTGTGTGCTGTGTGCTCAGTTATGTCCAGTTCTTTGGGACCCCATGAACTGAAGCCCACCAGGCTCCTCTGTCCATAGAGTTTTCCAGGCAAGAATACTGGAGTGGGTTGCCATTTCCTACCCCAGGGGATCTTCCTGATCCAAGGATCAAACCCGCATCTCTTGCGTTTCCTACATCGGCAGGAAGATTCTTTACCTCCGCACCACTTGTGAAGCCCAATTTTAAGGATAATACTTATCTGGAATCTTAAGATTCGGCTTTTTTTTTTTTTATGGTTGTTCTTTTCCCATCTGAGGGCAAGGGGGAAAGATTAGTAATTTTGCTCATAAAGGGAATATATATATATACACACATGTATAACTGCCAAATTGCCATCCAGAACTTTAGCACTGGCCAGTTTGGAGATTTATATCCTCCTGGTGCTATATATTAGGAACACGTCTGTGCTTGACCTCATCGAGTAGACTGGCAGAGAAGAGAGATGATCTAATGAAACTTGGAAGATCAGTCTTAAAACCCTCTCTCAGAGAAACCTTCACCTGACTTCCCAATGCCTAGCAGATCATGAAATCTAAAGAGCGCAGCTTCAGTATTAAACCTTGGAAATGTCCACCTCACCCAACACTGGCTCAGTGTAGGGAATGCAGGGTGGACAGAAGGCAAAGTCCTGAGGAAGGGGGGAGTTCTGAAAATCACTCTATAAATCCTGTTTCCCGGGTGTGCTCAGAGTGTCAGTTTTAGTACAAACCGCTGCCACAATCACAGACATCACCCGGAACCTACTGTATTTCATGTAAGAAACTGTAGAATGTGAAAAGAGATACAGAAGAAATCATTGAGACATTTGCATGTATACAGTTCCAGTTCTTGCCTGAGCATCCTTCTGCAGAAGGAGCTGGGCTGTTTTAGCGTGTCAAAAGGACAGGCAGACTTCTAATTCAAGGCTCTCAAGACCCATCAGGTCTGCAGCAACCTCAAAGCTTCCTGTCAATGTTGTTAATGGCAAATCTAAGCACGTGAGAGTTTTCGGTCAGGGTGCTCCTAATAGCATCGTGATTGTCAAGTGATGGAAGACAATCACAGGGAGAAGACAGAAATGGTCTATTAGGACTTCGTGGCCATCTCTGCCCCCTCCCCACAGAGCTACTTCTTCCTACGGACAGAACAGGGCGGTGACCTACAGGAGATTTACTGTAGCTTTTCGTAGTCCTATTTTCAGCCACTACAAGTTATGAAAATCTACTGCTGCGGGGAGGAATGGGAAATACGCCCTAATGCTATAAATACGTACCCTACTGCTAGATATTTCCAAAGAACTATTTGCTATAGCCTATTACTTATGCTCTACATGGCATTTCTCTTACATTTGTTTAACAAAAGCAAAAATGGAATACACTCATTCTATTACACTTTGGGAGAACCACAGGGAAAATTGGGCTTGCTTCTTTTCTTGATCACCTCTAAGAATATTTTATCTTTCTAAGGCTCTCCATTCAAACTACCCTATCTGATCAGGAGGAAGCTGAGCTAGTGTGCAAAATTACAAATCCTTTTGTATCTGTTCTCTTCTGATTACATGATCTTTGGGGAGAATATTATAGGTAAGTAAATACCTAGTATTAAAATAGTAACTTGATATGCTTTGCTAATAATACAATCTATAAAAAGAAGAAATTCACAGAACCAGGGAGATGAAAAACCTCATGACTTCTCAAACATGTTTCTAGGACCAATAATGTGGAAGCCATCTCTTTAAATGTTCTGAGAACATGCTCTATTTGCCAATCTTATTTGATTAGGAAACTCATCTCCCCAAAGGATACCTGTTAATCTATTAACAAGGCACGTTTTTACCTTCATTCCACATGCTCAATACCTGCTCCCTCCTACTCACATTCTGCCTCGAAAGTGGACAAAACCCACATTATCCCAATAGGAGAATGAAAAACTGGCTCTTTCATTTCTTTAATATCTCTCATACCATCTCAATTAGCAAATAATTTGAAATGCACAGATGGGTAGAAAACCATGCTAAGCCCTTTAATAGCCACAGTTTTCACTTTCTCACTAAGGCTTTCTATATTTTGAGAGGAGTCCCAGTTGCTAAATCAACTATGGTTTTGCTGGAAGGATTCAGGAGAGACAATTCTACATTTAACTGTGGCCTTTCATCTTGGGCACTACCAGTTTTGATGACTTTAAGTAGAGTCAACGTCCTCTGCAGTTCACAGAAAGAGCTAGGAAATAATACTGATCTTCAAACTATCTTATTAACATCCTCTGGAAGACAATCACAGTGAAACAAATTAAACATGCCCATCATCCTGGGCTGCTGTGTAGGAGGATCCCTGGATTCCTGAGCAGGTGGGTCCCTGGAAGAGTTTCTGGAGAGAGCTCTGAACTTATCCCAAAGGCCATAGATCTGATCTTTAAAGTTTAGCTGATGCCCTTGAACAGAGTGGGCAAGGACCATCTCTTAATAGTTATAGGAGCCCCCACTGGGTGTATGTGAGAAATTTATTTTTTCCCGTCTTTAAAGACCCTTAATTTGGAAACATTTTCAAGCTTTACAAAATGCAAAAATATATTTAAAAGAATGTCATCTACCCTTTGACTAGATTCACCTACATTGAACATTTTTTTTAAGTTAGTATTATTTTTTTTAATCATACAATCATTTTTAGATGAACTTTTTTTCCCCTTTATTTTTGCTTTTTATTTGTTGGCTGCACCATGCAGCATGTGGGTTCCTTGATCAGGCATCGAACCTTCGACCCTGCTTTGGAAGCATGGAGTTTTAACCACTGGACCATCAGGGAAGTTCCCTACATTGAACATTTTACACTACTTTATCATTCACACTCCTTTCTCATTTTTTTTCTAAATCATTTGAAGGTAGGTTACATTCCCCTTTATCTACAAAATAATTATGTACATCAAGCCTCTTATCACTGAAAAATAAGGATATACTCTTACATGGCCACAATATAGTTATGAACTTGAATAAATTTTACATAAATATTTTTCTCTAGTCTACAGTTAATACTTGAAGTTTTATCAAATTTGTCTCAAATATATCTTTTCTCCTGTTTTTCTACCCTCCAGCAGAGGATCTGGTCTTGAGTCAAGTGTTTCCTTTGCTTGTCATGTCTCTACAGCCTTTAGTCTGGGGCACTGACATAGTTATTATAAAATAACTTTCAGCATCTTTTATGGAATTGACATTTTTGAAGAATGTAGTTCCATACTCTCATGTATTCTTTATTTTAATAGGACATTCCTCATTTCCACTTTGTCTCATTTTCCTTGTGACTGTATTCAGGAATAATTCTAGGCCAGAATATTGCACAGGTGATGTATCCTCGGTATCACAGCTCATGATACACAATGTCTCACTGGTGATGTTAATTTCAATCGCTGGTAAAGGTGTTGCCCAATTCCCGGACTGTAAAGTTATCATAGATTTTCTCTATCACTGGTAATAAGCAGTACATTGGGAAACACTAAGAACAGTCATATATTCACCTCCTTCTCATCAAACTTTCTCCCTACCTTTAGCATCCAGTGATGAGTTTTGCCTGATCCATTCCTTACTATGACTTTTCTGACTCCTGCACAATATCCAGCCCTCCCCATTTACCAGTCCACCCTCAGGATTCTACTGAAAGTACAGCCTGCCTGCCTGTCCCTTTTATTATCATTTTTACCTTTTGCTTCAATTCAGTTCTGTTCAGTTCAGTTGCTCAGTTCTGTCTGACTCTTTGCAACCACATGAATCACAGCACGCCAGGCCTCCCTGTCCATCACCAACTCCCAGAGTTCACCAAAACTCATGTCCATCGAGTCGGTGATGCCATCCAGCCATCTCATTCTCTGTTTTCCCCTTCTCCTCTTGCCCTCAATCCCTCCCAGCATCAGAGTCTTTTCCAGTGAGTCAACTTGTCTCATGAGGTGGCCAAAGTATTGAAGTTTCAGCTTTAGCATCAGTCCTTCCAATGAACACCCAGGACTGATCTCCTTTAGGAGGGACTGGGTGGATCTCCTTGCAGTCCAAGGGACTCTCAAGAGTCTTCTCCAACACCACAGTTCAAAAGCATCAATTCTTCAGTGATCAGCTTTCTTCACAGTCCAACTCTCACATCCATACATGACCACGGGAAAAACCATAGCCTTGACTAGACGGACCTTTGTTGGAAAAGTAATGTCTCTGCTTTTTAATATGCTATCTAGGTTGGTCATAACTTTCCTTCCAAGGAGTAAACATCTTTTAATTTCATGGCTGCAATCAGCATCCGCAGTGATTTTGGAGCCCCAAAAAATAAAGTCTGACACTGTTTCCACTGTTTCTCCATCTATTTCCCATGAAGTGATGGGACCAGATGCCATGATCTTCGTTTTCTGAATGTTGAGCTTCAAGCCAACTTTTTCACTCTCCTGTTTCACTTTCCTCAAGAGGCTTTTGAGTTCCTCTTCACTTTCTGCCATAAGGGTGGTGTCATCTGCATATCTGAGGTTATTGATATTTCTCCCGGAAATCTTGATTCCAACTTGTGCTTCTCCCAGCCCAGCGTTCCTCATGATGTACTCTGCATAGAAGTTAAATAAAGGGTGACAATATACAACCTTGACATACTCCTTTTCCTATTTGGAACCAGTCTGTTGTTACATGTCCAGTTCTAACTGTTGCTTCCTGACCTGCATATAGGTTTCTCAAGACCGGGAGCTGACTGTGGCTCAGATCATGAACTCCTTTTTGCCAAATTCAGACTTAAATTGAAGAAAGTAGGGAAAACCACTAGACCATTCAGATATGATCTAAATCAAATCCCTTATGATTAACCAGTGGAAGTGAGAAATAGATTTAAGGGACTAGATCTGATAGAGTGCCTGATGAACTATGGAGGGAGGTTCGTGACATTTTACGGGAGACAGGGATCAAGACCATCCCCATGGAAAAGAAATGCAAAAAAGCAAAATGGCTGTCTGCGGAGGCCTTACAAATAGCTGTGAAAGAAGAGAAGCTAGAAGCAAAGGAGAAAATGGAAGATATAAGCATCTGAATGAGAGTTCCAAAGAATAGGAAGGAGAGATAAGAAAGCCTTCCTCAGCGATCAATGCAAGGAAATAGAGGAAAACAACAGAATAGGAAAGACTAGAGATCGCTTCAAGAAAATTAGAGATACCAAGGGAACATTTTATGCAAAAATGGGCTCGATAAAGGACAGAAATGGTATGGACCTAACAGAAGCAGAAGATACTAAGAAGAGGTGGCAAGAATACACAGAAGAACTGTACAAAAAAGATCTTCATGACCAAGATAATCACTTGTGATCACTCACCTAGAGCCAGACATCTTGGAATGTGAAGTCAAGTGGGCCTTAGAAAGCATCACTACGAACAAAGCTAGTGGAGGGGATGGAATTCCAGTTGAGCTATTTCAAATCCTGAGAGATGATGCTGTGAAAGTGCTGCACTCAATATGCCAGCAAATTTGGAAAACTCAGCAGTGGCCACAGGACTGGAAAACGTCAGTTTTCACTCCAATCCCAAAGAAAGGCAATGCCAAAGAATGCTCAAACTACCGCACAATTGCACTCATCTCACACACTAGTAAAGTCAAGCTCAAAATTCTCCAAGCCAGCCTTCAGAAATACATGAACCGTGAACTTCCAGATGTTCAAGCTGGTTTGAGAAAAGGCAGAGGCACCAGAGATCAAATTGCCAACATCCGCTGTATCATGGAAAAAGCAAGAGAGTTCCAGAAAAACCTCTATTTCTGCTTTATTGACTATGCCAAAGCCTTTGACTGTGTGGATCACAATAAACTGTGGAAAATTCTGAAAGAGATGGGAATACCAGACCACCTGACCTGCCTCTTGAGAAACCTTTTGCTTACTGGCACAGATTCATGAATTCCTATTATTTTTAATGATTTATAATTCATTATTGCACTTAACCATTTTAGTCTAAGGTTTGGCCAGGAGAAGTCTCTTCATGCTGGTTTCTGTGTCCTTTCCCATCTTTTTGTGCCCAGTACCTTCTTCCTTTGTGGTATAGTAAGATGATCAAGTCCTTTTACCTGTCTTACCCTTGTCTTGCAATCAGTCATTTTCTCATGTACCTCTGATTCAGTTTAGGGAGGAATGTTATTTAGAGACCAAGATATGGAGCTAAGTAGACTCACTGCTATTGGGCTTTCTTTCCTTCGCACACTCAACAGAGCTCAGAAATACATTAGATGCAAATATTCACATACAATTATCCATATACATTAACGCCATGACACATATACATGCATATCCACAAAACACGTATATCTTTTAAAAATATGTGTTGTTTACCCAGGATCTCCACTTCCCATGTATCCCCAAAGGGGATCTTTCCTTTCTTCTCCTACCCTGTATTCCACAGTTAGATCCCAACAGCAACAGATTTACTTACTTGCTTTCAGTTCAGTTCAGTCGCTCAGTTGTGTCCGACTCTGCGACACCATGGATAGAATTTGTACACATTAACGTGCTTTCAAAAGTTAAAAATATATAAAAAAATGATAGACTCAGAGAAGTGTCATTCCTCCCATAGCGCTTTCATCCTATTCTAGTCTCACCCCTTATAGGTAAGCATCTTCACTGTTTTCTGCTTACCTCTTCTTACATAACTATTAGCAAAGATAAGCACATATGTGGGCTTCCCAGGTTGCACCAGTGGTAAAGAAGCCATCTGCCAAGGCAGGAGACATAAAAGACACTGGTTTGATCCCTGGAGGAGGGCATGGAAACCCATTTCAGTATTCTTGTCTGGGGAATCCCATGGATTAGAGGAGCCTGGAGGGCTATGGTTCATAGAGTCGCAAAGAGTTGGACATGACTAAAGTGACTTAGCACACATGCAAGCACATATGTATGCTTTCCAATTTTCTAATTTTTCCTTCTTTTACATATAAAAGGAATATACTCTTTGGCATATAGCTTTTTCATATAAATGGCATTTATCACTCTATTAAAGAGGTCCTCCTTATAATTTTTTTATAGTTATACAATACTAAAGAGTGTGTTTATTCTATAGTTTATGCAACCAGTCTCTACACTTGAACACACTCAAGTAGCCTCCAGTATTTTGCAATAACAACAAATGCTTCAGTGAACAACCTTGTGCATATATATTTTTACACTGCAGGTTTATCTTCAGGGTAAATTCCTAGAAATAAGATTTCTGAGTCAAAAAGCAAATGCACATATAGTTTTGGTAGATATTGCCAAATCCTCCTCTGTAAAAGCTGTACCATTTTCTATTCCCATCAGCAATGTATGACAGTGCCTGTTTCTGTATAGCCTTGCCAAAAGAATGTCTCATCAAACTTTTAAGTTTGCCAGTTTGGTGAATGAGGAATAGATTACTGTTGTTTCAATCTGCATTTCTCCCATTGTGAGCAAATTTGAACGTTTTTTCGTATGGTCTTCTTTTGTGAATTATCCATGTAATTTGCCCATTTTTCTATAGGATTGTTGTTCATTTCCCATTAATTTTTAAAAGATGATTACTAATTAAAGGTATTAGCCCTTTATCTGAGCGCTTTATGAGTGATGGAGTCTGAAAATATTGTCTCCCAATAGTCACTCGTCTTTGAACTTCTTTGCTTATGGTGTTTTTTTCTTTTGAATGTGTCATTTGTTTGCTTTTGAACATGCAAAAGTTTTTACATTTTATGTAGCCAAAATTACCTTTTGTTTCACTGTATTGGAATTTTTAACAATCATTCAAAAGTCTTTTCCTTCATCCAGGTTTTAGGGGGATTTAGTGATATTTTCTTCTGGTATGTGTATACTCTTCATTTTAAAATCTCTGATGCATTTGGAGTTCACTATTGTACATGGTATGAGAAATGGATCTAATTTTACTTTTTTCAAAATGGCTATTCAATTTTCCCAACACCATTTATTATAAAAGACCATATTTATCCCCATGCCTGAAATACTACTTTTATTTTATACTAAATTTCTATGTGTAATTGGATTACTCTGGAGTTTGTATTTTATTTCATTGGTTTCGGTTTTATGGAAGTGAATGCTGTGTTATTTGGTACATAAATATTCATAATTGTTACAATTTCATAGTAGTAATGGCTTCTAATGTTACATTTTTGTCTTATTTAATGTTTTGGGGGGTTTGAAGTCTACTTTTTTCTAAAAACCTGTAAGAGTTTGCATTTAGATTATTTCAAATGTCACATCCTTTGTACTCTTTGATTAACAAATTTTTTGATCACGAGCACTGCTCTGTACTAGAAAAATACAATGAAAGGTAATTAATTGGATATATGATGTAGAGGGTTCCCAACCTCTTCTGCTCACCTGACGTGGCAACTCTAGAGAATCAAGTAGGTATTGCAATTAATAAATTACATAAATGCTCTTTTGCATTTACTGTGGTAGATAGAATCGTGTACAGCAAGAGTTGATTTTGTAATACAAATTCTGATGAATACAATCACTCTAAATATCTTTGTGTAGAGATTTGTTTTTATGTTCATTCAGCAATATTCAAGTTTTGAGGGGGCTTAAAGAGCTCATAAGAGGACAAAGTGGACATATATGTTTATTGATTCAGAAAAGAAACATAAATGAACATAACCAAGATTTTCATATCTATGATAAAAATGAGGTCCAGTGACATGACCTGCCTAGTTATACAGACAGTACAAAATCACTGCTATCAAACAGGTTGCTTAATGGCTAGTCGAGTGTGCTTTTCACACGTACATATGAAGTCAACTTCTGCACACACCAGAGTGCTTTCTCTTTGTAAATATCTTGGCAAACAGAAAGGGTAAAAAAATAAGCCATGTAGCAATGGACCATTTAAATCCCTATGAGTGGTGGAAACTGCGCAGGGCTGGCTACTCTCCTCCTCCTCCAGTTATAAACCTTGCAAATCCCCCAGGGAATTCTTTGTGCAGAGATAATTTCTCAGACTGCTTAGAAGGTAAAGTCATACATCTATAGAAAGGCATGTGACGATGGTGTATTTATGTGTGAAAGAGAAACAAGGAATCTACTGGTCTCTCCACTTTCAAGGGAGAAAATTCAAAGACATTTCACACCACCACCTACAGACCAGGACAATGCCTTCCAGAAAAATAAACATTGTTCCTTTCAGGGTTTCCAAAACTGCAATGTGAAATTCAATTATTTATTTTAAAATCCCTAACAGGATTGTTTCATCCTGCAGGAGAAAAGTCCCAGAAGTAAAAGGAACGGCAAATGCTAACCAAAAGGGGGAAGAAAAGGACAAAAAGGCTCCTTATAGAATCCTCAGTATCAGGGGATGCTATTCTAAACTATTTATTAAATTCTTCTTGTCTTTCTTGATTGCATCGTCCAGGCTGTGACTGGTGCTGTAACAGAATAGGAAGAGCATGAAGTCTCAAAGGCAACTCCTCTTTTCTACACTCCTGGGAATATCTCAGAGCTCACAATGGGTTAATAAAGAAGCCCCTGATTCTTGATCTCCTGAATAAAGAGCTCACCAATTAACAGGCCCACAGGAAAGCACAAAGCAGTTTCATATCAAAACAGAAAAGAAGCCGAGCAGTTTGCAAATGTCCAAAAAAATGCATAAAACATCAGTAAATAATGGAGAGGAACAGAAATTTCAAAATAGGCTCAGTGCATCTTTAAAAGTGCCTCTTTCCAGATAAATAATTCTAGATGAACAATTTCATACACCCAGGGCATTTGAATAATTCCATAGACTTCGTTTTACCAGATCTTTCTGCCTAATTACAAGTCTTTGAACCAGACAACGGTACTTGAAAGATCAATGCCTGGTTGCACAAAGCATATATAAAGCGTAATTAAGAGGACTGCTCGATGGAGCAATAGATAACATGCATATGGATGTATGACGTCCTCACATGTACACACTTGATATTCGTGATGTGTGTAGTGGAGACACACACTTTCACTGTCCTAAATGTCTTTGGCTGCCATTTTGTAAATGCAACAATCAAAATGAAAATGGAATCAAAAATTAGGAAGATTGCCACCAAGGCTTAAATAATTTTCTTACTGGAACTTTTCAGTCTAGGGGAAGTCTAATTAACTGCATCTGAGAGTATTTATTTCTAACACTGTTTCACTTTTTACTTCTTAGTTAGATCAAAATCTGACACATTTTAGGAAATGTGCCCTAATTCATTCAACTTGTTTCTCATTTTCTAACACTAAATCAAGATAATAAAACATTAACATCTTGGACTACTCAGAAGGTATGTATATACTTCAAGCACGGGCATTTCATTTGTAACTAGGAAAGCAATGCTTCACGTCTGGGAGAAAAGCAAACAGAGTCACCGACACTGGGTATTCTCAGTTCTCAGGGAAGGCAGGTCTAACAAATGTTAAGATGACAGGCACAAAAGGCATCTAAGACGGTGGCTGGCACCAAGAAAATAAATAATAAATAGCAAATTCATGTTGACCAGAGAAAAGTGACATTTTCCAGCGACACATTAGATAGGAGAAGAAAAAGTGTGAGGAGTCAAAAATGGTAGGGAAATGAAAACGTATGTCGACTGCAGGATCAAAGACTGTTAGAATTGCAAGGAGCCATAAGGACACAAACAGACAGAAGGGACTGAATCGGGGTCGCAGGATGAGCGGCCACAGAAGGCCATGGCGCTGAACGGTCCCCGCCTTCCCTACTGTCTCCACTGGACCACGGGGTCTCCACCATCTAGACCCCTCTCATTCCCTGAGCTTTTGTTCAATAGCACTGCAGAAAATTAATGGGAGAAAACAATGGAGAGTAACATAATCACTAAGTTATTTCCCTTTTATATCTATATGTTTCTGCCAGGTTGAGAGGAGAATGGCAATTATAAAACATTTATAATATGGTTAAAACCACTTGACAAAAAAAAAATCTTACTTATTAAACTGAAGGCAATATTTGGACTTTATAAGGAAACCAAATGGCTCTTAGTGCAGTTAAATAAAGGACATGTAACCACAGAGACAACACACTTTGTATATTTGCAGTTAAGGAGAAAAATGCAAAGCAACTGCCTAAGAAATGCTCCTTTGTCACCTTTCATTTTCTGTTCCCACACTTTGGCCAATTTAGATGTAGTTACTATCTGCTTTTATTTATCAGTATTTTGAAACAGCAATGGCTTTGAAATGACAAAAAAGAATCAAATTAAAGTTGATCTTCTTGAATAATAAATGAATTAATCATTCATTTCTGCAGAATCCTTGGCTGGGAGGGTGCCGGAAGGGAGTGGGTGAGCTGTGTGTAGCACTCTGACCATGGGCACATGTGTGACCTTGGGAGAAGGCATTGAAACACTCTGGTCTCCTGTTTCCTCTTCTAAAATACAATGCAGCTGAATAAAGAATCTCTAATGTTGAGACAGAGCAGGACGCTATGGTCCTTGCCCACCATGTTCTCTGTCTGCTTTTTGTCTGCGGAAAAACTTCAGTCAGAGAATAAGTTTAATCACAGAAGTGAGAATATGCAGAAACCAGAGAAAATAGTCTTACAAGACTAAATAATAATAGTTTAGTCATTCAGGATAGCCGAGGACCTTTAGTTCCTTCTCAAGGACTACAGATAATATTCTGAGCCACATCCTGTGAGCTGTCTTACAGATACTGAAACCCCTACAAAGTGGAAGAAGTTTAACTACATGATGACCAGACTGTGGCATGACATAAGCTCCCACAATTCCCAGAATTGTCCGCAAGGATATGAGAACAAACCAACCCTGGAACTAAACATTAACTGTACTTAAAACAGTCAAGGTGATGCTGGTCAGACCTCCATGATCAATTTCAAGATGACTGTCAGAGCTGACTGCTGTTTCTGAATGTAGCTTCCTTCCTCTGTCTATAAAAGCTCTTGCCCACTGGTTGTCAGGGTGGAGAGTCAGCCTTTGGACAGGAGTCCGCCCTCCCTGTGGGTTGCCAGCATCCAGAATAAAGCAAACTTTACCGTACACTACCCTTGCCTCTATACTGGCTTGTGAGCCATTAGCAGCAGGACTCCAACTCTCGGTTAGAATGTCACTCATAACTCCCTTATTTTCTGATCATTCTCCCCCTTGTTTGATTTTATTCTTTATGTAAAAGTTGAATGCCAACAAGAAAAGCAACTCTTAGAGCAGAAGCCATATGTTAAAGATTAGCAATGGAGAAAGCTGTAGTGGCTATAGTGTGTCAGGACTGTTTGTAAATTTCTATGACCCAAAGTCTCCCTCTCCCCAGAATGCAGTCTGGAACACAATCCTTTGCTATTTTAAATCGGACAGCTTTAATTACCTCTCCTTGTTATGAAACAGAAAGAAGAGTGACTTTTCTAAACTTGATTTTTGACTAAAAATCTCTTTGCCAATTCCTTTGGACAATAAATTCAGAATAGTGGTATTTTATATCTCCCAGACAAACGTTTCTTTCATGAAAATGGGTGGGGATGGATGAATTTCAAAATGTCATCATTTTAGATACCATTTATTCTACTCTATTACAAATTCAATAACCTTGAACCAGAGTTAATAGAAATTCATGATAAGTAATAAAAATCAAACTGGCCTCAAATTCCCATGGTTTCACACAGCCTATAAGCTATCAATTCCTCAATCTCTCTCTCCAGCCTAGAACTCTCTATTGAGTTCCAGCCAAAATCACACCGAAAGACACCACCAGACAAAACCACACTGACAGATGTCCATTTAGAGCCTCAGACTGAACATATCCATCACCCTCCTCCCTTTCCCCATACCAGCTCCTCCTTCAGTGTTCTGTGTTTCTGTGAATGTTTTCATCACCCACTCTGGTATCTGAGTTTGGCTCCATGACACTCTCCTCTCCTTTGCCCCAAACACTGTTGATTCAACTCCCTCTAATTTCATCAGATAGATTCCAATCTTTCCTATGAATAAAACTTTAATCCTGCATTCTGAAATGCAAATCTGATGACTTTCCTGCTTAAAAATATGCCAGTGCCCTTAATGTAAAACCCAATCTCTCTAGCAGGACATATCAATACAAGATGCTTCATAATCAGGTCTCTGCCTTTACGGCCAGCCACATCTTTGGTCACATCCTTCTTTCCACTAAAAGTTGTCAACATCCTAAATCTTTAACATGTTCCCAATTTCTCACATACTCCTTTCCTCTAGTCTTTGTATACATCATCGTTTCTTAGTGGGACGGTTCCTATTCCCTTCTGTGTCCGGCTGACTTCACGAATCCTTTGAAACTCACCTTAGGCCTTCTAT
The DNA here is from genome assembly GCF_049115385.1 of Moschus berezovskii. Lineage (NCBI taxonomy): Eukaryota > Metazoa > Chordata > Mammalia > Artiodactyla > Moschidae > Moschus > Moschus berezovskii. Next base: position 92,156,300 of record NC_142469.1, on the reverse strand, counting down.
GGCTCAGTCTCAGCCTTCACTGACTGTCCATGTGTGTTCTCATAACGTGACAGGAATACTAGTACAATCCCCGCTGTGTGGCATTTTAACCACTATTGTATGGCGAGTCCATAAAGGCAGAGTCTGCATTTTATTTATTTTACTGATTGGTGACTGGCATATAATAAATGTGCAATAAATGTGCAATAAATGAACAACTATGCACATCATAGAGGGTCTATGAGGAGAGTAATCCTAGGCCACGGTGCCTGAGACAGTCCAGGTCCACCCAGATCCAGCCCAGGTCATCCCAGCCTGATTAAGACTAGATCTCCCTTTCATTCCCAGTTGTCCAGATGTGGACAATAAATCATAAGATCATTGTCTGTGAGTCAACATACCAGATGCACCTGTAGCCTTATTAATAATATCATTTAAAAGACACAGCAGTACATTCACAGAGACAGATCTGGGAAAGATGATCCCTGGGCGAGATGTTCTAGCCTGGGTGGTAACATTTCAGGTGACTTTTTTCTCCTAGTCATACTTTCATTAATTGAAACTGCTTTCATCCATTCAGCACAGATCACTTCTATAAAACTAGCCAAATGACTTTGAAAAAGTCACAGCGTAATTCATCTCAAGTGAATTTTCTAGAATATTCAGCTTTATCTTCAGGGCTATGGAAAATGCCAAGATTTTTCATATTGTAGGTCAACTAAGCATACGACAGAATGGCCCTATCATAAAGATAAAGGACATCAAAAGCTTGTGATTATATTCACAAATGTCATCCAACCCCACATTGCATGAAAAATGAAACTAAACTCAACTAAAATAAATAGTTTTGACAGTCAGCATGCCAGAATACCCAGACATTTGGTTTGAAGCTGCTGCATAGGGTCTAGACTTCCACAGCTGGTGATGTGAATAAATTCACAGACCAAACTTTCAAATAGTAACAGCATATGGAAAACATTAAATGGGACATAAACATTGCTAATCAGAATCCAACAGAGGTAATCTAAAAAACATCCTCGTGTAAAAGTGCTTCCACAATCAATTCTACCTCACAGTGCAATGACTTTTATCAGTTCAAAAACTTATGGAATCTTAGTGTGGAAGAAAAGTAAGTCATCATGTTTTCTATGAGGTTTTTATCGTGATTAAACATATATAGTGAAGCATCACTGGTCACAAACTTTTAACCAGTACTTAAATATATAAACTAATAGCCAACTTTTGATCAAGTTACAATTCCATATAAAGTTGCAGGCCAATTACTTTTAGTTACTTTCTCTATTTTCTCACTGACTGGACAGTACAAAGCACATTTGTTCTGCCTGGATGGGGATATTTAAGACAAACCATCTCCAACTTTGTGGAGTCAAAGTTGAGATGACTGCTTGCATCTCTTCCAGAGCTGACTATTTCTGGCAAAGGAATGGTTAGGAGATCTTGGACATCAGCTGAAAGGAGGACAATGGTGAAGGGGTGCATTTTGGCCAGCCAGAGCCTTCAACTTCCTTTTCTGGCAGTGGCTAGAGAGTGCACTGATGCATCCACAATCTGCTTCTTGAAGACTGATAGGCAGCCTCAGAGAGGGAAGTTCCCCACCAGCCAGGACTCAGCTAACCAGCTGATGATGTGGCGGCATCAAGTCCCAGAGAATCAGGTTCAAATTCTGTCACATAACCTTGATCAATTTACTTAGTCTCAAACTGTAGAGGCATTATGTCTGAGAGAAGCTCAAAGGATACATTTTCACAAGAGGATATGGGGAGCAGTGATCCCTTTGTTGTTGCTGTTCAGTCGCTAAGTCATGGATTCTTTGCAACCCCATGAACTGCAGCACGCCAGGCTTCCCTCTCCTTCACAATCTCCCAGAGTTCGCTCACACTCCTGTCCATTGAGTCGGTGATGTCATACAACCATCTCATCCTCTCTCATCCCCCTCTCCTTCTGCCCTCAATCTTTTCCAGCACCAGGGTCTTTTCCAATGAGTCAGCTCTTTGTATCAAGTGTCCAAAGTACTGGAGCTTCAGCTTCAGCATCAGTCCTTCCAGTGAATATTCAGGGTTGATTTCCTTTAGGATTGACTGGTTTGATCTCCTTATAGTTCAAGGGACCTGAAGAGTCTTCTCCAACACCACAGTTTGAAAGCATCAGTTTTTCAGCACTCAATCTTCTTTACAGTCCAACTCTCACATCCATACGTGACTACTGGAAAAACCATAGCTTGCACTATACAGACCTTTGTCAGCAAAGTGATGACTCTGCTTTTTAATACACTGTCTAGACTTGTCATAGCTTTTCTTCCAAGGAGCAAGCGTCTTTTAATTTCATAGCTGCAGTCACTGTCAGCAGTGATTTTGGAGCCCAAGAAAATAAAGTCTGCCAAGCCACCTAAATTTCCTCTTGGGAGATGAACGTGGCATGCTGGCAGGGATGGTACCTCTGCTTAGGGTGGCATCCTGTTGGCTGTCTTCATCCAGAATCCCCAGTAAGGGTGCTTTCAGCAACTCGGTGTCTGGAACCAATACTCTGAGAGCAATTATGCCACTTCCTACATTAGCCAACAATCCTCTTCCATACTTTCCATCACCACCTACACACTTATAATCTATCTGTCTAACCATCATTGCTCCTCAGAGTATGAGATCAATATCACCGACTAACTTCTAGAAATTTTCACTTGAGGGTCCCATTGGTACTTCACACTCATCCAAATCTGATTGCTTTATCTGCCGTCCCCTCAAAGTCAGTGCTTTCAAAGTCTGAGTCTCTGTGAATGGCATCACCATCTGCACAATTCATAAAACCAGAAAACTCACTCTCATCTTTGATTAATATCTCCTCTCTCACTCCCTGAATCTACTAGTCCCAGGTCTGATTCTGACTTCTTGCACCTCTTAAAAGTTTCTTGCAAACTTCCATGGCATTTTCATAGCACTACCCTGTTCTTGGATTATTCCAATTACCTTCCTAAAGATCTCCCCAGCTCTATTTTCAACCTCATGTTTACCGACCTCTTCAATGTGTTCTCTCCATATTGTGGCCATTATCAAGTCATCCTCTACTTTAAAACTCTTTGTATAAAATCAACATGAAATGGATTAAAGACGTAAACGTAAGACGCAAACTATAAAACTCTTAGAAAAAAGAAAAACATGGAGAAATCTCCTTAGATTTGGTCTTGCTAATTTTTTTTTTTTTTGTATACAATCTCAAAAATACCTACAATAAAAACAAACATAAACAATTGGGACTACATTAAACTAAAGAGCCTCTGCCCAGCAAAGGAAAAGGCAGCCTATGCAGTGGGAGAAAATATTTGCGAACCATATACCTGATAAGGCTAATATCCAAAATATAAAGGAACTCATACAACTCAAAAGCAAAAAGAAACAAACAGCCTGATTTTTTAAACAGCCTGATTTTTTAAATGTAATGGAATATACATTTTTCCAAAGAGGAAATACAAATGGTCAACAAATATGTGAAAAGTTGCTGAAAAATCACTTATCATCAAGGAAATGCAAATCAAAATCATATCAGATATCACCTCACACCTGTTAGACTGACTATTACCAACAAGATAAGAGCTAAGAAACACTGGCAAGGAGAAAAGGAACAGTTTTGTTCTGCTGGGAATGTGAATTGGTGTAGCCATTATGGAAAAGAGTGTGGAGGTTCCTTAAAAAATGAAAAATAGAACTAATGTAAGATTCAGCAGTCTCATTTCTGAACATATATCTAAAGGAAATGAATTCGTATCTTGAAGAGTTATCTATACTCCCATGTTTACTGAAATATTCTTCACAATAGCCAAGATATGGAAAGAACCTAAATGTTGGTCAACAGATGACAAGATAAAGAAACTATGGTGTACACACACCATACATACACACAATGGAATATTATTCAGCCATTAAAAAGGGAAATCCTGCTATTAGCAACATGAGTAAACCTGGAAAACATTAGGCTAAAGGAAATGTCAGACACAAAAAGACAAACATTGTTTGATTTCACTTATGTGTAAAGTCTAGAAAAGTCAAACTCAGAGGATCAGAGAGTAGAACAGTGGCTGCCAGGGGCTGGTGGTGGAGAATGTGTGGTAGGAATGGAGAGATATGGTCAAAGGGTACAGACTTTCAGTTATAAAATGAATATGTTCCAGAGATCTAATGTACAGCACGGTAACTAAAGGGAATAATACTTTATCATATACTTGAGATTTTCTAACAGTAGACCTTAAGTGTTCTCACCACATACAGATGTGTTAACTAACTAGACTGTGGTAATCATTTCACAATGGATATGTATATTCAATCACCATGTTGCACACCTTCAAAAAAAAAATCACACTGTAAAATCTAAATGTATAAAACTTTTATTTGTCAATCATACCTTAATAAAGCTAGAAAATATACAAGTCTTTATTTTGCCTCCTCTGCTTCATCTCAACAGTTTTATCTTTCCTTGCCATTTTCCACCCCAATCTTGAACTCTATCTCCAGTTACACCAAACATCTATCACTTCATAGAAGGTCCCCTGTCCACCTTCAGCTCTGCGAATCCTGCCTACTTATGCCCTGTTCTGTTCTGTTCAGTCGCTCAGTTGTGTCCGACTCTTTGCGACCCCGTGGACTGTAGCCTGCCAGGCTTCTCCGTCCATGGGATTCTCCAGGCAAGAATACTGGAGTGGGTTACCATTTCCTTCTCCAGGGGATCTTCCAAACCCAGGGATCGAACCCGGGTCTCCTGCATTGGAGGCAGACGCTTTAACCTCTGAGCCACCTATGTACTTTTGTTAGTCAACTCCTATTCCTCTCTCAAGCACCAGAAGAACATCACCCCCTGGGAACCTTCCACTCTCCCGTGCTCTGGTATCTTATCCTTGCCCTCATCTGCTGGATTTTAATTTAAATAAACTATAAGCCTCCTGCATTTATTTAATTTCTTATCGCATCCCTAGAGCCTAGCATGTCACTGAAAGATCATTATATATCAATAAATATTTGCTAACTCAAAATTTTGCAATTGAGGTTGGTCTCCTTCTCTTCCTATATGAAAAACTGAAAGTGAAAAGTCTCTCAGTCGTGTCTGACTCTTTGCAACCCCATGGACTGTAGCCTACCAGGCTTCTCTGTCCATGGAATTTTCCAGGCAACAGTATTGGAGTGGATTACCATTTCCTTTTCCAGGGGATCTTGCCAGCACAAGGATAGAATCCGGGTCTCCCACATTGCAGGCAGACACTTTACCATCTGAGCCACCTGGGAAGCTATATACTAGTTGCTAAATCCTATGCAAGTTACCTAATTACACAGAACTGTAGCATACTTATCAGGAAAACAGAATAATAATACCTATTTCACAAAATTGTATTGAAGATAAAGGACCTCACATATATAAAACATTTGTCACAGGGCTTGACATATAGTGAGCCACTGATAATGATCCCAGTATACTGATGAGCCAAGGGCCATTTCTGGCATATATCTGTATTTTGTTGGGCAATCATAATTCAAATAGACACATGCACCCCCATTGTTCATTGCAGCATTATTTACGATAGCCAGGACATGGAAACAACCTAAATGTCCATGGAAAGATGAATGGATAAAGAAGGTATATATGTACAACATGGGCTTCCCAAGAGGTTAAAGCGTCTGCCTCTAATGCGGGAGACCCGGGTTCGATCCCTGGGTCGGGAAGATCCCCTGGAGAAGGAAATGGCAACCCACTCCAGTATTCTTGCCTGGAGAATCCCATGGACGGAGAAGCCTGGTAGGCTACAGTCCATGGGATCGCATAGAGTTGGACACGACTGAGCGACTGAATGGAACGGAACAGAACGGGTGGTACATATACACATTGGAATATTACTCAGTCATAAAAAAGAATTAAGTTGGGTCACTTGTGGATGGACGTGGATAGACCTAGAGTCTGTCATAGAGAGTGAAGTAAATCAGAGAGAAACACAATATCGTATATTAACACATATAGGTGGAATACGGAAAAATGGTACAGATAAACTTATTTTCAGGGCAGAAGAGAACAGACATGTGGACTGGGAGAAGGAGGGTGGGGAGATTGGATCGACATATACACACTGCTAAGTGCTACTGCTAAGTCACTTCAGTCGTGTCCAACTCTGTGTGACCCCATAGATGGAAGCCCACCAGGCTCCCCCGTCCCTGGGATTCTCCAGGCAAGAACACTGGAGTGGGTTGCCATTTCCTTCTCCAATATACACACTACCATGCATAAAATAGACAGCTAGTGATGAGTTGGATGGCATCATCGACTCTATGGACATGGGTTTGGGTGGATTCCAGGAGATGATGATGGATAGGGAGGCCTGGCGTGCTGCAGTTCATGGGGTCGCAAAGTGTCAGACACGACTGAGTGACTAAACTGAACTGAGTGATAATAACCTGCTATATAGCACAGGGAGCTCTGCTCAGTGCTCTGTGGTGACCTAGATGGGTGGGACGGGGTAGGGTTGGGAAGGAGGTCAAGAGGGAGGGGATATAGGTATACATATAGCTGATTCACTTCGTTTTACAGCAGAAACTAACACAATATTATAAAGCACCTATGCGTGCATGCTAAGTCACTTCAGTCATGTCCGACTTCTTGCACCCTTATGGACTCTAGTTCTCCAGGCTTCTCTGTCCATGGGATTCCCAGGCAAGAATACTGGGGTGGGTTGCCATGCCCTCTTCCAGGGGATCTTCCCAACCCAGGAATCAAGCCTAGGTTTTTTCTATCTCCTTCATTGACAGGCTGGTTCTTTACCACTAGTGCCACCTGGGAAGCCCATCAAACACCTATACCTCAATTTTAAAATGTTAAATAAAAATTCAAGGTTCTACTTTATTATGAAAACAAGTTTTAAGATCTAACAGCCCTGGATAGGTACTTTTTATGCAACAATCAGCTGGAGCCAAGTAACACCAACTCTTCTTGGATGAGACACAGGCCTTAGTTTGCCACAGACCTCACTAATCCTTATCCTTGACCAGCTTCTCAGCTTAAAACCATCAGTGCTTAAGACCCTCACTGCACGAAATTATGGAAAATCCTTTGAGATGAAAAGTGTTAGCATACGTGGTGCAAGATTATACCTAGTACAAAGGAATTCAATATAACTGGCTCTTTCCCTTGCTCCAGATGGCTTGCATGTTTAAGCTGAAGTAAATTCATAAATATATCCCTCTATAGAAAGAGTCTATGATTCTAACCTATAGGTCAGCTTTATCACCTCAAAGCAGAGGAAGGGACAATGTTCCCTTTGTTTTAGAAACAGATTGCGTGAGCTTAGAGAAATGAACTTGGAGAGTGCTTTTTTTAGAGACAATTTCCAAGCCCGTTTCCACAGGTGGTGCTGTCTGGCATGCTGACCTCACATAGCCCAGGGGAGCTGGCCTTTGCTCAATTTCTTGAAAGAGAGATGTCAGGCTCAGTGACCCCCGAGTGGGGATTGTCTTCCCCCTTTACACTTGCCATCAGCTGTTGGTGGCATTTCTTCCAATCAGCGAGGTGTCCTGTGGTGCGGGGGAGGGAAGGGGGCGCTCCAGCGGGGCAGCCCCACGGCGCCTCTGACTGCGGCATCTTCTTCCTCAAGTCCCGGGATGCCAGTGTTCCACGTCACATGAAGGGGGCTTCCCGGGCGGTCTCTGATGTTCGGTTTTGTTATGTCTTTTCAACGAACACAGAAATCCATCTGTGAGCATCTTGACCTACAATTCTATGCAGATCAAACTACAACCAGCATGTTTCAATAATGGGCTTAAAATTCAGCGCCCTTGGTGAACTCTAATTCTAACCCTGATCCTAATTTACTATTTGACCAAGAGGTTTATCAAGGGGCCTCTATAAATTTTATTTCTCTTTGATGCCTTAAGAATTTGGGGGTTATAAAACATGATGCACACACACATACATACATAGGCACATAAAACAATTTCCAAATGTATACCTTATAAAATCAAGTTCTAACTTAAATGAAATGAAAGCAGTGTGAAGCAAAGTGGTCTTGAAGAAATCAATCTTTTCAATCAATGAAAGTATTTGATAATGTTTCTACAAAATAAAAAGAAACATTTATTTTTTTGACCAAGTTCTGAGACTCTAATTATCAAAATCCTAAAGAGATACTGACACATGGTTGGGGGAAATTTATTCCTACACAGTTAAGAATTGTGTTTATTTCCAAAAGGATACTAATTTTATAAATAAAAAAGCACATAGATCAATAGAGAGGAATTTTAATAAAACAAAACGATATAAGAATAAATCTAATTTCTTCTAGAGACTTCAAAAACATTCCTAAGGAACGTATGCAAAACATCTTGATCTTCTAATCTCTAATGCTTCCTGGTGTATACGGTCCAGTTCCTCTCTCACTTCTCCTAAACAGAAAGACAGACATTAAGAGAAGTCTAAACCTCAAAAAGGAAAAATCCCAAGTCTCTTTGCCTCTTCTGATTGGGTTTAAAAAAACAGTTTTCTAATTGGAGCAGCATTTCAGAAGCAAACACTTCCAGGCTTGGTGTCTACATTTTACAGTCAGCAAGAAATACTGTTTATAATTTCACGGAAGGTAAAACATTTCACCAAGGGCAAACATTCATCACGCAATGAATCAACGACCAGTCACCTTTATCCCCATCCGCATGCAAATAGCTTCCCAATTTTCCTACTTGTCATTATATGTGACATTTAAACTCAGTTACTTTGGACCTACAACACTAGTTAACCCCAGGCAAGCTAAGATTCCAAACAAACCCTTGCTAATATGTCAGAAACTCATAATTTCTTTCTTCCTTTCTGTTTAGTAAAGTCTTCCATAAACATATACCAAATTCTGTGCAACAAAATGCTTCAGACTATACACTTTACCTCGGCAAAAAAGCACAAGGTAACAATTGCTTCTTCCTGGCAAATAAGTGGCAAGTCTAATGAATTTAGGGTGATTTTCCAGTTGGAGATTTTATTTTTTCCCTCTAATTGTTACCTCAAGGTAAAAGAAATAAAATTCAAATCAAACCAGTAGTCCACTTTTTTTCTTTAAACTATATCTAAGTCAAATGAACGAAAAGAGCTACTATTAATACTACACAGTAGGATAAATTTATCTTCCTTACTGTATGTTAGCTGATCTCATCCCCATTGCATAGATAATTAAGAAAAAAATCTACTCACAAGATTTAAAGGACTGTAGACAGTCTAATTGCTAAGCAAATATTTAATTCCTTTTAAAAATTTAATAGAATGTTAAATCCCATAGAAAAATGCATTCAGAAAAATATGTATAGAGAAAAATATATAGAATATAGAGCATATAAAAATCAAATATGTGTACTATATTTGCTATAAATAAAAGTGAATGCTCAGTTTTTAAAAGAAGTATTAACAAATGGAATGAAATATGGTCTTTTCAACTTACCAATAATTTTTTAGACCTCTCAATGTATTACAATATTAAGCTATTATTCTGGCCTCACTGCAAATACTCTTCAAGTATAATTATGTCACCTATTCAGTCATTCTACTGCATACCTTTCACTGAGCACTTTTCATTTAAAATGCCTCTATTTCATACTTTTTATTATAGGGGTTTTATGGTCACTTGATTATGAATCCTCCCTCCAGTTATCGCTGCTCTGATTGAAATCATTGAGGTTTACCTTTTTAGGTGCTGTGTGCATGCGTACTAAGTTGCTTCAGTCATGTCTGATTCTTTGAGATCCTTTGGACTGTAGCCTGCCAAGCTCCTCTGTCCATGGGATTCTCCAGGCAAGAATCAAGAGTGGGTTGCCATGCTCTCCTCCTGGGGAGCCTTCCCAACCCAGGTACCGAACTCATGTCTTTTAGGTCTTCTGCATTGGCAGGCAGGTTCTTAACCGTCAGCACCACCTGGGTTTTATGTGTTGATTACAACCAAACCAAAAACTACGATACGGATATTTTTACTGAACACATAGGGCTCACCCATGAACACTGCACAAGTCGTTACATTCTTCTCTTTCCCCATACTTATACTTTGATCAACGGGCAGAAATTTACATTTCTCCTGCTTCCATATAACAAAACTCACAGATTGACTGGGACCCACTGTGGTAATGGTTGTGGCCAAGTTGGTCCAACAGCCATCAGGCTACGTCTCAGTTTACATATCTGGTACAGAGGCAACAATATAATTTTATTTGTCCCTTCATGAAAACCTGAGGTCTTTTCTTTAGCTACATTTTTTTCCTTTAAAGGCATTTAAAACACAGTGGCAACCCACTCCAGTGTTCTTGCCTGGAGAATCCCAGGGATGGGGGAGACTGGTGGGCTTCCGTCTATGGGGTCACACAGACTCGGACACGACTGAAGTGACTTAGCAGTAGCAGCAGCAGCAGCAGCAGCAACAGCTTTTGAGAATCTAGGAAAACTATGGACACTTTTCTCAAAGCTATGAGCCCATGCAGACCTTTCTGCCAGCATGCATAACAAAATTTGGCTTTCAATTTAGGGAGAGCCATGTTAGAATAGATGCTGTATCATTTGATGGCATCCTGAAATCTCACACAACTCTCATTACAAATGACTATTTAAGCAGTTTTATGTTGCTGACACTTTGGCAGAGATGCTGGGCTTCAGCTGGAAAGGCACTGGGTAAACCTCACCAAATAAAGTACAGTGATATATTTGACACTAGGAAAATAGAACATTATGAAGATGGGAAGATTTTACGATGTTTTTTTCATCCCAGCTGGAAAGATCAATCAGACTGGGGATATCTTTAGAATCCAATCAAAATTTCCAGTAGGAATGAGTTGCAGATACAGGAGGAAAGGTCATCATTTATTGTCCAACCCAACTCAAGTTCCTACCTAATGATCTATGTCCTAAAAGGAAAGCCAGATTCATAGGCAAAAATTGCTAAAGATGGAAAACTGTTTCCACAAACAGTTTTATGAACTGGCAGAGTCATACTCATTGTATAATTTGAAGGTCTTAAAAGAAAATGAATAACAAAAATCTGATCCCACAACTCCATTCCCATCTCCTGCCAAAACTTCTCCCATCATATCTTCATTTCTGTAGGCCAAGCAATTCTATCCTTCTAATATTTTCTTGTTTATCACAGGGCTAGGCATAGAGCATTAAATTTAAACTATATATCTCTGGCATGTAAAAAACTTAAGCACTAAACATCTCAATCTTTTAAGATGAAATGTAAGAAGTAACTATTCACATGTCCATATATCAATAAAGTATCAAAATAGAGAGCATGAAATAGATATGAAAGAGCTAGGTATTCCTCACTAAAACAATGAATAAAATTATTATATCATAAGTTTATTGACAAAATTTCTTGTATATGTGGAGGTAATAATTATCTCCACAGTGTGAGAAAACCCTAAGTGGTTTGTGTTTTCTGTTTCTTTTCAGTGACTTTATTCTGGCATGATGATGGTACAGATGACAACCAACTAACCAGTGGGGCCAATACCATTCACATTCACCCTGAGTCCCGCTCCCAGATAGGCAAGAGGGCAGCCCCAGGACAGTGGGAAGATTTAGACTGTAGGAATACGCTATAGAATTGGCTTTGAGGTTTTGCAACCTTGGTCTGGGATTACTTACAGTAAGACTAGGGTCCCATAGCTATTAGAAAATTTTTAAAACTCAGTTTATTTGCTATCACACTGATGTTTTAATAAAACATTATTTTGTTTTCCTTATCTGTAAAATGAAAAGGTTGGACTACATGACTGCTAGCACTAAATGCTGGCAGATGTCTCTAAGAATGTCTTTTGGGGAACATGCAAAAGAGGACCTTGCAGCTAGAATGTAAAGGTCACATTTCAAAAATGCAGTACATGAGCAGATTAATTCAGTCACTGTAATGACTTATTAACCTTGATTGCTGACATGATTACAGTGTCATCTGAAATGGGGCATCAACTTCAGAATACACACTCTTTTCAAGTGCACGTGGAACAGTCTTCAGGATAGAGTGCATGCTAGGAAACATAACAAGTCTCAATAAATTTAAGAAGGCTGAAATCATGTCAAGAGTCTTTTCCGAAAACAACAGCATGAGACTAGAAGTCAAATGCAAGGAAAAAACTATAAAAAACATAAACACATGGAGCTTAAACAGTATGCTACTATACAACCAGTGGGTCACTGAAGAAATCAAAAAGGAAATTAAAAAATACCTGGAGAAAAATGAAAATGGAAACATAAGGATTAAAAAATTACGGGACCCAGTAAAAACAGTTCTAAGATGAAAGTCTACAGTGATACAAGCCTACCATAGGAAAAAAAATCTCAAATAACCAACCTCACTTTACACTTACATCAGCTAAAGAAGGAAGAAGAAACAAAACCCAAAGTTAATAGGAGGAAAGAAATCATAAAGATCAGAGCAGAAATAAATGAAATAGAGACCTAAAATAACAGCAGAAAAATCAATGAAACTAAGCTGGTTCATTGAAAAGATAAACAATGTTAATAAACTTTTAGTCAAACTCATCAGGAAAAAAAAAAAGTGGGAGGGCTCAAATCAATAAAATCAGAAATAAAAGAAGTTACAGCTTCTAAAATACAAAAGATCACAAGAGATTACTGCAAATAATTATATGCCAATAAAATGGACAACCTAAAAGAAATGAATAAATTTCCCAGAAACATACAAACTTTCAAGACTGAAACAGGAATATAGAACATGAGCAGACCAGCAACCAATAATGAAACTGAGTCAGTAATAAAACTCTCAACAAAAAGTCTAGGACCAGATGGCTTCATAGGTAAAGTCTACCAAACATTTAAAGAAGAGTTAACACCTATGCTTCTCAAACTATTCCAAAGAGAAAGGGATGTTTCTAAACTCATTCCATGTATCATCACCCTGACACAAAACCAACAGAGACCACAGGAAAAAAGAAAAGAAAATTACAGGCCAATATCCCTGGTGAACATAGAAGAAAATCTCCTCAACAACATATTATCAAAGAAAAATCAACAGTGAAATGATCATTCACCAAGATCAAGTGGATTTTATTCCAGGAATGCAAGATGGTTCAATATCCACAAGTCAATCAATGTGATACATCACATTAACAAACTAAAGAATAAAAACCATATGGTTATCTTGTTGAATGCATAAAAAACTTTTGACAAAATTCAGGATTCATTTATGATAAAAAAAAAATTCAACAAACTGGGTATACTGGCACTATACTTCAGTATAACACAGTATGTCCCCTACTTGCGAACCTTCTAGTTGTGAACTTTCAAAGATTGCAAACATGTGTTTGCATGTTCAATCATGTAAGTTACTTCATGTTTGGCATACATTGTCACGTGTGTGCATCCTCTACAAGTGGTTGTCTTTTTGTGTATTTTGCTTTACAGTACTGCATGCAGTACAGGACAGTATCTTTATTTCAAGCTCAGGATGTCCAGAAGCAAAAGGGGAGACAGAATTGAATCCAGCAAGGAGTCAGAACCTGTGCCATCAATGTCAGGCACGAGTGAAATCACAACTTACCCTCCATCTCCTACTGCAGAGGACCCTTAGTTCTACCATCTCCCACCTCCTATCCCTCCTGCAGGCAGTAACTCTTCTTGCCTGTTCACTTGATCCCAGCCCCTGTATGCCAGCTGTTGTACTATACAACTGTACTTTATTCAAGGTACTGTATGGTAAGATTAAAAGCATTCATTTTTTATGTTTGTTTTTTATGTATCATTTGTGCTATGTATTATTACTGTAGTGCAATAGGTTTATAATACTTTTCACACAAGTCACTTTTTCTGTACTATTTGTGTGAAAAGTATTATAAACCTATTACATTACAGTACTATATAGCCGAGAAAGAAGAATACCACAATATCTCACTTCAATGGGGAGTCTAAAAGACAAAACATTCAAACAAGAAAAACTGAAAACAGATTCAGAAACAGAGAATAAAGGGACGGCTTCAAGAAGGGAGGTGAGTAAGGAAGTAGGTAAAATAGATAAACAGGATTAAGAGATAAAAAGCCTGTCAGCAGAATTCGGTAGCTCAGTTGTCTGACTCTGCAACCCCATGGACTGCAGCACCACAGGCTTCCCTGTCCTTCACCAACTCCTGGAGCTTGCTCAAATTCATGTCCATCGAGTCAGTGATGCCATCCACCCATCTCATCTTCTGTATTCCCCCTCTCCTCCTGCCTTCAATCTTTCCCAGCAACAAGGTCTTTTACAAGGAATCAATTCTTCACATCAGGTAGCCAAAGTATTGGAGTTTCAGCTTCAGCATCAATCATTCCAATGAATATTCAGGATTGATTTCCTTTAGGATTGACTGGTTAGATCTCCGTGCAATCCAAGTGAATCTCAAGAGTCTTCTCCAACACCACATTTCAAAAGCATCAATTCTTCAGTGCTCAGCTTTCTTTATAGTACAACTCTCACATCCATACATGACTCCTGGAAAAACCATAGCTTTGACTAGATGGACCTGTGTCAGCAAAGTAATGTCTCTGCTTTTTAATATGCTGTCTAGGTTGGTCTGAGCTTTACTTCCAAGAAGTAAGCTTGTTTTAATTTCATGGCTGCAGTCACCATATGCAGTGATTTTGAAGCCCAAGAACATAAAGTCTGTCACTGTTTCCATTGTTTCCCCATCTATTTGCCATGAAGTGATGGGACCAGATGCCATGATCTTAGTTTTTTGAATGTTGAGTTTTAAACCAGTTTTTTCAAGCTGGCTGATCTATTGTATAAGCTTCAGTTATATGGGGATGTACTATATAGCATAAGTAATATGGTCAATAATATTATAATAACTTTCTAAAGGGTAATATAGACATTAGACTTATCATGGTGATCATTTCCTAACATATGCAAATGTTAACTTATTATGTAACACACTTGAAACTAGCATAATACTGCACATTAATTATCTTTCAATTTAAAAATAATAAAGAAATAAACTGGAGCTTCAAAAGATTTCTGGGATCATCTAGGGTACATCTTGAGAGTCCCTTGGACTGCAAGGAGATCCAACCAGTCCATCCTAAAGGAGACCAGTCCTGGGTGTTCATTGGAAGGACTGATGTTGGAGCTGAAACTCCAAAACTTTGGCCACCTGATGCGAAGAGCTGATTCATTTGAAAAGACCCTGATGCTGGGAAAGATTGAGGGCAGGAGAAGAAGGGGACGACAAAGGATGAGATGCTTCGATGGCATCACTGACTCAATGGACATGAGTTTCGGTAAACTCCAGGAGTTGGTGATGGACAGGGAGACCTGGCGTGCTGCGGTTCATGGGGTCGCAAAGAGTCAGACACGACTGAGCGACTGAACTGAACTGAGGGTACACCTTCCATTTTATAGATAAGGAAGCTGATGTCCAGAGAGCTGACATTTCTACCAACAAGGATATTATTTAGGGCTTTTTCATAACCTTTGATATATGAAATTAAATGCACAAACAACAACAATGAATAAAAATGAGAAGAGCTGGAAGCTGAAAACTTTTATAAAATCTTTAAAGCAAGAAAGTTTAAAAGAAAATGGATTCTTTAAACTAAGAAATAATTACAAGTGCCACATACATTTTTGCAATAAGCTACAATAGCTCATTATTTTCCTATAGAGAAAAAGAAAACATATTGTGTGATGTGTGTATAATAACCTCGTTCTTCACTCTACAGGAAACAAAAGAGAAAGTTTCAACAAAAGGTGTAATTCATTATTTCCAGACTCTAGGAATTAAAATAGAACAATAAAACAGGACAACAAATCAAACATCTTTATGTTTTACTGTCATTGCTATAACAAAAACACAAGTATTCCAAGAATATGATTTTTCTTCTAAGCATCTTATAACTGAATTAAGAGGAATTTATTTTAGTAAATACATCATGAATCCAAACTCCAGTGAAACAAGCAAGAATTTTACTGCAAAACTCTAAAAGCTAAATTATCTCAAGTTTTTAGGTAAAATGAATAGATTCTATACTGCTTGCCTCTCATTAAACACTATAAATATAAGTCTTGCAGTGGCATGTAGGGCAGAATACCAAAGAAAGCTCACAGCAGAGTTTGAGGCAGCTGAATGTTAATCACGTACAAAGCTCTTAAAAATTTAGGATCTGGATCATTTAAAAACACACATTCTTTATAGACATTTGAAATTTTATGATGAGAGTCTCGTCATCCAATCATTCAATTTTTGAGCCAAAAATTTCAAAAAGACAATGAGAGGAAGAGAGTCAGAGTATCATAAGGTGGTAACCAAGTTGGAGAGACCAGCCTGACCTGCAGAAGCTCTGAAAGGCACCTGTCCTTGTGTCTCTTTTCTGAACACTGCCCTTTATACTCAGTCACTTCAGTCATGTCCAACTCTTTGTGACCATATGGACAGTAGCTCGCAGGGCTCCTCTGTTCATGGGATTCTCCAGGCAAAAATACTAGAGTGGGTTGCCAATTTTGCCCTTTACCGTGTTTAAAAGGTCCACCTTCCCAATGAGGTTGATTTGCTCCATCAAACCCACTGTGAAGAGAGCTCTTTGACTTCACTGTAGCCAATGAATCAGCTCGCAACTAAGTAGAGCCTTCCCCCGCAAAAGGGCAGAGGACTGGCTGCATCGTGTGCTGATGATGCCTGTTTTAACGGAAGGACATGGGAAAAGAAATTCTTGGAGGAAATTTTCCAATCTTGGATCTCCAACTTTGAATCAAATATCTCTGTTGCAATGTGGATGGACCTAAAGATTGTGATGCTAATTGAAGTAAGGGAGACAAAGAAGGAGATCTATCATATGACATCCCTTATATGTGAAATCTAAAAAGAAATGAGACAAATGAATTTATTTACAAAACAGAAACAGACTTAAAAAAAGAACTTATGGTTGCCAGGGGGAATGTTAGAAGGGATAGTTAGGGAGTTCGGGACTGACATGTACACACTGCTAGATTTAAAACAGATAACCAACAAGGTACTGGGGGCTTCTCTGGTGGCTCAGACTGTAAAGAATCTGCCTGCAATGGAGACCTGTGTTTGATCCCTGAGTTGGGAAGATTGCCTGGAGAAGGGAATGGCAACTCACTCTAGTATTCTTGCCTGGTGAATTCCATGGACAGAGAAGCTTAGCAGGCTACAGTCCATGGGGTAGCATAGAGTCAGACACAACTAAGTGACGAACACTTTCACTTTCAACAAGGAACTACTGCATAGCAGAACTCTGCTCAATGTTATGTGGCAGCCCGGATGGGAGGGGAGTTTGAGAGGGGGGGAATGGATACAGGTATATGTATGGTTGAGTCCCTCTGCTGCCCACCTGAAACTATCACAACATTCTTAATCAGCTATACTCCAATCTAAAGTTAAAAGTTTTAAAACAACAAGTATTTCCGTTGCAAGAGCTGAGTGCTGAAGGGGTTATTATAGGTAGAAGAATTCAGGAATCATGTTAAAAATCTGGATTTCTCAGATCCTGTATCCCGTCCCAGTCTACAAAGCAATTCCCATCTATCATTGTCCAACTATTATTAATGTCTCTCGGATGTTAAAGCAGGTTTACAGAGGATTAGGGAGCCTAAAGTTACTATTATGCAATTTTAAAGTTTCTACAAGAGTTCAATGAATCTTCAAAGGGATATTTGAGTTGAGGAGGCAGAACAAGGGAAGCTAACATTAAATTAAAAAATGCTTAACTGCTTAGCAACGAGATAAGTATCTGAGTGATCTTCTTGAAGAAAGTCCTCAGGTCTAACTAACTTTGGAGGTCATGGCTTTGAAGCAAAAATCTGACAAAGCCAGTGACCATTTGACTTGGCAACTTTTCTAGATGCTTTTCTGTTTTGCCATTAAGGAAAAGGCATCAAAACATCTTACTTCTTTTAATAAGGAAACTTCACATGAAACCTGTTTTAAATGGGGTGAACAAAGCAATCCTGGTTTACTGGGGAAATATGAAGTTTGAAAATGTACCTTTCTTCAAGTTGTAAGAAGATTTTAGAATTCTAACCATTTTTTAGGATTCCTCTCTGGAACTTGGCTAGATTTTGCAGAGCTCTGATGAATTTTACATGTATCCTCTCTTACCTCTAATCCTTTTAACTGCAATGTGTACAGTCTCAGTCTTAAATAATAATTATTCTTCTCCCCCGCCTTTACCCTCATAAAAAACCCTGCAATATCCTTGCCCTTTACAATTGGCAGCAACAACCTTTCCTAGTAAAAATCAATCCATCAATAACTTCCTCGATTGGAAGTTGTCCTTGTTTCTACATGGATATCAGAAATTACCTATGCTGAAGTTTTTAGGGAATGGATTAAAACAATTAAACAGAGTGGATGCTCGCATTGATGAATCTGAATAACTATTATCTCCTGATCTTCTAAGAGTGAACATATGAAAATCCTTCCAAAAAAGAAGCAAAGGAAACATGTATAAGCATGTTTTTCAATCCTTCTTAGTTAGAAAGGCAGCACCTCTGAGGGAATGGAAACCTATTTTCTCTCTATTCCTCCAGGCCTTCTTGCTAACAAAAGACAACTTTGTTGGCAGGAGGATGTAGCGCCCACACTTTGGTCATGGAGCCCGCTGAGATGAAGAGCCATCACTACTCAGGGGGACCCCAGAAGAGCAGCTTCATCCTTCCTGAGAAGGCTGAGCAGAGGTTTGAGCTTTGCATGAAGCTTAGCAACATCTCATATTGAAACTATCATTCATTAATTTAAAAAAAAAAAGAAAATATCATTCACACTCATAAATTTATGCATTGGCTACACAGAATAAAACCTGAATATCCTTACCTTGAGCATACCTTGAATATACGTATATTTTCACAGATCCAATACT
Organism: Moschus berezovskii; assembly: GCF_049115385.1. Classification (NCBI taxonomy): domain Eukaryota; kingdom Metazoa; phylum Chordata; class Mammalia; order Artiodactyla; family Moschidae; genus Moschus; species Moschus berezovskii. The sequence continues at coordinate 92,137,451 of NC_142469.1, read as the reverse complement.
GGATAATGTTCAGCATTTTTAACATTACAAATCTCATTAATTGCGCTTTTGTGTTTTGCTACTAATTCATACAACTAGAGTATTATACTTAGATCAGAACTGAAACCACATCAAAGTTAGAAACTCTGGCATCCTGGCATGGATGCCATGACTAAAAATTTCACAAAAGGTTAGAAACTGAATAACTTTCACTTGCCAAGTTGTTGAAAGTCACAGCTTAAATCACTGACTTTATCCTGTCTATTCTGAGGACCAGAATACACAGCACAGTGCCTGTGCACAACACACCTAGGTCGAAGGATGCCTAGCTCTGTGCCCTAACTATTCTTTCTTACTAGGAAAAATCAGCCAGCGTTTGGTGTGAAACAAATTAATCAACATACATGAAAACATCAGCCTACCAAATCATTAGCTAGTAAATGAATAGATTATTAAATTTGAGTCAAAATACATATACAGGTAACACAAAATAAACTTAACAGCACTGTCCCTGACTTAGAGAAGGTTACTATCTAAAATAGAAAATTTTGAAATTGACAGACTCATGAAGAATAAATTCTGCATTTAATTTATTCCAAATTAAGTCATAAAATGCTGGCATCAAGGTTTGAGGGCCCCCACACTATTTACCTGCAGATGATTTGGCCAATCTATTGGCCATGGCACAAGCAAGCTTACTCAGACCACAGTTCTCAAAATAATGTCATCCACCTCAGGGCAGGCCCTGCTGGACAGAGCTGAATTTCTAGTCAGTTGCATCTTACATTCCTAATCAGGCTTTTCAAAGGAATTCCCAAGGTAGCTGTGATTCACAGAATGGACAGAGAAAATGTAATTATGCTACTTTAAAAAAAAATCAAAATGTCAAAGTATATATCTTGGCAGAAAAAAATATCTTTATGTAATTCCTTTGAAGCCTTTGGTGAGCAAAAGAAAATTTTTGTCGTGTGGATAAATGGGCTAATATTCCTAACTGACAAACAACAAGTAGATTACATGTGCTGTAACCATCCTGTTTCTTATCAAGAGCAAAGCATTTTCAGAAATAACTGTATTTTAAAATAGCATCCAAATTGGCTTTTCCTTTGCTTAATGCTATATTTTTTCTAAATATTTGGTGGAAAGACGGAGAGAGGGAGATTGAGAGACAGCACAGGAGAGAGCAGGTATAAATGATAATGCTTTTCTCTGTAGTCCCACTACCATTGCTAAATGTAATTGAACACATTAGCAGGTCTCTGTAGGGATGTGATATGCTAACACACTCTAATTTTCATTAGTTTCTCAAAGCTGTCAGGTGAGGAATTTAAAATATGTACACGATAGAAATTAATAATGGCTGGTACTGAACAAAAGTATTAAACTGGTTTAAATGAATAAAAAAAAAAAAAAGCAGAAATTGCCCATGAAAAGGAAGATGGTTAAATAACACACAGGAATGCTCTCAGATGACAGTCCCCTATCCATTTTCCTGAAACAGCTGCTGTGCCAAAGAGTAAGAACACGTAAGAGAATGAACACGTACGTCCTCATGTCCCCATCATGGTGAACAGCCTTGGATCCTACAGTGGGGCGCTTAGAGAAGCTAAAACTGTGGAAGAGGTGGAGGGTTCCTTTTTCTTTTTCTAAAATGAAAAGCCATACAAGTGTCAGCTAAGACTTGTCAGTTAAACTGCACATTTTCAAGAGAACGCTGCTGATTTAGGAGAAAAAAAAAAGCCAGCTTCGCTGAGATGTTCATACCTGGACATATCTGGGGAGGTATCAAAAATGGCAAAATAGCTTTCAAGTCCATCCTTTACATTCAACAGGCACATGAGGGTTTAAGTCCATCTAAATGCAGTATTTCATTCCAATCTTGAAATAACCCAAAGGACAATAGGTAGGTAATATTTTCTCCAATTTTCAGAGAAGAAGAGCTGTGGTTCAGAGAACTAAAGACATACTTGCCCATGAAGACACATATTCACCAGGGATCTGGAGCTGAACTGAGTTTACTCCTTCAATCCTAGGTTGATGGAGACCCTTAGGTGCTGAGCTGAATATGGGAGGCACTCTTCATCCAACCTAGACTCCCCCTGTTGTGGTGGAATCTCCTCTTAATACAGTGAGAGCTTAGCAGATGAAGTCGTGCTGCCTGGAGTGTCTCGGCAGGTCCCAGAGAATGGAGGCTGGCCAGTGTCTGGGCTTGATGTGCCAGGTGAGCAGTCTTCCGTGGGCTTTCCAACACCCAGATTTCAGCTTACTCCTGGCTGCTGCCACTTCTCTCTCTGCTGTCCACATGTGGCTGGAGGATCACTTCTTGGGATGAGTGATTCTCACACATATTCTTCTATTCACCCAAGTCAATGTCTTTTATAAAAAAAATTTCCCTAAATCTTTTTTTTTTTCCATCTGAATTAAAGGTAGATTTAAAATTTGTCTGTTGAGCATGTCAGAACATTAGGCAGCAGCAGGGGACTCACGAGTCTCAGGAGCTGTTCATCAAGGGTTTAGATCATACTGTGAATAATAGTGTTTAACATCTGATAATAGTCTGCCACATGACTGACCCTTTATGAAGATTCCTTGGTGCCGAAAGGCTGGACCTTCACACAGGTTTATCTGACCCCAGTGTCTAAATGCTTAACCACTGGGCAACATCATGCCAGGCACTGGCCACAGGGAAAAAAAATTGGTAAGAAGTGACAGATGTAGGAATCCAATGACAGGTATCTTCTTTTTATGATCCAGGCCAAGTGACATAAAAAGAACACAATGAGATTTCATATTTCATCCCTACGGTTTCATGCAAGTACTTCGATCATGTGCTGATACAAATGGAGATATTTCAATTTCTCAATTTTTACTGATGGCTTTCTAATTTCTAAATTTTTGGTAAGCATGTCATCTCTGTTTACTAAAAACATTACAGTCAAACCTCACGAATGTGTACTTTTCTTGGTATTCAGCAGAGTTTAATTCTCTTAGTTATTACATACACTACCTGCCATTCTCATAGTCCCCCAGCCTTTCTGTATTCTTTCAGTCAGTCATAATATCCTCTCCTTGGAACTCCTAGAGCATAGACTTAGCTACTTGCTAGGGCACTGACAGGCACTTTATCCTGTGTTCTAATAATGTTATGGACACATCATCTTTCCTGACTTTCCAAAGACAAGACAATAAAGACTTTACTGGATGCATCTTTATAAGCCCAACACCTGCTACAAGGTAGACAAACAAATCAGCCTTGGTTAAATCAATTACTAACTGAATGAAACAAATAAATACTATTATAATACTCAGTACTGCCACAATAAGTCAGTGTAACTAACCATCTCACTCTGGTTGTTTGCAACGTCAAGCATTTAGTCTCATGCTCTTAGATTTGCATAGTTAAGCTGATCTGGGTGGGTTTCAGGCTGAGGGTTAGCTGGGGGTGATGCCAGACAGATGGGCTCAGGTCTGCTCCATACATATTCATTGTAGGCCCTAGTCTTGAAGGGGCAGAGGCTATTTGGGCATTCTCTTTTTGTGGTGGATGTATGGTGCGTGAAAGTTCAAAGAGTGCAAGCACGTTTAATGCCTCTGCTTAGGTCGTATCCCTTAACGTTCCATTGGCAGAAGCCAGTCACATGAGCCCCAATTAATGGAATGAGAAGCACATGCCATCCGCAGAGAAAGCAGGAGGGACGTGAATATTTACTGACAAGTACCTATAACTATGAAATTATTAGTTATTATACCATAACTATGAAATCATCACCAAGTCAAAAAGGGACTGAAGCAGAAATTAGACTAAAAGGTCAGGAGCTGAAACTAGAAATTACTTTAAAATAGGCACGGATATCAGAGTCCCCCAAATCTAGTTAAAAATCCAGCCTCACTTTTCTCATATATATTAATAAAACTGAGGCTATTAATAGGTCCTACCTCATAGAACTGTTCAGTTCAGTTCAGTCACTCAGTCGTGTCTGACTCTGCAACCCCATGAATCACAGCACGCCAGGCCTCCCTGTCCATCACCAACTCCCGGAGTTTGCTCAAACTCATGCCCATCCAGTCGGTGATGCCATCCAGCCATCTCATCCTCTGTCGTCCCCTTCTCCTCCTGCCCTCAATCCCTCCCAGCATCAGAGTCTTTTCCAGTGAGTCAGTTCTTCGCATGAGGTGGCCAAAGTATTGGAGTTTCAGCTTCAACATCAGTCCTTCCAATGAACACCCAGGACTGATCTCCTTTAGAATGGACTGGTTGGATCTCCTTGCAGTCCAAGGGACTCTCAAGAGTCTTCTCCAACACCACAGTTCAAAAGCATCAATTCTTCGGCGATCAGCTTTCTTCACAGTCCAACTCTCACATCCATACATGACCATGGGAAAAACCATAGCCTTGACTAGACAGACCTTTGTTGGCAAAGTAATGTCTCTGCTTTTTAATATGCTATCTAGGTTGGTCATAACTTTCCTTCCAAGGAGTAAGCGTCTTATAATTTCCTGGCTGCAATCAGCATCCGCAGTGATTTTGGAGCCCCCCAAAATAAAGTCTGACACTGTTTCTACTGTTTCCCCATCTATTTCCCATGAAGTGATGGGACCAGATGCCATGATCTTAGTTTTCTGAATGTTGAGCTTTAAGCCAACTTTTTCATTCTCCTCTTTCACTTTCATCAAGAGGCATAGAACTGTTAGGAAGACTAATAAAATGATCCATGTGAAATAGTTTACCCTAGCATCCTAAACACCAAGCAATGGTCACTTTCAATACATTTAAATATGCATTCAGTAAACGCTGCGGCAGCTGATGGCAGTGGTGGCAACAGGGGTGACGTGAGGGCGAAGCCAGTGATGGCAGTGGTGATGACAGTGACAAGTCACAACAAATGTCAATTATTCACGAATGAACTAATTCCCATTTCAACAACTTCATGGTATCTACAAAACTAAACAAACAAAGCAAAGCAAAATTTTGGCAGTTGTCTCTGCGCGTAAGCTGTGATGAATATTCTAAAATTTTGCTTCAACTCGAACTGCTCCTATGTGTCTACATGTGTCTCTAATTGGCTACTCCCACTCTTTGAGTCCTCTTTCCAAATCCCTCTTTGTCCATCTAAGGAGTTTTGCCCCTCTTCTTTATATATATATATATTTTAATTTCTTACTCATTCAATCTACTATGTCAATCATTTCTCTCACGGTTCCTTTTATATCTTTCCTTTATAACCTTCACTTTGTTGAAACCAAAAGAGCAAACTCATTTCTTCCACACCTACTTCTAGAGCATCAATTCAACACTACTGAATTTTCACTGTGTTACAGGTGTTGTATTGTATGCTGGAGAACACATAAGCCTCATAGGAGAAGAATCCGTCCTCTTAAAATACTTGTAATCTAATAAATGAGCCAAACGTTTGATGTCTCAAGAAGATGAGAGAATGGGAAAGGGGTAATCTCTATGCAGTAGAATATCAGTCAGCCATTAAAAAGGAATGAAGCATTGACTCATGCTTCAGTGTGGATGGACCTTGTAAACATTATGTTGAATAAAGACGCCCATTATAAAAGACCATCTATTATAAAAGACCAGATAAATGACTCCATTTATATTAAATTTCTAGAACAGAAAAATCTCTAGAGAGAAAAAGCAGATTAGCAGCTGCTGAGGGTTGGTGGTAGATGGGAGCTGAGGATAAATGAGGTGTGACTACCAACACATACAGGATTAATTTTTGAGGTGATAAAAATTGGCTGAGGTAGTGGTTACAAAATTCTGTGAATATACTAAAAACCATTGGATTGTATACTTTAAATGAGTGAATGGTATGTGGATTGTATAGTATGTGGATGACATCTCAGTGATACTATTTTTAAATAAAGGGGGGAAAATACAGTTTGCACCAATAATTCTCAAAATGAATTCTCAAAAATTCTCAAAATGAAGCAAAAGAAAGGGAAAAGAGAAATAGGAAGAAGGAGAAGCAGCAGTACCATAACTTTTTGGAATGGTGTCAAAAAATTATCTGGAATGTTCAAATTATATGCAAATTACCAGATCAAGTTAGATGCTTTGCATAAAAGCTGTTGTGCATTGGCCTCTAGAGAAAACTATTTCCATACCGATATCAGAACTTCAGTTGGAAAAGTAGCAGTTGTCAGCTCACGGGGTTATCCACAAAAGGCGAGACTAGTGAGAGCAGACGAGGTCTCCCGTCACTCCCAACGCACTCAGCAACCAGCAAAGCTAATGCTGTCATTGGCCATTTCCCCCGGTGACAGAAGGAATAAGAAATTGTGGCCTGAGGGTCAGGAAACTTCATAAAGAGAAGTCAGAGCAGGAGGTGCCAGCTGGAAATTTTCATATTCTCAAAGGAAGAAGAGTATAACCCTGATGAGAGTTTATCTACAATAATTACTACAGTTTTAAAATAAAGAACTAGGCACTTTGCCCCAAAAATGCTGTATTTGGTGCATTTTGGAAGAAACATCATTGAGCCTTAGGCATTGAGTAAGATGGTCTCTTTTAAGAAAGTAACCAAAAACTAAAACTGCCTTCTATCTTTCATTCAACTGTCTGCTGTGTCGACAGGTTATACCTGAACACTGACTCACTGACCACACTTTTTTTCTGTTCTCTAGAACCTTTTTTAGCATAGAAATGCTTAATATGTGTTGAAGGAAGGAAAGAAGTTAAGACAATGGCAAGGGAAGAATGTAAAAAAGAGAAAGGAAGAATTTAGATAAATTATAAGATTTTAATTAGAATAGCCTGCTACAAATTTAAGTTATGAGGTATAAATAGTGGAGTGATCTAATGTCCATAGCATGAACTTGGAAAGACTATTATTTTTAAGGCTTATTATGTTTAAATGGATGGCATCACCAACTCTGTGGACATGAATTTGGGTGAACTCCGGGAGTTGGTGATGGACAGGGAGGCCTGGCGTGCTGTGATTCATGGGGTCGCAGAGAGTCGGACACGACTGAGCGACTGAACTGAACTGAACTGATGTTTAAATGAGCATTAGCCACTGACACATGCTTTCAAATTTTATGACTCAGGACTGGATTAGAAGTGAGCAGTCAAGAGCAGTCTATTGTCACAGGACACATATCAAGCCTATAGTCTGAATCAACCCTGATCCTTTGATTTCTTCTTTTTTAGAACAGGGGAAAACTACATGAATTTTGTCTTTAAGACAATCAAAGGATCAGGACTCACTGAAAACTCTTCAGTGGATGGGAGTAGGTCATGGATCTTTCAGGGCAATCACTGCTGGTGACTAGGATGGCACCCAGGATACCTCCTCCATTGCCTGTGGGCTGTGAGAAGAGGTGACACCAATGGGAGATTTCCGATGCACCCACGCAAGAAGAATTCATACGGTCAAAAATCCAGGGATAACAGTCCACGCAAAGTAAAAGTAAGTCTGATGCAGAGCAAGCATTTAACAATGATTATGACCACACTGAACCCCACAATTCACATCGGTTCTGACAATCAGTATGAGATCACTGTGCTGTCCATTTTTAGACGTTATTCTTTTACTACTTTTGACTAGTAGTCATTTTAAAATGGACTAAAACCCCCAAACCTCTTCACACTTAAGTTCACACTGCTAAATTACATCCTGTGTCTTGTAGGCATGCGACTGGTGTTAATAACCTAAGTGCAGGGCTTTTCATGCATTCCACCACATTTCATTCTATTGGACTGCCTGTCACTCTACACCTTGAGAGCTGTTTAGAGTCTGATTTTGCCATCCAATATATTAATATTTTCCCTAGCATCATATTCAGGGATTTGATCATCACAAATACCTTTATCCACCCAAGAAAATTAGAAAATGGGGAGCATGAGATACAGATGATGAATCTCTGTGATGTTCCACTATAGGACGTATTCCAGAATGTCTTCAAGATAGCAGTGGGCACTGCCTGGGTATGGTCACTCAACCAATAAGAACCCAACCAAAGATGTTATTCTGTAGGCCAGTGGTTTCCCATCTATCCTCTGTAGAGTATTAGGAGTTCCAGGGACTGTAGGAGAGAAGGGAGCAAAGGGTGGGAACTCTCTCATCTCCCTAAGCCAACTCTTTTTCATTTATTTTCTTTCTTTTTTTTTTTTTTAACATATTGTATTTCCTCATGATGCTTTGTTTGAAAAAAATTCATGTGTTCAAATACATCTTTGAAAACCACTGATTTAGACCAAATTTCTCTATTTTCTATGAGTGCATTATGAAATCCTTTTGACAAATATCTTTTGAAATTCAGATAGACTGTCCTGACCTCCCCTCACCAGCACTCCCCTAATCCTACCATCAAAGCAAATCATCTTCCCAAGTTCAGTTCGTTCCTGGTGATCAGCTTCTTTTTCTCTTTTTAATCCCCCAAATATGTTTGTTTAAGGAACCCTCTCACTGGAATGAGCATTAAGTTTATTATTTTTAAAATTTAGTGCCATACTTGCCAAACCATAGAATTTTAGAAATTATTAATACTATTTTCCCCACAAATTCTTAGAAATGGTCAGTAATGGTGTAAAGATGCAATTTTCAAGTTATTTCAGTATGCTAGATTGCAAATCATTCCTACTAAAGGGTGAAGGTAATTTAAAGGAGTCAGGAGCTCTTGTATAATCTCCTTGTATTTGGAGCCTCATTCCTCTACCTAATACTTGTAATGAGATTAAAGAAACTTCATCAACATTCGGGAATCAAACAACAAGCACATCTATCAGCATTATCAAATGGCCTACAATAATAATAATTTCATTCATGAGGAATTATACATCTTCATAGACTAAAAATATTTATTAGGCTTTCCTTCAATATTCAATAACTATTCTGAACAAATCCCAGGCACTGGGCTATGGAGGCTGACATTATCAACCTTTCTGCACATATCAAAAATGTAGAACAATAATCGAGTGGCAGGGAATATCTGTACAAAAAAAAGGAAATAAAACATCAGTGAAATGTGAACAGTGTCTTTAAAACTCTGGTAAAATTCCATTTTTGCCAATGAAAATGGCAAAATAGCTTAAAAGAAAGAGCTTGGTTTCTTTTGAGCCAAATTTCATGTAGGTATAAGACTGGCAATACTTTAGGCTGTCATCCAAATACAAAGAAATGTTCACTGCAGATTTACTAGATAGCGCTGCAAAATCTAGCCTGGGCATCATAAAGAACACAGGAAAAAGGAAGGATAATTATGTAAAGCCAACATTTGAATGCATTGTGTGTGGCTGGCAGACTTCTCCTGACTCACATTAATATTCACATCGGGCACTGTTTAATGATGCCATTCAGAATGGGGATATGAGCAGGAAGAAGTATAGAGGCAATCAAAAAATAATTTATTACAAGAGAAATATTCCTCCCTTTGAAGCATCATTTTAAAAAGAGGCACTTTTTTTACCCCCTGTACCTAATTTTACTAAATAGATTCTCTTCCCTGTCAAAACCCCAAGGTTACTTTATGAGAAATATAAATTGGTATGATAAAAAAAATCCTACACAAAATGTATATCACTCAGGTGACACACCACACGGATCCTTTAAAAAAAAAAAATCACACTGTGTTAAACACAAGCAGGGGCCTTGAGTTAGCAATAAGGTGCTTTTCTAAATATTTTTTTCCAGTTCACCCAGGTAACTTTCAAAACCTGAAAGAAATGCTTCCATTGCTATCACTGTACTGCAGATCTGTCCAGTATCAAAAACCCAAATTAAAATTACATCAGGAATGAGAAACCATCAGGCCATTTCCAACACTGAATTTAAAGGTTCAAATTTCTCCTCCTTAGGTAAGTATTTCCTGAGTAGCTCTAAAGTCATTTGTACTATTAATGAAGTGGTACAGTTCTATATTTAACCTAAAATGTTTATCTTTTGTGGAAGACCTAGAGAAAGAGGAGGAGGAGGAAGAGAAACAGAAGAGTTATAACAATAAAACAACAGCAACAACACACACATATTGAGCAGTAATTATGTGCCAGACACTTTGCTAAATGTTTTATATGCATTAATTTTTTAAGCCCCCAAAGGACCTTATAATGTAGGTACTATTATTTTTCCCATTTTAGAAATCTGGAAACTGAAAGGATAAGTAATTTTCCAAGGTTGTGGAGTTTATTTAAAATGCATAAGTTAACACAAATTACAAAGGCTAAACCTGTATCTTGGGCTTCCCTTGTGGCTCAGCAGGTATAGAATCCGTCTGCAATGCAGGAGGACCAGAGTTCGATCCCTGAGTTTGGAAGATCCCCTGGAGAAGGGAAAGGCTACCCACTCCAGTATTCTGGTCTGGAGAATTACATGGACTGTATGGTCCATGGGGTTGCTAAGAGTCGGACATGACTGAGCAATTTGCACTTCAGTTTTGCCAGGACGAGGTGGCCGAGTGTTTAAGGCAATGGACTGCTAATCCATTGTGCTCTGCACACATGGGTTCGTATCCCATCCTTGTCGGCTTGCAGCTTCCACTTCCTGCCTTCAGCTTGGGCTTCCCAAGTGGTGCTGGTGGTTTTTAAGAAAAAAGAAAAACAACCTCTCCTGCCAATGCAGGAGACATGAGTTCCATCAGGAAGATCCCTGAAGGAGGGCATGGCAACCTACTCTAGTATTCTCGCCTGGAGAATTAATTTCCTTCAGCACAGACAACTACTTTTGGACTTCCTCCATAGCTTAGTTGCTAAAGCATCTGCCTGCAATGCAGGAGACACCAGTTTGATTCCTGGGTTGGGAAGATCCCCTGGAGAAGGGATAAGCTACCCATTCCAGTGTTCTTGGGCTTCCCTGTTGGTTCAGACACTAAAGAACCTACCTGCTAATGCAGGAGACTGAACAGCCGCGGGTTGGATTCCTGCATTAGGAAGATCCCCTGGAGGAGGGCATGGAAAGCCACTCCAGTATTCTTGCCTGGAGAATCCCATGGACAGAGGAACCTTGAGGGCTCAGTCCATGGGGTCACAAAGAGTCAGACACAACTGGGTGACTAAGTACACAGCAGAGAGAGGAGCCAAAGATGACCTTGCATGGGGCAGAGCTGGGACATGAACTCTGCAGTCTGGTTCTGAGCCTGAGCTCTTAACCACTAGACTATCATGTCAACAGAGGAGTTGACATGGAGAATTGCCTGGAGAATTAATTTCCCTCAGCAAAGGCAACTACTTTTGGGCTTCCCCCATAGCTCAGTTGTTAAAGCATCTGCCTGCAATGCAGGAGACACTGGTTCGATCCCTGGGTTGGGAAGATCTCCTGGAGAAGGGAAAGGATGCCCACTCCAGTATACTGGCCTGGAGAATTCCATGGACCTTATCATCCATGAGGTCGCAAAAAGCTGGACATGACTGAGCGACTTTCACTTCAACTTCAAACCTGTATCAGCATTAAGTAACAAGGAGACCAGGCAATCATGGATAAAAATAGAGGCTAAGAAAAGTCCAGTAACTCTTGATTGACCAGAAACCATTTCCTATGGGGAAAAAAACTGGAAAAAATCGAAATTTTTGAGTCTGGATAGTGCTCCTTTCAGTAGGAAGATATTTGATAACAGATAAAACGATTTCAGTGGCTTAAGCAAACATAGATGTAATTTCCTTACACATGGCAAGATATCTTGAGATAGGGGGTTGCTGCTCTTAGTTTAATAATGTTAAGGCCAATGACCCTGCAAACCTCATGGCCACTTCCTCATTGAAACAAAAGAGCTGCTGCACCAGCCATCATATCACATTCAAAGACGTGAACCAGGTGTCATCAAATGAACACTCCAGAAAAGCAAAAGCTTCCCCAAATGAATCCCATTCCCCTGATCCAAAGATTTCCACTTAGAGCTCAAAAAACAGAACTAAGTTACATGTCTACTTTGAACAGCAAAACAGACTGAGAAATATGAACAGAATTATCATGACTGACTGGATGATTTGTGACAAATTGTCTGGAGCTGAGCACCCTGCTGCCTGGAATTAAAGTGGGGTTTTGTTAGCAAGGCTGGGACTCGATTTGGCACTACATAGTCGGACATCTGCCTTCGGGGTCTTTATTCATATAAAGAAACTGAGAGTAAATATTTCAGACTTTGAGGGCCACATATGATCTTTGACATATATTCCTCTTCGTTTTTGTTTTTACAAATCCCTACACAACTTAGCAACTAAACAACAAACAAAAAAATCTTAGTTCCTGAGCTATCTAAAAATCAGCTATGAGTGGAACTGTAGTTTGCCTGAGGTTTAGGATAAGGATCCACGTATAAAACACAGCACTGAAGAAATTAAATTAAGACTGGTTAGAAGCATTAACATATCCCTATATCTAAACTTTTATTTTCTCAAAAGGAATAAGACTGAAAGTTAGGAAAACCAAATTCCTAGCCTAATAAATTTATTAATAAATTAACTAATAAATAACTGAGTGACTTAACAGCTAAATTATTGCAGTAACTCACCTAGTAACTTTAGCTCTTTCGACCAGACAATATTCTGTACAGTAAGAGACCAAAAAAGCCACAAGTCCACCCCAGTTCCAATACTGAGTGATTCTAACCCTATGAAAGTACAAAAGATGAAAGCAGCAGCATTTATCATGATGACTAAAAGCCCAAACAGTGGGACCGCCCATCCATATTAACCAGAAAATATTATCAGATTGATTCTACAATCCTTGGAAGACCCGGAGCCCTTCACAGACATGGAATATTCATACGGATATTCACACAGACTCTCCGCATATGCCCCCTCCCCCATAAAATCCACACCAATGGAATATTTGGTCTGAAATAATTTACCCATTTCTTTCAGTCTCCTGACTTGAATCTCATTCCAACTCCCCACTTCCCTGCAACTCCCAGCACAACAATGTCCAACCAAGGGAAGGGTGCTCTAAATAGACAATTTTTTATTTTAAAAAAAGTTTAATTTCAAAAAAAAACAAAAATCAAGAGCTTCTTGTATTTACTCTATAAGGTACCCCTGTTTTCTGTTTTTTTAATTATTTTTCAATTGAAGAAAAATGGCTTTACAGAATTTTGTTAGTTTCTGCCCAACATCAGCATGAATCAGCCATAGGTATACATATGTCCCCTCTCTCTTGAACCACCCTCCCCATCCCATCCCCCTAGGTTGTGACAGAGGCCCTGTTTGAGTTCCCGAGTCATACTACAAATTCCCATTGGCTATCTATTTTGCACAGAACATATCCCTTTAACATAAAAAAGTTTTTCATGACTTCATATTAAGCAAAACCAACGCCCCAGGCAGATAAGCCCTGGTTCCCAAGGCCCCACCAAAGGATCCTCTTATTAGCATCTCTGGATCCTCAAGGACGAGGCAGAGGTATTCATGCACCAAGCCTAGGATCCACTTTCAGGTTCCTTGTAAGCCTAATTGGCGGGTTTTACATTCTTCCCTCTCCTTTGATTTCAGTACTACAAAAATTCAGAAAATAAATTTAGCCAGGAAATAAACACAATAAAAAACAAATGTATATGCCCTCTGTTAAATTTCAGTCTAATTGAAATTGGCAGCTACCATTTACCGATCCTTCATTTCTCTAATGTGCGCAATCTTACTTAAGTTTAATGGCCCTTTGAGATCATAACTCTTCAGATACACTAGGCATAATGCGGTCAGAGTTATGATGAGCAAATGCTTAGTTTTCCACAACGTACACTGTTTTTAGGAAGAACGGTTACAAGGATCTGCTGAGTTATATTGTTTTTTTTCTGATGAAAATGTTCTCACTGGAAAACAAATCATGGAAACAGCAAAGATAATATCACATTACTCCATCTACCCTATCCCTTCCTGTATTATCTTCAGTGGGGAAGGAGCCAGTTACCGCTTACAATGCTAATGTACTATTTCTACAGTTCAAAAGCATAGCATATATCCTAAAATATGGGCATACCATTTTTATGTCCAAGGCCTCTGGAATTAGAACAACGGTTTTAACATTAAAATGGTTTGCCATAGGCGAAAAGCTTCACCATTCAGAATCCTAGTGTGTGTGAGGGGTTATTGAAAAACAATAACCAAGTAAGCAGTGAGCGTATAAGAACAGTACACCTATTCAGGGAGTATGGGCAGGTCACAGGACCCTGCCTGCTTGCCCCCTGCCCCGTCTCCCCCATATCCACACACATAAGGTTGCCCTCCTTGTAAATTGTAGTCTTACCGTCCTGGGCAGTGAATTACACCCAGCCAGACCGTCTGCCCAAGAATGCAAGATTGCCATCAAGTAACTATATTCCTTTAGGTTGGTCTCTGGAGAAGAGAGACAGGAAAAGGTTCCCGGTGCCTTTGACAATGAAGGATTCCAGCTCAGTTCAGTCACTCAGTCGTGTCTGACTCTTTGCCAGCCCATGGACTGCAGCACACCAGGCTTCCCTGTCCGTCACCAACCCCCCAGAGCTTATTCAAACTCATGTCCATCGAGTTGGTGATGAGATCCAACCATCTCATCCTCTGTTATCCGCTTCTCCTCCCGCCTTCAATCTTTCCCAGCATCAGGGTCTTTTCAAATGAGTCAGTTCTTCACACCAGGTTGCCAAAGTATTAGAGTTTCAGCTTCAGCATCAGTCCTTCCAATGAATATTCAGGACTGATTTCCTTTAGAATGGACTGGTTGGATCTCCTTGCAGTCCAAGGGACTCTCAAGAGTTTCTCCAACACCATAGTTCAAAAGCATCAATTCTTCAGCACTCAGCCTTCTTTATAGTCCAACTCTCACATCCATATATGACTACTGGAAAAACCATAGCTTTGACTAAATGGACTTTTGTCATCAAAGTAATGTCCCTGTTTTTTAATATGTTGTTTAGGTTAGTCATAGCTTTTCTTCCAAGGAGCAGGCATCTTTTAATTTCATGGCTGCAGTCACCATCTGCAGTGACTTTCAGTTCAGTTCAGTTCAGTTGCTCAGTCGTGTCCGACTCTTTGCAACCCCATGAATCACAGCACGTCAGGCCTCCCTGTCCATCACCAACTCCCAGAGTTCACTCAAACTCATGTCCATTGAGTCGGTGATGCCATCCAGCCATCTCATTCTCTGTCATCCCCTTCTCCTTCTGCCCCCAATCCCTCCCAGCATCAGAGTTTTTCCAGTAAGTCAACTCTTCACATGAGGTGGCCAAAGTATTGGAGTTTCAGCTTTAGCATCAGTCCTTCCAATGAACACCCAGGACTGATCTCCTTTAGAATGGACTGGTTGGATCTCTTTGCAATCCAAGGGACTTTGGGGCCCCCCAAAATAAAGTCTGTCACTGTTTCTATTATTTCCCCACCTATTTGCCATGAAATGATGGGACCAGATGCCATGATCTTAGTTTTCTGAATGTTGAGTTTTAAGCCAACTTTTTCACTCTCCTCTTTCACTTTCATCAAGAGGCCCCTTAGTTCTTCTTTGCCTTCTGCCATAAGGGTGGTGTCATCTGTGTATCTGAGGTTATTGATACTTCTCCCGGCAATCTTGATTCCAGCTTGTGCTTCATTCAACCCAACATCTCGCATGATGTCCTCTGCATATAAGTTAAATAAGCAAGGTGACAGCAGACAGCTCTGTTGTACTCCTTTCCCAATTTGGAACCAGTCTATTGTTCCACGTCCATTTCTAACTGTTGCTTCTTGACCTGCATACAGATTTCTCAGGAGGCAGGTCAGGTGGTCTGGTATTCCCATCTCCAAGAATTTCCCATAGTTTGTTGTGATCCACACAGTCAAAGGATTTGGCATAGTCAATAAAGCATAAGTAGATGTTTTCCTGGAACTCTGGTTCTTTTTTGGTGATCCAACTGATGTTGGCAATTCAACCCTACCTTATTCCTTACATATAAACTTCAAAACCTCCCCCAAGGACTTCTCCAGCCCATCTTCCTTTCTACCCCAAGAAATACATAAGTACCTAAGAAGCTTCGCTCTGATTATCACCCTCCACAAGCATAAACTTCACCGACAACCCAGACTTCAAAGTAAAAGTCAAGCTGAGAACCCTGGAGTGTAAGAAGGCCCTGCGTGAGGGCGCACTGATCCATCTTTTTAGCCTCACTGGCTATTGCTATGCACACAAAAATCCAGTCATATCCACAAACATAAAAACACAGAAGAGTCTCTACTGCCTCCCTCGGAACTCTCCCTGAGACCCACAATCCAGACGTCCAAATCTAACCCCTCTTTAAAAATAAAAAGTTCCTGCCGTTTTCCTAACAGGATACACGCAGGAAAATATAATTCTGTACAGTCCACGGAGGAAAACTGGCCTGACTACCTCCAGGCGCTCCAGTGGGCTGAGTACAAGAGATGAGCTCATCTGTATCCTATTTCCAGCAACCAGGGGAAGACGTGCTCTCTGCCTCAGGAACACTGTTTCCTTCAGGAAGTTTCTCCGGCTCTTTCTGGAAGTGTTTTCGCCTTCGGTAATGTACAGGCGCTTGGGGCATGCGATTTACACGCTCTTGCGGCCTCGAACCCGCATTAGTTATTCCCGTATGTTATCTCCCCCCTGGTGAACGCCTGCCAGGCTCTGCCCACGACGCCTGCTCAGGCTGCAGGAATGAACGTGCAAAGCAAACACTGTGCTCTGCGGTCTTGGTTCTGAGAGCAGAGCGGAGTAGGAAGTGGGCAAGTCGGCGGCTGAGGGGCCCGCCAGGAGGGAGGCTAAGGCGGGAATCTGTGAAGAGAAGAGGAGGAGGGAGTCCTGAGAGGAATAGGGGCAGGTTAGCCACGCAGGCTGAGCTCCAAGTTAAAGGGGGACAGACAGCAGGCTGGATGGAGTCAGGGCAGTTAGTGAAAAGGAAGGGATGAGACACACAGGCTGGCTCGGGACCAAGGAAGAGCACAGCGCCTTGGCTCTTTCCCGCAAGCAGTACATGTGGCTTAAAGGAGGAAACACCAACACTCAATTGATTTGATGAAATAACATCATACTTCCGACAGAATCCATATCAACTGAAATGGTGATCACGTATCACCAGTCCATTAACCAGAAAAGAACTGCAGTGGAAGCTTCCCTAGCCTACTAGGACTCCACCAGACCTTCTCCAGCGGCATAAGCCTGCAGGGGCTCCTGGAACTCTAATGCCAGGGTGTCAGTCTTTTGGGTAATCAGCACAAGAGGGCGCCCTCCTTTGCTAGGCAGCTTAGCTGAGACGCAAGGGGCCTCTCTAGACTGAGGATAGCAGTGACTATCGTCCAAACATGCCTGCTGCCAACTGCACTTAAATAGATGTCTCTAGTCACTGATACTGAAAACAGTTCCCCTGTCTGCTCTGCTCCTCAAAAATTTCCAAAGGAGGCTATGCGCCCTCATTCTTAGAAAACACAATGAAGCACAACTGGTCCGATTTCCCCTCCAATTCATTTATTTAGAGACAAAACCCAGCCATCTCGTCTTGCATTAATTTAGACTTTAGGAGTAACAAGGAGTATCTTTTCTTGAAAGTATCCTCAAGAGTAGCATACCCGCCATGCTTGTAGAGAAAATGCTTACAGAGAACTCAGCAAAGTTTCTCTCCAGATCAGGGGTTATGCTTCTTTTCTGTCAGGTTATAGGACTAAAGGATCCAGAGCATTTTCCTTTATACTTTGACTACTAGAAAGTTCAGCGATAAAAGCAATGTTCACTTAAGTATTTAATTCATTTCAAGTACATGATGACTTTCTATTATTTTTTAATTTTCCAATCTCATATATTTCTCTCAAGAATGGGGAAGATGTTATTTTTGAATGGTTTGAAAGCATAGCTCCCATTTAATTATGTTTTTGCAAAGAATTCCAGTTTTCTAGTTAGAGATACAATCTCCTTAAAAGATGAAGTAACTTAAGAAACATTGTCGAGCCAGGGGAATGTACCAAAGGAATACAATAATTGAAAGAGATGAATCCTATAGGCAGACTGATGTTGCTCAAATGGCTTAAACTGAAAAATGAGATGCTCAGAAGAATGAGCTTGGACGTCCAGGTACCCTGAGGGACACGTCCCACATTAGCAAAGTGAGTCATTGGTTCTAACTTCCTCAGAAACTGAAGCTCTCCAGGCTCACTAGAAAATGGGTTCCCCATTAAGGTCTAGGTATTAGAGGGTCCTCTCTGTCTCCTCACATATAGCTTCGGCAGTGGACAGTCCCCCCGAGTTTCTGACTTTACCTTGCTCTGTCTGTTCAGTTCCTGATAAAATGTAAAGCTCACTTTATTTTGACTTCTGATACTTTAACCACTGGCTTCAAAGTCCAGCTGCCTAGTGTATGCTCCAGACTCCCTTTAGTCCAAGCTTTCTCCCAAGCCCTTGGACCTTTTCCCCATCATTTGGTCCAAAATGCTTCCAGGTGTCCCTCCATGGAGCTCCTTGAGGACCAAGCCAGTTCTCCATCTTCAGGCCCATCAGTTTTCCTATTCTTGTTTTCCCCACAACTAGGCTTTAATGTTCTCATACTTCAGGCTGTATCTTATTGACCTGTGTGTTCCTACCACCCAGCACAGTGCAAGGACTCAAAAAATGCTGCTTTTATTTTATTTAAAGCACTTTTTAAAATGCTTTAGATTTAAAGCACTCAACAAATGCTGATCAAATCATTTCACCTCTATGCCTCAGCTATATCAGTTTTTTCACTTATAAAACAGAGATTATAGGGCTATTGTGAGGATTCAGTGAGCTAAAACAAAAAACACAGTGTTCTAGCATATTCTAAGCATTCAATAAATGTTAACCATTTTTATTAAGCACTCAATAAATAACCAAATTATTAGGCATTTGATAAATGTTTATTGAAGAAATGACTATGAATATAATGAATATAATGTGTATATTAAAAAGCAGAGACATTACTTTGCCAACCAAGGTCCGTCTAGTTAAGGCAATGGTTTTTCCCGTGGTCATGTATGGATGTGAGAGTTGGACTGTGAAGAAAGCTGATCGCCGAAGAATCGATGCTTTTGAACTGTGGTGTTGGAGAAGACTCTTGAGAGTCCCTTATACTGCAAGGAGATCCAACCAGTCCATTCTAAAGGAGATCAATCCTGGATGTTCATTGGAGGGACTGATGCTAAAGCTGAAACTGCAATACTTTGGCCACCTCATGCAACGAGTTGACTCACTGGAAAAGACTCTGATGCTGGGAAAGGTTGGGGGTGGGAGGAGAAGGGGACGACGGAGAATGAGATGGCTGGATGGCATCACCGACTCTGTGGACATGAGTTTGAGTGAACTCCGGGAGTTGGTGATGGACAGGGAGGCCTGGCGTGCTGTGATTCATGGGGTCGCGGAGAGTCGGACACGACTGAGCGACTGAACTGAACTGAACTGAATGTCATTATCTGCCCTGGGATTGGAAGATCCCCTGGAGATGGGAAAGGCTACCCATTCCAGTATTCTGACCTGGAGAATTCCATGAACCGTATAGTCCATGGGGTCTCAAAGAGTCAGACACGACTGAGTGACTTTCACTTTCCCTTTATAATGACAAAATTAATATTAAGAAGTACAAGACACACATGCCCAGTAAGCATTGCCTTTTATACAATCTGTGTCAACAAATCTGTGTGGCAATCATGGGAAGTGCATGCATGCATGCTAAGTCACTTCAGTCATGTCTGACTCTTTGCAATCCCTTGGACTATAACCTGCCAGGTTCGTCTGTCCATGGAATTCTCCAGGCAAGAATACTGGAGTGGGGAGCCATTCCCTTCTCCAAGGGATCTTCCCGACCTAGGAATTGAACCCAGGTCTCCTGCATTGCAGGCACATTCTTTACCATCTGAGCCATCAGGGAAGCCCCATGATGAGAAGTAGGTATTATTATTGTATGAGGCCCAGGGCTGGAATGCCACCAGAAATATGCATCGTATGGAAGGCAGCAGCCAAATTCTCTTTCTCCAAGGCCTGTGCGCTTTCCTAGAATCCAGGCCAGTCTGACAAGTTTTACATGTGACAGTGGAGAAAGTGACCCCCATAAGCTAATGTAACCCAGCATTTGTTTCCAGCATCTGCCAGAGCAATTTCAATTAGCTTCCAGAATAGACACTACCATGTAGCTGATGCAGCAATTTCCATTGAAAGCACTATGGAGCAATTTCATTTCATAAAGCAGTCCCCGCAGCTTAGATTTGAGAGCGTGCCGCATTTGCGAAGATGGAAATGACATAATTATGTTCTAAGTTGAGTTTATAAGTCACAAACCAATTCCAAAGGCCAATGAATCTGAAAAGTTGCTTTTCCCAGGTATCTTTTCAGTCCTTTGGGGCCTCGCGGCACGGCAGCCAGCGCTGTGCACACAGCCTACACAGGAGCTGCTGCTTCAGCTGAGGTTCCTGTGTTTCTCACTTACTTTTCAAGACACACTATTAATTTTTCTTAATATGTTTTCAGGTCACCATAGCCTATGCAAATCTCCTCTTCAGGGAACAGCATCTGTACACCAGGTAAGATTCTCTCAAGAGAAAGACTGTCTACAATATCCCCCAGATGGTGAAGAGAGAAAGCCACATGACCCCAATTATTCAAATTCACAGATGAGAAATTTGAATCCCATGGCTTCAACTTGCTAGGTCCAACTTGAATGTATTTATTAACACTGAAAACAAGGGAGAAAAACTATCTGAACCAAAGATCACTCACTCTATTCTTACTAATATATATTCTGAAATTAGTATATGGTAAGTGAACAGAACTATTAAAGCTAAAAGCTACTGTAGTAGTAGCTTTGTTATTCACTTTGCAACCCCGTGGACTGTAGTCCGCCAGGCTCCTCTGTCCATGGGATTCTCCAAGCAAGAATACTGGAGTGGGTAGCCGGTGGCTATTCCCTTCTCCAGGGGATCTTCCTGACCTGGGGATCGAAGCCAGGTCTCTTGCATTGCAGGCAGATTCTTTACCATCTGAGCTACAGGGAAGCCCCCAAAGCTGCTGTATGTATAGCTAATAGAGGGATCACAGTGGTCATGGTATCCCTGGAAAAGCAGGAAAGGAGGGGTGGAGAGAAGCACTTATTGAGCACCTATCATATGCCAGACCTGGTGTTTTTAGCTTGCCGTGCATTCACATCTCATGAGGCTACACATGGAGGCAGGTACTAGGAGCTTGCATTCCATTTCTCAGTAAGTCATTTAAGCAACATGTGTCTACCCAGGGATTCACTCTCTGAATATGAATCCTTGTTTTTCCATGGCTCAACAATGAGGCTTTCTTTTTAAAAAAAATTTTTTTGGCCACAAGGCATGTGAGGTCTTAGTTCCCCAACCAAGGAGTGAACCCAGGCCCCCTGCACTGGAAGCACAGAATCTTAACCACTGTACAGCAGGGAAGTCCCTCACCAATGTTTTTTAAATTACTTCACCCTTCGAGGACACTGGGGCTTCCCTGATGGCTCAGCAAGTAAGGAACCTGCCCACCAATGCAGGAGATGTAAAGAGATGCAGGTTCGATCCCTGGATTGGGAAGATCCCCTGGAGGGGGGCGTGGCAACCCATTCCAGTATTCTTGCTGCGAAAATCCCACGGACAGAGGTCTCTGGTGGGCTACAGTCTAAAAGGGTTGCAAAGAGTCAGACAAGAATGAAGCAGCGAGAACACAAGGGACGTTGAAACTCTTTGTAAAAACACAGTTAAATGGGAGATGTGCTTTTATTCATAAGTAACTTCTTCCCCCATTCTTATTTAAAGGAAATATACAAAATTTGGAATCTAAAATGAAAACAATAAATAGAAACTCACCATATACTTGAATTACGTACTTAAGTGAACATGCATTTATATCTGAACTTCCTAATAGCCAAGGGAAAAGGGGAAATGCATTGGGTTATTTAGTCCCCTGAGACCTTTGCAGCATTTTCTCTTACCAACATAAAAGCTAAGATTAAAGTCATGACCTCGGTCTAGAGCCACAGAGTTCCAGTGAAGAAACTGTTTATGTCTTTGGTATATTTCAAACTGTGCCTAATATAATTTACTTATTAAAAAAATACTTAATGCATATACTTTCAATTCACAAAAATATGAATCTTTCCAGCCAATATTTTCACATGACTACGTTAAGGAAAGTATGTTTATACTGACACACACCCCAGGCATATTTCAAGGAACTAAACATTTATTAATATTTGGATTTTGCTAGTAGAGCATGCACAGCAAATTTCTCAACTATTTCTGCAGGGCATTTATAAAAACAAGTTCACAGTCATGAATGAAATAATGGATACTTTGCTCCTCAAATAAATAAAAATAACATTTTTTTTCAATTTTACTAGTTGCTGATATAAATAAAAATGAGTACTTTATCCCAAGTCATAAAAAACAGGTGCCCAAATGGTACGAGAAAAACATTACCAGTGATCTATTTTTTAAGATGATAATTATTTAAAGGTACTCATTTATTAAATCTAACCTTCAAATCAGAACTATAATGTATTTGCATGGCACTAATGCAGCCTAATTTTAAATTTCAACAAGCTTCAAAAAATCAGAAATATACATTTTAAAATCAGGGCTAGTTGTCTAATAGACTTTCTGTTGGCATTTTAAATGTACAGTTCTATGTGTAAACTTTCTTCTACTTAGTATTTTTTAATTGCAGTATATTTCAGATATAATGAAATGCAAAAACCTTACATGTGCAGAATGATGAATTTTTACATATGTATATTCCCATTTGCTCATTATCCAAGTCAACACATAGCAAATTTACAACATCACAGAAAGTTTTTTAGTACTCCTTGTCCCATGGAATATTACCCTCAATTCCAGGTAATCACTTTACAGCTTCTAAAATCATAGATTTGTTTTGCCTGTTCTTCACCTTAATAAAGGGCTTTCCAGGTGGCCCAGTGGTTAAAAAATCCCCCTTCACTGCGTGAGACAAAGAAGATCCCTGGGTTGGGAAGATTCCCTGGAGGAGGGCATGGCAATCCACTCCAGGATTCTTGCCTGGAGAAGCCCATGGACAGAGGAGTCTGGCAGGCTACAGTCCATATGGTCGCAAAGAACTGGACACAACTGAAGCGACTGAGCAGGCATGCATCCTTATAAAATGGGGTCATAGGAAAGTCTCTCCTGTGTCTGGCTTTGACTCAAATAGTGTTTATGAGATTCTGAGACCACGGTGTTGCCTGTAACAATAGTTCCTTCATCTGTATCAGCTCATCTATTTGCCGAATAGTAAAGAATTTACCTGCCAGTGCAGGAGATACAAGAGACGCGGGTTTGATCCCTGCGTCAGGGGGACCCCTGGAGTCATTAATGGCAACCTACTCCAGTATTTTTTTCCTGGAACATTCCATGGACAGAGGAGCCTGGCGGGCTACAGTCCATGGGGTCGCAAAGAGTTGGACATGACTGAGCATGCGCGCGCACACACACACGCGCGCGCGCGCGCAGACACACACACACACACACCTTTTTGCAGGCTGGTCTCAACCTGGATACCTCATTCTTTGCCTAACACAGCCTGCTGATCTTGCTGGGCTCACCCAATGCCATCTCCTTCATCAAACACTTCTTCATCTCTGCAGATATTAGCAGCTCCTTTTCTGATCATGTCTTTTTCTTTAAAACATATTTTAATCTGCGTCTTGTGGTTTGATGCCCCCATTCTGCAGAGCAATCATCAGGAGAAGTAAAGGAGAGAAGACCAGATGGATAGTCACTTAGTGGATAAATATGAACAGGTGGTGCAGCTGTGGAGCGCTGGTTGAGAAAAATATGTAATTTAGGCAAAGATCTAGTCTCACAATTTTCCTTCTCTCCTGCCTCTTCTGCCACCTTCTTTTCCTCTGGCCTCTCCACCTCTCCCTCTTCTCTACTTTTTCCCTCCTCTTCTTCCTCACACCTTCCATCTATCTCCCCCTGTGTCTCTTAATTTAATTTTCTTTACTTTCTTTGCATTCATTTTTTTTTTCTTTTCTTGTGTTAGTTAATTCACTTGAAAAACGTTTAATGGAATATCAGGCCATTGAGCCCAGACAATAGGTGACATGACCAGCGGTCACTGAACAGGGTATCACGAGGAGAAAATGAGTGACTCAAGTATGCCCATGGAAGAGAAGAGCTGTTAGGAGTACAGAATAATCCCTGCATGTGTGACCAGGCAAGCGCCCAAATATCTAACTGGCCAGGAAGGTGTTGGACCATGACTGTGGGTTAGACTGGTCTCCCAGCACATGGGGCTCAAAGAAGGCGTTTAATAAGAGGCTCAGGACACTCAACAGGGAAGCAAAGCTACAGGTTCACAGGGCTCCCCTGCACTGCACAGCCCCTATAGGGGGTGCAGGAGCAAGGGGGAAGATTATAGAGCAGTGACTCTATCAAATATCATCACAATGAACTTTCAAACAAAAGCTGAGATTTCAAATGCAATGACTTCAGAAAAGAAAAAGAGATAAGATTGAGTCCAGGCACTGGTTCAGCCCTCCACAGGATATAAGAGGAAGAAAGAAACTTAGATAACATGATGTAATTTAGTATATTTTGTAAATGAGACAATGGCCCAGAGATGACAGATAACTTATCCAATATCACACAGCAGTTTCCTCTGTTCTCCAGCATTATTGTTGTTCTTGTTGTTTTTGAGGCCAATCCTAGCATCGTGCCTAACACTTTTCTCAAAACAAGAGGCTCAGGACTATAATTATTAGGGAAATAAATTTTAGAGCGATTCAAGATATCATGGAAGGTCAGAATAGAATAGTTATGGAAGGGGAGGTGAGGAAAGTAGTCTGAGGTCAGATTACTAAGAATTTGCACTCCAAGTAAGAAAGTGCAAACTTGATCCTTGGGAAATAGTAACAAAAATAAGGATTTTTTAACCAGAGGATATGCAAGTAAAAACAATGTTTGGGGAGCTGCATTAGTCCGGCACTGATGCACACTGTGACTGATGGTGCTACTTGTGTTTGGGTGGCCAGGTCACAGTATGGTACAATCTACAGCCCCTGTCACAAGCACCACACAGATAGCAGGTGACCACCCCATTACAGCCAGAGATGGGTCCTTGACCCAAGATCAGCCCGCCTTCCTGCTGGACAGCAACTAGGTGACAGTCAAGCCAACTAAACCGATACCACCCTTGCTTTGTGGGAGTGTGAACTTGAGACCTATGATGATAGATCAGCAATTGGTGGGTGCAATGGAAGCCAAGACAGATAAAGGAAAACAGAATCAGAGAGAGATGTGAACTGCATCAATGGCGCCACGTATATATATATATATATATTTTAGTTCATTTCATTCACAGTCATGTCCGACTCGTTGCAACCCCATGGACTGTGGTACACTAGGCTTCCCTGTCCATCACCAAATCCCGGAACCTGCTCAAACTCATGTCCATTGACTTAGTGATGATATCCAACCATCTTATCCTCTGTCGTCTCCTTCTCCTCCTGTCTTCAATCTTTACAGGGTCTTTTCAAGTGAGTCAGTTCTTCTCATCAGGTGGCCAAAGTATTGGAGTTTCAGCTTCAGCATCAGTCCTTCCAATGAACATTCAAGACTGATTTCCTTGAGGATTGACTGGTTGGATCTCCTTGCAGTCCAAGGGACTCTCAAGCGTCTTCTCCAACACCACAGTTCAAATGCATCAATTTTTCGGCACTCAGTTTTCCTTATAGTCCAACTCTCACATCCCTACATGACTACTGGAAAAACGATAGCTTTGACTAAACAGAATTTTGTTGGCAAAGTAATGTCTCTGCTTTTTAATATGCTTTCTATGTTGATCATAGCTTTTCTTCCAAGGAGCAAGTGTCTTTTAATTTCATGGCTGCAGTCACTATCTGCAGTGATTTTAGAGCCCCCCAAAATAAAGACTCTCACTGTTTCCATTGTTTTCCCATCTATTTGCCATGAGGTGATGGGACCAGATGCCATGATCTTAGTTTTCTGAATGTTGAGCTTTAAGCCAACTTTTTCACTCTCCTCTTTGGCCTTCATCAAGAGGCTCTTTAGTTCTTCTTTGCTTTCTGCCATAAGGGTGGTATCATCTGCGTATCTGAGGTTATTGATATTTCTCCCAGCAATCTTGATTCCAGCTTGTGCTTCATCCAGCCCAGAATCTCGCATGATATACTCTGCATATAAGTTAAATAAGCAGGGTGACAGCAGACAGCCCTGTTGTATTCCTTTCCTGACCTGGAACCAGTCTGTTGTTCCATGTCCAGATCTAACTGTTGCTTTTTGACTGGCATGCAGATTCCTTAGGAGGCAGGTAAGGTGGTCTGGTATTCCCATCTCTTAAAGAATTTTCCACAGTTTGTGGTGATCTACAAAGTCAAAGGCTTTGACACAATCAATAAAGCAGTAGATTTTTTTCTGGAACTCTCTTGCTTTTTCAATGACTCTGCGGATGTTAGCAATTTGATCTCTAGATCCTCGGCCTTTTCTAAACCCAACTTGAACATCTGGAAATTCACAGTTCATGAACTGTTGAAGCCTGCCTTAGAGAATTTTGAGCATTACTTTGCTAGTGTGTGAGATGAGTGCAATTGTATGGTAGTTTGGACATTCTTTGGCATTGCCTTTCTTTGGGATTGGAATGAAAACTGACCTTTTCCAGTCCAGTGACACTGCCGAGGTTTCCAAATTTGCTGGCATATTGAGTGCAGCACTTTCACAGCATCATCTTTAAGATTTGAAATAACTCAACTGGAATTCCATCACCTCCACTAGCTTTGTTCGCAGTGATGCTTCCTAAGGTCCATTTGACTTTGCATTCCAGGATTTATTAAATAAGAAAGCTTACTTATTCAATAAGAACTTGAACACGAGGGAAAATAGACATTTATTTAAAGTCTGGTGAGCTGGAGAGGCAGGAAGAGAATCAGAAATTGCAGCTGCCTTAGAGCCCTGATGATAACCATCCTTTTCCCAAATGACATTTGTATGACTGTTCCCAGAGTTCTAGGCAACTGAAGTGAGATTCCTGTCCCAGAGCCTTATAATGAGACTGCACTACTCCAGGTGACTTCAGGGAGTCTCTGTTCCTCCTAAATAAACAATTTAAGCAGCAGAAAAGCTGAGGACTATCTGGCTCCATTCTGGTCTTCAGAGGAGTCCATTCCCATCATGGAAAACCTCACTGAGGTCAGGGTGATTGCCCCTCACTCTCTCTGGGTGGATTTCCCTGGTGGCTCAGTGGTGAAGAATCCCCCTGCCAAACAGCAGGCGCGGGTTTGATCCCTGGGTTGGGAAGATCCCCTGGAGGCAGAAATGGCAACCCACTCCAGTATTCTTGCCTGGGAAGTTCCACGGACAGAGGAGCCTGGCGGGCTACAGTCCTTGGGGTCACAAAGAGTCGGGCATGCCCACTGCCTGGGTACCTCTGATCAGCTTCCACTGTAATCAATCCTCAGTCTCTCCTCTCACCTTCCTTACTTGCGCTTTCCATCTGAGAATATCTGGTCACTCCAGAGCCAGGTCTAATCTCCTATGAAGACCTCTGACTTTTACGGACCCCCCTGGTTCTTTCTTCCTCGTCTTCCCTCAGTAGGACACCCATCCCAGGTCATGCCCATGGGCCCAGCCCCAAATCCTGATCAAACCTTTTGTGGCAACGAGGAAAATGGTCAGACCCTCCCCCAAATGACTGGTTCAGGGACCTCGGGCCCTATCACAAGACTGCGGCTCCAGGACAGTGTGCAAAGGTCTGATTTAAAGGACTAGAAGGTGATCTGAATTTCAAAGATCGTCTGGTGTTACTTTGACATGTCCAGCAAGTGTCACACTCATAGTAAAATACTGGTAATAAGCCAAATTTCAATTCCATGCTTGAATACGATTTTGTGGGAGATACATTGCACAACAGATGGTGGTGGGTGGGGGGAGACTGCTGGAGAATCACATCCCCCGGGCACTGCTTACACACAACATCGCCCGGCTTGACAACTGCTCCCAGGAGTGCAGTCACTGCACGAGACCCAGCCATGTCCTGAATAAAGTCTCTGTTGAAAAGGGACATTTTTCTCCTGTTTTTACTCTGATGGGGCAGATCAGCAAGGAATAATAAAAGTTGCAAAGGACTAAATGCTTCAGGTAAATTACTTCCCTCCACTGTGTGTTTATCAGCCAGCCCAAATACTGTTCACATATAAATGTAAATGGAAACCTGAACACGGACAGTGTCAGATGTGTGACAAGAGGTGTGTGCCCAGCATGGAAAGTATCTCATAAGTGCGAAAATTATGTGCCTCGTTTACAGAAAGAACACAGCACAATGTGGGATCTTCACGCTTTGCTGGTGGCTCTTTTCCCAACTGTTTAATGAAAGCGACAAAAGTTGCAAAGAGTTGTGTTAATGTAAACCGGACTGTGAGTAAAACTAAAGCCAGATGTATCTGAGGAAAATAAATATTTCATATGAAGCAACTGTTTTCTCTTATCTACCAAATATGTTCCCCTGTTAGGGACCCAGTAGAGATGTAAAGTACTGTCTTTTAGGGACTGCACTACTTTGCTAGCACAGGTAGCTAAGCAAGTAGCACAAACTTAATGGCTTAAACAATAGAGATTTAGTGTCTGATGATTCTGGAGGCTAGAAGTCCAAGACCAAGGTGTTCACAGGATTGGTTCCTTCTGTGGCCAGTGAGGAAAGGACCCATTCCAGCTTTTTCTCCTTGGCCTGTAGATGTCCGTCTCCATGTTCACCTGGTATCCTCCCTGCACATGTGTCTGTATCCGGATTTCTCTTTTCATAAGGACCCTAGTTATTTCGGATCAGTGCCCATCCTAATGAACTCCTGCCGGTGCAGGAGCCACAAGAGACGTGGGTTTGATCCCTGGGTTGGGGAGATCCCCTGGAAGAGGAAATGGCAACCCACTCGAGTACTCTTGCCTGGAGAATCCTATGGACAGAGAAGTCTAGCAGGCTGCAGTCCAAGGGGTCGCAAAAGTCAGACACTGAGCACGCACTGTTGTATTGTATTTGTATCTAATGAGCTCGTTTTAACTTGATTACCTCTGTAAAGACCGTATCTCAGGGAAGATCACATTTTGAGGTATTAGGAGTTAAGACTTCAACAGATGAATTTTAGGGGAGACACAGTCAAACCCATATCAGGGGATTTAAAAGTAACAGCTTTTCAAGGTGGTTCTTACCTACCTAATACAGGAAAGTAAGCAGCTTTTAAAATGTAACTGGACTTTTAAACTCCCCCAGAGTTTATAAAAAGAATTCTAAACACTAAAATGGAGTGGAAACATCAGCTCCTCTCGCCACACATACAGTGTATAGGACAGGGGTCCCCAGCCTCCAGGATCCACTGCCTGATGATCTGAGGTGGAGCTGATGGAGTGATAATAGAAACAGTGCACAATGAATGCAACGTGTCTGAATCCTTCCGAAATCAGCAACCCCCCAGCCCCCCCACCCCAGCTCATGGAAAAACTGTCTTCTACAAAGCCAGACCCTGGCGCCAAAAACGCCGGGGCCTGCTGGAGAGAAGATCCAGTGAGGGCCACCCAGGCCTGCCTCATCTCACGCATGGCTTTTTCATTTTCTTTTGTTCTGTTTCAATAAATCCAAAGGCATTGGTATTATAAAACCTCAACATTTGCCAAAACAGAATGAGGAAATTGAGTAGGATTCCAAGAAAAACAAACAAACACAGAAGATCACTTTACAGCATGTCAGAATCAAAAGGAAAAAGAAAAAGCCAGCAAACTCCCCTGACCCCATCTTCTCTGCACTTCTTGAATCCTCTCCATGGCAACCACAGCAAAGGGCCGTGTAGTCTGTACTACTCCGCAAACTCACCCAGAGGATGCTGGTCCCTCTTTACACAGTTGGAAGTTCTCCCTTTTATGGAGTAGACTGGATCCTAACTCTATCTATGGGACAAACCTATCTTATTCCTTTCACATGACAGTCCCCAAGCATTATGAAGATAGGTATTCATGCGTTCAACAAATATTTGCTGTGTACATACTGTATGGCAACACATTTCTGCTCCAACTAGAATCTTGTCTATGGTAAACAGTCTTGTGCCTCAAACATCCTTCATGGGAAATAGTTCTTTTCCCTTTACCATTCTGGCTTTTCTGCTTGAAAAAGGAATTTTTCTCCTTGTAAATGCTGGGAAAAGTTGGGAGCGGGAGGAGAAGGGGACGACAGAGAATGAGATGGCTGGATGGCATCACTGACTCTGTGGACATGAGTTTGAGTGAACTCCGGGAGTTGGTGATGGACAGGGAGGCCTGGCGTGCTGTGATTCATGGGGTCGCGGAGAGTCGGACACGACCAAGCGACTGAACTGAACTGAACTGAAAGTATATTACCCAGAACCAGATAGAAACTTTATGGTTAATTTGTTTTTCTTTCAGTCCTAACAGTAAATTTGTTTATCTTTTTGGTTCAGCTCATCACTCCATCTTGAATTACTGCATGGCTGGAATCAAGATTGCTGGGAGAAATATCAATAACCTCAGATATGCAGATGACACTACCCTTATGGCAGAAAGTGAAGAGGAACTCAAAAGCCTCTTGATGAAAGTGAAAGAGGAGAGTGAGAAGGTTGGCTTGAAGCTCAACATTCAGAAAACAAAGATCATGGCATCTGGTCCCATCACTTCATGGGAAATAGATGGAAAAACAGTGGAAACAGTGTCAGACTTTATTTTTTTGGGCTCCAAAATCACTGCAGATGCTGATTGCAGCCATGAAATTAAAAGACGCTTGCTCCTTGGAAGGAAAGTTATGACCAACCTTGATAGTATATTAAAAAGCAGAGACATTACTTTGCCAACAAAGGTCCGTCTAGTCAAGGCAATGGTTTTTCCCGTGGTCATGTATGGATGTGAGAGTTGGACTGTGAAGAAAGCTGATCGCCGAAAAATTGATGCTTTTGAACTGTGGTGTTGGAGAAGACTCTTGAGAGTCCCTTATACTGCAAGGAGATCCAACCAGTCCATTCTAAAGGAGATCAATCCTGGGTGTTCATTGGAGGGACTGATGCTAAAGCTGAAACTCCAATACTTTGGCTACCTCATGCGACGAGTTGACTCATTGGAAAAGACTCTGATGCTGGGAAAGGTTGGGGGCGGGAGGAGAAGGGGACGACGGAGAATGAGATGGCTGGATGGCATCACTGACTCTGTGGACATGAGTTTGAGTGTACTCCGGGAGTTGGTGATGGACAGGGAGGCCTGGCGTGCTGTGATTCATAGGGTCACGGAGAGTTGGACACGACTGAGCGACTGAACTGAACTGAACTGAAACTTGCAAAATGTCATGATCTAATTAGTGTAAATTCTGTTGAAGAAAACATAAAGAAGTAAATGATTGCTTTTTATGGAATTTCAGTAGATTTTTTAAATGTATTAATATTTTTTAGAAACATCCCTTCTATCCTTCACATTTTTCGTAGGTTATTTTGTTTTTAAAAACTTGAAAAATATTTAAATTTATTTCAAATACCCTACATAATTCTTTGGTTTCCAGAATAAGACTAAAGCCACTGAGATTACTCAGTTCTTCACCATCCATTCTTACCAACATATTTTATAAAATTAAAAATTAAAAACAGCAACATGAGCACAACATTGACCTGATGCTGAAAGTGACACACAGATAGTGCCAGAGAAACCTTGGATGGGAAAACACAACCAGACCATATCTGAGTGGTCAAGACTCTGACTGTCCGCCACAAGATACACATCAGTGGCCACAGCTCAGAGCTTCAGAAGTTCTTACAGTAAAAATTTTTGTTCTCCATTTTTTTTTAAATTATCTTACTCTCTTCACTCCAGTTATCCAGTGAGGCACAGCCTGGCATTTTCCTAACAGCAGCGTGCGTGGAAAGAAGGTGTTGTAGAAGACGTACTTGGGAAGCTATCGGGAAGGCAATTACACCCAATACGAATTCATTTGGTAAATTTGCCAGCCTTGGTTCACAAATTCCATGATGCTGAAGCTTCATTAAGTCAGTGTGTCAGAGGATCAAAAGAATTCTTCCCACCAAGCTGAGCAAAGGATTCATGGTACTTGAAGGAAAGATGAGCCAATGCTAGTTCCCTCCTCAAAAACTAGAATTGAAACTGAATTCCCATCTAACACTGCTGGCACATGCTTATATGTTTCAAAACTCTCCAGACCTGACAACTGACCTCACACCCCTATCTTGAAAATGACTTTGTAATTACAGAGCACTTAATCTGACAGGGAATCTATCTCCTGGCTCCGATCTACCTGGTTGGAGGGAAAAGGGTATAATTTCCTCACAGTCTCATACCAACTGCAGAACACTTGTGCTGTCTTTTCAAACTATATTCATCAAGAACTGCCAGGTCTTTATAATAGGAAAAATTAACAGTAGTTTTAAAAAGGAGATTTTTACCTATGACGGATCCATGCTGACCTATGGCAGAAACCAACACAATATTGTAACTATCCTTAAATTTAAAATAAATAAATTTATTAAAAATGAGATTTTTTTTCACAATCTTGTCACAGCTCACTTTTGATGGTTTCATTAAATCTAAAATTCTCCAGCTGTTGGTCTTCATGTTAGAAATGAAACATTGCTTTCTACTAATATTAAGTCTATATCCTAAATTTAAAAAAATATTAAATTTAAAATTGTGTATTTTTAATCTAGCCTCTGTGGAAAATCAAGGCCTAAAACTACACACACAGCCTCATAAACTAACACAAAATTTCTTTTAGAAAAATTCCTAGAGGGTATTTCCAATGAAAGTTAGAAGCACACAGGAACTAAGTCTGTCCTGCCCAGTTTTCAATTACTGCATAAATACGGAAAAATCTAAAAAACCTCTATCTCCCAGAAAAGGTAGAGTTTTTTTTGTATCAAATGACTTTGCTCCATTCACAGATATGCTAAAATGTTAATGTACCTGAAATCTTTGTGTAACAAATTAATGGAAAGCTATTGGTCAGGAAATTGGGAAACCACTATTTCAGACCTGACTCCACAGAGAATTAGCTCTGTAACATAGCAAGTCACCCACCCTCAATGGACACTGAAGAAACTAAAGAGCAGACAGCAGTGAAGGCACAGGTCCTGGGGTTCTGAGAGAGGGTACCAAATGCCCATCACTCCCCAAACTCAATATCTACTTATTATTGTCAGTTTCTAACTGGAGCAAATCTGAAATACTGATTCTCTGAACTTTTTCTTTTTTTCTTTGGCGTCAGAATATTTAACATGAGACCTACCCTTTCAACAATTCTTTTAAGAGCACAGTGAGGTATTAACTCTAGTTACAATGCTGCATATTGTCACCCTGCTTATTTAACTTATATGCAGAGTACATCATGAGGAACGCTGGGCTGGAAGAAGCACAAGCTGGAATCAAGATTGCTGGGAGAAATATCAATAACCTCAGACATGCAGATGACACCGCCCTTATGGCAGAAAGTGAAGAGGAACTCAAAAGCCTCTTGAGGAAAGTGAAAGAGGAGAGTGAAAAGGTTGGCTTGAAGCTCAACATTCAGAAAACTAAGATCATGGCATCTGGTCCCATCACTTCATGGGAAATAGATGGAGAAACAGTGGAAACAGTGTCAGACTTTATTTTGGGGGACTCCAAAATCACTGCAGATGCTGATTGCAGCCAGAAAATTAAAAGACGCTTACTCCTTGGAAGGAAAGTTATGACCAACCTAGATAGCATATTAAAAAGCAGAGACATTACTTTGCCAACCAAGGTCTGTCTAGTCAAGGCTATGGTTTTTCCGGTGGTCATGTATGGATGTGAGAGTTGGACTGTGAAGAAAGCTGATTGCCGAAGAATTGATGCTTTTGATCTGTG
This sequence comes from Moschus berezovskii, assembly GCF_049115385.1. NCBI lineage: Eukaryota > Metazoa > Chordata > Mammalia > Artiodactyla > Moschidae > Moschus > Moschus berezovskii. The sequence continues at coordinate 92,103,727 of NC_142469.1, read as the reverse complement.
GTGTTGGAGAAGACTCCTGAGAGTCCCTTGGACTGCACAGAGATTCAGCCAGTCCATTCTAAAGATCAGTCCTGGGTGTTCATTGGAAGGACTGATGCTAAAGCTGAAACTCCAGTACGTTGGCCACCTTATGCGAAGAGTTGACTCATTGGAAAAGACTCTGATGCTGGGAGGGATTGGGGGCAGGAGAAGAAGGGGATGACAGAGGATGAGATGGCTGGATGACATCACCAACTCGATGCATATCAGTTTGGGTGAACTCCGGGAGTTGGTGACGGACAGGGAGGCCTGGCGTGCTGCGATTCATGGAGTCACACAGAGTCGGACACGACTGAGCGACTGAACTGAACAATGTTGTACAGCGATCTCTAGAATTCATGCATCTTGATAACTGAAATTTTCTATCCCTTGATCAGCAACTGCCATTTCCCCCTCCCTCCGGCTCCAGAGTCAGCATCACAGACTCAATGGACATGAGTCTGAGCAAACTCCAGAAGATGGTGAAGGACAGGGAAGCCTGGCATGCTGCAGTCCATGGGATCACAAAGAGTTAGGCACAACTTAGTGACTGAACAACACCAGCTCCAGAAACAACATTCTACTCGCTGCTTCTATGAGCTGGACTATTGTAGATACTTCCTGTAAGTGAAATCATGCAGTGTTTGTCTCTCTGTGGTTGGCTTATCTCATTTAACTTCGTATCCTCCAAGTTCATCTAAGTCGTCATGTTTTATAGGAGGTCTTTCTTCCTTAAAGTTGAACAATATTATGTTGCAAATATAAACCTTTATTTTGTTTATCCATTCGATTGTCAATGGACATTTAAGTTGTTTCCACATCCTGGCTATTATAAATAATGTTGCAATGAGTAGGGGGGTGCAAATATTGCTTTGAGATCTTGATTTTGATTCCTGTAACTTGAAAGTAAGGAGTGCCTTCAACTAGAAATCCAATAAACAGTATCTCTTCTTTTGTCAATATAAACTCACATTAATATCTACATAGACCTCCACACACAAAATTATTGCATCAAGCACTAAAAACATCACACTTGCCTGGGTAATATTATATCAGCTGGCCTAAAATTATGCTGACAACAGACTCTGTTTTATTAATACTTGGGATCTTTTCCTCCCTAATACTCAATTTAATTTCTGCTGTAATCACCTAGAAATAACTTCAGTTAACATACCTGATGCAATTCCTTAGGAAGAAACATATCAGTTTCTTTTTAAAGAATGTGAATCTTGAACTTAAAGTCTTATCTTTTCAATTTTATCTTTACCTTTACATGGCTTTAAAATTACAGCATGTTAATCTGCTTCATACATAGACAATGTATTTCCATTACATCCATTCTAGCAGATGCTCATCAACTTCAAATAATGTAGCTGTTTTGACATGAGTTCTAGTGAACTGTGTGCTTTCAGGGTCCCCATCTTTCCCATCCTACACCATTTTGCTTCAGTATTCTTGACCCAATATTTTCCTATACTATTTTTAATTACCTAACAATTTTCCTTATTCTGGAACTATACTTATACTACTGGGGTGAGAAACTTTTGTGACTTTGTTTCCACAATGATCCCTTCAAACAGAGCAAAGGCACATTCTGAAATACGATCTAATATAGTACCCCCATATAATTTTTAAAATAGATTAGTAAAGAAAAAAACTGCAGAATTTATAATACTGATTCAGCCCCACCATTCTTTTTAATCCAGAAGTTCTGCTCTGAATTCAAAATGTTATGTTGAAAATGATGAACCTTCACTGCCAAAAAAAGAAAAAAAAGAATGTGAGGTTTTCAGCCTGTCCAACCTCAAAGGGGAATGAAAGATGTTTCATAAGTGAGAGATTTTACCAATTTTCAGGCTGTTACAGAGCTCTCAATCTGTGCTAAGACATTTCAAAAGTGTAAAATACATTTGTTTCTTTTACAAACTAAGACAGCACAAATGAAACAAAACAAGTTGCTGCAATTTGGTGTGAGCAAATTCAGGCAGCTGCTGCTGTGCTAACGAGACTGGGGTTATCTTTCCAGCTCTGCTGAGCCTTCAGCCCCTTCCTCAAGGATAATTGAGTGGTAATTCAAGGGTAGGAGGCAATGGACCAAGATAGTTTTCATAAAATATGAACACTCCCCAGCACACATTCCTTCTGGCAGCTGCTTCTTCATGAAAATTCTGAAATGCATAATCGCATTCACAGTGAATGTGGTTAGCTCTATCAGTTCTATAGGTCAGCCAACATACCGTGATTAATCTTTTTGTACCATATGGATGAGAATCACAGTAACATAAGACAAAAATAATGCTTTAACTGAACTGTTTTTTATATCTTCTTAAGTTTTCTGACATGACTAGGATTTAGGATTGTAATCTAAGGTACATTTACATTCACACAATGTGGATATGTGTTCTTCTGTGAAGGTGTGTGAAGAAAGTGTCCTCAAGATGTACCAAGGTTTCAAGTCTCTAAAACAGTATTAAGCAGACACACATACAGTGGTATTTTTAAAAAATAATAAATCACAAGTTAGAACTAAATACAAGTTTTGAACTAAAATAAACTCTTACATGAATTGGAGAAGTTGTTCTGGATATAAAAGTAACCTGATTAAACATCTGAATGAAATAGTTGCATGCAGATCAGCAGAAAAGATCTAATTGGTGGTGTTCGGTGTGTATACAATATTATTAATTTATAATCTATAAATTTTTGTGGCAGAAACCTGATGGATTTCATGATTTGCTTATTTTTGTATACTTGTTTCCTAATGAACCACTGCCAACTTGCCTGCTATTCTGCACTGATTCAGAGTAAGAGATAGACCTCATATAAGAAGTCCCACTGGAGAAGCAAATAAACTCAGTGTGTCTCGGAGTCAGCTTGTGAGTTCCACATGAAATCTATGGAAAATGAATCAATCTGCTTTCATGTTATGTATGTTACACAATCATCACAGTCCAGTCCCGAACACTGCAAGAAAAATCTACACCTATTTTTGAAGAGTCTGTTCATGTGGTTAGGTCGTTCTAAGTTTTAGCAGTCATCCCCATTGCTTGATGAACTAGTCACACAGTCAGGAACAGAACAGCTCTCGAGCTGTTTGATTTCCTTAAGGAATTCTGATTTGGCATCTCCTCGCCTCACCTCTGGCCTCATCCACAAGAATCCATAATTTGTCCTCACACTTCCCACTTTCTCCAAGTCTCCTGAACGTGTCCTATATACCATCAGACAGAACGTAGAGATCCTGTGATCAAGTCTTGACAAGCTTCATCTCATTAGTGCCTTTTTTAATCATCCAGGGTGACAACCCATGATAAATTATGTCAAAACATAGGATTCGAAATGAGGAGAGGGAAAGTGAAGGAAAGGAATGTACTCCAAGAATAGATGTGTTTATTCATCTAATTTTGAAATTAAGAAGAAAGAAAGATAAACCCAAGAAGGCCAGGGAGCACTTTAAACTAGACTGGGGTTGGGGGTTGGGAGGAGAAATGAGGAAGAAGAATTGCAAATGAAACTCCCCAAAAGCGAAAAGACAGGGAAGCTAGCCATTTCTCGGTTCTGTTTACTGACCTCTTTTACCTATCAAGGGATAAAGAATGTATCTGAATCCAAGAAGGAAGGAAACAAAGAAGAGAAGGAGGAGGGAAGGAAGCAAGAAAGGAAGGAAAGCAGAGAGGGAAGAAAGAAAAAAAAGTTTGGCATCACGAACTGAGACACTTGGTTAGTTCCTTTGCAGGAATACATTGACTCCTCTGTGAATTCCCGGAAGCAGAGTTGGAGTGAAAGCAGAGTTAGCCAAAAGAGGCAGGACCAGGGAGAACCACTGCAAGAATCATTACCATCCCCTGCTACACAGAACATCCAAGAGGGGGCCTTCCCCTACGCTCTCCTGCCCTAAAGGAGCTTCTCAAGGACCCAGAGGCTGAATAAGCAGCAGTTCTGACCACACTGCAAAGAGAGTCCTATCTCCTTGTCACTTTCCTTCCTGTCTCTGTTAATAGTGTGACTCTCCCTCCTAAAAATAAGAATCCGGGGAAGACAAAAAGGGGAGGAAAGATGGGGAGAACCCTGAGCCCAGCAAAACTCTTGAGTTTAGCAGCTGTTGCTCACAGGTCAGCTGCTAAACTGACCTGGGCTTTTTTGCTGGGCTCAGGGTGACCTGACCTCACAGGTCAGACTCATCCAATAAGAATCTATGTAATGACTGAAAGAAAGGGCCCAGGATCAGTTTGATATAGTGGGGTCTTTAGTTTAACCAAGCAGTCAGGCAAACATGTTCTTTTTTCTACAAATCTCCTATGACAAGGGGTCTGGTTCTCATTGCTTCTAATTCCAACTCGGGAAGGAAACATCTGAGCTTAACACTGAGGCGTCAAAGATGTTCATGGAAAACTGTTTAGATTGGGTCTTTTTCCCCCAAAGTATTTCACAAGTCAAAATATCAGGTTTAATCTGCAAAAACTGAATACAAAATTTAAAGTAAATGCATTTCCCCTCCAACTCTGACAAATACAATAACTGTGTTAGGTTAGAATTTATATCTTACTTCAATCATTAAAATGGAGGTGACAGATTAATTTCCATTTTCACAATTATAGAAACCTTAGTTCATTGCAAATTTTACACTTTTTTGGCAAGCAAAACTCCAGAACGTATCACAACGTGCTCAGTCTCCTTCATCTGAAAAAACAAGCCTGTCTTAACTCTTCTTGCCTCTTTTATTGCCTTCTTTCCTACAAACCCATGCTTCTTTCAAGAAATTTATATTTCCACCTTGCTATCCACCTCCAAAACTATGACAGTTTGGCATCCGTTGCCATGACTCCATCAAGGCCACCAACATCTTGGTCTTGCCGAATCCAAGAGACACTCAGAATTCAAGCTGTGTCCCACTGCCCACTGGCTCCGTGGAACTCCCTGTGTCTTCTGTGATGCCACCCGCTGTGGCTTCATCTCCCTTCCTGGCTCTCCTCCCACCCCACTGATCACACCTCCTCAGTTTTTATTACCGACCCTTCTTCTGCTCTCCTTGTAAATGTCTCTGTTCCCCAAAGGTCCATCAACAGTTTTTTTTAATTTCCACACATTTCTGCTGGTGAGTTCAAATGGGTCCACAACCTCAACAACTTCCCATGGCATATTCTTCCCTCTGGTCCTCTTCCACACCTTTATGCACCCGGGACACATCTTCAAGACTTAACACAGTGTTGGACACAATGGATGGACACTAAGTACCTACTGAAGAATGAATGGATGCACGCGTTTGATTTACAGAACAGTCTTAACTCTGCTGGGGAAACCAACAGCTGAATTTCCAAAGAGGAGCCTGGATTACATTCAGTCTTGCAATAGCTCAAAGCTACCCTTGTAAAGTCACCATCATCATCACTACCCTCTGTTTAATGTATGTAGACAGTGGATATTCATTGGAAGGATTGATGCTGAAGCTGAAGCTCTAATGCTCTGGCCACCTGACATAAAAAGCCAACTCATTATTGGAAAAGACCCTGATGCTGGGAAAGACTGAAGGCAGGAGGAGAAGGGGGAGACAGAGGATGAGATGGTTGGATGGCATCACCTACTCAATGGATATGAGTTTGAGCAAACTCCAGGGGCTAATGAAGGACTGGAAGCCTGGCGTGCTGCAGTCCATGGGGTCACAAAGAGTCGGACACGACTGAGGGACTGAACAACAAGACAATAGATGGACGAATACCCAAATCCAAGTCTTTCTGGTTCTAAAACTCATGGTATTTTTTGCTATTTTATCTGTTCCCACAAAAAGGGGAGAACCATTCTTTCCCACTTTTAAAAAGAGTACTCAGAAGTTTTGTCACCTCATGGACTCCTCTGCATCAGTGGGTTGGTAAAGCTGTGCCAGACAGACTGGCATCCTCCAGTCTGAGTAATGTAACTCCAGGAAGGAGACAGCTATGCAGCAGGACTGGCCAAGCAGAGCTGAGGTGATGGGCAGCCTTCAGGGAAGAGAAGTGGCCCTATTTTAGCAGTAGACAAGTAAACAGAGGCCACAGTAATTCAGCCATGCCCAGAGGAGGAAGTCATTCCTTTACCTACTAGACAGTGACTCTCTGGGGATTCCCAGGTATTGCCCCAGAAAGGCTATTCTGGGAACCTGGAGTCAGTCATGGGTTTGGAGTTAAGACTGAGGAAAACAGTTTGCCATGAAAAGTTTTACCTTGGAATACAGTAGCTCTCAAAGAAGTCATGAAATTTATATGACTAGAAATATCGGTATAATTTTCTTGCTTTATTGAAATAAATAAATCATGTTTTAGAATGTGATGACTCTTCTCTTTTCAGCAGGAATGTTTAATTTTGTAAGTACACTTTCCCATAAGGTGAGAGGAAATATATCTGAAAAGCTATTAAGATTTTATCAAATGTTATCAATTCATGACACCAAAGTATGTCACATATGCCAGTGAGAAGGATATCCTGAAATAATTACAAATAGATTTTTGCTCACAGCAAACCCACAACAAGCTCTGTTATAAATAGTCTCCTTTTACCATAAAGTTGAGTAAATGAAAGGGATTAATTCATGGTCTGAACACTCATCCCAGCAGTGCTCAGGGGACAGTATCTCAACAGACATCTGGAGAAGCCACTGATTAATTAATAGATTAATTAATCAGACAGCTGTACTCTTAGGAGAAAATTTAATTGTTTGGATTAATAACCCTACTAATTAATCCTAAAAATCAACAACCCTACAGTTGAGAAACTGCTGATTGTCTAAAGCCCCATCTGTATGATAAATATCCTTCTCAAGCACTTACTGGCTAACTGGACAACAGCATACCAGGATGCTCAGTGCCATCAAGGTGATTTTTCAGCTGGGTCAACACTCTTCCTCCCTCACCCCCACCATCATAACCCCACAAGTCTTTATGGCATGAAGGGGAAGTCCTCAGATGGTGTTTATTTGAAACTTGAAGCACGTGACACCAAAATAAAGCATGCCATTTCCTAGAAAGAAGGCTGTGAATAAATTTAAAGAAAGATTGCCACAAGCTAGTATGATTGGTCCATATGACATTTTTCAAGATGAAATAGAAACAGACAGAACCTTATTCCATATCACCTATCTAACAGATAAAGCAGGCATGTACAAATATTAATAAATGGGCATGTTTGTCAAGTTAGGAGGAAAAATGGTTTGGGATAGCAGCTTATTAATAACTGGGGACAGAGAAACACTTGAGCATTTGATAACTCATTATTCAAATAGAATTTTTTTCAAGTGACATTCTTAGAGCAAAAGATAATTTCATTTCACTGGAAAATGTGTGTTTAGAGAATAGACATTAGTTTCCAATTTTCAAGTACACATACACAGAATCAAAAATTTTGCCAAAGTAGCATTTATGGCCACAATTAAACCCCAGTAGTTTAATAAACAAGCTGCCAGAAATATACTTTTAATCAATTTTTGCAAATCATATTAAGTTTCACAAGTTGAGAATACTGTAAGTTCACGGTAATGACTATGCAGAGATAAAGACAGTCCTGGACCAGTAAGTCCATCTACATCATGACATACTGTTTGACAAAAGTAGAGGAGGCATTAAAAAAAAAAACCTACAGAGAAAAAAAAGACAAGTACATATCCTGGCAAAGAAGAAAACATTAATGAAGATAAAAGAAATACTAGAATAATGTGATTTTCTAGATAAATTTTAGTTACTTTTACATGGCCTAAAGTACCTTACCTAACCGGGAACCTGGCAAACCAGCAGGGGTTCCAGCTAAATACATCATATAAACAGGATGTATTCCAAATATATTTTCCTTAGATACCCATGCCAGCTAAATCTATGCTGCATAAGTCTATATCACATTCATCTGTGTCATAAAGATAAAATAATAATACTGAGTTGTATAATGGACTCCTGTTATCATTATTTTCCAGATAAGAATTCAGAGGCATGAAGGGTATGGATGAAATGCCTACAAACTAAAATGTAGATAAATGTTGAAAAGGGTGTGGAGAAAAAGGCTTCTTCTTACACTGTTGGTGGGAATGTAAACTGGTGCAGCCACTATGGAGAAGAGTATGGAGATTTCTCAAAAAACTAAAAATAGAGTTACCATATCATCCAGTGATCCCACTCCTGGGCATACATCAAGAGAAACACATATAACTTGAAAAGATACACGCACCCCAATACTCATTGGCTATTTACAATAGCCAAGACGTGGAAGCAACCAAGTGTCCATCAATAGATGATTAGTATACAAAGAAGATTAGTATATACACACAAGGGAACATTACTCAGCCATAAAATAGAGTGAAATAACGCCATTTTCAGCAACGAGGGTGGACCTAGAGATTATCACACTAAGTGAAGTAAGTCAGATAAAGTAAAAATTCATATGATATCACTTACATGTGAAATCTAAAAAAAGGATACAAACAAACTTATTCAAAACACAAATAGATACTTATGGCTACCAGAGGGAAAAGCAAGGAGAGGGATTAATTACACAGGAGTTTGGGATTAAAATATATACATTATATAAAACAGATAACCAACAAGGACCCACTGTACAATACAGGGAACTACACACATACATATATTCTTTCTTAGATTCTTTTACATTATACATTATTACAAGATACTGAGTATGGTTCCCTGTGATCCATCTAGGTGATCATTTACCTAGAGCCAGACACCCTGGAATGCGAAGTCAAGTGGGCCTTAGGAAGCATCACTATGAACAAAGCTGTGGAGGTGATGGAATTCCAATTGAGCTATTTCAAATCCTAAAAGATAATGCTGTGAAAGTGCTGCCCTCAATATGCCAGCAAACTTGGAAAACTCAGCAGTGGCCACAGGACTAGAAAAGGTCAGTTTTCATTCCAATCCCAAAGGAAGACAATGCCAAAGAATGTCCAAACTACCACACAATTGCACTCATCTCACACGTTACCAAAGTAGTGTTCAAAATTCTGCAAGTCAGGCTTCAACAGTCTGTGAACCATGAACTTCCAGATGTTCAAGCTGGATTTAGAAAAGGCAGAGGAACCAGAGATCAAATTGCCAACATCTGCTGGGTCATTGAAAAAGCAAGAGAGTTCCAGAAAAACATCTACTTCTGCTTTATTGACTACACCAAAGCCTTTGACTGTGTGGATCACAACAAACTGTGGAAAATTCTTCAAGAGATGGGAATACCAGACCATCTTTCCTGCCTCCTGAGAGATCTATTTGCAGGTCAAGAAGCAACAGTTAGAACTGGACATGGAACAACAGACTGGTTCCAAACTGGGAAAGGAGTACGTCAAGGCTGTATATTGTCACCCTGCTTATTTAACTTATATGCAGAGTACATCATGAGAGATGCTGGGCTGGGTGAAGCACAAGCGGGAATCAAGATTGCCAGGATAAACACCAGATGACACCACCCTTATGGCAGAAAGCAAGGAAGAACTAAAGAGCCTCTTGATGAAAGTGAAAGAAGAGAGTGAAAAAGCTGGCTTAAAGCTCAACATTCAGAAAACAAAGATCATGGCATCTGGCCCCATCACTTCATGGGAAATAGATGGGGAAGCAGTGGAAACAATGTCAGACTTTATTTTTTTGGGCTCCAAAATCACTGCAGATGCTGACTGCAGCCATGAAATTAAAAGACACTTGCTCCTTGGAAGAAAAGCTATGGTCAACCTAGACAGCATACCAAAAAGCACAGACATTACTTTGCCAACAAAGGTCCATCTAGTCAAAGTCATGGTTTTTCCAATAGTCATGTATGGATGTGAGAGTTGGACTATAAAGAAAGCTGAGCGCTAAAGAATTGATGCTTTTGAACTGTGGTGTTGGAGAAGACTCTTGAGAGTCCCTTGGACTGCAAGGAGATCCAACCAGTCCATTCTAAAGGAGATCAGTCCTGGGTGTTCACTGGAATGACTAATGTTGAAGCTGAAACTCCAATACTTTGGCCACCTGATGCGAAGAACTGACTCATTTCAAAAGACCCTGATGCTGGGAAAGATTGAAGGCAGGAGGAGAAGGGGAGGACAGAGGATGAGATGGTTGGATGGCATCACCGATTTGATGGACATGAGTTTGAGTAAGCTTCGGCGTTTGGTGATGGACAGGGAAGCCTGGCATGCTGTAGTCCGTCAGGTTGCATAGAGTTGGACATGACTGAGCGACTGAACTGAACTGAAAATTAACGCAACATTGTAAATCAATACTTACAAAAGCAATAATTTTTTTTTTGTAAATAATTTATTTTTTATTGGAGGCAAATTATTTTACAATATTATATTGGTTGGTTTTGCCATACATTGACATGAATTCGCCCCGGGTTTACATAAGTTCCCCCTCCTGAACACCCCTCCCACCTCCCTCCTCCCTTTATCCTCCCTCTGGGTCATCCCCGCATGCCAGCCCCGAGCATCCTATAACATGCATTGACCCTGAACTAGTGATTCATTTCACATATGACAACATACGTGTTTCAGTGCCATTCTCCCAAATCATCCCACCCTCACCCTCTCCCACAGAGTCCCAAAGACTGATCTATACATCTGTGTCTCTTTTGCTGTCTCGTATACAGGGTTATCATTTGCATCTTTCTAAATTCCATATATATGCGTTAGTATGCTGTATTGGTGTTTCCTAGATGTCCATCTGCAGACGAATGGATAAGAAAGCTTTGGTACATATACACAATGGAGTATTATTCAGCCATTAAAAAGAATACATTTGAATCAGTTCTAATGAGGTGGATGAAACTGGAGCCTATTATACAGAGTGAAGTAAGCCAGAAAGAAAAACACCAATACAGCATACTAACGCAACAATTTTTTAAAAGCAATAATTTTTTAAAAAATTCAGTATTGCAATCACTGTGAGATGGGGTGGGAAGTCGGGGGGCAAGTAGCCCAGAACACCTTCATGACCAGGGAGGACAAAAAACAAGGGCATAAGGGCTGCACTAGAGACCTGAGTTAGAATCTGAACTCTACTGACTGACTCCTGGGAAAGTTATTCTAAGCTGCAGTACTAATTGGGAAAAATAATAGCCTTGATCTCAGAAGGCTGATGTGAACATTAAGTTATTGATTGTGTATAAAGCTTTTTGCACCATGTTAAAACAGTAATACTTATTGTCTTCAGTATGAAAAAAAAAAGATTGCACGGTCTGTGTAAGCATTCCACACAGAATGTGGAGTTTTGAGGGGGTGGCTCAAGGTGCAGCGGGCCTCAGAGCAGGATCAGTTTTCAGGGTGACATACTGTGCAGTGGTGTTAACATGCTGAGGAAGTTCTAAGGCAGTTGATGAAAATCTTTCTACCATATAAAATTAAATTAATAGCTTTACCAAGGTTTTCTCCTGTAGCTTTAGAGAAGCTAAATTCTGTTCTCCATTTGGGCCTGGAGGAGAGACGTTCAACTCAGTAAATATTCTGGAAACAGAACTGGCACATTTTAAGAACACATGTCGACTTCTAAGGAAAGCGTCAAAGTGTTAGTCCCTCAGTCGTGTCCGACTCTTTGTGACCCCATGGACTGTAGCCCACCAGGCTCCTCTGTTCATGGAATTCTCCTGGCAAGAATACTGGAGTGTGGTGGGTTGTCATTTCCTTCTCCAGAGGAAAACATACACACATATGACACACATATTTTAAAATGACATCGAAGTTACTTCAGTTTTTCCGTAAGTTTTCGAAGATGCTTCAAGCTCTTGAATTACCCAAGGACCAATCAGGTTGAACCTCGATTTTCCTCTAATGGCCAGAATTCACAGACATGCAAGTTGGTGGCAATTTCTGATTAACTGACTATTAATAAAGACTGTTCAGAGTTTCCTTTCCAGTAATATGTCTCAAGAGTGGATGACTTCTGAACGCCCACCTCCTTGCACCATACTCATGCCTAGTATCTTTCTCCTTTCACTACTGAAAAGAATCAGCCATCATAATAACTCTCTGAAATCTGTTTAATTATATACCTTAAAGTGGAAACAGCTATTTACCAACACCCATCTTTGTCACATAACGGATTAGATGAAAACTTGTAAAAATCCACTCAATTTCAATTACCTCTGCTGCTCAGAACTTGGTATAATTAAAGTCAATGGCATTATCTGCAAACTTCATTATAATCTCATTTTACCTTCAATCCTCCCTGCCACCAAAACCTTTTACAAGAGCTGTTAATAAAAAGGAAAAGAGACTATTGCATTCTCCTCTTTCTGCTCTTACCTAACCTCTGATCAAGTCTTAACAAGCAAAGAAATGAGAGAAAGAAGAACAAGGGAGGGGCACAAAGAAGATCAAAGTGCTCAGATAATACCAAATGGACTAATTAAGGCTATGAAATGGAAGCGCTCATGGTTGCACTTTTCTCTTTGGCTTCTGGTGCTTTGTATTTTACCTTCACAGGAATGAGTTTGCAGAAAGACTGTCGACCTCGTACAATGGATCTGTTTGCTAAGCCTCAGGACATAGAGGCAGAAAGTAAGTACAAGAGATGATCTGGGAGAAGAAAGCACAATGCAGTCTGATGTCAATGAATGATTTTGCAGTTTTAATTCTTCTGAAGTTCATGCTCAAGTGATACCGGTATCTGGGACAAGCTTTCAGATACAGACAACCTGAAAAGTACTGCATTCAGCCAACTGCGGAGAAGGAAATGGCAACCCACTACAGTATTCTTGCCTGGAGAATCCCAGGGACAGAGGAGCCTGGTGGGCTACCGTCTATGGGGTCACACAGAGTCAGACACGACTGAAGCGACTTAGCATGCGTGCATGCGTGCATTGGAGAAGGAAATAACAACCCTCTCCAGTATTCTTGCCTGGAGAATCCCAGGGACAGAGGAGCCTGGTAGGCTGCCATCTGTGGGGTTGCACAGAGTCGGACACGACTGAAGCAACTTAGCAGCAGCAGCAGCAGCCAACTGCAAATGCCTGGTACCCAACGCCACTATACAAAGCTTGGGCATTAGTTACAATTTCAAACACATTAACTGTAAGGAATCTACCAGAAGTATTGACCAATCATTCTGTAGTATTAATAACAGGTCTATTAAATTGGCAACTTTTCGTACAGAAGGTCTTTCTTGTTTCCTCGGTCTAAAGTAGGTCACCTACCCCTCCTCCCAGTGTCCTGTCCTTTGGCTTTAGTACACTGATCATATATTTATTTGAATATTTATTCATATCACTATGTTGTCTGCCTCTCCTCTAGATGGTAAGCTCTGTTAGGACAGGGAACCAAGTCTATTTTGTTTGCCATTATAAATTCATATATTTTCCAGGATGACAGAGGAGGCTGTCAATATTCAATAAAATGAATGAGAGAATGAACGAGTGGGCAAATACATGGGGGCTAGAATTCAGCCCTGGTCACGAACTTCCGATGTGACCTCGTGAAGTCACTCCCCTTCACCAAAATTTCTGTTCTCTCTGTTGCTGTTATTGTTGTTTAGTCAATAAGCTGTGTCTTTTGTGACCTCACGGACTAACCCACCAGGCTCCTCTGTCCATGGAATTTCCCAGGCGAGAATACTGGAGTAGGTTGCCCTCTCCTTTTCCAGGGATCAAACCCACATCTCCTGCTTTGGCAGGCAGATTCATTACCACTGAGCCACCTGGGAAGCCCTCTTCCCTCTACACAGCCTTAATTACCTCTGCAATATCCCAGGACATGACTTCATAATTTTTAAAAAAATCATCATAAGCTGATCACAAAAAAAAGTTCAAAACTGCATTCATATGTCACTCAGTGAGGTCAAGCAGACTTCTAACTACTGAAGTTTGTTCCCGGTAAACAGGAAATGGGAAGAAAAAAAAAAGACCATGAAATCAAGTAGTAGCTGCCCCCCTCATGTGGGGTGTGACCCCTTTCCCTTCAGTAAATGCTCACTAGTTTCTGATATGTACAGGACCCATGCCAGGCACATGAGGGATACAAAATACTTCTTTCACTGAAGGAACTTGTATTCCACAGGAGTTATATGTTCTTTGAAGAATGCTAAAGAAAAATAATTTCTCTTGGTTCCTATGTGAAAATAGCTATTGGCCATTTAAGAGATAAATACAATCTTTCTCTCCTGGAAAAACCCAAAGAAATATTTGGGAGCATTAAACCATCACAATTCTGGCTCTGACTTCAAATAAACAGGACCAATAAACCCTCCCTTCTCTGCATTTCTAATTTAGCAAGGCCTTTATACACCCTCTAAGAGCAAGTGAATTTCATATTTGCATCTATTCAAAATGTGTTGGCATTTTGCTAGATTTTTTAACTGTAGTTGGCAGCACTGAACCATCTATTTGGGAATACAGAGCAATATCTGCTCAGAGCTCCTATTCTGGGCCCATACACACACATACCTGAAAGTACATATTTAGAATATCTATGATGAATGTTTTTTTAATGGAATTAGGGAGGGAGAAAAAACAGAGACACATCAGGTTAGTGTCCAGTAATACCACTAGATCTCATTTACTGAGTGCTGACTATGTGTTCAGTTCAGTTCAGTCGCTCAGTCGTGTCCGACTCTTTGCAACCCCATGAATCACAGCACGCCAGGCCTCCCTGTCCATCACCAACTCCCGGAGTTCACTCAAACTCATGTCCACAGAGTCAGTGATACCATTCAGCCATCTCATTCTCTGTCATCCCCTTCTCCTCCCGCCCCCAATCATTCCCAGCATCAGAGTCTTTTCCAGTGAGTCAACTCATCGCATGAGGTGGCCAAAGTATTGCAGTTTCAGCTTTAGCATCAGTCCTTCCAATGAACACCCAGGATTGATCTCCTTTAGAATGGACTGGTTGGATCTCCTTGCGGTACAAGGGACTCTCAAGAGTCTTCTCCAACACCACGGTTCAAAAGCATCAATTCTTCGGCGATCAGCTTTCTTCACAGTCCAACTCTCACTTGCATTTATATCATATTTAATTCTCTCAGAGCACTATAAACAATTACTATCACTTACCTAGTACTGGTGGTTCAGGCAGTAAAGACACCGCCTGCAATGCAGGAGACCGGAGTTCAACCCCTGGGTTGGGAAGATCCCCTAGAGAGGGAAATGGCAACCTATTCCAGTATTCTTGCCTGGAGAATTCCACGGACAGAAGAGCCTCACAGGCTACATTTCATGGAGTCGCAAAGAGTAGGACATGACTGAGCAATTAACACTTTTACTTTTCTATGAGCCAGGTTCTATTTTAAGAGCCTGTAAATGTGTCGTCTTATTTAAGGCTCTCATAGTCTTATGTTATGGCAGAGCACTCAGGCAGTTGGGCACCAGAGTCGAGTCCTGTAACTACCTCTCCATGAAATGCTGCTGTAACCCCACGTGCAAATGAAGGCTGGGGCTTGGCAGGCTGGCTGGCTGGCCCAAGGTCACATACCCTGCAAATGGCCAAGCTGGGCTCTCAAACTAGGTCATCTGTCTTCAGCTCCCAATCCTTTATGTCCTCGTGGTATGATGGCCACGCTAGATTTGTCTCTGTGGCATATATGAGGAAGAAAAGCTTGATGTTTGAGAAGCAGAGTTAGAGAAAAGAGGGAAATGTTTAGAGTATGAAGAAGTTGTTCTAAAAGGCCTTACAGACTGACTAACCACAAAAGTTACTGTCCAAACTTTCAAAAGTGAAATGGGTGCTGTTAATAATAATACCTGGACAACAGGCATAAACCAAGAGGTGTGATCACCCAAAAGAACTTTGATGCGATTCACCTTATTAGTTGAAGTGAGTAAAAAGATGCATAGGAAAAGTAACCCACATACCACTTTCTCTAAGTTAGGTGATCCTTATGAGCAACAAAAGTATAAATCACATTGACGAACAGATGATTTTTTTTTAGTAGTCCTCTAAAATGTATTTCAAAATCATATCACAGAGTAAGAAAATGAGTTTTATTCAGGGAACTGAAGTAATTGTCTGAAACCAGGTAATATCAATCACATCATATATTTGCCTAAAATACTTGAAAACAAATTAGGTGTTTCAGACTCCTAGGAAGACTTGTTAATTAGCATAAAAATGATTCTCAAGAATAAATGAGGTAAATTGAAAGCAGCTTTACCCTGGTCTTTGCTTCTCATCTTCCTATTAGACTCACTTTATTGCTTGTTTCACCTTAATTTCTTGGCTTCCATTTTAAAAATCCTATAGTAGCAAGTGTCTACCACTGTAAGAAATCAATAGAATTTTAAAAGTGGAAACAGATCTTCATTCGTTTTGAAAAACGCAAAGCTTCAAACATGGAAAGTTTCCAGGTTGTAGACTATCTTTCTGGCAAATGAGTCCTCACAGTCCAACTTTATTTGTTATTATAATCTCAGAAATGGAACAGAAGAGAGGGGCTAAGTTCTAGGAGACTAAACAACAAAATAAGTCATTGCTCTGGCAGGCTGAGAGGGGCAACGCGTGTTAGACAGTGGAAGGGAAAACACAGAAGCGGAGAAGTCCCATCAAGTCTGGAGAAATCTGCAATAGAAAAAATAATCACACAGTCAATTCCAGGGCCTACAGGGGCATCCCTGCTGGTATATTAGTAAATTCACTATGACATGAGTGGAAAATATCTCTTAACCATCTATATTCATTTATTTTACAAGATTTTAGATTTATTATACTTGATGATACTTTTACAGAACAGCATGTCTTCAAGAGTCATTAAAAAAATATCTTTAGCAAGAATTATAGTTGTTGAAGGAATGATGCTGAGGCTGAATCTCCAGTACTTTGGCCACCTGATGAGAAGAGCTGACTCATTAGAAAGGACCCTGAGGAAGAAGAATGGAACCGGGGGAATCAACCTGCCGGACTTCAGGCTCTACTACAAAGCCACAGTCATCAAGACAGTATGGTACTGGCATAAAGACAGAAATATAGATCAATGGAACAAAATAGAAAGCCCAGAGATAAATCCACGCACCTATGGACACCTTATCTTTGACAAAGGAGGCAAGAATATAAAATGGAGAAAAGATAGTCTCTTCAACAAGTGGTGCTGGGAAAACTGGTTAGCCACTTGTAAAAGAATGAAACTAGATCACTTCCTAACACCATACACAAAAATAAACTCAAAATGGATTAAAGATCTAAATGTAAGACCAGAAACTATAAAACTCCTAGAGGAGAACATAGGCAAAACACTCTCCTACATAAATCATAGCAGGATCCCCCAAGACCCACCTCCCAGAATATTGGAAATAAAAGCAAAAATAAACAAATGGGACCTAATTAAAATGAAAAGCTTCTGCACAGCAAAGGAAACTATAAGCAAGGTGAAAAGACAGCCTTCAGAATGGGAGAAAATAATAGCAAATGAAACAAATGACAAAGAATCTCCAAAATATACAAGCAACTCCTGCAGCTCAATTCCAGAAAAATAAACGACCCAAACAAAAAATGGACCAAAGAACTAAACAGACATTTCTCCAAAGAAGACATACAGATGGCTAACAAACACATGAAAAAATGCTCAACATCCCTCATAATCAGAGAAATGCAAATCAAAACTACAATGAGATACCATTACACACCAGTCAGAATGGCAGCTATCCAAAAGTCTACATGCAATAAATGCTGGAGAGGGTGTGGAGAAACGGGAACCCTCTTACACTGTTGGTGGGAATGCAAACTAGTACAGCCACTATGGAGAACAGTGTGGAGATTCCTCAAAAAACTGGAAATAGAACTGCCATACGACCCAGCAATCGCACTCCTGGGCATACACACCGAGGAAACCAAAATTGAAAGAAACACATGTACTCCAATGTTCATCGCAGCACTGTTTATAATAGCAAGGACATGGAAGCAAGCTAGATGTCCATCTGCAGACAAATGGATAAGAAAGCTTGGTACATATACACAATGGAGTATTATTCAGCCATTAAAAAGAATACATTTGAATCAGTTCTAATGAGGTGGATGAAACTGGAGCCTATTATGCAGAGTGAAGTAAGGCAGAAAAGAAAAACACCAATACAGTATACTAACGCATATATATGGAATTTAGAAAGATGGTAACCTTAACCCTGTATACGAGACAGCAAAAGAAACATAGGTGTATAGAACAGTCTTTGGGACTCTGTGGGAGAAGGTGAGGGTGGGATGATTTGGGAGAATGGCATTGAAACATGTATATTATCATATGTGAAACGAATCACCAGTCCAGGCTTGACACATGATACAGGATGCTCAGGGCTGGTGCACTGGGATGAACCAGAGGGATCGGATGGGGAGGGAGGTGGGAGGGGGGTTCAAGATGAGGAACGCATGTACACCCGGGGCAGATTCATGTCAATGTATGGCAAAACCAACCAATATAATATTGTAAAGTAATTAGCCTCCAATAAAAAAAAAATTAAAATAAAAAAAAAAGAAGGGACCCTGATGCTGGGAAAGATTGAAAGCAAAAAGAAAAGAGGGTGGCAGAGGATGAGATGGTTGGATGGCACCACCAACTCAATGGACATGAACTTGAGCAAACTTCAGGATATAGTGAGGGACAGGGAGACCTGGCGTGCTCCAGTTTGTGAGGTCACAAAGAGCTGGACATGACTTAGGGGCTGAACAATAACAACATAGTTGTTGCAGGTGATGGGAATAGAATGGTGAAAAAGTTACAGGCCTCATGTCTAAAAGCTTACAGTCTAGCAGAGAAGAGAAGAATTAAACAAGCGCACACACAAATAAAGACTGTCAAGTTCCCTAACTAAATCTAACAGGAAAATAACATTTGTTCTATTGGCATTCACGTTACAATCAATGTTGCAGGAAAACAGCTATTTCCTTCAAAACTTAAAATAACATATAAAACCTTAGACGAGGAGCAGCAGAATACATCATTTATGTGCTAATAACTGTTTATTATTTCTCATAATTTTTTCTTTCAGCCTATTAGAGAAAGGCAGGTGAGGAGGAAAAAAAAAAAAGGAAGAATGCTAATTTTTTTTTTCATTTTGACTTTTATTAATTGGCCTTTTATTTTTGCTGTCATAGGCCCTTTTCCATTCTTTCTGTGTCTTTATATTTATATCACTTACATCTTTATATTATTGCAGTATGAATTATAATGGCTAATACTATAACCCCTGTTATTTTCACAGAGTATGGAGGAAATGATAAAAAGAAAAATCTAGGCAGCATGGACTTATTTAGAGAAAGACCATGGTATTATTGATTGGTTTAAATGTGGGGGGATATTCAGGGAGAAATATTCTAGACTCTCCACTCAGCAATCTCTCTGTAAACACCCAAAGAGCTATTAACATCAACATTAACACAGATATCCCTTCTTTAGTTTGTTTCCCTTGTGAAAGGCAGAAGCATTTTTATTAAATATTTATATGAGTGAAATTTCAGAAGATTGGGTGTTTTCGAATATACGTACACAAGGATTTTTCCCCACCCTTTAAAAAATAAGTCAAATACTTCTGTTTCCAGAGCTTTCCAAAGACACACATCCTAACAAATTGGTTTGTGATGATATGAAACTAGGCAGTTTGCCCATAATTGGAGACATTTTGCAAACAAGTCCCAGGCTGCCAAGAGAAGCGGTGACAACACTCTGAATATGAGTGTATGATCCCTATGTAAATATCTAGGCATTCTGCCCTTTTGAAGCCATGATACAGGCCCATATGACTGGCAGATTCCTTAATTAATCGTGGCGCCCTGTGATGGCCATCCTTAAGGATGACTGCTACCTCAGCTCCAAGCTAATATTCACTTCCCACCCCATTCTTTGATCTGACCCATTTCTTTTTGTCATGACCGCATTGTTCAGAAATGAGGCACCAAGAAAATTCACTTAAACTACTACTCTTATCTTTTTGTGGTCCTTACCACTAAAAGAACTTTGATTTTCTTAACACATAATTTTCACTTTTCACTAGCTATTTTCTGCATTCATGGTATGAATATATGTATATATTTCCTCTCTCAAACTGAGATGGTATTAGGACTTAAGAAAATCAAAGTTCTTTACAAATCCATAATTTAAGACCAAAAATAAGAATCCTTTAAATGACACCAAAAAATGGCAGGTTCTTCATATGTATATAGGGCTTGTTCATCCTGAAAAGAAGGAAGTAAATTGCCACTCCATTGGAACACTTTTTCAAGCTATGAAGGAGTAATTTTTTATGCTAGAGTAGTAATTTATTAAATGAATTCCTAGTGACCTGAAGACTTAATGCACCTACTAACAGAAGCACTTTGCTGCCTTCTCATTAATAGTTCTTGCCCATTACATAAAGTTCATAAGAGGCAGGAGCAAGCCCATCACTGCTCTTAAGAGCAACATCTTACTCTCTTTGGTGAGATTAATTATTGACTTTGGGGGCATGTTTTCTGACTTAACAATCACTGGGCAAAGTGTTCATGCTATAACTTCACCCAGCTTCATCCTTTCCCTCCAATAATATTAACAGCAGCATTTGGAGTTATCTCTGTAGCTTTTCATTTGAAACTGTCAGTGTTTAAAAATCCTCCACGGGCCTCCTGTGCTTAGTCGCTCAGTCATGTCCGACTCTTTTCAACCCCGTGGACTGTAGCCCACCAGGCTTCTCTGTCCATGGGCATTCTCCAGGCAAGAATACTGGAGTGGGTTACCATGCCCTCCTCCAGGGTATCTTCCCAACTTAGGGATTGAACCCAGGTCACCCACATTGTAGGTGGATTCTTTACCATCTGAGCCACCAGGGAACCACTGGTCTCCATCCCTCTCCATTAATAGATCCTCATCTATTTGCCACGACATTCTGCAGATTCTTGTATCTATCAGTGGTTCTCAACCTTTTGTCTGCACTATATACACTTCCTATAAATAAGAGATGTTCATTCAAGGGCTGGGGCATTGGTGGTTGGGAATGAAACTTATAGAGTCAGTGTGTTGGTAATGTGAGCAGCTCAGTCATATCTGACTCCTTGAGACCCCATGGACTATAGCCCGTCAGGCTCCTCTGTCCATGGGATTCTCCAGGCAACAGTGCTGGAGAGGGTAGCTGTTCCCTTCCCCAGGAGATCTTCCTGACCCAGGGATTAAACCTGGGTCTCCTGCACTGCAGGCAGATTCTTTACCATCTGAGCCACCAGGAGTCAATGTGGATGGGTGCAATTTTTAGAACCCTACCCCAAAATACGGTTAACATAGCTATACATTTATATATCCTTGATAATATTAAGAACCATTTGTTTGTCATAGCTATTTCTACCAGCAAGCTACTTTTGAAAACTCAACAATTTTCTCTCATGCTCTTTTCTTCCTTTCTGTCACATTTCCTATTAAGGGTTTTATAGTTGATAGCACATTTGCCAAAGATAACACCCAAGTTACATTCTGCCAGGCACTCACAGAGCTAATCTAATTAGTGGCTTGAAACCCTTTAAGGATAAGTATGTGTCCTCATTTACTTATTCTAAGAAGGTATGTTACACTAACAAAATAAGTATCTAATTGGAATTTATATAATAATTCATCAGTGGTAAGACACTGTGTAGAAACAGGGAAACAAATGTCACCCAAAGCCATGTTCCCACGCTGCCTGGCATGGTCGCTGGGCTGCATTATCCAGTCATAAGGAGAGGGGTGTGGGCCAGGAATTGGCCAGAGCAGCAGCTGTGAGTACAGAGCAACGCTGGCTGCGCTAGAAAAGCAAGTGGAAGGCGTAGGCTCTGGGCAGCTTCAGGCTAAGTAAGCCCTGCCCGGAACCAGCACTGGGTCTCTGGTATCTTAGGATAAGGAGTATGAGTGGCAAAGAGTTAAAGAAGCTTTGGATCACACTATAGAGATTAAAGAATTCCTTTATAAATATAATGAAAAGACAAATGACAGTTCTCTGAGAAACAAAAGAAAGTCCTTAGTCAAGAGCATCTGAATGGTCTCCATGAACTGTCCATAAAAATGTGTGAAGTGGGCTGGTTTGTTTGTTTTTGATGGGCTGTCTTTAGTAATCATGGAAGCAGTACATGCTCAGAGTTAATATTCATTAATAAAGGAAAAATCATAACAATGACTATAAATCCAATCAAAGATAAAAATTGTTGCATACTGCCTGGTATTTTTCCTACATGGATAGGCTGTATAAATTTTTACTGAAATCCTATATGCTTTGAAGTAGGTTAAAGTATTTTAAACTTGGTAATATAACTGAACATTTTATGCATATACATCTTAGAGGAATATTCCAGAGATGTAGCTTTATTTGAAAAAAAAAATGAACTAGTTTTTTTTCTAATAAGTTTCTTCCAGGTAAATTGCCAATTTTTGCAGACTTTTTTTAATTCCACGTAATTATCAGGTAACTCATTCCAGAGCAACGGAATCCTTCCATAAATTTCCTTTGCTCTTCATTTTACCACTCTTCGAGCAGAATGGCAAGAGGTTATGGACTACTTTATGAGCAGTTTTTCATTTCAGTATAGGGCTGATGGTTCCTGCATAAAAATTACCTGTAACCTTCTGGATCTATCTTTCAAGTAGTTATGCATATGATTTAATATGCTGGCCCAGGCATACTAGAGTCAGCTAAATATATGGATTGTATGTGTCAGCTCTTTCTCATAAATAATAATGTTGTACTTTCTCTCTCAAAACAATTGGCTGCCACAATGACAACTGATTGTAGGAAAAACAAAGAGGGTTTCTTGAGATGGATCCTTAATAGGTTTTAAATAATAAAAATTAGAACATGATAAGCTCAAAAGCATAGCGATTACATTTCCCTTGTTTAGAATGTAATCCAAATTCTTGCATTAATTCCGTGCTGTGTTTATATTTTGGTTCACTGAGGTTCACTGATTAGACCAGATACATCTTGTAGCATTTCTTTCAATATCCAGCTCACTGTGGTATTGGATTGAGCAACTATTCCCTCCAGAGCGCTGATCTGGCATCTGGAGAAACAGCTGCTCTGTTTCATATTGGAGAAATATTCACATAATGAAATGTTTACACTTAAAACTGGATATGGATTTTATACATCCTGTTTTTATGTAATGAAAGGGGTATGTTATTTTAAGAAATCATTAAGTATTCTAATGTTTAGTCAGATTTTCATTTCGCGTAACAAGATTTTCCCAGAAGCTGATGCCACACAGACCCCAACCCACCCCATCCGCCTAAAGCAACTGTGTTTTCTAGCACCTGCAAAAACAATGAAGGTTTCAGCTGTGCACCACGGCAGGCAGGCGCTACGGAACCCAATCTCACACAAGCAGGTGCAGCTAACACCAGGCCCACAGTACTGGGACAATCCGAAGTCTTACTCACAGCTTTTGGGGCTCTGCACCTTAGAGACTCAAACTTGGGTTTCCCCGGTGGCTCAGTGGTAAAGAATCCACCTGAAAATGCAGGAGATACAGGAGACGTGGGTTTGCTCCCTGGGTGGGGAAGATCCCCTGGAGGAGGAAATGGCAACCCACTCCAGTATGCTTGCCTGAAAAATTCCATGGAGAAAGAAGCCTGGCGGGATATAGTCTACAGGGTCACAAAAAGCCGGGCATGCCTGAGCACACACGCATACTATGGTATGGTACAACTTAGAAACTCAGGGATGTGTTTTCATAGAGTTTTTAAAATTAAAACCACACATTTGCAATACAAAGTGCAGAGAGGAAAAGCCAAAACAGTTACTATGCTCGTTTTCTGCTTTTAACATACTCAAGGGGGATACCTAGAACTCCCCTTGATTTTAGAGCCTGCATACTGCCTGCTGCCAAGACGTCCTTCTGCAGAGGACAGCAGGCCAGTCTCTTTCCTAAAGCCCGGGACCAACTTCGGGAGCACAGCTTATTCTGATGGGCACTCTTTTGATGAGCATATTACTATTTCTATTAGGTCAAATATAAAGGTCACTTTAGGGATACAGAGAATCTTAGACATAAAACTAGCTTTGGCAAAGCCAGCACCGGGGATTTTCTCACTATCTACTAGCCTACTAACTTACCACTCTGGTCCTTTCTATCTTAGATGGAAAGACGCCCTCCTCCCCCTGCTGAAGGTTGCTGTCTCCCCCTGTACCTGTTCCTGACCCCTTCTTAGGAACCCCTCTCTGGATGATCTGCTCACTCTATCCCCACATCTCACCTTTAACTCCTCTCTACAGACCCCTCAACCATCACTAACCTACCTGTAGAACTAAACAAAACCAAATCCAAACACCTCTGCAGCCATCTCCCCTCCCCGCCGGCTCCAGTCATTCCAGCCCCCTCCCCTTCACAGCCACACTTATTCTAAGTGGATCCCTCTTGCTGCCCTTGTTTTCTCACCTTCCATCCATCTGTCAAAGCCATGTCACCCTTTTTTCATTGTAGTCTCTACCTTCCACGTCGTGGGACTTCATCTAATGGCTACTTTTCAGTCCTTCCTTACCTAGACCTTTCACAACACATGACATTGTCCAGTGTTCTTTTTCTGGGAATTGTCTCTCTTTTTGTCTTTGGCGACCTTCTTCTCTTGGCTGTTTCCTCCTACCTTGATCAAAGCTCCTATGCTTCATGGGTTCATGTGAATACTGATGCTTAGGGCTATGAGCTGTCTCTTGTCCTTTCCTTCTCTCACTTGCCACACTGTGCCAGGGCCACCCTATCTTTCCTGTGGTTTTAATTAGCATATGCCGATGACCCCCAGACAGTTATCTCTAGCACAGATCACTCTCCAGAGATGCAGACATACATCCTCCATCCAACTGCACATCTCACCCAAGACCTCAAATTCAACGCATCCAAAATGGAGTTCACCATATCCCTAGCCCTGCTAACAGACTCCTTATCTTGTGCATCCTTCATGAATGAATGA
The DNA here is from genome assembly GCF_049115385.1 of Moschus berezovskii. Lineage (NCBI taxonomy): Eukaryota > Metazoa > Chordata > Mammalia > Artiodactyla > Moschidae > Moschus > Moschus berezovskii. The sequence goes on along the minus strand of NC_142469.1, from coordinate 92,078,906 downwards.
CATAATTCATGGAGATACCTGTCAGGTCATATATGACCCGTCCCTCTCCTTCACCTCCCATCCCCCAACTACCAGGAGCCAGTAAAGGAGAATCATATCACTTTTCAGAGTACCTTTCTGTCTCAACAGTACTATCTCTTCTCTCTCGCGACTCTTAGCTTGAGGAAGCCTGTTCAAAAAGAGAGGAAGAAAAATACTGTTCTTTTCCTTGGTGAGAGACTGGCAAGAGGTAGATTAAAATAAAAAGCCTCAACAAAGCTGTACCCCCAACGTGGCATCTTTTTCCTGCCTGCTGCTGTGGCTGGAAGGCCATGTGTAGACAAACAGCAAGAGGTAATGTCACTTTCCTGCTCCTAGATCTAGGTGAGAATTTTCATTAAAAAAAAAAATCATAGATTGGCTGCAAAAAGGGAATTCCAGCTATGTGAAAACTAGAAAAATCAAATGTAAGAATTTGCCAGAAATATGATCGTCAACCAAACAGAATATGGGCTTGGAGAGTTTTTATGAACATCTACTTCTACACTGTCTAACATGTTACTGCTAGCCACCAAAGACGATTTAAATGTGAGTTAATTAAATTTTAAAAATTAAATTAAATTTTAAAATGTTGTATCCTCAGCAGCATGAGCCGTACTCCAAACACTCAGCAGTCACATATGGCTAGTGGCTACCGTATTGAACGGGGCAGAATAAAACATTCCCGTCATTGCACAGAGTGCTACCTGACAGGGCTGGTCCAGACAAATATAATTAAAGAAGTGAGAATGGGAAATAAAATAGAGGGAGCTAAGATTGAATGAGAGGAATGGGCCGGTGGTAGATTGGCACTGACAAGAGCTGTACCTTTGGCCTTTAAGGTATAAAGGTGGTGAAGACCAAATAAGAAGGAGGAAGTCTCAGGGGAGAACCAGGGAAGGGCTGTCATGAATTCTCAGAATAATGGTGCTCACAGGAAGACTAGCAATTTTTTCTTTTTTCTTGGCCGCACAGCACAGCATGCAAGATCTTAGATGCTGGACCAGGAATCAAATCTGTGTGCCCTGCAGTGGAAGCACAGAGGCTTAACCCCTATCAACACTAGCCTTAATATTAGCATCCTCTGGTTTCTTCTCAGATGACATCACTTCCCTCCTCAAAGACTTGAGCAGCAGTTGTCAGTGCTGGGAGCCAGACACTCGGAAGAGCTGGTGTGGATTTTCAGTGTACCAGTAATCTGCTGACAAGAATATTTAAAGCTGCAGTTTGTGCATAATTGGTGATTTTATGCACTAGGCTCTTCCTATCATAACCAGATTATCATGGATTTGCATTCTAATATAGCACTAAATGACCCACACCTATATTTCTTCAGAAAATCACTCTCCATGATGGCAGTATTATGTCTCGTTTTCCCTAGCACTTAAAACAGTGCCTGGTGTGACTAAGGAATCAATACGCATTTGTCATATATGAAAATACGCTGGGCATGTGAATGCCGACAGCCATACACCTTGAGAAACAAAAGCTTGAAAATATCCAGCCTACAAAATAAAGGCGGTCCTCTCAGTATATTAATAATATTTAGGAATCAGAGACCACTTTCCAAGCCAAGACATATCTTCCCTTTATTCACCTATTCATCCTATGTGCCTAGGCTCCAGAGCCACTAACCGACATCCTTTCCTCCACAAACACCACACACTTTCAACCCTTTAGGCCTCTGCTCAAGCAGCTCCCCTCTTGGGGAATCCCTCCCCCTCACTTCTCTTTCACCCTCCCCAAAATCAAAATCCTACCCAGCTTTTAAGACTGTTCATCTAACTCATACACATCATGCAACAGGAATTTACTTGGCACAAAAAGGAGATCAAGCCAGTCAATCCTGAAGGAAATCAGTCCTGAATATTCACTGGAAGGACTGATGCTGAAGCTGAAGCTCCAATACTTTGGCCACCTGATGTGAAGAGCTGACTCACTGGAAAAGAGTCTGATGCTGGGAAAGACTGAGGGCAGGCAGAGAAGGGGGCAACAGAGATGGTCGAATGGCATCACCAACTCAAGGGACATGAGGTTGAGGAAACTCTGGGAGATAGTAACCGACAGGAAAGCCTGGTGTGCTGAAGTCCATGGGGTTGCAGAGTCGGATAGGACTCAGCAACTGAACAACCACCAGTGCCATTTTGTTTTGATGGAGTTTGAATCCTCTGTACACCCACCTCCTTCCTATATACAGTAAATACTTTGTTCATTCCTCCGTGTGCTCCCTTTGGAGCCCACTGTGGTACCTGCAGGAATACTGCTCAATAAACTCTCCTCAAATAGCCTCATTTAGAGTTGGGCCTTGGTTCATGACACAGCAAAGTTGTCGAATGTGAAAATGAATTCTGATGCAACTACTAACATTTATTGGGCACTTACTATATGCATTCAGTTCAGTTCAGTTCAGTCGCTTAGTCGTGTCCGACTCTTTGCGACCCCATGAACCACAGCACGCCAGGCCTCCCTGTCCATCACCAACTCCAGAACTACACAAACAGTTCATATAATCCTGACATAGGTGAGGTAACTCACCCAAGGCCACATGGATTAAGGTGGCAGAAAGGAAGTCAAATCCACGTGTAACTCCTTTCCACTGACTTTTGTGTTTTCTTTTCTTTGCACTGTGTTTTATGATCTGTAATAAGTGTAGATCAGCTTAATTTTTTCACTTTGAGTATATGACTCTATAAAATATGAATGATTGTTACCCACAGACAACTCTCAACCTCTGCTGTATATTTTTTCCTGCGGATGTTAATTCCAAAATGCTTGAAAGCATTTTTAACTACAGGATGTGGATTATAAGCTATTAATATTTATCATGCTCTATGTCTACTGTAACCAAGTTTACCATCAAGGGGAAAATTATGCTTAATTTTTTTTCTATAACTAGACAATGCCTTAGAATTGTTTTTGAATCATGCAAAAAATAAACTCATCCTTTATTGTGAAGACGTATTTATACTCATGCAATTTTTCAATAATTAGAAGCTCCCTTGGGATCCCCAAGGTGAGCAGAGAGGAGCACTGGGTAGTTCAAGTTACTCTCCTAACTGGAAGTCACTCTTCTTTTGGGAGGTGGGAATGAAAATGGGCATAGCATTTTATTTGTTCAATGTTATTTACTCTTTATGAAACAAGGTGGATTTATACATAAGCAGACCCCAAATGTGGGGCTTCCCAGGTGGCGCTAGAGGTAAAGAACCCACCTGCCAATGCAAGAGGAATGAGACTGGAGTTCAATCCCTAGGTCACGGAGCTCCTCTGGAAGAAGGTGTGGCAATCCACTCCAGTATTCCTGCCTGGAGAATTCCATGGATAGAGGAGCCTTGTGGGTTACAGTCCACAGGGCTGCAAAGAGTTGAAACAACTGAAGCGACTTAGCAGGCACACAGAGCCCAAACATTCTACTAACACCACAACTAAGCAGTACACTATCAAAATGACTAAACTTCAAGCAACTATTAATCAGAGTCAAAAAAATCTAAAGGCAAGATGCAAAACACTTATAAAGCAGAAAGGCAATAAACCTCTGATGGCAGTAAGCTTCCTTCACAGCACTTTCTGGTCCTTATTCTGTCAGCTGTATGTAACTCTGTGAAGCAGGCTCTGCAAATGTGTTCCAACTTCTCCCCATTGAATGATACAGTCAGAGGCCTTGCCTTATTCTTATTATTGCATTTAACAGACCTATTATTTTGACAGATTGGACTTTTTAAATAGTACACTCGATGTTAGAATATAGACTTCATCAGTTTATTCTTTTCAATTATTGGTTGAGATTTATACTATGGTTTGTGTTTTAAAAACACTAAACACTAGACTTATATATAAATTTAGTTGTTACATGCTTTTTTAAAAGACTCATTTCTCTAAATCACATACAACTGGCTGTTTTCCATACTACAAACGCTATTTTGGTTTGTATCAATGATGTCTGGAGATTTTAAATCTAAGTAGAGATTTAATTTTTCATTCAAAAGTAACTTCTTTGCCAACCCTTTCCTCACACCTCTAAAATCTAGGAAATGTGCCAAAATTTTCAGAAAACATATTTACTTATTCTTTGAATGTACTTGGAGGGAGATTAAAGCATAGAAAAATAAAAGCAGATGAATAGGACTTGTGGGCTAAAAGAGATATATTTGATTCATTTTGTTGTCAGTTACAAGTAGGAAAGAGAGAAAAACAAAAAAGGAAAGAAGACAGGCTCAAAAATTTGAGGCAATGAGTGCAATGTTTCCTAAAACTATGCCTTAGTCAATTACATCTAGCAAACTCTTCAGTGAATTCCTTTGTCTTAACATGTACATAAATATTACCCTGTTTTGTATTTCATGGGGGGCAATAAATTAAAAATAATATTTCTAACGCTAATATTGGGATTTCATCAAGATGAGAACTATTGGAAGTTATAGTTTGTTATAGTCTAACTGGATGATCATTGGTTCAAAGTACAGAAGATACTACGTTTTCTCCCCAAAGGCCCAATTAAAAAATATTTGGTCACCAAATTCCTTCAGATCAGGCATCATGGAGAATATTCACAGACATTTGGAAATGTTTGGATCTTGGTACAAAGCTGCCCACTAGGTTATATAAGTAAAAAAAAAAATTTGACATGTACACACTGCTATACTGAAAATGTATAACCAACAAGGGCCTAGTATATAGCACAGGAACTCTGCCAAATATTATGGAAAACCTAAATGCAAAGAGAGTTTGAAAAAAGAATATATACATATATATGTATAACTGAATCATTCTGCTATACACTTGAAACTAACACAATGTTGTTTATCACTTATACTCCAATATAAAAAAAGGTTAAAAACGGTTATCAGTTGACAAGAAGAATCAATATGTGTAAGAGAAAATGATTTGGGGGAGGGTCAAAAATCCCAAAATGTTTATTTTCCTCTCAGAATGTATAGAGTGATTTCAAATGGCAAATTATTATATCTTAGGGGGCACACATCGGAGAAGGCAATGGCACCCCACTCCAGTACTCTTGCCTGGAAAATCCCATGGATGGAGGAGCCTGGTAGGCTGCGGCCCACGGGGTCGCGAAGAGTCGGACACAACTGAGCGCCCTCACTTTCACTTTTCTCTTTCATGCATTGGAGAAGGAAATGGCAACCCACTCCAGTGTTCTTGCCTGGAGAATCCCAGGGATGGGAGAGCCTAGTGGGCTGCCGTCTATGGGGTCGCACAGAGTCAGACACGACTGAAGCAACTTAGCAGCAGAGGAGGAAAAAGTAATTAAAAACCAGTGTAATAAAATTAGTTTCCATTTCAAGCATCTGATATATGCAGTGTGTTTCCAGGATATGGCTAGTACTCACAAGCACACCTTTTATAAAACTAAGGACACCTAAAATGAAAGAGGTGAAATGAATTTCCTAAGATACTTTAAAAGTCTCTGTGTCTTAGTTTCCTTACCTATTAAATGGAGCAGCAACAGCTACTTTATTGGGTTATTATAAGAATTAAATGGAATTTGCATACCTTGCTCTGACCAATGAAAGCACTGGGTATTTTTTCACCAAGGCCACTCAGTAGGGCGCTAGGGTTCCTTTCTCCCAATGACCCACCCTCTTTCTGCTACATCACACTTACTCTGAGCATAAGGAATGGAAGCCTAATAGCTCCTGAGGAAATTTAGAAACTTCAGATATTTTAACAGGGCCCTAATATTTAAAGGTCAAATAGTAAATTATGAGCTGCTGCTTGGAATTTCTTGCCCTGAAGCATTAGTGAGAACAAACTCCTGCTTTCAGCAGTGGTTGGGGACACTGGTGCTATGATGGCTAACTCTATAATAAGGCATCATCATTAAAGGACTCAGGCTTCCCTGATAGCTCAGTTGGTAAAGAATCCATCTGCAGTGGAGACCCTGGTTTGATTCATGGGTCGGGACGATCCCCTGGAGAAGGGATAGACTACCTACTAGTATTCTTGGGCTTCCCTGGTGACTTAGCTGGTAAAGAATCTGCCTACAATGAAGGAGACCTGGGTTCGATCCCTGGGTTGGGAAGATCCACTGGAGAAGGGAAAGGCTACCCATTCCAGTATTCTGGCCTGGAGAATTCCATGGACTGTATGGTCCATATGGCTGCAAAGAGTTGGACACGACTGAATGACTTTCATACACCATTAAAGGACTCAAATGAAAAATTATCATTCCATAGCAGAAGGTGCTAAATTTTATAAAATATAATATTTAAATCATCATTTAAAACTCTCCATGAACCAGAGATCCCCATGAAATACAGAATACAGTAAACCAAATTTACCAGTATTTATTGTGTGTGTATGTATGTGTGTGTTAGTTGCTCAGTCCTATCGGACTCTTTGCAATCCTATGGACCGTAGCCCACCAAGCTTCTCTGTCCGTGGGATTCTCCAGGCAAGAGTACTGGAGTGGCTAGCTATTCTCTTCTCCAGGTTATCTTCCAAACCCAGGGATCAAACCTGGTTATGTCTCCTGCATTACAGGCAGATTCCTTACCACCTGAGCCAACAGGGAAGCTCACGTATGACATGACTGTAGGGTAAATCAGATCAGAAGACCACAGAATAATATTAACACAGATTCAACTACAAAAAATGTCAAAAGAAATTCTTATGGAGTCTAAGGTAGTTACAGACAAAATTACTAATATATAATTATCAAAAGTTAGTAATATATAATATATAGAGGAACAGAAAGTAAAATGAGATGGATGGTCTAATTTTCCTCATAATTTTACAGACAAGTGTATTTTGTGGATTTGAAAGCACACTTTGTACCATTTCAATGACATCAGGACAGACACCCATGGAAGGGAAGCTACAGCTGATGACACAGGGCTAGTGACACAACTGCTATGAGGTGTGCATATGCAAACTCGGATGCCACTCCTGGCAGGACAATTGCAGAGACTCTAGCCTACATTTCAGCTAACAAACCATTTAATCACCATTTGAAGAAAGAATGAGACACTGTCTGGAAACCTTCTGCAGACAAGTAAGATCAAGATAGTCCCAGCATCTAAACTCATATTAATAGAAGGACTTGGATGAAATCCAGGGATGACAGAGGCTCTCAGACAGGCTCCATCAGCCATCCTCCTGCCGACCAGGACACTGTGAAGACAGACCTGAGTCCAAAAGTGACTCAGAAGAGTCTGCCTAGAAAAACGCTGAAGGATGACCTCATGCTTCCTTTGCTTTACTTCTACAGCTGTGTGTGTCTGAGTGATAAATCATAAATATCTACAAACAAAGAAGTCTAAGATAGCTCTGCCGATAAGCTAAAAAGAAAAATCTTAATGAAAAAGCTGTAAGGTGCACTAGTTGAACATTTCTTCTCTCTCAGTGGCACTGACTAGTGGCCTTACCCTCTACAGCACCTTAGACATGCAGTATATTTCACCCCTTCTTCACCTTGTCTCCTGACCCCTCTAGCATTCCATCTTTTAAGATAAACTTTCTCTCATCAATCTGCCCTCTCCTGCTTCTTAATATAAGGCCCTCATAACAGAGGAGCCGGGCAGGCTACAGTCCATGGGGTCACAAGAGTCAGACACAACTGAAGGACTAAGCACACGCTTGGTCTCATAATTTAACCCTATAAAAAGTAAATAAAGGTGAAGGTGCTCAGTCATGCCTGACTCTCTGCAGCCCCATGGACCATAGCCTGCTGGGCTCCTGTGTCCATGGAATTTTTCAGGCAAGAATACTGGAGTGAGTCTTAGGCACTCCATTTCCTCTTCCAGGGGATCGTCTCAACCCAGGGATGGAACCTGTGCCTCTTGCATCTCCTGCACTGGCAGGTTCTTAACCACTGTGCCACCTGGGAAGCCCCACTGTTTGTGTAGGACAGGTTATCAAAGTATCTTTGCATCTTTCCTAGTAACACAGCATACACTAGCATTCATGGATAAGTACATTCATCAGAGTTTGATAAACTTTAATTGCAAGAATAGATTTATATTTTATTAACTTTAATTGCAGGAATAGGTGATATCTTTCTCACAATCCATGATAGGAAAATATAACCAAAGGAAAATCAATTTGGCAATTTGGTACTTTCAGACGCCTTCACAAATTATATTTGATATATTTCTGCAGAAGAAAACTTAAATGAGCATGTAGATTTTTATTTTATAAAATATTTGCACTTATAGCTTTATACAAAAGGAAACAGGAAACTCTGAGGACTTGAACACCAATAAACCCCCACCTCAAGGTGAACTTCTGATAAAGAGAAATTTGGTTTCTTGGGTCCTGGAGTGAAAGGCACATATTGTGCAACTGCTCAGTCGTGTCCGACTCTTTGTGACCCCATGGACTATAGCTCTCAAGACTCCTCTGCCCATGGGATTCTCCATGCAAGAATACTGGAGTGGGTAGCCATTTCTTTCTCCAGGGGATCTTTCTGACTCAGGGACTGAACCTGGGTCTCCTGCACTGCAGACAGAATCTTTACAATCTGCGCTACTAGGGAAGTCCCAGTGAAAGGCATGCTCTCGTTCAAACACAAAGGCCAGCAAGTTCCTGCAAGTTCCCTGAGACCAGAAATGCCCTGGTAGAACCAACTGACACAACTGGAGTTCAGTTTCCTTATGCATGTGAGCAAGTTCACTTGGCTCTTCATTTATTCAACAATATTATTGAACACCTACAATGTACTAGAAACGCTCCAGAACTACATAAGGATCAGTTATAAGCAGGAACAACTCTAGTGGGGGTGAACCAGATGTGCTCACAGCCTTGGGAAGGTCACAGTAAAAAAACAGACCACGTTACTCAGTGACTTTCTTCTGAAGGACGTGACGTTATTCACAGATACCATCTGTTTCCCAGACCTTTCAAGGGTGTGTTTAGGTAACGCTGTCCAGTGGAACTGTTTACAGACCTGAGCACAGCAAAGGGGTGAAAGGAAGTGGTTAGATAGCTACTCACCAGAAAAACCAAGACTAGATTGCAATCAGGGCTTCTGATTTACAGGTCAGGATTTAGAAAAAGATTAAATGTAAATGCTTCACTCAAAATGGCTATTTTCGCAAATGCTAGTATGTAGACTGATTAATTTCCAAAATGAAGTTGAAGTTGAATTGATGAAGCTCGATGGATGTACAAGAATGCACACCGAATATATACAATCCATGATTTGTGTTCATTACTCAACCAAGAGACAGATGAGATTCCACAGATATCCTGTTAATGGTATGTGGATATAATAAAGCGGAGAAAGTGAGCCAAAAAAGTGTCCATAATTATATGAAGGCGCTCTGTCCTCAGAGTAACTCTAGGGTCAGGGAGGGAGGGGAGTAAGCTTTTCACTAAAATTGTTCAAGATTCCTCTTTTAAATTAGGAAATCCTCAATGGAGCATATGACCTGCAATGAAACTAAAAGGTATTCATTTCCCGGATTCAGCTGACAGACTTTAAAGGCTGCCTTAGGCAAAGTGATTTTACTAATAACATAAACCATCTTATTTTCCATTAAATCCTCCTTACTTGGGATCACCACTGCATGCTCATAGGAAAAACATTTTTTAAAAAATACATTTTACAGCTGCTCACCAACATTATTGACTTTTCTAAATAATGCTCAACAGATCAAGGAAGATTTGAAGCATGAGATTTTAGAGCTGAAAGATTAGGTTTTCATACCATAACGCTGGCCCCTGCAGAACCCAGAGGCTGGTTGGAGCTTTAGTTTATGAACAAAAGCATGTCTTGAAAACCTTTGCAACTAAGCTGAAATTAAGGCCAGTCTACAAAGATGGGTCTTTTATTTAAGATGCCACAGATCCCTTTAGGTATCTTTCTAGGACCTGACATCAGACAAAAAGCCAGGATTAGAGGATCTGGGAAAACCTCAACTGTCTATTGCCAGCCCAATGTTATGGTGGGCTTGTCACACATTCCAGGCTCCAGTGTGTTTTAACTACACTATTTCTGAATCTATTTAGGTCTTCCTTAGGTCCTTTTCCATTTCTAAAAATCAGAAATCTGCATATTTCTTCCTAATATTTATTCCACGTCTTCCTTGTTTTAAATTTACTTTCCTCTCATCTTGTATTCAGTGTGAATAAAAACAGCTATTCATTATCATCAAAACATACCACATGATACCATATATACAGAACCCAAAACATTATTTCAAAACTTCTTTGAATTAATGTTGGGGGATGCTTATCATGTGCTAATTAGTGTGCTAAGCATTTACAATGATTATTCCATTTGTTCAAAGGTCCTGAAGGCAGAAAGTGGTAAGGCTGGAATTTAAATGTTTAGGTCTCATGACCCCCGAGATGCCACTTATTTATAGTTGAATCACATCAACCTGTGGGTGATGGAGTTTCAGGGACTCTGGAAGCCACAGCAGTATCCGTGGGAGAAACTCCACAAATGACCCCACCGACCCCCTAATATATCCCAGCACTCTCCCTCCCACTCTGGGGGGCCGCAATAACTGGCACAGAATCGCATGCTATTTATCACCCTCAAAAGTACTTTTTTAATCAGAAAAGAGGTGGGGAGAGAAGGGAGAAGCCACAACACACACATACATAGCCATCACACAAACAACGCATCCAAGCAAACATCATCAAGGATTTATTTGAATTTTGCAGGCAGTGTGGGGAGCCAGGCTTTCTCCTCTTCTGTGTTAGCACTCTGATTTCCCATGCTAACCATAATGCTCCAGTAACGTAAACATTTATATATCATCCATTTAAATAACGCACATACTAGGTCCCATTCATTGAAATGTAAATGATTACAAAAGAGCCAAGGCGGGAATCGCAGTGAAAGCTGTAACGTTTATTGAACAGAGGACATATGTTTGCAGATCACAGCGCTGCGTGAGCATACATTCCAGGATTCATAACATGGTTCCAATTTAGCTTCCTCACACAGTCCCTTTTTCAAACGGTAACTGAAAGGAATAAGGTGTCAACTGCAATTATACATGCAAAACCACAGGGCAACTTTCATTTAGATGCATCTCTGCTCTACTACCTAGATGGACACAAGGTGCTTTTTCAGGTCCGTGCACCCATTTTTGTATGATTAGAACTTTTCAAAGAACAATGCTTTCATAACTCACAGGGTATCCGAGAATACTGTCCAGCTTATCAAGCTGAGCAACAACTTCAATGAACAATTTCTAACATTTGTCTTAATCAATATCCCACTTTGCCCTCAAGATACTCAATACAGCATCTCAGTTTTTGAAATAACAAAGGAAAATTCATCTGACAAAGGGCATGGTACAGAATATATCTATAAAAGGTATTTCTCATCAACATTAAATAGCCAACTTCTTTCCTTTTGTTCTAGTGGAAGAAATTCTGGCCAAATTGTAAAAAAAAAAAAAACCCACCAAGCTCTTGAAGTAGTCTTTAACCTGCAATTTTTCTCTAAATATTATCTTTAAATAATAACAATAAAAAAATAAAATTTAATTTCTAGGAATTTAAACAATTTAAAAGAAAATCTCTATTTTGATCAGTTAAAAAAAAGTAAGGTTATTCATTTTTCTGAACTACTGTTCTTTTTTCTTTCCTTTTATGGAAATATCTAAAATAGTGATCATGAAATAGAAAACAATTATATTTTATCTCCTTAAGAGATTAATAACAAAAAGCTGAAGAGGATTTTTGAATCAAAGAATCTGAGAGTGTAAAACATCTGATATGCTTCATTGATTACCACTCAGACTATTAATGAGAATAAAATTAGGAAATCTAAAAGAGAAAGCCTAGCTGATTCACTTTGCTCTGCAAAACTTATTTTGTTTAATTTAATACAGCATCTATGATCTAGGATGGCTTTCTTCTAAGCACAAGTTGTCAGTTGATCTCTTCTAAGAATTCCCTATTACTCCATCCTTGGTCTGAATGGAGACCTGGCCATTTTTAAGGTGAAGCTCTTGCTTATGTCTTGCATATGTCTTTGGATATAATCTTCTTTATTTTGAAATTCAGAAATCCTCTGCCTGTCTGAACATGATATTTTAACACATAATTAAATATTACATGTAAATATTAATCGTTTTGTCCAAGAACTAAATTTTCTTTGACCTTTTTTGTTACTGCTCAAGGCTCATGTAAAGACCTTTTTACAATACCCAGACTCTTCACTGAGAACAAACCAGACAGGCTCATCTGTTTGCTGGCAGGTGCATCCCAGGCATAGCACATCTGGTTTCTCTTCATCTAGAAAAGAGTTTGCCGATCCACCATCATCTGCTTTGTGTCTTGGCAGGATTTATCTCAGAAAAGGCTTTGGGTGAATGCCCACGTGCACTCCTAATTTGTAAATCACAGTCATAAAATGATAGGAAAATGCACATTTTCCCTCACTAATTTGCAGAGCAAATTTATAAATTTAGAGCTGTTTTAAAAAGAGGTAAATTAAAGAGTTCCTTTATATGTGACTATTTCCCCAGACTTGAAAAACGTTGACCTTAGTCATTGGTTCATTGTTTTTAAATTCACAGTCTTTTTCAATCTATCAATAAACGTTTATTCAACCCTACTATGAGCAGGCACTGAAACCCTGTTTTATCCTTCCTAAAAGAAAGCAAGGGTTTCCCAGGAGCCACAGTGGTAAAAAAATCTGCCTGCAATGCAAGAGATGCAAGAGATGTGGGTTAAATCCCTGGGTGTAGAAGATCACCCAGAGAAAGAAAAGGCAACCTACTCCAGTATTCTAGGCAGGGAAATCCCATGGACAGACGAGCCTGGCGGGCTACCGTCCATGGGGTTGCAAAGAGTCAGACAGGACTGAGCACACACACAAACACACACACGAAAGAAAGCAAAGGGGGTTTTAAAACAGCCACGAGGACGTGTCAATTTATGCTTGAGTGGTCTAGGCAGTTTTAAGGCAATCTCTTTTATATGAGGAAAAAAAGAAGGCAAGAGAGGGAGGCACTGTGCCCCTACTATGTGTCAAATGCCATGAACTGTGTGGGGTTGTTGCAGAACTCTTAAGCCTCCAGAGAACTAAGGAGGGTACTTATTCTTCCCCTTGAATGGACAAGGATAAAAAGTCTTTGATGAGTTCAGTAATTGTTCAAGATCATTTCCCATGCTACAGTCTCAGCTTCTTTTTTAAAAATTTTATTGAAGTATCATTGATTTACGATGTTGAGTCCGTTTCATGTGTGCAGTACAATGAATCAGTTATACACATGCATACATCCAGTCTTTTTTCTAGATTCTTTTCCCATATAGGTCATTATAGGGTATTCACTAGAATTCCCTCTGCTACATAATAAGTAGGTCCTTATTAATTATCTATTTTTATATATAATAGTTAGCTTATGTTCATAACACAATCACCACAGGAAGAAGCTATCAACATGATTCTAGAATTTGAACTCGGATCTGAGGAACTCCAAAATGAAAACTCAATGCTTATTGTTTCTGTTATTAATTTCACAACATTAAGATGCTATAAATTTCTCTAGACAGAAAAAATGCTTGAGTAACAGCTATTCTCAATTGATATAAATTCCTTTGTGAGGAAAGAACTCTTAAAATTATGCATTCACTCTGCCAAAAATATGAGTAAAATCTTCATCTGCAAATTTTTAGATCAAATGAAGAAAATTTTGCTATAATCCTCCCCATTCCTCAATATTATGAAGTCTGTAATTAACCTCTCTCGATGGTCTAGGAAATACAAATCCAGATAATCCTCTAGTTTTGATAATATATTTATTTATCCCTCCATTACTTCCTTCTTAAAAAATTAAGCATACCATGAATATTAGATAAAAGAAAAAAACACTGTGAAAAATTACTCTTCTTAAGCATTATTATCTCCAGATACAATTCACGGTAAGATTTCTTCCTTTCTCATACCTATAGTCTAACTCTTAACTCATCTTCATTTCATGCAAAGGAATTAATGGGCTTCCTTCAACACTTTTCTGCTTATTTTAAAGCTTTCTTCCTCTACTTTCAGGTAAGAAATCTTTAAACTCCATAGGCTATTTCACTGTTCTAGATTGTGCCTCTTAATTTAGATTGCTGTTGTTGTTCAGTTGCTAAGTCATGTAACTCTTTGCCACTTTGTGGACTGCAGAACACCACAGCTCCTCTGTCCTCCATTCTCAATGAGTTTGCTCAAATTCATGTCTACTGAGTGGATAATGCTATCTAACCATCTTACCCTCTGCTGTCCCCTTCTCCTTTTGCCTTCAGTCTTTCCCAGCATCAGGATCTTTTCCTATGAGTAGGGTCTTTTCCAGTGAGTCAGTTCTTCGCACAGCTGGCCAAAGTACTGGAGCTTCAGCTTCAGCATCAGTCCTTCCAATAAATATTCAGGACTGATTTCCTTTAGGATTGACTGGTTTGATCTCCTTGCAGTCCAAGTGACTCTCAAGAGTCTTCTCCAGCACCACAGTTCAAAAGCATCAATTCTTAGGTACTCAGTCATCTTTATGGTCCAACTCTCACATCCATACATGACCACTGGAAAAAAACCATAGCTTGGACTATATGGACCTCTGTTGGTAAAGTGATGCCTCTTCTTTTTAATAGGCTGTCTAGGTTTATCATAGCTTTTCTTCCAAGGAGTAAGCGTCTTTTAATTTCATGGCTGCAATCACCATCTGCAGTGATTTTGGAGTCCAAGAAAATAGCCTGTCACTGTTTCCATTGTTTCCCCATCTATTTGCCATGAAGTGATGGGACTGGATGCCATGATCTCTGTTTTTTGAATGTTGAGTTTCAAGCCAGCTTTTTCACTCTCCTCTTTCACCCCATCAAGAGTCTTTTTAGTTCCTCTTCACATTCTGCCATTTTGCCAGTGGTATCATCTGCATACCTGAGGTTGTTGATACTTCTCCTGGCAATGTAGGTAGAGGATTATCATTTTCAAATTTCAAGAGCAAACCCAAAGAGAAGACTTAAACTTGGCAAAATAATTGAAGTTACACATTATACAAACAGAAAATCAAACTTGAAATGACTGAAGAATTTTCTAGTTCCTGTAGATTGCATCATAATGCCCAGGGTGAAAATAATAGATTTTTCAGAAATCAGGTCCTCTCCAGCAACAAATGCATGAAAATATACATCTGTGAAATAAATCTGCCACAGATGCTGCACCTGGAAATGAGGTCTAGAACAGGAAGCCATTTATGATCACAATAAATCATATCTATAATCTACAGAGATCCCCACTCCTGAAAGAAAACAAAAACAAAAACCTAGTTTGGAAATTTTAAAGACTGCAGTTCACTTAAAAAAAACAATGATGAAAGATTGATTGGAATATAACTCTTACAGAGTTGCAAGCTACAGCACGTTGTTTAAAAGACAATGTATACATACTTTCAGAGCTTAATTTCCTTGCATTTGTACTTAAGAATGAGACTGAATTTACCCAATCTAAAGTAATCTTTGGAAGTGGCTAAACTATGTAAACCTGCTATTTTTAAAGTGATTAAAAAGGCCCTTGGAGACCTTAACTGCCTACCCATCCCAGTATGCACCAGGAAAAAAATGAAGGCAAATTTCTCTTTTTTCTGAGTTGCCTACCCTTGAGTATTGTGTGATGTAAACTTTTATCTCTTATGTACATCTAAGCAGTGCAGAGAAGATTTTGGAATACAGTACTGCCTAGCTGCTCTCAGAAGCTGGCTGTGTTTCTAGATCTTTTTGATGGTCTTCTTTCAACTAAGTTTTTGGTCTTCTCAACATGGTTGCATTTTCTAAGTAGAAAAAGAAAACTGCCAACATCCAAAGGCAAGAACACCAGGAAGCAGAAAAAATTCAAGATTCATCTTCATTTCCTCCTCTCACCTCCTTCTATGCTCCTTTTAGGCTTTGGTTATAAAAGGCTTTTAATATCCACTCCCACTGCTCACTCCTCGCCAAAGGCCTGCAATCAGAATTTGGGGAGGCAATCTGGGCCATAGCTGCGTCCAGGGCTGAGGAAAACCAGCCTTCAAGCCACACAGCTGGCCCTTGCTCAACGTATGTCAGAGTAAGACACTCTTACAGGTCCCAATACTCAAGTTCAGTCAGATGAAATTTAAAAAGAGAAGTTAGAAAAAAGTTTCTTCCTTTGCTTTTCTTTCCTTACAAGTATATCTTGTAAGAAACATAAATTTGTCACCTTTATCATTGTACTTATATGTGAAATAACTATATAAAGTACCTTAAAATAAGAGCTCCTTCACCAAACTATTCTACATAGAATTATGTAAAATATCTCAACCTATGAAAACACAATCTTATATAGAATGGAAAAAAAATGTTTATAAAATTAAAATGACTATTCTCAAATTAAAGGCTAATTTAGAAATGATGTAATGTCTAGCTCTTGCCAGAAACTTTTTTGTCTTGTATTATACACGTAGTCAGATTTACCAAAAGCTTTAGCCAGTCTCATTTGTTTTCATCAGAATTTATAGTACAGAGGGCAGAACCCCCAAACACGCAGAAGACTGTTTCTAACAATGGTATGTTTTTTAAAAAAATGAATTCAGTACTTCTTTATGTGTGATATTTCACTGCCTTTTGTCTAACTATTATGAATGTGTTACCCAGTGTACTAAGTTGATAATTCCAGAATTTTTCCAAGCAAAAAGTTAGGCTGATGAGTATTTCCAGGGTCATCATCCATTTCCCTTTTTGAAAGAAGATTATAAATATGCCCTTTTCCAGTCTTCAGGCACCTTATCAGTCCTCCACGAGTTTTCAAAAATGATATCTAGCGGTTCTGTGATGACTTCGGCCAATTCATTAAGAACTCTAGGATGCCAGCCATTGGGACCTGTGGATTTGAACATATTGGGGTTATTTAAGTTCTCCTTCACCCATTCTTCCCCTAGTCCATCACGGATTTCTGCTCCATTTTTTAAATCATACTTGTCCCTTTCTGGTTACCATATGGACTTTTGAAAACTAACTTTAAGACTCTGTTGTTTATCAATCAATTTTCTCTTTGAAGCTAATAATAAGAAAATGTATTTTATTCTTCTCAAGCCTATATTTGTTTTTTTTAAGGTCTATTTCTCTTTCCTTTAATGTTTCTTATGAGAATAGGAAAGTTTAAAAAAATTAAATAAAAATATATCTTGTAAATAGTTTGCCTTCCTAAATCACATCACTCAGTTCTACACTCTGGCAGCCTTAGTCATAGAATATATACTGCAAAATATTTCAAATGCTACCTAGCTCATGCTCAGGAGGTAT
Organism: Moschus berezovskii; assembly: GCF_049115385.1. NCBI lineage: Eukaryota > Metazoa > Chordata > Mammalia > Artiodactyla > Moschidae > Moschus > Moschus berezovskii. Next base: position 92,061,668 of record NC_142469.1, on the reverse strand, counting down.
GTATCTATCCAGCTTGTCTGTGTAAAGGCTAATTCAAAATGCACCTTCCTAAATAAAAGATTCACAATCATCTTTAACCATAATCATTTGTGTGCACAAACAGTAACTTTTTCACACAGGCGTTTAAAAGCATATTTGTGCATAAGCTGGAAAGAGATGAATAAGGATTTCTTACAAAGCAGTAACCTAGCAGAATTCATCTGCTATTGTGTGGTCACCTGCACCAGTGTTCTGGGATTGATATTACACTAATTATCTCCAAGCTCTGATTGGTGTTGACAGTTTTAACCCCTTCATGGTCACCATGATCCCTCCACAGATGAAAAGCAGCAACAGATTACAGTTTCCTGCCCATCTGTCTCTGCTATGCCCTGGGCCAAGAGTCCCTTGACAGATCAGAATGGACAAAGGAGAAGGGAAAAAAGAGTGCAAAGGAAGAACGAGGAAGCCTGGCTCTTTCCCGTGATTTTTGATAAGACAGGCAGATTGTGCTGCTTGGATTCAACCATTTACTTGTTTTTTGATGTGTTTGTTTTTATTATTGTTTAACTGGAAAAGCTTTTGGAAAAGGTTGAAGCACTTTTGTTCTCTTTCATTTTTGTTTTTCTAGTCTACAACTCTCCAGTGTTATCCCCAGTTCTATCTCTTGCAAAAAAATTGTATTACAGGCATTATTGAAAGACTTTAAAAAATGATTCTGCACATTTCTCTAGGGTACAATAATTTGTCTTAGCACATGCCATGTTCACCCCTGATCAAACAGCCACCTGCTGATAGCAATATGTTAACTAATATGTCACTATTAATTACTTTGGGTAAAATCATCCAACAATTGTATCTAAATGGATAGAAAGTATTACTAGCCATGCTCAGAAAGTTTCTTTCCCCAGAGAATCAGGCTGTTGTGAGATCTTTTTGTCCCTGTAATACCAAGTAATAATATCTTAGTACTCACTAATATATTCAAATAGTCACTCAGATAAACCCATATCCAAGCCAATCAATTCTTCTATGAAAATCAAGCTCTTATTATAAACTATGTAAAAGTAATGTTCGATCTAACTTGACAAGCTAAGTTTTTTGGTTTTATTTATTTATTTTTTTGAAGGGAGGAGTGAGGGAAATTTAGCTTAACATGAAGGCAAAACTGTTTCATTTTCAATGCTGTAATAAATGAATAAATGAAAAAGTGCTGCAACAAAAGTGTATCTGCTTTAGAGTGTGAGTTAACTTGTATTTCTACCTGAAAAGCCAGAAAGAGCCTCTGGTTACAGCATTAGGGCAACTGAGAGCCAACTCATTAGAAAAAACTCTGTTGTTGGGAAAGATTGAAGGCAGGAGGAGAAGGGAATGACAGAGGATAAGATGGCTGGATGGCATCACTGACTCAATGGACATGAGTTTGAGCAAGCTCCGGGAAATAGTGAAGGACAGGGAAGCCTGGAGTGCTGGAGTCCATGGAGTCGCAAAGAGTCGGACACTACTGAGCGACTGAACAACTGAACAGCAAAAGACCTCAGGAAGACTACAGCTGAATTTTGACAAAGTCACCAAGGAAGGAGACACCATCCTGAGAAGACTCTTGTTAAAACAAAAGATTCTCAGATGTTGCACCATGCCTGATACAGATCTGGCTGAAGTCAGCAAGATACCCTCCGCCAACCACTAAAGGTCACTGTGTTAAAGATCATTGTCTTCCAGGAACCTATGGAAATAAAAAAAATGCCTTGGACAGGCTATCATCTAGTAAACGCAGGCACCCTCCACATTAAACTTAGCTAAAGATGTGGACCACGAAGTCATTCACAAATACAGCATCAAGCTAACAGCCCCAACTGAAAGCTCTTGCGTCTTAGGTTCAGCGAAAACAAACTGCATTGATTAAACAAGCCCAGCCTTGCCATTTGCTAGTTTTCATTCTTTGGGGGAAAGGGTGGGAGGCAGACCAACAGGATTTCTGCACTTGGGTCATAGAGAGTTTCAAGATGTGAGAGTCTAAGAGAACAGTAATTAGCGGAACACATGTTGCTTCATGATCAGAGGAAACATTAGTAATTTCCCTGCGAGGAAGGCTCCTTGGAGCTCTGGCACCTGGCATGCACTGTGACATCCTAGATCCTGCTCCTTATGGATCCCACTCTTCAAGCAGAAGAGAAATGAACAGATGTTTACAACACTGATCAGCATTAAGGAGATAACTGCTAAAAAGAAGTCTTATGGGCAAACAGGCGATGTCAGTCCAGTCTCACTTCACAGAGCTGCTCCTATCACCTCACATTTTTCCATTTCATGTTCCCCCTAAATTGTCCAGCATATTCCTACAGAGAAAAAAAAAAAAGCCCTTTCTTCATTCCTCCAAGGAAAATAACAATCTGTTTTATACACGTTTGGGCTTTCCAGGTGACGCTAGTGGTAAAGAATCCGCTTGCCAATGCAGGAGATACAAGAGACACGTATTCAATCCCTGGGTCAGGAAGATCCCCCGGAAGAGGAAATGGCAACCCGAATATTTTTGCCTGGGAAATCCCATGGACAGAGGAGCCTGCCAGGTTATAGTCCATGGGCTCACAAAGAGTCATACATGACTGAGAACACATACATACACACACCTTATAAGCATTTACAGCCTTCTTTGGATATATATAGGACTATGTTGACTTAAAAAAAAATCATGAAAGAAACTGCCTCAAATCTGGTCCTTTCTCAAAACTCGCAAAAATCCATCTCTGGACCAATAAACGAGTGAGTGCGTGAGTGAAAGTAGCTCAGTCGTGTCCAACTTTCTGCAACCCCATGGGCTACACAGTCCATGGGATTCTCCAGGCCAGAATACTGGAGTGGGTAGCCTTTCCTTCTCCAGGGGATCTTCCCGACCCAGGAATTGAACCTTGTCTCCTGCATTGCAGGCAGATTCTTTACCAACTGAGCCATCAGGGAGATCACACGACCAATAAATGGTAAATTACATTTTTGGTTCTACTAATGCTCTTGAAGCTTTACTGTTTTTAAAGACAGAGTTTATAAAAACTGAATGCCAGCAGTCTGTAATGTGCCAAATTATTATCTGTTTCTGAGGAGATATTACTAAAACATTTATAACCCTAGCTGGCCTAATTCTTCCCCGACCTGCTTTGAGACACTCAGAGTTCTTACCTCAGGGCCATACAAACCTAATTCCTGGGCTGAACTGTGGCTTTCTCAGTTTTATTTGTTCTAGGCTATTAAGGAGGGTGAGAGAAGAAGAGAGGACATCTTTCATTTCCCACATATCTGGCAATTCTAATCTGTTAGAGTTCCAATCGGAAAAACAAAGGTGGTGGACGGAGGCACAGAAAAAGTTATTTAAAGAATAAAAAAACTATTATCCTGTGGCTAAATATTAAGTTTTATGAGATAATGTGTGTTTTTTTCTCAGCTGATTATTCTGATTTTTAACTGACTTCAGGACTGTTACTTGTTTTAGCTTCTAATTTCCCCCTAATTAAAAGGCAATCAGTGTCAGATGCAGGCTAAGCCATTTAGACGTTATTTTGCTATTGTGATATCATTTGAAAGGATGTAGCCCCACTGCAGATGTAGAACCAATAAATTCTCCACATTTGGTGGCTGAGATTTAAAAAAAAAAACAAAAACTGGTGACTGTATAATAATAGTCCATGCAATTTCCTTACAATTGGGGGTGGGTCAACTGTCTCTTAGGAAAAAATTAATAAAAAATAATGGTACAAATTTTGCCGGGATGGCACACATGCACTAATCTGGTGATATACAAGATTTTCTTTTACCACATGACTTTCTCAACATTTAGCCATGTCACACTACCTATCACTATGGACCCAAGGAAGATTGGTAATACTCTAACAGACCGGGGAGGTGGCAGGTGTGTATAAATACAGCCTCTTTTTAACTTCAAATTTCTCCAAAGGCATAACCACATTTTACACTTCTTTATATCCACTGCAGCCGTGAAATTAGAAGATGACTGCTTCTAGGAAGGAGAGCTATGATGAACCTAGAAAGTATGTTAAAAAGCAAAGACATCACTTTGCAGAGATCCATATAGTCAGGGATATGGTCTTTCCAGTAGTCATGTATGGATGTGAGAGTTGGACCATAAAGAAGGCACAGTGCCAAAAAATTGATGTTTCTGAACTGTGCTGCTGGAGAAGACTCTTGAGAGTCACTTGTCAAGCAAGAGATCAAACCAGTCAATCCTAAAGGAAATCAACCCTGAATATTCATTGGAAGGATTGATGTTGACGCTGAAGCTCCAATCCTTGGCCACCTGATGCAAAGAGCTGACCCGTTGGAAAAGACCCTGATGCAGGGAAAGACTGAAGGTAGACGAGAAGGGCAACAGAGGATGAGATGGTTGGATGGCCATCACTGATTCAATGGACATGAACTTGGGCAATCTCAGGGAGATGGTGAGGGACAAGGAGGCCTGCCTTGCTGCAGAACATGGGGTCACAAAGAGTCAGACAGGACTTGACCTCTGAACAACAACAGCAATATCCACCCTGGGAATATTATAGAAAACGTCATACTACTACTGCTGGCTGATTCAACTTTCCACAGTACAATTTTTACATCCAACTTCTCAGTAAACTAAGTTGCTATCAAGAAATTTAAGTCTAGCAAGTCAGACAGGAGTACAGATACCTTTGCCTACATGTCAGAGAAAAAAATATCAATATGTTCACTAATCCCATGGGTATCTTCATGGTCACCTCTCAGTTCCTCCAAAGGCCTCTGAGGGGCGCCTCTGAGCTGCTGGGAAGGTTGAAGCTGCCTCCCTGAACAACAATCTGGAGGACACAATGTCATGTTACACAGTGAGCTGGCATGGATGTCCTTTTTCTTGCTACAGGAGTTTCACAGGGTAGGTTTCTTAGGGATTCTACAGACTAGAAAAACATTTGCCCTCTCCAGAATGATCTATGTATACTTTCTTTTTTTGACTGTAAACACAAATACCCAAATGCATTATAAACTGTTCTTTACAGCTATCCTGTCTTCATGTATGGTGTGTCCTTGCTGAGTACTGATTTACTAGCTAGTTCCTGGACAAAACTAAATAGGTTATAACAAACTGCACTGCTACTCACCACCTTCTCTGGACTCACAAGAGTTCTAGGCTTCACTCAGGATTAAATTTGCAGGTTTTCAGCAAATGGAAAGGATACTGGAGAGGATGGAAATTTTCCTACCCCTTCTTATTCAGAAAAATCTCAGGAAAAAACTCGGAGGTTAAAAGACAAAAGCGTCTTTGTTTATTCTCTCCTCCAGGCATTAACTGGCTTTATAATTTTTCCAACTGAATAGCTATGTAAATTCCCGATTTCTGAAAAGCACTTCGTTGTAGTCATCGCATATTCCGAATATGCAAAAATTCCCCCACATGGAGAGCAGCCCACAGGCCTATGGTCTGCAAGCTGCAGAAAACTCAAGGAGACAAGAGGCCTGGGACCTCCCTCACTGCCCAGAGCTGGTCCTGTCTTATCTCTACCAGGAAGAAATTATCAGGAGTTGAACTGTTAGGAATTCTGAATTGTTCTTTCAGCAATTTTATAATAATTAACAGCTGGTCACAACATGAAGCTGAGGTTAGATCACCACACTTTCAAGAAGTATAACAGCACAGTTAAGGAGGCAAAATAGTAGCTGGAGGGGACAGTGCTTTTAAGAACAAGGAAGGATCTGGGCACGTTTACAGAAGGAGTGGAAGGGTTCCATGGAGAAAGACCAAATGCAAGAAAACAAAGGGATAATTATGGGCCATAATTATGGCTAGGACCAAGAGTAGATACGCAGAGGATGGATTAGTCTTAGAGTGGAGAGGGTAATTCTTCACCAGTAACAGGAAACAAAGAAAGATGGGCAAAGATGCCAGCACACTTTGAGATGAAGGAGAGGCGAGGGAGGGAGATCTTGTGCAATAGACCCGACGTTCTAGGTAATGACGTAGCCAATGCCATCTGCACAAGGGGAGGTGAGGGGGCAAGGGTAGTTTTAAGGCACCTGAAGGTGGCATGGGGGGATCTGAAACAGTCACCAAGAGAACTGTGACATGAAATCAGTTTGACAGTTCCAAGGGGACAGATTAGGCTGGGCTGGGCAAGACTGGCACAGAATTACAAGGAAAGGGCTTTTAGAGATTTTCTGTACTATGCTTCAAAGTCTCCAAATGCTGCCCAAAATGTGATCAAGACACAGGCCTAGAAACGCTCAACAGAAGTCCAGAACAGAAACAATGATCAATGCTACAGTATGCTGAATACTAGGGCTTCCCAGGGGGCTCAGTGGTAAAAATGCACCCGCAATGCAGGAGATGCAGGAGACGTGGGTTCTCATATCCATCGAGTCGGTGATGCCATCCAACCATCTCATCCTCTGCCATCCCCTTCTCCTCCTGCCCTCAGTCTTTCCCAGCATCAGGGTCTTTTCCAATGAGTCAGTTCTTCGCATCAGGTGGCCAAAGTACTGGAGTTTCAGCCTCAGCATCAGTCCTTCCAACGAACACCCAGGACTGATCTCCTTTAGAATGGACTGGTTGGATCTCCCTGCAGTCTAAGGACTCTCAAGAGTCTTCTCCAGCACCACAGTTCAAAAGCATCAATTCTTCGGCGATCAGCTTTCTTTATAGTCCAACTCTCACATCCATACATGACCACGGGAAAAACCACAGCCTTGTTGGCAAAGAGATGTCTTTGCTTTTTAATACCCTGTCTAGCTTTGTCCTTACAAGGAGCAAGTGCCTTTTAATATTGTTGCTGCGGTCTCCGTCCACAGTGATTTTGGAGCCCAAGAAAATAAAAGCTGTCACTGTTTCTACTTTTTCCTCATCTAATTGCCATGAAGTGATGGGACCAGATGCCATGATCTTGGTTTTTTAAATGTTGAGCTTTAAGCCAGGTTTTTCACTCTCCTCTTTCATCCTCATCAAGAGGCTCTTTAGTTCCTTTAGCTCTTTATGTTTATAGTACATACTATGATTACAAACAGTCTACCTCAGTAACAGTCAACAACTACTAATAGTAACTGAATAAACTTCTTCTGTGCCAGGCACTGTGCTGAGGACACAGCGTATTTAAACATAATCTCCTTTACTTCTTACCATAAGCCCACATGATGGCTGTCCTGGACTCAGTTTTACAAGGAATCTGAGGCTTTGAAGTGTAGATATCCTGATAGTGTCAAATTAGTGGCAGAGCAGTTCTATCCAACCGTGAAGCCCACCCTTGTAAAAGTATGTCTGGGCACTCCCCATCATTTTTGTTTTATTTTATTTATGTATTTACTTATTTATTTTGGTTGCACAGCATGCAGGACTCACCCAATCAGGGATTGAACCCATGCTCCCTGCAAAGGAAGTAAGGAGTCTTAACTACTGGGCCGCCAGGGAATTCCCCCCACCATTTTTGATTGGGAATGTACAACAGTTGAATAACATCCCCCCAAACTCACAGCCACCTGAAATTCCAGAATGTGAACTTGGAAATACAGCCTTTGCAGATGATGTAAGCTCTGTAGATGCCATCACTGGTGTCCTTTCAAGAGGAGAGGAGACACACACAAAGACGGCCATATGAAGACAGACACGCAGAATCCAGTGATGCAGCTATTAATACAAGCCGAGTAATGCCAGGAGCCATCTGACACTGGGAGAGAGGCAGGGAAGAATTCTCCCTTCAAGGCTTTGGAAGGGAGCATGGCCTCACCAAAACTGTGTTTTCATACTTCTGGACTCCCAAACTGCCAGAGAGTAAATGTATGTCACTTTAAGCCACTCAGTTTGTGGTACAGCCCTCAGATACTAATATGGAACCCTTTCATAGAAATACATAATTTCTCAAATGAGCTTAGGAGTATTTTTAATCACTTCATTTTCAGCAGTACATGCAAATGTGATTTTAAGCAAAAAGTATTTCATTTTTATTCAGGGTAAGAAATGTGCATAACACTTACTTAGATATTATATTTAATGTCATTCATAATATGTAAGAAAATTTTAACTTCATCTTATTAAATAAATGATGCCAACTATTTAATTATGTAGGAAAAATATGATTTATAAAAAATACATTAAAAACTAAATACTGTGTTTCTGCATGGCCTCCATGTATATTAAGATGCAGACTGAGATTTAACTATTTCCTACAAGATCAAAAATATAAAATAGCCAGCAGTTGGGGTTAATGTTTTTATTTTGCTTGATGTCCACTAGTTTATATACCTGAATATTTATGATTTGCTTTAAATTGCAAGATAAGAAAAAAGGTTTCAGTGACTACTTGTAAGTATCTCTCTACAAATCACATATTACATACGTGGACATTTTTATTTCTAATAAGTTAAAAATGAATATAAACGCCAGTATTTTTCTATTCTGCTGTCAGTTATTGAAGAATTGAAGAATGAGAGTTTGACGTGCAATGTAAGCATATTTGAGCTCTGAGAGGTTTTCATTTCACAGAGGTAAATATTTAAATAATTTCCATTGTATGTTTAAAGATAGGCAATGAAAGAGTTACTATTCCCAACCTGGAGAACTTTTTTGACTCCCTTAACAGTTCAGAAACCTCCAGCTAGTCAACATGGCGATTTCTATATTAGCAGTTCTCAAACATCTGGTTCCAGGAACAATTTGCAGTTTTAAAAACCACTGAGGATTTCAAAGAGCTTTTGTTCATGAATTGTAACTCATATATATATGTATATATATATACATATATAAATAAAATAACTTGATATTTACCATATTTAAAACTGCAAATGTGAAATATTTAAAATATATAATTCATTTAAAAATTAAAATAGTACATTCATCATGTTAACATGAATAACATTTTTATGAACGATAAATATATTTACCCCCAAATTAATAATAAGCATGGCATTGTTTTGCATATTTGCATATTTATTTAATGGCTACTTTAATAGGCTACTGAGTACTTACATCTTCCACACTTGAACTGTGATAATATGTTGTTTTAGTTGAAATATATGAAGAAAATCTGTCATTAGAAAGGAAAATATTTTAATAGTTTTTTTAGGTAGACAATTGTAGACATTCTTTTGATACCATGCCAAAATTTACAATGTATAGTTTCTTAAGTCAGTTACAATGTAAAATCTGAAACCATATCAATAAACTTTTTGTACTCCATTAATTACATGAAAATCTGTCTGTCTTCTACCATTAACAGATCCTTTCTCATATGTGACTCGGTAATATCATGCATTAATCATTTGGAAAGTACTGGGTTCCTGCGTTATGCAAATCTTCAAATGTTAACACTTAATCATCATTCAATGTCAGAAAAGAAACATATGCTACTATCACCACCCACCTCATCAAAAAAGGCTTCCAAGTCTTGGGAAACTGTCAGTTTTACTGTGGCATACACAAGTTTTTAATGTAAGCTTTACTTAAATATTCAAATTTTATCATTAACAAATATTGTCCATTGTTTTTCTTAAACTATTCCTAGTTGTTCAGTAGTGTATGATTCTTTGTGACCCCATGGACTGTAGTTCACCAGGTTCCTGGGATTTTCCAAGCAAGAATACTGGAGTGGGCTCCATTTCCTTCTCCAGGGGACCTTCCCAACTCAGGAATCAAACCTGGGTCTCCCACATTGCAGGCAGACTCTTTACTATCTGAGCCACCAGGGAAAGGTTCAGTTTATCCACTTTCAAGAAATTTAGCTGCCAAACATCCAGTAGGTAACCACAGTCTGTTCTGCAGTGTTCTTCTAAGTGAAAATGATATTCCATGACTAAAGCAGCTAATTGAGCTGGTAACTTAGACAACTTAGAAGGGTTGGTAAGAGGCAAGGTTCACGTTCACTTCCATTTGCAACAGAAATCTTTGTGAGCAGTTACCATTTTGTCACACAAACTTTCTTTAAAAAACATGTACTCAAAAGTTGAGATTTAATAAGCTTACTAATTTCTATTGCTTCATTAAGGACATTTTAAGGAAAATGGTCATTTTTTTTTGGCATGTGTACAAGAATGCCATAAGCACCAACGTAGTAGCCTTGATTGGCATTAATAGCATTTTTACACCTAGTGGCTTTTGTGATACTAATGCAAATGTCCACAAGGTGGAAAAGGCAAATAATGTCAAAGAGTATTGTTATGAAATAATTATGACCTTGTAAACTACTGAGTCTTGGAGACCCCCAGGGAATCTATAGATCACACATTGAGAACCACAGTCTAAACCACTTCTAGACACCAGAGTCAAAATACAGGCCACACACACACACAAATCACCAGTGGATCTCAGACCAGTGCATCAGTCTGGAATATAATTCCGCCCTTTGCAATGATAACTCCTTCCTTACAATCACTCTGCATTTACCTTCCTGGCTCCCTACCTGCCTCAACCTCATGAAACTAGGAAGTCTGTATATAGTCTTTCTGCCTTGAAGGTGAGGTGACTTTCCTCCTCTGGGGAGAGGGTTTGCAAAGATAGCTAGGTTGGCTTGGGCGGAAGGGGTGGGCGGGGAAACACATCTCAAAAGGATTGTGCTTACCAGCCTTTACAAAAGCAAGAGCTTTTGAAGTGACTTAGGCAATTCTGATCAAAAATAACCCTTTGTCTCTTGGTGTCCAGTCCCAGCTCCCTGAACACTGAAGCGTGGCCTCCACTGGGCTTTAACCTCACCTGCCAAATTGGAATGGGCAGGGAAGCAAGACAACTGTCATAATCCTCTTTAGCAATTCCTTGGAAAGCACATTTGCATGTTTAGTGGCAGCCAGAGTGAAGCACTACTCAGGGGATCTCTGCTATTTTCCATCACTCCATCTCTTCTCTGGTTTTGGCAGGGAAAAGAGGGACACTTTCAAATGTCTCAAGAAAGCCACAAGCTCTGATGCCCTCATTCTGGGTCTTAAGAACCATCATCTAACTGTTTTTATAAAAAAATAAAAAATAGTCCTTATGAAGTCTTCTGAATAATCAAATTCTGGCCTTGTCCAAATGAACTCTGAGGACACGTAAATGGGTTACTGAAGCAGCAAAACATGTCAGTAGGACTGAGTTCCATCACTCACTGAAGGTCTTTTGCACACATACACTTGCTGTTATGAAGTGATACTCTGAGAAGGTTTGGGTGCAAAACACAAATCAGAGGGCTTCAAACAGTTACCGTTCAAGGTAGCCTAATGTCATATGTCCAGAGTAAGTCCAGGGTGGCTCTGTATGTGTGGATGTGTGTGTGAGAGAGAGCTGTTGAGGCGGGGAGGGTGGGGGAGAACGGAGGAAGCATATCTACTTCCTCAAACCAAACCAGCCTATCCTCCAGGTTTTCCTCGGCAGTCATCACATCCCTTCCTGCCAGGACAGAAGTGAAACCATGGGGGAGGCAGTGCAGGGTTAGAGATCCGTGCTCAGACTCTAGAAGGAAACTCCAGGCTGATGGCTCCCTGGATGGGTGGCCACGGACACATAGCTGCTCTGTGCTTCTTTCCCATCTGAAATGGGAACCACAGTGCTACCTACATTTCAGAGAGTTATTATTAGAATTAAATGAGAAAATATTTGCAAGATGGTTTAGAACAGTATCTGGCACAGTGTAAGCCGACATAAGTATCTTAAAGTTTTTTCTAACACATGCCCCATAACAGGCATGGAATTCTATTTCTTCATTCAATCACAGAGTGATATAAACCCACCCCTAAGGTGGACATGAGTTTGAGTGAACTCCGGGAGTTGGTGATGGACAGGGAGGCCTGGCGTGCTGTGATTCATGGGGTCGCAGAGAGTCGGACACAACTGAGCAACTGAACTGAACTGAATTGAAGGAGGCATAGATACTTAGACACATTTTCAGACCAAAAACATAATGGATGTGCGGCAACATTATTAAGTTAGTCATCCACAAATGTTATTAGAATAAATCATGAATAATGTGTATGCTTTAAGCACTGTCTAGCCATTAACTTTTAAAAATTTCATTTAGCTTTGTGAAGCATGCCCTATAGAACATAACTCCCATAGCAGTCGTTCTCAGCTTGTTCAAGCATAAAGACCTTTTTTTAATTGTTTTAAAACATAAGACCCCCCCCACTTCTGCCATAGGGCATGTCTGATGCACACCCCCAACCCCACTATACACTCACAAAAGAGAGTAACTCATATTACATTCTTCTTACTTTTCTCCCACTCTTTGAGAAAAACTGTTGCTTTAAAAGTGGCCAAAAGGGAATTCCCTGGTGGTCCAATGGTTAGGACTCTGAGCTTTAGCTGCTGAGGATGTGGGTTCAATCCCTGATCAGGGAACTAAGATCCCACAAGCCCTATGATGCAGCCAAAAATAAAGAAAAATAAAATAAAATATACATTGTTGTATAAAAAAGTGACCTAGAATTCAAGAACTCCCTCAAATAAATTTATACGAAACATAGTATTTATGCACAAATCCACTGAGAATAGTTGGTACCCAAGTAAGTTTCCAAGACCCTTGGATTAATTCCTCAAGAGTCTGGGTTTCTCATGTTAGAAGATGCTTTCACAGAGGAAAGGGAATCATCAGAAACTAAGATCATGTTCTTGAAGAAATTCAAATACATTAAAATAGAAGATTAACCAAGTGAAAGTCAAATGCCAGAATCACGACTTCTTTAATACCGTGTGGTCGGCCCAGTTATGCATGGGTGTGTATGCCAGTCAAGAAGTATTTCAGTGCATCTGAATACAGCAGTATTTCAATAAGCTAAAGGCCAACATTTTTTATGACTTGAATCAGAATAGCTTGCTTTCATCTTCACACAGTCTTCCACAGTTGAGCCTGACAATTTTTCACTGTTTACTCCTTTAGGAATCTGACCCACTGCAACAAAGTTGTTAAAAAACAGAGAAACAGATAATCCCATGTAGTTTCTGCAAGAATCATGTCTGGTTCCAGAGATAATAGAAAGGACTGAAATTTCCTGGAATTAATACAGATCCATGGAAACATCCCCAAGCAAAAACAGAGAAATTCAATGGACTGGACATCTTTCAGACAATTCAAAACTAGGATAACAAGAGATTTCAGAAACCCCCTATTGTTGATAGGAGTTTCCCTTGTATGACATGGAACACAACCCCAAGAGCTGACTTTTTGTCCCTCAGATAAAACTGTATTTTAAATATGTATAAAGTTATGTATAAAGATCCACATTTAGGAACCAGTTATTCAGTTATTTTCTTCTGTGTTTCCCATTTCCTTTGGGACCTAATGTAAAATCACCTCTCACATAACTGCATTCTGCCATCACTTTGAAGGCAGAGTTGTTTTTATTTTAGGATATCAAGTGCAAAATCATGCTATATGACACTACATTATATTCACAGATGATGCAAGTTAAATAAAGACACCTTGCTGATTTCTTAATATAGATTCAGCTAAGATTAGTTATGCATCTGCCACCTTAACATTCAGACTGGGGGGAAAAAAGCCTTAGTTAAAAATCACACTTGCATCAGAAGCACTTAGAATTTCACGGTTCATTTAAGAGCATCACAATCAAGAATTTAATTATGTCAGAAAAGAATGGTAGCTTCTTAACAACCAAAATGGCACCCCCTCCATTTCTCTTGCGTCCACCGCCAAAGTGGGTCATTTTCCTTAACCTTTATGGGCTTGTCCTCTGATCTATGGAACACGGAGTTTGATGAGATGATTTTCAGATACCCTCTGGTCTTACCATGCTGTGATTTTAAGACTTTTAGAGAACAGACTGACAAGGAGGTGAAGGGAAACAGAGCCAAGATGCTATGGGAACTTGGCCAATTCAGTTCCAAAACAAGGCAGTATTTCCCACGATGCAGACACACATTTCACTTGTCTCTGTCAGTGGACTGGCCACTCGGAGCTCCCAAAGAACAATTTCACCAAAACCACAATTCTGTATTAACATTTAAACAACATCTGCCTACTTTATTCAATCCATCCTATTGTTCATGCAAGGAACTCTATGACACCTGTTATAAAACAAAATTCAACTGAGAAAATGTGAAGATCTAATTGGCTTTTAAAATAAATAAAACTTAAATAAACATTCGCCTAGTAGTAGTAGCAGTGTAGTGTTAATCACTCAGTTGTGTCTTGACTCTTTGCGACCCCATGGACCGTAGCCCACCAGTCTCCTCTGTCCATGGGATTTTCCAGGCAAGAATACTAGAGTGGGTAGCCATGCCCTCCTCCAGGGGATCTTCCTGTCCCAGTGACAGGACTTGGGTCTCCTGCATTGCAGGCAGATTCTTTACTGTCTGAGCCAGCAGGGAACCCCAACAGTATGTTAGTCAATAAATCACTGAACCTCAAAAAAACATGATTCCTCCCAAATAAAGTCTGTGTTACAACATCAGAATAGACTGAGAACTAAGGACAGGAAATTAATCTCTGTGAGGTGGAGGGGAAAGTCATATTTTGGAATCAGCAAATCTAACAATAACTTCCAGGCTGAGTAACAAAGTGCTTATGCTTCACAAGCTTCTATAAATGTAGTAAAATCCTTTACAGCGTCAAGTTAAAGTTTACACCACTGAATTACTTAAAGAATTCACTCTGGTGGTGGATAACGTTCTAATTGTTTCAATTTAAAAAATGTCTGACTGGTTTCTCCACCAAACATAAACTGAGACAAAAGCTTTAGGTACGGGTCATTTATTTGAGAATGTGACCCCAGAGAGCCGGAATAGTGGCCAGGGAGAGTGAAATAAACACAAGGATGCAACTGGCCACTCTGTGATGTGCTGTTCGATTCTGTAAGATGGTCAGAGGAACCTCAGGAAATGCATTTCAAAACCATGCATTCGAGAGAGGAAAGAAGAAACATTTAGCCCTCATCTCCTATTACCCACTTGTCAAGGTTTGCTTTGTGGGTGGTCCTTTTTCTGCACTTCCTGCTTACACACGTTGAGTGCCCAGTCAGCTCTCATAGGAGCTAGTGACAAAGTCAAAGTTGCTCCTGGCGATAAAACAAGAAGCACAGACTTGAGCCAATGAGCCGTCAGGCTACACCTCAGAGCTACCTGTTGAAGCTTGTGCTGAACTGTTCACTCAGCAGTGGGTGGAATAAGAAATAAGGCCAAGATGATTTGAACTGATGCACACAAGCGTCAGGCATGTGTATGAGTCAGGATGGGCCACTTATGCTGCAGTAACAAATGACCCCATGATTTCAATGAATTACAACTACAAAGGTTTCTTTTTACTCGTGATGCGATTCCAAGGTGGGTATGCTATGCTTCTGGGACATTTTCTTCACTCTAGGACCAAAACTGACAAATCAGTGTCCATCAAAAACATAGCCAATCATTGTGCTTTGAGGGAAAATATTAAATTTGTGAACTCTGCACAGTTTTATGAAGCTTCTGCCTGGAAGAGGTCCATACCACTTCTACTCACCTTTCATTGACTAAAGCACGCCATCTGCCTAAATTTAATTCAAAGGGCTGGAATATCTAATCCTTTGGCAGAAAGGGGCATAATGTGGCAAGGTGACTCAGAATACAGTAACGCAGTCTATTACTCTGTACTTTCATTTTCACAGGAGAAAAGCCAAGCGTAAGAGGAGCAATTCCCTTTAAGGAACCCTGTGAAAATTCTTTCATGGCACCATCTTTTCTTTGAGCACATGGCAATCAATATTTAGGAATATTAAGTTTCAATCAAAGAAACTAAATCTTTTACCAATGAGGAAAAAAACAAAGCATGAGGGATACCTCATGAGGAAGGATAAGAAACCATCACACGTCCTATGCTGTGAATTTCTTCATCTTATGGATGTTGAAATGATTCTCAGAAATCACAAATAATGTTGACTTCCAAGGACGTTAATGACAGACCTGGGCCGAGGCTTCAATTCTCTGTATTCCCATTCCAGGGCAAAGTTGATAGGGAACATTCATGATCATTTTATTAAATACCACTGCAACTAAGCATGTTACAGTTAGAACATTTGATTTATCAGCCTGCTGACCAGAAA
Organism: Moschus berezovskii; assembly: GCF_049115385.1. Lineage (NCBI taxonomy): Eukaryota > Metazoa > Chordata > Mammalia > Artiodactyla > Moschidae > Moschus > Moschus berezovskii. The sequence continues at coordinate 92,045,678 of NC_142469.1, read as the reverse complement.
CATCGAGGTCTTTGTATTAATACAAACTTAAGTATCATCATCAGAATTCTATTAGATGAGACAACCAAGTGGGAAGAGGGAAGAGGTTAGAAGAGCCTCATAAAATAAAGGGAGTCCCTACTTGGGAGAGAAAACTGTAACCTCCAAGCCTTTACTTAATTTGCTCTGCCTCAGGGGCCAATGACGAAAGGGCGGTGGACCATTCCAGTAGTTTATTCATTCCATCTGTATTTACTGAGTGCTCAGCCTGTGCTCAGCAGAGTTCCAGGCACTGGGCTCAATGCCTAGAAGAGCAAGGCAGCTGTGACCCTCCCTTCATGGAGTGTACACTTTAGGGAGAGGGAGGGGATACAGAGAATAAACAATAAGATGTGCAAATAACCAAGATAACTTCAAATTAGGGCAGGTCTTTAAAGACAGTACCAGCAGTTTGAAGGGGAGAGATGGGATGCCAGTCTCTAAGTGGTCATCTCTCTGAATGGCAACATGTAAGAAAATTATGACACCGTGTGTGTAAAGTGCAACCTGGCTGTTAGAAAGAGCAACATATCCTTTAAGGGCTGTTGTTACTCTAGTAAGATCTCCGAATGTTTTAGTCTCTGCGCTCTCCCCCCACTTCCCATTCTCCACTAAATCTCTCTTTTAATTGCCCAGTATTATATTTTTTCCTTGCTTTATTTATTAAATGCATTTTTCTGATTATAGTCTTAATTTAAAAAATAAGCTATTTTATATCCCCATTATCCGAATTAAGTTGCTTTTTAAGCATTTTGTATACATCATGAATACTTTGCAAGAAAATTCATCCTCCCACCTCACCAACCTGTTTCCTCCTCTTCCCCTGCTGCTGCTGCTGCTAAGACGCTTCAGTCGTGTCCGACTCTGTGCAGCCCCATAGACGGCAGCCCACCAGGCTCCCCCATCCCTAGGATTCTCCAGGCAAGAACACTGGAGTGGGTTACCATTTCCTTCTCTACCTGCATTTAATTCCTGTTGTATAAAGATTTCTTCCCTTTCAAAGCTGTGTTTGGGGGAAAAAAAAAACAAACAGGTTCTGCACAACAAAAACTTCATTTCTAACGTATCCTGGGCAGAAGCACTTAAGGGAGACAGAATTCTAAGAATGTCGTCACTGACTCTCGCCTTTGTCCAAACCCCCTGCCCTTTGAGCAAGGCTGACACCCATGAGTACATGATGTCACTCCCATGACTAAATTACACTGTATGACAAAACGCAGATTCTTCGGGTTGGCTTAATCTAATTCTAGTCATTGTAAACCACAGTGTTCCTCTGGCTAGAAGACAGAAAGACAAACTGGGAGCAGGAGAAGGACTTGGCTCACCACTTCCAGTTGGAAGATGGAAGGGCTTCCATGAGAAGGAATACAGTCAGCCCCTGGTTGCCCACCACTGCTGCTGCTGCTGCTAAGTCACTTCAGTCATGTCCGACTCTATATGACCCCATAGATGGCAGCCCACCAGGCTCCGCCATCCCTGGGATTCTCCAGGCAAGAACACTGGAGTGGGTTGCCATTTCCTTCTCCAATGTGTGAAAGTGAAAAGTGAAAGTGAAGTCGCTCAGTCGTGTCCGACCCTTAGCGACCCCATGGATGGTAGCCCACCTCTGTCCATGGTATTTTCCAGGCAAGAGTACTGGAGTGGCTTGCCATTGCCTTCTCACTAACAGCCAGCAAAAACGTGGGAACCTCAAATCTACAGCTGAACACATTGGATTCTCCCAACAACTTATGATCTGAGGAGCAGATTCTCCCCCAAATCCTCCAGATAAGAGCCCAAGTTGACTGATACCTTGGCTTTGCCTTCTAAGAGCCTGAGCAGAGAATCCAGTCAACTTGCCCACTGTGGACCTACAGAACTGTGAGATAACCAATGAGGGTTATTTTTAACCATTAAGTTGGTGGAAACTTGTCATGCAGCAAGAGAAAACTAATACAAAATGTAACCAGATTTATCAACCTAGTATTCTATTGTCCAACCAGTCCATTCTAAGGGAGATCGATCCTGGGTGTTCATTGGAAGGACTGATGCTAAAGCTGAAACTGCAATACTCTGGCCACCTCATGCGACGAGTTGACTCACTGGAAAAGACTCTGATGCTGGGAAAGGTTGGGGGCAGGAGGAGAAGGGGACAACTGAGAATAGGATGGCTGGATGGCATCACCGACTCTGTGGACATGGGTTTGAGTGAACTCCGGGAGTTGGTGATGGACAGGGAGGCTGGCATGCTGTGATTCATGGGGTCGCGGAGAGTCAGACACGACTGAGCGACTGAACTGAACTGAACTGATTCTATTGTTAAATGGCTGAATAATGACTCTTTTCCACCTTCAGAATGTGTATCATTAATTCTAATGAAAGGAGGGGAATTTTCTGGGAACAAAGGGGGAGGAGGGTCAGTGATGAAAAAGTGGGAGCCAATGTGGGACAGATTCAGGGCAAACACACTGTATGATTTACCCTGCCCAGGTTCAGTGTCACAGTTGTGCTGGGCCACCAACTTCTCTAAAGGAAGGAAAGAGAAAAGCTAGGAAAAACTAACATGTGTCATAGCACAAGTGACAGGAAACTAGGTACAACCAGCTGATTTTCTTATCAATTCTTAGCACATGTGGTAGGGGATGCTGCTGCTGCTGCTGCTAAGTCACTTCAATCGTGTCTGACTCTGTGTGACCCCATAGACGGAAGCCCACCAGGCTCCCCTGTCCCTGGGATTCTCCAGGCAAGAACACTGGAGTCGGTTGCCATTTCCTTCTCCAATATGTGAAAGTGAAAAGTGAAGTCGCTCAGTCGTGTCCGTAGGGACCCCACGGACTGCGGCCTACCAGGCTCCTCCATCCATGGGATTTTCTAGGCAAGAGTACTGGAGTGGCTTGCCATTGCCTTCTCCAGGTAGGGGATGGGGGAATGATAAAACTGCTTAAATGATGTCATGCCTTTCTGGCATTTTTCCAATGATAAATTCACATGATTATATGCAGAGTTCAGAAGCATTTGCATATTGCAGCAGAGGAAACACTGTGTGTTCCCCTGACGCCCCTTCCTTTTCCTTGGCACATAGGAAGACTACTGTTTCAGGCTCCCCTACAAATATGTTAGTGATATGATGGAGTTCTGGCAAACAGGATTTAAGTAGAAATAACAGAAGTCATCTCCAGTTCACTCTTTAAAAACAGCAAGATCCAATCTCAAGCTCTCTTGTCCCTGAAGAGGCCTTGTGCTGAGAGGACAGGCCACTAGATAGAGGGAGTCTGGATCTGAGTCACTGTGTGGAAGAGAGCCTCCACCAACACATACTAGACTTTCTTGGGGCCATACATAAGTATCTGTAAAGGTTTTGAAATTGAGTGGGGGCTCATTTTCTTATTATGGCACAGCTTAATAATATTAATTTATCCTAAATAATACATATGTTTTTGCTCATTTGATTTAATTTAACAAGTTTGGATAGAATCTCTTTATCTTAGACTTTTTCTTGATTTAGTGCAACATCTAAGCATTACACGAGGACATTACAAAGGAACTTGAATATCAAATTTAATTACTGTTATGAGAAACTCACATTCGGACACATCTGATATTTATACTGGATAATTTCTGTCTTACATAAAGCTACAATGAGGAGCACATATACACATGCAAATTTATACACATACATGTAATTACCAACAGCAGGAATAATGACAAACTCCTTCCTGCAGTGCCAGTTTTAAAAGTGTATTGGCCTTAATCACATCTCTGTCCCCCATTGACCCTCACATCAGAAGATGGGGCTAACCCCATGATCTTCTCAGCCTAATTTAAGCAATGTCAACCTGGAACAAGGACAAGTTGAAAGTAAAAACTAGCAATTGTTTTGGACTCACAATAAGAAGTCAAATTATTTCCCTGAACATTCAGAAACAGTGTTTAACCATTTATAAACCAGGAGAAGAAGTGAATATACCAGGATTTCTAACCTAATCATCCATCAGCCATTTACTTGAAATGAATTTCAAAAGACCTAAGAAAAGACAAAGGGCTAATACATATTCTTAATGTACAAGATTATAATTAACCTAATGTCTGTTTCAAATTTACTATTATCTATTAAAGAATAAATAATTTTACAGCCTTCTAATACAGCTCTTAGCTTTAAATCACTGACCATAACTAATAAGCAGCTTAATAGCAAGAATACCCTAAATAGAGCCACAGACCGCAATTTCACTGAGTGTAAATCATCATTTTTAATGCAAAGGCAACGGCAAATCTCTATAATTACTGGGTACATTTTGAATCACTTTTATTATTACTGCACTGGCCCCATTAAAAATCCAAAACACTGAACTGCATGGAATATAAAACTGGAATTATGATACCCTACAAACTCTAATTGAAATCCATAAATTTTCTGCTAGTATTCAGAATTATTTTGTTGCCAAAGAATTTCAGCTATTCAGAATTAACTTTGAAAGCATTTGCTTTGTCTCAAGCAATAAGTAAGAGCATTTTACACTGCCAAATTAGGGGAAGTCAATTTTGTAACAAAACTATGTGGATGGTTTCTTAATCACTAGGATTTTACATTTCTAAGGAAAATCATAATATGAAAAAAGAAAAATAGAAAAGAAAAACCAAATAGAATATACCATTCACAAAAGGACAGTAAACAGTACATCGCTCGCCAAACCACATCAAAAAACTAAAATCATGGCATTCCGTCACTTCACAGCAAATAGAAGAGGAAAAAGTGGAAGCAGTGACAGATACTCTTTTCTTGGGCTCCAAAATCACTGTTGATGGTGACTGCAGTCCCGAAATTAAAAGACTCTTGTTCCTGGGAAGAAAAGCTACAACAAACCTAGACAGCATATTAAAAAGCAGAGACATCACTTTGATGACAAAGGTCCATATAGTCAAAGCTATGGTTTTTCCAGTAGTCATGTATGGATGTGAGAGTTGGACAATAAAGAAGGCTGAGAGTCAAAGAACTGATACTTTCGAATTGTGGTGTTGGAGAAGACTCCTGAGAATCCCTTAGACAGACAGCAAGGAGATCAAACCAGTCAATCCTAAAGGAAATCAACCCTGAATCTTCATTGAGGGGCTATTGCTGAAGGCGATATTCCAATACTTCGGCTACCTGATGCGAGGAGCTGACATTGGAAAAGACCCTGATGCTAGGAACGATTGAGGGCAAAAGGAGAAAGGGGCAGCAGAAGATGAGATGGTTAGCATCAGTGACTCTTCACATGAATTTGAGCAGACTCCAGGAGATAGTGGAGGACAGGGGAGCTTGGCATGCTGCAGTCCTGCTACTGCTGCTAAGTCACTTCAGTCATGTCCGACTCTGTGCGACCCCATAGACAGGAGCCCACCAGGCTCCCCTGTCCCTGGGATTCTCCAGGCAAGAACACTAGAGTGGGTTGCCATTTCCTTCTCCAATGCATGAAAGTGAAAATTGAAAGTGAAGTCGCTCAGTTGTGTCTGACTCTTAGCGACCCCATGGACTGCAGCCTACCAGGCTCCTCCGCCCATGGGATTTTCCAGGCAAGAGTAACAGAGTGGGTTGCCATTGCCTTCTCCAATGCTGCAGTCCATGGGGTCGCAAAGAGTCAGAAAGGGCTTAGCGCCTGAACAACAAACAACAAATCACTGCCACAGCCACCCTCACCAATTGGATGTGAGGGGGACCGCAACAATCCCAACAACAGCAACATCAATCTCCTTATGAAAAATGACCAAAGGATGTCACTCCATTTACAAAAAGTTTATAATGACAACAATCTTGTCAGTGCACGTATGAGCAATGAACATAGGATGGGCCACCAAGCCACTGGAAGGGATCGTGATATTATGAACATAACTCTATGTGTAAGTTTAATAGCTAATGATGTAATAATGCCTCTTAAATATATTCCATAAATACTGGCATTCACATGAATGCACATATCTGTGTAGCTATAGTATTTACTATTTACATCACAGGGTTGAGCATGCGGTGTAACCATCCTATTAAAATTAAATTTCCTATATACTAACTCCTACTAATTTGCCTAATGTCCACAACAGAGGTTACAGCCCTGCAAAACTAACAATTTTCTTTTAATGAGGTTGTGCCACCATAGGGAGCCTTTTTATAAATTGCATGCATTATAATTTTCCAATCACAATGCACTGGCATCTGAAGGACCTTAGTCTCCTTTGAGTATCTTATTTTTGAATATACTTTAAAAAAAAAAAGGATTTTGCTCTCCCTTGAACATTCCTTTCCCACTGCTTATATGTGTTTGCTTATATTTCACGTTCTCCTGGAATGCCTCCATTCCTCCTCTCAATTCTTACCTAAACCTGACTCAAATTTCATCCTTTATGTTAGAAATTCCCCGATCACCCCACCCTGAAGGGTTCATTCTCCTTATTCTAAACTCAGTTCAACTAGCAGCCCCCTGCTTTCCCCATCTTTGCTGCCTTAAGCTATCACTTAACTTACACATGTAATATTTCACAAATTCCTATTTTCTTATGAACCATAAGTTCATCAACAGAAACCATGCCCTCGTCGTGCTGAAGTATTTTTAAAAACTGCCCATAATTCCCAATACTCAAGAGTTCCATAATTTTAGGTTTAGATGTTCTTCCTCAAGTTATTTAGACCTAAAGGTTGTCATAATATTCAGTTTGGCTCCAAGCAAATCAAACCTATAGATATGGCAAAGCAAACACTCTGATAGTAAAATTTTTTTAATTAAAATTTTCTCACTTTTATATAAGTTCAAGTTAAGTTCTATAATTCTGACTTTGATATCCAGTAATGATCTATACAGGAAAATAATAAAGAGTGGTTATATGCAGATGTATAATTAATTCAATTCACTTTGCTAGATAGCAGAAACTAACACATCTTAAATCCACTATATACCAATAAATTTTTTTTCTAAGTTTCTGACTTGCTCTCACTAGAACTTTCTCCAGAGGAGTGAGCAGAGGAAATTCTCACTTAAAAATCATAAAAAAAAATGTTTCTAGATGTCAAAATGTACACTTGTGTTTAAGGAAATCAGTGCAAGCCAGGGCAAATGATACAACTTTCAACAGAGAATTTTCTAGCCAATTTTGCAGCCAGGAGAAATGTGACTTCAAATCTTGATTTTGTCAAAGCCAGGATGGGAAAGAGGGTTAGAATGACACGAACCGGTGATTCTCAAACCAATGAGTTACCCAACCCGCTGTGTGTGTTGTCTGACTCTTACTCCTTTCCCTAACTGTTCTTTCAGACAAGTTCCTGTTAACTCTGCTTGGGAATTCCTTATGAGATTTTTGCTTTATAAAAGGTACCACAAAAAAATTGAAAACCCCAGCCCTTTCAATTCTGACATAGCATGTCTCTACAAATACTGTCATTTTATATGGAAGGAAACAGGCTGAAAAGGCTAACGGGCTCACCTCACTCAGGACCCCAAACTAAAGTAGCCAATGGCAAAGCAGGGATCAAACCCCCCAAAATCCACCTGTGTGGTTCTGCTGCATGCTAGGCATGGCAAGCCGTCATACTGTGGCAGGAGGTGACCTGCCCCCTCCCACTCTTTGTTGTGTCCAGGAGGGGAGTTCACGCTGGGGTTTGTGATGTTCATTTTCTGTATCAATGTGGCATGGCTATGGTGCCCCAAGACAGTCTGGACATTGGTATGAAGATATTTTTTTTAATGTGGTTAACATTTAAATCAACCTACAACAGACTAAAGCAGTTTTGCCTGAACAACATGGGTCGGTCTCATCCAGTTATTTCAAAGCCTTAAGAGAAAAACCAGAAGTCTCCCAAGAATGAAGAAATTCTTCAGGCTGACTTTGGACTGAAGACCACAACATCAGCTCTTTCCTGAGTCTCCAGCCTGGCCCGCAGGTTTAGACACACCAGCCCCACAATCATGTGGGCCAATGCCTTAAAATAAATCAGACTCTCACTCCCTCCTTCTTTTTCTCTCCACGCATACATGCACAAACACACACACCATGCACACACCCTACTGATTTATTCTGATCCTATAATATAGAATCCTCACCCTTTTTCAGTAAGTCTCTTACTGTCTTTTGCCACCACTAAGATTCCTGGGTATCACGTCTTGCAATCCTGTTGTCCCTGAAAGCTTTGCCTGATCCCTAAAATGTTCCCTTTACTTGATCAAAGTCAGGTCTGCCATGAAGGCTTCATCGGTGGCTCAGATAGTAAAGAATCTGCCCTCAATGCAGGAGACCTGGGTTCGATCCCTGGATCAGGAAGATCCCCTGGAGAAGGAAATGGCAACCCACTCCAGTATTCTTGACTGGAAAGTCTCATGGACAGAGGAGCCTGGCAGGCTATAATCCATGAGGTCACAAAGAGTCTGACACAACTGAGAGACTAACACATACACACAGAAGCCTCCAGGCTTCTTACTGGGCTTTTCCCAGGCCTTTGACCTAATTGTATATTTTGTTCCTTTAAAGTGGCCTGCCCACTCAATTTGACAAATCTTCATCTCCAAAAGATCTGGCTCCATCCCTGGGTTCTACAGATGGGTGGGCCTGGGCCCCTAGTTGGAGTCTGAGCTCCTAACCTGCCCATCCCACCTCTGGCAGTGCCACCAGACTCCTCCCCTGCCCAACGTCTGACCACTCCTGGGACCAGGTTGCACGGCAGGTGTATAAAATCTCAGCTCAGAAGAACTTAAGTTAACCTTGACTACTTAAAATCCGAAAAGTAACTCACACAATAAGGCCTCCTCAGTGGAGTGCAGTTAATATTTTAATAACTGGCTCCCCAGGGGTCAGGACAAATGAAGTCTGTGCGCAGGCGACAGCAGGGAGGTGGCAGCCGCGGCTGGAGTGGCGGGGACCCGGGGTGGTGACCATGACCCAGCAGGGCACAGCACTGCTGAATTACAACAAGCTGGAAGGGCTTTTGTAGTAGCTCAGCTGGTCAAGAATCTCCTGCAATGCAGGAGACCCCAGTTCGGTCTCTGGGTTGCAAAGATCCCTTGGAGAAGGAAACGGCTACCTACTCCAGTATTCTGGTCGGGAGAATTCCACGGGCTGTAAAGTCCATGGGGGTCACAAAAAGTCAGACACGACTGAGCGACTTCCATTTTCACTTTCACAGGGGAGAGATGAATGCACACGGATACATTCATAAACATATTACACATGTAACTGATATAAATGATACATAGCACATCACTTACAAAAAGATATCCAGTATCCTTGCCTGGAAAATCTCATGGACACAGGAGCCTGCTGGGCTGCAGTCCATGGGGTCACAAAGAGTTGGGCACGACTGAGCAACTAACACTTACATCCCTTATTGTAAATTCCATAATACCCAAGTGATTCTCACAGTATGCTTTTGTTGCTTTGGACTGAACGCTTGTGTTGGAAGCCAACCCATAATAATAAAGAGCATGGTTCTGACCTGAATGTTGGTTGCTCGTTTGTTGAAATTAATGAGCAAGATGAAAATGGAGGCAAGTGTCCTCTTAGCGCACATTCCATTGAGTGGGTGCCTGCCAAGCACCAGGCATGGTGTCCTGCCTTGGGGCTGAAGAGGTAAATAAGACAAGGGCCTGCCTTCACATCTTATAGACTGAAAAGACTTAAAACTGCAATTATCCTGACAGTCATCTAAGATTACAATTAAGTACTGCAATTTCAGGCAGAATATTTTAAGTGTTGTGCCAAATTCACTTCTACAATTTACATAATCATAACTATTGTGACTTGAGTGTAGATTTCATAAGTGGACTGGACTTCATTCACAAAAACATGTTTAAATTTCTTTCGGAAACATTAGAACAAAAATTAATTGAGCGTTTTAAATCCTAAAGAGTCTCCTTGGTCTCCAAAACGGAAAAGAAAAATATATACATTATTTTTAAATCCTTGAAAGTTCAAGTGCCCTGGGATAATCGAAATGTATATTCTGGTTTTGTTACAGAGACTTCTCAAGCCAGAAGGGATCTACAGTGGGGAGAAAAAGGCATGTTTCATAAACAGAACACTGTTTAACGTGCCACAGTCAAGACAGTAGTTTACAATTTTAAATAAGGCTAATTCTAAATGAAAGTAGGTCAAGTTCAGAGGTTAACTTGGATTAACTTGGATCTGTGTAATATGATTTGGTAGTTCTTAGAATAACAGATTAAGACATCAAATGGCAGAAATTGCAAAGAAGGCTGGTTATGCAAAATGCCCAGAGCTCAGAACCAAGGACTTTTCTCCCAGTGTTTAAGAAGCACAGCCTGTCATGCATCTCGCCAATTCCTCAACTCCACCCCAAGCCACTCTGCACCCCTGCTTTCTGTCTTTTAGTTGGTGATCCTTAGCATTTACAGCAAAACCTTTGTAAGGTTTGCTTCTCACTGTTTGTTCTGTTTGATTAATTGATTTCACAACCCTCAATAGTCACCACAAAGATTTAAAAAACAAAAACTACCAGCCAGTTGTGGTTGAAAAGGCAGGGGTGGGGGCTGGATGGCACGTCTCTAGGATGCCAGCAAAAGGAAGGAGTGGGCAGGCCCCAGAGGGTACCGTAGGCTGTTTCACTTTGCACTTCTCTGCAGAAAGGAAATGAGAACTGACATGCCCTATCACTTATAAAAAGCTCTCTGAACCTGCCTCCTGCACACTGCCCACCGGCCCTGCTCCAAGGTAAGTGCCAACAATAAAATGTCCATATGTATATGTGACACACGTGTACAAGACTGTGGTAATTATTACTAAAAAAATTCCTACACTAATATTAACATGATTCCTTTCCTAGTCACCTCTACTTATAGTTTAAAAGGTTAATTTTTTTTCATTTTTATTGGATGGCTCAGCAGGTAAAGAATCTGCCTGGCAAAGCAGGAGACATGGGTTCGATCCCTGGGTAGGGAAGATGCCCCAGAGAAGGAGATGGAAACCCACTCCAGTATTCTTGCCTGAAAAATCCCATGGACAGAAGAGCCTGGTGGCTACAGCTCATGAGGTCACAAAGAGTCGGACACAACTGGCACACACACAGCACACAGTTGATTTCCAATGTTGTGCTGCTTCTGCTGTATAGCAAGGTGAATCAGTTATACATATATCCACTCTTTTTTAGATTCTTTTCCTATGTAGGTCATTATGGAATACTGAGTAGAGTTCTCTCTGCTATACAGTAGGTCCCTATTAGTCATCTAATATGTAACAGTGTGTATAGGTCATTCCCAAGCTATTCCTAACCTCCTTCCCCCAGTAGCTATTAGATTGTGTTCCACACCTATAACTCTGTTTCTGTTTTGTAAATAAGCTCATTTGTACCATTTTTTTAGATTCCACATATAAGCAGTATCATGTGATATTTGTCCTTATGGTAATTATTGCTAAAAAGCAATCCCAATCACAAAGAACAAATATTTCCTTTCCTGTGGAAGAATCTCTTAATATGTTTGCTGGATAGCTCTGTTTGTAGGATTTTTTTAAAGGAGACTATAAATATTAGAAAAGTACCTTTTCCATATGTGATAAAGACTAATCTATCTTAAGAAAAAAAAAAAAAAGATGCTGAAGAGTCCCAACTATTTATGATGTTTTTAAATGTCCTTTCAATCTGTTTCTAAAACTAACAAACTTTTTCTGCTAACTTTATTCTTTTAAACATGCAATACAAATCTAAGTATCTCAGTTACCGTTTGCATTGTATAAACTGGGCAACTTCTGAAAAAATTATTTTATGATACTATTCAAAATAGCCATATAGCTCTTCCCTTCTGTGGCCATTGCTGAAGCGCCAGTGGCCAAAATGAAGTTCAATCCTTTTGTTTAAAAAAAAAAAAAGCCATATATTCAGTTCAGTTTAGTTCATATATTACAAAGTATTTATAAGTGCCCAACTCATTCTTACCCACTCCGGTGTTCTTGCTTGGAGAATCCCAGGGATGGGGGAGCCTGGTGGGCTGCTGTCTATGGGGTCGCACAGAGTCAGACACGACTGAAGCAACTTAGCAGCAGCAGCAGCAGCAACTCATTTTTATTGAATGTTTCAAAATATGCTAAAGTGAGTATAGGACTAGCAAAGTGGTATGAAAAGCATTAAAAATAAATTGCTTTGCTCAAAGAGGGAAGAAGTAGGCAGCAAGTACAAAAGGTTCAAGAAAATCATTACCAGTGAGTTTATTCAGCATTTTCTGCGAATGCCATCCTTTCTTTATGCAAACCTTCATATAACATTATCTGTAATCGGTGTCCAATTGTTCTGGGTATCTTAACAGCACAAAGAAATAACTTATTTGCATCTACACCACATAAATAAGACAATTAAATTTATACTGTTAACAGAATCAAATGTTCAATTCTAGAAAATAAAGCTACCTAAGTCAATCCTAAAGGAAATCAGTCCTGAATATTCATTGGAAGGACTGATGCTGAAGCTGAAACTCCAATACTTTGGCCACCTGATGCGAAGAAGTGACTCATTGGAAAAGACTCTGATGCTGGGAAAGATTGAAGGCAGGAGAGAAGGGGACGACAGAGAATGAGATGGCTGGATGGCATTACCAACTCAGTGGACATGAGTTTGAGTGAACTCTGGAAGTTGGTGATGGACAGAGAGGCCTGGCGTGCTGCAGTCCATGGGGTCGCAAAGAGTCGGACACGACTGAGCGACTGAACTGAAACTGAAGTTACATCTAAATTGATATTTCTCAAATTGCGGGATTAAGGCCGAGAGTTATTTTTCAAAAATATTACGGTGTACACAAGAATAAAAAGTACACATTATTTGATAAGGTTACCAGAATCATATTTATAATATTTTTAAAATATATAAGAAAAATGGTTTACTTTATTTATACAAATATGGCTGGAAAGACGAATATTTTGCTAATAGTTCTACTGTTAACATGCCTGTGCAAAGATTCACCATTTTTATCTCTAATGGCAGCTAAACTTTGAACACATATTAGTTAACTTCCTGAGTGCTTACTATGTACCAAGCACTGTGATAAACGCTTGGTATACATTTTCTCCTTTAATCTTCAGAATAATCATATAAGGTAGGGAACATTATCTTTCATCTATAGATAAGGAAAGAGTGGCAGAGAAAGATTAAGCCATCTGCTGGAGGTCACACAGATCAAAAATGATGGAGCCCAGAGCATCTGACTTGAGAGCCTGGGATCTCATCAACTATATATGCCGTTGAGTAAATATCATACAATTATGCTATTGACTTACCTTCTTCCTTTCCAAACTTACTTAAAACTACTGTAATAAGGACTGCTTCTGGCTGTGGGAGAGACAGCTCTTCAGAATGGATCACCTTCACTAGACAACCACCTAGCTCCATCAGCTTCTGAGCAACTAGCCACTTTCAGCCTTAGAGTCAAGCTCAGATCCCAACACGTGACCCAGATTGACTTAAACCCCAACAGCATGACTGCCTGTCAGGTGGTAGAATATAGATGCAACCCCCTTATGTCACTGTTATGCGTTGAATTGTGTCCTGCCCCAAATTCACGTGTTGAAGTCCAAAGCCCCAGGATTCATGAATATGACTGTATTGAAGATAGGGCCTTTAAGAGGTAATTACAGGATAATAAGGTCATATGGGTGGGCTCTCATCCAAAAGGACCGGTGCCCTTATAAAAGGCGATCAGAAGATCAGGACACAGACAACGCACAGAGAGGAGACCCAGTGAGAAGATGGCCATCTGCAAGCCAAGAAGACTCCTCAGAATGTAATGAACCCTGCCCACACCTTGACCTTGGACTTCCAGCCTCCAGAACTATGAGGAAATTAATTTCTGTTGTTTAAATCACCCATTTTGTAGTATTTTGTTATAGCAGCCCCAGTCAACTAATACAGTTTAGCAATTAAATCCATAATCAACCCTTGCAGGAATATCCTGAATTATATGCTTTTGACCAACAAAAGAGGAAAAGTAGTTGATTACCATTAGAGAAATATAGCAGACAGTTTTTTAAAACAAAGCCGCGAAGTTGGAGGGTAGGATGGAACCCGATAAACTGGTGCTTGTGGAAAAAGAGAATCAGAATTCCTGAGGAGATAACAGCAAAGAAAACAAAGAATGGTGAAAGCATGAAGAAACTTTGTAAAATAAATAGGTTTAGGTAAATGTCCTGGTCAAACATATCTGACAGGTCCCACGCAATGGAATAAATTCTACACTCCTTAGCACTAAAGCTGGATCATGGAGAAAGCAAGAGGGTTCCAGAAAAACATCTATTTCTGCTTCATTGACTATGCCAAAGCCTTTGACTGTGTGGATCACAATAAACTGTGGAAAATTCTGAAAGAGATGGGAATACCAGACCACCTGACCTGCCTCCTGAGAAACCTGTATACAGGTCAGGAAGCTACAGTTAGAACGGGACATGGAACAACAGACTGGTTCCAAATAGGAAAAGGAGTAAGTCAGGGTTGTATATTGTCACCCTGCTTATTTAACTTCTATGCAGAGTACATCATGTGGAATGCTGGGCTGAAAGAAGCACAAGCTGGAATCAAGATTGCCGGGAGAAATATCAATAACCTCAGATATGCAGATGACACCACCCTTATGGCAGAAAGTGAAGAGGAACTCAAAAGCCTCTTGATGAAAGTGAAAGAGGAGAGTGAAAAGGTTGGCTTGAAGCTCAACATTCAGAAAACAAAGATCATGGCATCTGGTCCCATCACTTCATGGGAAATAGATGGGGAAACAGTGGAAACAGTGTCAGACTTTATTTTTTTGGGCTCCAAAATCACTGCAGAAGCTGATTGCAGCCATGAAATTAAAAGACGCTTACTCCATGGAAGGAAAAGTTATGACCAACCTAGATAGCATATTAAAAAGCAGAGACATTACTTTGCCAACAAAGGTCCGTCTACTCAAGGCTATGGTTTTTCCTGTGGTCATGTATGGATGTGAGAGTTGGACTGTGAAGAAAGCTGATTGCCAAAGAATTGATGCTTTTGAACTGTGGTGCTGGAGAAGACTCTTGAGAGTCCCTTGAACTGCAAGGAGATCCAACCAGTCCATTCTAAAGGAGGTCGATCCTGGGTGTTCATTGGAAGGACTGATGCTAAAGCTGAAACTCCAATACTTTGGCCACCTCATGCGAAGAGTTGACTCACTGGAAAAGACTCTGATGCTGGGGAGGATCGGGGGCGGGAGGAGAAGTGGACGACAGAGAATGAGATGGCTGGATGGCATCACCAACTCGATGGACATGAGTTTGAGTGAACTCCGGGAGTTGGTGATGGACAGGGAGGCCTGGCGTGCTGTGATTCATGGGGTTGCAAAGAGTCGGTCACGACTGAGCGACTGAACTGAACTAGCACTAAAGCAAAGTACTTCAAAAACCCAGCCCAGCCCTAAGCTGCATCCTACGCTAAATAAGCCCGTGGAAGAGGAATGTCAACCCACTCTAGTATTCTTGCCTATATAATCCCATGGACAGAGGAACCTGGCGGGCTACAGTCCATGTGGTCACAAAGAGTCAGACACGACTGAGCGACTGAAATGAATATCATAAACCATTTCCAGATGGCATACTGGCTGTCTCAGTTGTGCTTTTCTACCTGTAGGTAAGCATATCAACAGACTGATCCTTCAAAAGCAGCAGAATTTGTCAAGCACATTCGGAGACACAGACAATAACCAGCACTTCTCTAACACAGGCTGAGAGATGTTTCTCTCTTCACGAGACTCTGTGACACAGGTTTCAGCTGATTTTGCCCACACAGGAACCAACCACCATGGTTCACACCTCAACTTAAAATCTTAACTGCTCTCTTTAGGAATTTGAGGGCTGTGGTTTAAGTCTGACCTTTCCATTATGACTAACAATGATGCCAAGTTGCAAAGGGAAAAGGTTTGAATCAGATCCTTTGTAAGCTCTAGCTATGTACACTCTGCATATCAATTGATTTTACTTAAAGACTGAATACTATTTACACAGATTGAGTTCTGTTTTTTAAGGTTCTATTCTATCTGTATTGGTGTTCCATGGACTTTTAAAAATGTAATTCCACTCCCAAACAGGCCAACTGATGACCAGCTTGCATCAGGGGTAAACCACATCATCACCTCCTCCAGAAGATCTTCCTGCTTTCCAGATCAGATACCCACTCCTTTGACTTTCATAACAGGCTCCCACGCCTACTCAGAGTACTTATCACAGTCAGAGCATTGTAATTCCATATTGAGTGGTCTGTTCTCATAATAAGTTCTTGAGAGCACAGACTGAGTCTTATGATAATTCCACCACCTAACAAAGTCTAACAGAGAGAGAATGCCCAGTCAAAAATTTCAAAAGAACACAGAAATGAGTTTATGCACAGCACAAGCAAACATCAATTTTGTAGTGAAACAGCATGGACAAAGAATGGCACCTGCCTTTCAGCAAACAAAGGGTGTTGCAGCCATCAAGTCATCAACCACTTCAGCCACCCTTGATGGTGTGCCTAAGGGGAACACAGGTTGGAGAAAAACAGGACACTGGCCCTAGTTAAAGTGCATATCAAAGGAGTAATTTGAATAAGCTCAGACTCTTGCATCTTCCCATACAGAGAAAAGTGCTAAACTCATTAACTTGAGACGTCTGTTTTTTCTTTAATTAGAAGTAATCTTTTGATATTTCAACTACTTGGATTTTTGTTTGGTTTGGTTTTTATTTTTTTTTACAAAATCGCCTATATACCTGGCTCCTCCCTTACCTCTTCGGACCCTTACCTCCCTTACCTCCTCTCCAAGTTATGTAAGAGGCTATATCCAGTAAGTCTGCTAAATAAAACATAATCCTCAACTTTTAGGTTGCAGTTTTTCAGTAAGCAATAGTAATATTTATCTAGATTCTTACTTCAAGTCATCAAGAACACATGGAGATCTAAGTCTTCTGTCCCCTATTACATTCAATTGCTAAAGCAACACAGAGATAACATTATTTGAGTCCTTACTATGTTCTGGAAATTTTCTTAAGTCCTTTATGTGTATTATTTAACTGCTCACAAAAAATTCATATAAGGTATCAAGGATTGCTATCCCATTTTACAGATAAGGAAAATAAGGCCCCAAGAAGAGCAGTAACTTATCCAACCCTCCTCACATAGCACAGCATTATTGGAGACAGAAAGTATCACACGATCTTAAAATTATATTATAAATTTTTTCTAAGACCTTACTATGTGTCCTTCTAGATTATACTAGCATTTGGGGATAGGTCTGTTTAAATATAATTTGCATACAATAGTGTATCCTTTTAATCTATTTGGCTCAATGAGTTTTGACAGACATATACAGTCATGAAACCACAACCACAATAAAATATATAACATTTTCATCATCTCAAAAATTTTCCACGTGCCCCCTGGCAGTCATTCCCACCCCTCCATCCCATGGCAATCACTGATCTTTTTTTCTGTCACTATACTTTTGTCTTTTCTAGAATATCACACAAATGCAAGTATACACTATGTAGTCTTCTGAATCTGGCTCCTTTCATCTTGCATAAGGCTTCCAAGGTTATTGCTAAGGGTCAGTTATTTGTTCCTTTTTCTTGTTTGGTAGTATCTCACAGTATGGATATATGACAATCTGCTTATACACTCACAAGCAGATGAAGATTCGGGTTGTTTCCAGTTTGGGACTATTTTCAGTAAAGCTTCTATGTATATCCATGTACAAGTTTTTATATGGACATACGTTTAACGTCTCGGGTACAGCTATGAATGAGGCTGCTTGGTTTATGGTAAGCTTATGAGTACCTTCATAAGAATCTGCCAAACTGTTTTCCAAAGAGGTTGGACCATTCTGCATTCTTATCAGAAATGTGCATTCTACTTGCTTTATATTCTTAACAGCGCTTGGTTTTGACAGGCTTTTTCACTTTAGCCATTCTAACAGTATCTCACAGTGGTTTAAATCTGCATTTCTCTAATGACTAATGATGTTGAGCATCTTTTCATGTGCATAATTGCAATCCATAAATCTTTAGTGAAGGTCAAAATGTTTGTCTATTTTCCTGCTGAAATGATTTTCTTCTTATTGGTGAATTGTTAGAGTTCTTTATATTAGAATATATAAAGAACTCTATAGTTAGTCAGTTCATCAGTTCAGTCACTCAGTTATTTCCGACTCTTTGCAACCCCATGGACTGCAGCACGCCATGTCTCCCTGTCTATCACCAACCCCCGGAGTTTGCTCAAACTCATTTCCATCCAGTTGGTGATGCCATCCAATCATCCAATCATCTCATCTTCTGTCATCCCCTTCTCCTGTCTTCAATCTTTCCCAGCATCAAGGTCTTTTCCAATGAGTCAGTTCTTCGCATCAGGTGGCCAAAGTATTGGAGCTTCAGCTTCAGCATCAGTCCTTTAATCCGACAAGCACTTTGCAAATTCTTTCAGTCTCTGGCTTAAACTTTTATTTCCTTAATAATATGTTTTAAATACATTCTTTAACAATATAATTTTTAATAAAGTTTATTTTAGAAAAGTTTCTGATTTATAGAAAAATCAAGAAGGTAGTATAAAGAGTTCCCATATAATCCCATACCCATTTTCCCCTATGTTTTTTTTTTATATATATAATTAATAGCCATTTTTTAACTTTCAATCTGATAGTTACAACATCCCGGTCATTCCGAGGTCTGGTTCTATTGACTGCTTTTTCTCTCCTAAGTCAATTTACTTTTCCATTCCTTTTGCATAACTGTGAGTTTTGATTAAATGCAAAACACTATATGTAAAAGAGCAGCTGAGGCTAAGGTAAATGAATTTACTTCTGGGAGGGGCACATCGCTTCTGTTATCAGGCTATTATGCTATTATTGTGAGTGGCTGTGTTAATCTAAGAGTACTGAAGTGGGTGTGTGTTTTGTTGTTGCTATACTAACAAGGTACAGCAAAAACTATGAATTCATCTAGCAGTAGATTCCAGCTACCTTATGTTTAGTGAGAGATCTGGAGTAACAGAGGTGTTTTCCTTAGTGTTCCGGTCCACACCAATTCATGGCGGGGTCAAAAGGAGTTTTCTTTATTCTCCTGTTGCGCATGTCTTTGACAGACGGTGTGCACCTAAGCTTCAGAGGTGAGGCTTTCTCAGCACCCCTTCCTTCTCCACCCGTGAATGACAGCCAGCCTCTACCTTGCATGGCTGGAGGATCATGGGTCCGCGCCTGCTCCCCGCCAGCTACGGCAGACCCCTGGCTAACATCAGTTCAGATCCTGGGTGTAAATGGACTTCCCACTCCTCCCGTGGTGGTGGTGGTTGTTGAGTCGCTCAGTCGTGTCCCAACTCTTCGCAACCCCACGGACTGCAGCACACCAGGCGTCACTGTCCTTCACTGTCTCTCCGAGTTTGCGCAAACCCATCTTTGAGTCAGAGATGCCATTCAACCATCTCGTCCTCTGTTGTCCCCTTCTCCTCCTGCCTTCAATCTTGTACCTCCCTTGGTACAGACGGGCTTTATCCAGCATCAGTGCAGGGCTGGGATAGTTATTTTCTATACCTATCCAACTAATCTGTCAAAAAGAACCTGGATCCAGGTGGTTGGGCAGCTTTCTTGCCCATCCCCTGCCTATGACACCTTTTGTATCCTGTGACAAAAGTTCTGGGACACTGGTGGATTTTGTGCCTGTCTCCCATCACCTGCATGCCTGCATCACTGACAGGATCTCTCTGGTTTTCTGCCCCACTCTTAATCTTTCTCATGAGTACTGAGTGAAGGCCTATGGAAAAGAGTGGCAAGCATATACAGATCCTCTTTGTGTCTGGGGTGTGTTTGTGTTTGTGACCATTTAAAATTGTTGTGCCAGTCCATACTAGCTTTTTAAAATTTTCAAAAGATTTTGTTCATTGTCTTAACATCTGCCTTGACGGCTGGTAAAAGCAGAGGCATTACTTTGTCAACAAAGGTCCGTCTAGTCAAAGCTATGGTTTTTCCAGTAGTCACGTATGGATGTGAGAGTTGGGCTATAAAGAAAGCTGAGTGCCGAAGAATTGGTGCTTTTGAACTGTGGTGTTGGAGAAGACTCGAGTCCCTTGGACTGAAAGGAGATAAAACCAGTCCATCCTAAAGGAAATCAGTCCTAAATATTCATTAGAAGGACTGATGCTAAAGCTGAAACTCCAATACTTTGGCCACCTGATGCGAAGAACTGGCTCATTGGAAAAGACCCTGATGCTGGGAAAGATTGAAGGCAGGAGGAGAAGGATGAGGATGAGATGGCTGGATGGCATCACCGACTCAATGGATATGAGCTTGAATAAACTCCCGGAGTCGGTGATGGACAGGGAAGCCTGGCGTGCTGCAGTCCATGGGGTCGCAGAGTCAGAGGTGACTGAGCGACTAAACTGAACTGAACTGAACCCTCCCTCTTGGGCCCTGCCAAAGTCCAAACCATGATGTGTCTCTTCTCTCCTTGGAATTTAGATCACCTGGATGCCTTTATTTTTTTTTTTTTTATTTTTTAAGTAATTTTTTATTTTCTTATGCTTTAGAGATGTATACAAAAACACTTAAGGATGAAATGAAATCCCAGTGTCTGGGATTTGGTATTTGCATAGGGGGGAAAGTAAGTGGGGATATCAATGATACAAGATGATGGTTTTTGAAGCAGGATGACGTGGATTCATCTTATTATACTACTCTCTTTACTTTTTCTTATGTTTGAAAATGTCTTTAACAAAAAAGGTTTTTTTTTTTTTTGAAATGAACAGAGGAAAATTTGGATGCCTTTAGAACTCAGATCTCTGATGGGAGAAAAATTAGGCATGATATTGTCCATTATGCATATTTTTCTCATGGTTAAAGTGAGAGCAGTGTCTTCTTGTGGCTTTCTATACCTTAAATGAAAGCAGAACTATAAAGCTTAATATTATTTAAAACAAGTTATTAATCCTATAGGACATTATAACCAAAGGCTTTCTCATTATTTTGAAACTCCTTCTTTCCAACAAAATTAAGCCTCATATTCAGTATGCAAGTCTTTTTTTCAGACTCAAATGATCTGAAGGTTTCCTAGGCATATTCCAAATAAGACACACATGGTGCTCACAGATGTAATGTGGGCTGAGCTTTACTGGAACTCAAATATGTCAACTAGTTCTTCAGAACAAGACAGCTTATTTCCCCAAGTTTGTAACTGCTACTCAATTTCAAATATCCTTAATTTTATTGCAAAATAAGACCGTTAAAATAGATGAAGCTAAGCAAAGAGGGTACTTATTATAAATGAATAAATATATTTTTAAACAAATTAAGACATGTGCAGCTGAAAAAAAGTATCCTTAAAAGTAATTTTTGTAAACAGTGCTGCAATGAACACTGGTGTGTACATATCCTTTGAGGATATTTACAATAACAAAGACATGGAAGCAATATAAATGTCCATTGACAAAAGAATGGATAAAGAATGGTATACACACACACACAATGGAATATTACTGAGTCATAAATAAGAATGGAACAATGCCATTTGCAGCAACATGGATGAGATTATCACTTCAGCAACATAGAAATTATCGTATTAAATGAAGTAAGTCACAGAAAGACAAATATTGTATGATATCACTCATACACAGAATCTAATTTTTTTTAAATGATACAAATAAAATTATTAACAAAACAGAAACAGACTCACAGATATCAAAAACAAACATATGGGCTTCCCTGGTGGCTCAGATGGTAATGAATCCGCCTGCAATAAAGGAGACCTGGCTTCCATCCATGGGTTGGGAAGATCCCCTGGAAGAGGAAATGGCAACCACTCCAGTGTTCTTGCCTGGAGATCCCATGGACAGAGAAACCTGGTGGGTTACAGTCCATGGGATCACAAAGAGTTGGACCCGACTGAATAGCTGAGCACAAGGTTATCAAAAGGGAAACAAAGCAGGGTAGCAGGAAGGATAAATCAGGAGCTGGGATGAACATACACAAACTACTCTACAGAAGACAGCCAACAAGGGCCTACTGTATAGCACAGGGAACTCTATTCAGTATTCTGTGATAACTATATGGTTTTTCCCGTGGTCATGTATGGATGTGAGAGTTGGACTGTGAAGAAAGCTAATCGCCGAAGAATCGATGCGTTTGAACTGTGGTGCTGGAGAAGACTCTTGAGAGTCCCTTATACTGCAAGGAGATCCAACCAGTCCATTCTAAAGGAGATCAATCCTGGATGTTCATTGGAAGGACTGATGCTAAAGCTGAAACTGCAATACTTTGGCCACCTCATGCGAAGAGTTGACTCACTGGAAAAGACTCTGATGCTGGGAAAGGTTGGGGGCGGGAGGAGAAGGGGACGACCGAGAATGAGATGGCTGGATGGCATCACTGACTCTGTGGACATGAGTTTGAGTGTACTCCGGGAGTTGGTGATGGACAGGGAAGCCTGGCGTGCTGTAGTTCATGGGGTCGCGGAGAGTCAGACACGACTGAGCGACTGAACTGAACTGAACTGAACTGATAACTATATGAGAAAAGAATCTTAAAAAAAAATGAATATATGTATATGTATAACAATCACTGCTGTACGTCTAAAACTAACACATTGTAAATCAAACATACTCCAATAAATTATTTTTTTAATTTAAAAATAAAAATCTTTTAAAAAGTAACTTGTTGGGAGACAACGCTTATTACAACAGTAGCACTATGTACATGATCAAAATATTAATAAATCATTTCTCCCTAGAATGCACAGTTCTAAGAAAATCAGCTTTGTCTTGTTAGAGCCACATTTTTTGTTTGTGCTACTTTTTATTTGATTGTTTGGGATTTGGAACTAAAATAGGACTACCCACCAACTAAATGGCAACCCACTCCAGTGTTCTTGCCTGGAAAATTCCATAGACAGGGGAGACTGGTATGGGGTTGCAAAGAGTCTGACACGAGCGTGACTGAGCACACACTAACTAACTTGTTTACTAAAATGACTTCCAGTTGTTTCAGTACCCCACCTCAAACACCAAAAATGCCGTTACAGATGTTCAATACCTGTGTTGGAGGCTACAAAAGCAACTCAGAAGAAGTATTCCAAGAAAGAAGAGAATCACGGATTAAACGTCTGCTTCCCATAATACTTTGACTGTGTGGATCACAATAAACTGTGGAAAATTCTGAAAGAGATGGGAATACCAGACCACCTGACCTGCCTCTTGAGAAACCTGTATGCAGGTCAGGAAGCAACAGTCAGAACTGTACATGGAACAACAGACTGGTTCCAAATAGGAAAAGGAGTACGTCAGGGTTGTATATTGTCACCCTGCTTATTTAACTTCTATGCAGAGTACATCATGAGGAACGCTGGGCTGGAAGAAGCACAAGCTGGAATCAAGATTGCCGGGAGAAATATCAATAACCTCAGATATGCAGATGACACCACCCTTATGGCAGAAAGTGAAGAGGAACTCAAAAGCCTCTTGATGAAAGGGAAAGAGGAGAGTGAAAAGGTTGGCTTGAAGCTCAACATTCAGAAAACAAAGATCATGGCATCTGGTCCCATCACTTCATGGGAAATAGATGGGAAAACAGTGGAAACAGTGTCAGGCTTTATTTTTTGGGGTTCCAAAATCACTGTGGATGCTGATTGCAGCCATGAAATTAAAAGATGCTTACTCCTTGGAAGGAAAGTTATGACCAACCTAGATAGTATATTAAAAAGCAGAGACATTACTTTGCCAACAAAGGTCCGTCTAGCCAAGGCAATGGTTTTTCCCGTGGTCATGTATGGATGTGAGAGTTGGACTGTGAAGAAAGCTGATCGCCGAAAAATTGATGCTTTTGAACTGTGGTGTTGGAGAAGACTCTTGAGAGTCCCTTGGACTGCAAGGAGATCCAATCAGTCCATTCTAAAGGAGATCGATCCTGGGTGTTCATTGGAAGGACTGATGCTAAAGCTGAAACTCCAATACTTTGGCCACTTCATGCGATGAGTTGACTCACTGGAAAAGACTCTGATGCTGGGAGGGATTGGGGGCAGGAGGAGAAGGGGACGACCGAGAATGAGATGGCTGGATGGCATCACCGACTCTATGGACATGAGTTTGAGTGTACTCCGGGAGTTGGTGATGGACAGGGAGGCCTGGCATGCTGTGATTCATGGGGTTGCAAAGAGTCAGACATGACTGAGCAACTGAACTGAACTGAACTGATACTTTTTCTAAAAGAAGAAAAGTCCTGCATCTTAAGAACTTATCTTAAACTAAAATTGGGCTTCCCTTGTCGCTCAGTGGTTAAAGAATCTGCCTGTCAACACGGGAGACATGTGTTGGGTCCCTGATCAGATGCCACCTTCCATGGAGCAAATTAAGCCTGCTGGGCCAAAACTACAGAGTCACGTGCCCTACAGCCTCCACAACAAAAGAGGGAGCAAGCTCCATCATGCCCAGCTCTTTGCGACCCCAAGGACAGGCTCCTTTGTCCATGGGATTATCCAGGCAAGAATACTGGAGTGGGTTGTTATTTCCTTCTCCAGGGCATCTTCCTAACCCAGAGGTAGAACCCAAGTCTGTTGCATCTCCGACACTGGCAGGCTGATTCTTTACCTCTGCACCACTTGGGAAGTCCCACAACAACAGAAGCCACCGCAATGAGATGCCCAAACACCACAAAGAAGAGTAGCCCCCGCTCACCACAACTAGAAGAAAGTTCGTGAAGCAATGAAGACCCAGCACAGCCAAACATAATTAAAAAAAAGAAAGACAGAAACTAAATCACAAGTTATATATATAGCAAAGACAGTAATGCAGTAAAAACTGGAACTTCCCTAGTTGAGACTCTGTGCTCCCAATGCAGGGGGCCCGGGTTCAATCCCTGATTAGGGAACTAAATCCCACATGCCACAACTAAAGATCCCAGGTGCATGCAGCAACTAAGATCTGGCACAGCCAACTAAATAAATACTATTAAAAATACAGCAAAAACTCTTAAAAATCAGAACCAAAAAGAACTAGTATTTGCTGTGCAGAATATCTTGGACAGTAACATACACAGTTAGTGATGACTAATTGCTTCATCAGTGGATTAACACTGATGAAGATTAACATTCACGATTAACAGGGACTCTTGTCACCAAACCGATGTGATTTAATTTCTATATGACTCTCTTTCCAGTCTCCTTTGGCCAATCAGTATCTGTAAGGCATGTTGAAAGAATGAAGGCATTCTCTTTGTCTTATCAAACTCCCTACCCCACAAGTAGTCCTCATCTTCCTCACCGATAAAACAGGGACAGTACAAATAACATCACTCGCAGAGACCTGTGATGAGGACAAAATGCAATACTGTGATAAAGCATTCTTAACTAATGTAGACTGTTATCACGATTATTATCCTGCACGAAGGAGGTAGTTTAGTGAAGAAGTCCCCTCCTGATATGAAGAGGAAAATCAGACATATCCATGATTCATTCATATAAGGTTAGATCAGGAACGTATATGTGTTCAGTCTCTAGTCGTATCCATCTCCTTTTTGCAACCGTATGGACTGTAGCCCGCAGCTTTTCTGTCCATGGGATTTTCCAGGCAAGAATATTGGAGTGGGTTGCAATTTCCTCCCCCAGGGGATCTTCCCAACTCAGGGATTAAACCCACCTCTCTTGCCTGTATCCTCTGCCTTGGAAATGGATTCTTTACACTTGAGCCACCTGGAAAGCCCTTGAATCAAGAATACATCTAAATTTCACAATGAGTGAATCGAAGTACAGTGAAAGTGGTCATATTACAGGGTGAGCTCGCTGCTCTAGGAAGCTCTTGCTTTTTCAGTTTGCTTTCCTTCAAAAGAACACCTCTCCTACTTTTCCTACAAATCACTTGTAACATAATTCAGCATGTGCATCCCAAACAGCAATCTTGGGGGTGATATAGAAGATGATGCTTCCTGTCAGAGAGCAGGACTAATATGACTCAGCAGGTCAAGCGTGTCACTGTCACAGTGTTTTAATAAACGATTAGAAGATTCAATTCACCACTATTTTCAAGGTGAGTATATCAATATAAGGAACCATATTAACAGAGATAAACACATGGCCCAAACTGCTCTGCCAAGAAATGGCAGTAAAAAACTGATTTAAAATGACATGGCAATAAAACTCAAAGTTAATGTCACCAACCTAACTCCAACTCTCCACCACCTCTCTATAATGAAGTAGGTCTCAAAAGAATAAATTACTTTGCATACCCTTTGGCTCCACTCTAATCTATAATGGATGCAATATGCATATCTTGAATTATTCTTCTATTGTGCAAGCCTAAGCAAGCCGGAGATACAGGGGGTTTGTGGGACCCCAGACAGGAACTAATCCCATCTTTTCTTCAGATGCTTTACAAATGACGGTGACTAGAGCACTGACTTTGGATGCAATTAACAACTCATCGAATTTTTTTTTTCTTTCACATTTAGGTAGAGCCACTTTTCATCTTAACTGGATCCTGTAGTTAGCAAGTTCTAAGAATTACTCAGGGACTTCCCAGGTGGCTCAGCAGTAAAGAATCCATCAGCCAATGCAGGAGACACAGGAAACACAGGTTCAATCCCTGGGTTGGGCAGATTCCCTGGAGGAGGGCATGGCAACCCACTCCCGTATTCTTGCCTGGGAAATCACAAGGACAGTGGAGCCTGGTGGGCTACAGTCCATAGGGTTGCAAAGAGTCAGATACAACTGAGCGGCTGAACACACACACACAAAAATTACTCAACTTTTTTAATGTAAAATATTTCCCCTTCATAAAGACAATCTACCACTTTATTACTTTCTGGCCATGAAAATATGGCTAATACTTAAAGTAGTGCTACTTTTGTCAATCAAGAGTTTCCCAAGGAGAGCAGCAGTGTTTCATTCTGCGCTGATACATGGCTACTTTAAAGTGCCTATATGTTTACTGCATAATTGATGGCCAGCTTGGGAAGTGTTGGGTGCATCCATTTCTACAAACTAAGCTGAACACAGCAACTGAAGTAGCTGTTTCATCTAGAAACATACCATTCCTGTATCCCATCTTTAATATTTGCTTCAATGGCCTTTTAAAATGAAAGTCATTCTATTTGACCTTTCAACAAATGTTTAATTGTCAATCAAGGATTTGCTCCAATAATATTTCTTACAGAGTTCTCCAACTTTATCTTTATTACAAGTGGACTGTTGTTTCTCTGCAAAGCCAAACATTCAAATTAAAATGAACGCCACTTCAATTTCTTTTATAAGGGTTTTCTATTTAACATGGCATCTGGCAAGCAGCCCCATCTGTGCTTTCCACTAAAAGGTGTGGGGTGGGGTAGGGGCAGAAAGGGCGAAGACTAATTGATCAGGGAGTACAAGGTATGTGGGGGAAGTGGAAGAGTGGGAGGATGGAGGAGAAGAATATAATTCTAGAATCTGGGAGCAATTTCCTGAACTGCACATGGTGGAGGGGGGAGCCCATTTTGGCTGTGAAAACAGTAAAATCAATAAAGATTCAAGTTAACCCCTCACCCCCCTCAGAGTCTGCCCTCTGGTTCAAAGACAAAATGTCTCCACAAACCAGAAAGCTAAATCATTACTCACAACTCCGTGTCAGCTGCCTTTTGAGTAAGAAGAGTGTGGCGCTGGTCCCCCCTCACTGCTGTCACTGCCTTTCCTGCTGGTCTAGACAGAGAACTTCCAAAAGCTACTGGCAGAAGTCAACTGTAATAATATCATGACAACTGTCGCAGTGGTTACCAAACTGAAGGTAAATGTCAAACATCACGGTGAAAGGAAAGATACATAGCACAAAACAATGTGACAATAATCGGGGCGTGAGATCACAAAATTCCTCCTCTCATACTCAGGTGGCTTCGAAAGACATCACTTAAGGATGGTTTCACGTCAGGAAATCTGTTCATGCAATACATTACAGGGGTAAGCCCAAGAAGAAAAAGACTCTCCACTATTTTTAAGTTGCAAAAAAAGACATTTACTAGAATCGAATGTCCATTCCTAATAAAAAAAATGCCTACAAAATTACTAAAACCAAGATGCTCTTCAACATCACGAAGGATACCTTAAGCTGAGAGCCTGGCAAAATACTAATAAAATCCTTATAGCATGTCCATTAAAATTTGGAATAAGACAAAAACATTTACTTATCATTATTATTTAGCATTGCCATATAAACTCTAGCCAATGCAATAAGACCAGAACAGACAAATAAAAGCTATAATTCCTGTGAAGTAGGTGATAAAATTTTGTCTATATCAGATTACATATAAGGTTAGAACTTTATCTTATATCATGTCCCTAAATAAATTTAAGATGAATTAGAGAGTTTGATGTAAACCTGAAACCAAAGAAATTAACTGGAGATATCGGTAAACATTAACTGATTTTCAATAGAGAAGAAATGTAAGGGTAAAATAATCACAAATATTACAAGGATATTATGATAAAATATTATAAGGATAAAAGTAGTCATGAAAATAGAGATGGATTATATTTCTTCATTCAAAAAAAGAGAAAAACATAAAAAGCACATGGTAAATAGGGCAAAATATTTTCAACTGCTACACTGATAGTATAAAAGTTTTTCGAAATTATAAAAGAACAACCAGCCTCAACAGAATCACAAGGACATAAACTAATAATTTAAGATAAGTCTTCATATTAAGAATAACCTCATAATCATAAGGTTTTGTATTATACCACAAACATTAGCCAGATGTTTTGAGGAATTACTATCCGACAGTACTCTCTGAGGTGTTTCTCATATACTGTTTCTGTATTCAATACTCTTTAAAGAAGTGGGTGATCAATTCAATTAATCAATTCAGTCGCTCAGTCGTGACCGACTCTTTGCGACCCCATGAATCACAGCACGCCAGGCCTCCCTGTCCATCACCAACTCCCGGAGTTCACTCAAACTCATGTCCATCAGGTCGGTGATGACATCCAGCCATCTCATTCTCTCTTGTCCCCTTCTCCTCCCGCCCCCAATCTTTCCCAGCAATAGAGTCTTTTCCAGTAAGTCAACTCGTCGCATGAGGTGGCCAAGTATTGCAGTTTCAGCTTTAGCATCAGTCCTTCCAATGAACACCCAGAATCGATCTCCTTTAGAATGGACTGGTTGGATTGCCTTGCAGTCCAAGGGACTCTCAAGAGTCTTCTCCAACACCACAGTTCAAAAGCATCAATTCTTCGGTGATCAGCTTTCTTCACAGTCCAACTCTCACATCCATACATGACCACGGGATAAAACCATAGCCTTGATTAGACCAACCTTGGTTGGCAAAGTAATGTCTCTGCTTTTTAATATACTATCTAGGTTGGTCATAACTTTCCTTCCAAAGAGTAAGCTTCTTTTAATTTCCTGGCTGCAATCAGCATCCGCAGTGATTTTGGAGCCCAAAAAATAAAGCCTGACACTGTTTCCACTGTTTCCCCATCTATTTCCCATGAAGTGATGGGACCAGATGCCATGATCTTTGTTTTCTGAATGTTGAGATTCAAGCCAACATTTTCACTCTCCTCTTTCACTTTCATCAAGAGGCTTTTGAGTTCCTCTTCACTTTCTGCCATAAGGGTGGTGTCATCTGCATATCTGAGGTTATTGATATTTCTCCCGGCAATCTTGATTCCAGCTTGTGCTTCTTCCAGCCCAGCGTTCCTCATGATGTACTCTGCATAGAAGTTAAATAAGCAGGGTGACGATATACAACCTTGACGTACTCCTTTTCCTATTTGGAACCAGTCTGTTGTTCCATTTACAGTTCTGACTGTTGTTTCCTGACCTGCATACAGGTTTCTCAAGAGGCAGGTCAGGTGGTCTGGTATTCCCATCTCTTTCAGAATGTTCCACAGTTTATTGTGATCCACACAAAGGCTTTGGCATAGTCAATGAAGCAGAAATAGATGCTTTCTGGAACTCTCTTCCTTTCTCCATGATCCAGCAGATGTTGGCAATTTGATCGATGGTGCTTCTGCCTTTTCTAAAACCTGCTTGAACATCTGGGAGTTCACGGTTCACATATTGCTGAAGCCTGGCTTGGAGAATTTTGAGCATGACTTTACTAGCATGTGAGATGAGTGCAATTGGGCGGTAGTTTGAGCATTCTTTGGCATTGCATTTCTTTGGGATTGGAATGAAGACTGACCTTTTCCAGTCCTGTGGCCACTGCTGAGTTTTCCAAATTTGCTGGCATATTGAGTGCAGCACTTTCACAGCATCATCTTTCAGGATTTGAAATAGCTCAACTGGAATTCCATCACCTCCACTAGCTTTGTTCGTAGTGATGCTTTCTAAGGCCCACTTGACTTCACATTCCAAGATGTCTGGCTCTAGGTCAGTGATCACGCCATTGTGATTATCTTGGTCGTGAAGATCTTTTTTGTACAGTTCTTCCGTGTATTCTTGCCACCTCTTCTTAATATCTTCTGCTTCTGTTAGGTCCACACCATTTCTGTCCTTTATCGAGCCCATCTTTGCATGAAATGTTCCCTTGGTATCTCCAGATGGGGCAACTCTGTTTTAGAAT
This sequence comes from Moschus berezovskii, assembly GCF_049115385.1. Classification (NCBI taxonomy): domain Eukaryota; kingdom Metazoa; phylum Chordata; class Mammalia; order Artiodactyla; family Moschidae; genus Moschus; species Moschus berezovskii. The sequence continues at coordinate 92,015,187 of NC_142469.1, read as the reverse complement.
GATTAAATAATTTGTCCAAGTAAATGGTTAAAAAAAAAAAAAGACTTTAAGTTGAATTCTAAGTCTGTATCCTCTATATTTCTTCAGTCTGAAAGAAACAACTAAAATTATTGATAAGGAAGAATACATAAGAGTTTAAAAATTTTGGCCATCCAAAAATAAATCATAAAATTCTAAGCTAAACCAATACTCTGAAAAACCTCTGCAACCTTTCTGCAACAATGATTATTTTCCTTAATATAAAAAGAATTCTTGCAAAGCAACTGGAAATGGTTTAAGACCAACAAAAAAAAATAGGCAAACACCATTAAAAAGCACTACATAATTATAAATATAAAAGCCACAAATACAAAATTATGTTGATTGGTAATCTGAGAAATATCATTCAAAGAATGATGAAATACTACTTCTCAAACATGACATTTTCACATAATAAAGAAATTAAATAATCAATAATAACATGGGTAAGGCTTCAACCCAATAAGAAAATGATTGAATTAATTATGGTGTTAAACTAAGATGGAATATGTCTTAGTATTAAAATCATCAAATGATATCTGCTAACACAAGAATAGCCTTATGCTTCTTCTTATCCAATACCAGATTTGTGCATGTGTACAAGACAGAAATTCTAATTCATGGGTGATTTTTAAAGAAATACACTATGAGTGTTAGAAATTGTACAGACCATTTTAAATTTCTTCTCAATCTGCTTCATGTTCTCCAAATTTTCTCAATTCAGTGTATTCACTTTTCAATCAGAAATATTTTAAAAATTGTATTAGAAATATGATGATTTATGCACTATCAATAAGAACACTTTAAATTTGTATAGTTCTTTTAGAATTTACAAAGTAACCTTATAAATATTATCCCATTTAATTCAAACTACAGTCTTTTGAGATATATACTGGCACCATTTAACAAAAAAATAACTTTTCTTAAACTAAAAAGATTATGTTTCTTTATGTCTTCCAAGGACAGAGCAGAGAGAGGGGCAGGCAAAGAAGGGCCCTTAAAAGAAAATGAAACTCTGAATTATGAGCATGCCCTAGAGAAACTCTAAACAATGTCAGTGATACAGCATTTCTCCCTGAAAAAATCTTTTGTTGGCTTAACTTCTAGCTGTCACAGTTATTGTCAAGTGATAATGGTATTACATTCACTTCAAACTAGCATCTTTTATTACCTGTCGTTTTACAAGCATTGTGTTCTACACGGGAGTTAATTCAGAGAACTCCTGGTTATATAACTGGCACCAGCCCACAAACTTGGTTATAAGAGTTTTTTTCTAAAATAAGTTGGTAAAAGTGGTCATGTCCCTCCCATGGCACTACATGAAAAAGTCAAACAGACTGAAAATAAACAATGATAGCACCATGATTTGTCAAAAAACAAAACTTGAAGAATTAGCTCAATTCTATTATTCTTATGTGACCACTTAAAGAGTTTTCATTTGTGTTGAAAAGTCAAAACAGGGAAACACAGTACAAACAGGTACAAACCACAAGGGGGTAGTATGTTAGTTTGGTTAAGTGCAAATTCTATTTCATAGATGAACTGGTTTTACTAAACTTGAATTCTTTAAAACTGAAATGCATTCCTTATTTTCATTGTTAACTGTTAAACAAAAAAAAAAAAATCAAGAAAATAAACACTGTGTATTATTCTCTGACTTGTACTTAAAACAATCTTGTCAAGTAGAGGTAGAGTGCTAAAAAAAATACAGGTGTCAAGTCAACAGGTTCATCTCCAGTCTCATTATAAGGTTATGCTCTAGGAAAAATACCTTAAAATCGGAATATCTGTTCATTAGGATTTTGGTGAAGAATACACACAAATTGTTTTTCTTGTCTTTTGAGCATGTTTCAAATGCAGTAGATCTTATTTTGTTAGTATTTATAACTTTATGGAAACATAATAGGAAGGTTTTAAGAGCTCATCAGACCATTTATTTCAATTAGAAGCGGTAATGAAATCTGTTTAAACTATTAGATATCACTTAGTCTCTATGCAAGACAGATTGTATACTTAATGCCTTCTGGCATGATCCACAATTCCTTGTCTTTAATACTTTTCATATTGACTGAAAACAAGGATTCTTTTCCTACTCCACCCAAACCTCCTCAAGCCCAAATCAGCAGTTTGATCTGAAATAGCATTTTTCATAAACCTTAGAAAATAACTGTTATAAACCTATAGCTCATGTGCCGGCAGTAGCATTAATAAGCCTTAGCTATAAGCCAAGGATTCGATGCTGTTTCCAGCTCTACACAGACTACGACCTTGAAAAGTGATAACTATCATGGTCCTGGATGTACCTGCCCTCACCATGGGCAATGTTCTTCCAAATGCCTTTCCTTTCCAAAAAATGACACACTGGACCACTATACTCATGAAATCACGCTGCTTGGACCTAGTAGGCAAGATGTAGCAACTACTCTAGATGTATCGGTAAGACTTCTGCATGTCAGAAAGTGGGAAATCTAACAAAAATTCAGGGGCTTTCTATCTAAATGCAACTCTCAGCAGTCCAGAGGTATGGGTTATACTGAGACATCCTATCTAAACTAAAGATGAGCTGTTCCATCTGGCCTCTCTGACAATCAAAGAAGGGGCACAGTGCCCCTTTGAATTCTGGAGAAAACCTATTCCCCTTCTGGATGTGCTGCTCCAGCCCTTTTACCAAAAGACCCCCCAAATCCATTAGTCTGAGTGGGACCCAGACCAAGGGATTCCCTGGTAGCTCAAACAGTAAAGAATCTGCCTGCAATGCAGAAGACCCGGGTTCGATCCTTGGTCAGGAAAATCCCCTGGAGAAAGGAATGGCGACTCCCTCCAGTATTCTTGCCTGGGAAATTCCATGGACAGAGGAGCCTGGTGGGCTACAGTCCACGAGGTCGTAAAGAGTCAAATTCAACTGAGCGACTGACACCTGCACTTTCAGAGCAAGGGAAGGCTGGGCACCAAGTCCAGGCTGCCATGCAGACAGCCTGGACATCTGGGCATATGCTCCAGCAGGTCGGCAGTGCCTGTCCTCTCAGTGGCAGGGAGAGATGCACTGTTTGGAGGTGCTTTGGGGAAACCTGTAGGTAAATCAGTGCACACCTTTAGGATCTTGGAACAAGACTCTACCAAACCTTAGTTTTGAACATCTAGCCTCCAGAACCAGCAGAGAATAAATTCCTGTTGTTTCACACATCTAGTTTGTGGGAGTTTATGATCACAGTCCCAAGAAATGGATAGAAATTTTGTTCTAATGAGTTCAAGGGTATTAGCTCATCTAATCACTTTAAGGACTACAGCCCACCAGGCTCCTCTGTCCATGCAATTATCCCAGCAAGAATACTGGAGTGGGTTGTCATTTCTTCCTCCAGTGGATCTTCCTGACCCAGGGTTTGAATCCACAACTCTTGAAGTTCCTGCACTGACAGGCAGATTCTTTGCCACTAGTGCCACTGTACAGGACCAATCACCTTAAGAGCATGAGTATTACTACTTTTTAGAGAGGGGCTTCCCAGTTAGCTCAGCTGGTAAAGAATCTGCCTTCAATGCAGGAGACACTGGTTCGATTCCTGGGTCAGGAAGATCCTCTGGAGAAGGGATAGGCTACCCACTCCAGTATTCTTGGGCTTCCCTGGTGGCTCAGACACTAAGGAACCTACTTGCTAATACAGGAGACGTAAGAGACTCAGGTTGGATTCCTGCATTGGGAAGATCCCCCAGGGGAGGGCATGGAAACCTACTCCAGTATTCTTGCTTGAGAATCCCACGGACAGAGGAGCCTGGCAGGTCAGTCCATGGAGTCACAAAGAGTCAGATACAACTGGGTGACTAAGCACACAGCAGAGAGAGGAGCCAAAGATGACCTTGCACGGGGCAGAGCTGGGACATGAACTCTGTAGTCTGGTTCTGAGCCTGTGCTCTTAACCACTAGACTATCATGTCAACAGAGGAGTAACAGGAACCCATAAGCCTCTCTCCCCTGGATGACCTCAGTGGGCTGCCATCACCATAGAAACCATGTCCTCTTAGTTTGGGAGCTCAGCTCTCTAACTAGACTCTCAGCACCCTGCTGTTGAAGGCAGGTTCTGTGTATCTGAGTATCTGACTGCCCAGTGTTCGACTTAAAGGCTCCCTGCAATGCCCACAAATATCCACTATTTCCTGGTAAGGGACTGATTTTGTTAATGGCAGACTGCCCAGGCTGCCACAATCCCGAGGGTGATCCCTTTCTTCAATTTTGCACCTTGGCACCCCACCTGCCTTACCCTGGTTCTGGCCCTGCTGCCATGCCAGTATCTTCTTTTCAAATGACCTGCAAGAATAGCACTTTAAGTCCTGTTCTTCTTTGATACTACTTAATGAAGAAAAAAAACATTTTGATTTTAAACTTCATCATCTCACTGGAGTCTCAACCACAGTTGATCTTTTTTTTTTTAACATCTGAAATAAACACAAGCATAAAATTCTCCAATCCTCGCTAACTTTTGGAAGTAATATTCAACTTTTACATGGTGCATCCATTCCATGTCAGGCAATGGGCTGGACCCTCAACATCAAGGTCCATTAAAGAGTAAACAGGAAGATGTCTGTCTAGTTCTCTACTATAAAGCTAAGGGCTTGGCACACGGCATTTGCTTAATGTTCATTAGTAGGGCGGGTGGATGGATTGATGGATGCATGGATGGCCGAGGGTCCACGGATGCTGAAACTCCACAGAAACTAAATTATGAGGAGCATGATGAAACGGGCAGCCCTGCCAGCACACAGCTCTTGTCTCCTTTCTCTCTCTTTTATCCACAGTATTCTTTTCAGGGAATAAAACCAACCAAACAAAAAAGCCTAGAAAGATCTTCTCTTGCCCAGATTGAGGATACTTGATGATATTGACTTGATTTGAAAAAACTGAAATTTGCCAACCTCCAGTCTGTCCAAAATAACTTCATAAAGGCAGAAATTCTTGGGAGAAGGGATATTTATTGTCATTTCAGCTTCTGCCAGGACCCAAGGCACAACTCCAAAGGACACAAGTCTATCTGTGCCAACCTCTCTCTTTCTAAATATTTCTTCTATATCCTTCACCCTGGTGCCAGATACAGGAGCCCTCATGCTACCTCCAAACACCTTCATCCCAAGCTATCTCTCCCAAACACCTATGAATAACCCTATTACCATGAAAGTCTGAGGCGTGAATGAAGTTTAACACTCCTATAGTATCATTAAGTAAGGTTATACTAACAGAAACAGCTCTAGTTGGTAGCGTGTGTTTAGGAGGTATTTTCCAGTGAAATCTATATACCTGGTCCATCTACGGTCTAACCGAGAGCCCCCTTCCACTTTCCCAAGTCTGCTAGAAAACAGGATACTTTCCTGTTTTCTACCATCCACATCTTCATGGCAAGTAGATGGGGAGACAATGGAAACAGTGAGAGACTATCTTCAAAATCACTGCAGATGGTGACTGCAGCTATGAAATTAAAAGATGCTTCCTCCTTGAAAGAAAAGCTATGACCAACCTAGGCAGCATATTAAAAAGCAGAGACATTACTTTGTCGACAAAAGTCCATCTAGTCAAAGGTATGGCTTTTCGAGTAGTCATGGATGGATGTGAGAGTAGGACTATAAAGAAAGCTGAGCGCCAAAGAACTGATGCTTTTGAACTGGGTTATTGGAGAAGACTCTTGAGAGACTCTTAGAGATTCAACCAGTTCATCCTAAAGGAAATCACCCTGGATATTCACTGGAAGGACTGATGCTGAAGCTGAAACTCCAATACTTTGGCACATTAATGTGATGAACTGACTCATTGGAAAAGACTCTGATGCTGGGAAAGATTGAAAGCAGGAGGAGAAGGCGACGACAGAGGATGAGGTGGTTGGATGGCATCACCGATTTGATGGACATGAGTTTGAGCAAGCTCTGGGAGTTGTTGACTGAAAGGGAAGCCTGGCATGCTGCAGTCCATGGGGTCGCAAAAAGTCAGACATGACTGAGCAACTGAACTGAACCATTCACAACTACCATGACCCCTATGCACAAGCATGGCCAAACTTACACAACACAACATCGTACATAGCTTATAACCTGCAGGACAAGCATATGAACAGTGAGCGTGGTTTCTATTCATGTTTACTTATATAGATCCTTTTAGCACTGTTCTATAACATTTCTATTTAGGCAAAGTTGCTTCCCTAGTGCCTCAGTAGTAAAGAATCTGCCTGCAACGCAGGAGACCCAGGTTCGATCCCTGGGTCAGGAAGATCCCCTAGAGGAGGGCATGGCAACCCACTCCAGTTTTCAGAGGAGCCTGGCAAGCTATAGTCCATGGGGTCACAAAGAGCTGGACACAACTGAAGCGACTAAGCAGAAGCAGTAGCATAAACACCAGATTCAAAACACCTAACATTTATCTATTAACACAACATTTGCCAAAACTCTCTAATCTCTCCATCTATCCCCTCACGGGTATCAAGTGGGCAGAGAGAGAAAGGAAGACTCTTCAATGTCACCCCAGCAAAGTTCCCAGTCTGCTCATCCATCCTTCCTCTCTACCCCTCTGCCACGGAGAAAGTATCTCCTCTCCCTTTGCTTCCAGTTCTCTGGACACAATGCCCTCCACTTCCTTGATCTCTTGGGTCATCTCCCTTCTCCCGTTATCTTCACAGGCTCCCTCTCCCTGACGTTCTCCCACCAACACCTAGACATGCTGTAGCTTCTCTCATCCTTGAAAAAAACACAAATCCACAAAACTCCTCGCTTGACCCAAATCCCCGCTTCTTCCTCCAGATGTAGCTTCAGTTCTATCTTCCCAGTCTGACTTCATTAAAAAGTTGTCTGCAGTACATCCGGACAATGGAATATGACTCAGCACTAAAAAGAAATGAGCTATCAAGCCATGAAAAGACCCAGAGGAATCATAAATGCCTATCGCTAATAAGTGAAAGAAACCAATCTGAAATGGCTACAGAACTCTTAACAATGTGATGTTCTGGAAAAGGCAAAACTATAGAGATAGCAAAAAAAAAAAAAAATCACTTGCCCTCAGGGGTTGGGAAAGAGAGGGATGAATGGGCAGAGTACAAAGGATTTTTAGGGCAGTGATACACTCGGCTTGATACCATAATGATGGCTATATGTCACTCAGTATACATTTGTCCAGAGCCACAGAATACATACCATCAACAGTGACCCCTAATGTAAAATCTGAACTTTGGGTACTTACAATGTACTAATGTAAGTTTATCCATCGTAACAAATGTACCACTTCTGGTGGGGGATACAGATAAGAGAGGCAACCATGCTTGTGTAGGGACAGGGGTATATAGGAAATCTCTGTACCATTCTCTCAGTTTTGCTGCGCTTTTAGAGACTTTCAGGATGGGCCAGTGGTTAAGACTTCACCTTCTAATTCAGGGCATATGAGTTTGACCCCTGATCGGAGAGCTAAGATCCCACATGCCTCATGGCCAAAAAAACCAAAGCATAAAACAGAATCAATATTGCATCCAGTTCAATAAAGACTTTAAAAATGGTCCACATAAAAGAATCTTATTTTAAAATCTTAAAAAAAAAAAAACCTGCTCTTTTAAAAAAATTAAGTCTTTTTAAAAAAAAAGTTGTTTGTGCTCCCCGTTTTTACTTCCTCTCGGTCCATCACTTTAACCTGCTATTTCAGAGGTCCCCGCTGACATGGCTGCTACTTCCCATGGATACACTTAGCTCTTATCCTGCTTGATCGCACTCTGACCTCCTGACCAATCCCTACTCCTTGAAGCAACACTGCTTCCAATGACTCACCCTTTCACTTCCCTCCAAGGTTCTTCATCCTCTGCCCATCTCTCAAATCCTGGTGTTCCCCAGGGTTCTGTCCAGGTCCCTTCTCTCTTCTCCCTCTACAGCTCACCCATACTTGTGGCTTCAACATGGGGACAACTCCCAAATCTGTATCTTTTGCCCCAGCATCTTTTCTCTGCTCCATAGCCGTATTTCTGTTAACTAGATAAATATGTACAAATATGCCTCTGGCATTGTACACTCAGTGTGTTTAAACCCGAAGGCAACATCTTTGTTTCTAAACTTGCTTTTCTCCTGGGTTCCCTACTCAGGAGAGGGCATCGCAACCCTAGACCGGAATTCTCTACCTGTCATCTCAACCTCCCTCCTCTCTCACCCTTGTCATTCAAACAGTCATCCAATCCTGGCTCACTTACCTCCTTGGCGCCTCCCGCTGTCGCCAAGCAGTCCAGGCTGCAGCACTTGTCTCCTGACAGTGCAACCTCATCCTAATCCTTTACTACATCTCTGGTCAGGATCCATCAATAGCTCCCCTCTTGAGATACAGTCCAGGTCCATTTAGGGCCAGCCCCCGCCTGTCTCCACCTCCTGCCCACTTCCTCCAAGCACTCTGTGCTCCAGCCAGACTGAATCCCTCTACATCCCCTCTGCCCTGCTGGATGGTGCCATCCTTCACTTTCTGACCCTTGCGCACACCATTCTCTCTGCCTAGAACACTTGTTCCCTTGAGGTCCCTCCTCTCCTTCAAGCTAACCCCTGCATCCTTCAGTTCTCAGACTAAAGACTGGTTCTAGAAAGCCTGTCATGATCCCACCTCCCCACAGACTAGATTGGAGGCCACGGTCCATGGATCATGTGCCTCCCATGAAAGCAATCAGCAGTTCTTATCACTGTTTGTCATTCTATTCTGTCTTCCCCACCAGATCCCAAGTTCCGTGAGGGCAAGGCCTAGTGCACTCTGCTTATTTCAGGAACCTGGAGCCTGGCAGAGCCTCCACAGAGAGAAGCTTGGTAAAGTATTGAGAAGGGGCTTCCCTGGTGGCTCAGATGGTAAAGCGTCTGCCTGCAATGAGGGAGACCTGGGTTCGAACCCTGGGTTGGGAAGATCCCCTGAAGAAGGGAACGGCAACCCATTCCAGTATTCTTGCCGGGAGAATCCCATGGACAGAGGACCCTGGTAGGCTACAGTCCATGCAGTCGCAAAGAGTCAGACATGCTTTATCTAATCCTTACTGTGTGAAAACATGTCCTCATTTCATGAAGGTAGAAAATCACCACAGTCAGAGAAGTTAAGGACAGGGTAAAGGAGGGAGTCATTCAATGTTTTTAGATTTTAAGCAGCGCTCTTTCCAAAGCTGTACTGCCTTTGGAAAACAAAGAGAAACTTACTTTTCTTACACTTTAACTGACCTAAATGAGGAAATTGACAACTGTTGATAAGATGTAATGAACACAGCACTGCAGCCGAGTTCCTGGTAACATTAACTGTTACTGAGGCAAATACCACAATCCTACAGTCCTTTCAAGTAATTCTTGGGGAAATTCTGAAACTTACTTTCTTCTGTAAGAGCTCACTCTTCATGCCTTGATCACCCTTGGTAAAATCTGCTTTCACACCATCTAATAATCTCACCACAGTACAAAAAAATTACAAGGATCAGCCATGCAGAGACTATAAAGGAGAGGTGAGGCCTCTCTAATAAGCAGAATTCCAAATGCATATAATAAACATTATATTTTCTGATCATGACAGAGCCAAGGAATCTGAAGAAATTAAAAATTGGATCACATTTTAAAGAGTAGTCCTAAACCTGTCTGTAAAGAAACAAGCTGCATCTGAAAACATCTTAAATAAACTAAAATCCAAAACTGGAAGAGATAATGGACACATAAGCAACAAATTCAGAATGACCAACATATCTGGCACTATACATGTGCATGCTCAGTTTGGACTATACTAATTATATTTTGGTTTCTAAGTATAATTATTTATAATTTAGCGTATGTTTTTCTTGCAAAAAATATATAAAGTAACAGAATTTTTTTACAATTAAGTTTGTCGACCACATTTTTCTGGCCCCCAGTTGGGAGTATCAATGGAAGAGGTACAAAAACATTCTGGCCCCATTTTATTCTTCAATTTGAGAAAGAGAATTACATATGTATAGAAAGTGAAAGAGGATATACTTTTATTATCAAACATTATTGTTATGGGATTGATATACAGAAGTTGACCAAAATTATTATTTACATGGAAAGCAAATCGTACTACAATGTAAGCTGAAATTTTCTTCAGTAAATTGCTCTTACTCAAATGTACTACCATATCATACTCTGATTTAGGCAGGAATGCACAGTCCAAAGCCGAAGCCCAGATACTCATGCCCTTAGAATCCTCCTCCACTTATCCTTTCTAGCTTCTAAGTTTGATATCTAGCCTGTCTTTTTAAGCATCAGAATCAAAATGTGCTACGTTCTACACATCAGCCTCGCCTACAGCTCATACTCTCCTCTGTCCTCCCAGCCCAGCGCCCAGCTCTCCTCCCGAAGAAGTGATACGAACTTGCTCTTGGCATCCCTTTCTGGCCAGGGCTTGACCTGTGCTCTCACCATGTGCCCAGGGCCTCACACTCTCTCAGCCCAAGCCCACCTCACTTCCTGGGCTGTTATCACAGGAGTCTGAGTGGCCTGAACTCCTCTGACCCTCTGTCTCCAAGAATGAGTGTTTATAACACACTGACAGTCAAAGTCACTATATATGCACTGTGTGGATCTCTAACTCTATATGCCTGAGAAAACTGCATTCTCCTCTTCATTGTACTATTTGGGGCACACATCAGAAACACAGAGTGGGTAACTGGAATACATGTTTAATTTGAGGCAAACTGTCCTTCAGACTTGCCCTCTTTACTGTCTTTACATACTTCTTATAAAACAAAAGTGTGCTCTTTGAAGATTATCTGAACTGCCTATCTGTCTTACAAGACAACATATGGGTAATATTAAACCTTCTCTTCCCCACTACCCTACATACTGTTGTCTGCTTTTTACAGAGCTTTCTTTGGAACTTCCTTGAATCCAGATATTATGGTCATCAGACTATAAAGCAATGCAAGCGCCCCAGACAAGCACACAACGTGTGGATTATCCGCCGGCCCTGTTCGCAGGCGGTGTTCACTCCTCGACAGCAGCAGCAGCCCCACCATCATTTCCCCGGGCTTCTCCCTGTCCTGACTTTCCCGCTTGAGGTGCTCCTTTTCCTACAATAAGCCCAGGCAGGCTTGAGGATTCCCTGTACTGTCTACTTCCTCCTTTCAAGTTAGGACCCCTCTACCTGGATGGCTGCAGAAGCCTAAGCTGAACAGTCTCAGCTGGAGGCCGAGCTCTAGAAAGAAATAAGACTTTCTGCGGTTAATCATTAAACACCCAAATCCCCAGTTCAGCCTTCCTCACACAGCGGCTGCCACAACTTCCCTGCTTCTTTCCAGGCTCCTTCCCTGGGGAATTCCTCACTGGTGACGGAAAATCTCACTTCTTTGGTTGTGCCCTCCTTTCCCACATTCGAACCCACTGAAACGTCGGTTGCACCTGCTTCATCTCATCTGAATTAATAATCAACCAAACTGGTGACCCAGCACAGAACGGAGCAGCGCACCTTCAGTGGCCCCAGGACCTCCAACGTCCTGATCACCCACTACCTCCCTCTACCTAAGTCGAAGGAACTTATCCCAAGTGGACGGATTTGGCTTTCTGTTAACTTTTCCCCTACACTGTTCAAGTCAGTCGTTCGCGTTCCAAATGTGCAGCAGTGCGGGATTCGACCGAATGGAATTGAGACCAACAGGGCATCAATTCTCACTCTTTTATGAAAAGAGCTGGCCAGTTTCCCTTGGCAGCTTCTCGAAAAGGCAAGGAAAAGAACGAGAAAATAGAAAGGTCGAGAACCATATGGGGTTTAACCATTCTTCTGGTACCCCTAGACCCAAAACTACACGGAGGCTATCAAGAACTGCCCGAGGCCCCCCTGGGGGAGCACCGAGCGTCCAGTTGCTGATCGAGACTACGCGGGAGACTTGGTCCTAGTGGAGAATGATTAACATCTGGGTGAGAGGTCCTGTCTTAACACCAGGGAAGAGGGAATAAAAAAGCGAAGACAGAAAGAACACAGAAAAGGATCCCAAACACCCGAAGCATCCTCGTCTTGCGTCGTCTCCCGGAATGGGCTGCCCCAAGCTAGAGCCGAGAGGCTGGGCGGGTCCCTCCCGCCGCGCGCCCCGCGCCTCCGGGCGGCGCCTCCTTACCTTGCGGGAGTACGGGGGCTTGCTCAGGTGGATGCCGTCGCGGACGAGCTTATCCCGGATCATGATCTTCAGCTTCAGTTTCGGGTAGCTCACCAGCTCCCTGCCGCGAGGGGCGGTCGTCTGGCCGCGGGGGTCCCCGCGGGGGCCCTGGTTCGGGCCGCCGCACGACTCCCCCAGGCGGCGGGTGGGGACGGCGAGCGGGGACGGCCCGGGTGGCGCGGGCGGCGGCTGCGGCTCCAGCGTGAAATAGAGGCCGGCGGCGGCGGCGTCCTGCTCGCGCAGCCGGCGCACGGCCTCCAGGATGCGGCGACGGTGCGCGGGCGCCAGCACCCCGATGGCGTCCAGGTCCGGGTCCCCGATCTGCTTGCACACCTCCAGGTCATCGTAGCCGTTATCCACGAAGGACTCGGCGTACTGCGGGAGCTGCAGCGCTTTCAGCCACTCGTAAACTATGTTGGTGCACATGGTGGCACCGGAACCCCACCGGCAAACAGCGTCCCGGTGCCCGAGCGGCACCAGTTCTGAGAACTTTTAATCCTCTTCCTCCAAAGGGGAACAAGAAATCTCGGTAAAGTTTTCCTTTTAAAGAGAAGGACAGGGCCGGAGACAGAAAGCCATCAGAAGCCTGAGGAGGGAGTAGCGGCAAAGCAGCAAAGTGAATTCCCCAAGCAACCCGGAGCTGGCAGGCACTGGCGGCTGGGCGAGCCGCTCCGCGCAGCCCCTGGATTCGCCGCCGCCGCCGCCGCCGCGGGGAGGGGCGCACCGCGGGCGCGCGAGGGGGCGGAGGCGGGCGGGGCCCGGGCACACCCCTCGGACCCGCGCGAGGTCAGCGGTGCCGGGCTCCGCCCCGGCCCTTCCTCAGCCGGGACGGGCCCCCGGCTGCGCGCCGCATCTCAGTCCCTGGCCGCCGCCGTGGGCGTCTGAATGCGCGCCCGGCGTTGGAGAGGCACCTCCTCCGCGCAGACCCGCGGCCGCCCAGGAGCGCCTATGTCTCCGCGAGTGCGAGTCACGGTTGTCCTCCTAGCGGGAAAGGGGGTGGTCTTCCAAACTACCGGGCTCCAGCGGCCGCCTTGGATGGCTTTTTACGTGTCTTTTTAATCCGTTTTCTCTAGCCCGTGGAAATCTCTGCGCTCACTTCTTCCCGAGCCTCTCTGACTCCAGCCTGCGCTCTCGCGGGCCGCCCAAGGGCACTTCCCCCGGCTGGGCGAGGCTGTGAGGTCAAGTCTTCCCGATCCGTGTTGGATTCCCCCTTTCGTCCGAGCCCGCGCGCGGGCCGGAGCCCGGCGGTCCGGCTTCTCAGGTGGACCGCGGCTCAGCGCCGGGAGCAGCGGCGCTTTGGCTCGGCGACTGGGCGCGACGCGGGGACCGCCCGTTTCCAGCCGGCGCTGCGCTCGGCCCCTCCTCGCTACAGCTGGGCGCACCGGGCGGTGGGAGAGGCTGCTGCTTCTGCCTGGCTCGCGCTTCTTAGACCCCGGGGTCCGCGAAAGTTTGGGTTGGGTTGTGCTTTCCCTCGGCTGGCGCATCCCTTGCGATCCGCCACCGGGTCCTCTCACCCTGGTGGCCACTACGCTTTCCTTCCGGTCCCACCGCCACCACCCAGCATCCTGCCCGACCTCCCTGAGCGTCTCTGTCCTCCAGGGACGACACTTGGAGGTGTTCAGTCCCGGAGCCTGAGGAGTGCACGCCTCCCGCCCCGGGATCGCGTGGACATCGATACACCACCACCCAGCTCGCGTTGGAGGAGACGCGCGGACCTCCGCCCGCCACACTTTCTCTCTTGGGAAGAACGAAATCTACCGAGTTGTCTCTTTCGTGCTCAATACCTGAACAGGCCCCAGGGGTGGGTCCCGAGGAGCAGGTTGAGCAGCCCGAGTACCTCGCCCTAGTTTCCTTGAGTGGCTTGACCTCTTCTTGGGCTCGGGAAATTTGGGTCTAGGTACTCGGTGGGCAGGATCACTGTCTCCTCTCTTTTCGGGGAAGGGCGATTCAGCTTCGCACCTGAGCCATTTCAGGGCCTGAACTGGACATTTCTCCTGGAGTCTCCGTGGGGGCGTGCCAGCCACTAGCCCCGACCCTGGAGGTGGACCATGATGATTTCAGTGTCGTTTCCAGACCAGCATATTTGGTCTTTAGGGCGGGGAGAGGGTCCGCTTTATCTAAATCAGAAGAACTTAACCCCTTAAAGAATCAAATAGCTTTTGCCCTTTGAAGCGGGAAACTAACGCACCTAATTGCACCCAAAATATTCCCTATAGTTGCGGGCGGAGGGAAGAGGATGACCCGGGTTCCCAAGCCTCGGGACTAGCAGATAAAGAACAGTTGCAAGGAAGGATCTCCCAGGAAGGAACCTGGTGGGAGGTGGGAAATCGAGCGCGGAAAGCCGTGAGGCTGCAAGTAGCCCTTTCCCATCCCCTCTGGGTCACCCGGTCACCCCTTCCGGAGCTCGAGCTGGAGTCGTCGGCTCTGTACGATGCTCGTCTTCTGCGCGCTTCGGCGCTGGAAGCACCAACCCCTTTCAGCCCCTCGCGGCTCATCTCTCTCGCGCCAAGGCGGACTCACAGTGCCCCCTAGCGATAGCGTGACGGAATTTTAACGTGTTCTGCTGCTGCTGCTAAGACGCTTCAGTCTTGTCCGACTCTGTGCGACCCCATAGACGGCACCCCAGCAGGCTTCCCCGTCCCTGGGATTCTCCCATTTTCCTTCTCCAGTGCATGAAAGTGAAAAGTGAAAGTGAAGTCGCTTAGTTGCGTCCGACTCTTGGCGACCCCATGGACTGCAGCCTACCAGGTTCCTCCGTCCATCGGATTTTCCAGGCAAGAGTACTGGAGTGGAGTGCCATAAGGTGTTTAAGTTGCCTCAAACTTGATTTAGTTCAGCAAAAGAAGTATCTTCACGGTTTTATACTAGTTCCTGGCCCCCTTTTAAAATAAGAGTGTTTATATTCATCAGATTCACCCTTGTACCCAGACACTGTTTCATAAGGACCTTTGACTTGTAGGAGGCAAATATTCCAGCACTTTGAATAATGCTGCTGAGAAAAGAAGTTATAGCAGATATTTATTTGGAACTTCCTATATGCCAGGAACCTACACATTTCTCTGTATATATGGCAAGTATCATATTATCATACAGTATGGGGCTTCCCTGGTTGCTCAGTGGTAAAGAATCTTCCAGGAGACAGTGGTTTGATCCCTGAGATGGGAAGAGCCTCTGGAGAAGGAAATGGCAACCCACTCCAGTATTTTTGCGGGAGAAATCCCATGGACAGAGGAGCCTAGTGGGCCCTAGTACACCGGGGTCACAAAAAAGCAAGACACGACTTAGTGACTAAACAACAACAACATCCTGCAGAAGAAAGGGAGGCAGCTAAACTAATCCTGGTTCCTCCCACCCAAGATGTCACCACTGTTCACAGGAGAGCGAGGGTTAGAACTCCAGAGGCATTGATTCAGTGCTTGTGTTCAGCCAGGAAGCTTCTGGGGAACATGCAGAAAACATCTGACTGGTTGCAAGAGGGGAATGCATTTTGTTTTTAGAGTGGAAAGTGAAAGGTCCAGGTTGTACTGCTGTAATTTTTTTTTTTCCTTTCCCTGGTTGAATGAAAAGTGTTACCAAGTGTTTTAGCAACAGTGTTACCAAGGGGTTCTTTGCTTGCTTATCTACAGCCTTTTCCCCTCTGTGAGCTGAGAGATGTTCACCTTGCTCATTAATCCTTAGTGACGGGCAGCAAGTGTTTTTATTTCCAGTTTATAATTAGAGAAACTGGTTTGGGAAAAGATAAATGACTTGACCAAGGTCATACAGTAAATCAGGGCAGAGACGAGAGCAAACCTGCCATGTCAAAGTGTCTCCCTAGCCGGCGGCGGTGATTCTCCCTTTATTTATGTGCAAGTCAGTATCCAATTAGGAAATAAAGCATCCTGGTACTCTCTTTGGAAGGGAAGCCTTTTCTAAATTAATCACTTGCTAATCAGTCATAAATAAAACTTACTATTACCTCTAGAGAAAGCCTGCTATGTGGAGTCTTCACTAGTCCGAACGACAGAAACACTTTCCAGATACTTGTACTAACCTCTCTCCTTTCCTGCACTTGCTCAAGCCTTTTATGTGTGAGCCCTCAAGGCTGTTTCTTCTGCTTGCCTTAGCATATTGAACCTCTCTAAATAGATTTAGTTCCGGAGGCAACTACATGTAATCTCAAATACAAAAGTTTTGTAGGTTTAACAGGAGTGAGAGACACAAGGCTAAAATCTAAAGTAAAATAGGCAATTTTTAAAGATTTAGAACTGTAGTTTTTTGGAGCTAGAAGGCCTTTCAAGGTCATCTCAAGCATCCATGTTTACACAAAGGAAGTTGAGGCTCTGAAAGTCAAGTCACTTACCTAAGGTCACACCGCTGATTGGTGACAAATCTAGGACAGGAACCCAGATCTGTTTCCTCATGTATTCTTCACAATGCAGTGCATTACCTAATTTTTGCTGTAAGCGTCTGGCTACTGTCAAAATCATTCATTTACTCATCAAATGTTTATTAAGTAGGCACTTCAGTGCCAGGCACTGAAGCAAAAAGAGAAGTTTTTAATTGGAACTGGAGAGATTTCAGCATTCTAAATATGTAGAGAATAAACCCATAGTTTTTTTTTTTTTTTGTATGTGGGTTCATTAATTAAGATTACAAAGGTGATATTTTCTTCTATCTTTAATTAATTATTCAAATTCCATGAATCATTACATTAGCCAAAATTTGTAATTAAGCTATTCTACATCCAGACAAAAATGTACTTTAAAAAATACAAGTGGCTATTACGCTACTAGGCACAGCCTTCATTTCAGTTCAGTTCAGTTCAGTCACTCAGTCGTGTCCGACTCTCTGCGACCCCATGAATCACAGCATGCCAGGCCTCCCTGTCCATCACCAACTCCCGGAGTTCACTCAAACTCATGTCCATCGAGTCAGTGATGCCATACAGCCATCTCATTCTCTGTCGTCCCCTTCTCCTCCTGCCCCCAATCCCTCCCAGCATCAGTCTTTTCCAGTGAGTCAACTTGTTGCATGAGGTGGCCAGAGTATTGGAGTTTCAGCTTTAGCATCAGTCCTTCCAATGAACACCCAGGATTGATCTCCTTTAGAATGGACTGGTTGGATCTCCTTGCAGTCCAAGGAACTCTCAAGAGTCTTCTCCAGCACCACAGTTCAAAAGCATCAATTCTTCGGCGATCAGCTTTCTTCACAGTCCAACTCTCACATCCATACATGACCACGGGAAAAACCATAGCCTTGACTAGACGGACCTTGGTTGGCAAAGTAATGTCTCTGCTTTTTAATATGCTATCTAGGTTGGTCATAACTTTCCTTCCAAGGAGTAAGCATCTTTAATTTCATGGCTGCAATCAGCATCTGCAGTGATTTTGGAGCCCCAAAAAATAAAGTCTGACACTGTTTCCACTGTTTCCCCATCTATTTCCCATGAAGTGATGGGACCAGATGCCATGATCTTTGTTTTCTGAATGTTGAGCTTCAAGCCAACCTTTTCACTCTCCTCTTTCCCTTTTATCAAGAGGCTTTTGAGTTCCTCTTCACTTTCTGCCATAAGGGTGGTGTCATCTGCATATCTGAGGTTATTGATATTTCTCCCAGCAATCTTGATTCCAGCTTGTGCTTCTTCCAGCCCAGCGTTCCTCATGATGTACTCTGCATATAAGTTAAATAAGCTTAGAACACCAAATTAATTTACTCAACACACATTGTCAAGTACCTATAATTTTATAAGTATTCTCAAGTGGTATTTCTTTATTAGAATTTCTTTCTTTTTTAAAAAATGTCCAAAACATTTATGATGCTGATTATTATTTAATGTTTGTGGCCAGATTTTTTTTACAGAGAGGACCACTCGCCTGATGAAAATCAATGATAAAATAGGTTGTCTTTTTTAACCTATCTTAGACAAAATTTCTAAAAGTTTCTTTTTAGGCATTCTTTTGAACTGTTTTGTAATGATACTAACTGGCAAAATGCCTATTGATACTCAGTGTAATAAATTAATGATAATTATATTCAAGTTTTAAATTCTAAATCTCAGACGACAGCTTTTCTCCTTTGCTCAGACTCTGTAACTTGATTTAAGGATATAGAATGAAAAATAATTTGTTTTGAAATTTTCTTGGTGCCACATAAGGTTTCATGGGGTTTCACAGCATTTTTTTTTTAAGATAAATGTTCACACATAGGGTGTGTAAAAATTAAATTCCATTAACATCTATTAAATGTCAGTCCCCAGGGTGTCTAGGCTTGTAAAAGTCAAGGATATATAATATTAATCTTAAAATGCAGAATATGTCTTTGCCTCTGTTTAAACTATGAGCTGAAAAGCATCTAGGAGGAGCATATGCCATAGGGAGAAAAAAATGAATAATGGACTTGAGTGATGTAACAGGCAATCTGTTCCCCAGTGGCTGGGAGTCAGGCGTTGGGTTGGCAACTTAATTGGGGGCAGGGTGGGCGGGGATGTCTGTTAATATGTCTGAGCTGTATACATTATGCTTGTGTGTGACAACACGTATGTGAAAGAAAGAGAGACATGGAGCAGTAGGGAGCAGCAGCAGGATTCCATTAGATAATTCATTACTATTATAACAGGCCTTTCTTTCTTTAAGGAAGGAACAAAGGGTAAAAAAAAAAATGTTCAAAAAGTCAGAGACCTGGAGATCACTAACAGAAAGAGCCAAGCAAGAGATTAATAGAGATAGAAAATAAAATGAGATCCATTTTTTAACAATCTTATACTCTTATCTCTGGTCCGCTTTCCTGCTGTTCAGTTGCTCAGTTGTGTCTGACTCTCTGTGACCGCATGGACTGTAGCCCACCAGGCTCCTCTGTCCATGGGATTCTCCAGGCAAGAATACTGGAGTGGGTTGCCATGCTCTCCTCCAGGGGATCTTCCTGACCCAAGGATCAAACTCAGGTCTTCTGCATTGCAGGCTAATTCTTTACCACTCTGGTAAGCCCCCAATTTCTATATTTTCAAATGCTCTTGGGAAGCAGAGGAAAGAATTAATTTGGCGTTTCCTAAGGTAAAGATGATAGGTGAAGCTATTTTGTTAAATGATAGGGAGCTCTTAGGAGTAGTTTTTTTTTTCTCTCATTTAAATCAGCAAAGTTAACTTACCACCTAAAAATTAGGTTATACTGATATAATCAAAATAATCTCAATACAAGTGACATGATATTGATGAAAGCTATCTCAGACAAGTACAAGTTATTTACCTAATCACAACTGTGAAATCACTGTTTATGAACAGGTGTCAAAAACTTAACAAATATTAGTTGTTCCCACCTGACAGTTGATTTCCAATCCGGTCTCAGGTCTTGGTGAGGCTACCTCCTGGTCTGTTTGGCTCCCTATTGACTGAGAGGTTGTAGGTGTTCTTTTCTGAGACAGACTAATTTTATATATTTGTTTTCACCTCTTTCTTCTTACTTGGTTTAAGTTTGCTGTTGGGATATACACTCTAAAATTCTTGAACACTCTTGAACTGTTTAACTTAAAGGAAACCTGCATGTAATTGGGGCCCCTATGGAAACCTTAGTTTGTCACCATGAGCTTCAAAGCTTCTAAACACAGATTTTTAAAAAATAGCCAGTGGTTATTAGTCAATGTGATTCTTTGATATTGAATAAAGAAATACATCCACATTTGGAAGTTCTACCTATATCAGTATATTTTCCAAATATTGTCAAATCCATGCCTGCTGAGAGATCCACTAAAAGAGGAAAATAAACCTCTCTGTAACTGAATAGGAAAAGTTCATTGATGTGGTTTTAGACCTCACATTGCAACTAACCTTTATAAAACTAAAGGTTTTCATCAAGGTTTCATATAGTACCAAGAAAAATATCTACAATTATCTGAAAAGGGTGTTAAAACAATCCTTCCACTTCTAACAACACATCTTTGTGATGATGGATTTTTTTTTTTAATGTACTTCAAGTAAAGCAAAATATTGCAACAGATTGAATACAGAAACAAAAGGAAGAATTCAACAGTCTGGCTTAAGAGATTAATAAAAGATTAATAAATATGTTAAACAGTGCTCTTGCTAATTTTTTATTTTGGAAAATAGAGTTTTCCACATAAAAGCTATTTATGTTAACATATAATGTTTGATTATTGCTGTTTTAAACAAATAACTCTTTTAAGTTTGTGGGCTTTAGTTCCCTGAACAGGGATCAAATCAGGGCCCTCAGCTGTTGAGAGCGTGGAATCCTAACCATTGGACTGCCAGTTAATTCCCAAACAAAGAAATATTTTAAAGTTTTCTCTGTTTTACTTTCTAAAATAGTAAATACAAGTAGATAAACTCCACAAAAGCAAAAGCTCTGCAGGATCCTCAATAATTTTTAAGAGTGTAATGTACTCATAAGGCAAGAAGTTCGATAACTGCTAATCTAAGTAGTATGTTAACAGCTGACAGCATCACTAAAGGAGAGACATCCAGATATTACTATTACTTCCAATTGGAAGTAGACACTACCTATGAAGAAGTTTTGCTAAAAGTTATGTTGAACTTGATTCTGATCAAAGCTCTACAAATAATTAGCAATTCATAGGAAACACTATATCTCCACCCTTACAAGAGTGTGAGAATAAACATGTGGAAGGTACAATCAGCAAAATCCAGAATGAAAGGCGATTGCAGGGGAAAAAAGATCTTGTTTCTTCCACAAAAGTGGCAAAATAGAGAGTGGGTGGGGAGGGGGATTAGGAGACAGGGACTTTGACAAGGAACAAAAGGCAGATCAAACAATTAAAAAATACAGACTTTGTCTGGAACCTGATTCAAACAAGCATTGTTAAATATTTTTATAAGAAAATGAGAAAAATGTGAATATTGACTAAATAGTTACTGATATTAAGAAATTGATCATTTTAAGGTGTGATACCAGTATTATGATTAAGTGTGTTTTCTTTTTCTTTTTTTTGAATGTAGCCACTCAATAGAGATGCAAATTTTGCAGGTGAAATGAGATAATGCCTAGATTTGTTTCAGCGTTAACCTGGAGAAGTTGAGATACCGAGTTGGCCAAAAAGTTTTGGCTAAAAAAACCCAAAGAAACTTTTTGAAAAACCCAATACATGAAACAAATTCAACCATGAATTAACTGTTGAAGCTGGGTGATATTAAATTGGGTTCATTATATTATTTTCTTTATGATTTTACATTTTCTGATTTTCAAAATAAAAGGTAAATAAATACACAGGCAATGAAAATTCCACATTATTCTGTGGGTGACTTGAAACTCTTAGATGAACACAAAGTGGCCTGTTGTAATTACAGTCCTTACCACTCTCAAGGGGGCTTCCCCTGGCGGCTCAATGGTAAAGAATCCATCTGCAACGGAAGAAAGACAGGTTCGACCCCTGGGTTGGGAAGATCCCCTGGAGAAGGAAATGGCAACGCACTCCAGTATTCTTGCCTGGGAAAACCATGGACGGAGCACCCTGGCAGGCTACAGTCCATGGGGTCGCAAAGAGTCAGACACAACTGAACCAACGGGGCACGCATGCCACTCTCAAGAGATGATATTGACATTGACAGAGATCAGAGAGATTATGTAAAGGTCCAGAGTTGCAGACAACTAGAACTACACCTGAGACAAAAGCTCCATTTCAAAGAGTATAATCAGTGTCCAGTACACAAGTAGGTGGAACTAGAACTAAAAAAATTTTATATACCTTATTTCATTGATTAGTTTTTATCATTTAATATTCATTGAGTGCCTGTCATGGTTCTCACACCCTTGTAAGTGTGGAGATACAGCAGTGCCTAAAGAGGGACAAAGTTTGTGTCCTTGAAAGTTTCAAATAAAACACTATATCATTTCAGATGAAGATAAAAATATAAAGAAAAATAAAGGGAAGAGAACATGTCATGAAATACCTGGAGGAAGGAGCGTTCTGGGTAGCCGGAACACCAAATGGAAAGGTTCTGAGGCAGGATCAAACGTGGTGCATTTGGGGAGAAACGAGGTTTATGAGCTGTGGGGGGAAAAGTAAAAGCACAGGAGAATGGAAGCAAGAGGAATCAGAGAGGCGAGGCAGGAGCAAATTGCTGTAAGGGGTATTTGGCCCTGTTTTAAACCGGGTGGCGATAGTGGTAAAGAACTCTTCTGCCAGTTCAGGAGACATAAGGGATACAGGTTCGATTCCTGGATCAGGAAGATCCCTTGGAGGAGGGCATAGCAACTCACTCCAGTATTCTTGCCTGGAGAATCCCATGGACAGAGGAGACTGGCGGGCTACAGTTCATAGGGTCTCACAGAGTCGGACACAACTGAAGCGATTTAACACACAGCACACAAATATGATGAAAAGTCACTGGAGGGTTCTGGGCCAGGAGAACTTGAGCTGATTCATAATTTAACAGGACTACTCTATCTGCTTCATGGAATAGAGACTAGAGGGATCAAGGGCAAAAGCAGTGTTCAGTAGGTCTAGCAAAGCCTTGGACTTAGTCCCTACAGAGGCAAATCTGGGGTGAGAAATGTTCAGAATTTATGACACATACCTCATTTTATTGTGCTTCACTTTATTAGGCTTTGAAGATACTGAATTTTTCATACATTGGAGGTTTGTGGCAACCCTGAGTTGCACAGTTCTATCAGCATAATTTTTTTCCCCAACAGCATTATCTTTTAATTAAGGTATGTACATTGTTTTTAAAGATGCAATGCTATCACACACTTAATAGACTTCAATATAGTGTATACATAACTTTTATATGCACTGGGAAACAAAAAAACTCTTATGATTTGCTTTATTGTGATAGTCATTTTATCGCAGTGGTCTGGAATTGAACCTGCAATACCTCCAAAGACTGTCTGGAGTAGGAATGCTTGCTAGATGTGGGCTGTGGACTCCTAAATATTTGACATGAGCAAATGAGGGACCAGTTGCCATCTTCTAAAATGGAAGAGACAGAAGTGAGTTTGGGAGTGGGGAGGGAGAAGAAGCAAGAGTCCTCATTCTGACATACCAAGTTTCAGGCACCTGACAGTCATCTAAGTGGAATTATTCAAGGGGTGTCTGCAGCCAGGGGAGAACAGGAGGTAAAAATAACATTGTTGTGTTGTTGTTTAGTTGCTCAGTTGTGTCCAATTCTTTGTGACCTCGTGGACTATAAACCAACAGGCTCCTCTCTCCATGGGATTTCCTAGGCAAGAATATTGGAGTGGGTTTCCATACCTTCCTCCAGCTTGGTCCATACCCTTCTCCTCCTCCTGGTCTTCCCAACCCAGAGATCAAACCCAAGTCTCCTGCACTGCAGGCAGATTCTTTACCACTGAGTCACCTTGGCCATTTCAGCATGTAGTTGGTACATAAAATCGTAGGATAAAGTGAGATTAGATTAAAGAAGGCAAGCAATGAACATGTACCTCAACATAGAGACTCTGGGAGGGACTCTGAGGAGCCACAGGAGAGGAGAAGGATCAGGCGGTGAGCTCAGCGTGGGATCTGTGAATAAAGCCATTTGAAGATGAGCAACTGCATCCATTGCTGCAGAGGGATCCAGAGCTGTAAGAACTGAAACTGATCTGGATTGGCAACAAGGCTAGTTTCTGGCCTTGCCCAGAGCAATCTCGTCCATGGGGATGGACTCAAGAGACACTGAGGGGAGCAAGTGGCTGTGACAATATAGGGGCTGTAACCATAAGGGACCAGAAAAATGGATGGGGGCTAGAGAATGTTATGCAGTATGGAAGGGTCTTTTTTAGTAATGAGGAATTTCTGCATGTGGGACTGCCAAAGGGAAGGATTTGGGAAGCTGTGGGGCGAGGGTGATACAGGAGCAGAGCCCCTGGGTGGCTGCGAGGGAATGTAAATGGAATCCAAGGCAGGCGTAGGTGCTCTGGCCTCGGGTAGGAGCCCAACTGGGGTGTTTCCTTTGTAACAGGTGAGGAAGCAAGTCTGTGGGGACAGACCCAGGTAGCTGAGTAGATGTGGGGGTGGGAGGATGTGGAAGTTCTGTTCTGATTGATGACCAAAGGCAAAGTCATCTGGTGAGGAAGAAGAAGGCAAGGGAGATAGGAGATCGTGTAGGAACAGTCATTCTAGAGAGTGGGAGAGTGAACTGACCAGAGAAATGTAGCAGGGATGCCAGGAATCCCAGACTCATGTTTGCAGCCTATGGCCATAAATTGAATGAGACCGGTTGGCAGCACTGTGTGTTCTTCAGTGGCACTGAGCTGCTCTGGTGCAACTGCAGAGCTGCTGGAAAATTCACTTTAAATACACCTTGACTTAGAAAAAAAAAGAATAAGATGCAAGAGAGGATTTCCATGTAGGAAATGAAAAAGTGGAATAATCCAACAAACTTAAAATTTGACAGTCTTTCTGTTATCCAACATAAAGCAAAGAAAGAATTGATCTAGTTAACTGAATAATCTGGCTAACAGGACTTTTTTAAATAAGATTGTACATATTTAAAGTATTAGTATAAATAAAATACCTACTGAAACCTTACTGGCAACCTTCTTGATTCACAGGACAGTGTGGTAGGTTGGGGTAATAAATAGGAGCATCAGTTACTCATTACAGTATATCGATACATGAGTACAGTTCAGTACTAATCAGTACATCATCATGGTACTAATCTTGATATTAGAGCGAAGAGGAGACAATCACTATACTTGATAGAATTCCAGATAATCCAATTTACATTCTAATCGAAATTTTTATCTTAGTATAATCTGTCATCCTGAAAATGCTGCAGGAAAGGAAAGCAAGACTCAAAAATGTTTTTCCAGGGTCTGAGATTAGTGGTGCAGATGGCAAAAATGATTTACAAATCCCTTTGAGCACGTAAATTTCAGGTACAAAGGAAATAAAAGAAAAGAGCACAAAAGCTCCAGGAAAGGAAGAGTTTCTTCTCTAAATTTTGTTAGATTAATTTAATCCTATACCTAGAAATGATGGGAAATGACTTAAGCTTTTTCTTTCCAGAAAATTCTGAAAGATTGTGCTGCCAAAGGTAAAAGGAAGGTGGGAATAATTTATATCGAGAAAGATTTATAAAATATAAAAGCTATAAAGTAGACTTTTCCTGAAGACATCTAAAAAGAAGATCTTTAGAAAAACTATATTTTCCAAGAACTTTTATAAGATAAATGGGAAAAAGTATTTAAAAGTTTCTTGACAAAAAAATTAGGATGTCCACTAAAATAGAAATTCTATGAAGCAAATACTAAATGATAAATATGAAGTGAAGTGAAATGAAAATCGCTCAGTCGTGTCCAACTCTTTGCAACCCCATGGAGTGGAGCCCGCCAGGTTTCTCTGTTCATGGAATTTTCCAGGCAAGAATACTGGAGTGGGTTGCCATGCCCTTCTCCAGGGGATCTTCCCCACCCAGGGATCAAACCCAGGTCTCCAGCATTGCAGATTCTTTACACTTTGAGCTACCTGGGAAGCCCGATAAATATGAATAAAATGATAAATATGCAATATTACAGGAACTTATGTCTGTGTATTTTCTAATTCCTTATGGAATTTCTGGGTAAGGGCAGAATTATTGAAATAAATGTCATAGATGTTAGTGTGTAGTAGAAAGATACAGGGTCGTGCCTTTCTTTAAGATACACAAAGCTCCTACACTTTCATGGGAATGCTGTGGGCGTCCAAGGTGGCACTAGTGGTGAAGATTCCACCTGCCAGTGCAAGAGACGCAAGAGAGGCAAGTTTGATCCCCAGGCCGGGAAGATACCCTGGGGTAGGAAATAGCAACCCACTCCAGTATTCTTGCCTAGAAAATTCCATGGGTAGAGGAGTCTGGTTGGCTACAGTCCATGGGCTTGCAAAGAATTGGATGTGACTGAGCAACCGAGCACAAATATATGATATTATATGTCACAGAAATCACCTAATAGTTTAAGTGTCTCAGGCAGTACAGAGTACTCTATAAGTAAAATATTTTGACTAACTTCTTTTTGTAAAATTGCATTTTTCTGTAATAAAATCCCAACCTGAATTTCCCTTTCATATAGATTTTTCATGTGTCCTACATCAAGTTAAGTCAAGAGGAAATGCAAATATTCTTTGTACCTAAGAAAAAAATATCTTCTGCTTCTTAATACCAGTACAAATTAATGGGCTTTAAAGACACCAGTGAAAGATGGATTCTCAGATCCAGCAGCCCCTGCTTAGTACGATTATTAATAATAATGTTAATATTAACTTCTTGAGAGAACAATTAGATTTTTATAGCTTTGTATATATCACACCAAGCTAAGTTCACCTAATACTGTTCATAAAGTTAAAGTAGGTTTTATGCTGGTTTTTATCACAATGTAGTTCAAGTGCAGGAACTAACGAGGCCTTGAAGCTCCAATACATGACTGAGTGATTGAACAAAAACAATGACAAAGAATAAGTTAAACAAAGGACCACGTGTTTCCTTCCAAAGTCACTTGCTTTGTTTTTTTTTACTACGTGATTCCAATGTCCTGCCCGAGAATGATATTCCTCATTTCTAGACATTTTTGCAATAAATATAATCTCACTGTTTATGAGTCAGTACCTGACAATAATTTATTTTTTTAAATTAATGTATGTAATTATAATGCCAAATTAACTACCAATTTTTAACAAACTTTGATATAAACAGTCCTCTCTGTGTGAACATGGATGACCAGGGCAGGGATCTGCTTTCCTGTAAAGGACCAACAGTAAATGTTCTAGGCTTTGTGTTCTGCATAAGTATCAGAAAACACTCCTCTCAATCATTCCACGAAGAGACCAAAATGCATTTCCCCCTGAAAAAGTTTGTCATCTACATATACTTATATTGTATCCTTTACACAAATGTCTCTGATGTAAGTGAAGTGGAAACACATTCACATATTTCTATGATCCAAGGTCAACCTTCTTTTGAAAAGCCATAAGGTGATTTCCTGGGGCTTTCCCAGTGGCTCAGCGGTAAGGAATCTGTCTGCAATGCAGGAGACACAGGTTCAATTCCTGGGTCAGAAAGATCTCCTGGAGGAGGGTATGGCAACCCACCCCATGTGTCTGGAAAATTCCATGGACAGAGCAGCCTGGCGGGCTATGGTCCATGGGGTTGCGCGACGGGGGTGCATGCAGTGGGATTTTCTGGGGCCACTTTGAGAACCAAGGTCCTTTTTTTTTCTTTTAAGATATCTTTGATGTAGACCATTTTGAAAGTCTTTATTGAAGTTGTTATAATCTTGTTTCTGTTTTACGTTTTGGTTTTTTTTGCTTCAAGGCACGTGGAATCTTAACTCCCTAACCAGAGACTGAACCCACAACCCCTACATTGAAAGGTGCAGTCTTCACACTGGACCACCAGGGAAGTCCCTGAGAACCAAAATCTTTGAAGATCCTCGCAAGTTTGAGGGTTTTCTTTCAAAGCTCAAGGCTGTGACTACCTTCGCCTTATGACAAAGCTAACTGCACTCACTTTATCGTGGAGCTGACTATGTAGGTTGATATTTACTAAATGGAATACAGCAAACAAACAAAAAGTGACCAAGAATGAGTAGATGACAAGCAACACATGACACAGGATTCTTTTTCCTATTTGTCCCTGAGTTGTGGCAATGAAAAGTACTCTGAGGAACAGCAGTGAGGAATACGGAAAGATGAGAGTAGTGGGGGAAGCAGTGCCCATTCTAGTTAACTTCAGATGCACCATCGCCAAACTTCCATGTAATCTTTTAAACATAAAAGTTCATGGTTCTGCCTTTGATTCTGACACGTTCTTTAAGCACCTGAAAGATGAAACTGGTAAGAGACTATGAATTTTCAAATATACAATGTATTTTTTGTGGAGTGGTGTAGAACTGTGTGGTCTTGTGATTCTTAGCTTTCCAAGAGGCATTGAATAGTAAAGGTCAAGTTCGAATTCCCACGGATTCTTGACAGAAAAATAAAAATACATCTGGTAAAAATAACACTTCTCTGACAAAGAAACATAGATTTTCTGACTTTTAAAAAATACAGCAGATTCAGTTCTGTCATGTTTAAAAAAAAAAAAGAGAATAGGCTGAAAGCATCACCAGAGACAATAAGCAAAATTGAACAGTAGCGTTAACTTTACTATAAAAAAAGGTTTGAGAACAGCAGTTAAATAGAGACTTCACTGAGAAAAGGGGTCAATGTACAGAAATGTACACCAGAAAAAAATTCATGTCATTATTTTTTAAATTTATTTTTCTGACAATCAAACTAATCTATACAGGAAGGCAATACACAAAAAGGATCACTGTGATTATTTTAGGATGATGAGGTTATGAGGAAATTTTAATTTGTTTTATACTTCTCTGTATTTTTTTATTTTTACAATTACAATATATTTACAAGCACAAACAAGAAATAGTGAATGAGTCAATGAATATCATTTTCTAATATTTGTATTATCTCTGCCATTACTTCTTCAGGAGGAGAAGGACCTTTTAGAGGACCCGACTCCTTTAAAACTGGGCTAGGGGCTATAATAAAGAGTCAGACTCCAATTTTGATGTTTGGCTGCCCACAGCTTTTAATCCTTATCCTTCTCTCCCTGGTGTGTCATGAACTGGCAAGTTGATAAGAAAGAGCAAGTGGATCCAATGGGAAATTCAAACCACACAAACCTCTGAATTCCCACCACGGTCCCAACACTCAACCACAATAAAAACCCTGAGTTAGTTTCCTTTCCTTCCGCTCTCAAGCCATTTTGACCTGGGAGAGGAGCCTCCCCTCCAATCCCCTCTCCTCTCATCCCTGCTGCCCAGAAACCTCAATTATTTAAGCAACTAACTTTTTCATAATCTTCCAGGGTATGTGTGGCATTATCAGTCTTGACATCTAAACCAAAACTTAGGTGGAGGTTCTAGCAGAGACGGGGACTCTGGGAACTCTGAGACTATCTGGTTTTCTCTTCTCTTTCGTATCTTACAAATACTCCCAGGGTGGTAACCCAGTCGTGTCTGACTCTATGTGACCCCACGGACTATCGCTTTCCAGGCTCCTCCGTCCATGAAATTTTCCAGGCAAGAGTACTGGAGTGGGTTGCCATTTTCTTCTCCAGGGGATCTTCCCGACCCAGGGATCGAACCCGGGTCTCCCGCATTGCGGGCAGACACTTTACCATCTGAGCCACCAAGGAAGCCCTTACAGATACAGGTGTTTCTAAATTGAATTATCTCCTCTCTTCACTGGCCACCATTTTGGATGCTTGCAATGACACTTTCAGGTAATCTTAGCATCGGCCAGCCTGGTTCAGGCTTTCCATCACCTCTCACAGCAGCATCCTAACCCTATTTCCTGGCTCCTGCACTTGCCCCCATCCCGTGTATTCAGATAGAGCAGCCGGAGCGATCCTGTTCAGATTTAGTCAGGCCTCTGTTTGGTGCCCTCCGTGTCTGCCTATCTTTTCTCTCAGAAGAGAAACCAATGGTTTCACAATGTTCTGTAAAGCCCTACAGGATACACTGACAGCTCCAGCAACCTTCCCACCTCCTTACTCCGCTCCAGGACAGTCCTCTCCTTGCTGATGGTCAAGTATGCCAGATGCACACGCTGACCCTTGGAACCTTAAATTAACCCTGGGGCTGCCTACACCGGAAGAAGCTTCCCTACCTGACCTGCCAGGCCTGCTCCCTCACTTCTTCCTTCATCTTTATTCAAATGGGCTTTTTCTGGCCACCCTAATTAAAGGGTCAAACAAACAAGCAAATAAATAAGCAAAAATTATCCCCCACTACTGCACAATTCACTCTCCTCCCTGATTTTATTTTTCTCCCTGGAACTTATTATCATCTAACGCAATATTTAATGAGGTTCAATCAGAACAGAGATTGGGGGCAGGATAGTGGCTGTTTTGTATACTGTTTATACTTATTTCCTAATATATGATAGGTGCTTAATGACTATTTTTGGAATGAATGCAGAAATGATGAGCAGTTCTTTAAAAGAGTAAAGATCTATATGGTGGAAAAATCCACATGGCACTTCTAGACCTAGCAAGCTTGCGTTAAAGAGTGTGCATGATTTCTGTAATTTCTTGGTAAAGAGAATACTTTCATTATATGCATAATTGGAATAATGTATGTTACTGTATTAATGTATATATACATGACTCCAGTTATTTGGAAACCATTTGTAGAATTCAAAGACACTTAGTTATTAGGATTTTTAAAGCCCTCTAAGTTATCTGGCCCTCTTGGCCTATTCCTTCAGATGATTTTATTTTGAAACACTGATTGTCTATTGTGTTTACAGATTTGAAGCAGAATGATTAGAGCAGCCTCAAAGAACTTTGAAATAAAATGAAAATTGGTCTTATTCTTACTAGCTCTTCCTAGCACTTTTCTAATTTATCTCTGTCGTTTCATTGTTTAAAGTTAAGCATGCCGCACTGCACGCTCCTCTGCCTAGAACCATGCGTGTGTCCTATAGATAAACTGGGAAAGAATAACGTGCTAATTTGTGGGCTCCAGAGCATGGTTGCATTTAGGTTTTAGCATAAACTTTAATTTTAGCAAAGAGAAAATAGCAGATTCAATTATAGATGTGGAAAGCCTCAGAGACAACTAGGAGTAAAAGAAGACAAAGTCAGAACCATTACAGTTTTAAAATAACAATTGCGTTAGTATTTCACTGTACAAAGCACTTTTGAGAACTTTATCTTTTGTGCACCTCATTCACTATAAGCCTTGATATAAGTATTTTTATCACTTCAAGATGTGGAAACCAGGGCTCAGAAAGGCTCTCAGTCATTTATAGGCACATAACTATTAAGTGACAGACAAAGGATTATCAGCCCCAGGTCTCACAGCTCCAAATTGTATGTTCTTTTCATTGCATTACATTAACATATCCTTGTTGATCCTTGATCAACAATTATCAAAGCACCTGAAATAATCTGATTTTTAAAAACTTATCAAAGGCAGCTATGTAAAAGCAATGGCAAAAACCTTGTCAAGAGTAGATCTTCCATAATTGAAGAAAGAGGTTGAGAAGCAGGCAGTAAACCAACTGTCTCTCCAGGTGCCGACAGCGTCTCTGTGGAGCCACAGTGTACCTCCTAACACTCAATAAAGTATTATTATTAAAGGTATAAGAAGGAGCTTAAAGTTTAACAAGATCTTCTGTGTGGTTGGTAGTCAAGCAGTCTTAATAAGGTCACAGTCT
Source organism: Moschus berezovskii (assembly GCF_049115385.1). Lineage (NCBI taxonomy): Eukaryota > Metazoa > Chordata > Mammalia > Artiodactyla > Moschidae > Moschus > Moschus berezovskii. The sequence goes on along the minus strand of NC_142469.1, from coordinate 91,983,900 downwards.
ATTGTGTATTTCTTGTGAAATGTTTCAGATTTTACTTTTCTTTATAAAGATATTTGCTTGATTTTTAGCTATGATACTTGAAATTGATGCTAATAAAAATAAGGGACACATATTATAAACTTGGACATAACCAGAATCTCAAAAATAAAAACCAGTGCTTTGAAGATGGGAAAAATAGTTCACTAAGGAATTTATTGTCTTGTGAATTTTTAAAAATACAAGAAAATAAATGTCATAAAAAATAAAGTAGCAGATCCTGCTGTTGTTGTAAATTGTATATCTCATAAAATATTTTTCTTCTTTAATATTTCAGGGAAAAAAACAGTTGTTCCAGAAGATAATAATGAAAATTAAATTAAATATAAAATTATGTTGTCTGTGAAACAAACCACTTTTAATAAAAATGAGTTTTTGAAATATATATGGGCTTATTTCAAAATTTTCAAAGCAGAGTGGATCATAAATTAATCATATACAAGGATAAATTACACATTTGTATTCTAGGCATCTGTTTTGTCATCTGCGTCACTAGATTCCAATTATGAGTTTTAAACTGGACAACCTGCACACAGTAGAATTATTATACTTAAGATATTAACAGAAGCATTTCTTAAATATTTGGTTTACACCTTAACTTACCATGAGGCATTCTATTCTATCATAATTTATACACCTATTGTGATCTTTGTAAATGCACCTAAATCCATTTGGTTAAATTGCGTATTCACATGAAATGTTTGCAGGTCTAGTAGAAAGTAAACAGCTCTCTTTTTGTAAAAATAAATATTACCTGCAAATTTTATTTTTCCATCTTTAAAGTTATAGGCTAGGTTTGGAAATAAACATTTTGAAATTCTTATAGACATATGTCTTTTCTGGCTTTCTCAACAAATAAGAATTTCCTTCTCCTTAATCAGACTGTGTTAGATGTTATCATGAGGAATAATATCTAAACATATTTAATGGGGATTTGACACATTCACACATTTAAAAAGAAAATATTTTTCTTACTTTTAAGAGAAATATACACTCACATTGAAAATTTAGAAAATAAACAATGAAGGAGAAAATAATTTCTTGTATCTTACTTTTATCACTACTTATTCATAATTCCATCAATCAAGGTTAACTGCTGTTGGCATTTTGGCACATTTCTTTTCCACTTTTACACATTTTTTCACTAATTTAAATGGACATAAAATGAACATTTTTGTACATTTCTTTTTGTTCACACTTCTAATTATATTCATTAAGTTCCTAGAAGAGGAAATGCATTATTAATGTCCCCTGGATTGTTGTCATCTGCACAGAAACTTCTTTGATGTTTTCCTTCTTAGGAGCACTTCCCTGACTCCCATGATCCTCTCGAGGTACATCCCTAGTTCCTATTATTCTTTATAGAAGATGTACCAGAGTTATCTTTACCTCTTTTTTCTCCTTAGCTTCTTGCAGTCAAATGTCCTTCCCCTCTTCACGATCACTCTCTTTAAAGGTCACCCTTGACTCCCCCGACACTGTCAAATTTAAAGAGCTCTTCTTTGTTCTCTCAGCAGTATTCAATGCAGTTACCCACTCCCTTCTCTGGAAATACTTCTTTTCTTGGCTTCTGCATCACTAAACCATCCTGTGAAACACACAGCAGGACGTACATTGCACTTTCTCAAGCTGGGCAAAGTGAGATGGAATTTAAGAAATGCCCAGGGACTTCCTCCCAGGTGATCACGAGGTAGAGACAGAAAAGCAACATCACGACCGTCAGAAGCCTCCTTCTGCTCATTCTCACGTTTTGCTGGTGTGGCTCTGCTGGCACAAGAAGGGGTTCTCGGGGCCTGGAGTGCCAGGCGTGGGCAAATTGGAGGCAGTGGAAGAAAACTAGGTAAATCACTTCCTTCTGGAGCTCCTCATATTTGTTGAAAATAGACTTTGCAAAAACCATCTTGGAGAAGACAACTTTCTAACTTTAACTTGTGTCACAGGACTGACTCATGACCCACCAAACATGGCCAAATGGGTCTTTTAAGAGTTTATAAATGGGTGACAGTCTAACGAATGTAGGCTAGAATCACAGATGTTGTCCAGGCTGTCCTTTAGGCATTGGTCATAATTCAGGTTCAAAATCTTTTCTGAACCCACTTCTTCTTAGTTATACTAAGACATCCTGTTATACTATTTATACTAGATGCTATTATACTAATATATCCTAGACGCAAACTAATTAAGTATCTTTTGATTTGAATGGAGTAACTACAGTTAAAAACACTAGATTCTAATTTGCTTTTGAAATTAATGGAGTCATAGGCTGGAGGGAAGCAAAGGTGCTGGTGGAGAAGCTCAGTGGGGACAGAGAGAAAGACCCCATCTCCCCCCAAATTAGGCTACTATCTTTGTTGGAGAGGAACATTTGTTAATTATGAACTGCTCATAAATCTGCCTCAACTTAAGTGCCCACGAGCCGAGGATAATGGAAGGAAAAACAATTTAAATCACATTATGTAGCAAGCAACTGAATAATGTATTTCATGCTGTCTCAGTGCATTTCATTTCAAGGATATAGACTTGCTCCTGCAACTTCAAATGACAGAAGGAAAACACTCTTTTGGTTTCTATTGTTCTCTATCATTCATGGGTTCTTGGTAGTAAATAGCGTTTGCTCCAAGAGGCTTTTTCCTTTTCAGTGCCTGCTGCCGATTTATGGCTTGTTTTTTGAACGGCTTTGAAAGTGTTGAATTGGCTAAATATATAGTTATCTCTGAATGCTATCTGAAATTTTAGGAGAATTTCTATAACCAATAACTCTTCTAAAGAAAACCAAACTATATCTCAAAAACTTTTAGAAGAATTCACTAGTTGTTCAGTGGTTAGGATTCCATGCTCTCACTGCCAGGGATCTGGGTTTGATCCCTGGTCAGGGAACCAGGATCCCACAAACCACGTGATGCTGACAAAATAAAATAAAATGTTAAAGTTATTAATAGTAATTATGGAACATCTTGCTTTCAAGGATATGTCATTGCTATTTTACCTCTTCTGGGTATTATTAAAATCGAAGTGAAGGAAAAAAACAATTTTTTATTTTGGTGCATTTTGTTTTACTCTTCTAATATTTTAAAGTGGAATTATAATAGTCATCAATCAGGTGTACATGGTCCCAATACAAGAACTCCCACTACAGGAGAGAAAATGAATGAGTCACTCGGGTCAGAGAAAAACTATAGTTTTGAGTAAAACAATCTAATCCCTGCGATGTAAAAAAAAAAAAAACTCCCACTAAGTGATTAATAACTATTGAAGTCTCTGCACAATTAAGAATTATTGCATCTGCCAGTCATGAACATTTACAGATGAAAGGGTCCATAAGGATAATTTAGCCCAGCCTCTTCATTTTTCATAGTTGGAGTTGCTAAGACACAGAGAGAAAGAAAGACCAACCAAAGGTCATGTTGCTAGAACCAGAATCAAATTCCCCACTTTCGCTGGAGTGAAATTAAAAAGGCATTAATTAAAATCCACTGCAGTTAACATTGCAGACTAAATGTTCAGAAGAAAGGAAAATTGGTATATAAATTTAAGTATTTTATAATGCATGGTTGATCTGATAGAAAAGTACAAATAATAATAAGAACAAAAATGATAATAAAGTGTGAATTTGGAGTGGCATGTAAGTGCTGGAATCAGGTATTTGTCCATGGTATTTGGCAATCTCTGGGGGACAAGGATTTGGGATTTACAGAACCCCATACAAGGACTTCTCTGGTGGTCCAGTGACTAAGACTCCATGCTCCCAATGCAGGGGTCTGGATTGGATCATGGTCAACTAGAGATCCAGTTGATCTCACATGCTGCAACTAATGATACCCCATGCCAGAACTAAGATGTGGCAGTCAAATAAGTAAATAAGTATTTGAAAAATAAATAACATATGAGGCCTTAAAAAAAAAAAAAGCCACATACAAAACCTGGCACTTTGAGCAGAGCAGAGGTTTATATAGTTGATCCCCCCACGTAAAAATACACTTTACAAAGGATGATAACCTCAGTAATAAGGTAAGCTAAAGAACTATGACCATGTGAAGGGAGAGCACTGGCGAACATCTCAAATTTAGCTCTGAGTGTCAGAGGAAACACAGGTTTCCCTGGAAGATTCCTAACATTCAGGCAGGTTTGGTACAGAAATGCATACATCCCTGGGTGGTAAAGTTAACTCCGAGTGATCAAGGGTTGTCAGTGTCCCCAAAGATCTGGCAGAAGCAGTTCCAAAGGATCTCTGAACACTTTCAAGCTATCTTACATCAGAACTGCAATTAAAGGGGGAAAACAAAGGAGGAAATAAATCTCTACAAGAGAGTCATAGATGAGAACAGGTGAGCAAACATACTTGCAGAGATTTCATATATTGAAATACCAAATCTGATCACCTTTTATGTTAAAAGAATATATGCTAAAGCTTGAATTATTAGGTCACTATGAAAAAAGATACAAACGGGACTTTCAGGAATTAAAAATACAGTGTTGAAATTAAAATTCACAGAAACCATGCAAAATGAAAGCAAGAAGAAAAGTACCATTTACAATTGCATACAAAATACTTAGGAATAAATTTCATGAAAGAAGTATAGAACTTATACTCTGAAAATTATAAAACATTGCTTAAAGAAATTAAAGAAGACCTAAAGAAGTGGAGAGATTTCCCAAGTTCTTGGTTCAGAAGAATTAATATTGTTGAAATGGCAATATTTCTCAAATTGATCTACAGATTTTATGCAACCCAGAGTATGGTTGGCTTTTTTGGAAGAAATTAACAAGATGATCCTAAAATTTAGATGTCAATTTAAGGTACATGAAATAGAAATAGGCAAAAAAAAGTATTGAAAAAGAACAACATTGGAGAACTCTTATTTGCTTATTTCAGAACTTTTTACAAAGTTACAGTAATAAGACAAGGTGGTGCCAGCATAAGGGTCGATGCAGAGGGTAGAATAGATCAGTGGAATAGAATCAAAAGTACACAAATAAATCCTCATATTCACAGTCAACTGCTCTTTGGCAAGGATGCCAAGTCCAATCAACAAGATAAAAATAGTCTTTTAAACAAATAGGGGTGCAACAACTGGATATACAATGCAAATGAATAAAACTGGACTCCTACTTTATGCCATTTACAAAAATTAATTCAGAATGGTTCAGAGAACTCCGTATATAGGTAAAACTTTAAAGTCTTAGAATGAAACATAGATATAACATTAAAAGTACAAGGAACTGAAGAAAAAGATAAGTTCATCAAAATTATAATTTTTATGTTTCAAAGGACATTACAAAAATGAAATACAACCTATAAATTGAGAAAAAATTTTCCTGATCACTCATCTGATAAAGGATTTGTATTCAGCATATTTAAAGAACACTCATAATAATAAAAAGACAAGTGACAATAGGCAAAAGATTTGAACAGACGTTTCCTCAGTCCTCAGCAAAAAAACCCACTGGCCATCAGGGAAACGAGCATTAAAGCAACAATGATATATGACTTTATATCTAAAATGACGGTGAGGATGTGTAGAATTGGGAACACTTACACAATGCTAATGAACTTGTAAAATCATGCACTTACCTTGGAAATGATTTGGGGAGTTTCTCAAAATATTAACATAGATTTTACCATATGATCCAACAATTCCACTCTTAAGTATCTACCCAAGATAAATTTAAACATACATTTACATGAACAATTATACAGGAATATTCATAGCAGCATTATTTATAATAATGAATAACTAGAAATAACCTAAATTTCCATCAAGTGATGAAAGAATAAAATAGCTTCTATCTATATAATGGAAAATTCAGTTCAGTTCAGTCGTTCAGTCGTGTCCGACTCTTTGTGACCCTTTGAATCACAGCACACCAGGCCTCCCTGTCCATCACCAGCTCCTGGAGTTCACTCAAACTCATGTCCATTGAGTCGGTGATGCCATCCAACCATCTCATCCTCTGTCATCCCCTTCTTCTCCTCCTGCCATTAATCTTTCCCAGCATCAGGGTCTTTTCAAATGAGTCAGCCCTTCGCATCAGGTGGCCAAAGTACTGGAGTTTCAGCTTCAACATCAGTCCTTCCAGTCACTCAGCAATAAAAGAATGACGTGCTGATACGTGCTACAACATGGATGATTCTTGAAAATACTATAATGATGAAAGAGGCCAATAACAAAAGACTATATTGAGTGATTATATTTATATAAAATATTCATAATAGGAAAATTTACAGAAGTTGAAAGTAGATTGCCTAGGACCAGGCCTGAAAACAGAGGAAGTGGGAAATAACTGCTAATGGGTATGGAATTTCTTTGGGGGATGATGAAGAATCAGGACAGTTTCCACAGAGAAGGACAATTAACAGATGCCAACGCTGATATGACACAGATATTGGAAGGATCTGAGGAAGACTTGAAAGCAGTAGCTATACAAATATTCCAGCCAGCAATTGCGAACATTCTAGAAACTAATGGAAAATAGCTTCAGCAAAGAAATTGAAGATATAAAGATGAACCAAACTGAAATTTTGAAACTGAAAAAGTAAAATGATCAAGAGTAAGGGAAGGGTGGCCGCTCTTACCATTACTATTGACCATAGTACATCTTAGGTAGTACAAGAAGACAAGACAGATTTTATATGGATGGATAGATGATAGATAGGAAGGTAGCATACCAATTGAAAAGTAAGAAATAAAATCACCCTATTTGCAGATGATATGATTATCTACAATAAAAATCTCAAGGAATAAACAAAAACACTCTAATACTCATATGCGAAGTCATAGTAAGAGACCAGGTCAACATATACAACCGAATCATCTTCCTATACAGTAGAAATCTATGAAAACTTTTTTTTTTACAGTACCATTTACAATAGCTCCAAAAACAAAACCAGAAAAATGCAGGGATAGATCTAGCAAAACTTATATAGAATCTGCTTGTTGACCACAACAAAATACTGGGCAAAATATTTGACTTGACCGTAAAAGAGATGAAAACAGCAAATAAGTATGAAAATATATTCAATCTCACTAGGGATTAAGGACATGCAAGTTAAAATTAAAATGAGATTCCATCATACACCTACTAGAATGGCTACAATTAAAAAAAAACGACTGACAATACCAAGGGTTGACAAGGATTTGAAATAACTGGAACTGTCATACACTGCTGAGAGAAATGCAAAATTTTGCAGCCACCATGGAAGGGTTTGTTAGGTTTGTACACAGTTAGCCATACATTCAGTATTCAAACCAGAATAACCAAGTGAAATGTTGATAAGTATCCTAGACAACTAATATGGCCAGATACACCTTAGGAAAGAGAGGTAACCAAAGAGACAAATCTGCTTCAGTCTTAAATGTATAGGAATGACTCATAATCTGACTTCCACACTTAATTTACTTAAGCCATTTTCCCTCCAGAGATAATTATATGCCATATTGATGATGTGAACATTATGAACTATTGTGCTTTTCATTATAAATTACCCCATATTTCTGGTTTACCACTCCACTGCTTGTCAGTACTATTTGTCCAATTGCTTTCAGATGAACTGACTAAGCCATTTCTGAAACTGAAAATTTGAGAAATAGTCTCTAAGGCACAGCCAACTAGTCAGTTACGGGAGTAAACCATTGGTCTGCAAGGTCCTACAACACGGCAGGACTCTTTAATCCACTGGACACCATAAACACAACACTGGAGCCTATGACCTTTTCATGATACCATGAAATATCTGTGATTTTAAAAAAGAGATTTCATATCTTGAAGGAATACTGCAGAATGAAAGTAATAAATGTTAACAAATGCTTGACTAAGTATCTATAGGATATAAAATTATGTTAACTAATCACCTGTATCTAAACTCAATACGTGTGAGTTTAGATACAAGAATATACAAGATGTGTACTTCCTGTGTGGCTCAGTGGTAAAGAATCTGCCTGCATTGCAGGAGACCTGGGTTTGACCCCTGGGTTGGGCAGATCCCCTGGAGAAGGGTATGGTAACCCACTCCAGTATTCTTGCCTAGAGAATCCAACAGACAGAGGAGCCTGGCGGGCTGCAGTCCATAGGGTCTCATAGAGTCAGACATGACTGAAGCAACACAGCAGCAGCAACATATACAAGATGGAGGGGGATATTGCTTGGGAGGAGTGCTGAGCGGTCACAAAGATTTAAAAACAGCAGTGAGTTAATCATTTGTTTTAGAATATGACTTATGCACAAAGGGATTGTCATTCCTGAGGTCTATAAACAAGTGCCCTTGTGCTTGTTTTTCTCTTGGCTGTGACAGCATGAGTCACAATGAAACATCTATGTAGCCCAGCCATCAGCATGTAGTCCATAACAGCAGACAACTATTGTGGTTTTAACTCATGTATTACGTGTTTCCTTCTTATAAACTTACCATCTGAGGGGCTTACCTGGTGGCTCAGCGGTAGAGAATCCACCCACCAATGCAGGAGACATGGGCTTGATCCCCGATCTGGGAAGATACCATGTGCTGCAGAACAGCTAAGCCTGTCTGCCACAAGTATCGAGCCAGTGCTCTAGGGCCCAGGAACCACAACTCCTGAGCCCATATGCCACAATTACTGAAGCCCAAACACTCTAGAGACTGTGCCCTTCCATAAGAGAAGCCTACCCACTGCAACTAGTGGGTAGCCCCTGCTTGCTGCAACTAGAGAGAGCCTGTGTGTGGCAGTGAAGACCTAGGGCAGCCAAATATAAATAAATAAATAAATAAAGATACCATCTTCAATGTATTCATGGTGGACATCAGCAACAATTCATTTCGATCTATATCTACTTGTGGAAAACTTCTATAATTGCAAGAAGACAGTGGAGGGCAATTAATAACTTTGTATTTCAAAAGTCATATTTATAGTCATGAGAAAATGAAATTCATTTTGTCGGTGCATTTACATCTAAAGTCCTGAATGTATATGTGAAAGCATTCAGATCTCTCAAAGAACACAGAACTTTGGAGTATACACCATTTGCAGTGCACATTTTCCTTTCATATTTGAACGTTTTTCAACTGTAGTAAAAAGAGATTGTTCTGAGTCATTTTTAAAAGGAAGATGACATTTATGATAAGATGTTCACTCTTGGAACCACAGATGATAATTTCATGCATAAAAATTTTCAACAAATAACATGCTGTTCCATATTTATTAACACATTCAATAGGCTAAGTCATGCTAACTACTGATCTGTTCTGTAGCTCAGTCGTGTCCAACTCTATGCGACCCCGTGGACTGTAGCCTACCAGGCTTCTCCATCCATGGGATTCTCCAGGCAAGAATACTGGAGTGGGTTACCATTTCCTTCTCCAGGGGATCTTCCCGACCCAGGGAACAAACCTGGGTCTCCAGCATTGGAGGCAGACGCTTTAACCTCTGAGCCACCAGGGAAGCCCTTAGTAGAGAGGGAATTTTTACAGGCAGGATTAATCTACGGACTATTGAATTCTGATACTTCTGAAAGTTAATTCAGTAAGAGGTGAAATTAGTGTCTCTAAAATGTACTGCTGCTGCTGCTGCGTCACTTCAGTCGTGTCCAACTCTGTGTGACCCCATAGACGGCAGCCAACCAGGCTCCCTCTTCCCTGGGATTCTCCAGGCAAGAACACGGGAGTGGGTTGCCATTTCCTTCTCCAATGCATAAAAGTGAAAAGTGAAAGTGAAGTCACTCAGTCATGTCCGACTTTTAGAGACCCCATGGACTGCAGCCCACCATCCATGGGATTTTCCTGGCAAGAGTACTGGAGTGGGGTGCCATTGCCTTCTCCGCTAAAATGTACTCAGTTCAGTTCAGTTCAGTCGCTCAGTCGTGTCCGACTCTCTGCGACCCCATGAATCACAGCACGCCAGGCCTCCCTGTCCATCACCAACTCCCGGAGTACACTCAAACTCATGTCCACAGAGTCGGTGATGCCATCCAGCCATCTCATTCTCCGTTGTCCCCTTCTCCTCCCGCCCCCAACCTTTCCCAGCATCAGAGTCTTTTCCAGTGAGTCAACCCGTCGCATGAGGTGGCCAAAGTATTGCAGTTTCAGCTTTAGCATCAGTCCCTCCAGTGAACACCCAGGATTGATCTCCTTTAGAATGGACTGGTTGGATCTCCTTGCAGTATAAGGGACTCTCAAGAGTCTTCTCCAACACCACAGTTCAAAAGCATCGATTCTTCGGCGATCAGCTTTCTTCACAGTCCAACTCTCACATCCATACATGACCACGGGAAAAACCATTGCCTTGACTAGATGGACCTTGGTTGGCAAAGTAATGTCTCTGCTTTTTAATATACTATCAAGGTGTACTAGGTGTTCCTAAATTGACTAAGTGGCTTAAACAACAGAAATTTATTTTCCTGCGTTTCTGGTGGCTCGAAGTTTGAGACCACGGTGTCAGCAGGGTTAGTTTCCTCTGAGGGTCATCAAGGAAGGATCTCTACCTGGCTTGTAAATATTAACAGATGGTCATCCTCCTCTGTATTTTCCATGGTTTTCTCTCTGCACTTATCTATGCCCTAGTCTCCTCGTCTTGTTAGGACACCAGTCAGACTTGATTAGGATCCACTCCAGTGACAGTATTTAACCTCAATTACCTCTTTAAAGACACATCACCACGAACAGTCATATTCTGAGTCCTTATACTGAGGACTTCAACACATGGATTTTGAGTGGACAAAATTCAGCCCATAACAATTTACAACAAAAAAGTTAAAAAAATTTTTTTTTTAATCAAGACACAGTCTAATTTAAACACGAGCTCTGAGTCATCCTTAAAAAGTGAAGCTTTTAAAATGTTTTTCTACTTTCCCAATGTGTCTTTTGGGTTGACAAATTGTATCTAAAGACTTTATTTTTATTCAACCACGTGGCAAATAGAGATCATGCCTGGGGGAAATAAGATGCAATTTTAATTAACAATTTTTATTTCTACTAATTATAAGTCTATCATTGTCATTCTAATTTAAACCAGCAATCCCTCCCTGCTAATGATTTCTTAATGATCCTGAAGCCATGAGGCTGTGTCAGTGCTTTAGGGTGGATTCTCATCCTTGGGGCCTCATTTACTCTGCACTGGACACATCTCAATGTGTGTGTGTCTTTTTTGGGGGGAGGGGGTTAGGGGTTTGTGTAGAGGGCACAGACAGCCCAGGAACCCCCCAAAGCTGAGGCGTCCAAAAGTGTAATTGAGTTGAATGTGACCAGGTTTTTGAAACAGCAAATGCATCTTATTTCAATGTCTTTGGAGTCCGTAGCTTTATCGTTGTCACTGTTTATTTATGGGCTTCATCGGGTCTTAGCTGTGGCATGCGGGATCCTCATTGCGGCATGTGGCCTTCTCTCTAATTGTGGCTTTTATGCTCCAGAGCACATGGGCTCAGTTGTTGCCGTGCTCGGGATTCTTGTCTTGCAGCATGTGGGATCTTAGTTTCCTGGCTAGGGATTGAACCCATGTCCCCTGCATTGGATGGTGGATTCTTAACCAATGGAACACCAGAGAAGTCCCTACTCATCTTTATTAATAAAGAGCTTTTGAGCACCCAGTACTATGTGTACGTGCCTGGAGAATCTCATGGACGGAGGAGCCTGGAGGGCTGCAGTCCATGGGGTCGCAGAGAGTCAGGCACGACTGAGCGACTAACACACATACACACACACACACACACTATGTGAAAGTATATTTTGATTTCTACATTTATAAATATCACAAAAATGGAAACTTTAAAAGCAAATACAAACAAACTACCTTATATTTTCTCTTTGCTCCTCCTCGTTCTGTCATACACATTTCCCAGAGAGTATATGCCCCATTTTGGAGGCTATTGCCTCGGACGTCTTATGACATGAGTCCAGCTGTGAATATGGAAATTGGATCAGCAGCAGGAAGGAGTATAAAGTCATTTGTTGAAATGGGAGATGTGTGCACAGATTTCCTGCGGTCCATCTGGCTTTCTCTAGATCCAGATTCCACAGGTGGATGGGACAAACGTTCTCTGAGCGCTAATGGTCTTCTCATGATTCCCAGTGCCTTCTACATCAGGAAAATTTCTCGTCAGAAGCTTACATTGTCTCAGAGGCCAGTAAAACATATGACCACAGTGGGGTCCTGGCTCTGCAACTCTACAAACCAGGTTTGTATATTATCATCATGAGCTGCATGATTTGAAAGACAAGTCTTGTGGATCAGTCTCTCAAAAAGAAAAAAAAAAAAAAATTCCCAGACTTAGCAGGGGGTCTCTGTTTCACACTTACTTTGATTCACTTTTTTCCTAAGTTATCAGTAGGGGAATGATATGGAGTTATCATGGTGATCATTTTGAAATGTATAGAAATATCTAATTACTGTGTTGTGCAACAGGAATTACCATAGTGTTGTGGGTCAATTACACTTCAAAAACAAGCAAAATCACAGAAAAAGAGATCCGATTTGTGGTTACTAGAGGTGGGGTGGGGGATGAAGGTAGAGGGAATTGGATGAAGGGAGTCAATAAATACAAACTCCAATTATAAGACAGACGAGTACTAAGAATGTAATAACATGATAACTATAATTAACATTGTTGTTTGTTATATACGAGAGTTTTTAAGAACATCAATCCTAGGAGTTCTGATCACAAGGAAAATTTTCTTTTCTATGTCTTTAATTTTGAAAAGATGAATGTTCACTAAACTTACGGTGATAATCATGATGAAGGTAAATCAAGTCATTATGCTATACATAAATTTATACAATGCTGTGTGTCAATTATATCTCACCAAAATCGAAAGGAAAAAGCTTAACAGTATAAAAAAGAAGAAATATTTCTTTTTAAAAAGATAAGAAATAAGATAATGAAAATCACTAAAATACCGTTATTCCCTTTCTAAACTACATATTTCAGTTTTAGATAGCATTTATCTACGAAAAAAATGAGATTGACATTTATACTTCCATTGACCTCTCTCCCCCGACCATTCCAGTTTTCATTACTTACTATTTTTCATTACTCATTATTTTCTGATATTTTGACAGATGTCAAGATCTGTGAATGTTCTGAGATTTTACTACTCGCCAATTAACAAGTCCGGGTGCCATTGCTGAGGGAAGACACAGAACTCCTGGGTCAGAAACAAAGGATATTATTACTCAGGAAATAAGCAGCATGAGTCAGCAAACTTGCATCAATTCCTCTTACCCTCAAGTCCCATGAAGGCAGTTCAGATTGAAGGGGTTATTTCTAGGCATGTTTAGGAAGTAACCTGTAAAGCAGAGCCCAGAGAAACACTGCACTAAGATTCCTGTGACTGTAAGAAACGGTTATGTCCACAAGTCAAGAGATGGATTGAAGTCCCGGTTTTAACAGTCATAGTTATTAGAGGTGCACAGTTTCTTCAAGATAAACCCTTGACTTGGGATGGGGGATTAGAGACCCTGAGAGATTTGACTCAGCTAACCTTGCCTATCATAAGTATGCTCTACAATCCATGATTCAGTTGTATCAGAAGAGATTAAAATCCTGGTGCCCTTTAAGCCACTAACTCATTATTTTGAAATGTCAGAAAAAAAAAAGTGTACAAAGAAGCAGGAGGGAGGGGATATTTTCTGGTGAATAAAATTTAAGAACTCATCTTTTGCAGGAAAATTTTTGCTTTGTGGGGGCAGGGTGATCTTTTTTTTTTTTTTTCCTGGCACAAAGTTATTTAAGAAATGGTTGATTGGTGAATAATCTCTTTATGTCCTAATACCCAAAGGCACACTTTCATATCTGAGATTCTTCTTGAAAGATTCCTTTAGGTAATGTAATAATTTGCCTACATTTCACTGCATTCAACTTTTTTTGAGACTTTGAAATATACAGCAGAAACTTACACGATGGAAAGCATCAACCCTGTTTTCTCGCATGCTTAGTCACTTCAGCTGAGTCCAACTTTTTGTGACCCTATGGACTGTAGCCCGGCAAGCTCCTCTGTCCATGAGATAGCAAGAATACCGGAGTAGGTTGCCATGCCACCCTCCAGGGGATCTTCCTGACCCAGGGATCGAAACCACATCCCCTGCATCTCTTGCATTGCAGGCAAATTCTTTACTGTTGAGCCACCAGGGAAGCCCTGTTCTCCCACTACCATTTATTTATAGTTTTACTTTAAATAAAATCACTAATTGGTGTAAGTAAAAATCTCCATGTCTGGTTGCAGGAAAGTGCACATGAGCAATCTGACAGCATAGGGCTTGCTGTGAACAGCATGGGATCCAAATTTGGCTTGTCTGCAATTATTCAAACATGGTCATCTTTCATTAGTTACTGATAAATTAGGCAGGATGATAAAAGTTTGGACTAATTTCTCTGAAAGATGGATGGTAAGTATCCACTGCAGGAACAGTTCTCAATCCTGTCCTACAATTCTAGGGCTCTTCCTACCTGCCTCTACGTGAGAAAACCTCCTTAAAAACAAATGTGGGGCTTCCCTTGTTGCCCCAGTGGTTAGGAATCTCCCTTGCAATGCAGGGGACACTGGTTCGATCTCTGGCCCGGGAGGATAACACATGCCGTGGAGCAAGTAACCCCATGCACCACAGCTACTGAGCCCATGCTCTAGAGCTCATGAAGCATAATTACCAAAGCCCAGGCACCTAGAGCCTGTGCTCCTCAACAAAGAGGAGTCCCGCTCCCTGCAACTAGAGAGCACACAGGCAGCAAGGACGACCCACCACAGCCAGAAAATAAAATAAATCTTTGAAAACAAACAAAAAAACAACAACTACAGCCAATTTGGGATGAACCATAACTATCTGTATTTTTAAAGGTCAAAAAGAAGATTCTGTTCATCTTTGAGATTTGCAAACTACTGTTGTAATAAATGAATTTGCTAATTGTTCTATCCTGCTCAACAGATAAGACCAGGCTTAGTTTTCGGTATCTATCATATATCACAAATGACATTTATCATAAATCCTATATGATTTGACAAATGTGTCATACACCAGAAAAAAAGCTTAAATAACTTTCCTGGGGTTATAAATATGTGAACGTCAAAGCCAGAGCCAGAATTCACAGTCTCTGAATTTTCAGCTCGTTTTATGAGTAGATTTGCTGTCATTCTTCATTCCATCTTTGACACAGTCAAGTGGAATGAGGGTAAAGAAAAATAAATAACTTCCTGGATGCTTCTAAGTCTTCTTTGGTAAGTTTTAGGGAACAAGTTTAGAGTCCTGAACATGGAGGGCTTTTTAGGTTTTGAGTTATTTTGCAAATAGTGAAACTGAGTTGGAAATAATTACAAAGCAAAGAGAGATCTAAAATCTGAAAAGACTCCAAAGCTTGATAATAAAGCAGGAAAGAAAACCGAAAAAGACACAACTTAAGTCTAATGACTGGATACAATTAGTCCAGGAACAAAATGATAATAGTTGTGTCCAGAAGGATGATGCAAGGGCTTCCCTGGTGGTCTAGTGTCTGAGACTCAGCACTCTCCATACAAGGGGCCCTGGTTGCATCCCTGGTCAGGGAACTGGATCCCACATGCCACAACTAAGAGTTTGCACACTTCGGCTAAAGAGCCCATATGCCCCCAGTGAAAACTGAAGATCCTGAATGCTGCAGTTGGAACCCAGTGTAGACAATTTTTTTTTTTTTTAAAGAAAGATGATCTAAAGGAAGGAAGTTCAGAAGTTAAGCAAATCCAATTCAACTTGAAAAAAAGAATGACCACATTCTGTCTACTGTTAATAGGGATAATAAACACACTAATCTCTTGGCTACTGGGTATCCTGTATACATATCTGTCTATGTGTGTGCCCTATGTATACACACACAACCTGGATTGAACTGTGTTGATAAGATCAATGCAAAAATATTTTAAATTTCTTTGTGTGTTTGTGTTAGTCATTCAGTACTGTATCACTCTTTGTGACCCCATGGACTGTAGCCAGACAGGCTCCTGTGTCCATAGGATTTTCCAGGCAAAAATACTGGAGTGGATTGCAAGCATCCCCTTCTCCAGGGGATCTTTCCTACCCAGGGATCAAACCTGGGTCTCCTGCATTGCAGGCAGATTTTTTAAATTGTCTGAAGTCATTTCTTTTAACTACAAAATAAAAATCCCAAGAACAGAGGAGCCTGGTGGGCTATACAGTCCATGGTATCATAAAGACACGATTGAAGCCAGTTGGACACAACGTGTCAAGGGACGCCCCAGGGAAGGCAGTGGTAAAGTAAGAGAGGAGAGGCTCCTGGCTAGCTGATCATCGCGGGGTGGGGGACGGGAGTGGGGCTGAGAGTGAGGGTGGGAGTGGGGTTGGGGAGGAATGCCCCCGCAGCCTGGGGCCAGTCGGAGCAGTCTCCGGGCGCCTAGGGCGGGACAGAGCGGCCACTGCGCAGGCTTGGCAGGCTTGCTCTTGACAGGAGCGCTTTGAGTGGTCGCGATGGGGATGGGGGGGTGGGATGGATCGGCTCCAGGTGACAGAAGCAGCCCCTAAACTCCCTTCTGGCAATTCCTGATGCAAAGACAGAAAAACTTACAACCAACAAGCCAGGAGAATTAACCGTGGGTAGGTGGGTGGAGAATCCGGGTTCATAAAGCAAAAGCATTGCAGCTGGCCTTGGAAGAGGGGAAAGAGTGGCAAAGTGCAAAGGACGGGGGTCAGGGTGGGGAGGCAGCAAAGGTGCTGGGGTGGTTGCTGGGGGGATAGACTAGGGATGTGTTAGGAGATGACAGTGTTTTAACACTGTTTTAGGCCTTGTGGGCCAAACCCAAGTAGCAAAAGGTGTGCACTATGAGGAATAATACTTCAAGGAATTTTCCTTTGCTTAAAAAATACTCTTCAGTATTAAATATGTGGTTTCAGTACCGGTGTGAGTTTGAGCTGTGCTCAGCCTCAGCTTCCAACACGCCAGGTTTAGACAGTCAGGCTCTGAAATTCCCTCTTACCCAGCTTGTTTGTTTTTCTCTGGGATCTGTGGATTGGAAGGTCCCACCCCTTCAGGGGCGGGCATGGGGCTTCACTTGTGGCTCAGCTGGTAAACCATCTGCTTGCAAATGCGGGAGACCTGGGTTCAATCCCTGGGTTGAGAAGATCCCCTGAAAAGGGAATGGCTACCCAGTCCAGTATTCTGGGCTGGAGAATTCCACGGACTGTATGGTTCATGGGGTCACAAAGGGTCAGACACGACTGAGCAGCTTTCAAAATTTTAAAACAAAGCCCCTTCATTTGGTCTGCCAATACAAATATTAATCTCAAGTAGAAACCTCCTCACTGATACACTCGGCTTGTTTGACCAAATACCTGGGCACCTTTTGGCCCAATCAAGTTGACATATCAAATTTGGCAGATGAATGCTATCTTGAAAACTGTGGCAAGAGAGATGTTGAATGAACTAAACATGAGACAAAAAGACTCAAAAATTGGCTTGAATCAGTTATACTTTATTTATATTCATTTAGAAACCCTATTAATTATAAAATAAATCACACATTTCAGTGAGCAGAGGCAGAAGTGAAATACGGTAGTTGACAAGAATTCTATTGGACCAGAGTCATAATAGGGGCAAAGTACAATTCGTGCATTTTGCTCTTTCGGCAGCTCCATTAGAAAGAAGCCCATCAATCAGCTGGAAGAATGCAGGGAGTCAGCAGATCTGAGTCTCAGTTGAGAGATTTGAGGGCTGGACAGTCTATAATAGATGTAAGAGTTGTGAAGAGGCACAGTCAGACACTAAAGCGCGTCTAATAAAGGAAATATTTTTAAAGGAACAGATGTCATCCCTGAAGATAAATGAAGATTGTGTACTTTTATGGAAAGAGGATTATAGAAACATTTGTCTTCATTTGTTATCTGAATCTTGTGAAATCCTTTTCATTATCATTGAATACTACAGAAATGGTTTTGGTGACTAAATATACCTGAAGTACATTCAGTTAAGTTAACACTTTAGTGAAAGTGTTAATCGCTCAGTCATGTCTGACTCTTTTTGATACCATGGACTGTAGCGCGCAAGGCTCCTCTGTCCATTGAATTCTCCAGGCAAGAATATTGGAGTGGGTAGCCATTCCCTACTTCAGGGGTTCTTCCTAGCCTGAGGCTTAAACCCAGGTGTCCCACAATGTGGGCAGATTCTTTACCATCTGGGCCACCAGGTAAACCCATTTAGCTTTAGGGGGCTGAGTAAAGAATTTAAGAATTCTTCTCTTCCCCCAAAGAAATACAAATTAATAAATTTATAAAAAGTTTTCTAATATTAACTATTGAGTTTTTTTTTCTTTAAATATTAGAAATAAAGCACTGGAAAAGGTCATTAGACCTTGTCATCAGCTTACTGGACAGTTGAAAAATTAAGGCCATGAGTGGTGATCTGGAATGGCTATAAGCACTCAGCTATGGTAATGGAGAGAAAAAGCCTTTAGTTTCTGATCCTCACTCCTTTTCTCTTTCCATTGCATCTTAATTATGATGCTTGGAATGTAGCAAGTATTCTTACATGGCAGTCATAATTTAGATTTTTTCAACCACATTCTCTCATTTAGGTTTCCTAATGATCCTTGAGGATTTTTACCCTTCTTTTATAAATGAGAAAACTGAACCTCAGAGAGAGAAATGATACCCTCAAGGGTACGCAGACCTAGAAATCACACCACTTGTGTGATGGGGTTCTCTTAATGGTGGTTCTGGTGGTCTTTTAGTTACCTCCCAGAGGTGGGGGAAAACCGCCCCCAGTTAAGGTGTGCTTGGGGACTGCTTTAGTTCTACTTTATCTCTTCTTAACTGTAATATAACATTAATTTTTTTCAGTGCTAGAATGTGAATAAAACCTTTAATTTTTGAATGATTAATGGTAGTTTTAAAAAATATTTGAACCAAGTGATTATGGTGACAGGAATGGTGACAATAAACTAAGATACACAAATCACATGGACTGCTTGGCTAAATTTTGTAATCAGTCACTGGGGAATTAGCATTATGGACCAGAAATAATAATGGTAGTTTAGAAAAGGACGCTTGAAACATAAATAAAAGTGTTACATTTATTTTAGCTTTAGAGTAACTTGTCATTTTTGCCCCATAAGTTTTTATCCATTTTAATTTTATTTAGTTTTTAAAAAAATGTTTATTTACTTTTATTTATTTATTTGGCCACACTGGGTCTTAGTTGAAGCATGCAGGATCTTTCCTTGCAGGCCCAACAGTTGTGGCACACCGTTCCCATGGCATGTGGGATCTTAGTTTCTCGACGAGGGATTGAACCCACATGTCCCCTGCATTGGAAGGCAGGTTCTTAACCACTGGACCACCAGGGAAGACCTTATTTTATTTTTAAAATCATAAAATAATAATGCTTGTCACAGTGGAACAATGTAAGGAATAATCATTCCCAAACTGAAGTATGCACAATGTTCACAAAGATATGATCATATGCAAGTGTTTTGTTTTTGCCAAAATATAAACATACTATGTTTGTACTCTATAATTTGCTTTTTTAAATCTGACATTTTTCATGGGCATTCCCACAAGTTAATCTTAGACATAAACCATCTTTTTCAGTTTAGTTTCTTTGTAAACACACCTATTTTTAATAAATGGAATATTTTCATTTTTTTTTTTAATTAAGCCTTTTTTTCTTGTCACCCTACTCCTTTTCTCATTCTTTACTCCAAACACAGGCCTCCAAGCTGTGTTCACAAACTGGCATGTCTCTTTCCACTTTTATTCAGTCTGTGTAACACGCGCATCCACACACACACACACACACACACACACACACACACACACACTGTATCACATCAGATCTGAGATGCACCTTTTATCTTTTTCAAATTTTAACATTGCTGAAATTGCTATATGTCTTGCAATTTTAGATACAATGAAATATGGTATGGATACGCTGCTGCTGCTGCTGCTAAGTCGCTTCAGTCGTGTCCGACTCTGTGCGACCCCATAGATGGCAGCCCACCAGGCTCCCCTGTCCCTGGGCTTCTCCAGGCAAGAACACTGGAGTGGGTTGCATTATGAGTATACGTACACATATATACGGGAGCCTTTCCTCTCACTCTTTGTGTTACAAAAAATCTGATCACATTTTACCTATTTTTCTGCATTTTTCTTTCTCTTTTAATTTGTGGAAATCCCTCTAAGAAAAGTGATAAGACTCTAATCCTTTTTAAGCATGTATTATAATATATTCACTATTCCACTAGCAATGGGATATCATTTTTTTCACTAGATTTTGTTTGTTTTTAATTCTGCAACAAAAAGGCTGCAATAAACATTGTTATTCATATATTCTATGTACTGGTGCTTTGATTTCCTGGGATAGATTCCAAGGAGTAATATTTCTGGTTTGAAGGGAATTATATTTTTATTTTAGTTGTATTACCAGGTTACTTTACTGAATGGTAGTAGCAATTCATTCCTGTTCTGGTTATCCATTGCTGTATTACAAACCACTTCAACTCTTAATGGCTAACAACACCACCAATTGATTACCCTATTTATGAATCTGCAATTTGAGTGGCATTTAGGGGGCATGATTTAGTTTTTGCTTCTCATGTGTTTGGACCTGGAGCTGGGATGACTTGCATAGCTGGGGATGCACAGCTGGGGGCTGGCCAGACATCTCTCCCTCTCCATGTAATCTCAGAGCCTCTTCTCCAAAATGTCATCTCCAAAATAGAAGTGTTGCCAATATGGCAGTCTCAGGGCTCAGGTGAGAGTTGCAGGTCTTTTTACAACCTATCATTTGTAAGTTCTCACTTTTTCTGTATTCTATTTGTCAAGCAAGTCACTGAAAGCCAGCCCAGATTCAAAGAGAGAAGGAACAGATCAGCTACAAATCTCATAGCCAGTGAACAGAGTGAAAGTTGCTCAGTCATGCCCGACTCTTTGTGACCCAATGGACTCTACGGTACATGGAATTCTCCAGGCCAGAATACCGGACTGGGTAGCCTATCTCTTTTCCAGCAGATCTTCCCAACCCAGGAATTGAACTGGGGTCTCCTGCACTACAGGCAGATTCTTTACCAACTGAGCTATCAGGGAAACCCAAGTAAACAGAGTACTTGTTCTTAAGTCTTTCCCAGCCTGGATCTTGTTCTTTAAAAGTTGTGTCAATTTCACAGATAACTGGCTGTTCATCATTTCTTTTGTATTTTCACAAGTATAGATGAAGATGAACATCAGCTTATATGGTTATTGGCCACTTGAATTAACTCTTTTGTGAAATGCCTATTCATTTATTTGCTTGTTTGGAGTTATTATTTTCTTAATAGGAGCTCCTTGTCCATTGGAAATGTCACTTCATCTTGTCATATATGTTGCAAATTCTTTTCTCTATTTTTTTTTATTTTAGATTTGACTTTGTTTTACTGTGTCTTTTACTGTATAATAAATTTGTGTGTGTTTCTGGGCACCTCAAATATAGAGTCCTTTCTCAGGTCCTTCCCATTTCCAGAATTCCTGATTCTAAGAGATTGTTTGCTAAGGGATCACCTACATGTAGTTTGAAACAGTACCATGCTGAGTCTTTCAGAGGGCTATTTATAGAATTTGAATGTATCTTTGGATACTTTTATTTAAAATTCAATTGTGTTGGGACTTCCCTGGTGGTCCAATGGTTAAGAATCTGCCTTACCCACAGGCAGGGGATGTGGGTTTGATCCTGGTCCGGGATCCCATGTGCTTAGGATAACTAAGCCTGAGCCCCAACAAAGATCCCACATACAGCCAATAATAAATAAATAAAATTTTAAAAATTCACATGTGATAATACTAAAAAAAAAAAAAATGTCACTGAGGCAGTGCTGTAGGACGGAAAGACCACCGGAGTTTTGGAATCATACAGATTCTGTGTTTAAATCTAAGTTCTGTCCCTTACCAGCCGTGCAACCCAGGACAATTACGGAATCTCCTTCCTTGGGCCTCAGGCCTCTTCATGCATTCAGCCATTTCTCTCTTGTAAAAGAGTTGAGAGCATTACCTGAGGACATTGGAAAGCACCTGGCACATTATGAAGGTGAGTTGGCTTTTCCTCTCTGTTCTGAATGTAGAAGTCAAAAGAGTCATTTGCAAAAACATGAAAGGAATAAAGAACAGGTCGCACAGAAGGAATGACTTACAAGAAAAAGCGGTTGGGATGCTCTGAAATG
Source organism: Moschus berezovskii (assembly GCF_049115385.1). Taxonomy (NCBI): domain Eukaryota; kingdom Metazoa; phylum Chordata; class Mammalia; order Artiodactyla; family Moschidae; genus Moschus; species Moschus berezovskii. The sequence continues at coordinate 91,961,738 of NC_142469.1, read as the reverse complement.
ACCTGAAAGGGGGGAAGAAGAGTTCTCAGGGCGGCTGGCAGGACAGAAGTAGGATGAGTAATAGGCCCAGGAAAGCATGAAGGAAGAGGCGCTGAAGAGGTAATTGTGCAGAGGAAGCTAAATGCACACATATATTCCACACCATGGCAATTCATTTGGGAACGTGCAATTGAAGGAGGGCCCATACAAGATATTAAGGCGAGTGAAGGAGGAGAGAAGGGGAGGATACATTCTTGAGTTCAAAGTCAGACTGACCCCTGCAAGGTGGGGGGAGGAGTAGGAGGGAGGCTGAGAGCCAAATTCCCAGATGTGTTAGTGAGAAGGCCGGGCGGCTTCAGGTGGGTTCCTGTGCAGTTGCTGTAATGATTTGGATGCTTTGAATGGTGCTGTCTAAGCCTAAGTAAACGTGTTAGTAACGGATACGAGTATTACGTCTCTTCAGTCGTGTCCGACTCCTTGCCACCCTATGGACTGTAGCCTGCCAGGCTCCTCCGTTCATGGAATTCTTCAGGCAAGAATACTGGAGTGGGTTGCCACTTCCTCCAGGGGATCTTCGCAACCCAGGGACTGAACCCACGTGTCCTGTGTCTGTTGTGTTGGCAGGCAGGTTCTTTACCACTAAGCGCCATCGGGGAAGCCCAATCTAAGTTTTAGGTTGTCGTTGTTCAGTCGCTAAGTTGTGTCTGACTCTTTGTGACCCGGTGGACTACAGCACGGCAGGCTCCTCTCCCCTCTACTGTCTCCCAGAGCTTGCTCAAATTCATGTCCATTGAGTCAGTGATGCCATCCAACCATCTCATCCTCTGCTGCTCTCTTCTCCTTTTGCCCTTAATCTTTCCCAGCATCAGGGTCTTTTCCAGTAAGTCATCTCTTCACATCAGGTTGGTCCAAAGTATTGGAGCTTCAGCTTCAGCATCAGTCCTTCCTTCCAATAAATGTTCAGTGTTGATTTCCTTTAGGATTAGGATCAGAGCATAATTTCTAGTTTATCTTTTAAAAATGACAGATAAACCCTGATCACCGTGGCTCTGGATTGTTCCTGGTCACTACAAGATGGTTAGATGGTTCGGCTGTTGCTGTCATAGTCTGGAAGATCACAAGTGAGTTCAAACCTCATGGAGGCTTTGCTCCAAATGGCCATTGTAAAGCCTGAAGTAGAGGAAACCTACAAAGCTTGCCACATGCATGCACTCCAGAGATGCACAACACAGGAGCCACCAGGAGAGAAGACAGTTTACCATCAGCTATTGGGGAAGAACTTCTGGAACTAGGGATGTGACCTACCAAGGGAGCTGGCTTCAGTCCCTGGAGAAACCCAGGGGTCTCCATGGGGATCTCCAGTGGGGATTCCTGCGGGGAAGATGTGTGGTGGAATCACTTGCATTTCATAAAAGGACTTCAGAGGAAAGATCACTAACCCATCTCCTGCACAGCTGGGAGGATACTCCCAGCTCCATTCTGGGTTTCAGACTTCGCGAAAAAAAGTCAGGACTTTTGCACCACTTTAGGGATACCTTCAGGCTTCCCTGGTGGCACTAGTGGTAAAGACCTGCCTGCCAGTGCAGGAGACATAAGAGACTTGGGTTTGATTCCTTGGTCGGGAAGATCCCTTGGAGGAGGTCATGGCAACCCATTCCAGTATTCTGGCCTGGAGAATTCCACGGACAGAGGATTCTGGCAGGGTCGGGAAGATCCCCTGGAGAAGGAAATGGTAACCCACTCCAGTATTCTTGCCTGGAGAATCCCATGGACGGAGAAGCCTGGTAGGCTACAGTCCACGGGGTCGCAAAGAGTCGGACATGACTGAGTGACGGAATGGAACGGATGGTCCATAGGGTCACAAAAGAGTCTGATACAACTGAAGTGACTTAGCAGGCTTGCAGGGATACCTTTAACATGAAGTGCAAACACTGAGCCAAACGTTTGATTCTGAGATTCTGGGTCAGGTGGATAACAGGAAGGGAAAGAGTTGGATTTCAGTGGAAGAGAAACATGTGCAAAGAGGAGAAGGCAAGGGTGGGGGTGGGGAGCTGATGAAACCCCTCATGCCAAGACTGGCCTTCTTCCAGGCCCGAAGAACATGCAGGAAACTCCACCTCAGGGCTGCACCTGGAGAGGAAAAGACCCACTGTGACCACAATTCTGCGACTCTCCTGATTCAGATCTAAGGCCTATCTGTTGTTATTGTTGTTGTTGGTAGTGGTAGTTTGTTTGCTTTGGCCTAGTGGCTTGTGAGATTTTAGTTCCCTGACCAGGGATCGAACTGGTACTCCCTGCATTGGAAGTGAAGAGTCTTAACCACTGGACCGACAGAGAAGTCCCCACCGAAAACTTGTTTTGATATCCTTCTGATATCACCAACGCTCTGACCCTTTCTAGCAATCATTTTTCTCTCTGTTGTTCACATTGGATTATTTCTCTTGACCTATGTTCAACTTCTCTGATTTTTACCTTTGCCTTAATTCTGTTCCATGAGTTTTCTATTATATCTTTTAGTCCTTTGTCAGTATTTTCTTTTTAATATCTTAAATTTTTTTTTTTTACTATTAAAAAAAAACTCTCTTAAAAGAGGTTTCTTGATGTTTGCTGGAGCATTTTAGTGGCTGCTTTCAAGTCTCTGAGATCAGGAGCTCTAATTAACAGTCTTCATAGGTGGATGGTTAAATGTATTGCTTGGTATATATTATATGCTCAAGTATTTATTGAATGAATAAGTAAGTAAATACATACTTTAATCAATGTAAGCTGCAGAATATATATGAAATATTCAGTGTGAGGACTTAAAGTCAGCTCTCTTGGAAATGCACCGTGTTGTAGACATTTTACAATAAAGTAGACATTTTCTTTATCTTCAGATTTATGTAGCATAACATCACCTGGTGGCTCAGATGGTAAAGAATCTGCCTGTGATGCAGGAGACACAGGTTCGATCCCTGGGTCAGGAAGTCCCCTGGAGAAGGGAATGGCTACTCACTCCAATATTCTTGCCTGGAGAATTTCAGGGACAGAGGAGCCCAGCGGGCTACAGTCCATGGGGTCACAAAGAGTCAGACACAACTGAGCGACTAACACTTTTCCTTCAGACCACGTCAGATACTAGACTGAATTTTCTATGGGTCTTTGAAAGTCACTCAGTTGTCTTTGAAAGTTGCTCAGTCTATAAGTCGTCAAATAGGAAAAATATAGCCCAAACTCAATTTGGACTACTTGAAATGGTAAGAGAAAAGGGATTCCAGGCAATGAAATGAAAACAGGAAGAGAAGCAGGATAGTCACGGGCGGCAAGAGGAGGGTTGAGATGTCATCGTACAAATGCCCTGACCTCCCCACCAACGCGATGACTCCCCAGCCGCTGGCGGCCTCTCAGGGTCCACGTTCCACACCCCTCCTGGAGACCTGCTGTTTAACCGCAAGGCTCCCTTTCCTGCCTCTGGGCCTCCTTCCCGTTAGTGCTTTTACGCCGCTTTTTGTCTCATTGGCACAGTCGTCCTCTCCTCAGGCTGTTCACAAGTCCTTATTCTTCCAACGATATCCAAAGCCGACACTTGCTTGAATTTCCACACTTCAAAAAATGACTGTTCAGAAACAGACTTACAGACACTGAGAACAAACTTACAGTTATCGGAGACGAAATGTGGTGATGGGGAGGGATAAATCAGGCTTTTAACCCAGCACATGAAACCACTTCTTATTAGTTTACTCAATTGTCATTTCTACCTTTCTTTAGACTAAAACTTTCAAATGAGGATCTCGTCTTTCCATGTGAAACTATTTCACAGACTAATGCAAAAAAAAAAGAAGAGAAATAAGACTAGAATAATCTCCTGGGTATTATAGCATTCTAGTTTTTCAGCTAGAAAGCTAAATTTAATTGTTCTTCTCTGAGTAGCTATATAGTGATCATAAAATAGACTTAAGAATCTGATTACTTAATTCAGACCATCATATCACTTGATTTGGCATTGCTAGATTCCTGCCACTGACTTATACATTTCACTTGTAACTTATTGACCATGTAGGCAATCTTATTTAAATTAAACAGGGTACTAAATATAATGCATAGTACAGAATATAAAGTGTTATGGAATTAATAATAAGCTTTCAGGAGCCAGTCAGGTTTTCAGAACTGTCAAAGGCTGAACTATAAGAGGCTTCGAATAGAATATTAGTCCAATTAAAATAAAAGACAATTTTATGTTTTATATTTAATGAGAAATTTCCACAGAAATAGCAGCTACTGAACATTCACAACAGAAATACAGAGATATTAAAAATTAGATGAAATACAAAATATATAAAAATATATGTGCATGTGGGTATATCTGAAAGCTTAACCATATGTGTAAATGTGTTGTATGTGACAAAGCACTTGAGTTTTGGAGTTTAGCAACAAATATTAATTAGCACCTTGTACTTGACAGGTATTATGCCAGATATTAGAGGAGTTACAAAGATGGGTAAAACAGTCTTTTCTCAAGGATCCCATAATCTAGAGAGGAGATGGATGCGTGAACGAATAGCTGGACCACATTGTGATAAGAACCCAACCAGGAGTATGAGGAATGGTTATTGTAGCAGAGAGGAGAGAGCAATTCATCGTTCCTGGGCCATGGAAAGCTTCCAGTGGAAAATGACATTGTGGTTTAGCCATAAGGGATTAGTAGGATTTTTCCAAGATAAGAAAGAAATGAAGGGTATTCCAAGCATGAACAAGAGCATGGAAAATTAACAGCATGGGTTGTAAGGGCAGAAGGAAATGTGTTTGGAATGGTATAAGGTACCAGAATCATGGAACACAGAAGGTAGACGATTAAGGAGCCATGCTGACAATGAAAGCTTTGAATTCATGGTCGGTCCCCAGAGGAGTCTGAGAAATTTAAAAAGAGAACAGCTTTACAGGAGCTGCGACAGAATATATCAGAGAAAGAGGAGGTTGAAAAAGGAAGAGTAGTTAGGAATAGAATCAGTAAGATGCTGAAGTAGAGGCAATCATTGAGCAGGAAAGAAAGAGGATAAATTTGGAAATCATTTGTGAGGTTATAAAGGAAGCACTGGTGACAGATTAGATGTTGAGGTAGGGAGAAGAATAGGTGCTTAGTAAGTATTTCTCGATGTGACTCCAGGGAACGGTTCTACCTTGTTCACTTTTCCATATCTAACATGTAGAACGGAATCTAACACATCCTGGTGTCTAATAAATATTTATTGAATTAAAAAGAAAGCCAATATTTTGAATGTCAAAATGGAATTTGGAACTCATGGTATAGACAACAGCTTTTAGGCAAAAAAAAAAAAAAAGCGGGGGGGAGGGGGTTTAAGTAAATGGTTACTCGGATTTCCATGTCAAGAACTAAGTTCCTGGCTTAAGCAGGAAGCAGACTATGATTTTCTCCTGTCTGTCCAGATTAGACGAGAATCTTAGAGGCTGGGATGGGGAGAGAAGGCAGAGCTCTGAGCCTGACACCCTTCAGGGATTAGCTCCAAGGAGGACAGGGGAAAGATGGAACTGGCTGAAAAGTTTGAGGGTCTAAGAGGAGGGAGAACTGGGACCCCATTTCCCTTTGGAGTTCAGAGGAGTGCTCCACACCATGCTGGCCTGACAGCTGAGATTCTGGGATGGCACCCCCAGGCGGAGAGACTAGGACAGCACCTTACCTGAGGCTCAGGAGGAGAGACGCGAGCTTAGATCATCCTTCTCAGGCACGTCTGGGAGCCAGCGTCTAAGGGGAGAGAGCAGGAAACATAAGAAGGTTTTAGCATCTGAAAGTCTTCCAAGAGCAAACAGCTATGAAAAATTCTAAAGGCAAAAGGCTTTGAGAAGAGTTTCGGTGTTATGAGTTGGGTTCCTCTTAGCATCTTCTGAGAAAGTTGAATTAAGTGTTGGATTCTTCTAAAATTATTTTTTATCTGTCATGTTGTGCTTTCTGGAACACCACCTCGCCTGAGACAAAGCCTTGGGAGTTCTTGATTCAGTAGGTTCATGTGAACAAGATCTATGCATAGGAACACACTGAGGAGAGAAATTATTAGAAGTTCTTTCCTACACCCCCAGGTGATAGTCTAGAATTGTATATAAGTGGAAGGATTCTCATTTCCTAGTTCTCTGAAAAGTGGTAAGCTTTTGAAAGCTTATTACCATATTTCATCAATTCTTAGATCCTTTTTCACATAGCTCACATCTTGGAAATCAGGATAGGTTATGCAAATGTAATTATTAGCATTGTTGTTAGTGGTACAAATACTGGTGTCTAATTTTCAGTGGCACCTTAGTTTAATGCAATACTATGTGCATCGGATACTGTCCTGAGCACTTGTATTAGTAATCACTACCATCATACAGACAAGGAAACTGAGGCATGGATAAGTTTCACAACTTGCTAAAAGCCATGTGTATCATGCAGAAGGATTTAAAACAGCTTTCTTCAGAGCCCATGCTTATCTGTACACTATGTCTCTACAGTTACAGAGGGTGCCCCAACAGCTAAGTTTCTCTGCTGTTACCTTATACATTATCACATGGAGTCATTAAAACAGTCATAAATTGGTGCTGCTTTCATTCCTATTTAATATCTGAGGAAAGTGTTTAAAAAAGGTTAAGTAATGTAAGGTCATATTGTTGGCAAACAGCGAAAAAGGACTTGGACCTTGACCTGATCCAGTCTCTCTTTTACCAGCTAAATGGAAACAAAGACTTTGAAAGGTAATCTGCACAATAAAGGGACAGGAAAACAACATCCTAAGTTTAGACAATTTTTATTTTTATTTATAGAGACATTTTATAAATGCTCTGTGAAAATATATGTTAAATCTGCTACGACTAAACCCTGCAAAGTATGTATTCTCTATACCAGGGAGAAAAAAAGTAACGTTTATAAATTTGTATTTATTACAAAAAAGTGCTAGGCACTGGGATACTGGCTGTTTTATTTTGAAAGGCAACTACATCTTAATTTTAATCCGATCCTATATCTTGATGATAGTTGGCCATAAACGCATCCTGGTTTGGCTTTTTGGAGTCTCACACTGCAAACATGAAATTCGGTTGAACTAAAGGGGCTTATTAAATTCAAACATGATTAAAATCATTGATTCTCCATTAGGTACTGTATTAAAGACAATGTATCACTTTGCTTTCATCCTGATTGTAGCAATTTTAATATTACCTGACTTGCTGATCCTGGTACCAGGTCTGCTACTTGCTCTGTCCTATTCACGTGTATTTCTGATTCACAGATCTTCTAAGGGACTAGTATTTTTAAGGTCATAAAACCTTGTGTTTGTGTGGTAATTTTGTTTTCTAACCATTTTCAGGGATTATTTTATTATATTTCTACAAGTACTCTGTGAGGTAGGTAAGGCTAGTATTTGCATCCTAGTTTTACACATAATGAAACAGGCAAATACAGGTCATGTGACTTGGAAAGGTCACTGGCATAGCATTCAACTTAGGAATGGAAGACTGGCTTTCACACTCAGGTCAAACTGCACTTCTGAAAGGAGCTACATATAAGGCCCATTTTTAATAAACTTGGCATTAAATACAAGGTAAATCCACTTGCCTAATATTTAACCAATAACCACTCCTTGAGTTTTCGTGATTGATCAGGAGGGATAAAATTTTCTAGTAGGCTAACCATTAGAATGGTGTTCCTGGTAGCTCAGCTGGTAAAGAATCCACCTGCAATGCAAGAGACCCCAGTTCGATTCATGGGATGGGAAGATCCCCTGGAGAAGGCACAGGCTACCCACTCCAGTATACTTGGGCTTGCCTGGTGGTTCAGATGGTAAAAAATCCTCTTGTGATGCAGGAGACTTGGGTTCAATCTCTGGGTTGGGAAGATCCCCTGGAAAAGGGAACAGCTACCCACTTCAGTATTCTTGCCTAGAGAATTCCATGGATAGAGGAGCCTGGCGGGCTACAGTCCATGGGGTCTCAAAGAGTTGGACTTAATCATATTCTCACTCCACTAACTGTTAGAAAAGTTATATAATAGAACCTTATAAATGGATTCACTGCTCATCTTACCAAGGGGAGTTTTTGTTCAGAGAACCACATCAGGTATTAAGATTTGTGAGCTTCAGGCACAAATTTACCTGGCTTGCTCACCTACTCTGACTAGTTCAAAAGCACAGATTAAATGCAAAAGAGGAAGCGAACTTATAAGAGAAATTAATGCAAATGCACTAAAATCTAAACTAGCATTTAAATAGCCTGGACTTCTTCCCTATGCTTTCTTATACACACCTCGGCAGAGCCATTTATGAACACATGTTTGACAGCCCCTCGGAATGTGTCCTACTACTGGTCTTATTCTCTGGGCCAGTGGCTCTTGTGAGGCTGGGAGTGAGTGCTAGTTAGAAGAGGGCCAGAAAGAGGGACTACCCTGTTGGGAGTGTTTTGGAAATTTGTGGGGCCTTTTGTTGTTGCTGTTCTGGTAGTATATAACCTTAAGATTTACACATTGAAAAACAACTTTAAAATTATAAACCACATTAATTTCATACCTCTGTAGTGTATTAGGCTATTTTATCAGTTAAGAAGATTTATTGGAGTACAGTTGATTTACAATGTTGTATTTTGTCAATTTTTAAAATTTACATATATAGGCAAGTATATCATCTACAGTCAACGCATTGGAAAAGACTCTGATGCTAATAAAGATTGAGAGCAAAAGGAGAAAAGGGTGGCAGAGGATGAGATGGTTGAATGGCATCACTGACTCAATGGACATGAACTTGGTTGAATGGCATCACTGACTCAATGGACATGAACTCGGGCAAGCTCCAGGAGGTAGTGAGGGACAGGGAAGCCTGGCGTGCCGCAATCCATGGGGTCACAGAGTCAGACAAAACTTAGTGACTGAACGGTAACAATTATCTATGAGTTTCATTAGAGAGTATAGTAAATGACACATCCACAATATCTGTGATGTGAATGGGAAACTGGTTCTGGGGCATGCTCTAGATTAGGCATCTCCAAGTGTGGTGAGTCAGTCAGCAGTGTCGGTATCACTCAGGAACTTGTTGAAAATAGAAATTCTTATTATTCCAGACTTACTGAACAAGAAATTCTGGGGATGTGGCCCAGCAGTCTGTGTTTTATCAAGGTTTCCAGGAGATACTGATGCTCAAGTTTGAGCACAGCTGCTTGGACTAATGGTACCTGCAGTCACATTATTGTTAAAGGAACGCAGAGGTTACTACCTTTTCTAACTGCAGCCTTCTGGCTTTTACACCTATGCAAGGCCAATGCTTTCTTGGTTAATCATTCTAGCGAAGAGGGCGGGGCTGCACCTGAGGGCTGTCAGCACAGTGCTTTCTGTCACCTCACACCTCTCTAGCGCTTATGCTTTAAAAATTTCTGCCTCAGCATAGGTCTTCTGTGTGCAAACTGTTTTTATCTGTTGAGATTTTTGCATGTCTGGAGATAATCATAAGGAGTAGGGATGGCATTACTGCTTATGAAAATTATTTACAAATTCACCCAATATTGAGTGTGGGGGACCTTGAGAAATATAAGGAATTATATTGCATTGGCCAAAAAGTTCCTTTGGGTTTTTCCATACTATGTTATGGAATTTTTGGCCAACCCAACAGTATTTGGGACCCAAATTGGCAATGAAATGTGCTTGGTTAAAATAAACACTAATAAAGAGTAAAGAGATTTGGGGTGAGAGGTACTGGAGAGAGATAGGGAAGAGAAACAGAGAAAAAGGGAGGGAGGAAGGAAGCGGGAGAGAAACACTCAGAGATAAATTCAACCAGGGAGATGCACAGAGGTCTTCTATTTGGGAGCAGACATACACAATCCCACACACATATACGCACACTCCCACACTCACTGTGATAGTAACACTGCTGGTTAACTGTCCCTTAGGATACCTGTTGAGAGCTGTACTTGGTCTTCCATGGATGACAGATTTGCAACAGACAAGTTAAATACTTGAGTTTGACGTTTAAATGAAGCTCTCAGACTTCTATACTGTAACAACATAGTCTATATTCTCTGAAAATGCTTTTATTAATTGTGGACCTTACTTTTATGTTGTTTTTAACAGTGATAAAAAACTACGAGGTTTCGTTTTTAAAACAGTATACAACAAGACAATGTGACCAAAATTAAAGGTCAGAATATTTTCGTAAGTTTTGAGTGAATATATACTGTATTGATGTTAATTAAATTTTGAAAAAGTATGACAACTTTGAGAGGTTTTTCTTCTTTAAAGGATAACATTTGTACAAAAACTAAAAACAAGTATTATTACACAGCAGTCACATTATCTTTTAAAATAATGGAAGAAAATCAGAATCGTCTTATATAGGCTTATGAAGACTGACAATGACAGAATATTTCTATCTAAAACAGTGAAAAGCACTGTACCATTTAAGCAGGACATACCCTAAAGTTCTTTAAAAAGCCATGAACAGAGACATGAAGACAGTCTCTTTACTTTTTAAAATTTTATCACTTTATGCCTATATTTATGGAAAAAATATTATTTATTTTGATTACATACAGGATCACTACCAAATGATCTACATCACTTTGTAACAAATAACTTAGATATTTTGTCTGTTCCATATCTAATACTTTTCTGGATGAAAAGTATCAATTGTAAAAATTAACCTTTGCAAAGTCTGCACCTTTCCATTGTTACACCATACTGAAAACTCTTCTTAAAGGCTCAGATAAGGAGACATGACTGCCACCATGTGGGCAATAAGATGATACAGATTGCAAAATCAAATAAACCTTCAATTTAATAAAGAGAATGACCATATTCTTTATTCTGAAAATGAACTGGAAACAATGATAAGAATGGTCAGTCCTCTGTGAGCTACATGTTCTAAATCCATTAATGTGATGTTTATTTTTGGTACAAGTAGGTCGGACACGGAACAGTATTAACTAGCAAAATGCTGTTTACAGAAATTATCTATAGTCTCACTACTTCGTGTGTTCCACAGGCCCACAGCATCTGGTATTACTTGGGAGCCTGTTGGAGATGCAACGTCATGCCCCACCTTAGAAACTTGGAATCCAAATCTGCATTTTTGACAAGATGCTAAGGATTGTCCTACATGTTCAAGTTCAAGATGCTTTCATCTGCAGCTGGACCCTCACCCTTACCTGTACTTCCCACCTGATGAATGGGCAGGTAAATTTCACCAAAAAGTTCAGATAGTTAAGAAAAGTATTGCTTGTTTTACTTGAATTATATGATTAACTTGACTTTTCCTTTGCAGATGTAGAAATCTACTTCACTACTTGCCGAGGTTAAACTACTGGATTAATTCCACAATTTAGAGAAAAAAAATTAAAACAAATTTTTCAGAAAAAAAGGGCTTATTTAGTTTTCAGAGAGATTAGAGTATTTTATTTTGCCCAATCAGAGCCCTTCAGCATAAAGAGACATTCATATACATATATATGAACATTTTCCAGAAACATTAATTTATAATACATTTTTTAAAATACCAGCTTAACGGTATTTATTTACAAAAATATTTCATTACCTAATTTTAAACCTTTTGCTGTGATGACAGTTTGTAAAGTACAGGAATGCAAAATAACTACAAAGTTTAACACATTTTTCCGTGTTTGCAATAGTGCTTTTTTTTTTTTTTAATGAAACAGTACACAGAGGGGTTTTTTAATCATATTGAAAATGCATATTCCAGCAATCACCTTGGAGATAGTTACTGGACTGAGCAAGATTAAAAAAAAAAAAGTGCAGCAACTGAAAACTATCTGCATGTACATTTCAAGGTGGACACAAGCTCGAGCTCTATATCAAGCATGCTTGCCCCTGAAGTGGACAGTGTTAGAAAAACTTAATCTTGCTCTTTTTAACATTGTTTTTGGTGTTGCATTTACAATGAACCAATAGTATAACTAGAAAGCAAGATGTTTTTCCAGTTCTATCATGTTAAGCAGAGGTCACACCTAAAGATCACAGTACCATTTATTTACAAAAAAAAGAAAAAAAAATTAAAAATTTAAAACATGATTTACCCTTTTTGCATTACTCTCTATTGGTATGTTGAATCTGTTTCCAATTCCTTACATTGTCTTCAGTGGAAGCAAAATTTAAACAACACAAAACACATTGCATAAGTATTAAAAAAACCCAAAACTCCCAAATAAATAGGATTCCATTGTCATTAGCCTATATCCATTTTAAATGCCCGAGCCAAACAACCCACAATAAATTAATACTGATTTGTTAACATCTCATACACTATAAAATTTTAATTTAACTTGTAAGCCTCATTGTGAAATACTGGCAAAACTGACATTCATGATTTTTCTGATGTAAAGAGTGCAATAAAAAGAGCAATTACATAGTCCTGGACTACCGTACTCTGTGTAAATGAGCTGTGTCTAACAATTTAACACTGTATTAGAAACTGAGGAAAGCAATGTTATAACCTTGATAACTGGGAAGTTATTAAAACCATTTAATTCAGCTGAGAAAGGTAAGCGAAAGTTTCCCTTTAATTTTGTTGTTGTTACCACTATTTTCTGTCCACAGAACCTTTAAAACTTCTGTGGTATAGTAAGATCATTAATATTCACAGGAAAAATAATCCCCATAGCACTTTACAAGAAATTGATCAGAGTGATGAAAAGTATAATTAACAAAAACTGTAAACAGTTATCTTCACATTCATTTTCAAATGAAAAAAAAAAATAATTTATGGGCATAAATTTCAAGAAAACAAATACCCTGAAAGGGAAAAGAACAAAAAGAGGACATTTAAGATAGAGAAGTACTCTTTTTCAAAGTAAATACAGATTAAAAAGTCTAGGAATATTGATCAAGTATCAAACTGATAAGGAACAAATTCTATAAACTACAAAATAAAAACCTTCATTGACAAAAATACATAAACTCTTTTCATTTTTGGAAATTTATTTTTAAAAAAGGTAGAAGAAAATATCTGGAAAACTATTTTAAATATATATATATATATATTTTAAAACAATAGTTAAGGTAGGCATCCAACAGCAAGCTGCAGGTATTGAGAAAGACCTTGTAATTATTGTTGTGGGCATTTTCCCCAAAATAAAATTAATATTTGAAAATGCTCAATAGAGGGTTTCTTTTAACCATAGGAATGGTATCTTTCCTGTCATGTGTGAAGACTTTTGAATGATGTATGATTCTTTAAAATTAATTGTATCTCGATATGAGATACCAGTATTTCTTATTATAAGCGTAAAACATAACTTTTTGTATGGATAATATACATACTTTTTAAGTACTTCGACTTAAACTTAACAAGTTCACCATTTTTAAAATTAAAGAATACATTTATAAAAATTCCATTTTAAAACTAAAAGTATATTCTCTAGCAGTATGTATAAATATAACATGTTACTGTATGATCTTAAAACAAATCTGAAAGTGTTGCAATAATTTAAGACCTAGAACACTGAAACAAACAGCAAATGATTTTACTATTTTTTATCCCTGAAAACTATATAAAACCCTATTGAAGGTTTTAAAACTATGATCAGTTTAATTGTTTAAACTAGCAGCATATTCATGATTTTGGTATGTTTTATACATATGTATCACTTGATTTGAATGGAGAAATGTGAATTCAATGACAATAAAAAGTTTTCTTTACCTAAAAAAGTGCAGAAAAAATTCAAGTTTAAAGTTCAGTGCTCTTTATTTTGAAAAAACAAACAAAATCCCAAAAGTTAAAATGTAAAATAAATCTTTGCCACACAAAATTTACCTTTGGATATAGCTTTTCCAATGTCACATGAGAAAATGCCTTAAGCAAAACATATATGGAATATAGAACTCAGGGTAAAACTTTGAAGTCCATGGTGTCTTTCGCATATTTTTCCTTTCCTCAGTTGTTTTCCCACCACTCCTGTAATCAAAAACTATGTAACACTTTCAGACTTGTTTAAAACTCAGATCTACACAAAATAACTTCAGAGAAACCTACAATTAAAAAGTTCTAAGGAAAAGAGATATTTCTTTCTTTAAAGTTCTGTACTTAAATTGTCATATACTACACATAATAACAGACAATTAGCAGCATTTTTTCACATCCATAAAAAAATCAAACAAATTAAGAAGTTAGCAATAGCTCAGTTATATCTATAGCCATTTTTGGAAACAGTACAATTGAAATGCAAACCAAGGGAATTAAGATGATGCAAAACTTCAAATGATGTAATACACAGAAGTTATCAGAAAGTTTCAAATAAACTTCTAAAGCAAAAACACATGGATTTTGGTTTGAAAAGTGAAATGAACCAGATATGTGGTACATATAGGGAAACCACTTCCTATTGACAGACTGCTAATCAATGACTACTTCCATGATTTTAGAGTCAAGGACAAATGCAACAAAAAATAATGTTTGAGGATATGGAGGAAGCACACAAAAATCTTTCATTTTTCTAATATTTTCTATTTTGACTTTTTTTTTGGTTTTCCTGAAATCTTGGCTTGCTGGTGACTATAACTTTTTGTGTTAGAAAAAAAATAGAGATGTTACCTCTCAAATTACAATAAATTCCCTGGGTTAGTTATTACTGCAGACTGTCTCTTATCTACAGACTGAATCAAGTATAACTCTGAGAAGCTTATTTCCTATTTTCAAAAATACTTCAATACTTTCTAATCCTACATGAGTTTCTAGTTTGCTGTGCACAATTTGTAGATTAATTTAAAAATGAAATAAAATAACTCGAAATATTGATTCAAGGTTTTCTTATAAAATCCACCTCAGGTAAATGTATCTACTTCTCTATTTGAAAATAATTACAAGATTGGTTCATTTTATATACAACAGGAAAAATGACAGTTGATATAAAAATCAAGTTGATATACAATTAACACAAAACAACATAGCAAATCAAATAACTGGAGCTAATATGCCCTTACACATGAATGGGGAACCAACCATTCATGTATATTACTTTACTTAGTGCTTCTCAACTTCAAATCCATTAACTACTGATTTTAGCGATGACACGAAACTGTACCTTTAAAAAATGGCCTTTGAAAACTTCCTGTGACATATCATGGAACAATGGGTTTATTAGATAATATATGATACAAATTAAGCAATTTGTAAACTGCTACATGTTCATCATAAAGCTGGCATTAACTAAACAGAAATGTTACTCATAGGTCTTCCTACAAATTCAAAAACTTTTGAAAATGACTGTATTTTAAAAATATTTCTTTTGGCTTGATCAATCATCTCTATCACATATATTCAATCCCTCCCAAATGACAAAGTAAATTTTAATGTAAACTTTCATATCCCGTAGTGCACGTCATAAAATGTAAACAAGAGCTTTACCAATGAAAACAGTAAAGAGGAAAAACGCAAAACAGACTTGTGACATTAAGGTGTTCTATATATACCTTTAATGATTGTATGGAATGGAAAAACAACCATCATGTTTGCTATCAATTTGTGCTCTGATTACCTCTTAATGACAAAAGAAAATGGTTTTAAACTATTTTTTTTGTAGAAGAAAATATTTTAAATTTCATTAAGTACAATGCTTTGAGATTACTCATCCTTTGTCGCTTTCAGAACGATCGGTAATAGTCTCAGATGAGCCTGCAGAATGAGCTTACCTACGTACAGGTCTCTGCCATTCTCTCTTCTGCCTGTGTGTGCTGTGTTAGTACCAGTCATTTACTGTCCACTGATGGTCTCATTTGCTTTATACTCCAATACAGAAATAATTCAGTTACCAAAATGCACGTATTTTCCTTTTCGGTTTTTTAAAACCTTGAAGGGACACGTACGGATTTATAGTATATTTCTACAGAAAATACTTTGTAGGTCAGACTAGACTCTTAGATAATTATTGACAATGGATGCTTTTGAGTTTTTCCATGCGATGGCATGTGCACTAAGAGTTAACTGCCTCATCACCTGAGTGCACTGGAACTGTTAGCAAATAAAGGCTGCTGTTTTTTTTTTTTTTTTAAAGGGAGCTGAACATTTTACTGAAATAATGAAACATTTTTTTTAAGCAATTTTAATCAAACAATGCAAAGGTACATTGGGTTAAACATTTTATAAAAATTCAAGCAAAATTGAAAACTTAGCCGATTTCAACATCTCCACAAATTTAACCAGTAAGTATTTTGGTCAAATCCACCTTCAGCTGAATTAATGAGCACAATGATAAGAGACACTGAAGTATTCTCCTCAGCACAATGGAGGTTTTTCTCACTTTCCACACTGCACAGTCACTACATGGAAACTCCCAGAATGATGAGCAGTTCAGTCATGCTCTACACTTTTCTTTTCAATGAAAAGTGATGTATCGCCTTGTTTTGCTTTTGACAAAATATGGACTAAACACAAGTATACAATAACAAGAATCCAAGAGTAGCCCATACACAAGTCAACCATGTGTATGTTTTTATTATTTAAAGCCCACCATTCAGCTTATCTGTCTAAAGATATGGTAACAAACAGTTTGTTTTTTGTTTTTGTTTTTCCACTAATGATACTGATGACCAGTCAGCTGAAGGGAGGGAAAGTCCAAGACAGCAGTTTATACTTCAGTCAACGACACAAACACAACTGTTTCAGCTTCGAGACTTCTGACTTACTGCCTCTCCCTCAAAGAAGTCAAACACTGATGGCAAATAGGACAGCACGGAATCTGTTGGCATATGAAAGTTTAATACAGGAATGATCCAGGAATAGTCCCTGCCACGTCTCCTCAAATCCCTCTGTTTCTTCATTTGTAACGTGTGACCACCATCCTAATTCCCAAACTGTCAGCTCATAGCTGGCCCGCACCCTTTACTCCTCGTTGAGTGTGTGTGTGAGCACGCCTCAGTTAAAGCCACGTGACTGAGGTAAGACAGGGCATAATTGTGCTAGGAAAGAGCAGTATCCAGTGACAAACATCCCTTTCTTGTTAACTTTCCTAAAGTGAAATCAATAACATAAAAAAGGAAAATTCTTTTTCCTCCTGGCTGACGCTGAACTTTAGCTGGGTTTCTGGTTATCAGAACTGGTACCACTTCTTATCTTTGTATTTCAACATCATCTAAAGGGGAGAAAATAAGAAAAAAACATGTTTTAAAAATGTCAGAATAACAACATTTATAAACTTGTTTCTATAGTTTTCTAAAACATTAAATTATTCTGAAGCATTTTCCGGCTTTTAATATTCAGTATTCATACTGAACGCAAGAAATACGAACTGTTCTGTTTCAAGGAAAAAAAGACTATAACTATGAAGAACGAGGATAGAAGGTCCTCACATTTCTTAAAATACATGATATAGGTAAGTTTTAGCTCAGTGCATTCTTTGGTGACATAAGCTAATAACTTAAAAAATAAGTAACTTTCAGTTCTCTTAACTGAATTAAAAATAAAGCCTAAAGAACCTGGAGAAGGAAAGGCTGAAACTAGTACTGCTGCCATCTACAGTTTGCTGAGTAGCTGACTCTGAGCCATGCACTTTTCCTGCATGGATTCATCTGATCCTCACAACAACTCTACGTGCTGGGCATTGTTAGTATCCCTGTTTTACAAATGACTAAGACTTAAAGAGGTTAGCTAAGATAACACAGTGGTGAAACTGGGATTTGAACCCATGTAGTCTAATCCCAAAACCCATGATTTAACCAACACAACGTACTGTCTTTTTTATACTCTCAAATATGGCTGAGGAACATTCGGTAGAAGGGAAAAGCTAATAGCTAGGGAATGAGCTCTTGGCTAAATATTTAGACCGTATAGATACATTCTGAGGCTGACTGAAATTTTACATGCCTTAGAGATCACAGTCAGGTTCAGAGTTATGTGAACATAAGTCTTGACTTAGATTTGAAGGCACTAGCTTTTATCTGAGGTATGTGGCCCTCATACAAGGACTCACAAAAATCTCTTTGAAAACCTGGAAAAGTCTCTCTTAGGCCAAGTTATCTCTTTCATACATGCTAGATGTCAACATTATTGAGCAAGGAAGAGATGGCTTTTGACCTAAAGTTTAAAGAAGAGCTATTACTGACAGACTGGGTACTCAAACGTAAAAATAACCTTAATATGGTGTCTTCAGGTAATAAAAGCAAAATGTCGTTGAGGGCAAGGCTAGGAACTAAATGTGAGAAGTAGCCCAGTATAAAGTATCATGGAGTGGCAGACCTGTCAAAATGAGAAACATGTACTCCATTCCACCTAACAGACTTTAAATCCAGTTTTTCAAGGGTGTTATTCTGGCTAACAAAGTGTATTTTTAAGAGGGCCAATTAGGGCTCCCTTACTTCATAGTCTGTTTCTAACCTCCACCACAGCTTCCAAGTTCCTCAAGATGAATTCACTGCAAAAATGCACATTACTCCTCTGCGTGAATTGGTCTACAGACACATTTAGTACCGTTTAACTGGATTCAGTTCAGTTCAGTCACTCAGGCATGTCCGACTCTGCGCGACCCCATGAATCACAGCACGCCAGGCCTCCTTGTCCATCACCAACTCCCGGAGTTCACTCAAACTCATGTCCACAGAGTCGGTGATGCCATCCAGCCATCTCATTCTCTGTCGTCCCCTTCTCCTCCCGCCCCCAACCTTTCCCAGCATCAGAGTCTTTTCCAGTGAGTCAACTCATCGCACGAGGTGGCCAAAGTATTGCAGTTTCAGCTTTAGCATCAGTCCTTCCAATGAATACCCAGGATTGATCTCCTTTAGAATGGACTGGTTGGATCTCCTTGCAGTCCAAGGGACTCTCAAGAGTCTTCTCCAGTACCACTGGATTAAGTCTACCTAAAGAATCAACCAAGGTCCGTCTAGTCAAGGCTATGGTTTTTCCCGTGGTCATGTATGGATGTGAGAGTTGGACTGTGAAGAAAGCTGATCGCCGAAGAATTGATGCGTTTGAACTGTGGTGCTGGAGAAGACTCTTGAGAGTCCCTTGGACTGCAAGGAGGTCCAACCAGTCCATTCTAAAGGAGATCAGTTCAGTCCTGGATGTTCATTGGAAGGACTGATGCTAAAGCTGAAACTCCAATACTTTGGCCACCTCATGCGACGAGTTGAGTCACTGGAAAAGAGTCTGATGCTAGGAGGGATTGGGGGCGGGAGGAGACGGGGACGACAGAGAATGAGATGGCTGGATGGCATCACCGACTCGATGGACATGAGTTTGAGTGAACTCCGGGAGTTGGTGATGGACAGGGAGGCCTGGCATGCTGTGATTCATGGGCTCGCAAAGAATCGGACACGACTGAGCAACTGAACTGAACTGAACTGAAAGAATCAAGAGATAAATTATTTTCTTTTCTAGAAGTTAGTAGTAGAATCTGAGGAATTTAGGAAAATTAACTTTGTTTTTATTGTATTCTCTAAGTAACTACTGCAAAGCCACTGGTTTTGTTTAAAAAAAAGCCTGAAGGGGGAGCAGGTTCCTTCAAAATTCATAAACTTCAGTTAAGAGACCAAAGGCTACTGAGAGTCTTGTAATGGTTCCCTCTAGTGGCAAAATTTAGGAATTTGCAACCATACTGAGGATATGAGAAGAAAATTTATGTGTCAAAATACAACAGATATAAAAATACAATAATTTTCATACTTGCTTTATCTAGGCTTTTTGGCTTAGGTATCTGTTTGACAGACATACCTCGTGAGCATGTTTAGAGAATGAATCTGCACTGGATAACATAGCTGCAGTTCTTTCTTCCAGGTCGCTAAGTTTCTGCCCTCTCTCATCCAGTGCCAGCCTGGCTCGTGCGAGTTCACCAACAACTCCAGATGCCGCTCCTTTCACGCCTTCAATGCCACCAGGGCCAGGGATGTGCTGAGCAAGACTCCTTGAAGCCTTTCCTGAGGACGACTCTCCAACTGAAAGATTTGATACGTGAAAGAGTAAGCCAGAAAATGAAAACTTTAATTAATATAAAATTCTATCTCCTGATAGCATTAAAACACACTTGACTGACAATATAATTGAAGTATTTTTATATTTTACTTTGTAATTATTACGTATTTTGATTGTTTTAACAATTAACTTTTAGATACTTTTCAAGTATATAGAAATACAACATACATTAATAAATATTTCATTCTAGTTCATACAGTAGAACTTGAGCAAAAAAAGTAACAATTATTTGTTGGAACGGATGATGGGTATACTGATATCACTTTAATAACAGTAAAAAAATCACTCTTATAAGTGTCCAAAAATTAAAGACAAATTAAAGATATTTAAATTCAAAGACATAGATTTAAATATAAGTATTTGTATTATTCACTGTACTTTCCTCACACTTGAAATACTATGCTTCGGCTTAGAAGAAAAATGTAGAATTTAGTTAGTATTTCTTTTCAGTCTCTAAAAGTTGTACATAACCACATTCCTTTCTATCCATTTATCTTGTTGCTTACCAAATAGATCACGTTTGTCTTCAACAGATCTCAGGAATTTATTGCTTCCTTTCCCTTTGCAACCTAGACCCTTATGACCTAACAACTTCAAGACTGCAAGTCTTCAAAATTCTGTTAAAAACTGATGTCAGATTCCCTCTTACTTTAGTATATATTTCTTTCTTTAGAAATGTTAATTCATACCATAAAATTTGCTCCTAAACAATTCAGTAACTTGAAGTTTATTCAGGTTGTACAACTACTAATTCTCAAGCATTTTCATTACTCAAAACCAAAACACCAAACAACTGCACGATTATTAGCAGTCACTTTCCATTTCTCCCTCATCTCAGTCCTTGGCAATCAATAATCTCCTGTCTCCATAAATTTTCCTATTCTGAACATTTCATACAAACGATTCACACACTGTGTGGCCTTTGTGTCTGGCTTCTTTCACTTAATGTCAAGATTCAATCATATGGTAGCATGTGGCAGTACTTCATCCTTTTTAATAACCCAGTAATATTCTATTGTATGGATATGGATATATGGCATTTTGTTTATCTATTCATCAGTTGATGGGCATTTGAGTTGTTGCCACTTTTTGGCTGTTATGAATAATGCTGCTATGAACATCTGTACACATTTTTGTGTGAGCACATGTTTTCAATTCTCTTGGGTTTACACTTAGTAATGGAATTGCTGGGTCATGTAACTTCATGTTTAACTTCCTGAGAAACAGCTGGAGTTTTC
Source organism: Moschus berezovskii (assembly GCF_049115385.1). Taxonomy (NCBI): domain Eukaryota; kingdom Metazoa; phylum Chordata; class Mammalia; order Artiodactyla; family Moschidae; genus Moschus; species Moschus berezovskii. The sequence continues at coordinate 91,940,605 of NC_142469.1, read as the reverse complement.
CAAAGAGGTTACACTATTTTATATTTGCACCAGCAACTTGTAAGGGTTCCAATTTCTCCATATTCTTGAGATCAGTGTTTTGAATACAACCATCCTAGTAAATGTGAAGTGGTATTTCATTGTGGTTTTGATTTGCATTTCTCTAATGACAAACGATATTGAGCATCTTTGCATGTGTTTATTGGCAATTTGTATGTTTTCTTTGGAGAAAAGTCTATTCAAACCCTTTGCCCATTTAAAATCGGACTATTTGGCTTTTTATTGTTGAGTAAGAATAAAAAAGTTTGAAGAATTTTTTTTTTTTAACACTCTGGCTATTAGACTCAATAGATATCATTACGTTTTCTGACTTCTAATTTTAGAACACAATTTATTGTTTTCTTTGGTTGGTTTTTATTTAGGTGTCATATCTGAGAAACCACTGTGTAATTTAAGGTCTCAAAGATTTATACTTAGGTTTTCTTCTAAGAGTTTTATAGTTTTAGCTCTTACACTGAGGTCTTTGATCCATTTTGAGTTATTAATTTTTGTGTATAGTGTGAGTCGGATTCTCTTGCATGTGGATATCCACTGTCCCAACACCATCTGTTAAAAGACCACTCTTTCACCATTGGAGTTTCTTGGCATCCATGTAGAAAATCAATTGACCATACATGTATGGGCTTACTTCTGGACACTCAATTCTTTTCCATTGGTCTATGTATCCATCCTAATGCCTGTACCACACTATCTTGATTGATTCCTGATTTGTAACAAGACTGGAAATAAAAATGTGACTCAGATCTTTTTTCTTTTCAAAAAAATTTTGTGTATGTGTGTGTGTGGCTATTTTGAATCCTTTCCATTTTCATATGAATCTTAGAAACAGCTTATTTCTTTCTTCAAAAACTGGCTTGGACTTTGACAGGGATTATGTTGAATATATTGATCAATATGGGGAAAACTGCCATCTCAGCAATATTAAATCTTCCAATCCATGAACGTAGATATTAATCCATTTATTTATGTCTTAATTTATTTAAATTATGTTTGAAGTTTTTAGCATATTTTTAAGGTGTATGTTCTAGTATTTCATCTTTTTGATAAACGAAACTCCTTTCTTAATTTAATTTTTGGTTTGTCCATTGCTAGTGTATAGAAATGCAATTGATTCTTTATATGGACCTTGTAGCCTAAAATCTTGCTGAACTTGTTTATTGCCTAGAATGTGTTTAATTTTTTAATTAAAAATTTATTTTGGCCACACTGTGCAGCTTGCAGGATCTTAGTTCCCCAACCAGGGATTGAGAGCCAAGGGCCATGGCAGTGAAAGTGCTGAGTCCTAACCACCAGTAGTTAGAAACACTGTGTGTATGTGTGTGGTTTCCTTAAGATTTTCTATTGGCATGGCTGTCATCTGCAAACAGAGACAGTTTCATTCCTTCCATTCCAACTGCATGCCAACTATATTCTCTTTTCGCCTAACTGCCCTGGTTAAAGACTCTAGTACAGTGTTAAACAGAAGAGGTGAGACCTTTTGAATTCCCAAATAAAATTTAGAATAAGTTACAAAGTTTGGGGCAGCAAGTTGATAAGGGCTTCATTAAATATTTATTTGTGTATATGCTCACATCAGTTTTACTCTTAAGCTATGGCCCTTGGTCCTGGGGGGCCTTTCAAAGAGGAAGTGTTATTTATCAGGGTTGCCACCTTAGCCAATTCTGGAAGCCTACCTGGCTGGTCCTAACACAGTTCAGAATTTCAGTTTGCTGCTTTAGATTAGCAAAGTACTCCAGGGCAAAAGTGGCCTCAGGTTGCAATGCTTACCACCTTTCCCCATGTATACTGTCTTCATTACATCGTTAGCTCACTGATGTTTATAAAAACTGAACTTTGTACAGCTTTATCAATTAATCTTGGTAAAAATGTTATTCTAAATTATCAGTCCCCCATGATTTGAAGAGCAGTCTTCATTTTTTAAATGAATTAGAACTGACCAATCTTCATTACCCAGATGACTGACCAATCATTAGGATAAATTTTAAAAATGAAACTGTACTACACTCTTACTTGCTAATATTTAATCTTACAGTTTTTCTAGTAAACAGAACAGAAAAGGAAAATTCTAGAATATTTTAGTAAAAAAGAATAAAAGAAAATAAAAATTCAACAATAGCTAATAGCTCCTATTTGAAAGAAAGGTGAAACATTCATTGATTTACTAGTTCATTCAAGGACCAATTTCCAATTTGTGCCAATTATATGGAAGATAGTACATGAACTAGACTTTACATTTTAAATAATCTTCTAAGTGCAATGAGAGTAGATGGAGGTTTTGTAAGATAAAATAAATGTTTACGTAAAAAGTTTTTCGAAGTTAAGGTTATCAACTAAAGTCCATTATAGAATTAAAATAATAATAAAGATCATATTTAACGAAAGTTAGAAAATATTTTCAAATTACTCACTTAAAGCTTATTCCTTTTAAGCCTGAAGCCATGCTGATTTTGTATTTGCTGAGTAAAATATTCCCCTGATTTAAGTTAGTATACGGCAGAAAACAATTTTATGCATTTTGCTAAAAGATGGATCCATCAATTGTCGTGACAGAGAGGAAAAAGGTGAACATAAATTTATACACATAAGAAAAATTTACATGGCTTGAATGTTTGTTTTATAGATATATTATCCAAATTAAATAAATCAACTTACATAGTTCTTCTCTATCAAGAGATTGTGCACCACCTCCAAACAAGCCTTTAAAGAATCCCCTGTTTGGTGCTTCAGGTGTTTCTACAGGAGTGAAGAGTTCACCCAACATTTCCTTTAAAATCAAAACAAATTGTAATTGTTAAAGTTTCAGGGACACTAAACTGTAATCACAAAACCAGCACTGTAAACTCTTTAACTAAAACTTGTAACATTAGCTGTTGAGGTTCACAATTAATGAGCACATTTCAAATGATCAGATCTAGAACAGTCTGATTTGGTGAAACACTAAGTTATTAAGATTAACTTGACTAAGAGTAACTTGTTTGCTACTTTGGCTAGATTACTTTCTCCACATTTTAAGCAAAGATGATTTAAATTTAAACTGTAAGGAGATTCCAATCTTTATGATAAATAACTTTATAACTTATTATCAAGAATTGGTAACTGTATTAATAACTAGGTCTTCTTACATTAGAAAGAAGAAAATATATTAGCAAACTGAAAAGGCTAGTGGAATGATAGCTGAGTCAGAAAATTATTAGTTTAGAAAGACACACATCTTTTTTCATAAACATATGCTGGGAACAGAATTATGCCAACATACACCTGGAATTCCAGAAATCAGGCTGAGAGATGCAAAGGCTTCTTTCTATACTGTCAGATTTTCCTGAAATTTTTGTCAATATTCTTCAGAGCACAGAAACAGGAAGGGTAAGTCAGCAGACAAGAAAAACTGCTGACATTTTACTGACATTGTAGATGAGACATAAAGAGGGAAGAGAAGTTTCTATAAAAGACGGATGGTAGCAATATCATTTACAAGGCAACTCTGGGAACCTTTAAAAGCAAAATAAAAGTATAGTGAGGCTTGGGATTGCATTTCTGCCTAGTAAAGAGAAGTAGCTATGATAGAAATGACAAGTACACGATTGGTTCCAGGTAGTTCTGTCTGATATTACATTAAAGTTGGAGCTAAAAATGTGTATTTTTTAGAGTTTCTTTTTTAGCGCTGGGCTAAGCAAGTTAATAAAGGATGTCCCAAGATTTTACTTTTAGATATATCCATGTTTCTTTTTTTCATTTTTTGGTTGCACCTTTTGTTTTCTGGGATCTTAATTCCTTGACCAGAGATTGAGGCCAGGCCCTCAGCAGTGAGAGCATGCAGTCTTAACCACTGACTGCCACGGAATTCCCAGATACAGCCATATTAATGTTGTCTCCCCAACCAGATTATAAATGAAAGGAGATAATGCTAACAATATACAACACAGAGTTTCATTTATAAGGCTGAAGTGGATTGAAGGCTTTACATTTAAATTTTCTTTCCTCTGGATTTCTATAAAGTGGAGTAAAACTAGAATGAAAAACTCCCTAAAGTCAATAAATCAAACCTGTTAAAATCCACCACAGAATATACTAATACCTATTATTTAATTCAAATTTACATTTGCCTGTGTAACAAAGGTAATTTTAGACATATTTCCAATCTTTTTATATAATACTCTGCAGATTATAATTTAAACTGCATTTATTAAGTCGATACAACAAACTGCAAACAGCTACCATTTGAGTGTCTTTTATGCTAAATCAATAATAAGACATATACAGAGTCACAGCATAAAAATATGCTCTTTCAAATTTACCTCACTTTAGAATTGTGGTTTACCCTTCTTAATTTACTTAGTGTTTAATGATCATGTAATTTTATAAGTATAAAGTAGGATATTTAAAATGCAGAGATTATAGTTGTAAATTAAGAGTCACTATAGTGTATTGGTATTGTGTATATGTATAGGTCGGAGAAGGCAATGGCAAGCCACTCCAGTACTCTTGCCTAGAAAATCCCATGGATGGAGGAGCCTGGTGGGCTGCAGTCCATGGGGTCGGCTAAGGGTCGGACACGACTGAGCGACTTCACTTTCACTTTTCACTTTCACACATTGGAAAAGGAAATGGCAGCCCGCTCCTGTGTTCTTGCCTGGAGAATCCCAGGGACGGGGGAGCCTGGTGGGCTTCCGTCTATGGGGTCACACACAGTTGGACACGACTGAAGTGGCTTAGCAGTAGCAGCATAGTGTATTGGTATGAGTATAAATTGGAACCACATGAACCTGGGTTTGATTCTCACCTCTGCCTTTTACATGCAGAGGGATCTTAGGCAAATCAGTCTCTCAGAGAACTGGTTTCCTTAACTTAATAAAGAAGTAATACTAATACTTACCTCTCAGGAATGTTACCAGGATTAAAGATAATGAAGATTATCTTTAATGAGTTAAAGATAATGCAAAATGCCGAGATTAGATACTGAGTGATGTATACATTAAATAGAAAAATCTCCTTTCACATGGAGATGAAACAAGTTAGAAAATATGAAGTCATTTATCTTTAGATTACCACTGTGAACATATATCTTTAAAGGAAGTTTAAAAATAGGCATTTCTTAAAGAGTCTGCACAGTCTGTGGTTAGTATTAGGATTTGGAGAGGAATACAGATGTTAAAAAAAGTATGTATTTCAATACCACTGAATAGTATCTTAAATACTTTTCATTTGTATTTAAATAAAAATTTTAATTATGATAAACATATTCTTTAGAACAATTAACTTTAATGACTAATAAACATTGGTGAAATCTAAATAGATTTGTATTATCTATGATATTTCTCTACATCTAGTAATAGTAATATATCTGAAACAATGTCTGGAACTTTTAAACTACTCTAAAATATGAAGGTACAGAAACAAATATACTTGTCTGATGTTAGACAACTGTATCTCATTTGTCATTTGTGTTAATAAGTGATAAAATATAGGAAACGAATTTCACGAGTGAGTCAATGCATACGCTTTATAATTTTTTTCTTAAACTGAACTGTAATATTTTATTAGTTGACTTATTTTATTACCTTAAGATGTACAACATGGTGATTCAATATTTGTATAGCTCATACTCCATTTAAAGTTATTATGAAATTGGGCCTTTCCTGGTGGTCCCAGTGGCTAAGACTGTACTCCCCATGCAGGGGGCCTGGGTTTGATTCCTGGTCAGAGAACTAGATCCCACATGCTGCAGTTAAAGATCCTGCATACTACAACAAAGATAGAACTAAGACCTGAAGCAGCCAAATAAAGAAATTAAAGTTAAAAAAATAAAATTATGATAAAATATTGACTGTAATGCCCATGCTGTACAATATATCCTTATAGCTTATTTATTTTATACATAGTTGTAATCCCTTACCCTTATATTGCTCTTTCCTTCCCTCTGCCCACTGGTAACCCCTAGTTAGTTTTCTCCATGTGTGAGTCTGTTTCTGTTTTATTATATATATTGTTTATTTTTTAGATTTCACATACAAGTGATAATACACTGTATGCCTTTCTCTGACTTATTTCACTAAGCATAATACTTTCCATGTCTATACAGGTAACTGGCAAAATTTCATTCTTATTTTGGCTAAGTAGTATACCATCATATGTATGTATATGTGTGTGTATGTCTATCTATCTATCACATTTTCTTTATCCATTCATCTGCTGATGGGGCACTTGAAGTTTCTTCCGTATCGTGGCTACTCTAAGAATGGCTATCATCAAAAAGTCCACAAATAACAAATGTTGGTAAGAATGTGGAGGGAAGGAAACTGCTGGTGGCAATTTAGTACACAGTTGGGAGGAATATGAACTGGTGCAGCCACTATGGAAAACTGCATGGAAGTTCTCCAAAAAACTAGAACTACCTTCAGTTCAGTTCAGTCGCTCAGTAGTGTCCGACTCTTTGCGACCCCATGAACTGCAGCACGCTGGGCCTCCCTGTCCATCACCAACTCCCAGAGTTCACCCAAACTCATGTCCATCGAGTTGGTGATGCCATCCAGCCATCTCATTCTCTGTCATCCCCTTCTCCTCCCGCCCCCAATCCTTCCCAGCATCAGTGTCTTTTCCAATGAGTCAACTCTTTGCATGAGGTGGCCAAAGTATTGGAGTTTCAGCTTTAGCATCAGTCCTTCCAGTGAACACCCAGGACTGATCTCCTTTGGAATGGACTGGTTGGATCTCCTTGCAGTCCAAGGGACTCTCAAGAGTCTTCTCCAACACCACAGTTCAAAAGCATCAATTCTTCGGCGATCAGCTTTCTTCACAGTCCAACTCTCACATCCATACATGACCACGGGAAAAACCATAGCCTTGACTAGACGGACCTTGGTTCGCAAAGTAATGTCTCTGCTTTTTAATATGCTATCTAGGTTGGTCATAACTTTCCGTCCAAGGAGTAAGCGTCTTTTAATTTCATGGCTGCCATCAGCATCTGTAGTGATTTTGGAGCCCCCCAAAATAAAGTCTGAAACTGTTTGCACTGTTTCCCCATCTATTTCCCATGAAGTGATGGGACCAGATGCCATGATCTTAGTTTTCTGAATGCTGAGCTTTAAGCCAACTTTTTCACTCTCCTCTCTCACTTTCATCAAGAGGCTTTTGAGTTCCTCTTCACTTTCTGCCATAAGGGTGGTGTCATCTGCCTATCTGAGGTGTTCAATATTTCTCCTGGCAATCTTGATTCCAGCTTTTGTTTCTTCCAGCCCAGTATTCCTCATAATGTACTCTGCATAGAAGTTAAATAAGCAGGGTAACAATATACAGCCTTGACGTACTCCTTTTCCTATTTGGAACCAGTCTGTTGTTCCACGTCCAGTTCTAACTGTTGCTTCCTGACCTGCATAAAGATTTCTCAGGAGGCAGGTCAGGTGGCCTGGTATTCCCATCTCTTGAAGAATTCCCCACAGTTTATTGTGATCCACACAGTCAAAGGCTTTGGCATAGTCAATAAAGCAGAAATAGATGTTTTTCTGGAACTCTCTTGCTTTTTCCATGATTCAGCGGATGTTGGCAATTTGATCTCTGGTGCCTGTGCCTTTTCTAAAACTGCTTGAACATCTGGAAGTTCACGGTTCGCGCATTGCTGAAGCCTGGCTTGGAGAACTTTTGAGCATGACTTTACTAGTGTGTGAGATGAGTGCAACTGGGCGGTAGTTTGAGCATTCTTTGGCATTGCCTTTCTTTGGGACTGGAATGAAAACTGACCTTTTCCAGTCCTGTGGCCACTGCTGAGTTTTCCAAATTTGCTGGCATATTGAGTGCAGCACTTTCACAGCATCATCTTTCAGGATTTGAAATAGCTCAACTGGAATTCCATCACCACCACTAGCTTTGTTCATAGTGATGCTTTCTAAGGCCCACTTGACTTCACATTCCAAGATGTCTGGATCTAGGTGAGTGATCACACCATCGTGATTATCTTGGTCGTGAAGATCTTTTTTGTACAGTTCTTCTGTGTATTCTTGCCACCTCTTCTTAATATCTTCTGCTTCTGTTAGGTCCATACCATTTCTGTCCTTTATCGAGCCCATCTTTGCATGAAATGTTCCCTTGGTATCTCTAATTTTCTTGAAGAGATCTCTAGTCTTTCCTATTCTGTTGTTCATCATAACCAAATAGGATTTATCCCAGGAATGTAGAGTTGACTTCACATTTATAAATCAGTCTATGGAATTCACATTAGTAAATTTAAAAAACAAGAAGCAGTTGACAAAATTCAACATCCATTCCTGATTAAAAAAAAGTCACACAAGGTATAAACGGGAACTTCAAAGGCATCTAGGAAAATCTACACCTGATATAATACTTAGTTTTGAGATAGTGCCCTGTGTATTGGGGTTTGCAATTCCACTCCTGGGTATGTAGCTGAAGAAAATGAAAACACCAATACTCAGGGCACTATCTCAACACTAAGTATTACACCAGGTGTAGATTTTCCTAGATGCCTCTGAAGTTCCCGTTTATACCTTGTGTGACTTTTCTTTAATCAGGAATGGATGTTGAATTTTGTCAACTGCTTCTTGTTTTTTAAATTTACTAATGTGAATTCCACAGACTGATTTATAAATGTGAAGTCAACTCTACATTCCTGGGATAAATCCTATTTGGTTATGACGAATTATCATGACCAGAATTATTCATCTGATATACTGTTTGGTTCAATTTCCTAAAATTTTGCTTAGTATTTTAACATCTATGATTTGTAAAGAATATTGATCTATATGTAATTTTCTTTACTTTAAAATCATTGGTTTTGGCAACATGTTCTATGAACATACCATTAACAAGCTGAAAGCATTTCCCCTCTTTAACTTTTCAAAGAGTTTTATATAAAACTGGTACTATTTCTTCCTGAAATGTTGATAGAATACACAAATGAAGCCACCGAGGCCTCCATTTTCTTTGTTCAAGGTTTCTAACTTCAATTTTCCTATAGTATTCTCTGGGTTATCTATTGTTTTCTTGAATGAACTTTGGTTAATACGTGTCTCACACTACATTTGCACATTTCCTAAGTTTTTAAATTTACTGGCCTAAAGCTGTTCATAGTATTTCCTTCTTATCCATTTTAATTAGCATTTGTAGAATCTACAGAAGTCACTTCTCTCATTCTTGATATTGGTAAATTTCTAAATTCTCTCTTCACAATCAGTCTGGCTTGAGATCAATTTTATTGGTTTCAGAGATCAAGTTTTTGACTTCACTGATGTTTTCTATCTCATTGATTTCCATTTGGATATTTATTATTTTCTTTCTTCTGTTTACTTGGGTTTAACTTGCTCTTCTTTTTCAGTTTCTTAAGGTAGATGGTGAAGTCACTGATTTGATGAGAACTTCTTTTCGCAGAGTCGGACATGACAGAGCATACATGCCATGTCTTTTCGAATACAGGTATTTTAGTGCAAAAATTTTCCAAGTATAAACACTCAATAGTTTTTCTCTATTGCTATGCTTTCAAGTTACTTAATCTTTTCTTCTCTAATGTCTAATCTGTTAATTCCATCCAGTATATTTTTCATCTCTAACACTGTAGATTTTCATCTCTACAAATTCAATTTTGGTCTTTATATCTTCTATGTTTCTACTTAACTTTTAAGTATACATGCTTAGGCACTTAGTTGTGTCCGACTCTTTGCAACCCCATGGACTGGAGCCTACCAGGCTCCTCTGTCTCTGGGGATTCTCCAGGCAAGAATATTGGAGTGGGTTGCCATGCTCTCCTCCAGGGGATCTTCCCAACCCGGGATTGAACCCAGGTCTCCTGCATTGCAGGTGGATTCCTGAGCCACCAGGGAAGCCCAAGAATACTGGAGTAGAAAGCCTATTCCTTCTCCAGGGGCTCTCTCCGACCCAGAAATCGAACCGGGGTCTCCTACATTGCAGGTGGATTCTTTATCAGCTGAGCTACCAGAATACAGTTCTAATCGTAATACAGTTATAACTGTAATTTTGTTTCACTCTCAAGGTATATAATATCGGGAGTATGTTTCTGGTATAGTCTAGCTTACTGAAATACTACTACTAACATGTGAGGGCACGTACTTTCTACTGAGCACTGTGCTAGTAAGAACTTTATGTGTACTGTCTCCTTAACAGATCCTATGACATTAGATATTATTTTTATGCTCATTTTAAATATAATGAAGTTCAGACATACTAACTTGTCTAAGGTCACATAACTGTGAAACTAGCAAAGCTAGGACTTAAATTCATTCTTCTTGACTCCAAAGCTCATATTCTAAAAATAAGTTACAAATTTAAATTTATAAACCAGTAAAATATGGCTAAGTAAAAACTTTCACAATAAAGTTCCCTTAGATAATGGTTTCTCTAAATATCAATGACTATTTTAGCTCTAATATTTAAAGAGCACTTTTATTTAAAAAGTTCAAGCTAAACTGATCATTTCTAATAAATATACAAGCACATAAAGCACTCAATACTTTTAAAAGATACAGTTTTATAAAGATTTTGTAATCTCTCACAAATAGATCAACAAAAAAATTCAGAGGAAAATTATCAAATCTTACTTTTTCTGATAATGTGTATATATACTTTGAATACAGAGTATATGAGAAGGAATGACACAATTTGTCCTAAAATAGATATAATTATTTTCACATCAACATATACCTTTAAAAAGGAATTTTCTTTTGTTTCTACATAATAGATATTTAATCTGTGTGATGAGTGGTATAAAACGGATGTAGTATTTTGTATTTCTTTGACATCACTGGCGAGAAACAATATGGATTGATGAGATGGAGTCCCTCTTATAACAGGAATCTGATGAAGATACTTTATTGCCAGAATCAAAGCATATGCTCTCAAGTTCTCAAGAAAAGCTTTGAATTTTCTCATGAAGTACAAGGGATGGACAATGTAAGGGACTTGAGAAAATATTTTACCTCTGAAGAAATGATAGTGATAGTTTTGTTACTTACCTGAAGATTCTCACAGGTTTCTTGACTGTAAGTGAGTCTCTGGATTTCTGTAGGTGAGACAAGGTACAAGGCTTGTCCGTTGTTGGTGAAGCAGAACGTTCTGGCTATCCGCATGTTGGTAAGGGGCAAGTAATACACATCCAGCAGAGGCCTTAAACTCGGCAAACTTGAGAACACAATGAAAAACTTATTAACAGACAGGTAGGCTTTAGTCTTGAACAAATACTACAGGAAGTGAAAATGGCAGGGACCTTCTAAACCTCATGATTTAGTGTACCTGAGTGGGAGATAAACTGATTTCTTTTCCTCACGGACTTGTTCACTAGTAACTGAAGGAATATAAATTCTCAGTGTATATGACTGTAAGCAAATTAAAAGCACTTCTTCCAAACTGAATACAATTCTGCAAGATTATGTTTTGACGGGAGGAAATGCTATATTTGTGTTTAAAAAACAAACAAAAACCTCTTACCTAAAAGTCATAATGTGTCCATTGGCACAGAAGCAGGCAAGGCAGATGCTGTTACTTAACGATACAATGTCTCCACGAAGCACAAATGAGGTCTCTGTAATGTTCTGCTTGTAAGCACAGTTCTGGGTTGGCAATGAGATCACTTTTGCTTGCTTTTCAGAGCATATCACTGCATACTGGTTTTCACTGATTTCCTGAGAAGAGGAGGGAGATACAGAGACAGGTCTTCTTTTCTTCAGTTTCTCTTTCTCATCCTTTTCTTCAGGGACATTGTGTTCTTTCCAGGGTTCATGTGCAGGTGGCAGCAAGCAGCCTGTGGAATCCAGGAACGCCATTCTCAGGATCGCCCCTTTTAACCTCAATATAGTACCTAAAATTGAAATTTCAGTAAATAAAAAGTATTTTACTCCAGACAGGAAATACATTTATTCCAACTCTGACACACACTAGACACTCAAAAATATGTAGAATATATACTGCATCAAAATTGTATACTGGCTCATTGACAGGATTCAAACCTCAAGCATGATATCTGAATCTGGAAAAAGATCTCAGTAAGTGTTACCAAACTGATAAATGCTGGGATGTCTAGAACGAGGTCTCATAACCACACCTGGCAAGTGTACTACTGCTGAATATAAGTAGATGGCATGTACAGCTGCAAGGTCCAATATAGCAGCCCAGTGCCTAGCCACATGAACTGTGGCTCGTCCACACTGTGGCATGCTGTAAGAGTGAAATATAGGCTGGATTTGAAGGCTTAGCACAATCAAATTATAATAAAATAACTCAGTAATATAAAAATACTGATTACATGCTAAAATGATTTAGCATTTTGCACAGACTGGGCTAAATGAAATTTGTTATACTAAAATTAATTTCACTTGTTTCTTTTATCATTTTAATATGATTACTAGAAAAGTTAAAATACTACATGTATAATATATAAACAAGAAATATACTAGAGAGCAAAATCATGTTTTCCTCTCATTTTTAATATAGGAAGAGTATAAATTTTTTCTTCTTAAAATTTTTTGTTAAATAACCTTTTCTAATTCTTCAAAGAAGAAAAACGATCTTAAGACTTCACACTTAAGAGATTAAAAATAGCTAAGTGTATAATACTTAAAAAACTTTTCTGTTTTCCCTAAATATATACCATCCTTTTCCTTATAGAACATACTATTTCAAGGTATCCTAGAATGTGACAGAACAACAGTATTTTGTTTTCATTTTCTTATGTAGTAATCATTTTAGACATGATCCTAATGTTTAAAAAAATGCAAAACTTGAATGGCTGTATAAGTAAATGATATTCTGAAATCTTAATCCATGTATTCCTTCAATTAAAAGCAAAAGACTGTAACTATCTGCATTCAGAATTCTTAGACTGATTCAAAGATGAAAAGCAAAGGCTTCTATCAATTTATAGTAAAGCACACTTTCAAGGGTAGCCCGGCAGCAGAGCACACATACCGCTTGGAGAGACAATCACAGGCTGAAGAAGTCTTTGCTCTCCTCCCGGGGGAAGGTTCAGTGCGATGACAAGCACCGTTCCCAGTGTAGTACCAACCCACAAACTCGGGCATGGGGCTGAATCTGTCTTTCGAGTAAAAGTTTCACAGAAATGAAGAGCAGAGATTGCTTCCCGGGATTCCTTATCAATGCTGGTTACACTTGAGCTCCGTGATCGGCTGAAGGAATTATCTTTTATGTCTGAAATGATTTCAAATGTCATGAGATTACTCAAGTTATAAAATAATCATGTTTTTAGTTTGGTATAAGTGAGTGAAAGTTGCTCAGTCGTGTCCGACTCTTTGAGACCACATGGTACATGGAATTCTCTGGGTCAGAATACTGGAGTGGGTTGCCACTCCCTTCTCTTGGGGAATCTTTCCAACCCAGGGATTGAACCCAAGTCTCCCTCATTGCAGGTGGATTCTTTACCATCTGCACCACCAGCGAAGCCCATTTAGTTTGTTATAAATTTTATCAAATAGTTAATCTGCAAAAAGAGAAAAATCTAAAGCATATTTAATTTTAATTGAAAAGAATAACAATTTCTTTTATGCTAACAATTTTGCCCATTGCTCATACATAAAACAAAGGGAAAAATCCACACTTGTGAGAACTGAGCTGGAGGCAGCCAGGGGGTTTTTGGATGCATGATCTCTGCAGTTTTGGTGTAGCTCTCTGCTGGTATCTTGGCTGCTTTTCCAACTTTAGTCATTACTACCTTATCTCATGGAGAAGGAAATGGCAACCTGGAGAAGGAAATGGCAGCCCACTCCAGTATTCTTGCCTGGAGAATCCCATGGACAGAGGAGCCTGGTAGGCTACAGTCCACGGGGTCGCAAGAATTGGATACGACCTAGCAACTAAACCACCACCACCATCTTTTCCCATGTGCTGCCTCTTCCTTTGGTATAATATAGTTCATGATTAGGTAGTAGCAGCAAAGCTGGTATTTTCAATTTTCTAGACTTAAAAAAATGCATTTATAAGTACTCTGATTCTACCTTCAAATTTATTGTATGAGGGACTTTTTTTCTTCAAATCTGTCCATATGAAAGCCTTAATCCAAAAAATTTAGCTTTTATTTTTCTTAAATGCTATTTTAACTGGACTCAACATTCAAGTAAGGCATTTTTCATCAACCTGGACGACCAGCACCTGGCTCATTCTTCACTCGATCCCAGGTATATTCAGGGATACTTATAAATTCTACTAATAAACCCTCTCTTGTCTACAGTTACCTTCTTCTCTGTGACCAATCTTAAGTTTGTTTCAAGCTCTGGCCTCTTTTCTCTTGGAATGCATTTCCAAATGCTTCATGAAATTTTTTTCCTGTTATGGCTCACTATGCAAAATCAAAACCCACCATTTCCCCAAGTCTCTAAATTCTTCTAATTGTACTATTTATATTGATGACAACCCCGTTCTTGACATGAGTCGCACTTTTGGTTCTTCCCTTTAACTGTATGTCTCTGATGGGATGACAAGTCCTACACTGTTCTAATATTTCTGTCTTCTTCTTTCCATTACCAATCAAGTTCCATGACCCTACGTTCAGGCCTTATCACCATTCAGCTACAATTCCCAAGAGACGGCCCCACCCTCACCCTGTCATCGTTCTATCACAACTCAAATTTTACAAAGTACCTCTAATTCTATCACCTCTACCTTACAAATCCACAATGGTTCCTTTTATAGTCTTACTCAGGTCTATAAAACTCTCCACAAAACATCTTCAGCCTACCATCCTGGCCCCTTCTGCCAGTGCTGCCTTGCGTCAGTTCACTGTGGGAAATAAACCACGCTATTCAGTGTTCTCCATACACACTTGGCACTTGCCTATGCTTTTCTTTCTGATTGCTACCCTTGCCTTTTCTCTACCTACCGAGACGGTGTTTATTTTCCATCTCAGGTACTGCCATCCTCATGAAGTTTATCCTGATGCCTAAAACCATCTATAGTTTTTCTCTTTTGAATCTTGATAGCTTTTTATCTCCCCCATGGCACTGATAGCACATTTATTCTGTACTTATTTCTGACTTGTCTTGGGCCTTGTTCTAACATGACTGAACATTTCTTGAGAACAAGGGCTTTTGAAATTCTCTGCAGAATTTAGCATAGTACCTTGTATATGAAAACAGTCAACTGATACTTGCTAAAGACAGACCTACAGTTCAGAGTCTAGAGCCACGAGCTTCCACTAGACCACTGGGATATATTAAACTTTCCAGTAGCTTCTACCATTCACATCTAATAAGTCATTCCTCAAATTGTATGTTTTCAATGTTATTGTGAAAGAAATGACTTCATAATATTGTGAAAAATGAAAAACACGTTCAAGTCTTCTAAACTGTATTTCGTTGAATTAAAAAAGGTATTACTGAATCCTACTTACACCTCCACAAAAGCTTCTTATGGTCAAATTTAGATTCATAAGTTAAAATAAAAATTCTCCCCCAAAATAATTATATACAACATAATTTTGATTATAGTTAGCCTTGAAAACAATAAAGCCACTAGTTATGACAGCAGCATGGATTATTTCTAACTGTAGTTTCTAAAAATGCTCTTCTTTTGCCTGAGATTGTGTGTCCTGTTACAGATAATGACACAGGAGAAAAGAACTAGTTAATATAAATAAAACAACCTTCTATAAGCGACAGCTCACTATTGGATAAGCGTAATATGGTAGTGATGGCAAATCTCAACGCTTCAGATTTCCACAGTTATTACAGTAAAATAACAGAAACTTAAAATTTATTTTCTTTCAATTAAAATATTTGTTATTTTAATAAAACAGACACATACAAGGTGATCACACATACTGACCTATATTATCAATTGGGACTTAGTGATATAAATATAAATCAGTGATATAAGAAAATCTGATACTGTAAATTTCAATAAAAATTAAGCTGCATAAAAGCTTTTTACTGCTCTCTATTAAAATTACAATAGGTGATTCACAACAATCTATAATTCAAATGTTAATTCATAGGCCAACAAAACATTTTAATTTAATAGACTAATTTAACAATATAAAGTTTATAGACTACAACTGCATTTTTATTATATGACTTCTCTATAAAAATTAGGTTATCAAAGAAACTCCTATAGCTAGATCAATATGGGAAAATGAGCTGAATCAGAATCAACTTTGAACTTACAGAACTAAGTTGCTTATTTTATGTGTCTGGAATTGTTTGAAAACAAGTAAGAACCGTAACTACACGGCAACATTTGGCAGTTTGAGTCTACTGATAATATTTGTTTTCCCCCAGTGACTCTCTGAAAGTGAAAGTTACTCAGTCATCAGACTCTTTGAGACCCCGTGGACTACAGTCCATGGAATTCTCTAGGCCAGAATACTGGAGTGGGTAGCCTTTCCCTTCTCCAGGGGATCTACCCAACCCAGAGATCGAACCCAGGTCTCCCGCATTGCAGGCGGATTCTTTACCAGCTGAGGCACAAGGGAAGCCTCTGGCCAGTGTAAAATAATTACCAGTTAATAATCTCTACCAAAAAATAGTTCAGCAGCATGAAGACCTTAAAGGGAAATTATTTTGGCAATATAGGTATTGTTTCAATGCATCTGTTAAATGAAGTTGCAGTTAGCTTACAGCATTGAAATACATGGGCACACAGTAAAAGAAAAGCTGAATAAAGAAAGATAATCTATAAAAGTAAGGAGCACACACTTTGATTAAAATAGTTAAATAGTACCTAAGTGTGAATATTCTTTTAAAATTAAATTGATATCATATTTTACTGATTTTAAAAAAGTACTCCTACATGTATTTTCTCAGATTTGTAGATATTAAATGACACAAAACCATAGTGTTACAAAAATTAAACTAATGGTATTTAGTGTTACTGAAATTCTGGGACTCTCAAAGTCTGAAGTAAACTCTGGATACTCTTGTTGGGAGGAAAAATGTGTAAGGTTAGCTTCAGATAAACTTCTGTTCAAATTGCATATTTCATCTTTTCTCTTCTCAAAACATGTTATCGTACATTCTAGAACTTTTTCTGGGTCCCTTAACACCAGTGTTACTACAGGGGTCTGCCGTACTGCCTTTCCTATGTTCAGGAATGGAAACTCTGATGACAGTGGATGATATTATGCCTACTAATAATAACACAACTGAGATAAGACTATGGGGTTTGGAAATGCTAAAATCAGTAAGGTGAAATGGACCAATATCTAAGTCTCTATTATACATAAAAAGATAGTCAAGGAATCTACAGAATTCCAAGTGAGAAGATGAGGTGGGTGAGCAAACACAAAGGAGCAAATCTAGTTTCTAAGACAAACACGGGTGAAATCATACATATGCAGTTACTCAAATAAAAGCAGTAGAAATTTCTAAAAGAAATCTGCTTTATATGTACTATGTGAAATCTTCTTTAGATCTTTATTGAAACATCATTTTTCCCTATTCTGGAATATCAGGAAGCTGTTATGGAGATGGATATAAAGCAAAAGGAATATGCGAGATATATTCACTCCACTTCCCTAATGGATAGGTTGTATATACAGTATTACAGAGAAACAAATATTTCCCAACTTATTATCATCAAAAAGTAATATTGATTCTTGACATGAGAGTCACTGTAATACAGAAAACCAGTCATATATTTTGAAAATATTATTCTCATAAAAATAAGTTAATAAATCATAGTGCTCAAGATGAGTTTTCAGATGGCTAATATAAATTAATCTAAAAATGATATAAATTTTAATCTTACACTGAATTTTGTTTAGATACAAAGTATGAGAGGATTGAGTAAATAGATTATTTTGGTTTGCTTAAACGTATAATTATCTTATACAGATGGCATCCAAAAGGCTATTATTATTCCTTAAACAGTCATTTTAAACTGAATTTTCAGTGAAAATCTATTCTATGGTCATTTTAAATTTCCTGACTTTTTTGTTTTCCCATTAAAGAGATTTTAACTACTGCATATTTTCATTTATTTTACTTACCTAAGTCAGGCTTTAGGTCAGTAGGCAAGCTTAACTTCCTTGACATTTTTGCTGAAAAATAAAATGCACTTTTAAAGTTCTGAAGAATATCTGATTCATTCTCATTTCTATCAATTGTTCTTCAAGATAGGAGTGAATGTTTTTATTACTAAATCTAGAGACTAAGATAGTTAAAATATGATTAATAATGTTATGGGTGGAAAGTAAATCTTATTTTTTCAGTTTTTTAAAAAGTTTGTACTTACTTGATATAATATCTTTGAGTGCTTGAAGCTCTCACTTCAAGGAAGCCTTTTAAATTCTGTTAATTATTTCTTAGGCTCATAGGAAAGGGCTAGGCTTTTTTAAGAGAAGCAGTCATTTCTCAGAAAGAAGATGTTGCAGATAAGGACAACAGAGGCATAGGACTTAGTCTGGGTATGTGATATGATACAATCTTTCCAGCTCCTCATCTTCACAGCTATTGGGCTCATTCTTTCTAAAGTTAGTATCTCGAATATAGGATAAACCTACATCAAACTGAAGTATTTGATTACATCACCAAAATATCTGAGTCATCCATTTCTTCATGTATGTTAACATCTCTATTTACACTTTAGTAAAAAACAAAAACAAAAAAACCAAAGCCATGCTCAGTCTAGAGTATTTACACAAATGTAAACTACAGATATTTCTATTTGGGATTACAATATTTAAAAAGTCTATGTAAGAATCTTGCTGGAATTCACTTTCCATCCTCAGTTATCGCCTAAATCTATGAAGTGCTTTAAAGTTAAGAGGTGCTTTACTACATCTATTGTGTTAGTGGCAGTGCATGCGTAACAGAACAGAGCTTCCTAAGCGAAATTCTGAATACACATTTGTGTGTTAATACATGAATGTGTATATGGGGTTAAATTTTGGACAGTTAGGAGATATTTAAAGAACAGACCCTGCTAGTCCATAAGGGCGCCATGTAAACAAAGAGAAATCCAGTCATAGCACATAACTTCCACATCTAAAAAAATGACAAATTCATTGTTAGGGAAGAGGCATTAGGCTAAGTGGGAAGAGATGGGGGAAATCAGGTTTTTATTTCTAATATTCATTAATCTAATTAGCATCCTTTCAAAAAACAACAAAAAAGCGTCAAATATACAAATCAGTCTTATCCCATTTTGACAGACGACAGACTTAACCTCAGTTAAAGCATAAAAAATAGAAAACCGAAATATCCAAATGAAATCTATCATGGTTGATCTCATATAAATGGCATCTGGTCCCATCACTGCATGGCAAATATATGGGGAAACAGTGGAAACAGTGACAGACTTTATTTTTTGGGGCTCCAAAGTCACTGCAGATGGTGACTGCAGCCATGAAATTAAAAGATGCATGCTCCTTGGAAGAAAAGTTATGACCAACCTAGACAGCATATTACAAAGTAGAGACATTACTTTGCTAACAAAGGTCCGCCTAGTCAGAGCTATGGTTTTTCCAGTAGTCATGTATGGATGTCAGAGTTGGACTATAAAGAAAGCTGAGCACCGAAGAATCGATGCTTTTGAACTATGGTGTTGGAGAAGATTCTTGAGAGTCCCTTGGACTGCAAGGAGATCCTACCAGTCCATCCCAAAGGAAATCAGCCCTGAATATTCAGATGCTGAAGCCGAAACTCCAATACTTTGGCCACCTGATACAAAGAATTGACTCACTGAAAAGACCCTGATGCTGGGAAAGACTGATGGCGGGAGGAGAAGGGGATGACACAGGATGAGATGGTTGGATGGCATCACCGACTCAATGGACATGAGTTTGAGTCAACTCCAGGAGCTGGTGATGGACAGGGAGGCCTGGTGTGCTGCAGTCCATGGGGTTGCAAAGAGTTGGACATAACCGAGCAACTAAACTGAAATCTACCCAACTCAAAACATTTTCTAAAGTGCAACATTTAACTTTTGAAAGAAGTTAGAAGTTTTTATTACATATCATAGGTACAATGTACACAGACTCATAAATATCTATATAGTAACTGAAGGAGAAAAACTAGCCTGGTACAGTCTAAAGATACCCTTTCACAATCAGATGTGTATGCCTCTCTAGACCTGACTAATCTGATTTGATTAAGTTATTCTATATCTTTAGGACCAGTGCTTATAAATATTGAATGTGCATTTCCATCATCTGGGGAACTTGTTTAATCAGATTCTTGCACTTCTAACAGGTTCCCAGGAGATGCTGATGCTCCTGGTCTGTGAAGCATCAAGGTCCCTAGACTACAAGTAACTTCAAGATAGGAAATAAGATTAATTCATCAGACCCATATGTAGATACCGTAAGTCCACAGCAAACAATTCTTGAATAAGCTTCAAAATCTTGTTTGTAAAACATGAAATGTCAAGTATGGCGGTTAGGATTGGATTTGGAATCAGACCAGACTGAACTGAACTGAACTGAATTCAATAAACTACTAGGTCTGTGACCTTAGGCCAACCACTTTGCCTCTCTAAACCTCAAATTTCACCTGGAAAACAGAGATGCATAATAATGCCAATTTCATAGTTTTAAAGATTATATAAGAAGACATAAGCAAAACGTTAAGCGCATTATCTGACATAGTGTAGAGCTGATAAACATTAGTTACTATTAATACTAAACAAGTGAAATAATTTTCATAAGCTGTAAAATGTTATACAGATGAGCCATTAACATACTTGTACACAGCCCAATATTTCTTTAATTCTACGGTAATTAAACCCCAATTAACTAAGAAAACAATTTTTAGGACATAAATATAGAACGGCATGTACAACTACAAGCTCAACCTTTTTTAAGTTCATTTCAAAAAGTAAATTCAATATATATCTAATTGTAAAAAGAGAAACAATTTGAGTAAACTGTAAGATATTTTTATGAGGAAGGGGAGAGGGGAAGTGGTGGAGCGGGAAAAGATTTAATTCCTTAGCATTTCTTCTTGTATAATTTGTATTCATGTCTTCAGGCTCCACAGCCCTTTCTTTTGTAGTCTCCATCTAAACTTATCTGAGGAACTGATCATATCATTTCAGATACTGAATTTTTCCACAGGAGTATTTCAATTTTTGATAAATTTTAAATTTTATCTGTTGATATTCTCCATCTGTTCACTCACTACGACCATTTTCCCACTTTAGTACTTGAACATATTACAGCAGCTGCTTTAAAACTCTTGGTTGCTAATTTCAACATCTAGGCCAGCTTGTGGTCTGTTTCTACTGAATGATTTTTAAAATTCTTGATTATGGGTCATATTGAGTTGGCTAAAAAATTCGTTTGGATTTTCTCATAAGCACCTACAGAAACCTGAACTTTCTGGCCAACCCAATATTTCTTGTGATTTTGAATCTTTATTTCACATGCCTAGGACCTTTTGATTGAATGTGGATGTAAGTTTTGACTGAACAGTGGACAATATGTTGAAGTTGAGTATGGATTATATCATCAAACTTAACAGGTGTGGAGTTTTAGTCTGACATGCAGTTAAATTCCTGGTGGATCCTTCTGATCACTCTTGGTTTTACTCTTTACTAGGGTGGGTCTATATCAGTTAGAACTTTGTTTTAGGGTATGGCTTTCATGCTAAGAAGTGATTCTTACTCTTAATAAGTGGCCTTTCTGGGATTTCAACAGAATGACTGAAGTGCTCAGCAAGGTTTCACTACATCTACTCCTAGCACCGCATGACTTCTTGTGTCACTGGGCAGCTCTCAGCCTCAGAGCAGATGCCTGAGGCCTGGTGGTGGAGTCTTGACCAGCTCATATGCGGCCCAGGCAGAAGGCGAGGACCTACACTGAACCTACACACAAGACTTCTAGGAATGCCACTTGGAGCAGTTCCTTTCTCTCCAGCGCCCACCCTCAAGTTCAAGTCACTTTAGCAGCCCAGAACTTCCATTTCTTCCTCCTTAGCTTGATAAGGCTATACTTCCACTTGGGTTCGAATCACTTTGAAGTACAACAGGAAAGTACTCTCCAGTCAGAGAGAGCTGGGGCAGAAAGTAGCTGCAGACTTTATCCAGTACTTCCTCAAGATTATATTTTTACTTCTCAGGCATCTCAGAAGCACTTGCCAACACAGTTATCTTGTCAGTTGATTTCATCACCCTGGAAAAGAAACTTCTGTCCATGCTTTGAAGTTATCCAGCTTTCAGTGAGGTCTTCAAATGGAAAACATCATCTGAATGAGTTCCTGGAAGGCAAACTGTCTCTTTCTCTTCTTCATTTGTGCATTCTTCAACTCTTGCCCCTGTAACCCAGTACCTTTCTTGTTTTGAAATCCTTTGTCACTAGAAGCTATGAAATAGCTCTCATTTTCTATGCCTTTGTCCACAGTAGAAACAATGGAATGACAGTAAAGAAGTTTATTCAATTTGGAGAAAACTGCAGTCAGAGATATATCTCAGCAGGCTGCTAACCTGAGTCTCTGCTCTCTCTTTTTATAAATCTGAATGAGAACATCAAGCTGGCTGGCTGAATAAGCAGTAAAGAGCTGCATTTGCTTGGGAAGAATAATTGTTATATTTGATCACAATAATCAAGTCTGCAATAGTGGTTTCAATACCAATGAAAGATGCGTGATATTTAAGAAAAGCAAATCTTGAGGTAAGGGGACTGGCTGAACCATTATACTAGAGATGACAGCTCTGTCATGGTTGATGCTTTTTAGTTCTTTGCAAGGAAAAGTTTCTCTGTTACAGAGATTCTGTTCCTCTGAATTTAAACAGATGCTTTGTAATTTTCCTTTAGCTTCTCTACCCACTGTGTTTCACATCTTATTTTTCTAAGGATGATTTCTTAAAGGAAAACAGAATTATAACTTCTGCTTTTTAGAATGTGGCTTTTATATTAAACAACGTACCCACAATACAAGGTAAAATGACTTCTTCTTATGACACTATGAAGAAGATGCCAAAAAAGCAAATAGATCTTCATTATCGAGAAAGGTTCAATAGTTAGAACAAAGTGGCAAGATAAGTTTTCTCACTGGCAGAGATCCAATGCAACTCTTTTCAAGGATAATGTATGCGTATTAAATAAGAGCAATCAGAACTTAAAAAAAAAAAAAGACTAAAAATCAGCTTGTAGGTTAGGGCAAGTGATCCCAGGGGGAAAGTAGGACCAAGAAGTAGAAACTCTCCTATCACACATTATTTTAATAGCTATTGGAACTAATAACATCAATTTCTACCTCCCATACTAGAATATATAAATTCTATTAATTTGGGAGCAATTTATTTTGCAAAATACTGCATCCGTGTATGTGTCTCTTAGTGTGCATGTTCAGTAAACATGACAATGAATGAAAATATAAATAAACAAAAGCTGTCACTGGAATTTTTAGAAAGAAGCTGAATTTCTTCACAAGTGAAATCAGATAAAGAGAAAAAGAGGACAAATTAAATATAAGCTTGTTAATCAAAAAGACAACTTTTGGAAATACAAGACACTTATCCATTATCTAAAATGAAGGAGAAATTTTAAAGAGATACTAATACCTGCCTGGTAAAGACCTGGCTATTATAAGCTCTCTTAATTCTTGAACTCCTAGAGCTTTTGTCTTCAATATTTTTCCCATCTCTATGTACTTTTCACAAATTCATAAAATATAACATCTAGGATATCATCATAACTAAAGACATCTCATAGCATTTCCTAGAGAAGGCATTAAACAAACTTAACATAGTTAAGTGCCACGGGCTTAACTGTTCCCCCAAATTGGTATGCTGAAGGCTTAAGCATCTCTTAGGGCTTCAAAATGTGACCTATGTGGAGACAGGACCTTTAAAAAAGTGATTAAGTTGAAATGAGGCCACTAAGTGGGTAGACCAATCCAACCTGGTTGGCACGTATAAGAAGAAATCTGGACTCACAGACATGCCAGGGGTGCATGTGCCTAGAAGACAGACTATCTGAAAACACAGCCAAGAAGGCAGTCAAGGACAGAGGCCTCAGAGGAGAAAACAAAAACACACAAAAAACAAAAACCTGTCACTGCCTTGATCTTGGAATTCTAGCCTCCAGAACCATTCTAGAGAAAGTAAATTTCTATTGTTTAAGCCACTCAGTTTGTGGTATTTTCCTATGCCAACTCTACCAAATAAATATAATAAGTTATGACATAAAATTGATCGCCACATTAATATTAATAGTTCTGGTTAAACAACAGTTGACAAAAAATATTTCAGTAATGTAACTTTAGTTTGGACTAATTTTCTTTATGTTAGGAAGCAAACAGCAAGTTATTTCTAGAGAGATCACTGTATAGCCTTTGAATGTAAGAAAAAGATGATTCTATAGAGATGCATATACATTAAGTACTGGTACATAAAACACAGACTTTGCTGAGCAGATTTTATTATGAAATTTGACAGAAAATACAGTCAGAAACAGAATTAGAGTTTGAACACATGATATGCCAAAATCCTCAGACTTTAGTAATCCTGAAAAAGAAAAAGAAATTCATTTAGAGGAACTCTGACTTATACAGTGGTTTTAAAGTACCTATCTGTGAAATTTAGTTCTTGACCAAGAGAGGGTAAGTATTAATATTACCTAATAATCTTTTTTCAAAGTAGAAAATATTAAAGTTACCTGTAAAAGGGGTTTTAATGAATACTTGACTCATCTCCTCTTTCAAGACAAGCTTCTGTTCTTTCAATGGCCATATAGAGGATTAAATATAAAGTTGAACTTCTATAGATGTAGCAGCAGCATTTTGGGATGAGTATTGAGGGATATAAACTAGAAATATCAGTACTACTTTGTTTTATAATAAATTAGAATAAGTTTAAAACTTAAAATTCTTAGAACAAAATAAAAACAAATTAAAATTGTAAAAAAAAACCAAACCTTAATTTCATACATATCTTTTCAAATTCATATAGAAAATTCCAAACAAACCTCTGAGAACTTGTTTTTCAAATTGTAAACATAAATGAATTGGGAAGAGAGCACAAGAAGAGGCCACACATTATGAAAGCAGAGACATGCTGGAGTATAGGATCAAGAAACTGGGATTCTGACCTTGACTAAGTCATTACCATGTGCTATCACTTTGGATATGCATTTGACTTCTTTGAGGCTCAAATTCTTTTCTTGAAAAACAAAAGGGCTGAGTTGCTTTAAAATGTAGGATTTAATGAGTCAGTGATTTAAAATATGATTCAGAACAGACTGAAGTCTGTTAGAACACTTAAATAAAAAAAACACATGTGGTGGCAGAGTGGTAAAGAATCCATCTGCCAATGCAGGAGACGCCAGAGACGTGGGTTCGATCCTGGGTTGGGAAGATCCCCTGGAGGTGGAAATGGCCACCCACTCCAGTGTTCTTGCCTGGAGAATCCCATGCACAGAGGAGGAGCCTTGCGGGCAACAGTCCACGGCGTTGCAAGGAGGGACATGACTGAGCAACTGAGCACGCACACATGTACAGGAGAACTCAGGAAAACAGCACCTGGGCATTATTTTCATTTAAATTGACTTCAAAACTTACTTTAGTTTTTATTAAGCAAGAAAACCAATCATTCCCAAAGTAACAGCTAATTCAGAAATTTGAGAAATTACAAAGGGCCCTGCAGGTATTATCTTTCTTACAATTAACAAATACCATATGACAAACACCTAGTGTAACATGTAGAACTTAGGGGTGCTCATTACATGGAGCTATTACTCCTGCTTGTTTTGGCGCAGCACTAATTAAGTGACCTTATTTCCTGACTCTTTATTCTTTAATCTCCAATATTACTTCTTCCTTACACTTTCATTCCTTCTATATGGATATTAGTAATAAAATGGGACATGGGCAGGATAAGAGACTACAGAATAGAGCTAGGTATCTACTTTCTGAATAAAGTACTCATAATGAGAGAATAATCTTTAGAGAAGTTTAATCAAAATCTACCAAAGAATGCTAACATCTGGACCATATTTTATTCACAAGTACATCAAGAAAAAAATTTTTAATACTTTAACAAAGATACATATTTTAGGACTATTTTTATATAAATTTAGAATAACAAAAAGCTTTATATATTTCTGAAATTTTATAAAATGTAAATAATGAATAAAAAATTGATAACCAATCTTATTTTTGAAATGATTTACAGAAATTGCTAACTAAGGGAAAGTTATTGAGTTTTAAAATGCTGGCCATTAAGATTTTTAGTAGCAAAAATTAATCATAAAGTATGAACAGGCAAAACAAATCACTATATGCATAGGGATGCCACAGTGACATTATACAGGATACTCTGCTTTATTTTTACTGTTAATTCACAATACTACAGTTATATCTTTTTAGGCTGTTATTCTTATGCATGAACAATGACCTCACTGTCAGTGTCATTTACCTGAGTTAATTGTCAGTTAGGAAACAATGAAGCCAGGCTTCAGATAGACAGGGCAGGGAACTCTACTGTTGACTCCTGTTACTTTCACTTGAGTCTGCTCTTTGAGAAAGGCAGACTTCCAGGCACTGTATATTATAGTTGGGTGATGGGTACCATGATGGCACCCATGAGCTAGAGCTTAGACAGAGTTTGATATGAGCCATCTTTTTACTTTTCCAGGTTACCATGTAGATAGAACAGAGTCATAACCAGATGATCTAGTTAAAACTCATATGACAGATTTGTCTTTGAATCCTTACAGTCTTCAGTAAATTTTCTTAAGAGGTAAGACAGTACAGTGTTGAAGAGGACAAACAGTTGAGTTGGACAACCTCAGTGTAAACTGTGGCTCTGACATGTGCTAGCTGTGTAACCGACAGATACTCTGTATACCCTTTGACAGTGCTGTCAGACTTAAAACAGGGAAATAACAATAAGTAGCTAACTGAGGTTACTGAGTGGATTAAATAAGAAAATCAAGAAGAAATGGAGAAGTACATTTTTCCTTCTATATCACTTGGGATATATGTTGGGAATATAAAAATATCATTTGCAAAGTAAGTCACAGGAATGTAATGTATAGCACAGGGAACACAGTCACAAATACTGTAATAACGCTGTATGGTGTATAAAAATGCTGAATCTTGTATTCAACATTGTATATCTGAAACTAATCTAATAGTTTAAGTCAATTATACATCAATAGAAAATACCAAAAGATTCCAACTGAAAACAAATACAGAAATATATAAACCACAGCTGCAACTGTGGTTTCTGGAAGTGAAAAACTAACATAAATTTGAAAAGTTGAAGAAAGTTAACAATGTCTCCCCAAAAATATAGCTATAGAAACCGGCATGACAAAAAAACTTGTTGATAACATTCTTGCTTTTTTTTCATGCTATCAAAGAACTATCCTTCCAATAATATTCTCAATTCTAAGAAATTAATTAAAGTCTTTCAAATAATCACACTCAGATATTCCATGTTATATATTCATTACACAGAAAAACATGAAAATTGAGTCAATATATTTAACAAAGCAACATAACCCCAGGATCAAAAATCAAACAGATAAATTATTCAAAAATTTTAATTATATACAAAGAGTCGGTCACGACTGAACGACTGAACTGAACTGAAAGTAACTTTTACACAAGGCAAAATTCTTAAGTAATTAAACTTTGCAAGTTCTTTGATAAATTGTACATACAAAGTCCCTTCAAATTTTTCAAATTATATGAAAGTAAAAGAACTTCTAAAGTACTATTAAGATAGTATATACTAAAAAGGAAATTGGTTGAAAAAGAATTATGCAACAGTGCTCGTAGCTGATGAAAGTGATTTAAATATTACCAGATGATTCACTAAGGTACCACAAATACAAAGAAGTGAACAACTGATTCTTCATAAATGAAGAGCCCTTTGCCCAAGAATAAATCGCCTTATTCAAAAAATGATCAGAGGTGCCAAAAGTCAGCCAATGTTAATATGACCAAACAGGGTTCAATTTACAACATACAGACAATATAGTGCTATTTCTAAGAGTTTTTGAAATTTAATTTTACTACATATTAAACTTTGAGTTAAAAAAAAGTAAATCTATTCCAGCTATCTAGAAACTCATCTAATTTAATACAGTTCAATGAATATATGGAGGGAGGTTGGGGGGAAATAAATATCAATAATACAATAAAAATTTTGGACTTAAATCAAAGATTAAATGTATTCTCTTTTAGTAAAATGGTGTTTCTCTGGCTTTTAAAAATCTTTAGATAAAATTCAAACTTTTATGACTAAAAAATCCTATTTGGATTATATCCCTAAATTTAACTATGTCTTTTATCCCCCAACTTGAAATTTTGAAAATCTTGGACCGAGTAATTAATTTCAAAGTACCACTCATTTTTACTTGGGGGGCAAGAGTCCTAGAAAATTCCTATTTAACTCAAGGGCAGTACAGCTTATAGCCTAAATGGCAATCTTTCAAAGAACCATTTCCTTGAAATCTTGAGTCTTAATAATGTGAGGAGGACAGAGAAAAGGCAGGAAAAATACAAATACATAAAAAAAATTCACAGCCTTGGAGTAAAAAATTGTACTACTTGTGTCATAAATTGAACCCTGCTTTATTTTAAAATAAGCAAAAATAAAAATTAATAGAACAATTCACACGGTTAAGTCAGAGGAAGGACTGCAACCCCAATTTAACTGATTTTTAATAATTACTGTCCCAATGAGTCTGGAAGAAACACAGCCCAAGAGATTATCATTTAGCATAGAAATAACAAATTAATATATACAAAATGCAATGCATTAGATAATTTTCTGATGCTGTGTTAGCATTGCATATAGCAAGGATTAGAAACAAAATAGAAATGTCTATTTCCTACCTATATCACTGGCTACCATCTTGGAAAACTTTCTGCTTTTGATCTTCACTGAAAATAACATTTTGATATAAAATGTCAAAATCTATTCAAAGTAAACTAAATGAATTAAATGTAATTAAAAGAAAATACTTTAAAGATACTATACCCTTTTCTATAAAATTATTCATTTTTTGTTCATCATCTGAATTGTGGGGTGATGAAGAACCTACACAAATGAAGACAATGGAAGGAACAGGCATATAGTCAGTCACAAACACTGAGTTGTCACAGGGAAAAGTACAAACAAAGTAATCCGGTAACCCCTAGGATAAGTTCCCACACTACTGGCCACAAGAAAATATCGTGTATATAGTTAATGAAAATTCATATAATATTACAGTAGCAATAGCAATCAGTAGTACATTATCTTTCGTGGTAGACCAATCTCTAGTATATATATTAACTCTAACCTATAATAATTTTTACATAAGATATAAGTATTTGGCAAAATCTTTGTATATATTGTAAGTTAGAGAATAGATAAAGAAAATATAAGGAGCTAACTGTGAAAGAAAATGTAAAAATTCTTGATCAGTTAACTGAATAAGGTTTATCCAGTGGCATATAGAATCCTGTATAAGTACTATCCTGATAAGGTTAATTTTAGAGTTAGCTTTCTAGATACGAACTTTAAAATTTTATATAAATTGTACTATTACCATACAGGTCTTTAAAATACTGAGGATAATACTTATAATTTTAGGTATGTTCAAATATTTATTTTAATGAGGCATGAAATACTTTATTTCAACTGTGACTTTCAATAAGCTTATCTAATATTTTTATAATTGAGACTTTATTTGTCCTTTTTTTCTTAAAAAGATGTTTCTAAATTTTCATTGTATTTCTTTAACTTCTAATACAAATTTTTTTTATAAAGGAAATTCTAAGCAGTATTCTAGTTGACTGTAAGAGTCAAACTATCTATTCTTTATAACACATTTCAAATGATAGCCATTAAAATTTTTAAAATCTCTCCGGCTTATAAATCACTTCCCCTCCTTTGAATTCCTGTTAAAGTTTACCTGTTACGTTTCTTATGATGTTAATCACTTAACACCTTATATTTTGAGTTTACACACACTTGACCTTTCCCACTGAACTGAAGTGATAAGCTGGGACCCCTATCTGATTTCATCCCTTTAGGGCTCAGTGGGGTGCTCTGCATGTAGGCATCTCTAAGTAAACATTTACTAAATGAATAAAGCTTTTCTGCTAGAAGTGAATGTCTAGAATATAACTGGAAGTAATTAAAGCGGTTTTTCTGTGCTGATTTCTTTTTTATCCCAATGAAAGTACTGAGCCTTAATAAATGAGGTCAAAATTTGACCTTGCCCCACAAAATCATACTTTCTTTCTTTGGCCAGGTGGAAAATATCCTTGAAGTCTCTTAGAACAGGTAAAACCTGTCAACATTGGCAAGAGCCAATTATTTCTAAAACAGTCTCATAAAAATTATTCTTCTAAAACAACCTTATTTTTGCTAAATAGCATTTATAGAGCCCCGTAAATGCTATATCCAAAAATATCACACAGGAAACACTGAGCTCAGCAACATTTTCAGGAATACAAATGAGTACCCTCCTTTCTCATATAAATATAATTCAGATTTAAAGAAGATAATGGTTATGAGAAGATGTTATATATAATTTAAAATACTACTCATCTCTGACACTATATAACCACACGACTGTACAAAACTTGATTAATACTTATCTTATTTGATATATTTTATATCAGAGTAATAGCAAGATAGCATATCTAAACGCGAATATAAAATTATAAAAATGTTCAGTAACTCCAACATAAAAATAGGCAACATAAGCCATAAACATAAGTAAAAGAAGCAGATCTTTTTCCCCCTAACTGAAAATGCCTACTACTAGTTGTCATAACTTACATGCTAGCTTATGAAAAAGTTCCAAAAATGTTTTTAGCATTTCCTACTTGAATATATTTTACAAATTACTATGATTAAACAAGCACAGAAAATATATATAGCTTAAAATTTTTTATTCTCTAGGGTACATGGAAACTCCTGAGGTCACCATCTCATATGTGGCCCTGTGTTTTCTTCAATTTTAAATGTACATATATAAATACATACATACATATACACACATACACATAAATTTTAGATACAGTACTAAAAATATCCCAACATTACTAAAGCGCTCAGTGAAGCAATCTGAGTTCTCTGAAATAAAGATCAAAGAGAGATGGCAGAAATAATTTTCTATCTTAATTCAGGATAGCAAGAATTTTCTATTTAAGAGCTATTGTTGGTTTATTTAAAAATAAACGGACAGGGAAAACTATACTCGTAATTTGGATTTTCTCAAGATGATTTTTGATTAGAGATTTGATATTAGTTGGCTAAATTATTCAGATCACAAATTTTGGTTATGGGATTCAAATGCTTTTCAAAAATTTTCTCCTCACTTGTATGTATTATTTCAAATGAACACATTAGTTGTGATAAAGGGCACATGACTACCTTTCATTTTCTATAATAGAGGTACTCTTCTTAGTATTTATGATTCAGTTGCACTTCCAACTCACTTTTTATGCACTTCCTCTTTGTTCATAAATACAAACACTGTTTTCTAGTAACTATTTCCAGAGGTTTATTCTGATTTCTATGATAGTTCTTAGCATTCATGCATGACTAACATCTATCTCCTGGTATATAAAACATGTTTTAGGTACAATTATTGCCTACTAGTTTGGTTTGCTTTTGTAAAAGTGGTCTTCCCTGGTATGCATGAATGGATATGACTCTTCAAAAACTCTTCAGAGCAAAGTCAAAGGCCAAACTAAATATGAGTTTGTGTCTAAAGATGAGAATCTGTGATTTAGCAATAATTTCTGAGGTCACAATTTTTACTTTGCATTTCAAACACCTGAAAAATGCCTGGTGTCATATTCTGCATGTTACAACTATATCGTCTTTTCCTCTGAACCAAAGAGCACAGTATATTTGAAAATGCTGAATGATGTTTGAGCTGCTCTGGTACAAAAGAGAGAATCTGGAGATTTTATCACTATGCACTTGTTATATTTATTTACTTATATTTAAGTATACTTACATATTTATCTCTTTCAACAACACAAGAGAAGACTCTATACATGGACATCACCAGATGGTCAACAATGAAATCAGATTGACTATATTCTTTGCAGCCAAAGATGGAGAAGCTCTATACAGTCAGCAAAAACAAGACCGAGATCTGACTGTGGCTCAGATCATGAACTCCCTATTTATTGCCAAATTCAGACTTAAATTGAAGAAAGTAGGGAAAACCACTAGACCATTCAGGTATGACCTAAATCAAATCCCTTATGATTATACAGTGGAAGTGAGAAATAGATTTAAGGGACTAGATCTGATAGACAGAGTGCCTGATAAACTATGGACAGAGGTTCATGACACTGTACAGGAGACAGGGATCAAGACCATCCCCATGGGTAACAAACACAAAAAAGCAAAATGGCTGTCTGAGGAGGCCTTACAAATAGCTGTGAAAAGAAGAAAAGCCAAAAGCAAAGGAGAAAAGAAAAGTTATAAGCATCTGAATGCAGAGTTCCAAAGAATAGCAAGGAGAGATAAGAAAACCTTCCTCAGTGATCAATGCAAAGAAATAGAGGAAAACAACAGAATGGGAAGGACTACAGATCTCCTCAAGAAAATTAGAGATACCAAGGGAACATTTCATGTAAAGATGGGCTGGATAAAGGACAGAAATGGTATGGGCCTAACAGAAGCAGAAGAGGTGGCAAGAATACACAGAAGAACTGTACAAAAAAGATCTTCACGACCAAGATAATCATGATGGTGTGATCATTCACTTAGAGCCAGACATCCTGGAATGTGAAGTCAAGTGGGCCTTAGAAAGTATCACTACGAACAAAGCTAGTGGAGGGGATGGAATTCCAGTTGAGCTATTTCAAATCCTAAAAGATGATGCTGTGAAAGTGCTGCACTCAATATGCCAGCAAATTTGGAAAACTCAGCAGTGGCCACAGGACTGGAAAAGGTCAGTTTTCATTCCAATCCCAAAGAAAGGCAATGCCAAAGAATGCTCAAACTATTGCACAATTGCACTCATCTCACACGCTAGTAAAGTCATGCTCAAAAATTCTCCAAGGCAGGCTTCAGCAATATGTGAACCGTGAACTTCCAGATGTTCAAGCTGGTTTTAGAAAAGGCAGAGGAACCAGAGATCAAATTGCCAACATCCGCTGGATCATCGAAAAGCAAGAGAGTTCCAGAAAAACATCTATTTCTGCTTTATTGACTATGCCAAAGCTTTTGACTGTGTGGATCACAATAAACTGTGGAAAATTCTTCAAGAAATGGGAATACCAGACCACCTGACCTGCCTCTTGAGATACCTATATGCAGGTCAGGAAGCAACAGTTAGAACTGGACATGGAACAACAGACTGGTTCCAAATAGGAAAAGGAGTGCGTCAAGGCTGTATATTGTCCCCTGGCTTATTAACTTACATGCAGAGTACATCATGAGAAATGCTGGACTGGAAGAAGCACAAGCTGGAATCAAGATTGCCGGGAGAAATATCAGTAACCTCAGACATGCAGATGACACCACCCTTATGGCAGAAAGTGAAGAAGAACTAAAGAGCCTCTTGATGAAAGTGAAAGAGGAGAGTGAAAAAGTTGGCTTAAAG
The DNA here is from genome assembly GCF_049115385.1 of Moschus berezovskii. Taxonomy (NCBI): domain Eukaryota; kingdom Metazoa; phylum Chordata; class Mammalia; order Artiodactyla; family Moschidae; genus Moschus; species Moschus berezovskii. Next base: position 91,907,088 of record NC_142469.1, on the reverse strand, counting down.
CTCAACATTCAGAAAACTAAGATCATGGCATCTGGTCCCATCACTTCATGGCAAATAGATGGGGAACCAGTGGAAACAGTGTCAGACTTTATTTTGGGAGGCTCCAAAATCACTGCAGATGCTGATTGCAGCCAGGAAATTAAAAGACCCTTACTCTTTGGAAGGAAAGTTATGACCAACCTAGATAGCATATTAAAAAGCAGACACATTACTTTGCCAACAAAGGTCCATCTAGTCAAGGCTATGGTTTTTCCAGTGGTCATGTATGGATGTGAGAGTTGGACTGTGAAGAAAGCTGATCGCCGAAGAATTGATGCTTTTGAACTGTGGTGTTGGAGAAGACTCTTGAGAGTCCCTTGGACTGCAAGGAGATCCAACCAGTCCATCCTAAAGGAGATCAGCCCTGGGTGTTCATTGGAAGGACTGATGCTGAAACTTAAACTCCAATTCTTTGGTCACCTCATGCGAAGAGTTGACTCACTGGAAAAGAGTCTGATGCTGGGAGGGATTGGGGGCAGGAGGAGAAGGGGACGACAGAGAATGAGATGGCTGGATGGGATCACCGACTCAATGGACATGAGTTTGGGTAAACTCCGGGAGTTGGTGATGGACAGGGAGGCCTGGCGTGCTGATTCATGGGGTCACAAAGAGTCGTACACGACTGAGCAACTGAACTGACTGAACTGAACATATTTACCTACAATACCTCTTGTTGGGTTATTTCAAATTGCAATTTATACACACCTACTGAAAGTATGCCTTAGGATTACAAGGAGTATTAATGTACTTTGGCTAAATCTTGTCAAAACACTTTTGATGGTCATTTAATGTATTAAAAGACAATATATCATATGTCCATGTTTTCCAGCTTGGTTTATAGACATAAAATACTGATAAGTGCATTCACACGGCCTTGAGATAAGGTGAGATCAGAATAGTACTGTATATTGTTGGAGGAAAAACAGCCATAATTAAGAGTTATTATAATTCAAAATTATATTTAGAAATAGCTTTCATCCTGTGAGATGGGAAGTACATACTGCTCCACATTATTTGTTCAGTGTTATTCTACCAATGTTCAGCCCTAATATTACAGTTTATAATAGTATACATATTATAGTTCCATGTGTCTTATTATTGTAATGATTGAACTTAAATATGAAACTTAAATAATAAGAAAACCAGAAGGTGTATATATTTTAAGAGAAGAAATGATTAGCTTGAGCAATATTAGGAAAATGCAATTTTAAAAAGAAAACCTCACAAAAGCTTTTATGGTCCTAGAGCTAATAAAATGGTCAACTGAAATATGAGGAAAAAGTGCACTTTAGTTTTTCCTATTCTTTAATTATTTATGATATGGTAGAACTATCTATGGAGGATCAAAATCTGTCCATGAACAGTGTTACTATAAGCTAAGAACAGTCTTTCCAGGAGAAAACTGATGAAAAGTCCCAGCCTTCAAACATGTCTGTTAAAATTATTAGGTTAAACTCATCAAATTTAGCAAATTTTCAATCTACCAAAAAAAGCCCAATAAATTCAGGATTCTCTTAATTTTAATTAAGGAGAATTAAAAGTAATTTTCCTCTGAAACAGTAACATATACATAGGTTACATAAGACCAGTATATGGATAACAAAGGACAAATGCTTTAACATAGCTATAAAATTATATATTAGTTTGATCAAATCAAAACCAAATATAACTAGTCTATAATTATTCTAACTGTCCACAGTCACCATTAGATAGTTAGTGTTAAAAATCTCTCATAAGAAAATCTCTCATAACATTTAAACAGACATTATTCAAGGATGAGAGCACTATTTTACCAGCTGACTCCAGGACTACCACATGCAAAGACAAGGCTGTAGATAAATAAACCTCTGATCCAATGGTAATAAATAAGAACTATTTCCCCCCCAAAAGTGTAAATATTAGAAAGCTAAATAAACACCTGCATTACTCTCAACAGGTAATACCTGTAGATTTTTATCTGATGTGTTTCTTTTAACTTAATTAGAATGCAAAGAATATAGTTATAATTTTAAGAATAAATAGGTAACACAAAAGCTCCATGTAGGTGTTATTTTAAATGCTTATCTGTAAAGATCTGGCACATTATATTTTTTGTAGCACTACAACTATTAATAAAATTAAAAGCAAATTACCGGAAGTTGGAGATTTGCAGCGATCTTCTGGGACTACTGCTCCTTCACTAATGTCGCACAGACCTGCTGAAAAACAGAACCCAGGCCAAGTCATACCACACACAACTTTATGTAAGTGCAGCTGTACCTCCTACTTGCAGTACACATCTAATTACAGTCCATTTTAAAAAACTCAGCAGGTTATCAGACTACGCTGGCATTGATATTATGCTCAATAACTTTGAGATAGGAATATACATTCTGATATTAAAACTAATACAGAAGTCACCAGTTAAATAAGTAACAATTTTCAATCTGCTGTTCTTCAAGGACAATAGACATATCACAGGATTTTGTTCAAAGTCAGCAATTTGAGGGCATATGATATACTGCTTATTCAATTTCTCTTGAGGGAAAAATTTTTTTGGTGACTTTTTTGGTGATTTTTTTTTTTACATCACAGGGACTCTCAACTCATATCTCAAACTTGTTTCTGCTAAGTATCTTTCAAATATACTCCCTTAAATATTACTGACAATTAAGAAAATATTTTGTACCACCAAATTTGCAACATTTAAAATATAATCATACCTTGTTTTATTGCATTTTGCTGAAATTGCTTTTTTTGAAAAACGAATTGAAGGTTGTGGGCACCCTGCGTGGAGATGGCCTACAGACACCATTTTTTTCAACAGTATTTTTCACTTCATGTTTCTATGTCATATCTTGGTTAACGCTCATAATAATAACAAAAAAGTTTGAAATATTACATTTTCTATGGTGATTTGTGATCACGATCTTTAATGTTACTATTTTTAATTGTTTTGGGGCACCACACACCACACTCACATAAGATAGCAAACTTAGCTAAGAAACATCTGTGTTCTGACTGCTCCATTGATCTGCCCTTCCCATCTTTCTCTCTCTCTCTCTCCTCAGGCTTCCCTATTCCCTAAGACACAAAATCGAAAGTACAACAGTTAACAACCCTACAATGGCCTCTAAGAGTTCAGGTGAAAGGATGAGTCAGTCAGTCACTCTCCGTTCTCTTTAAATCCAAAACCAGAAATAATTAAGCTTAGTGAGGAAGGCATGTCAAAAATTCAGAAAGGCCTAGAAAGAATCTAGGCCTCTTAAGCGAAATAGTTATCCAAGTTGTGACAGCAAAGGAAAAGTTCATGAAGGAAGTTCAAAGTGCTACTCCACTGAACACATGTGAAACGGCCTTACTCTTTGATAGGCAGAAAACGTCAGTGGTCTGGATAGAAGATCCCATCAGTCACAACATCCCTTTAACCCAAAACCCAGTCCAGAGCAAGGCCCTAACTCTCTTTAATTTTATGAAGACTGAGACAGATATGGAAGCTGCAGAAAACCCCGAAGCTGGAAGAGGCTGGTTTATAAGGATTAAGAACAGAAGCCATCTCCACAACATAGAAGTACAAAGTGAAGCAGCAAGTTATCCAGGAAGTCTGGTAAGATAATTAATGAAGGTGGCTATACCAGTCAACAGATTTCCAGTGTAGATGAAACAGCCTTCTATTGGAAGATGCCATTTAGGACTTCCATAGCCAGGGAGCTTGGGATAGCTGGGCAATGGACAAAAGCTGCATGTCTAGGCCTCAGAAGTTATCAGGTATGAAATCAACATATGTGCACATTATGACCAGTATCTGCCTTTCTATTCCTCTGGTAAAAGACATAATGTCACAATCTTTACAGTCCCTAAGAGAGCTCTTAGAGTAACATTTAGAGAATGCTGAGTACTGAATTGGGCTTCCCAGGTGGCACTAGTGGTAAGGAACCCGCCTGACAATGGAGGAGACATAAGGGACACAGGTTTGATCCCTAGCTCGGGAAGATCCCCTGGAGGAGGGCATGGCAACCCACTCTAGTACTCTTTGCCTGGAGAATTCCACAGACAGAGGAGCCTGGTGGGCTATAGTCCATAGGGTCACAAAGAATCAGACATGACTGAAGCAACTTAGCACACACGAGTACTGAATTGAGTTTATAAGGAGTGTCTTCTATTTTGAACTGTGTATTACTGTCTTTTCATTGAATAGGAAGCTTTTGAATGACAGTTTTTCTTTTTACCTTTCATCAAACTAATGATTCTAGAAAAAAAGCAAAACTAGTCTTTATAGTTCTAAGATGATAGATTAATTATAGGTATGCATGTATTAATCTCTGACATAACATCTATATATATAGATAAACTTTTTCCTGATAAAGCCTTAAGATAGCAGGTCTTTAAACAGTAGAGATATATGAAAATAATTCAGGTGTCCACTGGTGGATGCATAGACGAAAAAGAGTTATAAATATATAATGGAATATTACTCAGCCATAAAAATGAATGAAATTTTGCCATTTATGACAATGTGGATGGACCTTGAGGACACTATGTTAAGTGAAGTAAGTCAGGCAGAGAAAGACGAATACCATGTGAGCTCATATTCCTCAACTAAGTAAATAAATAGTGATAGTATATTCCAGTATTACAAGCAGCCTGGTACTGAGTAAAAATATCAATTTTGAAATTATAAGTCTTTGGTATTTTGTCAACTGTTTGAGAAAACTCTGGGAGACAGTGGAGAACAGAAGAGCCTTGTGTGCTACAGTCCATGGGGTCACAAAGAATTGGACACAACTTAGCAACTGAACGACAACTAAACTATAAAAATGTAGTAAGAGATGTTAATTTTCATTCTTAAAATAGCCTAGGAGGAATCATTTAGGAAGCTAAATTCAAGTGTGATAGGAATAGTTTAGTTATTAAATTCTGAAATAAGCTAAAAATCCCTTCCATGCTTTCCATGTAACTCAGGGTAAAAGCTAAAGTAAAGCCCAAGAAGACTGGTTGATGTATATGATCCTATGGTACATGACTGTGGTATTATGTGACTATGGGTATCCCATTACCTCTCTGACTTTATTTCCTCTCCTACCTACTTCACCATCTCCCTGACTCTCTCTCATCAGCCACTTTGACCCTTCACTGTAACCTTAACTCACCAGTTACACTGCTTCTGAGCCACTATACTTGATATTCTCCATCTGAAATGTTCTCTCTACAGACATCCTCATGGAGAACAGCTGTCTGCTTTAAATCTTTGCTCAAGATACTCTATTTAGAATGTAACACCCTTGTCACTATTTCAAATCCCCCTCATTTAATTATTTTTTCCTTTGGCACTACTATGTAACTTACTATATATCACTTATCTTTTCAAACTCTGTCTTTTCCAGTATAATGAGGGTAGAGAATTTGCTCTGTTTTAATACTGTTTGGGCTATTCCATAAGATGGTATGTGTGTGTGTGGGGGGTCTGACTCTTTGAAACATGAATGGACTGTACCCTGCCAGGCTTTTCTGTCCATGTAATTTTCCAGGCAAAGACATTGGAGTAGGCTGCCATTTCCTACTCCAAGGGATCTTCCCAACCCAGGAATGGAGCCCACATCTTTTTGCCTCCTACATTGGCAGGCGGATTCTTTACCACTGCACTACCTGGTAAGATGGTATAGAGAAACCCAACTGAACTTTCAGGTCAACACCCCAACAGAATTACGATAATCAGCAGATACATATATGTGGTTGAAATATTTCACCACTACTTGTACCCTGTGACAGTTTCATAATTTCTATTACAAAAATATTGTAGATATTTTAGTCAATAGTTCCATTGTATTTTACGACAGCTGCAAAACATTTAAATGACAATGTTTTATCTCATAAAATAATTTCATGAGTGCCATCACATTCTTTATGAAAACCTATTAGCACCAAGTAGTAACAAAAAAGTTTCTCCATTCATACTGATCTATTATGAAAGACAGAAAAACAATTTCATGGTATTTGGGCTTCACTTCAAGAATATATGCTAAAATATATACTTTAGCAAAAAATCTTTTTTGCATCAATGCAAATAATTTTTAGTACCAATTATTCTATATTTGACTTTATTTAAAATATAAATAATATATTTTAGAAGCAAGACACAAATATTCTTAAAATGTTAAAGTATGTTTTAAAATAATTTTCTCTTAATTTTTAACTTTCTCTTTTTCCTTAATATTGTTCAAGTGAGCATAACAACAATAACATCTTAAACTTATAAAAAGTTAAGTATTTCTCCACCTAAATGTGTAACTCTTCAATACAAACTGAAGCAAATAATAATATGAATAATGATAATGCTTATTAAAGAATAAAATAGGATACAATGGAATGCAAAAAAAAAAAATTAAAATCACATGGCAGAGTTGGTTTCTAACCTTGTATGAATTTAGGTATTTAATTTCTAGTAATTTTATGTTAAGTTATGATGAGGTACTAACAAGAAAAGAAATTAATTTTGTGAGTAATAAAAATTTTACCACTCCTTCTCTATCAAGATAATGTTTAACCTCCTGACACTATACATTAATTTCTCTGCTTTATAAAGAAACTGGATTGGAACACAAATATTTCAGTAGCTGTTTTCATATATATATTATCAGATGAATTTAAGTAATGAGTATATTATTTTAGATACAGAATGCTTTAATAAGCTCTTTTAAAAATAAATGAGAAAAAAAAAGTTTTACAGACAAAATACACTGTCATGACTTTACTGATGTGGAATGAATAACTTACTTAAAATAGAAGAACGGAGTTTTTTCACAGATTCAGAATATAAGCTAGAAACGCCGCACATGCAAGAAGTCACAATCAGCATGCCTCAGTGAAGCAATGAAAAGCAAAAGAAAAAAATAGGAGACACAGATACTAGAATGGTATGGTTGGGACAACAATTTCTGCTGAAGATAACACATGACAAAATGATCACATAGACAAAAACAGAAAAAAATATTCAACTATTGCCAAAGTGACAGTAAGGTCTATATCCCATCACCTTTTTCTTTTCTTCTGTCATGAATTATGAGAAGCATTTAGTATCAGGAAAAAATGTCCTGAAAGCAACTGAGAAATGAATGTCAAAAAGAATTTTAATTCAGAGATTGAGTTAGCAGATGTAGATCAGGCCTTCCCAGTGGCATTCTGCAAACAGGTTAGGTTACGTCTGCCACAGATGGAGTTCTCTTGAATCCCTGGTCCCCCTAGGCAGGTCCTGGGGAGTCTGGAGCCGAGAGGTCAGTTACCACCACTGGAGGCCCCATTAACATATGTCTACATGCCAGAGATCCAATGTCATTTTCTGTGTATGCCATGAGGTTTGGGAAAAAAAAAAGGGTGAGGAGTACTGGTATAAACAGCTAACTATATATGTGTTCCATGAGGCATTAGTACTGAAACATTTAAAATAAGATTAATTACCTAGAAAACACAAAAAAATGCTATAGATAGAATTCTTAATGGATCTGGGCTTGCACTGAATCCAAGCTGTCTGAGAATGCTGTATCTCACAGAGTTCAAATTCATTTTTGAATCTACATTTTTTTTTCATGTAGGAAATTATTCCTTTGATACTCAATAAACCGCTGACCTCACACTATTAAACAGTAAAAGGGACAGAACTATGAAATTAACTTTTGCTCTGTAATGAGATAAATTTTCCTGTCATAGTAATTTAGCTAAAGAAGTCTGAAACTGTGGTTCCTTCCAATGTTAAATAAAATCCTAGAATATTAAAAACAAATGCATAAACTAATAACAATACAAAACAAAAAAAGAGGTTGATACCTTTTACTTTTTTGACAATTTATACAAACAGATACAATCAGATAAGCTATTTACCTAACAGAAGTACTTATATTCACAGAAGTAACTTGGCATTTATGGAAATCCTAAAGCTCAGGATTTCTTTCTTTTTACCTCCTGAAGGTTGTCGAGATTTACGAGGAGATCGGGGTTCTCTCCGATAAGGATCATTGGAGCCATACAATTCAACAGTGCCAAGGTTGAGGAGTACTGCTTTCTGGAGGTAGTCGACCATCGCAATGCCATTACAATTGCCAAAAACTACCCTAGGAATAGGAAAAGAACAAACATTTTAGCACAATTAAATAGTTCGAAGAAAATGTAGTCTACAGGGCTAAAAAAGCATGATGGGTCTTTAAGAAAATTCCTTTTGAAACAAAACATTATTACAGACATGCAAATACAGGCTACATATGCCTTCTGATGGGAGCTGTGCAGATCTTCTGTATCAACGTGTACAAATCAACATAAAAAATTTGATGTAGGAGTTGAAATTTAACCAAAGACATAAATCCCCATGCTAAGCAATATGACATCTATTTTTCTGACTATTTTGAACTCCTCAGGGGAAGACACTCGTTTCTACTGGGGAATAGGGCATTATACATTTGGAAAAGTTTTGGTAATCCCTACAGTCAAGGGTAAAACATAGAAAGCATAAATCTTGGAGGCCTCCCTTTGGAGTATTCCAAATACTTTCTCAATCATGAGTCGGGAAGTACAAACAAACTATGAAAAAAAAAAGCAACTATGAATGAAGGAACTTTATTCATTTAAGATCCCGTAAGCCAGGCGTTGAAAACTAACATACACAGAGGGGCTATATAAGTAAGTAAAACATGCCAGTGAAGGACTGTGGTGACCTGAAGAGTGAACAGCTCATCTAAACAGGGGAAGCTTCACCTCAGCTCCTGCTGACTATGGCCAACCAGGAATGGAGACATGGGCTAGATAATCGAACTTTTCAAATAAAGGTCTAAATATGGATTTTCACATTAAAAAGTCTTGGCAACTAGTTCAAATTTTAACAATACACAAGAAAGCCTAAACAAAATATAGTTGTGAACCCAATCAGGACTGTGAGCCACTGATTTGCAACTTCCTTTGAAACATTCTATTAATTCTTATTTTCAGTTTGTTTCTCTTATGGCTGTGGGCAGCCAAATATTAAAAAAAAAAAAAAAAGGAACGCCTGTACCTTCACATTGTGGGACAGCAAATAAAAGACATTAGAGAAGGCTATTTCAGACTGTAGCCAGTCTTAGTTATGTGCACAAATGCAAGAGATAGTGTAGGTGGTAGTAGCTATTAGAAGGAAGAAGGAAGAGCAATGAGTTCCGAGGGCTGGAATCAAGGAAGGAGACAGTGACCTACACAAGATAAACAGCTCTGGACCAAACAGTTGGCACGTGGTTTCTCTTTTATCACAATGTTGATTTAAAAAAAAAAATTTTATTTATTGATTAATTTTTGGTTACACTGGGTCTTTGTTGCTGCATGGGCTTTTATCTAGTTGAGGTCAGTGGAGGTTACTGTCTAGTTACAGTGCGTAGGGTTCTCATTGCAATGGCTTCTCATGTTGCAGAGCATAGGCTCTAGGGCATGCAGGCTTCGGTAGTTGAGGTCCGTGGCTCAGTGGTTGAGGCTCCTGGGTTCTAGAGCACAGGCACAGTAGTTGTGTACGGGCATAAGTTACTCTGGGGAGGTGGGATCTGCCCAGACTAGGGACTGAACCTGTGTCTCCTGCATTGGTACGTGGATTCTACACCACTAAGCCACCGGGATGCCTGACAGTGTTGATTTTTAAAACAAAAGTAAATACTTTATGATTCTATCCTATTATAATAAAAAGTGTGTACTACAAACACTATACACTTGAAGGCATGAACTGATAAAAACACATCTGAAGTACAGATGAATACTTTAATAAGCTATTACTATGTCTTTACAGTTTTCACAAGTTAACTATGGAAGGAGAAAAAATAAATTATGCAGCTATGGTTCAACATTTACAGAATCAGTTTAGAACACAGTCTTCGGGGTTGATGTTAGGCCTTTATTATATCAAATTTTAACAAGGAAATTATTTCTCAGAGTACATCAAAGTGAGGACAGATTCACTGATCCAGGAGATATTTAACTTTAGATAAGGAAATAGTAATAAGCACATCCAGAGTAAATTATTCAGAACGGAATTATGTTCCAAATAAACACTGAATTTGATCTGACATTGACGCTTATACAACATTTTAAGTGATATAATAACGATTACCCATTCTCTTTTTAAAAATATAAAAATGCATGGAATACAATGAAGAGACACAGAAATACATAAATTATACTTACAATCCATAGGAAGAATTAACTGCCAGACTGGTTATTTGCTGTGGTGGCTCTCCACCCACCCACACCAACTGTATAACTAATTCTGTCTGGTAACCTGGAGACTGTTTAAGTGGAGAACTTTTAACTCTGTAAGGAAGGAAAACATGTCGCCCTTTAAAACATCTTCAGTTATCTTATTAGCCTATGTAATTATAAAAACATCCATCAATAATTATACAAAAATAACTATATGAAAGTATATGATATAAAATACAAAAATCAGAATCCTGTCCTCTAGAATCATTTAATCTAGTTGGAGATGAAACACATAGATAAGCAACAAATCATAGGTAAGTTCCACATATAAACTGGGGAGGGAGGGGAGAAGGAGGAAGTGGGTAGAGAGGAATGAAAGAAGACCAGGGAAGGATGGAGAGAAGAACGAAGAGAAGCTGCATTCTAGGTTTTAGGAGGAAAAAAAAATCAAGTTTCAGAAAAAACCCAAGGTAGAAGAGTAGACTTAAAACTTGAAAAAGGCAGAGTATAAGTAGATGAAAACTGGCCTAAAACAAAAGGAATTAAGGAAAATGTATAAAAAAATGTGAGCAATTTATTTTTGTTTGCATAACCACTTTTACTACTAAAAAAATCTAATTTGACTTTGAGTTGGTAGTATTTTTGATAGCATAGAAGTGAAGTGAAGTGAAAATCGCTCAGTGTTGACCAACTCTTTGCGACTTTGTGACTGTACAGTCCATGGAATTCTCCAGGCCAGAATACTGGAGTGGGTAGACTTTCCCTTCTCCAGGAGATCCTCCCAACCCAGGGATCGAACCCAGGTCTCCCGCATTGCAGGCAGATTCTTTACTAGCTGAGCCGCAAGGGAAGCCCAAGAATACTGGAGTGGGTAGCCGTTCTGGTCTCCAGAGGATCTTCCCGACCCAGGAATCGAACTGGGGTCTCCTGCATTGCAGGAGGATTCTTTACCAACTGAGCTATCAGGGAAGCCCCTTGATAGCATGGATTCTTCCCCCCAAAACTGCTGGATAGTGTCAAAAAATTACTTTTGCAAAAAAATATGCTAACAAGATAAAGAAGTAGGAAAGCCATAGACAAAGATTAACAAGTGTATATGTTTGGTCACAGTAGAAGGTATGTGCAGTAATAGTAAGAATTAAAAAAAAAAAAAAGTCACTATAGCGACATAGGCCAGGGCCAGACTTTGGAGGGTCTGTGAGGTCTGGCTGCAAAGGTCTGATGTTGGTAGAAAGAACTCAGGGCTCTGAAGTGCTAGAGTGTGAGTCTTGGTTCTGCTACTTAATGTCTTCCTGTTTGAAAGTGGGAATATTACTATTTAGTCACAGTATAAGGATACTGTGAGTGCCTAAGAGAGAATTTTTTCAATGACCAAATCATGCAAAAGGCATACATTTTCATTATTAAAGAATTAAAAGCCAGTGAAGGGTTTAGGAGAAATATTTTGGGAAGATTAATTGTAGAACTTTGCAAGATGAAGTACAATAAGAAGACTCACGATGAACTTTCTGTGATTCGTGTGATGCAAAATAATAAGACAGATTTGAAACGCATGAACTAAGTCTCAAATAGGTTCATAAACTCCATTAAGGTAGATACCTTGCAGTTACTTTGAATACTCCAGCAGATGAGGTACTCAATATTTACTGAATGAATAAATGAGCTGCAGGCTGATTAGAGGCGGAGGAGGGGAGAAAAAAAAGACAGTGATTCTAAGTTTTGAAAAAGAAAAAAGATGTGAGGATGAAGAGCCAGTCTTAGAAGATGTGGTAACTTTAAGGGGATGGTAGGGGTCTTCAAGTGAACTATTCAGCAAACAGTTATACTCACTTATGTTGAGTGAGTTCCCACAAGACTTATATTGGTTAAACTTGTTATAAGCATGTTAGAGGGAGCGAAGGAAGGGTTTGTTTATAAATGTGAGACTTTCTAAGGAATGAAGTTACTAAGCTAATACCTTTATTACTTGTAAACTTCAAGTGAATTTGGAAGACAAAATTTTTATAAAATATGAGCTATTTGTGGGACTACTTTTACTATTAAAAAAATCTACTTTTACTTTAAGGTGGGGACATTTTTGATTGCACAGACTCTCCAGTAATTGTTCTTGTAAAACATACACAAAGCCAGGTTATTCTAACGATTCTTGAGGCTTCTGTCTTGGAGTAAATGTATAAAGAAGGACAGCCGGAAGTCTATTCTATGTTTAACCTTCTGACACTAAACTCAGAGAACCCTTTGGATCATTTAGTTGGTACTTCCATGAAGAACACCACAACACCAGGCCTTTTGCTGTCATATTTGCTAGACTCAGTCCAGTTAAGAAAAGGGTCACGATGTTATCCAAGTTTCCGAGTAAATGTGAATCACCAAGGGTATTCTTAAAATGACCCGAGTTGCAGTTACAACTGCCTGTGCAAAGTCTGCAAGTTAATATACTCAGAACTACACACTGGCCAAAGCAGAAGTTCTAATTTTCCTCCGGGAAACACCCACTGATCGGCTACAGCCATCTACCTCAAGAGACAAAAATAAAGACTGAGCAGCATTTCATCTCCACCAGAGACAGACTCCGCTGATACAAGCATAGCCAGCAGAGTCTGAGTGTGCTATTTTCTCCCCGTATAAATTAATAAGCTTCAAGGAAGTACCCACTCTCCCACTGAAATATTTATGTGCACCTGATTCTCAGGGCTGCCCTCGTGGTTCAGCTGGTAAAGAATCTACCTGCAATGCTGGAGACCTGGGTTTGATCCCTGGGTTGGGAAGATACCCTGGAGAAGGGAACGGCTACCCACACCAGAGTTCTGACCTGGAGATATACATGGACTTATATAGTCCATGGGATTGTAAAGAGTTAGACACGACTGAGTGCCTTTTGCACTTATATACTCACACTTAGATTTTCAAGAGCAGGAACAGGCATTTAGGGATAATTTCAGATAGGCATATATGAGCACATTTTAGATGTAAGTGATGAAGACACACAGAAGTCATGGAATTCTTATTTTACTTAGTATGAAGAAACACAAACATTCTTAAGCAAAAATAACTTTAAACAGTCAAACAAGCTGAAAAAGCCTCAACTGGTAAAGAATTAGAAATCGAATCAAGAAATGATGACATATGTTAGATTTTAAAAACACAAAATGAGGGCTGGGTGGGCATTATGTTTAATGTTTATAATGGTTATATGCAAGTTATCATTTTAATGTTTTTAATATATTAATTTGTTTACTTTTTAAAGACAAAGGGTAGAACTTATTTTTATGAAAAGCTCCGCAATTTGTACAAATGTATTTTAAATTTAAAAATAATGTTTAGAGGCCTGGCAATTACAAAAAAATTTGTCTGATTTGACTAATACCCTGCAAAAAGCACAATTAAAATACTTAAAAACAAAATCAAACAGCTACTTTTAAAAAGTTTCTTCAAAAGACAATTATGTACAGGGAGGGACGGAGTGGGAGGCCGGGGTTAGCGGATGTAAGCTATTATATAAAGAATGAATAAACAACAAGGTCCTACTGTATAGCACAGGGAATGATGTTCAATATCCTATGATAAAGAATATTGGAAAAGAATATTTAAAAAAGAATATATATATATAGGTATAACTGAATCATTTTGCTGTACAGCAGAAATATAACATTGTATATCAACTATACTTCAATGGGGAAAAAAAAAAACCAAACTAAGTACAAAAATAATTTGTACAAAAAACAAACAAAATCTAAGTATTAGTTATTTTCACATCAATTTAGTTATATCTCTGACTTTTAAAATTGGTTTTTGAGATTGTGGACTAAAACGATGTGAAGTTAACAATAACTGCATTCACCTGAAAACTATTAAAATGGTAAAAAAAAAATATATATATATAGATATAAAATTCAAATTGCCTGTGATTTAAAAGTCACTAGTGAATATGTGGATTTTAGACAAAAATCTCGAACTTGTTACCAAAACAAACTTCAAACATAAACTACTTTATATGTTTATAAAAATTAAACAAAAAATAGGAGAAATATACATGAAAATCAGAAGAAGTGACATTAATGTAAATTTTAAAAATTGAAGTTTAAAGTACTACAGAGTAAGTAACAAAAGGGAAAGATGTAGAGTTCTTTTACTAGCAAGTCTCATTCGATCTAAACGTGTGCCAGACTGTAGCAGAAAGGAAAGAAGGGAAAGGGGAGGGGGTAGGGAGGGCGGGGGGAGAGTGAGGGGAAGAGTGAGAGAAAGAGGGAAGAAACCTAAGACCTTTCTAAGAAAGCAGCTGCTGAACCTCAATGCTCATATTCTAAGGTCAGATCAGTTTTTCATCCTCGGCACTACTGACATCCTGAGCTGGCTAAATCTGCTGTGCGGCACTGTTCTGTGCACTGCAGGATGTTTTGCATCACCCGTGGTCTCTATGTCTGGGCATCCCTGGTCAAGAATCCACCTGCAATGCACGAGACCCCGGTTAGGTTCTTGGGTTGGGAAGATCCCCTGGAGAAGGGAAAGGCTACCCACTCCAGTATTCTGGCCTGGAGAGTTCCATGGACTGTACCGGCCATGGGGTTGCAAAGAGTCGGACACGACTGAGCGACTTTCACTTTCACTTTCCACACTAGATGCAAGGAGCACGCCTTCCTGTTGTGACAAATATTGTCTCCAGACATTGCCAAGCATTATGAGGAGCAAAATCATCCCTGTTTGAGAACCACTGGCATAGAACACAATCTCAAATTTACGTAACCATATAAAGAAGATTAAAAAAGCTGTACTTTTCTATAGATCTATATCATGAGCGATCGTGATATAAAAAAATCTGCTTTATCTCTGGTTGAATGCATTTTTGATTATGCACACATTCTCCTCAGCAACTACTGAATGGTTCTAGTAGACCTAAAGTCAAAACAGTATAAAGCCTGGTTCTTTCAACAAATGCAAAGTGTCTGACTATGCTCCCTATCTTGAATCTACTACAGTCTGCCTTTCGCCCCCAACTTTTGTATTCAATTTCTGACATTTTCCACACACTTTCAGGCATGACCCTAATTGACTTCTCTTTACACCCTAATTGACTTCTCTATAAATATAATACTTTTAATCATAGTCTTCATGAAATCATTCAGTGATTTTAACTCTGTTTTCTTTATATGCCATGTCTAAGGCTCATATGCTTTAAAAGTGACCAACCTAGACAGCATATTAAAAAGCAGAGACATTACTTTGCCAACAAAGGTCTGTCTAGTCAAAGCTATGGTTTTTCCAGTAGTCATGTATGGATGTGAGAGTTGGACTACACAGAAAGCTGAGTACCGAAGAATTGATGCTTTTGAACTGTGGTGTTGGAGAATTCTTGAGAGTTCCTTGGAGAGCAAGGAGATCCAACCAGTCAGTCCTCAAGGAAATCAGTCCTGAATATTCACTGGAAGGACTGATGCTGAAGCTCCAATACTTTGGCCACTGATTCGAAGAACTGATTCAATGGAAAAGACCCTGATGCTGGGAAAGATTGAAGGCGGAAGAAGGGGATGACAGAGGATGAGATGGTTGGATGGCATCACCAACTCAAATGGACATGACTTTGAGTAAGCTCCAGGAGTTGGTCATGGACAGGAAAGCCTGGCGTGCTACAGTCCATGCGGTCACGAAGAGCTGGTCACGACTGAGCAACTGAACTCAACTGATGCTTTAAAAATTTTAACCAATCAATAATATAAAAGTAAAAATAAATTTTGTCCAATTTACTCCTATAGAAAAGCAAAATGCATTAAATCTGGATTTCTACAATAAAGGCATTTACATAACAATGCTGTGATATTAAAGAAGATTCAGAAAAAGAAAGAAAATGATTACCAAACAACTGTATCTCTAAAGGTTGAAAAAACAGAATTTTCAGAGTGCCAGAAAGCAGTCAATATGTACATTTTATCCACATATAAACCCATACTAAAAAATGATGATGGATTGAGAAGAATGAGCTAGATACAGAGGAAAGATCCACTCTGGTCTACCAGTAGGTTTAGAGATCAAATCGTATTACTTTAAGGATAAAATCATGGAATGCAATCATATTCCTCTTGGTGCCACAAAAAAATGAGTTGAATTAACCACAGTGAAATTCAGAAAGAAAAGTGGTTATACCATTTTACTCTGTCATGGGAAAACATTACTCAACTTTACTAATGCTTATAATTTATCTAAATTAAAAGGTAAGTTCCAAACCATCCGTCTTTTTCTTTAACTTACTTCAAACAAGGGACATTGTCCCGAAGCCCATCAGATGAACTGCTACTGGTAGAAGGATGAGACTGAGGAGGGATGGGCTGTGGATTGGCACTCCCAACCGGTGTTGGCAAAGGTGGTGCCTGTTCACCCTCCGGGGTTTCCACATCACTTATCTCATACAACAATCGAACTTCAAGCATCTGTTGTAAAAGAAGACAGTTAACCCTCTCCTAACAATTACTGTTCATTTTGTTAGTTTATACATACACACATGTACACGACAGTGGAAAGAACATTTTTAAAGGAAAAATTTAGTAAGGTTACTAAAGGTAAAGATTTCACAAACAAAAAAAATGTTTCTGACTCAGCTTTTTAAAAATGACTGTGTGTTTGTGTGCAAGTGCATTCACACATATACATTATGATTTTAGGATTTATGGCACTCCTGTTAATACTAAATTAGATTAGGCTCATACTTATATTAGGTTTCCTTAAATGAAACAGAAAGCATTTAAAGATTTAAATAAATGTTCAGTAAAAAGATATACATAAAAATATGCCTTTTCTTCACAAAAGGTAAATGCAATGTAAATATGGAGGTGTTTTAAAAATGACTACAGATAGTCTCCTAAGTGATTTGAAAACTTAAATGTCAGACATTTGACATTGAAAATAATTAAGACACTACTACCGGAATGACTTCTGTAATCACTTCTTGTTTGCTGAATCTATAAATAATGACATGAGCTGATACTCCAGCTATGCACAGCATTCTACTTTCGGGACACCAGGAGATGATCTGAATGGCATATGGATCTTCATCTACAATGTCTGTGTTTGGCTTCTCATCTTTATTTCTTGACTTCTCAAATACTTTAGATGTCTTTAGTTTATATAATACTTGTAGAGTTACTAAAAAAAAAAAAAAGGGATAAAATATCTTAGTACAAAAAGAATAAAAGGGAATATTTAATCAGTCATACCACATCATAAAAACAGCCTGTTTTTTGAATCATATTTTTATTCCTATGTCTGTATTTCTTATTCTTTTACATAATGTATTCACTGTACTTCATCGACCAAAGAAGGTACACTCATTGTATTCATTAAAAAAAAAAATCACCATCACGATGAACTTAGATTATCTGAAAAAAATGAGTAACTAAAAGATTTTGTACAGAAAAGCATAAATAAAAATAATAAAGCACATATTTTGCTTTACAGAATTATTTTCTCTCTGAAAGATACCACTATGATCTAACACAATTCTTCATGATGAAATATAATATACCCTGAGTTAAATGGATTCTAATTTTGTAATTAGTAGTGTTTGTACACTACTCACTCAAAGCATTCTTTCCTTTCTGCTAATGTAACCACTGTATATAATTCACATAGAGAGCATAAACTTTCATGATATAAGTTTAGAAGCAGATACTAAACTTATTGAACAGATTTATGTTGATTTGAAACATATTCTCACTTCTCTTATCTCTGAGTTAGGAAAAGAAGGTTTCAAAAAATATTGAAGAAAGGATTTGAGTATTTCTGCTGAGACTTATTCTTGATTTACTAATTAACATCCTTCAAATATCTTCATCTATTATAAATTCTACTCAAATACTTGATAAATCAAGCATTAACTTTACAGCCTCTAAATTTCAAATTAAATGTTAGCTATGCAATTATTACAAAACAGAAAACATAAAAGCAATAATTGCATAGCATGGAGCAAATAATATTCAGAATACTTACTCGCAGAAGCATCCCAGAACTTAATCGATCCATCAGCATGCCTGTGAAAAGCAAATGAATTAAGGATGTGTTGAAGAAAAAATTTACACTATTTTTCTCTTTGAAGTTAAACATATTGTTACTTAAACACAGTTACCAAAATGAGGTAAAAGGTAAAATTTAGGATAAATTCATAGGTTCTATACAATAACTTATGATGTTACTGTATAAAGAAAAGGACTACCTGCCCAACTGATTAATATTCATGTAGTCCTAATCATATTTAATTAATGATTTTTTTTTAAGGAGAAAACAGACTTTTACTTACCCTGTAATAATTATTTCTGAGTAGCTTTGCACACCCAAGCCCCAATTACCACCATTAATGGGCCATTCCTATAAGAAAAGATTATTGTATAAAGCAATTTCCAAGCATAGCATGTATCTTCATAATATATTTATGACATGAGTAAACAACGCATTTCATTGCCAAAACGGATTTTTAATTTCTCTAGAAAAGGTATCATTATCAACCACGTCAAGGTGAGAAGTATAAAATACTGAAATGTAGAGTAATGAGTAAAATTCACGTTCAATACCTTTTTGCTGTAGCCTTGACGTTTCTGTCTAGCTCCAACAGAATAAAGTGCAGGAATAAGGTCCACGGGACAATCAGCAAAATATTCGCAACATGTAACAGGGGATTCATGAATACTCAAAGGGTAGGGATTTTCAAATATAGGATATCTTTAACAAGAGGAAAAGAAAAAATATTTGTTAATTAATGATTACCTATGATTAATGAAACAATGAAAAACATATTTAAACTTATTTAATAATAGGTTATTCTAGGGCTATCATTTAGAGATAATGTTTTTAAATTCCTTTGCTCGACATGGTCTTGTTATTTTCAAGAAGAAAAAAAAAATCATTATTGCAGTTAGCACACACTAAGTTGACGTGAATTTTGGAATTTGGAAGGCCTTAAAGTAAGGCAAATAATACCATTCACTTACACTTTAGGGTTTTCCTATCAGTACCATTTCCATTTTGGATCAGACAGCTTATTATGGGGGCTGTCCTGTGCACTGTGGATGCTTAGCAGCACCCCTGTCCTCTACCACTAGATGCCAGCAGCACCCCTCCCCTCAGTCATAGATGTCTACACAGACATTGTCAAACGTCTCCTGAGGGGCAAAACTGCCCCCAACCCAGAAATACTGACTGGGTAAGGAGATCAATCCTGGGTGTTCACTGGAAGGACTGATGCTAAAGCTGAAACTGCAATACTTTGGCCACCTCATGCGACTAGTTGACTCACTGGAAAAGACTCTGATGCTGGGAGGGATTGGGGGCAGGAGGAGAAGGGGATGACAGAGAATGAGATGGCTGGATGGCATCACCGACTCTGTGGACATGAGTTTGAGTGAACTCCGGGAGTTGGGGATGGACAGGGAGGCCTGGCGTGCTCTGATTCATGGGGTTGCGGAGAGTCGGACACGACTGAGCGACTGAACTGAACTGAAAACTCATTTAAAACCATATTTAATGATTATCTCTCAGGAAATACAACTAATGTAATACAATGTTCTTCCATTCAAAAAATTTATAAGTAAACATGCTATCATCTAATCTAGAACAAGCAGAATATTGGAAATACCACAAAAAGTTGCACAGGAGCTATGGTGAGAATTTACAGGTCAGTTATGATATATCTGGTCAAGAGAGAATAGGAAAAGCTTGAAGAGGAAAAGAAGGCTGCTTTGAAATAGGAGAAACTTGAAGAGGAAAATAAGGCTGCCTTTGAAAGTTATGTGGATTTTTGATGGCAGTGACACAAGTGGAATGTTTCAGCTGCTGGGAGCTACATAAGAAAAGACATGGAAGTGTGATGCTTGTTTAACATACTGTTCAGTTTTCCTAGAGAACAGGTACCAGGTTGGAAATGTATGCTGAATTCCTTCTATGTAGAGTAGCAGGCTGAGAGACTGTTTTTACATAAAAAACCAAGGGAGATCCAAAGGGATTTAAAGAAAAGAGTAACAAGATTGGTGAAGTGAAAGTTGCTCAGTCATGTATGTCTGACTCTTTGCAACCCCATGGACTTCACAGTCCATGGAATTCTCCAGGCCAGAATACTGGAGTGGGTAGACTTTCCCTTCTCCAGGGGACAGTCCCAACCCAGGGACTGGACCTGGGGTGGATTCTTTACCAGCTAAGTCACAGGCGAAGCCCAGAATACTAGAGTGCGTAGCCTATACATTTCTCCAGCGGATTTTCCAAACCCAGGAAACAAACTGGGGAACAGGGATAGGCTACCCATTCCAATATTCTTGGGCTTCCCCTTGTGGTTTAGCTGGTAAAGAAGCCACCCTGGGTTTGACCCCTGGGTTGGAAAGATCCCCTAGAGAAGGGTTAGGCTACCCACTCCCCAGTATTCTGGCCTGGAGAATTCCATGGACCATATAGTCCAAGTCCATGGGGTCGTAAAGAGTTGGACATGACTGAGTGACTTTCATTTTCACTTTCAGGGTATTCAAGTACTAAGTTGAATCATAAAAAATTTCAGAAATTCAACAAATTTTGATTTAAACTTGGATTTCTATATGAGTCCCATAACGGAGAAATTTGGCAGGTAATGAGAAATGTGTATCTGTAGTTCTAAAAGGGGGTCCAACTTATGAATATAAATGCAGCATTTTCAAAGAAATGAAACAGTCAATCCTAAAGAGACTCTTCACCACATACTAAAGTAACTGTTCACCAAATTTTATTTCTTACCCATTTTGTGCAAGGTCTATTAGTACTAAATCCTTTTCTAGTAGAACAACCACAGCATAGGGTTCTTGAAAATCTGGAACAGGACAACAAGACATGAACAATAGTTACAAATATGCAAGAGGACTGCAAATTAGATAACAAAACATGTTGGCGTGGTTTTTATTTTATTTTCTTCCATTCACTCAAGTATTTAACATTCTGATATTGTACTTCATATAATGTAAGGACAATATGTTTTAAATGAGATAAATCTATATAATACCCCATAAATAATTATTTGTTTTGTAAAGATGAGTTAGACAAGTTCAGTACTTTCCATGGTATTGCAAAGTCCAAGACAGTACATGAATAATATATCTCAAATTTAAATCTGAACACCCTTAAGAACAACTCTCATTATTGGATCTCATAGAAACCCACTAGATTACCACTACAATATTATAACTCTTTCTTGGGTATTTTCTATGTGCATATCAACTATAAAATGTATTACATACTTATATCTCAATTAGCTTTAAATAAAAGTAAAAAAGATACAGCTAAATTTCCCCTGAAATAATAACATGTCAATGATAATGATTAATTTCACGTGTTAGCTTGTTTCTGCTATGGTGTCCATTTGTTTGGTCAAACACCAATGCAGATGTTGCTGTGAAGGCATTTTTTAGACGTGATTAACATTTAAGTTAGTAGACTCCAAGTAAAGTAGAAAATTGTAGATAATTTGGGTGGGTCTCATTCAATCAGTTGAAGGCCTGAAGAACAAAGATAGGAGGTGTTCTAAAAAAAGCAATTTGCCTCAAGATGTCAACTCAGAAATCTGCCTGAGTTTCCTGCCTTAAAAATTCAGATTCAAGACTGAAAATCAAACTCTTTCCTGAGTTTTCAAATCGGTAGTACATTCTCATAATTCCTTTAAAATAAATTCATATTTCTTCTCTTGTTCACCTTCTAAAATCTCCTTTTGGTTCTGTTATTCTGGAAAACTGTAACTGACACACTAGATTTTTAGAGGATTTTTAAGTTGTTCTTAATGTGGACAGTTTTGTCTATCTTTCAGAGGCATTTACTACCAAAATGTAGAATGAAACAGACACAGTTTATTAAAATTTCTCAAATAAAATTTATAAAGTTATGAAGGCAGCATTCCTACCCCAGAAGAATCAGCACAATGGGATAAGTTAACTACTTGGAAAACAAGGAGGTCTTGCTCTGAATAATAGACATCTATAGAGAATGAATTTTAAAGATACAACACTTACCATTTGGGTATGGCGTTTCACACAGCGTCAGAAAGTCAACAATTGAGTAGTCCATTTCTAGCACTGCAGTACTTTTCCCATGCATTACTGTTAAACAAGGTCTTCTTCCTACAGTATCATATGACAAACCTCCTGATAAAATAATAAAAGGTTCCCTGGAAATAAAATACACAGTTAGGATTATAAATAGCATAGTGGAGTCTATCTTCTTGCTGTATCATAAATTCTTTTTTAGTGAAATAATAAAATCTTAAATTTTAACATTTTTAGGCACCATTTAATTGATTACTCACATGTAGATTTTTAAATTGCAATAGGTAAAAACGAGGTGAATTCTTAAAAATTAATCTACAGTGTGTATGAACACTGACCACATTCTACTCTCATATCTTCTTTTGGTCCCTATATTTTTTCTCCTTTATCCTCTTTATACAATTTTCAAAAAATTCTCTCTGGGTTTCTCCTGTTAAGTCTCTTAAATGTACTGCCATTATTTTCAATCCTAATAACCAGACCTTCTCAACAGAAATTTTAAGAGAGAATGTGAATACCCTAAGGCACCCATTGTATGCAATGAAATTAACTTCTCAAAGATGCATCAAGAACGTACTAGCCACAAATCACCCCTGAGAAAACTGAAAAAATGGTCACTCAAATCATTTTCTATAGGGCTTATTTCTCTCCTGGAAGCTTGGCTGGTATCCTCAGAAATAAAACTCCCATGCACATCTATTAACTGCCCTTTTGACACTTCTAATAAGCCCTATAACTTTGTCTTCTTATTAGTCATTAGTAAATGTAATGATTTATTTTTAAAAGCTACATATTTAAATATGAAAAATACCTAAATATCCTTTCATATGCTTTGATCTATGTGTATTTCTTGACTTCCCTGAACATGTTTTTCATCCACGTTTTATTTGGTTAGTATCTTTTCTAACTGTTTTCTAAAAGTTCTTTGCATTCTAAGGAAATCAGCTCTTGATCTGCCACATGTATCCTCCCATTTGTTGGTGGGGAGTTGTTTATGGTGCATCACACAGATGATTTAAAATGTTCCCATATGATCTCTTAAATCTCTTGATTTATAATTTTTGAGGTAGTTTTATAGTGCTTCCTCTGGGTCCAGTGGATCTATCCCCCTCCTCTCACACCTAGGACAAGTAGCATGTGATGATAATATGTAATGTTAATCATAGTTAGTTCTGGAACTACACTGCCTCTGTGTAAATCTCAGCTCTGGCTCTACTTTCCCCATGTCCTTGCATAAAGTGCTTAATCTCTCCTTGCCAAGTTTCTGCATCTATATAACATGGAGCTAGAGTGCTAAGTATTTCAGTTCAGTCACTTAGTTGTGTCCTACTCTTTGTGATCCCATGGACTGCAGCACGCCAGGCCTCCTTGTCCATCACCAACTCCCAAAGCTTGCTCAAACTCATATCCATCGAGTTGGTGAAGCCATCCAACCATGTCATCCTCTGTCATCCCCTTCTCTTCCTGCCTTTAATCTTTCCCAGCATCACGGTCTTTTCCAATGAGTCAGTTCTTTGCATCAGGTGGCCAAAGAATTGGAGCTTCAGGATCAGTCCTTCCAATGAATATTCAGGACTGATTTCCTGTAGGATTGACTGGTTGGATCTCCTTGCAGTCCAAGGACTCTCAAAAGTCATCTCTAGCATCACAGTTCAAAAGCATCAATTCTTCGGCACTCAGCTTTCTTTATGGTCCAATTCTCATATCCATATATGACTACTGGAAAAACCATAGCTTTGACTAGATGGACCTTTGTTGGCAAAGTAATATCTCTGCTTTTTAATATGCTGTCTAGGCTGGTCATAGCTTTTCTTTGAAGGAGCAAGCGTATTTATCCTCAGACAATTACTGAATTAATTAATATATGCAAAGCACTGGATTCAGTGCCTGGTGTAAAGAATTACCTATTATTATTATTACTATCTTCAAATCATCATTCACTGAACTAATTATTCTGCTTACTGTTTTCCTCATGAAAACATGACCTCCATGAGGGCAAGGGTATTTATCTGTTTTGTTCACTGCTATATGCAAAACAGTGTGTTGTTGGTAAATAAGTACATTAACAAAAATGTATGTTATGTTAACCATTGTCTAGCTAACTAACATTTAGATTTTTCAGCACTAAACTGTTTCGTGTAACAAACCTATACCCATACTTTCACTGTTCTCAATTCTTGACTTACTGTGATTATTGACTGTAGTCAGGAAAGTATATTTAATTTTCTTCTACTTTTCACTACATACAGTGAATAAACAATATAACTCTTTTTTGTTCTGAAATACAACATAAAACTGAATATAAAATACTAAAAAGGGTGAAGAGTCTAACAACTTATCACACTTTTATAGAATGAGAGGCAGGTATTTAATATGTAATATTTCAGAAAAAGTCTGACAAGTTTGTTTTTATATATATAAAACTTGCATTATTAATATAAGAACTATGAACAGGAAGATGCTAAGATACATTACAGAATAAAATTTCCATGGAGATACCAAGTAGGTATTGCCAGGTAGGTAATCAGTTTATTAGACACACTCTTAACATGGTTTAAATAATACCATGGCATTTTGGTAAGTTTGTCCTCAAAACACAACCATGTGTTTGCTCAGTGGCCTTGTAAAGGCCTATACTTCTTTTGTAAATTTAGGAGAAAAAACAGCAACAACAACAAAAAATTAGGGGTAAAAATACATGAATAAGAAATAGTTTGAAAGGAGTATCAAGGTAATATTCTTTTTCATAATGATAAAACTTTTCATAATTCAGCAATAAATGCATGCGTATGCATATTTTTTCTTATCTTATGGGATGATTTTAAAAAATCACCTCAGTTTGCCAGACAGGAATCACCTGACTTACAAACTTAATGTCCCAAATCTTGAGGCATAAATATTAAGGAAATAAATATTTTACCAGAAGAAACCAGTCTTAAATACAATGATAAAATCGAGTTAAATATTTTAACATTTGACAGGTAAAACCACAAAAATTCAGAAGTTTTGTTGACACTTGGAATTATATTCAAAGTTCTAGGAATTTAGATTATTTCTAGATAACGTGAATTATGGATGTGGATAATCTTTTTTTTAATAAATTATCCTTTTTGATGTCATAATAAGATCTAGAAGTAATATAAGTTTTATCCAAGAGTCTGCCTTTTGAAGGCATCTAGGTTAGGAAGGTATTAGTCTGAACTTTTAACAATTTTGATTGTTATTTTTAAGAGGCTAGACACTTTAGAAATGCATACATGCTTCCTGACTCTGATTAAGCTCCCGAGGCTGGCCTTGACAATAGATTTGGCTAAAGTTGTGTTTCCAGGTTAAGCATTCTTCATTTTTTCTATTTAAGAAATCATTTGTATAACCAATTTGCTCAACTCAGTCCCATAATATTACCCATTCATTTGAGCACTTGTACTTCTGAGAATAAAATGGTGCTTTCCTGCTTGTTCTAGACAGACAGTTAACACACTGTGACAAGTATGAAGACAATAAAACAAGGTAGAGAGTGCTGAAAGCGAGGGAGGGACTAGAGGGGCTACTGTAAAATGGAGCAGTCAGGAAAGGCCCCTAAAGTAATGACAGGTGACCTGGAATCAGAAAGAAGAGGAGCCAGCCAATCAAAGATCTCAGGGTTGGAAGAGAAGGATATACAGTTTAGCCTGCAGGAATAACCACTGCAAAGACGTCAAGTCTAGAATGAGCTTGGGCTACCTGAGGAACTAAAAGGCCACCATGGCTGCAACACACTGAGTAAAGCAATACGTGGTAGATGACACGACCCCAGATTGTGCAAACACATCCTGTTTACACCATAATGACCTCAAGAACCTGACCGTTCTCTACTTCATCTTCTTAATCAACATGAGTTCTGGCCCTAATAACCTCCCACTTATATTCTTACCATAGCGTTTGGTTGTTCACTGCCTGAGATATACTTGCCCCTCATTTTGTGTTGGGCTAATATCTATTTCTCCTTTAAAACTCGGTCCAATCCATATTTTTCCTGACCCATCCTTCCTGAGTTGGATGCCCTTCCTGTGTTCCTAAGCACCCTCCACACCTCTTCTCAGGATTTCCACACCGTTTTCATTATCTACTTTCCATCTGTATTGTGAGCTCTTTCGGGACACAGAATGGTATTTAATCCCTGTACTCATAGACCCTAGGCAAGGTATCCCCAAATGTTTTTGTCACATACATTGTAAACATCACTAAACCTACTGCTCAGCTGGTCACTGGTGCTAGACTTACTGACTCCTGAAGGAGAAGCCCCACATCTCAGTCAGACTGGAGAAGGAAATGGCAACCTACTCCAGTAATCTTGCCTGGGAAATTTCATGGACAGAGGAGCCTGGTGGGCTATAGTCCATGAGGTCTTAAAGAGTTGTACACAACTTAGCAACTAAACAATATTGAGAAACACTGTCTAAAGAAGCTTGACATACAACTGTTGTACTATTCTGATACTCCTGCATAATGAGTACTCTTACCTATATTATTCACTGCTCCTATATATTTTTAAGATTGGAATTCAAGTTCTAAATACGTAGTCTCATATGCCATTGATTTATACTACTAATCTTATCAAATTCCCCAAGCTTTCCCAAATGGAGATATGCCATTCTATTTCAGAGGTGTGTGCTGTGTTGTGCTTAGTCACTCAGTCGATCAGCTTAGTCGCTGATCTTTGTGACCCCATGGGCCTGCCAGGATCCTCAGTCCATGGGATTTTCCAGGCAAGAATACTGGAGTGGTGTAACACTTTACATTTGGTGAGCAGAATTGTACCATAGCTCTTGAAAGCTACCAGATAACAAATACTTTATCCTTACCACTCTAATCTCAGAGCTTAACATGAAGTCCACACACACACTTAATACTGACTGAATTAATAAATAATTAATTTTTATAAGACCCTATATCATATTTCTCAGATTCTTAGTTCACCTTTCAAATGTAAATTTGTATTATCTAATTTGAATAGTCTAAGAGAAATTTGTGCAATTACGACCTCTTATTTGGTGTCAAATTAGATTCACCTGCACACATGGTTGAATAGAAAACAAACTGTGAAGCACACACAATAAGCAATAGTGAATTTCTTCTACCGAGTTTTTGAGCCAAGAAATCAAAATGGAATAAGCAAAAACAAAAGTTTCAAAAATGTGAATGTTTAATGTAAAGCCCAGGAAGCAAAAAAGAAAATAAAATTGAAAATACAGGGAAATGGGACTTCCTTGGTGGTCCAGGGGCTTCCAATGAAGAAGATGTGGGTTTGATCCCTGGTGGGGGATCTAAGATTCTGGCATGTGGCTGGCACGGGCAAAAAAATAATACAAAATAAAGATAAAAGAAGAAAACATTGGGAGATGAATTTTTAATCATATAATGTTGCAGTCTCAAACAAGGCTGCTCAAACTATCTGTGGTCAAGAACTATTTAAAAATTTTAAAATTCACTGGAAATCTATGCTTTTCGTAAGAAAAATAACAACTAAAGTGTGTGTAGATGTTGTGGCAATGTCAAATGAGATTAAAGTTTCTATACTCTACTCTTGATTTCTATACTTATTTTGTCTCAGATCGGTTAGCAGAGTGGACTCATTCACACATCACACTTTGAGTAGTGGAGCACAGAAAGTTGAGCCTTCTAATGACTGGTACTACTTGACTTAGTGTCATTAAGGATCTCACTATAAGACCCCACACCCCTTACATTCTTCAGACTTCAATCAGAAACCACAGAACTCTTTAGCTGGGCCTGGATAGATAGAGAGGCTGATTACAAGAACAATTCTTTGATAAAAAGAGAACTGATGCTAAAGCTGAAAATGCAATACTTTGGCCACCTCATGCGACGAGTTGACTCACTGGAAAAGACTCTGATGCTGGGAAAGGTTGGGGGCGGGAGGAGAAGGGGATGACCTAGAATGAGATGGCTGGATGGCATCACCAACTCTGCGGACATGAGTTTGAGTGAACTCCGGGAGTTGGTGATGGACAGGGAGGCCTGGCGTGCTGTGATTCATGGGGTCGCGGAGAGTCGGACACGACTGAGCGACTCAACTGAACTGAACTGCTTAGTTATAAGTTTTCATCAGGGTATTATTTGAGTGAACAGAGAAATATCTGGGTACCATAAGAATAAATCACTATGACAATGAGATAATTTGCTAGTATGATGAAGATGATGTTCAACTATATTTCCAGTTCACATTTGTACATCTGCCAATTTTAAGCGAACCCTCAGGAGCCAAGGGAGTCACTTCCAGGCCATGTTTCACTAGTTACTAACCCTAAGAATCTTTTGCTAATACAGATAAAAAGTTATGAGTTTGGAGTAAAAATAAAAGAAGGTAACATTTAAACAAGTTTCTGTTCATTTTATGACTAATTTAACAATGATAATACAGTTTTGGTAGAGTGGGTCTGTTATACTACAGTATTTGCATAAAATACAAGATTTTAATTTTATGTCAAATATTTTATTATAATTTTTGTTATGTTAAATTGTCAAGAGTAATTGGATTTCATATACATCCTTTAAGGTAATAAAAATATGGAATCTCAAAATATTTCCTTTTGGATAAGTCCTGTAAACATCTATGTGATATGCAACAGTGGTTCTTACTATGGTCCGTGTCTGTGAGGGGTTCCCAAGACTATTTCCAAAAAATCACTAAGGGTAAAACTATTTTCATTGTGATATTAAGACATCACTTGCCTTTTTTACTATGTTGATATTTGCATTGACGGCACAAAAGTAACAGTAATTGAATAAAACTCCTGTACCTCAGACTGAACTGAATCAGCATGAATCAAAACAGTGGCACCAAACTCTACTAGCTATAGTCTTTACTTCCACATGTCAAGGAGGATTTTTTTTTTTCTCACTTTAAAGTGTCCTTGATGAAGCAGTAAAATTGTGCATCCTGACCCTAGGGCTTTAGTTTATTAAAAGGGGTTTCATTAGTACCATGGAAAGAAATGTCCAACACTGTGCTGAGATAATGGGAGCGGATCTGAGTAGTATCTGAGTAGCAGTATGTAAGTTGCTATCGTTCCGTTGCTAAGTCGTGTCGGACTCTGAGATGCACTGGACTGCAGCACGCCAGTCTTCCTTGTCCTTCACCATCTCCTGGAATTTGCTCAAACTCGTGTTCATTGAGTCGGTGATGCCATCCAACCATCTCATCCTCTGTCTCCCCCTTCTCCTCCTGCCTTCAATCTTCCCCAGCGTCAGGGTCTTTTCCAATGAGCTGACTCTTCGCATCAGATGGCCAACGTAATAGAGCTTCAGTTTTAGCGTCAGTTCTTCCAGTGAATATTCAGGGTTGATTTTCTTTAGGATTGACTGGTTTGATTTCCTTGCTGTCCAAGGGACTCTCAAGAGTCTTCTCCAGCATCACAGTTCAAAAGCATTAATTCTTCAGTGCTCAGCCTTTATGGTCCAACTCTCACATCCGTACATGGCTACTGGAAAAACCACAGCTTTGACTATAAGAACCTTTGTCGGCAAAGTGATGTCTCTTCTTTTTAATCTTCTGTCTAGGTTTGTTATAGCTTTCCTTCCAAGGAATAGTATAAGAGCCATAGTTTATTATTTTAAAGATTTCCAAAATAAAACAAATCCCCTAATTTTTTTAGAATGTTAAAGTTATTTTAAAATATATTAATACACATTTTTAAAATTATAAACTTTATTTCTAATATGGTAAATATCAAAAGATAAAAACCCACAAAAATAAAAGTTATTTTTGGTTCTTCATAATTAAAAGTGTAAAGGATCCTGAGATTAGCTTGTGGATAGTTCAGTTCAGTTCAGTTCAGTCACTCAGTCGTGTCCGACTCTCCGCGACTCCATGAATCACAGCACGCCAGGCCTCCCTGTCCATCACCAACTTCCGGAGTTCACTCAAACTCATGTCCACAGAGTCGGTGATGCCATCCAGCCATCTTATTCTCTGCCGTCCCCTTCTCCTCC
The DNA here is from genome assembly GCF_049115385.1 of Moschus berezovskii. Classification (NCBI taxonomy): domain Eukaryota; kingdom Metazoa; phylum Chordata; class Mammalia; order Artiodactyla; family Moschidae; genus Moschus; species Moschus berezovskii. Next base: position 91,876,843 of record NC_142469.1, on the reverse strand, counting down.
CGCCCCCAACCTTTCCCAGCATCAGAGTCTTTTCCAGTGAGTCAACTCGTTGCATGAGGTGGCCAAAGTATTGCAGTTTCAGCTTTAGCATCAGTCCTTCCAATGAACACCCAGGATTGATCTCCCTTAGAATGGACTGGTTGAATCTCCTTGCGGTACAAGGGACTCTGAAGAGTCTTCTCCAACACCAGAGTTCAAAAGCATCAATTCTTCGGCGATCAGCTTTCTTCACAGTCCAACTCTAAGGGAATGCCAAAGAATGCTCAAACTACCACACAACTGCACTCATCTCACACGCTAGTAAAGTCATGTTCAAAATTCTCCAAGCCAGGCTTCAGCAATATGTGAACCGTGAACTCCCAGATGTTCAAGCAGGTTTTAGAAAAGGCAGAGGCACCAGAGATCAAATTGCCAACATCCGCTGGATCATGGAGAAAGCAAGAGCGTTCCAGAAAAACATCTATTTCTGCTTCATTGACTATGCCAAAGCCTTTGAGTGTGTGGATCACAATAAACTGTGGAAAATTCTGAAAGAGATGGGAATACCAGACCACCTGACCTGCCTCTTGCCAAAGCCTTTGAGTGTGTGGATCACAATAAACTGTGGAAAATTCTGAAAGAGATGGGAATACCAGACCACCTGACCTGCCTCTTGAGAAACCTGTATGCAGGTCAGGAAGCAACAGTCAGAACTGTACATGGAACAACCGACTGGTTCCAAATAGGAAAAGGAGTGCGTCAAGGCTGTATATTGTCACCTTGCTTATTTAACTTATATGCAGAGTACATCATGAGGAACGCTGGGCTGGAAGAAGCGCAAGCTGGAATCAAGATTGCTGGGAGAAATATCAATAATCTCAGATATGCAGATGACACTACCCTTATGGCAGAAAGTGAAGAGGAACTCAAAAGCCTCTTGATGAAAGTGAAAGAGGAGAGTGAAAAGGTTGGCTTGAAGCTTAACATTCAGAAAACAAAGATCATGGCGTCTGGTCCTGTCACTTCATGGGAAATAGATGGAAAAACAGTGGAAACAGTGTCAGACTTTATTTTTTTGGGCTCCAAAATCACTGCAGATGCTGATTGCAGCCAGGAAATTAAAAGACGCTTACTTCTTGGAAGGAAAGTTATGACCAACCTTGATAATGTATTAAAAAGCAGAGACATTACTTTGCCAACAAAGGTCTGTCTAGTCAAGGCTATGGTTTTTCCCGTGGTCATGTATGGATGTGAGAGTGGATAGTTAGTATACACCTAAAAATTAAGCCCACACAAAAGAAAATATGCCATGACAGGTTTTCATTTTAATAAAGGTGGTAACGGTTAATGGGTTATTATAACTACTAAGAGATTATATAATTATATAAATGGTATTATAATTAAAAAAAGGTATTAGTAGTGGGCTTGGGTTTATTAGCGGATTCTATTAGTATAATACAAAGAAATAAAGTGTCATTCTTCTCTAAATTATCTTCTTTTGACCATGAGTATAGTGATATTTATCAAAGTCCTATGACTTCTGTGCTTAGTCACTCAAGTCATGACAGACTCTCTGTGACCCCACAGACTGTAGAATGCCAGGCCCCTCTGTCCATGGAGATTTTCCTGGCAAAAATACTGGAGTGGGTTGCCATGCCCTTCCCCAGGGGATCTACCCAACCCAGGAAAATGACTTCTCTTTATACTAGTCAAATTTTAAAGTCTTCCTTAATCATTTAAGAATTTTTAAGAGTTATTTAGTATCGGTCCTCTAATATCTGAAATTCTCATTTAAATAACTGCCCACAAATCACAAATTTAAAGATAAAGGCAGAAAAATCCATGAATTCTAAAGTCCTTGCTTCATTAGGAAAGGGAAATAGGATCTCAGAACACCATTCCCACCTTGGAGGCAAAAACCTCTTTAAGTGCTACTATGAACTGAAAATTTCATGAACCATAAAAACTTCAGAAGAATTGCAATAATTCTCTAGTAGTCCATAAAGGCTGATAACGATAATAAAAGCTAGTATGATGAAGTTGCCATGCAATGGCAACATAACTTTTCTCCACCTGTGCTTTTCAGGACAGAGCATCAGTTGTAGTGTGACGTTAAACAGAAAGCAAAACAGTAAGCATCATACGGTAAATCAATGAGATAAAGATACAGAGTTTAGTAGACCTATCCTAACCATACAAATTCCACAAAACTTATGCTGTGTATTTTACAGTTTTTATACACAGATTCGTTAGGATATATAAGATTTATAAGGACATAACAGTAGTTCATACCAGTGTAATACTCTGGTTTTTTCTAGTGCCAAGATATATAGAAAAATTCAACTATGTTACAATTAGACTTTCTTCTTTCTTTCCCAAAAAGAAATCTAAACTTTTTAATGTAGTCTTTGCCATATGGAATTAAATTATAATGAAATGAATCATATATGAGGTTCACAGTGTCACAAGTATAATTTCAAAGCTTATTTATAAAACATTTAAAAGTCATTTACTGCAAACAGTCTTACATGGATTTTATTGTTGTCTTCTAGGAAAATACAACCTAAATTATGTAAGCTAATATCAATATATATTATAAACATCCAAATAGTGGGCTCCAAAATCACTGCGGAAGGTGACTGCAGCCATGAAATTAAAAGACACTTGCTCCTTAGAAGAAAAGCTATGACAAACCTAGACAGAGTATTAAAAAGCAGAGACATGACTTTGCTGACAGAGGTCCATATAGTCAAAGGTCCAGTAGTCATGTATGGATGTGAGAGTTGGACCATGAAGAAAGTTGAGTGTTGAATAAGTGATGCTTCTGAATTGTGGTGCTAGAGAAGACTTGAGAGTCCCTTAGACTGCAAGGAGATCAAACCAGTCCATCCTGAAGGAAATCAGTCCTGAATATTCATTGGAAGGACTGATTCTGAAGCTGAAACTCCAATATTTTGGCCACCTGATGCGTAGAGTCAACTCATTTGAAAAGACCCTCATGCTGGGAAAGATTGAAGGCAAAAGGAAAAGAGGACAGCAGAAGATGAGATGGTTAGATAGCATTACTGACTCAATGGACATGAATCTGAGCCAGTTCAGGGAGATAGTGAAGCACGGAGAAGCTTGGCATGCTGCTGCAGACCATGGGGTCACAAAGAGTTAGACAAGACTTAGCAACTGAACAAAAACAACAACCAATGAACTATCACTAAGACATTGAGTCTATGTACAGATCACGGTGAAGTCCTTTTAGGGATAGGAAAAATTGTAGATTAGGATGAATAAAGATGGGAAATATACTCTTAGATTGGCTTGAATAATACATAAGGCTTCAGTCGTGTCCAACTCTTTGCGACCCCGTGGACTGTAGCCTACCAGGCTCCTCCGACCATGGGATTCTGGAGTGGGTTGCCATTTCCTCCTCCAGGGTAAGAATGCACTAGAGAACCAATTTTTTTTTTGGCTTCCCTGGTGGCTCAGAAGGTAAAGAATCCACCTGCAATGTGGGAGGATCTGAGTTCAATCCTTGGGTTGGGAGATCCCCTAAAGAAGGAATTGGCAACTCATTCCAGAATTCTTGTCTGGAGAATCCCCATGGACAGAGGAGCCTGGCAGGCTACAGTCCACGGGATTGCAAAGAGTCGGACATGACTGAGCAACTACCCACAGAGAACCAACTTACATGAAGAGGAAGCACAGCTCTAAAAGGAACTGTGGGAAAGCTCAGAATGAACTCCAGTAGGAAGCAAAGTAGAAGAGATCAACTAGAAGCAGTAGAAGAAGGGAATGTCTTAATAGTCATAACAAATAAGCAACAATTTTGAAAATGATTAGGTTTGAGATAAAGCTGTGTATTTTAATAAGTAATGCATATTCAAAACTATAGACAAGTTTACGAATAACTTCTGATTCCTGTCAAAACATAAAAGCTTAGCTGGACAAATGCTTACAAAAAATTAAATTGGGAAGTTTCTATGAATCATTGCTGCTTTACCTGCAGATAGAAATAAATTTAACTTCAACCCCCAATTATGACAGCACGCTGCCTTTCCATTAACAGCATTCATTTAGGAGTTCACATTATGGTTAGAGAATTAAAGATAATGCTAAAGCATAAATGCTGATTTTAAGGTAGTAAATTTATTAAAAACAAAGTCATACTGCATTGATAAGACTATGAAATTATTATATTTTATACTTCTTTAAAGTATAATTTCAAAAAGAAATGTGTCTATTTGTCAAGGTTCCTAAAAATATTTTATCTTCAAAATTTTATCACTGGAAATTTACTGTAGAGAAACAGTATAATAGCAAAAACCTTCTGTTGAATTCTCTATAGTACCATGAGAGAATATGTTCACTACTATATTAGTAATATCATAACTTGATTATCTATAATGTGAAAAACTAGATGTTTGAAAAAAGGGAGGCATGTCTGAGTAAACTATATAGCCTTTGAAACTCATTTTAAAAATTGATAAAACTAGGATACTTTAGCTAGAGTAAGAGGACAAAAAAATACCAAACTGAATATCCTCAAAGAATAAAGTTAAGTGAAAATGGATATGCATTTGAAAAAAGGGGAAATGAACACATGAAAAAAATTATTTTAGAATAGTGGAATTACAGGCCCTATGTTTCTCTTGTTAGGATTTTATTTAATGTCACAAATCAAAAAAAAAAAAAAATCTAGATACTTCCAAAAACAGTTCAGAGAATAAGATAATAACAGCGGTTAAAATGAAATTAAGTTTTCATGACTAATTAAACTTTTAAGAAGTGCATTTTTCCTGTGAAATATCTGAATAACGTGCCAATTTTTAATGTCATTTCCATATCTGTCATTATACTTTGTCCTGCTAAAATGTAGCTTACGCTGAAAATTTTTCTGCTTTCTAGATCACTCAAGAAAAAGCAAATTAAGTCATGCTATTATTATGTTTCACTCATTCAACTATCATTTTACTGAGTGCTTCATGTGTGGGGGTCACTGTGCTTCTTTTCCATCCTCTAATGTCCCTCGTTTCATTCCGCTCTTCAACCGATGCACGCCCTCTGCCGCACTGCTTATTCCTATCATCTGCTTCACCTACTCCAGTGTTCCATTTCAGGATCTAAAATCTATATAATTCTAAGATTTTCGGTTTTGTTCATTGTTTAGCTGCTAAGTCATGTCCAACGCCAAAACTTTTTCTAGAAGAATAGATCACATAAGCATATACAAATGCTTTCAAAATTTAAGAAATCTTCTCCATCTGTACTTCGAAATCATTAAGAGAAATCCACTCTAAAACTTTCTTCTAAACATATTTCATTTTCAGTGTCTCCTATTCCAAAGGCTCTTACTTTTCTGCCATTAGTCATACGGAGGTCTTCTCTAATTTAAAGTGAAAATAAAAATCTGCATCTTGGGACTTCCATGGTGGACCAGTGGTTAAGATTCCTTGCTCCTGATGCAGGCAGCAAGGGTTTGATCACTGGCTGGGGAACTAACATCCCACATGCTATGCACTATGGCCAAAATAAATAAATACTGCTTTCTACTCTCAAAAAAAAAAAAAAGAAAATATCTGCACCTTACTCTTCTTGATGACACATAATTGCTACTTCTATCTACTGGTGAATTCACTAAATACATGTTTTACATGAGGGTTTTCCATTATGAATCCATTCATTTCTTTTTCTTTTTTTTAACGTCCCTACATTCTGGTTCATGTTTGAAATGATACTATTCAGGCACATTTTTACAAGTTTATCTCCTAACTTTTCTTCTGTTATCTTTCTACAGAACTAAACAATACTTGCTTACTCTGTCCTAGAAACACTTCAAGATTATGATTATCTTAAATTTCCATTCCCCCTGTTTGGAGTCTGCTAGTCTTCATTTCCGGAGAAGGCAATGGCAAGCCACTCCAGTACTCTTGCCTAGAAAATCACATGGACAGAGGAGCCTGGTGGGCTGCTGTCCATGGGGTCGCTACTAGTCGGACACGACTGAGTGACTTCACTTTCACTTTCACACATTGGAGAAGGAAATGGCAACCCACTCCAGTGTTCTTGCCTGGAGAATCCCAGGGATGGTGGAGCCTGGTCGGCTGCCGTCTATGGGGTCGCACAGAGTTGGACACGACTGAAGCGACTTAGCAGCAGCAGCAGTCTTCATTTCTATTTTATTTTAGTTTCTTTTAAGGTAAAACACCAGTTCTGGGAGTGTTGGTGCTACAGGGTTCTGAGCTGTCAGGGAAGCATCCTGTATATGCTGCTCTATTTTATACTGAAGCAACATCACCTCCATTTTAGCAACTGCCACTAGTTAAATATACTTCGAAGGCTTGATAACACATCCACTTTCCAAAAAAGTTAACAAGTAAAATTTGCTAATGACAGCAAAATGGATTTGGATATCAGTAGACATGATTAAATATGGATATAATTTTTAATTTAGCTGTAATAAATTAAATAATAATAAAGATGCTTAAAAACAGAAAAATCTTAGTACTTTAAATTGATAGATGCCATGGACAAAACCCAATCTTGAGCATCTACTTATACAGCTACTAAATGAAGTGTTCTGATGGCAGAAGAAACAGCTATCAATCCAGTAGTCTCAGTTTTCTAGCTACACAGGATTATACAATAATGTTAAGGCACTGCAAGTCAAAAGTTATGTTATAATCAAGAAAGTGAATAAAAACTTATACTAGTTAGGTATGAGGTTTAAAGAGTAAGACTGGGAGAGAAGGTTTTACTTTTTAGAGAATGAAAATAATATAGCTAAATCTGCAGTGGGGCATAAGAATGTCTCTGGAGAGAGTGATAAGATGAAAATCAGCCAATTTGAGATTAAAACTTGCTGAGTTGATTGAAACTTTACTTGTAAAAGTAACAAGTAAATAGGGAAGGTTATCTGTTGAGACATTTGAAATGTTAAGAGCCCGTGGATTCAGAAAGGTCTTTTCCCATTAGGTACAATTAAATATAAATCTGCTTGTGGAATTTTCCACAACATGGGTAAATGACCAAGTGCTATGACCATGCATGGATACTATAAAAACCAAGTGGGCATCATCAGGTTAGAATTAAATCTGCAGCCTGGAAGCAAACTACACAGCTCTCTGGTCATGAGTAGCTAGGGTTACTTGCATTAAGTTATCCAGGCTAAGAGGCACAGATAGATTCCTCAGCTCACATTAGTGTCATTATATGCACCAAGTATGATTTAATACTAAATTTAAAAAGACAATCTGATAAGCTAGCAAATATAAAAAAGAATGCAGTTCTTGGTGAACTGCGTGACTTATGAGTGATTAGTATAATCCAATCCTAACCCAGGCTATCTGTGAGCACGTCCAGTATACTGATTAAGAGGTCCAGTTCTGGGGTCAACCTGGGCTCAAAATCGGCTCTATTACTTCATGGGTCAAGCTAGTTAAGCTTTCCATGGCTCATTATCTATAATCCTAAATGGAGACAATAAAAGTACCCAAGTCATAGTGCTGCTAGGAGAATTATGAAAGATAATACATTCAAATTTCACAGGAGAATATCTGACACATAGTAAGCAAGGAACAGATGTTCACCATATCTACTAATTTTTTTCTTCTTGAAAGCCAAGCCATCTAAGTAAGGGAATTGAGAACAGTAAGATCTAAGATGCTATTTTTATCTCAAGTAAGTATATAAGAATTGTTAAGACTTGTGCTTCATCGACTTCACTAAAGACTTTGACTGTGTGGATCACAACAAACTGGAAAATTCTTAAAGAGATCAGAACAACAGACCACCTTACCTGCTTCCTATGAAACCTATATGCAGGTCAAGAAGAAAGTTAGAACCGTACATGGAACAATGAACTGGTTCCAAATTGGAAAAGGAGTGCATCAAGGGTGTACATTGTTATCTTGCTTATTTAATTTAAATTTATATGCAGAGTACATGATGAGAAATGCCAGGCAGGATGAAGTACACGCTGGAATCAAGACTGCCCAGAGAAATATCAATAAGGTCACATACACAGATGATACCAACTTGAAAGCAGAAAGTGAAGAGGAACTAAAGGGCCTCTTGATGAAAGTTAAAGAGGAGACTGAAAAAGCTGGCTTGAAACTAAACATTCAAAAAATGAAGATCATGGCATCCGGTCTCATCACTTCATGGCAAACAGATGGGGAAACAGTGACAGACTTTACTTTCTTGGGCTCCAAAATCACTGCAGATGGTGATTGCAGCCATGAAATTAAAAGATGCTTGCTCCTTGGAAGAAAAGCTATGACAAACTTAGACAGCATATTAAAAAGAAGAGACATTAGTTTGGCGACAAAGGTCAGCCAAGTCAAAGCTATAGTTTTTCCAGTAGTCATGTATGGATATGAGAGCTGGATCATAAGGAAGGCTGACTACCAAAGAATTGGTGCTTTTGAACTGTGTGTTGGAGAAAATTCTTAAGCGTCCCTTAGACTGCAAGGAGATCCAACTAGTCAGTCCCAAAGGAAATCAGTCCTGAATATTCATTAGCAGAACTGATGTTGAAGCTGAAGCTCCAATACTTTGGCCACCTGATGTGAAGAGCCAACTCATTAGAAAATATTGTGATGCAGGGAAAGATTGAAGGCAGGAGGAGAAGGGGATGACAGAGAGTGACATGGTTGGATGGCATCACTAACTCAATGGATATAAGTTTGAGCAAGCTCCAGGAGATGGTGAAGGACAGGGAAACCTGGCATGATGCAGTCCACGGTACATGCGGTCACAAAGAGATGGACACAACTGAGCAACTGAACAAGACATAACGAAAGTCCTTTTGATTTGGAATGAGGGTGTGCTATCCAAATGAGTTTCTCTTCTCGTTGCTATGGCTTAGCAAGAACTGAGGTGGAGGAGAGAGAATGAATAGGGAACATTTACTGAATAGTGGGGGCTTCCCTGGTGGCTCAAGGTTAAAGCGTTTGCCTCCAATGCGGGAGACCCGGGTTCGATCCCTGGGTCGGGAAGATCCCCTGGAGAAGGAAACGGTAACCCACTCCAGTATTCTTGCCTGGAGAATCCCATGGACAGAGAAGCCTGGTAGGCAACAGTCCACGGGGTCACAAAGAGTCAGACATGACTGAGCGACATCACCTCACCTCACCTCACTGAATAGTGCTTGGGTGGCAAGAGTTCAGAGAAAAGCAGGGGCTCTATGAATGAGTAACTGAGAAGATATATTCATTGATGTAAATTACATATTAAAAAACATGTAAAGACTATTGAATAGTACGAAGAGGCAAAAAGACAAGACACTGAAAGATGAAAGCCCCAGGCTGGTAGGTGCACAATATGCCACTGGATATCAGTGGAGGAATAACTCCAGAAAGGATGAAGGTATGGAGCCAAAGCAAAAACAACACCCAGTTGTGGATAGGACTAGTGATAGAAGCAAGGTTCGATGCTGTAAACATCAATATTGTATAGGAACCTGGAATGTTAGGTCCATGAATCAAGGCAAATTGGAAGTGGTCAAACAGGAGATGGCAAGAGTGAACATAGACATTCTAGGAAACAGCGAACTAAGATGGACTGGAATGGGTGAATTTAACTCAGATGACCATTATATCTACTACTGTGGGCAGGAATCCCTTAAAAGAAATGGAGCAGCCATCATGGTCAACAAAAGAGTCTGAAATGCAGTACTCGGATGCAATCTCAAAAACAACAGAATGATCTCTCTTCATTTCCAAGGCAAAACATTCAATATCATGGTAATCCAAGTTTATGCCCTGACCAGAACGCTGAAGAAGCTGAAGGTGAACAGTTCTACGAAGACCTACAAGACCTTCTAGAACTAACACCCCCAAAAGATATCCTTTTCATTATAGGGGACTGGAACGCAAAAGTAGGAAGTCAAGAAACACCTGGAATAACAGGCAAATTTGGCCTTGGAGTAAAGAATGAAGCAGGGCAAAGGCTAACTGAGTTCTGCCAAGAGAACGCACTGGTCATAGCAAACACCCGCTTCCAACAACACAAGAGAAGACTCTACACATGGACATCACTAGATGGTCGACACCGAAATCAGACTGATTATATTCTTTGCAGTCAAAGATGGAGAAGCTCTATACAGTCAGCAAAAAAAAGACTGGGAGCTGACTGTGGCTCAGATCATGAACTTCTTAATGCCAAATTTAGACTGCAATTGAAGAAAGTGGAGAAAACCACTAGACCATTCAGGTATGACCTAAATCAAATCCATTGTGACTACACAGTGCAAGTAAGAAATAGATTTAAGGAACTAGATTTGATAGACAGAGTGTCTGATGAACTATGGGCGGAGGTTCCAGACATTGTAGAGGAAACAGGAATCAAGACCATCCCCAAGTAAAAGAAATGCAAAAAAGCAAAATGGCTGTCTAAGAAGGCCTTACAAATAACTGTGAAAAGAAGGGAAATGAAAAGCCAAGGAGAAAGGAAAGATATACCCATTTGAATGCAGAGTTCCAAAGAATAGCAAGGAGAGATAAGAAAGCCTTCCTGAGCGATCAGTGCAAAGAAATAGAGGAAAACAATAGAATGGGAAAGACTAGAGATCTCTTCAAGAAAATTAGAGATACCAAGGGAACATTTCATGCAAAGACGGCCTCGATAAAGGACAGAAATGGTATGGACCTAACAGAAGCAGAAGATATTAAGAAGAGGTGGCAAGAATACACAGAAGAACTGTACAAAAAAGATCTTCATGACCAAGATAATCACGATGGTGTGATCACTCAGCTAGAGCCAGGCATCCTGGCATGTGAAGTCAAGTGGGCCTTAGGAAGCATCACTGCGAACAAAGCTAGTGGAGGTGATGGAATTCAAATTGAGCTATTTCAAATCCTGAAAGATGATGCTGTGAAAGTGCTGCACTCAATATGCCAGCAGATTTGGAAAACTCAGCAATGGCCACAGGACTGGAAAAGGTCAGTCTTCATTCCAATCCCAAAGAAAGGCAATGCCAAAGAATGCTCAAACTACCACACAATTGCACTCATCTCACACGCTAGTAAAGTAATGCTTAAAATTCTCCAAGCCAGGCTTCAACAGTACATGAACCGTGAACTTCCAGATGTTCACGTTGGGTGTAGAAAAGGCAGAGGAACCAGAGATCAAATTGCCAACATCCGATGGATTATAAAAAAGCGAGAGAGTTCCAGAAAAACATCTATTTCTGCTTTATCGGCTACGCCAAAGCCTTTGACTGTGTGGATCACAATAAACTGTGGAAAATTCTGAAAGACATATGCATACCAGACCACCTGACTTGCCTCTTGAGAAACCTGCATGCAGGTTAGAAAGCAACAGTTAGAACTGGACATGGAACAACAAATTCGTTCCAAATAGGAAAAGGAGTATGTCAAGGTTGTATACTGTCACCCTGTTTATTTAATGTATATGATCAGTACATCATGAGGAACACTGGGCTGAAGGAAGCACAAGCTGGAATCAAGATTGCTCAGAGAAATATCAATAACCTCAGATATGCAGATGACACCACCCTTCTGGCAGAAAGTGAAGAAGAACTAAAGAGCCTCTTGATGAAAGTGAAAGAGGAGAGTGAAAAAGTTGGCTTAAAACTCAACATTCAGAAAACTAAGATCATGGCATCTGGTCCCATCACTTCATGGGAAATAGATGGGGAAACAGTGGAAATAGTGTCAGACTTCATTTTTTTGGGCTTCAAAATCACTGCAGATGCTGATTGCAGCCATGAAATTAAAAGATGCTTATTCCCTGGAAGGAAAGTTATGACCAACCTAGACGGCATATTGAAAAGCAGAGCCATTACTTTGTCAACAAAGGTCCGTCTAGTCAAGGCTATGGTTTTTCCAGTGGTCATGTATGTATGTGAGAGTTGGACTGTGAAGAAAGCTGATCGCCGAAGAATTGATGCTTTTGAACTGTGGTGCTGGAGAAGACTCTTGAGAGTTCCTTGGACTGCAAGGAGATCCAACCAGTCCATTCTAAAGGAAATCAGTCCTGGGTGTTCATTGGTGGGACTGATGTTGAAGCTGAAACTCCAGTACTTTGGCCACCTCATGTGAAGATCTGACTTATTTGAGAAGACCCTGATGCTGGGAAAGACTGAGGGAAGGAGGAGAAGGGGACGACAGAGGATGAGACGGTTGGATGGCATCACCGACTCAATGGACACGGCTTTGGATGAACTCTGGGAGTTGGTGATAGACTGGGTGGCCCGGCGTGCTGCAGTTCATGGGGTCACAAAGAGTCAGACACGACTGAGTGACTGTACTGAACTGAACGACTATTACCAAACCTGGATCCCCAAACATTGTTCTCAATGTTCAACCTATCTGTAAAGTATGACTGTCAGGGCTGGCCATTAATGCAAAGAGAGTAGGCAGCAGTCGAGTATGGTTAAGAGTAATTCTCAGTTCTTTCAGCTATGATTTTGGGTGAGTTCCTCAACCTCTCTGCTTCAGTTTCCTCATCTGTAAGATAATACTTGCCTCACAGGGTAGTTGCTGAGATTAAATACATATGTGTAAAGCACTCAGAACAGTGTTGGGCAGCACACACATAGTAAGCCCAATATGAGTGTTAATAGATGTAGTTATTTAAGAACAACCTAATCTCTCCTAGAGTCCTCAGTGGCTCCCAGCCCTTAGGTTATCTGGTCCCACTCACTGTTTTAATGCTAGGAAAATTCTTTTCTGATGGGCTGAGGGCTTGAGGGGTGTGGAGGGTGTATGTGTGTGTGTATACAAATTACTTCTTTTGATTATGCAGCCTCTTTTTCTAGTTTTCTATGCCTCCACTGTGCCTTAACTGTTTCTGCCTGCCCTTTTCCTAAGTTCCACTTAAATATCCTTATCCTTTTGTATCATGTGACTTATTAATAATAAAATAAATTTCCAGCAAAAAAAAAAAGTTTGGAAGGATTAAAAATCATAAAAATTGAGCCCATGTTCTGGATAAATTATTTTATGTACAAGGAGTTTGTTTTGAGACTTCTCAAAGTTAGGATTCTCTCATCAGAAACACAGCCTTGTTAGCAGTGGGACTCAGAAGTATGAAGTTTGTGGGAGTGACCGAAATAGACGTTTAGATATTTTGAGAACCAGAATATCACCAGCATATCCTGAATTTTTATTATTATCTGGTCTTTTATATTATATAGGTAATCTATCTATAGCTTTTAGCCCACTCAGTAAATTAAATCACCATATCTACAGAACTACTTGAAAACACATTCTGGCATCAGGAATGGGAGTGAGGAATAGAGTAAGCGAATAATCAAACACAAAATCCCAACAACTTTTCCTTAAAGGTTAACAAATATACCATGTGTGTGTATGTGTGCTTATCAAGGGTCATCAAACCATGACCCATTGCCTGATTTTGTATGGCATGCAAACTAAGAATGGTTTTTATGTTTTTAAAAAGATGAAAAAAATAACACAAAATAATAATGATATTTTGTGAAAATTAAGTGAAAATTTTTAATTTTGTGAAAATTCAAATTTTCAAGTCTGTAAAGTTTCCCTGGTGGCTCAGAGGTTAAAGCGTCTGCCTCCAATGCGGGAGACCCAGGTTCGATCCCTGGGTCGGGAAGATCCCCTGGAGAAGGAAACGGTAACCCACTCCAGTATTCTTGCCTGGAGAATCCCATGGACGGAGAAGCCTGGTAGGCTACAGTTCATGGGGTCGCAAAGAGTCGGACACGACTGAGCGACGGAACGGAACGGAACGGAAAGTTTTATTATAACACTTCTTCATTCATTCATTTATGAGTTGTCCACAGCTGCTTTGGGACTATGGTGGCAGAGCTGAGTAACTGCAAGAGACCCAAACAATTTGTAAAGCCTAAAGTATTTACTCTCTGGCCCCGTACACAAAAGGCTGGTCATAGCATGTGTTATGACAAAAGGGATTAAATGAATCTCTTAGATGTGCTTCTCCAAATGTAACTGCCATATTTGACTGTGGTAATATTCACTTTTAGGTTCCCTAACAAGAAAAGCTTCCTCACAACCTGGTGGTACTATGAATGGTGCTTTATATATATTGTTTAGTCTTCATAAAATTTTTAAAAATTTATTTTAATTATTTTTAAACTATTTATTGATTTGTCACAATATTGCTTCTGTTTTATGTTTTGTTTTTTTGGTCATAACGCATGTGGGACCTCAGCTCCTTGACCAGGGGTTGAATCCACACGCCTTGCTTTGGAAGGCAAAGTACCAAGCACTCTGCTGCCAGGGAAGTCTCTAATCTTCACAACAATTCTGACATACATACTACCATTATTCCCATCTTACAGAGAAAGAACAAGCACAGGAAGCCTAGCTGATGACTGCACACCAGTGGAGAGCCAAGGCTGATTCGAACCCAGGAGGTCTGGCTCAAGAGCTCGCTCACTCACACTCACTGGTCAAGCACCACTGGCTGCACGACTTCACACCTGGGTCATATTAGATTTTCAAAGAAATAACTTCAACAGAATTGGCTTACCATTTAATTTCTGAAATTTTATTAAGAACCGGTCAGGGCAGTGGTTCAGACAGTAAAGAATCCACCTCACTGTGGTAGACCTAGGTTCGATCCCTAGGTTGGGAAGGTCCCTTGGAGGTGGGCATGGCAACCCATTCTAGTACTCCTGCTGGAGAATCCCCATGGACAGAGGAGCCTGGAAAGCTACAGTCCACGGGGACACAACTGAGCAACTAAGCACAGCACATGTAAAAAACAGCCGCATGTCTTTAATAAAAGTGCTATTAAAATGTTATGTTAATTAAATTGTCACTGTTCTCTAGGTAAGGGAAAAATCTTGTCTCTCCTGGAGTAATATATGCTTTACTAGAAAATAAAAGGCACACAACATCTTGACTCATTTTTCTGTCAGTGTTTACCTTTAAAAGTAACAGCAAGCTCTTATCACTAATCGATAACAGCTAATTCTTCATGGCTGCACTTTTCTATACACCTGTCTATCTTCTTATGTTCAATAGTGCTGTGCCTGGACAATTAAAAGTGAGACAGGTGTGTCTCGTGTTTTCATCAAGCTGAATATTTAATGGGAAAGGCATGCGTTAAGTAAATAATTTCATTACTAATGACAGATATAAGTTTTAGAAAGGAAAAAAATACAGCATGCTTTGAGAGTAATTACTAGCAGA
Organism: Moschus berezovskii; assembly: GCF_049115385.1. Taxonomy (NCBI): domain Eukaryota; kingdom Metazoa; phylum Chordata; class Mammalia; order Artiodactyla; family Moschidae; genus Moschus; species Moschus berezovskii. The sequence goes on along the minus strand of NC_142469.1, from coordinate 91,861,712 downwards.
CACGATCCAGTCCGGATGGACAAGACAGCCTGAAAAGCAGTGACATCTATGTGGAGTTACAGAGGATGTGAGGGAATCTTTGGGCTCGAATTATTTCCAGGTAAAGAGAAGATGACATGGTAGATCCTGAGCAGGGGAGGACAGCCCTTCTAACAAAATCTGGTGATTTTCCAACATAAACTGACAGAACATATTCTGTGGGCACCTGCCCAAGACACTCGCCAGGAACAGGAAAGGCTGAGTGCTGCCCAGCTTGCTTGAAGCAGGTGAGCCTTCTTTCGGTGAAGCACTTCTCAGTGCTGGGTATGAACTGGAATTCTGGGGAGCTATCACAGAGAAACGAGCCATGGAGTTAAGGGAAGAGCCCATTCATTTACTGAAAATTTTATCCCAGGTGGAGAAAGACACTGGAAAGTTGGAGAGAACTGTTACCAGATGCCTACCCTATTGATTTATCTTGTATTAACAGCACCTACAAATGCATACTGGTGGCACCTGTAATATATGAGACCTGAGCTTGACCCCTGGGTTGGGAAGATTCCCGGGAGAAGGAAATGGCAACCACTCCAGTATTCTTGCCTAGGAAATCCCATGGACAGAGGAGCCTAAAGGGGTAAAGTCCATGGGGTTGTAAAGAGTTAGACATGACTTAGCGACTAAACTACCACCATGAATGCATATAAAAGAGTCAGACTGCTTTACATTTCTGATCCTATGAAAGAGGAAATGTCCCTGCCATCCTGAAGAAATCAGGAACTTACAAATACTCCCGATATATAGGAATGAACATGGGAACAGGTAGAACACACACAAGAGAAAAATCTTCCCAGGATGTCTGCCTCTGTTGCCAAACCACAGCTGTTAACATGATTAGGTAATTCAGAGGACAAGTAGCCCTATTAGTTTAACTGTTTAGACAATTCATTTTACGTTGTATTACAAGCACAGGTTTTGTTTTTTTTTTTCTGGTTCTCCACCCCACCCTCCTTCACTGTCATGCTGTCTATTCACGTACTTTTGCTACAAGACAAATACAGCAAAAAAAAAAAAAAAAAAAAAGCAACTGGTGGTAGGAGGTTTCCCCCCAAAAATAAAGGCAACCGCTTGTAGAAAGTTTATGATGTACCAGGCACTGTGTGAAATGTTTTGAAAACATGATTCTCTCACTCAATTCATTACAACAAACCTTTGACCTATTATCAAATCTATGTCCTAAATGAGGAAACCAGCACAAGAAGTCAAAGAACTCAGTGCCAAAGGTCACACGGTGAGGGATGCAGGGTCAACTAAACAGATGCTCTTCCTCTTGGAGGTCACTCAACCTTTTGTCTGAGCACAGTACATCTTAGGGTCCCAGAGGAAGGCTAAAGAGGATCAGGGAGAAACAACAGCAATCTTAAGATTCTTCATCCTACTCTGAGAAAATGCGAAGAAATAGAAGAAAACAATTCAATGGGAAAGACTAGAGATCTCTTCAAGAAAATCAGAGATACCAAAGGAACATTTCATGCAAAGATGGGCACAAAAAAGACAGAAATGGTATGGACCTAAAATAAGAAGAAGATATTAAGAAGAGGTAGCAAGAATACACAGAAGAACTATACAAAAAAGATCTTCATGACCTGGATAACCACGATGGTGTGATCACTCACCCAGAGCCAGACATCCTGGAATGTGAAGTCAAGTGGGCCTTAGGAAGCATCACTGTGAACAAAGCTAGTGGAGGTGATGGAATTCCAGTTAAGCTGTTTCAAATCCTAATAGATGATGCTGTGAAAGTGCTGCACTCAATATGCCAGAAAATTTGGAAAACTCAGCAGTGGCCACAGGACTGGAAAAGGTCAGTTTTCATTCCAACCCCCAAAAAAGGCAATGCCAAAGAATATTCAAACTAATGCACAATTGCACTCATTTCACACTCTAGCAAAGTAGCGCTCAAAATTCTCCACCAGGCTTCAACAGTAAGGAAACCATAAACTTCCAGATGTTCATGCTGGATTTAGAAAAGGCAAAGGAACCAGAGATAAAATCGCCAACATTCATTTAATCATCGAAAAAAGCAAGAGAGTTCCAGAAAAACATCTATTTCTGCTTTATTGACTATGCCAAAGCCTTTGACTGTGTGGATCACAACAAACTCTGGAAAATTCTTCAAGAGATGGGAATACCAGACCACCTGACCTGCCTCTTGAGAAACCTGTATGCAGGTCAAGAAGACACAGTTAGAACCGGACATGGAACAACAAACTTGTTCCAAATTGGGAAAAGAGTACGTCAAGGCTGTATATTGTCACCCTGCTTATTTAACATATATGCAGAGTACATCTTGAGAAACGCTGGGCTGGAGGAAGCACAAGCTGGAATCAAGATTGCCAGGAGAAATTTATCAATAAACTCAGATACACAGATAACAGCACCCTTATGGTAGAAAGTGAAGAAGAACTAAAGAGCCTCTTGATGAAAGTGAAAGAGGAGAGTGAAAAAGTTGGCTTAAAACTCAACATTCAGAAAACTTAAGATCATGGTAACCAGTCCCATCACTTCATGGCAAATAGATGGGTAAACGAAACAGTAAGAAACTATTTTTTGGGGGGGCGGGGGGCTCCAAAATCACTGCAGATGGTGACTGCAGCCATGAAATTAAAAGACACTTGCTCCTTGGAAGGAAAGCTATGACCAACCTTGACAGCAAATGAAAAAGCAGAGACATTTCATTGACAAAGGTCCGTCTAGTCAAAGCTATAGTTTTTCCAGTAATCATGTATAGATATTAGAGTTGGATTATAAAAAAAGCTGAGTACCGAAGAGTTGATGTTTTTGAACTGTTGTGTTGGAGAAGACTCTTAAGAGTCCCTTGGACTGCAAGGAGATCCAACCAGTCCATCCTAAAGGAAATCAGTCCTGAATATTCATTGGAAGGATTGATGTTGAAGCTGAAACTCCAGTACTTTGGCCACCTGATGCGAAGAACTGACGCATTTGAAAAGACCTTGATGCTGGGAAAGATTGAGGGCAGGAGGAGAAGGGGACGACAGAGGATAAAACGGTTGGATGGCATCACCAACTCAATGGACATGAGTAAATTCTGGGAGTTGGTGATGGACAGGGAAGCCTCACGTGCTGCAGTCCATGGGTTCACTAAGAGTTGGACACGACTGAGCGACTGAACTAAACTCTTGAGAAAAAAGGTTGTATTGAATTAGACCGAGAAAAGAACAGATTAAAAAGAAAAGGAAGCCAGTTATAATAATCAGTGGTTCTAAACTGGCATATGAAAAAAATGTCCCAGTGGTTCCAAAGGTAAGTGTGCATCCTGCAGATCTGCTGCTGCTGCTGCTAAGTCGCTTCAGTCGTGTCCGACTCTGTGCGACCCCACAGACGGCAGCCCACCAGGCTTTCCCGTCCCTGCAGGTCTAGTGAGAACCAACTGTGGGGCTCCACCCACACCAACTGCCGGGCTCCACCCACACCAACTGCCGGGCTCCACCCACACCAACTGCCGGGCTCCACCCACACCACTGCCGGGCTCCACCCACACCACTGCCGGGCTCCTCCCACACCACTGCCGTGCTCCACCCACACCACTGCCGGGCTCCTCCCACACCAACTGCCGGGCTCCACCCACACCAACTGCCGGGCTCCACCCACACCAACTGCCGGGCTCCACCCACACCAACTGCCGGACTCCACCCATACCACTGCCGGGCTCCACCCACACAACATAGACTTTGTGATTCAGAGATCTGGGGTGAATTCTGAGAATGTACATTTCTGATGAGTTCTCATCCAAGACTGCTGCCCCCTGTTGCTCCAGGGGTCACAGTTTGAGAACCACTGCACTATATACGGAGAAGGAAATGGCAACCCACTCCAGTGCTCTTGCCTGGAGAATCCCAGGGATGGGGGAGCCTGGTGGGCTTCCGTCTATGGGGTCACGCAGAGTCGGACACGACTGAAATGACTTAGCAGCAGCAGCAGCAGCACTATATACACTACCTAAATTCACTCTCTTACACATTTCTAGTAAATAAAACCGTACACTTTCCTAGAAAACTTGAACATTAAGGATCTCCTTTAGAGGTTAGAATTTTCAAAGAAATGTTTATTTGTTTGCATTATTATATTTTAAAATATAACATTTGGCAGATTTGATCCCTGAGTTGGGAAGATTCCCTGGAGGAGGATCCTCTGGCAACCCACTCCAGAATCCTGGAAAATTCCATGGACAGTGGAGACTGTAGGGCTACAGTCCATGGGGTCACAAAGAGTCAGACACAACTGAGCATGCACACACACAGATACACTAAAAACTATGTGTAAGGTATGCAAACTGTAAAAACCATATAAGTCTTATCCCTGAGTCAGTGTCAATCTATTCAAATAGGACTGATACTCTTCCTTTAATATTAAGCTGTACTTATTATTCAAATTGCCAAATATTCTTAAAATAAGATTTAATTCGTGAAGAATACATACAACTTTCATAATTAACACATATTACATTAACAGGTTAAATTTTAAGTTTTATTCTTTATTGCTTATTCCACAATTTTCACTAGTGAATAAACACTGCTATCGAAGACTAACAGAACGTATGAAGTTTGACAAGAAAAGTAATTCAGCTTTCCAAGATAATATTGTAAAACTACTAAAGACAGAGAACACATGAAATATTTTATCCTGAAATTACCAATTTTAGTTATGTCGTTAAATAAAGCAAGAATAAAATTTAAAACCTCACCGGACCATTCTAAAGTAGCCTTTTAAAAGTAATGGCAGTGCTATTTCAGTAACTGTATACAATGAATATTGTCAATGAAATAAAATCTTACCCAGATCTAGTCGTTTTGAATTCCACCTTGAGGATAGGTTTGCACGGTTCTGGCTTCTTCCCATCCTTTAACTGTTTTCCTAAAATATAGTTTCCTGCATTAAATTCTAAAATTCTAAGTTACTCTAAATTCTTATACATTGATAGTTTATAAAATGAAATATAATCAAATCCACGTGAAATATTTAAAGTGATTTTGAAAGAAGTATTTAATACAAAATAAGATATTTTAAATGATCAATTTAGTGTTTGAAATCCAGTGCTAAAAAGTAAATAAAATGAATAACTTGTCAACAACATTTGTGATAAAATTCCAGTAAGAGAATTCAGTCTTTGCAATGTTTTAAAGATACGGAAAACAGGATTTCAATTTGCTTAATCAATTCAAGTTTTAATATAGCTTGTTTGAGGAAAATAAGTCTAAATTATATTTTCACCCAAAGTGACAGGCTGCAAAATTAATCCCTCTGCTAATAAAGTCAATTATATTTACTCTCTTAAAGTAAAACCCATCCACTGTCTTGTCCAAGAGACTGCTAAAATAAACCAATTTCTTTAAAATGTGTCAAACTCATACTGTTAAAGAATTTTGATTATTTTTAAAAAGGTTGATTTCTATTATCAATTTTTACATGTTCACTGTATTAACAATTCAGAAAAAGTTAAAAGAAAATAAGATATACTAATTCCGGTTTCTTACAGATTAATCAGTGTCACCATTATGTTACTTGTGAAGGTCCCAAACACACACTGCTAAACCAACACTTCTTATCCTCTTTCCCAGCTTTTTCCTCCCAGGAACTAGCTCATTCTAACGTATTTTTAATTTTCTTTTGTTTGCTGTTTGCCTCACCAACAAGAATGTAAACTCCATGAAACCAAAGATTTTTAAGCGTGTATGTGTTTTTTGCTTATGTATCCATGGTGACATTGTTTGGCATAGAGGGGACACTTAATAACAATTTAATAAGTGAATAAATTAATGATCTTTCTTTAGGATTAACAAGAAAAGAGGTATTTAGGTAGAACTGTATTCCAGAAATGATGAAGAAAGTATGCGAGTACTTTGTCCCACCTTTCCTGAACAATGCTATTATTTTTTTCTGATTTGCTAAGTGTATTGTTTAATCTCTGTGAAAATTCTTTGGCTTTCTAGTCATCTGTATTTCTTCTTTAAAAATAGCTTATATCTTTTACCCATGGCTATACATTATCTTCTTTATATTTAAAAATAAATTTAACATTCAAAGTTCATTAACACTGTGTCCATATGTTGCAACCACTTTTCCTAGTGTCACTTGTGAATTTTAAGACTTTAAAAAAAATTGCATAGAAGTGTACATTTAAATAATCAAGTCTATTAGTCCTAATCATGCTTCTATTTAAGAAAACTTAAAATCCTAAAATGGCACTTCTTCCAAAACTAAGTTATAAATTTAATTGAATTAGAATTCCAACAGTTTTACCTGAATTTTGACAAAATGACCTTAAAGTTAACACAGCGGACTCAATGCCTATGAACTGCTAAAGAAACTAAAAAGGAGACGACTTCCTGAGTGACCGAGTGAGACCTCTGTGAACTCACTCACTTAGTAAAATTGAAATACTAGCAAAACAACTAAGGGTAATCACTTCAGAACTCTGCCAACTAACTGAAGCCACAAAATGGGCACAACACTGTCTACTCAATGGAAATGACGGAACCTTGTTATGACCCGGGGTTGGGAGTGGGCCCAGGCTGTTTTGATGAAGGGCTATTTCCATTCCCTACGCTCCTCAGCTCCATGGCATGGTGCCATAAAAAGGTAATAGCATCAGCCAAGAGATAGGACTGAAGTTTGTGTGGTTCCATTAAAACCAGTTTCCTTAGAGCCCAACCAGTATATTATCCCCAATTGCAGCTTCCTGAAAAACCCTAATCCCAAGATGTTGTGGCAATTTCATTTGACACAACAGACATCAGCTCAAGGAGACCAAAAGCCCTACCTCCAGACATCACAGAAATAACAGTAATCTGCTGGCAACATGGTACCTGCCTAAGGCTGTGGTTTTAGTTGAGGCAAATAAAAGGTTGGGCAGGAATTAAAAAAAAAAATCCTTAAGAACTAGACATACTCCAGGCTGTACTTAAGGGAATGTGCAGGCCCAGGAAAGGCCCTTGTCATTCATCTCTGGCCAACTCTGAGACCCTGAGCAAACTCAAAGTTTAAAAAAAAAAAAGTAAGAAAAGTAAAATGAACTGTACTACCACTGCAGAAAGTAAAATAAGCTATAATACCACTGCTGGCAAAAACAATGGAACAGAGATTAAAATGGCTGGTAAAAATGCAAAGGGTACAGTTTTTTTGAAAAGCAGGCTGAGAGCATTTATGAAAAATAGAAATATATAAAACTAGCCCACTTTGAGGAGCAGCAATTCTATTCTTAAGCATTTATTCCGTAGGAATAAAAGGATCAATTCCTATTGAATATGTACAAGAAAGGTAAAGGCAGCATATTTTATAGTGATCAGAAATTGAAAATACAGTTGCAAATTAGAAACTACTTTATTTGAAAGTTTCAAATTTATCACTACAGCATAATTTGTAGTGATCCATCAATTAGGCATGGCTGAATAAATTATGAAGAAATGTGAGACAAACAACTGGTTGATACATAAGCATTAAAATAAAGGAATTAAGAACTATGCCAGATGAAAGGAGGAATTTTCCTCAAGTATAGAGGATTAAAAAAAGATGCAAGAAAAAATAATATAATTCTATTTTTGTGTAAAACAATGACCAAAAAATCTCATATGCTCTTATATGTGCCTATAAATATGTATGATTTTAGAAAATATATGTATTTTGGAAGAACACCTGCAAGATTTTTGACATAGCTTATCCAGTGAGGCAGGAAAGGAGAAGGGCCTGCTAATGTAGAGGAAGGTTTATGGAGAAGAGGCTGGTATTTTATGATCCTGTTTATCTACAATGATATATGTATGTATGTTTATGTATATAAAAAACTATCATTTTTTTGTCACTGCTGTGGTTTCATGGTTAGGAAGTTCTTCCCACACAAATACCATTACAACTTTGGGAAGCATTTTCTTGTAAATGCTTTATAGTTTCATTTATTACATTAATTTTCTGAAGTATACTTTGGTATAGGAAAGATTTTTTTCTCTAGCAGTTTCAGCGCTATTTGTGATGGTAACCCACTCCAGTATTCTTGCCTGGAAAATCCCATGAATGGAGGAGCCTGGTAGGCTACAGTCCATGGGGTCGCAAAGAGTCGGATATGACTGAGCAACTTCACTTATTGACCTATAACTGCCAGACAATAAAGACAAAGTATTTAAAGTGTATAATGTGATGAGCTGTGATATAGTTATGTGTCTGCCAGCACTGGTGTCCCAGGTGGCTCAGTGGTAAAGAAACCATCTGCAATGAGGAGACGTAGGTTCAATCCCTGGGTCGGGAAGATGGACGCATTCCAACCCACTCCAGCATTCTTACTTGGGAAATGGCATGGACAGAGAAACCTGGAGGGCTACAGTCCATGGGAATTACAAAAGAGTCAGGTACAACTTAGCAACAACAAAAACTGCCAGCATTCTCAATGAACCACCAGAGCTTTCCCCACTAAAGTGAAATTCACCCTCATTACATTAAGTTTTCATAAATACACACTGATCAACTGGTATTAGAGCATATACTCCTGCCTTAAGATCCTAGGGAAACATATCTTCCCCTCTTTATGCGGAAAACAATGTTGCAATGCAACCAAGGTCCGTCTAGTCAAGGCTATGGTTTTTCCAGTGGTCATGTATGGATGTGAGAGTTGGACTGTGAAGAAAGCTGATCGCCGAAGAATTGATGCTTTTGAATTGTGGTGCTGGAGAAGACTCTTGAGAGTCCCTTGGACTGCAAGGAGATCCAACCAGTCCATTCTAAAGGAGATCAATCCTCGGTATTCACTGGAAGGACTGATGCTAAAGCTGAAACTCCAATACTTTGGTCACCTCATGCGACGAGTTGACTCACTGGAAAAGACTCTGATGCTGGGAGGGATTGGGGGTGGGAGGAGACGGGGATGACAGAGAATGAGATGGCTGGATGGCATCACCAACTCGATGGACATGAGTTTGAGTGAACTCCAGGAGTTGGTGATGGACAGGGAGGCCTGGCGTGCTGTGATTCGTGGGGTCGCAAAGAGTTGGACACGACTGAGCGACTGAACTGAACTGAATGGAACCTTGAGTCTCTTGCATCCTAATTTATTAGAACCAACAAGTGACTAGTGAGACAGTTAAGCAGAGAACATCAGATGAAGAGGCTGGAAAGGACTGCCAGGGGAGAAGACTGGATTTTTGAGGTGGGAGAGAGAATGAGGAAATAAAAAAGGTGTGGGAAAAAGGAGTCTTAAATCTGAAAACTAGTCCCTCGTGCTGTACAAGGAACAAACTAAGAATTTCAACCTCTATTTCAATCTGTTCAGAGATATATGACCTTTCAGTGTAGAATTTAAAAGTCTGTTCTGAAGAAGACTACCATCAGACCTTCAGCCTTTCTCTACCACCCAAAGTTCTAATAGGAGTGGCAGGTTGATATAATTTGAGATTATAGGTAAAATTTTTACGTTTATTTAAAAAATTACTTTGTATGCATTTTATTTTATGAAGCAAAACAATTATTCAGATATCATTCAGTTTAATCTATTTCAATATTCACCACCAATCTTTCAGTGGCTGGAACAATCTTGAAAAAGGGCAGGCGTTTGGTGGAATATTTAGTGAGCCTTCGTAAGTTTGAGCTTATATATCTTGCATAAAATCTAGCCAGGTACAAAATTCTTAACTTTTGTCTTGCTCAATAGTCTTTTGTTACTGCTTTATTGTGTCCAATATTTATACTTACAATAAAATGTAAAGCCAGTCTGATTTTTAATTCTTTATATACTTTCTGTCCAACCCCTGCACAGATGTTAAGAGTAGTTTCATTATCCTTGCAAAGTAAAAATTCTGCAGTTTTTATAGTGATCTTTCTTCATTAATCTTGCTTGGAAATTACTGAGTCCTTTTGATTTGCATACTCTGATCTGTTTTTTTAACTCAGATTTTAAAAATTACGTCACTGATTATTGCTCATGTTCTAGATTATTCATCTATAATCCTGATGCTGGGAAAGACTGAAGGCAGGAGGAGAAGGGGACGACAGAGGATGAGATGATTTGATAGCATCACCCACTTGATGGACATGAGTTTGAGCAAGCTCCAGGAGTTGGTGATGGACAGGGAAGCCTGGCAAGCTGCAGTCCATGGGACTGCAAAGAGTCGGACACGACTGAGCGACTAAACTGATAATCCTAGACTAACCATTTTCTAAGTCAAATCAAATAATAAGGCACGAGCTAAGATTTTGGAGAGGGCAATGGCACCCCACTCCAGTACTCTTGCCTGGAAAATCCCATGGATGGAGGAGCCTACTAGGCTGCAGTCCGTGGGGTCGCTAAGGGTCGGACACGACTGAGTGACTTCACTTTCACTTTTCACTTTCACACATTGGAGAAGGAAATGGCAACCCACTCCAGTGTTCTTGCTTGGAGAATCCCAGGGACAGGGGAGCCTGGTGGGCTGCCGTCTCTGGGGTCACACAGAGTCGGACACGACTGAAGTGACTTAGCAGCAGCAGCAGCTAAAATTTTACAAAGCTCATATAACTAAAGGACATTTAGAGGATCACTGGATTTCACCACTGTCATCTGACTTAATTGCTAAATCACCTCAGTAGAAATGTACTTACTCTTTCAACTACCTGTGAACTACTTTGATAAATCACTGGAAATATCTGGTTAAATATAAAGCTTGACTTAATAAATCATAGAAACCTCCACGTAACATGTGATTTCTTCATGTCTCTTACTAAGCCCTATTTCTCACAACCCAAAATGACTCAGAGACAATCAAAGTCCTGTTGATTCTAACTCCGGAATTTTATTCCTTTATGTCCACTTTTTTCCATTTATAGTCATATTTGAAGTCCTCCTTATTTATTGTTGACATCCTAATTGTCTTCTCTTTTCTAATCCTGGCTCATCTGATGTACTACCATCAAAGCGGTATTTCCAAATATAAATTTTATGTTTCTCACTGTGAAATCATTTCCGAGGTCTCCCTTCATGAAGTCCAAACTCTTTAGCATACTATGATGTACATTTTTGCCTCTGTATACAGTTATTAGTTTCTGGCTACTTGCTCAAAGGAATTTTAAATACTGGTCATATTAAACTAGCGGTTTTCCAAAAATACCCTGCTTTTGATTATGTCTTTGTACCTTCTGACTAAAATAACCTTGTTCTGCTCTTATAACTCCCCACTACCCTTTAAGACCAAGTTCATCCAACCTGAATTTGTGGAATCTTCCTATAGCCTTCACCTAAAACATACTCATCACTTCTCTTTCTACATCATACTATGCAGGCCTTTATCAGCACTCATTGTATGTATTTTAGTTTATATACCATTTTCACTCACTGGACTATGAGTTCTCCAAGAGCAATGTATTTCTAGTATTTAATCTCCGGTACTTAGGAGGTGATCAATAAATGTCTATGGAATGAATGAATGAGATACATTAACAAATAAATGAGGATTGCTGTCAAAAAAGCAAGTGCTTCCCTAGTTTCTAATTAGGGAAGCAGAATGCCAGTTAGAATGTAGAACATATTTGTTGTTACACAGCAGCTATGGGCTCTCTCAAGAGTGGGCTACACAGTACGACAGCCACCACTCACACATGGCTATTGACCCCTTGAAATGCAGCTACTCCACGTTAAGATGTGCTGTAATATACACTAGATTTCAAAGAGCACAAAGAAAGAAAGCTGATTACACGCTGAAATAGCAATATTTTGCATATTTGGGGTAAATAATATTTGTTACTAAAATTAATTTTACTTTTTTTATTGTTATTAGTATGGTTACTAGTAAATTTAAGATTACACATGCAGATCTCATATTTCTATTGAACAATGATGCTCTAGAAAATAAGATGATTAAATTGGAGAATCACATTGTTAATACCATTGGTCTGAAATGGGGAAGGTGTTCTTTCCTTGATGAGTGTGGAGAGGTGATTTATAGCTGGACAGATGACCTGCGGGATATGTGGTTTTTGGATCATAGCCAAGAGCAGTGGGATTTATGATGTGTTTCTTCAAGACCCAAAACTCCCCAAATTCCCCTTGGTGACTCTCAGTGTAGTAGTTTTGGATGGTTGGCAACTGGCCTAACTGGCAATACTGGCTTGTTCATTTAAAGGATCACTCAGAGTTTCTCAGAAGCCAGAGTTTGGGAGCTGGAGCTGGTGACTCAGCACAGTCCTTGTGAGCAAAGGTGCAGAGTGCGAGACTCATATGGGATATCTCTTAGAATGCTTACACACATTCTTTTTCTCTTGCTGCACAGTATCCTTTGCTTTTAAACAAAAGCCTTATTTGAGTATACTCTGCGGAGTCTGGTAAGTTCTTTCAAATATAAAAACTGGGGAAAAACTTTTGTAATGAACTATTAATACATTAAAGAATTATAGTATGGATTTATGATTCATTGAGTGTTTTAGGCTTCAAGTAAATCTTAGAAGTAGATTAATATAATTTATGTTACATCCTTAAAATATTATAAATTCACTTTTATTTATGTGAAGAATGAATTTATTTTTCCCTTTAGCAACCCTTAATAAAAATTCTCTAATCCTGGTTCATTAATTTCCACATAATCAAAAAACTTATACCTTAAAAATCATCCCTTCAATCCTTCCATTTTATATATGATGAAACTAAGTCCAAGAAAACAGTATTATTTCTACAAAATATTTCACAAACAGCAAAGCTAGAATTACATTCCAGATTGTCTGATTACTGGCAAAGAGTTCTTTGACAATCATAAAAACTAGATTAAAGGGAAGTATCTTTTATTTTAGTCAAAAAATCACCGGTTGATTAATTTCAGACACCCAAATAGAAACTTTCTGAAAAAATGTGACTGTCAACCATCTTGATACACATAAAATTATCCAACATTATATCATAAAATTATCTTAAGTGAATTCAAATTATTCTCCTTTACTGGCCATTTTATCATCATTGTCTACATAACTGTCACAACCCTCAGAATAAGAATCCACTATCTAACAACTCTGGCAATGAATGATTCCATTTGAGGGTAAACTGAATATTGAACCTATAATTCAATTATAGTTCAAGCGCCAGGCCATCATTTCTCAAAGTGCTATTTTGAGGAACACATTCCGTCTATGGGGTCACACAGAGTCGGACACGACTGAAGTGACTTAGCAGCAGCAGCAGAGTTCTGTAAGATGTTCTGTGAGTAAAAGATGCTAAAGTCAAGTAAATTTAGGAAAAGCCACACAAAATATATAAATTGACACAAATAATTACCATACAGTTGACCCTTGAACAACAGGAGTTTGAGCTGCGTGGGTTCACTTTAAGGGCAAGATTTTTTCAGTAGTAAATACTGGATGACTACACAGTCTGTGGTTGGTTGAATCCACGGATTTCTATCTACAGATACTGGGGGCTGACTTGATGTCATGTGCAGATTTTTTAATATGCAGCAATGAGTGCCCCTAACCTTCTTCTCTTTTCAAGAGTCAACTGTATACATGTGTGTAAGTTTATACATATTTTCCCTTTAGAAATTCATAGTGTACATTGAAAACTAAGACATCTTTCAATGAAGAAAACATTCAACTTTATTTCAGCATTTCTAGAACTTCTTTGATCATAACATGCTTTTTCACCAAATAACTCATTAACATAGGAAGCATCAGTATTATAAAATATATTTTAGGGAAAACTTATCTAAGTATCTTTTGTGCTATCCTACCAAGTAAATAAGATAGCCAAATTTACATTTATTATAATCACATATGTATATAGCATGTCATAATTTTCAAGTACTTTTACTTAAATTTGCTTGATCAAAGGTATAGAATGGTGCTTATCTCCTGGTAGAACCAATATTTGTTGAATGAATAAAAGTACAATCAGTTCCAATCAATTACCAAGGTAATGCTTATAAATGTTTTTAAGAATAGGATACTTAACCATTACATTACATGGATTTAGATATGAAAAAAATCCATGATTTACCATAAATCCTTCCTTCCTTCCTGTAGGAAAGGAAGAGCAAGAGCCCACAACACAGATAGTAATGAAAAAAATCCCTAAATTTTAATCCATCAAAGTAGATATTTTGTATACTAAAAACTACATACCACAAATATGTGTATGGTTGCCTTCTTTACTAAGATACTACAAACTGCAGAAATCTAATTATGCTACTTCTAAAAGCCTGCTCTCAAGAATTTATGTTTTTAGTATTAAAAGAGAATCAAGATTAAAATAGAAAAATCACCATTTGGCAACCATTACAGTAATAAGCAATCCTTCCAAGAAACATCAACAGATGCTAAAACCAGGGGATATAAATTTTGATGAGGAACAGTATATTTATAAAGTCTCAACTATTTCCTTCAAATCAAAACTTATTGATTACAATAACAAATCAAAAAATTATTAACTTCAAAAGGAAAAAATAACGTTATAATGGAGAGACCTAGTAGACAGAAGCTTAATCAAGGAATCAGGGTATGAGACATCACCATGACAAATCAAACCCAAGCTCCACTTGAGGCTGTTAAAAGAACACAGCAATCTTTTTGGGATGGTCCTGCTCAAAATGCACAACATGAATCTAATCATGAAAAAAACATGAGACAAAACCAAATGGGAGCACATTCTATAAAATAACTGACCTGCAACACTTAAAATTTATCAGTTAGGAAAGTCAAGGAAAGGCTCAAGAAGAGTTCTAGTTTGAAAGAGTCTGAGGAAACATGGTAACTAAATCTAATCTGCATACAGATCCTTTCGACAAAAGGCAAAACCTGGTGATACAGGAGAATGTCTCTGTAAGATACTAATACTGAACTATTTCGGGGTGATTGTGCAATATGCTGACAACTTACTCTCAAGCGGTTAAAAAAACCTCTTTGAACTATACTTACAAAAGAGATGAAAGTTTAGATAAACTTTTAAAACCAATATACATATTTCTACTATCTTCAATATTATTTATACTTCCTTCTGGATTTGAAATGAAAGGTTTCTAAACTAATCATCAACTTTTTTCGTTTTCTGAATTCCTAGATTCCAGTGGGGATAGGAGATTCTAAAATTTATGAAATACTCAGGAATACCACAAAGATTAGGGGCTTAGGCACTAAGAGAAGGAAGAACAAAACTATATTAGGGAAAACTGGAACCTATTATGAAAAGGGCTATCTTCTGGAGGCACACATAAACAGAACTGTAGCAAATTTAAAATAAGTGTTTTTCCAGAAAAGTCTCTGACTGCAAACAAAAAGTAGTGGTAAAATATATTACAATATGTGGCTAAAAGAACTGCTATTTTTACCAGAAAACAAGCAAGTCTAAAAACTCATACTGCGACAAGGTAAGTTTTTAACTTTATTTTTTACATTGCAATAATTCAGAATGTACCAATTTTTAAAGAAAATGGGCAGTCATATTTTAAAGTGAACAATGAAACACTAACAATAACTATAAAAGTACTCTTTTCATATGCTACTAATGCAAACAACAGTTCATTTCCCTAAATTTGCTGGTTAAGAATTTCTTAGCGTAGAATCCTGAGAATGCAGACTAACAAAGGAATGCAAATTTCCAGGCCTCATCCAGAATTCAAAGTCCTTCATAATCTATTCATAAAAAGTGAAACTGTTAGTTGCTCAGTTGTATCCCACTCTTTGCAAACCCATGAACTGTATCCCGCCAGGCCCCTCAGTCCATGGGATTCTCCAGGCAAGAATACTGGAGTATCCATTCCCTTCTCCAGGGAATCTTCCAGACCCAGGGATCAATCAAACGTGGGTCTCCCACACTGCAGGGCAGATTCTTTACCATCTGATCCACCAGGGAAGCCACTCTAATAAAACTTTCATGGAGGTTTTATATACATTACTTGTAGACTAAGAGTTAAACACATCAGCTTGAGATCACCATCCCTAGAAATGGCAGCTTGCAGGACTAGTTCTCTTGGTTAACAACTGGTAACCTGACGTTCAAGACAGCTTCCACCACTCCCAGACTGAAAAGGGTGGCACACGATGTCTGTACTACTTGTACAAACACTATGGTTTACAACCAATCTCCGTTTTCCTTCTGAGCATCTGAAATTTTGGTACATGCTAACTAAAGCAGAGGGTGCGTATAGATTGACATCAATATGAACCCTGGACATCCGGGTTCAGGTGAGCTGTCCTAGCAGAGGACGGTTCAGGTGAGCTGTCCTAGCAGAGGACAGTTCATACATGTGGCAACTCATTGCAAGAGGAAACAAGCATGTCCTGTGTGGCTCCACTTGAAGAAGACTGATGGAAGCTTGAGCCTGGCTTCCTCTAGACTCCATCATTTGTGCCTTTTCCCTTTGCTGATTTCACTTTGCATCCTTTTGCTGAGTCCTATGAGTATTCCTAATGAATCAAACTTAGGGTCATTTGGGAGATTCTGAAGACAATATTTTAAGGTATAAAATTACTTTCTGGAGGGTATCAAGTGTTTCAATACATATTATATGTAGGCTAGCAACCTGCAGTTGATAACATTAAGATGACAAAAGTTCACAATAAGTCCTACAACACTCACAAAATTATCACCTTTCTGGACTATTGGAGAAAAATTACTCAGAAAATTTTGTAACTTTCACTTTCTGAAAGCTCAAATTTGCAATCTCAACTGCAAATATAGTTATTCGAGATTTCATTTACCCAGTTGCTACAAATTATTTCTATACATGCAAATATAGAAATTTTAAATTAAATTAAAATTTTAAATTCAAAATAGAACCCATCCTTGTCATCAAAAACAAACAAACCTAAATGCAAACTCAAAACAGTTTTCTGTCCACCACAATTTAGGTAGTGTTTAAAAGGGATCCATTCTTACCATGTGGCGTTATGGTCTGCACAGGCTTCGCAGGGGATCTCACACTCCATATAGTCAACGTGCCATCTGAATGACTGCAAATAAACTGTTTTCCTTCATGATGCCAAGCAACAGAGTGGATAGCCTATAGAAGAGGGGTAAAAAATTCTACCTTTAAAAACAAAAACTTATTTAGACACCAAGTTATTCATAATTGGAACTGGAATTAATTTTTCATATTAACCTTTTTCTTATTTCCCAAGCTGAAGCCCATATATTAACATTAAATTCCCATAACTTAATTGTCCTTCCCAAAAAATGAGATTTAATTTGGTTCTAACACTCTTTTAACTTTCAAAATTTTATTTACTCCTTAAGGGAGCACGATAATAATATAATAGTGATTATGTATTATTGACAAATTCAAGAAAACAAAATGCATTCTTGTAGTTTCTTAGAATAAACAATAACTAATTGCATAGGAACCTGGAATGTTAGGTCCATGAATCAAGGCAAATTGGAAGCGGTCAAACAGGAGATGACAAGAGTGAACGTAGACATTCTAGGAATCAGTGAACTAAAATGGACTGGAATGGGTGAAATTAACTCAGATGACCATTATATCTACTACTGTGGGCAGGAATCCCTTAGAAGAAATGGAGCAGCCATCATGGTCAACAAGAGTCCGAAATGCAGTACTTGGATGCAATCTTAAAAACGACAGAATGATTTCTGTTCATTTCCAAGGCAAACCATTCAATATTACAGTAATACAAGTCTATGTCCCAACCAGTAATGCTGAAGAAGCTGAAGTTGAATGGTTCTATGAAGACCTACAAGACCTTTTAGAACTAACACCCAAAAAAGACGTCCTTTTCATTATAGGGGACTGGAATGCAAAAGTAGGAAGTCAAGAAACACCTGGAGGAACAGGCAAATTTGGCCTTGGAGCATGAAATGAAGCAGGGCAAAGGCTAATAGAGTTTTGTCAAGAGAACGCACTGGTCATAGCAAACACCCTCTTCCAACAACACAAGAGAAGACTCTACACATGGACATCGCCAGATGGTCAACAATGAAATCAGATTGACTATATTCTTTGCAGCCAAAGATGGAGAAGCTCTATACAGATAGCAAAAACAAGACCAGGAGCTGACTGTGGCTCAGCTCATGAACTCCTTATTGCCAAATTCAGACTGAAATTGAAGAAAATAGGGAAAACCACTAGACCATTCAGATATGACCTAAATCAAATCCCTTATGATTATACAGGGGAAGTATGAAATAGATTTAAGGGACTAGATCTGATAGATAGAGTGCCTGATGAACTCTGGATGGAGGTTTGTGACATTGTACAGGAGACAGGAACCAAGACCATCCCCATGGAAAAGAAATGCAAAAAAGAAAAATGGCTGTCTGAGGAGGCCTTATAAATAGCTGTGAAAAGAAGAGAAGCAATAAGCAAAGGAGAAAAGGAAAGATATAAGCATCTGAATGCAGAGTTCCAAAGAACAGCAAGGAGAGATAAGAAAGCCTTCCTCAGCGATCAATGCAAAGAAATAGAGGAAAACAACAGAATAGGAAAAACAAGAGATCTCTTCAAGAAAATTAGAGATATCAAGGGAACATTTCATACAAAGATAGGCTCGATAAAGGACAGAAATGGTATGGACCTAATAGAAGCAGAAGATATTAAGAAGAGGTGGCAAGAATACACAGAAGAACTGTACAAAAAAGATCTTCACGACCAAGATAATCACGATGGCGTGATCACTCACCTGGAGCCAGACATCTTGGAACATGAAGTCAAGTGGGCCTTAGAGAGCATCACTACGAACAAAGCTAGTGGAGGTGATGGAATTCCAGTGGAGCTATTTCAAATGATGAAAGTCGATGCTGTGAAAGTGTTGCACTCAATATGCCAGCAAATTTGGAAAACACAGCAGTGGCCAAAGGACTGGAAAAGGTCAGTCTTCATTCCAATCCCAAAGAAAGGCAATGCCAAAGAATGCTCAAACTACCGCACAATTGCACTCATCTCACACGCTAGTAAAGTCATGCTCAAAATTCTCCAAGGCAGGCTTCAGCAATATGTGAACCGTGAACTTCCAGATGTTCAACCAGTTTTAGAAAAGGCAGAGGCACCAGAGATCAAACTGCCAACATCCACTGGATCATGAAGAAAGCAAGAGAGTTCCAGAAAAACATCTATTTCTGCTTCATTGACTATGATAAAGCTTTTGACTATGTGGATCACAATAAACTGTGGAAAATTCTGAAAGAGATGGGAATGCCAGACCACCTGATCTGCCTCTTGAGAAACCTGTATGCAGGTCAGGAAGGAACAGTTAGAACTGGACATGGAACAACAGACTGGTTCCAAATAGGAAAAGGAGTGCGTCAAGGTTGTACATTGTCACCCTGATTATTTAACTTATATGCAGAGTACATCATGAGGAACACTGGGCTGGAGGAAGCACAAGCTGGAATCAAGACTGCCGGGAGAAATATCAATAACCTCAGATATGCAGATGACACCACCATTATGGCAGAAAGTGAAGAGGAACTCAAAGGCCTCTTAATGAAAGTGAAAGAGGAGAGTGAAATGGTTGGCTTGAAGCTCAACATTCAGAAAACGAAGATCATGGCATCTGGTCCCATCACTTCATGGGAAATAGATGGGGAAACAGTGGAAGCAGTGTCAGACTTTATTTTTTTGGGCTCCAAAATCACTGGGGATGCTGATTGCAGCCATGAAATTAAAAGATGCTTACTCCTTGGAAGGAAAGTTATGACCAACCTAGATAACATATTAAAAAGCAGAGACATTACTTTGCCAACCAAGGTCCATCTAGTCAAGGCTATGGTTTTTCCAGTGGTCATGTATGGAAGTGAGAGTTGGACTGTGAAGAAAGCTGATCACCGAAGAATGGATGCTTCTGAACTGTGGTGCTGGAGAAGACTCTTGAGAGTCCCTTGGACTGCAAGGAGATCCAACCAGTCCATTCTAAAGGAGATCAATCCTGGGTGTTCACTGAAAGGACTGATGCTAAAACTGAAACTGCAATACTTTGGCCACCTCATGTGATGAGTTGACTCACTGGAAAGGACTCTGATGCTGGGAGGGATTGGGGGTGGGAGGAGACGGGGACGACAGAGAATGAGATGGCTGGATGGCATCATCAGCTCGATGGACATGAGTCTGAGTGAACTCCGGGAGTTGCTGATGGACAGGGAGGCCTGGCGTGCTGTGATTCATGGGGTCACAAAGAGTCGGACACGACTGAGTGACTGAACTGAACTGAAAACATAAATTACCAAGTAATTATAATCAATATCCCACTGGAAAAACTAGTTTCAGTGACTGTTCTGAATAAATTTTACAAATTAACTAAAAATCAAGAGATAAGAATGCAGATTTAGAATTAAGATTGACTGAAAATACCTCATATTGAACTTCAAGACAGGTGACAAAAATCTATAAGGCATGCAAAGAAACCAGGAAATGTGAGGCAAAATGAGAAGAAAATGTAGTCAATAAAAACAGAAATGATACTGATGGGAGAATTAGCAGACAAGGATATTAAAACAGATATTTTAAATAGATTCCACATGCTCTAAACGGTAAGTGAAAACATGAAATGCTGAGAAAGACATGCAAGCCTTCAAAAACACAAGTGGAATTTCTAGAGATGAGAAATGTCTAAGATGAAAAATTGTCTCCAGATGGGTTTGCCAACAGTTTTATATAGCGGAAAGAAAGCTTGATTAGCATGAAGACACACAGCAGCAGAAACTACTCAATGTGGAAGATGAGCCAAGAATAAGCAGAACATAAGTAAACTGTGGTACAACTTCAAGAAGACTTATATGTATGTCACAGAAGTCTTAGAATGGAGTCTATGGACAGAAAATATATTGGAAGAAATAATGACCCAAAATTTCCCAAATCTGATGAAAACTTTAAACTCTATAAACTTCTAGAATACATAGATATCTTAGAAATTCAATGAACTCAAAGCAAAAGAAACTTGAAGAAAACTACATAAAAGTACATCATATTTCAATTGCTTAAAACTAGAACTTTAGTGATAAGATATCCTTAAAAGCAACCAGAGGGTGGGGACAGGGAGAGGGACACATTAAATATAGAAAAGCAGAGATAAAGATGACAGCAGATAGTTCCTTAGAAACAATGCAAGAACACAGCTGAATAATACCTTTACAGTTCTGAAAGAATAAACTGTCAACCTAGGATTATATCCATCAAAATTATCTTCTCAAAAACAAAGGTAAAATAAACACATTTACACACATAAAGAACTCAAAGAATACATCATTTGCAGATTTTCACATAGGACATGTTATAAGAAGTCCTTCATGCAGGAGGTAAATGATATGAGATGGAAATCTGGATCTACTCAAAGGAATGAAGAATACCAGAATGGCAGATATGTAGGTATATATTAATTATACTCTTATTTTTTATCAAATGTTTCAGTCTCATAAATCATGACATTGGGTTTAAAACAAATTGTTTTTTTTGGTTGTGCTGGGTCTTTGTCGCTCTGCAGGCTCTTCTCTAGTTGCAGTGTGCAGCCTTCTCACTGCAGTGGCTTCTCTTGTGGCAGAGCATGAGCTCCTAGGGTGTGCAGGTTTCAGCAGTTGCAGCTCCCAGGCTCTAGGGCACGAGCTCAGAAGTTGTGGGGCAAGGGCTTAACTGCTTCACTCATGTGTGATTCTTCCCAGGTCAGGGACCAAACCCGTGTCTCCTGCATTGGCAGGCAGATTCTTTACCACTGAGCCACGAGGGAAGCCCAATTATACTCTTTTAAATAATTTTCACCTTTTCTTCTGGTTTGTAATTAAAAATATTACTTGGAAACAGTTCCAAGTAATGGAACTTGGAAGAGTCAGAAACTGGACTTTTTGAGGCTTGCTTAAGTTCTGTCAGGCTAGCTAAGCCAGTCTTTAATGCAGGGCTAGTGTGTCCCTACAACAAGGCCAATACCTTTGTGAGTATTCTTCCTGATGCCATGTCCATTACAAGCATTCTCTGTTCTGTTGGGAATGTGACCTATTCTTAGTCCTGTGTGTGCTATGAGAATTGTTTTACCCATTCCTTTTCAATGGATCTATTCTAAACCTCACACTCATGCACTAATCATTATTCAGTTCAACTTAAGACTAAGGTGAAGGGCTCCTTGTGGATTTTTAACACTCTCACAAGGCAGGTCTCTACATTCTGTTACCTTGTCTTATAAGTTATGGATGTATTTCCCCATTTCCCAACTCTGTTTCCTCAATTCAGGGAGACTGCTGGGTTTAATGTAGGTTCTCCCTTGCTCACCTCCCTTCATGGATTGAGACCTGGAAAATCTCTCCAGGCCATAAGCTAATGCAACTGAAAGCCTCACCTTTTCCCTCTAAGGAATCCCTGTTCTATACTATCTGTTAATTTCTACAAACTGTTCTTACATATATTTTCCCAGTGTGTTTGTTTAAACTGAGACGGTAAATTCCCTGTGATTCAATAGTGGCTAAAGCCAAGATAACTATTTAAATTACAAAAGCAAAATATGCTTAAAATATGTTTTCATTTTGACATAAGACACAGCTCTACAGGCCAAAGCTTCCAGAGAAATGACAAGAACTCTTTATTAAAAATACTCTTTCAAAATAATTTCAAGATCTTGACTGGTAAATGACAGAATATTTACTAACTAAAAGGCTTTAAAATACAAAAAAAAAAAGTGTACAGTTATGGAAACAAACAAAATTCTCTTTTGGTCAGGCTTATAAAGATAATATGCAGACATTTACAAAGTATTCCTAGTTTTGCTATAGTTACTCAATGTAATCTGTTTGACTAACTGAAAGCATCAATATGAACACATGACATTTCTTAAAAATAAACCAAAAAGACCACTTACACATTTCCTAGATCTATTCTCTGAATCAGAAATTGTGAACACTCCTGGTACCCAAATTATGGTCACCAGACACAATTTCTCACTGAAAGAACCCAGTTTCAAGGAAAAGGATACTCTAAATTTGGGACAGAAATATTCAAGTTTAAAAGGGATGCTTTGTTATAACAGATGGCAAGGAAGCTATCCAAGACTATTATCAAAGGACTTAGGAAACAAATGGAAGAGATTCACTGATGAAAGATGGGACAATTTGAAAATCAATAAGGTTAACAACTTTAGTGTACTGAAGCATATGAAATAATGTTTAAATCTTTTAGTATACAGTGAAATGGGAAACAAGATCAAATTTCTTATCATTAAGATTACTAGAGAACATCCCCTTTTACTGAAATAAAAAGAAACAAGCATTTATCCTGCCTTTCTTATCCAAATTGTACAACTATATAATCAAAAGAGCAGGTGAGAAGCTTCTCTTTACAGAAGTATCCCAGATAATCGATAGACAAGGAATTATAAAATTAGAACTTCTCTACTTTGCAACAGCTACGTGGTAATGGATTTAGGCCTTGAACATAACTGACTGCTAATGTCACAGACACTAATGTTCAATCTGGGAGAACAGCATAAGCATCATCTAAGAAGTAGTCTTGCTAAAAACAAAACAAAAAAATGAACCTAAATTTGGTCATCTCAGTAAACCATCCAACTTACAGGAAATCTGAAGGCAATAAAAGTCTTTTTTTTATTAATCACAATCTTTATTTGGATTCTAAAGCAAACAAGCTATAAATATTTCCAGTATACTATCATTTGTATAAAATAAAAAGCTAGCACACATTTATTAATTTGTTTGTAAATGCAGAAAATACCTCTGGAAGAATACATGAGAAACTAACATTGGGATGAGGTAAGAGAATTGGATGGCCAAATGACGGGAGCCAGAGATACATTTTTGTATCTTTTGAGCTATGTGAATATATTATATGATACATATGCAAAAATTTGTGTGTTACAGTAACTACAAAGATTGCCTAAAGTCATAAATTAAAGGAGTTCTTAGAGAAGCCATTCTGAACTGGAGAAATGACAAAAATAATGTTATTACCTCATCGTAGGTGTATCTATAGTCTGCTTTCTTTGACTTGAGGTCCCATAACACTACTGTTCCAGATTCAAAGCCAATCAAAAGCTGTAATAAAAGAAAATGCCACATTACCTAGGATTGACATTAATCATATGAAACATTTACTTTCTGCCAATAAAGATAACTATTATCATTCACATGCTTTGGGTACAAAATTATAGCATCATTAAACATCTGCATTGCTAATCGCTAATCACATGGATGACATATGGGAATACTGCATTGCACATTTATATGCCTTTGATCATTAGGATTTCAACATACATCATACAACCAATTATTGAAAATGAAAACAGCACCATTTTGAAGTCCAGAGTGTACATTTCCATTCATTAACTTACTAATAAAAATTAAAATTTACATGTGCTTTAAAGTTTACAAACTTCTCTAATTTAACACACTATCAGGCAATCTCATTTATTCGTCTACTGATTAGTTCCAAATTATATCTAGCCTAGACCTCTCTTGTGAGATTCAGACTTATAATTCCAATGGTCACATGTTCACATATTTATTCCACAAGAACCTCAAAGCAAATATATCCACAAGTAAATTCATTATTTTCTTCCCTACTGTCTTTTTCTGGTATTTCCTATTACAGAGGCTTTCTCAGTATTTTTTAAAATATTCTTTAAGAAGCTCAAGTAAAAACTTTGGTATCATCCTTAATCCTAGTGTCTCTCCCATCAGGTAAAATCATCAAGTAATTTAAAAATTACACTCATATATAATTTATTTTTTTTCACTTTCAATACATCTCTCCTGGTTCAATACACAAAGATCTCTTTTCTAGTTTCTGGTCTCTCTGAGTCGCTAGTCTTGCTCCTATTTACTTCATTCCAAATCGTAGCCAGAGTGATAGTTCTAAAATGCAAGTCTGATCATGTAATGTATGCTTTTATTTAAAACTTTTTAATGCCTTATGCTTATTTTTAGGATCAAATCCAAACTTTATAATCTGACCTACAAGATATATTATGGTCTGACCTCGGCTTAACCCCTCAGCTTCATGCCGTTCCACATTCCTATTACCCAATACATTCCAGTGTATCTTTCAGGTCATGTTCTCTCTTACCTTTACACCTCGGCATATGCTGTCATCCTAACTGGACCACTTCATCTGAAGTCATCCTTTTTGCCTGACTAATTCTATTAATCCTTCAGGTCATTTTAGCTATCACTTCCTCCTGGAAGCCTTCCTTTCTTATATGCTCCAATAGCAACTTGTACATTTTTTAGCCTGAAAGGTCACTCTACAACTTAATAATGTCCTTTTTCTTATCTTGCAGACTATAACATTGGTTTATTTAAGCAAGAATTGGTTTTATCTTGTTTACTACTATACTTCTAACATAAGACAGACAGGTCTTATAGGTATATAGAGTATACCTATAAGGTACTTAATAGATACCTTAAGGTATAGGTACTTAATCCATTTTTTGTGACTAAGTAAGTTCCAGAATGATACCCATGTTCTTGCCTCACAAACTGCCTACTGCCTACACTGGCATTTTATAAATCTCAGTATTCTGTCTGCTTGTAAGCTCCTCCCTTTTTCTTCACTTTTCGTGTTGGTACCTTGGGTAAGTCTACCCAGTTCCTCTGGACAAAGATGCTCCATCTCCTATATTAATACATGTATTTTCATCTCTAGTCTCTATAGACGTCTTTAGGACCTAATATACCGTCTAACACACAGTAGATATTCAATAAATATTTGCTAAATAAGTACATGAATAATCAGCAACTAGTTAATAATCATTCACGTTATCTGGAGATATGAAGAAATTTGGAGGCAGGCCCAGTAATTTTCACTAAATAGTAACTCAGCATATTTCAGTGTATAGCACCACTTAGAAGACCCAGTCACTGAAACTAACAAAACAGATTTACATCTTGGTAAGAAGTATAGCTAATTTTCCTAACATAAAATCTTCTTTCCTTGACCATCTGTAATACATACTCTTTCTGGGGAAAAACTGGTATTTGTTTCCTTTACCCTTTTTAGTCTTTCTAAGCATCCTAGACACGTGTATGGCATTTTTTGATGGGGGAAGTAAGAGAGGAACTTCAGGAATAAGGAAAGAGATGGAAAAAGATAACATTTAAGAATCAACCTATTCCAGATTTCTTGCCTGGAGAATCCCATGGACAGAAGAGCTTGGCGGGTTACAGTCCATAGACTCGTAAAGAATCATATATGACTGAAGTGACTTAGCACAAACACATTGAACAGTTATTATTTTATTGTATGTTGAGTGCTATAGGAAATATAAACTTGCATAAAAAGTTCAGGGGAGTTGAGATAACACATTTCTAATTCAAGGCAATACGCAGTAAATACTGTAAAACTTGCACAACTAAGGTGCTAATAAATTTGCAAGTGATAGAAAGCATTTTATGTCAGGATTATCAAGAAAGGTATCATGAAAGATACGTTATTTTAATCTGATGATGTGAGTAGGAATTCAGCAGAGAAAGAACAGTGAGAAGGAATTCGGAACAAAAGGTCTTACATAAATAAGTCATGGAGATAGTAAAGAGCAGCTCATATTTGGGCAACAGTAACTATTTGCCTCAGCACAGTGTTCAGGTAAGGATGGTCTCAAAGATAACGAAACCTAGGGTTATGTTTTACAGAAACACTGCTTTGTTTGTTTGATAACATAGAACCACTGAAAGCTTTGGAACAGGAGAACAAGAAGATTAAAATGGCACTCCAGGAAGACTGATCTGGAGATGACTCAAGAATGGGTTGGATGCCTTGAACTGCAGTGGTGGGAAGGAGACTGAAGAGCAAAGAGACACTGCAGTGGGACTGAAATGATTTAGTGACCTATGCAGTGTAAAAGAAAGGGAAGTTCTCAACTCTTCTACCAGGTCCCCTATCTAAAGGCTGGCTTTTAGACAATTATCTTATACCAAAAATAAATAAGTGAAGATACAGGTTACTGTAATTTGCTTCATGGAAAGTTTCTCTCAAAACATACAATGGCATGATTAAGTCAGCTCCAAACAACAGAGTACAGCCATTCTTTTGTTTTCCCAGTGTCAAATAAGAGAACGGTGTTGACACAACATAGAGGCATCACCACTCCCAGTAATTAAGGAAAGGACAAACCTGAGTAAACTGCTTCACAAAATCCAGAAGTTTCATTTCACTGATTTCTGATAGTGATTAACTTCCTGGTATTTATGCAGACTATCATGAAACTTTATAAGTAGAAAAAACACAACAGAACTGAGACTGGTTTAAATTATGAAACAGATTCATAGAAAAGAAAATTTAACTTTTTTTTAGTGTATTAAAGAACCGAAACTAAATTTTATTGCTTTTCAGGGTAATTAACAAAAGCTAGGTAATGACTGCATGGAACTGGTTTCAAGTATAAAAAAAGTATTATTTTCAAAAATACCTATTAACATGAGCCTTTGGTTAATATTAACTTTGGCTAATAAAATAAAAATGCCAAAGCCTTTGACTGTGTGGACCACAACAAACTGTGGAAAATTCTTAAAGAGAATAGCAGACCACCTTACCTGCCTCCTGAGAAATCTGTATGCAGGTCAAGAAGCAACAGTTAGAAATGGACATGGAACAACAGACTGGTTCCAAATCAGGAAAGGAGTACGTCAAGGTGGTATATAGTCACCCTGCTTGTTTAACTTATATGCAGAGTATATCATGCAAAATGCCTGGCTGGATGAAGCACAAGTTGGAATCAAGATTGCCAGGAGAAATATCAATAACCTCAGATACACAGATGACACCACCCTCACCCTTATAGCAGAAAGCGAAGAGGTACTGGAGTGTCTTGATGAAAGTGAAAGAGGAGAGTGAAAAAGTTGGCTTAAAACTCAACATTCAAAAGACTACGATCATGGCATCTGGTCCCATCACTTCACGGCAAATAGAGGGGAAACAGTGAGAGACTTTATTTTGGGGGACTCCAAAATCACTGCAGATGGTGACTGCAGCCATGAAATTAAAAGATGCTTGCTCCTTGGAAGAAAAGCTATGACCAACCTAGACAGCATATTAAAAAGCAGAGACATTACTTTGCCAACAAAGGTCCGTCTAGTCAAAGCTATGGTTTTTCAGTAGTAATGTATGGATATGAGAGTTGGATCACAGAGAAAGTTGAATGCTGAAGAATTGATGCTTTTGAACTGTGGTGTTGGAGAAGACTCTTTGAAGTCCCTTGGACTGCAAGGAGATCCAACCAGTCCATCATAAAAGAGATTAGTCCTGAATATTCATTGGAAGGACTGATGATGAAGCTGAAGCTCTAATACTTTTGGCGATCTGATGCAAAGAACTGACTCATTGGAAAAGACCCTGATTCTGGGAAAGATTGAAGGCAGGAGGAGAAGGGGAGGACAGAAGATGAGATGGTTGGATGGCATCACCGACTCAATGGACATGAGTCTGAGCAAGCGCCAAGAGTTGGTGATGGACAGGGAGGCTTGGCGTGCTGCAGTCCATGGGGTTGCAAAGACTGAGTGACTGAACTGAACTGATTAACCTGAGATTTTTAAGAAGAAAAATTTAGGAAAGAGAAGTGTTATGTGATAAGTATTATAAAAATTGTATAACTACAAAGTATAAAAAAGAACTCAAAACCAGAAGAAAATGGGTTTTGTCAGGATTATCAGAGAATCGGGGGAATTATTACAAATAAGCAAAAAACAAGTTAATAAGCTTTAACTGTATTTATTAAATTTTACTTGTTTTAGGGTTTTCTTCTTTAAAATATAAGTGATTTTAATTCTTTCACTTGTTCCTTATAAACTACAAATAAGCAATTGTTTATATGATATACAACCTTTGTTAGCAATCTCAAATTTGCAGACTAAGCATGATTCCAGAATAGTTTGCATATGTAAAAAATACTGGAATTCATGCATTTAAATAATAAACATATTTATTTGAAACAATTTACCTTTCCTTCATCCATTGGATTATCACTTATATGGACAACAGGCCCTGGGTGAGATTTAGATGACCTGAAAGAAAAAAAGTCACGATTTTTTTTCTCAACCAAAAATTGCAATACAACTGCACACTCATTACAACGGAAACAACGACTGGAAAATAAAGATATATTTACAAGGGCTGAAAACATTTCAGTAAATGACTGCTGTCTTTATTTTACTCAGTTCTAGCCTCCAATTGGGGTATGTCATTCAATTATACAGTTTGTATCAAAAATAAGAAAAGTTGCATCATGCTTAAAAAAAAAAAAGTTCTACTAATATTTACTCAGAGAAAAAGAAGTCATACAGATAAGAATGCAGCTGAACTGAGGCCTACAGAGTAGAAACAGATATGCAGTATTTGCTCAGACTCACAGTTCAATGGCTTTATTCCACATAATGACGTAGCCTGAGAGTGTGAAGGACTCCACATTGACAATATGTATGTTACCTCGCTCAGTGCCCACATAGAGCCACTTACTCTGGAAAGGCAGATGGCAAAATGTGATCCTGCAAAACAAAATATATCCAAAGGAAATTAGAAAAATACCTGGTAAATTTTATTAACTGTATTAGAGGAGTAATACTGATATATACAATTTAAGAAACAAAAAAGATACAACCATCATATTTACCTCACTGCAGTTAATATTCAATTATGCTAATTCTACTTTAATGTCAAATATAAGTCATTACAAAAATAAATAGCAAAACACAGAAAAGACGAGTTTTGACATTAGTATGTATTTCAAATCTGGCTATTTCAAATCCATTGTGTTACTTCAGGCACATCACAGGCTCAATCTGTAAAGCCACAAACTGAGCTAACACTCATCACTCCTAGGCACTACCATATTTCTCACAAGTTACTAAACACACTAATCCACCTCAATACCTGTGCTGACTATTCCTTCCATGCAAAACGCTCCTCCTGCTCACAATTTTCTTCTGCTCAAGATCTAGTTAAAATACCACCTTCATTCAAATCGATATCCCAATACTTTTGTATCTCTATCTGGCTTGCCTTATAAAACGGTCTACCTTTCTCACTAACTTGTAAGCCTTTGGAGGGCAAAGATCCAGCCTTAGATAATGATATTGGAATATACTCAAACAATCTCTTTCCGATGATGTAAGCGATCTTTGTTGACACATTATAAAAATTTACAGGCATGAATTAAAGTTTATAATCATTCAAACAATTTCAAACATTTCCTATATAAGCTCAATTGATTACAAGGTAAAGAATGGAACCTACCTTGTCCTTTTCGTAGAACTTATTTTTAGTAAAAACATAGTATGTTATGAAATCATATAAATTCATTTTTTTCAGACAACGTGTTGTATCTTTCAAAATACTATTTAAGATTTTAATGGAATAGCCCTTCAAATAATATACAATAAAGATAATCACTGCTGAACTCTTTAACTGACACTAAGCATTAGACAAGATACAACATATCGAACATCTGTTATTCCTATTAACATAATTTCATCACAGAGAAATTTCAAGATGAAAACACTTCAAATACATGTAACTCATGGTCTCACTATTTCCCAAGGTAATAGATAATTACTTAGGGTTCATCATCTATATTTTTTGTTAAGCGTTTTATATGATAGCATGTCATCTTTCCAAAGGATTTATGTGTAAATTGAACAAAGCAAGGAAAACGACTACTGAATCAAAAAAACATCTTATAGTATCTTATTACTTTTTGGGCTTCCCTGGTGGCTCAGACAGTAAAGAATCTGCCTGCAATGTGGGAGACCTGGGTTCGATCCCTGGATTGGAAAGATCCCCTGGAGGAGGGTATAGCAACCCACTCCAGTATTCTTGCCTGGAGATTCCCATGAACAGAGGACCCTGGTGGATTCCAGTCCATGGTGTTTCAAAGAGTCGGATATGACTGAGCAACGAAGCAGACACACATTACTCCACAAGGCAGTAAGTCCACAGTACTTCTACAAAAGAAATGGCAACCCACTCCAGTGTTCTTGCCTGGAGAATCCCAGGGACGGGGGAGCCTGGTGGGCTGCCATCTATGGGGTCGCACAGAGTCGGACACGACTGAAGTGACTTAGCAGCAGCAGGGCTATATAGGTTTCAGAATTTTCCACATTTTAGAAATGTACATAATGAGTATTTTGTGTATTACTAGCATGGTAGGGTGTTAGTTGCTCAGTTGTGTCCGACTCTGTGTGACCCTATAGGGTGTAGCCCACCAGGCTCCTCAGTCCAAGGGATTTTCCAGGCAAGAATACTGGAGTGGGTTGTTATTTTCTTCTTCAGAGGATCTTCCTAAGTACGGTAGTATGTGGGTGCTAAGTCATTTAGTCGTCTCTGATTCTTTGCGACCCCATAGACTGTAGCCTGCCAGGCTTCTTTGTTCATGGGATTCTCCAGGAAAGAAAACTGGAGTGGGTTGCCATGCCCTTCTCCAGGGGATCTTCCTGACCAAGGGATTGAATCCATGTCTCTTACATATCCTGCTCTGGCAGGCGGCTTCTTTATGTGGTAACATTTGGTGAATGCACTGATTATTTTTGAGGAATAATTTCTGGCAATTACGTTTACTTGAGACATAATCATCATATAACAGTAGTCTTGGGAGAGGGAGCAAGATGGCGGAGGAATAGGACGGCGAGACTCCTTTCTCCCCCACGAATTCATCAAAAGAACATTTGAACGCTGAGTAAATTCCACAAAACTTCTTCTCAATGCCCTCAGAGGACATCAGGCACCCAGAAAAGCAGCCCATTACCTTCAAAAGGAGGTAGGAAAAAAGATAAAAAGAGAGATAAAAGAGGTAGGGACGGATTTTCATCCCGGGAAGGGAGGCTTAAAAAAGAGAGAAGTTTCTAAATACCAGGAAACACTCTCATTGGTGAGTCTGTGGCGTGCCTTGGAACCTCAGAGGGCCACATAACCGGGAGGAAAAAGAAAGAAATAATTAAACCCCACAGATTACCTGCCAAACGGTAACTCCCAGCGGAGAAGCAGCAGAGATGCCCTCATCCACCATTAGCAAGCGGGGGCTGGGCAGGGAGGAGCCGGTTGAACTGCTTAGAGAGAGGACTGGACCTGAATGCCACAAGGGCAACCTGAGAGAAATAACTGGGGATAGCAAAGCAGACTGTGGGATAGCTACCCTGCAAAAAGGCGAAAAGCCCTAACCTAAGACTCCGCCAGTCCCGCTCACAGAACAAAGGACTGAGCAGAGCTAGCCGGCTGCTGACGGCCCATCCCCCGCCAAGACAGGCAGGGGAGGGCAGCCAGAGTCAGAAGCGGGCAATCCTGGCCCCAGAGAGGAGTCCGATACCAAACTGCAGGCAGGCTTCATTGCTAACCAAGGGTTTCTGACTGATCAACATCCACCTGAGAATGTGCGCCGGCTGTCCACCCAGAAAACCCAGCAGTAGGGACCAGGGAGGCGATAAGTTGCAGCAACTGCACTCGCCAAACACCTGGGCACCTGAGCTGCTTGAACCAGGGAAGGCGCAAAAGGCAGGCCCAACCAAGTCTGCGCCTTTGTGGAGTACCCGAGGACCTGAACCTGAGACGCTCAGACCTGGGAAGAGCACTCAGCCCAGCACCAGCCTCAGACAGTTCCCAGCAGAGCAACCTAGAGCCTGTGCAGTGTAGACTGGGACAGCACACGTGCCATGAGTGGGGGCAAACCCAGTGTGGCCGAGACGCGGCGAGCACTCCCCACAGACGCCAGAGATATTTGTCTGCAGCATTCCTCCATTCCCAGAACAGGACTGAACAAGTGAGCCTTAAAAAGTGTCCACCACCGCCCCCTAGTGTCAGGGTGGAAATTAGACACTGAAGAGACCAGCAAACAGAAGCTAAAACAGAAGGAACCACCTTGGAAATGACAGATACAGAAGTCTAGAGGCTACTCCAAGAATAAGACTGAAAACCAGAGGCAAGAGGCTTAAGCCCGAATCCTGAGAACACCAGAGAACATTAATCGAAAGGAGCTCAACAAATGCCTCCATACCTACACTGAAACCAAGCATCACCCAAGGGTCAAGTTCCAGAGCAAGACATACCATGCAAATTCTCCAGCAACACAGGAAAATAGCCCTGAGCTTCAATATACAGGCTGCCCAAAGTCACTCCAAACCCACTGACATCTCATAACTTATTACTGGACACTTCATTGCACTCCAGAGAGAAGAAATCCAGCTCCACCCACCAGAACACCAACACAAGCTTCCCTAACCAGGGAACCTTGACAAGCCACCCGTCCAACCCCACACACAGCGAGGAAACTACATAATAAAGAGAACTCCACAAACGGCCAGAAGAGGGAAAGGCCACCCCAAGCAAAGCATTATAAGCAAGATGAAGAGACAGAGAAATACCCAGCAAGTAAAGGAACAGGATAAATGCCCACCAACACAAACAAAAGAGGAAGATATAGGGAATCTACCTGATAAAGAATTTTGAATTTTGATGGTGAAAATGATTCAAAATCTTGAAAGCAAAATGGAGTTACAGATAAATAACCTGGAGAAAAGGACTGAGATGATGCAAGAAAGGTTTAATAAGGATTTAGAGGAAATAAAAAAGAGTCAATACACAATAGATGAGATCAGAAACACTCTGGAGGGAACAAACAGTAGAAGAACGGAGGCAGAAGACAGGATAAGCGAACTAGAATACAGAATTGTAGAAATAAATGAAACAGGAAAAAAGAAAAACGAATTAAAAGAAATGAGGACAATATTAGAGACCTCTAGGACAATGTTAAACGCCCCAACATTCAAATCATAGGAATCCCAGAAGAAGAAGACAAAAAGAAAGACCATGAGAGAATACTTGAGGAGATAATAGTTGAAAACTTCCCTAAAAGGGGAAGGAAATAATCACCCAAGTCCAAGAAACCCAGAGAGTCCCTAACAGGATAAACCCAAGGCAAAATACTCCAAGACACATATTAATCAAATTAACAAAGATCAAACACAAAGAACAAATATTAAAAGCAGCAAGGGAAAAGCAACAAATAACACACAAGGGGATTCCCATAAGGATAACAGCTGATCTTTCAACAGAAACTCTTCAGGCCAGGAGGGAATGGAAAGACATACTTAAAGTGATGAAAGAAAATAACCTACAGCCCAGACTACTGTACCCAGCAAGGATCTCATTCAAATATGAAGGAGAAATCAAAAGCTTCACAGACAAGCAAAAGCTGAGAGAATTCAGCAGCACCAAACCAGCTCTCCAACAAATGCTAAAGGATCTTCTCTAGACAGGAAACACAGAAAGAGTGTATAAACTCAAACCCAAAATAATAAAGAAAATGGCAACGGGATCATACTTATCAATAATTACCTTAAACGTAAATGGGTTGAATGCCCCAACCAAAAGACAAAGGCTGGCTGAATGGATACAAAAACAAAACCCCCATATATGTTGTCTACAAGAGACCCACCTCAAAATGAGGGACACATACAGGCTGAAAGTGAAGGGCAGGAAAAAGATAATCCACGCAAATAGAGACCAAAAGAAAGCAGGAGTAGCAATACTCACATCAGATAAAATAGACTTTAAAACAAAGGCTGTGAAAAGAGACAAAGAAGGAAACTACATTATGACCAAAGGATCAATCCAAGAAGAAGATATAACAATTATAAATATTTATGCACCCAACATAGGAGCACCGCAACATGTAAGACAATTACTAACAAGTATGAAAGGGGAAATTAACAACAACGCAATAATAGTGGGAGAATTTAATACCCCACTCACACCTATGGATAGATCAACTAAACAGAAAATTAACAAGGAAACACAAACTTTAAATGATACAATAGACCAGTTAGACCTAATAGATCTCTATAGGACATTTCACCCCAAAACAATGAATTTCACCTTTTTCTCAAGAGCACATGGAACATTTTCCAGGATAGATCACATCCTGGGCCATAAATCTAGCCTTGGTAAATTCAAAAAAATTGAAATCACTCCAAGCATCTTTTCTGACCACAATGCAGTAAGATTAGATCTCATATACAGGAGAAAAACTATAAAAATGCCAACATATGGAGGCTGAACAACATGCTGCTGAATAACGAACAAATCATAGAAGAAATCAAAAGAGAAATAAAAATATGCATAGAAATGAATGAAAATAAAAACACAACAACCCAAAACCTCTGGGACACTGTAAAAGCAGTGCTAAGGGGAAGGTTCATAGCAATACAGGCACACCTCAAGAAACAAGAAAAAAGTCAACTAAATAGCCTAACTCTACATCTAAAGCAACTAGAAAAGGAAGAAATGAAGAACCCCAGGGTTAGTAGAAGGAAAGAAATCTTAAAAATTAGGGCAGAGATAAATGCAAAAGAAACAAAAGAGACCATAGCAAAAATCAACAAACCCAAAAGCTGGTTCTTTGAGAGGGTAAATAAAATTGACAAACCACTAGCCAGACTCATCAAGAAAGAACGGGAGAAGAACCAAATCAATAAAATTAGAAATGAAAATGGAGAGATCACAACTGACAACACAGAAATACAAAGGATCATTAGAGAATACTATCAGCAATGATATGGCAATAAAATGGACAATTTGGAAGTAATGGACAAATTCTTAGGAAAGTACAACTTTCCAAAACTGAACCAGGAAGAAATAGAAAATCTTAATAGACCTATCACAAGCACGGAAATAGAAGCTGTAATCAGAAATCTTCCGGCAAACAAAAGCCCAGGTCCAGACGGCTTCAGAGCTGAATTCTACCAAAAGTTTAGAGAAGAGCTAACACCTATTCTACTCAAACTCTTCCAGAAAATTGCTGAGGAAGGGAAACTTCCAAACTCATTCTATGAGGCCACCATCACCCTAATCCCAAAACCTGGTAAAGATCCCACAAAAAAAGAAAACTACAGGCCAATATCACTGATGAACATAGATGCAAAAATCCTTAACAAAATTCTAGCAATCAGAATCCAACAACATATTAAGAAGATCATACATCATGACCAAGTGGGTTTTATCCCAGGAATGCAAGAATTCTTCAATATCTGCAAATCAATCAATGTAATACACCACATTAACAAACGGAAAAATAAAAATCAGATGATTATGTCAATAGATGCAGAGAAAGCCTTCGACAAAATTCAACATCCATTTATGATAAAAAACCCTCCAGAAGGTGGGAATAGAAGGAACATACCTCAACATAATAAAAGCTATATATGACAAACCCACAGCAAACATTATCCTCAATGGTGAAAAACTGAAAGCATTCCCCCTAATGTCAGGAACAAGACAAGGGTGCCCACTCTCACCACTACTATTCAACATAGTTCTGGAAGTTCTGGCCACAGCAATCAGAGCAGAAAAAGACATAAAAGGAATACAAATTGGAAAAGAAGAAGTTAAACTTTCACTGTTCGCTGATGATATGATCCTCTACACAGAAAACCTTAAAGACTCTACCAGAAAACTACTAGAGCTAATCAATGAATACAGTAGTTGCAGGATATAAAATCAATACACAGAAATCCCTTGCATTCCTATACACTAATAATGAGAAAATAGAAAGAGAAATTAAGGAAACTATTCCATTCACTGTTGCAACGAAAAGAATAAAATACTTAGGAATATATCTACCTAAAGAAACAAAAGACCTGTACATAGAAAACTATAAAACACTGGTGAAAGTAATCAAAGAGGACACTAATAGATGGAGAAATATACCATGTTCATGGATTGGAAGAATAAATATTGTGAAAATGAGTATACTACCCAAAGTAATTTATACATTCAATGCAATCCCTATCAAGCTGCCAACGATATTTTTCACAGAACTAGAACAAATAATCTCACAATTTATATGGAAATACAAAAAACCTCGAATAGCCAAAGCAATCTTGAGGAAGAAGAATGGAACTGCGGGAATCAACCTGCCGGACTTCAGGCTCTACTACAAAGCCACAGTCATCAAGACAGTATGGTACTGGCATAAAGACAGAAATACAGATCAATGGAACAAAATAGAAAGCCCAGAGATAAATCCACACACCTATGGACACCTTATCTTTAACAAAGGAGGCAAGAATACAAAATGGAGAAAAGACAGTCTCTCTAATAAGTGGTGCTGGGAAAACTGGTCAGCCACTTGTAAAAGAATGAAACTAGAACACTCCCTAACACCATACACTAAAATAAACTCAAAATGGATTAAAGATCTAAATGTAAGACCAGAAACTATAAAAGTCCTAGAGGAGAACGTAGGCAAAACACTCTCCGACATAAATCACAGCAGGATCCTCCATGACCAACCTCCCAGAATATTGGAAATAAAAGCAAAAATAAACAAATGGGACCTAATTAAAATGAAAAGCTTCTGCACAGCAAAGGAAACTATAAGCAAGGTGAAAAGACAGCCTTCAGAATGGGAGAAAATAATAGCAAATGAAACAACTGACAAAGAATTAATCTCCAAAATATACAAGCAGCTCCTTCAGCTCAACTCCAGAAAAATAAACGACCCAATCAAAATATGGGCCAAAGAACTAAACAGACATTTTCCAAAGAAGACATACAGATGGCTAACAAACACATGGAAATATGCTCAACATCCCTCATAATCAGAGAAATGCAAATCGAAACCACAATGAGATACCATTTCACACCAGTCAGAATGGCTGCTATCCAAAAGTCTACATGCAATAAATGCTGGAGAGGATGTGGAGAGAAGGGAACTCTCTTACACTGTTGGTGGGAATGCAAACTAGTACAGCCACTATGGAGAACAGTGTGGAGTTTCCTTAAAAAACTGGAAATAGAACTGCCATATGATCCAGCAATTGCATTCCTGGGCATACACCCCAAGGAAACCAGAATTGAAAGAGACACATGTACTCCAATGTTCATTGCAGCACTGTTTATAATAGTGAGGACATGGAAGCAACCTAGATGTCCATCTGCAGACGAATGGATAAGAAAGCTTTGGTACATATACACAATGGAGTATTACTCAGCCATTAAAAAGAATGCATTTGAATCAGTTCTAATGAGGTGGATTAAACTGGAACCTATTATACAGAGTGAAGTAAGCCAAAAAGAAAAACACCAATACAATATACTAACGCATATATATGGAATTTAGAAAGATGCAAATGATAACCCTGTATATGAGACAGCAAAAGAGACACAGGTGTATAGAACAGTCTTTGGGACTCTGTGGGAGAGGGCGAGGGTGGGATGATTTGGGTGAATGGCATTGAAACATGTATATTATCATATGTGAAACGAATCACCAGTCCAGGTTTGACGCATGATACAGGATGCTCGGGGCTGGTGCACGGGGATAACCCAGAAGGAGGATAAAGGGAGGAGGTAGGTGGGAGGGAGGTTCAGGAAGGGGAAATCATGTACACCCAGGGTGGATTCATTTCAACGTATGGCAAAACCAACCAATATAATATTATTTTACAATAATTAGACTCTGATAAAAAATAAATAATTAAAAAAACCAGTAGTCTTGGGTGTACAACATAACACTTCAATATATGTATATATTATGCAATGATCACCACAATAAATCTAGTTATCATCCATAGATACAGGTATAGTAAGAGTTTTTTTTCTGTGATGAGGATGTTTAATACCTACTCTCTCAGAAAAGTTGAAATATATAACAGTGTTATTACCTATAATCACTGGTGGTTTGTTAAAAAGCTAAATGTACACATACCATATGAACCACCCATGCCATTCCTAGGTATTTAAGCAGAAGAAGGAAAGCGTATGTACAGGTCTACACAAGACCTGTACACAAATGTTCATAGCAACTTTGCAAGAGCCCTAAAGCAGAAATAAACCAAAGGTCCTTCAACAGGTAAATGAACAAACTTATATACTTAGAACATTATTTGAAGTGTTATATACTTAGAATATTATTCAGTAGTAAATAAAAATAAACCATACATGCAACAATACCAATTAATCTCAAAGTACCAAAGATGAGGGAAAACTAGACAAAAAAGATATACTACATGGTTCCGTGTACAATTTATATGTAATAGAAAAATGCAAGCTAATCTACTGTAACAAAAAACAAGTCAGTGCTTGCCTGGAATTGTGTGGTAGGGACCAACAACAGAAGACAGGAGGGATTACCACAGGAAATATTCTGGGATGATGGGCAGGTTCATTATCTTGATTACGGTGACAGTTTCATGAGTGCACATATGTGTAAAAACTTATCAAACTGCACATTTTAAATGTGTGCAGTTTACTGTATGTCAATATACCTAAATCAAGCTTTTTATTTTATTTTTTAACTTTATTTAAATCAAGCTTTTTAAAATAATTTTTTTCAGAGCTGTGTGGTTTTAGCAATTATGAAAACAAGATGGTAACTCTAATACAACTGCCTTGATTTAACTTCCAGCTCCAACACTCACTAGCATGACCTTCAGGAATCCATTCAATCTCTCAGAGCTTCAGTTTCTAAGCAGCAGAGCCTCAGTGATTGAGGATCAAATAGGCAAAGCATGGTAGATGCTTAAAATGGGGCCTTGACATACGTAAGTGCTCAATAAATGTCAGCTAATTATTATAAAAAACTAAATGCTACTCTACCAATTAGAAGTTACAGGCAAATTTTAACAACATGAAGAAAATAAATTACACTCACAGCATGCCAGGTACAAAATGAACAATGCAATAAATATCATAAACTCTCTCATTTGAAATGTGACCTAAAGTGAAACATGGGTAGAGCTGAAACATTCTGAAAATTCAAAAATAATTTCAAAATAAGCCAAAATCATGAGTTGGACCTAAAAAATCACCAAAAACAGAAATATCCAACTTCCTAATCTGTACTGCTTTTTTTGCAATTATCCATTTTCTTCAAAAAAGCAGTAGTTACTGGCTTAATACAATTACATGATCCACCTTTGATTTTAATACTAACAACATTATTTAATATGTTTACAAAGTTTAAACTTATCCCCTTAATGGTAGAGATTTTGGATATATCATACAATATTTTCTGTTCCTAGCACAGCAACACCATACTATAGCTGTTTCTCAAATATTTAAAGTGAAGTCAGAACAAATTCTTTACTGTTTAGAAAAAAATCTAGAGTTTTTCCCTAGACTCACTTTTTCAATATTAGTTACATAGTAAGGTTTTTTTTCTCCTCCAGTCAACTATAAAACCAACATACATTGCTGGGAAATTTTAAGCATCTTTATCTTTTAATCCTTATCCTACTTAATGTTTAACATTTTAAAAAGGAACTTAAAATGTTTACTTACTGATCTGGCACAAAGACTTTAATATTACCCCTAGAATGAGTCTTGTACACTTAAAAACAATACGAACCATAGGGGTATATTTGTACAACGCCCCACGAAATTTAAAACTTAACTCTGTTCCAAAACAACCACGATTATTTAAATCAATTGAGAAGGGGGAAAGTCAAATTTTTTTTTTTTAATCACAATTAACTTGATAATTTCTTAAGTAGCAAATTTTCATGAACATGTTAGATTAGGAATATAATGAGAAAAATAAAATTCCATGTTGCAATCAAATAAAACAATACCATGCTAGTGCTTTAGGGAAAGGCCAATAAGAAAATATGGTTCCCTGAAATACACTATTAAATGAAGCAAGTCAATCAACATGCTTTACGAAGAAATGAAAGATTCTAAAATTTGGGGCAATTTAATTAGTCAGTTACCAAAATATGAAGCTGGTAGTTAACACAAACTGGACTTGACTTACTGTAATGAGCTAGTGTCCTTTAAATTTGTTATACAAACATGACCTTATTTCCTTGTTACCAAAATAAGAATCTTAGTCTTCTCTGTTGGAAATTAAGATATATAACTAAGGAAGCTTTTTATGAAATAATTAAATTGGTGGAAAATTATGTTAATTGGTTACTTAAAAAGAATAACATGTATTGGTGTACTGAAAACTATACGCACATATTATGTACATGTCTGATATGTACATTTAGAGAGAGATTTTTGCTATTTAATGAATCTAAGAAAGCAATGAAAAAAGGTCAGTTTTCATTCCAGTCCCAAAGAAGGGCAATGCCAAAGAATGTTCAAACTGCCACACAATTGCACTCATCTCACACACTAGCAAAGTAAAGCTCAAAATTCTCCAAGCCAGGCTTCAACAGTCTGTGAACCATGAACTGCCAGATGTTCAAGCTGTATTTAGAAAACGTAGAGGAACAAGAGATCAAATTGCCAACACCTGCTGGATCATCGAAAAAAAGCAAGAAAATTCCAGAAAAAACATCTACTTTTGCTTTACTGATTATGCAAAAGCCTTTGACTGTGTAGGTCACAACAAACTGTGGAAAATTCTTCAAGAGATGGGAACACCAGACCACCTTACCTGCCTCCTAGAAATCTGTATGCAGGTCAAGAAGCAACAGTTAGAACCAGACATGAACAACAGACTGGTTCCAAGTTGGGAAAGGAGTATATCAACGCTGTTTATTGTCACCCTGCTTATTTAACTTATATGCTGAGTACATTATGTAAAATGTTCGGCTGGATGAAGCACAAACTGGAATCAATATTACCAGGAGAAATATCAATAACCTCAGATACGCAGATGACACCACCTTTATGGTAGAAAGTGAAGAGGAACTGAAGAGCCTCTTGATGAAAGTGAAAGAGGAGAGTGAAAAAGCTGGCTTAAAACTCAACATTCAGAAAACTAAGATCATGGCATCTGGTCCCATCACTTCATGGCAAATAGATGGCGAAACAGTGGAAACAGTGTCAGACTTTATTTTCTTGGGCTCCAAAATCACTGCAGATGGTGACTGCAGCCATGAAATTAAAAGACGCTCACTCCTTGGAAGAAAAGCTATGGCCAACCTAGACAGCATATTAAAAAGTAGAGACATTACTTTGCCAACAAAGGTCCATCTAGTCAAAGCTATGGTTTTTCCAGTGGTCATATATGGATGTGAGAGTTGGACTATAAAGAAAGCTGAGCACCAAAGAATTGATGCTTTTGAACTGTGGTGTTGCAGAAGACTCTTGAGAGTCCCTTGGACTGCAAGGAGATCCAACCAGTCCATCTTAAAGGAAATCAGTTCTGAATATTCATTGGAAGGACTGATGCTGAAGCTTCTATTCTTTGGCCACCTGATGTGAAGAACTGACTCATTGGAAAAGACCCCGATGATGGGAAAGATTGAAGACGGGAGGAGAAGGGGATGACAGAGGATGAGATCGTTGGATGGCATCACTGACTCGATAGACTTGACTTTCAGCAACTGCTGGGAGTTGGTGATGGAAAGGGAAGCATGGCATGCTGCAGTCCATGGGGTTGCAAAGAGTTGGACATGACTGAGAGACTGGACTGAAGAAAGCAATCTATGATGAAAATTAAATTTTGTTCAGTAAAAGTAGTCATGAAACAAAGGGGACTGAACAATCATTTCAAAGAGAGTTCAGATCAAAAGATGTGAAAAATACTGGAAATAAGGTTTCTACAATGAACCAAATATCACATATGGAAAATACTACAGTGATAGCTCCAGTAGATCTCATCTCCACCCGCCGTACGCTCTCTCTTGCATAGTCTCCCCAACACTAACGCTAGGATTGGTAATGTGACTTGCACTGAGCAATGGAGCATTAGCTGTTGTGCACAAGTGGAGACTGAAAAGAACTTGCACATTAGGGCTTCCCTCTTCCTTTCACTTTTGGAACCCAGATGCCATGTGATGAAACCCAGAAGAAACTTTTGGAGACAACGGCCCAGTCCATAGCAAGCATCAACCACCAGACACATGAGTAAGGTAAGCCTAGACCACCCAAGTCAGCAGAGCAACCACATGAGTGTGGTACAT
Source organism: Moschus berezovskii (assembly GCF_049115385.1). Lineage (NCBI taxonomy): Eukaryota > Metazoa > Chordata > Mammalia > Artiodactyla > Moschidae > Moschus > Moschus berezovskii. The sequence continues at coordinate 91,818,943 of NC_142469.1, read as the reverse complement.
CGACTACAGGAGAAAACGACTCCTGCCAAGCCCAGCTCAGGTGGCTGATGCAGAGAATGGTACGCAAACAGAATAATCATTGTTTCAGCCTCTTAAATTTCAGGATGCTCTGATATGCAGGTATAGATAATTGATCTATTACATAATATAATCTATTCAACTACAATTTTTAGTTGAAAATGAAGTCATAAAACATGGGCAAACCAATTCTTAAAGCTCTAGAGCTATGTTAAAAAGGCCTCAGGAAAACATTTTGGGAATGTAAGTGTATTTACCACAAAGCTAAAACATTACCTGTGATTAAAATCAAATTCATAACTATTGTTTTTCATGCACTTTTATCATAAAGATTTTTTATTTTCAGGTGATAAACATCATAATAAATGACAGTGACTTCAATTTTTACTAATACCAGGAGACCAAGTTAAGTTTATGTGCTGACATTATTAAGGGAAAAAGTTATACCAAAAATAATTCATAATACTACATATAGTTGAGACCACATGGAAAACATTAAAACTCAGTAAACACTAATAAGGTTAAATAAGAATGGAATATTAACTTGAGGCTGAGAAGAAACTTTAAAATGAACAAGTTGAGCCAAAAAAATAAAAAGTGTGAATGAAACTAATACATTGGAAATACACAGATAATAAAGCTGAATTTCTTCAGTGTGTCACTAAATGGAGCTGTATTCTAACTCCTTACACTGAACTTACACATAAATATATTTAATGTACACAAAGCATTACTCAGAACACAACACTTTTTATATTTGCTTGAAGAACTTTAAAAAAATGTGCAATATGTTAACTGTTGGGGAGTGATACAAATATTCTATTCACTGTCCTTGGCAGTCAAATACTATGTAGTCAGTGAGCACTGTAAGGAAGATTTACCGTTACCACTTTTCATTAACAGAGAACACACACAGCCTCCTATATTGAAATTCACCACCCATAAAGAAGGGCATAATACACAGATGATTACAACTTTACAATTTAATCCATAGAAAGAAATATGAGCCAATAAGCTCCTCTACATGCTTAGACCACCATTCGATCAGCCCAAGATGACAGGAAATAGGTCATCACTTTTACAGCCTTTGCAAATATTAGACTACCATGCACCTAATACTCCACAAATATTCATTAAATGGACAAATGAACTATAAAAAGTTGTGAGAATTTATTAAGTTAGTTAACAAAACAATCAGATATTCTTGACTTAATCTTTCTCTAGCCTTGTGGCCTGGGCCTAATTTAAACCATTACCACTGACTGTTAAATCAATTCCAAGCTGCCCCAAGAGTTATCTTTTCAAAGCCAAGAGAGGTCACAGACACCATTATCTTGCTTGAAAGACTCTAATGGCTTCCTATCTTCTACCGTGATGCTTCTTAGGCAATATTTACTGACACTTTGTGGTATAAATGTCACAGAAAGGAGGTTATAGTCTGGATTTGGTCAACTGCTACTCTTCATATCCTCCTACAGGCCTTCTTTTTGAGATGCTAGAAAGCTAAAACTTATATTTGCCAGACTCTCATACACCTGGAATTTTAGATGATATTATGTTTTTACTAACTGAATGTGCTTAAGATTTGTAGGTAGAAGTGAGGTGAAGACGATTTTTCTGCTGCTGTTTCTGCTGACAAGAATGTTCATGGAAACCTAAGGTCTAAGAGGTACTAAGAGGGTAAGAGCAACAGAAACTGAACACAGCATTCCAAGATCTGCTCCTGAGATTTACATGGCAAGAGGCAGTTGTATGGCAGTAATAGTAAGTTCTAAAACTTAACAGTTCAAGCATACTTCCAAACATATTATAAAGTTATATGCTTAAATTAAATTCCTTTAAGCTAAAAATATCTACAGTGCTTTCTATTCCTATGTTGAACCCTGACTAACACAGCAAAGAGATATACCTAATCAGCTACTTATTTATATGATAGTATAAAGTGACCAAAAAATACCTACTTAATAACATATCTTGTTCAGACAACATTATTCATTTAACGATTTAAAAGTTGGAAAAAGGTTGAAAATAACTTTCTTATAATTGCATACACAGCTTTTCAGGAAGGAGACCCTGTTCATCTTTCCAAAATTATCCTCTATGGACTCTGCTGCTGCTGCTAAGTCACTTCAATCGTGTCCGACTCTGTGTGACCCCATAGACGGCAGCCCACCAGGCTCCCCCGTCCCTGGGATTCTCCAGGCAACAACACTGGAGTGGGTTGCCATTTCCTTCTCCATACACCTAACAATATCTAACAAGATATAGTTCCTGAAACATGCGAGATTGCTTTATAAATCAGAACATCTGAACATTATGGAAATTCCCTTTCCCCTCTGCCACTGTAGAAAATTCCTACTAACCCTACAAATCTGTTCATATGGGTTCCTTTGTAATGCTTTATCTAAAATTCCCCAAACACAGTGATACACCCCTTTTCTGGTTAATTTTAATCTTTATAATTTCATAAGAAAATTTCACTACATTTATATCACATTTTCCATTGCATTGTAATTAGCTATTCCATCTCCCTTAGACAATTACAACTACATGTCTCTCCAGAATTTATTACAATATTTGCATGAGTCAGAATCTTAATCATTGTTTATGAAGTGAATTAATGCAAAAGAAAATAAAAAAGCAAATGTTATTTGATATTTTTTCTTAAATCAATTGTACCTTATACTGTCCTGTTATTAGATGAAAATTTAAGTTTGCATTAATGACATGGAAATGTTCAAATATTCTCAAAACAGCAGAGTCAGCTGAAAGCAATTTATAAATCTGTCCAAAGGACTTCTTTTCTATTTGTAGTCCCACATATCTTTTCTGATAAACTGTCACAGCTACTTTAGAAAAATCTTCATCATATCTGTAACACAGAAGTAAAATGTAATAAAAGTTTCAAAAAATAAGCCTCAGAGATCTTTGAAGGTCATTTTACATTTGTATTGATTTGCTATATTCTTTATCAATTACATCTCAATTTTTAAAAAACATTTAAGAACTTGGAAATATGTCCAAATAAATCATGCTATTAATAACCCTTCCTGTGAAATGAGACCTCTTGCCATTGCCTTCTCCGTAACATCACCAATGGATGTCAAAAAACTGAGCATCAGGAAGTAAAACAGTGACCATCAAATAGGAAAACAGTGTATGTCAACTACAGAAATAACAACAACATCTGAAAAAAACTGTTCCTTGTTGTATAGAGGGTATCTCGGTTTCTTAAAGTTCTGTTTTTAATGTATCACTCACCTTTAGGAATAAAGGTGTCAAAGTATTATTATATAAGAAACGGTATGATAAACAAAAGCTATCTGGTACTCATGAGAAGAACCAGCTCATTGGAAAAGACCCTGATGCTGGGAAAGATTGGGGGCAGGAGGAGAAGAAGGTGACAGAGGATGAGACGGTTGGATGACCTCAACGGACAAGAATTTTAGGAAACTCTGGGAGATAGTGAAGGACAGGAAAGCATGGCATGCTGCAGTCCTTGGGGTAGCAAAAAGTCAGACACAACTCAGTGAATGAACAACTCATGTGCAACTGTTAACTATACTTTTCCATTTCTATATCAGATTACTTAAACAGTAAAGGGCATACTCTAAATATCTTTCAGTCTATGGCTTGATTACTGAAGAAGTTTCTTTCTCTCTACAGATACACACACACACACAAGTGAATAAATATTAATACATATATATATGCATATACATGTACATAAATATTATTCCATTTGTACATTTATGCAGACTTATCTTAAATCATTTAATAGTTTTTTATTATGTTCATCTTCTCTAAAATTTACTCTCTCTGTAAGTCATAGCAATAGCCTGGAACTGCATATTCTTCCATATTTTTGCTCCATATTCATAACATATACATAAGACAACATGAATTTGGAGTGGGGAGGGAGTCACTGTTTCTAAAAAGAGTACTGTACAAATTGTTCTGAACTTCCTGTTCTTATCCATCAGTACCTGGTGAATGAGGTTTGTCTTTTAACTTTATGGTAAGTGTGTTGTAGAGAACTTTTAATCCTTTCATTTTTAGCTTGTGTTTTTTATTTATGCTATTTAAGCACACCTTGCTCAGGTCTTACAGATATTCCCTGTTATTTTCTTTCAAGTTTTACATTTTCTTTGTTCATTTTGCATTTAGGTTTTTACCTGGCATGCAATTTATTTTAGTCACGAAGTAGGGACCACTTTTCCCCATTTAGATAAAAGCCGTCACAGCATCTTTTGTTTACTGCAGCATCCTTTTTTTTGCAATGACACCTTTGTCATGTATCAAGCATGTGTGTATCTTTCTTTCTCTTCATATACAAATTTCTGGAATCCATTTACTGTGTTTTGATTCATCTGTCTTCCCCTTGTAATTACTGAACCATTTTAATCTACACTTTTATGATTTTTGATATTTAATAAAATAAACCCTATTATCTCATATTTCTTTTTCAAAACTGTCATGGTTGCTCTGAGACTTTCTTTTTTCCAAAGGTACTGCAGATCACCTTATTAAGTCCAATGAGCAATGTTGCTAAAATTCTGATTCAAACAGTACTGAATTTATAGACATGGAGATGAGTGACATTTTAAAACTTGAGTATTCCTTAGTGTGAAGCTTTCCATTTGTTAAAACTTTTCTTTTATTCCTGGAATGAAGTTTTTATTTTTGCTAGTGGTATTTCTATCAACACTGTTAACCTTTGTTGCATGATCTGTGCCTTTCTTCCCTTTTCCTTACATTTACTTTCAAACTTTGTATAATTATGTTTTAGGCATATCTTTTATAAACAGTTTAACAGCTATATTTTGTTGTTTTTAAATCCAGTCTCAAAACCCCCAAATTTCAGTAGTTGATTTAGTTGAATACTAAATGGTTCTGATTACTGATTTGGTTGAACCAATTTTTTCTCCTAAACATCTGATTTTCTAATGTTTTATCTCTTTTCCTGACCCCTATTTATTTTCTTCATTTCCTTCTCTAATGGTTTTAATACTATATATTTTCTATTTTAGCAGTAACTCCACATCTAAGACACATTTAACTTCATAGCTTTCCAATAAAGTCTAAAAGATTGAGTATTTGTGGGGGCTCAGTGTCAGATAAGCACTAAATTTTTTGAGTTCTTTCCGAGCTGACAGTGTTACAATACAGCTCATTAAGGTATTTCTAATTCTACTGGTTAGGCTGAAAGGGCTAACTCCTGACACAGATATTTATTTTTTGTTTTTTTAAACAAATTTTTAAAAATTTTTATTGGAAGCTAATTACTTTACAATATTATATTGGTTGGTTCTGCCATACATTGACATGAATCCGCCCCAGGTGTACATGTGTTCCCCTTCTTGAGCGCCCCTCCATCTCCCTCCTCCCCTTATCCTCCCTCTGGGTCATCTCCGTGCACCAGCCCCAAGCATCCTGTATCATGTGTTGAACCTGGACTGGTGATTTGTTTCACATATGATAATATACATGTTTCAATGCCATTCTCCCAAATCATCCCACCCTCACCCTCTCCCATAGAGTCCCAAAGACTGTTCTATACACCTGTGTCTCTTTTGCTGTCTCGTATACAGGGTTATCATTAAAATCTTTCTAAACTCCATATATATGCATTAGTATACTGTATTGGTGTTTTTCTTTCTGGCTTACTTCACTCTGTATAATAGGCTCCAGTTTCATCCACCTCATTAGAACTGATTCAAATGTATTCTTTTTCCAATGTTCATTGCAGCACTGTTTATAATTGACACAGATATTTTAACTCCACAAAATTTTCTTCACTTATGCCTCCAATCACTACTCCTCTTCCTATTGTTCTGTTTTCTCCTGTCCTCTCCACCATAAAACTCCAAAACTTAGTGTTAGGAAATCTATTAATGTCACAGATTAAATCCACAGGGAGAAGGGAGGTGAAAAATCACATGGTCATCTAAAAATATGTTATAAAGGCATTAAAATAAAATGCAACTTCCATGAAAGTGTTAGTTGCTTGGTCGTGTCCAACTCTTTGTGATCCCATGGACTGTAGCCCACCAGGCTTCTCTGTCCAAGGGATTTTCCAGGCAAGAATACTGGAGTGGGTTGCCATTCCCTTCTCCAGAGGATCTTCCCAACCCATGGATTAACCCCACGTGTCCTGCATTGCAGGTGGACTCTTTAACTGCCATAATTGACAACCAGTTCTTAAGGGGAAAAACTCTTATCTTAAATCAACATCCTATATTATGCTAACAATAAAACTCTAGAAGCAGTACTATTATAATTATTAAAAAGAAAAAGCTACTTGCTATCAACAATATCATTGAACACTGAATATTCTTGCTAATACAATAAGGCAGAAAAATGAAAAATAAAACCATCTTCATTTTGAAAATCACTACCAGATTATTACAGATTGAAGTGTGCTTTAAGGCATGCTTGTTTAGGAAAAAGAAATATACTGCTCAAAGCTCTATTGTCCCATTTCACTCTTTTTACAAAAAAAGGAAAAAATGTAAAAGCTTTGCTATGGACCTATGGACCAAACAGCACTTCAGTTCAGTTCAGTTCAGTTGCTCAGTCGTGTCTGACTCTCCGCAACCCCATGAATCACAGCACGCCAGGCCTCCCTGTCCATCACCAACTCCCGGAGTTCACTCAAACTCATGTCCACAGAGTCGGTGATGCCATCCAGCCATCTCATTCTCTGTCGTCCCCTTCTCCTCCCGCCCCCAACCTTTCCCAGCATCAGAGTCTTTTCCAGCACTTAAAGGATAATCAAACAACCTAGCACGTTTTGGATTAGTGGGAGGAATAAAGATTATATCAAATTAGCCTGAAGCAAACACTCCTGTTTTTTTCATTTGAAGACTCTCCCTGTTGGAACCTATCTCCCACACAGTAACAGTGTGTGGAGGGTCATGCCTTCAAGAGAAAAGAGATTCCTCTGTTTCTGCAAAGGCAATGAGGTAAGAATCAAACATTTTTTGAGTATTTACTGAATATCAGGCATTGAGACTGCTGCTGAGAAAAAAATAAGGAAAATACATACAGTTTATTTTCTAATTGAGAAGACAATTAAGAAACCAAGGCCATAAGAGTAAATGTGGAGTTCCCTGGTGGCTCACTGTAAAGAATCACCCTGCCCATGCAGGAGACACAGGAGATGTGGGTTCAATCCCTGGGTCGGGAATACCCCTGGAGAAGGGAAGGGCAAAATACTCCAGTATTCTTGCCTGAAGAATCCCCATGGACAAAGGAGACTGGTGGGCTACCGTCCATGAGTCGTAAAGAGTTGAACATGACTGAACGACTAGACAACAACAACAATGGTTTGCGCCGTTTTAGGGAAAGAGCACCACACTATGCAGTAATACAAAACCCAGACTTGGGAACTTACAGAAAAACCTGTAAAGGAAATGACAAGACTTTAAAGATGAAAAGGCATCCATGGAAAGATAATCGAGGTGATTTTTGAGCAGGGAGGGCAGCTCATACAAATAAGCATAAGAGAGGATAATTCATTAAAAAGCTGAAAAACCAGGGTGGCTGGATTATAATGCATCAAGAGAGGGAGAAACATAGTGAAATGAAACTACAGTGAGTAAAAAGAAGGGGTGCAGCTCTTGCAAGACCTTTCAGGGCACGCTGAGTAGAAGTTTCAACTTCACTTTGAAGGCAGTGGAAAGTATCGTGGACACAGGTTGTTTACCTGTCTACCATCCACTCTTGAGTACATTCCTTTCTAACACTAGTCAGAGATTCATCAGTGTGCCCATAGCTTCCTCAAGTACCCACATACTCTGGGAGACACTTAAACCGAACTGAATTCCAGAGATAGGCCAAATCAACATGGGTAATTCCACCCACTTACTGCCATTTTAAGTCAGATAATCCAAGCCAATCAGATAAATTTCCTGTATGAAGGGCAACTGATTTGGGATCTCAACTACATTTGCAAAATTCCTTCATGACAGTATACTTTGATTAGAATTGAATACTTAGGAGAAGGTATGTGTTTACCAAAGAGTGAAAATCTTGGAGGCCATCTTAGAATTCTGCCTCTAATTGTCTGTCCTTCAACCTCCAAAGATTCATCCCTTCGAAATGCAATACATTCACCCATCTCAATATTCCCAAAGTCTCAACCAATTACTGCATTAATTCAACTTCAAAATCTCATCCAAACATCAGCTCAAAAATTCAAATCTCATCATCTAAATTTGTAGCAGATGAGGGTCCTGAGTGTAACTATTCAGTCTTGATCTTGGGCACAACTCCACTTCATCTGAAACTAAAGAGACCGATTATCTGCCCCCAACACCTCAAGCATTCATGGCTGAACAGGCATAGCATAACAATTGTAGGAATTCCTGTCCACAATGGGGGGAAGGGGAAGGTGAAAATGAGTCCATAACATTTCTGAAGTCCAACTGGCCAAATGTTGCATTTTTCTTAAGAAGGCTTCAAGGCCTGGGAATAAGCCTCCATGTACCCCAGTTCTGCCCCCTTAATCATCCTTTCTCATGAAAGGTAGCACTTGTTTACAGCCAAGTACTTTTGCTGTAGCCTCCTTTCATTCTGTACTCTCTTTAAGTCCAAGCTGGCAATATTTCTTTTATACAATTTTCTCAAGAAAGTTGTGGACTTGAATACCTTTCACTGGGTTTTTCTGCATTAGAAAAAGTCATACCCACAAACTTCTGGTGGCAATACCTTCTCTATCAAGGCTCCTGCTGAGAGGGCCCAAGAATGATACTCAAACTTCCTACAGGCTGTCTAGTTTGGTTGAGAAGGTCTATAAGGCAGACTTTCAGTCTCTTAAAAGAGCTCTTTATGTAATTAAATACTGTGACCTTTTGTTCTACTGAAGATTTTTAGTGAAAAGTTGTTCAGCCACATCCTCAGGTTTTTCCCTATGCCACACTTTCAGAAGCAGTCTTGTGCCAAATATATCAGCGTTAAGAATTTCGCAAATCAAGTCCTAGTTCATTTAAAAATTATTTCTCTCAATTTATTCCTCTCCTCTTGCATTTTATTATAAAGCAGCAAGAAAAAGTCAGATCACACCTCTAAGCCTTTCCTTGGAAATCTCTTCAGCTAAATATACAAGTTAACATTTAAACACTGTACAAAGAGACACTTCTGTTAAGCTTTCTGCTGCTATAGAACAAGGAACTTCTTCCTTCAGTTTCCAAAGTCATGTTCCTTTCTTCCTTCTGAGCTCTCTCTGGCAGCAGTCTCTGAGTCCAGAGTCCTACAAACAGCCGGTCAAAGCAGTTTAGGCTTTTCTATCATGTTTCCCCAAATTCTTCCAACCTCTAAAGTCATGTTCCTCTCTTCCTTCTGAGCTCTCTTTGGCAGCAGTCTCTGAGTCCAGAGTCCTACAAACAGCCGGTCAAAGCAGTTTAGGCTTTTCTATCATGTTTCCCCAAATTCTTCCAACCTCTACCTACTGCTTGATTCCAAAGTGATTTCTATATTTTTAGATATCTGTTACAGGGATCGTCTCCTTCTATATCTTTTTTGCACCTGCGTGCAAGCATGCTCAGTCGTCTGACTTTTTTGCGACTCCATGGACTGCAGCCCGCCAGGCATCTCTGCCCATGGCATTTCCCAGGCAAGAATACTAGAGAGGGTTGCTATTCCTTCTCCAGGGGATCTTCCTGACCCAAGGATTGAACCTGAGTCTCTTGTGTCTCCTGCATTGGCAAGTGGATTATTTACCACTGTCACCTGAGTACATTATAAACCCCTGGTGCAAGTATATGAGTCTCTTTGGCTGCCTCAATTTCCTTGTCAGAATTCCTTAGTTATAAACTTACTCTAGGAAGTTATCCAACACTTCCTGACTTTTATAGTCTCAAGGTCACCAGTCCACAACTGTTTTTCCTCTGAACACTGAGAATGTCTGATCCCTTTTTAAATTTTCTATCAGTGTGTGGTTCTCTGCACTGAGAATTCCCAAGGTGACTCATCATTTCCATATGAGCAAGCAATTCTCTGTGGACTAGAATTAGGTCCAGAGTGGTAGATCTCTCTGCTTGTCTTCCTAACAGGTCTGGCTTTCATTCCATTGCTTTGTTCTAGTTCTGAATTTCCTCTCACCAAATTGCTCTCAAATCTAATGCATGTATACTTCTCATTAAGCTGCTTTCAAAGAAAAATATTTTGCTGATATTTTGCAATTACCACAAAAACTGTAATTTCAGGTATAGAATCTGTTCCAATATTATGATATTTTTCTCATTAAGTATGTGCAATGAATTAATTTAAAGTATTTGCAAGACCTCTAGAGACTGAGGGCCGATACCCAGCCAAATTTTCTTTTATAGCTATGCCTTGTTCTTGTGCAAACTAAGCAAATTTTAAGCCTTATAAATATTCAAAGAACAGTATTTAGGTAATACTATAATAAGAATATAATGAGACAAATTAGTTTTTGTCACTACATTATTTTATTGATGCTACTAAGAAAATCAGACGCTATGGCAGCAGTCAGCTCCTAAAGTATTACAGGCATCAACTCTCTCAACTGCTATGTTGGTATCTGAATGGGTTACTTTATTATTGGTTACTTTTCATTTTTTCTTTAGAGGACTTTGGTCACTGATGTTCCATTGATAACTGCTAAGATGAAATTTTGATTATCAATGGATTATCAATTCATATAATATTTTCCTAACCATTAGTTTAGAATGCATGCTTATTTTATTCTCTAAAAATATATATCTGTCATCAAATGGAAATGCTTTAAATCAGAGAGTAAACTGTAAATCAGAGTGTTAGCATAAAAGAAAACGTATCTTTAAGACAAGTATTTTAGTTTCAATATAAAGACTTAGCTATTGAGGTGTCTAATATATTTATGGAGAAAAATTCTAGCCTTTGAAATTTCACTAAGAGAATAACAGATCCTCCATAAGAAAGCATAGATATATAAATTTATTCCTTAATATTGAGCTGTTTCATATACAGTTACTTCAAAACTATTATGAAAAAATTTAATGTTACGAATATTGGTCATGCTCAGATATACACTATCGTGTGTAAAGCAGACAGTGAGAACCTGCTCTATAGCACAGGGAACTCAACTTGGTGCTCTGTGATGACCTAGAGGAGTGAGGTAGGGGATAAATCGGAGGGAGGTTTAGAAGGAGGGATATATGTAGACATACAGGCTATTTCTTCGTTGTACAGCAGAAACTAACACAACATTGTAAATCAATTATACTCCAATAAAAACTTTTTTTAAAAAAGAATCCTGGTCATGATAGTTCAAGGTGATGTAAAAAGATTAGCAGATAGTTGCAGTTAATTATAAACCCACACCTTTCTCCCAATTAAACTTTCTTTAAAGGAAAAAAAGAAACATAGAAGCTAAACTGAACATATTCTGATAAGGCAACTGCCAGATAGAATTTTACTTGTCAAATTCAAAGTTTCTACCAAAACCAACAAACAAAGCAGTGATGTAATGTCTAAATTCATATAGTTCAACCAAAATTTGAGACTTCAATTTCTACATTTTTTTCTTAATCATAAACGTGAAATCTTATCAAAATATCCACATGATGTGGTTGCTTAACACAACTGAACTGTGCACCTAAAAATGGTGAAGAGAGTAAATTTTATGTTATGTATATTGTGGCACAGTCCATGGGGTTGCAAAAGAGCCAGACACAACTTAGCGGCCAAACATATAGCATAATTTCAAAAAGTTAAGACCAGAAAAAATCCACATTATGAAAAATTACAATTAAACCATTGTAATTCCTATGTAAGTTTCTACTAAAATAAGAAAATTTAACTATTTATTAAAATAAGACCATATTACAATAAAAACTTTGAAGCATTTAACAATTGTTCAGAATGTAATAAAATAGATTTATAAAATTTTCATACTTTTGCTGCCTTTCCTAGTTTCAGAATAAAAATACATAGCATAAAGATGAAATAGAGTAACTTAACTATTCAGTTAGCCCAAATCCATTGTGGAATGAGGATAAAATTAACTAGGTTACTGCTTATTGTACTTCAATGTCAATAATAAAAATCAGCAGCATGGTAGTTATAAGTATTCATAAATATTCCAGCTCTTTTTCTTCTAGTTTAGATGAGTAAAACTAGGGATGGCCATGTTCCTTGCTCTGGCCCAAGAAATGAGAATGGAAGAGATATATATCACGTCCAGGCGGAAGTTTTAAGAGCCAAGCATGCTTCTCCATATTCTTTTACTCTTCACTACACTGACTGCTAATGCTGTAAAGACTGGCTGTTTTTCAGCCAAGATTCTGGAATAAAAATGATAATGATAATAAAGAGTGTTCAGGCAAATCCACAAAGAACATACAGCATAAGTAAAAATAAACTGTTGCTCCTTTAACTCTTAACATTTTAGAGTATAATACCAGACTATCCTGACTGACACGGATATAAAAACAGAATGCGAAGCAGCTGTATAAAGAAAAGAACGGATACCTGCAAATGAGGGAAATGGAAGGATGGGCAGGAAATGATAGGATTCCATCCCTCCTTCTGCCTGGGGCAGCTGCTCCTACAGAAGGCTTCCACCAGAGCAGAGATTACAGGGCATTATGAAGAGTCAAAAGTCGTAAATGACAGAGTTCAGGGTGAGGGGCAGAATAAGGGGCAGGTTCCTAGAGCTGTAGCAGGTCTTCCCCTCCCCACCTGGAACCAGACGCTGCAGAATAGTAGACTCCCAAACGCCATCTTGCCCCTTCCTACCATTTGAGGAAATCTGAACTTTAGTCTCAAGAAAACACAACAAAGTTCTACCATGAGGCATTGGTCCCATTTCTCAGCACTGAGGTACAACAGATGCTACAGACGTTTGTGGCCATCCTAGAGGATTTCATGCAAAGAGAATATTCAAGAACCAAGTTACCCATGCTATAGTGTCTTGCTTTTTGTTGTCCTAATTAAGGCCCTGCGTCGGGAAGATCCCCTGGAGAAGGGCATGGTGACCCACTCCAGTATTCTTGCCTGGAGAATCCCCATGGACAGAGAAGCCTGGCCAGCTACAGTCCACTGGGTCGCAAAGAGTCAGACACGACTGAGCAACTAAGCACAGCACAATAAAGGCTGAAGGGAAGCTGAAATTTGATCAGAACCAACTAGTTTCTACTGGTGAGGTGGGTAGAGTATATTACAGAACTGAAAATGGGAACTCCATCAGTTGATTTGATTTGTAACTTTTAGGATCACCTCACACAATTGTATCAGCTGCACCCTGCACAATGGCACCCCACTAAGGAGGAGAATGGTGGACTCTTAAGTTGTATCCACCAAAAGGGGATACTTTTTCATTTTTCACACAAAAGTGCCATCCGTTTGTCAATATATGTGCCTATAGGTACCTTATCGACTAGCTTATGGTTCCTTATCCACATTTATTAGAATTTTTTGGAAACCAACCTTAGGGGTACTACAGAGAAAACTTTACTACATACCAGACAATCATGGGACTCTGACCACTGTGGGACTACTTGAGGCCTGATCCTTCCTGCATGAAGATTATCATGATAACCTGCAGAGTATGTTTGTGAACTTGGATGACATACTGCCACATTCCTGTGTCCCAGCAAGCAATATGGGCATGCCACTGGTAAATTATCAGAGGTATTCCTCTACTAGAATTCTACATCCTGGAAGAATCCCTTCAGTGGGTGGTGGATTAAGAGATCTTGCACGGCACCCCACAGTGATCAAATGATATCACTTTGATGTGCCAGAGTGCAGGCTTTTGTGAACTTTGACACTACTGATCTTTTGGACCAGATAATTCTCTGTTATAGGGGACTGTCTTGTGTATTTTAACATGTTTGACAGTAACTGTGGTTTTATCCACTAGATAACAGTAGCACTGCTCACCCAACCCAATTCAAGTGTACAAAAAAATGTCTCCAGACAGTGTCAAATGCCCTCTGGAGGGTAACAATGCACCAGGTTGACAACAACTCTGATATACCTACACTTCCATTGCCAGTAGGTGCTTTGAGACCAACAAGAAGAAGATGAGTACTAAGATGCCCACCACTACTTTCACCAGCCCAAGGGCATTTGAGGCTGATGGAGGGCCTCTTCTGAAAGCCCACTGGCAAATAGACTAAGAAACTCTGCCCAGCAAGTTGATAGGCTGGCTCTACTCCCATTGGGTGGAGAAGAACTGAACCTTGACTTTTTCCATGCTCTTTCTCCCTTATCTCATTGCTCCCTCCTTCCATAAACTCCTCTACCATATTTGCCCCTTTCCTAGCAGTAGAACCACGATTCCAAGCCATTAGGGATTTATCTTCCTAGACAAGATGAAGCCCAATAGCTAACTATGCTACTGACCACCTGCCAGTTCTGGTCTGACATACAGTGCAGACGTGCTCTGGTGTTGGCTAGAAAAGTCTATGCTATATTCCCAGCAGCTTCTTTAGCTTGTCTACTTTGGAAGGCCACTGTGGGCAGAAGCCCAAATTCACAAACAGATTGATCAGTTTATATAACCTGAATGGACTGATATTTATCAAGGCAGGGACATGGCCTGATTCTTAGACATGGATTGGGGAGTCTAATGACTACCTTCTCACAGACATGGCCTGACACTAACTCCATCGCATTCAGATGCTAGCGAGATTCAGATTTCTTAACCTTAACACACATGCATATATATACATACACACAGATATACATATATATACACACACATACATGGGCTTCCCTGGTAGCTCAAGTGGTAAAGAATCCGCCTGCAATGCAGGAGACCCTAGTTCGATTCCTGGGTCAGGAAGATCCCCTGGAGGAGGGACAGGCTACCCACTCCCATATTCTACGGCTTCCCTGGTGGCTCATATGGTAAAGAATCTTCCTGCAATGTGGGAGATCTGGGTGCAATCCCTGGGTTGGGAAGGTCCCCGGAGTAGGGCATGGCAACCCACTCCAGTATTCTTGCCTGGAGAATCCCCATGGACAGAAGAGCCTGGTGGGCTACAATTCATGGGTCACAAAGTGTTTGACACAACTGAGCGACTAAGTACAGCATAGCAAATACACATATACACAACAAAAAAATACACCTCATAACAATGGGGAGGGGATACTGTATTCCTTATGCACAGTTCATGCCAAAGTTCCACATGAATCAAAGTTTAAGCACAAAAATGCAGCTTTAAGAGTACTTTAAAAAAATATGGGAGAATGTTTAACAAAATTGGAGTGAAAAAGCCTTTTCCAATCACCCACAAAATTCACGTCATGTGAGATTTCTATAACCAAGTCATTTCACTTCTACAAATTTATATTATAACCAAGTCATTTCACTTCTACAAATTTATATTACAGATATACTTGCCTAAGTGGACACAGAAATATGCAACATCACAGAGCAAATGAACAAACTGAAAATGACAGAAATGTCCATTCATATTAAACCCAGTCTTAGATATATCAAACTTACAGTTAATTCATGAAGACAGTCTGAATAAATTATGGAGATTCCATACAATGAAGTATTAAGCAGTTATAAAAATGACTAAAGAAGATTTAAATATAGCAACATGAAAAAAATTGATCAGTTTTATTAAATGAATACAAGTTACACAGAGAATATGTTATGCCTTACCTTTATGCAAATAAAAAAGCTATACACAGAGATTTTTGCTTATGTATTTATATAGTTCTAGAGGGACACTAAAGAAATTTCTGTGGGTACTTCTGTAGAGGAAGATGGGTATGAAAAGGAAGGAAACATGCCTTTTACTGTACAGCAGCTTAAGTTTTTGAAATATTTTTTAGATTGTACACAAAATCCATCACACACAAAAAAGATTAAAGAATAATATTCAAAAAATTTTCAAGAAGTATAAAATAGCATATACATAAAATAACTGAGGAAATTCTTACCTTTCCCTGCAAAATTTAAGTGAATGTAGTATGGCAGGTCTCTTTTGACGTAAATTCCATAAATGTAAGGTGTCATCAGCCAAGGCACTCACAAGAGCTCCCTTAAAAATAAAGTGTAATATATATTTTATATAGAATATATTTACAAACATTAATGCTACTAAAAGAGCTGCCAAAAAATCTCCTTCTCAAATTTCAAAGCTTTTTGCCAATATTAGCTTTAGTTCTGAGAAACATTTGCCTCACCCAAATTCTAAGCAGCAGACGTAGAAAAGTGTACTATGTGTATACGGATATATAAAAATTATGTTTAAACTTCAACAATTTAATTAAAGTACAATTTAATAGCTTATAAACTAAAAGTATACTAGGATCTTTACTGACAAAGGTCCGTCTATCAAAGCTATGGTTTTTCCAGTAGTCATGTATGGATGTGAGAGTTGGACTATAAAGAAGGCTGAGCACCAAAGAATTGATGCTTTTGAACTGTGGTGTTGGAGAAGACTCTTGAGAGTCCCTTGGACTGCAAGGAGATCAAACCAGTCAATCCTAAAGGAAATCAGTCCTGAATACTCATTGGGATGGACTGATGCTGAAGCTGAAGCTCCAATACTTTGGCCACTTGATGCAAACGACTGACTCATGAGAAAAGACCCTGATGCTGGGAAAGATTGAAGGCAGGAGGAGAAGGGGATGACAGAGGATGAGATGGTTGGATGGCATCACAGACTCGATAGACATGAGTTTGAGGAAGTTCTGGAAGTTGGTGATGGACAGGGAAGCCTGGTGTGCTAAAGTCCATGGGGTCACAAAGAATCAGACATGACTGAGCGACTGAATCGAACTGATACTAGGATCTAGTTGGATATAGTTATCAGCAACTAGTTATGTAAAATTAGAAGTCAGACCATAAGTTACTTTGTCCTTACCGTACATACTCCCTTGACTAAAAGATAAATATATGGTATGAAGTAACTTTGATTTGGCTTAAGACAAATGAACGTACTCTGCTGAGATCATAATTCTACTACTAGAATGATATGGAAAACAAAGATAGCATTCAGCTCTCTACAATTTCAGAGTCCAAAGGGTTGAAGAATCTGACTAATTTAGAAAGTTAGAATAGCCAAAACTATTAAACACTATCAGGTCTGAAAAAGAAAACCTTTGGCACCGTGTGAGAATCATGCAGGGGACTCAGTCTCACCTCCAACCTGACAAATCAGAATTTTTAGAGCAAGGACCACTGCAGATTTATTTTTCTAAATCGCCAGCAGTGATTTTGATGTGTGAATTGGATTAAAAATCTATAGACTAAGGCTGATTTATTAAGACATATGAATGTTTTTCCTCAAAAGAGGAAGAAGATACTTTTCATCTAACAGAGAATAAGATAATAGATTCAACATGAAGAACTTAATTTCAAAAACGATTTGCAATTCCAATCCTTCAGGTTATGATGAGAAATCTTAAAATCTGTCTTTTAAAATAGGAAGAGTTTCTCATTTATCCAAGAGAACTAAAATAGCTCTGAAGACAATCTACATTCAATGACCTCACCAAGTCCTTTCCACCTGTGAAATTTGATGAGGGCTACTCTACTGGGTAACTACTCCTATTGCCCCAATATGACTTGGAAAGCAGAAATACTTAAAGTCCACATACTCTCCTTTTCACTAGAAGGCATCTTCATCACTCTGAAGCAGATAACTCAAAGGATTCAGAGTATCCAAGATTTGACTCTTCCTTCTTACTTCCACCATAGTTTCAGACCAGGTCATCTTCTTTCTCAAGATGTTTGTCCCATCTTAGTATCTCAAGGAAGAAGAGAAGATGCAGAGCCAAAATACAGCTGACTGCCTATGGTGGCTCATTTACCTACATAATAGTTTTCCAAAACTGAAAGCAAACAGCTACTCTCAACTTTCACATTTCCATAGCCATTCCCATTTAAACAGTCATATTTTGCTAAGCATGTTTTAAAACTGTCCTTTTGAAGTACTTAAAGTGTAACATTTAAACATGTAAAATATCAAAGAACTTTATGATAAATTCTACAGAAAACAATCCTAGATTATGAATAATGACTAAGATCAATTAAGATATATAATCAACTAATAAGATTATAATATTTTTAATCGACTAGTTAAGATTTCTAAAATTTAGGTGTGCTGTGTTTAGTTGATCACTTGTATCTGACTTTTTGCGACATCATGGACTATAGCCCACCAGGCTCCTCTGTCCACAGGAATCTTCCTGGCAAGAATACTGGAGTGGGTTGCCATGCCCTCCTCCAGGGGATCTTCCTAATCCAGGAATCAAACTCAGGTCTCCCGCATTGCAGGCAGATTCTTTACCAGCTGAACCACAAGGGAAGCCCAAGAATACGGGAATGGGTAGCCTGTCCCTTCTCCAGGGGATCTTCCTGCTTCAGGAATTGAACCGGGGTCTCCTGCATTGCAGGTGGATTCTTTACCTGAGCTACCAGGGTAGACCAAATTTAGGTGCATAGTTAATCAATTTGCAATGTTATTTACATCGCTCATATTGTTTTAAAAAAAAATGATCTTAACACAAATATAAAGATGGAGAATAGGTTAGCTGTTGCCAAGTATTAGGGACTGAGAGCAATAAGGGCTGCAAGTATAAAGAGGTAGCCTGAGGGCATTCCTTATGTGCTGGTACTGACCTGTACCTTATTACCGTTGGTCATTACATGAAACGTATGCATGCAATAAAATTGCACGAAACTATACACACATACACACAGTGAGAGTGTAGAAACTGGTGGTGAAATCGAAATAAGGCTTGTAGTCTAGTCACTAGTATTTATGTCATTCTCCTGGCTTAATATGTTACTATCGTTATGTAAAGCATTACTATGGGTGAAAGGGGAAAGGGTACATAGGCTCTCTATCTTGAAGCTAGTGGCCATTCTAATTATTTCATAATTTTTTTTTAAAAAAGGAAAAAAATCTCACATATGGATTCAACAACTTTCTACATAGTGATTTTTTTATGTGTATCTTAACATTTTACAAGGCCTATTACTCAATCTTACACAGAATACTGAATTGAAAACTGAAGTTTTTCCCTCTGACCTTGAAAAACCTACACAACTGTGTATTATTTGGATCACAGTTTTACTAAAATATATTGCCCTTTTTAGTTTTACTAAAATCTTTATATTACTCTTTAGCTCTGTATATCCCTACTGCCTCACTTAAATCCTCTGATATGAAGAAAAGTATTTCCTTTCTCTTATTTACATCTAAAAATTCATTCCATGAAACCCAAGGACCCAGGGGCAAAAAGAATGCCCACATACCCTCACATCCAAGTACAGCAGAATCTTTTCTGGAGTAATTTGCTTTTCTTCTATGAACAACTTTTCCTGCCTGTTCCTACATCTGAAAACATCTATTGTCAGAGCTGCTCAAACTTGTTTAAAACCTGCAAACACATTGTTTACTCTGCTAATAAAATGATGTATCTCTAATTCCCTCCCAACTTTACACTGTATTGGAAAGAAAGGCATCAATTACTTCACCCAATAAGTGATACAGCAAGAACTCTGGACAATAACCAGTGTCTAATGGATTTTGGTTTCCTGGTTGTATTTCATTGGCAAGAAGTACATTTTGTTATTTATAATAAGATCAATCTTTGAAAAAAATTAATGCAGATTTTTATACGTTACGTAACTTTCAATATCCGTGTAATAAAATTTAAATGCAGCACATTGTACCAAAAAGATCTTACTTTATGTCATTCTATTTTCAACACTGTTTTGAGAAACATCTTACATTATTTATGGAACTGTCCATGATGATGACTTAAAGTGAATTACTATTAGTGCTGGCCTACAAGAAATTTGGTTTTACTCAAATATTAAAATATAATTGCATGCAAGAATTCTGAAAGATGGGATATGGCCCTATTTCATAGGTAAGCAAAGAGAGATTAAAGCAGCTCACTAACCTCATTTATCAGGAACTGAAGCTGAATTACCGCAGCTCCACTGTCATGTTGGCAGTAACATTCTACTCCTGGACGACCAAAGCTGTCGTGAATTTCATTAAGGAGTTTATGGTATGTGTGGGCTTTTTATAGCAATTGATAAAGTTACATAACAGACAAACATTTTGATGGCCTGATATTCAATACAGGCTATTTACTAAGGCTGAGATTTAGAGTTAGATTACGCATCGATCTAATCAGCTACTTTCTGTTGAGAGTCAGAAATCTCAGAGATTTCAGATCTAAAAGAAATAAGACAGCTATCTCTTCTAGAAAAAAAAGTTAAAAACAGCAATATACAGAACCAAGCTACATGTATTTAATATACTTTATTCTGGCCCTAGTCTTTTTCTTTCATTTAAAATAAAAGAAAAGGTAGCTGATCTACAGAGCACCCAATTTTTCCCAAGTCAGTAAACAAATCTGAAAAGTAGACATATGTCATTCTGGAATACTGCTTTTAGAAACAACTATCTTTTCACTAGTATTTTTTATTCCTGTAGTGTCATTTTTAAATACCATAGGCTAAAAATATAATGAAGAACCGCATAAATATGTTTAACTGTGGCAAGTTATATCACCAATGAATGTTATCAGTCTCTTACAATATACTAGAATACAGATTAAAATGTAAATATCTATTAATTTCCATATAATAACAGGAAACGGACAGCATTTTCTGTATGTTGGACATTATATTAAACTTAGTATACAAATTAACTCATTCAATCCTCACAACCATGAAGAATATAAAACATCCCTCATATAAACATATAAGGGGGCTTCCCAGGTGACGCTAATGGTAAAGAACCCGCTTGCCAATGCAAGAGACATGAGATGTGGGTTCGATCCCTGGATCAGAATATCCCCTGGAGGAGGGCATGGCAACTTAATCCAGTATTCTTGCCTGGAGAATCCCATGGACAGAGGAGCCTGGTGGGCTAGAGTCCATAGGGTCTCACACAGTCAGACACAACTGAAGTGACAGCACGCACACACACAAATTGATAAGGAAACTGAAGCACAGAGAAAATGACTTCTCTCAAGTCACACAACTAGAAAGTATAGCCGAGATAAGGCTACACTGACATTTCTTTGTGTCATTTTATCTTACCTTCTAATTCTGAACTCCAATGTATTCTTTTTAAAATGTTGCAATCTTCCTACCTTAGATACCTTTAATTTGTTTACAGCTTACCTATCAAAGGCTTTAATATCTACCTAATCCTACTAGTCATCTTTGTTTCTGGAGTAAACCAACAATATACCTGACCCATGACATATGCCAGACACTTCCTACATAGCTACACTCGTGGTTCTTGTCCAGACAAGCACCAACCAGCAAGACTCCTGAAGAGGAACTGCAGAAGACGAGGCTGTTTGACTGGGAGCAGAGTCTCTGAATACAGACATGATCTCCGAATTTAGACATGACCCTCAAGGTGAGTAGACACTGAATCCTGTCTCAAATGACCATTAAGACATTGGGGTCCACACCATAAGGTTCCTGAAACTGGGTCCTGTCCAAAACCATTTTGCATAGATCAAGTATGCTCACGGACATTTTAGACAGGACCAAATTCAAGAAGCTTTTGGCATGGACCATATATCTTATGAATGTTTTAGATAGGACCAGATGTCCTGCAGGGAATCCTCTAAGAAAGCAATGGGGGGAGGAGGGAAGGGAGAAATATTTACAGGAATAAGTAATATAATAAAACCAGCTATTAATGAAGAATAACCAGGAAGACATATGTAAGGACAGAGGACAGATAAGCAGGAACAAAGATCTACTAGATCTAGTAGAATCTTTTATATACTGTGCCAAATTTAAATTCAAAATAAGCATTCATTCAGTTGCCTAAACAGTTTTACACACACACACACATACATATTTGGTTGGAAATGGAGGGAGTGAAGAAGTAAGTACATCATCATTATCATCATACTAGCTAACATTTGCTGAGAACAATGTGCCAAGCACTATATACATGTATTACCTCACAAAGAGTACCCTCTATTATAAGCAACATTTTTACAAATGAGGAAACTTATACACAAAGTTAAATAAGTTACCCAAAGCCATACAGCTAGTTAGTAAGGAAGCTGGGGTTTGAACTCATGCAGTCTATTAATAACTCCAGGACATACACAGAGACACAAACACACCATCATCAAACCTCACTTCCCCAAAATTTTCACATCTAAACATCACCTGACTTATTTCAAGTCATTTTAAAGCTGAGAATATAAAGGAAACACTTATAGTTGAGACCAGGAAAGTCAGACTAGTCTGAAACAATAAAACCAGACCAAATGTAACTTTTCGTAGCAAGTAAATACCATAAAAACAATAAAGTTTTGAAAGCCTTCCTTACAGCCTACCTAGACTTTTAAGAGTTTCAGCTAATAGGAATATGATGATCTTATCTCTTCACTCCCAGAACCTGCAATAGTGTTTGGCACATAGCAGGCATTTAATAAATATCTATGAATGAATGACTTTATAAAATTTAAGAAACCTGTTTATGTCCTGTCATAGCTTCTTAGGTAAAATTAAGCTCGTTTTTCAGAAAGTCAACGAACAGTACAGGATACTAGAAACACGTTCAAAGTTCTTATTTCTATCAGGAGACTAGACTAGGTTGTCTTTAGGATCGATTATAGCTCTCAAAATTCCAGGAAATCTGTATTTCCAGCCTATTCATTTGACCTTCCAGTCATTTGTTAGGTCGGTATTACAATCATAGCAATAGCTCCTCTTATTGCTTCTTCTTTCTTCTGGGATTTTTCCACTGTACCGTCAGCAAAATAGAATAAAAAACAGTAAAAGAAGCAGGCAATGGGACCTCAGCCAGTCACACGTTCTGAAAGAATAATTCCTCGGCAAACTTCACTGCTGTCATTGCCACTGTGCAGTATATACATGCTTGGACAACCTCTACTTTTATGAAGAATGTGGTAATGATCAGTGCTACATACTGTACTGTACTGAGTAAACTATTAAGATCTTTTAAATTATATATCTTCTTAGAGAATCTGTTCATCAATTCCTGTCAACAAAGAAAAAGTCAAAGAGAGTATCAGTATTGTTCCAACAACAGAAATGACATAATCAATTTTGCAACCAGAAACAGAAGACTGGAATACAGTGGAAAGCAACTGGAGGACTTTGACATCCTGTGCAGTATCTGAAAATACATTTATATGTTGCAAAGTTTAAAACAAGGATGTGGATAGCCATATTTTTCATGAACTCATAAATTATAACTAATAAATTATCCCATGTTTAATTATGTAACATTCTGTGAATGTAACTTTGAGCAGATATTCTGCCAACAAACTAAGAAAGACTTTTAAGAGTAAACTGTTCTTCCCTGACGCCATTAAAAACAGTAAGCCCAGGCGCAGCATTTGAATCCCTCAGAAAGCCGGAAGATTTCCACTAACTTCTGTTACCACTTCTTTTAATACATCCTTAGACTTTCAGCAAACAGGGTAATTCATACCTCTTTAAGTATTCCAGTAAGCCTTCAAGGTGTCTACACTGAACCGGCATGCTGTTCTGCGAATAAAAGGTTGGTGGATGATTTTCACTTTTAATGGCCTAAGTCTTAAACTGTAATGTGATTATTTTTCAGTAACAAAGATAAATTCCAAATACCGCCATAGTGTGGTCAAAGAATATTGACAAAAGGATTCTGAAAATGAAAAGAGGATGAGCTTTAGCCTACCATTTACTCTGTGTGAACATAAATCACATTGCACGTGAAAGCTTTCAATTCTGTTATTCTGTACTGTTATGAGGAATAAATGGGGCAACAAACAAAAGGGAAAACAAAAAATACAATCTGTTCTCAAAGAAAGTTCTAAAGGCAGCAGATAACCAGAAAAAAATGGGAAAAATGCAAACTGGACCCTGAAAACTAAGCCAACCTACGTGTGCTGCCATGCTTTCACCTGTGAACTGCGCCCCTGCCTGCCTCACCTGACGGGTTTAAGGATCCCCTGCAATTCAAGACTGGACTTTTCAACCTCTTAATCAGACTCCGTGGCCTTTCACTACTGCTTCTCATGTCCAGTGATACACTGCTAGGAAGATGAGTAAGGCACACCCAGAATTCCAGTTCCTTTTCATCTTCATAAATACTTCGCACATCAGTTTCACAGCACTGGCTCCAAAGGCCATGACAGAACTAAGTGTCAGCTTGTTTCCTCACGGTAATACCACAAATCTCAAGATGTTATGACTGCTTTAAAAATGACATCCTCTCTACATACACTGTATTGAATGTGCTTCTTATCTACCATTTGCCTCACTAAGAATACTACCCTGTCTACCAAACATTTAACCAGTCCTTCTTAATTCTGGCTCTATATCATAAGCAGCCATGGACAATTACAACAAAAAAGAAATAACAAATGTCAAACTCCATGCCAGACTCACTGAATCAGAATTTTCTATCTAGAGAGGAAATCTAAGCACATGTTTGGGCATTGTTTTATTTCATTTTTTTCCCTCCAGTTCCACAAATCATTCTAATGTGTAGCCATGGCTGAGAAAACCTGGAAAACTTTGTGGCAAAAGCATAATTAAGAATTATCTTCTATGAAATTCATATAGATATACACATGCACATAGACACAAGGTACATATTTATATATGAATAATTAGCCTGGCCATCTGATGCGAAGAGCTGACTCATTGGAAAAGACCCTCATGCTGGGAAACATTTAAGGCAAAAGGAGAAGGGCGTGGCAGAGAATGAGATGGTTAGCATCACCAATTCAACAGACATGAATCTTAGCAAACCCTAAGAAACAGTGGAGGACAGAGGAGCCTGGCCTGCTGCAGTCCACAGGGTCACAAACAGTGAGGCACAACTTAGTTATTAAAGAACAACAAATTAAACTGTTTCATTTGAAGAAAAATAATCTGAAAAATTATCATGAATCCCCTTAATCTCATCAAGGGTCTTACTTTTCAAACTTCTAAAAATTTGCTACTTCCATCTGAATTAGTTCTAATCAACTTGATAGGTTTAAGATAGTGAAGAACATTTCATTTTATATTTTATGAACTTTGTATCTACAATACTAAAATTTTTGTCAAATAGCAATTATTTTCATTTTCACTTTTATAGTACAGTACCCCTAACTTTATAGTTTCATCGACTTGACAAACATCAATTTAAACATCTTTTTAAAAATTAAATATCATGTATTTTTCACCTATAAAAATTAATGCAGACTTCCGATTTCTGGTCCAGCACATAAGACACTTGCAAGTTGTCATTTCATCCTAACAAATAAAAAGCTGAACAAACTAAAGATCAACAACTTTTCTTAGATTTAAAAGAATTCATAGGGCAAATGGCTGCTCCCAAAACTGCAGAGACAGGCCAATACAGAGAATGACAACATAACAAAACGAACCAACCAGCAGACACGTTTGCAGGAATCAGTGCTGGGACACGAAAACCTAGATTGCACTTGATGATGAACTGCTGGAGGTTTACCGTAGACAAGTTTGTGAGAAATCCCAGGTGGACCCAGTCATGGGGAGGGGGGATTTCCCACAATTCTGGGAGTTTTACCTCCAAGAGCTCTACCATGTTCTATCTGAGAAAAATGCCCTCTTGGAAAGGGAAAAGCAACCATTTCTAAATATACTGGAGTGTTCTGTTTGTAACAAGGTCTACCCTTGGGAGCAATAAACAGAGCCTAAACTGCTGGGGGTTTATCAGAACCTAACTGGTATGAAGGAAGGGAAATCAACTTCAACCCTCTCCAGCCACCCTAACTCCTCCGGTGGAGATGGGAGGAGCAGGGAATTGAGAACAGTTGAGAAGTTCACGGTCCCGAAGCACAGGCTTGCAAAAAGACTGCGACCTACACACAGGCCTACAGAACACTTCCCCTCCCTTACCACCAAAAATTAATCTGGGCACAGACCTTACATCCTTCATAAAAATGAACTCAAAATGGATGGCAGACCTAAATGTATAATGCCAAACTATCAAATTCTTATAGGAGAAAACCTAGATGACTTTGTATTTGGCAACGAATTTTTAGACACATCAAAGGCACAATTCATGAAAGAAAGAAAAATTGATAAACAGGACTTAATTGAAAACTTCTGCTCTGTGAAACGCAGAACTCAGAATAACAAGACAAACCACAGACTTGAAGAAAAAAGTGGCAAAACACAACTGATAAAGGATCATTATCCAAAATATATAAAGAACTCCTAAAATTCAACAATAAGAAAACAAATAACCCAATTAAAAATGAGCCGAAGACCTTAACAGACACTTCACCAAAGAAGATATACAAATGGCATATAAGCATATGAAAAGATGCCCCACATAGGTTACTGGAGGGAATGCAAATTAGAACAAGGAGATATCACTACAAATGTATTAGAAGAGCCAAAATTCAGAACCGACAACACCAAAAGATGATGATGACATGCAGCCAAATAGCTCTTGTTCACTGCTGGGTGGGAATACAAAATGGTACAGCACTGTACCAAATGGAAGACAGATGGAAGACAGTTTGGCAGTTTCTTATAAAACTAAACATACTCATACAATCTAATAGTCCTAGTCCTTGGTATTTACCCAAAGGAGGTGAAAATTTATATCAACACATAAAACCATGCATGGATGTGTATACCTACTTTTTCAAAACTTAGAAGCAACTAAAGATGTCCTTCAGTAGGTGAATGGATAAACAAACCACAGTACATTCAGCCAATGGAATATTATTTAACACAAAAAAGAAATGAGTTATCAACTATTAAGAGATAAGGAAAACTCAAATGCATATTACTGAGTGAAATACAATCTAAAAAGGCTGCTGACTGTATGACTCCAACTATAAAACATTCCAAAAAAAAGGCAAAGTTATGGAGACAGTAAAAAGATCACTGGTTACCAAGAGGTAGGGAAAGGGGAGAGATGAATAGGTACAGCACAGAAAATTTTAGGGCAGTGAAACTATTCTGTATGATACTAAAGGTGGATACGTGTCGATATCCAGTTGTCAAAACCCACTGTATGTATAATACCAAGAAGGAACCCTTACGTAACTATGGACTTTGAGTGACGATGTGTCAGTGTAGGTTCATCAACTGTAACAAATGTATCACTCTGGGGGGGATGCTGATAATGGGGGCGTCTGTGCCAAGTGGAAATAAGGATATATAGGAAATCTCTGTACTGTCTGTTCAATTTTGCTGTGAAGCCAAAACTGCTCTGAAGAGTAAAGTCTACCAAGAAAATTAAGACGTTAAGAAGTGCAACTAGCCACACTCTCATAAGGGTGGACGTAATTTTTACTTCTTACTCACAATTCTAACATTCTGCTAGTCTGCTACCTAAGCAAAATTATACTGTGCACTATTTCTACAGTAAAACAAAATACTAAAATTAACCATGAAAGATGCACAGGTCAACATTTAAAACTTTCTTAACACAATTTTTAGTAATTTACAGTAAATGTCCAATGCCATTTGACTGCTTTTCTTGTGAGTGACACATCAACACAAAGTGACTGCAGCATCTAAAGTGCAATTACAGCACAGTGCTTATGCTCAGTCACATCTGACTCTTTGTGACCCCATGGACTGTAGTCCGCCAGGCTCCGCTTATCACGGAATTTTCCAGGCAAGAATACTGGAGTGGGTTACCATTTCCTACTTCAGGGGATCTTCCTGACCCAGGGATTGAACCCGTGTCTCACGTCTCCTGCATTGGCAGGCAGATTCTTTTCCACTAGCGCCACCAGGGAAGCCCCAATTATAGCATTAATTGAATAGATTGGAATAGGTCTTGAGCTACATCATCCACTATTGTTTTGAATGAGAATGTATTATTTTTGAACAGAGTGGTTGAAAAATATTTAATCTTATTATTTACTGCTTTGGAGTTAGGACTATCTCTAAAGGGGTCAAAATGAATTATATTTACTATCACAGCAGTTCTTTAGAATGGCTTTTGATACATAAATATATTTTCAAATGAACCACTTGCTCAGTGATCTGTGAAATACAGTCATAAATAATCGTGGTCTGGGTTAAAGAAACAAAAAGGAACATACATTCTTATGTATCAAGTAACAGTCTTTTATCCCAGCATCCATTCTCAGATGCTTAATGGCTAAGTTCTTAAGTATGTATGGACAAGTGAATTTTATAAGAAAAATAAAACACATTATGAAAAATATAGTACAAAGACTGTAAATATGGAAAATCTGTTTCAATACTTTTTGTCCCTTTCAAAAGACTACATATATATATATATTAATATATACATATTATATACAAACACACACAAAAGGAAAGCAATTTGGCAGAAAGTACTGCAATAGTTGATGCCACTAGATTTAGTCACGTTTGGCAGAATACTGCTGTGAAAAAGCCAAGGTACTACCATTACAACAAAAGATTATGTACTTTCAAGAAAGGGTAGGATTAATCACTCTTCAACAGACAACCTCACCAGGAAAAGCTTCAAAAGTTCTAGATAGCCCCTAATGAAAGGGAAACACAACCAAAAGGTGTTATAAAAATATCCCGAATTAAAAAAATAAAACATTATTCAATAGTAACTACTGTATAATTTCTAAGTCTACATTATTTTGCAAATAGCATCATGTGCTTAGCAAACTCTAATTTCCCAATGAAGTCTGTACTAAAGTCAAAAGCATTAGCTAATTTCTTTTCTTTGTATTCATGCCCATATTAAGGGAGTTATTCTAGATCAATGTTCATTTTTAAATCATAGCACCAGTAAAAATGTATATGTTCAGTATGTCATTTCATTTGTCTTTATACAATAACCTTTAGAAGGATTAACCGGAGGAGGCAATGGCAAGCCACTCCAGTACTCTTGCCTAGAAAATCCCATGGATGGAGAGGAGCCTGGTGGGCTGCAGTCCGTGGGGTCGCTTAGGGTCGGACACGACTGAGCGACTTCACTTTCACTTTTCACTTTCACACATTGGAGAAGGAAATGGCAACCCGCTCCAGTGTTCTTGCCTGGAGAATCCCAGGGACGGGGGAGCCTGGTGGGCTTCCGTCTGTGGGGTCACACAGAGTCGGACACGACTGAAGTGACTTAGCAGCAGCAGCAGCAGAAGGATTAACACCAGTTGGAAAAGTGAAACTAAGTAGAAATTCGCTTTATTTACTGAATAAAGTTTGCAGTTACTGCTAGTGAAAAGTTACAGGCAGATAGTGAACAACGATAAAAATTTTTCCAAGTAGATATAATTTTTCAATTCAAGTACCGTGTATATTCATCCCAAGAAAGGACGAGCAGCCTCTCTGACTCTTAAAGAAGGTAACATGCACACAAATTTCCTTCTCACAACTTTACGAGTTTTTGCTGTTGTTAGTATATTTTTTCAGGTTTTCTTCCACAGATGAAAATGATTTTTCATCAAAATTTGCAGACATCTAAGAAATCACAACACTTTAACAAAATGTTTACATTCATTTTTATTTTTAAAAGTATCTAAATGCTCCTATTTATCTTAATATAACATTAATGAAAATATTAAGAAAAAACTACAAATATCAATATATTTTAAATTAAATTAGGAAGAAAAGGTCTCAAACAAGCTGAATACTTCAATAATAGAACTGATGACTGAACTGTCCCCAAAGGATTCCTGAGAAGTTATTTTCATTATCACAGTAATTATAATTCACCAGAAAAATAATGCATCTTTCACAGGGTCAAAAAAATACTTATGAAAATAAGTTAACTTGGCATATAACAGTACCATGTATCATTGGTTCTTTACAGTATTTTTCTAATTCTGACTAAAAATTTGAGTGTGCAAGTGTACTTTATAAAACTTAACTATAAAAATATCTGTAGTTATTCCTTTCTGAACATTCCTCCATAATTTAAAAGTAAGGAAGCTGAATAAATTGGAGTGGGTTTATTCCCTTCTCCAGGGGATCTTCCCAACCCAGGGATTGAACTTGGATCTCCTGCATTGCAGGCAGATTCTTTACTGTCTGAGCCACCTGGGAAGCCCAATAATTCCTTCCTGAGCATTCCTCCCTAATTTAAAAGCAAGGAAGCCTAATAAACTAGAGCAAAGACTGGCAAACTTCAGCTTGCAGGCTGAATCTAGCCCACTGCCTGATTTTAAATAAAGTTATATACTGAAGTATCTACATTCTTTTTTCCACATACTGTCTATGGCTGCTTTTGTGCTACACTAGCAGAGTTGAGTTGCTGGGTCAGAGATGATAAAGCCAAGATATTTACTACCTAGCACTTCACAGAAAAAGATCTGCTGACTCCTGAATTAAAGATTTAGATCTTCATTACTTCATTTGTATGGACACATACAGCTCATCTTTTATATGATCTTTAGTAGAGACCATACTAAGCGAACCATTTAAGAATCTGCATGTTCCTTCTGTTTTGATTTTATAATTGTATACTGACCAACTGTCCAAATTTCTGAACTTTTTATAAGGCAGAGGATACTGGTTGATTCTAATTTGCATTGCTTTCAACTCTACTGCATCTTCTCATAACATTTCTGACAGTTAATAAATTCCTAAAGATCTATTTTTAGATACTTAATGACTACGTGATATTACTTATAAAAGGATAGTAATACAGAAATTTAGATTTTCAATGGTGAATTAAGAAAAAGATGGCTACATGAGTGGAAGTAGGGATGAAATTAAAACCAAAAATACATCACAAAAACAAAAGCATTCAGCTTTAAATTATTTTAATGGAGAAAAAAAAGGAGTCTAGACTTAAGGAATCATTAAACACATGACCCACTGTGGAGCGCTAATAGTAACCCTCCTTCCACCCAAGCACTGCCCACCCCCAAAAAAACCAAAAAACAAAAGTAACACATTGAATGGAGCAATTAACAGAATTCAAAATTTCTTTAAAATGAATACAAAAGAGTGAGAGATTAAAGCAACTGGGATCACCAAATCCAGAAGTAGATGACTACTCTCTAAATTCTTTAAAAATGTTAAAAGTTGTAATAATGGTATATGGAAGACAACTAACTTGTCTTTCTTCTTCGATGTTACAAATAAAAATCAGAAATGGGTTCAAATTAAATGTACAAGACATTATACGGAAGCCTGAACATCTTCTTAGTAAGAAGTCTGAGTATTTAAATCTGAAGGTACTATTTTCTTCTTAGAGTGACTTATCTCACAAGTGATTAAGGCAAGGGAGATATAGCAAGTACCTTTTGGTAGTCTTTGATGATGACAGTTTTATGAACTCTTTGTTTATTTAATAGAAATCAAGTCAGTTACTCTGTTCTACTTCCTCCAAAGTTTTACAGTACTATATTATGTTTAACAAAAGGCATTCAAATATTAAAGGTATGCTTAGTTGCTCAATTATGTCCCACTCTTTGAGACCCCATAGACTATAGCCCACCAGGCTCCTTTGTCCATGGGGATTCTCCAGGCCAAGTACTGACTAGAGTGGGTTGCCATGCCCTTCTCCAGGGGATCTTTCCAACCCAGGGGTAGAACTCAGGTCTCATGCACTGCAGGTGGATTCTTCACCACCTGAGCCATAGGGAAGATCATGAATACTGGAGTGGGTAGCCAATCCCTTCTCCAGGGAACCTTCCTGACCCAGGAATCGAACCAGGGTTTCCTGCATCGTGGCTGGATTCTTTACCAGCTGAGTTACCAGGGAAGACCCAAATTTAAAAGATAGTATATAGGTAAAGGTCCTTTTCTCTGTATCATTTTGGTATACCTTTAAACAGACATCTGTTTAGTTCAAACCAAAGACATTTCATTAATGCTCAATCTTAAAATACCGAATACACCTTCCAATGATGATAATGCACCAAATCAGGACAGGATATTCTCATTTAAACATTACAAATCAATGCTGACACTCTGATTATTAATTTCCTCCTTGTAAATAAGGTGTCACTTCCAAGTGCATGAAGTTAAAGTCAAAGAAAGACAACCAAAGCTTATCTTTTTTTAAAGTATAATCATCCCTAGAGTTCACTTATTTACACGTACATTGCTAGTTATTACTATTCCAAGTACTATACAATTACCAGATTTGCTATTCAAATTACATGCTAGCAGGTCAATGAAATTAGTCTCCATTAAATTTCTTATATAAAATTAAATAAAATCATATCAATCATACCCAGCATTATTTTTAAGTAATCTCATTTTAATTTTACATCCTGACCACTAACACTCAATAAAGGAAACTTTGTTAACAATATTTAAAAATTCCCTAACTTTCCTATGTCATATTGAGGACTGACCGATTATACAAGGAAAAGCAACAACTCACCATCTTATTCAATGTCAGCTGCTGTTTCAACAATAAAAAAATGTTCTTCACATGTTCTTCCCTGCTTCCTTTTGTAAACAAAAGATTACAACTCTATCTGCTGACTTATGAATGCAGTCAATGGGTACAAAGTAAAGGAACCCACAAAGGAAGTGAGTCCAACACTTCACCCTCTCTAACAGGTACTCAGAACAACCAATCAGAAGATACTCTATAGACAGAGATGGTCCATAGCATTCCCAAATCCTCCGCAGAAATTCTAGATCATAGAGCTTGAAGGACTCTTAGAAATCACAGATCCCTATTTTCTAGTTTTACAGAAAAGGAAACTAAAAGCCTAGAGATTTTAGTTGGTTTATCCAAAATTAGTCTGAAGACCAGAACATAAACTTTTAATAAGGTAATTCCTCCAACATTCCTTTACCTTTCTCCGCCAGAATGGCAAAGTCAGGTTATAATTTTAAAAGCAAATTATACTTAAAAAACAAATGGAAAACAAAGAGAATACCTAACAGAAAACAAACAAACCTATCTTACTTAAAGCTAAAAGTGCTTACCAACCACAAATTTGATTCACCAGTAACTAACATATCCCTTTTCAATTCCATTCACATTCTATCACACTTTTTTCCCCTCCACAAGAAATTCATTGTAAAATAACTGCTTGCAGGCAGACAGCTTTTCTGGTAGTTTCTAAAGTCAATGTGTCTTTTTTTCCTGCTGCCATAATCCATGCTGAGAAGCACAACCTATAGCTGACACAGTACTCATTCTTCCTTTTATACAAAGTCCTCTTTAATGAGTTAAGAGGAATAAAAGTGTTTCAAAGTCCTTGTTTCTCCTCTACAGCTAGAATTTCAAATGACTAGAATTCCTCTATGAACAAAAAGGATGGTGGGGAAGAATAGTAATAAAAATGTGGCTTTTAAAAAACAGTTTCTAGCTAAACTGTTTCACTTTTAACTACTTTGAACAAAAATCTATTTCCAAATTTTTCCAACATTGTGATTTTCTGTAAAATAAAATTCGTAAGCAGCAAGTCAAACACTGCAATGCTAACTTATAGTACAAAATCATTAAGCAGTCATTTAACAACCGCTGTATGTAACAAATCTTCACATATTATCACATCTAAATAACAATTTTGCAAACCTGTGGTTGAAAGAAACACAACCGTTTTAAAAGAGACAAAAATAGTACTTTAAGATCTTTTCTTCGAAGACTGTGTCAGCTATAAAAGTAAATGAAATTAAGGCCTTCCTACACAGTGCCTGGCACTGAGTTGCCTCTCAGCAAGCATTTGCTGAAATAAATGAAAGAAGTGAAAATTAAAACCACAGGAAAAACTCGTATTTATAATAATATCATATTGAACAGTCACCAAAACAGTCCTGGCAGGCTCTTAAAAACTATATATTGACATTATTGCATTTAATTCTGATTCTCACTTCATGAGCTAGGAGGGTTATTCCAACTTAACTGGTGGAAGACCTAAGGCAGAGTGTAGTGGTTCTCAACCAGGAGCATCTGGAAGTGTGAGGGCATCTGGAAGTGTGAGGGCATCTGGGTCGCCACACTGACAGCAGAGGTAACCTAGCATTTAGTAAGTAGGAACCATGGATACCAAACAGACTACAACATGCTGGACAAAACCACAGAATTATCCAGCCCCAAATGCTAGCATTACTGAGAGACACTGACCGAGAATAAATGGACAAAGCCAAACAGCTAACAGTGACTTTACACAAGCTCAACAACAAAATCCAAGAAATCACTGGGGACCAACCCAAGGGCAATCAAATATAAAACTGTACCAACTTCCTAAGCTAAAATAGGTATAAGCTACGTTCTCAAAATGCAAGAGGAATAAACTAAAAGATGACATAATTCCAAACTCAATACTACTCTGCCACCTTCTTTACCAAGTTTTCCATTTCTGTCTTGTAATTGCCTCAGGGCAGTATTTGAGAACTTTATCTGCAGCTCCCTCTAAGATCTGATACAAAGAAGTCCTCAAGTCCTTCTCCAGTTCCCATTCTCCTTCCCCTGTTTTGGATCCACTTTACTACCCATATGGATTAACAGTTACATACTAAGGTTGCCTTGGTTCTATTCTTTTCATCCATGACACATTGCCCTGTTAATCATCCGAAAGGTCACAGTCTACCTGACAGCATATCTCTCCCACAACTACAATGATTCCTTACTGAATAACACCCAGGTAACTCAAGTTGACACTCAAGTTTTTCCACCAACTGGTTCCTTATTTCTCCCAACTCAATCAGGATCACAATTTCAACCAGTCTCTTTAGCATCTCTCCAAACTACCATAATTCTCTTTTCTCTACTTTTGACCTCAGTTAGCCTACAATAATTTTCCGATTTTTTCTTTCCTACCATTCTGAATCCTCATCTACTAATGTGCAGAAATGTCAGCAAATGCAATAAATTCAACTGTAGTTTCACTTTGTGTTATGTCAGTAGCTGCTACTGCAGCTAAAACGCTTCAGTCGTGTCTTTGCAACCCTATGGACCATAGCCCACCAGGCTCCTCGGTCCATGGGATTCTCCAGGCAAGGATACTGGAGTGGGTTGCCATGCCCTCCTCCAGGGGATATTCCCCACCCAGGGAACGAACCTGCATCTCTTATGTCTTCTACATTGGCAGGGATGTTCTTTCACTAGCACCACCTGGGAAGTAGACCCCTAAATAATTCGAATTTCAACTATGTGTTGTTCTAATCCTTTAAAGTAAGAAACATTTTCACTTCTTTTCCCCATTCAGGACAATATATAGCTACTTAGAATAAAAAAGTTGTTTCTTGAAGAAATCATCTAATACAGCATCTTCATTTTAAAAGTAAGAAAAAAACCTAACTCAAGGACACATAATTCTTTAATGGCAAGACATGAACAAGAGATAAGGGCACAATTCATAATCAAATGTTAACATTTAAAGCCTTTTGTAACTCTGCATTCAATAACCTTACACTGCAATTTGAAAGACAGGTCTATACCTTATCAAAGCAGAGACTGCCGACCATGTTTTCCACAAGTCAGGAAAGCAAAAATGAGGTCCTTTGATAATTTTGATACTTAAAAAACTCACGGATTTTTACAAAACTTCAGTAACTTTGAAATTCCATTTTTTGGCACAGCCCTTGAAATACATGTAAAATATATTATGTTTAGGAAAAATACCTTAAAAATAAGATCAGGGTAGACCATGGTTACAACAGACTATGATGCAATTCAAAATTATACTAGTAAACCAGGAGTCTAGATAAGGACAACAGCAGCATTCCTAGCAATACCTTCATTCTTCAGTTAGAACCTTTTTTTTCCCTTTTATGTATTCCATTTGGGGACAGATGATTATTTTATCCCAATAGTTCTGATGCCTAGATTACTTGGAAGAATCAAACTGCACCCACTTCTACATGGCAAGAGGAGAATTAAGATAATTAAATCACTACTATATGACTTGGCATATAAAATTATGCTCTCCTGCTTCCTATCAATAAGTTCACTCCAGCTTCACATTCACTCCAGAAGCCAAGAAGGCTGAGCATAAAGCATGTTTATATAATTAGATCAGTCATTTGCTATACATTAATGCAGCAAATACATTCAATTTATCCTGCCTCATTATTGGTTAGATACTATTCAAGGATTCAGATTTCCACAGTTCTTATCTACAAACATTAGATATCTGACGTAAATTCCATATTTTTTTCCTAATCTCAAAACAGAACTTAATATAGTCCTTCAACATTTAGGAAGATATTCTATTAGTTAAATTAGATATGCAATTCAAATCCTAATAGCCCAATCCCACTTTTAAAAATCTACTCTGCTCCACAGTTAAATGAAAGAAAAAACTTTGATTTACAAGTATATTTCTATCCTAAAGACATCTTTTAGAACAACAGTGTTATAGGATATAAGAGTCTAATATGAGAAGAAAAGAAAAGACTAAAAGAAACTGAATAAAATAGTGAAAAACATAAAAGAGTTAGGGCAAAAGAACAGACTTAGAATAAGTCTGCACATTAAATCAACATGGAGCTTGGAAATAAACTATAGCTGCCCAGTTTTCATGGAAAAATGAACAAATTTTAAACCACATATGGTAGAAATTATATAAGAATAAAAAGATCTTAGTCGCTTTGTACAAATCAAAGCCATAATAAAGCTCATGAGCTTATCTTCTACCTAAACTTAACAGGAGGAATGACTAGGTGGTATTACTGGTAGGCAAACCAATTTATCACTCTGGAATGTTCATATAAATCTCATAAAAAGGGAAAGCAGAAATATATTTGATAAATTCCTTTCTTAATTTCATTCTAAATATAGTAAGAAAAGTTCTAAAAAAAATTAAGTGTAAATGCAAATTATAGGTTTACTTTTCATATAGTATTTAACTATTAAACATGTACAAAAGCAAAAGATTGATATAAGTGATGATTTTGTACACCTGATCCCTGCTGTCATTTGGCAATTAACATGAGGCCTAACACTTTAACCTCTCCCTTTGTGTATTAATAATATGCTAATTACTCAAATGCATGAAGGATAAAAAGTCTTGTTTAAGAAAAATATTTGGTTTTATAAAGTCAGCCTTGCTTGCAGTACTTATTACATTAACTTATAAAAGGAGCAGACTGGCTGTTAAAACAGTTATGTACATAAAAAAATTGAGACCACATTGGGTCTCAATTGGCAAAATAGTAAAAATTAAACCCACTGAAAAGAAAACCAAAATAATCTAAAAATAACTAATTTAGTTCCACATTTTTCCCCCTTTGAGTCCAGGTGATACTCCTTTTGGGAACAAAAAAATTTGCTTTTCATTGTAAACAGTCCATCTAGATCCAACAACGCACTACTTTTGTCACTACACAGAGTTGTGCCAGACAACTAGTACCCACACTGCCAAAATTTAAATCCCACCTTCACAAGACTAAAATAGGAACCCTAGACTAGAAAGGTGTTGATCACTGGAGACAGGAATATTGAAACAAATGAAATAAAAAATATCTCAGTATCAACCAGATATTTGGGCAAGAACCATTTAGACATACTGTCTTAGAAACTCACAAACTGAGATCTACCCTGGTCAGATATTACCATTTTACTAGGTATGACAGTACTATTGATACTTACTACGAATGATAGTCTTCACTTAGTAACAATTCAATGACAACTTTTATAAGCATTTTGAACATAGCACATTAATCACAAAGGAAACGAGGCATATCCTGATACCATATACAAACCTATGTTGAAATGAAGACTTTGAAAGGTAAGGAAATGCAAGATACATGTTAAATCAAATGCAAGCTTCCCACCCCCTCCCCCTTCTCAAGGAGGCAGATAAATCTAAAATGTGGAGAGCACAGTTCCTTGCTTCTCTGTTTATTATCTCGTGTTTTTTTCCTATTTATTACCAACAGATTACTTCACTAATATATAGGAAGCGGATACACTACTGATGGTGAACAAAGCATTTACTTTTTAAAATATTAAGCTTAAGTTTAAAAATAAAGGCAATGTAGGTAAATGCCATAGTAAAAGTAAACACAATTTTACTTCAAGTTTAAATAGTTTGAGAGGAATTGTTAAATATTCTCCATTGTTCAGACTGAAAAAATGATCTTGAAGAACGAGTAGATATTTGGAAAAACATGCTATGATAAAATTTAGTTCATGCATAACCAGGAAAAATTTCTCTATACTAATACTTCAGAGTAGTTAACCTCACAGTATTTACATATACATCACAAATGTAGACCACGATGGGAAAACATATCAAGACACTATACTTCTCTATTTGCATTATACTAAGAAAATGCTCTAAAACTTCTAGAAAACAGCAACACTTCATAACTATATAAAATTTACATTTGTGTTCTAATTTTTCTAGATGATCACGTCAGAAACAAATTCAAATTCAATCTCTAATTCAAGAGAATAATAAATAGGTCATAACTGGAACATCTACCATGAACAACATTTTTAAAAAGCAAATAAAATGTGCCTTGTGCAATTGTCTTTAAGCTTCATCCTCAACATAGTCTGTTCAATAGACCACTACTATAAGTTGATATATTTCCCCTTAAAAACTTCTACCTCCTGGCAAAGACAGTAATGATTATCGCAAACCTTTAGAACTCTTTTGTGGATACATGTTTTTAGCTATGTATAAATTGAGAGTCAAGACACAACAAAGAACACACAACCTGAACGTATGTATAATCACGGGGAAAAACACAACCACAGGATTTCACATTAATACCTGATCATACCATTTCTTTAGAATTACACAGGAAAAGCAACTAATCAGCAATAGAGAATGACTGGGGAAAAGTTCAATTAAATGAAATGAAAGGATACAGCCTTAAAGCACCAGTCTGAGTTCCCACTGCCAGGATCTTCTGTACAGGATCAAAGGCCAGGGCTGAGGGTTGATAGGGAAATCCATGGCGAACAGTCTGGGCATGGGCAAGTGACATCACAGCAACCAGGGCAGGAAGCAAAGTTTTAAAACAGAAAAGTCAACAGACATTAGAACCGAGAACCAATTAAGATCCAATTATAACTGAAACAAAACACACATACATGCACTGCTATTTAAAAAAACTATGAAAACTATGAATTCTACATCACATAAAAACTTATGCAAGTAAAAACTGAAACCAAAAAAAAAAAAATTGATCTCAGTGTTACATTTCTACTTTCTCATCACAGTGGTACTCTTTAAAAGAAAATTGAACATTCTTTTTACTCTTATGTCTGAGAACAAATTATTAAAGTTGACAGTGGTAAAAAAATTCTCTAAATTCATTTAAAAATGCAACTCATGCTTATTTCAAGTGTGATAACTTCATCCTTACTTGATTTCTAGGCTAAATTCAAATACGTTTACGGAAACGCTGTCATAATTAAGGATTCAGCAAAGGAATTAGCAAAAATCTATCTCATCACGTTGCAATCCTAACAGAATGAAAATAAATAGAGCATCTATTTTTGTATCTTGGTATTAAATCCTTAATTTTAGGCTACTGAAGCAAAAAGTATATACACACTTAAACTCTGACTTACGAACGCCTGGTATTTATGAAGAAGGCAGGTATTAATACCGACACAAATTTGTATTTCTCATTGAGCAGCTGGTGAGTTAATTCGCTGCATCATTCTTTCTGAATTACACATCACTATGGCAATTGCCGTACCATTAATAGGCAAAAATTCCACTTCTAACTTTTTCACCAAACACAAGGCTAACAAGACCCTGTGATTTCATATGTGAAGTCTCCTACCACATTTAAAAGTGAAAATGAGCCAACATCTAGTTGAACACGTCTAGCTTTTTCATAAACAATATTCGTTAGACACTGTTCCCAAAGGAAACTTGGAAGTCGGTGAAAGAGCTACCAAAATGCTTGAATACAAAAGTAGTTAAGAATACGAATTAAAGGTCAGTATGTTGGAAGCAATCCTGAAATGACTGCCGCATGTGAAAATCAACGAAAAGAGGAGTAAGATGATGTCAATCTCCAAACTAGCCCACCAAGCAAATGTGTGCTGGGGGAGAGAGCCCTTTATTCGCGGTGTTGAGTATTACTGGCGTTCTCACCCTGGCACTCGGGCGTAAAGCCCGAGGTGCCCCTAGAACGACCCCAATTTTCGCGGGGCTGCGCGCTCTGTTCACCTTGCAGAGCTGAAAGTGCTCGGACTGGAGCGTTTCCTGGATCTCGGGCTCCCGGTTCCCAGGTGGGTGCTGCTGCTGCTGCTGCTGCTGCGAGGCCGAGGACGAGCCGGCGGTCAGGCCGTCCAGCACCTTCCTGATGTTGAATTTCCTCATGGTCGCGGCGGGGCTCCCCCGCACCCCGGGAGCAGGGGTAAGGGGCGTCCCCAGGCGGCGGGGGAACCGGCCCGGGCCGAGAGCAGCTTCGACCGAGGGCGCGGAGGAGCAGGCGCGAGTGGGAGTGTGAGGGGAAGGAGGCAGCTGGGGAGAAGCGAGAGATAATCCGAACAGGAAACGCTGCGACGACTAGAGAGCAGCGGCGACCAGAAGCCCCGCCGGCGGCCCCTCTCGCCCCGAGGCCGCCGCTTCAGCCGCCGCCGCCGCCGCCGCCGCGCTCCGCGGCTCGGCCGGCACAGCAGTGGCGGCGGCGCCCCGAGCCCGCGCCGCCCAGCCTCACCTGGCGGCGGGCTGACTCTGCGCCGCGCCGCCGCCCCGGCTCGCCCCCGCCGCCGCCGCCGCCGCGTCCATGGCCCGCGGCCCCGCCGCTCGTCGCCCGCCGGGCCCCCGCAGCCCCTCGGCGCTGCCCCCCGCTCCGGATCCGCCTCCTCTTCCTCCCGGGGGTCGCCGGCTCTCCGTCCGCGTCCGCCGCTCGGCCTCCTCGCCGCTCAGCGCCGCTGCCCGCCGGGCACCGCACGCAGGGCGCCCGGGGTGGGTCCCCGCGCTCTCCGCCTCGCTTCTCCGCGGCTGGGTCGGCCCGCCCGCGCTCCTCCAGAGCCCCGGCTGCCCTCCTCAGGCACCGCCGTCGCCGCCGCCCGCGGTCCCGCCCGGCCGCTCCCTCTCGTCTGACAGGGCGCCTCGGCACAGGGCACCAACGCCCGCTCCGAGCAGCAGCGGCAGCCGCGGGTACAGCGCTGGCCGCGGCGGTGGCGGCAGCTGGGCCTCGGCGGAGCCGGGCTGCTGAGCATGCGCACCGCGCGTACCCACCCCCTCCGCCGCGGGAGTGGAGCTGGGGCTTAAATTATCCTCTGCGAAAATCCCAGACCGTGGCTAAATTTCTCCCATCTCAATCGCCCTGCCAGAGGATGCAGCTGCTTCTCCTGCAGCTGGGGTAGTAAAAATGTTGATGACTACCAAGCAGCAGGAAACCTTTATTTCAAAATCGGTCATTAAAGCGAGGGTTTATATTTTCACCCTTTAACGAGGCACACACTCCCGGCTGCTGGCTGCAAAATGATTGTTGCTGCTTTATTGATGGTCTTTGTTTTGGATTGATTTGGATTTGGATTTTGGAAAAAGAGCGTCTAGACAACGGTTATTTCTGTGGCAAGAGTATGACAGACTTAGAAAGGTACTAAGAAAGGAGATGAACCTAGAGGGGGGGAAATGAATTCTTTCCTGAAGCTCTTACTATTGGTAGGATGAAAGCGTGGACCTGGCAGGTAGCTGCTAGAAAGGGATAGGCTGCCAAAGGGAACCGGCTCCAGGGCTCGGTGTCTGCCCCAACCAATGACACACCAACCCTGGATTCAGTCCGCACGCTAAGGTGGTGGAGATGGGGGCGGGAGCGAGGGTGGAAGTAAACAGCGAGGCCACTCATTTCAGAATCTTCAATCCGTCCTGTAATGCTGTTGTCCACTGAGCAATCTCCAGCAGCTTCTTCACTCTTGCAAAGAGAAAGGGGAAAGAAGGAAGTTTTCGCTCGAATCTTTCCATTGCTTCACTGTCACAATCTCACTTGGATGCTCACAGGCAGATGTCTAGCTCAAGTTTGAAAAGATAGATTCATGCTGCGGTTACCTTTTCCGGAGAGTGCGTTTAACACGGAAAGGTGGATGGGAAGCAGAGGTACTTGATTAAGAAGGAGTGGAAACTAGGAGAAACGTAAAGAAAAGGTTGGAAATCCATAAAGACGAATTCTAATTCGTGAGGTGGGAGTGGGAAGAAGCACACTCTCCGAAAGCTAGCAACTCCCACCCCTCAAGCTTCTGAGTTACAGAGGATTTTTCTGAGCACAAATCAGAAGTGCCCGCCCTCTTCCTTATGATTGGCCGCCTCCCGCCCGGCGCAGGGAAATTCTCGTCAGGGTATTGGTTGATGTGATGGGCTGTCAAGAACAGTCAACAAACCAGTGGCGACTGAGCCTCAGGAATTTCGGGAAATGTAGTACTCCGGAGCTTCCGCATCCAAGAACGGTGTCTCACACTTGAAACCTATAAAATTGTTTTTAATATTTATTGAGTTACTTAGTTAATTCACTAGGTGTAACCAGCGATAAAAACAAGTTTTAAGATTTTTTTCAGGCCATTTCTAAGTGGCTCTGAAATTTTTGTTTACTGATTTAGTTCTGTGAAACACATTTTTTGAGTGTCGAACGCTTTGCTAGGTACTGAAGACTCAAAGCTTTCAACGAGCTCCCCAGTCAAATGGGAGCAAACCTCAAGTAAATAAATAATTATGAAACAATGTGATGAGTTCATTGAGGGAATCATGCAAGAGAAGGACTGAAGTAGGTTAAGAGAAGGCAGGAGAAGGCCTGGAGAAGGGGAACTCATCATAGTTGAGCCCAGATGAAGAGTTGGCTAGGTGAAGATGAGGGAGAAAAGCATTAGAAGCCAGCTCTGAGATGGTCAGAATTACCTGGATAGCTTTTTAAAAATAGATATATCTCCATAGGAGTAAATTGCAAAACAGATCACTTCCCCACAGAATTTTATGATCCATCTTTTCACCTAGTTTGAAAATATATCTGTTGGATGATTTGTCATCACTGGATTATGAAACTCTGGAGAAGGGACAATTTCTTGCTGAGAGGCTTTGTGGTATAGTGGAAAAATCCTAGACTCTGTTTTCTGCCAGACATGGATTTCAATCCAGACCTTGGTAATATGGGCAACCTCGGACAAATTCCTTACTTTTCCTAAGGGTCAGATTCCTCATGTGTAAAATGAGGTTAATACTACCTTCTTCCTTGAATTTTGGAGGATAAACTGGGGAAGAAAAATGTAAAGTTTGCACTAATTAGGTACACATAGTAAAATGGAAAAACTACTATCAGGGTCCTTAGGGAGAAAGGGACTTCAACAGATCACCAGTTTAGGCCAGTACCACACCAATTTAAGGGGCGGGGACTTTTGGAATTTTGTTTTGATTTTTATACTTCATCCCTCT
Organism: Moschus berezovskii; assembly: GCF_049115385.1. Lineage (NCBI taxonomy): Eukaryota > Metazoa > Chordata > Mammalia > Artiodactyla > Moschidae > Moschus > Moschus berezovskii. Next base: position 91,775,734 of record NC_142469.1, on the reverse strand, counting down.
CATCAGATTATGAACTCATCCTGACATTCTCAAAACTTTGGTTCCTAGAGGATATGTAAACTTTAAACAATTTAAAATGAATACTGAGCATATCTGCTACTGTAGGTTAGCTTTGTATACTTGCAATCCATCTTCTCCTCTTTCATAGACATATCTAGAATTCTGTTAGGTAAAAAGCAACAACACTCCCAAACATCTACTTTTGTGATGGCAAAGATAAAATAAGGGATCCTCAAACTCATGATATTTCTTATCAGTTTAAACTAATCAATTGGTTTTAAATTAGGATTTTATTTTAAAATTAAAATTAATTAGAAATTTAAAGTTTACAAAAAAATGACTAAAAAATCAATAATTTATATTATTTATTTAAAATTTAGCACATAGGGTAGTTTTACCCATAGTAATCTCACAACAAAATTTTATTTATTTATTCTTGTTTTGTTTGCTTGAAAGACTCAGTGTATCGATTCCAAACAATTGAATAGCTTTCTGCCTTTGGGAGAATTCAATGGCTTTCTGTGATATTCTTCCAAATGGAATTCTTTCTTACCTGCTTATTGAAGAAGGGACCAGGAGATGATGACATAATAATATATAACACTGACAAATTATAAATAGCTGTATTATTAATACATTTAGCTGAGTCAGGACAGCTCTAAGCAATACTGTTAATTCAATAGAAATTAAAAGGTAAAAATAAAGATACATAAAAAGTAAGGCAGCTTATTCAATTATTTGTCATGAAAGGCAAAGACCAAGAATTCATAACATTCCTGAATCTACCCATCTTCATTATCTTGTTTAAAGGCTACCAGGCTAACAAAGGCTCTGTTATTGGTCTCACAGGGGCAGTTGGATGCTGACTGATAAGGATAAAGTAGAAACTGAAAATAAATATTTTAAAAAGAAATTATGTTATTGGCAAAAGCTTTCTGGAAGGTAGACAAACTCTGCCTCACCTGCTAAGCATTCATTTGTATTGACTTAATTTTCATTTGTTGAGTCCCAAAGGATGTGTGCATGACAATAATTGATTCACTACACCATTTAACAGAATATTGAATTTAAATTATCCGTAAATTGCAGTAGAGATGTTAATTAGTTAGTTTGCCTGGTTCACGCCCCCTTTTCTGAATGGGTCCCCTAGGCCCTGCTGAAATGCTAGAACTGGGCACCTCTGTTTTGATCCCATGACCATGTGTCTTGGTCTAAACTGATTGGTTCAAAGGCAGACACCTGAAGTAAGCCAAACCAAGAGATCAGCTTCTTTTGGGAATCTGGAATTGACTCATAAAGATGCTAATTAGCCTCAAACTAAGAAGTCATGTAGAGCTGGGATTAAATCTGAGAGTGGCCAGACATCTGTGGAACCTAGGAGAACCGAGCAGACACACAAACTATACCAGAGAAGTGACTCTGCTGCTGCTGCTAAGTCACTTCAGTCGTGTCCGACTCTGTGTGACCCCATAGACGGAAGCCCACCAGCCTCCCCCGTCCCTGGGATTCTCCAGGCAAGAACACTGGAGTGGGTTGCCATTTCCTTCTCCAATGTGTGAAAGTGAAATTGAAGTCGCTCAGTCGTGTCCGACCCTTAGCGACCCCACGGACTGCAGCCTACCAGACTCCTCCATCCATGGGATTTTCCAGGCAGGAGTACTGGAGTGGCTTGCCATTGCCTTCTCCGGAAGTGACTCTAGTGAGGTGGAAAGTCTCCATTCCTGACTTTCCAGTTCCCAATCCTTATTCCTTGGGAAATCTGGCAATACTTTCTTTCTTTGTGTTCATGAGTTCTAATAGGTTTCTGGTTCTTGCAATCAAATATTCTGGTCAGAAATTTAGATACAACCTGCCCCAAATGTAAAGGAATGTAGAGATATTGTAGCCATTTTTCACTACCCTTTTTACTTTATACTCACAATTCTCCCTACAGTTAACAGGCTACTGCAGTAGCCCAGCAAGGAAATGGTGGCTTGGAATGGTTAAAAGTAGTGGTTACTGTGAGAAAGGGTCTGACTCTGAATTATATGTTAGCAGTAGAGCCAAGATTTGCTGACAGAATGAGGTAGGGTATCAGAGAAAGAGAAAAGGGAAGGATAATGCCCCCGTTTTCAGCCTGAGCACTTAGAAGAGTGGTGTTGCAATTTAATTTCCACATTTATGACTTCTGGAGAATTTCCAGTCACCATTTGTACCTGCATGAACTGGACAAATATCATCAGCTAAATAAACAAGCCTTGTCTGGGAACAAGCAGGATCCACTATGTTGTGATCTTCTTTGTCAAGCTCTAGCCTTTCTAGAAAAATAGTTTAGTCAGATATTAATGAGCCTTCATTATTCCATGGATTACCTCTATTACCATTTAATATTATCTGTAAGATTATCATTGAACTAAATACAAAAGTGCCTAGACAAAGATCAGTAAGTTCAAGGGAAAGAAAATTGATCAGTAATTAATCAGGAGTTTATTTAGGTATACCTGAATCATCTAGTGGTTTTCCCTACTTTCTTCAATTTAAGGCTCAATTTTGCAATAAGAGTTCATGATCTGAGCCACAGTCAACTGCTGGTCTTGTTTTTGCTGACAGTATGAAGCTTCTCCAGCTTTGCTACAAAGAATATAATCAGTCGGATTTCAGTATTGACAGTCTGGTGATGTCCATGTGTAGAGTCTTCTCTTGTGTTGTTAGGAAGAGGGTGTTTGCTATGACCAGTGCATTCTCTTGACAAAACTTTGTTAGCCTTTGCCCTGCTTCATTTTGTACTCCAAGGCCAAACTTTCCTCTTACTCCAGGTATCTCTTGACTTCCTACTTTTACATTCCAGTCCCCTGTGATGAAAAGGATATCTTTGGGGGGTGTTAGTTCTAGAAGGTCTTGTAGGTCTTCATAGAACCGTTCAACTTCAGCTTTTTTGGCATTAGTGGTTGGGGCATAGACTTGGCTTACTGTGATATTGAATGGTTTGCCTTGGAAATGAACAGAGATCATTCTGTTGTTTTTGAGATTGCATCCGATACTGCATTTCAGACTTCTGTTGACTATGAGGGTTACTCCATTTCTTTGAAGGGAGTCTTGCCCACAGTAGTGCTTTTGAACTGTGGTGTTGGAGAAAACTCTTGAGAGTCCCTTGGACTGCAAGGAGATCCAACCAGTCAGTCCTAAAGGGAATCCGTCCTGACTATTCATTGGAAGGACTGATGCTGAAGCTGAAGCTCCAATACTTTGGCTAATTGATGTGAAGAACTGACTCATTGCAAAAGACCCTGATGCTGGGAAAGACTGAAGGCAGGAGGGGAAGGAGATGACAGAGGATGAGATGGTTGGATGGCATCACAGACTCGATGGACATGATTTTGAGCAAGCTCTGAGAGTTGGTGATGGACAGGGAAGCCTGGTATGCTGCAGTCCATGGGGTCACAAAAAGCTGGACATGACTGAGCCACTGAACTGAACTGAAGTTCAAGGGAAAGTGCAAGGGAAATGCAAAACAATACAAATTGAACCAAATGAGCACTTAAACAGAAAATGTGAGGCATTCAGAAATAGAGAAATAATGTCAGATTCTTAAAACTTAAAAACTGAGCAATCAGGTCCTCAATAAATTCTAATATATTTCAAATTATAATTATATAATTCTATTTCTAGAGATATATTTCTAAATATTTATTTATTATATATATTTATATAATATAAATAGTGCAAATATTTATTATATATATATTTAATATATATTTTTATATATTTATAAATATTTCTATTTCTATAATATTTCTAATTATATAATCTTTCTACAGTGGGAATGATAGTCCTACAATGGGGCCATATTTGAGGTGAGAAATAATGCTTCCAGAATTTTTACAGTATCTTATTTTAGTATTTAAATCTTACTGTAAATAACTTTTCATATTTTGATTTGTGGACTGAAGAGCTAACCATGAAGTTTGTACTTTATGCAATTAATCACATTTAATATGTTGAAGAAACTGAGTAAGCTTTGAAAAGCAGTTAAAGTTACTATTTTGTTCCACCCCCAACCCCACTGCTTTGTTCTTCTCCACCTCACCTGTCCCCTGTCTCCAACTATGGTCCCCCACAACATGCACACACAAATGGACCACCTGGGAATCCCATTAAATAACCTACTAACACGTCAGTACACCAAAATGTGACATATCCCTAGCTCTTGAAGCCTTGGAATTCGATCTTTCTTAAATGATTTCTTAAGACGAACTTTTATGGAAGGTAAAGCATTTAGCACAGGACATTCTCTTCACCTATTTATACATGCCCCACTACTCTTCCCTACCTCATGGCAGTTTTTCCAGTACCCCAGATCCCTCTCTCCTTAGGAATCCTAGCCTTTGCTGGATAACTTACTCACTGTCTGCAAATCCCCATTCCTCAATCCACTTAGACATGTTCTTGTATCACAGCATCTACTCCCTTCTCTCTGACACTCACCTAATATTCTCAGTTAATCAGGGGGAAAAAAAAAGTGAAGAGCCTGGAAGCACAAACAAAGAATACTTTTCACAGGGAAGGGGCAAGAAACATGATTATGTACATTGTAGTGGTTTAGTTCTGTTTGTTCCTGGCTCATAAATACATCCAGAGAGATAATAATTATGATGTTGAGGACACAAAATGTTTAAAGTCTATAGAGCAAGGGAGAAACAGAAGAGTGCTGACCTAGCACAGTTTCCAGAAGACAGGATCAGGAGACTGAATTCTGGTGCTTATGTTTATCTGCCAGCAGGGTGATGACTGGTATTCATTTCACAAAGATTTGCTCTGTACCCAGTTGGTGACAGGTACTTTGCTGAGCGTTATGGGAAATACAAACATGACAAACTTGCTTATGGCACTCAAAAAGATGGCAGTTCAGTGACAAAGAAGCAAAATCCCTAAAAGGAATGACAAACATCAATGCCAAAAGCATCTTTTGATTCTCCTGAGGATTATTACTGTGTATCATTTCAATCTCTCCATACTAATAATGCCCTCCCATCGGGTATGTACTTATCGCCATGGTACCTTGTCCCAGAGGATGGGTTTCTGTGGAAGCAACACCTAGGTTTGGGAAACATGAAGGGTGGAGGAGGAAAGACCCTGGAATCACTCAGTTCCCTATTATTCATCCAAAACCTCTGACTAGGTTTCACCCAGACCAGCATGACCTAAATATTTTTGCCAAGACAATCTTGTTCAGCAGGGCCCAAAACACAACATCCCTTCCTTGGTTTCCTCATAACCATAAAGAGGGTGTAACCTCAAGGTGTGGCTTCCTAACTAGGGTAAGTGGAAGCCCTTGTGCACATAGGTTAGTTCCTGTTCACCCTTCAACATGGAGAGATGAACCTCTTTTGAGTTCTGTAGGGGTAAAATAAGTGATGATTACTTTCAGCCCGGGCCTGTAGGAAGACAGAGGCATGATGCTCCACGTTATGTTTAGCTGTTGAATGACTGCACTTCCATGAGGCCAGTGGAAGCAAGATCATGTTTGAGACTACCGGTCAACCAGGAAACTTTTTCTTTGTGAGGATTAATTAATGCTATAAGGATTTTAGTAGCATCATGGGTCAGATCTATTGTTGAGTAATAGCCTCTGTCTCTGTGCTGTTTTAAATGATTCATATCCAGTTTTCAGTCATGAGGTTTCTTTCCTGTGACTTAATGAAGGATTTGTCCAGTGTCCTGCAAGAGCATCTAACCTTAGTAACCTACAACTTGCCTGTGATGCAGTGCAGGACATTGATGCGTGCATTCCTCTGCAGTGTCTGCCTCTTAATCTGCTCTTAAATGAGAAATTTTCTGCTTCTTCATGATGCGAGAGTTTGTTAAATTCAGGAAGTTGAGAAGGAAGTTCCATGATAGCATTATCGTGCTTCACCAGCCTAGTGGTTTCCTTTACGAAGCCTCTCACTGCAGCTGAAACTTAAAGCAGAGGTGCCCATCTGGTGATAATTTTGTGTTATTGGGTAGCCTACTTGGGAAACTATGAGTCCTTCAGTATTCAGATATACAGAGCTGATGCTCACTCTTGTCTTCCTATTCCTTATGTCCTGGCAGAGCAGAGAGGCCACTACCACAGAGGCAGGCATACGTGGATTGTGTCACTAGCTAGGTAACGTCAGACTGCTCACTTAAGTGTTCATTTCCTTATATGTAAAAGAAAACCTAAGTAGAGGGTTGTAAGATGAGAGAAAAAATATACAAAGTTCTTAGCTCAAAACCTGTCACATACAGGTTTTTCACATACAGAAATTGTTGCTGTTCAGTCATTAAATCGTGTCTGACTCTGCAACCCCATGGACTGCATCTTGCCAGGCTTCCCTGTCATTCACTATCTCCTGGAGTTTACTCAAACTCACGTCCGTTGAGTCGGTGATATAATCCAAACATCTCATCCTCTGTCTCCCCTTTCTCCTCCTGCCCTCAGTCTTTCCCAGAATCAGCCTTTTCCAATGAGTCAGCTCTTTGCATCAGTTGGCCAAAGTATTGGAGCTTCAGCTTCAGCATCAGTCCTTCCAATGAATATTCAGGACTGATTTCCTTTAGGATTAACTGGTATGATCTCCTTGCTGTCCAAGGGACTCTCAAGAGGCTTCTCTAGCACCACAATTCGAAAGCATTGATTGCTCAGCCTTCTTTATGGTCCAACTCTCATATCATACATGACTACTGGAAAAATCATAGCTTTGATTAGATGGACCTTTGTCAGCAAACTGATGTCTCTGCTTCTTAATACACTATGTTCTTCATAACCTCTTCCAAGGAGCAAGTGTCTTTTAATTTCATGGCTGCAGTCACTGTCTGCAGTGATTTTGGAGCCCAAGAAAATAAAATCTGTCACTGTTTCCACTTTTTCCCTATCTCTTTGCCATGGAGTGATGGGACCAGATGGCATGATCTTTGTCTGTTGAATGTTGAGTTTTAAGCTAGTTGTTTTTACTCTCCTCTTTCACCCTCATGGCTCAGACGGTAAAGCATCTGCCTGCAGTGCGGGAGACCCAGGTTTGATCCCTGGGTTGGGAAGTTCCCCTGGAGAAGGAAGTGGCAACCCACTCCAGTACTCTTGCCTGGAAAAGTCCATGGACTGAGGAGCCTGGTGGGCTACAGTCTGTGGGGTCGCAAAGAGTCGGATACGACTGAGCTACTTCACTTCACTTCACCCTCATCAAGAGGCTCTTTAATTTCTCTTCACTTTCTGCCATTAGGGTGCTTTAATCTGCATATCTGAGGTTATTTATATTTCTTCAGGCAATCTTGATTCCAGTTTGTGCTTCATCCAGTCTGGCATTTTGCATGATGTACTCTGCATATAAATTAAATATGCAGGGTATTATACAGCCTTGACGTAATACTTTCTCAATTTTGAACCAATCCATCGTTCCATGTCCAGTTCTAACTGTTGCTTCTTGACCTGCATACAGATTTCTCAGGAGGCAGGTCAGGTGGTCTGGTATTCCCATCTCTTTAAGAAATCTCTACAGTTTGTTGTGATCCACATAGTTAAAGGCTTTCACATAGTCAATGAAACAGAGGTAGGTGTTTTTACGGAATTCCCTTGCTTTTTCTATGATCCAGTGGATGTTGGCAATTTGATCTCTGGTTCCTCTGACTTTTGTACATCCAACTTGTGTATCTGAAAGTTCTTGTTTCATATACTGTTGAAGTCTAGCTTGAAGGATTTTGAGCATTACCTTGCTAACATGTGAAATGAGTGCAGTTATGCAGTAGTTTGAACATTCTTTGGCATTGCCTTCTTTGGGATTGGAATGAAAACTAACCTTTTCCAGTCCTGTAGCCATTGCTGTGTTTTCCAGATTTGCTGCCATATTGAGTGCAGCACTTTTAACAGCATCATCTTTTAGAATTTTATTCAAATCAATTTCTGTGGATGTCTGTATGTACTCTAGGTGATCTTATTCCATTCCTGTGATTTCACCATTATTTAAACATTGATAACTCCCAGATTTGTATGTCTGTTTCAAACCTTTCTCCTGAACTCCAGATGTGATTCATATATGCCTCTTGACACTACCACTTGAATATTCAAAAGACATCTAAAATTTTAGTATCCAAACTGAATTCTTCACTTCCAGCCACAGTCTACAGTTTATTTCCCTCATAATCGTCTCTTTGTCTGTAAATGGTGACTGTCCACCCAGATGTACAGGCCCACATAGGTCATCTTGGATCATCTACTTCCCTACCTGCCCCCGTCACACACCCACACATGCCACATACCTCTATTTCAAGTTTACCAAAAAAAAAAAAAAATCCCATCAAAACTTTCTTTACAGTATATTCATGTACCAGTTCTCACAATTTCCAACTTCATGCTTTAGTCCAGGTCAGAATAATTTTCCCCTGGATTTTTTCAGTATATACCAAATTCACACCCTCTCTATTCTTAAGGAAGTGATCAATTTAAAATGTAAGTCAGAGTGTGTCTGTGGGCACTCAGCCTCCTCCAGTAGTTTCCCACCTCACTCTGAATAAAGGTCAAAGTTCTATGCAGGGGCCTGGAAAGGCCCTGCAGGGTCCCTGTCAGTCTGTGCTTATCTCATCTCATGCTTCACTGATTCACTCACCTTAGCCACACTTGGTTTCTTACTAATCCTTGAACCCAACAAACACACTTTGTGCCTTACGGGCTTTGCGCCTGTTTTTCCTTCTGCATGAACCAGGAGTTAGCAAATGTTTTCTTTAATGGGCCAGAGAGTAAATGTTTTCAGTTCTATGGGTCACATACAGCCTCAGTCACAATGACTCAACACTTCTAATATAGTGCAAAAAGCCATAGGCACTGAACAAATGAGTGTGGCTGTGTTCCAATAAAACTTTATTTACATGAGCAGGTGGTGAGCTGAATTTAGCCGACCTCTGACCTCTGGCCAATATTTCTCTTTCCTCAGATATTTATGTGATCCATTCCCATGTTTCACCCCTCCTCCCTCCCAAACACACATGTGCATATGTGCGTGCATGCATGTGTGTGTGCAAACACACACACTCACAAACATACACACTGGTACTTCCCATATCTGCTCCAGACTCCTTATTTTTTCCCCTTTTTGGAAGAGACTTTTATTTTCTTATGAATTAATTCTAATTAATTGCTCTATTTAATTCTAATTAATTGTGAATTCTAATGTTTGCTCTTATTAATTCTAAAAATAATCAAGTTTGAAGGAAACAAAAAGCTCTGTCCAGCTGCAAAACTTTGTTTTCTCCCACAGAAAGCCTTGGCCTCTCCAGGTATTATGGAATGAATGTTTCTTACACCTGCGTGGAGAACTGGAAATTCAGGAGGATTCACCAGAAAAATAGCTTTAAGGGGTCAGAGAATTTGGAACGAGGGAGTGGGATTAACCCATAAATGGAAGCCACAATAATCCTGGCAAAATCAAGCCTGCTCACTACCTGACACACTCTCCATTTATCTGTAAGGGGCTGTTTTCATCTCTGCTGTGTCCCTGGGGCATAGAACAGTTGACTGAGACAGAATGAATTAATGGGCTCTGGGCCAGAAGGCAGGAGTTCCTTCTCGTTTCTAGTATAAGCCAAATAACCCTTTAGCTGGTCACTTAACCCCTCAAATTATAAATGTCCCTTTGTGAAGTGGGAAAAAGACAAGACATGCTATAGAGATCAAATCAGATAGTAACTACCAACACACAAAAATAAAAAATAAAAAGTAATAGAAATGTAAGTTTTGTCAGTACACTGCACGCTAATCTCTCTTAGGAAAAATTGACTATTCTTAAAATCAAAGAACTTTCCCTTATTTGGAGTTCTACAAGACTGAAGTAGTGTCCTCTTTAGGTCACTTTCTCTGCTTCAAGTTTTGTATACAGAGGAAAAAATTGAAATCTTTAAGAATCCTTTGAAAATTCAATCTGAGTTTCTTTTTTTCCCCAATACTGTTTTATAACCTAAGCATCTACTACAGAGATCAGGCAGAGCTGATTATTTGGGCCTCCATTTGTAATTGAAGAACTGAAAATTTTCAAATTTTAATTAATTAAACCTTAAGTTATGTCATTGGCCTATTTGTTTCTCAGTAATTTGATTTACAAGCTATGATTTATATTTATAGGATATTTAAATGGAAAGATCGTATGCCAGAATATTATTGTCATCTGTTTATAACTATAGTTCCTGGTGAATTAATTCTCATACTTGGTCTTATTCTAAAGTGATCAAGTTTCTGAGAAGCACAAAGATCTACCCAGCTACAAATCCTCATCTTCTCCCACAGAAAGTTCTGGTCTCTCCAGATATAGTGGAATGAATGTTTCTTATACTTGGGTAGATAACTGGGTGCCACTTGCCAAGAAAGTAGTTTTAGGGATCAAAAAACTTGGAATGAGTTATTGATGCTAACCAAAAAATGGGAGCCAAAACAATCCTGGCGGAATAAATCCCGTTTTGCCTGATGCCCCGAGCATGAATTGTTATGTCCAATTAGCAAACATAGGATCTGAGATTTTCTTGGCCACCATGCAGCTCTGATTGTTGCTTTGGTGGCAGCCAAATAATTATCCAGGAGCATATTTTGGAAAGGGACAGAGATCCCCAAAGGAGGATCTCTTTTGCTTATTTTAAACATGATTATTATAGCAGCAGGCACAAAGTTCACAGTATACAAGACAGTGAAACATTCTTCATCTTCAAATGATAAAATTATTTTTTGACTTGAAGCTTACCCACCATTTGTTTGAAGCAGATGTGGAAAATTAGTCTTGTTACATCAGGTAAACTGAGGGCTTTTTCAACCACAAGTTTGTAAACTCAGTCATTCCAAGGTGTTTGCTTTTTGTCCCCTTTCTCAATGCTGCCCTGGTAGATAAAGAGAAATGTTGACTTGTCAGCCTTGGTTTGACTCACCAGGTCTTCAACACAGGAAATAAATAAGTCTTTCAAAGGAGAAAGAGATGGTCCTAGGAGCCCAACTCTATTCCCTGGATCTGCTGAGATATAGCCATGTATCAACAGATTTCTAGGGGGTAGTACCTATGCTATACCCATCTAATATGGCATTCTTTGTCTAGTTGTGAGCCTCAAACCAGGGGACCTTTCTCAGCCTTCCTATGCCTACGTCCTGATATGTTTGTTTTCCTGGCTTCACCAACTGGATGGGGGTGCCTGCTTTCTTTTCTGGGAAGCTTGTAGTTTCTCTGAACCTTACCTGGAATGGAATGTTATTGAACTCAGTTTTGGCTGCTCACCACTCAAAAGCCAATACTTGAGAAGCAAGTGTTGGTTGGAGAAGGAAAATTTGCTTTATTCAGGAGGTCAGCAACCTGGGGAGAAGGCAGGCTTGTGTCCTAGAACCAACTCTGAAGATTCTGCACAGCCATGAAAGTTTTTAAAGGAAAAACGGGGAAATAATCTCAGTGAATTGTTAAAATAGAGCATCAGATTCTTTGCCATCTGCCATTGCATGCAAGTGCTGACTCCTCGTGAGCCTTCTTTTGATGCTATCTTGTTCACAGAGTCTGCTCTCCAGATTACTAAAGGGGAAGCTGGGGAAAAGTTGTAGTCATCTGTTAAGCACTTATTCTTCATTTCTACCTCTTTAATCTAAGAAAAGATTCAGCAGGTTATGTGAGGCATTGTGTGAGCAAAGTATTTGAAAGGTGTGCTTGGGCCAGAAGTTAGTTAAGCATGGGGACATCACATATGAAAGTTAGTTAAAATATAGCTTTAGTAATGTGACAAGACAGAGAGCCTCCTGCAAAGAGCTGCTTACAAATCCCCAGTGTCAAACGTGACTACATTCGTATGGGATTATGGGTGAAGGTCTATCTTCTTTAACTTCTTCAGGCTGACATAGGACACCATAGTCTTAGAGTGGAAGATGCTGACGTGGGCCTGTAGCATTTCTTTGCTGGCAGTTTTAGTGTCTGCTTACATGTACAGGCAGTACAAGCCACAGTTATTTGGATGCACACAAAAATACAGATTATTGTTAATCCCATTCTCTTAAGGCCATTTCTTGGAATTGTGCTAGCCACAGATTTAGTGCTGTTCAAGAAGGAGCAGTTATGTCATAGTTATAGTCTGGTCATCATGCAGTTAGTTCTTTCCCTTTGGTGGCAGTTATGGTATCTGTAAAACAACTTAAGAATGTGCATCAGGCATGGAAGGATTCCGTGACTCTCTTGTCCTTATCATTAACTGCTTAAGTTAGCTCTTTTGCGACTCAGAGGAGACCTGGGAGACCTCAGTTTTTCTACATGTAAGAGGTGGAGGACACGGAGGGACCCCACAGGGTTCTGCTCAGTTTCAGGAAGTGCAGGTTCTTCACTTGTGGATCATCAGACTTAAAGAGAGCCAAAGGAGAAAGAAGATACTTGATAAGATATTGAATAGTTATGTTTGTGTGGTTCAGTTCAGTCACTCAGTCGTGTCCGACTCTCCGCGACCCCATGAATCACAGCACGCCAGGCCTCCCTGTCCATCACCAACTCCCGGAGTACACTCAAACTCATGTCCACAGAGTCGGTGATGCCATCCAGCCATCTCATCCTCCGTCGTCCCCTTCTCCTCCCGCCCCCAACCTTTCCCAGCATCAGAGTCTTTTCCAGTGAGTCAACTCGTCGCATGAGGTGGCCAAAGTATTGCAGTTTCAGCTTTAGCATCAGTCCCTCCAAAGAACATCCAGGATTGATCTCCTTTAGAATGGACTGGTTGGATCTCCTTGCAGTATAAGGGACTCTCAAGAGTCTTCTCCAACACCACAGTTCAAAAGCATCGATTCTTCGGCGGTGTGGTACCTTTCACCAATTCTGCACTCCATCTGAGGGTGTGGGAGTAGGGCTCCCCATGCTTATATATAACTCTTCAACCCTTCCTTCCTAATTAGAATTTAGGGATATACCTCATCAGGGAAAAATTTAAGATTCAAAATCAAAGTTTAAGCAGCCTCATAGCAAGTATTCTGTGAATTCACCTTGACCTTGACTTCCTCCCAGGTTTAACTGACCCTTCTCCAGCAGCCAGTTATCTTTTTCCTCAGATTTTCATCCCATTTCACTTCACTTATCAAAGTTTTGAGTTGATTTTCTACCCAAGTACTGGAATAAATGCCATTCCTCCTAATATTTCGTTATCTCTGCCTTTGTGATTTTTCCTTTGCTAGCACTGACTTTTTATTTACTTTTTGTGATTAATGAATTTTCTAAATCAGTAATTTGGAGAATGTTGCATGGATTCTTGATTGCTCACAATCCAAACAACTAGAAAACTCAAAAGACTGTAACAATCCTAAGGTTCAGCATCACAGTTGGTGGTCAGAGTGATGTTGTTGTGATGGTGCCTGATGCTGGTGTTTCCATTATCAATAATCCATAATTAATTATATACTGAAATGGTGTATGTATGGAGATATTGATTCAACACGTTAGGAAAAAAACAAAAACCAAATGAAAGCAACACCAATAAATATGCATGTATATATTATACTTTAGTTACATGCTTTCTTTTTTAAAACTTTTTATTTTTATTATTTTAACATTTTATTTATTTATTTATTTTGACCATGCTTTGCAGGATATGGGATCTTGGTTCCCCAACCAGGGATTGAACTAGTTTTCCTACATTGGAAGCTTGGAGTCTTAACCAGAGGACCACCATACTCTTTAGTTATACCTTCTTTTAGTAAATCTACACTGAATGTTGGCACAGCAAATCATAATTCTGTTAGGCTGGTTTCCCACCTTCTAGGCTCAGTTGCTCTGTCCTGTTTTATTCCAGATATTGGCTCAGCGTTTTGTTCTGCCCCAATGGATACATTACATGGTTTTCTGCCATTACCTCTGACTCTGGGGTAATGGCACTCCTTTGAGCACAACATATGATATTTTTCCACTGACTCCAGCCATCACCACTGTAACTCTGAGGCAGACTGGCTACCTCTGCTTCCCCTATGCACTATTGTGCTACATCAAACCTCAGGAAACTCTTACATCTAAGTTCATCAGGACAGGGTAGTGAGGAAAAGTGTTAGAACTTTCCTGGTGGCTCAAAGGGTAAAGAATCTGCCTGCAATGTAGGAGACCTGGGTTCAATCCCTGGGTCAGGAAGATCTCCTGCAGGAGGAGTTGGCAACCCACTCCAGTACTTTTGCCTGGAGAATTCCATGGACAGAGTAGCCTGGCAGGCTACAGTTCATGGGATAGCAAAGAGTGGGACAAGACTGAGTAACTTTCACTTTTCACTTTTTAAAGTATATAGTAAGCTTCTATTAACTTAAACTGTTCCAAGATGTATATACCATAATCAGAAAATAAACTATATCTTACCACAGCATAGATTGTTCAGCTGGTCATTTGTACTAATTGGGCTTCCTTGGTGGCTCAGAGGTTAAAGCGTCTGCCTCCAATGCGGGAGACCCAGGTTTGATCCCTGGGTCGGGAAGATCCCCTGGAGAAGGAAACGGTAACCCACTCCAGTATTCTTGCCTGGAGAATCCCATGGACGGAGAAGCCTGGTAGGCTACAGTCCACGGGGTTGCAAAGAGTCGGACACGACTGAGCGACGGAACGGAAACGGAAGGGATTGTTTAATTATGTCTGATTCCAAATTCAGGTTTATCCCTTGCCTGGAGCCATTCTCCAAGAATAGATTCCCTGATGGATGATGGACTGGCTTGATGGACAAAGAATTCTATTGACTTGAGACTTGTTGACCTGAGTCTAGGGGTTGTTGAAGTGCGGGTTCAGGAATTTAGTCCTGCTCCAGCTCAGAAATGCTTTTGCATTCTGTCATTTAACTAACTGCCTTTCTACTTAAGAATTTAAAAAGTTTAGCATAACAGAATACTAAGCTGATGCCAAGATACTTCGTTATGCCAACAAGAAAAAAAAGATGAAGAAAAGGAAGAATCATGTTCAGTGACTGAACCTGAAAATAATGTAGAGGATATCCTTCATTTGCATAGGATTTTACACTTTTAAAAGCATATTATCTGTTTAATATTCACAATACCTACCTAGCACTGCCCCTATTTTAGGAGTGAGGAAAAGAAGCTCAGAGAAGAGTGACTTGTAAAGTGTCACACAGTGAATAAATGACAGAGTAAAGATGAAAACCCAGTTTCTTGGCTGCTCTGTCTAGAACCCTTTAATTCTACCAAACTCACTTTGTGAGTAGCCCAAGTTATAGAATGGCAAAAACAACAAACGAAACAAACAAGAAACCAGGATTATGGGGGAACATGTGTTGCTTCAGCTTTATTTGGAAGATTAGTCCCTATCTTCTACCTGATTTCCCCCATTTCTTTCACTATCCTTTTCCTTGTGAATTCTTCTTCAAGGTCAAATCTGACTCAGCTGTAAAATTTCTTCACTCTTCATCTGCTAAATTTTCTTCTCTCCATTAAAAATCTTTAAAGTACAATTACCATGACTTTCCTGTAGTACATTCTTTTTAAAAGCCTTGATTAATGCATTTGGCTGTGCTGGGTCTTAGTTGCAGCATGCACGATCTTTTAGTTGTGGCATGTGGGATCCAGTTTCCTGACCAGAGACTGAACCCAGGCCCCATGCATTGGGAGTGTAGATTCTTTGCCCACTGGACCACCAGAGAAATCCCTTCTGTCCTACATTCTTACATTTCTGAGTATCTTCACTTAATACTCCAAACATGTGGCTCAGATGGTAAAGAACCAGCCTTCAATGCAGGAGACCTGGGTTCTATCCCAGAGTCAGGAAGATCCCATGAAGGAGGGCATGACAACCCACTCCAGTATTCTTGCCTGGAGAATTCCATGGACAGAGGAACCTGATGGGCTACAGTCCATGCAGTGGCAAAGAGTCAGACAATACTGAGCGACTAACACTTTCACTTTCAAGCATATTAATTAGCCTTTATAAAGGGGCCTCCTAGGTGGCACAGTGGTAAAGAATTCGCCTGCTAATGCAGGAGAGGCAGACTAGGGCTCCATTTCTGGGTGGCAAGATTCCCTGGAGAAGGAAATGGCAACCCACTTCAGTATTCTTGCCCTGGAAATCTCACAGACAGAGTAACCTGGCGGGCTACAGTCCATGGGGTTGTAAAAGAGTTGGACATGACTGAGAGACTGAGCAACCCTTATAAAAACGTTTCAGGGCCTAAAGCCGTAGATAGTCCATACTTTTACCATCATGTAAGGTACCTCCTCACTGGGACTTTGAGGCTTAGGTTATTCCGCCCATGAAACACATTTAGAACAATGCCTTGTACACAGTACATGCTCAGTTAAAACAGTTTTGTTACTGCTAGTATTTTTATTTGGCATATGATGGAGTACGAGAAGTGAATCTCTCTCAGGTCAGATTGAGGAAGATTTTAAAATGTATTTGGTTCTAAAGGTCAAGTGTATGTTGTTCTTCTGACTTGCAAGTTTACAAAGTTAAGTCACTTTTAAGTCCTTCTTAAAATAAATATTATCACTAATGTCTACAGGGGATAAAATAATTCTAGCCTGGTAAATTTCTGTTTATAAGCTATGATTTGCAAAACCTGTTTTATACTGATAGTTCAGTTCAGTGACTCTGTTGTGTCCAACTCTTTGCCACCCCGTGGACTACAGCATGCCAGGCCTCCCTGTCCATTGCCAGCTCCTGGACTCTACTCAAACTCATGTCCATTGGGCTGGTGATGCCATCCAACCATCTCATCCTCTGTCATCCTCTTCTCCTTCTGCCTTCAATCTTTCCCAGTATCAGGGTCTTTTGAAATGAGTCAGTTCTTCGCATCAGGTAGCCAAAGGATTGGAGTTTCAGCTTCAGCATCAGTCCTTCCAATGAGTATTCAGGACTGATTTCATTTAGGATGGACTGGTCGGATCTCCTTGCTGTCCAAGTCTTCTGACACCACTGTTGAAAAGCATCAATTCTTCAGTGCTCAGCTTTCTTTAGAGTCCAACTCTCACATCCATACATGACTACTGGAAAAACCATAGCTTTGACTAGACAGACTTTGTTGGCAAAGTTGTGTCTCTGCTTTTTAATATACTGTCTAGGTTGTTCATAACTTTTCTTCCAAGGAGCAAGCGTCTTTTAATTTCATGACTGCAGTCACCATCTGCAGTGATTTTGGAGCCCCCAAAATAAAGTCTGTCACTGTTTCCACTGTTTCCCCATCTATTTCCCATGAAGTAATGGGACCAGATGCCATGATCTTAGTTTCTGAATGTTGAGTTTAATGCCAACTTTTTCACTCTCCTCTTTCACTGTCATCAAGAGGCTCCTTAGTTCTTCTTTGGTTTCTGCCATAAGGGTGGTATCATCTGCATATCTGAGGTTATTGATATTTCTCCGAGCAATCTTGATTCCAGCTTGTGCTTCCTCCAGCCCAGCGTTCCTCATGATGTACTCTGCATATAAGTTAAATAAGCAGGGTGACAATATACAGACTTGTCATACTCCTTTCCCCATTTGGAACCAGTCTGCTGTTCCATGTCCAGTTCTAACTGTGGTTTCTTGACCTGCATACAGATTTCTCAGGAGGCAGGTCAGGTGGTCTGGTATTCCCATCTCTTGAAGAATTTTCCACAGTTTATTGTGATTCAAAGACTTTGGCATAGTCAATAAAACTCTCTTGCTTTTTCGATGATCCAACGGATGTTGACAATTTGGTCTCTGGTTCCTCTGCCTTTTCTAAATCCAGCTTGAACATCTGTAATTTCACGGTTCATGTATTGCTGAAGCCTGGCTTAGAGAATTTTGAGCATTTGCTAGTGTGTAAGATGAGTGCAATTGTGGAGTAGTTTGAGCATTCTTTGGCATTGCCAGTCTTTGGGATTGGAATGAAAACTGACCTTTTCCAGTCCTGTGGCCACTGCTGAGTTTTCCAAATTTGCTGGCATATTGAGTGCAGCACTTTCACAGTATCATCTTTTACAATTTGAAATCGCTCAACTGGAATTCCATCACCTCCACTAGCTTTGTTCATAGTGATGCTTCCTAAGGCTTACTTGACTTTGCATTCCAGGATGTCTGGCTCTAGGTGAGTGATCACACCATCGTGGTTATCTGGGTTGTGGAGATCTATTTTGTATAGTGTATTCTTAATATCGTCTGCTTCTGTTAGGTCCGTACCATTTGTGGATGTGACTGGTGATGGAAGTAAAGTCCGATGCTGTAAAGAACAATACTGCCTAGGAACCTGAAATGTTAGGTCTAGGCAATGTGAATCAAGGCAAATTGAAAGTGGTCAAAGAGGAGGTGGCAAGAGTGAGTGTCAACATTCTAGGAATCAGTGAACTAAAACTGGAATGGGTGAATGTAACTCGGATGACCATTATATCTACCACTGTGGACAAGAATCCCTTAGAAGAAATGGAGTAGCCATCGTAGTCAACAAGAGTCCAAAATGCAGTACTTGAATTCAATCTCAGAAACAACAGAATAATCTCTGTTCATTTCCAAGGCAAACCATTCATTATCACAGTAATCCAAGTCTATGCCCTGACCAGTAATCTTGAAGAAACTGAAGTTGAACAGTTCTATGAAGACCTACAAGATCTTCTAGAACTAACACCCCCAAAAGATGTCCTGTTCATTAGAGGGGACTGGAATGCAAAAGTAAGAAGTCAAGAAATACCTGGAGTAATGGGCGAATTTGGTCTTGGAGTACAAAATGAAGCAGGTCAAAGGCTAATAAAAGAGAAGATCCTGATAGTTACCAGTGGGGAAAGTTCTTTGGTTGCAGTTATAAAAATGCTCATTGTACCAATATTTTGTGGCAGAAATATAGTACTGAACATGTTCTGAGTTCTTTTCAGTCTCTTTTTAATTACTAAGGATATTTGGATGAAAATAATTTCCTTGTTGTTCAAGAGTCCCTCTTGTCAGCTTATTTCTCTCACCTAAAATAGAAATGTGTTTTTAATTGCTAAAATATGCACTTTTAAGCACATTGTCATTATACTTGAAAACTGGAAACTTACAACAATAGAGGTAACAGCACTCAAATTAACCCTTGGAAAAAATGCTTTAGAAAACTGTGATGTAATTTGAATTTTACTTCTATCAAATAAGCCACAATATAGGGTAACTTCCCTCATGACTTATATAGATCAATTAAACAAATATTATTAAGTGCAGGCATTATATCAGTAATAGTAATCAAAACGATTTCCCGTTGAAAGTTTAAACTTGGATCCCCACTCTCTGCCTCTGTAATCCAACATATTATCTCTTCCCAAGAAAACTGACATGATTCTCCTTTTATCAGATTATCCCACCCCTTCCTACAAACCCTTCCAGGAGATTTCTTTTATATTGCTAGTTCTCCTAGTCCCAGAAATCCAAACTCATCATTCTACATAAAAGTTTTGTGTCCTCACTCAAGTTTTTCTTAGTAGTTTGGAAGGGAGGTGGCTGTTTCTCTCTGTTTAATTTTGCCTACAACTCTCTAAGCTCCCCATTCTTCAAACTGCATACTTCCATATTTATGTATTTGTTCATTTAAACCCTTTAAACCTGAGGGTTGTGTTTCTGTTTGCCATTTTTGTATTTGAAGTTTTGTTCTCTGGAATCTCTGGGATGATGCACAGTGTGTAATAATTTTTTGGAACGCCTACCAGAGGGCTTCATTCAGTAATATTATTAATAATAAATGTGAGTCTTGATGCTCATATAGCAAGATAGATAAACAAGTGGTTTATTTGTTTTTCTTCTTTGGATGTTTTAAAATCTCACTGTGTGTGTACTCAGCTTCATTTGTACCATTTGCACGAAGGAAGACACTAGCTAAGCACCCCCCTGAGCTGAGAGGTGACGCATGCTCTATCCTGCCAACATGCTCCAGAATAGCAGCCCGGCAGCAAAAGAATGATGCCTTAGAAGAGAGGAAATTGTTGACCTTGGTTCAGGGCCACCATCAGTCTTTCCCTGCTCCCGGGGTGAACATTGTCTCTGAGCTAACAGGACCACCTCCCTCTGCATGTTTCTTGGTCCTTTTGTGTGTCTGCATAGCAAATAGAGATCGTCCGAAGGCAATGGTTTTTCCATGTCAGTGGCACAGAAATTATCCAAATATCCAGTTGTCAGCAGAACATTTCTATGTGGATACCACACTGGCACCCTTTTTTTTTTAAAAAAAAAATAATAATTCATTTATTTTAATTGGAGACTAATTACTTTACAATATTATAGTGGTTTTTGCCATACATTGACATGAATCAGCCATGGGTGTACATGTGTCCCCATCCTGAACCCCTTCCCACCTCCCTCCCCATCCCATCCCTCAGGGTTGTCCCAGTGCACCGGCTTTGAGTGCCCTGTTTCATGCATCGAACTTGGACTGGTGATCTATTTAACATATGATGATATTCATGTTTTAATGCTATTCGCTCAAATCATCCCACCCTCACCTTTTCCCACAGAGTCCAAAAGTCTGTTCTTTATATTTGCGTCTCTTTTGCTGTCTCGCATATAGGATTATTGTTACCATCTTTCTAAGTTCCATATATATGTGTTAACATACTGTATTGGTGTTTTTCTTTCTGACTTACTTCACTTTGTATGATAGACTCCAGTTTCATCCACCTCATTAGAACTGATTCAAATGTGTTCTTTTTATTCCCTTCCGTTCCGTTCTGTCGCTCAGTCGTGTCCGACTCTTTGCAACCCCGTGAACTGTAGCCTACCAGGCTTCTCCGCCCATGGGATTCTCCAGGCAAGAATACTGGAGTGGGTTACCGTTTCCTTCTCCAGGGGATCTCCCAACCCAGGGATTGAACCCGGGTCTCCCGCATTGGAGGCAGACGCTTTAACCTCTGAGCCACCAGGGAAAAATTAGTTGAGTAATATTCCATTGTGTATATGTACCATAGCTTTCTTATCCATTTGTCTGCCAGTGGACATCGAGGTTGCTTCCATGTCCTGGCTATTGTAAACAGTGCTGCGGTGAACATTGGGGTACACGTGTCTCTTTCAATTCTGGTTTCTTCAGTGTGTATGCCCAGCAGTGGGATTGTTGGGTCACATGGCAGTTCTATTTCCAGTTTTTTAAGGAATCTCCACACAGTTCTCCATAGAGGCTGTACTAGTTTGCATTCCCACCAACAGTGTAAGAGGGTTCCCTTCTCTCCACACCCTCTCCAGCATTTATTGTTTGTAGGCTTTTGGATGCAGTCATTCTGACTGGTATCAGATGGTACCTTATTTGTGGTTTTGATTTGCATTTCTCTGATTATGAGTGATGTTGAGCATCTTTTCATGTGTTTGTCAGCCATCTGTATGTCTTCTTTGTAGAAATGTCTGTTTAGTTCTTTGGCCCATTTTTTTGAGGGTCATTTGTTTTTCTGATATTGAGCTGCATGAGCTGCTTGTATATTTTTGAGATTAATTCTTTGTCAGTTGCTTTGTTTGCTATTATTTTCTCCCATTCTCAAGGCTGTCTTTTCACCTTGCTTACAGTTTCCTTCATTGTGCAGAAGCTTTTAAGTTTAATTAGGTCCCATTTATTTTTTATTTCCATTACTCTGGGAGGTGGGTCATAGATTCAACATTCTCATTTCTTCCCTCAATCATGATTCCTTCCTTATGTTCTTCTCCTCAGAAAAGACTATCATTGCCCATCCAGTGACCATGCCATGTGGCCAGAGCAGTCATTTGAGAGTTTGTCTTCATTTTTTTTTTTTTTGCTATTTATTGTTTTAATTAACTTTTAGTGGAGTATAGTTGCTTTATAGGGCTCGCCTGGTGGCTCAGAGGTAAAGAATCTTGCCTGCAGTGTGGGAGACCCAGGTTCGATCCCTGGGTTGGGAAGATCCCTTGGAGAAGAAAATGGCACCCCTCTCCAGTATTCTTGTCTGCAAAATCCTGTGGACAGAGGATCTTGGTGGTCTTCAGTCCATGGGGTCTCAAAAGAGTCGGACACAACTTAGAGACTAAACAATAGCTTCTTTACAATGTGGAGTTAGTTTCTACTGTGCAGCAAAGTGAATCAGCTATGTTTACATATATCCCCTCTTTTTAAAATTTCCTTCCCATTTAGGTCACCACAGAGCATTGAGTAGAGTTGCCCATGCTGTACAGTCGGTTCTCATTCAGTTCAGCTCAGTTCAGTCGCTCAGTCGTGTCTGACTCTTTGCGACCCCATGAATCACAGCACGCCAGGCCTCCCTGTCCATCACCAACTCCCGGAGTTCACTCAAACTCATGTCCATAGAGTCGGTGATACCATCTAGCCATCTCATTCTCTGTCGTCCCCGTCTCCTCCCACCCCCAATCCCTCCCAGCATCAGAGTCTTTTCCAGTGAGTCAACTTGTCGCATGAGGTGGCCAAAGTATTGGAGTTTCAGCTTTAGCATCAGCCCTTCCAATGAACACCCAGGATTGATCTCCTTTAGAATGGACTGGTTGGATCTCCTTGCAGTCCAAGGGACTCTCAAGAGTTTTCTCCAGCACCACAGTTCAAAAGCCTCAATTCTTCAGTGATCATTATTTATCTACTTTATAGGTAATAGTGTATATGTGTCAATCCAAATCTCCCAGTTCATCTCACCCCTCCGCTCTTCCCCTGGGTATCCATACATTTGTTTTCCACATCTGTGTCTCTAATGCTGTTCAAATAAAAACATCTATACCATCTTCTAGATTTCACATATGTGCATTAATATATGAAATTTGTTTTTCTCTTTCTGACTTACTTCACTCTGTGTAATGGTCTCTAGGTCTATCCACATCTCTGCAAATGACACAATTTTGTTCCTTTTTATGGCTGAGTAGTTTTCCATTGTACATATATATACTGCACCTTCTTTGTCCATTCCTCTGTTAATGGACAGTTAGATTGCTTCCATGTCCTGACTGTTGTAGATAGTGCTTTGGTGAGCATTAGGGTGTATATATCTTTCTGAGTTATGGTCTTCTCTGGACATACGGCCAGGAGAGTTTGTCTTCCCTTTCACCACCGTCTTCAATTAGATACCCAGGATTCTGCCTTCTCAATAGCCCTTTGTTCTGTTTCCTCCTCTCCTCCCTGTCACACCACTCACCCTACTCTGGATCTTCATTATTTGCCCTTATTTTATTGCAGTGTTGAGTTCACTGGCTTCCTGCTTTTAGTATGGAACCCCTTCTTGCTAGGAAAGATTATTTTCTAAAATAAAATCTAATCTTTTCATGTCCTCATTCAAAACTTTTCATATCTCTTCACTCCCGGCCTCCAGTGTAGAATTTTCACTCCTTGCCATGTTGTCCCTTACGAATTCTCCAGTATATCTTATTTCTATTCACCTTTCATTTTACTTTCCAGAAACTTGGAACACTATCTTCTCTTGCCCAGTTTTGCTTTGGCTTATGCTTGGCAGGTGCCCTCCATCTTTCATCATGTTAGTCTCAAGTCCTCTGTCACTTCGCCTATGAAGCCTCCATCACTGCCTCCAAGAAATGGGTGCCTAGTCATGTATGCCCGCATGGCCCATCTTTAACTTTATATAGGACAAACAAGCAATTCCAGGTTATGACAGTCATTTCCTCGTCAGCTCTGTGGAGAGCCCCCTGGGGTTAATGCAGTACACAGCATGTATATCTATAGAGGTGGCCCTGACTGCACGTCTGCCTCTCTGCTGGAGTCTACCCTTTCTTAAAGGGCAAACATTTGCCTTGAAATATTGTTATCTCTAGTAGCTAGCTCTGTCATCCTTGTATCCACATGTGAGCCCACGCACTTGCACAGTCACACATGTACACACTCACCCAAAAAATAATTGTCCTACTTCCTAAGGGATGTAGGCATAAAATCCAGAGGCACATATTATAATCTAAATTCAAGTAAATGCAACAAGATTAAATCAATTCAAATTAAATCAATCCAAGTAGATCTCCTTCAGTGGTTTCATAGAAAGCTGGATTTTATAAGAAAATTCCATTTTTAAAAAATTTTATTTTTTACTTCAGTTCAGTTAGGAAACTTTATTTCTTAGACTAGCTTTATGATCACAGTAAAATTAAGTGGAAAATACAGAGAGTTCCCATATATTCTCTGTCTCCACACATACAACATCTTCCTTATCGACATTAGAGTGACATTTGTCATGATTGATAAACTTAAGTTAGCACATCATTATGCCCCAGAGTCCACAATCTACATTAAGGGTTAACTTGTGATGTTGTACATTCTATGGGTTTTGGCAAATGCAGGATGCCATGTATCTACCATTACAGTATTGTACAGAACAACCTCAGTTCTCTATTTTCATTTCTTTTTAATTTCTGAATTCAAAGACTTATTAGTTTTGATTTTTTTTCTCTGAATATTTTTATAAACAGTGGATACACTACACTTTTCTTGGCTTTTTTTGCTATCCCTTACTTAGAAGATGGTCCCAGTGTCGTTATTGGAAACCTACGTGAGGGTGGTTGTGAGACTGACAATTCTCTCATACTCTTTTGGTCAGTGACTTACCAAATCTCTTCCTCAAAGAGCCCACAACTGGTTAGGACTCAACTGGTTAGGTTTCACTTCCTGGCCTGTTTGATGAACGTAGACTCAGTCTCTCTCCCAGGACTCTTAGATTTACTGTCTATTATTGATTGTCTTTCTTATCTTTTCAAAAACTGCATTGAAACTTTTTAGTGTTGTTTATTGGCTTTTTTAAAAATTATAAAATAATAGAAACAACTATTAGAAAGCTTTGAAAATAAAGATAAGGTACACAAATATACACAAATGTTTCCCTGGTGGCTCAGAGGGTAAAGAATCTGCCTGCAATGGGGAGACCCAGGTTCAATCCCTGGGTTGGGAAGATCCCTGGAGAACGGAATGGCTACCCACTCCAGTATTCTTGCCTGGAGAATTCCATGGACAGAGGATCCTGATGGGTCACAGTTCATGGGTTCGCAGTCAGACATGACTGAACGACTAACACTTTCTTACACAAATGTAAACCTATGAAACCTGCAATACTCATGATAAGCATTTATTTCCTTCTAGCCTTTTTCCTATGTATGTGTACACACACACACACACACACACACACATATACAAAATGTTAGGTCTGTATATGTGAATCATACTGTTCAAATAATTCTGTATACTTCTCTTTTTTAACGATCATTCTATGGCATTCATTTTCTTATGATCCATTAGCATTTTCTGAAAATGTTATATTTCATTGTATCTACTGTGATTCATTTAAGCAATTTCTATTGTTGGACATTTAGCTTGCTTCGAATGTATTTTTGCCAGCATGAATAACATTTTTGGACACTCTTGGGTGAGAGGATAGCTGTGCTGACTCTATATAGTTTTTCTTCTACTTACCATGCCTGAGCAAAGTCTCTTAGAACATGTGTGTCTTTAGAGTCTTTTTTTCTCTTAAAGGTAAAGTTTAAACAATCTTTTCCATCTCTCCTAGCATTTTTTATTTTCTGTCTCTTCTTGAATCAGTTTTGCTCATTTATATTTTGACAAACAGTCATTCATAATGTTTTTAAATTTTGGCTGTACCTCGAGGCATGTGGGATCTTAGACCGCTGACCAAGGGTGGAACCCACTCCTCCTGCTTTGAAAGATGGAGTCTTAACCACTGGACCAATAGGAAGTCCCTTTGGAGTCTTTCTATGTCAGTTCCATGGAGGTAGAGAGGAGAAAGAAGAGATGGTAACATCTTTTATGGTGCTACAGTGTTTGAGCCCCAGGTCAAGTTCTTACAGAACAGGTGAACTTTGGAAAGCTAGTCAACATCTCTTTGCTTAAGTTTCTTTATTTGTAAAAGTGGGATAATAGTATTTTATTCATAGGGTCCTTATTAGGAATACAAATATACTAAAATATGTAAGTGGTATCTTTTAAAATTCATCTAGTAACTAGTGACATTGAATTATAACAGGGTAAAGCACTCTGTTAAGAATTCTCTTTTGAGCATTCAGTGTTGCTTCTAGCAGATACATGTTGAATATGAAAATGCCCAAACATGACACTTTTGGCATATTTTTACATTTAGATCTCTTAGTACCCTAAAACATAGTCGTTTACATCTAGTTTTATACTTTTCTTAGTTTTTGAAATTCCATTATTGAAAGCTGACTACTCCAGTGATTGCTGGATAATGATATGATTTCCCTGGTACAGGGTATGTTTTAATAGGCCTATTGAACAACAGGGTAAACAGAGGCTTTATATACTTTTCCATTTTTTTTTTCTTTGTACATAGCAGATGAAATCTCCCTCCTAGATTGCTTTGGAAATATTTACCACATTTAGAAAATGATCTATTGCTAATAACTTGGGTCAGATTCAGAAGTTTACCTTTTTAGTTTCTAATTTTGAGACAATTCCTTACTCACTGAAAGTTGGAAAGCGTATTACAAAGAACTCTTATTATATCCTCCACCCAGATTCAACAATTCTTAATATTTTGCCCCATTTACTTCAGTATTGTTATTTCCATTTATCTTCTTTTTATGCACAAATACTTTAATATGTTTTCTATCAGAATCAGGAAATATAACATTCGTACAATGTTATATCTAATTCTTACTTTTTTGTTCAAAGTTTACAACTTATTCAAATAATATGTAGCTTTTTTTCTCACCCAGGATACAATCCAGGATCACTTGTTGTATTAATTGTCACGTTTCTTTCCTTTTCTTTAATCCTAAACAGTTCCTCAACTTTTCTTTTTCTTTCATGATCTTAATGTGTTTTGAGTTTTTCTTTTTTTGGCCACATGTGGGTTGTGGGCTTTTAGTTCCTCCTCTTCAGGGTCAATCCTGTACCCTTGCCAGTGAAAGTGCCCAGTCCTAACCAATGGACCACCAGGGAATTCCCATGATCTTAATGTTTTCAAAAAGTAAAGCCAATAACTTTGCAGAATATTCTGTTTGGGTTTCTTTGATGTTTCCTGATATCAGCTTCAGATTTCATATTTTTGATTGCAATAGCATAGCAATTATGTTGTGTCTTTCTCAGGGTATCATATCAGGAAGCACATACTATCATTTTGCCTTTCTTATGAGTGACATTAATCTTGATAACTTTAATAAATTTGTATTTTTAGATTAATTTACTATAAAGTTACTATTTTTTTCTCTTTGTAATTAATAAGTAACTTGTGGCAATTACTCTCAAACTGTGTATTTTCATGCTTGTCAAACTTTCATCCCTTCTTTTTAACATTCATTAGGATGGATCCCCTGTCTTTTTTGACACGTCCCTATTTTAATAGTTTCGTACTTTCTGGTACAATGAAAAGTTCTAGACTTATTTTATGGTTTTCCTGCCCCACTCTGTTTGTTTATACCTCTTCCTGTAAAATTATATACTATCCATTATGTGTATATATGTCTGTATTTATATAAATGAGTTCAGACTTGTTATCTCCAATTCCAATTCAATATCCTAATGATAAAAAAATATTTAAAATGTAGAATAGGTGGGACCTGATATTAATTAACCCTGATGCTGGGAAAGATTGAAGGTGGGAGGAGAAGGGGATGACAGAAGATGAGATGGTTGGATGGCATCACCAACTCTATGGGCATAAGTTTGGGTAAGCTCTGGGAGTTGGTGATGGATAGGGAAGCCTGGTGTGCTGCAGTCCATGGAATCACAAAGAGTTGGACACAACTGAGCGACTGAACTGAATTGAACTGAACTGATATTAATTGAGTATAAGTGGAAGGGAGAGGAGGAATTTGAGATGAATATACATTGTAAATGCTAGCATGGCACTCCCGATTGCACAGTGTAAAATGTTTTTGTACCAACATTTTTTGTTGTGTGTGCCAAACCAGCTAATAAAGCCTAAGATTGCTTTACTTTTTAAACAGCTGTAGCACAGTGTTCCTGCATATTGATCTTGTAGTCAAATAAAACTTGAGGTCTTTATGTTAACTGTTGTCAAGCAAGATCTGATACCTCTTTTCTTATAAACTTAGTTTTTTGAAACTGTGTTGTACGTTTGCCTGTGAAATATTATCTGATCATCAGATAAATTTGATTTGACCACCATTCCTTCCCTTTAAGCCCCTTTAACCCTGGCGTAGGTAATATATTAATTGTCCTACAAATTATCTCTTATACAAATGTTTTATAAAATGCTTTCTATATGCTTTGGTTGATCTCTACAGATAAAGCAGATGGTTGAGACTACAGCATGCTGTTGGTGGTGAGGGTGATAAACCTGAAATTGTAACAGGAAATGGGGCCATTTCTTGCCATAGTATTTTGTGTTATGAAATAAATAAGAGTCAGATAATCAAGTACTCAAAAAGCAGGGGGCCAAGTTATAAGAAGTGTGACTCAGTATTTACAAAAAGACAAGGAAATCTCTCTGATGGTTCTTGCATAGACTGAAAAGGATTATTAATCTGTCCATCCCATTCTTGGCATTCTTCCTAGGTAATCTAACTCACTTCCATGGTGCTAAGCTCTCCAACTACTTCGATAGCTGTTCTTTCTTCCACAATTGTAGAATTGTAACTGCTTTGTGTCCACTAAACTAAAGATAGCATTTCGTAGCCCTATTGCAATAGGTATGGGCATGTTGTGGTTCTAGCATTGGGGAAGATGATTAAAAGATACATACTCAACTT
The DNA here is from genome assembly GCF_049115385.1 of Moschus berezovskii. Classification (NCBI taxonomy): domain Eukaryota; kingdom Metazoa; phylum Chordata; class Mammalia; order Artiodactyla; family Moschidae; genus Moschus; species Moschus berezovskii. The sequence goes on along the minus strand of NC_142469.1, from coordinate 91,747,181 downwards.
CCTACTTGCTTAAGAGGAAATATCTGGCCTCAAACTTCCACTGTTTTCTCTAAGCAGAGAGACTAGAGAAACCACAAGTTGAACATGGAACAGCTGCCATAAGCCAGGGCCCCTGAATAATTGCATGAGGAAGAGCCATCCACCAGCCTGAAATACTTGTCCTCGAATTTCATGTGAGAAATATTTTCCAATTGCTTGAGCAATTACCTTTTTTTTGGTGCCTCTCCTGAGAACTCTTCTTGTGTATTCAAGTGCTCACTAGATATTTCGACCTTAGTATCTCGAAGATATCCCAAGTCTAATGTATTTCTCTTCAAATTTACTTCTTTCTGGTGTCATTGCCATCCCAGATGACTTATCCATTACACATGGAGTTCTTATCCGATAATCCTTTTCCTTTGGCCCACATAGAATCTGAACGACTTCTTGGTTCTGACTCCCTTATCACTTGCCTCTCCAGCCCTTTTTCTCCTTACACTTCTCTGTTGCTTTGGATTAAGTCCCAGCCATCTAAGGTTAGGATTCATGCAGCAACCCTATACCTTCTTTTTCTATCTCTAATCTTGCTCCCCTCAAATTCATACTAGGCTATGATTTTATTGAGCCAGTAAGTACTGTCTCAACGGTTTCATCTGAAAAATGCAGATACTTATAGTGTCCTTATGGAGTTTTATGATAATTAGTTGATATGGTACATCCCAAGCATTTAGCATGGTTCCTGAAATATATCAGTACTCAAAAAATTTAACCATTCAGATGCTGATTGCAGCCATGAAATTAAACGACGCTTGCTCCTTGGAAGGAAAGTTATGACCAGCCTGCTGCTGCTGCTGCTGCTGCTGCATCACCCCAGTCGTGTCCGACTCCGTGTGACCCCATAGACGGAAGCCCACCAGGCTCCCCTGTCCCTGGGATTCTCCAGGCAAGAACACTGGAGTGGGTTGCCATTTCCTTCTCCAATGTGTGAAAGTGAAAAGTGAAAGTGAAGTCGCTCAGTCGTGTCCGACCCTTAGCGAGCCCACAGACTGCAGCCCACCAGGCTCCTCCAGCCATGGGATTCTCCAGGCAAGAGCACTGGAGTGGCTTGCCATTGCCTTCTCCGATGACCAGCCTAGATAGCATATTAAAAAGCAGAGACATTACTTTGCCAGCAAAGGTCCGTCTAGTCAAGGCTATGGTTTTTCCAGTGGTCATGTATGGATGTGAGAGTTGGACTGTGAAGAAAGCTGATCACTGAAGAATTGATGCTTTTGAACTGTGGTGCTGGAGAAAACTCTTGCGAGTCCCTTGGACTGCAAGGAAATCCAACCAGTCCATTCTAAAAGAGATCAATCCTGGGTGTTTATTGGAAGGACTTATGCTAAAGCTGAAACTGCAATACTTTGGCCACCTCATGCAACGAGTTGAATCACTGGAAAAGAGTCTGATGCTAGGAGGGATTGGGGGTAGGAGGAGACGGGGACGGCAGAGAATGAGATGGCTGGATGGCATCACCAACTCGATGGACATGAGTTTGAGTGAACTCCAGGAGTTGGTGATGGACAGGGAGGCCTGGCGTGCTGTGATTCATGGGGTCGCAAAGAGTCAGACACGACTGAGCGACTGAACTGAACTGAACATTATTATTAGCATTTCCATATCATAACTCTTCTTAAAATTCCTTAAAGGATTATTATTCCTTTAATAATTAATCCTGTAATTCCTTCAAGGATTCCTTAAAAGAGTATTATTGCTTCTAGGATAAAATCACTCCCCTTAATGAGCCTGACTAATCTTCTGTAATCTGGTCCCTATTAAACCCTCCAGATTTATTTCTTGTTATTCTCCCCTTCTAACCCTCTACTTTTTTCATATTGCAATACCTATAGTTCCTTAAGATGTCAAAGTCTATGATACATCTTATTTTTGTACATGTTGATTCCATTGCTTTAAACACACAACTTTCTTATCTTTCCTGAACTCTTATTGACCATTCATCCTTCAAATCTCAGCTCATATATTACCCCTCTTGGAACTTTGCGTTATGCTTTCTGGTGTAGTTTACGTGTTGTTCCATGTACATCCATAATGCTGTACGTTTTCCTTTATTGTAGCCACTAGGATAATGTTCTATAGACATTTACTAACATATAGCAGACGTGTTTTGTGTGTTTGCCTGGCCCATCCTCTATCCTGACTTGGTAGGCTTTAGTGGTATTACATGTATATATATTTATATTTTTTATTTATATATTAATCCTATTTATCATTATCTGATTGAAACATACCCAAAGACAGGACTGAGTATATTCGTCATATCTAATGAAAATTTGGATTAAGAGACAAAACTATGAGTGGTTAATATCAGTGCTAGAATTGTAAAATATGAAAATTTAGGACCTTAGAAAGGAAAAAAGAAATAGATACAAAACCACAGACAGAACACAGAAAAACAAGGATTTTAATAAGCAAAAAAAAAAAAAAAGGCATCTTCAGAGAGGAGAATAAATTTTTTGACAGGTCAAATCCAATATTCCAAAAAATATTTTTGTGACTGTTTATGATAGGTTTGAAATTTATTACATCTTTGCTTTGTATTGTCATGCCTTTTTTTTTTTTGTTCAGCTTAATTTTGTATTCTATATAAAGTTGTTTATTTCTGGAAAAATTATCAAATCCCTAAAAGTTGTGAGCTATAAAGGCTGAATATTCAGAGAGTGAATGTTATTTGAGGGACATTCTACTGGAAAAGCATTGACCGAGTCATTAGAAGGCCAAGGGTATAGACAAAACTCTGCCATTATTTAACTATATAATCTTGAGTAAATCAGTTGACTCGAGAGCCCCTCCTTTCAGTTATCTCATCTCTAAAGTAAAGATCGTAATCTCTTTGCTGCTTACCTTGGAGTTGGAATTGTCAAATGTCCACTTGGAGAATGTTAAGGGTTTATAGACAACAAGCCCTTACTAATGTTCTGCAGTAGAAGAATACTGGCTAGGATTGACTGGAATGCTTTCTCAGTCCAAAGATTATTACACTCCTAGTCACTAGTGTTGTTTACATAAGAAAGGATGCTGGGAAAGATTGAGGGCAGGAGGAGAACAGGGTGACAGAGGATGAGTTGGTTGGATGGCATCATTGACTCAGTAGGCATGAGTCTGACCAAACTCCGAGAGATAGTGAAGGACAGGGAAGGCTGGCAAGCTGCAATCCAGTGGTGTTGCGAAGAGTCAGACCTAATTTAGCAACTGAACAACAGCAACAAGAAAGCATACTTTCCATTCCCAGAGAGATACAAATGTTTACACTTGGAACCCGAGAGAGATATATTACATTGTTTATCTGAAATATGGTAGCATATATTTATGTCTATTCACCTAGGGAATATTTTTAGCAAAAGAAAAAGAATTGCAACCAAACATAAATGGATAAAAAATAAAACATTTACAAGAAACGATGCTTCCAATTATGTGCTACAGTTATTAAGGGCACAGACTCTTAGTTTTCTCAACTGTAAAATAAGATTTATAATTAAACAAGCTAATAGGATTGTAAAGAATTTAGTACAACTCCTGGAACAAAATAAGGGCCCACAGAATGGTACATGTAGAAGTAAATGTTAGCTCTGATCTCTAATCTGGAATGAACTTTGGAGAGATTACTGATTAGAAGTGTGAGGCTGACCAGGTGCAGAAATGTGGTCCCAGGTGTAGAATTTCACAGCAAGTCATCCATCTCTTTGCATTAATGTAACAATTCAGATATGGAAGGATTTGGATCCTTGAATTTTGGTTTGTTATTGATATTAATTCTTCTAAATGTCAGCCAATCAGATGGAATTCCTCTGCCCCTCGTTTCCCAATAAAATTTTAGATATGCATGTGTGCGCACTCAGTCATGTCTGACTCTTTGCAACCCCATGGACTACAGCGCGCCTGGCTTCTCTGTCCTTCACTATCTCCTGGTGTTTGTTCAAATTCGTGCCCACTGAGTCGGTGATGCCATCCAGCCATCTCATCCTTGTCACCCCCTTCTCCTCTTGCCCTCAGTCCTTCCCAGTATATCAGGGTCTTTTCCAGTGAGTCAGCTCTTCATATCAGGTAGCCAAAGTATTGGAGCTTCAGCTTCAGCATCAGTCTTTCCAATGAATATTCAGGGTTGATTTCCTTTAGGGTTGACTGGTTTGATCTCCTTGTTGTCCAAGGGACTTTCAAGAGTTTTCTCCAGCACCACAGTTGGAAAGCATTAATTCTTTGGCACCCAACCTTCTTTATGGTCCAACTCTACCATCCGTACATGACTACTAGAAAATCCATAACCTTGACTAGACAGCCTTTTGTTGGCAAAATGATGTCTCTGCTTTTTAATACACCATCTAGGTTTGCCATAGCTTTCCTTCCAAGGAGCAAGCGTCTTTTAATTTTGTGGCTGCAGTCACCATTGCAGTGATTTTGGAGCCCAAGAAGATAAACTGTCACTGTTTCCACTTTTTCCCCAATCTCTTTGCCATGAAATGATGAGACTGGATGCCATGACCTTAGTTTTTTGAAAGTTGAGTTGTAAGCCAACTTTTTCACTCTCCTCTTTCCCCCTCAATCAAGAGGCTCTTTAGTTCCTCTTTGGTTTCTTCCATTAAAGTGGTATCATCTGCATATTTGAAGTTGTTGATGTTTCTCCAGGTAATCTTGATTCCAGCTTGTGAGTCATCTAGCCTGGCATTTTGCATGATGTACTCTGCATAGAAGTTAAATAAACAAGGTGAAAATATACAGCCTTGACATACTCCTTTCCCAGTTTGGAACCAGTCTGTTGTTCCATGTCCGGTTATAATTGTCACAGTATTATAGATGGCTATAGCTTTATATGACAACATAAAAGCAATGTATGGAAAAAGTGATGAAAATTTTACATAATGAACCCTGTTTTATAGATATTCATCATATTCAGTGGATATGAATTTTGTAGTTCAGAGGTAATTTTCGCTTTCTTCATCTTTCTAGATGGTTGTTAAATTAGTTTTGACTATTCTAAATATCTTTGTTTCCTAAAAGATATAAATATCAGGGGTATAAGAGTACCGAGTATCTAGTTGTCTAAATGGAATGGCTGACATCAAGAAAACAGCTCCAGTTTAATGTGGAAATAATAAAAATGAACTATGCATCCTGGAAATGTAATAAATAGAGAGATTTTACCATAATAAAAATACCAAAACAATGTAATATTATATTTGTTTTCAGAAAACAAGAAAAAATATCTCCTTTATAATGAAACACTGAGCATACATCCTTGGGATTTACCGATCATTATTGTTTTAAATTAAAACAAAATTTATTTGTTTTTGGTCTTAAAATAGAATGTCAAAAAAACGCAAAAAACCAAACACCCTAATTCACCCATAGAGTGCCAAGTCTGTTTTGAATGACACTGATGGGAATAGTGGCTGAGAGAAAAAGAAGACAGCCAAATTTAAGTTCAAATTCTAAAAGTTGGTCTGTGGATTTTCTGTATTTGAAATGCCACTTGCTGGTTTAATGTGTTTTAAAAGTTGTCATGTTTCTGAATTTGATGTACAATTTAAACTCTAACCTGTGATAATGTTTAATTTTAATTATGGTATTTCTTTTTACATTAAGGACTGAATTAAAAAGAAAAGTAGGCTTTTCTCTTGGCTCATTCAGTAAAGAATCTGACTGTAATGCAGGAGACCCAGGTTCAATCCCTGGGTCAGGAATCCCCGGAGAAGGGAATGGCAACCCACTCCAGTGTTCTGGAGAATTCCATGGACAGAAGAGCCTGGTGGGCTACAGTCTATGGAGTTGCAAAGCCTTGGACATGACTGAGCAACTAACACTTTCACTTGAAAAGCAGTGTGTTACAAAAGCATTATCTTTAGATGATAGTTCCTATGCCATTCTTTGAGTTTGAAATGCCCTGGCCTGTATGTATGCTCTACTTTCAGAAACAGTATTAAATTCGAACTGTAGGTCTGTTTTAAGTGCAGGAAAATACAACTCCTTAACCTAACGTAGGGCTTCCTAGATGGCGCAGTAGTAAAGAACCTACTGCAGGAGTTTGATCCCTGAGTCAGGAAGATTTCCCTGGAGGAAGAAATGGCAACCCACTCCAGTATTCTTGCCTGGAAAATCCCATGGACAGAGGAGCCTGGCTGGCTACAGTCCATGGGGTCTCAAAGAGTTGGACACAACTGAGCACCCCTGCATGCAACCTAATATATGCCAAATGCTTTCATTGACTTTTGAGTAAGAAGACTCATTTTGGGTCCCTCCCCAGAATTCAAAGCCAGGTGAGCAAGTGACTATGAAAAAATCACTGAGTACACATAGGCAAGAGCACATTTAGAATTTATAAAGCAGACTCAAGTTTGAGATTTTAAAGTATATCAATTTTTGAATAAATTAAGTAGGAATGTTTTTCCTTATTCTGACAATCCCACCTGGATTATGTACATCGCAGATCACAGACATGAACTATTCTCAAACTTTATTTTTTATAACAGTCCCCTGAGATGTGTACTGAAAGTGCATGGAGCCAATCTCCTCCCCACCCAGTAGGTCTGCAGTGGGCTGGGGGATTTGGAGTTTCTATAGTCACCAGGTGATGTCTATATATACAAGTGATCCAGCCGTCATATTTGAGAAAAACTGAGGATTTTCAAATAGTTTTGAGAGGAAAAACAGTTAATGTTATACGTTATTCATCTCTAATTTTAATACACTTCTAGAAACATGTAGACACAGTATAGGATTGAAAAAATATTTTAATCAGTTGACAATATTAGGTTTGTGTGCCAGCCACCAAATGTCTAGCTGCACATTTGTAAACTGTATCTCTCTCTGGGCATTGGTACTTCATTGTTAAGTGCAGGGTGAGGTGGGGTGTGGAGCCTGTTAATTCTAATGTGCCTTCCCATCTTATAATGTGACTCTGTGCTTCGGCACGTCTGCTTTTCTTGGCTCCTGGGCTGGGTTTCACATGAGCATCAGGCCACTGCCTAGCAGCACTTGACAAGATCAGAGTGGAAATAGATGTTCTCAGTCTCGATAAATTTGGCCAGCATCGTTTCTGAGAGTTCACACTTGTCTCTCCTGCCTTTGGAAGAAAGAATTTGGTAGCATGAAAAACATGGTGGGCCTGGCAATTTTAATCTCTTTGCCGGAATATGGGAAATTTAAAGCAAAGTTATGGAACCTTTAAAGGGTAGTGTACCTTCAATTTCTTTGGTGAGCAAATGTGCTTGTGCCACAGAAAATGAGTTTTGTGTCATCATTTGCTATTCAAAAACATGATTAGGACTTCCCTGGTGGTCCAGTGGCTGAGACTCCATGCTCCCAATGCAGAGGCTTGGGGTTCAATCCCTGGTCAGGAAATATATTCCACCTGCCATAGCTAAGAGCTCACACACACAACTAAGGATCCAGAATGCTGCAACTAAGACCTGGTGCAGCCAAATAAATTAAAAAATATTTTAAAAAATGTACAATTGATTCAGTAACATGGATACGATGTCATGTGAACTTCTGTTTTCTCTATTTCTAGACATTCCAAAAAAATTGGGAGGGTACCCTTTAAAAAGGCAAAAACCTCCAGAATGTGAAAATTGTCTTGAATGAATTAGCATGATAACTTCTATCCAACTCAAGCATCTGTCATAAGTTTCATGCTTCAATCACCTGAAAGAGGAAAATAAAGTCCTTTGATTTTTCTGCCTTTCAACTCTGGAACAGAATAGAATGTTTCTGACTTTAAAATGGGTGATCTCCAAAAAAAAAGGGAAAAGTGAAAAGATAGCTTAACATATTATTAACTGCTAGTATTTTTGGTGTTTCAAAAGTTTTCTTCCTCTCATTGAAATATGCAGTTATGACATTTCCAAGAAGTGGTGGCATCTGGTGTTAAGGACAAAATAGTGGGAATTTACCACAAGCAGCCTGATTCTCACACCTGCTCTGTCTGAGGAAGAAAGTTTCCTGAGGCCACTTGTGGAGTCAACTGTTGTCTAATGCGACATAGACATTTGTTACTTTTCAACAGTGCTAAGATTTGTGATTCATAAGTAATAGCAAATAATTAGATAGCACTAACTTAGATTTTAAGCTCAACATTCAGAAAACAAAGATCATGGCATCTGGTCCCATCACTTCATGGGAAATAGATGGAAAAACAGTGGAAACAGTGTCAGACTTTATTTTTTTGGGCTCCAAAATCACTGCAGATGCTGACTGCAGCCATGAAATTAAAAGACGCTTGCTCCTTGGAAGGAAAGTTATGACCAACCTTGATAGTATATTAAAAAGCAGAGACATTACTTTGCCAACCAAGGTCCGTCTAGTCAAGGCTATGGTTTTTCCCGTGGTCATGTATGGATGTGAGAGTTGGACTGTGAAGAAGGCTGATCGCCGAAGAATCGATGCTTTTGAACTGTGGTGTTGGAGAAGACTCTTGAGAGTCCCTTGGACTGCAAGGAGATCCAACCAGTCCATTCTAAAGGAGATCAATCCTGGATGTTCATTGGAGGGACTGATGCTAAAGCTGAAACTGCAATACTTTGGCCACCTCATGCGACGAGTTGACTCACTGGAAAAGACTCTGATGCTGGGAAGGATTGGGGGCGGGAGGAGAAGGGGACGACGGAGAATGAGATGGCTGGATGGCATCACCGACTCTGTGGACATGAGTTTGAGTGAACTCCGGGAGTTGGTGATGGACAGGGAGGCCTGGCGTGCTGTGATTCATGGGGTCGCGGAGAGTCGGACACGACTGAGCGACTGAACTGAACTGAACTGAACTTAGATTTTGCGCTTCCCAGGTGGCTCTGGTGGTAAAGAACCCACCTGCCAATGCAGGAGATCCCTGGGTAGGAAGGTCCCCTGGAGGAAGTCATGGCAACCCACTCCAGTGTTCTTGCCTGGAGAATCCCATGGACAGCGGAGCCTGGCGGGCTACAGTTCATCGGCTCACAAAGAACTGGACACAACTGAAGCGACTGAGCATGCACTCTCGCAACTTAGATTTTAAGTACTCTGTGTGTGTGTGTTCATGTAACTGTCATGATATCTGATATTATCTCCATCTTAGAGATGAGAAACTGATCCATGGAGAAATTACATCTCTTGCCCAAGGTTTCATGGCTGGTGAGTCAAAGATCCCAGACGGCTGGATCCAGAGTTTATATACTTAACTAGCACACAACACTACCTCTCAACTTCAAATGTGTTTTCCTGCTGTGTATTCATCCTGGGAGGCTGTGCAAGTCCATCTATGTTGGCATTACTGAAAACATTCCTGTGCTTTCTTAATTTATTGCCAATAAATTAGAAGCCAATCTAAACCGAAAGCAAAATACCCCCAGCAGCTCAATCTGGCAATATAAAAAGGAAGCGAGCTGTCCCTCTAGCTGTATGCAGCCCACAGACATGCTTAGTTTGGTCTGCGGTTTTGGCCTGGACGGTGTTTTACATTTTAATTAGTTCCCAAAATAAACACAATGAAATTGAAAAGCCTTGTACACAAATCTGAATTTCTGCCCTCTCTTAGAAAATTGGATCCGCAACATTGGGTTTGAATCTCTAGCTTCTCAGAGTTCTCATCATCTTCATCTCCCAGAAACCAGGGCTTTTGGTCGCTTGCCACTGGTCACATCACTTCATTTATGTGTTTTACCTGCCTGGGCCCTGTATATATTTGAACATTGTTTTCCAGGAGCATAAATAAAATAATTAATGAAGCTTATAAAAGAGAATTTCAGAAAGGTGGCTTTTAGATTAGATGGGTATTTATTCCTCAGAATTAAAGGATTAGAGCTGAACATTATTCTGAGCAAAAGAATTTAGGATCAGATTAAAATCTTGGGACACATAATGTTGTCCTGTCTCTACTCTTCTATGTACCTTCAAGCAAGTTCCTCAACTTTCGTGTAGAATAGCATGTTTTCCAAATTCTAGGTACCATTCACACCATAAAATGATGAAAAATATTTTCATGCTATGTTTGGAGTTGGTGATGGACAGGGAAGCCTGGTGTGCTACAGTCCATAGGATCTCAGAGTCAGACATGACTGAGCTACTGAACTGAACTGATGTTTGATGTATATTATTCCAAAGAAGATCAAAATGTTACCCAAATGAAGAGAAGAAAGATTCCATAGCAATATCACAAATCCTTTGCTTTCCAAGGAGAAATCATTGATTTTTTTTAATACGCAGGATCTATCGAACAGTAATGATAAGAACAGACACTAATTTGGTAAAGTCTGCTGGATGAGAAATACATGAATGTTTTGCTCTAATGTGCTGCTGATATTTTTATCACGATTAGAAATGTGTTCACCAAGAACCATCCCATATAGAATTCTACAAGCAAATCTGCTTGGACCTCATCTTTAAAATATTTATCTTTATCTGTGATACATACAAACTCTTTTAGGCTTTGTTTTATCTGCACTGGCAGGATTTGTGTAGCCATATACTGAGACCTCCAGTTATTTAGCTAGTAGTTCATCCATACATTTGTTCGAAAGATATTTACCAAGTGCCTAGTACATGCCAATATCTCAGCTTCCTTATTGTAATTTATAGCCTAGACATGATTCAAACAATGAGAGATATTCAGTTGTTATGAAGGTGGAGGATGCTCAATGTATCCATTGTTATAATCTGTATTTTGAGTGGGATTACTGAGATGACTGAACAAGTATTTCCTTAAATCTGAGTTCCAAAATTAGTAGCAAAGTACCAAACATCTTGGATCTATGTTATCCTCTGTTTGTGAGTCAAGCTAGGAGAACTGTCTCCAAAGCAGTTTGGCATCTCTACCTTGTCAGTCGGCTGGCATTGTGGGGGAAGAGATGATGAAAATTTAATCTTTATTATAATTTCTGAAAAATTGCCAGTTTGTTTTTCTGGCCTGCTGCTGCTGCTGCTAAGTCGCTTCAGTTGTGTCCAACTCTGGGCGATCCCATAGACGGCAGCTCACCAGGCTCCCCCGTCCCTGGGATTCTCCAGGCAAGAATACTGGAGTGGGTTGCCATTTCCTTCTCCAATGCATGAAAGTGAAAAGTGAAAGTGAAGTCGCTCAGTCGTGTCCAACTCTTCGCGACCCCATGGACTGCAGCCTACAAGCCTCCTCCGATCATGGGGTTTTCCAGGCAAGAGTACTGGAGTGGGTTGCCTTTGCCTTCTCCAGTTTTTCTGGCCTATCACTCCTTAAAATCTGTCTCAGAGCCTTAGGCGTGCTGTTGTGTTCCATTTGTCTTCAGCCCATGTAGCACACTTTTTTCCATTTCTTCCAGCTTTACTGTTACTTGGTCACATTAGAGAAATATGGTAGCGTCAAATATACCAAGCCTTCCTATATACAGTATATAGCTGATGTCACTGAGGAAATTTCGAAAAGGTCTTCAGTGATCTTGTCTTAGACTAGAAAGGTGTATAATCCATGATTCTGTTTCAATCCCTTAAGGTCCCAGAATTTCCATTCAGACAGACACTTTCAGCAATCCTTTATAAGCCTGCATCTCTTCCTTCCCAATGTTAAACCACAGTTAACAGCATCCTGACCACTTATGTACTGAACCCCTACAACAGGTTCCATTTGAGACTACAGCCAGAAGCCCGTTAATGCCCTAATGAAAGCAATTTGTATCAACTAAGTCACAATGAAGACACAAAAGGGAAAAGGTTAACCCTGCCAAATGGGTGTCTTATTGAATTAAATGAAAACTGCAGCTCACTCTTTCCTCAGAATCCTGGGTGAAATTCAGAGACACAAGCTACAGCGGCCTGAAATATTTTTGGATTTTGTTTGCTTTTCACTCTATATCTTAGTGCATGCTCATCTGAAAGCTCCTCTACGTTCATTTCACTGTCAAGAAGTTTTCTCTCTGATTTTGAATACAGTAGGATAGAATGATTGAAGAGTGTGTGTGTGTGTGTTAGGGGCTGACTGGAGTCCCAAAGAAAGGAAATCAAGACACAGCTTAAAGGTCTCTTTTCATCAACTCTTTAGCCAGAGAACACACGTTCTATTGGATACTTTCCAAATTCCCAGACTGTGCTATTCATCTGAAACTTTCAGCTCCATCAGTCTATCTTGTTGGAATTCTTATGATTTGAAATATATATTTTTGTAGGATTTATTTTTTTCCTATGAGAAAAAAGTGCAAGTAATGTCCAGGAGACCATTATCACCTTCAACATTCATGAGCATGGTGGATAAGAACCTCATTCCAGGTCTTAGAAATACAAGGAAATGAAAGAGGGTAGAGCAGTTTCCCTTAAAAAATCAAAAACACTAGGAGCTTTACAGTTAATTTGAAAAATTGGTCTTTTGCATGTAAATATGCAACAGTTAAAACTGGACCTGAAACAATAGACTGGTTCCAAATAGGAAAAGGAGTATGTCAAGGCTGTATATTGTCACTCTGCCTATTTAACTTATATGCAGAGTACATCATGAGAAACGCTGGGCTGGAGGAAGCACAAGCTGGAATCAGGATTGCCAGGAGAAATATCAATAACCTCAGATATGCAGATGACACCACCCTTATGGCAGAAAGCGAAGAAGAGATAAAGAACCTCTTGATGAGAGTGAAAGAGAAGAGTGAAAAAGTTGGCATAAAACTCAGCATTCAGAAAACTAAGATCATGGCATCTGGTCCTATCAATTCATGGCAAATAGATGGGGAAACAGTGGAAACAGTGACAGACTTTATTTTTTTGGGCTCCAAAATCACTGCAGATGGTGACTGCAGCCATGAAATTAAAAGACGCCTACTCCTTATAAGAAAAGTTATGACCAACCTAGACAGCATATTAAAAAGCAGAGATATTACTTTGCCAACAAAGGTCCCTCTAGTCAAAGCTATGGTTTTTCCAGTAGTCATGTGTGGATGTGAGAGTTGGACTATAAAGAAGACTGAACGCCGAAAATTACTTTTGAACCGTGGTGCTGGAGAAGACTCTTGAGAGTCACTTAGACTGCAAGAAGATCCAACCAGTTTATCCTAAAGGAAATCAGTCCTGAATATTCATTTGAAGGACTGATGATGAAGCTGAAACTCCAATCCTTTGGCCACCTGATGCTAGGATGCACTCATTTGAAAAGACCCTGATGCTGGGAAAGATAGAAGGTGGGAGGAGAAGGGGATGACAGAGGATGAGATGATTGGATGGCATCACTGACTTGATGCCCTTGTACATGAGTTTGAGCGAGTGCTGGGAGTTGGTGATGGACAGGGAAGGCTGGCGTGCTGCAGTCCATGGGGTTGCAAAGAGTCGGCCATGACTGGGTGACTGAACTGAATTGATGCAGGTAATTTCAGATATATTGGTATGTGGTATATACAGTTATGATATGGAGAGTGAAATGGGGAGCTCAAATGGAGAGTTCCATGGAGAAATATTAATGGTTTAAATTTGCTCAGGGTTAAGGAGAAGACTCCTGAGAGTCCCTTGGATAGTTAAGGAGATCAAACCAGTCAATCTTAATGGAAATGAACCCTGAATACACACTGGAAGGACTGATGCTGAAGTTGAAGCTCCAATATTTTGGTCATCTGATGTGAACAGCTGACTTACTGGAAAACTCCCTGATGCTGGGAAAGACTGAGGGCAGAAGAAGAAAAGGGCATCAGAGGATGAGATGACTGGATGGCATCACTGATGCAATGGACATGAACTTGGGCAAACTTCAGGAGATGGTGAGGGGCAGGGAGGCCTGGCATGCTGCAATCTACGGGGTCACAAAGAGTCGGACACGACTGGGGGACTGAACAATAACAATGCTCTGTGACTTACTATTAACCAGAAGAATGATGACTACTAGAAATCATCGAAGAAAAAACTTGAGGCAGAAAACAAGTTTAATTGATTTCCTCCCAGTTTTTCCACTACTGATCTATTTTCTTTATCCAGATTACCTGGGCTTAATCCTCATACCTGAAGCTCTTTACATTGCCCCAACTAATTGTTCTAGGAAAAGGGTCAGTAAATATTTTTTTTCTGTAAAGAGAGTCAGATAGTACATAGCTGAGGCTTTGTAAGCCATGCAGTTTTTGTCACAACTACTCAGTTACACAATTGTAACATAATGACAGCCACAGATAATGTGTAAAAATTGAACATTGTAATATTTTGATAAAACTTTACAAATGATAAAATTAAGCTAAAGAATGCTAATGTTCATATAATTTTTCTGCATCATGAAATAGTAGTCCCTGGCTCAGAGGATAAAGTGTCTGCCTGCAATGTGGGGGACCCGGGTTTGATCCCTGGGTGGGGAAGATCCAGTGGAGAAGTAAATGGCAACCCACTCCAGTATTCTTGCCTGGAGAATCCCATGGGCAGAGGAACCTGGTAGGCTACAGTCCATGGGGTCACAAAGAGTCGGACATGACTAAGCGACTTCACTTTTTTCTTTCTTTCTTTGAATTTTTTTCAACAACTTACAAAATATAAACCATTCTTAACTCGTGACCTGTAGAAAAGTGAGTGCTGAAGCAAATTTGGCCTATGGACCATAGATTACTGACATCTGCATTGGAAGACTTCAGCATTTCCCAGTCTGCACTCTCTCTGCAGCTCTATTCAGTTTCCTTGTCTGTCTCATAGAAACTAGGTACAGTTGCAATATACAATTTAGATAACTTATAATCTTCAAAGTATAAAGCTAAAACTAATTAATAATTTATTTGATAGCAAATAATTGACATAACTTTAGATTAAAGGAAGTCTTCTGGTCATGTTAAGCATCAGAAACTGCTGTCCAGAGAAAAGTAAGTATGTAAAACATAAGATGGATGAGTCAGAGTCCATGTAACTAATAGTCAAGCCTGGTTTCCCTTCCTCCCTTGGGCAGGCAACCAGAAAAAGAAGAGATCAGCTGAAAAAAAAGACTCATCACAGATATTTGTTATTTCACAGTGAAATTTCTTCAGTGCTCCATTGTATTTTGAAATATGGTTGCAAATACTAGGAGGAGCAACTTTAAATAAGAAAAGTAGGACATGGGGATAGAAAGGGTCGGAATAGAGAAATAGGTTTTATTTTAAACCTTGTGATAATATATGACTTTTAAACTCCTACATATATATTTTTCATAAACATAATAAGTTAATTACAAAGAAAATGGAGCCATCTGGTGACTTTCATTGCCTACAGAACAAATCCAAACTGTTGAGCATGTCAAATAAGACACTATAACTTGGGCATAGCGCACCTTTATGGCTATACCACAATCACTCCCTAGCACGTACTAGAAAAAGAACTATTCTATACAAACTGCTTTTATATCACTGTTCTTGCTCCTGTTTTTCTCTCTTGAATGGGCTTTTCTCACTCTCTGCCTACTTATCTTTCAGAAAATAAACGTTTCCCCTTTTTTAGACCTTTCACAGACCCCATAATGATCGTTTTGATATGTTTACACCATAGCACTTGGCTTCCCTTGTGGCTCAGACAGTAAAGCCTCTGCCTGCAATGCGGGACACACGGGTTCAATCCCTGGGTTGGGAAGATCCTCTGAAGAAGGAAATGGCAACCCACTCCGGTACTCTTGCCTGGAAAATTCCATGGACTGAGGAGCCTGGTGGGCTACAGTCCATGGGGTCACAAAGAGTCGGACACGACTGAGCAACTTCACTTCACTCACACCATAGCACTTAGCATAGGGAGCTTCCCAGGTGGTGCTAGCAGTAAAGAACCCATCTGCCAATGCAGGAGACATAAGAGATGCAGGTTTGATCCCTGGGTCAGGAAGACCCCCTGGAGGGCACAGCAACCCATTCCAGTATTCTTGCCTAGAGAATCCCGTGGACAGAGGAGCCTGGTGGACTACAGTCCATAGGGTCGCAAAGGGTCCGACGCAACTGAGCCAATTTAGCACACATGCACACACTTAGCACAGAGAATTATTTATTTGTTGGATTCTCATGCTAGTTCAACTGTAAGCGTATTAAGGCAAGGATCAGGGTTTTTTGTTTGTTTGTTTTGTTTTAGTTGCTAAGTCATGTCCAGCTCTGTGCAGTCGTGTTGACTGTAGCCCACCAGGTTCCTCTGTCCATGGGATTTCCCAGGCAACAATATTGGAGTGGGCTGCCATTTCCTTCTCAAGGATCAGGTCTGATCCTTTATATCACCACTTCCTAGCATACAGTAGGTGCTCAGGTAGTAGTAACTGACTTAAAGATAAAATCTGGCTATAGTCAGATGTTTAATGAAAGAAGATACATGATTGTGACAAATTTGATTCATAGTGTGACATGTGGGATCTCAGTTCCTCAACCAGGAATTGAACTCATGCTCCTTGGATTGGAAGTGCATAATCTTAATCACTGGACTGTCAGGGATGTGACTAAGGTGACTCTTATTTTTAAGAGTTTAAATAGTTGGTAACTAGGAGACTGATCGGAGAAGGCAATGGCACCCCATTCCAGTACTCTTGCCTGGAAAATCCCATGGGCAGAGGAGCCTGGTAGGCTGCAGTTCATGGGGTCGCTAAGAATCGGACATGACTGAGCGGCTTCACTTTCACTTTTCCCTTTCACGCACTGGAGAAGGAAATGCAACCCACTCCAGTGTTCTTGCCTGGAGAATCCCAGGGACGGGGGAGCCTGGTGGGCTGCCGTCTATGGGGTCGGCCAGAGTTGGACACGCCTGAAGCGACTTAGCAGCAGCAGCAGCAGCAGCAGGAGACTGATAAAAAGAAGTCAAGGAGATTCTTTTGTGGCAAATATGACAAATTTGGTTTTATTTTTCTTGAGCTGAAATATTTATCAGAGGTTAGAGAAACAAACTGAATTTCAAAAATGAGTCTAAGGTTAATATATATATATGTTGTTTATATATGTATATATATAATATTAATATATATATATTATGTTGTCATCATATTAGACCGTCTGTGAGTCCAAGAGATTTGACAAAATTTCTGAGGTAGACATTGCTTTAAACAGTAACTCCTACTCCAGATGTGCAATGGGATAATCTGGTGAAAGTGAAAGTCTTTCAGTCATGTCTGACTCTTTGTCACCCCATGGATATACAGTCTGTGGAATTCTCCAGGTCAGAATACTGGAGTAGGTAGCCTTATCCCTTCTCCAGGGGATCTTCCCAGCGCACCTGGGGAGCTGGTGAAAATGCACATTCTTCTGCCCCTACTCCCTGAGACTCCGATTCGGTTGATCTGGGGTGGAGCCCAGGAATCTTCATTTTGACAGGCACCTTCTGATGATTCTCATGGAAAATCTCACATCCTCACCTTGAGAAATTACTGGATACTGGGAGAAGGAAAAGGTTGAAGAAATTACTTTGGGAGTGTTTTGGGAGACTGGAGAAAGATGTGTACTCAGTGAAGGGGAGAGGAATAGATGGCTGCAATTTGGAAATGCTTTGCTACTATCTGCAGAAAACAGAAAAACTGGAATTAGAGTTTACCAGTTACTTTATCTGTCTTCAAAATGACTACTTCTGATTTATGGAATTTTAAAATAACTTCATGTCACAGACCTCATGAACAGCTTACTATAAGGACTGAGAAGATATCTGGGAACTCATGTTAGTTTTCAACCTGTGATGAGTTAGAATTCTACTGCTGTAAATATCACACTGTTTTCTTTCACTTACAAAATGCTTTTACGATAACAAAATCAATTATATATTCAGATTTAACATCCTTTTCTAAAGCAAATTATATAAAAAGTCTTTATAGATATAAGCATTGTTTTTCATTATATGATGCATCCTTTGGTGATGACTCATCCTTACGTGCAGAACTGAAAGAATCTGTCATTCACTGGGTAAATTACTGTTGAGAAGTTTGCTTTTATTGCTAACTCTGGAAATGAATAAAACTTTGTGAATATTTTCCTTAAGCCGGCTAAATTCCATTTTTACTAGAGCCACAGCTAGCTTTATAAAGGAAACAAATCCAACTGAAATTTTTATGGTAAGATATGAAATAATTATTTGTTAAATTCTTTACTTAATTCAGTAAATTAAAGATAAATAAATATTAACCAACATGTGTTAGAATTAAATTTGCCAACTGCTTCATTACAATAAGTAATATTAAGCATGAAAGCTATCATTGCCTGCTATGTGTGGAAATAAAGACTTACCAAATGAGAACAAGCAAAGATTATTTATTCAGAGCTTGTTATAGCAAAGGAGTCGGCTACCGATACTTGTGTCTGGCAGAGACTCAAAGACAAGCAGAGGAGCCAGAAAGATTTATACTGAATAAAAGGGAAGACTTCAGGTGTGCTCTGATGGAAGACTGTTGGTATAGGAAAGCTGTAGATGGGTTAAGAAGATTGGGGAATCCTATGCGATTGGTTGTGCTGTGCTTAGTTGCTCAGTCATGTTTGACTCTTTGCAACCCCATGGACTTAGCCCACCAGGCTCCTCTGTCCATGGGGATTCTCCAGGCAAGAATACTAGACGGGGTTGCCATGCCCTCCACCAGAGGATCTTCCCAACCCAGGGATCGAACTCAGGTCTCCCACATTGCAGGCAGATTCTTTACCGTCTGAGCCACCAGTGAGGCCCAAGAATACTGGAGTGGGTCACCTATGCCTTCTACAGGGAAACTTGCTGAACCAAGAATCCAACTGGGGTCCCCTGCATTGCAGTAGATTCTTTACCCTCTGAGCTACCCAGGAAGCCCATGTGATTGTTTAGGGGTGCCTATTTGCTTTCTCTAGTTGGCCCTAAGTTGGAAACCAGGATAATGGGGAAGCTGTCAGTTATGAATCAAGTTCTTGCCATTTGGGGCTGTTTTAGAGATTGTTTTTTGACTCCCTGGGTCAGTTGATTGTTGGTTCCTACAAGTCTGACTTCCATGGAGAAGGGAATGGCTACCCACTCCAGTATTCTAACCTGGGAAATCCCATGGACTGGTGGAATGGCAAAATAGTTGGACATGACTTAGCAGCTCAACAATAAATAACAGCAAACAAGGTAGACTTACAGATAGCAGGCTGACTTTCTGGACTGGTTACTCTAGCTAAGAGGTTGGTTTCCTGAGCTGGTTGCTACAGATTGTGTGTCAGAGTTCCATTTATATGGTCTGTGGTACAGTCAGTCTGACATACACAATAATATCTATGGTTTTTTAGGACAAAATCATAGTAAAGTTGGATAGATCTCCAAAACTTATTCTAGAGCAACAAAATGAATTCAAGATCGATACATGTTATTATTTATAAAAAGAAAAGAAATAAAATCCTATGTAACCAAAGCTATTGGTGCGTGCTTGCTCAGTCATGTCCAACTCTTTGCAGCCCCATGCATTGTAGCCTGCCAGGTTCCTCTGTCCATGAAATTTTCCAGGCAACAATAGTGGAGTGGGTTGCCATTTCCTACTCCAGAGGATCTTCCCGACCCAGGGATTGAACTCGTGTCTCCTGCGTCTCCTGCATTGGCAGGTGGATTCTTTACCACTGGCACCACCTGACAAGCCGAAACAAAACCACAGATGTTTAGTAAACAATGTTTAGCAAATATTAGATGTGAAGGTATATGTTCATCAGAAATCCTGGAATGCTATAAACCATCAGGTGATGGAAATCTGAAGAGAATCACTGAGGGACTGAGGAATTCTACAGTTTATTCCTAGACCCCAGGGGTGGCGGACGAGGGAGGAGCTGTGTGTGGAGATGCCCGCATGTGTGCCAGGAGCAGCCTGTGCATGTGGGTGGGACCCTGAGGTGGGAAGAGAATGGGTGTGGGTCATTCTGCCTTGAACTAGGGGTTCTAGGGAGGAATTCTAAGAAGTTGCAATTCTGAATTTTTATTTATAAATTCTAAACTTACCTTTTTGATGTCCATGAAAGTTTACTGAGAAGAACAAAAATGTACTTTTAATGTACTGTGAGTCTTAAACTTTCTAGTGACATTTCATTGAACTCCATACATTTAACTGAGAAACTGCAAATACTAACTATGAATCACAGCAAATAGGAAGAGAATTTGATTTATTTAGCTCTTGAGAATAGAGAAGGGCTAATTTCATTCTTTCAGTATTTGTGGTCATTGGGTGTATAATAAGAGGCTCTTCTCTGGTATAAAGATGCATCTAGATGGATGTAGAATTTGTATTTAAAGTGTCTAATAATCCTTTGAAGAAGACTAAATTATAAAACCCGCAAGAATGCATCTATTGATGAGTTTTATAAATAAAGTTCTTGTTTTCAATCATATAGAACAAGTTGCAAGTTGCCAAGTTGGAAAAGAGCTTTTCTACTCTACCCCCAAAAATAAAAGAGGTGAGTCACTAGTTTCCACTGTATTATACAGTCGTCACAATATAGTCACAAAAACTCTCAGTGCTCATACACAATTCTTTTTTAGCTACATCTTGTGTACTTCTTCACTTTGGCTGACACTCCTAATTGACTAGTAAAATTGAAGCTTAAGTGTTAAGTGTATGTTTTATACAAATATGCCTTGAAAAGTGGTCTTCTCTATTTTTTCCTCCACAGAAATAAACTGAGTCCATTTAGTGCAATGAACATGTACTAGCATGTAATGTGAGCCATATGTAATTTTTAAGAATTTAACCAGCCTAATTAAAAGAAGTTTAAAAAGGTGAAATTAATTTTAATAATGTATTTTATTCATCTTACTATATCTCAGATGTTATCATTTCAACATGTAATGAATGAAAAAAATCATTGAGATATTTTATACTCTTTTTTTCTGGAGGAAGGAGGAGGAAGTTGCATATGGTTCCTTCAAAGCAGTAGCAATATTTTTTCAGAGGTAAAAAGTAAGCATTAATTATAAATAAAGGCTCAAAGCAAAAAGGAACTGTATAAACTTTGGTTTCCTACCAGCATCTTGGGTGTCTCCGAAAGAACATGAAATGCTTAAGGACAGGAACTTTTCTTATTCATCTCATTATCATTATCAGCAACTTTTTAAAAAGTTGGCCCTCAGGTAGAATTCCATCATTTCACTTAACTTCGGAGGATCACAGCTAAGTCTTCAAACTGAAACACTTGATTAAATCCTTCATGATGAAAACTTTTATTGAAAGAAATACTTTAAAAATTATATGCAACTGTATTTCTAGTTCATATATTATTTTTACAATTTCTTTTTCTCTTTCCCTTTCTTTTCAGCTAGTGTATCACTTAAATTCTGGAAAGGATTGGATTCCCCAAAATGAAAGAGTGTTACGTGCTCAATTGTGTCCAGCCTTTTGCAACCCCATGAATTGTGGCTTGCCAGGCTGTTCTGTCCATGGGATTTTCCAGGTGAGAAATCAGGAGTGGGAAGCTATTCCCTTCAGGGGATCTTCCCAACCCAGGGATCAAACCCAGGTCTCCTGCATTGCAGGCAGATTCTTTACTGTCTGAGCCACCAGGGAAGCCACAAGGAGAAGTCAATTCCCCAGTTTCTCAAGGAA
The DNA here is from genome assembly GCF_049115385.1 of Moschus berezovskii. NCBI lineage: Eukaryota > Metazoa > Chordata > Mammalia > Artiodactyla > Moschidae > Moschus > Moschus berezovskii. Next base: position 91,725,772 of record NC_142469.1, on the reverse strand, counting down.
TCAAATGGCTTAAGTTTCAAGGACAAATGAAGTGTGTATTAATGTTTCACATTTAAAGGAAAACTTGCTTTCTGTAACTCTAACTAATCAGATATTACCTTAATATAAAAAAAATTTTACTGAGTATGACCCTGAGTCATCTTTAAATATGTTACATTTTTTTCCTGATATGAAAAATATTCTTCTTCATATGATAAAATATCTACTGAAGACTCTAAAGGGGAAAGTAATAATCACATACAATTTCACTGTCCAGATACTTTACATGTTTTATTGTATTTTTCTGAAGTTTTTTTTAAGGCTATAAATGTATATAACTTTTATATAAATTATTGTATCACACATATATCCTTATGCCTCATTTATCATATCATAAGCCTTTTGTATTCATAAGTGTTATTTGAAAATAAGATCTTATTGACTGCATAAGATCCCTAAGACGTTATTTGCAATGAAGTGAAAATATGATACTCATATTTTAATTTAAATAGAAGAAAACATTGACAATTATTGGTGGAAAGTCAGTCTCCACAACTCTGCCCTCCTTCTATATATATCCAGAGGCTTAATTATCGCTGGTGCAGAGGTTTCAGAGGCATTGCTAAGATCAAACAGGAAGGCAGGAAAACAGATTTTGTGTTTAAGTCCTGAAAAGAAAGAGAAGATAAGATGGAATGAGGCCAGTAAAATGCGGAAATAATGTGAAGTGGATTTCTATCTCTCCCTTCATTCTCCTGTTAGTCATCCCTGATGGTTTAGATCATCAGTAGATTTCTATTCAACTCAGAAATGTTCAAGGCGAGTGTCATTTTTTATGAAAATTGATGATAATGCTTGATACTGAGGGCTTCAGATTAAGTTGACATAAGGTAAAATAAATAGTTTGAGTAGATGCAGGGACTGGGGACAAAGAATCATGAGAAGGTAAACTCCTGGGAATTTGAAGATATGCTAAGAAGGGTTTGGCCATGTAGTGGGTGGGATCATTGTCTTTGGTCCCAGAAATTTCTTTTTGGAATGGATATATTTATCTCTTTTTTTACCATTTAAAAATATTTACTTCAAACTTTATTTCTTTTTTATTTTTAAGAGAAATAAAATATTTTAATATCAAAGTTGATATTATACTTTATTTATAAGTTTATTCTTTCTTTTTAATGTTCAGTTCAGTTGCTGAATTATGCCACAATAATTCCTGAGGTCATTTAAATACTCTATTCAGACATTAAACATCTTAAATATTCCATCTTTTAGTGTTTCATAATTTCCCTAATATTTTCCTTCTTTGTACAAGATGGTTTTCTGTTTTTTTATGAAAGTAACTCTTATGAATTAATTCAAAGTTAGCAGTATTCCTTTATTATACACTCCTAAAAGGACAATTGCCATGTTGAAGTATCTGTTCTTAAAACTCTTGAAGTATGTTAAAATGAACATATTTCTCTGATTTTCTTCTATCTTCTCATTCTCTCTCACACCCTCTTTGTATTACTGTCTCTTATACCCATCATCTTTGAGTTTTCTATTTTAGTTGTTCTTTTGTACTCTTTTCTTCTTGCACCAGTACTTTCAAAACTTGAAAAAAACTTCCTCTGGATATTTTTGGTCCATACATGTCTGGTCAAAAACTTTTAACATGCCCAGTTTCTGACTGTAACATGATAACTTTGTTTCCTTCCTGGCCTTACAGCATATAGCACATCCACTTAAACAAACTGAAAATAGACAAACAGTGCTTTCCAGACCTTGTGTCTGTTATTTTAATTCAGATTTGTCATTTGTATCTACCATGTCCCTAAAGTTATAATGATGTTCAAGTTGAAAATTCTTCTTGGGTTATAGCACTTTGTAGGGAGATGGGAAGAAAAGGAAAGAATTTCAGTGTCATTGGAAGAATCAGTTCCACAATCAGTATAGATTCTTAGTCTCAACTTTACATTTTGTTTAGAAAATGAAATTTCAGGGTTTATTGTTCAGTTCTTATGTTGAAGAGTCGGAGAGAAATAAGAAAGTGTCTCTTTTACAAACACTAACAGAATATAAAATAACTTGCTTTGAGAAATGGTTGCATGTTCAATTTATTTCTTCCTTGGTGATTGTTGACTCCTGCAAACCATTATGTAGAAGCAGTTGTATACAGAGTGGTCTGGCGTAAGAGACTATTGTGCAGGCTCAGGTTACTTCATATCCTTTTCAAAAGCTGCGGTCTTTCTTATCAACATGCTTTCTAGCCACCATGAGCAGTGACTTTTTCTATGTATCCTTTTAAAGACACTTATAGTTACTTGGAAATTTGTTGTAAGGGAGTTGCTGGTGTGAATTACCTATAAAGAATACACTTTTGGCTTCTAGAAAAGAAGGAAATACATAGCAAAGAGGAAAACTTACCATAATCTTTATTTCCAGCTATTTTCTCTGGCTATTTCTATTTTACCAGACTATGTTAAACAGATATTTATTGAATGGTTACTAGGATCAGATACTATGCTAGAAGCTAGAAATAAATAAGACAAATAGCCTCCTTATGGTAAAAATCACAGGAGTTATGTTTATAATATTTGCCTGGTGACTGGGTGCGACCAGCTCAGCATTTAATTTTTTTAAAACTGCATTTTCATTGCTGTGCATGCCAGCTACCAGTGATCAAATCACTCATAATACAATGTGACTTGGTGGAGTATTTATCTATTTTCTTGGGCAGTCTGCAAAGAACATATGAAAGAAATCTTTTAGAAAACTCATTCACTCTATACTACCTTAATGAACTTGTCTTCAATATGTAGACCAAAAAAAAGTTTTCAACCTTTTTTAATTTTGTAAAAATATGCTACAAAATAAGTAGTTCTGTCTGAGAATGTAAGTATCACATTAAAAAAATAGCAACATAGAATAAAGGGTGTTATATGGTGGTTTTTTGATAATAAATGTAAGGGTTTACTCTATGAGATAAAAGGATATATTGATGAGATGTAAGACTTACATGGTTATGCTGTGATGCAGGAACAAAATCCTAAGCACTTGAGTAAGAATCTTATTCTCTTGTGAGTGGTTTCAGTGCTGTGAAATCCTGAGGGATGAACTAAGCTCCGTGCGCAGAAAAAAAATGAATAGAATCCACCTTCTCATATCCACTCTGAGCCCAAGTTATTCAATTATGTTTCCTACATTGATGTAGGATGTTAGTCTGTTAGTCATAGCCAGGTGGTGTTTTGGTTATGTCATACCTTACTTCTAAATAGTTCTAAGAATTAATTGATCAAATTGTCTGGAGAGAAGAGTTACACTTCAGTTTTTGATTTGGACATTTATGCCAAGTAACGAAAACCACAGGCTTCCTTGGTGGCTAAGTCACTAAAGAATCTGCCTACAATGCAAGAGACCATCCCTGGGTTGGGAAGATCCTCTGCAGAAGGAAATGGCAACCCACTCCAGTCTTCTTGCCAGGGAAATCCCATGAACAGAAGAGCCTGGTGGGCTACAGTCTATGGGGTCACAAAGTGTTGGACACAGCTGAGCGATTAAACCACCACGGACAACAAAGAACATAGTCTAGCACCTACTGGGTTAAATTTACTTATAGATGCAATCCAAATGTCACATGGTAGCAGAGGACTTTTGCCTCTTTGTGCTGTACTTAGTCTCTCAGTAGTGTTTGACTTGTTGTGGCCCCATGGATTGTAGCCCGCCAGGCTCCTTTGTCCATGGGGATTCTCTAGGCAAGAATACCAGAGTGGGTTGTCATACCCTCCTCCAGGGGTTCTTACCAACCCAGGGATCAAACCCAGGTCTCTCACGTTGCAGGCAGATTCTTTACCATGTGAGCCACCAGGGAAGCCCTTTAGACTTCTTAAAGAAGCACTTAAGATTCAGAAACTCTCCCCTACTCCAAAAGTCTTTTAAACTATTTAGAGAAAATAGGTAATTCTAGGCAAGCAGAGACGTTACTTTGCCAACCAAGGTCCGTCTAGTCAAGGCTATGGTTTTTCCCGTGGTCATGTATGGATGTGAGAGTTGGACTGTGAAGAAAGCTGATCGCCGAAGAATTGATGCTTTTGAACTGTGGTGTTGGATAAGACTCTTGAGAGTCCCTTGGACTGCAAGGAGATCCAACCAGTCCATTCTAAGGGAGATCAATCCTGGGTGTTCATTGGAAGGACTGATGCTAAAGCTGAAGCTGCAATACTTTGGCCACCTCATGCGACGAGTTGACTCACTGGAAAAAACTCTGATGCTGGGAGAGGTTGGGGGCGGGAGGAGAAGGGGACGACTGAGAATGAGATGGCTGGATGGCATCACTGACTCTGTGGACATGAGTTTGAGTGAACTCGGGGAGTTGGTGATGGACAGGGAGGCCTGGCGTGCTGTGATTCATGGGGTCGCGGAGAGTCAGACACAACTGAGCAACTGAACTGAACTGAACTGAAGCAAAAAGAAGTCTCATGTATTTTTTCCATATAGGCTTTGCATTTATCGTCTTGTTTTAGTAACTTATTTAAATATGACACCTTATTTTTACACCACATATTATATTTTGTCAACCTACTTTTACATATCATCTAATAGGCTCCTCAGGACAACCTCTTGAGAGAGACAGGTCAATGTTTCCCAAAATTTGCACAGCAAGTAGTTTATTAATAGAGTAAGAATTGGAGCCTTGGCTCTAAATTTGAGGTTCCTGAAATAGTTTTACAGGCTAGTCCTTTAGTTTGTTTTAGTTCTATACATTTCTCCTAGAAAAGCAAGGTAAATAAAGGAAAAACTGATAAGTTGTGGGGAATGTACCACTAAAATATAGTACGTAAGATTTTCTTTCACAACATAACAAACCAAACTCGTTAAGTCCCTTAAAATAGCCCAAAATAACAGAATCAAGGCTTAAAAATAGCTGAGGAAAGAATTCTAATGGACCATAGAAAAACCCTGGCTCAAAAACTATATAAAGGCTTTTCTCAGGAGTGCCTGAGGTGATGCCCAGAAACTTCTGAAGAAGGCAAATGTAAGTCCTTGATCAACTCCTTCTCAATCGGATTCATTGAAAATGATTTCTCGAAAATTTATGAACTATTTCCTGTTGTTGTCCTATTAGGGGTGGGGCATTCCTCCAGAATGGACAACTAGTCTGTGATCACATGGGGATCTGGGTTTGATGTTAGTAGAAGTCAAGGGGGAGGGAGAGGTACACTCTGATGTATCAAAATTAGATGTCGCATGAAAATTCCCAGCTTTCACCTTCTTCCTGGTTTCATCTCTGTGTCTCTCTCCTTTTCTTTTACGCCTTTCTCTAAGGAGGGTTCACTCAGCTTTTGTGAGGTAAGAAGAAGAGTGAGAAGGGCTCAGGCAGTTCAGTCATTTGGGAAAATCATACGAGTAACTGTTATGTGTGGTGGAAGTGGGTAGAAGTGAAAAGAAGATTCAAGAACTCAGAATCACTGAGAGTTTGTAGATGAATTTGGAAAGATGAGACATAGTTGTATCATCGTTTTTTCCACCTAGTCCCAATATCCAGCCCATCTGTCCATCCTGCTCAGAGCTGTAGTTGGCACTGGGACAAGCAGGAGGCCATGTCCTGAGGGACCCCAGGCTCTTGAGTTGGCTTGACAGGAAGTGCAGAGAAGTCTTTCTTCTTGCACTGGACCATGGCTTGGGGTCCAGCACTGGAGGGTGCTGAGATAAGGAATATGGAGGATTCCAAGAAGACATCAATTCAGAGATCCGAAGGCCCCCAGGAAGATCAACATCAACTTGAGTGAGCCTGCCCACTCTTGCTCTATGCTACTGAAAAGGACCTGAACAGGTGGTCTGATGCCCATATACTTCTGTTGCATGGGACAGAAGATCAGGCATTACAGAGACTTTTCTTTGTTCTCCAAGAGTGAAAGATGAAGAAATGAGCTTGGGTTAGGAGTGCAAAAAGCTGTGGTGGAAGAGAGGAGTCTTTAACCTTCCCTTCTTCTTCCTTTTTTGCCATCACCAGTTTCTTTTTCACTTGTCCCCTGCATTCCTAGATGCAGATGTACCCATCCTGAGAGAAGCGAAGAGAGCTGGGAGGAATCCCTCTAGTGCAGGTGTTTCCATGTGCATGATCACATTTCATCCTGTCTCCAGGCTCGGTGGTGGGTGTGCAGGTTCTGGATTTATACATGTGGAAATACACTCAGGGAAGTAAGGAAACTGCTGTCACCACAAAGTATATCTCCCTGGCCCCTGAAAAATGAACTTTCCTAAACAACAGAAGTGAAATTTGCCTGTTTGTGGAGTGGAGTTGCTGGGAGAGAATAGCATTCTGTTACAAGTCAGTGGAGAGAGAAGGTGAGATGAAAAATTCCGGATCTTGTAGTGTGAGGGAGAGAAAGGGACTTTGTACATGTTTTTTCTGTTTGTATTAAAGAGTTCAGTCATGTTTATCATCTCTCCTAAACTACAAGCATCTTGAGAAACTGTATTCCTCTTACCACCTAGCACACTCCACAATTTTAGAGTAAACTTGAGCTGCCCATGAATCTATTATCACAGTGTTATTGGCAGATATGGAAAGAGCTACTGAGAAAGTGGCAGGCATTAAGATCCCCCAATTTTTATACTAGGCAAGGTCTGTGGTTGCTGCTCTTAGAGTGGGCAGGAAATACTTCTTAATGGTGGGGGGACAGAGGGAAGGGTGGTAATTGTACTTGTTGCCCCATTTAAAAATTGTGTGTGTGCTCAGTCATGTCCAACTCTTTGTTACCCTGTGGACTGCTGCCTGGCAGGCTCCTCTGTCCATAGGACTTTCCTGGAGAGAATATTGGAATGAGTTGCCATTTCCTCCTCCAGGGAATCTTCCCAACTCAGGGACTGAAACTGGCCCTCTTGAGTCTTCTGCATCGGCAGGTGGATTCTTTACTACTGAGCCACCTGAGAAGCACATTTAAAAAGTAGCCGTACTCAAAATGTATTAATTTGAGTTAATCTGAGAGATCATAATGAACTGTTTTGGAGATGAATTAGATGGAGATGATGTCCTCAAGATGGTGAATCATTTACCTTTTATTTTATTTAAGAATACTTATTTATTTATTTGGCTGCATTGGATCTCAGTTGCAGCCTGTGGAATCTTCAGTTGCATCATGAGAACTCTTAGTTGTGGGATGTAGGATGTAGTTCCCTGACAAGGGATTGAACCCAGACCCCCTGCATTGGGAGAGTGGAGTCTTAGCCACTCGACCGCCAGAGAAGTCCCTCATTTACCTTTTAAAATTAAACTAGAATAAATTAAAAACCAGTATTAGAATAATGTGAAGGCTTCAAGAAAGCCCCCTGCTCCTTTAATGGAGGAGAATGGAGTGGAATTGGATCCAGCTCACAGTGACTTGGGTCTCAACCTCCATAAAGCTTCAAGAAGGAGTATTCGGATCAATGTTATTGGTGGAGAAAATGTCAAGAACCATTGTTCTTGTGTGATATTTGGCCCTTACGGACTTGTGTTTTGCATTTTCCATCATCTTGCATGCGTCTGATATCTGTCCTGTTAGGCTATAAGCGACCTGGGACGATGTTTGTCCTTTTATTCTGTACCTCACCATTTTTTTTGCATATGGTAGATGTGCAAGATAACCATAATACAACCATCAAAATCGGAACATTAATAACGATACATTACCTCCCTCTAATCTTCATACTGCACTCAAAATTTTGCCAAATGTTCTGATAACCTCCTTTTTAGTAAAAATGAAGGATCTAGAAGGACACTCATGATCTCGCATCTGTCAATCTCATTTAACTACCTCTTTCTCAATTTCTATTCTGTGTGAAAACTAAACACTCGCCACAAAATAAACTGCAGCTTCTAACCAGGTGTTAGTCTTTATAAAGAGGGTGTCTACAATATGTTTAACCAGGCACACCCTTAAAAATCGGCCCTGTTTACGTTTGCAATGAACAAAGAAGGTTGAGTCACTACCCATTAAGATGAATTTCAGTAATGTAGGGCAAACAATCTTCAGGATGTTCTTTTCTCAGGAACTTTAATTTTGAGGCTCTGAGTCTGCTCATTACAGTGCTGACTAGAAAAAAATTCATCAGTGTCAAGAATAGATTGTTCCAGTAGGCTGCCAGGCATCTGCACGCTGTTTCTTCAGGGCAGCCGCTGCCTGGCTAAGGAACCAGGAGTGATGGCAGGCCGGCCCTGGGGTCTGTCCTTCACCTTGCCCTTCCCGCTGCTCTATCGTATGTGGCCTTGTCACCACAGAATATTGAATGGGGTCAAGATGCCTGCCTGTGCAGAAAATTAGAGGCTGTATACAGACTGCCCCAGGGTGAAGAAAGTGGATTGAGGCGTAAGAGAGGGCTACTCCAAGGTCAGAGGGGCCACGCGTGGTAGAAAAATGAAATTTGGCTGGACTATGGGCAGGGTGACAGTTATGTAAACCTTTCTGCCTCAGAGAATTGGAGATGACAGAATCGAGGACAACTTAACTTTTCATTTCAATTCTGAAATACTCACACTAGCATCTGGTCAGACAGATTAAAGCTCAAGTTCAAAATTATGCAACCAAATTTCTCTTTAAACTATCTTGCTGAGACGGAAGAGACCTTTCATGAAAACATTGGATTAAATGCACAACGACTTTCTCTCTTTTTTTTTTTTTGAGTACCATTATGTCAGTAACTGTTCTCAATGATGGGAATCCAGGGATGAAAAACAGTCCTTGCGCTCAAGAGTTCGCAGAATTTGTCATATGCCGTAGAGCAACACAGATTAGCCACTGAGCTGTGTGCCATTGTCAGGAGTGGCCTGGAGATGGGCTTTATGAACAGCTGGGTTTTTCATTTTTGTATTTTGGAATATTTTTTTTTGTTTGTTTTTCTATTAGCTTTATTAATTTATCAAGCCTAAAAAGTCTGTCAACACTTATTTCTCCTCTTAGAACCTAGTGTTTTCAGAGTTTGGATTGGGGCAGATGACTTAAATACTTGAAAGGATAGCCCTTTCCCTCCAATATATGCCCAGTCTTACCTGTGTAGTGAAAAGGATCACTGGCCAGTCATTCCCCAGAGAGTGGTGAAGAGCTACCTGGGTGAACTGGGAAGGGGACCACTGACAGGTTTTGCACCCATTTGGCAAACTGCAATTAAACTTCTTCTCACAGGCCACTGGACATGTGGTGTGGGTATGCTGAGGGTGGGGAGATGGTTGACAATAGAAGAATTGAAATCTCAGGCAAGGGAGGTGGGGAAGGGGTGGAGAAGGGGTGATTTTTTAGAGGAAAATCAGGCATCGTCATACCGTTATCAGAAGAAGGAGGAATGGAGGGGGAATTCTAGGATTAGATTCCTTTTGGGTCCAAATCCTGCGTTTTCATTGCTCACTGCCTCCTGGAGTGAATTACCTGGTCTCTTTGAACCTAATTTTCCTTATGGGAAAATATGGCAGTTAGAACATTGAATATGTAAGGCCCTTAGCTTACTGTCTGTTTGCCAGATGAAGAGAAGGAAGATGACATGATGAAGGTGATGAAGAAGATGAGGATGAGGATAACAACAATGTGGTCCTAAGCATTATGTGAGGGATTATGGGGCAGATGAGATAGACATGGTCCCTGATCTCCAAAAATGTGCTAATGAGGAAAGAGGTCACTACAAGGCAATAAAAAACATGCTGTCGGAGGGGAAGCAAAGAGTGTTGTATGAGCTTGCAGGAGATGTCTCAGACCCACACTTGGGAGATCATGGAAAAAATTTTTGAGAAAGAAATATCTGAACACAACCTTTAATTCAAAATAAATAAGTGCAATGGAAGTAGAGAAGGGCCCAGGGTGGAAGAGAACAGAAGAGCCTATGAAAGGTAGAGGAGCCAAGAGCACAGTGAACTCAAGACCCTGTGGAACTAGGGACATTATGGAAAGCTGTTGTGGGCAAGTATAAGATGTGGAGTGACCAGGAGTGAGTCTGTGGAATGTGTGGCCAAGGACTGTGGTTCAAGGTGCTGGAAGGCCTGGGGAGCCTCTGTGAAGCTTTAAGCAAATAAGACATGACAAAATTTGCATGTTTGAAAACTTCCCCTGATGGTGGTGAGCTGCTAAAGGGGACAGAGTGGTGGGACTAGAAGCTAGTTGAAATATTGCACTAACCCAAGGGAGAGATGATAATGGCTTGAACTAGAAAATGATGTTCACCATGGAGAAAGCCTGCAAATATGGGAAATATTTAGAAAGTAGAATGAATAAGATTTCGGGATAGGTTGTATGTGTGGAGAAAAGAAGATAGCTTTGAGTGAGACACAGGGTTCTGATTCTGACGGTGAAGTGCATAGCTTTATCCATTCAACTGTGTTTGGCTGCACATGGTAGGACACGTGGGTCAGTGATTTTTTATCAGTAGTTCTTCAAGTGCATTTCTTGAACAAACAGTACTAGCATCGACCTGGGAGCATGTTAGAGATGTGAATTCTTGAGTCCCACTTACATACCTACTTCATCAAAATCTCTGGAATTGGAATTGAGCAGTATCTATTTCAGAAGTTTGAGAACCACTGATTTGAATCACCAAAACCACTGATTTGAATCACCATTCAAGAGAAAAGCAACCTTAATGTTCTGTGGCAGCCTGGATGGGAAGGGAGTTTGGGGGAGAATGGATACGTGTGTGTGACTGAGTCACTTTGCTATGCACCTGAAACTGTCACAACGTTAACCATCGGCTATACTCCAATATCGGAGAAGGCAATGGCAAGCCACTCCAGTACTCTTGCCTGGAAAATCCCATGGACGGAGGAGCCTGGTAGGCTGCAGTCCATGGGGTCGCTATGAGTCGGACATGACTGAGCGACTTCACTTTCCCTTTTCACTTTCACACATTGGAGAAGGAAATGGCAACCCACTCCAGTGTTCTTGCCTGGAGAATCCCAGGGACGGGGGAGCCTGATGGGCTTCCGTCTATAGGGTCACACAGAGTCGGACACGACTGAGGTGACTTGGCAGCATACTCCAATATAAAATAAAAATTTTAAAAAGAGAGAGAGAGAAGAGCATATGAGGAATGGGGCTCTAGTTCTGCTTCTTTGCATTCTTTTGATTCTGTCTAGTATCCTGTGTTTGTCCTCAGGCAAATTCTGGCTGGAAACACAGGATGCCTAACAGTTTCAGGTAACAATCCATGGCAACAAAGTTCAAGGGCAACCAAAGGGGGAGTTTCTTCCTGGGTCTTTTATTAAATGAAAACTCTTTTCCAGAAACAACTCAGTGCATTTCAGTTCTTGTCTCATTGGCCAGAATTTTATCACATGCTCACGCAAACCTACTTACTGGCGAGGGAAATGATTCTATCATTATTGATTTAAAGTAGTTTTAACTAATCAAGACACATCAGGGCTAGAGCTCAGGGGTCTTGTGGAGGAGGGTGAAAATCTGGAACACACTTGTGGTTTTATTGAGAAGGAGGGCAAGGCCAAGGATGGACTCGGGGAGGCATCCAGGTACATTTGCTGTCCAGTGGCAGCATTCACAGGGATACAGACATCAAAAGGAGTAGAAACGATGGGACTAAGAGTGATTTCAGTTTTCAGTGGATTACAGTTTGGATCTTATCAGACATAGAAATGGAGACATTTGGAAGGCAGTTGATTATGGAGATGTGAAGCCCTAGAGAAAATTCCTGGCTAAAGATTACTTGGGAATCATGAATTTAAAGCTAGAAATTTTTGCCAAGAGAGAGATGAAATCACCCGTGAAGAGTATATACAGTAAAAACAGAAGAGTCTCTAGGAGATCAGAGAAGAAAATGAAGCACTGAGCATATGATGTGGGTCTGAGGAGGAGGCTGAGAAAAATGAAAGCAATTTAGTGTCATGGAAGCCAAAGGAAAAAATAATGTTTAATAAGGCGAGTGTGGTCAGTTTCAAGTGCTACAGCAATTTCCAGTTAGATAAAGTCTTTAAAGTGTGAATTGTTGCAGTGGCATAGTTGAGATGGAATCTGTATTTCAGTGAGGGATGGGGACGGTAAAACAGGCAACCCTCTATTGACACGACTGGACAATGAGTTTTTGAAAATGAGGGAAAAATAGGAGGCAGTCTCAAAATCATATTTAGACAGGACAGAAACATTGTAAAGCTGAAATGTTTCTTTCAGTTAATTAGGTAAGATTTTAGGGTTTCAAAACTGTTTGAATGAATTGCTCTATTTGAGAGAAACATTGAGGCACTTTTTGCCCAGCAAAGAGCTGGCATAGAATGGAATAAGGAGACCTCATGAGTAAAAGAAGAGAGAAGAGGAGGAAAGAGAAGGTGACATAGAAATGTAAGAACTCCTGGAACGTATTACCTAAATATGAAGACAATGTTAAAACACAGAAAACTAATAATGGACAATAAATTGTTCATGTTGTAGAAGTGAATGTAATTGTTGTGGGAGGTCATATAAGTGAGTTTAAAAATTAATCTACTATCATGAGAGACTAGTCAAACTCTCAGAGGGATGTTACCTCTTTAAAGCCAAGTGATACAATTTAAAGGATGATAGCAGTCCTCTTGGTTAATCTAGGTGTTTGGGATGACTTTATAGGTAAGATTTAGCTCTGTATACACTTCTAAACTGTCTTCTATAATGATGCACAGTCGTTAACTAAGTGTCTTTGTTGTCTGTGCCCCCAAAGGAATCAAACTAAAGTGGCCTCTTAAATACTGATCCAACTGAAAGAGCACTTAGTCTGTGTCATTTTAAGACATATTTTATCATTTAATTTAGAATTCTGTATCTCCCAGAATAGTTCTATTTATCTTATCTACCTCATCGATTGCTGTGAGGACAAATGTGAAATACATGATTTTAAAAAACCTCGTTTCAATCAGGGGAGATTGAATTTAAAAATAGACCTCTCGCTGAAAGAAAATGCAAAATTGCCAATACGATGATTAGCAAACAACTTTGTTTTCATGTAGAGCATTTTCTGAGTTGGTTTCTGACTTAGTATAGTATACAGTCAAATTTAGATGCTTCAGTGTTTTTCCATTCTGAACTCATTCTTTGTGGAGTAAAGATTTGGTTTTTCTGTAGTGTCAGCAAATAGGAGTACAGTCACCAAAATATGTTTCTTCTTGGTTTTTTCTTCTATCATTAATCATCCTTGATGAAAGTTCAAATGAAAGTTTAATGTTCTTATGCATGCAGTTTCTAATAAAGAGGCTTTACTTTCATTTTGTTAACTCTACAAGTAGAATTTACTCTAAATTTATTAACTGCTTCTTATAATTTGTTGTCCTAATTTATAAATTCTGACTGATTCTTAAAGCTCCTGGAGCTGCCATTGGATAGTGATTTTTCTTAAGTAGTCATCCGAGTAGCTTATATTTAATTGTTCTTCATATTTGCAGAAGATATTCCTGTGTCACTATCTGCAGTCATGTTTCACAGTTTAGACCCTGATTCACACTAGCATATTTTTTTTAAAATTAATTAATTGTAGTATATTTTCCCCTCTGTTAATGTGCATGATTGAATTGTAAAATAACAGGTTATTACTGGTGAACTGCCTGTATTATATTAGTTCAGTTTTGATAGGGTTAATTTAATGGTGATGTGCAGTGAAAATGGCATCAAAAAATGTATCCCTTCATAAATGCAACAACAGCAACAACAGACTGATGAAATAGAATCAATTTTCTTTTCTTTTTTTTTAGAACTCTGGAAATTAACCAAAGGCTTGTAGCAAGCCAGGAAGTATTTATTCAAGAAAAATTACTGAATATTGGTAAGGATAGCAACTCTAACCTCCCACTCCCCAACTCAGCAGTAGCCTTGAAGAAGAGCTTGCATTCTCAATAGTTGAGGAAGCAGGGCAGAGCTGGGGCTCTTTCAAAGCTGCATTTCCAAAGAATTGATCTTATTTGATGTGTTAGATGGTTTTCTGACTGGAAAAGCTTGTCTGTATTTGATCTGACTCAAGCTTGCCCAGTGCTAAAAGCCTCTCCTCAAGGGGCATTTATGGAAAACATTTACAGGCAAATGTTTCAAAACTGTAATGCCTGAGGTGATAGTTAACAGTTGGCACAAACAACAGATTAATCAAAAAAGCTTGAAAAGAAAATGAGGTGTCCATAGAGGGTTTGGAAAATTTGCATGTATTCCTGGGAATCTAAAAGTTCATGCACATGTGTAGAGCTGTGTGCATTCTCAGAAAGAACCTGAGAAAGTCCTAAGCTCTCACCTCTGGCTGACCTTGAAGCAGCCGACCAGGAAGTAGAAGCTAAGACAGTTGTAAAGTGAGTGTTGGAGGTTATTTTAATGTGCGTACAAAGCTCCTCAGTAAAGAATAGTAGATTTATTGGTTCCAGGAATTTAAAAAATTACTCAATCATAACTGTTTGCTAAAGTAAATGAACAGAGATTTCAGGAGCCACACATGACAAAGAACAGAGCCTTTACAGAATTAGCTCAGTAATATCAAGCAAACTGGTGAATTCTACCAGACATTTAAAATATTGCTTACACCAATTATTTACATAATCCCCTCTCAAAAAAAAAAAAGAAGAGGAGAGATACTTTCCAACTCATTCTATGAGACCAGTATTACAAAGATACCAAAACCAGACAAAATATCACAGAAAAGCAAACTACAGACCAATGTCCTTTATGAACAAATATACCATCATCTTCAACAAAACCTATAAATTAATCCAAAACATATAAAAAGTGAATACCATGGCCATGTGAAATTTATCCCAAGAATGCAAGGTTGTTTCAACATATGAAAATCAGTGTAATATACCATAGTAAGAGAATTAAGAAAAAAATGATCATCACAATAGATAAAAATTCAAGATGAACATTTGACAAAATGTTACATTATTTCAGGATCAAGTGCTCAACAAACTAGAAATTGAAGGGAACTTCCTCAGTCTTATTAAGGGTATCTGCAAGGAGATCCAACCAGTCCATTCTAAAGGAGATCAGTCCTGGATGTTCATTGGAGGGACTGATGCTAAAGCTGAAACTCCAATACTTTGGCCACCTCATGAGACGAGTTGACTCACTGGAAAAGACTCTGATGCTGGGAAAGGTTGGGGGCGGGAGGAGAAGGGGACGACGGAGAATGAGATGGCTGGATGGCATCACCGACTCTGTGGACATGAGTTTGAGTGTACTCCGGGAGTTGGTGATGGACAGGGAGGCCTGGCGTGCTGTGATTCATGGGGTCGCGGAGAGTCGGACACGACTGAGCGACTGAACTGAACTGAACTGAACTGAACAAAACCCTACAGATGGTATCATAGTTAAAGTGAAAGAAAAAGAACAGGACAAGGATGTCTACTCTCATCCATTCTATCCAACACTGTACTAGATGTATGAACCTAGGCAACTAGACAAGAAAAAGAAACAAAAAGCCTCCTGATTGGAAAGAAAGAAGTGAAAGTATCTACATTTGCACATGACATTATCATAAATATATGATAATGTATGTCATATAAAACACTAAGTATACACACACACACACAAATAAGAATTTAGTGAAGTTGAAGCTTACAATAAAAGATGAATATACAAAATTTAATTGTAGTTTTGTACAATAGCAATAAAAAAACCAATTGAAATTAAGAAAATGATTCTATTTACAATTGCATCAGGAAGAATAAAATACTTATAAATAAATTTATCCAACGAAGTACAGGACTTAAACACTGAAAACCACAAATTATTGTTGAAAGAAATGAAAGAAGACCTAATAATTAGAAAGACATCTCATGCTCATGGTGGGAAGACTTACTGTTGTTAAACTGGCAGTACTGCTCAAGATGATCTATCTACATAATCCCTATTAAAATTCCAACTCCCTTTTCTGCAGTAATGCACTGCTGCTGCTGCTGCTGCTAAGTTGCTTCAGTCGTGTCCCACTCTGTGCGACCCCATGGATGGCAGCCCACCAGGCTCCCCAGTCCCTGGGATTCTCCAGGCAAGAACACTGGAGTGGGTTGCCATCCTAAAATGCACATGGAAACATGAAGGACCTAGAATAGCTCAAACAATCTTGAAAAAAATAAAACAATGTTGGAGGACTCACACTTCCTGATTTCAAAATTTACTATCGAGCTATAGTAAGAAAGACAGTGTGGTATTTGCATAAGGATAGACACATAGATCACATAGCATTTAACCTGAGAGTCCAGAGGTAAACCCACACATCTGTGGTCAGTTGACTTTTGACAAGACAATTGAATGAGAGAAAGAATAGCGTTTTCAGTATATGAAGCTGGTACATCTTCATATTCACATTCAAAATGAATGAGATTGGACTGTGGCTCACACTATCTCCAAATATTAACTCAAAATGAATAAAACCTTTAAGAGCTTAAGTAATAGAATTCTTAGAAGAAAACATCAGAGTAAATGTTCATGATCTTAGTTTAAGCAATCAATAGTTTTAAAAATGTAACACACACACACAAAAATGTAACATAAAAAGCATGAACAACATGAAAAATAGATGGAATTCCTCAACATTAAAAATTTTTGTGCCTCAAAAAATCAAGAAAATGAAAAAATGATTCACAGTATGGGATAAAATACAGGGCTTCCCTGTTGCTCAAATGGTAAAGAATCTGCCTGCAATGCAGGAGACCAGGGTTCAATCCCTGGGTTAGGAAGATTCTCTGGAGAAGGGTATGGCAATCCACTCCAGTATTCTTGCCTGGAGAATCCCATGGACAGAGGAGCCTGGTGGGCTACAGTCTGTGAGGTCACAAAGAGTTGGACATGACTGAGTGACTAAAACACACACACGGAATAAAACATTCACACACCATGTATCTGTTAAGAATGTTATATCTAGTATATATAAGAAACTCTTGCAACTCTAGAATAAAAGCAAAAATATCCTAATGAAAATATGAGTAAATGATTTGAGTAGCTATTTCTCTCATGAGGACATGCAGATGGAAGATTAGCATATAAATGATCTTCAACATCATTAGTTATCAGGGGATAGGAACTCAAAATCAAAATGAGATATAATTTCACATCAACTAGGATGGTTATAATGAAAATGTAAAAAGGAAAATAACAAATGTTAAGGATGAAGAAACATAAGAACCCTCATATATTCTTGACCAGAATGAAAAATAGTGCAGACACTGTGGAAAACAGTTTGGAAATTCTTCAAAATGTTGAAAATACAGTTGACATATGACCCAGCATTTTCGCTTCTAGGTTTATATTCAAGAGAATTGAAAATATATATATTCATATTAAAAGTTGTGTACAAATGTTTATAGCAGTATCACTCATAATACTAAAAAATGGAAATGACTTAATGCCCATAAACTGATGAACGGATAAGCGAAATATGGCATAGCCATATATTAGAATAGTATTTGGCAATAAAAAGAAATAAAGTACTGATAAAGGCTACCGCATGAATGAACTTAAACACAAGGCTAAGTGAAAGAAGCTAAATATAAAAGGTCACATGGTAGGATTCCATTTATGTAAAATGTCCAAAATATGCAAATCTATAGAGACAGATGTAGATTAGTATTTGCCAGGGACTCGGGGAGAAGAGGACCATGATTACTAACTGGTTCACGGTTTCTCTTTGGGGTGACATATTATGGTATTTAGTAGTAGCAATGGTTGCACAACTCTAATATTTTAGAATTCACTGAATGGTACACTTTAGTGAATTTTATAGAATAAGAATTATATTACAAAATCTTTTACTATTCGATATTGAAGGTGCTTGAAGTTAATGTTTATGTCATTATTTTAGAACTGAAATGGTATTTCCAGTATTTTTAATACTCACCTGAAATTTAATTTGCTTCTTGCCATTTTTTGTAACTTAATCTTGGGATTCATTTTTATGTCTACTCAACTATGATTTTTTAAAAGTTTGATCTGTTATTTTAAAAAATTATATAAATCATTTGATGCTAATAACAAAGAATGAAAATAGTTTTACATATTTCAAATGTTCTGTGTCCAAGCAGTAAGTATAGATTAGAATTTTCTGTCTTAGACTGAAATTTGTTAAGCACAGATTATAATATGGCCTTGTTTTTAAGTGTGACATCAGCTTTTATTAATAAAATTGTGTCCAATTAGCAATTTGATTTGCTTTTGCTGTATAAAAAACTATCTCAAGACCTAATAGTTTAAATTTCAAGCAATTATTGTTTGTCATGTTTGTGTGGGCCTGTCTGTTTTGGTTTTGTTGAGGGGGATCTCATTCATGTACCTGGGACCACAGCTGAGACAGGTAGCCTTAGAGTCCCTTCATGTGGTCCCTCAGCCTCTGGCAGGCTTAAAGGGGTTTGTTTACCTGATGGAGAACTAGTCCAGCAGCAAAAGAGGGTTAGCTCCACTGATGGTTAGCTTTATGTGTCAACATGATGGGGCCACGGGTGCCCAGATATTTGGTTAAACATTATTGTAGGTGTGTCTGTGAGGTTATTTGAGATGAGACTGACCTTTGAATTGTTAATCTGAATAAAGAAGATTACCCTCCCCAGTGTGGATGGGCCTCATCCAATTCCTTGGAGGCCTGACTAGAACAAAAGGTGGTGTTAGAGTGAATTTGCTCTCTTTGCCTGACTGGTTTCAAGTCAGGATATCAGGATATCTTCTGTACTCAGACTGGAACTTGCACCACCAGCCCTTCTGGGTATTTAGTTTTCATGTGGCAGATCATGAAATGTCTCAGCCTCCATAATCACCTGAGCCAATTCCTTAGAATAAATAAATCTCTCTCTCTTTCCCTCTCTCTCTATATTTATCTGTTAAGAGATAGAGTGTGAGAGAAATGTGATGCAGTCAGAGGAATGAAAGATTCTTGTATTAGTAGGTTTCCCCCAATTAACAGAGCTAATAGGTTTTACATATACAAATAGTATACATTTGTGTTATATGTATTACAAATATTGGGCTTTTTATTATATATATTACAAACATTGGGCTTCCCAGGTGGTGTCAGCAGTAAAGAAACTGCCTGCTAATGAGGAGATGTAAGACACATGGGTTTCATCCCTGGATTGGGAAGATCTCCTGGAGGAGGGCACAGCAACACACTCCAGCATTCTTGACTATCTTATGGACAGAGGAGCCTCACAGACTACAGTCTTTTGGGTTTCAAAGAGTTGGACATGACTGAAGCGAGTTAACACACACATATTATAAACATTATCATTATGGTATATATAATGTATTGAATTATATAAACCTATATATTATTAAATATTATGCCTTAATATGATAATGTATTTTAGTATAATAATATAATATTTTATATAAAATGATAATTTTTAAATTCTTTTTTTTTCTTGAGAGCCTTGACTAATACGAGCAACTTTCATTCTGTGGCTTGTACCACATTTGCTGTTATTCTGTTGGCCAAAGCACGTCTCATAGCCAGACCCAAAGTCAACATAGGAAGGGACTCTCCATGGTATAGAGAGGGATATTAGGTCAGCCATTTTTGCAAACAGTTAACCAAGATGGGCAAAGTCCTCCTTAATCTGTTCTATGTGGCAAAGTCCATAGCTTCCAAATGACTCTCCTATAGATGATAATGGTCTCTTATGTTGGTTGTTTCCCTGAAAGCTAGAAGCAAAATTTGAATTTGTTTTCTCTATTCCTTAAAACATTTTCAAGCTTAGTTGCCTAAAATATATTAAATAAAGTTAGACTTATAAGGCTTTCTTTCTAGGTAATTAGAAAGATGAGTTTAGTTATGAAATATATCTGACAAGGATCTTAGAAAAAGATGGTAAACGTGGATGTTTCTAGCATCTAGGCTGCATATATGTTTCTGATTTACAAATTATTTTAAGTCCCACAACTACACAAGTGCTACCATATCTGCATCTCATACTATGAACTATCATAATAACAGCAGCAGTGGCTGTTAGGATAATAGTTACCATTAACTGAATGATAAATATGTTTCAGGTCAGATTCTAAATGTTTTAACTGAATTAACTAACTCAATCTCCGTAACAATACTATGGGATTTATCCTATTCTCATTTTCAGACTGAGAAAAAGGAAGCAGAGAGCAATTATGTCAGAAGAGTGAAGTGGAAAGGACTTAATAGGTATTTTGCTTGAGAACATGATGAAAAACTCTTTGGTTTAACACTTCAGTCTGTCCTAGACTATGCAAATTGAAGCAAAATGCCCAGAAGATGCCTCACATTTCTGCCTCATCCCCAGGGCTCTACAGGTGCTCTTGCCTCACCGTGGTTTGCTTTCTGGAAGATGGACTTGCATTTCCTTAAAAGCAGAAGACAAAAATATAATTCCTTTCTGTAAATTTGAGTAAAAATTTCCTGTTTAAGCTGTGAGGCCAGACTATAACCTCCTCAGGCCAAAGCTGGCAGCAAGATGGGACACTGTGTGAGCATGCAAAGGAAGGGTTATTGGCCCGGGAATAATGTCAGCAGTAATAGAATCTTCTAAACATGGAGGAGTTTTGTCAGTTTGAGGATTTGTCTTATTACTGGATATTTTACCAGATAAACATACAGTATTTACCATATTTCCTTAAAATTTAAAAAAAAATTTTAAATTTAATTAAGAAAATTTTTGACTGTGCTTAGTTCCCTGACCCAGGATTGAACTAGGGTCCTAGCAGTGAAAGGGTTGAGTCCTGACCACTGGACCACCAAGGAATCCCCAGTATTTACCGTATTTCTGAAATGAGAATGTAATGGGGGTGAAATACCTTTATAGTGTGTCCTATTCAACATTGTTTAAATATTTATGTCCTTGTGCTTTCTTATTTTTACCTAGTCTTATTCAAGTCTTTTTTTTGACTTTGTGGATAGCTTAAAATTTATAGTTTCATTCAAAAAAATTACAAAAAAAATTAGAAATAACCTACCAGAATGTGTTACTTTATGTATGTATTATTTGTAAAACATACTCAATTTTATTAGAATTAAATTAACACAAAACAATTCCATGCAGAGTTCCTTTCTAAGAGAAAGTACATTTTTTATGAGGCTGTAGCTGAAAATAAATATTTGCAGTGTGTCTTGTTATGGATATATTAAGTCTTCCCAGTTTTAATAAAAGTTCTGTTAAGATGACTTTTCTAATAAGTATAGATAATTGCATACTTTTATTGTGGGGAAAATCATTGAAACACATAGATGGGATTGCAGTTAAAAGCATAAATCCAGAGCACATACTTCCTCCAAATATAAAATATAGCACTGTGTTTTGAAATTTACATGTATTCAGGAGAATTAAAACGATCCAAAAATTTCAAATATTTACCTGTTATTGACCTGGTATAACACTTCATATCTAATTTTCCTTTTTTACTAGTAGAGGGCACAGAAACAGAACTCAAGAGTCAAAAGAAGTTAAAAAAGACGTAACTACTTGAGAGAAACCACTGTGAGACTGTGTTTGTTAAATTCCACAAGAAATACAAAGAATTTTGCTTATGTCTGTTTTAACAGTAAGTATGGCAAGCCACTCCAGTACTCTTGCCTAGAAAATCCCATGGATGGAGGAGCCTGGTAGGCTGCAGTCCGTGGGGTCGCTAAGGGTCGGACACGACTGAGCGACTTCGCTTTCACTTTTCACTTTCCTGCATTGGAGAAGGAAATGACAGCCCACTCCAGTGTTCTTGCCTGGAGAATCCCAGGGACGGGGGAGGCTGGTGGGCTTCTGTCTATGGGGTCACACAGAGTCGGACATGACTGAAGCGACTTAGCAGCAGCAGCAGCAGAGTAAGAAGGTGGAGAAGGCAATGGCACCCCACTCCAGTACTCTTGCCTGGAACATCCCATGGATGGAGGAGCCTGGTAGGCTGCAGTCCATGGGGTCGCTAAGGGTCGGACACGACTGAGCGTCTTCCCTTTCACTTTTCACTTTCATGCATTGGAGAAGGAAATGGCAACACACTCCAGTGTTCTTGCCTGGAGAATCCCAGGGACTGGGGAGCCTGGTGGGCTGCCGTCTATGGGGTCGCACAGAGTTGGACACGACTGAAGAGACTTAGCAGCAGCAGCAGCACTAGAGTAAGAAGGAAAATGTTAGAACAGAAATTCAGGTGGCAGTGAGCCAGATGGACACGTTTTTTAAGAAGCAAGGAAAACATTTCAGAGAAAGCAAAATGAGCTTGATGGGAAGAGGTAAGAAGAAGGCAAAAGGGAAGATATAAGGAAAAAGGGGACGAGGAGAGAGGGAAGAAAAAAGGAGCATGATCCATAGGTATAAAGGTAGAAAGAGAGGAAAGTTAGAGTGGGAGACAGGGAAAAAGACAAAAAAAAAAAAAAAAGAATGAATGATGCCTCGATAGAAATATGAATGTAAGGCCCAGATCCAGAAAACTCCATTTCAAATTTACCCTGTAGAAAAGCCAATCTCAGAACTACAGTTATAAAGACATGATCACAGATGTATATGACTTTAACAGGTCTCAGTTCAAATGCCATCTTATAAGTGACCTTTTCCAGACCACCTAGTTCAAGCAGCACCCCCAGTTAATACTTCTTTATTCTCTTCCTAGCACTTATTATCTCCTAAATAATCTTGTTTATTTACAAATTTATCCTCTTTCTTCTTCTGAATGTAAGAGCTTCTATTGAGAACAGGGACATTGCCTTGTTTCCACTGCATCCTTAGTGCCTAGAAATTTCCTGGCATGTAGTAGATACTCAATAAACTTATTTTAACTGTTTATTAAGAGAAAATCTATTATTTACTTTTTTGTGAGCTCAAGACTACATATAAATTTTATATATATAATGTTTGGAAAAATTCTCCTTATAGAGGCCTTAAAAATTCACTCCTTCTTAAAATATTTCTTCTGAGGCTAAGAACTGCCACTTGCTAAAATTTTGTCACTAAATGTCAAGGTAATGCCCTCACTTCTGTTTAGTAACAGAGCAGTAGATTTGACTCTGTCATTTTGTAGTAGATATGACTCTGTCATTTATTAGTTTACTGAATCTCTACTAGTCTAAAATTTTATAAAAATACCCATGAGTAGGGAAATGATTCTCTAAAACCAAGTCTTCTCCTGAGCATATTTATAAAAAATAGAAGTTACAATAACTAGGATTTATATAGGGGAATGGGACACAAATGGGAAAAGTGACAAGGGATCATTTCTAGGAAAAGACTAAATAAGACCTTCTTCATGGCTAGATATTAGGAAGTGTTGTTTATTCCTGCTACCCCTAGAGCCTGACACCCCTGGTCCGTGGTCATCATGCTGCCTTCCAGCCAATGAATGAAGGCACAGCAGTTCAGAACCTGACAGTCTGCAGCTTTCTTCCTGTGATAAAGCAAGGACTCTCAAGCTCTATAAAAGCAGAGGTTGTTTCCTTATAAATTTAGTACACATGATACAATCTTAAAAAAAAAAAGCAGAAACCCAATTTGACTTAGTAGCCCTTCACAGTGGGATGAGTGGTTTTCAGTTTGTTTTAGCTTGGGCTTTAAAAATGAGATTCTACTTCTCAATGTCACCTCTATTTTTTATGTTTCCTCTTTTTGGAGACGCTTGCTCATTTCTATAATCACTTACTCATTCCTAATACCAATTTGCTGAGCAATAGCATGACAGAAAAAAGTGTGTCAAATGAATAATAATTTTTAAAGTTTATTTAAAAAAATTTTTTTTTAAATTTTTATTGGAGGCTAATTATTTTACAATATTATATTGGTTGGTTTTGCCATACATTGACATGATTTAGACTGAATGACACTGACAATGTTGCAGGTCCTGAACTGTCCAAATGGTTAGTACAAGAATCAAATCTGTGGTGGGGAAAGGGTAAAGCATCACTTACCAAAACTATATCTATTTGTAGGGTGAAAACTAGCAGACATATAGTTTTTTGGCTATTATATTTAATAATGAAAAAAAAGGAGTTCGATTGAAACTGCAAAGGCCTACTTTGGTGAACTAAATAAAATTACTCTGGCTGGGAACTGAACAAAATACGACAATTAATCATGTGATTTTGACCTAAAGTTGCAATACATTTTTATGAAAACATTTCTGAGTCTCTGATTTGAATCCTGCACTCCGTAGGCCGATCTAGAATGACCACAGAAGTGGGCTCTAGTAGAGAAAAGAAGGGTTGTGAGTATCCAGAATAGTCCAGTCTTACACCTTCCCTTCCCTTCAGTTCAGTTCAGTTCAGTTCAGTCACTCAGTCGTGTCCGACTCTTTGCGACCCCATGAATCACAGCATGCCAGGCCTCCCTGTCCATCACCAACTCCCAGAGTTCACTCAAACTCGAGTCGGTGATGCCATCCAGCCATCTCATTCTCTGTCGTCCCCTTCTTCTCCCGCCCCCAATCCTTCCCAGCATCGGAGTCTTTTCCAGTGAGTCAACTCATCACATGAGGTGGTCAAAGTATTGGAGTTTCAGCTTTAGCATCAGTCCTTCCAATGAGACAAGTCTTTTAAAAGTCCAATATTCGGCCACCAGATTTGAATCACTTTTATGGAAGGGTTAATTTTAGGTTAGCTCTGGTCTGGTTGGGAAAGTTAAGTTGTTAAATGGATTGCTTGGTACGTCCCAGGGCAGACATGTTTCTAAGGTTTGATTCTAATGTAATCTGGCTGCCTTTCAGCATTATAGAATGAAGAGGACCAGGGAGAAGTCAGATTCCCAGGGCCTCTGTGGAGCAGAACAAGATCACTTTGACCAGCCACAATCAGGATTGGTTATGGAATTAAGCCAGCTCCCAGAACTGCAGGTGAGGTAAGGTGCAAATAGCCATGTTGTCTTCTGTATCATGTTGGTCTCATGGTTCCATGGGAATCTACCATGTCCAATATATATAACCTTGTCTGTACATTTAATTTGAAAGAGACCCCACAGCTTAAAAATGTGTTATCTCAACTTGAGTCCATATGACATTTGATAAAACATGCAGTAGCAGTTGTCACAAGTGCTATGGCTGAAAGAATTTGCGTATCACAAGATAGCTTAGCTTTCTTTTGTAATTGACTTTCATGTACATAAAAAAGCAGCATATCACACACATAAACAACCATTGACACCAAGCTTTCAGTTGCTTGAGGTTTTGTAAGACTTGTGAATTACCAAATATATTAAAGAAGTATAGAGCGTATAAATTGGTTCCACTTGCTTTTTCCATTTCACTCAGAAGCCATATAGGAATTTGGGCAGGCTGGAATTTTGGTGGGGAGGGATTTTCAAGTTAGAGTTTCAATCTGGGTACCAGGCTGGTTCCCTTTACCAGTCAACAGAGGAAGTCTCTTCTTTCCAGTGAACAAGACAGGCACACTGAGCTGATCACCAAATTACGGCGTGACTTTATACTTCACCAAGAAAGGAAAAGGGGATACTCACACTGAATAAAATAAAGGCTCATATCCTCCAAATGCAGGTTAAAGTTTTTTCAGTGTGGATGTACACGGAGATATGTAGTGTTGAGGGAAGGTCCACTGGACTTGGGAATAAATAAGGTGGTTTGGGGCACTTGAGAGATGTAAAAATTTTCAGTCTCTCTCCTTTTATCTGCATTTCTGCTTGCCCCATCTACTTCAAGGGCCATTGTCTCTAGATGTTTTAGGACATTGTGAAGAAACATAAAATTCTAAATTATTCTTATCTTATACTCCTATCAGATTCTACATGTGCAAGACCTAAGAACACTGATAGGGAGATTATAGGGTGTAATCTTGAGTGTGCAGATGAGAGATAAATGGGATGAATAAACATATGAAAACAGCTCCTTCAAAAACTGTATAATGGGGGAGCTCAGTTTTCTCTCTGTTTCTTCTCATCTCTCTCTTCATAGTTACCTTCAAGATCCCAAAGCACAGGCTTCACAAAAAGCTTCAGTTCAGAGAGGTACCTTTCTATGCAACAGTAGCGAGGGAGCGAATAACTTTCTGGGAGTATATAGAAAACTATTAGTGATTGTTTTGCATTTCCACATTTTTAAAAGAAAATAGTACAAAAGTCTTTTGCAGATGGGGAAGTTTGTTAGATGAGGAGTTACTTGAGAAAAAGCTAAATATGTAAATTCTGACTTCAGAAGGCCAAGAACTAAACCCAAGAGACGTAAGTGATGTGAAACCTAATTAACATTGGGAAAAATCACCATGTTTGGATTTGTGTTACTAGTTAGTTAATGTAATTTGTGACTGATCTATTACTTTTTAAATAGTTTTTCACTGGATTACAAAGGGCAAATTGTCCTTTGAGCTCTAAATCAAGGAGTGCTAGGTAATGGGATATTTAGAGTGCTGGGAACTGCAGATTGAGTGTAAAAGTCACTGACATCTGTAAGATTTCCTTGTAGGCAAATTAAAGTGGGTGATAAAGGTTTTGAATATAACAGATCAACTTCAGGGAGGGTCTAATTTTGAGAAGAGATTCAACTTGAATTGAATTGAGTATAAGAATTAGACCAGGATTAGTTGGAGTGATGATTAAAACATTCAAGTTTTATAAGTCCTTGTAGTTGCTAGGTATTTCTTGTACTAATTGTCGACCAAATTTTAAAAAAACAGTACTTAGTAATGCTGGTTAATGTTTTTGTTTTTAGGTTGAATATAATAATCTGTCTTTTTTTCTTCTTAAAAACAGATTTTAAATTTTAAAACAGTTTAAGACAGTACAGAGTTTCTATATAGCCCATACCAATTTTTCCTTGTTAATAACATCATATATTTGTATGGGCTATTTGTTGCAATTTTGAATCAATATTGATATATTATTTTAACTGTAACCTATAATTTATTCTAATTTCCTTGCTGCTAAGTTGTGTCAGTCGTGTCCAACTGTGTAACCCCATAGACAGCAGCCCACCAGGCTCCCCTGTCCCTGGGATTCTCTAGGCAAGAACACTGGAGTGGGTTGCCATTTCCTTCTCCAATGCATGAAAGTGAAAAGTGAAAGTGAAGTCGCTCAGTCGTGTCTGACTCTTAGCGACCCAATGGACTGTAGCCCACCAGGCTCCTCCATCCATGGGATTTTCCAGGCAAGAGTACTGGAGTGGGTGCCATTGCCTTCTCCGTCTAATTTCCTTTGTTTTCACCTAATGTCCTTTTCCTCTTTGGGGATCTCATCCAGGTTACCACATTGTATTTAATCCTCATGAGTCCTGAGGTACCTCTTGGATATGATAGTTTGTCAAAGTTACCATGTTTTTGGTGACTTTTGACCGTTTTGAGGACTCAACTATTTTGTACAGTGTTCCTCAATTGGGAGTTGTCTGATGTTTTTTCTCAATGATTAGACTGGGGTTGTGGGTTTTATGGAGGAAGACCATAGTGGTAAAGGGCCATTTTCATCACATCATGTCAAGGGTACATACTTCAACATGATTTATCATTGTCTCCTTTTACCTTGGTCAACTGGGTGAGTTAGTGTTTGTCAGGTTTTTCTACTATAACATTACTATAAAGTTATCCCCTTTTCTATACTGTACTTTTGGGAAGAAAGTCACTATGAACAGCTCACATCCAGTATGCAAGAATTTATGCTTCACCTCCTTGAGGGCAGAGTACTGACACTAATTATTTGTAAATTTTCTAAGAGATTTGTCTGTTCTCCCTTACTTATTTTTAAATTATTTATCTATATCTGTATGGACTCACTGGTTTATTTTTTGTTTTGGATTATAAGCTAAAACCACTTTACTTATTTCGCTTGCTCCTTGGAAGGAAAGTTATGACCAACTTTGATAGTATATTAAAAAGCAGAGACATTACTATGCCAACCAAGGTCCGTCTAGTCAAGGCTATGGTTTTTCCCGTGGTCATGTATGGATGTGAGAGTTGGACTGTGAAGAAAGCTGATCGCCGAAGAATCGATGCTTTTGAACTGTGGTGTTGGAGAAGACTCTTGAGAGTCCCTTGGACTGCAAGGAGATCCAACCAGTCCATTCTAAAGGAGATCAATCCTGGATGTTCATTGGAGGGACTGATGCTGAAGCTGAAACTGCAATACTTTGGCCACCTCATGCGACGAGTTGACTCACTGGAAAAGACTCTGATGCTGGGAAAGGTTGGGGGCGGGAGGAGAAGGGGACAACCGAGAATGAGATGGCTGGATGGCATCACCAACTCGATGGACATGGGTTTGAGTGTACTCCGGTAGTTGGTGATGGACAGGGAGGCCTGGCGTGGTGTCATTCATGGGGTCGCGGAGAGTCGGACACGACTGAGCGACTGAACTGAACTGAACTGAACTATTTTGTTGATAAAAATTTCCAGCTTGACCACTGGGGACTTTTTCAGTTCTCTGCTTGGTCCCTTTGCATGTTCCATTATTTTTTTAAAAAAGCATTTCCTTTACTCTCTGGTACTAAAAGATAGTCTAGGATCATCTTGTATATTTTTTGTTTCAGTCCTAGAATCTATCTCCAAGGGGCCCTGATTTTATTTTATTTTTTAGTTAGAAAATGGTATTAGAAAGCAAGATCTGAGGAGTAGGTGTTCTTGTTGCTACTGAGGTGTCATTATTTCTACTGACTGAGCAGGGAGTTATATGTGTGTGTAGTAACCCACGTATGTACATATTTCTACAATTATTTCTATATGTAAGCATGTACATCTGTACCAAACTAAAAATGCATTCATGCTGATGTCTCCAACGCTAATCTATTCCCACATGACTTATTTTGACCTCCTCTCCTTTCTTATCTATAATCTCCCACTCCCACACTGAGAAGTCTGGCTCCCAACATCCAGTATCCAATTACTTAATTGTTCAATTCCAGTATATATGTATGGCAGTATCAAAATTACTTATATCCTCATGAGAATCAGCTTTACCAGCACATAGTGTTTATATAATGGTTTATTTTGCCTATTGTCTTACAGACTCCATTCATTTCCAGATTTACTTAGGTCTTCTTCTCCCCTTCACCCCCCTTGCAGTGAGTTTGTTTTCTATATTTGTAATAGTTACATTTATTTCATACATTCATGGTACAGTTAGTTTTATCACATTCTACATGCCACCCAGGGATACTCAGACCTCTGATACAATTTTTTGTTTTTGTTTTTCCGGTGTGCATACAGTGAGGTTCACTCTTTATGTTATAAAGTTTGATATATTTTGAAAAATGTGTACTATCATGTATCTGCCATTATAGTATTGTACAGAATAGGTATATCACCTTAAAATGGTGCTTTGTGTGTTTGACCTCAGCTAACATTCTCCCTGCCTCAAATGCCTGGAAACCATTGACCATTTTATCATTGCTGTAGTTTTGACTTCTCCAGACTGTCATATAACTGGTGTTTTCTTTCTTTATAAGCATAACTATTAGCTTACCTTTCTTAAGTATTCACCAAATGGCTGTCCCTAACTTCACTATGGTATGTGCTCTTCAGGTAGTATCTCTTTTTTGGTTCGCAGACCACATGATGGAGGGACAGTTTTCATTCTTTATTACAAATGAGGATGCACAGAATGGCTAAGTATAAGTCCTAAGTAAGTAAGAAAACTTTTCAACTTAAGGCGAGGGCTATTTGGCTCTGAAACATGTACCCAACCAATAAGTTATGCTTCTAAATTCATACTTAGAATTGAGAAAATAAGAAACAGGATGCCTGCTTCAGAATGCTTCTTCTTCATTTGGGTAGTTCTGTGCATAAAACAATGGGGCTTCTTTAAAACTTCAAACATGAATTACTTTAATAGAAAATGTGTTTATACTAAAAAGGAAAGAAGGACAGTAGATGGAAGGGAGGAAGAAAGGAAGGAAAGCATATCAAATCCAGCAACAGAATCAGTGACTTTGTTAAATTCTACTAAAAGCCAGACATTTCCCCCTGAGGGCGCATAAGAATAACTGTTCTCCTGGCTCAGAACATCCCTCAAGCCCCACCAGTCTGGAAAAAGTAAGTTCAGAGAAGCGTATTTATTCATGCCTTTTCCCCTAAAGGGAACTGCAGTGTTCAACATTAATACATTTTATTCACATTACCAGTTTACTCAAGAATATAGCAAATGTTTAACTTTTCAGTTCTGTATATTCCTTGCTGATGTGCTTATTAATCTAGATCCCAACTATGACTCACGTCATGTTTTTGTCTTCTTCCCAAACTTTGGTAAGAATCTTACACTGTGCTTCCCATCAGACTCCTTAAAGTTAGACATTAGATTAATTATTAACTGGTGTTAAAATAAAATACTTTCTTGGTATTTGAGAATGTTTTCATGCAAACCTAACTATGTAGTGATGGGTAAACAATACATTCTGAGTATTTAGATGTGTCTTAGAATCCCAGAATAAAAAAAAAAAGTAATGATCTTTTAGGAATCAGGTGTCGGTCTTCTGGCAGAAAGGGACACATGGCTTTCCAGAAAAAAAGATTCACCTTCTTTTAGCAACATGTTAGGAAACACCAGATATAATATCTATGCAAAATTATTTATAAATTTTCCCTGTGAGGCTATAAAATCACAGGTAGAGGTTCGATCTAGCTATTTTTATTGTGAACTGGCTCTATCATATGGAACCCAATGGAAGAAAGTTTTGGAATTGCTTTACTCATTAAGCGAGAAGTTCAGATTTGTTCTCGGATTTCTTGAAGATACTCATACTATTTTTTAGAGTTGTAACAAAGTACCACAAACTGGGAGGCTTTGCTTAAACAAGAGAAATTTATTGTCTCACAGTTCCGGAGGGTAAACATTAAGATCAAGGTGTCAGTATGGTCGGTTCCTTCTGAGGGTTCTTGAATAGAATATTCCAGGCCTCTCTCTTAGGATCTGGTGATTTGCTGACAATTTTTTGACATTCCCTGAGTTGTAGATGCATTACCCTAATCTCTGCCTTTATCTTCACATGGCATTCTTCCTTCATATAGTCTTTACTCTGTGAAATGTCTCTGTCATCAGGTTTCCTATTGGGAAAAAAGATAGCAGTTATTAATATATTGATTTAAGAGTCCATTCTAATGACCTTATTTTAATTTGATTACCTCTGTAAAGACCCTACTTCCAAATAAGGTTGCAATTCAGAGGTACTGGAGGTAAAATCTTTACCATATCTATTTTGTTGTTGTTTAGTAAATAAGTCATGCCTGACACTTTTGTGACCCCATGGACTGTAGCCCGACAGATTCCTCTGTCCATGGGATTTTCCAGGTGAGAAAACTGAAGTGGATTGCCATTTCCTTCTCCAATATCTATTTTGGGGTGACACAATTCAACCCTAATAGTGCCACTTAGTTTATTTTGCTATTACAAAGTCAAAAGCCTCTACTGTGCTAGAACCATGCTTTTTCTGTAGTCCTTTTCATTCACTTTCTTCTCAAACAGACTTCCTGGATGACTTTTGCCTCTGGACACATTCATGGAGAGAAAGAGGTTGGACTTACATCATGCAAGAAGCTGAGATTATGTGGGGTTAACTAAAAACTCAACACAAATTTCCAGATAATTTATACTGAATCTATTCCTTGAACCACAGAAGAAAATATAATCTCTGAAAATGTTAACTGTAACATAGTTATTAAGAGGTGACACTCTGCCTCAACAAAATATTATCAAATCAAATTCAACAATACTTTAAAAAGATCATACACCAGGGTCAGTGGGACTTATTCCAGGTATGCAAGAAATGATTCAACTTGCTTAGATCACTCACCATGATACACCCCATTATCAAAATGAAGGATAAAATTCATATGATCATCTCATTTTTATATACAAAAATGAAAGAAAATATAAGAAGTGGATTTTACAAATATAGGTGATGCTGAAGAACCAAATAAAGGTCATTCAGTTAGTTCATAAAACTGATTATGTGGTCAAAACACAAACTTCATGCAGTTGATTTAGAAGATTAGGTTTCATTCCAGGTGTATGTCAATAGCCAAGGGTTAGAAGATGAAAACCACATAATCTGTAACCATACGGTTCTTTGTGGGAAAGACATCCATTAAAATACTTTGTACTATCTGGTAAATCATAAGAAAAAGTTCAGGCCAGAAGGAGAAAGAGATGAGGTGATTTTTGGAAGATAAGAATTATCTAGTTAAAAGAGGAATGGACTTCAAGGTAGAAGAAGTATTATCAGGAAAGGCACAGAGGTGAGAAATGTAAGGTATGTCCGTGGAAATGCCACAGTTCAGTATTATTACTAAAATGTAAAATAAGAAGTAGAGAATAATAGATCCAAAAGGCCAATTAATGGTTGAGTTTGGAAGAAGAAAAGGGATACAAGATTTTATATTTGCTGTATTTGTACTTTATTTAGAACTTTTATATTTATGTTCGTAGGAGATATTATTCTTTATTTTTCTTTTCTTATACTACTCTTGTTGAGTTTTTTATTTTAATCAAGTTATATTAATACTAAATTCATAAAATAATTCATTTGAATACTTCCCTCTTTTAAAAATTATTTAGAAGACTTTGTAAGATTAGAATTATCTATTCTTAAATTTTGATAGCATTACTTGTAACACCATCCATGCTTCTGATCTGGGAAGTCTTTATATTTCTAACTCAGTTTCTTTGGTGTTTCTCAGTCTATTAAAGTTTCTTCTTGATCAGTTTTGTTTGTCCCCCTTATCTATGCTTTCAAATGTATTGACATAAAGTTCATGGTGTCTTGTTTCCTTCTTAATCTCTGTTGTAGCTCTAATTGTGTTCCCTTTGTCATTTCAAACGTTGTTTACTTTTGCCTTGCCTGTTTTCTTGATCAGCCTTGCTAGAGGTTTGTCAATTTTATTTATCTTTTCAAAGAACCAAGTTGGCTGTTTGACGTTCCCGTCATATGATGCGTTACATTTCCCTATATTCTCTTTTTCTTTTTATTTTCTTCCTTCTTTGAGTTTCCTCTGTTCTCTTTACACTACTCAAGGTTGAATGCTTAGATTATCTGTATCAGTCTTTCTTATTTTCTATTGTCTGGACACAGTCCTTATTTTACATTTATTATGTTGTTCTTTGATCAATAACTCTCTCTCATTTTATATCATGTGCTTCTTTAATTTGTGGACCACTTCATTTTTCTGTTGTAGTTTCATATCTAATATTTTGCACAGTGCCTGACTCATAATAGTGGCTCAATGAATATGTGCTGAATGGGTGAATGTTTAGTATGATTTGTAAACAGCTTCACACTGTACACATTATTAATATATTTATCAGGGCTGAAAATAGTCCAGTAGCTTGGAGTATATGAGAATATCAATGCAACTGTCTAAGAAAACTTATAGACCAATCTTTTTGAGAGATATTTTCATTTATAACATAAGGGAATAAAAATGTCTTCAGACAAACACTTTCTGAACTGCTGAGTGTTACAAAAACAGGAAAGTCAGTCATCAAAAGTATTTATGAAGCCAATCGGGAGACTATCATTGCCTTTCTTCTTCAGTGAAATATATGTGTAGGAATTCTTTCTCAGTGGGATTATGATGCAATTTTTACTTTTACCACAGTAACAAGAAATTTCCTTAATTTCTGTCAAAAGATCATTAATATTTGGACTCAGATCTAAGTTCAAATGCCAGCAGTGTTCCCTAACCATGTCTGTGACTTCAGGCCAGTGACTCTATCTCCCTGAGCTTCAGTTCTCTACTGTGTAAAAATGGGGATAGTAGTAGCTCCTCCTCTTCCTGATTGTTGAAAAGATTAAATGAGCAAACGGATATAAAGTGCTTAGGACGGTGTCTGGCACATGGCAGGTACTCAGTAAATATTATTAAAGTTGTGCTGTTACTATAAGTGTGAACTTTTCATGGAAGGAACTGTGTCTTATGCTTCTTATACCTCATGCCTGAAACATTGCAACCCCTCTGCTGTAGTCGAGCATGATTGCAGACTTGAACTAAAATCCTCATGATGATGATGATAGATGATAAAGAAAAGGAGCTATGGAAGAAAGGATTGCTTTGCAACCATCAGCCGTGTGGTTAAAATTCAGGTGAAAAGAATGCAATGGAGAAAGAATATTTCTCAACTTCTCCTTCACAGGGAGATGGATTTAACCATTAAAACTGAGGTGTTAGCAAAGATATTCTGGGGAAATAAGGATGAACATGTGCAATAAAAAGGTGATTTTCTTTTTCTATTGTTTGGTTAAAAATAGGCACATTCATTGGGAAAACTTATCTAAAATTGCTTTCATACAAACAGCTCTGTGGGACCTTCTTATAATGTCTGTAATGAGAAAACTGGATTGGAATCATGCAATTATGAGTGTATTCATAACAGATAATGTATAACATTACTTGACTTCTGGAATGACACAATGCATGGAATAATTAGCTATGTTACTGTAGTACTCTCTTCTGCCTGGATCATGTGGATTTCTTATATCAGAAGGTCAGTGGCAATGTTATTTCTTTTGAAGAATTTTCATTTCTTTAAAAAAATTAGAAAATGACTTTCAAGAATGACATAAATCAAATATAAAAGTCTGCATTTATTATAGCTAGTGTAAGACATTTTTTTGCATCAATTACTATTGTAATTTAGTCTGAATAATGCCAGCTATTTTGCTACTCTGCTGAAGTCCTCTTTTTTGAGCCTACAATGAACCTGTAATACTTATGGAAAGAGTTACCATAGCAACCTATATTGATGTCACAAGCTCAGGCTTCTGACTTCATTGCATAATGCAGTAGCAACTGGATTTGCAGCAGAAACACCCTGCTAAAGAACAAGTATCTTGGTTTACAGCAAAGAGGACAAAGGAAAACAGCAAGTTCTAGGGGGTTGAATGCTGGATTGTGAGTTAGAATGTCTGAGTTCTTATTTTAATCCTGCTTCTCACTTGTTGCCTTGTTTTGAGTAATTGTGTTTACATGTGTGCACTGAGGTTTGAAACAAAAAATCTCCTATATGGGGTAGGCATAGAAGGAAGAGAAAGCTCATTATTTAACGTTTAGCATTTGGTAGACATCTTAATAAAGCTAAAGCAGTCTAAAAATAACCTGGAAAGAAAGGAATTATTAATGCCTTGTAGTTGATATCTAGCAAGCTCACAAAGATAAAGAAGACACTTTGAAATAAAAAAGCACGTAGCTAGGGTTTTTTTCTTTTTTGAAATAGTAATGGATAAAGGTCAAGATTGATGCCCTAATCTTAATAAGAATGTAAAGAACTCTTACATAAATATATTTAGCTATCTATTTAAAGATGTTTTAAATAGTCTATGTTCAGAGTAAGAGGAATCTGTATCTATTAGTGAGTATGATGTTTCTCATGTTTATATTGTATACATTAAATCATAGATATTTCTTAATTTTATCAAGCCATTATTTATCCTCATTAGAAAACAACTGAATAAGTGAAATAGTTTGCTGATTTAAAATGAGATTTCAAAAAATCCAAATGATATCTGTTTTACAATGGCCTAATGTTTTCATTGGAGCCTGTAACCTGTTCATTATGTCAACTGGTCTAACTTTCTTTTTTGTACACTATATTTCAGAATTGAGATAGAAATAGTAGGGGATTTGAAAAGACATTTAAACTAATAAACTTTGTTGCCAGAAACTAAGCTGAAAGCATGGTATAGCTTTTTATTTGCTCTAAGGTGATGAGCTAGAACATTTTGATAGAACTAAGGCCCTTTCCACCCCCTCTATCCATATGCTTCAAAATCATTCCAAAATATCAGGAGAAATTTAACTTGCTATAAAACTTCATCAACTAAATTCCATGTTAAAAACCAACTATGCTGGTTGTTAAAAACCAATAATTTTCCCTTGTGGCTCAGATGGTAAAGCATCTGCCTGCAATGCAGGAGACCTGGGTTCGATCCCTGGGTTTGAAAGATCCCCTGGAGAAGGAAATGGCAACCCACTCCAGTACTCTTGCCTGGAAAATTCCATGAACCGAGGAGCCAGTAGGCTACAGTCCATGGGGTCGCAAAGAGTTGGGCACAACTGAGCAACTTCACTTTCCTTCACTTTTCATACAACTTTTAAGTTATTGTTGAAAATGAAGTGCCAAGTATATTAAAAGTTGTGGCCATATTTTCATTAAGCACTTAAATGCACCTGAGTTCCATGTCATATTGTAGCATGAGTCATTTGTAGGAGCCTCAAAGTCTTGCAAAATCTTAAAAAAAAAAACAGAATGTTTGTACAATGTCCATTGTACATACATTGTACATACATACAATGTTTGTACAGAATATATAAGGATAAGAACTAGTTCTTTCTTCATAAGCTATGCCTATCAAACTAGCTAACGTGATACTTCTTTTATTTTAGGAAATAAACTTTTGTGTGTTTGTGTGAATTTAATATAACGTGTTTATTGACTTATTAACACAGAAAGAACTTGAACAGACATAGTGAAATTCTGTAAAAAGAAAAAAAAAAAAGGCAGGTTAGTCTCCAAAATTTTTCCCCTGTTTAAGCAAAGAGAACAAGTTGTTTTGGTTACCTCCAGAACTGAACTTACTCCTTTCCCTAAATTCATCATTTCTTAAGTACAGCTCTATAAAGAGCAGAGAATAAATTTATTATGAAAAAATGACAATGTCAAAGAATTAAAATTATGGAAGGAGCTTTAGTTAGTCTGTTTTTACCAGACTGAAGTCTGAAAGTGAAAGTCACTCCCACTCTTTGCAACCCCATGGACTATACAGCCCATGGAATTCTCCAGGCCAGAATACTGGAATGGGCAGCCTTTCCCTTCTCCAGGGGATCTTCCCAACCCAGGGATTGAACCCAGGTCTCCTGCACTGCAGGCGGATTCTTTACCAACTGAGCTATTAGGGAAGCCCAAACTGAGCTCTAATAGATTTAAATAATTTTCCCAGAGTTACTTAGTGGAAGAATTCAAACCTCAAACAACAGTTTGTTCTACCACATCACATTGTCTTAATCCTGCCTCAAGGCTTTAATCCAGAGTCACCTCCTTGACATATGTATATAGTCTTTTTTAATTGATTGAGGTATAATTGATATATAATATTAGTTTTTTGTGTACAATATAATGATTTGATATTTGTATATGTTGCAAAATGAACCCCATGATATGTCTAGTTAGGAACCAAGCCCTTTGTTTCTTTTTTTTTAATGTTTTATTCTATTTTTCCCTTTGACAAATATCATTAGAGATTAGAGACACATTTTTTTAGTCTTTTCAAGGAACCAACTTTTGACTTTCTTATTACTCTCATTGTCTTTTGCTATGTAACAACCTTCAAAACTTATTGCGGGTCAAGGATTCAGGGAAAGTATAATGGCTCTCTTATATCATGTGGTACTGACTGGGTTTACTTGGTAGTATTCAGTTGGCTCTTGGTATGGTCTGGAGAGTCCAAGATAGCTTCACTCACATGCCTGATGCCTCAGCAAGGAAAACTAGAGGGATGAACTCAGTTGGGTTTCTCCCTCTGTTTCCATAGCACAGAACTCCACAAGGCCTCTCCAATCTGCACTTCTTACATTTTAGCTTGAAACACTAAGAATGTTCTGTAGGAAGTGGAAATTACATATCCTCTTGAAGGCTAGACCTATAGCTGGCAAAGCATCACTTCTACCCTACTCTTGGTCATAGCAGCTGCAGAACAAAGATTTAAGGGGAGGAGAAATAGACCTCTCCTATCAATGGGATGAGTGTCAAAGAATTGGGGCTATCTTTATTCCATCAAGGGCTTCCCTGGTGGCTCAGATGGTAAAGCATCTGCCTGCAATTCAGGAGACCCAGGTTCGATCCCTGGGTTGGGAAGATCCCCTGGAGAAGGAAATGGCAATCCACTCTAGTACTATTGCCTGGAAAATTCCATGGACTGAGGAGTCTGGTAGGCTACAGTCCATGGGGTTGCAGAGTTGGACACGACCGAGCGACTTCACTTTCACTTTATTCCATCACCTTGATCTTGTGTTGTATTTTAGTTTCCTATTTCAGTAGTCCATTCTTTCTTTATATTCTTTTCTGTTTTCTTTGCTTATAGTATTTCATTCTGCCTTCCCAGCCAAATTCTTAAGCTGGGTGTTTAAATCATTAATTTCCACCATTTATTCTTCTAATAAAAGCACTAAAGCATAAAGTTTTCCTCAAATGATTGCTTTCATTGCATTTCAAAGTAAAACTATGCTGACGTTTTGCTCTTTGTTCAGTTACAAGTATTTTCATTGTCCCAATTTTATTTCTTCTATGATCTATGAGTTATTTGGAGTGTGTTTTTAGAATTTCAATCACATGGATTCTTAATAATAAGTATCTACGCTAAAGCTGACACGACTGAGCGACTGAACTGAACTGAACTGAACCAATACTTTGGCCACCTCATGCGAAGAGTTGACTCACTGGAAAAGAATCTGATGCTAGGAGGGATTGGGGGTAGGAGGAGACGGGGACGACAGAGAATGAGATGGCTGGATGGCATCATCGACTCGATGGACATGAGTTTGAGTGAACTCCGGGAGTTGGTGATGGACAGGGAGGCCTGGCATGCTGTGGTTCATGGGGTCACAAAGAGTCGGACACGAATGGGCGACTGAACTGAACTAAGACTTAACATATATATCAAATGCAATGTATGATCCTTATTTGGATCCTGATTTGAATAAACTAAGAAAAAATGCAAGATAATTAAGGAAATATGAGCACTGGACATTTGAGGAATTTTATGCATTTTAAATATATATAATGGTATTATGGTTATGTTAAAGAAAAAAGTCCTTCCATTATAGAATTACAAGTATTTATGGATGAATTTGCTTCAGAAAAATTCAGATGGGAGTGGATGTATAGATGATAAAAGATTGATTATGAGTTGAATAATCACTGAAGCTTGATGCATGGTACATGAGCATTCTATATGTTACTTCATTTACTCGTGTGTGTTGGAAATTTTTCATGTCATTTTTCATGGGATGATATTAAAAATTCATCTCCTTAAATATGATTTCTGATTTAATTTCATTGTGGCTAGAGAATGTAATACATATATAAGCACATAAAAACATACATCACATAGACTATATTCTCTCTATATAATGTGGAGCATATATATGTTCACACAAGGATAGGTATTGTATATGTAAGATAAGTCTTGCTTTATGGATTAATGTATTCAATTTTGAGAAGTGTTATCATGTGTGCGAAGAAATCTGTCACCTATCAACATTAAATCAAGATTGGTAGTCCAAAATATTCATATTTTATACACTTTTTTTTCTGCTTGAACTATCAGTAATTGAAAACAATGTGTTTCAGTTTAATTTTTATATTATTATGATGATTTGTCATTTTTTCTGGAGTTCTTGACTGTTTTGCTTTGTGTAATTTGAGGCAGGGCCATTACTACCTATCTAGTTTTTCAGCCTTATTGATAATTTGAAATCAGACAGTATCACTTTTCTTCCTAATTTATGTTTTTTATCTTAAAGACTATTTTTATTATATTAATATAATTCTTCCCAACTTTCTTTGAGCTATTTATTGGACATATCTTTCAATCATTTTCTCTTTACATTTTTAGGCATGTCTGATATAGATTTATGTTTATCTGGCCTTAAAACTCTGTTTTTAAGTGGCAGGTTTGCAGTATAACATAAATATTTTGATTAGTCATATATTTACTCATTTCTATAATCTTAATTTCTACTATGTTTCAAATTTGCTTGTTTTATTATTCACTTTTCTCACTTTACTGACTAGAAATGTAAAATTTTGACATTTTAAGGGGTGTCCACTAACTTAGCAATAACTAAGTGTAATCAACCATTTATACTCTCCCCTTTCAGAACAACACCAGGGTTTTGAACCAGTTTTTCTAATCGTCTATTCTGACATCGCTGCTATTACTCTTTAAGTTCTATCATTTAATTTCCTTAGACATTTTATTTATTATCTTGTAAGACAAAGTTTATATAGACTTATCTATATGTTTACCAATTTCTTCTCACTTTTCTTAGATCTTCCTTCTGGGATCATGTTTTTTTTTTTTTTTTTTTTACAGCAGTATATCTTTTAGAAATTTCTTATGAAAGTGCACTGTTTTTCTCTCAGATTTTGCTCATATAAAATGCTTGAAATATATTTAACCCACTATTTAATTCACTCTCAATCTTGAAGAAATTTTGATGGAATCAAAATAGGTTGACAGTTATTTTTTGAAATAATTTCTTGAAAAAAATTCTATTGCTACTGGCTTTTATTGTGGCTATTCAAAGTCTGCTTCTAGACTAATTATCATTTCTTTACAGAAGAAATGAGAGTATTTTAGATCTCTTAAGCTGTAATGTTCTGAACTTTTACTACAATATGTGTAGGAATGGATATCTTTCACCTGTATCTCCAGAATCTTTTATCAGTTCTGGGCAATTCTCAAATATTATTTCTTTGATTATTTCCTCTCCTATAATCTTTCTATTATTACTTTATGAGACATTCTCATTAATTTCTTTATGTCTGATTATCTAGCCTACCCGCCCCCCCACACACATATTGCATTGTCTTTTCTCTGTCTGCTTCATTCCTTGTAATTCCTTTAGGGTAATCTTTTAATTTCCTAATTCTATCTTCAGCTTTATCTAAGCTGTTGATTTATTTGTTGAGGAACTTTATGATGTCAATGATTATGTTTTTATTCTAAAAACTGTATTTTTAAAGGTTACCTGATCTTATGAAAATAATCCCATCATGGCTGCTTCCTTTTTTTTCAATTTATTCTTTCTTTCTTTTAATATTTTATTTGAAATTATTTCATATTTTATAGCTGATAATTCTACAATTTGAATTTATGAGGGATTAAATATGTTGTTTTTCTTTTCCTGCTGATTCATTCCTGAGGCAGGCTATCTCCTTTCTTATGATGATTTCATGATCTATGGAAATTCTTGGGGTTACAATTAAAATGCCTTCCTCTAGACAAGACTGGCTTTCCAAGTGGCTCAGTGGTAAAGAATCCGTCTGCCAATGCAGAAGACACAGGAGACGTGGGTTCAATCCCTGGATCAGGAAGATTCCCTGGAGGAGGAAGTGGCAACCCACTTCAGTATTCTTGCCTGGGAAATCCCATGGATGGAGGATCCTGTTGAGCTACAGTCCATGGGGTTGCAAAGAGTTGGACAGGACTTAATGACTGAGCAGGTACACAGAGAAGATTGAGTTTAGTTTACTTGGATTCTCTTGTTGCTACTAACCTAGGTCCATCTTGTTCACTATCAGGGATCTTATTCTAATGTTGGAGTTTAAGGTTCTGTTCCCCTAACCCTGAGGCAGGTTTAGTATCTCAGTACCAGGTTTCCCTTATAGTAACTCCAGATTTTAATTTTTCTTACTCCTCTCCAGCTTCAGCTCATAGTGTGCTCTCTCTGTCTGGTAATGTAAACCTGAGGTTTTTCCACTTTCTTGTGGGTCCAGAAGAATATTTTCCAGATCATGGGCTGTAGTTTATCAAATAGCCAGATATATTTTAGCTTTAGTATCTTATCATCCAGATTATCTTGACATACTACTTTCTCCAGTCCTGCTGTTGGCTGATTTGAATTGTAGTCATTTCTTCCCTTTATCTGATCTGGCATGCACCATGATTTATAAAAGCTGTTAAATTTTTCTACTTTTAAGGGAAATCTTCCATATTTTCTAACATAGATACATATTTTATCCTTAAAACTTTTTTCTTGGGTCATTTCAGTAGTTTTAGGAATATAGAGTTGTTGAACAAATAAGACAGTAGTGTTCTTTAAATTGGAAGTCCATAAATTGTGTTTTAAGAATAAGGCTTGAGGGTGAAATCCTAGTGAAAAGAGCATAAAAGATGAAACTGAGTTTAATATTGATGGATTGATGGAGGAAGGGAGTCACTTAATGTTACATTTATCAAAAAAGGAAAAGTTATTAACTTTTCTCATAGAAGAGAAAACGATATGATGAAACTGTTCAAGAAGGATAGCAATTATGAATAATATGAATTGAGTTAGGAAGATACTGAGATCAGGGAATACAGATTAGAAGCCCTTTTCTTTCAATTAATCAGACATGATGGCAAAGGGCTGAATTAAAATAATGACTAGGAGCTGGAAAGCAAAGCTATTCTCTGAGAGACTTCATAAATGTTGGTAGCATTTAAGGAGTTAGAGAGAGAAGGACGCAACATGCCAGTAATACTAATACTATTGGTTATCCAAGGATGTAATCCTGAAGGCTTAATATTATTTTGATACCATTGAGAATTAAAAAAAAATGCTAAGCATCTTTATATTATAGTAGTCCTGAAAGAACATCCTTTGGGATAAGAAAGCTTGGGTTTCATACTAACTCTGCCACTGATTAACTGTGTGACCTACGAAAATTTACTTAACCTTCTTTGGACCTTAGTTTCCTCATATGGAAACTGTGATAATGAGAACAGTGTGGAGTTATTTTTAAGGTTCAGTATATATAAAAAGTTTGTAACACAGTGAGTGGGGAAGGTCACCGACTTACTTGACAAGGAGTCTTGGTTGGGTCATAGCTGAGGCTTCGATATGCTAGTGGATGGAGTTAGATGGATACCTAGCATCTAGCCACATCCCCTGATTTTCAGGGTGTCTGTGAGTCCATTGGGAAAGAACTTGAGAAAGCTCTCCATTTATGAACTCATAGAGAATCGTGAAAAAGACTTGAGGTCTTGTTGTTTACCAGGTATGGACTACAGAAGGAGAAATTATTGAAGTAGTATGAACAAGATCATGGGATACAAGGGAAAAAACTTGTAATTTCATTTGTGTGGACGGTCTAGTTGAAGTTACCTGTGATGTTGTCTAGCTGTGCCTGTTATGTCAGGAACAAGAAGGGGGGAAACAGACAGTGCAGCTGTTAATGTTGGAACTGGTACTTTTATGCCTGTGTGTGTATTATAAAAGGATTAGTTAAACACAGAAACAGAAGCATTTATTATAATAATTAACCATGGGGTGCTGACTGGGTGGAGAGGCATGAAGTAAGGAAGGCCAGGAGAGGAAAGAAGGACTGTGATGAGGAGGATTGATGAGGAAAAGAGCAGGCCCAGAAGTGAGGGGACTGGCCAGATGACAGACTAGAACATGTGATAATCAGGGAGAGGCATTTCAGGAGGCTTCTGAAGGGGATGCAGTTAAGAGAGGTTTAAGGTGTGGTTTATAGTTTGCTATGTGGAGTGGAAGTATAGTAGTGGAGTGTTGATGGGATTGAGGAAATGCTAGGCGATTCTTGTCTCTTCAGGGAAGGACTGGGTGCAGAGTGTTAAACTCATGGAGAAGAGTGGGAGAAAAATGTCATTTTTTATTACCAAAAAATATATTCAACTCCTATGTATGGAAGGCACTATGCCAGGTACTGGCTTACAATGACAAATGAATACAGTTCCTCCTCTTTCCCCACTGAAATGAAGCCCTTAGACCCTCATGGCTGTTCTGTACCTTCTCTCTTTACAAT
The DNA here is from genome assembly GCF_049115385.1 of Moschus berezovskii. NCBI lineage: Eukaryota > Metazoa > Chordata > Mammalia > Artiodactyla > Moschidae > Moschus > Moschus berezovskii. Next base: position 91,682,460 of record NC_142469.1, on the reverse strand, counting down.
CTGCTAACTAGCTTCACCTGTTATTTTGTATCTCCCAGTTCCCTAGAGAGGAATTCAATTAGTTTACTTCATCTTTTCATATGAAGTCCAGAGCCTTGCTTACTGGCTTAGGGCGTGGATTGACAGCCTTTGTGTTAGATGTTCACCCCTGTTCAATCTTCCCCTGAAAAGTAGGAGAGTTACATGGTTCAGGCGTGGTTGTGTCCCCTTAATAAGGGCCCATGACGCAGGCAGGTGGTTTAGCCTGAGTACCCCAGAAAACAGAGTCTGATATAAGAATTTAGGCTACTGTTTTTCTGAAGGGAGACCAGAGTGAGTGAAAAGGAATCAAGATAGGGAAGGAGGGAAAGCTGATTGGAAGGTGTGTTGCTGAACTAGTAGCACTAATTTAGACTGCTTCACGCTGTTGGACTGTCCCATGAAGGGACATCGCAGGACCACAGATAGTTGAGTCAGATGGAGTGAAGTCACTCAGTCATGTCCAACTCTTTGCGACCCCTTAGACTGTAGCCTACCAGGCTTCTCTGTCCATGGGATTTTCCAGGCAATAGTACTGGAGTGGATTGCCATTTCCTTCTCCAGGATATCTTCCCAACCCAGGGCTTGAACCCAGGTCTCCCGCATTGTAGACAGACGCTTTACCATCTGAGCCACCAGTGAAGTCATAGTTGAGGAGAAAGGGGAAATATTTATCTATTTTTTCTCATCAGCCATTGGTTTAAGCTTTGCGCTACTGGGATGGGACATCCCTGAAATTCCAGACAGACTGCATTTGTGGGTACTAAGTAAGACCATCCACACCTAAGTGTCAACAAGAAAGTCTGGGGTTGATGAGAGGCATATGGACATGGCCTTAAAATAAGTTCTGCCAAGTCTTAACCTGGATCAAATCGTTCCACACACATGCAGAATTGATTGCTGCAGCAGCAGTTGAGACAAAAGACACGTGAGGCCAAGAGACGATGGTTAGTCTGTAAGAAAGCAATGAGGAATATGGTTAGTTAAGGACGTGAGGAATTAGCCAGTGGTGGAGAGGGCAGAGTCTGGAGTTTTGAGACATGAGAAGGTCTACACTCAAAGGAGTGAACATTGGAATGGCTTAAGAAGAAAGGGATGTGTAATATTGAGTCAGTGTTCCCATGGATCCCTCAGCCTTACTTTCCCAGCAGTAGGAAAGGTGGGCAGATCTACTAATATGGGAAGGCACCGTAGATATTTGAGGACCCAAAACATTTCAGTGGAGGAATTCCTTATTTCTGTAGCCTAGATCTTTTCAGAGCTCATCTTTTGGTCCAGGTGAGAGCATTTGGCACCAGTCATGTTCTAGGTTTTACATAGTTTACCTCATTAAAAATTTATAACATTGTAAAGAATTATTATCCCTAGCATACAGATGAGGAAACTGAGACCCTGACATCTAGGTGATTTACTCAGCTAATAAACAAAGGAGTAAAGATTGGATTGTGAAGTCTAACTATAAACAAAGCCTTTCCTCTTTCCAGCCTGTAACCATTGTTCAGCCACTAAGTCGTGCCTGATTCTTTCCAACCCCATGGACTGCAACACGCCAGGCTTCTCTGTCCTTCACTATCTCCCGGAGTTTGCTCAAACTCATGTGCATTGAGTCAGTGATGCTATCCAACCATCTCATCCTCTGTCGTCCCCTTCTCCTGCCCTCAATCCAGCCTACAATATCTGTCCTTTAATTAAGACCAGATGCTCTGGTCTTATCAGGGTTTCTTGAAGTTGACTTAGGTGCCCTTTGAAGGACTAAGGAAGGTCATTTCTTTCTACTTTTATATGAGAAGTCTTTCCTGAGAGCCCATGAATTCTAAGGCTGAACTCATTCTCACAGCAGGAAATTAAGTGGTGGGATGAGAACAGAGGCTGTGCCCTGCAGTAGTGGCGCAGCCACACTTTCACTGGTATCTGTTTGGACTTCATAAAAGTCTTTTGTCATATAATTTTGGTGGCATTTAGGTAAAGCCTATATGTGAAAGTGAGTGGTTTGTTTTCCTGATGGAAAGTTTAATTTAGCTCTCCAGCATGTTGCTTTTAGCTTGTTTGTAGATATAATCGTTTACTTAATGAGGATGCATCCTCCTTTATAGAGTACAGACTTGAAAATGAATTTCCATAGATTTACATAAATTCCCCAGGGATCACTATAATGTGAGCAACGAAAGAATTGCCCAGCTGTGCACTGATTTAATGGAATTATGAAGCTTTAGGGTGTGGGCTCTGAAAAAGATATCTAGGGGAAATAGTCACTCAAACTGTTGGAGAAATAAACCGTTAAATGAATTTGTTCTCAGTCTGATAGAAGATCACTTTAGAAACCAGCATCAGCCAAGGTTTTGAAAAACCCATCATTGGAAAAGCTTGTGAAAATTCTGTACTTTTCAGAAACCACCTGTTATTTCTGAGAATGGATGTTAATATTTTATTATAGCATTTTTTAGGGGGGAAAGGATTTTATTTTAAAATAGTTTTGTTTGAAATAGAATTAGCAAATGCCCTGTATCTCCTGGGCTTCCCAGGTGGCACTAGTGGTAAAGAACCCACCTGCCAATGCAGGAGATATGAGACGCAGGAGGGCATGTATTCTTGCCACTCCAGTGTCTTCTTGGAGAATCCCATGGACAGAAGAGCCTGGTGGGCTGCAGGCCATAGGGTCACAAAGAGTTGGACACGACTGAAGCGACTTAGTATGCATGCCTTTATCACCTGCAATCAGCTTGAAACCAATACTATCCTCAGATACACTTGGCTTTAAATGTAATAGAGGTCTTTAACTTCAGCTGGGCCAGAGTTTACTATTAGTGGTCTGAATGTCCTTCATACCTCAAATCACTGTCAGTGGTGTGGAAAGATTTAAGGAGATATCAGCTTCTGGGGCTCAGGGATGTTACCATCTATTTACTTTGACTCTTTCTTTAAATGATGGTGTCCCAAACAATTACGTGGTTTTGTATTCTGTGGCTAGTTCTATAGGTTGTTCAGAATAACATAGCACCAAGGGGAAGACCTCAGGTTTCCCCTGGCCTTGCAACATAACAGTGTGAATTATGTCCTTTTCCAGATAATACCTCCACTTTAGCCAACTGTCTAAATGAATATCTTTGGTTCAAAGAGGCTTATTCAAGAATATGAATGGATCAATATTAATTTATATTCTGTGTTGGAGAAACAACCACTGATAGTGAGTCAATAGATTCATCTTTGTGTATAAATACATGTATCAGTCAATAAGTATTTAGAAGTATATACCCCATGCTCTATGGGGGATGCAGAAAAGGAAGAAATATTCGTCTGTGGCATCAAAGAGTTTTTATCATATATACCAAAGAAATAATTATAGCAGCTAACATGTTTTATGCACTCAGTATGTGTCAGAATTTTCTTTTTTATCATCTCTTAGATACTTCATAATGACTTAGGCACTCTGATTACCCCATTTTGCAAATGAGAAAAATGGGGGTCACAGAAAGGCTAAATTGTTTGCCCCACAGCTAGTGTGAGGGTAATTAGGGTATCAATCATGGCACTTTGATTCCAGTCTTTATGCTCTTTCTTTTTTTAATTTTTATATTTTTATTAGAAAATGTACATCTTACAAAATTCACATTTTAGACATTTAAAAATGTACAGTTCAATGTCATTGTGTCCACAGTGTTATGCAACCATCACCAACATTTGTCTACAAAACATTTTCATGTTTCTAAACTGAAACTCCATGCCCATTAAATCATAGTTCTCCATTCCTCCCTCCTCTCAGACTCTGATAATTACTATTCTTTTTTCCTGTCTGAGTGTGGCCACTCTAAATACCTCATGTAAGTGAAATTATAAACATGTTTCTGTGTCTGGATTATTTCACTTAGCAAAAGATCTTCAGGTTTTATCCATGTGGTAGAATGGGTCACAATATTCTTCCTTTTTAAGGCTGAATAATATTCCACTGTATATAGTACATTTTGCTTATCAGTTCAACCATTGGTGGATCCTTGGCTATTGTGTGTAATGCTGCTGTGAACATAAAGGTTCAGATATATGTTTGAGTTACGGCTTTCATTTTTGGGGGGTATATATCAGTGGACTTGTAATTCTATATTTAATTTTTAAAATTTCCATACTATTTTCCATAGTGGATACACTATTTTACATTTCTATAAGCAATGCACCAGGGCTCCAGGTTATTCAAGTTTTTGTTATTATTTTTTCCTATAGCCATCCTATGGTATCTTATTATGGTTTTGATTTGCATTTCTCTAATGGCTCAGCTGGTAAAGAATCTACCTGCAATACGGAGACCTGGGTTGGGAAGATCCCCTGGAGAAGGAAAAGGCTACGCATTCCAGTATTCTGGCCTGGAGAATTCCATGGACTATATAGTCCATGGGGTCTCAAAGAGTCAGACAGGACTGAGCGACTTTCACTTTCACTGATTAGTGATGTCGAGGATATTTCATGGGTTTATTGGCCATTCATAAATCTTCTTTGAAGAAATGTCTATTCAAGTCTTTTGCCCATTTTTAAAGGAGGTTGTTTTGTTATGAAGTTGTAGGAATTCTTTATAGATCCTGGATATTAATCCCTTATCAGATGTATAGTTTGCAAATATTTTCTGTCATCCTGAGGGGTACCTTTCACTGTGTTGAACATGTCCTTTGGTGCATAAATGTTTTTAATTTTGGTGAAGTCCAATTCACCTCTTTTTCCTTTTGTCGCATGTGCTCAGACCCATTCTCTCAACTACTCCCCTGAAGCACAGAGCCAAGACTTCAACGTGCTAAACTGTTTGGTATTAACCATGTCTCCTGGTGATGAGAATCTGTGTTGTCAGGGTATGTGTGAATGAAGCGGTGCAATGTAGCTCATTATAGATGTGTTTAGTGCATATTCCTCTTTTTTAAAATGGTTTTTTATTGTGGTAAAAGTCACATAAAACATACTGTTTTAATCATATTTAACTATACAGTTCGATGGCACTAAGTACACTCACATTGTTGTGCAACTCTCACCATTATCCATCTCCCGAATTTTTCACCTTCCTAAACTGAAACTCTGTTCCCATTAAATACCAACTCCCTTACTGTCACACCTAGTGAAGTAAGTTAGAAAGAGGAAAACAAATATTGTATATTCATGCATATACATGGAATCTAGAAAAACAGTACAGATAAACCTATTTGCAAAGCAGAAATAGAGACACAGACTTCGAGAACAAAATGTGTGGACACCAAGGGGAGAAGGGGGAATGGGAAAGATTGGGAGGCTGGGATTGACATACATAGTGCATATTTCTTGATGAGATTGTTTTTTACAGACAGTTGATTGAAAAAAAAAATAATGTTGAGTCAACATGGTGGCATCTCTCTGTTCTTTCCCATGAATTTCTGGGCATTCATTAGGAGAGGGGAGGGATGGGAAAGGTTAGGAGCTGCTTGACCGTGAATGAAGACAGATCTTCCAATCTCTTAGCTGTAGATACATTGTGAGGAGGTTTTCTGGGAGGAGTTTTATGCAACCTAATTTAAAGATGTGAAATAAAACCTCTCTGCAGCCTTATTCACTGTCAGCCACTGGGAGCTCACTTTGCCTTGGAGATGAACCAAGAGAGAAAGTAAAAGAGAAAAACAATCCTCTCTCTTGCCTTTTCTTCTCTGCCCAAGGCCTGCTAAACTCTGTCCTCCTGGGTATTCCTGGGGCAAAGGGACGAGCAGAGAACTGAGCCCGTGTTGTGTTTCTTCGTCAGAAGAGTGTGTTGTGAGTGGCTTGTGTTTCAGTGAGGGTTCTTTGCTTCTAACTGCATACCCTTTGTTTCTCTTTTAGCTCTTGAACTTGAGAGGCATGTGAAACAGTTTTTGTCTGTCTGTTTGTGAATGATGAATGTTATGCTTCAGTCTCAGAGGGTGGGCACAGCTACTGCAACAATAACAATCTGGAAAGGAAATGAGAACAAGTCCTCTTTCCATCCAAGTTTGTGAATAAGCCTTAGGTGCCTATGCTGGAGGCACATGCTTGCTCCAGGCTTGTAACTTTCTGTATGTTTAAAGGAATCATCCAAAGGACTGCAAGTGGAATGGTGATTGCTGGAGAGCTGTCAGGAAGCTTGCAGTAAGAAGAGCCCATTTGTAAGCCTCTCCGGAAGTCTCCACAGCCATAGCATTGGTGCAATCGTTTCCTTTTGCAATGTTTTAGGTTATACGAGTAAGAACATATTGTAATGAAGAGAGGAGAGTACAAATTTCAAAAATAAAAATAAAGACAGGAGAGCCTAAAAAGGGACTTCTGGGCCCTTGTAACTACCTCACATGTGACAATCTCATTCTCATTCGAGAGGCTGCTGTCCAGGTCTCAAACCTCCTTTAAAGGTCACAGTGCCCCGGTCATCTCTAGACTCCAGACGATTTCATTTCATCTTCCAAGGGCTACTCCAGTTTGCGTCACTCCTTTTACACAAAGGAGCCTTGAGGTCTCTGCTACATGTGGAAGGCCAAGAAAAAAAGAGTCATTCTGCCAGATAATTTTGATAATAGTATCTATTATTCATTGTGTTTATACTGTGTGCCAAGTGCTTACCAGGGCTTCCCTGGTAGCTCAACTGGTAAACAGTCACCTGCAATGCAGGAGACCCCGGTTGGATTCCTGGGTTGGAAAGATCTCCTTTAGAAGGGATAGCCTACCTATTCCAGTATTCATAGGCTTCCCTGGTGGCTCAGATGGTAAAGCATCCGCTTGCAATCCAGGAGACCCAGGTTCTATTCCTGGGTTGGGAACATCCCCTGGAGGAGGGCAAGGCAACCCTCTCCAGTATTCTTGCCTGGAGAATTCCATAGACAGAGGAGCCTGGCGGGCTACAATCCATGTGGTCTTAAAGAGTTGGACACGACTGAGCAACTAAGCACAAGTGCTTACATATTTTGTTAAATTGTGATAACCCCCCAGTCAGATTTTACTGTTCCCTTTTGCTGAGGAAATTGAGACCCCGGAGGGGCAGTGAATTTTCTCCTATAACTCAAATGTGTGGAAATCAAAGCCCGCCGTCTGAATAGGTCTCCCTAGCTCCATCGCACAGCTTCCTTCCTCTCCACCCCGGTAGGGGCCTCTTGAGATTCTTCGCTGACCTGGGATGTTCTTATTATAGATTCCCGGAAACAAAAAGAGGGGGTTAAAAAAAAAGGATGCTTTATCTGAAATGTGTTAACTGAAATTAGCAATAATTAACACCTTTCAGAGGAGAGAGCTGCTGTTCCTTCAGCATTTTAGGATGACTCCATGAGACCAGATAGAACCCAAACGTGTCAGTGGTCCAGTCCGCACGATAAAGGCATCTAGCGCAGACTCCGTTTGATGCAAATGGGACCTCGTCCACTCGCGCTGTTTACTAAAGAGATGGTGGATGCAGTTTTCACATTGCTTCTGGAAACCGTTGGCGGAAAGAATTGCTGCACAGGTGGAGATAATATCATTCGGCTGCAATGAGGGCAATTTGCAAAAGACAACTGCTCCCACTCACGCCGAGGCCATTGGCAGAAGCTGCGCTTCTCATCTTGTGGCGGAAACTACTTCCTGGCATATTTTTTCTTTCTGCAGCTCAGTTGTTGGCTTCTTCTTACTTGCTTTTATTGGCATAATGATTTTTTTTTTGGAGTGTCAGTTTCATGACACAATTATTCTCCTGCCAAATCCAGCCGTCAAGCGAATTAAAAGCATTATTTATTGATTTTTAGAAAGAATAGGTTTATTGTCCCTTATTTACTTCTGAATAATTTGATACCAAAACCCTATTAGTGCCACTAGTAAATACAGTTTACCCAGTAATTTAGAAAACGTTGTTATTTTCTTAAATATAGCACACATGCCACAGTTCTGATCATGTTTGGATGTTGCTCACAAAACAGCAAGAAAAGACTTGATTTTGCCCATTGAAACCATAGCAGAGGCACTTGGCAGTTTCTTTTTCTGTGGGGCAGAAACTGCAGTCAGGTAAGGTATTCTACTTGGTAGCTTAGTCCTCACAATCTATTAGGACATAAAAAGGGCAACCATCCTAGTTTCTTAGAGGATCAGTAGCCACTAGATGTGGCAGAGAAAATGTTTTGATGCTATGAAGTATTTCTAAAGTTAGTGTGGGGGGGCAGCATAGTTATCAAAATCATCGTAACTGTAGTAACAGCAAACATACATCATCCTAAGGTGATAGGCAATATTGTGAGAAATGTACATATAATTTATTTAAAATCCTCATGGTAAACCTAGGAAGCACAGAAAGTTAAAGCAATTTGCTCGATATTGCACAGCTAATAAGTGGGAGAACCAGAATACTTACCCTAACAGATGGGTTCCAGAGTTTGTGCTGTTAACCACTACCCCCTATATGGCAACATTATTGAGGTCATATTATATGCTTTGCACTGTGTTAGTCATTGAGACTAGAGAGAGAAAGATTCCTCGAGGAGTTTATTGAGGAATAAACTCAATCAGTTCAGTTTAGTTCAGTTCAGTCGCTCAGTCGTGTCCGACTCTCCGCGACCCCATGAATCACAGCACGCCAGGCCTCCCTGTCCATCACCAACTCCCGGAGTTCACTCAAACTCATGTCCACAGTCGGTGATGCCATCCAGCCATCTCATTCTCTGTCGTCCCCTTCTCCTCCCGCCCCCAATCTTTCCCAGCATCAGAGTCTTTTCCAGTGAGTCAACTCGTCGCATGAGGTGGCCAAAGTATTGCAGTTTCAGCTTTAGTATCAGTCCCTCCAATGAACACCCAGGATTGATCTCCTTTAGAATGGACTGGTTGGATCTCCTTGCAGCCCAAGGGACTCTCAAGAGTCTTCTCCAACACCACGGTTCAAAAGCATCGATTCTTCGGCGATCAGCCTTCTTCACAGTCCAACTCTCACATCCATACATGACCACGGGAAAAAACCATTGCCTTGACTAGACGGACCTTTGTTGGCAAAGTAATGTCTCTGCTTTTTAATATACTATCAAGGTTGGTCATAACTTTCCTTCCAAGGAGCAAGCATCTTTTAATTTCATGGCTGCAATCAGCATCTGCAGTGATTTTGGAGCCCAAAAAAACAAAGTCTGACACTGTTTCCACTGCTTTTCCATCTATTTCCCATGAAGTGATGGGACCAGATGCCATGATCTTTGTTTTCTGAATGTTGAGCTTCAAGCCAACCTTTTCACTCTCCTCTTTCACTTTCATCAAGAGGCTTTTGAGTTCCTCTTCACTTTCTGCCATAAGGGTAGTGTCATCTGCATATCTGAGGTGATTGATATTTCTCCCAGCAATCTTGATTCCAGCTTGTGCTTCTTCCAGCCCAGCGTTCCTCATGATGTACTCTGCATATAAGTTAAATAAGCAAGGTGACAATATACAACCTTGATGTACACCTTTTCCTATTTGGAACCAGTCTGTTGTTCCATGTCCAGTTCTAACTGTTGCTTCCTGACCTGCATACAGGTTTCTCAAGAGGCAGGTCAGGTGGTCTGGGATTCCCATCTCTTTCAGAATGTTCCACAGTTTATTGTGATCCACACAGTCAAAGGCTTTGGCATAGTCAATGAAGCAGAAATAGATGTTTTTCTGGAACTCTCTTGCTTTCTCCATGATCCAGCGGATGTTGGCAATTTGATCTCTGGTGCCTCTGCCTTTTCTAAAACCTGCTTGAACATCTGGGAGTTCACGGTTTACATACTGCTGAAGCCTGGCTTGGAGAATTTTGAGCATGACTTTACTAGCGTGTGAGATGAGTGCAATTGTGCGGTAGTTTAAATAACCTCAATAAACTGTCTAGTGCACAGAGATACAAATCAGGATTATTGCCATTTGTTAGATGTATAGAGTTGCTTGCTCAGTCATGTCTGACTCTTTGCGACCCCATGGACTATAGCCCTCCAGGCTCCTCTGTCCATGGGATTCTCCAGGCAAGAACACTGGAGTGGGTTGCCATTTGTTATATGGGAAGACGCTTAAAAAGTGAGCAACCTTTGGAAGCTTATCTAAAATAGGAGGTAAATATTGAAACTGAACCCCCAAAAGCCTTCAAAGTTTGCCTATTGATGTCCTTTTTGGCTTTAGCAGCTAGAACTGTGAGTTGTCGAACTGAACAACACAGGGCTATGAATATCCATGATTCCAATTTGAACAGTTTCAAGATTTTGTAAGACAGTTGGTTCAGTTAGAGCCGATGTGAAATGAGGGTGAAAAAAATCCTAGTTCAGAAGGCTCCCACATCTGTAAAAATCCATCTTTAGCTGTTATAAAATTTCCATCTTCGAATTTGATAACACGAGTAATGAAGTAAGAAGAATGTTTTTTTCCCCTGTGTCTGTCTCTCTGTACATAAACATGTCCACATATAGATACATATGTAAAGAATGAAGGACAGAATTAGATAATGTGATATATTCATATTTTAATGATACTTTTGTATATTGACATTAAAAAATTAAGTACATATTTCTTTTTGAATTTTATCAATAATTTTACAATAAAGAAGTACATAGTTCTAGAGTACTCAAGATAAAAAACTTACACTTCCTTTATTGAGAATAAAGAATATTCGCAGGGGATATTAGCCATTGCCTCTCAGAGGCTTAACCTTCTCTTGAATAAATGCCTACATTTGCATAATGGGGCACTAAAATAATTCTCACATTAAAACAACCATTATTTACCTGCCATACTATATGACAAAATAGTTTTTGAGTGATTTTTTAATTATACTTTTTTGGTGCTGTGTCTTTGGCTGCCAAAAGACAGACCTTCCAGTCTTATGCACATTTTTACATTATTTTATGTGTAAGCAAGAACTAAAAATAGATGATTTTTTAAAAAGAGCTTTCCATTTCATGGGTCATCCTTAGTAATATAACTCCACAATGGATATTATAAAAGCATCTTTGATAAGATAGTTTTCTATCAAAGTAGCATGTTCTTTTATGCAAATTATCACAAAGATCTGGATCATTGACAGAATGTAAAAGAAAAAAAGTAGCCTAAATCCTTTGGAATTTTTTAATCAGATCTTTTTTTCTTTTCATAATTACCCAGATGTAAGGACATATATGATTTCATTTTTAAATAAAAGCAGTTTTTTTAATTTATAAAAAATTCCTAGTTTTCCTCCTTCCAATCCTGTGCTTAGTCTCTCACTCATGTCCAATTCTTTGCAGCCTCATGGACTGTAGCCCTCCAGACTCCTCTGTCCATGGGGATTCTCCAGGCAAGAATACTGGAGTGGGTTGCCATGCCCTCCTCCAGGGGATCTTCCCAACCCAGGGATGGAACCCAGGTCTCCCACACTGCATGTGGATTCTTTACCGTCTGAGCCACCAGGGTTGCCAACGCTGGAGACAGTTTTAGCTGGGAAGAAAGTGAACTTTGTCTTTATAGCATCTGTTTACCTTTATTTTATCTTTGGATTGTTAATCTTTATGGTTTTTAATATTTATGAATCCATGCTTTTTTTGGAATGCCTCTGATAACCTCATTTACGCTTAGATGTTCATTCTGATGGCACATTCTGATGGTCTTCCTTCTAGGGAATATGTTTTTCAGTCAAAGGACTGACTCTTTTGTGGCTGAATATTGAAACCAGGAAACAGGAGACAATTTGGGAGATAGTATCCCAGTGGCACAGAAATAGTAAAATGAATATGTATTAGAATGTGCCTTTACCTATAATCCTCCCTTAAAAACACATCTTGCTAGTACTATTAGAGAAAGAATATGAGTTGGGTGGATCCTCTATGTATTGCATTCTGGTAGTATTTTGATATTCTTTTTTCGTTATGTTTTATTTTTACTAATATCATAACCCTTTTAAAGTTCAGATTTTTTTTTTTTTTGAACAGAGGAAAATTTATGCGTCGAACCTGGACTGGTCACTTATGATAATATACATGCTACAATTCCATTCTCCCCAATCATTCCACCTTCACCCTCTCCCACAGAGTCCCAAAGACTGTTCTAAATGCCTATGTCTCTTTTGCAGTCTCTTATACAGGGTTCAGGTTACCATTTTTCTAAATTCCATATATATGCGTTAATATACAGTATTGATGTTCTTCTTTCTGGCTTACTTCACTCTGTATAATTGGCTCCAATTTCATCCACCTCATTAAAACTGATTCAAATGCATTCTTTTTGACGGCTGAGAAATACTCCATTGTGTATATGTACCAAAGCTTTCTTATCCATTCGTCTGCAGATGGACATCTAGGTTGCTTCCATGTCCTGGCTATTATAAACAGTGCTGCAATGAACATTGGAGTACATGCGTCTCTTTCAATTCTGGTTTCCTCGGTGTGTATACCCAGGAGTGCGATCGCTGGATCATATGGCAGTTCTATTTCCAGTTTTCTGAGGAATCTCCACACTGTTCTCCATAGTGGCTGTACTAGTTTGCATTCCCACCAACAGTGTAAGAGGGTTCCCTTCTCTCCACACCCTCTCCAGCATTTATTGCATGTAGACTTTTGGATAGCAGCCATTCTGACTGGTGTGAAATGGTATCTCATTGTGGTTTTGATTTGCATTTCTCTGATGATGAGGGATGTTGAGCATTTTTTCATGTGTTTGTTAGCCATCTGTATGTCTTCTTTGGAGAAATGTCTGTTTAGTTCTTTGGCCCATTTTTTGATTGGGTCATTTATTTTTCTGGAATTGAGCTGCAGGAGCTGCTTGTATATTTTGGAGATTAATCCTTTATCAGTTGCTTCATTTGCTATTATTTTCTCCCATTCTGAAGGCTGTCTTTTCACCTTGCTTAGAGTTTCCTTTGCTGTGCAGAAGCTTTTGATTTTAATTAGGTCCCATTTGTTTATTTTTGCCTGTGATAATTTAGAATTAACTTGAATTAAAAACAAAGTAGCTCGAATATTTTACTTCAGTATCTTAGTATTTAAAACCTCCAAAAACTTAGAATCACTAAGGCATCTCTCTGAAACATTAACTAGTTATTAACAAAAGTTCTTATTGAGTACTTACAATGTGCTAGACACAATTGCTAGCATTACAATGTGTTAAATTCTGCTTATGGATTATATTTATTAATGTTTGTAAGAACTCTGTGGGGTGGGAACTGATGCTTCTCCTTTACAGAGGAGGAAACTGAGGCTAAGAGAGTCCCCGGATGGGTTCAGTCAAAGCTGGTGAGTGGTAAAATTAGAATTGGAGCCTGGTTCTGTTTCGTGCCACAACCCTTCACTCCTAATTGTTAAATACTTTAGATCTAATGATATGCCATGTCTGTTCCTGTTAAGTGCCAACTGAATACCAGGCACTGCCCTTACATAGCTTTCCTCTTTCATTTAATCATGTTTAAGTGGCATGTTCAATTTTGCACAGCTTAGAAGTAGCAGAGCCAGGGCTCAAATCTAGGTCTTATGATTTCAAATTGAGTAGGGTTTCTAACACAGGCAGCTAATCTCTCAGTCCAGCCAAGTATGATATCACGTAGGGAGAATTCTAGAGGTGGGATCTTCTGTGACAATTCACTTTAGAAAATCCTTAAAGTCTCTTTAGGAAAAAGAAGTATGTATATATAGATAATTCACTATTTTTGCATTTATTGAGTGAGGTATTAATTTAAAATCAGAGTGAAAATTTATAGTTGTCATGAAAAGTTTCTAGATTAAATGGCATTTTGCATATATTTTATAGCACTTTTGGAGAGGTTATTTTGGTTTATTAGCTTGTTAGAAATCGTAAACAAAACCGTTCATTGATTACAGTGATTTACTCAACATTAAAGTTTAGCTGTTTAGGGAATTCTGAATAATGAATGAGGAGCAGGACTGTTCCCCTGTAATGACAATGAGTGAGAAGTTGTGGTGCAATGAAAGATAAAGGATTTAAGAGAGGGAATATAATATTCTTCACTAGAAAATTAGGTGAGTAAAGCTCTAGAGAGAGTTGACATATAACATGAGCATATTGGTCACACTAAAAAGACACTCTTTTTCCAACTGGAAGACTGATAGCAATGCCAGGTCACCAGGGTTTCACATACTTCTGTTTTTCAGTTCAGTTCAGTCACTCAGTCGTGTCCGACTCTTTGCGACCCCATGAATCACAGCACGCCAGGCCTCCCTATCCATCACCAACTCCCGGAGTTCACTCAAACTCATGTCCATTGAGCTGGTGATGCCATCCAGCCATCTCATTCTCTGTCGTCCCCGTCTCCTCCCACCCCCAGTCCCTCCTAGCATCAGACTCTTTTCCAGTGAGTCAACTCGTCACATGAGGTAGCCAAAGTATTGGAGCTTCAGCTTTAGCATCAGTCCTTCCAATGAATACCCGGGATTGATCTCCTTTAGAATGGACTGGTTGGATCTCCTTGCAGTCCAAGGGACTCTCAAGAGTCTTCTCCAGCACCACAGTTCAAAAGCATCAATTCTTCAGTGATCAGCTTTCTTCACAGTCTAAGTCTCACATCCATACACGACCACTGGAAAAACCATAGCCTTGACTAGGCAGACCTTGGTTGGCAAAGTAATGTCTCTGCTTTTTAATATGCTATGTAGGTTGGTCATAACTTTCCTTCCAAGGAGTAAGCGTCTTTTAATTTCATGGCTGCATTCAGCATCTGCAGTGATTTTGGAGTCCCAAAAAATAAAGTCTGACCCTGTTTCCACTGTTTCCCCATCTATTTCCCATGAAGTGATGGGACCAGATGCCATGATCTTTGTTTTCTGAATGTTGAGCTTCAAGCCAACCTTTTCACTCTCCTCTTTCACTTTCATCAAGAGGCTTTTGAGTTCCTCTTCACTTTCTGCCATAAGGGTAGTGTCATCTGCATATCTGAGGTGATTGATATTTCTCCCGGCGATCTTGATTCCAGCTTGTGCTTCTTCCAGCCCAGCGTTCCTCATGATGTACTCTGCATGTAAGTTAAATAAGCAGGGTGACAATATATAACCTTGACGTACTCCTTTTCCTTTTTGGAACCAGTCTGTTGTTCCATGTCCAGTTCTAACTGTTGCTTCCTGACCTGCATACAGGTTTCTCAAGAGGCAGGTCAGGTGGTCTGGGATTCCCATCTCTTTCAGAATGTTCCACAGTCTATTGTGATCCACACAGTCGAAGGCTTTGGCATAGTCAATGAAGCAGAAATAGATGTTTTTCTGGAACTCTCTTGCTTTCTCCATGATCCAGCGGATGTTGGCAATTTGATCTCTGGTGCCTCTTCCTTTTCTAAAACCTGCTTGAACATCTGGAAGTTCAGGGTTTTAAAGTTCCATATTTTCTTTGCATTTACCTCTTTTGTCTGTAACTCTTCACTATCACTTCCCTAGTGGGTTTAGAAACAGCCCTCCCATTCACCCCAATCTTTCCCAAGCAGGAATCTCTATACTGTGCACCTCTACAAATACTCCACCCAAAATCTGAAACTGAATTAAAGCATGCTTCTAGATCTACCTGCAATTTACAGGAACATGTCAAATTATGTGATATAAGGGCAGTCAGCAAATCTTAGGAATAAATCACCTGGTTTCTTTAGCAAATGAATTGCCAGTAGAAAACTGAGGGAGTAGGGACTCATCAATTAGAAGAGATAGAGAACCTATCAAACAAATATAAGAACGGTGCATCTTGTTTGGATTCATTTCCAAACCAACTCAGTGGTAAAAATAAACACATGATAAGAGAAATTCAGTCTGGATATGTGATGACATCAGAGAATATTCCTTTCTTTGGTGGGGGTGGGGCAAGAGAATAGTGATATTTTGGTTATGTTTCAAAAAGAGTTCTTATCACTTTGAGATGTGTACTGACATATTTATGAATGAAATAATATCGTAGTAAATATTTGCCTTGAAAGATTCCCATTGTCTTGAGGAAGGGAAGAAGCAGATGAATACATGAAAGAAGCAGAATCCTGAGTTGAAGGGTTTGTTGCTGGGTGACAGGCACGTGGGGAAATCACAGTCCTCTTTTATTTCTTTGGTGTTCTTTAGTTTTGTCAATGAAACGTAAAAGGAGGGGAAAAATGGGAAATGGAAGAGAGCACTCCTTTTTGAATTCCAGCTTCTCTTCTATGTCATCCTAAGTGTTTCTGTGCTCTACTGTGGGCAGGGCTCAGCTCCTCTGGAGTGGTCACCAAGGTGGCCACTCTATTGTGTCTCCAGGCAGGGAATATGGTAGAGTGATGAGGGCAGGATCCCTTGAAGTTTTTTAAGTGCTGAATCACCAAGTATCACAGGAAACTGTGAAAGAAGATGGAGACCACAGGAAACTGTGAAAACAGCTGTGTATCCATTTCCATTTTTTTAAAAAACCTACTTATATGCTTTCTAAAGGAAGGAGAAGCCCAGAAAAGGGTGTTCCTGGCATACTTAATTAACAGTGGAGAACATGAATATAGCAAAGCTAAGCTAAAAACTAACTCAACAATTTGAACAATGACTACTTGATTTTAAAGGTGCATATTATGTAGATACTACCTTTGAGTGAGCAATGGGTGTTTTCTTTAGAATATAGCTTACATTATTTTGTTGTTGTTGTTGATAGTGGTACTGAACAAAACCCGGGCATGAATGCTTATATCATTTTGAGTGATCATTTTTCTTCCTGAACTTATTTTCTATTTGAAACTTTAGTCAAGTTAGAGTTGATTTATTTGTACTTATTTGTACTTAAATCACTTGAATTCCTTTCACATTGTCTGATGACTCTGTAAGAAGTGAGATTTGTTGGCATTTTAGAGTCTATCAAAAATATCTTTTTGGTTAAAAATATTTTCTCATGGTTTATGTATACTGCTAAAGCCACAAAAGAGATGGTGAAATATCAATATATCCTCAATTAGTGTAGTATATTAAGCACATGTGGCAATTGTAAATAAAATCATAACCTTTTTACTCAAAATATACTATCAATAAGTATGCCTTAATAAAATACAACTCATGAAAGGAAATCAGTCAGGAAACTAAAAGATGCTGACAACACTCAAATTTATTTCCAGCTTTAACCTTTCTCTCAAGCTCTAAAATTTCAAATTGACTTCTGGACATTTCCACCTGGATGACCTTCCCACAAACAACTAAAAATCAATAAGCTTAATTGAGTTCAATTCAACATTTATTTATTGAATCCCTTTCAGGAGGTGTGTTAGCACTGGGGACACAAGGATAAGTAAGATCCAGCCTCTCATCCAAAGAGGTCACCAAAAGCCCCACAATTATTTTTTCTCCAAAACTTTCAGTTTCTTCTGAGTTCTATATCTTAGTTGATGGCAACATACTGTCCCCAAATCTTGAAACATTTGAATCATCTTTGACACATTTTCCCTGCAACTGGCCTTCAACCCAATTCCAAGTCTTTTTGATTCTACTCCTAAAAATTCTCCAAGTCTGTGCCCTCCCCTGCTGTCTTGCTATTGCTGATTGGGTTTGCACTTTGTCATCTTTCTCCTGAACTATTACAGCAAGAGCCTCCTAATTGTTTTCTCTGCTTTGAAATTGTCCCCTCTTCTCCCTGCCCACCCAGGGCCTTTTGTTTCCAGAGTTGCTTCGTGAAAACAAAGATCATATCATATCACTTTCCTATTTTTAAACCTTTTCTAAATGTATCATGTACCTTTGAAGTTACCAAGACTTCTGCAGGGGCCACCCACAGCCTTATATCCCAAGCAGGTGATACAAGGAAGAGAAGATTAGCAGGTGGAGGATGATGGTGACTTCTATTAAAAAGTTGCAGAACTACTCAGCTTCAGTCCTGTGGGGGCACACTTTTATGTTTTGCCAAAACTTTTAGTTGCTTTTCTCCCATCAGAAGCTGGAAATTCTCATTTTTATTGAAGTCTCTTGTTTTTAAAATACTGGCTCATGTTCTGAAACTGTTTTGTGAGACAAATTGTCTCTGTGGGGCAGTTTGACCCCTGCTGTTTTGCTTTAAGCCTCCCATCCTTTGTTAGTATGACAAACTCCTATTCATCTACTAGGACACAGATCGAATGTCCTTTAATCTGTAAAACCTTCCCTAATCCTAGTCAGAATTAATAGCTCATTGTCTAAACGTCCATAAACCTTGACTTAATAAAAAGGGATAACAAGCTTGATATACACAATAGGTTATTAATGAACATAATCATGCTAATTAATTATTAATGAGAGTTTACTAGGGAAAAAAATCAGTGTCAGTGTCAGAACAGAAACTTTTGTTTTTATCATTCTATTCAGAATTTATGATCTAACAAACAGAAAGTTATGACCAACCTAGACAGTATATTAAAAAGCAGAGACATTACTTTGCCAACAAAGGTCTGACTAGTCAAGGCTATGGTTTTTCCAGTGGTCATGTATGGATATGAGAGTTGGACTATAAAGAAGGCTGAGCGCCGAAGAATTGATGCTTTTGAACTGTGGTGTTGGAGAAGATTCTTGAGTCCCTTGGACTGCAAGGAGATCCAACCAGTCTATCCTAAAGGAGATCAGTCCTGGGTGTTCATTGGAAGGACTGATGTTGAAGCTGAAACTCCAATCCTTTGGCCACCTGATGTGAAGAACTGACTCATTGGAAAAGACCCTGATGCTGGGAAAGATTGAGGGCAGGGGGAGAAGGGGACTACAGAGGATGAGATGGTTGGATGGCATCATTGACTCGATGGACATGGGTTTGGGCGGATTCCGGGAGTTGGTGATGGACAGGGAGGCCTGGCATGCTGCGGTTCATGGGGTTGCAAAGAGTTGGACACGACTGAGCGACTGAACTGAACTGAACTGAAACAGAAACTTCAGAATACATAACTTTTCATGGAAAGCAAGAGTTTAAAATGGGGGAAAGAGTGAATCCATTCCAATCAGCCCCTTTCCACCAAATGCTCTGCAGTGAAAGATAATACATAAAAGCAGAAAGGAAAGACACATAGCTGGATTTATAAACAAGATGGATATCTCCCTGAAGCAGAATTGGAGCAAGCATTAAGTACAGGTAATGTGGAAGGACAAGCAGCCTGGTCTCCTGTTCCCAGTGGGGATTAACCCTCTTGTGGAGTATAGGCAGCCAAATGCCTTCAATTCAATGTGGAGAAACACAACCAGGCTCTCTCCTCCAGTGGGTGAAGGAAGAGCAGATACAAATATTTCAGATGTACAAAGATTAAGAGCGTTTATTCTGCCAATGACAACAAAAATTAGTAAACCTTTGTATGTTAAATAAAAGTCAATCCAGAAGTTATGCATGGGCAATAGAAAACAATGAGCGTGAAGCTGATGAAAATATGTTCATTGACTTAACATTTAATATAAACATAACTATGTTTAGAATGGATAAAACTAAAACCCTTAAAAAAAGATGGTGGTGAATGCTTTGGTTTCCTTTGGTTAACTAAGGATTTGTCAGGAGGAGAACGAAAACACTAAATAATTGTTGATTTTTTTAAAAAAATGTATATCTTCGAATGATAAAACTTAATGGTTAGCAATTAAAATAAAGATGGTTCATAGCTTCTATGGTAATGAAAGAAAAATGAGGAAATAAAAATATTACACATGCAATGGAAGGCAGGAAAGAAGATAAAAATTAAGGAAAAAGATGATAAATAGAAAACAGAGTAAAATGATATAAGTAAGTTCAAATACATTAGTATTTATAATACATACAAATAGACTGTATTCGCCTGTTAAAATGCAGTTCCCTAGAATGAATTTTTTAAAGGTTAACTATTTGCTATTTATGAGATGTGTTTTTGTTCAGTTGCTAAGTCATGCCTAACTCTTTTGTGACCCCATAAACTGTGGCCTGCCAGGCTTATCTGCCCATGGGATTTCCCAGGCAAAGATACTGGAGTGGATGGCCATTTTCTTCTCTGGGGGGGCTTCATACCCAGGGATTGAACCCACGTCTCCTGCATTGGCAGGTAGATTCTTTGCCACTGAGCCACCTGGGAAGCCCTATTTATGAGATATACCTAAAACAAAACTATATAAAAAGAGATATATCATGAAATGCCAACAGAAAGAAAACTGATATAACAATAATACCAGACAAAATAGAATTTAAGGTAAATCAATTAAAGTTAAAGTTAAATCATTCAAAATGATTTTTTAAAAAATGAACATTACACCAAGGAAGGTAGAATAATGAACCTGTATACATCTAATGTAAAAGCCTTGGGCAACACAAAGTGCAAATTGATTTAAAAGGAGATATTGAGTTTGGACTAATATAGAGACTCCCATAATCAACATGGCCATCAAGATACAGAACATGTCCATTACTTCTCAAAGTTCCTGTGTGTCCTCTTCCAATCACTTCCCGACCCCATAGACGGCAGCCCACCAGGCTCCCCCGTCCCTGGGATTCACCAGGCAAGAACACTGGAGTGGGTTGCCATTTTCTTCTCCAAGCATGAAAGTGAAAAGTGAAAGTGAAGTCAGTCATGTCCGACTTTTCGTGACCCCATGGACTGCAGCCTACCAGGCTCCCCCGTCCATGGGATTTTCCAGGCAAGAGTGCTGGAGTGGGGTGCCATTGCCTTCTCTGCCCCATCCTATAGGCAACTACTATTTTGATTTCCATCACCATAGATATTTTCTTAATCTTGAACTTTATATAAGTGGAATTATACAGTATTTATTATTTTGTTTCTGGTTTTTTTTTGCTGAACATGTTTCTGAGAGTCATTTTTTTTTAATATCAACAGTTACTGTTTATTGCTGATTGGTGTACCATTGATGTCTATACCACAGTATATTTAGCTATTTGTCTGTTGATGAGCATTTGAGTTGTTTCCAGATTTGGGCTATTATAAATAAAGCTGCTATAAACATTTCATATGAAAAATTAATAATAGAGATTATTGACAAATTTACATTATACTGGATTATTTATGTATATATTCCTCAGATGGAAACAAAGCATGCCAAACATTAATGAAGGTTAAAAAAATCTGTATAACACAATTGACAAGGCTGATTCATATACTCAGTTTTAAAGAACATATAGTCGTTTCATTGAATGTACATTAAACATTTACAAAAACTGACCATGAATCAAGACATGCTATAAAGGAATCTCTATGATGTTTAAAAAATTGATGTCACAGAGACTAGAATCTCTTAGATTAGAAATAAGGAAAGATAGCTTTACTTCGATCTTTTACCAAACTCTGTATTATTACTCTATTGGTAAAACAGTACCCAATTAATTTAGCATTCAGTTCAATTCAGCTCAGTCGCTCAGTTGTGACCGACTCTGTGACCCCATGAATCACAGCACGCCATGCCTCCCTGTCCATCACCAACTCCCAGAGTTCACTCAAACTCATGTCCATCCAGTCGATGATGCCATCCAGCCATCTCATTCTCCGTCGTCTCCTTCTCCTCCTGCCCCCAATCCTTCCCAGCATCAGAGTCTTCTCCAGTGAGTCAACTCATCGCATGAGGTGGCCAAAGTATTGCAGTTTCAGCTTTAGCATCAGTCCTTCCAATGAACACCCAGGATTGATCTCCTTTAGAATGGACTGGTTGGATCTCCTTGCGGTACAAGGGACTCTCAAGAGTCTTCTCCAACACCACAGTTCAAAAGCATCAATTCTTCGGCGATCAGCTTTCTTCACAGTCCAACTCTCACATCCATACATGACCACAGGAAAAACCATAGCCTTGACTAGACGGACCTTGGTTGGCAAAGTAATGTCTCTGCTTTTTAATATACTATCCAGGTTGGTCATAACTTTCCTATCAAGGAGTAAGCGTCTTTTAATTTCATGGCTGCAATCAGCATCTGCAGTGATTTTGGAGCCCAAAAAATAAAGTCTGACACTGTTTCCACTGTTTCCCCATCTATTTTAAAGCTCTGTAATATGTTTTAATGAGCTAGTTTTACCTTAGTATTCTTCATAAAAATTTTCTGCAATGCTTGTTTTTCCTGTTTAACTTTATTTTATAAAGTTTCAAAGAAAAGTTTAGTTGAATTTAAATTTTCCTGGAATTTTTAAATCAAGGTAGGGATAATTGATATTTTTACAATAATACACTTTCCATCCCAGAACAAGACCTTTATTTTGGTGAATTTGAGTCTCTTTTTATGCTCCTCAGTAGCATTTTATTGTTTTTCTTATATAGACTTATGTAGTTCTTGTTAACTGATTCCTAGACCTTTTCTCCTTTTGGTTGCTGTTATTACTGTTATCCTTGCTCTTATTATATATTCTTCTTTCTTCTTTGCCTTGATACAAACTATGGATCTATTGTATATTGATTTTGAAACTAGGCACATTATTGAATTCTCTAATTGTTTCTAATCTTTTTCAGTTGATTCTCTTGGATTTTCCAGAATTATTATATTGCTATGTGAAAATATTGAAAAAGTTTCCTCCTTCTGTCATATATTTAGCTTTTATTTCTTGCTCTTCCTTTACTACATTGACTGGTTATTTCCAGAAAATAATGTTACATAAAATTAAATAGAAGTGATGGTGTTGGACTCCTTCTCTTGCTCCTGATTTTAGTGAGAATATTTCTGTTTTTTCACCATTAAACATCTATCACAGACAATAACCACAGAGAGTAAAGAAATTAGAAAATAGAAAACACAATGAAAAATTGACTAAATTTATCTATTACCTAAATACATGTAAATAATATAAGTAACATAAATTTACTGGTCATAAATTGGTTTTCAGGTTGGATGTTAAATCAAACTAAGTGCTCGATGCCAGGGATATATTTTTTAAAAAAGTAATTCCGAAAGATTTAAAAGGCAGACAAGGAAATAGAAGGTAAATGATAAACAAAAAATGATGTAGTTTTGACATTAGCATCAGCCCATGCAGTGTTAAATGAGACGAGGAAGTGTGATTTAAGAATAATATGAAGAGTAAAAATCACAAATGAATGTGACTATTTTAAACTTTGTGCAGTAAATATGAAAATGAGAAACCAAAACTGATGCTGGGCCAGGCCATCACAGTGAGATGTGTATATTCCACACCACCATCCAAGGCAAAAACTTTCCGAGATAAAGGATACACACACACACACACAATCAAAAAACAAAACCAGAATTCTTGAGTATCCTCTGGAAACAAAGCCTCAAAGCCCTTTTCTGGAAAAGCTGCTGATTCCAGAAGAGAGCAGTGCTATCTCTGACATCTGAAGATCTGCAGCAGTTCTTGCAGACAGGATAATTATGGGAGGGAAATGGCCTTTTACCACCAATGGGAATAATGAATAAGTAAACTACAACTTTATATTTAATCCTTTAAATATTGGCTACATCCTTTACTTAAGAAACCCGGTCCTCTGGAAAGCTTTGCAGATAAAATACTTTTCTTAAGGCTCACATTTTCTGTGAATTTTCCTTTACTCCAACATAAAGACTATATCTTGCATGAAAATCAGGAAATATAGCAGAAACACATTTGGACAGAAATGAACAAATATGTTCAAAAATGGACAGAAACCCAGTGATGGTAACATTAACTCATCTTTTTTTACCCCATGAACAAATTAGGAAAAAAAAATTTTAAAATAAGATGTATAAGCATTTGAAAAATATGACTAATAAAAATACAGAAATTACCAAAAAAATTTATTTCTTACATCAACTTTATCACTGTTGATTGCTCACAAAAAAAGGTGAAAATCTTTATGTCCTTAAACAAACTTTTGCCACTAACTCCACATTTTCTTTGTACTACTATTGTTAAATTGATAATATCATAGCATTTTCCTCTATAACCATTTCCCACACATTTATTTGTTGCTCATCACTAATCTTTTTGTCATGGATTCTCTTGCTATCTCATTTTTCTAACTTTTTTTCAAGAAGCTGGTGAGTTCTCTTTCCTAAGTGTTCCAGTGTTTGGTAGTGTCTGCCTAAGGATGTGTAGTGCAGTTGCTGAGAGTTTAAGCTCTGTGTGAAGGTCTTCTAGGATTGAATTCTAGCTTTTCCACTCACCACGTGACCTTGAACAAGAAACTGTGCTCATGTTTCCTTATCCTTAAAAGAAAGTGTTAGTCACTCAGTTGTATACAACTCTTTGTGACCCCATGGACTGTAGCCTGCCAGGCTTCTCTGTCCATGGGATTCTCCAGGCAAGAATACTGGAGTGGGTTGCCATTTCCTTCTCCAGGGGATCTTCCCAACCCAGGGATCGAACCCAAGCCTCCTGCATTGCAGGCAAATTCTTTACCATCTGAGCCACCAGGGAAGCCGAGAGGGGACCCTTATCCTCCAGCTTATTCCATTTTTTGGCCCCACTGTGCATCTGCCCCGGATTCACTCTAGGCTCTGCTCTGACTCTTTTTGTACTCCAGGGGGCTGACCTCTGCTCTCCGCATCATCTGGGCTCTGTGGCTCTCTGGCTTCCAGCTGGATTAGGCCAATGGAAAGTTAGGCTTGCAAGAAATCAGGTGGGAGTGGGAGTGGGAGAAATGGTTTTTTTTCCCTTGCTTTTTCCCTCTGCACTCCTTATGAGGACAGTCCCTGTCTGTGGCCACTCCTCTCCAGCTCCATCTCTCACCAGACAGTCTCCTCTCCTTCCTTGTCCTGCAGGCAGTAAGATATGCCACTGCTCTTGTCTCCAAGTTTCTCGCCAGACCTCGTTGTTCCTTTAACCCTTACTACCTTTCGAAGTAGTTCCTTTATTCAGGTCTGTTCATTTGAAATATGTGGGGTGAACCATGTTCCCTGCCAGGATCCTGAAAGATACAGTCTATACCAGTGGTGCCCAACCTCCAGAATCTAATTCCTGCTGATCTGAGGTGGAGCTGATGTAATAATAATAGACATGAAGTGCACAATAAATGTAATGTGCTTGAATCATCCCCAAACCATTTCCCACCTCCAGTCTGCGGAAAAATTGTCTTCCATAAAACCAGTCTCTGGGGCCATAAAGGTCGGGGACCACTGGTCTATAGACCAGAGATAGCCCTACTGGTGGAATTCTCAGACTGGGTTGCTGATATAGCAAGCGGATTCATGGATGACCTCCATGCCTGGGAACATAGGACACAAGCCATAGGTGACATGCTGTGACATTAAAGATCACTTCAGTTACTCTCATAGTGATGTGGAAAGGAGAGCCAGTGAGGGTAAGGCTTTGGAAGATCATCAGGTGGTCGTACTCTCTGATGTTATGATGATAACAAACATTATAGGGAACATTACCTGCTTCTGTCTGTGCCAGGAGAACTTGTGTAACAACAAATATATTGCTTTACCTTCAATTCAAGAGAGAGAATCAGAACGCTCCTATCCCCAATTGCCTATAGCTGCAGAGCAGACATGAATAAGGATCAGACCTAACATCGAATTGTTCAATTGCAGAATTACAACTCTAGTTAAGTATGCAACCTTTGAAGGTCTCTTGTGCTAAGGTTAGAGCATTGATTGAGAAGGAAGGATCTTCTGAGACTTCAGAAAAGGACATTTGTGCAGACACGATTGGAATCTCCAAATCACCTAGCCTCCTCTACTGCTGCAAACAGTCCCTCCTCCCCTGTCTCAGGAAATCACCCACCTCTTTCACTGAGACCTTTCAATGATACTCCCTGAGGCAGTTGCCTTATTGGGGGAAACACCTGTTTTTCTAGAACCCACAAGACTTCTCTGCTCATAAGTAGAGTTATATCACATCATGGCACAGGGGAGAACTGTAAATTCATTTCCAGGGGGAGACAGTAAATAGATCAAAGGAACTGCAAGTGCTTTTTAGTTCTTTTAGACATGCCCACAAGCCAAGGGCTCACTACCTGTTTTTGTATGGTATGCAAACTGAGAATGATTTTTACATTTCTAAATAGTTAAAAAAATATTTTATGTCACATAAAGATTACATAAAATTCAAGTATCAGTGTCCATAAATAAAGCTTTATTAAAACACAGCCATGTTTCTTTGCTTATGGTGTGCTACCAGACGAGTAGTCATGGCAGACTGGCTCTCAAAGCTGTAATTCTTTACTATTTGCCCCTTTACAGAAAGAGTTTGCTGACCTCTGCTCCAGAACCTGGAAATGTTGGCTGAAAGTGCTGCCATTGAAATGGAATCCCACTTTTTTTTTTTTAATTTGTTTTTGGCTGCGTTGAGTCTTTGTTGCTGAGCACAGGGTTCCTCGAGCTGCAGCGAGCGGGGGCTGCTACCTTTTGTGGTGGTGTACAGGTTCCTCTTTGCAGTGGCTTCTCTCGTTGCAGAGCAGGGGCTCTGGGGCACATGGGCTTCAGTAGCTGCGATTACCGAGCTCTAGAGCATGGACTCAGTAGTTGTGGCATGGCCGTGGTTGCTCCCTGACATGTGGGATCTTGCCGGATCAGGGACTGAACTTGAGTCCCTTGCATTGGCATGCAGATTCTTAACCTCTGGACTGCCAGGGAAGACCTGGGATCCCAATTTTAACCAGGATAATGAAACCCCGGCTAGGCAGAGGACAGGTGCGGGTGCTTAGGGTCAGACAGACAAAGTGCACACAGCTTCTATAACAGGAAGAATCAAAGTGACCAGCTGTTTTGACACACTGGAATCTGTGGTGGCGGTCAGTTGCTCATGGAGCTATTTGAATGAAATGGATGTATAATCTACTAAGATATTGATTGGACTATTTAATCTCATGTTTACTGTGAAAGTCTTCCTCTAAGTATTCCCCACAGGGCATTTATAGGGTGACCGTGCATTGGGCAAAGGAAAATCATCAGACCTTTCATATGTTATAAAATACTGACCCTGGGTTGAGGTTGATCACTAAATACCCAATATACCATTGTGACTTACCAGTCAATGCAGGAGCTTATGGAGGATAGATAGCTAGCTAGACAGATAGATAGATGGAATCATTTTTTAACAAGTTAATATTTTGAAAAAAATTCAAACACATATAGAAATGGACTGGTGATAATGAGCCCCATGCACTCATTCTCCAGCTTCAACAAATATCAGTGTTTTGCTTATATTATTTTGCCTAACTACATTAACTCTTGTCCCCTACCCCCATCCCTTGGAGGTTTCTAAAAGATCCCAGGCATCACATTATCTTGACATGTCCAATAAATAAAGACTTTTTCCTTTTAATGAAGCCATCATATCTTTATCACATCTAAACAATTACCGATGAATCCAAAATCCAAAATGCTCTGAAAACCCTATGATTTTGTAGGTTTGGCACAAACTCATTTTGTTGGCAAAACTTGGCCTGATTTGAATTGATCTGAGTTATTTAGACAATTTTTTCTCCTACTTAGTGTGACTATTCATAGATTTCACTGCAAAATATTTACATGTTTGAATACAAAGTGCTTCTTTGAGACCTGTGAGTTTTATATCTTATAGGCACATATACTTTATTCCATTTCTAAAATCTAAGGAAAAAAACAAACCAAAACACAAATTTCAAGACATGTCTGACTCCAGAATTTTCGAATATGAATGGTGTACCAATAACAGTAGCTATCTTATTAGGCTGTTGTTGGATTCAATGCATTAACATAAAGTGCATAGTGCCTGCCTGACCGGAGAAGGCAATGGCAAGCCACTCCAGTACTATTGCCTAGAAAATCCCATGGATGGAGGAGCCTGGTAGGCTGCAGTCCATGGGGTCGCTAAGGGTCGGACATGACTGAGCGACTTCACTTTCACTTTCACACATTGGAGAAGGAAATGGCAACCCACTCCTGTGTTCTTGCCTGGAGAATCCCAGGGACGGGGGAGCCTGTTGGGCTTCCGTCTATGGGGTCACACAGAGTCGGACACGACTGAAGTGACTTAGCAGCAGCAGCAGCAGCAGCCTGCCTGACAGTGAACAAGAAATGTTAGCTGTCATTAGTATTACAAGACCTTCAGCTGTCTCTGATAGCTTATTTCCCATCATATGTGAAACCCGTTCATATGTTTTAGAGGGTGTCATGGGGCCTGCGTAATGTGTTTTGTGCCTGTTTTCTGTTGTGGGAGGGACCAAGTGAAGGAGGGCAGCTCGTGTGGATTGTGGAAAGCTATGTTTCATGAATCTGGTCTCTGCACTTGCTACTCCAGTTTGATTCAGAGTCCTGCCTAGACTTTACTAAAACCTTGTGATGACTTGTCCAAGGCCTGGGGATACCCAACTTAGGGTGGATCATTGATGCTGATCTTTACGTAGAGACAAGCTGCACCTTCTTCAGTACCTCCTCCATCCCAACCGTTTGTTCTTTCTACACCTGTTGCCTTCTTCTACAAGAAGAAGGGTTGAGATTATTCTTTTTTTTTTAAAATGTAAATTGAAGTACAGTTGATTTGGGAGTATTTATATACAAACATAGAGAAGGCAATAGCAACCCACTCCAGTACTCTTGCCTGGAAAATCCCATGGATGGAGGAGCCTGGTGGGCTGCAGTCCATGGGGTCACGAAAAGTCGGACATGACTGAGCGACTTCACTTTCACTTTTCACTTTCATGCGTTGAAGAAGGAAATGGCAACCCATTCCAGTGTTCTTGCCTGGAGAATCCCAGGGACAGAGGAGCCTGGTGGGCTGCCATCTATGGGGTCGCACAGAGTTGGATACGACTGAAGCGACTTAGCAGCAGCGGCAGCATATACATACATGCAAATGTATGTGTGTGTGTATATATATATGTATACATATTATTTTGCTGATTTTACCTTCTCTCTTTCTCTCTCTTTTCACTCACTATTAGTAGCTTTACTAGTTCCTGGAATAGTCTCTCACTCTCCTTTTCTTTTCAGCTTAGCTTTTTCACAACATAAGCATAAATCTATGTCTCTTCTTATGTTTGGTTGCTACTGGCTTATTTTTATGTCTATTTTACATAAAAGTGTATACATTTCTTCAGTTGTGGTGGGAGAGAATCTGATAGTTTCACTCTGCCAAATTTCTCTGTGTATAAAGGTAGGTGCTCTGTAGGGCAATTCATAGGGACTAATGGGCAAGGGTAACTAGACATAGAGTGGTTAAACTTTTGTTGCAGAAGAAAGTCAGAAAAAACCCATAGAAATGAGCCCACAGTGACAGACCTCTATCAATTAAGGGGCACCCATCCTTCGATCCATATGCTTATTTATTCTGCACATATTTTTTGAGCATGTCCAGTGAACTGGGGACCTGTAGATAGAGCAGAACAAAGAAGAGACTGAAAATCCTGCCTTTCTGGAACTTACAGTCTTTTGGAAAGAAACAGACAACAAACAAAATAAATAAGTACATTTTACAGCCTATTCCCTGGAAGAGGAAATGGCAGCCCACTTCAATATTCTTGCCTGAGAAATCCCATGGACAGAGGAGCCTGGGGGGCTACAGTCCATGGGGCTTCAGAGTCAGATACAACTGAGCGATTGAGTGTGTATGCAGCTTATCAGAAGAAGTATGAGTTATGGAGAGAAATAAATCAAGGAAGGCTCAAAGAGCTGGAGGCAGGGGGAGGTTTACAGTTTCCCTTACGCAGGAAGGCCTCACTGAGAAGGTGACATTTGAGAAAAAATTTGAGGAAGCAAGTCATGCTTATTTCTGGGAGGAAGAACTTTCCAGGCAGAGGAACGGCAGAATAACATTTTTACTCCATTTTTTTTCTTCTCTTTTCTGCTGAATATAGCAGATAAAATTCCCTTATGATCTAGGCTGCTCAGAAAATTGTTTTGATTCTTCACTTCAGTATTCATGTGTAATAAAGCCCAAGGGGCTTAATACTTTAAAACAATTATTAATATTTGTAATAAAAAGTGAGTATTCCTTTTGGCTATATGATAATGAGTATGCATAAATTGTGTGTGTGTGTGTGTGTGTGTGTGTGTGTGTGTATCGCTCAGTTGTGTCCAACTCTTTACGACCCCTGGACTCAAGCTTGCCAGGCTCCTCTCTCTGTCCATGGAATTCTCCAGGCAAGAATACTGGAGTGGGTTGCCATTCCCTTCTCCAGGGGATCTTCCTCACCCAGGGATCAAATCCGGGTCTCCTGCATTACAGGTGGATTCTTTACTGTCTGAGCCCCCAGGGAAGCATAAATTAGCAACTGTCAATAAATATATGTTCTAAGAAATTTGACTTGGTGGTTGTTCTTCTTTAGCACATATAGGTATCTGATTAGAAACCCAAGCAGAGGGCCTGAGTTGTCATCCAGATAAGCATCCTTGAGTTACAGAAGATTCACCAGATTCAGAGAAAAATTTCTTCCTCTTTTCTATTTGTATCTTGTTTCCTCTTTTAACGGTCAAAAGGTGATCTGGCTTTGAATTGTGATTACCTCTCTCGTCTCTGCATTGATCTCCATGATCTAAAAGGAAACAGACTTCTGCTTCACTTGAGCTGGATGGTTTTATCAGGTGATTTCAATCTGAAAGCAAATTGTTCTCTGGAGGATATATGCTTATTGCTAGGGTTTTTTTTTTTTTGAGAAAGGACTTAACAAATAGCTTTCAAAAGACGCCTAGTTCTATTTGAAAAAAACATAATAAAATAGTATTTGGGATTTAGAACAATGATCTAAAAAGAGCTAAGACTGTACTCCCATTTGGAAAAAAATAGACATAAAATGATTTTTTTTTTGCTTCTCATTCTGAGTGTAGCATAAAGCAAACCTAGTTCTCAGCCAATAAAGGATATTCTCAAAGAGAAATTTCGAGTCATTTTCAGCTCAGGGCCCTGGAGACCTCATTATACTGCCATTATAAACAGACCTGCAGCAAGTTGTTTATGCCTTGCTGCTAGTGAGTTAAGCAAATGGCACTGGGATTGTTATGCAGATACATTAACCAGTTGTTTGCACTTAGACAAATATGCCCAGCATACCTCATTTTATGGAATTAATGTATTTTTGAAAAATTGCGTTCTAATTTAATTGTATCTTTAAAGTTTTACACCAGTGATTCTCAAAGGGTACATTCCCTGAGCAGGTTTATTAGAATCACTGATGTTTACAAGTGTTTTTGAAAATCGCCATGTTCCTCCTCGCTTTTATTCTGCTCCATCCTTTAAGGGGGAAGGGAAATTCTCCTGATGTGCTCCCATGGAGGCAAGAATCTCTGCTGTGGAGAGTTCCTGATTTTATCTGGAGACTAGAAAGGATTCAGAAATGTTGGCGTGGAGACAAGGTTGAAACTGTGAGAAGACTTCCCTTTCTGGAGTCCCACAGAATCAAGTCTGCATGTTAATCTTGTATAACTTCCCGCAGTACATTGTTATCCTTTGTTCTTGTGTGTAAACCACCTCCTAGGAGCATCTTGAGGGTAAGGGCTGCTGCTGCTGCTGCTGCTAAGTCACTTCAGTCGTGTCCGATTCTGTGCGACCCTATAGACGGCAGCCGACCAGGCTCCGCCATCCCTGGGATTCTCCAGGCAAGAACACTGGAGTGGGTTGCCATTTCCTTCTCCAATAAGTGAAAAGTGAAAGTGAAGTTGCTCAGTCGTGTCCGACTAGTAGCAACCCCATGGACTGCAGCCCACCAGGCTCCTCTGTCCATGCGATTTTCTAGGCAAGAGTACTGGAGTGGCTTGCCATTGCCTTCTCCGAGGGTAAGGGCAGTGATTGCTTATTTTAAAACAGCTGTTACATAGCAACTCATCAATAAATATTTATTGAATGGATGAAGGAATGGTTTTGAAGACACTGTATTTTGAGGAATCAAAGCATATAGCTTATCTTAGTCCTTAAGGGACTTAAAAATCTAATTAGCAGAATAAAACATACATATATAAAGAGGAAGAACAAATCTTGGGTTAAAACGTAACAGTTTTTTAAGGAGAATAAATCCCATTAATATGATAAACCATTTTATTTGGTGGTGCATCTTGCTGAATTTGCATATGCAAATATAGGCCTGATGCTGATTTTGAGAGTAAGGATTACAGGGAATTGAATTGTTCTATCAAACAGAATTAAAAAAATTACAGAAAAAAATTTCTTGAAGGTGTTCCAGAATGGATGGGGGAGGAACTGAGGGTGACAGAAGTGGGTAGGTGAAAGGAGAAAGAGAGAAACCAATGAAGTGAAGTGAATCTGAGATGCAACACGAGTCAAATGGCCACAGAAGCCCTCAGTATGATTCCCTAGGTTTTGATGAATTATGTTGCCTTCTTTTTAATTGTTGGAATGTAGACCCCTGCTCTGTCTCCTCAGTGATTTAGTAATGACTGTTGAATATACACACACACACACACATTTCTGAATGAGTATGGTGCCAGACTCGAAGAAGGAAATGGTAACCCACTCCAGTATTCTTGCCTGGAGAATCCCATGGACGGAGAAGCCTGGTAGGCTACAGTCCACGGGGTTGCGAAGAGTTGGACACGACTGAGCGACTGAACGGAACGGATGGTGCCAGACACCAACTAGATATTTATTTAATTGTGATATAAATTTGAAACTTGTGGTTAAGTCTGTCACTTATATGAAATCTTGTATGACTAGGGTTTATCTGCTTATCATTGGTTGATTTTGTTTTATCACATCAGGGAAAAGGGCTGACTTTAACTTCCACATTGACCAAGGACAGAATAGGAATAGCAAGTTCAGGAGAGGAAGATGAGCTGCACGCTGAACTAAGTGCACACAAGGAAGGGTTCAGAGCTAGCGATGACTAAAAACACCAGAGACCTCCCTCCCCAGGAATTCACCAGAATCTTGTGGTGTGTCAAGGACTGGTAGGGATGGGGTTTGAAACACAGTTAGATCTTAGTGGGTAGAGGGGCTCTAGCTGACATCTGAGTTACAGATACATGAAAAAGAAATCGAAGTCTCAATGCAATGTATTATACATGTCAGATGAATAAACAGTAGAGAAGCTCAGAGTGGGGGAAGTCATTTGCGCTGAGGAAGATGGAAGGCAGTTTTTGAAGGAATCAGAAGGCTTGTTTGAAGGAATTAGAATTCAGGTTGAATCTTGTGAAAAAGAAAAGTGAAGTTTCTGATCCGTTCCGTTCTGTCGCTCAGTCGTGTCCGACTCTATGCGACCCCATGGACTGTAGCCTACCAGGCTTCTCCGTCCATGGGATTCTCCAGGCAAGAATACTGGAGTGGGTTACCGTTTCCTTCTCCAGGGCATCTTCCCTACCCAGGGATCGAACCCAGGTCTCCCGCATTGGAGGCAGACGCTTTAACCTCTGAGCCACCAGGGAAGTTTCTGATAAGTGACTATTATTCACTCAATAAATGCCTACTCACTTATTTTGCACCTAGAGTTTAGCAGGCACTAGATTAGACTATCCAGAAATAATGACCATTAGGACATGATCCTTATCTTCAAGGGACAGAAACCTAAGGGTGAAAACATTTTCTTAAGCAAGTAATGATAATAGAATGTGTTGAGTCCTACACTGATGAAGAAAATTCCATGGAAGAGCACACATGGGAATGATTCTTTCTGCTTGGGTTGTTTCAGGGAAGGTTTCATGAAGAACTTGTTATTTGATCTGGGTCTTGAAGGGAACATAGACTAGAACTAAGTAAAGAATAAGATAGAATAGTTAAATCAAAGCGAATAATGCGAGTAAAGATAGAAGACCAGAAATATATGGATATATAAAGTATCACAAAGTCTGCTGTGGCCTCCGAAGCACAGGGAGTGTGTTGGATGGAATAAGTCTGGAACATTACCTTCAGGTAACAAGGTGAAAGGCTTGAATGGTGCTATTTATAGACAGAAGGAGCTTTCACGGGTTTCCAAGCTGAGAAGTGTGATCATACTTCTTTTGGAAAGATAATTGAATTTGGGAGGAGGATGACAACAGAAGAGAGTCCAATGGCTTTGTGCTTGGGTACATTCTAAGGGTTTGACATACATTAACTATATAAAATAATGCTAAGAGGTAGTGCTATTATTAACCACATTTTATGGATGAGAGAGTTATACAGGCTCCGTAGAAAATAGGTGGTGGAACCCGTTGGTCTGATGGCAGAGTCCAGGCTTTTAAATGCTACAAAACCAAAGCAAAGTCTAAGGTAGAGATCATGAGATCTTAAAATAGGGCAATGTGAACAGAATGGTAAAATGGAATATACCATTACTACAGAATGGGAGAAAGAGGTGGCAACGATGAATGTTTCTTGTTTGGATTGCCTGATCAATGGTGAAGATATGAACCCAAAGAGACATACCAATTTATTCAGAAAATAAGAAAACCGCAGCTTTTCAGTGGATCATGATCTTTATGCCCTCAACAAGTGTCTAACCAAATGGTGACATTGACATATACTACTATTTCTGTATATATGGAATAGGTACAATTCATGGGAATGCTGATATTGCAATTGTTAGATTAAGCTTAAATTAGTGATCCACAATGCCAAAAATTTAAATACAAAGGGGAGGTTCAGTTAATCAATCACTCCATTGTTTGGTTGTCATGTAACGAGAACATCTGGATGATTGAATACGTTTCACTTTTTATATGGATTCTTTGCCATTCGGCAACTGCCATGTTTAAGAAATGAGGCCAACCTGAGAGATATGCAAAGAAGCAGGCAGTTATAGCATCTGTGACTGTTTCTGGATTGTAGAAAGCAATCTTAGCCCCTGGCATGTGCATATAGATTGCTGAATTTCATGAAATAATAAAAATAATAAGGCTATGTATTGGCATAATGCTTTAAATTGTTTTCAACACTTTCCCAGAAAAGAAAAAAAAGATACAAAAACCAACATGCATTCCCAAATGATCAGTGATAGAGCAATATGCCCGACTCTTTAAAATTTCTTTGTGTTTCTTGAATGCCCATAATGTATTCAGAACTGAAATATAAGGATTAAAGGGAGTTCAGTAGAGTCAAACCACATGTTTTGTTCCTTATATATTTTCTTAAGCAGTGAAGGGGATGTTAAGTTGTTTTGTTTCCTACAAGATGACCTGTGGAGAAGATCATATCCCTTTGCTGAATGTTGGTAACATGTGGCTAACGTACTTTCTACTTATTTAGCTTTTAAATTTGTTTCTTCACTGTTTGTTCAGCTGTTTCTGTGTGTGGTAGTATGGTGTTGGGCAGTTTTCTTTTGAAGCCCCTGGAGGACAGGGATCCATCTGTTTGCATGCCACGGAGAGACAGACTGAGGTGTGCCGGTTGAATGACTTTGCTTAATGACAATATGATGAACAATGATTTCTGAACACCTTTGGGGATATGGAGATAATTATTTGGAATATGAACCCATCTCTTTTAGCTGTAGTTATATAGTATGTGTGTGTGCTCAGTTGCTAGTCGTGACTGACTCTTTCTTGACCCCATGGACTGTAGCCCACCAGGCTCATCTGTCCATAGCATTTCCCAGGCAAGAATACTGGAGTCTGTTGCCATTTCCTTTTCCAGGGGATCTTCCTGACGCAGGGATCGAACCCGCATCTCCTGTATTGGTAGGCAGGTTCTTTACCACAGAGCCACGAGGGAAGCCTCAGAGTATGTGTGCTGCTGCTGCTAAGTCACTTCAGTCGTGTCCGACTCTGTGTGACCCCATAGACGGAAGCCCACCAGGCTCCCCCGTCCCTGGGATTCTCCAGGCAAGAACACTGGAGTGGGTTGCCATTTCCTTCTCCAATGTGTGAAAGTGAAAAGGGAAAGTGAAGTCACTCAGTTGTGTCCGACCCTTAGCGACCCCATGGACTGCAGCCTACCAGGCTCCTCCATCCATGGGATCCTCCAGGCAAGAGTACTGAAGTGGCTTGCCATTGCCTTCTCCGCAGAGTATGTGTAGATATATATAAAATAAGATAATATATAATGGAAGAAAACTTGCCTTTGTTTCACATCAAATATTCAAGAAAAGACCTGTAAAACCTTCATCCCTGAGACATTAAAAAATGGTACCTGATCATTGTATTCTGATGTAATAATGTTGTGAAAAGCTATCAGCTACTGAATGTCTTTCCTGCTGTGCACATTACAGATGAAAGAAAGCACTAAGCATTAAAATTTTTATCTAGTTTGAAATCTACAGCAACCTGATATGGTAATACTATTCCTGTTTTATAAATAATGAACCCAAAGCTCAAGAGATTGAGGGACTTTCTGACGGTCATCCTATAGGGAAGTAAGCCTTGAATCTACAGGGGCTCTGAAAGTTGTGTTCATTTTGCCTCATATAACAACCATGCCTGAAGGTTAACATCTCAGGATGCTCAGCAAGAATTGAGAGGATCAAGGACTAAAAGGAATTCAAGGAATTCCTCCAGTTAGAAACAGAAGCCATTTATAGATTATTAGGAGTCAAGCAAAGCCCCCTGCAACACTGAGATTATGATCCATGTTTATTCAAACTTACCTCCCCACATTTCTGGACTTGGCCATCTACTTATCTGATGAGCTTACGGTGTGGTTAGTCACCCAGTTGTGTCTGACTCTTTGTGACCCCATGGACAGTAGCCCACCAAGCTCCTCTGTCCATGGAATCCTCCAGACAGGAATACTGGAGTGGGTTTGCCATTCCCTTCTCCAGGGAACTTACCCAACCCAGGAATCGAAGCCTGGTGTCCTGGATTGCAGGCAGATTCTTCACCCTCTGAGCCACTAGGGAAGCCGCATTTGATGAATTTGGGGAAGGTAAATTACCTGCAAGTACAATTTATATCTGTATGACAAAGTACAGAAAACTGTGAAAACAAGCCATATTTGCACAACTTTATTTGAATTTTCTTTCAATCCAGTTCCACAGATAGCTACTAACTTAATATCTATAATGTGCAATTTTATTGTGCAACTATAACTTGCTATAAAACTATAGCAAGGTTTAAAAACCAACAAGAAAAAAACCAAGGTTCTCTCCTTCAGCTTGCCTGGGGAAGACTAGGCAGCTGTTCCCTACCCTCTTTTTTGCTTATCCACAAAACATATTTGTTCAGATATCTTGTAGCGTCTTTACCATGTACTCACTCAAATCAGGGTTTTTCTTGCTTTTCTTTATTGGATTGTGATTAAGTTCCCGGAGGTTTACAGTAGGACCACAGCATTGCAGAAGAGAGGGGATCCACTCTGCGAGCATTCCCTATCTACGTTGGCCAGGTCATAACGGTCTTTATTGAGTTTTGGCATCTGCTCCTGCTGTTAACTGCTATTTACAGGCTTTCCTGATAGCTCAGGTGGTAAAGAATCTGCCTGCATGCAGGAGACCCCAGTTAGATTCCTAAGTTGGAAAGATCTGCTGGAGAAATGATAGGCCACCAACTCCAGTATCCTTGGTCTTCTCTTGTGGTTCAACTGGTAAAGAATCCACCTGCAATCCAGGCGACCTGGGTTTGATCCTTGGGTTGGGAAGATCCCCTGGAGAAGAGAAAGGCTACCCACTCCAGTATTCTGGCCTGGAGAATTCCCTGAACTGTATAGTCCATGGGGTTGCAAAGATCTGGGCTGAGGGACTTTCACTTTCTTTTCACTTCCTGCTATGCACTGTTTCTGAATTCGAGGTCCAAGTGCTGTGAAGCTGACTCTCTCAAACCGCAAGACCCGCTCTCAGCTTTCCCTGCTTCCTCTTTGGGGTCTTGGGAACCGCTTTCCTAGAGCTTAGTGTTATTGACTCAGTCGTGTCCAACTCTTTGTGACCCCATGGACTGTAGCCCGCCAGGCTCTTCTGAAAGAACACTGGAGTGGGTTACCATTCCCTTCTCCAGGGGATCCTTCTGACCCAGGGACTGAATCCAGTCTCCTGCACTGCAGGTGGATTCTTTACCATCTGAGCCATCAGGGAAGCTCTTAAACACTGTAGGTGTCCGAGATTTTGCCAGGTGTCCATGATTTTATCTTGCGGGTTCATCTGTCTAGATGGCTTAGTCAGAAGAGGCCATTTGCCTATTCTGGTGCCATTCTCCTTCACCAAGTCTGAAGATTCTCTAGAGTACCCTTTTGGGAAGGGGGGCTTGTATCTTCTCTATTCTTGGATACCAACATATTTAACCGTCTTTTCTGTTATTTCCACAGCCTAGGGTCACTCTTATATGGGGACTTCAGGGAATGGCCCTCTTTCTCAGAGACCATGCGAGAGTTAGCTGATGATTTCTTTCCTCTCCATTTCTGAACATTCTCCTCCGCTAGCCCAGAAATCTTTCCCCCTGGGAGGTTGGAAAAACTGAAGAGGCAACTGTTCTTTCAATCTCTGTTTATGGGTCCTTCAGTATTGGGGCTCTTTATGTTTGAAGCCAAGCTTTTGGCACTTAAAAACCTTATTCTTTAACAATAAGAGCTTGATTCTCGCAATCAAGGACACCTTGGCTTTCAAAACTATTTTTTTTTTTTCTGAGAGTTCCAAAATCTGTAAAATCAGTTGACTCATGTTCAGAGCTCTGTCTACCTGTCTACTGAGGAAACACATCCCAAGAGATTCAGTGAATAAGAGGTTGCAGGGCAATCAGCAAAATACTGAGAAGAAAATGTTTGATTTTCACAGAATTTTATTTCTCCATATTTAACTCCATGCTGATTATTTCTCACCCTGCAGAGAGCACTCCCCTGCCACCTATTCTAGTCATTACTTTCCCAAGAAAATGGCATCAGGGTGCCTGTGCAGAATGTTTCTCCAGAAGTGTCCTCTTACACACGAGGCAGTGCATGGCTGTGAATCATTTTCTGCCCTCAGCTTTAGTGTCATGTGAGAAAACCATCAAGTGAAGTTCTTACCTCCCTCAACTAGGAACACTATTTCCTGAAGGATTTCCTATGATGCCGTGGCTCAGACATGAAAGTAGGAAGAGCTTCTCTGAGTGGAAGAAAGAAGAGAGGGACAGTAGCCTCTTTAGAAAGGTAACCCATCCTTCTCATAGTCCTCTCACCCAGCGCCTTCCTCTCTGCAGAGTCAGGGCCCCAGATTCGAGCCCCAGTTGTCAAGGGTCAAGTTGGAAATGAGTTCCAGTTGAGCTCTGGATCCTTTCCCCAAGTTTCTGAAAATCACAGTCTACTGTCTGTCCCTATGAATTTTCCTATTTTTTATGTTTTTTTTTAAATTTTTTATTTTATATTGCAGTATAGCTGATTAACAGTGTGATAATTTCACATGTATGGATGTGAGAGTTGGACTGTGAAGAAAGCTGAGCGCCGAAGAATTGATGCTTTTGAACTGTGGTGCTGGAGAAGACTCTTGAGAGTCCCTTGGACTGCAAGGAGATCCAACCAGTCCATTCTAAAGGAGATCAATCCTGGGTATTCATTGGAAGGACTGATGCTAAAGCTGAAACTCCAATAGTTTGGCCACCTCATGCGACGAGTTGACTCACTGGAAAAGACTCTGATGCTGGGAGGGATTGTGGGCAGGAGGAGACGGGGATGACAGAGAATGAGATGGCTGGATGGCATCACTGACTCGATGGACATGAATTTGAGTGTACTCCGGGAGTTGGTGATGGACAGGGAGGCCTGGTGTGCTGTGATTCATGGGGTCGCAAAGAGTTGAACATCACTGAGCGACTGAACTGAACTGAACTGATTCTTGATTTTTCATTTCAGTGGAATCAAACAGTATTTGTCCCTTTGTATCTGGTTAAT
This sequence comes from Moschus berezovskii, assembly GCF_049115385.1. Classification (NCBI taxonomy): domain Eukaryota; kingdom Metazoa; phylum Chordata; class Mammalia; order Artiodactyla; family Moschidae; genus Moschus; species Moschus berezovskii. The sequence goes on along the minus strand of NC_142469.1, from coordinate 91,643,057 downwards.
TTCACCAAGCACCATGTTTTCAAGTTCATCCATGTTGTAGCATGTAGCAGAACTTCATCCATTTTTATTCTTGACTAAAATTCCATCGTCCATATGTACTACATTTTGTTTATCTGTTCTTCTATTGATACACTTCCCTGGTGGCGCAGAAGGTAAAGAGTCTGCCTGCAATGCAGGAGACCTGGGTTCAATCCCTGGGTTGGGAAGATCCCCTGGAGAAGGAAATGGCACCCCACTGCAGTGCTCTTGCCTGGAGAATCCCATGGGTGTTGGAGCCTGGTGGGCTATAGGCCACGGGGGCGCAAAGAGTCGGACACGGCCGAGCGGCTTCACTTTCACTTTCTGCTGATGCCCAGTGGCATTGTTTCCACCTTTTGGCTACTGTGAATAATGCTGTAGTGAGTCTTGGCATACAAGTATCTCTTCAAGTGTCTATTTTCAATTCTTGGGTTATATACTTGTGAGTGGAATTGGTGGGTTTTATGGTAACTATAACTCTACCTTTAGCTTTTTGAAGAACTGCCAAGCTACTTTTCACCAAGCGTTACCAGCGTATGAAGGTTTTCAATATCTCTGCATCCTCACTGACACTTGTTTTGTAATTTGTAAAATATTTTGGCCATACCTCATGGCTTCTAGAATCTCAATTCCCAGACCAAGGATTGAATCCATGACACAGTAGTGAAAGCACCGAATCCTAACTACTAGCCCACCAGGGAACTCCCGTTTTATTTTTTTATTATAGCCATCGTAGTACATAGAAAGAGGTATCTGTAGCTTTGATTTCATTTCCTTGATATCTAAAGATGTTGAATATAGTTTCATGTACTTATTGGCCACTTTAGTATCTTATTCAGAGAAATATTGATTTTAGTCTTTTGCCCATTTTTTAAATTGGATTGTTTATCTTCTTTTTGTTGTTGAGTTTAAAAAATATATTCAGGATGTTAAATCTTTATCAGATATATGATTTAAAATATATCCTTTCATTCTGATGGTTGTTTTCTTCACTTTCTTGATGTCATTTGATACACAAATGTTCTTTTAATTTTCATGAAGTTCAGTTTATCTACTTTTGTTGTTATTGTTGCTTGTGCTTTTGGTTTCACATCTAAGAATATTTTGCCAAATCTAAGGTAATCAGATTTACTTATGCTTTCTTCATCTATGTTGGTATTATTTTAGCTTTTATATGTAATCATGGATCCAACTGAGTTAATTTTTGTATACAGTATGAAGTCAAGACCCAACTTTTTTCTTTTGTAAGTGAAAGATGTTGTTTTTGCACTATTTCTTGAAGAGACAGTTTTGTTTTTTTTCCCTAATGTAACTGGAACACCTGTCAAACATCAATTGGCCATGGATATATGAGTTTATTTCTGGACCCTTCATTATATTCCATTGGTCTACATATCTATCCCTATGCCATGTCCTCCTGGTTTTATCTTATCTTGGACAGGGAGATTGCTGTTAAATCTTCCTGCTTTGTTTTCAACTCTATCGTATAGCTTTTACACTGGTGACTTAGATTTTTGTTCCTGGATTTTCAACAAATGCTCCTTTCTCACTCTCAAAAAAAAAAAAAAAAAAAAAAAAAGAAAAGAAAAAAAAGGAGGGAAAAATGAAAAAAAATCTCTTTCAAATAGTATATACTTGACTTTCAAGACTATGCTCTCCATTGGGATTGTTTAAAAGCCTGTCTAGAATCTAACTGATTGTAAAACATTAGTAGATTTTAGAATCTCTGTATTTGTTTGTGTCCTTTCTTTGTGGCAAAAGGATACCCTGTGAGAGACTAGGATAGGAGGGCCTCTTCAAAGGGTAGAAGAAGCCTCAAGAAACTTTTTGGGGATAAGGGAGAAATCTTAGTAATTATTGTGAATTTTGGCCTGTCACATATCAGTTGTGTTGCTTTGGAGAAAGACCATATGATAAAAAGGGATAATCTTCTAAGAACAGAGAATTTTCAAAAAAAGAATGGGAATGAGGAAGGAGAAAGAAAAATAGCAACAGCAAAGGAAAGTAGAATATACAATTGATGGTTGAATATTTTCTAGAATACCTCATAAACAACAGTGTTGAGATTTTTAATATAAACCTAAAAACTTAGTGTTGCATGTCATGTGAAATTTAATAGAGGTGAAACTTGATACAGTCAAGACATTAGTAATGAGTACTCATATTTGAACCTCTTGGCAAAGTTTACATTCTAATGATATAATACTAACACAAACTGCTTATCTATAGATTCTCAGCTTGCTTGTTAGCCTATAAATTACCAATGTATTAATTAGCACCTCTGTATCGAGGACAAGGTCTGAGGTCTTATGAAAGTCTCAAGATGGAAACAGTTGAGTTTTCTTAGAGCCCTTGTGATACTTTTAAATGGTAAATCTGAATCTAGGATAACACTCACTTTCCTTTTTTAAAGAAACAAAATTGAATAGCATTTTAAACAACAATGAAAAATAAGATCTTTGATATCCCTGAGGGGTATTTACCTGGTCATTGACAATTGTCAGCCTAATACCACAAACATGCTAGGTTGTCCACCCACATGGTTTCCTCCACCCCGATGAGATTCCGTAGGAGATGCTTCAGAGAATATCAAGGCTAAGATACGCCTACCTACTTTTGGAGAATTTGACTCATTCTTTGGCTAGTCACCACTTAGAAAGAAACTGCTGTAATCTTAAATGTTGAGGCAAATATGTTTATTTAGGAGGGAAAGAGGAAGGGAGAAGGGGAAGAGGAACTTGAGGACAAAAGTGAGAAATCAAGTACTATTGTCCTGATGTAGACTTTCTATTATCTCCTGAATTTCCTTAGAAAATACTGGTCTAGGGTAGAAGTTATTCCCATGAGTCAGTGGATCTGAAGATTAACAGATAAACTTTGGGAGTGCCAAAAAAACCTGAAATAGTATGAAAATAGTTTTTTATCTATGTGAATTTTTCTGGGTAGAGGATTCATGGTTTTCTTGAATTTTCACAAACATTTCTGATTCATAAAAGGCTGTGAACTGGTCTAGATTGAAGGTGGCAAATGGGTTTTATCTTAAATACCAAGATAAACTTTTAAATAGTGGTCTTGTTGAGTAAATTGATGAGAAGGACGCTAGGAGAATCATTCTTCAGAAAAGGCTTGTACGTAATATGTCAAATATTTGTGTGGTGGAAGAAGTGCTTGCTATTGTTAATCTAGAGTGAGTTTTTCTAGAAGACTCAGCAAGTCCTGTGTTCTTAACAGGATTATTTAAGAAACATTAACCAGGACCTAAGGAGACTAAAAAAACAAAATAGATATTCAGCTTAATCTGTGACTGAGTTGTCAATTTGTTTAAAAAATACTTGACCATGGGGTTAGGTTTTTAGTTTCCCTTTTGTTATATATTTTTTTGTATTGGAAGCATTTGTACTGCTTGAATAAAGCTTAAGACATGTAGAAATGTAGCCCTAAGTCAAGAAATATTCCATGGTAGCAAATGCAGTTGCCAAATGCATGAACACAGCTCCTGATTAATTTAATAGCAACTGTGAGTGTGCATTAAAGCCCAGAATTTGGCTCTCAGTGTCTATGATTATGAGGAAACAGAATGGATAAAATATGAAACTCTATTTTCAGTAGAGTCATAATAGAAATGAAATGAGTTCTGTACTTAATATTGCCTAAGTCACTGTCTGCTAATCATTTAGGCCTTCTGGGAAAGGCATAAACATCCTCCTTTGCTCACCCAGTGTTCCTGGCTTTCCTGGTGTCAGGGTAACACAGATCTTAAGAGAAGAGAACTTCTTATTCTCACTCTCTCTTCACAAGAGAAAGGAGAGGTTGAGAGTAGACAAACAGAGTCACAACTTGCCTTGATCGAATGATCATACGTGCATGCTCAGATGATAACTTGTGTCCAGTTCTTTGCAACACCATGGACTATAGCTCGCCAGGATCCTCTGTCCATGGCATTTTCCAGGCAAGGATATTGCAGTGGGTTGCTGTTTCCTTCTCCAGGGGATCTTCCCAACCCAGGGATTGAACCCATGTCTCCTTCATTGGTGAGCGGATTCTTTACCACTGAGCCACCAGAGAAACCCATGCATCTTTCATTAACAAGGGTTCTTGCAAGTGGTATAGCACCCCAGAGACATTCATTCTTCCCACTTCCCGTGGATGAGATGAGCAGCCAGGAGAGGCCCTGCAAGAGATGATCCAAGACTTGGATCTTGGATATGAGGTTTGGACCTTGGATATGAGGCATCAGTTGGCTAACAAATGCCTATTGATCACACACTGGGCAAGGCTTTGGGTTTGGTGTGCGGACACAGACATGAGTCACTCATGGGTACTGCTTTGAAGGCTCCTAATATCTAGTAAAACTAAGATCATGGCATCTGGTCCCATCACTTCATGGAAAATAGATGGGGAAACAGTGGAAACAGTGTCAGACTTTATTTTTTTGGGCGCCAAAATCACTGCGGATGCTGATTGCAGCCATGAAATTAAAAGACGCTTATTCCTTGGAAGGAAAGTTATGACCAACCTAGATAGCATATTAAAAAGCAGAGACATTACTTTGCCAACCAAGGTCCGTCTAGTCAAGGCTATGGTTTTTCCTGTGGTCATGTATGGATGTGAGAGTTGGACTGTGAAGAAAGCTGATCGCCGAAGAATTGATGATTTTGAACTGTGGTTTTGGAGAAGACTCTTGAGAGTCCCTTGGACTTCAAGGAGATCCAACCAGTCCATTCTAAAGGAGATCAATCCTGGGTGTTCATTGGAAGGACTGATGCTGAAGCTGAAACTGCAATACTTTGGCCACCTAATGCGACGAGTTGACTCACTGGAAAAGAGTCTGATGCTGGGAAGGATTGGGGGCGGGAGGAGAAGGGGACGACCGAGAATGAGATGGCTGGATGGCATCACTGACTCGATGGACATGAGTTTGAGTGACTCTGGGAGTTGGTGATGGACAGGGAGGCCTGGCGTGCTGTGATTCATGGGGTTGCAAAGAGTCGGACACTACTGAGCGACTGAACTGAACTGAACTGAAGGTAAAATCAGAGAAGTGGAAAATACTTGATACATACCTTAAAATAAAAATGTATGTAAATGTCATTTGTAGTGATGTGGATGGCCCTAGAGTCTGTCATACAGAGTGAAGTAAGTCAAAAAGAGAAAAACTAATATTGTATATTAATGCATATATATGGAATTTAGAAAAATGATACAGATGAGCTTATTTGCAGGGGAGAAATAGAGACACAGACGTTGAGAATGGACATGTAGACACAGAGGGAAGGGGAAGGTGTAGAAAATTTGGAGAGTAACATTGACACATATACATTACGTAGAGTAATGTATATATGGCTAGTGGGAAGCTGCTGTATAACACAGGGAGCTCAGCTTGGTGCTCTGTGATGACCTAGGTGGTAGGATGGTGGGAGGGAGTTTCAAGAGGGAAGGAATATGTGTATACATATAGTTGATTCACATTGTTGTACAGCAGAAACTAACACAACATTGTAAAACAATTATACTTTAATTTAAAAAAACTGGAGATAAAAAAAACATTAAAAATACATGTAGAAATTATTAATGTTGAAAAGTAACCTCTAGCAAGAAAAATCAGATGAATATAATTTTCAATGAAAGTCACATAATATTAAAAAATAGTTCTGAAACCTATCACAATTTATTGCTGGGCTCAAAAATTGAAATCCAAAGCCTACTGAAGGAATTCTGCATTTCTTGGGCTATTGGGAGTCTCACTCCAGGAAGAAATTGCTTACTGTGTTCCTAGGAGTGAACTAACAACCATTATCTTTTAGTTCTGGGATAGGAAAAGAAAACTGGAAATTAGGGAGTTAATACCCACTCCAGTCTCATGTATTCCATCATGTCATCCTCCTTCTGTCCCTCCTTCTGATGCTGACTCCACCATAGACTCACAGTATTCATGGGAGCTGTCATTTTTGAGGAATGCAAACAAACCAGTTTGTCGAGTGAGCTGGATTGCTGAGTGTGATTCCCGCTTGGAATGACCTTTATTTATGCTGGAAAATTACTAAAATTAACAGAGTCACCAGTCTGCAAACAATGCAGTCTAATTTGGTTCGGTTATCTTTGACCTTCTGTGTATGCCATGTTTCATTATTCAGCTGCTTTTGTACACAGACTCCAGTCAACCATTCATGCATGTACATGGCAAGAGATAGGTTTGCAGGATGTTTGACAGCTCAGGGAAAGTGAGGAAGCAATGTTGTCAAACAGTTTCATGAAAGGCCCGAGATTTATTAAGTGAACCATCAATAAGTGATAACGTTACTGTAGAACAACGGATCAAAACATTTTTGATATGAAAACACTAAGATCTTAAATTCCTAGACTTCTTAGAAATCAGTCACCTAGAATCCTACGGATTTATTTAAAAATCAAAGGTCCAGAGATAAAGTGGGAAATATTTCCATGACGGATTTGAGTTCTCATTCTGTTGCTTATAGGTTCCGTGATGTTGGATTGGATCTCTCTTCATTTCCCTTCCCTGTAAAAGGTCACCCATAATACCTGCCCTACCTTTCAGGGTTGCCCTGCAGGTCAAAAGAGAAAATGTGTGGGGAAGGATTTTGCAAACTCTAAACTGCTGTGCAAATAGTAACTCTTCTCTCAAGCCTTCCATACCGGGAATAGGGGCTCAATAAATGCTTAAAGAGTAAATGAACTGTGATCCTAACACACTTGGAGTATTGAAACTGTTACAAATCAGGTTGATCTCAATAACCAGCATGATAAATTAGAAAACTAGTTTACTATATTTTAGAAAAAAATGAGCAAGAGTGGCAAAAGCACTCATAGCATACTTTGGTTTCTCCAAAAGATCAGAATATCATTCTGACATGCAGATTTGGGATAAAAAAAATATCATCTTGATTTAGGAATGTTTTAACCTAAATCCAAAAGCTTTTGCTTCCTTTATAATCTGAATTTCATTTTCTTATAGTTTATAAAAACCAAAAAGGCAATTAGACCTACTAGTCAACCCACTTTTCTAACAAAGGCTGCATATAAATTATTTTGCTAGATCCTTTGGAAAGTATGACTCCTGCTTTTAGATACCAGAGTGTTCTAATCAAGGCAGGGGATATATATATCATTTAAAAAAATAATTAATTCAAACAACTAGATAGGTTACAGGAGGTCATGAAGGGAACATAATTGGGATTCCAGTGAAGTATAAAGAAGCTGGGCCTACAGAGGGTTAAATGGAGTTTTGACTGCTTCACTTATTTAGTATTTATTTTCTGATGAAAAAATTTCAAAATGATTAGGAAAATTGCATTTTAAGAACAAAACTATGATGTTTCTATTAGTAACTATGATGTTTTTCTGTATTTTTTATTTCTGTTGCCATAGCTTATCTTCAAATTAGATAATGTGGTTTTTATTATTTAAACAATTGATAGACTTGTCAGTTCTTGACTTAAGTATTACACTGTGATTTTAAAATCTTATTGATAACACCGTTTAACCTCTAATTGGTGATTATATTGAGACACATATATTCAACCTTAAAAAAAGTCATTTTCATCTATCCATGGTTAACTTTTGCCACATTTTTCTGTGAGCATGAATTCATTGTTTAACATTCAGCATGACCTCAGGCAGGATTCTCTACCTTCTTACTAAGAATTAATCATAGCAGCTTCTGTCCCTGCCCCGCCCCAGATGTTCTTCTGAGGTTCAGTAGGTTCTGCTACATTTTCAAAGTATTGATGGAATTTTAAGTTATAAATGTCCAGTTGTGTATTCGTTAGCTCTCTCTGGAAAAGTTAGTACAATATGGTCTGATTCTATTTCACAGATGTAACTTTGAATTTGTGCAGATTTATTCCAATTTTGAGTTGTTGTACTGTGAGCAAAATGGCTCCTGATTTTTCACTGACAGCTCAAAGCAAGTGCTATTTTTCTCAAGAGCTTCATGGTAATCCACCCTTTTCCCACTTCATTGTGCTCCACTGGCCTGGGTGGTTGCAAATGGCAACTCTCTACAGGGACCCCTTTGCCTTACTACTCCAGCAATCAGGACTCACTTCTCTAGTAATTCTAATAATCGACTGTTCCTTATATTCTTGATGACATAGCACATAAACACCTTTTATTGCCAGTTTTAGGTAAATCACTAAAATCGAGCACCAGGGACTCAGTTGAGTAGTAAGCAGGCACTAAAATGGAAAAATACAAAGAGACTTTAAAGAGATTGAATCTGAAAGGGTCAGAGACCCCCTGCCAAATCAACTTCATGTTGAGGTTTTTTTCCTGTGTTTCTTAGCTTCCTTCTAGTTTGTCTCTTTTTCTCCCCTGTTGTATGTTTCTCAAGTTTTATCTCCCGTCTTTCTTTACTCTCTTCATATTTTGCTTTTCGGAGGTTCCTATACAGCTGTGTTTAACCTGTGGAGAGAATTCTTTAATCAGCTGACTTTCTTTTATTGACAAAAATACTGGCTCAAAATTTTAAACTGTGATAATTTTTACTTGACTAAAGTTATCCAAGAGGTATAGGGTTACCTGTGATAAAATGAGGGCTTCCCCAAGAGCTCAGTTGGTGAAGAAGCCACCAGCAATGCAGGAGACCCTGGTTCAATTCCTGGGTCAGGAAAATCCCCTGGAGAAGAGACAGGCTACTCACTCCAGTATTTTTGGGCTTCCCTTGTGGCTCAGCTGTAAAGAATCCACCTGCTGTGCGAGAGACCTGGGTTTGATCCATGGGTTGGGAAGATCCCCTAGAGAAAGGAAAGGCTACTGACTCCAGTGTTCTGGCCTGGAGAATTTCATGGACTGAATAGTGCATGGGGTTGCAAAAAGTTGGACTCGACTGAGCAACTTTCACTTTGACAAAATGAAGCTTTGGTCTGAGTTCTGGCCCAAGGTAGATGAACTAGGAACTCTTTTTATTCTGGAAAGTGGAACTAGAAACAACTGGCATTAGAGGATTAAGCATCCTAATATTTGTGAAAGCGGTTCATATGCTATAAAGTGCTAAGTAATTAATTAAGTAAAACGTAATTCTTTTTAACAGTTAAAAGGAGACAGGCTTAGCAGTTACATGTGGTCTTTGCTTGAAAAGAGGAAGAGAGCAGGAGGTTCTCTTGGGTTTTATTATTTGCATGAGATGTAAGGTTAAGGATTTGCTGGAAACATATTTTAAATAGGACAGAACATACTGGTTCAAATGGAACATTTCTCTGAGATATCTCCCCGGGGCAAGCTGTTTCTCTTGCTAAGAAAACATTGCCTACACCGGTTTCTCCTGTCACAGCTGGTCAAAATACAGAAAGAATTTACAGTAGTTTATCTCTCATTGATCTGGTTTCCTGAGTACACTTGTTCAGTTTCCATTTACAAGCATTCTCTTTAAAAGCTTTGGGCAACTGAAGTTTGTGCAGCATATGTGCCCTATTTCCTTATTCTTGGATTTATCCCTGGCTGTTCCTGCCACAGTGTTCCATTACCAAGTGTGTGATGGGCACATTGATGGCTCCAACAATGGAGGCACGAGGCCAGCCCTTCTCAGCACCTGACCTGCTTTGACTTGGCTTCTGTGCCAACATTTACCTGTCTGCTAGTGGCATCTCAAATAATAATGTTTTTGAATCTGCTGCTTTCTGCTTAAAGAAGTAATACAATTTGAAAACAAAAAAATCAAACAACCTGATTAAAAAACGAGCAGAGGATCAGAATAGACATTTTTCCAAAGAAGACATACAGGTGGCCAACAGGCAGATGAAGAAATGTTCAACACCACTGATTGTTGCTTTTGGTTGCCAAGTTGTGTCCTACTTTTTTGCAACCCCATAGACTCTAGCCTGCCAGGCATCTCTGTCCATAGCATTTCCCAGGCAAGCATACTGGAGTGGGTTGCCATTTCCTACTCCTTCAATAATTATTAGGGAAATGCAAATCAAAAGCACAATGAGATACCACCTCATGACCCTTAGAATGGCTATTACCAGAAAAGCAATAATAACAAATGCTGGAGAGGACTTGGAAAAAAGGGAACTCTCATACGTGGTTAGTGGGAATGTGAATTGATTCTGCCACTAAGAAAACCAGCAAGAAGATTCCCTGTTCATTATTTATTTTTTTTCAGTTCAGTTCAGTCCCTCAGTCCTGTCCAACTCTTTGCGACCCCATGAACCACAGCATGCCAGGTTTCCCTGTCCATCACCAACTCCCAGAATCCACCCAAACCCATGTCCATTGAGTCGGGGATGCCATCCAGCCATCTCATCCTCTATCGTCCCCTTCTCCTCCTGCCCTCAATCTTTCCCAGCATCAGAGTCTTTTCCAATGAGTCAGCTCTTCTCATCAAGTGGCCAAAGTATTGGAGCTTCAGCCTCAACATCAGTTCTTCCAATAAACACCCAGGACTGATCTCCTTTAGGATGGACTGGTTGGATCTCCTTGCAGTCCAAGGGACTCTCAAGAGTCTTCTCCAACACCACAGTTCAAAAGCATCAATTCTTCAATGCTCAGCTTTCTTTATAGTCTAACTCTCACATCCATACATGACCACTGGGAAAACCATAGCCTTGACTAGAGGGACCTTTGTTGGCAAAGTAATGTCTCTGCTTTTTAATATGCTGTCTGGGTTGGTCACAACTTTCCTTCCAAGGAGTAAGCGTCTTTTAATTTCCTGGCTGCAATCAGCATCTGCAGTGATTTTGGAGCCCCCCCAAAATAAAGTCTGACACTGTTTCCCCTGTTTCCCCATCTATTTGCCATGAAGTGATGGGACTGGATGCCATGATCTTATTTTTCTGAATGTTGAGTTTTAAGCCAACTTTTTCACTCTCTTTCACTTTCATCAAGAGGCTCTTTAGTTCTTCACTTTCTGCCATAAGGGTGGTGTCATCTGCATATCTGAGGTTATTGATATTTCTCCCAGCAATCTTGATTCCAACTTATGCTTCTTCCAGCCCAGCGTTCCTCATGATGTACTCTGCATATAAGTTAAATAAGTAAGGTGACAATATACAACCTTGACATACTCCTTTTCCTATTTGGAACCAGTCTGTTGTTCCATGTCCAGTTCTAACTGTTGCTTCCTGACCTGCATACAGGTTTCTCAAGAGGCAGGTCAGGTGGTCTGGTATTCCCATCTCTTTCAGAATGTTCCACAGTTTATTGTGATCCACACAGTCAAAGGCTTTGGCATAGTCAATAAAGGAGAAAGAGATGTTTCTTTTTTTAAAATGAGTTTTTGTCGGAGTTTAGTTGCTTTATGCTTTTGTGTTACTTTCTATTGAACAGCAAAGTGAATCAGCCATACATGCATACATATCCCCTCTTTTTCAGATTTCCTTCCCATTTGAGTCACTGCAGAGCTTGCAGTAGAGTTCCCAGTACTATACAGTAGGTTCTCCTAAGTTACCCATTTTATAGTTCGGGTCATTTGTAGAGACATGGATGGACCAAGAGATTGTCATACCGAGGGAAATAAGTCAGAAAGAGAAAAACAACTATTGTATATTAGTGCACATATGTAGAATTTAGAAAAATGGTATAGATGAACTTATTTGGAAAACTGTATTTCTTAACAGGTTTATCAGTTGAGACATTTGCCTTCTTAGCTAATCAATGTCTTTCTAATGTCTACACAGTATCAGTTAGTCTAAGATGTACAGAGGATTTTACCACTAATACTCTCGCCTGTATTCCACTTACTGACACAATCCATTGATTTGGGGGGCAAAGCTTTTTGAGGAGTTGATTGATTGATTGGGGCTGTAATTTTTTAGCACTAGGCTCCCTCAGATGCCTTGTTTCCTATGCTTCCTTGACTAAGCTTGTTTTCAAAGTGTGCTTTGAGTAGTATTCCTGGAACCTGACTCCCTGGGTTGGAATTGTAGTTCCATTTGTTTTGACCTCATCTAAATTATGTCCTGGCCTTCCCAGGTGGCTCAGTGGTAAAGAATCCACTTGCCAATGCAGGAGATGCTGGTTCGATCCTTGGGTCAGGAAGATCCCCTGGAGAAGGAAATGGCAACCCGCTCCAGTATTCTTGCCTAGAAAATCCCCTGGACAGAGAAGCCTGATGGGCTACATGGGAACACAAAAAGAGTCAGACATGATTTAGTGACTAATTAACAACAAATTAAGTCCTATTCCAATATTATCTGTAAAATGTGTATAAGAGTAATATAAAACTCATATTTTGGTTAGTGAGGTTCAATGAAAAAAATCCATAAAACATGCATGTCAGAGCGTGTGTGCTCAGTTGCTTCAGTCCTATCCAACTCTTTGCAACCCCGTAGACTATAGCCCACCAGGTTCCTCTGTCCATGGAATTCTCCAGGCAAGAATACTGGAGTGGGTTGCCATGCCCTTCTCCAGGGAATCTTCCCAACCCAGGGATTGAACCGAAGTCTCCTGCATTGCAAGGTAGATTCTTTACCTTCTGAGCCACATTTGGTATGCCTCAGCTGTCATTAATTAAAACTGTATTCCAAACATTTTAGTGTTTGGTGGGCCAGAAGATCTTGAGGAAGTTTATGATTTGAATTGGGTTTATGAAATTAATAAATCCAGTCATCCAGTAAACATGGATTGAAGGCTGCTATGTACCTGGGCAAGCTACTTTGGCTCTGATGTGACTCACACTGGATCTCTCCTTAAAAAACTTCTTGCTCAACCTTTACCTTTGAGATTTGTCTTATTCAAGGAAAGAGCATTGGGCCTTTGTACTCATTTGTCAACCTGTCGTTGGATAAGTTCTGTTCCAGAGAGGCTGTATAACCTAAAAAAAGACAGCGATTTTTGGCCAAGAGCCACTCAGATGTGAGTTCTGAGGAACCAACACTCTTGACAACTGAAGGGATAACTATCTCACTCCTCAAAAATGAATTTCAGTGGCATATATAGCATCCTTTGTATCTATGGGGTTACATGGGTGTAGTCAATTTGCCACAATTCGTTGACTGTATTCTTAATGCTTTTTAAATTTTATACATGTACATTTTTATTAAAAGTTGTTTGTATCAGAAAAAAAAAACCTTTCTTGCTCACCATTGAGAGGCATCCTCTTCTGATTTCCATTCCTGTTATGGGAACCCTCATTTTGCTGTATCTTTATAAACCCACCAGGTGGTTTTGGCTCTATACACTGGTGACTGAGAGTCATTGATGACTGCCACATTTATAGCTCCCCTTAACCTTTTTTAAAGACAGTTTTTAAAGCCACTTAATGCTCAAAGCCGGAGAAGGCAATGGCAAGCCACTCCAGTACTCTTGCCTAGAAAATCCCATGGATGGAGGAGCCTGGTAGGCTGCAGTCCGTGGGGTCGCTATGGGTCGGACACGACTGAGCGATTTCACTTTCACTTTTCACTTTCACACATTGGAGAAGGAAATGGCAACCCACTCCAGTGTTCTTGCCTGGAGAATCCCAGGGACAGGGGAGCCTGGTGGGCTTCCGTCTATGGGGTCACACAGAGTCGGACACGACTGAAGTGACTTAGCAGCAGCAGCAGCAATGCTCAAAGCAAAATTAAGAGGAAAGTACAGAGATTTGCTATAAAGTCCTAAGCCCACTCATATCTCACCTCCCCCATTATCAACACTCCCCACCAGACTGGTACATTTGTTACAGCTGATGAACCTCCACGCACATCATAACCACCCCAAATCTAGACTTCACAATAGTCACTGTTGGTGTTGCACAGTCGATGGGTTTGGACAAATGTATGATGTATCCATCATTAGGGTGTTTCACTACTCTGAAAAATCCTCTGTACCCCACCTATTCATTTCTTCTCTCCCTCCAACCCCTGGCAACCACTGATATTTTTTACTGTCTCCATAGTTTTGCCTTTTCTAGAATGTCATGCAGTTGGAATCATATAGTATGTCGCTTTCTCAAGCTATCATCTTTCACTTAGTAATATGCATTTAAGTTTCCTCCCTATTTTTTCATGGCTTGAGAGCTTATTTCTTTTTAGTACTGGATAATATTCCATTATTTGGATGTACTAAAGTTTATTTATTCATTTGTCTACTAAACAACAACTTGATCACTTACAAATTTCTTCAATTATGAATAAAAATTCTATAAACATCCACGTGCTAGGTTTTGTGTGGCTATAGGTTTGCAACTTCTTTGGGTAAATATCAAGGAACATGACTTCTGAATCGTTTGATAAGGGTACGTTTAATTTTGTAAGAAACCACCAGACTGTCTTCTAAAGTGGCTGTACTATTTTTTCATTTCCCCTTAATCTTCAGGCTTTTCCTCATCGATATGATACATGATAATTCACTTATTTGCCATGGGATTGTGTCTTCCCTTATCTAGAACGTAGGTGCCATGAAGGCAGAGGTGTTTGTCTGCCACTGCTTGCTACCTAGATAAACTGTGTTCTGTGTGGTAAACCCTCAGTAAATATTTTCTTAATGAAAGAATTTCTTCATTCAGGGCTTTGCAGTGCGAAGTCAGATGCTATGCCATCACCATTTCTATATGTGTTCTCCATTCCCTGGCTGCATTCTTTTTCTTAATCTGAAACTATAGTCTCAAATGTTTCTCTGGTGTATTCTGCAAATAAGACCAGACATGTAATGGGTGCACCGAGGCAGTTGGTTTTCTTTTATCTTGTGGGTCAGAGCCCCGGGTTTGCTTAATCCTGTTAGGAAATCACGTTCACTCAGAAAGTTTCCTCTTCTGATTTACGAAATCGTTTGCAATCAGGAATGAAGTCTCCATGCTGTGCCATCTGGTCTCGGTGCTGGGTTGTGAAGTGCACACTTCCAGACGGATGCTGTGTACATGGATGCTGGCCTGAGAGCACACGGGAGGGTTCAATGGAAGGAAAATGGACTTTGATGGATTTCTCCTTTTATAAGGAACCTTCCTGTCCCTTGGGCAGCTCTTCTGTTTTGATTTTTTGTTTTGTTTTGGTTTTGATTTCCCATATTTTTTCTCTTTCTGAATGTTTTGGTTGGAATTTCATGAAATAAAACCTTCCATTCCGATTCTCATCTTCTCAAGTTTTCCTGGCGCGTAGAAGAGACAGCCTTTAGGGGACAGGAAGTGAGAAATGAACATTTGGGGAAAAGTAACAGTGAACCTCCTACGTTTAAAATATTCATTTCCTCTGAATTTAATCCTCTATTTGATTCCTAAATAATTTTCAGATATGAGTCCCTACAATTATATTAATTACTAACATGCATTTATTTACATGCATTTATTTTATGCTAGTCATTGGTAGGTGTTTTACATGTAGTATCTCAGTTAATTGTCACAATAATTCTATGAGGCAGGTTTTATTTCTGTCTCCATCTTAGAGATGGGGAAACTACAGTGGCACCAGGAGTTTGTGACTTCCCATGGTTATCCAGCCAGTAAGCGGGTTTGCTGGGTCCTGAACTCAGATGCTCTGGCTCCGGGTCTCTGTTCCCAGCAATGATGCTGTACAATGATTTCTGTGGAACCAACTGATATTCCTAGGGATTTAGGTGAAATGTTGTTGTCATGTGAACTTTTCCGGCTCTCTTGAATATAAGCACGTATTTTATGCAAAAGTTTGTTTAAAAGCCTTTTTAAAAAGCTCCCTCACTTCCTGTTAAATTAAGACACAGTTCCTTAACCTGACATTTGTTGTCCACTAAAGGTCATTCTTGCCTTCCTTATTATTTTCTCATATTTCTTTAGGGCAGGAATGGTGACATATCCATATTGTAATTAACTTACTGAAATTTCTAGACACGGTGTGAGTTGTGAGATGATCAAAATAGCAAGTATTATTTGAGAGTGTGTTAGAAGCAAATACTCTTTACATGGGAAGCAATTCAATATACCATTTATAAAAGAGAATTTATTTCAGTTTAATGCTGCTATTAATGAATTTATGGAGCACTGTTCTATGTTGATCATTGTGCTTAGAATGCTGGGTATATCCAATAATCTGTGATGTGATCTAAGATATAAAGGACCTTAAAATTTTATTAGATAAAAATGTTTATAGAAAGTTATAAATTACAAATTTGTAGTTATAAAATACAAAGCAATTAAACTACAAAAAATATAAAGCAAAGATGTTTTATTTGTTTATTCCTTTACTTTTTTTGAAAAGAGTTTTGAAATGCCTAGGACCCATTATACTAATTTTCACATATCCTATTCATTCATTTCTTCAGTCATTCATTTATTCACTATTTATTTAGCAAATACATATAGAAGACCATAAATTCTTCCAAGGAATCCTGAGACTGAGTGGAATAGAATTCGACAGCCATTTTGACAGATTATTCAGTTCAGTTCAGTTCAGTTCAGTCGCTCAGGTGTGTCCGACTCTTTGCGACCCCATGAATCACAGCACGCCAGGCTTCCCTGTCCATCACCAACTCCCGGAGTTCACTCAAACTCATGTCCACAGAGTTGGTGATGCCATCCAGCCATCTCATTCTCTGTCGTCCCTGTCTCCTCCCGCCCCCAATCCCTCCTAGCATCAGACTCTTTTCCAGTGAGTCAACTCGTCGCATGAGGTGGCCAAAGTATTGGAGTTTCAGCTTTAGCATCAGTCCTTGACAGATTATAAAGATAATTAAATATTTGGAATATCTAATGATATTATGACTTTTTCTTCCGTTAAGATGCTTTTAGGCTGGTATTATATATAAAATTGTTTAAAATCAAACAGTAGACACTTTTAAACACCTCTTATTTGAGAAACGAATCAGTCATCGGGAATTGCAAAACTAAGCAGCTTCCCCTGAACTCAGTGAAGGGGAGAAACAGACAGTACAGAGTTCATGGCAATGTAATGATGAGTGCTAAAATTAGAAATTAGAGAGCTTACCATAGAAGCACATGCAAGAACTCATGTAAAACAGCCTGGGAGAGGTCAGGAGAGATTCCGGGAGATGCAGCCTTAAAGGAGGGGAGGGATATGGATAGAAAGGATTCCAAGTTATGAGGTTGAGAGAAAGCGTTGCTTATTGGGTCTTCCCAGTGGCTCAGTGGTAAGATTCCACCTGCCAATGAAGGAGATGCTGAAGACAGGGGTTCAGTCCCTGGGTCAGGAAGATCCTCTGGAGGAGGAAATGGTAACCCACTCCAGTATGCTTGCTAGAAAAACCCCATGAACAGAGAAGTCTGGCTGGCTACAGTCCATGGGGTCACAAAGAGTAGCTTATTTAGGTTTAGGCTGATGGTAATAAAGCAGGGCGGGGAGTGGAGAGAAAGAGAGAGGGAGGGGGTGGTATGTTTGGGGACCACTATTACAGAAAATTATTTTTTTAGGTTGAATTCTTCATTTGAATCACAGAAACGGAAAACTACTTGAATCTCCATTTTCTTGGTTCTCCTAAGGGTGTATCTGACAAGTATTCCAGATGCTGGAGAAAAATTAATCCTCTCGTTATATACCCTAATGTGCCCTAAGGTACTAAGCCTTAAATCTCCCTGGAGCTTCAAGTGAGAAAGGTCTCGGGGTGACTGATATGAATAAAGGCGCAACTGTTGAATGTGACTCTTTGGTAGAAAGTTTTTAAATTAAAATTACCTTTACTGTTAATTTTGTTCTTATTTCTTCTAGATTTGGAGATATTGCTCTTTTGAGTGGCTGTCCCTTGCTTTCTTCCCATCCTTTCGGCCTTTCTTCTTCTTACTTTGAAGGAGTCCCCAAATAATTAGCCGATTAGGGATTTCTCTTCCTGCAGGGGACCAGAGTTTTTGTTCAAAGCTTTAAGTGTGAGTGAGTGATAGTCACTCAGTCGTGTCCGACTCTTTGCGACCCTGTGGCCTCTGTAGCCCGTCAGGTTCCTCTGTCCATGGACTTCTCCAGGCGAGAATACTAGAGTGGGTTGCCATTTCCTTCTCCAGTCTAAGCTTCAAACCTTAGTATAAATCCTGTACTGTTACGCCCATTCATATCCTCTGCATTAGATTTTAAGCAAACTTTCACAGCCAGCATCAAAGTCCTGGTTTCAGTCACGGTAAAGATGAAGTACAAATTGGCCCCAGAGAAGGTGGTATTTAGGCTAATTTGAAAAAGAACTGTCTTTTCAAAGTGACTGATTTGCTAAGGGTAAATTTCTGTGACAATTTTCCAGGCCCTTAACAGTGAAGAAATCTCTTCTTCCTTTCTTCTTCTTCTTTTTTTCCTTTTTGTAAAGGTTAATGTCTTCAAATGTCCTCCAAACAATGTGTCTCTTTATACGTTTTTGCAGTTCTGGTTCACTTACATTGCTGGGTAGGGAGTTAATCGGTGTCTTACATAAATAAGTCACTCCTTTTGAGAGCTGATGAAGACGCAGTGTCTGCCCTTTGACTCTGCCAGCATGCTCTCTGCCAGGCAGGACACAGTCTCTGTTTAGAAGGGCTCCATCTCTTTGTTTCAGGGGTTCCTGGGCAAGAATGAAGAACGAGCGGGAGTAGGTTCATGAAGCTTGGCCTGCACATTGGCATCTTCTCATAATGTTGCATATGGGACAGGAAAAGCAACCTTTGTGACCTCTTTTCAATTTGTGCTGCATTGGCATAGAGAGGAAGGATGCGCTTCTGTCATCTTCGACCAGATGAAATGCCTGTTTCTTCATCTAAGTCTGGAATCTAAATTCTGTACAATGCACAACATTATCTAGGGAACTTAGAGCTTAATGATTTTTTTTTCTTTTTTGAAAAGCAGGTTAAAGGTACTAAATTTCATGCCCTAGATAGTGGGTGTTGTGTTCCAAAGAGGATGGTCAACTCAATTGAATAGGGTCCAAATCCGGAATAGTTGTGGCTTATTTTCATGACTGTTGTGTGGACCAGACCACTTGTTCCTTTCATATCATTACTGTGGTTATTTGTCCTTCAGTCGCTAAATCATGCCTGACTCTTTGCAACCCCACGGACTACAGCACAACAGGCTTCCCCGTCTTCCACTATCTTTCGGCATTTGCTCAAATTCATGTCCACCGAGTTGGTTATGCTATGATTTCTTAAAAAAGCAAAATCCCTATTCCAATTGAATAAAGCCACTGTTGGAGTAGTGAATACAAAATCTTTTCCTCTTAATGATAGAAAAGAAAGCAAGCTGTCTTCTCACATATTATCAATTGACATATTGTTCGATGGAAAAGGCTGAGTTTGATGGGCCCTTACTGACCCATCATGAAAAGTTCAGTTCAGTTCAGTTCAGTTCAGTCGCTCAGTCGTGTCTGACTCTCTGCGACCCCATGAATCACAGCACGCCAGGCCTCCCTGTCCATCACCAACTCCCGGAGTACACTCAAACTCATGTCCACAGAGTCGGTGATGCCATCCAGCCATCTCATTCTCCGTCGTCCCCTTCTCCTCCCGCCCCCAACCTTTCCCAGCATCAGAGTCTTTTCCAGTGAGTCAACTCGTCGCATGAGGTGGCCAAAGTATTGCAGTTTCAGCTTTAGCATCAGTCCCTCCAATGAACATCCAGGATTGATCTCCTTTAGAATGGACTGGTTGGATCTCCTTGCAGTATAAGGGACTCTCAAGAGTCTTCTCCAACACCACAGTTCAAAAGCATCAATTCTTTGGCGATCAGCCTTCTTCACAGTCCAACTCTCACATCCATACATGACCACGGGAAAAACCATTGCCTTGACTAGACGGACCTTTGTTGGCAAAGTAATGTCTCTGCTTTTTAATATACTATCAAGGTTGGTCTTAACTTTTCTAAATATAACTGGTCTGTTCTTATGGGCCTCTTGCAGTGCAGTGATGGCATGCCTTGATGTAAAATCCATCCCATTGCTTTGTTTTGATCTTGACAGTTTCTGGTGCCACCATTGCTTTTTGGTAAATCTTAGGTGACCTACGCATCTAAATTAAAGTTTCCCTTCTGCCAGCATGCCACATAAACACTATTACTGCTTCTGGAATCCTTATGAGCACCTCTGTACATCCAACAACTGCATCAGCTTTATTGGAAGTGAGCTGGTTCCTGGGCTGGTGTTTCTCAGGGAAGGGCATGTTGAGTATGGCAAAGCTAACTATGAAATCACTTTGATAAGCAATACAGAAATCTTCATGGCAGCACATTTTCCTAAGGTTTCCCTTCTTTCTAAAGCAAGTTAGTATAGATCCCAATTTTCTAGATATTTATGGTAGTAAATTATATTTTTCACTTTTTGAAATTTCATGCTGCACAAGTCTCCTGCCATTATTGGGACCAGACCTCATTTTCCTATTTCAATTATATTTTCAAGTTGTCAGGAGTTTCATGGAGAAATTGAAATGGGAATCAAGGCTTTTGTAGTTCAATAATTCTTTTGTGACCCTACCTGATATTTAGATATTGAGGGCATTCTAGATGAAAGGCGATAGTCAACCATTTCAGTGAAAGTAACAGTTACACTGTTTTACGTTATTGGTACAAAAAATATTTTATAACATGTTTTCCTTCAACATATTGGCCTTAAAATGTTAAAATGATACCTAAGGGAGAATTATTATGATTGTATTTATAACAAAGAGCTGTATGTTTTTGTTTCTAGGGCTAAGAAAATGTACACCCCATGGTCTCATCAGAAGCCTATTACTTTCACATTCTCACATTTATAATTTCCTCCCTTTGTGTGATTCTAGCTAATATTTATAAGCAGCAAGAATCTTGTACTTAAAAGCACTGAATCATCTTTATGTACAAAAGAACCCTATTAAAGGGTATAATAGGATTTTGAAAATTACAAAAAGAAATGCTCAGACCATTGACTTATAATAGTTCATATAACAGATCACATTCAATGAGGCATGTTTGATCTTACTTTTCAGTTTCTAGGCTGTTATTTCTTCTACATGACTTTAGAGAGGCAAAGTAAGATGACATGAAAGTGAGAAGGGAGGGACCTGGGGAGGGTCTGCAGAGGTTACAACACTCCTACTTTGAAGCGCATTGTTACTCCCAAGATGGCTTTCCCCATGGGGCCATGGCTGCCTCCGGGGGAACCATCGGTGGAGGCTCTGCCTTAATCCAGCACAGAGGCACCCAGCCAGCTGGGTTCCTTCCTGCCTTCCTGTTGGGTTTGCAGCCTCAATCCCTACCCCAGGCATTTTAATTCTTTGGTCTGCATGCACACATTGGTCTGCCTGCAGCCAGTAATGTCTGAAAAAGCATCAGAACCCGGACCTGACCTCATGATTTCTCTCACCTGTCACTCACCACTTTCAGTAGCCACATCTTTTTGTTGTTGATGGTGTTAATTTTCACTGAAGTATAATTGATTTATAATGTGTGGTTAGTTTCATGTGTATAGCAAAGTGAATCAGTTATACATATATATATATATGTCTACCCTATATTAGATTCTTTTCCCATCTAAGTCATTACAGAGTATTGAGGAGAGGTCCCTGTATATAATAGGTCCTTGGTGGTGGTGGTGGCGGTTTAGTTACTAAGTTTTGTCTGACCCTTGCAACCCCATAGACTGTAACCCACCAGACTCCTCTGTCCATGAGATGTTCCAGGCAATCATACTGGAGTGGATTGTCATTTCCTTCTCCAGGGATGGTAAGTCCATATTGCTGCTGCTGCTGCTAAGTCACTTCAGTCGTGTCCGACTCTGTGTGACCCCATAGACGGAAGCCCACCAGGCTCCCCCGTCCCTGGGATTCTCCAGGCAAGAACACTGGAGTGGGTTGCCATTTCCTTCTCCAATGTGTGAAAGTGAAAAGTGAAAGTGAAGTCGCTCAGTCGTGTCCGACCCTTAGCAACCCCACGGACTGCAGCCCACTAGGCTCCACCGTCCATGGGATTTTCTAGGCAAGAGTACTGGAGTGGCTTGCCATTGCCTTCTCCGAAGTCCGTATTAGCTATCTATTTTATATATAGTTGTATGTATATGTCAATCTCTCAATTTCAGTGGCCACATTTGGTGGCTTTTGATGAAGAAGAAAAGAACAGTTGTTAGATATAGTTTCGTACCTCCTCACTCTGTTTTCTTTTGCCCTTCACTTTCAGTGCATTTTAGCATGCAGGTGGAACTGGCAGTTCAGAGAGTTCCCATTGGCATGCTTTTCTGGGCAGCTCTGAGTGGCTTGAGAACCACTGTGGAAGTGAAATGAGCATAAGGTCATGTGAGAGTGTTGACTGAGCATTAATTACTGCAGTTTGATCTTAGATTAAGTCAAGTCTTGGTTACTGTTAGCTTTTCCTGTTAGGCGGGGCAATAATATTCTTAACTACTTATGTGCCATGTGGTTTGGATAACAACATGGGCTAATACATAAAGGAAGTTCTTAAAGGTCATAATCAAATGGAATGCTATCATTTTTAGTATCATTATTATAATAGAGGTCATATTTCCTTCCTCAGGGGAATCTTCCTGACCCGAGGATCAAATCCACATCTCCTGCATTGCAGGCAGGTTCTTTACCACCGAGCCACCAGGGAAGCCCTATTTATCAGACATTGTCCTGTATGCTTTTTCTGCTTTGTCTTTTAATTCTTCAGAGATTCCTATGATAGCAGCTGTTATTATTTTCCTCATTTTAGAAGTAGAGATGAAGTACGAAAGAGATTTATTAACTTCTTTGTATCCCAGAGCTAGTAGATAGTTACCTTAGAAAGAAAGTCTGCATTGTGTTGGAAGACACATTTTATATTCTCATTCCATTTGTTCCTGTAATTATGTGAAAGTAAACTAGAGCATCACTCAATGCTGGTCTAGAAGGAGCTGAAATGAGACCACAGCATTTGGTTAGTGGGTAACTGAACACAGCTGTTGGAGGTGTGATGTCACAAAAACACAGACACATCTAGGAAAGATGGACTAATTAATCAATAATGACTGAGACATTGGACAGTTCCTTGGGAGTATTAACCAGCTGGGAGGAGCTGATGGACCAAGCCGTGCTACAGGTCATTAACTGCAACAGTCATTATTCCTAGGAAATGTCTTATTTTGAAGTTAATACTCTGGCTTGAATATGCATATTTAAAGCCATCTGCTTGAATTCTTTTGTACTGGATGGATTGAACGAGCTGTGATAAAGTTTACAAAGGATGCTGACTGTAGTTCTCTAGAGCAAAATAGAAGAGAAAACTTATGTACACGTGGAAAGGTAAGCATATCTAAATCCTTTGGACTCCATTTTTTGGTCATAGACATTGGGACTTGTATACATCCCTTTTTTCCCCACCATAATGAGAAGCATAATATCCTGCCAATAAGATCAAATATGCCAGTGTTTACCCACAGAGCTAGCAATGCTCTCAGGGGAATATTGAGCTAAGATAAAGGCTAAAGGTGATGCAGAGTGGGAAAGATAGGAAGGAAGAGGCAAAGAAGAAGGGCAGAGTTTCAAAGTCAGCATAAAGAATTGGCAAAATGGAAGACATTAAAGAAAAGGAAGAGAAACATACATGACCTTCTAGAGAATTCTAGTCACTTGGTCTTTTCCTTTTCTCTCATTCTATCAGCCCCTTGCACAGTTTCTATCTTCCCTGCCCGTTGGTTTCACATTTCTCACAGAATCTATCATCACTTCCACCACTCTTCAAATACCCTAACCTCCTCCTCATCATCTGGATTCTCACTAGATCATTTCCATTCCTAACCAAGGCCAAGATGTGAGCACCTCACGGAGACTGATGACATGGAGGCTTTCTAACCAGTGTTGTTGAGTGGTGAAGGAGGAGGGAAGGACTGATGCGGAGCTCAGCTTCCCTCTGTTATTCCTTGCAATTCCTGATGGCCTCAGCCTTGCACACCCCACTAGGCAGGGAAACCACTCTGCATGTCATCAGAACCTCCCCTTAATAGAAAGTAGTTTAGTCACCTTTTGTTGTGAGCACTTGTGCATGAGCCTTGCTAGCTGCAAAAACTTGCTGTCTCACTTTTCCCCATCTCACGGAGCGATCAAAGTTGCCTCCTTGTCGTGTAGAATATTGCAGTCTCTTTTTGCGAGAAGTTCAGGTAAAAATAATGTTCCAGTGACATTTTAGTTCCTCCTATAGATTGGTTCCTTGGGAAGTGTTAACCTGACTTTCTCCATAATTTTACTAACTGGATGGAACTTGCTCATCTTCCATTATCTTTTTTCTCTTTTCGATTCTTCTCCCACACCGTAACTCTCTCATACATCCACACTTGTAGACAATTCTTTAAAAGTCTACTCTAATTTGTCATTTGTGTTTTTGATTTCTTTTATATCCTCCAGGACTGTACTTGATCAGTTACAAGCTCTATTTCTACAAACATCAAGTCGATAGTGTATAAACATGCTTGAAGTTGAAAACATTGTTTTTCTCTTGGTCTTGTGCCCATTAGTAGGTATAATCATGTCTTATAAAGCTGTAAATTTGATATACTAGTACTAGTAATTTATATTGATTATTAAATATTTGATGTGTATTAAGCACCATACTATCTATCATTTTTTGAATGCTTCATAACAGTTATATATAATTAGTATCATTTCCATTTTGCAGATGGGAAACTGCTGTCTAGAAAAATTAATTAGGTCACATCAAAAATAAAGGACTGAGCCAGGATTCAAAGCCAGAGCCATCTGAATATACAGCCTTTTTAATGATTATAGTATAATTCTCTGACAAGCCTCTACTTTCTCTGCACTTCCCTACTTTCTAGACTCTGGGAGGAGGGTGGTAATATTCTGTTGATACTGTTAGACTCTGGGAGTAGGGTGGCAATATTCTGTTGATACCATCTAGTAGCCAATGCAATGTACACTTCTCAGTTTTTATTGGTTGTGATTATTCTGCTGTACCTTTTTCTTGTGGTTCCTATGACATCATTTATTTCTGGTTCTTTCTTATTGCAATCACTCCTCGGTCTTTTTCAATGGCAACTTAATTCTCTTGCCCCATGAGCGTTCCTTAAGTTCCAACCTTGAGTACAAAGATCTTACCTACCCTCACAGTGCCAACTCAGTCATTCAAAACTCTGTCTCCAATGTAGTTTTGTCATCTGAATTTCATAATATTATTTCTAGCTGTCTGCAAGATATTAACACATGGAAGTTACATAAGAATGCAATAACTAGAAGACTGAACCTTTAATCTTCCCAGAACCACTTTTCTGTGAGTGTGAACAGTGTCGTTCATGATCTTACTATGTTCCCAAGCTTCTTTGGCTTCCTAGACTCCTTCTTGGTCCCACAACTAATAAATATCTTTCATATATGCTGTGGACTGAATATTTGTATCCCTCCAAATGATGATGTTAAAGCCTTAATCCCCATGGTGATGTTATTTGGAGGTGGGGCCTTTGGGAGGTCACTGAAAAATGAAAGTGAAAGTTGCTCAGTTGTTTCTGACTTTCTGAGACCCCGTGGACTATACAGTCTGTGAAATTCTCCAGGCCAGAATACTGGAGTGGGTAGCCTTTCCCTTCTCCAGGGGATCTTCCCAACCCAGGTCTCTCACATTGCACGTAGATTCTTTACCAGCTGAGCCATAACAGAAGCCATTAGGTTAAGATGATTTCATAAGCATAGTGATCCCAGGATGGCATTTGTGCCCTTATAAGTCAGTGAAGGGACCGAAGCTTTCTCTTTTCTCTTTCTATCATATAGGGTAACAGTGAGAAGGCAGTTGTCTATGAAGCAAGAGGAGGGCCCTCATCCAGAAAGGTAGTTGAAACGGTATTTGAAAAGGTAGAGGTGCTAATGGTCATGACATATTACTTATGATTGACTTATTTTTACTCACTTGAGATACCCAAGGACACATGCAGGAGAAAGTACCATGTTGAGATATTTTCCTCTTGGCTCTGAGAAAAGATCATTGAAGAATCTTTGCTAGATAGTGTTGGGTGAACACATTATTATCCACGTGATTGTTTTTCCTAGAGTGTGGAAGTCTCAGTCATAGTACATGAAAAGGCAAAGTAATTTCCCCGAGCCAGAACAAGTATCCTGTTCCTTTTTGCATGCTGTTTCTGCAGTGTCTCACGTTCTGCTGTGCACCTAGTGTTGTGCTGTGCTTAGTTGCTCAGTTGTGTTCCATTCTTTCCGACCCCATGGACTGTAGCCCACCAGGATCCTCTGTCCATGGGATTCTCCAGGCAAGAATACTGGAGTGGGTTGCCTTGTCCCCCTCCAGGGCATCTTCCCA
Organism: Moschus berezovskii; assembly: GCF_049115385.1. Taxonomy (NCBI): domain Eukaryota; kingdom Metazoa; phylum Chordata; class Mammalia; order Artiodactyla; family Moschidae; genus Moschus; species Moschus berezovskii. The sequence continues at coordinate 91,616,967 of NC_142469.1, read as the reverse complement.
ACCCGGGGATCAAACCAGGGTCTCCTTCACTGAAGTCGGATTCTTCACCAGCTGAGCTACCAGGAAAATACCTAGTAAGGTCTCAACAGGTGATTGGTGAGTAAGCAGTATGTTCAGATACTGGCGTGGATGCTGGTGGTAGAGTTTGGTGTTCAGAATGCCTTCAGAATGTAGGTTGTTCCTGGACTGTGTGAGTCTCTTTTTCTCCATGTTGATTCTAGAGTGAATTTAAAGCCTCTTGTAAAGCCCTTGCACCAAGTATCCACCTAGGAATAATGTTTTTTCTGAATCCATGTCCAATGTAGACCTCTACCAATTGATGGTTAGCATAATTAATTTTTCTAGTATACAGAAGTTTCTTATAAAAACTTTAAAACTCACCCTATCACTCTCATTTATGTACTTACTATCCTAGAGAGATAAACTTTGAACTCTAGACTGAGCATTTCTCTAAATTTTCCATGTATTCTTTTAGGACTTGTAATTCTGTGGGGACTCCTCTCTGCTCTATCATTCCACCCCGGCCTTATGTTCTTTTGGAAATCTCTCCACTCTGATGCGCTGGCTCCAGACTGTGAAGGGCCTCTGGAATGCACTTAGTAGAGATCTGGAGTGCCTTGGAGAGATTACTCTTAGTTCTCCTGACTCTCTTGCTGCCTGCAATTGGCTTCTTTCTGGATGAACTAGGAGCAGGCAGGACTGGAGCACCCTAGAGGGGTTTCTTCCAACTCTCTTTTCCCATCCCAGGCTTTGATATGTCAGCCCATGCATCAGTGAAGCTCCTGGGAAAGTGCTGGCGAGTGGGTGCAGATTTGGACCCCATGACGAGTTCCTGAGATTCCAGTCCATCGTATTAGTTCGCCTGTGGATGTTTGTAGTTTGTTAGAGTTAGGCAGGTATCTCCTTACCCCATTGATGTGGATTCCTCCTCTAGATAGAATTAAATTTAATTCTGCCTCCTCCAGAATCAAAACAACCAACGGTCTTTCTTTTTCTGAGAAGGATTTGTCACTCTTTGGGATTTAAGTTATTTTGATTTTTTTACTTTCTCAGCTCGGGGATGGATTTTAAAGAAGACTATTACTGGTAGCTCTTCTCGTCTTAAGGGTGGGAGAAAGACATGGTCTTCTGATATTCCCTGGATCCCCTGGATTGCCCCTGTACATTTATTCTTTCCTCATCCTCATATACTGTGCTTCCCTGGTGGCTTAGTCAGTAAAGAATTCTCCTGCAATGCAGGAGACCTGAGTTTGATCCCTGAGTCGGAAAGATCCCCTGCAGAAGGAAATGGTAACCCATTCCAGTATTCTTGCCTGGAAATTTCCACGGACAGAGGAGCCTGGCAGGCTACAATCCATTGGGTTGCAAGAGTTGGACACGACTTAGTGACTGAACCACCACCATCCTCGTATACCTCCTTATGTTCAGATGCTGGAAAACTAAAAACTCCATTTAAGCTTCCTTGCAGCCAAGGTTCTAGGTGTGACTTAAGTTTCACAGTTAGATGTACTCCATGAGATACAAGGGGAAAATGTGAATCTGAGGTTGTCTTTCTCTTGCTTCTCCCATCTCTTGCTGTCAAGCATGGTCACAGAAGCTGTGGGTGTTTCTGTGACTGTGTTAACACAAGTCCCTATTACCTGTCATTAGTTTTGTGTTTGTGGAGAAGCAGGTCATGTGGTGTGAGGCATTTTTTATCTGATTTGTGGCTGACTCTGCCGTGAACAATAGTCTCCTAATCTCTGGACTGTACTTAAGACAGAATGTTTTGGGACTTAATACTTGCACAGATGACTTCCTGATGTCCCAACATTCTGACTGTCGCAGAGATTGCAAATGTCTTGATAGCCCAGTGTTATAGTGGCATCCTGAGAGTCATTCTTTAAGGCAATGTCTAGAGACTCCTCTTCTGTCTTCCCAGTGATTTTGTAGGAACTTTGACAAATTCCTTTCAGCTTAAAAGACATAGAGTCATTATCATATTTTTCATTTATATTGGCTTCTGTCATTTACAAAGCACTTTACCTTCTTTTTCTCACCTAACCCTGCTGTTGGTGCTATGTTTCATTGACTCTAACATACCATAGATTATAAAAGTTCTGTTTGATATGTACCACTATTAAAGCAAAAAATTATTTTACTTAACTGTGATAAAGTGTTTTCTAATCACCTAGAAAATTTATTTTGCTCTTACTGTAAATGTACTTTGAATCTTTCCCTTAGCCCCAAATGAGTTCACCAGGTACTCTCTCTGACTTTTGGCTTGAAGTGTGTGTAATAGTTGCATTATCATAACAGACAAGTAATAGAATTAGGGAATAGATCAAGGACATCTGCCTTGCTTTGTGACATGCCTGTGCCACATTAAATCCCAGAGTTTTCAGTCTAGAGGCTTCCAAACTGGGGTTCAGCAGAGAGAGAGGTTGGAACAAAGGGACTATGTGAATACAGCCAGATGGGTGGAGGAGGTGGTGACAGAACCATGACCGTGTCTTCAGCTTAGCAGTGGCTCAGCTCTATTCTTTCTCGAGTCTAGAGTGGCCCTAAACAGTAGATTGGTTCAAAACACTAATGTGGATTATTGAAAGCAGCCATACAATATACATCTGAATTTCAGTTCCTAAAATGGAAAAATATGCATATTATAGTCAAAGAATAGTCTTTTAATAACCATTACACAAATAAGGAGATCTATGCTCAGGGATTTTGATGACTAGTAGTACCTCCAGGAGTTGGTGATGGACAGGGAGGCCTGGCGTGCTGTGATTCATGGGGTTGCAAAGAGTCAGACACGACTGAGCGACTGAACTGAACTGAGTAGCTGGTAAGAGGCAAAACAGGAATTGGACCTGAGTCTTTTGAAGCTAAATTCCATGCTTTTTAGACCCTGGCCATCTATTCAAAGCTATGGTTTTTCCAAATGTGAGAGTTGGACCATAAGGAAACCTGAGCACTGAAAAATTGATGCTTTTGAACTCTGGTGTTGAAGAAGACTCTTGAGAGTCCCTTGGACTGCAAGGAGATCCAACCAGTCAGTCCTAGAGGAAATAAGCCCTGAATATTCATTGGAAGGACTGATGCTGAAGCTGAAGCTCCAATCCTTTGTCTACCTGATGCAAAGAACTGACTCCTTGGAAAAGACGCTGATGCTGGGAAAGATTGAAGGCAGGAGGAGGAGGTGATGACAGAGGATGAAAGGGTTGGATGGCATCACCAACTCAATGGACATGAGTTTGAGCAAGCTCTGGGAGTTGGTGATGGACAGGGAAGCCTGGTGTGCTACAGTCCATGGGGTTGCAAAGAGTCGGACATGACTGAGCTACTGAACTGAACTGAGCTGATAGCTGCCTCATATATGCAAGCTTATGGATACAAAGTAGTAAACTAAATTTTCAAAGAGAATGACCAATAAAATTTGTCTGGATCTTGTGACAATTTCTTATCGTTTTAGAAAAATCACTTAGACAAGAAATTCTCAACCTTCAGGGCTCAGCTCAAAACACTCAAATGGATGAGAATTTGAAAAGTCATTTCCTTGAGCCTTTTCATATCTTTCAAAGCCTACTTCATCCAGTGCTGCGTGCATGTGACGGTATCATCCCACAGCTAAAAACAGAGTCTATTTCTGCGATGCCTTAAATTCACAGAAATGAAACAAAATCCCAGATAATGACACCCATTTTAGAGTCTGTGTCCTCCAGGGATCAAATAAAAGGCTCAACAGTATGTCACTGAGAAGGACTGAATCAAGAATGAGGCAAATTTAGCGATACCTCCTTAGAGTAATGATGAAGTACTGATTTGTCTAACCTGTCTCCTTTTACCAGCTAGACTAGGTCATTTCTAATTACCTTTCCTTTCCTGAGCTATATATAGATAAAGGCTTGGGATATTAAAATGCCTTGTAGGCTGGTTATTTAATTGCTACAGAATTGATTTCATGAAGGAAAGAAAAACAGATTAGAGTCTAAGATGTAAATGTGAAACATGACAGACTGCAGTGTGTGGCTCGGGTCTATCAATAGAACTGTCAGCCCACAGTTTCTAGCTGGCCATTATGGAGCCTCATAATACGAGAAGAACACATTTGACAACTGTAAGAGCAAATGTAACTGCTCGTCCCTCCAAAATAGCAAGAAAGAGTGTATTTTTGTCTCCTCCTTTCTCATGTTATTGAGCATAGTATACATGATCAACATATTTTTAGATTGGAATGACTTCCCTGTTGGGTTATGAAATGTTCATGCTTTTCTTTTGCTCTTTTCCCCCTTGTTTCTTCCTCATTTTGGGATCACAAGAGGTGATGGCACGTTCTATTTTGGATACTAGAGAACTAGGTTTCATATTCTTGCTATGTCTCATTACTACAAGCCAGAAAAGACACAAAATGCATTTTTGGGGGTTTTGTTTTTGAAATATCTTTCCATTTCAGACACACTAGAGAAAGGAATAATAAAATCATAGACAATAGATTTAATATTACTTTATTTTTTATTTTTTTTAACATTAAGAAATTTTATTGTGTTATGCAGTTAAAGTTAACAGAACCCAACAATGTAGCAAATTGACTACGTTAATCTCTCCCAACTTATTTTTTTTAATTAATTAATTAATTTTAATTGGAGACTAATTACTTTACAATATTGTAGTGGTTTTTGCCATACACTGACATGAATCAGCCATGGGTGTACATGTGTTCCCCATCCTGAACCGCCCTCCCACCTCCCTCCCCATCCCATCCCTCATTAAAATTCACTACTTAACATTCATTTGTCCAGCGAATATCTATGCAGTTGTGGATTCGGTGATGAAAGACACAAGGGCCTTGTTCTCCCAGTCTTTCCTTTCTAGAGAAGAGACGCACTGAAGGCAGAAAAACAGACAGGTCATGGTAAGTGTAATGAAGATATATTTTATTTGAAGACATATTTTTCTTCATTGCTTCTATTTAACTTCATAAAATGGTGTATTTGTCTATTCAGGCTGTCATAATAAAATGCCACAGATTGGTGGCTTAAACAACAGAAATTTATTTTTCACAGTTCTGAAGGCAAAGAAGTCCAAGACCAAAGTGCTAGCAGGGAAGATTTCATTCCTATTTTGGCCTGTAGGTGGTCACCAGCTCGCTGTGTTTACATGGCCTTTTCTCTGTGTCTGCACAGAGCTGGGGGCGATCTCTTGTGTCCCTTCTTATAAGAACACTATTCCTGTCTTATCAAGTCCCCACACTTATGACCTCATTTTACTATCCTTCCTTCTTTAGAGGCCTCATCTCCAAACACAGCTTCTCTAGGGGATTAGTGCTTCAGCACATGAATTTCAGTTTAGTTCAGTTCAGTTCAGTTGCTCAGTTGTGTCCGACTCTTTGCGACCCCATGAATCACAGCATGCCAGGCCTCCCTGTCCATCACCAACTCCCGGAGTTCACTCAAACTCATGTCGATCGAGCTGGTGATGCCATCCAGCCATCTTGTTCTCTGCCGTCCCGTCTCCTCCCGCCCCCAATCCCTCCCAGCATGAATTTGGGGGAACTCAAACATTCAGTTCATAGCACGTAGAGTAAAGGGGTACGGTTTGAGGGTTGTCAATGTGTGTGAGTTGACAGAGCTGTTTTATGAACATGATCATTGATAACTTCCCTAAGGTAACCTTTCTGAAGAGACCCAGCTGCAGGAGGTGAACCAGATGGATAACTATGGAAAAAGTGGTGCAGGCAAGGGACTAACCAGTGTCAGTGTCACTTGTTAAATAAGCATGATGTGTCTGAGAGGTAGCAAGGAAAACAGAAGGTCTGGGCTGAGCCAGAAGGCTGAGAGGTCTTGGGGTGTAGCCCTGTAGGGAAGTGGGCCTCGGCTTGATTAATCCTCTGGCCCCATTTTATAGCAAATATTTTGTAATGACTACCTTTCTATTTGGAAATAAAATTCATAGAAAACATAATCTAACCACACTAATACATTTAAGATGACCATATAGTAAGGCATTATATAACACATGGATCACAATGACTTAAAACATGCAGCAAATAAAAGCAGAAGAGCTTTGTAGTCTTTTAATGAAACTTAAAGAATCTGTTTTCCTCGATGATTTTGATGTAAATATTCTTATTGAACCTATAAATATAAAGTGTATATATAAATAGCATAAAGGGAAATTTAGAATATAAACTCACCAAAATTTCTGACAAAATAAGATCTGAATTAGTGGCTTTTTCTTTAATCAATTTCTTTGCAATGTGTTCAGATATATGCAACCCTTTATTGTGTTCTTTATTAACATAATGTACCTTGTAATTACACATAGTTCCAAAATATGGGCGAAACATTGTGTTTCATTCCTTTTGGCTAATATGAAACTGCACATTTTGGCATAAATGAGGAAAAGGCTGTTAAAATAAAAATACAATGGAATATTACTCAGCTATAAAAAGGAACAAAATTGGATCATTGGTAGTGATGTGGATGGGCCTCTAGAATCTGTCATACAGAGTGAAGTCAGAAAGAGAAAAACAAATATTGTGTATTAATGCCTAAACAGAATCTAGAAAAATGGTCCAGATGAACCTATTTATGGGGCAGAAATAGAGACACAGACATAGAGGATGGACATATGGACACAGGATGGGGGAAGAGAAGGGTGAGTTGAATTGGGAGAGTAAGACTGACTATATACACTACCATGTATAAAACAGATAACTAGTGGCAACCTGCTGTACAGTACAGGATGTTCAGCTTAATGCTCTGTGCTGACCTTGGTGGGCTGGATGAGGGTATGGAGAGAGACACAAGAGGGAGGGGATATATGTAAAACTTATAGTTCATTCACTCTGTTGTACAGCAGAAATTACTAGAACATTGTAAATCAACTTAACTCCAATAATAAAATTTAAAAATAAAAAATAAATAGAGCTTTGAGTTGGAATTCTGAAGAGACACTGAGGAAGAATAAATAAAATGTTGCAAATGGCCTAAAAGATCCTGAAAGGTTAGGGAAAGTGAGGCTGGAAGGACATGATACACAAGTGGGGAGCTTACTAGATCTGGAGAAGAGCAGGCTGGACAGAGCCAGTGGCCTGAGGTTTTGCAGATGACCTGGATTGAGGATGGCATTCCAGGGCCAGGGAGGGGAAGAGCCACTTGCCACCAATGAAAACATCAAGTGCCTAAACACACAGGAGCATTTCTGGCCTATTCTTTCATAACCTAATTTGCTGGGCTTAAAGTGATGCACCTCATGATACCCATGTGTCTGGGATATTTGGGGTAGTTTTTAGGCATATGGAGGATGGAATGGTTTCTCTAGTGGCTCAATTCCTTTGATTTATAAATATTTGGAAGTTTATCCTACAGTATTCAAAAGTATCTCAGGGTATATGCCCAGTAGTGGGATTGCTGGGTCATGTGGTAGTTTTATTCCTGTCTTTTTAAGAGGTCTCCATACTCTTCTCCCTAATGGCTGTACCAGTTTACATTCCCACATGGCTCGATGGGTAAAACATCCATCTGCAATGCAGGAGACACGGGTTCAATCCCTGGGTCAGGAAGATCCCCTGGAGGAGGAAATGGCAACTGGGTCCAGTAGTCTTGCCTAGAGAATCCCATGGACCGAGGAGCCTGGCAGGCTACAGTCTGTGGGATCACAAAGCGTTGGACAAGATTGAGGAGACCGAGCACACCGTACTGTCCTCCATAATGGCTGTGTCAGTTTGCATTCCTGCTAACAGGGCAGGTGGGCTTCCTTTTCTTACACCCTCTCCAGCGTTCAGTGTTTGTAGGTTTTTTGATGATGCCATTCTGACTGGTGTGAGGTGACACCTCATTGCATTTTTGATTTTCATTTCTCTAATAATGAGAGTTGTTGAGCATCTTTTCATGTGTTTATCGGCCTGGAGCTCTGTGATGACCTAAAGGGTAGGATGGGGGAGGGAAGGGAGGCTGAAGAGGGACGGGATATATATATATCTATATATATATATATATAATTATGATTAATTTGTGTTGTTGTATGGCAGAAACCAACACAAAATTGTAAAGCAATTTTCTACCAATTAAACAATAAATGAAATTTCAAAATAAATAGAAAAACAAGAAAAAATTTTCACTTGATTTTTAAATTCTCTCATCCCATACTAAACATCAATTGGGAGGGTAGAATATAATAAAATATCCCACTTCATGATTTATGTATATTCAAATTTAATAGACAACATTTTCATCTTTTTTATCTTTATATATATGTATGCATCTTTATGTATCATGTCAAATCTAGTTATATAATATACATTATATAAATGTACACATTTATAGAAGATATAAATACTATAAATTGTAATATATATAATTAGATTTGATGATATGAGCAACTGAGTTAGATTGTGAATATGCTTTGAAAATTAATGATGGTTTAATTATGGTTTCCCTTTCTGTAATTTTGAAGTTGGAGTAGTAGGCTTTATTCAATTAAATAGATGTATAAGAAGATATATTAAATATTGAGTGTTTTTATCCCTTAAGTAGATGTTAATTCTATTATAGCCAGAAAGATCGTTGCAAACCTTAGTACATAGTTGGAGAGGCAGTGGGGAGATTGGGATTGACATGTATACACTACCATGTGTAAAACAGATAGCTAGTGGGAAACTGCTCTATTGCACAGGGAGCTCAGCTTGCTCTGTAATGGCCTAGATGGGTGAGATCGGGGTTGGGAGGGAGGGAGGCCCACAAAGGAGAGGATATATATATATACATATAACTGATTCACTTCATCGTACAGCAGAAACTAAGACAACATTGTAAAGCAACCTCAATTTTATACCCCAATTTTAAAAAATGTTGTAATCACTTGGTAAATTGCCAGGTTTTGGTAATTCTATCTAGATGCATCACATGTTTTTGGAGCTATGAAACAATATCCTATGTCCCTGGTATCAGGTGTTGCCAGATTACAGGCTACTGGAAAAAAGATATTTCTTAAAGAGAAAATGGGAGGAGTAAGCCTGGACTGTACTTTCCAGATTTTCCCTTTAAGATTAACGCATTGCATTATTCCTGCTTCCTTGGGAAGAAGGAGTGAAGGGGAGAAGAGAGCCTAGAAGAGTCACAATAACATAGCACTCTCTGCATGGAAGAAACATGATAACTGGGCAGCAGCATCCCTTTCTAGTGAGGAAATCTTTTCTGCCTGCAGTTTGCAAGTAGAACTTACGGTCTGCTAAAAAGTAATGAAATTATGTGGTCATCCACCCTAGGTTGTATTCAAAGAAACACACAGTATAACAAATGGATTCCTATTAGCAAGGATGCAGTGCTTTCTCCTTGACTGGAGGATTAACTATTAAAGGCATCAGATTTTAATTCACAGACATTGAATCCTGATGAACCAAAAGGATACTCCCAAGTACTGAGGATTTTGCCCTGAGGCTCTCATTCGAGCTTGAACAGACTTTGAATGAATCAGCTGCAGCAGTTGCTTTTTTTTTTGGCTTCGTCATTAGATTTCATATTACTGCAGCAACAAATAAGATAAAAATCATTATAGAAGAAGCTTATTAGACTTCAGCATTTTGGTTATGAGTAGCTTATTTTTACTAAATATGAATTTAAATCACTGTAAAACATAAAAAAGAAACATTACCTTCTGGTTATTTATGGTGATAGACTAAAAGCCCTTTAAAAAATAAAAGGAAAATGACCACATTAAGTTTGGGAGATAGAGGCTTTAATACACTAAAAATTTATGTCTGATTCCAAGTTTGTTCCATTAATAATAGTGTTGATTGGGTTGGTTTTCTCAAGTTTGGAGCATACGTTTTTCTCTGTTATTCCTCAGGGCTGAGTTCCATAGGTAAAGGTTTTATTCTCATAAGCTCTTACAAATATCTCAGAAAGTGTCTCACTGATCATAAAGATGTCAGAAAAAAAAAAAAAGAGGAAAGGGAAGGTATCATTGTATAATAGAAAAGCATGAGACCCGAAGTTAGTTTAGAAAGGGAAAAGGCATAAACAGATGCCTCCACACCAAGGATCTTCCTCAAGCTCATGCTCAGTCACTAAGTCAAGTCTGACTCTCTGAGATCCCATGGACTTTAGACCTCTAGGCACCTTTGTCCATGGGATTCTCCAGTCAAGAATACTGGAGTGGGTTGCCATTTTCTCCTCCAGGGGATCATCCTGACCTAGGGACTGAGCTCCTGTCTCCTGTACTGGCAGGCCAATTCTTTACCACTGATCCACCTGGGAAGCCAAGGATCTTCCTATTATTACCTTATTTGGATGTACATGAGTCTTAGAGGCAGAAATTGCTACCTTTGAAATGTGGAGATGTTCATTAATTTGTCCTGGGTCGCAAGAGGTTTTGAGATCCAAGTCTGCTTGCGTGTGATTCCAGTGTGTGTTGTTGATCCACACGCCACAATGCTTCTCAGGCATTGAGTTCTATTTGGTAAGCTTTTTAGTATTTCTATAAAATAGGAATAATTGCCAACATCAGATTATTGGTGTCAAAATTCAAATGGCATCATGTATGTGAATAGGCTTTGCAAATTCTAAAATGCCCAACAATGGAGATGATGTTTTGTGGATATATGATTGAAAATTCAATTCTTAAAGTGGGGAAGACACTTTAAAACACTCATGCTCTCAATGTCGTGCAGTTCATTCAATCTATCTTCATAATTAACATGAACAATAATAATTAAGTCCACATTACTTGAACACTGTTGCCCAAACCAGTATGTACATAGGAAATCAGGATTGCTAACAGGAAAACCTCTGCAGCCACTTTGATGCTGCTAATTGACCACTGAAAACCGTTATGTACATCAGGGTGGTTTTCACGGGTGGGACACATAGCCGTAACATAGGAAAATTTAATACGATTAAAATGTATGAAAAAGAAATGTTGGTGGATTGTTGTTGTTTAGTCACTTAGATGTGTCCCACTCTTGTGACCCCGTGGACTGTAGCCCACCAAGCTCCTCTGTCCATGGGATTTCCCAGGCAAGAATACTGGAGTGGGTTGCCATTTCCTTCTCCAGGGGATCTTCCCAGTGAGGAAGAACCCACATCTCCTGCATTGCAGGCTGGCTCTTCACCACAGAACCACCAGGGAAGCCCATGATATAAAAAAAAGATTTTTTTCTAGGTACTGTCAGAGAAATTCTCATGCTTACTAAAAAGGAAGAAGGGGGTATACGTAGGGGAAAGCATTGATATTATTTTACCCTTCAAAAATGCATCCTTTCATTCGTACAGAGTAATCAGATACCACTGATGATTTCTGGCTCACAAATCATTTGCAAACTGCCTGGCTACCCCTCACCTTGATTCATCCTTGCCTACACATTTGTCAGCCATCAGAACCACCTACAACAGCTTCCTCTCAAACAGCGTGGTTACTAACAAATCCCCTCAAAATGAAAATAAATGCGTGCAGTCGGGTGACACCCTTCCTTTCTCCTCCTTTCCCATGGCTGGGGCCCATTTGGCATCAAGCAACACACTGTCCAGATGGTGGCCATTTCTCTGCTCCTGCTTTAGCAATTCTCTGCCAAGGCACCGAGTGCCAGTTTTCCGGTGAGAATCTGCTTGCAGGAAGAGGGTTGCTTGGGTTTGTTACCTCCTTTGTAGTCTACAGCTGGGGCTATAGTGACACAAGCACAGTGGCCAGAGAAGAGAGGGAGGCAGGCTGAGATGGAGTTGTATGAAAATAGGGAATGAACAGGGTGGAAAAACAGGATGCACTTACCTGTGTGACTTTTGGTAAATTATTTGAATTTGTAGACTTCGGTTTTTGCGTCTCTGAAATGAAAGAGTTGAACTGAATGATTGTCTGTCACTCCTAACATTCCACAATCTTGTGACCATTTGGTGAATATGCTTCAGGAGGAAGTCTTTGCACAAGATCCAGTCTGTGTTGCAGTGATGACTCTATTATGGCTAGCCAGGAATTTGGGGGAGGAATAAATAAGTTTCAGATACATGTGGGAGGTAGCTTATTTATAGCAAAACTAGGTCTGCCTGATAAAACATTTTAGTGAGATCCTAATTTCAGACCATCGTGTTCTTCAATACTAAGCAGAGTTTTCTAGGCAAGCACAGATTTCTTGTCTGCATTTGTCTAATTAGTATTGTGTTATTGATGCAGAGAAGTAGGATTTACTGAGTTTCTACTGTAAATAAGGCCTTGGGGACATTGTGAATAATCTGGAGCCTAATATCTATGGCTCACACCAGTAGACCACAAGCAATCTTTCCACAGGAGGACCAGATTATTATATATGACCTTCAGATATTTTTTTTTACCGAAGTGGAGGCCATTCTGAAAGGTTCCCAGAGGAATCTGACCTCATCTTGTTTTCCTACTCTGGTCATTAGAGCAGCCGTGTGTACTGCTCAGGAGTCCTGGACAGGTTCTGGAGCTGTCCAAGGTTCCTAAGTTCCAGAGAGGGGGCCTGTAAGATTTTCACAGTGCTCTGTGAAAATCTCTTTTCAACTCCATACTCTGCTGTGTGTGTATAAATATTTTTTTGTAGATTCTGTTGTCTGCTATGTAAAAAAGTAGAAGTTAAGAAGAATGCTTGGGGTAAAACAGTTTTGCTGCTTTGATATTTAGCTTCAGTTCAGTTCAGTTCAGTCGCTCAGTTGTGTCCGACTCTCTGCGACTCCATGAATCACAGCACACCAGGCCTCCCTGTCTATCACCAACTCCCGGAGTTCACTCAAACTCATGTCCATAGAGTTGGTGATGCCACCCAGCCATCTCATTCTCTGTCGTCCCCTTCTCCTCCTGCCCCCAATCCCTCCCAGCATCAGAGTCTTTTCCAGTGAGTCAACTCTTCGCATGAGGTGGCCAAAGTATTGGAGCTTCAGCTTTAGCATCAGTCCTTCCAATGAACACCCAGGACTGATCTCCTTTAGAGTGGACTGGTTGAATCTCCTTGCAGTCCAAGGGACTCTCAAGAGTCTTCTCCAGCACCACAGTTCAAAAGCATCAATTCTTCGGTGATCAGCTTTCTTCACAGTCCAACTCTCACATCATCCAAATCATGAATCATTCCTCCATCAATATGTTTTTAATAACTATTTTGAATGTATAATAACACTATTTTGTCACAATCTACCTGCCTCTCCTTCCCATTTAAAGTTTCAATTAGAGCGAGGGGTGAGATGTGGTATGAGTAGAGCCTGACAGAATAAACAAACAAACATAGTTTTCTTTTCTTTGAATATGTTGGGGTTATGCATGCAATTCAGGGACTTGCCTGGTGGCTCAGTGGTAAAGAATCTACCTGTAATTCAGGAGGTGCAGAAGACATGGATTCAGTCCCCGGGTTGTGAAGATCCCCTGGAGAAGGAAATGGCAACCAGTTCTCTTGCTGGGAAAATCCCATGAACAGAGGAGCCTAGTGGGCTACGGTCCATGGGGTCATAAAGAGTTGGACACAACTGAGCGACTGAACACACTGTGAGGTGGTATAGTTTACTAGCTAAAGAATATGTTCTTTGGGATCAATATCATCTTAGTTTGACTTATTGTGGGACCTTGGATAAGTTTATTTAGAAGTCATTTGCTAGGTAGTTTTTGAGCATCTATTGGGTCCTATAGCAGCATATGGATACAGAATTGTTCATAGAACAGAAGTAATGTTGTCCATGTTAGATTCCCTGGAAAAATAGATGGAATATGAAAAGTATTTGGTAAATGTTAGCTAGTTTCTAAAATTTCCTTGTGGGTCTGAGCATAGATGATACAGGTTTTGTTTTGTTTCTGCTATTTCAGAAGTCCCAAGAAATGAATCAGTCTGCCAGTGAGACTCTGTTCTAACAACCATTATACAGTTGCTATGGGCCGGTATCCTGGAGGTTTCCAAGTATGTGCATGTATGTGTGTGTGTGTATGCAAGCATGTGTGTGTGTGTGTGTGTGTATGAGGAGGCATGGGTGTAGGTGAGGAGAATGAGGACTGGCCCAAGACGATATGTATGATACAGCTGGATATGGACAGCAAACCCCCACCATGTACTGCCTGGTGGGGTCTGACCATTACAGATTGTGCCATAGGATATATGGTACCCTGAGGGCCTCTTGAAGTCACCCACTGTGTCTGAAATTCTTCTATGTAAGAGGTGAGCTACAGGGGACTCCTCTAATTGACATTCTGCCTGAATTTACCGAGTTTTCTTTGTGGAGCTTTGTCACTTCTGCAGTTATCAAGAGTTAGGATGTCAGTGTAGAAATCAATTCAGCAGGTGATGTAGATTTCTCTTCCCCACTCAACAAGCAAATGTTTATACTTGTGTGCAGACACTTTTGTTGGTATTTTAGAGCATGAACACACAAACAAACATACTTTTAAAAACTTATGATGGTATTTTGGAGGTATAAGAGCTTTGAGAGGGTAAATATTAAAATCCATTTTGTTTTGTTCTAAGGGAGAGCAATTGTGTCCTCTTATTTTTTTTAATACAGATAATATCTTTGAATTCTTTATCAATTTTTTAAATGTTTTCAAAATGATCTAAAGCCATCTTAAAAGCCATTCCCTAGATTTTTAAATGATACTCCAAGTACAACCTCTGATGTAAAACTTTTGTCAATCCCTTGAAAGTTTCTAAATTTCCAAATTAATCCTAGTGGCATTGGAAAGTTGCAAAAAGAGCAATGGGCTTTGAGTCAGGAGTTTGGGTCATTGGTCAGCCCCCAGCCAGTAAGTTCCTTGAGAAAGTCACCAGCTGGTTTTCCTAGAAGAAGAATATAGTCTTTCAGTTTAATTAATTTCTCTGAAACTTAATATTCTTATTTGTGAAGTAGATGTGTTGGGAGTTCAGTTCAGTTCAGTTTAGTTGCTCAGTTGTGTTCAACTTTGCAACCGCGTGAATCCCAGCACGCCAGGCCTCCCTGTCCATCACCAACTTCCAGAGTTTACCCAAACTCATGTCCATCGAGTCGGTGATGCCATCCAGCCATCTCATCCTCTGTCGTTTCCTTCTCCTCCTGCCCCAAATCCCTCCCAGCATCAGAGACTTTTCCAGTGAGTCAACTCTTCGCGTGAGGTGGCCAAAGTATTGGAGTTTCAGCTTCAACATCAGTCCTTCCAATGAACACCCAGGACCGATCTCCTTTAGGATGGACTGGTTGGACCTCCGTGCAGTCTGAGGGACTCTCAAGAGTCTTCTCCAACACCACAGTTCAAAAGCATCAATTTTTTGGCACTCAGCTTTCTTCACAGTCCAACTCTCACATCCATACATGACTGCTGGAAAAACCATAGCCTTGACTAGATGGATCTTTGTTGGCAAAGTAATGTCTCTGCTTTTTAATATGCTATCTAGGTTGGTCATAACTTTCCTTCCAAGGAGTAAGCGTCTTTTAATTTCATGGCTGCAATCACCATCTGCAGTGATTTTGGAGCCCCTCAAAATCAAGTCTGACCCTGTTTCCACTGTTTCCCCATCTATTTTCCATGAAGCGATGGGACCAGATGCCATGATATTAGTTTTATGAATGTTGACTGTTGGGATTAGATTGCCTCAAATGCGGTTTTTACTTGATCCTTAAAAATTGTCTGGCTAAAATGCCAAATGTAAAATGCAGTCCTGAATATTCATTGGAAGGACTGATGCTGAAGCTGAATCTCTAATACTTTGGCCCCCTGATGAGAAGAACTGACTCATTAGAAAAGACCCTGATGCTGGGAAAGATTGATGGCAAGAGGAGAAGGGGACGAGAGAGGATAAGATGGTTGGATGGTATCACCGACTTGATGGATCTGAATTTGAGCAAGCTCTGGGAGTTGGTGACGGAGAGGGAAGCCTGGTGTTCTGCAGTCCATGGGGTCGCAAAGAGTCGGACATGACTGAAAGACTGAACTGAACTGAAAATGCTGAAGACATTATGTTCAAGTGCTTTATATGTCTCATATCACTTAATCTTCCTGGTGACCCAGTTACTCACATTTACAAACAAAACCCTGAAGAAATTTTAAAAGTTGCCTTGATATCTCACACTGAGTAAGTGATGGCCATCCCCAGTCTAATTTCTTAGCTGCCATCTGGTTCAATAAACCCAAATAACTTCTATATGTCCAGACTTACTTAGCCTTAGCTCTGTGATAGGACACAATGACACATAAAATAGAATCTTATCTATTCCTATGGGTTCAAGTTTAGGAAACAAGCATACAAGAAAACAAAAATCTTTGAAGCAGTTGTATTCTTACCCATGTATCACTGTCTGAACAGTTGTATGATGAAGGGAGAGAGAAGTTTAAATTTGAAATCTATAAGATGGGGATGGAATTGGGAGGGGGATCTTAAAACATGGGTAAGAAACAAAGGAGATACAGGGAACTGCCATAGAATGTGAATATGTCAAGAACAAAGGCAAGAAGTTATAGGCAGTGGTGATGCTTTGTGTGAGTTGTAAGGCCTGTGTTAGGAAATTAACTTGGAAAAATACAGAGCTGGTCTAAGTATAAGAGGCCTCTTAAACTTTGGGTGGAAAGTTAAGAATTCCCAGAACATTTTAAACTTTTAAGTAAGGAGTATGAGCAAGTATAGCTTCATGTGTTTGGTCAGGTAGTAGTCAAAGCTATGGTTTTTCCAGTAGTCATGTATGGATGTGAGAGTTGGACCATAAAGAAAGCTGAGCGCCGAAGAATTGATGCTTTTGAACTGTGGTGTTGGAGAAGACTCTTGAGAGTCCCTTGGACTGCAAGGAGATCAAACCAGTCAATCCTAAAGGAAATCAGTCCTGAATATTCATTGGAAGGACTGATGCTGAAGCTCTAATACTTTGGCCACCTGATGCAAAGAACTGACTCATTTGAAAAGACCCTGATGCTGGGAAAGACTGCAGGCAGGAGGAGAAGGGAATAACAGAGGATGAGATGGTTGGGTGGCTTAACCGACTCAATAGACATGAGTTTGAGCAAGCTCCAGGAGTTGGTGATGGACAGGGAGGCCTGGCGTGCTACAGCCCATGGGGTCGCAAAGAGTCAGGCAATGACTGAGTGACTGAACTGACTGACGGACGCTGCTGGGAGACAGAGAGACTGGTGTGGTAGATTTGTGGGTTTAGACTATTGAACAGGTAGCAGGAAAGAAAAGTTCATTCTGAGTGACGTCTGAAGAACAAAAATAGATTTGGGGACAGTTTAGTTATGGGGAATACAGGAAAGGACATATCAAAGATGACTTTTTTTATTTTGGCTGGATTTTTAATAAATGTTAACATTGCCATACTGCTCTGTTTAAAAATAAGAAGGAATTTCTGAGTGAAGGGAAACAAATATGGGAGACCTATAGAACTTTTTAGAAGCTGGGACCCACTTAGTGGAAAGGAACATTTGAAGATGGCTAATATTCCATTTTGAGGAGTATGTGTGTTGTGTGTGTGTGTGTATTCTTATAATATAAGCTCCCCATTATTCCAAAACTTCTATGAAGTCTGCTTTACTAAGAGAATATGTGAACACTCCTTTTTAAAATTTTTTAATGGGCTAATTGCTTTACAATGTTGTGTTGGTTTCTGCTGTACAACATGAAACAGCCATAGGTATACATGAGTCCTCTCCCTCTCGAACTTCCCTTCTATCCCCTACCCTGTCCCATCCCTCTAGGTTGTTACCGAGCACCAGGTTGAGCTCCCTGTGTTACACAGCAGCTTTCCACTAGCTATCTATTTTACATAGGGTAGTGCATTAATGTTACCTGATTTCTCTGATGGCTCAGACAGTAAAGAATCTGCCTGTAATGCAGGAGACCAGGGTTTGATCCCTGGTTTGCGAAGATCCCCTGAAGAAGGGAATGGCAACCCACTCTCCTATTCTTGCCAGGAAAATTCCATGCAGAGGAGCTTGGTGGGCTACAGTCATGGGATCGCAAAGAGTGAACTGAAGGACTAATACTTTCACTTTCTCTAATGTATTAATATATGTATGAACACTTTTTGTTTCTTTGTTTCCTTCTTGTTTTCTGGTGGAAATAAAGATTCATTCATGTGGTAGATATTGTGTAGAATTTGGGAGTTTGAGGAAACTACGAGATGGACCACTAGCAGAAGTAAGAATTTGGTGGCAACAAAAGAACTTACCCTCCTCATCCCAAATACACATCCCCACCTTACTTTCTTCTTAAGGCTCACATTAGACTTTCAGTAGGATGTGGAATGGGAATTGGTTCAATGGTACCTAGATCTGAAGGGAAAAGATGATCACAAGTGATGAATGTGTTACATATGAAACTGTAATCAAGAAAATTAGGTTGATACAGGTCCCTGTCTGTGGACTGTATGGGCTACAGTCCATAGAGTTGCAAAGAGTTAGACGTGACTGAGTGACTGACGCTAGACTAGCATACGGCTCTTTTTCAACTCCACATTTTTTTTGTATATCAAGAAGAGATGTTCCATCACCTCCTCTTAGCCTTTGTTTTTCAGTTAAATCTGGGAAAGAACCGAGGGAATTCTAGAAATATGAGTCAGGAATATTTACAGTGATTACAATTTGTGTGTGTGTTGAGAAAAAAAGGAAAGAGAGGCACAGATTAGCATCAAAAATTGAGAGAGGAATTGGGAAACTTTTTTCATATAATGGAGCACTTACCGGTTTTAAAGCTTTCCCTACTTAGAAAGCTGGAAAAATTACCAAGGTTCATATTTGCAAGCTATTGAGTTTAGTTATTCTGCTTCACTTGTAAATATATTCTCTGTACCCATTTGTCCAAATGATGCATTCAGTACAAGGAAGCTGTATGATTTTATTCACAGAATAAATGTATCATAGTCTGGCACAGTATTAAGATTATCTAGTCTGACCATCATCCTCATGGATTTTTCATTCATTTCAAACCTTCAAGAAGGAGAAATGTGCCTCCTCAGTGGCAGCTAGGACATCACTAGAAAGCCCGGGCTATGTAAAATAGAGTTGAAACCTACCTGTGGAGTCCATTTATTTATACCAGTTGATCATTTAGAAATAGAAACAATAGGATAATCCTTTTCATAATAGAGTCCTGAGATGTTTGAAGATTTCTACCAGTCAAACAACTTACATCATCCTCTTTCTACTCCCTCACATCACCTCTCCCCTAGGCTAAAAATGCTCCTTTTTTCTTCCTTTCTTTGTGGAACATATTTTGAGGTTCCATAAGTGACTCCCCCCACCAAAAAAAAGATTCAGTGGGCCTATATCCTTCTTCACTGTTACACGTAACACTCAATATTTCAAGGGTCATTCATTTATTCATTCAGTTAAGAAAATATTCACTGAGTACTCGGGATACAGTACTCAATATTGAGGATAAAGCAGTGAACACAATGGATTACAATGCTTATGCTTGGGGAATTTATGTTTACTTGGAGAAGATAGAGAATACATGAGATAAATAATATAGAGTACCTTAGAGAGCGATGAGTGTTTGGGAGAGAAAAATAAACTAAGATGAAAATAATAGATGTAGGTGGGGGAAATGGGTCAGGAAGATCCCTTGGAGAATGGTATTGGGACCCACTCCAGTATTCTTGCCTGGAAAATCCCATGGACTGAAGAGCCTGGTGGGCCACAGTCCATAGGGTCTCAAGAGTCAGACAACTGAAGTGACTTAACATGGGGGGAAGGCTGTTATAGTCGTTAGCTAAGGTGATCAGGGGAGTCACCTTACTGTGAGGATATAAGGGTATATCAATGGAGCCAATGGCTAATTTATCAAGTTAAACTAGTTTCCAAATCTTAGTATTTCAGACTGTCTCACAGGCATTTACACATGAATGATGTAAACCCTCTTGTGTAAGCCCACATGATCTACCAGATTAGTAGTGACCTATCTGGTTAATGATGATATCAAAGGAGGAAATGTGAGTGTATTTGTTCTTTTGACCAGTCACTCACAATGCACCAGGAATCAACCATGGCTCACCTCATTTCAGATTTTGGGAATTCACTGTTTTGGCTTTTTCATCTAGTCCTAATCTTCTAATACTCTTAACACCCAGAGACTTCAATTGAAAATTATTTTCATAATGTTGTTTGAAATGCATTATCATCAGAAGATATGCCTTCATTTAGGTGCTGACCAAGAAAATCTTGCCAGGTTTCAATTTCTTTCTAATAGTGTTTTATCTGAGTTTTGGAGATTGAAAAACACTGTATCAGTATTATATCATTAGCTCAAACTCATGGCCTTCTCTTGCTGCAAATAAAACCATAAAACACTTAGCTATTTTAAATTTGTTCTCAAATCTCAGCTCATCTGAGACCGTAATCTTTCTGATATGAGTCTGTCTAGCCCTACTACTCTCATATTCCATGTTCCTTTGTTCATTCCCTTGACAATACCTTTTGACTCTTTGCTAGGTTCTTGACACTGTGTTTACCAAGGTGATGAGTAAGATGGATGGAGATGGATACTTTGCAATTGTATTTTTTTCTTTTAAAAATATCTGCAGCTACAATTTTTTTTTTAGTTTTCTTTCTACTCTTCTCCTTATTTTATCATTTGCAGTTGCACTCAAAATTGCATTTTTGAGAACATCATAACACTTTTGAGTCATAATCTCTTTAGGATTCTCATGCCATGAATAATGCATATCTTTTCTCTAAACATTTTGAAGACATTCGCAGAGTGTACAATTCTTGCTGTCCTCGGAAAAAATAAAATTCAGGATAACATGGTCACTTTCTTTTAAGATTTACATTTCTTTGACTTTACCAGTCTATTCTTGTCCTCAGAAGTAGGTCAAAGGGGTCATTTCTTCCATTGTTTCCTTGTTGCTTTAGAGATTAAATTTCATTAATGATATATGAGCATCTGTTGTATAGTTGGCTTTTAGCCAAATAAAATTTGTGGGCTATTCATGGATAGTTGAAGACTCGTTCACTAAAGACAGACACCTCACCTGTCTTGCTCACATCTAATTCTTGCACCATGATGAATGCTCCATAATGGCTACCATTGTTGTTATTAATACTCTGTGTTCTCTCTTCAGGAAATGAAGATTTCTATGCAGAGGTTAATATTCTTGACCTTTTTTCACTGCTCCTCTTTTTCTCTTAAAAATGTGTTTCTTTTGTGTAAGACAGGTCCTCCTGTCATGTTCCAATTTAGAGGATGATTTCATCACCTGAGATTCAGTTTTATATTCTCATTCATTTAGTGGATATTTATTAGGTGTCTAAGATTAGCAATAACAATAACTAAGCTATTGAGCCTTAACAGTGTGGTAATGCTTTTTAAAACCCTTGCCATGAATTAATAAATTTGATCTTTATAATCCAACTGAGACACAGAGATATTAAAATTTTTTCTAAAGTCACAAATTTTAAGAGGAAGAGTGAGACAGTATTCCGTGTGCTAGAGATTTGGAAAGTGTGGAAAGTGTTAGTCATTTAATCGTGTCCAACTCTTTGCAACCCCATGGACTGTAGCCTGCCAGGCCTCTCTGTCCTTGGGATTATCTAGGCAAGAATACTGGAGTGGGTTGCCATTTTCTTCTCTAGGGTATCTTCCTGATCCAGGGATCGAACCTGGGTCTCCTGAATTACAGGTGGATTCTTTACCATCTGAACCACCAGGAAGTACTAAAGATTTAGCAATGGACAAGAGTGGAGGAAGTTTTTTTTCCCTCTTGGGGAAGGTACAGTCCAGAGAAGAAAGCAAATAGTAAACAAATACGCAGGATAATTTCAGATGATAGGTACTATGAAGAAAAACACATGGGAATGTGATAGTGACTGGAGGAAAATGATTTTGTAAGATGGTCTAGGAAGGTCTCTCTGGAGAGGTGACTAACTGTGGATCAGCCAGAATACCTTCAACTGCGAGTGACAAAAAGCTGAACACAAAATAGTTTAAACACTAGAAGAAATTGTCTTACAAAAAAATATGTCTTCAGGTAGAAGGGCTCTAGATTAATTATCAGAGGCTAGTGGGTGTAAGAGAACATTAGTTCTTATATGCCTGTCTCAGCATGTGGCCTCTACCTATGCCTTGCTTGTGAGATGGTCACATCACTTCTCGACTTTCCATCCTCACACTCTTTTAGGCAAAGCCTTGCAGTAAAAAGGGACAGTTTCTTCCTATAAATCTTGTTTACTTTTTTTTTTTTTATCATCAAGAAACTCTTTGTTCCCAGCAGACTTCATATTGCATCTTATTGGCCAAAATTGTGTCACCTCCATGGGAAATGAAATTCCTATGACTGGCCTAGAGCCTAAGACTTAGATTTTTAAATTAAGATTCCACTCTTGGAGCTTGAGTTGTTTTTCTTAAGAACAACCAAAGAAGGTGAAAAAATGAATAAATTAGGGACAAAAGAGGGGCTAGATTTGGACAGGCAACTATCAGTGCCCATAATAAGCTGAGTCCTGAGTAATGGGGAGCCAACCATATGGAAATCCGAAGGAAGAATATTCCAGAGAAGGGAATAGCACATGCAAACCCTTGAGTGTAGGATCTAGCTCAGTATATTCAAAGAAGAGAAAGATGAGGGATTGGCACACACTGTTAGCAAAGGCAGGGGAATGGGAAGAGGTGAGAAGTGAAATGGTGTAGTGTGTAATAATCCAGACTCAAGACTTTTCTTTTTTTTTTTTTGAACCTAGCCTCTTGTGGCTTAGGTTTAAATAAAAAACCTGGCACATATTATTTATTTGGCTTTGCACAAATTACCTAACCTATCTGTCTCAAGTTCCTAATTATACACAATTCGTAGAATTATTGAAAGATGTCAAACAAGACATAAAACAGCAGTTTGACCAGAGTCTGAGATGTGTAGGTGCTCAATAAAGATTAGCCATTGATATCGTATCATTGATTCACAATTCAGATCATGTAGGGTCTCATAGACCATAGTAAGATATTTTGATTTTTTTCAAATTAAATTGTGAAGTCACTGGGGATATTTTATACAAGGAGCGAGCTAACATGATCAGAATTTTTATTGCTTTTTTCTGCCATGTATAGATTGGAGTATGGGGAAGGGATTGGGTAGATGCTGAATGGTCAGCAGGACTTTGTAGTAATGTAGATCAGGTGGGTTTGACTAGGGTGAAAGCATTGGAGGACAGGGAAAGGGAAAGCTAGCAGAATTTGTTGTCAGCTTATTTTTGAGTTTGTGGTTAAGGGAAAAAAGGGTTTCTGAATATTTGACTTAAATTGGGGAAGTGGTGTTACTCTTCATTGAGATAAAGAAGGGGCCCATAGGATTCACAAAATTGCCAAAGGGCCCTATGGAACAGAAAGATTAAGAATCTTGCTTTACAATTCTTTGTGCATGAATCTGTGTTTCCACATTTCTTAAGATAATTTTTCTTTTATCTTTCCTATCTTCTTGGGAACTCATTTTCCCCCAATTTACATACTTGATCTGATAATAAAACAATTTGTGAAGATGATCTTTGTCAAACTGGTTTACCACAAAGCAGAAGTGAGAACATAATGAATTTAACACTCTGTTGAATCTGTCCCAAGCCTTTCAAGGCCCAGCTGTTCAAGTTTAGCAAGTGACTCTCATGAAAAGTGATTTGTAGTTATTTTTGTTTCTCCTATCTCTTTTTTTTCCAGCTGTTTGAGCCAATTTTTTCCTGAAGGTGGAAAATGATTTTGATTTCTTTTGTTCCCAGAATCAATTTGAATGGTGGACAGACCAGTCATTTCAGTGTAGCTCTATTGTATTCCCTTGACATGGTCCAGATGGCCTTCACTGATGGGTAGATACATGGCCTCTGACACATTGTCCCTAATGTTGTCCTGTGAGGTTATAATCTACATATGCATACAGCTTTACACATCACATGGATTTTTCTTTCTACATATTTTACTGAAGATCAACATCTAAAAAGGAAGTTCATAAACTTCTTGCAGTTGACTCAATGCAAATGAGTTTTTGCATTTTGACAACAGTGGTAATAACTAAACCAAAGTCTTGTTTATTATTTATTTGCAGGGACACTTGTGTTTGTTTGGCCCAGCAAGTACTGTACTTCAAATATATACATATGTATGTAATTGCAGCCGTGAAATTAAAAGACGCTTACTCCTTGGAAGGAAAGTTGTGACCAACCTAGATAGCATATTAAAAAGCAGAGATGTTACTTTGCCAACAAAGGTCTGTCTAGTCAAGGCTATGGTTTTTTCAGTGGTCATGTGTGGATGTGAGTTGGACGGTGAAGAAAGCTGATAGCCGAAGAATTGATGCTTTTGAACTGTGGTGTTGGAGAAGACTCTTGAGAGTCCCTTGGACTGCAAGGAGATCCAACCAGTCCATCCTAAAGGAGATCAGTTCTGAGTGTTCATTGGAAGGACTGATGCTTAAGCTGAAACTCCAGTACTTTGGCCACCTGATGCGAAGAGCTGACTCACTGGAAAAGACTCTGATGCTGGGAGGGATTGGGGGCAGGAGGAGAAGGAGACGACAGAGAATGAGATGGCTGGATAGCATCACCGACTCGATGGACAAGTGAACTCCAGGAGTTGGTGATGGACAGGGAGGCCTGGTGTTCTGTGATTCATGGGGTTGCAAAGAGTCGGACACGACTGAGCGAAAGAACTGAACTGAACTGACTGAATATATGGAAAAGGTCAGTCTTCATTCCAATACCAAAGAAAGGCAATCTCAAAGAATGCTCAAACTACCGCATAATTGCACTCATCTCACATGCTGGTAAAGTCATGCTCAAAATTCTCCAAGCCAGGCTTCAGCAGTATGTAAACCGTGAACTCCCAGATGTTCAAGCAGGTTTTAGAAAAGGCAGAGGCACCAGAGATCAAATTGCCAACATCCGCTGGATCACAGAGAAAGCAAAAGAATTCCAGAAAAACATCTATGTCTGCTTCATTGACTATGCCAAAGCCTTTGACTGTGTGGATCACAATAAACTGTGGAACATTCTGAAAGAGATGGGAATCCCAGACCACCTGACCTGCCTCTTGAGAAACCTGTATGCAGGTCAGGAAGCAACAGTTAGAATTGGACATGGAACAACAGACTGGTTCCAAATAGGAAAAGGAGTGCATCAAGGTTGCATATTGTCACCTTGCTTATTTAACTTATATGCAGAGTACATCATGAGGAATACTGGGCTGGAAGAAGCACCAGCTGGAATCAAGATTGCTGGGAGAAATATCAATAACCTCAGATATGTAGATGACACCACCCTTATGGCAGAAAGGGAAGAGGAACTCAAAAGCCTCTTGATGAAAGTGAAAGAGGAGAGTGAAAAGGTTGGCTTGAAGTTCAACATTCAGAAAACTAAGATCATGGCATCTGGTCCCATCACTTCATGGGAAATAGATGGGGAAACAGTGGAAGCAGTGTCAGACTTTATTTTTTTGGGCTCCAAAATCACTGCAGATGCTGATTGCAGCCATGAAATTAAAAGACGCTTACTCCTTGGAAGGAAAGTTATGATCAAACTAGATAGCATATTAAAAAGCAGAGACATTACTTTGCCAACCAAGGTCCGTCTCAAGGCTATGGTTTTTCCCGTGGTCATGTATGGATGTGAGAGTTGGACTGTGAAGAAAGCTGATCACCGAAGAATTGATGCTTTTGAACTGTGGTGTTGGAGAAGACTCTTGAGAGTCCCTTGGACTGCAAGGACATCCAACCAGTCCATCCTAAAGGAGATCAGTCCTGGGTGTTCACTGGAAGGACTGACGCTGAAACTGAAACTCCAATTCTTTGGCCACCTGATGCGAAGAGTTAACTCACTGGAAAAGACTCTGACGCTGGGAGGGATTGGGGGCGGTAGGAGAAGGGGACGACAGAGAATGAGATGGCTGGATGACGTCACCAGCTCGATGGACATGAGTTTGAGTGAACTCTGGGAGTTGGTGATGGACAGGGAGGCCTGGCGTGCTGTGATTCATGGGATTGCAAATAGTCGGACACGACTGAGCGACTAAACTGAACTGAACTGAACTGATATATATTTATATATATATAGTTGTTCAATATACTTAAAAATGATATCATTAACATGTCACTTGTAATTGAGCACTTAAATTATTTTTATAGTCATGACGATGATGTAATTGAGCACTTAAATTATTTTTCTAGTCATGACGATGATGACATGGGACTTCCCTGGTAGCTCAGATGGTAAAGTATCTGCCTGCAATGCAGGAGACCCAGGTTTAATCTCTGATCTAAATCACTCCTTTCCATATTTCTTCTTGTGGTGAAAATTACCACATCAGCCAGGACCTCTCTGATTGCAGAATATAGAAACCCACGTGAACTAGTTTTGGCAAGTTTAAGACTCAAAGAAGACATTTTGAAAAAGCAGGGAGCAATTCCAGGGGTGTCTTAAGGACTGACATTTGAACACTTTTCCTTTCCTTCTCTCATTCCCCGCTCCCTTTATTTTCCCCTCAGCAGAACATCTCCCACTGACAGCTTGAAGGTTGTATCTTTCCAGGTTTAGCATCAGGAAAACAAGGATTCTATCTTTCACTTCTACCGGGAAAGTCTTAAAGAAGCACAGTGGTCAGGTTAGGTCAGAAACCTAAAGAATGGCCAAATTGCTATAAGAAAGGAGTCAAGGCTATGGAGTAAGATAGCCACTCCTGACATGAATCTGAGTGGGTGATGAGACTGGTCCATAAAAGAACGGAGTGATGCTGTTTTCAGAGAAAGAGAAGACTACTAGATAAAAAAAAAGAAAATAAACAGCATGTTTCACCAAAAAAAAAAAAAATTATTTTATGAGATAACCAGTGAGAATTAGAAGTAACTGAGCAACCAGGGAACAGAGATTTCCTGGTTCAGAAGTGGCACACACCTCTTCTTAGATTTAGTACCAGCCAATTAAACTCACTCTGTTGTTTTCTTAACTAACTTAGGTAGATATCTAATTCACAACCAGAACAAGCAATCAAATACCATTGAATTGTTTTGCTTTCTTGATGTTTTTGTTTTAATTCAAAGTCTATGTTTTTTTCTCTGTCTTTTGTGTTTCAGGGACTTTCTTTTTCAAGAAGTCACTTAGTATATAACCTATCTGAACTGCTTTGGGAGTTAATCAGTATTTTCTTTGGGTACTAATAACTGGTGAATAGACTAGAACAGAATTACTTGGGATGAATGACAGATGTGTCTAGAAGGGCTTTTATTTATAGCTGAGGTTCAGTCAGTTCAGTTGCTCAGTCAAGTCTGACTGTTTGCAACCCCATGGACTACAGCATGCCAGGCTTCCCTGTCCACCACCAATTCCTGGAGCTTGCTCAAACTCAGGTCCATTGAGTCTGTGATGCCATCCAACCATCTCATCCTCTGTCATCCCCTTCTCCTCCTGCCTTCAATCTTTCCCAGAATCAGGATCTTTTCCAATGAATCAGTTCTTCACATCAGGTGGCTAAAGTATTGGAGCTTCAGCTTCAGCATCAGTCCTTCCAATGAATATTCAAGAGTGATTTCCTTGAGGATTGACTGGTTTGATCTTCTTGCAGTCCAGGAGACTTGTAAGAGTCTTTTCCAACACCACGGTTCAAAAGCATCAATTCTTTGGCCCTCAGCTTTCTTTATGGTTCAACTCTCCATCCATCCATACATGACTACTACTGGAAAAACCATAGCTTTGACTAGATGGACGGCAAAGGTAACCCCCAATATAGACAAAATATATTCAGAGAAGGTAAGTAATTTGCCCAAGGTCACACACATCTCATTATCATTTAAGCCAATATTGAAATTCCATGACCATGAAACTTCCCTAGTTTTGTCATTCCCATTGCATCAGGGTTAGTGAAAAAAAAGTGAGAGTAAATTCAATTGTAGCAGATGTGGAGATCAGACTGGATCATCCTCGCTCACTTTGAAGGACACGGGCTGCCATTAGGACTTAGAATACAGGGGCCAGCCTGATAAGGAGGTGGTGAAGGGGCGGGGCCTTGGGCAGAAAGATGCTGGCCTCTGGTGTGCAGGCCCCTCAGGACTGGTAATGTGGTTGGCTGTGTGAAAGAACTCTCAGAGGAGATGGATTCCTCTCTCCTTTCAAGCCAGATCCAATCAGATTCTATTAATACTTCTCATCTGTCTCTCCCAGCAACCCCGTTTTGTTTTGCAACTGCTGTGCCTGCAATTCTTCCCTCTCATTCTCCCTGCTCCCAAATGGCCTCCCTCCAGCCCATCATCACCATAGTGATCTGTCTAAAATGCAGATTGGATCCCATCACGCTCCAGCTTAAAAGAGTTAAGTGTCTACCCCTTCCTCCAAGCACACAGAATAAAGTTCATTTTCTTGACCCCGACCTTCCTCTCTGCTGCTTTAATTCCTGCCAGCCATTTTCCCTGATTTGTTAAGATTTTGAACTGACCTCATCATTAATTTGTCCCTGTATGGGCCATAGTTCCCTTTGAGCTTCCCTGGTGGCTCAATTGAAAAGAGTCTGCCTGCAATATGGGAGATCCCAGTTCAATCCCTGGGTCGGGAAGATCCCCTGGAGGATGAAATGGCAACCCACTCCAGTATTCTTGCCTGGAGAATTCCTTAGACAGAGGAGTCTGGTGGGCACGAGTGAGTGACTAACACTTTCACAGTTAATAGAATTCCTGGAGGTTAGGGCTATTGAGCCTTATTCATCTTTGCATATCTAATTATGCATTAATATTTAGTGAGGGCTTCCCAGGTGGTGCTAGTGGTAAAGAACCTGCCGGCCAATACAGCAGACCCAGAACTAAATCTCTTGAATTCAGACTAGGCCTAAAATTCAGAAGAAAGAAACCCACTTAGTGAATATACCAATGATTTGTAGACAAAATTGTCACTAGAAGTCATTGCCCTTGTATTTTACTTCCTTGGTTGTTGGAAACTAGACTAATTGCTATTGAAATAGTATAAACTGCTGATTAAGTAAATGGAATTTGAATTTTGCAATCTGATTTGCAGCTTGAGGGAATATCTTGACTCTTAATGCAATGGTAAATCCTAACTACATCTAGACAAAGAATTGTTCCTTATTTGGTTTTTGATGTTTTGGAACTACTTAGGTTTGTCTTTTTTTTTTTTTTTTTTCTTTTGTCGTTTTGGA
Organism: Moschus berezovskii; assembly: GCF_049115385.1. Classification (NCBI taxonomy): domain Eukaryota; kingdom Metazoa; phylum Chordata; class Mammalia; order Artiodactyla; family Moschidae; genus Moschus; species Moschus berezovskii. The sequence continues at coordinate 91,587,938 of NC_142469.1, read as the reverse complement.
TGTCTACTTACACATTTCTTTTCCAGTTTCAGTTTTGAAAAAGAGTGCATGGGACCAAAAAAGAGCAGTTGTTACTGAGGGACAGAAAACCCAAAGCCCTGATAAACAGAACGAACCACTTCTGGAGGAGAGATGTAATTCTATTAGAACTGTATCGATGGGAGTTCGCTGACTCTGATGTCTGGGGACCTACCTGGAGCTGGAGAATCCTTTTGCTTTGCTCAGTTTTCAGTTAGAAAGTTATACCTGAGGCTATGCTTTGCATTGAAAGAATGAAGATTCTTTTGAGATTGTTAGTGGATATTTTATTTGAGATATATGTGAAATTGGAGCCATTTTAGTATAATTTTACTACTCTCAAATCCCTCTTAAAATAGTATCCATTAAAAATTCCTCTGAATGGCTATATGTAGGGAAGTTAAGAAATCTGGAAAAACCTAATTTAGTGGGAAAGATTGAGGGCAAGAGAAGAAGGGGGCGGCAAAGGATGAGACAGTTGGATAGCATCACTCACTCAATGGACATGAATTTGAGCAAACTCCAGGAGATAGTGAAGTACAGGGAAGCCTGGCGTGCTGCAGTTCACGGGGTCACAAAGAGTCATACATGACTTAGAGACTGAACAACAAGAATTTCAGTTCAGTTCAGTTCAGTCGCTCAGTCGTGTCCGACTCTCCGCGACCCCATCAATCACAGCACGCCAGGTCTCCCTGTCCATCACCAACTCCCAGAGTACACTCAAACTCATGTCCACAGAGTCGGTGATGCCATCCAGACATCTCATTCTCTGTCGTCCCCTTCTCCTCCCGCCCCCAACCTTTCCCAGCATCAGAGTCTTTTCCAGTGAATCAACTCGTCTCATGAGGTGGCCAAAGTATTGCAGTTTCAGCTTTAGCATCAGTCCCTCCAATGAACATCCAGGATTGATCTCCTTTAGAATGGACTTGTTGGATCTCCTTGCAATATAAGGGACTCTCAAGAGTCTTCTCCAACACCACAGTTCAAAAGCATCGATTCTTTGGCGATCAGCTTTCTTCACAGTCCAACTCTCACATCCATACATGACCACGGGAAAAACCATTGCCTTGACTAGACGGACCTTGGTTGGCAAAGTAATGTCTCTGCTCTTTAATATATTATCAAGGTTGGTCATAACTTTCCTTGCAAGGAGCAAGCGTCTTTTAATTTCATGGCTGCAATCAGCATCTGCAGTGATTTTGGAGCCCAAAAAAATAAAGTCTGACACTGTTTCCACTGTTTTTCCATCTATTTCCCATGAAGTGATGGGACCAGATGCCATGATCTTTGTTTTCTGAATGTTGAGCTTCAAGCCAACTTTTCACTCTCCTCTTTCACTTTCATCAAGAGGCTTTTGAGTTCCTCTTCACTTTCTGCCATAAGGGTAGTGTCATCTGCATATCTGAGGTTATTGATATTTCTCCCAGCAATCTTGATTCCAGCTTGTGCTTCTTCCAGCCCAGTGTTCCTCATGATGTACTCTGCATATAAGTTAAATAAGCAAGGTAACAAGAATTTAGTGGTAATAATTCTTCTCTAGGGAGACTGAATGCAGAGAAGCTTAGCAGTAATCCAAGCTGCACTATCTTTAGACAGAACAGTTTCTGGTTATAATCAAAGTATTAATATAAAATGAAGATAAACTTTGGAAATGGGGGAAAGTTCTGAGTGTGGATATATCTTAAATATCAACTTCAAAACACCAGGTATCAGCTTTCTTGTAGCAAGACTGCTTCTGGGTCTTGCCTTCCTGATCCTAACTGCATTGGTCTGGATTCTCTCTGGAACTGGGTGAGGCTGGGTGGTCCTTGTCAAGAATCCATGACTCTGAATGGATAAGAGGCAGAGTCTGAGGCCCTCAATTCCAATTCAGTGGCTTTCTCTTTCCCCATTGCCTGCACTATGTCTGGCACACAGGGATACACTGCAAAATTTATTGCATAAATCCTAACTTGCAGTTTCCATCATATATGTAGTTCAGAAGACATATAAAGCTTGTTTCATAGAGATGATTTCTGGGAAATTCTTAAAGACACTTCTCCTTCTGGAAGTCCTTCACCATTGGCTCCTGTGATTCATTGTCTTCTAGTTATGAGCATCTTCAAGAACAAGTTCTTGTCCTGAGACTCTCTGGATGTCTTCTGCTCTGACAGGTCCCCCATACTTCAAGGCTGGCAGTACCCGAATCCATCTCTTAATGTTTTCCCCTGACACAGTCTTGTCTCAACCTGTCTTGTGTAATTTTTACCTGGCTCCCCTCTTCTTGGCCTAGTCTCTATAGTCCTGGACTCTATTTCTGCTGAATCTCATGTTATTTTTTTTTTTTTTTAAGTATCCAGGCTTAACCTTGGACTCTTTTATTTTTAACCCAATAGACACATATCCCCACATCCAGTCAGTTAATACATCCTGTCCGTCTTCCCTTAGACTCTTTCTCATACTGCTTCTTATTATTTCTCTGTAATCACTCTGCCCAAACCCTCTAGGCTCATTTTTACAGACTATGGATTATTGCAGCCTCCTACAAAATTTTCCTGTCTGCAGTCTTCACCATCCACAAATCATGTGGCATTCTGATATAGACTCATTTTCTCTAAACAGATTTTCTCAAGTTACCAGCTTGCTGATTTATGTACAATTTTAGGTCCCACTATTTGGCAAAATACTTTGCAAACCAGTGACCTCCATTATTCCTGCAAACATTTAAAGCTCAATCTCTTTTCCATGACTTGGTTTATGATAAACTTCTTGCCTGGAAACTCTTTCCTTTGCTCTCTGCTACCAGTCAGGGCTTAGTTCAGGCATCTCTGACCACTTTCCTCTAGTTTTATGTGACTGTTTCACTCTTCAATGATCACATCTTTCTGCAGCCTTTAGAAGATGTAATGTTTCAGATGGTTTATTCTTGCTTTTTCTGTAATAATAAGTTCTTTGACTTTAGATATCTTATCTTGCATGTTACTGGTGGTCTCTTTGGTTCAAGCCTAAGGATCTACAACATTCTATGGGCTTCATAAATATACTCTATGCTATTAAAAATACCACTGGCATATTATTTTGTTTTGTCATTTCTAATTGGCAATCACTAGCTATTTAAAATCCTAAAAGATACCCAATATCATTTGAAGCTGTTTTGTAGTTCTTGTATCCTAGCATATTTTTGGATAGGTTTTCCAAATGATAAAATAGCTAAAGAGAGAGGATCCCCTCTGTGTTTTAGTTAAACAAGGTAATGTTAATTCCATCATCCTGACCATAGAGAAAAATTTATTAGAGATGATTTGATATTCAGGAATTTTATACTCATTACTTTTATTCTGGGATTTCAATAGTTGAAAACAAATGAACTCTACTTATTGCTCTCACACCCAGAGTTTTCATCCTTGGTCCCTTGTAGTTTTGTTGTTGTTTAGTCACTAATTCACGTCCTACTCTTTGGTGACCCCTGAACTGTAGCCCGCCAGGCTGCTCTGTCCATGGGATTTCCCAGGCAAGAATACTGGAGTGGGTTGCCATTCCCTTCTCCAGGGGATCTTCCTGACCCAGTGATTGAACCATGTCTCCTTCATTGACAGGCGGGTTCTTTACCACTGAGCCACCAGAGAAGCCCCTCTTAGCAGTAATAATGGCATTAAGTAATAGTGACAGTAAAAGTAGTGGATATAAAAGCATCAGTCACAATCACAGTAAAGTCTACCATTTACATGTATTTGTGTACCAGGTACCGTGCTAGATATGGTTCATAGAGTATTACCTTTATCTTTATAAAACTCTATGGAGTATTAGTAGTCATCACTACAATGTCAGTCAACTTGCTCAAGGAGGCTGGTAACTTTTCTAAGGTCTACAGTTAGTCATTGGTGAGTCTGGAAACCAAGCTCAAATCTGTCTAATTTTAAAGCCAATTCTGGTAATGCTACTTAACGTACTGAAGTCAATAGGAAGAGGTTTAAAAAGAGCAAACTACAGACTTTTACAAGCATTTGTTGAAGCCTTCTTTCATACTGTGACTGCCTGAGATTATCTGAATTCCAAGTTTTCTGAAGTTACTAATCTATGGTCTACACAAGCTTAGCAAATGTGAGCAATTCAGAGATCCAATATAGGAATATCAGCTCTTTAACTCCATTATCCATTTATCAGGTATTTAAGCTTGAATTTTCAAGATACTTCTCTATTTCTGTAAACCAAATAATGTATAATAATCTGGAGCTCATTTTAATCTTGACTTCTGCAATGTGAAATAATAAGTCCATTAAAAATATTATATGAACATCTTGGGCAGTCGTGATCTCAAGAATTTACTAGTGTTTTTGGACTAAATTGAAGACAGACCATGGAACTCAAGTTATTTTATTGAGTTGATCCTAGTTGTAATTGTATCATTTTTCACTTATTTAAGATTTCAGTTAGAACGTGCTCTTGGCAGTGCAGCTGCTGTGTATGTTGGAGAGGTGATGTGTGAAGCTGGTCCATAGTTGAACCACTTGCTGTCTGACAAGTTTGCATTTGTTTGTGGTTCATTTGATAGTTCTATGTGATGTGTGCCTGATTTGCTCTTGGTACTGACTCAGAAACCAGAAACATTTAACATAGAAATAAGAATATTTTTGCCTTGGCCTTTTGGAAGCTTTAAAATTGTTTAGTTGTTTCAAGATTTTGTGCATTTTGTTTTTCACCAGATCACACTGGTTGAGAGTTGAGAGATGTAGAGTTATAGAATTAGTGTTTCTCTATCTCATTTCTCCTTACTATCATGGAACCTATAATTCTCTTCTAAGGAATCCTCTAGGTACCAACTAGAGGGGGGTGAGTTTTATTTCAATTCCCCTCTATGAGTGTCTCAGAATATTCAAGAGCAGTCTCTTGCTCTAGTGTTGGTACCATGATGGTGGACATGGTTCTAGAAAACTTCTGCAAATGTGCCTCTTGCTGTTGCCAAAACTATAGCTTGCATTTCTTTGTGGATGCCAAAGTGGCAGCTGTAAGGAAGTCAGAAGCTGTTCTAATCATTCAGAGCTCAGCATCGATGCCCTTACATCGTGCCATGTGTCCTACTAAATGGAGAGACTTCTACCTGGTTTACATACTCACTTATCTCAGGTCAGAGCCATTTGTATTTCCTGATGGCTCACAGACAATTTAGTTTAGTCACAGTCATTTATAATAGACTTGGGCCAAGTTCATGGGCTCTGGGGCTGAGGGCATATCTGAATATCAGTTAGATGCTGTGTTGGAAATTGCTGCTCTTCTTTAGCCTGAAGGTAGATTCCTTCCCAAGAGCCATTTAGGTCTTTCATGCTAATTAACTGCTGGACAGCAGTTCCAGAATCCCTCAGATTTGCCCTTTGGATATAGCTGAGTCTTACTGCAGTTACAAGATAGGTCCAAGCTAATTCAACATGCTATTGTCAGCTAAGCATTTGTGTTGGCAAGAAGTGCATTCCTTTGTGAAATACATTAGTCATTATGTTCTAGTAGGTGCAAGAAGAATCTAAGGTAAATTTGCTTGAAGTGGTCCCCTTCCCTTCTTATCTTCCTTGCTCTTTTCCTTTATCTCTCCCTCGCTCCCTCCTTTTCTCTTTTTCTCCTTTCCTTTTCTTTTCCTGTCTTTCCTTCTTGCATTAACTCAGTTTCCCTGTTGGGAGATGGGTGTGAGCTTTCAGTTCAAGTAGAGTTTATCCGCCTCAGTTGCACTCACCGTGTTACTATATTAGAGTTTTTTTGTGTCCTCCGATTTTTGGTTGGCATCTAGTGATGACATATTATTATTGTTTCAACTTTATCACAACTCTACTTCAGAAAAAATTACTGCCCACACCCTGCTAGGTAAGTACTGTATTTTTTGTAGGTTAGTGCTACTTTTCAGTTAAGGCGGGGGAGTCCATCCTCATTTTCCATCATGGTTGGATCACAAGACACATTATGCATTCAGACTTCTCTCAAGTCATGAATGATGCTTGGTATTGTGATATGTTGCATGGTACTTCATCTTCATACAGTCAGGAAAACAGCATTGGAAATCTGAATAGTCAAGTTGTGGAATTTTTGCAAATATTTATCTACACATTTAGAATGTTTCTGACTTGATTGACTAAACTGTACATTTACTATTGAGTAGCGAGCAAACTTCTTGTGGGAAAAGAAATGTTATTTGTCAGGATACCATTCTAGATGCTGATATGCAGTGGGAAGCCCTGCATATCATCCCTGACACTCTTGGAGCTTACAGTGCAGCAGGGAAAATATTCACTGAAGATGTAAGAGCCCAGAGCTAGGGGATCTAACAGGGGGCTTCCCTGGTGGCTCAGTGGTAAAGAATCTTCAAGAGACATGAGTTTGATCCCTGATCTGGTAAGATCCCACATGCTCTGGAGTAACTAAGCCCACGTACCACAACTATTGAGCCTGTGCTCTAGAGCTCGGGAGCTGCAACTACTGAAGCTGTGTGTCTTAAAGCCTGTGCTCCCCAACAAGAGAAGCCACCGCAATGAGAAGCCTGAGCACTGCAACAGAGTAGCCCCTGCTTGCCACAACTGGAGAAAAGTTCACCAGCAATGGAGACCCAGCACAGCCAAAAATAAGAAAATAAAATTATATTAAAAAGAATCTAACAGAAAGTTTCTGTCTTCACTGTAAAATCTGAAGAGAGATGCAATGTGAACATATTAATTTCAACATCTAGAGACAAATATATAGTTGTTTACATGGTAGTTGTTAGGTGGAGTATAGAAAGATTTAGAAATAAAACACTTTGAAGGGGCATCATTCTTGAGCACATTCAAGTATAGCCACCATGGCTCAATGTCAGTTTCCTTTACTAGGAAGGAATACTTAAAAAAAAAAAATATCCATGCAAGAAAATATAAAATCTTTGTCTCCTTTTGGACAAATGCCTTACTAAACAGGTGGACTTTGTCTAATGCCCTAGACTGCTAGTTTATTTGTGTGCTTTGGACCAGAATGGAAAGATTTCAGAGTTCCACTACTTTTATAGAATAAACACTGTTTTATCATCCACCCTATTCAATTCTAGAAGTTTTCACCAGCGTACAGGGAGAAAAGCATCTGTAAGGTCATTGGATTCTGGAATTCTTAGACCACACAGATTAATGATCAACACCTTGATGCACACCTGGAGGGTAATAATTTGGCAGATTGCAGGCCACAGGTGTGAAGCCAATACAGTACCCTAATTACAATTTTTCTAAGTGATTTTCAAACAAGCTGCGAATATTGTATTTCTTATCAATTTAGTCTACTGCCACTTACATTAATTAAGTAAGATAATATAAAGATTTTGCAAAGCAAACAATACTACACAAATACAAGTTATTAGAATCGGATCCTTGTGCAGGTAATTCATATGGTAATTGTGAATCTGTTTCAGCCCAGAAAGAAACAACTAGGATAATAATGATTCCATAGTACAAGTATGCATTTGCTTGATTAATTTTATGAATTAAATTGGAGCTTCCCAGGTGGCTCAGGGGTAAAGAATCTGCCTGCCAATACAGGTGAAACAGGTTGTATTCCTGGGTTGGGAAGATCCCCTAGAAAAGAAAATGGCAACCTACTCTGACTTTCTTGCCTGGGAAATCCTATGGACAAAGGATCCTGGTGAGCTATGGTCCCTGGAGTTGCAAAGAGTCAGACATGACTTATTGACTAAACAAAAAATAAATAAATTAATCCACCCCCTCCTCAGCTTTTTCTTTCTGGAGCTGTGGACTACTGCAGTTGCCAGTGACCATAATTGTAAAGTTTTTGTGTCCCAGGATGGACCACATACTATTATTAATTTGGTGATCTAAGAAATATCATGCAGTGCATGAGTACATCAAATGAGATTTATATGAGACAACTATGTCTAAGAAGCAATCTTTCTCTAATCTCTGTGTTTTCCCTTCTCTGGGGCATAGTCAAGTGGGAAATGTCTTTCTGGGACCTTCTGTATCCAATAGCCTATAAAAGTATTTAACATTATTGTAATAGGCACTGGCTTGGAAATAAGAGAGAATGGAGTTTGGTGTCCAGGTATGCCAATTATTAATTATGGTTTTTTGATAAGTTATTGGGGCTTTCCAGGTGGCGCTGCTGGTAAAGAACCTGCCTGCCAATCAAGAGACATAAAGAGATGTGGGTTTGATCCTTGGGTTGGGAAGATTCCCTGGTGGAGAGCATGGCAACTCACTCCAGTATTCTTGCCTAGAGATGCCATGGACAGAGGAGTCTGGCGGGCTATACAGTCCATAGGAACACAAAGAGTCGGACATGACTGAAGAGACTTAGCACACGCATGATCAGTTATTGACCTCTCTGGATGAGTTGACTGCTGTTTATAATGGAAACTGAAAAGGGGCTTCTGGACAGATAGGAGGAAAAGCTAGATAGGATAGTGTCCCAGAAACCCTGTAGATTGTGTCTCCTTGAGAATTATTGAATCCTGGCTTTCCTAAGGATAATATCTGCTCTGAGCAATTGTGTCAAATATTGCCCATCAGCTGATGAAACATCAGTCAAATGCTTCATCGTTGAGAAATGAAAGGGATAAATGAGGTGAAGTGAGATGGGCATTGCTGGGGAAAAGGAATCCAAAGGAAGTGCTTTTCCCCCTCTTTGGATGTGAGAAATAACAGCTTCATTATCTACTGGTAAGTTGTCAATAAACAGATATGGAATAATTGATGACAATGGAGAGAAAGAGACAAGATACTGAAACAATATCCTTGAGAAGAATATTGGGATACAATCTTTGAGAGAAAGTACAAGTCTTGTCTATACCTTCCACAATTTGTCCTCAAATAAACTAATTTTTTCAGTAAGGGACAGCTTCACTTCCATACTTCTATGGTCCTCATTTCTCACATTTCTCGAATATTTCTAACATTCATTGCAAAAGGGTTACTATTCCTTTAAAACCAGCACTAAGTTTTCTCTCCTTAATGAAGTCTCCTCCAACTGCGGAGACCAAAGATGTTGTCTTTCTAGAGACCATCAAGTAGATCTAAAGACCAGTAAGTAGATGCTACCAGACACCTAAGATGATAACTGAGGTTGGAAATTAATTCAATTTCAGTTATTTGCCAGCTAAGTCAAATAGCATGTCATATTAGTTTATGTGACTTTCATTTTCTGTCACAGGAAAGCTTTTCAAACTCCACTGTTTACACTTAAATTTCTTAAATTGGAATAAAATTTAAAACTCATTTCTTTAGTCATACCAGTTACATTTTAAGTGCTTATTAGCCGTATACAGATAGTGACTACAGTTTTGGAGAATTCTGATATATAACTTCTCTGTTTATTGGAGAAAATGCTGTTAGACAACACAAGGATCAGTTTTGTAACACTGTGGTCCACAGGTGTTGTTAGGGTACTTCCCTATACAATGCTCAATGTCCCACAGTGATGCGTAAAGAGACATGGACAGAAACATGGACATGTATAAACACAAGGATGATGCTCACTGGGGTGTGTCTGGAAGCTTCATAGAGAACGCTTTTGAGCAGAATTTTTTATGAAAAATAAACTTATGATTGGGGAAGGGAAAAGTCATTCCTAATTGAGGAAATGAACATCATGAACAAAATTATTAGAATGTGAGAATTCACAAAAGGAAGTTTGTGCATAAGCATTCAAGGTGATAGTCTGATCCTCTACATTATGTTAATTAAGCAGAAACAAAACAACCTCTACCTCGCCCTCACCCCCCCCCCCCAAAAAAAAGAATGCCTAAACACTGGGCATTCCCAAAGGAATAAATGGGAAACAAGATGTCATTTATTAGTTGGGTTACCGTCAATGCTTATTGTGTTGAGTTCTGATGAGGCTCATTTGTAATATGTAGTTTATAGTGAAGGCCAGTGATAATCTCTCCTGTTTTCTCTGCACAAATGCAAATTTGGGGACATTTCACACTCAGGCCAGCTTTTTGGCAAAGGGAGCTGAAGTGATGCCAGCTTACTCAGGCACACAGGTAAGGAAGGGAGATGAGCTAGGTGATCAGTCTCAGCAAATGGAAGAAACAAGAAGCAGATAAGTGTGTGTCCATTGATGATGCTCTTTTCCCTCTCAAAGTGACATAATCCACTTGTGATCATGACCCTGGCAGTGTTCAAGGAATTTATATATTTTTTATGTATTCGGTAAGCTTGTTGAATACTTTTATAAATCTGTAAAATCTCATCGTCTAATCTACTTAGGTTTTCTATGTGGGTGGTCATGCAAACTGAAAAAGGGGGTATCTATTTCTTCTACTTCACTATTTCTAGTTTATTTCTCTTTTGCTATATTATGTTGACTTGAACATCAATACAATACTGCATAGCAGAAGTGATAATGCAGAGATTTGGTTGTTTTTATAGTTGACTTTAAAAGGAACGTTTTCAGAGTTCCATCTTTAAACATAATGCTTGCTATAAAGATCTTTGTAAATACGTTTTCTCAGGTTAAGACAGTATTCTTCTAACTATAATTTAACAGTTTTTTTAAAAACCAGAAATAAATATCGAGGTTTACCACATGTTTGTGAGCTTTAAAAATATATTCAGGTAGTAAGATAACTTTTCTCCCTTAATCTGTTGATAGGATAAATTTTGTTGATTGATTTTTCTTACTTCTTAGTCACTCTCGTTTTTCAAGAAAGGATAAAAAATACATGTTTGTGAGCACATTTTTGATATAACCTATTGGATTTGATCTGCAAATGTTTTATTTGGCTACTAATGTCACTCCAGTGTTCTTGCCTGGAGAATCCCAGGGATGGGGGAGCCTGGTGGGCTGCCGTCTGTGGGGTCGCACAGAGTCGGACACGACCGATGTGACTTAGCAGCAGCAGCAGCAGCAATGTATATTTTGTAAGTAAAACTGGCCAATGTGTTTATTTTCTTATACTCTGACAATTTTGATCTCTGGACTTGTTGGCCTAATAAAACAAGGTAAATGATTTTTATTATTTTTTTCTCTAGAACAGCTAGTATAAGATTGGGGTTGTCTGTTTCTTGAAGGCTTGTCCACTAAGTTTTTCCAAGTCCCTCTTTTTTTCTATGAAGCTCAAGTAGCTACTTTTATTAAAAAACAAAACAAAACTATTTCTGTAACTTTAAATATTTTGAGGAGAGAGGATGTTGTGTCAATGTGTGTTTAATCAGCCATACTTAAATTACTCTTTAAAGAAGATCTGCAATTAAAAATGTAAAAGGAAAAACAGTAGTTTGAGAAGAAAAACTAGTAAATGAGAAAATATCTAGACTAGAGGAAACTTAGATGTCTTTGTGGGAAGATAGAGAAACCAGAAAGAACAATTTCACAAAAGAAAAGAGAGAGTCTTAGAAGAAACTAAAGAGGCTTGATATTCCAAGGCTACGGGGGAATTTCATTGAACATGAAAGATGAGGACATGGATTTGGCATGAGTGACACTGGTCAGACACTTTGACATTGTTTCAGTAAGGTTAAGTTATGGTAAGATTATCATCCATTTAGAGGGAGAACTTTATGTCTGTATTAGGGTTTTCTTTTTGTTTGTTTTTTTCCCACTCTGATCAGTTCTCCTGACACCAGATAGGTAAGTTAAAATTAAATTCAATTCTGACATTTCTACCTGGAGTTAGTGTCAGATCCCACAAGTTAAGGGCTCAGTCCCACAAGACTGCCTCTGCCTCCCCAACCCCTTCAGATGCCGATCGCAAGCCCAGGATGTCACCTGTATTCTTAAGTGACTGGATATATATTGGAGGTTCCCACACTCCTCCTTGGTTCAATAATTTGCTAGAATGACTCACAGAACTCAGGAAACAGTTTATTTACCAGATTTATTTACCAGTTTATTACAGAAGGATACAATTTAGGAACAGCTAGATAGAAGAGATACATAGGACAAGGAATGGGGATGGGTACAGATCTTCCATGCCCTCTTTAAGAGCACCATCTTCCCAGCATTTCTGTGTGCTCACTGGTGGAAAAGTTCTCTAAACCCATTAGTTAGGATTTTTATAGAGTCTAAATAGGAAAAGGCTATGGTTTTTCCCGTGGTCATGTATGGATGTGAGAGTTGGACTGTGAAGAAAGCTGATCACCGAAGAATTGATGCTTTTGAACTGTGGTGTTGGAGAAGACTCTTGAGAGTCCCTTGTACCGCCAGGAGATCCAACCAGTCCATTCTAAAGGAGATCAATCCTGGGTGTTCATTGGAAGGACTGATGCTGAAGCTGAAGCTGCAATACTTTGGCCACCTCATGCGACGAGTTGACTCACTGGAAAAGACTCTGATGCTGGGAAAAGTTGGGGGTGGAAGGAGAAGGGGACGACCGAGAATGAGATGGCTGGATGGCATCACCGACTCTGTGGACATGGGTTTGAGTGAACTCCGGGAGTTGGTGATGGACAGGGAGGCCTGGCATGATGTGATTCATGGGGTCGCGGAGAGTCGGACACGACTGAGCGACTGAACTGAACTGAACTGAAATAGAAAAAGGAGTGCGTCAAGGCTGTATATTGTCACCCTGCTTATTTAACTTATATGCAGAATACACCATGAGGAACGCTGGGCTGGAAGAAGCACAAGCTGGAATCAGGATTGCTGGGAAAAATATCAAGAACCTCAGATATGCAGATGACACTACCCTTATGGCAGAAAGTGAAGAGGAACTCAAAAGCCTCTTGATGAAAGTGAAAGAGGAGAGTGAAAAGGTTGGCTTGAAGCTCAACATTCAGAAAACAAAGATCATGGCATCTGGTCCCATCACTTCATGGGAAATAGATGGAAAAGCAGTGGTAACAGTGTCAGACTTTATTTTTCTGGGCTCCAAAATCACTACAGATGCTTACTGCAGCCATGAAATTAAAAGACGCTTACTCCTTGGAAGGAAAGTTATGGCCAACCTTGATAATATATTAAAAAGCAGAGACATTACTTTGCCAACAAAGGTCCGTCCAGTCAAGGCTATGGTTTTTCCCGTGGTCAAGTATGGATGTGAGAGTTGGACTGTGAGGAAGGCTGATCACCGAAGAATTGATGCTTTTGAACTGTGGTGTTGGAGAAGACTCTTGAGAGTCCCTTGGACTGCAAGGAGATCCAACCAGTCCATTCTAAGGGAGATCAATCCTGGGTGTTCATTGGAGAGACTGATGCTGAAGCTGAAACTGCAATACTTTGGCCACCTCATGCGACGAGTTGACTCACTGGAAAAGACTCTGATGCTGGGAAAAGTTGGGGGCGGGAGGAGAAGGGGACGACAGAGAATGAGATGGCTGGATGGCATCACCGACTCTGTGGACATGAGTTTGAGTGTACTCCGGGAGTTGGTGATGGACAGGGAGGCCTGGCGTGCTGTGATTCATGGGGTCGCGGAGAGTCGGACACGACTGAGCGACTGAGCGACTGAACTGAACTGATTACCTAGACATATTCGTTTAAATCATTGGCTATTGGTTACTGAATTCAGTTTCCAGCCTCTCTCTCTCCCAGGGGGTCAGTAGGTGAACTTGGAAGTTTTAACCTTCTAATCACTTGGTTTCTTCCCCTGGCAACCATTTTTCCATCTTTAGGAGCTATCCAGGGGCCCCCAGCCACTAGTCAGATCATTAACACATGAAAAGACACATCATTTTGAGATTCCTAGGGTTTTTGGAGCTGTGTGCCAGGAAACAGAAAGGGGAGGGCAAAGATCAAATGCAAGAATACCTTTTTTCTTGCACTTTGCTTTGTCACACTTCACAGATATTGTGTTTTTTAAAAAATTGAAGGTTTGTGGTAACCCTGTATCAAGCAAATATATCAGTGCCATTTTTCCAACAGCACTTACTCAGTTCATTCTCAGTGTCACATTTTGGTAATTCTTGCAAGATTTCAAACTTTTTCATTATTATTATATGCTCTCAGATACAGTTAAATTTTAGCACTGAAGTATTTTTTAAATTAAGGTATACATATGTTTTTGACATCATGCTATTTTACACTTAACAGACTATAGTGCAAAGACATAACTTTTCTATGCATTAGGTAAGCAAAAAAACATTCATGTAACTTGCTTTATTGTGATGCTTACTTTATTGTTGTGGTCTGGAACAAAACCTGTGATATCTCCAAGGGATACCTGTGTATATTTCTTATGTCACAGTGTCAATTTGCACACAGATAACCAGTCTCTCAGGGATGAACTCTACCAAATCAATTCACAATATATTGGTGCCTAATCCAGAATGCCAGTGTTTTATAATGGAATGTATACAGGTCACAAGGACTGGATGGTGGGATAGTCAGTATATTTTCTCTAGATAAGAAGGTTCACTAGAAGTCAAATTACAAATAGTACATTGGTTGATGATCACAGATTCAGAACAAAAAGAGTTAACTGGATGATTTTCATGGTTACTGAGCTATGGTAACCCAAAGAAGAATGTAGGAATTTATATATCAGGAGAACTGGCTCATGGAAAGAACCTAAATGTCCACTGATGGATGAATAGATAAAGAAGTTGTGGTATATCTATACAACGGAATACTATTCAGCCATACAAAAGAATGGATTCTTGTCACTTGTGATAATATAGAGGACATTGAGGGCATTATGCTAAGTGAAATAAGTTAGACAGAGGAAAATAAACACTGTATGATCTCACTTATATGTGGAATATCAAGACAAACAAAACAAAGAAAAACCAAACTCACAGATACAGAGAACAGATTGGTAGTTGCCAGAGGTAGAGGGTGGGCAAAATGAGTTAAGGTGAAAAGTATGAACTTCCGGTTATAAAATAAATGAGTCGTTGGTATGTAATTTAAAAAGAAAAAAAATGAAAGAAAGAGAACTATTCATTTAGACCTACACATGTTGGGGACAGTTTTATAGTATAGGTCATAGCTGCCCTTAGACATCATTTTTTATGCTTCATGCTAATTCTTATTTGCACATTAAAACAATCAATGATAAAGAATTTCTACCTCATTTAATACTATTTCTCCAGCTATAATTCTGTCCTCCATAATGCTTTATTGATACATTCTGTCTGTCTGTGTGTTAGTCCCTCAGTTGTGTCCAACTCTTTGTGACCCCATGGACTGTAGCCCGCCAGGCTTCTCTGTCCATGGAATTCTCTAGGTAAGAATACTGGAGTGGATTGCCATTCCCTTTTCCAGACATTTTGTGTACAGGCTAGGTATAAATTCACTCACCTAATCTTTGTAATTTTATGAAGTAAGTACCACTAACCTTATTTTACATATGAGAAAACTGAGGCATAGAAAAGTTAGATAAGTTGAATAAAATTACAGAAGTAGATTAGCTTGAATTTAAACTATCTGTCTGTCTCCAAATCTCATGTCTTGATTAACTACAAGCTTAGATAAGCTAATGATTTTCTGAGGACACTGAGGTTACTGAGCCTGGATGTTCCTGAAACACTTTAGCCATTCATTACGGAGGGACATTTCTTGTCCAGATGGCTAATCTCATTAATTACACTTCTCCCAATTTCATTCTCAGCATGAAGACTTGAAGTTATGAAGAGTATCTTGCTGACACCCGCATCTGCCTTACTAGAATGTCTCTGTAAGCAAAAGAGGCTCTTCTTCAACAGGAGTCAGGAGGGAATGGAAGCCAATGGGTGTAATAGTGAGAAACTGGGAGAGGACAAGAGGGAAGGCTAGGAAGTTTGTGTGTATTCGGTCTGGCCAAAAAGTTCATCCGGGTTTTTCCATAAGTTGTACAGGAAACCCTGAATGAACTTTTTGGCCAACCCAACAGTAATTTTATGTTCCAGTGAACAAGTACTAAAGTTCATCCTTTTTCTCTGATGGTGAAGAGTCCATTGTTAAGGTCAGTACCTTTAGTGGTGTTGATGAAATTTAGACAAGGCAATATTGGGGAAGGAATAAATTTGTAGAGATCCAAGAAGCAGAAACACAAAACCTACTTTAGTAACCCTCAACTCAACTTACTGATGAGTAAATTGAGAGAATAAGTAGAATTTTTATAGGTAGAAGTATTCAATATAAAATGGATATTTGTCCTTGGGTTCAAAACAGAGATCTAGACTGGAGTTACTAGTTTGAGAGTCATCAGATTAACCAGTGCTTGATCCTTGAGGGAAATGTAATGACGAGATGGCTCAGTCAGAGTATGCAGAAGACGAGGAATGCAACAGGAAGAGTGGAATCCTGGAGGGGAGTTAAGAGTTGAGCAGGAAGAGAGTAGCCCCAAATGGAGACCAAGATGGAGCAATGAGAAAGATGGAGGGAACCCACTAATGGAAAGATTAGAAATCAATGTTTAAGGTAATGTGCATGGCCTTTGTATATCTGATTCATTATAGGCATTTTTTTTGACAGTAGACACACCAATAAATTCTGGATGAATTAAATGGACCAGTGGTTATATTTTCTAACAAATCCTTTAAAATGCTTGAGAGGCAGTTTGGTAACATGTAAAGAACCCGAGTCGGACATGACTGAGCGACTTCACTTTCACTCTTCACCTTCATGCACTGGAGAAGGAAATGGCAACCCACTCCAGTGTTCTTGCCTGGAGAATCCCTGGGGTGGGGGAGCCTGGTGGGCTGACGTCTATGGGGTCGCACAGAGTCGGATATGACTGAAGTGACTTAGCAGCAGCAGCAGCAAAGAACCCGAAGTTTTACAATTAAGAGGTCTACGCTTATTCTTAGTTATTAATATACTGTGTGTTTGTGACCTACTTTCTCTGAGCATCAATGCTTGTGAAAGTTTTTATACACAGAGAAGCACTATATCAAAAAGGATTATTGTTTTTTAAAAAGTTGCTTGACATAAGAAGCTTAACTATTTATATTTAAACTTCATTATTTAAAAATTTATAATCTGTGACAGAGCAAGAGTTTTTAAAACTGTGATTTCATAGGCTTATGTGTAGTATAACTAAGATGACAGTGGAGATAATTGGTCTTGAACTTTAACTAGGTTTCACTTTTATAAAAGCTTTATTCTTAAATAAATTGTGTTTGAGAGTATTTTATTCACTGTTATCAGGGATATTTGTTTATGAATTTCTGTCCATTTTGTTCTATATTTTCAAGCAATATTATATGGTACCTCAGGATCATCTTCACAGGGAAATGTCCCTGTATTATTAAAAGTAATGATTTTCTTTAATCTAAATTTTGCCTAAAATCCTATTGCTTGATATTGCCACCATAGGTTCTATTCCTTTGGTAGTGTCTTGCTTTATTTTTCCCCCTATTTATTAAACATAATTCTTCTATATTTGAGTATTAAGTATGTTTTGTGTAACTGGTAAATGCATTTTATTTTTAATCCTATCGTAGGATGTCTGTTTTCTTAAGTTTGAGATTAATATTTTCTATTTCTTGTAATCACTGATTTGGATTCATTTTGACCCTCTGAATTTATCTCTTCCATTTATCATGGTTTGTTTTGTGTTTAGCTTTGCTATTTTTGTTTGAAAACTTCTGAATAATCACTTAGCTTGCATAAAATTATAGACTGACTTTTTTCATTGTCTTCTGGCCTCTAATTTTGCTGATGTGAATCTACAGTCCTTTTAATTGTTATTCTTTTATCAGTAATCTCTTTTTTTCCAAGTTGCTTTTAAGATTTTTCTCTTTGATATTGTATTCTGAAGTTTCATTCTGATGTGACTTGGTATAAATTTATTTTTTTATTCCTGCACAGAATTAACTTTATTTGCTTAAATTGTGGACTGATTTTCTGTTCTGGAAAATTCTCCACTATTAACCTTAAATTTCTGTGTTGCCACCATTCTCTCTTAATCTTTCTGAAACTCCTATTGGAAGTATGTTAGATTTTCTCAATTTATTCTCTTTATGTTTTAATTTTGTATTCATATTTTCTATTTTTTTTAATGGCTCTGGGTAATTTTTCCAAACCATTTTCCAGTTCATTTGTCTTCCTTTTGACTATGTTTATGTACTGTTTTAGTCATTCCTTGAATTTTAGATTTTATTGACAGTGTCTTTTTTAATTTCTAGAAAGATATTTGATTATTTTACTAATCTGGCTTTTAAAATAGTGTCATTAATTTTCTTAGTGTGTTATTTCATATTCTTGTTTCTTTTTAGCTATTTAACTTATTTTGGAGCTTCTTATACTATTGTAAGATTTTAAATAGCATACTGATTATCCTCTTGTAATTGCTGACTTTCTCATAGCCAGCCGTTTCCTTTAATGGTTAAAACTTCCTTAGGGTTAGCTCATACTCACACTTATTTATCTGGGAAAGTCACATGTGATCTGGGTTTTACTTACATCTTTTTGTTTTCCCCATTTACTAATGTGAGAAGCATTCATCTCTGTGAGCTTTTCTTTTTAAACTTAATTTCCCAGCTTGAGAGTCTGCACCAACTGTGCAGTGCACATTTAGGGCTCATGCCTAATTATGGATTCAATTTCATTTCTCTTGGGAAATTTGACTTTCCCCTATTCAGGGTTTTGAACAGACTATAGGCGTCCTTGTTACCCCTAGATACTTTTTCATAGAAAACATGACTGTATTAGGGTCTTGGCTTTATTTAAGGGCTTTATGTCCACATCTCATGTCCCTGAATGAAACAAGGTATTAAAAACCTATCCTTTTGCTGTCAAGATCTATAGGGTGATCCAATGGTTTCTTTTCCTCCAAATGGTAGAGCCATCAACTCTTATATTTACTCTCTCATTTATGAACTTAGTATTTCCTTTCAGATTAGTTTTATATTTAACAAATGTTATACTTCAGCAATACATGAACCGTGAACTTCCAGATGTTCAAGCTTGTTTTAGAAAAGGCAGAGGAACCAGAGATCAAATGGCTAACATCCACTGGATCATCGAAAAAGCAAGAGAGTTCCAGAAAAACATCTATTTCTGCTTTATTGACTATGCCAAAGCCTTTGACTGTGTGGATCACAATAAACTGTGGAAAATTCTGAAAGAGTTGAGAATACCAGACCACCTGACCTGCCTCTTGAGAAGTCTGTGCAGGTCAGGAAGCAACAGTTAGAACTGGACATGGAACAACAGACTGGTTCCAAATAGGAAAAGGAGTACGTCAGGCTGATCTTGTCACCGTGCTTATTTAACTTATATGCAGAGTACATCATGAGGAACGCTGGGCTGGAGGAAGCACAAGCTGGAATCCAGATTGCCGGGAGAAATATCAATAACCTCAGATATGCAGATGACACTACCCTTTTTGCAGAAAGTGAAGAGGAACTAAAAAGCCTCTTGATGAAAGTGAAAGAGGAGAGTGAAAAGGTTGGCTTGAAGCTCAACATTCAGAAAACAAAGATCATGGCATCTGGTCCCATCACTTCATGGGAAATAGATGGGGAAACAGTGGAAACAGGGTCAGACTTTATTTTTTGGGACTCCAAAATCACTGCAGATGGTGACTACAGTCTTGAAATTAAAAGACGCTTAGTCATGAAATTAAAAGACACTTACTCCTTGGAAGGAAAGTTATGACCAACCTAGACAGCATATTAAAAAGCAGAGACATTACTTTGCTAACAAAGGTCCCTCTAGTCAAGTCTATGGTTTTTCCAGTAGTCATGTATTGATGTGAGAGTTGGACTATAAAGAAAGCTGAGCGCCAAAGAATTGATGCTTTTGAATTGTGGTGTTGGAAAAGACTCCTGAGAGTCCCTTGGACTGCCAGGAGATCCAACCAGTCCATAGTAAAGGAGATCAGTGTTGAGTGTTCATTGAAAGGACTGATGTTGAAGCTGAAACTCCAATACTTTGGCCACCTGATGCGAAGAGCTGGCTCATTTGAAAAGACCCTGATGCTGGGAAAGATGGAAGGCATGAGGTGAAGGGGACGGCAGAGGATAAGATGGTTGGATGGCATCACTGACTCAATGGACTTGAATTTGGGTAAACTCTGGGAGCTGGTGATGGACAGGGAGGCCTGGTATACTGTGGTCCATGAGGTCACCAAGAGTCGGACACGACTGAGTGACTGAACTGAACTGAACTGATATTTACCAAGCCTTTCTATTTATATTTGAATTGTATGTAGTATCTGCACCAACTGAGCCAGTAGTTCTAAGAGACAATATGTATTTAGCTAACTTTAATTAACATATGAAGTTTTCGGAAAAAATATCTATTTTCAAATAGTTCAGTATCTTTGTTTAGATAATTTATCATTTCTCACACAATTATTCTGAAATACAGTATTTAAAATTTGTGGAATAGGTTTCATAAGAATATATACACAGCTTCATTGTAATAGAAAAATTTCAATCTGGATAGAATATGTTGTAGACTTGCCTTAAAACTATGTACGTTGGCACTGAATGTAAGAGAAAGTGGTCTTTGTGCTGTGCTTTACAGACCTTATTTCACTGGCCCTTTCTGGGAACCTGACACTGTTACTTGTTCCCTTTTCTTTTGTGTACTCTGCCAAAGTGTTACCCAAAACTGATAATACTTCTTGGTCTCAATCTTCTGCATCTGACACACACGACTCTTGCCGCCCCTGCCGCACTGGAATTTTGTCCAGCCTTTCTGTCCTGAATGCCACTTCTACCTACTTCCCACTTCACATCCATCCTGTTAATGTGGAGCTGCTCCTCTAGGAGTCAGCAAACAGCACAGATGTTTTATTCTTGAATGAACGAACAGGTGGACTTGAGCTGCTGAGGCTCCCCTAAAATATGTTGAAGTCTTAGCCTGCAGTGAATGTGACTTGATTTGGAAGTAAGTTCTTTGTAGATCTAATTAAGTTAAGATGAGGTCATTAATGTTAACCTCTCGGTCATGTCCAATTCTTTGCAACCCCATGGACTGTAGCCCACCAGGCTCCTCTGTCCATGGAGTTCTCCAGGCAAGAATACTGTCTGACTGACTGACTTAGTATGATAATGTCTAGATCGGTCCATGTTGCTGCATTCATTCTTTTTTATGGAGTTCTCCAGGCAAGAACACTGGAGTGAGTAGCCATTCCCTTCTCCAGGGGATCTTCCTGACCCAAGGATTGAACCTGGGTCTCCTATGTTGCAGGCAGGCTCTTTACCATCTGAGCCATCAGGGAAGACCCAGCCACCAGGCCTTAGGGTGAGCCCCAATTCAAAATGATTGCTGTCTTTTTAAAAAGAGAAAAATGCCAAGTGATGGCAGGAACACACAGGGAGAATACCACGTGATGATAGAGGGAGAAACTGGATTGAGGCAACTATAGGAGAGTGATGCTAAAGATTAATAGCTTCTCCCAGAATTTGGAAGAAGCACAGAAGGATTTTCGCCTATAGGCTCCAGACGTAGCAGGTCCTGCTGGCAACTCAGTTCAGACTTCTGGCCTCCAGACTGTGAGTCAATACATTTCTGTTGTTTTAAGCTGCCCACTGTGTGTTACTTTGTTTTAGTGGCCCAAGGAAAGTAATGTAGGTTTGTTTAGGTTGAGCCTTACTGTTCTACAATAATGAGCTGAAATCTCCTAAACCTTTGAACCTGCTGAAGATCACAAATCCTATTATCAGACTTGAAAACCTTTTAAGATGAATAATTACCTGCTTCCATTTTGTTCTGTTTTTCCCTCATAACTGAACATTTTGTCTTATGCTGCAGGAGAGACTCTTTTCATTCTGAGAGACCCAGTATTTGCTCTGTCTGGGTCACTACTAAGAAGTCACTTTGGACTACTGCCCCATCTTGCCCACTGTGGCACCTCTGGACTCTCTATCTCTGGAGTTCATCTGGAAATAAAATGTTGATACAGTCAAGAAAGATAAAACAGGTTATTCTTTTGTTCCTATCAGATTTTGCCTTACAATGTTTTCACCTGGCCTCTCTGTTTATGCTATATCCAAGAAAAGTCAAACAAGAGTAACCATTTACTTTTTCTTTGGAGTCTATCACCTCTATGCTTTAAAGAAAGTGGGAAAATGTGAACTGACCCATCTGAAACTCTTTCTGTAGATAACAGCTATGCAACAGCATCTCTCTGCCTTCTGATGGAAGTGCACCCTTATGGATTGCTTTAAAATGACTTGGAGTGGGAGAAAAGAAGAATCCATCATGCTCTTTCTATAAAGGTCAGACTGACTGACTACCTCAAATGATCACACTTATTTTACTTAGTCATTTTTTCCAAGCGAGGATGAATATATTTCTGGTTTCTTTTTTTCCTCCAGTGACCTTCATCCACCCACTTATCACCTTTTCTTCTTAGTACGTTTTCTCCTTGCTGCCTCACCCACCTACTTACTTCCCATCAGTTTCCAAAAGGAAGCTTTGCACAGAGGATGTGCTGATTAATAATGGTATTAAGTTGGAAAGGTATGGAAGGAAATGAAGACTGTTTGTCAAATATGAGTGTTTGGGGAGTTGGAGTGCCAGGAGAGAATAGGTACCCCAATATCTCAATGCATGTACCATCTTTGTCTTTCCTTTAGTCTTCTCCACTAGGTGCCTTGGCATAGGTTCATGGCCTCAGCATGAAGAAGCTACAGCTTCTCACATCTTCTTCTGGAACAACCTATACCCATTATCATTTTTGAGAAGTCTGTATTCCCTTTTATTCTGTGTGCGAGGTCCTGAAGGATGAATGAATGTATAGGGTCCCCTTCCTTCATATTGGTCCAAATCCTGACTCTAATAGCTATAATCAAATTGTTTAACTTCTTTACGTTCTAATAAATTTTTCTTTTTAAATTAAAGTACAGTTCATTGACAGCGTTGTGTTAGTTTCAGGTGTACAGCACAGTGATTCAGATTTTATATGTATATGTATTTACATACTGGGAGCTTCCCAGGTGGCTCAGTGGTAAAGAATCGCCTGCCAATACAGGAGATGCAAGAGATGTGGGTCCAATCCCTGGGTCAGAAGATCTCTGGGAGGAGGGGCAGCCCACTCCAGGATTCTTGCCTGGAGAATCCCATGGACAGAGGAGCCTGGTGGGCTATAGTCCATAGGGTCACAAAGGGTTGGACATGACAGAGCGACTGAGCATATGCATACACATTTGTATTACATATATACATTCTTTTTCAGATTCTCATCCATTATAGGCTATTACAAGATATTGAAAATAGTTTCCTGTGCTATATAGCTGTAGAGTAGGTCCTTGTTTTTATTTATACTATACGTAGTAGTGCTCCTGTTCAGTTGCCCAGTTGTGTCTGACTCTGCAATCCCAGAGACTGTAGCCCACTAGGCTCCTCTGTCCGTGGGATTTTTAGGCAAGAATACTAGAGTGGGTTGCCATTTCCTCCTCCAGGGGATCTTCCCCAACCCAGGGATCGAAACTACATCTCCTGTGTCTCCTGCATTGCAGGTACGTTCTTTACCATTGAGCCACTGGGGTATATCTGTTAATTCCAAATTCCTAATTCATCCCTCCCTCCCCACTTTCTCCTTTGGTAAACACAAATTTGTTTTCTAAGTCTGTGAGTCTATTTCTGTTTTGTAAATAGGTTTATTTGTATTATTTTTTAGATTCCACATATAAGTCATATTATATATTTCTCTTTCTCTGACTTAATATGACCTCTAGGTCCACCCATGTTGCTGCATACATTCTTTTTTATGGCTGAATAATATTCCATTGTGTATATATACCACATCTTCTTTATCCATTCATCCATCATTGAACCTTTAGGTTTTTTCCATATTGTAGCTATTGTAAATGGTGCTGCAATGGAACATTGGGTTGCTTGTGTCTTTTCAAATTAGAATTTTCATCTTTTATGGATATATGCTCAGGAGTGGGGTCTCTGAATTGTATGATAACTCATTTGTTATCTGTAAAGTAGTACTAAAAATACCTTCCTTGGTGAATTGGTGTAGGATTAAACGACAAAGTTCATGGCCTTGAACAACACTCACTAAGAAGAGAATAGTTTTTCACTGATATTGTTGATAACATTTGACTCCGTTGGCTGTCACTATTATGCTTTTTAACAGATTCTTGTGTAATTCCACCAGGAGATAAAAAGTTTGTCTATATTTGAACCATTGTGCTAATGCTTTCTGAGATTTCTTAGATACCACTCACCTTTAAGAGATGGTACTGAAGGAGTAGAAGGCACCTGGGTTCTTTCGTCTCTTATATGGAAACCCTAGTTGAAGTGGGAGTGAGAAGACCTCCTTGGCAGACAGAAAAGAAAATAGGCTAGATTTGGGCCTGGGATGAAGGGCAATGGTGCTGTGCCATGAGAAGGTCTTGCTGAGGGGCATTGGGAAGGCACAGCACTAGAGAATGGGTAGCAGTGCTTTGATGTAGATGCCCAGTTGCTTAGGTGCCTATTGATGCATCTTTCCCCTAACGCTTCTGTGAAGTGGCTATTATACTTCTTTTGCAGGTGGTTACCTATGGTGCTAAGCTTGTTCTCTCCATGGTCAGGTAGTGGAAGGGCAAAGATAATGCCTAAGGGATTTCTTCCATCTTTCTCCGTAAGGGCTAAATAAACGACTCTTTGTATGTAGCTCCAAAATGAATTTAAAATTACATAGAAGTGAATAAGCTTTTCATTTATACTGAAGTGGGTGAAATTTTTGTCCCTTTAAATTGAAAATATAAAAAATGACAGAGTTGTAGAATAAGTTTTTTATATGTTATTTGTTAAACATGCATTTATATGTTGTTTCTGCATTTTGGTGAGTAAAATGCCAATTAAATAAATTAGTTTAGATGACCCGTGGTTTATCATCTTACAGTCTTTTTTCCTTTTCTTATATTTCCTTCTTTACATCTGTTAGTAGGTTTTTATAGTCCATGACTTTCTCCCACCCCTTTAATAATACTGTTTTGAAATAAATAGCAAGAGAAAGCAAGTAGGAATTTCATCTTTAGATGTTATTTTCTTTCTGCTGTATTTAATCAGTGGTTTGCTGCTTTGTTAACTTCATCTTGTCATGGGATAAAAGTGAAATAAGTCTTTATAAAATATATCATTGATTTTACTAACTCTAAAAATGAACATGAGAAATTATGTAACCCTTAAATGTCTTGGGCTTGAATAAATGCCAGGGGAAATTCATAAGGAACAAAGGATATATTTAATCCCTTACTCTTACTGTCTTTCTCTAGGGCACTGTGGTCAAAGGAGCATGCAGCTGGAGACAGGATAATTGCCCTGAATTCCAGAGTCAGCCTTTGCCTGCAGTGGGAGTCATTTAACTCATTGAAAAAATTTAACTTACTGAAATTTCAGTTTCTTTCCCAATATATGGTAGAAGTTGTGACTTCTTTCTAATTGGTTTATAATGAGGAACAAATGAGATAATTGGTATAGTGCATGCATGCTAAGTCACTTCAGTCGTATCTTTGTGACCCTATGGACTGTAGCCTGCCAGGCTCCTCTGTCCATGGGATTCTCCAGGCAAAAATACTGGAGTGGGTTTCCATGACCTCCTCCAGGGGCTCTTCTCCACCCAGGGATCAAACCCATGTCTCTTGTGTCTCCTGCACTGGCAGGCAGATTCTTTACCTCTGTACCACCTGGGAAGCTGGAGTAAAGCATACTGACTTTCATAATGAAGGCGGGCCTCCTCCAATCAGTTGAAGGCTTTAGTGGAAAGAGACAAACTTCACAGAAGAGGGATTCCGCCAGCAGATTGCCTTCAGATTAGAACTGCTACTCTTCTGTGGGTTCCAGGCTGCTGGCTGACCCTGCAGATTTTGCACTTGCCGGCGTCCAAAACACCACAGCCAGTTTCTATTTCTTTCTCTATGCTGTTGTCCTTCAGTCGCCCAGTCATGCCTAACTCTTTGCAACCCCATGGACTGCAGCACCCCAGGCCTCCCTGTCCCTCACCATCTCCCAGAGTTTGCCCAAGTTCATGTTCATTGCATCGTTGATGCCATCCAGCTGTCTCAGCCTCTGACACCCTCTTCTCCTTCTGCCCTCAATGTTTCCTCCAATCAGAAACTTTTCCAATGAGTCATCTGTGTGTATCAGATGACCAAAATACTGGAGCTTCAGCTTCAGCATCATTTCTTCCAGGGAATATTCAGAGTTAATCTCCCTTAAGATTGGTGGTTTGATCTCCTTGCTGTCCAAGGGACTTTCAGGAGTCTTCTCCAGCACCACAGTTTGAAGGCTTCAATTCTTTGGCATTCTGCATTCTTTGCGGTCCAGCTCTCACAACCGTATGTGACCACTGGGAAGACCATAGCCTTGACTGTACAGACCTTTGTTGGCAGAGCAAGGTCTCTGCTTTTCAACACAATGTCTATGTTTTTGATTGCTTTCCTGCCAAGAAGCAATCATCTGGTTTCATGGCTGCAGTCATCTTCCATGGTGATTTTGGAGTCCAAGAAGAGGAAGTCTGTCACTACTTCCACATTTTCCCCTTCTATTTACCATGCAGTAATGGGGCCAGATGCCACGATCTTAGTTTTTTTAATACCCACTATTCATTCTGTTTTTCTGGAACCCCGACTAATACACACACTATTATAGAAAACAAAATATCTTTGAAAGCATCTCTTTTTTTCCTTAAAGACATCTAATTTTTCTCCATTTCTTACTTTCTGTTTCTGGAAAATGTATAACTCGTTAATAGAGAAGTCAACTTCTTTTTGAAGGGGGGTCAGCTTTATTGACTTGCATACAATAAAATTTACCAATTGTGTCTAATCTGATGAGTTTTGACAGTTTTATACAGTTTACAATCCACCAACATCATTTACACAGAGAATTTCTATCACACCCAAATTTCCAGCTGTTTTTTTTTTTTGGCAGGAAGCTGTCCCTTCCTCAACCTTCTGGCCCCAGGCAAACCACTGATTTTCTTAGCATCATTGCAATTTTGCTTTTTCTAGAATCTATTAATAAATGAATTTATAGAGTGCACAACCTTTGTATTTCTTAATGTCATACTTTTAAGAATCATGCACATTGTTGAATGCCTCTATATCTTGATCCTCTTTTATTGATGAGTGGTATTCTACTTTAGGAGAAAAAGCACATTTTGTTTACCCTTGTATCAGTTGATGGACATTATTTCCATTTTGAGCTATTATAAGAGAAGTTGCTATAAACATTTGCATATGCATCTTTGTGTGGACATATGCTTTCTTTCCTTTGGGTAAATAAATAAAAAAGAAATTGCTGGGCTGTAGAGTAGTGTATATTTATCTTTGTAAGAGTATAAGAGGTGACCAAACTGTTTTCTAAAGTATGTTCCCATGTATCATGTATGAGAGCTCAAGTTGCCTTACATTCTTTCAAACACTTGGTTATGTTAGCAGTTCTGGAGAGCGTGTAGTATCTCATCGTGATTTTAGTTTGCATTTGCTAATGGTTAATCATGTTGATTTGTGTGTTTATTTACCATCGGTATATCTTGGTTAATCTCTCTATTCAAATCTTTTATTCATTTTAAAAATAGCTTTGTTTTCTTTATTAAGTTGTAAGAATTCTGTATATACTATGGACACAAGTCTTTTAATAGATCTATGTTTTACAAGGGCACTCCCCAGGCGGCTCAGATGGTAAAGAATCTTCCTGCAATGCAGGAGGCCCAGGTTTGATCCCTGGGTCTGGAAGATTCCCTGGAGAAAGGAATGACAACCAGTCCAATATTCTTGCCTGGAGAATTTGATGGACAGAGGAGCTTGGCAGGATACATTCTGTGGGAATGTTTTACAAATATTCTAGACTGTGGATTGTGTTTTAATTTTCTTAAAAATATCTTTGAAAAGCAATTTTTTACAAACGAAGTTCAATTTTTCAGTTTGAGGTTTTTTTAGATATCCTATTTAAGAAATTTGGATTTATACAAGGTCACAAAGATTTTCTTCTCTCTTTCCTCCCAGAAGTTTTTAGTGTTAACTCACAATTTGTAAGCCTATAATGTATTTTTAGTTATATTTTATATATGGTATGATGTAAAAATAGAGTACATTTATTTTGTCCTCTGATGTTCAATGGTTCATTTGTTGAAAAGAATATTGCTTCCCAAATTAATTACCTTGGAGCCACTGTTGAAATCAATTGACCATATAAGTGTGAGTTTGTATCTAAATTCTTTATTTGCTTTCATTGACCTGTGTGTTTATTTTTACATCATATCATGCTGTTTTGGTTGCTAAGGCAGTAAAGCAAATCTTGAAATCAGTGGAGGATGTCCTTCAACTTTGTTATCGTTTCCCAAATTGTTTTGTCTAGTCTACATCAGCTTTATAATCAGAGTATCAGTTCCCAAAAAAGACTAATGAGCATTTGATTGGATTACATTGAATCTATATTAGTTGGGGGAAATTATATTTAAGATGTCTTCTCTCTACTAAAAAAAATGTTAAAACCAACAAATGATTTTAGTAAAGTTCATGGGTTGAAAGAATTAATATTGTTAAGATGTTCATACTACCCAAAGTGATCTACAAATTCAATGCTATCACTATCAAAATTCCAATAGCATTTATCACAGAATTAGGAAAAAAAATCCTAAAATGTGTATGGAACTACAAAATATCCCAAATAACCAATGCAATCTTAAGAAAAAAGAACAAAGCTGGAGATGTCACATTTCCTGATTCCAAACTATATCACAAAGCTATAGTAATCAAAAGGGTATGGTATTGGCATAAAAACATATACGTAGGTCAATTGGATAGAATAAAGAGCCGAGAAATAAACTGATGCATATGTGATCAATTAATTTTCAAAAAAGAAGCCAAGAATATGGGGAAAAGATACTCTCTTCAGTAAGTAGTGATGGGAAAATGGAATAGTCACATTCAAAAGAGTGTCATTGAAACTTTACCTTACAGTACTCAAAAAAATTCAACTCAACATGGCTTAAATACTTGAACATAGGATTTGAAACTATAAAACTCCTAGAGGAAAACAGGGATGCTTTAATGATATTGGCAAAGGCCAAACTCCTAGGGTCACCAATTTTCTCAGTTCAGCTTTAGATGATGGTATTCAGTTAAATTCTATATGTGTCATTTTCCTGAGTTGAGTGGCACAGTTCTTGCTGTAGTCCATGGAAGACCTGAAAACACCTGGCCTCAACTGAGTGAAATCCATATTGAATGCATGCAAAACTAGAAGATAAGTCCCATATCAATAAACACATAGTATTCATCCTTCTTGTTTTCTTTGAGATAGTCAGCCAAACTCAAGAGGATCCTGGAGGTTAGAGAGTTAAAGTTTAGAAGGCCACCCTTTAGAAATGCCAGGGTGAATTGAAATAATTGTCCACCTCTGGAAGATGAACCATTGTGTGAGGTTATCACAGTCCCTGGAGTCAAATTGTTCAGATTTTAATCTTGAGTTGAATGGCTTGGCTTGAATCTTGCCTTTTATTAGGTGCATGATCTTAATTCCTCTGCGCCTCAGTTTCCTTATCTGTAATACTGAGTATCAAAATTGTACTTTCATCATGTAGTTTTTGTAAGGAATGCAA
The DNA here is from genome assembly GCF_049115385.1 of Moschus berezovskii. Taxonomy (NCBI): domain Eukaryota; kingdom Metazoa; phylum Chordata; class Mammalia; order Artiodactyla; family Moschidae; genus Moschus; species Moschus berezovskii. The sequence continues at coordinate 91,558,558 of NC_142469.1, read as the reverse complement.
ATATGAATTAATTACATAAAAGAGTCAAGGAATACATAAAATGAGCTACAACATAGATTGAGACTTGCAAGAATATCTGACATTCAAGATATATTCAGATGTTACCATTTTATAATTTTCTTTGTTTAAAGCCTATTGATAGCCTGCTAGGTGGGTCCTGTACTACTTCAGGAAGTAAAGACATTATCCTTGGTTACATCTGTTTCGATTCCTTTATCTGTGCCCAGTCCTACAGGGCTTTGCTGTCAGCTGAGTTTCCAAGCTGCAAATTGGATTGATAAAATAATACTCCACGATTGCTTAAGAAGTTTCTCCTCCCAGGAACATTTGCATTTTTATAGAAGACTCTGGAAGATACAAAGCCATCCTAATTCTAATAAATTAATTTCTGTTTCAGGCCTTTGGGGCAAGACTGCTATGCTGTACAGGGGGTGCCACACTTGGCAACCAGTGATGGAAGTAATTTGGTATAGTGGTTTTCAATCCTTGCTCACTGGCATCTCAGGGATTATGCAGGGACTAGATAGAGAAAGCTCAAAGAGCCCTGTTTCCCCAACCCCTATAGATCATCTATATGATTTCCATTTAGGACATCTGTTTCCTTTAAAAAGGAGGTTTGAAGTCCATAGGTATAGGGTAAGATCCTTTTTTTAAATTGAATAATTTATTGATCTATTTATATTTGGCTGAGTGTTTGTTCCTGTGTGCCAGCTTTCTCTAGCTGTGATGAGTGGGCGCTACTCTCTAGTTGCAGAGTATGGGCTTTACATTGCAGTAATGTTGTGGAGCATGGGCTGTAGGGCATACCATGCAGGCTTCAGTAGTTGGCGGCACACTGACTTGGAAGCTGTGGTTCTCAGGCCCTAGATCATGGGCTCAGTAGTTGCTTCACATGGACTTTGTTGTATGTGGAATCTTCCTGGAGCAGAAATCAAACCTGTGTGCCTCATTGGCAGGCAGATTCTTAACCACTGGACCACCAGTGGGAAGTTCAGATCCATTTTTTAAAAAAATGAATGAATTTATATAATGGAAAGATCTACTCACTAGGAAGAACAAAGTTCTCTGCTTTTGACCTTTAATTTCTCACCTTTCAGTATTTTTCTTTTCTTTTTTTACATTCACAAGACATGCACTCCTGCTAAATATGTTCATTCACTATTAGAACTGGAAGAGGGCTTGTAAAGGGCATCTAGAACAACTTCCCACTAGGGAAGAGATTTCTCTTTATCACATGTCATAGAAGCCTACATCTTAAAATGCTATAAATGGAAATATGTTGTAAAATTCCTTTAAAATACAGAGCACATCCTATAGAGACTGGCATCTGAAAATTGCCTGAGTTAAGTTACATAAAATGCCTGAGGTGGTGTAAGGTAAACGTTGTATGCGCAGGTAAAATGACAGGAAACATCAGCAGTGGAAAGATTGCAGGGGTGGAAAGGATGCCTACACTACCAACTACTGTCTTTTCTCATCAAAAGCCTTGTTTTCCCTTCCTGTGAGTAGACCTAAGACCCACCCACATTTCCAACCAGTTATGTTCACTGCCTCTGATACTTTCTCTGCTTCACTGGCCTATGGTCATGAATCATCAACAGAGGATACAATAAATCCCCATTGATTTATACCTGGGAACGACTGGCCAAAGTAATTGAGTAGGACATTGGTTGTGCTTTTCAAGGTGGAAATAGGTCAAGAACTGTCCATGATCCCCAATCTTGATCAATCCTTTAAACAGATTAAAAAGGGAGCTTGTAGTTGTGCTTGTACCTATGAATTTTGTAATGTTCTTATAGTGACTTCCCTGGTGGCTCAGATGGTAAAGTGTCTGCCTACAATGCGGGAGTCCTGGGTTCGATCCCTGATTTGGGAAGATACCCTGGAGAAGGAAATGGCAACCCACTCCAGTACTCTTGCCTGGAAAATCCCAAGGATGGAGGAGCCTGGTAGGCTACAGTGCATGGTGTCGCAAAGATTCGGACACGACTGAGCCACCTCACTTCACTTCACTTCAATGTTCTTATGTGAGTGGCTTTCTACCTTGCAATGGAGTGATGGTGGTGATGGAGCATAGAAGGGAACACATTCACAGAGATGTTCAGACCAGCATCATCCAAGTATATTGACCTTCTAGATGGAATTGAGAACCTTTCTAACCAGCAGTATGTAAAATCCCCGATCAGGTTCTTCCTTGCCTGACTTGGACTGTAGTCTAAATCTGGGTCAATCACCATGACCAGTATTACCTGGGTTTTGTGATTTGTCAAGATTTGGTTCCCAGGTCACTTCTAGTGGTCAGGGAGTCAACTTGTTAGGAGTGGCGACTCCACCAGGATTGAGCAGAAATGATAAGGGGAAGTTCATAATAAGGACAGAGGTTATCGTTGACAGAAGTGAGAGAAGGGATGCTGGCATGTAAAAACATTGGCTATCCCTAAGTCCCTTGGCACGTTGGACTCACCTGGGAAGGTTTAAAAATTACTGTTGCCTGAGTCTCACCTCCAGTGATTCTGATTTAGTTCTTCTCAGGTATGGCCTGGGCACTGGGATTTTAGAAAGCCCCTTAGGTGATTCTAACACGCGGCCAGGGCTGAATCCTTGCCCAGTTGTTTCTCAAGGTCATCATTCTACACATTACCAAAAATTAATCCTTTTGAGTCACAATCCTCTGCCTCGAACAAACCCTTGATTCCACCTGAATGTGTTCAAGACTCACTGGACTTGACTTCAACTTCTCTTTTCAGTCTTAATTACCACTACTGTTTTATTCTTACCCTATATGCCAGCCAATGGGGAGTGTTTGCTAGTTTCTAAATATCTGTAAAACGCCTGTAGTCTCTTGGGGTTATTATCCCATTTCTTTGATTTAGAGCTGTCCAGTGAATTTTTTTGCAGTATGGAAATGTTCTTCTACACTATCCAATATGATCACCACTGGCCACACATGTGGCTAGTGAGCACCTGAAGTGAAGTTAGTGTGACTGGAGTTTAAATTTTATTGCAGTGTGTGTGTGTGGCTGTGCTCAGTCACGTCCAACTTTTTGCAACCCCATGGACTTTAGCCCTTCAGTCTCCTCTACTCATAGAATTTTCCAGGCAAGAATACTGGAGTGGGTAGCCATTCCCTTCTCCAGGGGATCTTTCCCATCCAGAGATCGAACCTGGGTTTCCCGCATTGCAGCTGAAGTCATTACCACCTGAGCCACTAGGAAAGACCTTTATTTCAGTTTACTTAACTTTAAAGAGTCACATGTGGCCATAGGCTTCTCTGTTCAGACAGGGCTTATAGATTGTTTCATCCAGTACATCTCAGTCAACATTCTGTCAAAATTTACAAGGTTCATTTTTATATAACCCACCCACCCTGAAGTCTCCAACTAAGAGACTTCTCATCATATGTTAATTACTGAGGACTTTGAAAGTGAAGTCGCTCAGTCTTGTCTGACTCCTTATAACCCCATGGACTATAGCCTACCAGGTTCCTCCATCCATGGGATTTTCCAGGCAAGAGTACTGGAGTGGGTTGCCATTTCCTCCTCCAGGGGATCTTCCCTACCCAGGGATAGAACCCGTGTCTCCCACATTGTAGGCAGACGCTTTACCATCTGAGCCACCAGGGAAGCCCACTGAGGACTGTAATTGGCCCTGGAAGAGGCGTTGATCTGTCCTGCCGCACCATGTTTTTCTTTCTCTCCCCCATGACCCCACTCCTGATGTTAGAAATTTATTGAGAGGAGAGATTGATTAGAAGCTTGTGCTTACTAAAAGCTCAATGAGCATTTGTTGAATAAAGGCAGACAAAATCGCACCAACCATAAATGTCTGAAGCCATTTCCTTCTCCAGGGAATCTCCCCGACCCAGAGATCGAACCCCAGTCTCCTGCATTGCAGGCAGATTCTTTACCATCTGAGCCACAAGGAAAAACCACTTTTGTACTGCAGAGGCATAGATGTTACTGGGCAACATACATACCCATTGAGGTTCCTATGTTCGAAGTGTCGCCAGTTGGATGGAAAGGCACAGGTTCTGGCTGTGTGAGAGAAACTGGGTCAGTAGATTAGGTGGGAGAGAATGACTAATCTGTAAAGTGACCACAGGGTGTTAGCCTATTTTATTTGGCTTGGGGGCAAAAATAGTCGTGGAGCTCGGAAGTACTAATGATTTTTATTAAAGTAAATGAGGGGGCATGGCCCCTTAGAGTATACTAACACTTCATGAAGAATTCTGGGATCAGTCCTGATGAAACGGTTATAAATTCATCCTGACCTACGCTTTTGCTCCAGAATTAGTTTGTAAAATGATGAACTCTCACTTCCTAAATTTTCTGCAGATGCTACCGTTGCTGGGGAAATGTCACTGTTAGAGAATAGAAAACTATTATTCCAAAGAGGACTGAAGACTGACTGAATCAGGTCTGGAATATTATTGAAATGGTAAGATAAACTCAAGCACTTTCTGATAAAAGAAAAATTCTTTTTAAAATGTGTGGTCCCTTCTGAATTATGGCCAAATGGCACCATATCATTTTCGGTGAAATTTTATCTATTAATGGCGAGGAGATGGAATGAGGCTCTGAGCTCCTCCTGGGAGCCCCAGAGCTGAGGTTGCTCTCCCTTGAGATTGCTGGTAATGGAAGCAGCTGAAGCTGGAGGTCATTAACATTTTGAGAACACCGCAAACTGACACTGTGTAATATTATGACATTTCATCCCAAGACATTTAATCTCTTTTAATCAGTGTTTATGTTGGGGATACTTCACAGTTTTTTGCTTTTGCATAAAAATGGAGCACTTTGGCATGTCATTAACATCAGACTGACTTTTATTAACTCACTGAAGTTGTTTCTGGATCTTTCTCTCTCTCTCTCTCCCTTCCCCTATTCTTCTCTCCTCTTACTTCCTCCTTCTCTTCTCTTTTCCCATTTTTCCCTTCTCTTCATTGTTTTTGGCTTTTGCTTTCACTGTGCTATTTTGGAAAGCCTTTCCAGTTTTTCCCTTTGCTGATATTCTCCTGGGATGTTGATGGGATGTTGATGTTGACCTGAAGTTCTCTGGTCACGTTCTTAGTAAACTTTGACTGTAGATTCTGGACGAAAACCCATCTCATCTCTCTGAAACATGCTCATGGTCCCCATATCATCCTTCTTCTCTTCTGAATGTTACTCCATGGATGACTTACTTGCTTATTTTTCCTCTTCCCCACTCTCCTCATTTGCTTCAGATATTGTTGTAAGTTTCTAGCATCTGTCTTTATGTCTCTCTTTCCTCCTTGTAAGTGAGGTGCTTTATCTTGCCTTAAAGCTACTTAAGCCTTTCTTCCCAACTCAAAACCATTTCATTAAATGCAAAACTGATCATTGTTGATTATTTTATGTGAGAGAACGGATATGTTCCTGACCATAAGCTGGTGGTTCCACATTTTAGTCCATGAACTTGGTGTAATTTTCTTTATTTAAAATAAATGAACAATTATATTGTACATGATAAATCTTTTCTTGTGCCAAGTGGTCAAGATCTAATCTCAGCTTGGAGAAGTGTTTCTTATCCTTGACGTTGCTGATGTTTGGGGCTGGGTGATTCTTTGTTTGGGAGGTGCTGTTCTGTGCACCGCAGAGTGTACAGCGGCATCTCTGACCTCTGCCTGTCAGATTCCAGTGGCACTTCCCAGTTGTGACCACAGAACAGGTCTCCAGATATTGCCAAATGTCTGCTATGGGGTGAGATAGTCTCACATGGAGAGCCCAAGGGTTTGGTGGAGTGCCCTGTCCTTTCTGCAGAGTGATGTCTAAGAGATAGGTCAGAACTTAAGGCAGGATGGAGAAGGCCTTTCCTTGAAATCCCTCTTCATCCACCTAGACTCATAGGAGGGGTCCCTATTCCCATCCTGACTCTGGACTGCTGTGCATCTACCATGAACTTCCAAATGGCTCTCAGAGCAGCCCTCTCGGCTCTGCTTTCAAGCACACAGCTCTTGCTGCATGATTGCAAAATGCTCTGTGAGGTGGCCTCAGGCCTGTTCTGGTGCCACGCTGGGGAGTCAGGCTGAGGGATAGGACACAGGGATCTTGCTGGCTCCAGGTGCTCCCTTGGGACTGGGGGCCCACTTCTGTGATTCCCAGTTCCCTCTGGGGAGACCATTCTATAGGACACAGGGCTCAGGAATGCACTGTCATCTAAACTCAGCTTCTGTTGGGACTCTGCTTGTTCCCCACAGTCCTGGTCACCTTTTTGTAGTCTGAGGACAGGCTGGCCTGGCTCTCTCTCTGGCAAAGATAATGTTTTATGGCTTAGAAGTTATATACTTCATAGTTATGCTTTTAGCACCAAAAAAGTTTCTCTGCTTCTCTGCTATATCCCTTCCCCGAGGCAGTGAATTCTACTGAGTGAATGGATGGGGGGTTAGGGAATGATGAGAAAAAAAAGTTTTGGTTAAAATTTCAATTATTTAAAAAAAAATTGTCACTTGTTTATTCTGGTGCTATATTTCCATAAGAGTATAGATATTTGGAAAACTAGATAAAAAGTCATTTTACTCTCAGCCTATAGAAGGATGGTTATGACTGTGAGGAACCAAGAGATTCCCAGGGAAACGAAGAGCTCAGGTGATGGTAGGTTCCTGAGCTGGGTGTCCAGTGTGTAGGACTCTCATGATGGAATTGGGAATTTAAGATGGCACAGTAGGACTTCATCTTGGCATTGTGGTCTTGCTTTGTTTTAATGAGCCAAGGGCTCCTTAGTAATCCTCTGCAGTTCTGGGCATCTGGAATCATTGCTCTTTGCAAGGCCTCTGCTCCACTCCTCACTCCTAACTCCCCACAGCATATTTGATGTATATTCCTCTTTTCTCAAGTATTAGTGTAAGCCATGAATTATTTCATGAGTTGTGATTTGTGTAGATAGCATTGGATTTCTTTTTTTTTTTTTAACTCAATACTCTGTATTTGGAATACGATGGTTTTTCACTCAATACTCTGTTTTTAGAATATGATGGATCTAAAGCAATATCTTTCTTTTTTTAGATTAAATTGCATTCCTCTGATTGCTAATGATTTTCATCACTGATTATATATTTGGGCTTCTTTAAGTTTGAATTGACTCAAATATCTTTTACTCATTTTTGAAATTTGAGATTCTTATGCTTTTTTTCATTTGCATGAGTTTCTTGTATATTCTAGATAATAATTTCCTTTTGGTTTTAGACATGGCCAAAATCATCTCTCTGCAACAGCTTTTATGTTAGTTTGATTCACAGAAATTCTTAATTTGATGTGATTAAAGCTATTAACGATGATTTTGGAATTTTGTTTAAGTAGTTCTTCCTTAACCCTAGGGTACATTATCTTCTGCCTTTATGATTTATTTTGATTTATTTGTTTGATAAATCTGGACTTCATTCTTGTAGGTGATAGTATGAATTTTTCTCCAAATGAACAGTATTCCTATCATCATTTACTAAACAGGCTGACTTGTGGAACCATCTTTATTATATAATAAACTCTGAAATGTGAGTCTGTCTCACAGTCATCTTGATCTGTTGGTCAATTTTTCTATTTTCATGTTAATACTATACAGTTTATATTATAAATGATGTTCTATTAATAGTAAGTCTTAGTAGTTGTTAGGATGAGTGTCCATCTCATTTTCTTATCATGGTGATGTCTCGAGTTATAATTCAGGACTACTTGTAAGCATCCCTTTGGAGTCTACGATTTCAACATATAAATTTGGGGAGAGATACAAGCATTTAATCCATAGCATCTAATGATAGAGTCAAGGAATCAAGGGAAGCTCTTAAATGTTGCTGGTGAGAGTATACACAGAGCCAGTAAGAAAAAAAAGGTGGTACTATTTTATGAAGTTTAACATGCACAGTCTACATAAAATACCAATTCTATTCTTGCATGCATTATATATCAAAAATAAATACCTGCTTATGTATCCAAAAGAGAGAGAGATGAATATTTGCATCAGTATCGTAATAGCAACAAATTGGCAATAACACAATGTCCTGAGGATCATGGATAAACAAATTATACACTATTAATAAAATGAAACATTTTTTAACAGTGAAGTTGAACTACAACAATGTGTCACCGTGGGTAAATATTAAAAAGTATTATTGAGTGTAAAAAGCAAGACTGAAAAGAATGAATATAAGATTTCTATTTTATGAATTTCAAAAGCCATGCAGAACTGACAGGTATTAAAAGAGAAGAGTGTGACTAAACTGGAGAAGGTATGGAGAAAAGAGATCCTCCTACACTGTTGGTAGGAATGTAAATTGGTGCAGCCACTATGGAAAACATTATGGAGGCTCCTCAAAAAACTAAAAGTCGAGTTTCTGGAGGATCCAGCAATCCTATTCCTGGGCATATATCCAGAAAAAAAAAACTATAATTCAAAAAGATACATGCACCCCTATGTTCAGTTCAGTTCAGTTCAGTTCAGTCGCTCAGTCGTGTCCGACTCTCCGCGACCCCATGAATCACAGCACGCCAGGCCTCCCTGTCCATCACCAAAGTAATGTCTCTGCTTTTTAATATACTATCAAGGTTGGTCATAACTTTCCTTCCAAGGAGCAAGCGTCTTTTAATTTCATGGCTGCAATCAGCATCTGCAGTGATTTTGGAGCTCAAAAAAACAAAGTCTGACACTGTTTCCACTGTTTTTCCATCTATTTCCCATGAAGTGATGGGACCAGATGCCATGATCTTTGTTTTCTGAGCAGCACTATTTATAGTAGCCAAGACATGGAAACAACCTAAATATCCATTGGAAGAGGAATGGATAAAGAAGATGTGGTGTGTGTGTGTGTGTGTGTGCATACACACAATGGAATATTACTCAGCCATAAAAATGAAATAATGCCATTTGTAGCTGCATGGATGCACCTGAGATTATCACACTAAGTGAAGTAAGTCAAAAGAGAAAGGCAAATACCATATGACACTATACCATATGGTATCATAAATACCATAGTAGATACCATATTCCACTTATATGTGAAATCTAAAATATGACACAAATGAACTTATCTATGAAACAGAAACAGCCTCATAGACATAGAGAACAGACTTGCGGTTTCAGGTGGAGTGGGGAGGAGGGTTGGATTGGCTTTTTGGGGTTAGCAAGTGCAAACTATTGCATATAGAATGGATAAACATACAAGTCTTACTATACAGCACAGGGAACTATATTCAATGTCTTGTAGTAAGCATAAGGGAAAAGAATAATAAACTAAAAATTAGTTTATTATTTTCTTTTGTATTTATTTTAGTTTAATTTTGTTATCTGTTGACTCCACTTGACAGTAAGATCCATGCACCAGTTATTTTCCATTTGGTTCCCCCTCCCCCAACCATTTTCCATTTTCTTGGCTCTGCATTTTTCTCTCTGAGGCTGAAGACTATACTACTTTGAATCGCTTTCTCTCATATTTTCAGTTGTATTTGGCCAGTCGGAAACCCTGGTAAACTAGAGTGTAGAGTGTGAGGAGAAGTATTGAAGAACATTTTCCTGCAGTTTCCTTGTCTCTGGGCAATATCTGTACCCGTATGACTATTGTTTCTTGCAGGCATCTCTTCCTCTAAGTCTCAAAGTCTCATTGGTTTAATTCATGTCCCTCTTGCCCACTCAACATTAGATGAGGTAGTAGCTTCTCACTCTTGCTGCTCAACTTTCCTTATCTATTCCCTAAACATTTCTTAATATAATCTAAGAAGCTCTTTCATTAAAACAATTTAATTGGTATCATATAGGGTAGGCTTCCCTGATGGTTCAGATGGTAAAGAAACTGCCTGCGAGGCAGGAGACCTGGGTTCGATTCCTGGGTTGGGAAGGTCCCCTAGAGAAGGAAATGGCTACCCACTCCAGCATTCTTGCCTGGAAGATCTATGGACCGAGGAGCCTGGCAGGCTACAGGCCATGGGGTCACAAAGAGCTGGACACGACTGAGCCACTTTCACTCATATGTGGTTAGGTATTGGTTGTTTTTTTTTTTTTTCCTGCTGGAATCTTGTTATACACTTGGTCTGCCTCAGTTACTGCTGTTTCCCCAACATTGAGAATAGTATCTAATCTCACAGTAGTAACTAAAAAAAATATTTTAAAGAGCACAAATACAAAATATATACTCATAGTACTTTAGAATTTTAAAGGACTTTAATTTTAAAGAATTTTAAAGGACTTTAAAGGACATATGATCCAACTTTTCCTGTTATAGATGTGGAAGTGAGGCCTCGAAGAAGCCAAGTTCACTGAGGAGGAAGTCTAGGCTCTCGGCACAGTTCTAGGAGCTGATAGATGGGCATGAATAACACAGCACAGGCAGTTACCAGATGATTGTGCAGCAGCAGCAGCAGATTAGGTCAGGGCTGGAAAACAGACTGCTGTATTATGGATCCATCTATTGGCTAGTAGCAGCCCATGAGAAATCTGGCATGAGAACTCTGCCCAAACAAAATGATGACTGAAGAACACTGATTTGATTCTCTCTGTTGGAGAATTTGAGTGCAAAATACAAAGAGAGTGTTCAATTGGTGACGAAAGCCGATGCTGGAAAAGACACGAAAGTCAGGTAACAGAGACGGCAGTGGCTGAAAGAGAGACTGAATATGCAGAGGTTGTGAATGCATTCAAGCTCAGAGTGCAGATGTCATGACTAAGCAGAAACTAAAAGACACCCAGCAGTAGAGCTAGAGAGAGGAGCTGAGTCATACTATTGGCGAGAGATTGTCTAACTAAAGAATGACAAGTTAATGGTGGTGGTAAAATGACTTTGAAGCCTAAATCATCTTCTAATTCTCAAACTCTATTCCTCTCCTTTGAGGTGCAGAATATATCTATTACTAGGTTAGCAAAAATTCCCTTAGTTCTTTTTTTCCATATATATTTTTATAAGAAACCCTCATTATCTGAAGTTCTAGCAAATACAAAAAGGTGGAAAAACCAAAGCTCAGCTCTGACCTTGTCATTTTTCCCACCACATCAATCACATCAAGTTATCAATCAACTTTTAATCTTATTTATGATTCCTTTCTATTCCAGCCTAGTTTAGAGAAAGTTTAAAAACCTATTCTCTGATGACCTAGCAGATGGGGGAGGATGGGAGGGAGGCTCAAGAGGAGGAACATATGTATACATATGGCTGATTCATGTTGTACAGCAGAAACTAACACAACATTGTAAAGCAATTATATTCCAATAAAAAACCATATTCTTTGATAGTTTTTACCATACCATTATTTCATTCTATATTTCTTTTCTTTCATATTATCTGTGTGGGTTTTGGAAAATATTGACAGCAAACAGAATTTGGGTAACCTCAAATTTCTCCAAATCCATGATATATATATATCATCCGTGGTAAAATTTTCTTTTCCTGTAAGAATCTTGTTATACACTCAGACACTGCTGTTTCCCCAACATCAAGAATAATACCTAACCTTACAGTAGTAATTTAAAAAATGTTTTTAAGGAGAGCAAATATAAAAGATATGCTCATAGTGCCAGAGAATTTGAAAGGACTTTGGTGGACATGTGATCCAACTCTTCTGCTTATAGTTGTGAAAACTGGCTTTCACTGGAAAGGATATATATATATATATACAGATGATCTAAGTTTTAAGTGAAGAAATAGAAAAATATCAATGTCTATGAGATGACAGTGAGGAAGAGTACATGAAAAATCAGTTATTTCATTCTTTCAAAATTTTAATCTCTAGTATCCAAACTCCCAAGCAGAGTTGTTCCGAAAATAGAATTTCAGGTGGAAAGGAAGGAACAGGATAGAGCATGAAGTGATAATGCATGAAGCAGAGAGGACTCAGAAGGTGGCACCACTGGAACTGTATACAGAGCAGCCTAGCACAGAGAAATGCTTTCTTTTGGGCAGATTCATAAAAGGGTGATTAGTATGAGCGAAATGTAGAAGTGTCATTTATCTTGATTGTCCCAAAGCCCTTGACAGAATATTATCCTGAAGACTCTTTCACAAAAAATGAACTCAAATTGCCTTGAAAATTCGCTGATGAGTCCAAAAAGAAAAAGCAAAAAGATAAATAGCAAATGTATCTAGTTTTATGGAAGAAAATGACAATTTATATCATTTTTTTTTTTTTTTTAGTCTTTTCACCTTTTCAAAAGTTACCTGAATGTAGTTTCAAAAATAGGTGATGAGTTAAACTTTTGGTGTGTTAGATTTCCTGAGTCAGTGGCCATATATTCTGAATGAGGAAGGGTTTACATTGCTTCTGGGTGCAAGATGTGGTGAGATGCCATTTGAAGTGAAGAGAAATGAAAATTGCTCAGTCGTGTCCAACTCTTTGTGACCCCATGAACTACATAGTCCATGGAATTTTCCAGGCCAGAATACTGGGGTGGATAGCTTTTCCTTTCTCCAGGAGATCTTCCCCACCCAGGGATCGAACCCAGGTCTCCTATATTGCAGGCAAATTCTTTACCAGCTTCGCCACCAGGGAAGCCCTATTAGAATTTCTGGCATGTTGTTTACTATATACTGGAAAGTGAAAGTGATAGTCACTCGTTGTGCCTCTTTGCAACCCCATGGACTGTAGCTCACCAGGCTTCTCTGTCCATGGGATTCTCCAGGCAAGAATACTGGAGTGGATTGCTATTTCTTTCTCCGGGGGATCTTCCAGACTCAGGAATGGAACCCGGGTCTCCTGCATTGCAAACAAATTCTTTACTGTCTAAGCTACCAACACTATTAGACATACTGTATACAGAAATTTCAGGACAAACTCTTAAAGATAATTCTAGAAAATTCTGGACCATATGTTATCAAGCAGTGGGATTTGTGATTCCTAATATCGCAGTGGGATTTGTGATTCCTAATATCAAGGAGCTTAGAATCCAGGATAAGGAAGTTGAAGTGTGCTCACCACATTTTAGACATGATAACACAATTTCAGAAACCTGGAGATAACAAAACATATTAGCATCATTTCTGATTTTCTTTTCCTTCCCATTCTAACCATTTCTTCTCCTTGTAATCTGAGACAGTTTACAATGTAAACTGGATCAGGTCATTAATCTTAAAATCCTTCCAAGACCTTCCATTGTATGAAAATAATTCAGCGATTGTTAATCATTGTATTTTCTACCTGTTCCTACTTAGACAGTAGTAGGAATGTAGTGAAAATTCCTATCCGTAAAAATGGTTATTGTGGCTGATGTAGAAAACGGACTCTAAAATATCAGATATTTTAGTGCTGGAGTCTGATTGGTTCACCAAAATCAAGGATGTATTTCATTTTGACCATGTTATAACCACTCTAAAAGGTTATGCCAATTGTGATCTGCACAACTTCAGGGATGTGGACTGAAAGAAAAATGCACAGTGTAAGAGTTGTGAGTTAAGTTTTATTCAGGGTCTTACTGAGGACTGAAGCCCAGATGACAGCCACTCAGTTGAGGAAGCTATTCTGAAAAGTACAGAGAGAAGCCAATTGATATATGATTTTTTGGTTAGGGAATGTACACCCTCAAGTGTTTGTTTTTTGCTGTTTAGTCATTCGGTCATGTCTGATTCTTTTGACTTCATGGACTGTAGCTCGCCAGACTCCTCTGTCCTTGGGATTATCCATGTAAGAATACTGGAGTAGGTTGCCATTTCCTGCTCCAGGGGATCTTCCCGACCACTGGATTGAACCCACATCTCCTGCAAGTCTCCTGCATTGCAGGTGGATTCTTTACCATTGAGCCACTGGGGAAGCCTGTCCTCAAGTGTACATCTTGGTAAAAGATTACTGCTAGTCAAGAAACAATATCTCAATTTAATGATCTTAGAGCTTTTCCGTGTAGGAGAAGGTGCAATAATCAGGGTTCATTAAAATCCTTCCTGAGATAAACATCCATCTAAGGGGGGCTTCCCTGGTGGCTCAGAGGTTAAAGCGTCTGCCTCCAATGCGGGAGACCCGGGTTCGATCCCTGGGTCGGGAAGATCCCCTGGAGAAGGAAACGGTAACCCACTCCAGTATTGTTGCCTGGAGAATCCCGTGGACGGAAAAGCCTGGTAGGCTAGAGTCCACGGGGTCGCATAGAGTCGGACACGACTGAGCGACGGAACGGAACGGAAGGGGGCTGCTGGTCCAACACACAGAGAGCCTCTTCCTGTTATCGTCAGTTGTTTTTTTTTTTTTTTCAGAGCGCACTGCTGGTCAGGACTGCAGTAGGTTGCAACTTTAATCCTTACAGAACTGAGTAGTAAACAAAAATGCTCTCTTCCTTGTTTATACTTCTGAGTGCATGTAACTCACTTAAGTCGTGTCCAAACCTTTGTGACCCTATGGACCATAGTCCGCCAGACTCTTCTGTCCATGGGAATCTCCAGGCAAGAATACTGAAGTGGGTTTCCATGCCCCTCTCCAGGGGATCTTCCCCACCCAGGGATTGAACCTGTGTTTCTTATGTCTCCTGCACTGGCAGGCAGATTCTTTACCACTAGCGCCAGCTGGGAAGCCCCTGTGTTTACAGTTCTACAGTGGGTACAAAGGGATCTGAGAACTTTCCCATATTGTAAGAGGTCTGTGAGTTTTCAGGGCCTTGAAAGTGGGTACTTAACTTTACTCATGTTTCTATTCCCCAAAGTGTCTATTATTTTACCTGAGGCTGAATTGGGAATTAATTCATATTTATTCATTTAGTGGAATTTTAAAATAATTGTATGTGTTCTTATAATATTTGTTCTCATTTTGAATTACTTTCAGTTTACAAACTATTATTTTAATACTGCATAATTGGTCAGTTTATTTAAAAAGGTCAAAACAGAGAATCATAAAAATAATTCCTATATACATTAAAAAATGTTAAATTTTAAGACATGAAGTGTATATTCATTCAACAATTTTTTGAGATAGTACTCAGGCCTATTCTTTGGCCATTTAGACTCTATTCTCCCTCTATTCTTCATGTCCATTGATAAAAATTCTGATTTATTTTATTGCATTAGTCATAAGGTATGATCCTAAATTTCCATATTCCTTTTTTAGATAATTTTTTTAACTTTCAAAAGTATTTATTTATTTATTTGGCTATAGCAGATCTTAGTTGCGGCGCATAGGATCTTTAGTTGCAGCATGATAACTCTTAGTTAAAGCATGTGGGGTCTAGTTCCCTGACCAGGATGGAACATAGGAACCTTTCACTGGAAGTGTAGAGTCTTACCACTGGACTACCAGGGAATTCCTCCATATTCTTGAAAGTAGATTAAGTGAGATACTTCTGATACAATACTGGCTCAGAATCCTTTAGGATTTATTATCTTCTTCCCTCTTAACTTTATACAATTATCTTGTCCACAACTCATTTCATAGTGAATTTTTAAATTGATTGCCTATTTTTGAATTTTTCTAAGACATTCAACCTCAAGTTCATGGAAACAATTCTATTTCTCCCACTTACATTTTTAGTTTATTCAAATATTAATAAATTTAAGTACATAGCAATAATTATAATTATCAGTAAAACCCACCTAAAGAGTTTGGGAATAGACATCGACTCTTAGCATATCACTCAAATATGGGAAAAGAATGTCAGCATTCAAAAGGTGTATTCATGAGCATTCATCTTGTAGCAGAAAGTTGTGGATAAACAGAATCTGTTAACCTGAGGTCAGTTTGGAGAACTTCTGTTGTTTTGTAATCACATTACAATTACATGATTAACACAAATGTCTAAATAATGGAGTCTAAAAGAGTAAACCGGAGAAGGCAATGGCACCCCACTCCAGTACTCTTGCCTGGAAAATCCCATGGACGGAGGAGCCTGGAAGGCTGCAGTCCATGGGGTCGCTGAGGGTCGGACACAAGTGAGGGACTTCACTGTCACTTTTCACTTTCATGCATTGGAGAGGGAAATGGCAACCCACTCCAGTGTTCTGGCCTGGAGAGTCCCAGGGATGGGGGAGCCTGGTGGACTTCCATCTATGGGGTCACACAGAGTTGGACATGACTGAAGTGACTTAGCAAGCAAGCAGGCAAAAGAGTAAACACAACATATCCTAAAGAGCCTCAATATTTAGGTTACAAAAAACTTGACACTCTGGACAACACACTGGACTAATCTGAGGTATGACTATGGTTTTAAGATGAAGGAGTGTAGCTATTAAATTTGGAATCAAGATCCTTTGTACACTATTCATTTAAGAAAGTGTTGACTTAAAAAATGGTGACTAAAGATGGTTTTCAAGAGCAAGGGAAGTGTGAACTTCAAATATACTTGTGAAACTCACAATCATTTACACTTTGATGCTAATGGTGTTAATGAAAATAACTTTTGCACATAGCACGTTTAAAAGGGTTTTCAGGAACATTATCTCATTGAAACTCTTACCTTGTGAGCTCAGTACTGTGAGTACAGTCATTCTCCTAGTTTCTGAGATAAGGGAGCTGAGGCACAAGAAAATTAAGGGATTTGTCATAGGTTTAACAATATTAATACAAAACTAATTCAAATCGTGTCGCTTCGGTTTTTGTTTTTCCTGGCTACAGCTTGTTTAGTAAATTGTCTCGAGTAGAGTAGATTGTCTTTCTACAATAGGAAAAAAATAAATTATTATTATTGTTTCCTTAATTCCATTATCTAATGCCGACTACCCTAAAACCGCATTTCTCTGTATAGCTCTCTTCCCCATTAGAGTGAACTACAGAACAGTGACCTTCTCCTCTTTGAATGCCAGTCCTTCTTATCTAGTATGAGTCTGGTTATATTAATTTGGCTGAGCTGAATTCTAAGAGCACTTTATCCATTTTAGAAATAAGAATACATTTTAGGAACATGTATTATTTCTAAGCAAAATTTTATGTTTTGTATAAATGGGAGAAAGGAAAATCTTGGAGATTTGAGGAGGAAGAATATTTCAGAGATTTTTGAAGAGAATCTCAGGATGTGGTAAGTAATGTTATCCTCCTCACGCTCTTCATCCTTATGTTTACTAGTATAATCTATGGTTTTTCTGGTTTTAATTCACCATTTTATTATTTTTTATTAATTTCTTCCTGCTTTCTTTGTGTATGCTTTTTAATTGACATGTAATTGATTTACAATATTATGTGAGTTTCAGATGTACGACATATTGATTTGATAATTTAAGCTTTACAAAATTATCTCCACACTTGGTCTAGTTACCATCTGTTGCCATACAGATTATTGCAATATTATTGACTGTATTTCCTATGCTATACGTTACATGCTGTGACTTTTATTTTATAAGCAGAAGTTTGTACCCCGTAATTCCCTTCGTCTGTTTCTCCCATCTCCCTCGTTCTCTTCCTGTCTGGCACCACCAGTTGTCCCTGTATCTGTTCAGTCAACCTCTGTTTTGTTATGTTTCTTCATTAACTGTTTTTGCTCGTTTGTTTGTTTCAGATTCTACATATAAGTGATCACATGGAGTATTTGTCTTCTTCTGTCTGATTTATTTCACTCAGCACAGTCCTGTCTACATCCACCCCTGTTGTTACAAACAGCAAGATTTCATGCTTTACTATGGATATTATTCCATTGTATGAATATACCACATTTTCTTTATCCACTCATCTATTGATGGACGCTTAAGTTGTCTCCACATCTTGGCTGTTTTACATAACGCTGCTGTGAATGTTGGACAGTATAATTATTTTTGAATTAATGTTTTTATTTCTTTGAAAAAATACCCAAAGTGGAATTACTGGATCATGTAGTCATTCTATTTTAAACTTTTTGAGGAAACTTGGTACTGATTCTGTAGAGGCAGTGTCAATTTACATTCCCACCAACAGTGCACTAAGGTTTATTTTTCTCTACATACTTGCCAACATTTGTTATTTCTTGTCTTTTTGATAGTAGCCACCCTGAGAGGTGTGAGATGATATCTTTGTGATTTTGATTTGCATTTCCTTGATGATTTCTGTATATTAATTTTACATCCTGCGAATTTACTGAATTAATTTATTACTTCTAACAGTTTTTTTCTGTACATATTATCATGTATTCTTCTATCATGTTTTTGACAGTTTTATTTATTCCTTTCCAGTTTGGATTACTATTAATTTTTTTCTTATAAGATTAATTATTACATATACATATTATCATGTATATCATGTTATATCATGCATATAACATATACATCATGTATTCTTCTATCATGTTTTTGACAGTTTTATTTATTCCTTTCCAGTTTGGATGACTATTAATTATTTTTCTTATAAGATTGCTGTGTTTCTAACACTCCCAATACTGTGTTGAATAAAAACAGTGGAAGTGGGCATCCTTGTCTTGTTCTTGATATTAGAAGAAAACTTTTAGCTTTTCATTTTTAAGTATGATGTTAACTGTGGGCTTGTCTTGTATGACTTTTAATATGTTGAGGTATGTCTTCTCTATACTCATTTGTTGAGAGTTTTTATCATAAATAGACATTGAATCTTGTCAAGTGCTTTTTCTGCATCTTTTGAGATGATCATATAATTTTTATCCTTCATTTTGTTAATGTGGTGTATCATATAGACTTATTTGTGGATGTTGAGCCATCCTTGTACCACCAGAATAAATTTCTCTTGGCTATAGTATATAATCTTTTAATGTATTGTTTGAATCTGTTTGCTAGTATTTGCATCTATGTTCATCAGGAATCAGTTCAGTTCAGTTAAGTTCAGTCGCTCAGCCATATCCAACTCTTTGCGACCCCATGGACTGCAGCATGCCAGGCCTTCCTGTCCATAACCAACTCCCAGAGTTTACTCAAATTCATGTCCATTGAGTCAGTGATGCCATCCAACCATCTTATCCTCTGTCGTCCCCTTCTCCCACCTTCAGTTTTTCCCAGCATCAGGGTCTTTTCAAATGAGTCAGCTCTTCGCATCAGGTGGCCAAAGTATTGGAGTTTCAGCTTCAGCATCAGTCCTTCCAATGAATATTCAGGACTGATTTCCTTTAGGATGGACTGGTTGGATCTCCTTGCTGTCCAAGGGACTCTCAAGAGTCTTCTCCAACACCACAGTTCAAAAGCATCAATTCTTCAACACTCAGCTGTCTTTGTAGTCCAACTCTCACATCCATACATGACTACTGGAAAAACCACAGCGTTGACTAGACAGGCCTTTGTTCTTCCTTCACCAGGAATATTGGTCTGTAATTTTGTTTTTTTGTGATGTCTTTGGTTGGTACCAGGGTAGCGCTGATCACATAAAATGAGTTTGGAAGTGCTCCTTCCTTTTCTATTATTTTGAAAAGTTTAAGAAGGATTGTTATTAATTTTTCTTTCAATGTTTAGTAGAATTCACCAGTAAAGCCATTTAGCCCTGGACTTTTGTTTGTTGAAAGTTTTTTGATTACTGATTCTATCTCCGTACTAGTAATTGATCTGTTAGTTTCTAGGTACTTGTATATTTCTTTTAGGTTGTCCTATTTATTCTGTATACAATTGTTAGTAGTAGTCTCATGATTCTTTTTATTTCTGTTATATTGGTAATTCTTTTTCATTTCTGCCTATATTTATTTGGCCCAAAAGTCTTTCTTGATGAATCTTATTAAAAGTTTATCAGTTTTCTGTGTTCAATGAAAAAGCTGTTAGGTTCATTGATCATTTTTATTGTTTTGGGTTTGCTTGTTTTGGTCTCTATTTCATCTCTGATCCTTATTATTTTCTTCCTTCTACTAACTTTGGGCTTTGCCTGTCCTTTTTCTATTCCTTTAGGTGTAAAATTAGATTATTTACCTTTTTCTTTTTTATTAGGTAGGCTTATATTGCTGTGAGCTTTCCTCTTCGAATTGCTTTTGCTGCTTCCCATAGGTTTTGGAAAGTTATATTTTCATTTTCATTCATTTCAAAGTATTTTTTAATTTCCTCTTTGAAGCCACTGTTGATCCACTTGTTATTTATTTCCTGCCAAGGAGCATACAACAATTATTGATTCACTTTCTTTATGGTGAACTAATCACATTAGTGAAAGGGTGCTTGGGAAGAATGTCACATGGTCTGTGGACTTTCTGTTCAGGAAAGTGTATATATTTTCTCCACCATAAATAGCTGCCCTTGTTATTGTTGGTTGGGAGCTGTGAACACGGCAGAATTTAATTAGTCTCTCTCCCTTGGCTCATTTTCATTTCCATACTTTACCCCTTCAATTGGTATTTTGAGAACAATACAATCTATCACAATGCTATTTTTCAGATAAGGAAACTAAGGCAAAAAGTGGTCTAGCAAGTGAACTTTAGCAATGGGATGTGAACAGAGGTAACCCAGTTCTATGCCTTGGGCTTTTTATCACTATGCTATACTTTCTTCATAGTAATATTTATCGAATGCTGGTAATACAAAGCCTTGAGCTGGCAGACATCATAATATGACATCAGGAAAAGCATGGAATTTTTAGATCTACAGTTAATACATAAGCCTCATTTAGCGGATCTCTCAGTTTATATGCTTGCTGACATCTCTCCCTGCCCCCTCTCATAGAAGTGCAAATGGACACTGTAATAGCCAAAAGGCATTCAGCCAGAGACAGCAGAAGGAGAATAGAGATATGAACCATCCACAAATAAGATTATCAACTTCTAGATAATTGAAAACTGATTAAATAGTGTCATGATTTCTTTGTTCATTTTCTAGGAGATGTATCCAAGACCTTCTAGGAATAATCTAATATAGGTTAGCTGTTTTGTGGGTTTTGTCAATGGCCTACTCTTTTAGGCTTATCCTGCTAAAGATATGGTTAAAAGGAAGCCATTCATTGTTCAAACATTCTCTTCAGTTATTCTTTTTTTCCTAGCTGAAGTTGATATTTTTCCAGGATACAAAGAGCATTGTGATTCAATTGGCTCAGGGGAGCAAACAGAGCGTTTTCCTATAACTACTCAGTCAAAGGTCAGTTGCTAGGATTTTGCTATTCATCCTCATGGAGCAAGGTATCAATATTTTTATTTTTCTTTTCTTTAAGCTTGACACCAACATGAGGCAATTTAAGTTCCCTCTGCTGTTTGCAGTGATTGATTTCTGAAGCAAGGGAAACATCTTTTCACTACATGAAGATTTGAGTCTACTAAGACTTGCAGGGGGCACAAAGCATTTATATTCAGGTTTGTTTCAGAGAGACTTGAGGGAAAAAAAATAAAACCCTACCCATACAGTTATGAAAATGCAATCTAGTATCCACCAACTACTACGGATGGCATATACAGAGCACCTGACCCCTACCTTTCTGCATCTAAACATAATAAGGTTCATTGGTCAGGTTCTCGTAACTATCCTGTGCTCATTTCCAGGCTTTAAATTCTTTTCAATATTTCATAGGCTAATAGCACACTCCATAAAGCTAAGATCAAATAATCCAGTAGTGCAAGTAAGCAAGTATACAGAAACCTATTTGACAACCTTGCATAGAGCAACAAACCACCCAAGCAGCCTTTAAATTCTTTTCTTGTCACATGTATGAAAACTTTTAACCATTTTGGATTTTGCCATATTGTTTAGCTCCTTCCCTTCTTACACAAATGTGTGCTCAGTTGCTCAATCGTGACTGACTCTTTGTGACCCCCATGGAGTGTAGCCCATGAGGCTCCTCTGTCCATGGGATTCTCCAGGCACGAATGCTGGAGTGGGTTGCCATTTCCTTCTCCAGAGGATCTTCCTGACTCAGGGATCGGACCTGCCTCTCTTGCTTCTCCTGCATTGGCAGGGGGTTCCTTACCACTGTGGCACCTGGGAAGCCCATTACACACGTAAAAAAACTTAAAATAGTCGTAATTATACTTGTCATCAATACTGAACAGGAGAACAGCACAGGATATCTTGATCTGTTTTGAGCTTGGCTTCCTGATTTCAGTTAAATCACAGTCTGATTTCTTTTGTATCATTTAGATCTATTTTAGTCTCCTGGACCTCTTCGTCTACTATGGAGACACTATTATAAGATTAACTAATGTTTATAAGAATTAAAATGTTCCAAGCATTTTGCATCATTTCATTTAGGACCCCCAAGAACCGTAACAGGGATTTATAATAATTCTGTTTCAGAAATAAAGAAACTGACACTGAACTAGAAAGCTGTGAAACCTCTGTATGACTCTGTGACTTGACTCAGGCACCCATCTTCCTTTCAGTACTCAATCCCTCAAAATTGCCACGGATGTTTCAATTTATATATTAAAAAAATCTTTATTCAATAAAGGTTTGGTAAGGATATCCATCAAAACACCATAAACAGTTTCATTTTAACATTTTTCATGTGAGTTCATATTTAGTTTTTGTACATTTTTCTTGCTTGAGCCTTGTTCTTTGCATGGTCTACTTCTATGGAGCATGACATGAAAGAAATGAGTCAATATTCAAAACCCCATAACTCTAATGTTAATGTAGGTATCAAATCCAGATAATAAGAGTCCCTATGTTTTCAGAAAGGAGAAACAAGAGGCAAAGTTTATGTAAAGAGGATTCAAGAAACTTGCCCAAACTCCAAAAGCAGAAGGGAGTCACTTTAACAAAGGATAAACATTGGAACAGTTCATAAATTCTAAGTCTAGTCTCTGCCTTTCCCAGGAAACACAAAGTCTCTTTCCAGTGAGTGGCTGACAGTGTCTGGATTACTCACTGCCTATGTATGTTTTTCCCATGTTTTATTTCTTTGGGCTAGGAAATTTGTAATTATTTGGAGGTCTCCCATATAATGATATTTGAGCTAGAAACTAGATGTGACATCTGAAATAGATGGTAAATAGAGAGAAATGGAAAAACGATTAACATCAGTAGCAAGTGAAGAAAAAACATACCAAACACTCAGAACTTTGAGAAGGATTAAAAAAAAATGCAATAGCTTCATATCCCAAGAAAGAGACCATTTTAAGAAGGTTACCAGAGTCATATGCTATGTAGAGTTCAAAAATAGTAAGAACTGAAGAAGGACCATGGTTTGGATGGTTAAGAGGTCAATAATCTCTTTTAATAATGCCACTTTAGTATTCATTGATAGGGACAAAACTGGGTTTGAAAAGTTAAGGAGAGAGAGGTGAAAGTGTTATGCCACCTGAGCTGTGGTTATGTTTGTTCTATTATTCATCAGCCTGATATTCTTTCCCAATGATCCAGCCTAAGGTCTGATCCAAAATTGATTTAGGTACATATATGGTTCCCAAAGAAAGGCAATGCCAAAGAATGCTCAAACTACCGCACAATTGCACTCATCTCACACGCTAGTAAAGTCATGCTCAAAATTCTCCAAGCCAGGCTTCAGCAGTATGTAAACCGTGAACTCCCAGATGTTCAAGCAGGTTTTAGAAAAGGCAGAGGCACCAGAGATCAAATTGCCAACATCCGCTGGATCATGGAGAAAGCAAGAGAGTTTCAGAAAAACATCTATTTCTGCTTTATTGACTATGCCAAAGCCTTTGACTGTGTCGATCACAATAAACTGTGGAACATTCTGAAAGAGATGGGAATCCCAGACCATCTGACCTGCCTCTTGAGAAACCTGTATGCAGGTCAGGAAGCAACAGTTAGAACTGGACATGGAACAACAGACTGGTTCCAAATAGGAAAAGGTGTACGTCAAGGTTGTATATTGTCACCTTGCTTATTTAACTTATATGCAGAGTACATCATGAGGAACGCTGGGCTGGAAGAAGCACAAGCTGGAATCAAGATTGCCGGGAGAAATATCAATAACCTCAGATATGCAGATGACACTACCCTTATGGCAGAAAGTGAAGAGGAACTCAAAAGCCTCTTGATGAAAGTGAAAGAGGAGAGTGAAAAGGTTGGCTTGAAGCTCAACATTCAGAAAACAAAGATCATGGCATCTGGTCCCATCACTTCATGGGAAATAGATGGAAAAACAGTGGAAACAGTGTCAGACTTTGTGTTTTTGGGCTCCAAAATCACTGCAGATGCTGATTGCAGCCAGGAAATTAAAAGACGCTTGCTCCTTGGAAGGAAAGTTATGACCAACCTTGATAGTATATTAAAAAGCAGAGACATTACTTTGCCAACCAAGGTCCGTCTAGTCAAAGCAATGGTTTTTCCCGTGGTCATGTATGGATGTGAGAGTTGGACTGTGAAGAAGGCTGACCGCCGAAGAATCGATGCTTTTGAACTGTGGTGTTGGAGAAGACTCTTGAGAGTCCCTTATACTGCAAGGAGATCCAACCAGTCCATTCTAGAGGAGATCAATCCTGGATGTTCATTGGAGGGACTGATGCTGAGGCTGAAGCTGCAATACTTTGGCCACCTCATGCGACGAGTTGACTCACTGGAAAAGACTCTGATGCTGGGAAAGGTTGGGGGCGGGAGGAGAAGGGGACGACGGAGAATGAGATGGCTGGATGGCATCACCGACTCTGTGGACATGAGTTTGAGTGAACTCCGGGAGTTGGTGATGGACAGGGAGGCCTGGCGTGCTGTGATTCATGGGGTCGCGGAGAGTCGGACACGACTGAGCGACTGAACTGAACTGAACTGAACTGAACATATATGGTTGTGCTGTGTGCTGTGCTGTGCTTAGTTGCTCAGTCATGACCGACTTTTTTGACTGCATGGACTGTAACCCGCCAGGCTCCTCTGTCCATGGGGATTTTCCAGGCAAGAATCCTGGAGTGGGTTGCCACGCTGTTCTCCAGGGGATCTTCCTGGCCCAGGAATCAAACCAGGGTCTCCTGTATTGCAGGCAAATTCTTTACCAGCTGAGCTACCAGGGAAGCCCACATATGTGGTTACTGACAGTCAAATGATTGAAAGCGAGTTATAGAAATGCCTATTCTAACAAAAAGCTAATTTTCCTCCCCCGAAGCTGAAAAGATTGCATTATTAGGATCATTCTGAACGGAGGATTTATTATATGAGGCACAAATATCACTGGGTATGCTGGCTAAATAACCTCATTTAGAAAAAGATAGATTGTTGGTTCAGTTACAAGAGATGAACTGGGAGTAAAGAAAGCAGAAAATTACAAATAAGATATACTGTCTAATCTGTGTTTTTTTCCCTATTTATTTTCTCCCCCCATCACTCCCCCACATCTAACACAGTGAGCCTAATAGGATTAGATGTTCATAGCCTACCTTGTAGACTGTCAAACAGACCAAACCTAGACGTTCTCTAACCGTAGATGGATGCCCCAGAGTAAGAGAGGCTGAATTTCTAGAACTAACAACACTAATGACACCACCTGGAACTGCCAAGTGAACGGCTTTAAGGAATGGGGCAGTCAGACTTCCAGAGCATCCACTACGTATTTATCTCATTAGAGCTAGGAACTAATGACAGATAAATGACAGTGACTAAAATGGAGACCTTCTGATGGCTAGGGGAAATTATTGCAAATAACCTCAGCATATTGACTCTAAATCAGAGACCTGAGTTCAAGACATGCTGTCACTTCATGATTATGAGCAAGTTTCTTAACCTTTTGATATACTTTCTCCTTGCACAGAAAAGGAATGACATAATGACATCTGGACCACCATCCTAAAGAATTATAGAGAGGAACAAATGGCCTTTACATGAAAAACCTACATAAACTACATTAAACCTACATGTGTGCATGCTAAGTTGCTTCAGTCGTGTCTGACTCTTTGAGATCCTATGGACTGTGTAGCCTACCAGGCTCCTCTGTCCATGGGGATTCTCCAGGCAAGAATACTGGAGTGGGTTGCCATGCCCTCCTCCAGAGGATCTCCTGGACCCAGGGATCAAACCGCATGTCATCTGCATTGGCAGGCAGGTTCTTTACCACTGGCGTCTCCTGGGAAGCCCTAAAATCTTCTGGAATGGGTTGCCATTCCCTTCTCTAAAACCTACATAAAACTATGTAAAACCTCAGGCCACTGCTTGAAAATTGTTAGTATTTATGTTCTGATCTCTCCAAATGTTTGGATTTACATTTGACATTACAAATATTGTCTGGGCAGATCTGCCAAGAGCTCTTTAAAGATAATCATTAAACACAATCAACCAGCAAACAAACAAAATTGAACTAGTATAGAAGTCATTTGTTCAAGTAGTGGATAGAAAACCCTAAATAAAATTACCATTTTGGACTTCTAGATTTTTGCATATTCATAAAGCATGACCAAAGCAGGTACTTAATAGTTAAGAATTTCAATGAGAAAATAGAAGTATGGGCCATCTTTTTCAAATCCAGTTGGGACCATCTTTCTGTAAAAGAGACTCACTGTCTAATATTTTGTTCAAAGTAGTAGTACTTTCCCATTTTTCTTGTCTGAGGGCGGCTATCCAGTGGCAGCAGGAACAGCCATATTATGCCCTTATCTGCTCCCCTAAATGGGTCTACAGTGAAATGGTCAGAGATGGGCAACTGCCCCTAAGAAGTGTTTAGTCATTTGCTATCTGGATTCCTGGGGTGTAAGTTGGTGAAACTGAGTAACTGTCACTGGGATTCAAGGATTCTTCAATATTCAAAAATCAGTCATGTGATATACCATATTAACACACTGAGAGATAAAAACCAGGTTCTTTTAAGATGAATTTCAGGCTGACTCTTGCCAGCGATTTATTCACCATGCTGGTTTTCCCTCTTTCAGATTCCCTGATAGACATGCTGGTTTGCATATGGGCTTTGGGGACCAGCTGATCGGAGCTTGAATCCTGGTGATGCACTTACCAGCTGTGTGACTTCACTCTACAGCCTCAGTTCCTTAATCTGTTTCAGGGGATAAACCATCCTTACCTTGCAAGGTCTTCTTGTTGTTCAGGGCTCAGCTGTGTCCAACTCTTTGCTGCTCCATGGACTGCAGCATGACAGGCTTCCCTGTCCTTCACCATCTCCCAGAGTTTGCTCAGATTCATGTCCATTGAGTCGGTGATGCCATCCAGTTCAGTTCAGTTCATTTCAGTCACTCAGTCGTGTCCGACTCTTTGCGACCCCATGAATCACAGCACGCCAGGCCTCCCTGTCCATCACCAACTCCCGGAGTTCACTCAAACTCACCTCCATCGAGTCGGTGATGCCATCCAGCCATCTCATTCTCTGTCGTCCCCTTCTCCTCCTGCCCCCAATCCCTCCCAACATCAGAGTCTTTTCCAGTGAGTAACTCTTCACATGAGGTGGCCAAAGTATTGGATGCCATCCAACCATATTGATATTTCTCCGTGCAAAATGTCTATCTAAAGCTTAATTAAGATACTGTGTATAGATGCTTACTGCAGGCCTTATACATTAGACATGTAGTAAATGGTAACTATTAGAATCTCATAGGTTTGTGGATTTAGAGAGTGCTAGAGCAAAAAAGTTTCTTTTTTAGGAACCATCTAGCCCATTGATTCTCATAAGACCTTTTGGAGCCTTATACTAAGAGGAGGCGGACACTCTAGGGATAAGAGGGGTCACTTGTACCTCAACTTCCACTTCAAACAGAAAGCCTCTATTTTTATGTTATGTTTGGGCTTCCAATTAAAAATAATGCAAGGAAAGAGTTCTGCAAAAAGAAAATAAACTGAAAATATCTTTTAGCTCAACTTCCTAATTTTATAAATAAAGCTGAAGAACAGTAAGTCAAGTGATGTGCTACATTGTTCATCTTGTCAGATGACTCTGTTAGGAGCACAAACTCCTCGTTAACATCATCAGCAAGTCCGAGGGGGTGTTTCTATCCATACATTGAGTCATCTTCACAAGTAATTCTCCTCCTTGATACAAGGCTACCATTGAGAGTCACTCTAATCTGCGTTGCCCATTCTGAGCACTATAATTCTGATTGAAGTTGCAGATGGGGCCCTCAATCAGATTAATCATCTAAAATTATGAAGACAATGGATAGGAAAAAAAAATGAGAATGACTAAACCCATCCTGTGAAATAAAATCGCTATACTGTTCTTACCAGTTAATTTAAACATACTTAAAAATAAGGAACTCTGAAGAATATACCGCAGGCTTTGAAATTAATTTCTAATGCTTATTGGAAATTGATAAAATCCTTAGTCATTTACCATTAAAGAAATTGTCTCTGTTATAGTCCAGTCTGGATGTCTCTCCATCATTCATGGTCTGCTGATATAGTTCCCATCCCTCCCCAGGCTGGGATGACGTTTTCACTTTCTTCAATCAAGCTTTTAGTCATAATTACAGTGAAATTTTAGTCTCTGCATCTGCAATTGCTCAAAGATTATACAGTAAATCAACTGATTTCTAAGAAAGCTTCAATTTTGAAAAATGCCTGTTGCCAGTTAGGAAACAATCATGATTAAGATGACATTAATAAGCCATGTTTATTGAGCACTGCAGTGCTTCAGCCAGGTTACAATGGATAGGAAGAGACCCACTCCCAAGGCACATACTGCACTACTGCACAGTTAGATGAAGTTCCTAATTTAATTAGCCAAGGATGCAAACCTAATCAGAAGGGAGGTAGCCACACAGGATAGGAGCAGACACAGCATATGCCAGCATGGCTTCCTTGGCTTCCCCCCAAAATTTAACAAGAGCCTATAGCTGCCTGGGGCACTGGCCACACAAAGAGGACACATCTTGATTCTTGCCATGTCACTGCCCTTTAATATTCAGGGTTTACGTCATTTTCTGGAAGGATTTATATAACTTTTTTGCCTCTAGAACCCAACTCAGTGTCTGCAAGTTCTCATCTTCCAGCAAGCTGTGTCTGGGCCTAAAATGGAATCTCTGCTTCTGAGTTTCCAGGCTTCTGGGAAAGTTCGTTTTCCAGCAAGTGTCCCCAGGTGGTCCACTCTGATGTCCTCTCATGTGGCATCTCATTGCATCCTCACAGAGAGCTATTACGGGTTCACAGTCATTATCCGGAACACTTGGGCTCATCTAAGTTTTTGAATTCAGAAATTTCAGATTTCAGACAGGCTAAATGGTGAGTCTAACATTAGTTTGTATCACCCCCAGTGAGATCTAAGGCAATACCCCATAGGTAATTTGCTTTATGTATAGGATAAATACAGACTATGAATTGCCTTACTTCAGCTCAGTCAGAATTTGCTGCAAATTAGTTTGTGCCAAAGATATGAATGATCATTTGGTTCTAAGAACTCCTTGGATATTGCAATATAGATTAGGGTTTGTTGACCTATATTATTATCTTCAACTTACAATGAGGAAATTGAGGCTGGGAGAGTTTAAGAAATTTGTCCAAAGTCATAAATATTAAGTGGTAGGGGAAAAATTCACGTTAAGTGTGTCTGAATTCCAAATTTGCATCTTTAATAACAGTACTATAATCTAATCTTTGCTGTCCTTCAATTTGAAACAGCTTTCCATTTTCATGCTATTTCTAAAAAGGTTTGGACTAGGGGGAGTTATGGAGAAGGAAATGGCAACCCACTCCAGTGTTCTTGCCTGGAGAATCCCAAGGATGGTGGAACCTGGTGGGCTGCCATCTATGGGGTCGCAGAGTCAGACACGACTGAAGCGACTTAGCAGCAGCAGCAGCAGCAGGGGAATGTAAGTGAGGCACCCACTTTGGGTATAAAATACAGGTGGGAACCAAAAAACTCAGTAACCAAGATGAATAATTTTAAAATGCAGTATTTTAACAATTTAAATTAATGGAAGAAGTTCCTGATGAAAATGTAAACCATTTCAATCAAGACATGATCAGTGGTACTGAGTTTTCGTTTTGTCTCAGATTCCAAGGTATTGCCTCTCTGGCACTGCTCTCTAACCTTTGAGTATTGCTCTGTCCTTCTCTGTTCTCACTACAGTAAACGGGCAGATGATGTCCCATTCCCATTAGCAAGAAGAGTGACCCCAAAGTGGGAGCAAGGAGATGCAGTTCTCCAGTGTACAAAATTCACGACCATCAGTATGCTCCCTGATTACCAGTATTAAGGATCCCTTTTGGCTACATTACTGTTGAACTGTTTCATTTCAGCTTCAGATACACAAAAAGAAGGGGTGTTATGTTCATAGCTATTTCAACAGAGTTAAGTGACTAGAATGGGAAAAGTTTAAGTTGATCTACTTTCAGGTTCACAATTTGATCAGTCAAGACCTGGTTGGAAACAGATTAAACTCCAATGAAAGAGAGTTTAATGCAGGACGTAACTTACTTGGGTAGGGAACAGAAAGGGTATTAGACACAGAGGCTAGCAGCAGCAGGAAGTTGATGCCACACCCTGGTCTAAAGGAAAATGGGAAGAAAATGATGTATCTGGAATCAGAGAGAGCTTGAAAAATGAGTTGTTGGGCTGGGGGTGCCACTCAGAGCAGAGAGGGAGAGGGAAACGTTTCCCCAGCCTTCTTATTCCCCTTTCCTCCTTTAATCTGCTATGAGGAGTGCTTCCCATTAACTGCCCCTCTAAAGACTAACTGGAGCCTGACGATGTAAGGGCAGGGATCAGTCTCCTGGGCCACAGAGAAAGGCAGCAAAGGGAGGAGAGATCTAGGGCAGGGAGAAACTGGAAAAAACCACAATGAGTTTTGTTCATTGATTTTTTACAAGCTCAGATACCTGTCAATACTTCTGTCTGTTTAGTGACACAGCTAAAGGAGCAATTTAATGAAAGCAGGAGAAATACAAAGATAGTACCACTTAATGTTATCACAATCACTTAAAATTAAATACTTTTATGCAAAATTACTATTGATTACACAATATTATTCCCATTGTGCCAAAGACTGATTTCAGTCTTTTTTTCTTCATCATAAGATGGCACCTTTAAATTGCATTGAAAAAAAATTATGCAAATGTGAGTCCCTGGCAGTACAACTTAGACTCATGCAATAAAAAAATTCTTGCATGCAAAACAAAACAAAAAAAGACTAGAAAAGAAGGCACTGAAGATTTTAAACACCAAAGAGTCCTTCTGAATCATCATTCAAAGACAACAGAAGGTCTCAGCAGGGATTTAAGTAAAGTAGCTATTTTTGTACCTAATTTTAAGAGCATGGTTAAGGAGCAATGGTCATTTTATTTATGACTCATGGCCACTGACGTGGACATGTTCTCTAAATGTATGAGAAATCTAACCTGGGATAGCTATAGATTTATTTTCCATATATGTTAACTTTACTGGGATATTATTTACTCTAGGATACTGATGAGGAAGGGGGATGGAGAGGAGAGCAAGACCGTCTACCTGCCCCCAAGACAATCAAAGCTAGAGATGCTACCATGACACATGACGGCAGAACTCACACCATAAGTCTTCACACCCTAATTTAAGACCTAATGGGCTCATTGGTATCTTCTCCGGCCATGCTCACTCAGCTGCTAATGGGCTCAGTTCCCCATCAGTCATCGGGATCTTAACAATGGCCTACTTCGAAAAGTTTCTTTTGGTAGAGTTGGATAAATTACTCAAAGTCATTATAAGTCATCTTGTAGAAAACACTGTTAAAATTTTTCCCATAAATTATATCAAATGAGGAACATACGCATTTAAAAAAATAGTTTTCAGGTTACCTCACTTTCAGTAGGGTTTGTTTTCAGGCTGACAGTACTGTTTCCTCTTTTGCATGGATGCTCAACCTTATTTTAAATACTCAGTTTCTTTTTCGGCCTTAACTGCTTTCCCTTTTCTATGTAAGTGGAATTAAACATTTTCTTTTTTACTTTTTTGTTTGTTTTTCGAGAGACACACGAAGGAAGGGATATCAAGGTGAATTTTCAGGATAAATTGGTTTGGGGAAAATGCTTTTTCATTAAATTATGTATATAGCCAATATTTATTATTTATTCTATATATAACTCGGGTTACCTACTGGGAATTTAAAGATAAATAAGGCTTGGGCCCTCATTTTCAGAAATATTAAGTCTAGTGAGGTAAAGACATGTAAAGATGATTTCATCTAGTGTGTTGAGCATATTAAAGGAAGGATAGGCATACTTTCCCAGACAAAGGCATTCTGAGTCAACAGTCATAAACAAATGATAAAATAAATTCAAGCACTTATTATTTCTTTCTTAGAATGTTTCCCAAAGCCTTTATTTCTAAGGCTATCTTTCCCACCGTGTTCTAGCAATTTTGTAGTGTAGTATAGTGGAACAAATTATATGATGGACATTCACGCTGATGACAAAATGGTGTGTCATTTGTGTGGCACAGTGATGGACATTTGTGATTGCAATGTACCCTTGAAAAATGAAACTTTATAAATATAGCTGCTGTGGAATTTAACTCAGAGGAGATGTAGGTAAATGCTTGGGCTTGGAAGACAGATTTCTGGATTCGACTTTTGGTTCTAGCTATATGACTGGGCAAGCTACATAAAACCTTTGAGGCTAGATTTTTAAATTTTAAAAATAAGATTGAAATACCCATAGAACCATATGATTTGCTTTTGTTTAGTTGCCCAGTTGTGTCCAACTCTATGCGACCCCATGGACTGCAGCATGCCAGGCTTCCCTGTCCTTCATCATCTCCCAGAATTTGCTCAAACTCATGTCCATTGAGTCGGTGATGCTATCCAGTCCGGTTCAGTTCAGTTCAGTTCAGTTCAGTCACTCAGTCGTGTCCGACTCTCCGCGACCCCATGAATCACAGCACGCCAGGCCTCCCTGTCCATCACCAACTCCCGGAGTTCACTCAAACTCATGTCCACAGAGTCGGTGATGCCATCCAGCCATCTCATTCTCGGTCGTCCCCTTCTCCTCCTGCCCCCAACCTTTCCCAGCATCAGAGTCTTTTCCAGTGAGTCAACTCGTCGCATGAGGTGGCCAAAGTATTGCAGTTTCAGCTTTAGCATCAGTCCTTCCAATGAACACCCAGGATTGAACTCCTTTAGAATGGACTGGTTAGATCTCCTTGCAGTCTGGTAGTGGTGATTAAAAAATATAACATGAATAAAAAGCATAATGCCTGTCACACAAGCATTCAATAAATGGTTATTATAATTTATTGACTTACAAAATTTATTTGCACCATGCATTTCTCCTTTTTAGTGTTTTCTGTTAAGTTATCACAAGGGTCATCATTGCTCAATTAAATAGTGTTTATACCATTATAAACTTAATGTATGCAAGTATACAGTTATAGAATCATAAAAAATTATGTTAATTTTTTTATAGCATGACTGACCCATACCCATTTTGCCGATGAAATTATTGAGGTTTAGCTGGTTTCATTGACTTGCCACGTCAGCTGTTTAGAGTACCCATGTCTGTTCTCCCTACACAGTCCCTTGCACTTTCCACCTCACCCCACCCTCCCTGTGGTTTCCATCTGCATGATAAACATCTCTCCTCTCATGAACTGTTTCTGATTCATGCTCCTTTGACAGTGAAGCTGAGCTGTTCTTTCACTGATGAAGTGTGAATGAGATGCTCTTATTAATACAAACAGAGGCACCCTCTGGGTATTATACGTTTATCAGATTCAGCATCAAAATATGAAACTACAAAAACAACTAATGAAAACAAAATGAATGTTGTTAGCTAAATTAATGCTGTCATCCTCCCCAAGTGTGTCTTCAAAATGAAATGGTCCAACGGCAAAAATAGAACAAGCTGGGAACACTGAGTTCCACAGTGTAGAGGATTTGAAATACAGACTTATTTTCCAATGCGTTAAATTGTTCAGCTGTCAGTGGTGAATGATTATTAGCATGTGAAGACCCCTGAAAAATCCAGTATCCCCCTTCTCAGTGTTTCTAATAGAATCACAACACATCAGTCACACTAACAAAATGAACCTGTGTTTTGGTACCTGACCCAAAGACACCCTCTTGGTCTCCTCCTCACCAGCTTGATCTAGGATTTTTAAAGCCACTATTACTGCGCCCTCCCAGGGCCAAAGTATTTGCGGGCCTTTGCAAAGTGCTTCAGATGGAGCAGGAATACCAAATCAAGAAAGCATCTTGGTGCACATGTTTACTTCTTGAGATGAAATAATGTTCTTGAGAGTAGTGAAATTAGTATCTGTACCAGTTAAACTCATTGTTTCTGATTTTTTGGTTAGTGCCATCCTTTTACTGGCCAATGCTTAGGTAAAGCAACAGTCTAGAGTTTCTGTGTGGCGGGAGCATGGTGGTGGATCAAGGCTTCGGTCACCTTGTTGCTTTAGTTTGAGGACAGCAGCGATTTGAAGATAACTGGTTTAAGGTAATTTTGTTACAAAAGAAGTGGGTGGGAAATGGTTACTGATGACCCCTTCTGTTCTCCACCGTCCAGCAAGTCTCAGTGAGGATAAGAATTTGCTAGAAATAATCTACACGAGAACAGATCGTGTGAGCCCACTTTTAAGAAAGATCAATACTCTTTGCTCCTGAAGTTGATAGGGCAGCTTCTCCTATAAAGGTCGTCCTTGATCTGCATGAAGTGAATTCTGGCCAGAAACATCAGCCCAGATGCCAGAAAATGCACACTGAGCATGACTTGCTCATCAGCAGAGTCATTCTGACTGTGACTCAGGTCACAGTGATACGTCACTACAGATTCAGGATTGCAGAGCATAGATTCTATAAAAGGGAAGGTTTGTTTGCTTGTTAGACAAACATTGTCTTATGCTTTATCTGTTTTGCACTGAGAATTTGGACGTTACAAGAAATGGTTTCTGGCATCCAGATGATCACAGTCTAGTAAGAAGGATTCTCTGCTCAGTCGTGTCTGACTCTTTGCGACCCCATGGATTCCCTTTGTCTGTGGGATTTCCCAGGCAAGAACACTGGAGTGACTTGCCATTTCCTTCTCCAGGGGATCTTCCTGATCCAAGTTTCAAACCTGCGTCTCTTGCATCTCCTACATTGGCAGGTGTATTCTTTACCACTAGCACCACCTGGGAAGTTTGGATGGAATAAAAATGAGAGACACTGTTAAGGCCAGAAGGAAAAGTGAAAATGATTCTGTAGTGAAGGCTGCAGTGGTGAGTGGGAAGTTCCTCAGAGGAGGTAGAACAGTGATTAACACAAGAAGGAATCCTTGAAGAAGAAGTAGGAATTCTCTGAACAAGGTCGAAAAGTATTAGAAAAAGGGGATAATGCATATAAGGGATACTGTGGATAACGCTATGAAAAAACTGGCTACTTTGAGGACTTTTTGAAAAGTTAAAATTCAGTTCAGTTCAGCCGCTCAGTCATGTCCGACTCTTTGCGACCCCATGAACCGCAGCATGCCAGGCCTCCCTGTCCATCACCAACTCCCGGAGTTTACCCAAACTCATGTCCATTGAGTCAGTGATGCCATCCAACCATCTCATCCTCTGTTGTCCCCTACTCCTCTTGCCCTCAATCTTTCCCAGCATCAGGGTCTTTTCAAATGAGTCAGCTCTTCACATCAGGTGGCCAGAGTATTGGAGTTTCAGCTTCAACATCAGTCCTTCCAACACCCAGGACTGATCTCCTTTAGGATGGACTGGTTGGATCTCCTTGCAGTCCAAGGGGCTCTCAAGAGTCTTCTCCAACACCACAGTTCAAAAGCATCAATTCTTCGGAGATCAGCTTTCTTCACAGTCCAACTCTCACATCCATACATGACCACGGGAAAACCATAGCCTTGACTAGATGGACCTTTGTTGAAAGATAACGTCTCTGCTTTTTAATATGCTGTCTAGGTTGCTCATAAATTTCCTTCCAAGGAGTAAGCGTCTTTTAATTTCATGGCTTCAGTCACCATCTGCAGTGATTTTGGAGCCCAAAAACATAAACTCAGCCACTGTTTCCCCATCTATTTGCCATGAAGCAATGAGCCCAGATGCCATGATCTTAATTTTCTGAATGCTGAGCTTTAAGCCAACTTTTTCACTCTCCTCTTTCACTTTCATCAAGGAGGCTTTTGAGTTCCTCTTCCCTTTCTGCCATAAGGGTGGTGTCATCTGCATATCTGAGGTTATTGATATTTCTCCCGGCAATCTTGATTCCAGCTTGTGCTTCCTCCAGCCCAGCTTTTCTCATGATGTACTCTGCATGTAAGTTAAATAAGCAGGGTGACAATATACAGCCTTGA
This sequence comes from Moschus berezovskii, assembly GCF_049115385.1. Classification (NCBI taxonomy): domain Eukaryota; kingdom Metazoa; phylum Chordata; class Mammalia; order Artiodactyla; family Moschidae; genus Moschus; species Moschus berezovskii. Next base: position 91,522,704 of record NC_142469.1, on the reverse strand, counting down.
TGTACTCCTTTTCCTATTTGGAACCAGTCTGTTGTTCCATGTCCAGTTCGAACTGTTGCTTCCTGATCTGCATACAGGTTTCTCAAGACGCAAGTCAGGTGGTCTGGTATTCCCATGTCTTTCAGAGTGTTCCACAGTTTGTTGTGATCCACACAGTCAAAGGCTTTGGCATAGTCAATGAAGCAGGATAGATGTTTTTCTGGAACTCTCTTGCTTTTTTGATGATCCAGCGGATGTTGGCAACTTGATCTCTGGTTCCTCTGCCTTTTCTAAAACTGGCTTGAACATCTGGAAGTTCACGGTTCACATATTGCTGAAGCCTGGCTTGGAGAATTTTGAGCATTACTTTACTAGCGTGTGAGAAGAGTGCAATTGTGTGGTCGTTTGAGCATCCTTTGGCATTGCCTTTCTTTGGGATTGGAATGAAAACTGACCTTTTCCAGTCCTGTGGCCACTGCTGAGTTTTTCAAGTTTGCTGGCATATTGCGTGCAGCACTTTCACAGCATCATCTTTCAGGATTTGAAATAGCTCAATTGGAATTCCATCACCTCCACTAGCTTTGTTCATAGTGATGCTTTCTAAGGCCCACTTGACTTCACATTCCAAGATGTCTGACTCTAGGTCAGTGATCACATCATCGTGATTATCTTGGTCGTGAAGATCTTTCTTGTACAGTTGTTCTGTGTATTCTTGCCACCTCTTCTTAATGTCTTCTGCTTCCTTTAGGTCCATGCCATTTAAGATTAGTCATTTTGATTTCTGATGTTCATATATTTCACATGGGGTAAAATAAATTAGTAATGTGAAAAATGAAAAATATACAACATATGTTCCTTCAGTCAGTAGGACCTAAATATATGTCATGATAAAATCTTTACATTCAGGTCACACTTAAACTGGGACTTGCTGTAACTGTTGAACTATTACAGATGTTGCATTGATGATTACCATCCAGGCATGACTGAAGGTTAACATTTATAAAGATATTTTTATATTCTGGTAAAAGAATAGATGCTTATGCTCTTTCACAACTGTATCGCCTTTCCAAATACTGTTTCATTACTATTATTTCTTAGATGACTTGATGCTGGGTCATATTGGATATGAAATTTCATGCTGAAACTCGCTAATGTGTTTCTCAATTTGATGTTTGAAATGTCTCAGGAGAAGTTTCTAGTCAGTAAGCCTGCATAATTTCTTGTCACAGAAATTAAAGGTACAGCTCTCCATGCAAGTGATGTTTTTAGCATGTAGAAGAAGAGTTCTCTTTGGGGACAGTGGGATATGGGAAACAAATTCTGGGAAATTTCACTGATAGTATATAGATATTCTGGCTTAGAAAGTTTTACCAAGAAACTACTTGAAAACTCAAAGACATGGAGAATATGTTCTGTTCAAATAAGGGCTATGTTGAGAAGGTTTCTCATTCAGAAATCCTGAAAATGAAGCCTAGACATGAGGTCTCTCAACTACTTACGTAATTTGGCATTATGGCCTGATTATTAACAAGGGAACCTAGGAACTACCAGGCTAACAGTGTTAGGGATGTTGTAGTGTTGGTAAACCCGTCCCTAACTAGCATGAAAGCAATGGATACTGGGTATGGCATACCACTAACATATTTTCCAAAAGACTATTTGCCAAAATTATTGAAAGAATTGTGTGTTCTCTAGCAATTTAGCATACATCACATCTGGTTTAGTTTCTTGCTGTATGTTAGGTACTGCGTTAGTATACATAGTGCAAAAGATGAGAGACACAGTCTTTGTCCTGGGAGGAGGCAATGAGTGCTCAGGTGCTATGGCCAGGAGTTGTGCTGCTTCTTTTTATAGCCAAGCTTCTCCCTGTCATCATAAATCAGCCATGCAGAAAACTCATTGGGGAGAAAAAAAGCCCTCCATAGAATCTGAACACCTTGCCTATGATCATGGGTCATTCCTCAATCCTCTCCTTCACAACCCAGATATCTGGATCCCAGCAGGAGTGAGAGTAGCAGGACATAGCTCAGAATTGTTGAGGGCAGGGGTTGGGGATAGATCGTGTGGAACCCTGGATGTTGTATTGTGTTTTTGTCCACTACTTTGAATGACATGGAAAACCATTACAGCATTGGAGACAGAGAAGAGCATAGAATGACTTAACTTATAAAAGGATCCATCTGGCTATTGTATGGTAAGAATAAACTGTAAGACATAAGGATTAAAGAAAGAACCATGCAGGAAGCTATCCCAATAATCCATGCAAGAGCTAATGGAAACTTGAACTAGCTCAACAGTTGTATACATGGTGAACAGTTCCCAGGCTCTGAAACTAATTTGAAGGTAGAATGAATATTCATTGGAAGGACTGATGCTGAAGCTGAAACTCCAATCCTTTGTCCACCTGATGCAAAGAGCTGACTCATTGGAAAAGATCCTGATGCTGGGAAAGATTGAAGGCAGGAGGATAAGGGGATGACGGAGGATGAGATGGTTGGATGGCATCACCGACTCAATGGACATAAGTTTGAGTAAACTCCTGGAGGCAGTGAAGGACAGGGAAGCTGGAATGCTGCAGTCCATGAGGTTGCAAAGAGTGGGACATGACTTAGCAACAGAAAAACAGCAATGAATAGGATTTACTTATGGTTTGAATGTGGGTCAAGAGGGAAAGAGAATTCAAAGATGAAGCCACTGATTTAGGGCAAAGACTTTGGAAGAGTAGAGTTGCAATGAACTGAGGTGGAGAAGATATTCAGCAGGATGGTGAAGATTAGTCATTAGTTTTAGTCATATTTAGTTTGTAATGTCTAGTGTATATCTAGATGGAGATGTGAAGTGGGCAATTGCATATAGACCTGTGCTTCAAAGGAAAGGGCTGGAGTGGACGTGAAAATCTACCAGTCACCAGTACAGTGCAGTACTTAGTTGCTCAGTCATGTCTGACTCTTTACAACCCTATGGACTGTAGCCTGCCATTCTCCTCTGTCCATGGGGATTCTCCAGACAAGAATACTGGAGGGGGTTGCCATGTCCTGTCCTCCTCCAGGGGTTCTTCCAAACCCAGGGATTGAACCCAGGTCTCCCGCATTGCAGGCAGATTCTTTACCATCTGAGCCACCAGGGAAGCCCAGTGCAGAGTAGGTATTTGAGGCCATAGGTTCAAAGAATGGCAACCCTCCAGTACGCTTGCCTGGAAAATCCCATGGATGGAGGAACATGGTAGGCTACAGCCCATGGGGTCACAAAGAGTTGGACACGACTGAGTGACTTCACTTTCACTTTCCAGTATTTAGAATTTGTAGAGTTGAGATCCCAACAGACAAAATTCATATACACAGTTGAAATCGATGTTCACAATTATGTCAACTGACATCAAGTCAAAGAAACCAAAGATAGTAGAAAAGAAATATGATGAGCTGAATTGTAAAGTAAAACAAGTTTCAATTATATGGCTGGATGATCTAACCTAGAGAATCCGTTTAACATCTGGATCAAATGATGACTTTGCAAGAAACATGTTGCTTTTCAAAATGCTTAAAAGCAAGCACAGTGAGTCATAAATAGAAAATTCTTCAGTTCAATCAATGCTTATTATTTTGGTAAGAAAACTGATTAGCCTGACTTATTACTACTGTTGCAAATTAGAGACTATTGTACAAAGGAAAATGAGAAAAGTACGTGCTTAACCATGTCTCTGGCTTTGTCTTTATAATTTGCATGATCACAAAATGTTGCTGATGACTTTTACCTAATAATAAACATATATATAAATATATATTATATATATTTATGTATAGATATAATTTGTGGCTATAGGTTAACTCAAATCTTCTTTTTTCACTTATAAAATTTTCACTGCATACCCAAGAATCTGTTATGCTAACTCTACTGAAAGTTTTGATCTTAGAAGTAGCCCCTGAGCTACCTCTTCAAAAGACATAAAACCCTTTACTGATTTCATAGGATCCTAAATTGTCCTGTGTCTCACATTAATAAAGAAAGGAGTAGTGAGTAGTGGGAAAGTCAGTTAAGTTTAAACCATTAATAAGATAACATATTTTCTATAAATACAAGGTGTATTTTGACAGGTCAATTGTGTTGTTATTTTAGAAGACAGTTGACATATTATCTTGGTAACAGAAAACTTTGCCAGGAGTAATTGGCCTGAGAGCTTGGGTGTAAATTATATTTAGTGGCCTAAAACTAATTTTTTAAAAAAAGCATAGCAGTGAATCCTCTGCCAGGAGACTTGGAATAAATCTTAGAAGGCAACTGCTCTTCTTGAGAAGTGACTAAGCAGGAACTTATGGATTCTGATCATCTTTTAAGAGTAGGCTGAGTCCATCATGAATCTCTCAGGTCTGAAAAACGAAGTCCTATAGTCATTTACAAAAATCAATAGCCAAATAGTATTGATTCTTTTAATGTGATTTGGTGAAATTCATGGGCAAGAAGCACAGGTACAATGACACCGTCGCACCAAAGATCTGTTGGAGAATGGGATACAGATATATTTCTTCCCTGGTGGTTCATACAGGAAAGAATCCACCTGTAATGCAGGAGACCCGGATTTGATATCTGGGTCAGAAAGATCCTCTGGAGGAGGGAATGGCAACACACTCCAGTATTCTTGCCTGGGAAATCCCATGGACAGAGGAGCCTGGCAGGCTACAATCCATGGGGTTGCAAAGAATCAGACACAATTTAGCGTTGTGTCTGAGATTGTGATGAGATGAGATGATGAAATTGTGATGAGAAATTAGGATTATCTCATGTGAGGTTTAATATATACCTGATTTGTCTGCCAAGCCTGTTGGGCTACAGATACACACACACACACACATACAAAGGAATGGTCCAAAGTTACTGCCAGATTCCTCTCCAAGTTCAGTGGTAGGAAGCAGTCAGTTGAGCTGACTTTTGTATGGAACCATGTCTTCATAAGTGCCACAGAAGTCTGTGTTTAGGTCAAACTTAGCTTTGATAAAAGAAACAAGACCTAACTCTGGTGCTCCTCCTGTTCATCCATTTTAACTACAGGAAGGTTGAAGCTCAATGTTGAAATACTGTTATTTAAAGCTTGTATTGATTTAAGGGTAATGTTAGTTTGTGCAGTTTATATAAATAATAATGATAAAAATCTTTTTCCCAAACCTAGATTTTTCTCATGGTTCATTTATTCTTTCTTGTTTTACTGCTACCCAATCAATAAACTATAAGGAGAAATTAGGATCATCTAGTGACTGAACTGAACTGAACTGAATGTAATCATGAGGAACGCTGGGCTGGAAGAAGCACAAGCTGGAATCAAGATTGCCGGGAGAAATATCAATAACCTCAGATATGCAGATGACACCACCCTTATGTAGAAAGTGAAGAGGAACTAAAAAGCCTCTTGATGAAAGTGAAAGAGGAGAGTGAAAAGGTTGGCTTGAAGTTCAACATTCAGAAAACAAAGATCATGGCATCTGGTCCCATCACTTCATGGGAAATAGATGGGAAAACAGTGGCAACAGTGTTAGACTTTATTTTTTGGGGCTCCAAAATCACTGCAGATGCTGATTGCAGCCATGAAATTAAAAGACGCTTACTCCTTGGAAGGAAAGTTATGACCAACCTTGATAGCATATTAAAAAGCAGAGACATTATTTTGCCAACAAAGGTCTGTCTAGTCAAGGCTATTGTTTTTCCAGTGGTCATGTATGGATGTGAGAGTTGGACTGTGAAGAAAGCTGATCGCCGAAGAATTGATGCTTTTGAACTGTGGTGCTGGAGAAGACTCTTGAGAGTCCCTTGGGCTGCAAGGAGATCCAACCAGTCCATTCTAAAGGAAATCAGTCCTGGGTGTTCATTGGAAGGACTGATGCTAAAGCTGAAACTCCAATACTTTGGCCACCTCATGTGACGAGTTGACTCACTGGAAAAGACTCTGATGCTGGGAGTGATTGGGGGCGGGAGGAGAAGGGGACGACAGAGAATGAGATGGCTGGATGGCATCACCGACTCTATGGACATGAGTTTGAGTGAACTCTGGGAGTTGTTGATGGACAGCGAGGCCTGGTGTGCTGTGATTCATGGGGTCGCAGAGTCGGACACGACTGAGTGACTGAACTGAACTGAATGTGAGGTTTAATTTGTCTGCCAAGCCTGGTAGGCTACATACAGTCTGTGGGGTTGCAAAGAGTTGGACATGCGTGAATGACTAACACTTTGACATGTGAGATATTAAATATATTGTTACTATTTTGACAGTACTATTTGGTTTCACATTTTCTCAATAATAACAGACACTTATGGATGGAAATGTGACAAAGTTCATCAAATGTCTTGTAGTTTCAAGGAAGGCTTAATTTGGTCATTTCCTGGGATACTTCCAGAGGAGTTCCTATGACCTCAGTGAGTAACCCAATTTCCCTTAAAATGAAGACCCCAGATATTAGGAAAATCTTCCTCATTGTTGGCTTCTCAAAGAAGCTCAGTTTCTTCCACTGCAGCCCTTTTCACTTCTAAGGAGGTGGCTGGGATGGTGCAGTGAAGATCAAGGACAAATTCTAGGCCACATTTCCAAGAGCGTGGCACATCATGGGATTTGTTTATTTTCACTTACAGGAAATTATATATTACTGAATTGCATGCTGATTCTATTTTTCAAAGTATACATGGGAGAAGTAAATACACAACTAGTAAAATATATGTCTGCCTTTGTACCACCTGAAATCACCTTGCATAAGAGAAAACAGATTTGTAAAGTGTTAGTTTGACCGTGCCCTCAGTCCATCAATCTCCTTTGAGGGATAGATGTGGATTGTCAAGTTCAGCTTGTTAGCCTCTAAGGGTTATGTCTCTACCGTAAATGTCTTGGCTTTAAAGTAAGGATGTTGAGCCAGATAAATTCTAAAGTTCCTTCAATCGGTGAAACGTCAGGCTTCAGTTTAGTTCAATCTTTACTGAAAACATAGATCAGCAGATACGGCAGGCACCTTGCACCTATCTGAATATTATTACCTGCTTTTTCTTTGGCCTTCCCTCCCCTAGGCTAGATGTTCCACTTAGTACTTTCCTTTTTGACTTTCACATGCAGTATTTTAGTTTTTCCAGTGACACCTTTCTGGCTGTACTGGGAAGGGAAATGTGGAACCAGAGCTGACAGTGCAACCAGCACAGTGTAAATCACCCTGGCTGTGAGCTACGCAGCACCCGTGAATAGACGGAAGAGTTAGCAAGCAAAAAGAGCTGAAGGATGGAAAAAACCCCGAAGTGTGAACTTCTGACTTCTGTTTTATCACCGTAGTTTTCCTTTTTATGATTATCTGTCTTCCCCCAATCCCATATACCTATCTTTACATTTCAAGATGTCATTGGATTCTTTAGCAGTTCTGAAACATACTTTTTTGACTCCACAAGCAGATGTCTTCTGGTTTAGTTAAAAAATCTGAAAGTGGTCCCTATCCACCTAGAATGTCTTATTAGCGCAATAAAAACCCCAGTGACACCCTTGCCACAGATCTGAGAAAAGGGCCTGGACTGTAGATTAAAGAGTTAGCCTGGACCAAAAGAGTCAACCTCGATGAGACCTTTGGAATCAGACCAGGCTGAGGGTGAGCAGAATAAACAGGAAAACCAAGTTCCTTGTTTTATGTCATGAATTACTTAGCTAGGAAGCTTTGTTAGAACAAACGTGTCACATTTTTCCATTATCCTGTTTTCATACTCATCACACACAAAAGGGAAAGTTGTAGAACTCAGACATGTTCAGCCTAAGAGAGAAAATGAGAGTGTTACTATAACAATGGATCCGGTGCAGAGCTGGCCAAGAGTTAACAAATTGTGAAAAACTGTGTTTTTCCATGAACCAGGCACACTGCATGCTGTTCTTCACAAACTGATATGTGTGTGTGTGCTCAGCTGTGTCTGACTCTTTGTGTCCCATAGACTGTAGCCTGCCAGGCTCCTCTGTCCATGGTATTTCCCACCCAAGAATACTCGAGTGGGTTGGAGTTTCCTCTTCCAGGGGATCTTCCTGTGCCAAGGATCAAACCTGTATCTCCTGCTTTGCAGGCAGATTCTTGACCACTAGCACCATCTGGGAAGCCCCCCCACAAACTGATATGTTAGACCAAATACCTTCAAGCAAAGAGATGACTGTGATCCTTAGAGCTAAGCATGTAAGAGCATCACCCTCAGACGTGTGTTCCAAAGACAGTTTCAGTTTAGGGTACTTACCTGCCTTCTCTCTGCCCTTTGTGTCAGCCAGTCCACTCCGATCTTCGTGGTTACTACAACTTACTGTGTGTAAGGTTTTCCAGCACGTGTAAATCACTGTGATTTTTCAACACTTAGGTTCTCCTATAGAGGGGAAATATTCACCTTAAATCCTTCCTATCTTGCTACTGTTTCTGTGTCAAATGAATGTGTCAAACTTTATGTTTTCTTTTAAACCAAAATATACCATCCTCTACATTGTTTTATTAGAAAAGAATTTCAAAAGGTGAAATTCTTAATATTTATAGAGAATTTATGTGTAATAAATATAAATATTTATATTATTATATGATAAATATAAATATTTAAATATAAAACATTTATACAGAATTTATTTATTCATTTAAAAAATACTTTTAAAATTCAGGCACCATTCTAGGCGATGGGTAAATGGTGAAGAAGAATTCCTTACTGCCCTGAGTGTCAGTTGGAGACTCATACTGTTAACTTATTGTTGCATTTATTTGTAAACACAATGACTTATGAGAATATTAATGGGCACTGATTATTCAAAAAGTAATTGCCTGCCATGCGAAATGCCACTGTTTATAATCTCATGGTGTATGCATGTGTGCGTGTGTCTGGAAATATTTAAAAAGAATTGAACTGTATAGTGTATGTTGTCAGTAATATTCACAAAACTATGAATTTATATTAGGATTTTGTATGGTCATTAAATGCCATAAATTTGATAATAAATTCATTTCAGGGGCACAGATGAAGCAATAAGCAATGTGGGCACCTTTATGAATTATATGTGTGGTAGGACTAGGTGAGAAAACCAATAACCTGAAAATGATGAGTGACGTGGATTTAGGCCACCAAGGATGCCAAAATAGAAATTCTGTCTATTGCCCTGTGAATTTATTATAGAAAATCAAGAACTCACAGTTTGCGTAGTTTTCCTTCATAACTTCATTGGTATAACTGGGGAAGATCCAGGGGAAAGACATTTATCAGATGAGAAAGTAATAATCAGATACTACATTAATTTCTTCAAATTTTAGAGAAAAGGGAATAACCACCAGCCTAATAAAAAATACCTTGCCTTTTTATTACTAGGGGAATCTCAGGTGAGATCTGAGACTATAAACATTAACTGAAGTTGGTAACTCAACAAATCTGGCCATATAAATTTGTGTTGAAAGCATCTCCCTTGAACTAAAAAACTTACTGGAATAACATTTATTCATGAATTCCAGCACTAACTACTGATTTCTACATAAACTCAGTTTGTGTGCAATACACAACATTAGAGGAAAGAAGCAGACTCTTAAGTTCGGTTCCATTCAGTCGCTCAGTCGTGTCCAACTCTGTGACCCCATGGACTGCAGCATGCCAGGCCTCCCTGTCCATCACCAACTCCTGGAGTTTACTCAAACTCATGTCCACTGAGTCGGTGACGCCATCCAGCCATCTCATCCTGTCATCCTCTTATCCTTCTGCCTTCAATCTTTCCCAGCATCAGGGTCTTTTCAAATGAGTCAGTTCTTTGCATCAGGTGGCCAGAGTACTGGAGTTTCAGCTTCAGTATCAGTCCTTCCAATGAATATTCAGGACTGATTTCCTTTAGGATGGACTGGTTGGATCTCCTTCCAGTCCAAGAGACTCTCAGGAGTCTTCTCCAACTCCTCAGTTCAAAAGCGTCAATTCTTTGGCGTTCAGTGGACTCTTGGTTGAGAGTTATTTTTAAGGTGAAACATTTAAACATCAGAGAGATCCTTTGGTAAAATGGCCAAGTTTGAGAATGCTTTCTTTTCCTACGTTTTCAACTAAGATGTAAACTGTGCTTTTACTGAATAGAGGCAGGAGTGCTATAAAAATTTCAGAGTGGAATAGACTCTGTTTATTCATATTATTAATTATTGTATTAAATGTTATATACAGAATATGCAACTTGTAATTACCACTTTTAAAATCTGTTCTTTTGGAGAAAGATGATTATCAGAGTGAGTGCAACAGTTCTTCACCAAGTTGCAAAGAAAATAGGTTGATCAGATTCAGTGATACTATTATAGGAGAAAGATCTGGTGCCTGGGATAATTATTTTGGCAGTGCTCTTTGAAGATTTGGAGAGGAATGACAGCAATAGTCAAATGAAAGGCTGGCAAAATTAAAATTGATGATCACATTATTTATTATACCGAGGCTCATATATTATACTCAATGAAAGGAATCATAAAATACAAATAGGAAAGCCATCCATTCTGCTTTTTTCCCATCTGTGTCTGTTCCAGCACCTTAACTCATTCTAACATAGAGGGGAAAAGGTTTCATTAGGATTAAGAGGTAACTTCAGGGATTTTCAAAATGTAAAAGATAATACAAATATGAAATCACAAATTTTATCGCTATTTTTTGAAGGGTCCCAAAGGTCAGACCAGAAGGGTCCCCAAAACACCTGGGAATATGAAATGTTGTGAAGGTTAGTGCAGTATAAGGAGAATATATGGTTCTTGCTCCAAGACATTAATAAGAGATTTTTGGTTTTGATATGCCGAACACTGTGCCAGGCACTGCCAGGTTTGGAACGCACAGTAATTAATTCTTTACTCAAGAACAGAAACTAAAGTTCAAATGATAGAATCAGTGGGAAGGAGCCATATTTTTTTAACTCCAAAGTAAATAAACAGGTGAGTAGACAATGCACTTACAATTTGTAATGGATGGGTCACATAATGGAGAGTACCTGCTGGGGAAGGCAGGGGTAAAACTCACTAGCTTTAGTTTGGGGGTTATGGGAAAGTAAGCTTTGTGAAGACCTAATGTTAAGGAAGATGGGAGACAATACAGAGTCATTGGTTGATGCTATAACCAAATGTCCTGCTCTAAAGACTGACTTGTAGACGACTGTGGCCTTTTCTGTGCGGTTTAGTGAGACCTTCTATAAGGCAGGGGTTCGTGTTCTTAATCTCCCCTCAAGCTTTTCCCCACAAATACACATTTTAATACATTTTGATGATTTTTCTACTTTGATTCTTCATTTCACTCTTCTTTCTGAGATTTTAGCTATTGATATGGCGTCTATCACCTCCCCAACTTCCTTTCCCCTCAAGCCTTTATCAGTTGTGTGTATTATTGCAAAATAATCTTGTGTTTTCATCCTGGAATGCTTCTTTTAGCTCTTCTGACAAGCTCATCTTTCAAGATTCAGCTTAGTCTCTGCTCAGTGCATGACTTCTCTGATTGATTCAGATAGGAGATGGTGACCTTCCCTCTAGCCTACCATGACTCTTTGTAAACACTGCAGTTACAGCATGTTCCGCAATTTGGTGAAATTCTTGTCTTCATTGCTGTTTCTCCACCTAGACTGCAAGCTCTTTGAGAGTACCAATCTTCTCACCAGCACCTGGTTCAATGCATAACATGTAATTGTTTCTTAATAAATATTAAATATTTACTGACTAAGTTTTCCCAGGTAGCTCAGTGGTAAAAAAAATCTGCCTTCCAATAAAGGAGGCAAGAGATGCAGGTTCAATCCCGGAGTCAGGAAGATCCCCTGGAGAAGGAAATGGCAACCGTGGTTCAGTGAATAATATGTGCTGCTGCTGCTGCTAAGTAGCTTCAGTTGTGTCCGATTCTGTGCGACCCCATAGATGGCAGCCCACCAGGCTCCCGTCTCTGGGATTCTCCAGGCCAGAACACTGGAGTGGGTTGCCATTTCCTTCTCCAGTGCAAGAAAGTGAAAAGTGAAAGTGAAGTCGCTCAGTTGTGTCTGACTCTTCGCGACCCCATGGACTGTAGCCTACCAGGTTCCTCTGTCCATGGGATTTTCCAGGCAAGAGTACTGGAGTGGAAATAATATGTAGTTGGTCCTTAATACATATTAAATATTTACTGATTATAATTTCAGCACTCACTGAATTAAAAGAGTGAATGGCTATAAGAAGGATTGATTGTGTAGTACCTCTAGGGCTATACTGATTAGCTAGCTGAACTCACTTAGCAGTAGGGATATTCATAAGAAATTGACATTTTTTCAAGTATGGAATCTACTTAGGAAGTTGAAGAATGAAAACAACAAATCAATACTTGAGAAGAGGCAGGAAGCTAAAATTTCTTGATGCTCAAATGCATAGAAACCTGAGTCAGGAGAAAAGTTAAAAAACAGAAGTGACCTTAGACAATGTTTAACTGAACCTTCAAAGAGAACTTACATGAACTTTTCCATGGCCTCCCACAGGGTTATTGGCAGAGGACAAAAATCCAAGCCTCCTCTCAATCCTGTGCCATGTCCTCTGTTCTCACTGCTGTGACAACTCCATTTCCAGTGCTTATACAACCAGTAGAAAATGCAGATAATGTGTTTCTCTTCCTTTCTGGCTCTCATGAATAATTTTCAGCAGCTCCCCCAATTGCTTTCTGTTGCCCTGCTGAGTTCATCTTTGCAAAGGACATCTTGTCACATAGCAAAGAGAATCACCCAGTACCTTTCCAATATCCCTTCAGTCAATCAGCCAACAAGTTATTTATTCAGCAGTTGCCGATGTGACCAACAGAGGGTTAATATGATGGAGTTGGCTGCTTTTAAGCTCAATGCATCAATTAAATAGCACTTTGCATGATTTTGACTTGGCATACCCCGAAGGAAAATATTTTTCAAGGCCACTGTGAACTCAGTAATGGGAAGCTCACCCCGTAATTAATTTAACATGAAATCCTGTATTTTGGCCTGATTCTCAGTGTAGGCTTTAAGGCTATCAGATACACAGCTTCCAGGACTAAATTCTGTCCTCAGATGTTCAAAGACCATGTCCATCAGCTCTTTATGTCTTATGACTAAAACTGAGTACCCAGAATGCAATAGAATGAGAAAGATATTCTTCTCAATATGAAGTTTTGAATGTTTTTATTACACTGAGAATTTGGGACTGGGAGAATGGTGGGAGTAAGAATGAGGCTTTGGAGTTTGTGACAGTTTTTGCTCATGCTTTGGTCCAAATACCTTAGCTTCTGTGACTTAGGTCTCAATTGAAATATAAAGAGATGGATTAAACCTTTGGACAGGGGGTTATCTTGTAATTCAGACCACTAAGTCACATGGCTTAGGGATTGGGCCTGAGGAGTTGCTATCACAGGGGAGCAGTTTGGTTGGGAGGAGAAAGGATGTAGGGACATAACCATATCAGAGGCCTGAACATATATATGTTAAAAAAAACTGTGTTTGCCTATGTATCAGGTTTGTTTGGGCTTCTTACCTCCTTGGAAGAAAAGTTATGACCAACCTAGAAAGCATATTAAAAAGCAGAGACATTACTTTGCCAACAAAGGACTGTCTAGTCAAGGCTATGGTTTTTCCAGTAGTCATGTATGGGTGTGAGAGTTGGACTATACAGAAAGCTATTCGGTTCAGTTGCTCAGTCGTGTCCGACTCTTTGCGACCCCATGAACCGCAGCACGCCAGGCTTCCCTGTCCATCACCAACTCCCAGAGGTTACCCAAACTCATGTCCATTGAGTCGGTGATGCCATCCAGCCATCTCATCCTCTGTCATCCCCTTCTCCTCCTGCCCTCAGTCTTTCCCAGCATCAGGGTCTTTACTAATGAGTTAGCTCTTTGCATCAGGTGGCGAAAGTATTGGAGTTTCAGTTTCAACATCAGTCCTTCCAATGAACACCCAGGACTGGTCCCTTTTCAGATGGACTGATTGGATCTCCTTGCAGTCCGAGGATTCTAACGAGTCTTCTCCAACACCACAGTTCAAAAGCATCAATTCTTCGTGGCTCAACTTTCTTTATAGTCCAACTCTCACATCCATACATGAACACTGGAAAAACCATAGCCTAGACTAGATGGACCTTTGTTGACAAAGTAATGTCTCTGCTTTTTAATATGCTGTCTAGGTTGGTCATAACTTTCCTTCCAAGGAGTAAGCATCTTTTAATTTCATGGCTTCAATCACCATCTGTAGTGATTTTGGAGGCACAAAACATAAAGTCAACCCTGTTTTCACTGTTTTCCCATTTATTTGCCATGAAGTGATAGGACCAGATCTTAGTTTTTCTGAATGCTGAGCTTCAAGCCAACTTTTTCACTCTCCTCTTTCACTTTCATCAAGAGGCTTTTTAGTTCCTCTTCACTTTCTGCCATAAGGGTGGTGTCATCTGCATATCTGAGGTTATTGATATTTCTCCCGGCAATCTTGATTCCAGCTTGTGCTTCTTCCAGCCAAGCGCTGAAGAATTGATTCTTTTGAACTGTGGTGTTGGAGAAGACTCTCAAGAGTCCCTTGGACTGCAAGAAGATCCAAGCAGTCCATCCTAAAGGAAATCAGTCCTGAATGTTCATTGGAAGGACTGATGTTGAAGCTGAAACACCAATACTTTCGCTACCTGATGCGAAGAGCTGACTCATTAGTCAAGACCCTGATGCTGGGAAAGATTGAAGGCAGGAGGAGAAGGGGACAACAGAGGATGAGATGGTTGGATGGCATCACCGACTCAATGGACATGAATTTGGGTAAACTCCGGGAGTTGGTGATGGACAGGGAGGCCTGGCATGCTGCAGTCCATGGGGGTCACAAAGAGTCGGACACGACTGAGCGACTGAACTGAACTGAACTGAACTGGGCTTTTTATATTTTTATATACTAGACCCTAAAAATTTTGTGGCTTTCTGCATGTCAGTTATTACTTTCAAGCCAAGATAGAGCTTCGGACATTATTGCAAGACTGAATTCCATACTGCATAACTATGTGAATTAGTCATAGCTCATCTGATAATATAAGTTTTAAGGTCAGGCTCTTGGGTAATACTTAAATGGATACTGCCTGGGAATATGCTTTGCATTTTGGTTAAAAACATGAGTTTGGAGTCAGGTGACATGAATTTGGACCTGGGTTCTGCCACTGGAGTTATGTGACTTTGGGCAAGTTATTTAACCTTCCTTTATCTTAGCTCCGTCATCTGTGAAAGCTGTGGTAGTAGTAAAATTGTCTCTTGATTTCTGCAGGGGATAAATTCCAAGGCTCTCCGTGGATACCCAAATTGGCAAATACCCAAATCCCATATGAAATAGCAACACTGTCAGCCCTCCATCTCCAGTGGTTCTGCAAATACGGAGGGCTGCTTCCTTGATAGCTCAGTTGGTAAAGAATCTGCCTGTTATGCAGGAGACCTTTGTTCGATTCCTGGGTTGGAAAGATCCTCTGGAGAAGGGATAGGCTACCCACTCCAGTATTCTGGCCTGGAGAATTCCACGGATTGTATAGTCCATGGGGTCTCCAAGAGTTGGATATGACTGAGTGCCTTTCACTTTCAAGTATGTCTAACTTCAAGTTGTTGTAAAGATTAAATGGACTAAGATAATATAAATGTTTGGTACATCAAAAAAAGCTGTATAAATATTTGTTATTATTGTTTATAAGACTCACCTAAATTTTGGGGTATGTTTTTATTTATTAAAAAAATTTAAAACCTTAGAATACTTATAAATAACATTGAACTCAAGGTATCTAATTTTAATTGATTCAATGCATAGGAAGGTGATAAATTATGTATTCCTGAGCATTTATGATTTAATTGGTCAGAATTATACATAATTGTAATTGCATGACCCTGTACATTGTAGTCTCTATGTCATTCCAAGTTTTGTCACCTTCTATTGGAATATCACACCAGGGGAATGAAAATGTTCTATGACAAAGATGTAAGGAAAAGTAAGAACTGTAAATATGACTTGAAATATCAATAAAGCAACCATAAGATTCACTCACCATAAGTGAATCCATGAAGTCCAGGTAAAGTTTGCATTTAACAAGGTGATGTTAAAAGGAGCAGATATCTCCTGAAATTCCCAAGAAAATCTGTGATGACTATGATTTCAGTGTGGAATCAGAAAAAAAGAAAATGTGAAACAATAAGTTCATGAACTCTTAATAAGCAATGTGAACGAAAAATTTGCTGAATAAGAAAACTCTAGACATTTTAGGAAATGTCACAAGTTTAATTTAATATAATCAGCTTACTAAATTGGAAAGTATAAATATAATTTAAAATTCTGCCTTTAGTCTGCATAAGAAGACTCAGTCTTTTGGATTTTAATAAGCCTGACGTAGTGACTTTTTCCAGCTTCAATTGAAAGATAAATGAAAATGAAAATATAATTTCATTTACATATAAATTAAATTATAGCCAGTTATAGAGTGATTGTCACTTGAAATTGGGGAAAATAAGATATTTCAAAGGTTTTGGCAAAGAGAATTTTGAGGAGGAGCTACTTGGAATTAAGGGTCTAGTGACCATTGCACATTTATAGCCTCAGTCTAATGCCGACGTGGTTAAGGCAGGGTTTTTGATCAGGGATCTTATGATTCTGTAGGTGATTAAGCACTTCAGTTCTTACACAGATATTTTCAACAACAGTGTTTGCAAAGGACCCCTCCACAACACATGAGGGGTATGCTCAAGTCCTGAGACCCTTGGAGGAATCCCCAGTTGTGATTTTTTCTGAGATGGGACTAGGCTTCCTGGTGCTATGTAAGAGCTGCCAGGAAATATATAGGAGCTGCCGGTAGTTCTTCAATACTTGCAGTTCATCCCTCAAAGTCCTATTCTCATGCTAAACACCGGAGGGACAGAGGGGTTGCGGCTGAGAAACTAAGTACTCACCAGGGAGTTAAGGTTGAGATCAGTGTGTATGAAAATATACACAACACTTAGAAGGGCTCAGAGAGTGTTTGCCTGTTTTCATGGCTGGTCCTTCATTCTCTGCCTCATACCAGACTTAGGCAGCCTTTATTTTCCACTGAAATTAGCTTGAATGCTTTATCTAAGAGGTACCTGATTTGCTTTATTCCAGTTCTTGAATAGAACACAGCACTAGTAAAATTTCGTTGGACTTTTGAGTAAGAAATTTGACCTACTTTTAGGTGCTGAGAGAGAAGGATAAACACTTAATGAATCCCATGTATTCTTTTGTGTGAGTTGTGTTATTTGGAACGGAGTGAAAAAAAAATTTGAAGCAAGCTAATATTGCTTATAGCTGAGTAAATGTTACACATTAATTGTTCAGTTTTATCAAATTTTATAGAAAATATGGATAGTTTAGTATCCACTGATTTTCCAGAACTTTCTCTGGAAATTTTAAGTGAGTTCACTGTTTAATTTCTTTTCCCAAGACTCATGGAAATGATAACATACGTTTGCTTGTGATACTTTGTGCTTTTGTGAGTATGTATATAAGGAAGTGATTGAAGCAATCATTTTCCTTGTATTCATGCAAATGTTGAAGATCGTACAGCCGGGGGCAGGAACAATGTGGAACAAGTAGAAAGTTCAGAAAGAATTAAAACTTACATAGGTGTTCTTAGTGAAAGGCTTTGGGAGATGGTTATCTGAACCCAGTGCATTTTTTAGAGTTTATTATAAATAAGAAAGTTCTATTTACTTCTGCTCTCTAGAGCAATGCTACAATGGACCAGACTAGCCAGCAAATCTTTTAATAATTATAAAATATCTAAAATACTTTGCATTTTCAGTAAAATATATCAAAATATGTTTACTATTTTAATCAATACAAAGGAAAGGTTAATTGAATTTTTATTTTTCTTGATTTATAAACTTACCTTGCTTAAACAATTTGCTTTTGAAGCTGTCTTTTTTTTTCTTCTTAATTTCTAAGCAGCTTTCCTTTCTTCCTACAACTCTCCTGGTTTCTGAAGCCGAGTTTGAAACAAATGACCCGAGTTGACAGTTCTATTTAGTGTGAGCCTGTGAGGTGGAGCCATAAGGTCAGGTATATTAAGAGACTGTGGAATAAAGGATAATTAGGAAGAATTGCTTAGCAACTGAGAATGAAAGTGAATGACATTTTATATAGTTTACAGTCTAAAGGGAAATTATGACAATTCCAAAGTCTCCATGGGAGGTTTTTATTTGTGTATTTTTGGTGTTTATAATAAAGTTATCCTGGATGAGGAAAAAGAAGAGAGTGAAAATAGCCAAGAAACTTTTAAAAAATATACTATAATTTGCACTGTCCTGTACTACACATATTGTAAAACTTGAATAACGCATACTGTGGCATTGGCTTAAGAATAGAAAGAACAATGGAATGGAATAGAAAACTTAGAAATACTCTCATATGTTTATAAAATATTGTAGATGATAAACATGAGATTCTGAACAATGAGAAAATGGCAGATCATTAATACATGGTCCTGGGAAAAGGACAGGTTTCCTAAACCTGATGTCATAAATCAAAATAAAGAACGATTGGAAAAATTACATGAAAAGTGTGAAAACACCACTGAATGAGGAGACTAATAGCTCGACATTTTTGATGAGAACATTCTTTCAAAGAATAACTTCCTTTCTTCCTCCTCCCTCACCCCAATCCCAGATACAAATAATCTTTCCCCCAAACTTCCATAAAATAATACTTCAGTTCAGTCCAGTTCAGTTCAGTCGCTCAGTCGTGTCTGACTCTTTGCGACCCCATGAATCACAGCTCGCCAGGCCTTCCTGTCCATCACCAACTCCGAGTTCACTCAAACTCATGTCCATCGATTCGGTGATGCCATCCAGCCATCTCATTCTCTGCCGTCCCCTTCTCCTCCCGCCCCCAATCCTTCCCAGCATCAGAGTCTTTTCCAGTGAGTCAACTCATCTCATGAGTTGGCCCATACATGAAAATGATGAATTAGTAAAAATATTAGTGACACATGACAAAGTGTTAATAGCCTTAATATGTAAAGAGACTATGTAAATTTATGAGAAAATGAATGTAATTTTCCATGAAGGCAGAAACCAGCACACCATCTCCCCCTGCCTCCGACCCCAACATTCTCTTCCCTCAATCCAGTCAACTGTCTGGCACATATTGATATGCAATAAAAATGTGTTAAATGAACAAATGAATTACTTAAAAGATTAATACCCCAATAGAAATATATCGGTAAAGAATTTGAAGAGACTATTAGAAAAGAAGTATAATGATTCATAAATATGTGATAAGAATCTCTAACTTCTCTAGCAATCAAAGAAATGCAAATGAGAATGCCATGGCATTGTCTTTTGAGTTTGTCAAAGTTGACACAGTTATTAGTGTTTGAAGAGAATAATGAACCAGATGGTGGAATTGTAAATTGCTATAAGCTGGAGGTTTTGTTTTATGTATCAAAAACTTCAAAACATCTCTTTTGATTAAGAAATGTATTTTGATGTAACATCAGAAATAGTCAAGATTTATATATAAAGTTATACATTGCTTTGTTATTTTATTAAACTTGGACCTTGTCTGTATGTCCATAAGGTAGGATGATTTAAATTAATCGCAGTGCATGTATAACATAAAATAATAAGCAGCCATTCAGTATGTGTTTTAGACCTGGTAGAATATATATGTCAGTGCTACTTTCTCAATTCGTCCCTATGGTAGAAGCCAACACAATATTATAAAGCAATTATCCTCCAATTAAAATTTTTAAAAATGTGTTTTACAGATTATTAGTGACATGAGGGAATAATTAGGACAGACAATGTGCAAAGAGCAAGCTAAAAAAATTCTAATTCATGAGTGTTGTTTTCATAGGTGTTTATGATCATTATTGTTGTTCAGTCTCTCAGTCATGTCTGACTCTTTGCTACCCCCATGGACTGCAGCATGCCAGGCTTCACTGTCCTTCACCATCTCCTGGAGCTTGCTCAAACTCATATCCGTTGAGTCAGTGGTGCATAGTTTGTTCAATTCCGTGCATCTGAGATTCAAAAGAGTGGGAAGCAACATGCGTAGTAGACCAATGGTCAGTGACAAAGGCCCTGGCTCTTAGGCTTTGCAGAAAAGGATTCCCATAAAAGATGGAAAGTAGTGAAACAAAGTGTTTATTAGGAGGAAAAAAAGAGTACAGTACGTGTAGATAGACAAATGTGTGGGCTCAGAGAGTCGCTGAGTCGCATCCTTGTGGCATTTCGAATTACTTTCATGGGGCACTTTTTCCAGGTTTCCTTTGGCCAATCATTTTGAGTTGCCTAACTCCGAGTCCACCTTTGGTGTATCTCAGAGTTCTCCTCTATGTGCGTGCACATCTCTTAGCCAAGATGGATTCCAGTGAAAAGGTTTATGGGTAGTTCATATCACTTACTATGTGATGATGCCCCATCCCTTTTTGACCTCTAAAGTGCCTTTCTGCATATGTATACTTAGGGAGATCTCCTGACTTCGAGAATGAGGAAAATGAAGTCTTTTATCTCTTATCTGTCTAGGGCTCAGCCTCCTCCATCACCCTGCTTTTATGGAGTTTTTGCTATTACGGAGTTTCTGGCCACAGGGGAGAAACCATTCAGCCTGAAGCCATCTATCTCCTGCCTCAGAAGAAATCTCCTCTAGAGATTTCAGAGTGAGCATGGCCCTGTGACACCTTGATTTTAGACTCCTGGATTCTAGAACTGTGAGAGAAATAAATGTCTGGTGTTTCAAGTCCCTAGGTTGTGGTCATTTGTTTTGGCATCTCAGGAAACTAACTCACCCTGATCAGATGACAAGGTCAGAGAAAGTCCAGGGAAGGAGGGGGCACTCCTGGGCCCTTTAGTGGTGATAGCCCTCATCACTGCAGTTGACAAACAGGACTACTCTGTCCAGGACTCTGGCTGTGCTTCCCTCTCTTAACATCCCTGGCCCTTTGTTTGCACTGTCTTCATAAACCATGAGTCATAAATCAAGCCGTGCCTTTAGGGATCTCATGGAAAAGGTGCATACATCTTTTTGAATGCTTGTTTCTTGCATGAATTTGGATGATATTCATTAGAGACATTTACAAGACATCAGGCACAGAGATTACCCTCATGGTATTTTAGCCAAAGGAGTACCAGTTTTCCTTTTAAATTGGTAAAGTGTGTCTATGTGGCCTTCAGGAAGAGGAAAAGGGATTATTTGTCTTTGGGGGATATTTGTCTTTATCAAACTGGGCTATGAAGTGCAAATTTTGAGGTCCATGGGCTTCTTCTGAAGTTCTCTGACAAGGCGTGCTAGTTGGCAGGAGAAAAAGGTCCAAGCCCTCTCTGAATGTTAGAACATAAATATCCATGCTGTTTATAATAATTCAGAGAGAAGAATGACTATAGGAATTCCCACTTTGCTGCGGTTAGTCCTCCCATCCCTCCAGGGTAAATTCCCAAACAAGGCCTGATGTATTATTTTGGCTTGGGTAATTCAAGCAATATGAGATTTCAGAAAATTCTGATATCCATAGGTAGGGTTCATCACCTTAAAAAAAAGAGTCTTAGCAGAGACCACTGTTTACAATATAACAGGAAAAAATATGAACTTGTAACTAGGTGGTGGTAGACACTAACGCCAAATGGATCCTGCCGCTGGTAGTTTATTTATGGCTGTGCTAGAATCTTAAGCAGAGCACAGAGAAGCAGCTATTGCTGATTTAGTTATTAGGCATAAGCACAAAGGGTTAGGAGCTTCTGGGGCATTATTCATTGACAATAATCAGTAGCCTGCTATGAACAATGCTGCATGCTGTGTAAATATAGCAAGACTCCCTTCATAAATAATGCCAGAAACACTAGCTGTGCCAAGGCAGATAGGATATATCGATGGCAAGTTAATGTGTTAGGCCCCTGGGTTTGCTTAATTGTGCAGGCTGACTTACTCTGGGCAAGTGAAGAGAATTGCTTTAGCTCAATGCTGGTTCTGGAGTCCGTCATCCTCCCAGGCTTCTTCTCATAATGATGCAATTTGCTTGACTCTCAGTGAATTCTATCTTCTTAGAATATACAGTGGTGCTGTCCTTCTAATTTTGGTGATGATAATGGAATGTGTTTTCTTTTCTTGTAATTATCTTCTACCAGCAACAGAAATGGATGTTTAGTCTGCCCAGAGATGTCGTTGTCTGCTAAGTCTGCTCATTTTTAGGCTCTTTATATGCGCAAGAGGTAGCAGTTGAAACCCTTTGCTCAAGTTATATGAAGTGAGTATTACTCCACATTCTCAGGCCACAGTGCAGAGGTGGGAAAATGAGAGACAAGATTATTTACGGGGAATTCCTCTCCAGAATGCAACCACATAGCACATGTTTGCAAGATAAGAGGTTTCTGTAGGAGTACCCAAGACAAGGGTGTTTTGTGTGCAGAATCACACCAAATGGTAAGATGGCAAGCAGAAGAATGACCCCTCAAAAATGTCCATGTCCTAATCCTCAGAACCTGTGAATGTTTCTTGGTATATGGCAGAGGGACTTTGCCGATGTGATTAAATTCAGGATTTTAGTAGTCCTCTGAGAGGACTACTCTGGAATTATCCAAGTAGACCCAATAGAATCCCAAGTTTCCCTGGTAAATGATAACAGGAGGCAGGAGAATTAGTGTCAGAGTGACTTTGCATGATGAAGACTCAGGGGCCATTGCTGGCTTTGAATCTGGAAGAGGGGCCGTGAGCCAAGGAATGTAGGCAGCCTCTAGAAGCTGGACGAGGCAAGATAATAGATTATTCCCTAGAATCTCAGGATGAATGCAGCCCAGCCAATACCTTGAATCAGCCCCATGAGACTCCTGTTAGACTTCTGACCTCCAGAGCTATAAAATAATTGTGGTGCTTTAACCCACCACACTTACGGAAATTTGTTATAGCAGTACTAGGAAAGAAATACAGAGCTCATAATAAATAATTCATACAGACACCTTTATAAGGTGATCAAGTTCACTCACTCAGTTACACAAAGAACATATTGAGCCTCATTGTGTGCTCACTGTAATATATTAGCATATGCTAAATGACACACCCACAAGCACTGTAACAGTTCTGAGGCCAACCATAAAAGGCTAAAAACTGGGCAGTGGCCCAATTCCTGGAAAGCCCTGTACCTTACCCCAAATAGGTGGAATAGTCCTCCCCCTTATTAGCCCATGAAATTACCCAGCTCATAAAATCTAGCCACATCTACATTCCAGGGCTGCCTTATCTTCTGAGATGGAGTGAGTTCAGTCTATGGAATGTATGTCTTTCTATTAAAAAAAAAACACACATTTCTATGCTTTCACTTAAAAAAAAGAGCATATTTAGCATTGTGTTTTGGCATTGGCAGTGCATCAGTAAATGATATATGATCATTAATTTATTCTTAAAATACTTGCTTCATGTCTGCTCTCTGTCAGGCACTGTTCCAGAGAATACATGGGATAATAAGATGGGGAAGATTCACGTCCTCCCATAGTTTCTGCTCTTGTACGAAAGAGAGCAGATAAAGAGCAAGTGAATGAATAAGATCACTGCGAGTTGTATTAAGTGCTACAGGAAAAATTAAAGCAGGGTAGGTGATAAAGATTAACTGGGGAAAATGTCCCTTAGGTCAGCAGGACAAGGAAAGCCTCAGCTGGACAAAGAAAGACTCTATGAAAAGAAGGTGACATTTGGGCTTAGGTCTGAAGAATAAGAAGGTGGAAGTCTTGATAAGCCTGAATGTGGAGCATAGAATGTTTAAAGAAAGTGACGGACAAAAGTCTCATGATGGACTTAAGCTTAGCAAGTGTGAGTAACGGAGCCGGGTGTGTGAACAGATGATGGTGTGAATGGGGTGAAACAGATCACTCAGGGCTTCAGGCCAAGGTAAAGAATTTGAATTTTGTTCTAGAGAAATGGAAGACCAATGGAAGCATTTCAACATGAAGTGGCATGAACTAATGGATGTTACAGCTTATTGGATGACCTTGAAATAATGAAAGCGCTTTTGTAATATTATTCAAATTTGGAGCCTAAAGTGAATTTAGAGATCATATAGCTCGATTTTCTCATCTTAATGGAAACTGCTGTCTTCCTTGATTAGTTTCCTTGCCTGGGACACAAGCCTGTCTGTTCTTTCCAGTTGGTATGCTTTTTACTGGGCTCTCCCACACCTGCACACAAGGTTACCAATTTATCAGATTCAGATAAATTTTAATTATGCAAAGGAAGAGGAAGAGACTGACAGATACCAAAGAATGGATAATTCCCAAATCACTTCTTTCTTCAGTACTGATCCTCTCCTTTCCTCCTTCTTTTCACTGAACTCACTCAGGAACTCAGGATCCATTGTATAGATAATAAAAATATTCTTATGACTAGTGGACCTGGCTCTTGGAAATTGAAAAGAAAAAGTCCTTGAGAAACAGATCCTCCACTTGTGCTCTTCACCATGACCTTACATTCATGAATGGCTTATTCTAGATCATTCACATTGTTTTACGAAGCAAGTTATTTCTAGCAACAACCTGCATAACATTTTGGTTTTTTCTTTTTATTTGTCAGAGAGAGAAAAAGTTAGCACTGAAAATTGGATGGTTGGCAGTTGCTAGGCACCAAGGAGACATTCAGGAAGTGGCAATGAAACACACACATACAAAAAAACCATTTAAAAATAAACAGCCTTCTTAATCTTTAACCACAATTCCAATGAAGCCAATTAAGTTATGTGATTACTAGTATTCTCCAAACAGAGATTGAACAAGAGAAGTGGGATAATATTTTTGAACTTGCAGCGCTGTATCAGTTGTGCTTACTTAATAGAGTTATTTTTCTTCTCAATGTTTTGTCAGGTTCATTAAAATTTACTTTTATAATTTTTAGGCTTAGTAGTTGGGAAGGTGAATGGTTGTTTGCAAAGCAAAGTAATATCTGTGCCATTTAAATTTCAGTAATGTTGGCTCAAATATTTCCCTAAGGAGACCCTTGTAATCTGGGTAGAAATGGAGTAGTAATTTATTCATTTCATGATCCCCAGTGATTTTTTTCTGCCATCATGTAGACCTTCATGATAAGAGCTTCAACCTTGTGACCTGCTGATGTAGTTGATTCTAAGCCTGAGATGTCTTATTTTCCTCCAAATCATTCCCTTTGCACTTGTGGATCCCCTAAAAAAAACGAAGAAGAAGCACCATGTCTCCCCTATGGTCTGTGGAACTTTAGTAATCTCTGCTGTAAATAATGTCAGCTTCGTATACTGAATTTTATATCTCTAGTCACAAACTCGGAGAAGGCAATGGCAAGCCACTCCAGTACTATTGCCTAGAAAATCCCATGGATGGAGGAGCCCGGTAGGCTGCAGTCCGTGGGGTCGCTAAGCACGACTGAGCGACTTCACTTTCACTTTCACACATTGGAGAAGGAAATGGCAACCCACTCCAGTGTTCTTGCCTGGAGAATCCCAGGGACGGGGGAGCCTGATGGGCTTCCATCTATGGGGTCACACAGAGTCGGACATGACTGAAGTGACTTAGCAGCAGCAGCAGCAGCAGCAGCAGCAGCAGTCACAAACTACAATAAATGAGATACACCTAACTGTACCAGAAGAGCAATGACCTGATAATGTGTTACTTTGCAGAGTTAGTAACACAGGCTGATGGCAGAAACAGCATTGTGCAGTGGTTGAACACAGGCTCCAAAGCCAGACTGCTTAGATCTGAAACTTGCTCTGCTGTTGAGCAAGTCACTTATTTTCCTTTTTCCTATTTTTCTCATTTTTAAGATGATGAAAATAATAGTAATGTCCTCATTATTGTTAAGATGATTACAAGGAGTGATGTTTGTGAAGTTTTGGAAAGTGCCTGACAGAATCAATATTATATAAGCCATCTGATTAAGTAAAATGTACAAATATATAGGATTGACCTCTTATCACATCCTAGTATTTTTCCACTTTTCTTTTCACCCCTTTTCTTAAACTACACCTAGAAAAAGGAGCTTTTTAAAAATCTTTTTATTTTGTATTGGGGTATAACCGATTAACAAACAGCGTTGTGATAGTTTCAGGTGAACAGTGAAGGGGCTCAGCTGTACATATACGTGTATCCATCTCCCCTAAACTCATGTCCCATCCAGGCTGCCACATAACACTGAGCAGAATTCCTTTTGCTCACAGTAGCTCCTTGTTGGTTACACATTTTGATCATAGCAGTTGTACATGTCCATCCCAAGCTCCCTAACTATCCCTTTCTGCCCCTAACCCCTCCCCAGCAACCATAAGTTCATTCTGTATGAATCTCTTTCTGTTTTCTAAGTAAGTTCATCTGTATCATTTCTTTTCAGATTCCACATGTAAGGGATGTTGTACACTATTTCTAAAAGAAGCTTTTTAATTGCTACCAAAAGACAGGCCTTATGAATTAAGAAATAAATACAACATTTCTATATATAGCAAGTCAATCCTTGCTTTTCCCAGTTCCCTTGTGTACAGAGTTCAGTTATCATGGCTTAGTTAACACTTGATCTCCAACAACAAGATTCAAATTATCACGGGTTAGTTAACATTAGGTCTCCAACAACAAGATTCAAACTTCAGTTACTATGCGTGTAAACTGAGCAGGTGCATCAGTGCAGACTTCCTGCTTGCTCTTCAGTCCACAGTCACTCAACAGATGCCCATCCTGATGAGTAACCCATTATGGTACTTCTTTCAGAATTTGTCAGAGATCGACTGCATGTCTATTATTCAGCTCACATGACAGCAAAGCGTGCAGTTGTGCGGCTTCCTGGTCTCCCAATGATAGACCCACATGACATTTTCCACAAATGGATAATGAACAGAAATATGAAAATGCAGTGAAGTGACAAGTGATAGCATATTGAATGAACATAAATGGGGCTATAGAAGAAGAGCAGGGTGTGGGGAATGTTGACACTGGCCCACTGAAGAGACTGTAGATATGCAGCCCGAGTAACTTAGTTTAAACTTAGTGAAGGTGATCTTATCAACATGAAGAAAGTGTGACAAAAAGGATAAAGCTGTGACAAAAAAGGACAAAGGTCTTAGAGAAAGTGACCTCCTCATGTCAAAAGAACTCTCAGTGTTATTTCAGAATATTGAAAGCACAAAGTCTAAAATATTTGAAGCTGATGAAAACTTAGTGCTAAGACAATTCCCCAAAGCAGGAAAATGCTCTTTCTGCCTCTAAAGTTATTCCATGACAAGGAGAAGCAAACACTGTTCAAACTACTCTTGATAAAAGCACAAAGAAATAATTTTAAATTCTCAGTAGTTCTAGTATTTTAAATGCAATGTACTAAGTAAATATTCTATTTATTTTCTTTTATCTTTCCCTTGGGCTTCCCTTGTAGCTCAGTCGATAAAGAATCTGCCTGCAATGCAGGAGACCTGGGTTTGATTCCTGGGTCAGGAAGATCTGGAAAAGGAAATGGCAACCTACTCCAGTATTCTTGCCTGGAGAATCCCATGGACAGAGGAGCCTGGTGGGTTACAGTCCATGGGGTCACAAGAGTTGGAAACAACTTATAGACTAAACCACCACCACCATCTTTCCCTATGGGCTTCCCGGGTGGCTCAGTGATAAAGAATCTGTCTGCCAATGCAGGAGACACAGGTTCAGTCCTTGGGTTGGGAAGATCCCCTGGAGGAGGAAATGTCAACCCACT
Organism: Moschus berezovskii; assembly: GCF_049115385.1. Taxonomy (NCBI): domain Eukaryota; kingdom Metazoa; phylum Chordata; class Mammalia; order Artiodactyla; family Moschidae; genus Moschus; species Moschus berezovskii. The sequence goes on along the minus strand of NC_142469.1, from coordinate 91,495,109 downwards.
CTAGATATTCTTTCCTGGAGAATCCCATGGACAGAGAAGCCTGGTGGGCTACAGTTCATGGGGTTATAGTCAGATGTGACTGAGTGGCTGAGCACACCTGCATATTTCCCATTTATGAACTATGGAGAGAAGGTTTTAAAGTTTTGACAAGCATTTTTCAAAATCTTTTTTAAAATTAATTTATCTTTTAATGATTAAGATCACTTTGTGTAGTCTCAGCTTGCATGCTCATTTATATGGCTCTGGACTACTGGGCAAAGTACGGACTACCGGTACTATTTTGAAGACAGACAGTGCTAATGCAATAAGAGGGTAGGAAAAGTCATCTGAGCAAAATGATTTTGCTGGTTGAGGAAGAGCCTTTAAAACAAAAGCTTTATTCAAACATAGCAAATTATTCTATCCTTGGGATATTTCTTGATCCAGCATTTAATCACCATTAAATACTGTCACAAAATTGTAGTTATTGCGTTACTCAGAACTGAGGATTCTGTAAATAGATCAAAATACCTGAAGTCTGCATTCTCATTTCCTGGCCCTATATTTTTCACGGGAAAGAAATTGAAGAAGCCTTTTCTTTTTCCTTAAGCAGTTCAAGAGAGCGTGTCATTGGACATAAATTATATGCTCAATATAGAGCTTGAATTGTATAAGATCTCACAGTAAAGGGCACTGAATGTCAATGTTCATCTGAAATAACAGAAAGCATTATAGTCATTTTATCCAACTTGAGAATGAACACAAAAGTTAAGGTTTTGTAAGTAGGCATCAAGATTATTTTGATATTTATAGACTCCTTAATGTTTTTAGGTTGGAAATACTCTGAAACTATTAGTTTGGTTATATCTTTCCCATCCATTTTGAACATTTAAATACAATGAACTTTTAATTAGGAGTATTGACACATTTTAAGGATTGCTTATAGGTCATCATTCTTAAGAATAATCCTTCTTAATTCAAGATTATGTAATATTAACTCTTCCTTTTTCACACTGAGTCCCAGTCAAAGGGAGACTTCTAGGTTTATTGAATGGAGCCTCTGCTTCTATATCCTCCACTAAGAGAGAAGAGACAGCATTAGAGTCATAAGAAGTTCTTCACAATTATCACTCTTCAAGCTGTAAATGGTCAAAGTAAAATCTCTAAGGATCAGGAAGTGTCAATAGAGTCTGGGGCTTCATGGTTCTGAGTCTCATTGCCTCACGTTGTTTTTTCTTGATTCTTTCTCTTGGGAAGGTTTTCAATATTAGTTACACCCACACTTTGGCTTCAGGCTACTTGGGTTCTTAAGTCAGTTAAAATTGCCAGGAAACACCTATGATTGCAAATAGCTCACAAATATAACATGTCCATTTCTAATCACAAGAAGAGAAATGCAATAAAAAATTAGCACCAATGTAATAGACAAAGCACAAATGATAGACATCATGTCTAGTTGGTGGTAGAGTGGAAAACGTCTTCCTTAATTGTTTGCTTCTGAGACTGTAAATTAGTGTATACCTGTAAGTAGGAATAGAAAGTGACATAACATCAATTTAGCAATGTCCATCAAAAGTCAAAATGGGGACTCTTTAGCCACTAATTCCACTTGTTATACTTATCGAACCTCTTGAATATTTATGAAATTGTATAAGTACAAGAACACTCACTGCAGAATCATGTATAATATTAAACTATTGAAGAGACCATGCAACAGGATACAAAAAGCAAAATTTCTACCAATATGACAATAAAATAAAATTTAAATACCAAGCCAGTTTTTTTTTATGTGTGTGTGTGCTTTTTTAAATTTTTTTTCATTTATTTATTTTAATTGGAGGCTAATTACTTTACATTATTGTATTGGTTTTGCCATACATTGACATGAATCTGCCCCGGGTGTACATATGTTCCCCATCTTGAACCCCCCTCCCACCTCCCTCCCCATCTCATCCCCCTGGTTCATCCCAGGACACCAGCCCCGAGCCAAGCCAGTTTTAAAGTAGATCTCCTTATGCAGACTTTACAAAGAAGATGTTACAGAAATGGTTTTGTGACTCGATGTTACAGAAATGGCTTTGTGACTCGGAACTCATCAGCCATGGACACGGATCACAAGGAAGGGTCAGAGATTGGACAGATGTTCTATAAGATCATTATTTCTAAGAGGTAGGAGAGATATAATAGGTCTCCAAGTTGGGTGCTCTGGAGAGGACCCCTCAGAAATATGTTCCTTGAAGTTGAATGTTGATGGAGCTTAGTGCCTGGTCATGTCTGAGGAAGCTCGAGAGGCCTGTGATAGTGTATTTGGTTGTCTGCACTGGTATCAGAGAGCACTGTGTCAGAGCAAGCAAGACATGGGTATTTCCTCTGGTCAGATATGGCCCACTGGACGGCAGGTGGGGTGACCTCATAAGTAATGTGGCAGGGGAATTAAAGTTTCAGGTAGAACGAAGTTTGGTGACCAACTGCCCTTGAGCTAGGGGATTATTTTGGATTATTCTTGGCCCAATGTAGTAGAAAGTTTAGATCCTGGAAAGTGCTGAAAAATAATGAGTCTCTGTCCAATGGGAGAGAGAGTTTGTTTTTTATTTATTTATTATATTAAAAAAATTTTTGGTGGCGCTGGGTCTTTGTTGCTGTGCAGCCTTTCTCTAGTTGCAGAAGGTCTTCATTGCGGTGCATGGTCTTCTCATAGCACAGGCTCTAGAGTCTGGGTTCAGTATCTGGGGTGCACGGACTTTATCATTCCCTGGCATGTGGAATCTTCCTGGACCAGGGATCAAACCCACGACCCCTACATTAGCAGGAGGATTCTTATCAACTTCACCACCAGAGAAGTTCAGTGGGAGAATTTGGAGTGTGCCTGGGTGTGTGCTATTCAGCTTTCCATCACCTTCACTCACAGGGATTTGTGTTAGAACCTCAGAAAGAGGAGGAAGTCACAGCCTGCTCACAGCTTGTTGTGAGTGAAAGGCATTTCTCCCCTTCAGCAAAGTAACTTTTTTGTGTGAAGGAGACGAGACAAGGAAGCAGTGAGTGACATTAGAGCAGTCAGGATCAGGAGCCAGAGAAAGCATGGTTATCTGGGCAGTGGACTCGCGGCAGGGCAGCAGAAGGCTTTGGGTTGGCATGCAGAGACTGTGACATCATAACAGGGGCAACCGAGGAATGACAAGGGAGCAGGAATGACCCTGACAAAGCATCACCGTTGCCCGCTCACCATCAAGGAATTCATCCATTCACACGTTCAGAAGCTCATGCAAAATCCACAGGGCCTTCTTTAATGAGTTTGGGGGAATTTGGACCTGCTGGAAGACAGGGTATGGCTTTCTGAAATGCTGCTGGAGCGGACTGAGTTAGAAAAATAATGTTTTTTTTTTTTTAATAACAATTTTGAGCATTCTTTAGCTCTCATTTAGTGTGATTTAGGAAAATATGGGTAAAATTACATTAGGACCAATTCAGACTTTAGAAATCTAATTCCTGCTTTACTTCCATCTTCTCTATTAAGAGGAATAATTTTCACATTAGGAAAAGTAGAGTCACTGTGGTTAAGAAAAATATCAAATAACAATCTAGGTGAGGAGATGATTACAGCATATTTTTCTCATAATGAAGTTGCTGATACGATTGTGAAGCCATTATAAATTATCTTCAAAAACTTACAGAAAATAGAGGAGATTCCTCAGATTTTTTTCTTTCTTTCTTTTTTAAGTTTTCTAAAAGGGAAAAGGTCTGCTGGGGTCATATATGTGATTTCAATGCTTAATACACTCAAAAAAGGATTATGAGGATATTTTTGGATCTCAAAGAACTAACATGGATTCACCAAGAATATGTCATGTGACTTGATACTCTTGAGTAAAGTATATTTGTTATAGTCTTTAAAATTCTTCATGATAAAACAGTGAAATATGACTTTGATCATATATCAGCTTCCTTCAAACTGAGTATGTGCTTTTGAACTTGAATGATGATGGAAACAGCCAATTTATTCAACTTTTGAAAGATATAAACATAATATTCTAAAAGTTGAACATCTTAATAGCATAAGATGATTAAAATTAATGAGATGCAATGCAACAAAAAATGAATATAAATGACAATATCTTTGTTTAAAACAATAAGTGCAAAGTGCAGATTTGAGGAACTTTAATATAATGCAAATTAATGTAAGATTTTAGTTTGGCCAGTGCAAATTGAGTGGATGTGAATGATGAAAAGGCTTATGAAATTTTGTTTCACATAAATAAAATTTAGTGCCCAGAACAAGGAAAGTAAAAGCTCACTGTTCTCTGAACAGCATAGACCTTATTATAATATTGGATTCAGTTTTATCGGATTTTACCAAGAGTTGAACACATTAGGGTATAATTATTGAAGAATGGCCAGACTCAGAGAAATTAACCTGGAAAATAGAAAACTTGGTAATACACAATAGCTGCACTTGAATATTTGAGAGATGGTCATGAGGAAGAAGCATTAGATTTTTTTCTCTAGACTTTCACTTGAAACAATTATAGCATGGTGGTGAGTTGAATGCTGTGACCTGAGGTGGTGAGAGACGCAGTGTGAGGGCAAAAATGGCCCAAGCGTGAAGAGGAATCCATGTTAAAGAGGTGGATAAGGGAATACAGAAGGCTGTAAGTGGAGGAACAGGAACAGGTTAGTATTAATATTTTTGGAGAATCTCTTTAGCCACATTGGGACAGCAGAGGCTGACAAAGAAGATCTTGTGAAGAGGGTGATTCAATGAGCTACAGTCTGGATAGAATAATCTCCAAGGCTTGTGGATTTTAACTACAAATGTCCAACTTTGGAGAAAATTGAAGCACTACTTAATTGCCTTTCCAGAATTATCTTGTGGTCACAGTTGTTCTTATAATTAACAGAAAGGCAAGGTTTATATTTCCTTGAGAAAATTTCAAAATTCTAATCTGTAAATAGCTCACACAGAAATACAGTGAATGCGAAAGTGGAACACTAATAAATTATAAACTGGAATTTAATTAGCAGAGAAAACTAAGCATAAAACAATTCAAAACAGTCTTCCTTGAGACAGACTTTAGTTTCTGAAGCTCTAGAAAATAAACTTACTCATACATAGAAAAAAATTGGAATTAAGATATTGTTTCCACCACCATCAGCAACAACAAAAACATAAACCCCAATACGTCCACAAGCACTATTAGTATAATTTGTTTTTCCTCTCAAGCCAGTCAGTTCAGTCACTCAGTTGTGTCAGACTCCGCGACCCCATGTACTATAGCACACCAGGCTTCCCTGTCCATCACCAGCTACCAGAACTTGCTCAAACTCATGTCCATTGAGACAGTGATGCCATCCAACCATCTTATCCTCTGTCATCCCCTTTTCCTGCCTTCAGTCTTTCCCAGCATCAGGGTCTTTTCCAATGAGTCAGTTCATTGCATCAAGTGGCCAAAGTAAAGTAGATAATAATAAAATAATCCAAGTCATATCTTAGCAAAGAACAGATCTGTTTATTACCTATTGTGAGGAAGACTAAATAGAGACCAAAAGACTAAATTTGTTAAGTAAGGTCTATACTTCATTTCTCAGCTGAAATCACATCACTTGTTAGCTTGGACTGACTTCATTTTTTTTTTTTATTAGCTTTATTGGTGATACCTACCAGTGAATACAGATATGTGTGTGATCTTTCCAAGCCTTTCTTTTTACAGAAAGATTGTGGGTCAGCCAATATCTTTATGCCCTTTTGAGCTAACAAGTGGGGATGAAATGGCATAGTAGAATGGATACTGGATTATTAGAAGGTTCAGTTGAGTGGAGTCATGGTTCAGTATGGGTACTCTGTAATCAATCTGAGTGTGGTCAAATCTTGATTCTGCTATTTACAAAGCTACTTGACTTGGCATGTATTACTCAGTCTTTCTGTGAGACTCTATTTGCCTATCAAATGAGCTCTTAAGTACCTCATAATAGTGTTAAAATGTCGAATAAAATAAATAAAATCTTATAGCTGTTCCGGATACATGATAGGTAATCAAATGAGGTTAGCTATTACTCTTAGCCCTGACTGTGGTTCAACTAGTTCTCGTGCAGATCAAGATCAATAATTTCTTTGGGATTTATTTGGTTTCCTAGATTTGGAAGCCACTGGACTAGAAGCTGGCAAATGACCCTTTCAAACTGCTTAGTTAGTATTGTCATCATTTCTTTCTAACATTTTCATTTATGAGTTATATATTGACTACTTATTATGTATTATGTACAAGGAATTATGCCTTGGAATAATGGATTTTCTGGATATTTTATTGGCCTTCAAGAGTTTACAAAGTATAAAGGAGATGAGACATGACTGTGTAACCCCCATGCAGTTTCCATGGGGCAACTTCCGTGTGCTCCATACTGTGTATAAGGTTCAGAGGGAGCGGGAGAGTGGAAAATAAAAGAGAAATGTTTGGGTAGAGATAATACAGAGAGTGAAGACATGGAGGTGAGAAAGGACCAAAAATGTCTGGGAATGGACCAATTTAATGTGGTGGAGAGCACCTGTCGCAAGAGCAGAGCGCCACTTTGAAAGAATCTGTGCCACCCCGTAGAGCATACAGAATCCCTGCCTGATGCATGGGCCATTCTGTAAACAGAAAGAAGCTGTTGAAGGTTTCAGAACAGTATCTTGGTCCTGGTTAGAAAGAATGCTAGAGAAAGGGCTCAAATTGTTGTTGTTAATCGCTCAGTCGTGTTGACTTTTTTGCGACCCAATGGACCATAGCCCAACAGGCTCCTCTGTCCACTGGACGGGGCTGCCATTTCCTTCTTCAGGCAATCTTCCCAACCCAGGGATGGAAGACATGGTCCCTCCATTGGCAGGCGAGTTGTTTACAACACTGAATCACCAGGGAAGCCCCCAAGAGACCAGTAAGAAGCGATAAAAACAGTCTACCCTTGACCTAGGGATGGGCATCCTTCTCATGAATTTCCCTGATTGGGAAGACTGGCTGCATATATCTCTGCTGCACAACTGTCCCTCCCTCTGATGATGCACATCCTGGAACCCTCAGCTCTACCAGTCCTGTGCTTCATCCAGCCACTTCCAATTGTGCTTAGGTGCTAAATACAATGGCAAGCCACTCCAGTACTCTTGCCTGGAAAATCCCATGGATGGAGGAGCCTGGTGGGCTGCAGTCCATGGGGTTGCTAGGGGTCGGACACGACTGAGCGACTTTACTTTCACTTTTCACTTTCACACATTGGAGAAGGAAATGGCAACCCACTCCAGTGTTCTTGCCTGGAGAATCCCAGGGACAGGGGAGTCTGGTGGGCTTCCATCTATGGGGTCATACAGAGTCGGACACGACTGAAGTGACTTAGCAGCAGCAGCAGCAGCTAAATACAAGTAAGTTCATACTTTTTCCTACCTGGGTATTTTGCTTTGGAACCTTCTTTACCTTCTGCCTAGAGAACTCAGTTGGGTAAAGTAGAAACCACAAGATCTTTTCTCCTTTCTCTTAAAACCTTACACATAGCCTAGTTCTAAGTAGCCCCTTTTCCACTGTCCTCCCTGGTCCTCTGACCCTTATCAGATCTCTGGAGCTGAAGACACACAGCAGCAAGAGGAATACCTTGCTCCAAATCTTACCGAGACTGAGAGAAAGCAGGAGGAGGGAGAGACAGCTGGTAATCCACTGACTTTTCTCCCAAAGGTTCTGCTGGCCAACCCCGAGGAAAGGTTTGCTGAGTATTGCTGCAGGCAGCTCTTTTAGGTCCCTGATGGAACTTTCGTATCTTATTTCCTGAAGAAGTTAGAGTGAAAAAGGTCAAGGTAAGTGAAGCAAAGAATACCCTGTAATAAAGAGCATGAACTTTGGAATCAGACAAACTTGTCTGGAGTCAGATTTTAGATTTATACTTCCTGGTGACAATTCTTTAGACCTCTATTTTCTCCTCTGTAAAATGGGCAAAGTACCAGCCAGAGTTGTTTTGAAAACTCAGTGAAAGGATATAAGCAAAAACAAAAAAACCCTACTACCTAATAGGAGCTACTCTCCCCACTACTTCCTGCAGCGAGGCCCTCTTACCCCATTTCTCAGGACTTGGTGCATTGTGGTTGGTTGGTTAGCAATTCAAACTCATGGCAGAAAAGAGCCTGTGATCAATTAGTTGGATGATTTCTTAAAATATTTTAATAGTAAAATAAAATATTTTATTCTTTATTTAAAATGCTTCAAGCATTTTACCCTTTTGATGTACTTTTGAATGCTTTGGAAATCAAAATATTGCAGTAACCACCTACTATAACTCCTTTGCTGCCTGGTGACCAACCAATTTTTAGGAGCTGTCTCCTCAGACACATCTTTTCTCTGATCTTGCTCCCCACCCAGGTAAAGTCAATCAGATATTCTTTGACTCATGCACACAGCTCTATGAGATCACGTGACTAGTATTCTTGCCTGGAGAATCCCATAGACAGAGGAGCCTGATGGGCTACAGACCAAAGCCTTGCATAGTCGGACACAACTGAAGCGACTTAACATGCACGCACGCGTGCCTCACAACAGTGTGATCCTGTGTGTTATGTCTGTTAACCATTACCTCTCCTGCCTCAAACTAAGCAGTTGGTACTTTCATAGCCCACCCATCCCCACTTGGTTTACGAGGTACGCATGCGTGATAAGTCGCTTCAGTCATGTCTGACTCTTTGTGACCCAGTGGACTGTGGCCCTCCAGTCTCCTCTGTCCACGGGATCTCCCAGGCAAGAATACTGGAGTGGGTTGCCATACCCTTCTCCAGGGGATCTTCCCAACCCAGGGATCAAACCCACGTCTCTTACCTCTCCTGCATTGGCAGACAGGTTCTTTACCACTAGCACCACCTGAGAATAGGAGGGGTCCAACCATTAGACTGATTTTATCCAGGAAGGGGCCACTCTTACCACAATAGTATTGCCTATAGTATTTTCTAAAGTCATGTGAGTACATGTTCTTCTTCCCTTTATGGCAGACTCTGGATCTCATTCACTTCAAACCACTGCACAGTGTCCAAGAGAGCAGTGCTATGCATATGCTTGCTGAACAAATGGACACATGGGAGAGGGCATATTCTCTGTATTCAGCCAAAGGAACAAACTCTGAAAGGATTTAGAATAATCCTGCCTGTCTTGACTATTCATTTATTAAGAATTTTTTGTTTTGATTTTTTTGTTTGTTTGTTTAAAGAAGACTAGCATGCACAGAGTCGGACACGACTGAAGTGACTTAGCAGCAGCAGCAGCAGCAGCATGGAAATAGCAAGTCTTTCTTCAGACCGGTTGTCATAAAAATTCTTTTATATCAATTGTGGTGTTAACAAATTCACAATGTTAATTGCTGCTTTCTCTACTGTGGTTTGTTTACTGCTGTAAAATCACAACACATCAAATTCTTGTCTGCCTTAGTCCCTTGACAGCATTCACTAGAGAAACACAGGGGATTAGAAGCTACCTCAGAGATATGTGTACATGAACTTTGGTTAATTGAGGAGAGAAAAATGCATTAGTCAAATTTCATGTTGAGAGCAAAATAATAAAAACTATGGATATCATCAAATATATCTGATTTAATAAGCACTGGTGATGGACAGGGAGGCCTGGCGTGCTGTGATTCATGGAGTCGCAGAGAGTCGGACACGACTGAGCGACTGAACTGAACTGACTGACTGACTGACTGATCATTTTTGAATCATCTAACTTCCTAGAATCAATTAAAATTTAGTGAATAGGCAGTGTGTATGTTAGTTGCTTCCCATTATAAATTTACTTGAAACTAACTGATGGCTCAGAGAAGGCAATGGCACCCCACTCCAGTACTCTTGCCTGGAAAATCCCATGGACGGAGGAGCCTGGTAGGCTACAGTCCATGGGGTCGCGAAGAGTCGGACACGACTGAGCGACTTCACTTTCATTTTCACTTTCCACTTTCATGCATTGGAGAAGGAAACGGCAACCCACTCCAGTGTTCTTGCCTGGAAATCCCATGAACAGAGGAGCCTGGCAGGCTACAGTCCATGGGGTCACAAAAGATTTGGACATGTACGAGCACCTAAAAACAACACAACAAATTTCGTGTTTAGAAATTGTGGTAAAGAGCTTCATGACTCTTTCCTAAAATAATTTTTATGCACAGATATTTGGGACTAAATTTAGGTCTTTTCATACCAATAGCATGGCATAAATGGAAGTAATATTTATCTTCTCATATTGGTAAGATTTTACTAGTAAAATTCTACCCCATCTCAGGTTCTTTCTGAGCTTAGAAAGTATAGTATTCAGTAGCTTATATATTTTTAACCTTAACATTTAGAAAATGTGATTAGGTTTGTGGCTGTTGTCCATTGACTCTACCCTCAGGTTCCTCTGGGAACTGTGTCTTTCTTTCCACTCCCAAAGAACCATTCCAGACCATTGCAAGGTTTTTCCTGTTTTCTCTGTCACTAAATTTTCTTCCATCCAGTCCAAATAGCTTTTATGAGATCAGGATTTCAAAATCTTTGACTCTGCTACTCTCATGCTCAGAAACCTTCATTAACATAACAACTGCTTATGAAATAAAATCCAAACTCTTACTTGGAGCTGAAGGTGCTCCATGGTTATGACATCGTCTATGTTTTAAGTCTTTTAAAGACTTCCCAAGTGGCACAGTGGTAAAGAATCTGCCTGCCAATGCAAAAGACTGGCTTTGATCCCTGGGTCAGGAAGATCCCCTGGAGGAGGAAATGGCAACCCACTCCAGTATCCTTGCCTGGGAAATCACATGGACAGAGGAGCCTGATAGGCTGTAGGGGTCTATGGGGTGACAAAGAGTCAGACATGACTTAAAGACTAAACAACATCAACATGTTTTAAATCTAGCCCCAAAAGTCTCTGAAATGAACCGAAGTGATATTGTACTGTTTGCTGCACATATGCTTTCTTGCCTCATATCACTTTATATCATTCTCCCAAATTACAATGACCCTTTCTCTTCCTATTGAAATCCTTTAAATTTGTTTAACTCTTAGGTACTCTGTATTGCTATTGCTCGTCATAATATCCAGAAGAAGTCTCCTCCCAACACATCACAAGGATTACATTTTTCTTGCTTCCTTCTTTTGGAGAGACTGCCTTATGTTGCCTGATGTCTAATGTCTGAAAATGTTATTTTATATGTTTGTTTGCCTTTCTAGTTGTGTATAGCAGGAGAGCTGGTCCTGCATCAGTTGATGTGTGATGGCCAAATGTGGGGGTTCATATTCCCAAAATACAGTTATTTTAATCAGAATTTTCTTAACTTGAAGGAATTTTCATTTGGAAAATGTAATTCCAAAATCAATTTTTAATGTTGCATATGCAAACACTTTTTCATTTTTAAATGAACTATTCTTTTTGAATAAATTATTTCTGTGTAATGTTTAGAAGTGATGACTTGATCCATTGATAAAACTGGTGCATATTAAATTTTACTGGTCATAACCTCTGCAATCTACCATACTAATTAGCTCTGGCAAAGTTTACCAATGACATAATTATGGGCAAAGACAATGTTATCATTCAGTCATCATCTTATTTAATTTTGAAATTGCTTTTTCTCTTCCCTTCCGAATCATGACTCTCTCCTGGTAGTCCTCTGTCCTATCTGAAAACTCCTCCTTTCTTAATTTCTCTTCTAGTGATGGGTTAAGTGTTTGTATTCTCCAGGGCTCTTCTTTTCCTCCAGTGAGCCAATGTGTGCAAGCTCATTTCTCTCTGAGTTTCAAGAGTCACCTATGCCGATGACTATCAAATCTGCCCAAGAAATCTTTTTATCCATCTTTAGGTCTCTCCCTCTTGAGCTTAAGATGTATGTGTCTCAACTATCTGCCTCGGAGACATGTTTCGTATACTTCACAGCATGTCCAGAACTGACCTCACTGTCTTCCACAAACCTACCTTCCCTTCTGCATTCCTCATTTTAGAAGTTCACCAAGCTGTTCAAGCCAAAAAGCCGAGTCTACCTATACTTGTATCTTTCTTCTGATTTTGATATTTAATCTTTTCTAAGTCTTATAAATTGTATCTACTTAAATTCCTACTTTTCTAGTCTTGATTCAGGCCCTTCTCATCTCTCACCTTGACTATGGCTATGGTCTCCTAATGTATTTGTCTGTAGTTTCACACTTTCTTATGATACTCTTCACACTGTGGTTATTGTAAATATGTAAGGAAATTTCAATAATATGTGATATTTACCTGATCAAAAAAAATCAGCTTTCCCATTTACCTATAGAAAATGGACAAAATCCAAGTTCCTGAGTATAGCATTGAAGACTATCTACATTCTGTTTTCATCTACATCAGCTCTGACCCTCTTCCTACTCTGGGAAGAAACCAAGATAATTACCATATGAAGCAGAGTACTTCATATCCCCATTCATTTGATACTCTCTTTCTGAAATTTTCTCAGCATTACTTTAATTTTCTTTTTTTATTTTTCAGATTTCTTCTCCTTTATTTTTTATTTTTTTTTGGTGATATATTGATTTTATTTTATTTTTTTCTTTCTGATTACTTTTTATTTATTTTTTAATTGGAGGCTAATTATTTTACAATATTATATTGGTTGGTTTTGCCATACATTGACATGAATCCACCCCGGGTGTACATGAGTTCCCCCTCCCGAACCCCCCTCCCACCTCCCTCCTCCCCTTATCCTCCCTCTGGGTCATCCCCACATACCAGCCCCGAGCATCCTGTAACATGCATCGACCCTGAACTGGCGATTTGTTTCACATATGATAATATACATGTTTCAGTGCCATTCTCCCAAACCATCCCACCCTCACCCTCTCCCACAGAGTCCCAAAGACTGTTTTATACATCCGTGTCTCTTGCTGTCTTTTTACCTACTCTCACCCTCAAGACACATTCATAGTGCTGGACAAAGGAGGTATATCAGGTGAAAAAGTAAGTGAGGAAATAGTATAGAACAGAATTACCATGGACACTTAGAGTAGCACTGAAAACTAAAACTTTTATCTTCCCTTACATGTGAACATAAATATTGTAACATTCTCAAATTCTATTAGCATTTTCATAGTATTTCCATGTACGTGGTTCCAAAAGGTCCAATAAAAAACTTGACAATTCAAATAAGCTTAGAAAGAATATTTTTACCTATAATAAAATATTATTCTGTTTTGTTTAATTGGTTTTAGATCAGAAAAAGCGATAGGATGAGAATCTTTTATCATATACTGCTCCCTACAATATATACAGTGGTCATGTGTGGATGTGAGAGTTGGACTGTGAAGAAAGCTGATCGTCGAAGAATTGATGCTTTTGAACTGTGGTGTTGGAGAAGACTCTTGAGAGTCCCTCGGACTGCAAAGAGATCCAACCAGTCCATTCTAAAGGAGATCAATCCTGGGTGTTCATTGGAAGGACTGATGCTAAAGCTGAAACTCCAATACTTTGGCCACCTCATGCGACGAGTTGACTCACTGGAAAAGACTCTGATGCTGGGAAGGATTGGGGGCGGGAAGAGAAGGGGACAACAGAGAATGAGATGGTTGGATGGCATCACCGGCTCGATGGACATGAGTTTGAGTAAACTCCGGGAGTTGGTGATGGACAGGGAGGCCTGGCGTGCTGTGATTCATGGGGTTTCAAAGAGTCTTTATGAACTGAACTGAACAATATATACATATGATATTTACTATATATATGCAAATTACCATTAATAATTAACACTTTGCCATCACTGACTTATTTACAATTCTTAGCATCATTCTGGAGCATTTGTTTACCATTATTTTGAAATGAAAGTAATGCAGAATCTGCACTAATAGAATGAGTACTTGGTTTCAGTAACCAAATTGGTATTATGTAACTATTGTAAACACTTTGGCAGTGAATTTGTTCATAGGAAATGAAAGAACATGTGAAATAGAATGCTCTTCTCTTCCCCATATTTCTCTTCATTTATTTATAGATATAGTTTTCACTTTATCAGAAATGCTTTTAGAATAAATACCCAGCACTCTTTGACATTACGTTTAAGACTTTCATTGTAGAATCTGTAATATGTTGGAAGGAAAAGCTTGTTTAAATAATAACACATATATGTGTGTGTATTTTAATATTTTAATTAAAGGCTTCCCTTATATTGATCCACAGATTAAGGATAAAGGAAAATCTAAAAGGGGGAAATACAGAGATGCATAGGGGACATAAAATATCAAGGAATATTAGTATTCATGATCATAAAGCAGGTGAATGGAAACTAACTGCTAAGAGACAGATCAATGGTCTAAACAACTGCTTGGTCAGTGCTTGCTAGCAACATATTGGCTATTCTAAGATCAAATGTGAAAGGAAATGTACTCTCACGGGTGGGTTTGAGCCATCTGGATGATCACTGATGTGCCCTCAGCACACTGGTAAATTATGATTAAAGCTGGTTCTATAAATAGAGAGGGACACAGAGAATAAGGGTGAGTGAGAAAAGAGAATCAGGAAAACACTCACCTCTTGTTAGTTATATAACAAAGATATTTGACTGGGCATTTGGTTCCAGTCTGCAGTTGTGTAAAGGAAAGGAAAAGAAATTAAGAGATTCTGGCATGTAGATCATTCCATCATATTAGCTGAACTATAAATTTAATATGAAATGATGATTGTTGCTAAGCTATGACACTCAATGTGGGCTGCAGGAAGGAATTGGTAAAACTGTGAGGGATTTTCAGGGCAAAGACAATGAACTTGGACAGGAGGAGGGGAAAGAAAACAGAGCGTCAGCCCTCTTCTGTGTAAATTGTGTTGAATTTTCAAAAACACACACACAATAACAGCAGGAACATTTAACAAAAAGACACCTTCTTATGATAGACTGGCTTACTCCTTGATGAGCCATGAAATTCTATATTAAAAATGAATAAAAGTCAAGATACTAAATTAGATTCTTTGCAGCAGTGTTTTGTTTCTCAGACAGGCCTTCCTTTTACCAATTACCAGATTCCTCCAGGTGGGATAATATTTTTAAAAACACTTATTTCAAGAGAAAGAAAATAGAAAATACAAAACTCAGGCTGTAACCTTGATAAGAGGCACCTTAACAAGAACATGTCTCCAACCATGCATGACCCTCTCCTTGTTTTACCTTTCAAACCAGACTCACTATTCAGATATCTCTGTGGGACATAACCTCTAGCACAAAAAATACCTGTAATACTCACTTGTTAATCACCCACCTAGTACAATTGCATCACAATTATGGTGGTGGCAAATTCTCTGCTTCGGGGAGGAGATCAGAAAAGTAAAATAAACAAACCACAAAACTAGAAGAATAGATACAATCTTTGAGTCATATGGACACGCATAACTATGGTTAGTGAAAAGAATAAGGACAATTATAACTTGGTAGTAATAGAAGTTGTTGTTGTTGTTTATTTGCTCACTTGTGTCTGACTTTTTGTGACCCCATGGACTGCAGCATGCCAGGCTTCCCTGTCATTCACCATCTCCAAAAGCTTGCTCAATCTCATGTCCATCGAATCAGTGACGCCATCCAACCATCTCATCCTCTGTCTCCCTCTTCTTCTCCTGCCCTCAATCTTTCCAAGTATCAGGGTCTTTTCCAATGAGTTAGTTCTTCGCATCAGGTGGCCAAAGGATTGGAGTTTCAGCTTCAATATCAGTCCTTCCAATGAACACTCAGGACTGATCTCCTTTAGGATGGACTGGTTGGATCTCCTTGCAGTCCAAGGGACTCTCAAGAGTCTTCTCCAATACTACAGTTCAAAAACATCAACCCTTTGGCACTCAGCCTTCTTTACAGTCCAACTCTCACATCCATACATGAATAGTGGAAAAGCCATAGCTTTGACTAAACAGAATTTGTCAGCAAAGTAATGTCTCTGCTTTTTAACATGCTGTCTAGGTTGGTCATAACTTTTCTTCCAAGGAGCAAGCATCTTTTAATTTCATGGCTGCAGTTTCCATCTGCAGTGATTTTGGAGCTCAAGAAAATAGTCTGTCCCTGTTTCCATTGTTTCCCCATCTATTTGCCATAGATGAGACCTGATGGAAGTAATTCTCATTAATTGAGTCTACATATTAAGCGACTGAACCTCATGCTTTGCATACACTCTGTCCTTTGACATAGGTAGGAATTGTCATGTGGGATTTATGGATGAAGTAACAGGTTCAGAGAAGCAACATGGCTAAGGACTCTTGGCCAATAAATTCTGTGACTGGAATTCAAATTTAACCAATTCCAGTCTTGAATCTTTGCCTTTATGTAACATTACTTCCTTTTTGAATCTTGTAGATGGCTTACAATGAACAAGTAGATTATGTTAAATAAACCTAAATATGTTTATAAAGTCAAAAATAAAATTTTAAGGTCTAATTGCAAAGCTAATGCTTTATGTTAATATTTCATTTTACTGTTCCTGAAGCATTTTCAAAACTAATATTTTATATTAATATACCATTTTACAGTGTCTGCAGCATTTTCACTGACCCTAGATTATTTGATCTTTATAATATCCCAATGATATGGGCAAAGCCATTATTATTACAGGTGAAGAAGCTATAATTCAGAGAGATGAGTGAACTTGTAAACTGAGAGTTTGATGCAGGTCTTAAGGTTACCATTCCCTTATATATTCCCATTCTTCTGGGGTCCTGGATAGTAAATAGTACAGGCAACTGATATCGATTCCCTCATGGATGAGTTTGACTATGAATTCCCCAAGTAGCACCACTAAGTAGGTGGTGTCTAGAGGGTCCATTTCATTATGCTTCCATTAGAGTTTAAACAACCCAATATTATTCACATTTCAACCTATATAGCAAGATAAATGATAGTGATCTAAATTATTGCTAATAATTATTACTAATTGCTGAAATCTGGAAAGTGTCACCTGAAAAGCATGAATGCTTTATCTCCAATAAGCGCAAAGTCACTCGAGAGTGAACCAACATTTACTCTAATAATTCCAAACATCTTCAGAAACAGTTAGTGCATCCTTGTTATGAAAGAGATTTCTCCATCATAACCTTATTAATTATCTCAACAATGGGGTAAATTCTACTTTAGCTGGTAAAAACCAACCACTTGGCTTATTGTAGACACTCAGTAGTAAACAGATGAATAAACTGATGAATAGATGCTAATAGTAGCCAGATCCATTGATATCACTTGCTATGCCATGTTTAGGGGGTTGGGCATTTTCTTATGGACTAATTGTCTCTTTTGATCTAATCTGAAGTCGGTACATTAATGGTGCTATTAGTATACGTGTACATGCAGAATATGTCAGTGAAGCAAATGAGAGATGTAAACATTCATATTTATGAGAATATTGTTTACATGTAAAATTGTGTGTGATACAAATGAACTACCATATTATTGCTGTTGTTTTAGTCTCTGTGTCATGTCCAGCTCTTTTGTGACCCCATGGACTGTATTCCTCCAGGCTCCTCTGACCATGGGATTTTCCAGGCAGGAATACTGAAGTGGGTTGTCATTTTCTTCTCCAGGAGATCTTCCCAACCCAGGAATTGGACCCATGTCTCTGGAATTGTAGGCAGATTCTATACCACTGAGTCACCTGGGAAGCCCACCAAAATATAACACTCCAAAAACCTTGAGAATGTATTCACCTAGAAATTCCTTTACTTGAAGATAATGAAGAAGCATAAAAACATTTGCTTGTGTGAACATTTACAAAGTGATGTCACAATATATTTTTTTCCTGACCCAACATTTCTAAGAATTAAGAACACATTCTCCCAGTAACATTTGCAAATAGAAGTGAAGTGGACTGGGGAGGGGATGGGCATCAGAGGTGTGCTCAAACTGGCTGTGCCAGTGATTCTGATGTGCTCATCTTCCCCGACTTCTCTCACTGAGAATTAGTTGTCAATATCTCACTGTACTTAAAATTATAGTTGTATTAATGGGAAATTTTGCCTCATTAAGTTCTGGCCTGGGATGATCCATTATAATTTTATAACAATGATGTTAGTAATTATCATACATTTTGAAATATTTGCATACATGCATTATATGTGCTGAAATTCCACTTGTATCTCTGCTGTTCAGTCGCTAAGTCTCTTCTGACTCTTTGCAACCCCATGAACTGCAGCACGCCAGGCTTCCCAGTCCTTCATTATCTCCCAGAGTTTGCTCAAACTTATGTCCATTTTAATTTCCAACTAATAAACTTATATTGGTATTAGTTGGAAATTAAAACCCACATGGAAATGAATCCCAGTCATTTCACTTACAGCTGTACAATCTTGGGGAAGTAACTGAACCTCCCTGATTCTCAGTTTCTAGTATACTTACATAGCCTGCATGCTTCTTGAGAATATTCAATTAGAAAACAGGTTGGAGTTTCTGGTATGATAACTGACATATAGTACTTGCTCAATAAAATGCTCTATAAGTACTTTCTCTTTCTCATATCTTGGTCCGTTCTCCAGAGTTAATTTTAGTGACACTTACCTAGTGGACTGTTTCATTTGTTGTATTTCTACATATTTTAAAAACTGGACATGGAGTGGGGGTTTCTGAATGGAGCTAGGCCACAGCTCCAATACTCTAATGGTAACAAGAGCTTCCAGGGAACAATGTATTCACTGGACTTGGGCACAGAAGGTCTCAAGGTAGCCATTGTCAAGAGCAAGATCAGAGAAATCAATCCTCCCAGGCCGAAGCTAGGTCTACCCTGTCCACTCTTATTGCCATCTTTTCCATATTTTCCTAATCTTTGCCTTTATTATTGTTTCTCTTCTCACATATTCTGTCTGAAAACAAGCACGTTTTCAATCCAAGACAATTTTCTTCCGTTGGTTATGTTTCTGAATTATGAAACACATGCTGTTTTGACTATTTCCATGTTAGTCAGTTGTTGCTGTTCAACTGCTTGG
The DNA here is from genome assembly GCF_049115385.1 of Moschus berezovskii. Classification (NCBI taxonomy): domain Eukaryota; kingdom Metazoa; phylum Chordata; class Mammalia; order Artiodactyla; family Moschidae; genus Moschus; species Moschus berezovskii. The sequence goes on along the minus strand of NC_142469.1, from coordinate 91,476,210 downwards.
GATATGAGAATACACTTGTGAAGAAGTGAATTTACTTTTCCTTTAGTGGGGAGGAATAAGGAACTTAATTCCTTTGCTAACCCAGAAAAAAGAAACACATGTCAGGATCAACTTTTCAGAATTTTGTTCTATATCCTTGCTTTGAGTCAAGCATTACTTTTTAAATGGAACTCATTTCTTGGTGCTTCCCTGGAACCCATGTCTACTCCTCAATCTTTAAACAACAGGTCATTGGAAAATCGCTCCTATTGTGTCATCTTGGATTTCTCTTTAACCTCAGAATGCAGCTTTTGTGCTTGTTTATCCAATTTTCTATTTCTTCTTTTCCCTACGCCAAAAGAAGTGGCATGGTCTGATAGATGTCCAATTTAAGGCACAAGTATAGAAAAAATGGATTCCAGTTCAGTTGGTTGTTGGAATAGGGAGGTGTTACTGATGTGCTCTTTTTTTTTTTTTTCATCTGTATAGTGGAGATAGTAATTTTAATATAATTTCCCCCTTTAATCTTCTGGATACTCCTTGTGGATGGTGCTTAGAACACTCCAGGTTCATGGTGATTGGCTTTCAGTTACCTCCCACTGCCACTTAGTGACAGCCCTAGGGGCTTGGAGGGATTGCTGTGGCTGTTTCCTCCTGGCTCTTCATCCAATGAGATCTCTAGGGCTAATCTGACAACCATCCTTATCAACAATACAGGCTTATGGTATACTATTGGCTGTGGATCACTTCAAAAGGTAAAGTAGGCATTTAGTTGTTCGGATGATATTAAGATTTGGCATTCTGAAGGACAGAGGAAAAAATAAAAATTTTAATTGCTAGTATTTTTATTATAGAGTGGTAATAACTATCTCAAGATTGTTCTAGCTGCCTAACTGGTTAAGGAAACAACCAGTTATAACCTGTTAATAAAAACTCAAACCCATTAGAGCCAAACTTTAATTCTCTGATCTTAAAATGATCTCTTTCTTAGGACTTTGGTTTGAATCTTACTCCCTTGTGGTGAGAAAAATCCTCATCTTCATTTTAATTTGTAAGGAGTTTCTAACCTTTCCTGTGCCTATCACCATATCACTTTTAAAATCAGCTTAGCCGAGCAACCGACCATGACCTTTCCAATTGAAACCAAACATCTTCATTTTCATCAACAGGAGGTTTCGTTTTCAGCATGAAATGACCCAAGGTGATTTATTTACCAGTTTTAACATCTTAAAATAGACTCACCCCAACCCACCTAACTGACAAGTTCCTGGATAATAAAGAAAAAGCTCATTTCAGAATAGAAACAACAACTGCAAATCTGAGCTGAATTTGTTTGCAGAATTTCAATTGGTTCCCATCAGTTCCCTCACTTTACAACAAATTCCAAGTCCATGGTCAGAAAATAGGCGAGTCTCAGTCAGCTAGAAGAGAACCTTAATAAAACAGGAGCCCACAGCCTGGCGTTCCATTCAGCAGTGCAATGAAAACACAGGCAATAAGCTGGATTCGGAATTGTTTTTCTGGGAATATCTGTCTGTTGCAGAAGGCTCTTCTTTCTGCAGTACCTTCTGTGCTTTCCTGTGAGACAGCAGTAGAAAAGCAGGCCTCACTCTGCTCTTGTTCTTTAATCACTTGTGCGGCAACACGGGACAATATTATTGTATCATCCAGCCAGCTGACAAGAAGAGATTAAACATTATTTCAACAGCCATACATTAAAGCTCCAAATTAGTCCACGGAACTAGGGTGACCTCCAATGAACCTTTCCTATATGACTCAGAAGCGAGATGCGGCCGGGTTAGGGCCAAGATGGATTTTGAGAAAAGGCAAATTTGGACTTTCTGCCTCACTGAATTCAGTAGAGGCTGCTGACCCAGAGCTATTCCACACAAAGAGAGAAATTAGCAGGAGAGTCTCTGAAAACAAGGTTACTAAAAGGGCTCAAAGAAAATTTATTTTCAAGGAAAAGAATGATGGCTCATCGTGTTTTAAAATCCTAACGGTCACCACAGGTCTCCCCTGAATACCACGTCTCTGTTAAGCACTTATTGTGTGCCAGAGATGGAAACCCAAGGCAGAAGGGCAGCCTGGAAGTTTCTTTTGTCCTTTGTTCTTCCACATGGCAGATCCAGTTTCTGTACTTTCAGTTCAAGTCTGCCAATTTGCATTAGCACATCATCCGCCTGGTTACCAAGAAAATGTGCCTGAAGAAAAAAAAATCAGAGCGTGTTCATGGTCATTAGGCTGGGAGCAGGAGCATGAATCAGCAGTTTTGAACTGCACAGCTGGGGAAGGAACAGGCCTGGGAGCTCGCAGAGCTTGCGGGGAGACTCTCCTCTGCCTGGCAAGCTCTGCCAAGTGCGCTGTGCCCTGCATCCACCCCTGGCTACAGAAGGGGCTGGGGAGAGGCAGGACCCAAGCTCCTCATTTCCATGCATCTGCGTCTTCCTAGTCCTGGGTGGCTCAGGGGGTATAAAGAATCCACCACTATGCAGGAGACTCAGGTTTGATCCCTGGCTTGGGAAGATCTCCTGGAGAAGGAAATGGCAACCCACTCCGGTATACTTGCCTGCAGAATTCCATGGGCAAAGGAGCCTGTAATACAGTCCATGGAGTCACAGAGAGTTGGACATGACTCAGTGACTAAGCATAGTCCTTTAACCAGGACCAACTGTAAGACTAAGATGTACATTTGACAGTATTCATTATATGTGGATCTTTTGCTTTTAAAAGAAATTGAAAAAAGGATGAGCACAAGCCATTAATGTGCACTGCTAGCAAAATATACATTGAAAACTGACCTCAATATAGTTATTTTTTATTAAAAAATATTAACATTTTTGTATACTTCAATAGAGTTATCAGACTATCCTCTCATGATAGAACAGCTCTGTTGGGAAGCCAGACTTCATATGGATAAAGAAAGAAATAAAATGTGAAGATAAATCACATGCACTTTTATGTTGGCTCTAGCAGCAAAGCAACTTTAAAATGTAGTTATAAATAACTGAAAATTTTCTTGATGTAAAAGTATAAATAAATAAAAGTTGTCTAGAGGGGGGAAAATTGCCGAGTTGTGTGCATTAATTGATTCATAAATTAGAAGTTAAAACAAATATTTATTTAGATGCTTCAGTTCAGTTCAGTTCAGTCGCTCAGTCGTGTCCGACTCTCCGCGACCCCATGAATCACAGCACGCCAGGCCTCCCTGTCCATCACCAACTCCCAGAGTTCACTCAAACTCATGTCCACAGAGTCGGTGATGCCATCCAGCCATCTCATTCTCTGTCGTCCCCTTTTCCTCCCGCCCCCAACCTTTCCCAGCATCAGAGTCTTTTCCAGTGAGTCAACTCGTCGCATGAGGTGGCCAATTTAGATGCTTATTTGTTTATAAAATGTTTGGTCAGAAATATTTTAATAGGAATGGTAGCTGTTTTTACTCAAATCCAATTTAAAATTTAAAGTCTGGGGTAGCACAATGTAGGATTCGTCACTGTGAAGACTAGGGGACCAATCATTATGGTACCATTTAATCAAAACTTCACTCCTAAGCACACATGTATGCTTGGCCAGTTCTGCTGGGTGGGACAAAAATGTGAAGTCAGATTGTGCTGTTACTGTTTCTCATCCATTAGAACTCCTCTCTCACGGCACTCCAGCTAAGAAGGTATGGACATATCTATCAGTTTTGAAGGAGGTCTAAATGTATCCTAAGCTAAAGCAAGGACTACTTGAATGTGAAGTCATGTGACTCAAGCAATGACTTGAGCAATAAGTAGGTTTCTACTTGGGAATATTTGGTGTCCTTATCTTTAGAGCAGAAATATTAATAATATCAACCTCATAGGGTAAGAGTAAGGTAGAATGTCAGCATGGGTGTGAAAGCCCTTTATATGAAGAATGTAGAATACTGTGCAAATGTCAGCTATCTTTACTAACTAGAGGATAAAGAGCTGATCGTGATGCTGGTGGACTGCTGTCCTCTGATGGAAGTACAGTAGTTGCACAAACATGAGAGATTTCCCAACACAAAAGTGGGTTTAGACATACTCAATGGATATGCATGATCTTCACATACCTATCTGTGGAACTATAGGAAAATTAATTTGTTTATGGAGTGGTAAATGAAAATAATAAATAACTGGGTACTGTTCACTATCTTCCACAAATTGGCTGTGTAATCTTATGTAGGTCACCTAACCTAATTTAGAGGCCTTGTTTTTCTTATTTATAAAACATAAGATTTGAATTAGAGTACAGAACATTTTTTAAAACCATGAAACTGAAGGAATTATGAAGAGCTGACCTACAGATCAGAAGATAGCTCATTGAATATAGTTTAGAGCCTTGATAATAGTCAGGAGAAAACAGCTCAATACGCTTTAATGTCTCAAAAAAAATCATGGTTTCCAAAAAAGGAATATGACTCCACAAGAGGAGGTAAAAAACTAGAAGATGGACACTGTAGTCTGAAATGCAGTCCATAGAGAGGACATACAATTTACCTAAGGAAGCATATGTTTTATTCAAATGGCCCCTTTTAGAACCCCAAACACGTATGCTTGTGAAGACAAGGAGGGCAAAGTGATCTAGAATTTATCTTCGAGAAAGAGCTTAGCACTTGAAATGGAAAGGAATGCCCAGTTGGATAGAATTTAAATGTTAAAAAATAAAATGTGATTTAGTGTCAAGAATGATATGGGCCATATTCCTCCTAATTCTGTTGACTGAATTCAGCTTCTCCCCTTAGATGTCTCCTGGCTCTCGGCTGTAGGTGAACATACGGGAAGACTCAGAGGCAGGAAGGAGCCTATCATCCTACAGGGACATGGAGATGTGGGAAGAACAGTGATGAACCATCCAGTTATGAGACACTTGGAGATGAAGACTTAGAGACAAAGATGTTAAGTTGAAAGGACCCCTGGGAGTATTCACCATGGACAGCAGAAGTGGTTGTCCACACAGGACTAGACACCCATCTTCATCTTCATTCCCTGGATAATTGGGAAAATATAGTGTTCTGTGCTGGTCAAATTTTTGGTTTTTCAGTGGAGGGAGGAATAATAAAAAGTAGGAAAGAAAAAGTTGTAAATCATTTAGAAAGAAGGCAGAAGCTCTAGAAATAGTCTTTGTGGAAAGAATATCATATGATATGTTTACAAGAAGGTAAATTTTGTTGCAAGGGAAATGAGGAACAAATCAATATAAGGTAAAAGAGGTGCCAAATCATAGGAAAGAGGAGAGACAGAAACATTTTTTTGAACTTGTCAAAACAACTCATTATTTCACTCTGTGCCAAGGTCTTAAGAGTCTCTATATTTATTTCTGTTTGCTCCTCAGACCACTGTAACTATTTAGATTCAGCATTCACTTCCCCCTACAGACAGACATTGCTTTATTTCTAAAATACTTATCATCTATACTGTGAAGATTATATTACAACTGGACATACTTTCCTATAAGTAACTGTCTTTGATTTTTCTAACCATGGTTAAAATATTTATATTTTTCTAACTTTGACTTTGAGATTTTCTCCAAATTCTTGGAGACGTCACGTGAACAGACAGGGTATGGTACATTTCACAGCCAATGCATTTACTGCCAGAGTGATCAAGAGTTAAAAGAGAAATCACACACAAAGGCCGACATAGGAACAAATGTCCAACTTGCTTTACTTGAGAAGTACACTGCTATAAGTGGATGGTATTCTTCTATACAAGTGTAAATGGGGAAGGTACTTCATCATCAGGCAGCCTCCTGTTCTAGCAAGTCTGCCTCCAAAGATAGCTCCAAACGCACATAAAGGACTCAGGCTCTGTAAGTCAGAGAGAATGTCGGGAAAAAGAGAGATCAGTCGATATCTCAGATAGTTGGTGCCAAGAGGATGGAAGTAAAAATTGAGAGGAACAATCTATAGCCAGGAGTGGATTTAGAAGAACATTAGTAAGGAAGTAAACACTGAAAATTCAGAGTGTAAATGCCCAAGAGGGAGCCATCTTGACAGAAATGGTGTCATAAAGGGTAAGTGAGAAAGGTCATTTCTTTACATTTTATACTGGCATTACTGCATTTTCTTTGCAAATTGTTCTTTTTTAATTTTTTTCTCTTTCTTTTTTTATTTTTTTAAATTATGAAAGTATGATAACACATTTTCAGGAGACTTAGAAAATACAGAACAAAATTACATATAGTTCCACTATATATTACAATTATTTTTTAAATAGATAAATTAAGATTTTTAGTTGGAGTTCCAATATCAAACTCTTGAAAATTAATAGAATGAATATACAGAAAAGTAGAAGGATATAGTAGACCTCAAAAGCACCATGAACCAATTCAACATAACTAAGATTTATCCAATTTTCACACAACAGTAGGATACAAATTTTATTCAAATTCTGATTATAAACTAGGAAACACTGAAACATATCAGGGACATAAAACAAGAATTTGCAGATTGTTCTGAAGGAGCTAAATTATGTATCTTAACATCAAATGGTAATCAGTTAATAATACTCATGTCCTCTTGTTCATAGACTGAAGTTCAGTTCAGTTCAGTCGCTCAGTCGTGTCCAACTCTCCGTGACCCCATGAACCACAGCACGCCAGGCCTCCCTGTCCAACTCCCGGAGTTCACTCAAACTCCTGTCCACAGAGTCGGTGATGCCATCCAGCCATCTCATTCTCTGTTGTCCCCTTCTCCTCCTGCCCCCAACCTTTCCCAGCATCAGAGTCTTTTCCAGTGAGTCAACTCGTCGCATGAGGTGGCCAAAGTATTGGAGTTTCAGCTTTAGCATCAGTCCTTCCATTCAGTTCAGTTCAGTTCAGTTCAGTCGCTCAGTCGTGTCCGACTCTCCGCGACCCCATGAATCACAGCACGCCAGGCCTCCCTGTCCATCACCAACTCCCGGAGTACACTCAAACTCATGTCCACAGAGTCGGTGATGCCATCCAGCCATCTCATTCTCTGTCGTCCCCTTCTCCTCCCGCCCCCAACCTTTCCCAGCATCAGAGTCTTTTCCAGTGAGTCAACTCGTCTCATGAGGTGGCCAAAGTATTGGAGTTTCAGCTTTAGCATCAGTCCCTCCAATGAACATCCAGGATTGATCTCCTTTAGAATGGACTGGTTGGATCTCCTTGCAGTATAAGGGACTCTCAAGAGTCTTCTCCAACACCACAGTTACTTGTGCTTAAACAGACTAGTCTGCAGGAGACAGTATTTTTCCAAGTATCCTCAGCTTCCTAAAAGAAACATTGTAAAAAATATAATGAATTTAGTTCACAGAATACCAAATTCAATAAAGAAGCTTGCGCTTTTATCTCAAAGAAATTTTATTTTCCCCTTGTGTGTTGGAAAGGTTTCCAGTCCCTCCAAGGAACCTAGGGATCTAAGACCCTCCAAGAAAATACTACTTTTAAAGCAGAGTTGATTTACAATATTGTCTTCATTTCTGCTGTACAGCAAAGTAATTAAAGCTATACATATATATACATTCTTTTTCACATTCTTCTCTGTTATGGCTTATAAAAGGATATTGAATATATTTCCTGGGGTTATACAGTGGACCTTGTTGTTATTGACTCTATACATAGTAATTTGCATCTGCTAATCCCGAACTCCCAATACTCCCTGCTTTATTGACTATGCCAAAGCCTCTGACTGTGTGGATCACAACAAGCTGTGGAAAATTCTTAAAGAGATGGGTATAACAGACCACCTTACTTACCTCCTGAGAAATCTGTATGCAGGTCAAGAAACAGCAGTTAAAACTGGACATGGAACAACAGACTGGTTCTAAATCAGGAAAGGAGTACGTCAAGGCTGTATATTGTCACCCTGCTTATTTAACTTATATGCAGAGTACATCATGTGAAATGCTGGGATGGAGGAAGCACAAGCAGGAATCAAGATTGCTAGGAGAAATATCAGTAACCTCAATATGCAGATGACACCACCCTTATGGCAGAAAGTGAAGACGAAATGAGCCTCTTGGTGAAAGTGAAAGAGAGTGAAAAAGCTAGCTTAAAACTCAACATTCAAAAAACTAAGATCATGACATCCAGTCCCATCACGTCATGGCAAATAGATGGGGAAACAATGGAAACAGTGAGACTTTATTTTTGGGGGCTCCAAAATCACTGCAGATGGTGACTGCAGCCATGAAATTCAAAGACGCTTGCTCCTTGGAAGGAAAGCTATGACCAACCTAGACAGCATATTAAAAAGCAGAGACATTACTTTGCCAACAAAGGTCCATCTAGTCAAAGCTATGGTTTTTCCAGTAGTCATGTATGGATGTGAGAGTTGGACTGTAAAGAAAGCTGATTACCAAAGAATGGATGCTTTTGAACTGTGGTGTTGGAGAAGACTCTTGAGAGTCCTTTGGACTGCAAGTAGATCAAACAAGTCAGTCCTAAAGGAAATCAGTCCTGAATATTCATTGGAAGGACTGATATTGAAGCTGAAGCTCCAATCCTTTGGCCACCTGACGCAAAGAACTGACTGACTTGGAAACACCATGATGCTGGGGAAGGTTGAAGGCAGGAGGAGAAGGGGATGACAGAGAATGAGATGGTTGGATGGAATCACCGACCAATGGAAGTGAATTTGAGCAAGCTTCGGGAGTTGGTGATGGACAGGGAGGCCTGGCGTGCTGCAGTCCATGGGGTGACAAAGAGTTGGACACGACTGAGCAACTGAACTGAACTGAATCCCTAACTCCCTCCCACACTCCTCCTTCTTGGCAACCACAAGTCTGTTCTCTGTGCCTGTGAGTCTGTGTCATAGATAAGTTCATTTGTGTCATAGTTTAGATTCCACATATAAGTGATATTATACTGTATTTGTCTTTCTCTTTCTGACTTAGTATGATAATCTCTAGGTCCTGCGAATATGGCTGCAAATGGGCATTATTTCATTGTTTTTTAATAGTTGAGTAGTATTCCATTTTGTGTGTGTGTGTGTGTGTTTCCATGGTGGCTCAGTGGCAAAGAATCCAATTGTCAATGCAAAAGACATGGGTTTGATCCTTAAATCAGAAAGATCCCCTGAATAAGGGAATGGCTACCCATTCCAGTATTCTTGCCTGGATGATTCCATGGACAGAGGAGCCCATGGGGTTGCAAAAGAGATGGACATGACTTAGCAACTAAACAACAATAGCCACATCTTCTTTATTCATCCATCTATTGATGAATACTAACATTACTTCCTTGTCTTGGCTATTGTAAATAGTGCTGCTATGAACTAAGGATGCATGTATGTTTTTGAATTATAGTTTTGTCTAGATCGATGCCCAAGAGTAGGATTACTAGATTATATCCAACTCCTGTTTAGTTTTTTGAGGAACCTCCATACTGTTTTCCATAGTGGCTGCACCAATCTACATTCCCACCAACAGTTTAGGAGGGTTCCCTTTTTGCCACATCAGCACTTGTTATTTGTAGACTTTTACATGATGGCCATTTTGACCAGTATGAGGTTGTAGGTACCTCATTGTGAGTTTTGATTTACATAAGAAAATGTTACATTTTAAGAGACCATTCCCTCCAGACCTTAGACATATAGCTGGTTCATATATAGTTCATACAATATTTGTAATAAAAATGTGATTAAGTTTTAGCTATATTTGAAAGATGAGCATTAAGTAACATTCTCCCTAGGGAACCTCAGCAGAGGAAGACTCCATTACTCTGGATGAGATTCAGAACCTGATGCAGATTTATGCTAATGCTCCAAATGATTGGGATGATTGCTCTTTGATTGACTGGTTATATCTAGTAGGTGCATGCTAAGTTGCTTCAGTCATGTTCAACTCTTTGTGACTCTATGGACTAAAGCCTGCCAGGCTCCTCTGTCCATGGGATTCTCCAGGCAAGAATACTGAAGTGGCTTGTTGTTTGCGCCTCTAGGGGATCTTCCCAACCCAGGGATCGAACCTAAGTCTCTTATGTCTCCTGCATTGGCAGGTGGGTTCTTTACCACTATCCCCCCTGGGCGAAGCCTTATATCTAGTATAGTTGGAATATACTGCCCTGGTCCCAAAAGAAAGGGAACCCAATATTATAATTTCAGGGCAGCCTAAGGGAACAGTATGCACACATGCAAAGCCTTCCCACTCTTAACACCACCGAATTCCAGTGTAGAAGTTCCATCCATACTCCAGACAGATAAGAGTTGACTCAACTTTCTTAGGGACCTAAGTGTCCAAAAATTCCACTCTCCTTTCTTAACTGAAAATACGAGGAGAAAGATGAGAAAACGAGAACAGCATACTCTTGTGCTTGGCTAAGGAACTTCCTTTCAGAGGCTCAGAGGCAGTATTCATACTTGTGTTTTATTCAGCCCTTTTAAGTCTGAATCACTATGTGAAGGGTCAACTGTTTAGGGAAGTAAAAAAATCTGTTCTAGCTCATTCAGTTCAGTTCAGTTCAGTCACTCAGTCGTGTCTGACTCCTTGTGACTCCATGAACTGCAGCACGCCAGGCCTCCCTGTCCATCACCAGTTCCCTGAGTCCACCCAAACCCATGTCCATCGAGTTAGTGATGCCATCCAACCATCTCATCCTCTGTCATCCCCTACTCCTCCTGCCCTCAATCTTTCCCAACATCAGAGTCTTTTCAAATGAGTCAGCTCTTTGCATCAGGTGGCCAAAGTACTGGAGTTTCAGCTTCAACATCAGTCCTTCCAATGAACACCCAGGACTGATCTCCCTTAGGATGGACTGGTTGGATCTCCTTGCAGTCCAAGGGACTCTCAAGAGTCTTCTCCAGCACCATAGTTCAAAAGCATCCATTCTTCTGCACTCAGCTTTCTTTATAGTCCAACTCTCACATCCATACATGACCACTGGAAATGGACCTTTGTTGGCAAAGTAATATCTCTGCTTTTTAATATGCTGTCTAGGTTGGTCATAACTTTTCTTCCAAGGAGTGTCTTTTAATTTCATGGCTGCAATCACCATCTTCAGTGATTTTGGAGCCCAGAAAAATAAAGTCAGCCACTGTTTCCACTGTTTCCCCATCTATTTGCCATGCAGTGATGGGACCAGATGCCATGATCTTAGTTTTCTGAATGTTGAGTTTTAAGCCAAATTTTTCACTCTCCTCTTTCATTTTCATCAAGAGGCTCTTTAGTTCTTCTTCACTTTCTGCCATAAGGGTGGTGTCATCTGCATATCTGAGGTTACTGATATTTTTCCCGGCAATCTAGATTCCAGCTTGTGCTTCACCTAGTCCAGCATTTCTCATGATGTACTCTGCATATAAGTTAAATAAGCAGGGTGACAATATACAGCCTTGATGGACTCCTTTTCCGATTTGGAACCAGTCTGTTGTTCCATGTCCATTTCTAACTGTTGCTTCCTGACCTGCATACAGGTTTCTCAAGAGGCAGGTGAGGTTGTCAGGTATTCCCATCTCTTTCAGAATTTTCCACAGTTTATTGTGATCCACACAGTCAAAGGCTTTGGCATAGTCAATAAAGCAGAAATAGATGTTTTCCTGGAACTCTCTTGCTTTTTCAGTGATCCAGTGGATGTTGGCAATTTGCTTTCTGGTTCCTCTGCCTTTTCTAAATCCAGCTTGAACGTCTGTAATTTCACAGTTCACTTATTGCTGAAGCCTGGCTTGGAGAATTTTGAGCATGACTTTACTAGTGTGTGAGATGAGTGCAATTGTGCAGTAGTTTGAGCATTCTTTGGCATTGGCTTTCTGTGGGATGAAAACTGACCTTTCCAGTCCTGTGGCCAATGCTGACTTTTCCAAAATTGCTGGCATATTGAGTGACGCACTTTCACAGCATCATCTTTCAGGATCTGAAATAGCTCAACTGGAATTCCATCACCTCCACTAGCTTTGTTCATAGTGATGCTTCCTAAGGCCCACTTGACTTCACATTCCAGGATGTCTGGCTCTAGGTGAGTGATCACACCATCATGATTATCTGGGTCATGAAGATCTTTTTTGTACAGTTCTTCTGTGTATTCTTGCCACCTCTTCTTAATGTCTTCTGCTTCTGTTAGGTCCGTACCATTTCTGTCCTGTGTTGAGCTCATCTTTGCATGGAATGTTCCCTTGTTATAACCAATAGACAAGGAAATATGACTGATTTTACAGGGAAAATAAACCTGCTGCTTGAACAGAAATTTGAACATGCCCTCTGCCTTGAAATGCCAAAAAAGTTCCATTTCACCTTTCACAATCCCAAAGCTCTCTTGTTTATTTTTTAAAGTATTTGTTGACTGAACTAAAGGTAAACTCTAAAAACAAAAATCTTTTTTTCCCATCACCTTTAGTGCCTGATTGAGGGCAATTACCTCATGTTTGACTCAATTCCTCTTTCAATATGGGATTCCACCCGCGTGTTGTGAAATCTCCTAAGGTTATCAACAGAGCCCAGCTTTACAAGATGCTTCCTTGGCTTAACAGTGAGGAGGAAAACAATCTTTGCTAGGTATTTAATTCTATTTTTATGATGCATTTCTTTCAAAGATATTTCAAGTGGAAATCAAGGAATTTGTAAAATTATTTTGAAAAAAATCTTTGTTCTTGGCCTTGGGAGATAACTCTGAAGGGAAAGTATGACGTGGGAAAACCGGGGGGCAGAATAGATGGGAAATGTGAAGATACAAAAAGATGGCATCTTTGAGTCTCCATCCATGCCTGGATTCACCAAGCCACCTTAAATAATCACACAGTCTAAGGAAAACGAGTAGGCTTAGTATGCAAAGGCAACTTTAAGACAGTCCCCCCAACTCTTCCAAGTATATTACTGCTCTAGAGTCCATACTAAGTAGGAATTATTGTAATTTGTAGCTTTCTCATCTCCTTTTCTGTGTTATTGTCAAGTCATGATAAATCTTGAATTAAAGCAATTTACAAGTGGATAATATTAATAAAGATCACATTAGCAATAACATTGGTTAAGCACTTCTTTATGCACTTACTATATTAAGTGCTTTATTAAGCACTCACCATAGGCCAGTCTCTGTTAAGTACTTTTCGTGCTTTATTTCACTTGTTTCTCATGGCTACACTGTGTGAAGTAGGAACAATTTTTTTTCCCATCTTAATAATTGAGAAAACTGAATCTCTGAGAACATAAATAACTTGCTGAAAGTTACCTAGTGAGAGGTTAGCACAGCCAGGCCAACAGCAAAAACCAAGACGCCAGGCGATACTGCCAAGACAGTGAAGAGGTGTTTGAATTTTCAGTCTGTTCACACGTGCAGTTTGATGGCTACTGTGAATCGAAATAGGAACATAGCTTGGCTTGTGCAGGGCAGAAAAATGTTTTTTTTTTTTTTTTTTTTAGGTAATTATTTTTTATTGGAGGCAAATTATTTTACAATATTATATTGGTTGGTTTTGCCATACATTGATATGAATGTTTATTCTGTTTTCTAGAATGTAGACTGGTGACAGAAAGTAGACCCTAGAGAACAGAAGCACTTGGTTTCAAATAAACTGTCTGCATTAAATATTCAGCTTTCCTGCAGCTTAATGCGAGTACAGAACCAACAGAATGGGCCAGTTGGCAAGGGCTCGGGTCTGGTGTGAACAAATATCTGCATTGACCCTGTTGACAGCCTAATACATTATCAACTGGTCAGACCCAGGAGGGGGCCCAGGGACCCATGGTTTCTTGGGGGCATTGGTGCTTCCTCCCTAGTTAGGCATGATGTCTGTCAGGCCTGGCCTCTGGGTGGGTATATATTGATGTTGGTGAAGTTCACACAGCTAATTTTCTGTACCACCAGCCAAATGCAAGAAAAATGTGGTCTCTTGGACACTATGAGCTCAGTACCTTTGCTATTGCTTGAGGGGTAGGTGTGTTTATTTCCCCTCTGATACCTGGGCAAGCACCCAGGTCCAGGCCTCTGGCTAAGGAAGCAGGACGCGGAGGGAAATTGCCAAAGGACTGGCTCCAGCAAATGGTTCCTGCTAGCAGCTATTTGATCATCACAAACATAAAGAGGAGGGGAAAGAGCCAAATTCATTTTGCAACTGGAGTTCTTTGGGTGTTCAGTTTCTTTGTAATATACTGTTAATGTGATTAAAATGGAGGCATTCAGACTTAAACGGTTGTTGGAATACATTAGAGATATCAAAATTGGCAGAGTTTAGGTTCTGAAGAACTCCATTCTGTCAGCTCTCCCTGAAATTTAATCACTCTAATATCAAGCTATTTTTCTTTGTGTTGTGAAATTTGGCAGCAAGCAGAATCAACAGGGTCACAGCTTTGAAGAGGAATTCGTTGCAACTTGGCAGGAGAATGATGGAGATTCTAATGCCTAAGAAGGCATCTTTCAAAGGACCTAGGAAAAAGTCACTATTAATTATTTAGATTACTGCAGGGAGTATGGAAAAGGTTTGTGTGTGTAAGTGCGTGTGTGTGTAAGTGCGTGTGTGTGTTTGTGTGTGTTTGTGCGTGCATGTAAGTACAGTCAACAGACACTGAAGTCAATTTGGTGAAACTGATATTTTTTATGCAGTTCTGCTCTCTTTAAACACTTTTCCGCTGGCCTTTCAAGAAGCAGAAGCAAAAATTCAAATAGAAAAATACCCTTAAACACACATGTGACAGAGAAGACATGCAGGGAATGAGAATGGGAGAGATGCTTGCGTGTTTCTACACACACATGCACGTATGCATAATGACATTTCAGTTGCACACACAGCAGGTGTGAAGAAACTTGATCAAGTTGAGTTAGCCATGTCTTGATGGTTTGTCATGTCTCAAGCATTACTGGGTGGCTCAGAACCAAAATACTTGAAGAAGGCAAATTCAAAGGTTTTTCTGAATGCTCTTTATACCTCACACTTACAGATTCTTTATCTTGGTTTGTGTCTACATCCTCAGCGCATTAAATCTAGTGCAGAAGGGCTGGAAAACAGATAATTGACATTGGCTAATTAACTAATAGGAGTTTCTAGGTTATTTCCCAAAGAACCCTTCACTTCTTCCTCCAAACATACATACACACACACACACGAATACACACACACATATGCACTCAGAACTATCTGCTGTTCTATATGTGTGTGTCCACCAGATTAGAAATGGCATTTCTTTTCAGGGTATTTTAAAAATTTCCCTGCAAGTTATCCAAACAGTAGCTTTGGAAAAAAAAAAAAACCACTCATAAATGATCACATTCAGATTGTCTTTTGAATGATGCCCTTGCTAACCATGAAAATAAGCTCTCTCCAGCATGCCTGGGGCAGTACTAAAAAAGAATCAGGCAGTGGCCTTAATGAAAATCCAGTTTGAGGACTAGGAGAAACTTAATATACTGTGTCTTCTCTCTGAGGTCATGGTTCTATTCTCAAGGAGGTTAGAGCAAATAACATTTAAGGGTGGAAAACATCACATGTAAAATATACACTGGACAGAGAGCTTAAATTACAATACCCCTAGATGTGCAAGGGAAGAAAATGGAGACTCTAGTTCCTGTGGTATGTCAGTTTGGGGCTTATGTACAATCAGCCAAAAGGCAGAGTGGGCTATGGGTCTGGGAATCAAGTTCTTTGCATTTAGGCTTTGATTCTGTCTAGTTTGGGTTTTCCGAAGTAGCGCAGTAGTAAAGAATCTGCCTGTCAGTGCAGGAGATGCAAGAGACATGGGTTCGATCCCTGGGTTGGGAAGATCCCCGGAGTTGAAAATGGTAACCCACTCCAGTAATCTTGCTTGGAATGTTTCATGGACAGAGGAACCTGGTGGGCTATTCTAGTTTGTGACCTCAGACAAGTCACCTCCCCTATTCACGATTCTTATCTGTAAAAGCAGGATGAACATATTGATCTCCATACCATTGTGACTGAAAAGCATGAAGAAAATTCTTAGACATCAAAGTATTTTGAAATTATCAAAGTACTTTACAAATGGAAGCCTACAAATGTTAGGCTTTACACAGAGGAAAACTAATGCATGTAAATATTAATAGAAAGGAAAGACCTTCTTCCCAGTGAGGGAGAGGCTCCTGAAAAGGTGGAAGGGACTGACTGCCATTATTTAAGGCCTGTGACATGAGACTGTGTATTAATAAGTACCTTTCCCATTTCTGTCTCCCAAGTGGCCACTTGGTTTGAGGGCCTACAAGGTCAGTGTGAGTTGAATTTCCAGTCTGCTGATGTGTGTTGATGTCATGGTTGCTGAGAAACTTGTATTTTCCCCCAGAGATGATTTGATATGCTTTTCTATAGATTCCGAATTCCTGATCTCCGCCCTCCTGCTGTGCTAATGTAATGAAAACAGAATTATTTCCTAATGATCTGAAGTCCTAGTTAATTCTCCAGCTGACCGTAATTGTGATTCTCTGACCTCAAAATCCACAGTAAAGTCTGTCAATGGTGGAGCATTCTAACTGGATCCCAAGACTGCAGTGGGCAGTGGGAGAAATTCAAGTGAAAAGGATCTTCTTTTAATTCATATTATTACCCACCAACAAAGGAAAGCAGAGTCCTCTTGGGCCTCAGATGCTAACGGGAGCAAGGTTAGTGAACCTCTGTGCTTTTATGTTTTTTTTTTTCTAAAAAGTTACCAGCTTTTCAAATTACAAGCCTGCTCAGTCCCCTAACAACCTAGATAGTAGTCTTTCTATAAATAGCTTATCTCATTACATTCCTGTTTATTCTCTGTCTAAATGGTTTTGTGCTTCATCCTTGCCTTCTGTTCATAAATTCCTAGGCTCAAAGCCAGCTTTGTATTTTCATCCTTTGGTATAAGCAGAGTATAGAGTAGAAATGAAGAGGATGAAAGCAGTGATTCCCTCTCTACACCCACCAAAAAAGGCCCTATCCCCATGGCCCCAAGGGGCCACAATAAATGAAACTTTGGTCAGAAATGTGAATGAGCTAGGTAAATTATAAAACCTTAGATAAATATACATGTATATGCATATATGAAGGTTCATTTGCACGTATGTATATATACATATATTCATGCATATATGTGCATATGTAATGCATATATATTCATTCATATTCTTTAACTAAGAATATGTCAAAAACTTAGCAAAAGGTAAGGAAGACAATGAGTGCCATCTCGTGGAAATACCAACCACTACATTTCCCAAATTGTCTCTACAACAAACAGTTTTTTAAATGCCAAACCAATATTCCTGAGAGTAAAGATTTTCTTCCTATCTTTCCAAGTTGTTCATCCAAATTATAATGTGTCTGCTACATACACAGTGTCACGGTCCAATGTGCCAGGATACACCTTAGGGAATGAACCATGTTCGTGGTGAGGGGTGCTGTGATGACTCAGGAGAAAGTGCTTTCATTACTCACTCCAGCTCAGGTATAAGTCTCAAAAGTCATGATAATAAGTGGCAAAGATGATAACTCTAGGACTCACAGTGTTCTATACATGACAAGGTCTTGTGACCAGTTGATGTTGATGCAACCAACTTTTTCCACTATATGAAAGTGAAAAGTGAAAGTGAACGTTGCTCAGTCGTGTCAGACTCTTTGTGACCCCATGGACAATACAATCGATGGACTTCTCCAGGCCAGAATACTGGAGTGGGTAGCCTTTCGCTTCTCCAGATCTTCCCAACCCAGGGATCAAACCCAGGTCTCCCGCATTGCAGGCAGATTCTTTACCAGCTGAGCCACAAGGGAAGCCCAAGAATACTGGGATGGGTAGTCTATCCCTTCTCCCAGATCTTCCAGACCCAGAAATTGAACCGGGGTCTCCTGCATTGCAGGCAGATTTTTTACCAACTGAGCTATGAGGGATGCCCAATCATTACATTATTCACACTCTGCTCCCAAGCAAAACTCAATTGATCTATCCTAAGACAAATATTTTTAATTTCAATAAACTGACATTACAATATAGTAGCCTAGCTGCAGGTATAGTACTACAAGCAGTCGTAACCAGTGACCTGAGACACAGATGTACGTGAAATGCCTGCTCATACTTGTCATACCCAGATACGCATAAGAAGGTGAACTGACTTCTGCCTGGTGCAAATACGACCAGGGACAAGGCTTTCATTCCAGGGGAGGGTGAGAGTCAGTGGTGAAGCAGGGTTTCTGTCAAACATGTGAGCATGATTAACTAATAGGAGCTCAACATTCAGCAGAAGAAAGTGTTTTTGTAGCTATTACACAAATAGGAAATGCAGAGGGGCAGCCACGTCAGAGCTTATGGCAATGAGTGAAAAAAGACTGGTGATGGACAGGGAGGCCTGGCGTGCTGTGATTCATGGGGTCGCAAAGAGTCGGACACGACTGAGCGACTGAACTGAACTGAATATTAGGAGTTGCTAGCACCTACCCTACACATTGGAGAAGGAAATGGCAGCCTGCTCCAGTGTTCTTGCCTGGAGAATCCCAGGGACAGGGGAGCCTGGTGGGCTTCCGTCTATGGGGTCACACAGAGTCGGACACGACTGAAGTGACTTAGCAGTAGCAGCAGCAGCACGTACCCTTTCATTCACTCATTAACAAATATTATAAAATGCTATGTGTGTAGTCTGCATGACAGATAATGCGAGAGATCAATCCAGGCAAGAACTAACAAAATTCCCTACTTTAAAGGGGCTTCCATTCTAGCTGGCGTTACAGACAATAAATAAGTGAAACATTCTGTTTGCTTGAGAATGATAGAAACTTAGGAGAAAAGTAAAGCAAAGAAGATGGGAGAAAACCCCGAGGGGGAGAGTGTTGCAATTTTACATAAGGTGGCCAGGGAAGGCCTCGTGAGATCAAGACATTTGTGTTGAAACTTGAAGGATAAAAGAGAGCAAGGTTAGCAGGAATGTGGGGCAAAAAGCCAAGAGCCTGAGGCAGGCCAAGAAATAGATTCGCAGCACCAGGTGCTAGATTAGGTTCTTTTTCACATTATACCCTCTCTACAACCCTGATAGAAATCCCCTTTGACAGTGAAACATCCAGCACACCAGGAGACTGTCCAATGTGCCCAAGCTGGTACTTGGTAGAATTAGGTCAGAACCCAGCTTAGCCCTGGGCTAGATGTGTTTTTACCCACTAAACCTAGTAGCTGATCAAATGGGTCTCTTTTGGAGTTTAGGGAGTAGGAGCTATGGCAGGATCATAAAGGAAGGATGTTGCTAGGGCTAGAGCCTAGAAACACCTATGATGATGATGTTGTTTTGTAAAAAACAATTGGTACTTTTCATACAGACTATGTTCTTGTCATAAGTCCAAGGAATAGAATATTACTGTGTGACCTCATCTGATATTCCATATGTTCATATTTAAATCAGACCTTATAAATAAAAATCAAATACTCTAACAGCATATGGATCGGTAACTTCAATTACCAGTTGGGTGATCCTCTACCTGGGTTCATGTAGAGTTATTTGAACGGAAGGAATGAGGATATTAAAGTGAGTGTGTGCCTGCCAGACTAAAGGAATTGACCCTTGTCCCTCCATATCACAGAATTTGGGTTTTAGCTTGATGTTCAATGTATAGGAGAAATAGATCACAGCTCAAGAGCGCATGCTCAGAGTAGAGACGCTCCAGAGTAGCACGTGGGCTCTGCACTTGCTTCAGGGTAGGAGATACAGCCCCACACACATCTCAGTCACCAGATAATTGGCATGGGGGACAGGAAGCACGACCACCGGCCAACACCGCCTGCAGCCTGTCCTGTCTCCTAGGATGGATTTCTTTTGCCTGGGGCTGGAACAGTCAGAGCAAAGTAGTGGCTGCAGTGGACTGCTCACCTGGTATTGGTGCTGTCTGGTATGGAAGGCCCGGTTACACAGCTCTTCTCCCCCAGATCAGCCTGCCCACTGTGCGTGGGAGTATGCAAATTGGAACTGCTTAAATGCAGATGGGTTTTCCTAGGTGGCGCAGTGGTAAAGTATCTACCTGCCAATACAGGTTACAGGTAGGGTGGGGCAGATCCCTTGGAGTCAGAAATGGCAACCTACTGTAGTATTCTTGCCTGGAAAATCCCATGGACAGAGGAGCTTGGGGAGCTACAGTCCACGCGGTTACAAAGAGTTGGACACAATGAGAAACTGAGCACAGACCCACAAATGCAGATTTGGTTATTTTTTCACACTGTGGCTCCCATTACTCTTCAGAAAACACTTTAAGATTTTTCTGCCCTGAGATTTTAAAAACACTTTAAGATTTTACTTAAAAACAGTCTAAGATTTTACTATCCTGAGAGTGTCACCAGGCTGGTCATCAAGGGGACTTGAGAACTCACTTGCTGACCCAGTTACAACCCAAATCATCCGGTGAGAGTCAGTTCCCCGAAGTCTTTTTGAGAAGATTTGACAACACTTTTGATCCCCATTTTGATATTTAACAACAATAATAGAAACGTTTTTGGAACATGTTTTACCCCTCTTGTTGTCCTTTAAAGTTTTTTTTTTTCTTTTTCCCTATTTTTGAAATAAATTACAGCTTCTAAAGTTAATTCACTGACTGCTTGAAAGCTATTCAGTTGTCTTGAAGAATCTGGTGTCAACTCACAGTAAGATCTAGAAATCACATTTTATACATTTTGTTCTAGAAAGTGATAGATGTGAGATATGTCCTGTGCTGTCTTGGCCTTTTTCTTTGACTTTGGTTTTTTTGTTTGTTTTGTTTCTCTTATCTCATTGACTTCTATCTCTTATAGGAAGAATCCGTCATTATATAAAGAATCAGTACTGATTAAAAGGTCCATATGCGATTTTAGCACAGGAGAATCTGCCATAAGCATGGCTGTACCAAGTGGTTTGTGTGCAGAAGGGAAGCAGTTGGGGCAGGGGAAGTGAGGGAAGGGGTCGAGTCCATATAAGAAAGTGACTGGGTAACACAGGAGGGGCAGGAAGTGAGCTCCCGTGGGGTAGCATGTCCACAAAGGCTATCTGTGTAACGACAGCTACCTTTACTTGAGCACATATGGCAGTTAATCCTTTTAAAAATCCAGCTTTGGCCATATAAAAAAAAGTGCAGAGAGATTAAGAAATTTGTCCTATGTTACACAATTTGTAAGTGGCAGATCTGGGAATTAATCCCAAATTGGGCAGACTCTGAGCTCATCTGTGACCACATTGTGCCTGTTCTCGAATCGTAGAATTTTGTGATTATATTCAAAAGGTCCAATGAGTTCCAAACTTGAACTTCCAGACACTTCCAGAAGCTGAAGAGGATGGGAGTAAACAGCAGTGCATTTTAGAGGGTCTTCTCAGTGTCTGTCCCTAATGCAGCATATTGCCCTGTGTGTATCAGTTCAACTAGCATTTAAAGACCACATCTGCCAAGCTCTGTGTGAGGCTCTGCAAATGATAACAACTTCCCTTCTCTTGCCCTCAATAACCTTCTGGAAAGTTCAAATTGTTAAGCAACGTCTCCAGGATTTTTTTCTTTTTCTTGTTAAAAGTAATTCTGATCTCACCTTAGCAGAAGTCTATGGTATTAGTTACTAGAGATAATTAAAATTTTCATTCCCATACTCGATATTGACTCCATTTTTCAAATTTAGAGTTGATCTGTTCATCAGTTAGAAAACAGTAAACATCTAGTATTTAGTATGCCTGGTATTAAGCTTATACTGAAGTAAAGGACCTGAAAGAGTCTAAAATTTGTCACCAAGTGAAACTGATATAGGCCTGGCCAAGTTGCAAGCTTTTTCATTCTAGGTTATTGCATGATATTGAGTATAGTTCCCTGTGCCATACAGTAGGCCCCTGTTGTTTAAGTGTGTATTTGTAAATCCAATATTCCTAATTTAGCCTTCCCCTCTTTCCCACTTTGGTAACCATAAGATTGTTTTCTATGTCTGTGAGTTTGTTTTGGTTTTGTAAATAAGTTCATTCATATGACTTTTTAAAATTCCACAAATAAGTGATATCATATGATATTTGCCTTTGTCTGACTTATGTCGGTTAATATTTTCTTAGCTTTTTGAGGTGTTTTTTAATCATGGTGATAGTGGGGAAGCTTCTGGTACTGATGAGAAAAACTTAGTCATGTGAGAAAAATTGTTGAAGTTAAGAGGCAGGTACATAGTGGCTTATTCTGCCTTTTAATATTTTTTCATATGCATGAAATTTTCCAAATTAAGTTTTAAAAAATATTACCCACATATTATCTTTTTGTTTATACCCAGGCTTAAGCATCTCATCTAACAATACAGCAAAAACTTTGTCCAATGTTTTGCTGAAATCTAAATAACCTTGGTCAAGAACATTCCTCTCAGTTACTTGTCTGGCACATCTTCAGAATTCCTCCAAAACTGGAATTAATCATTAAAAAGTTAAATGAAAAGAAACTTTAAAAAATTATTGAAGTCTCTGTTAGTTTGACTTCCAATCTTGGCCATAACTTTGTCACATATAGCAAACATATTCTTGTGTTATCACTGCTATAGCATCAGAGTTGTACATTTATGCATATTTTGGAACCTTAGTTATTTTCTGAGTCAAAGGATGAGACAGCTCATTCATCTATGAAGAGAACTAAAGGTCACTGGGTACAAAGACATCAATGGAAATATAATAAGAAGGAGTCATATTTACCAGGATTCCTCTAGGGGAAAAGAGTTGCAAGAAGCACTCTGATAAGACTCTGGGGATGAGAATAAAGACTTCCAAGACTTGTGCTCAGGTTACAAGGAAAAAAATTCTCTAACCTGATTCTGAGGTTAGTGGGTCAGTTAAGGGTGAGGAGATGTACAACAGTGTTATGTTCATCAGGGATGAGGACTGAATTAGTCAGAACAGCTCAGCACAGCTGGTGCACCCCTCCTTCTCTACCTTACCCCTCAGAACGTGTAACTTCTCTACAGGTGTTGAACAAATATATTTAAACCATCATTTTGAAAGGGCAGCAAATTATTAAGTCAATCTTGGGTCTCAGAATTTAATCTGCAAAAAATCAAAATGATAACCAGATTATTAGAAAGATGAACAGCACATTACTGATTCTTTTCTAAAGATCTCACTCTCAGGATGATTTCCCCTAATTTTGCTCTAGGAATTGTAAATGTTACAAGTTCAGAGACTTAGGAGAGGAAAACGCACAACTAAAAAGAAGTGAAGTGCCCAAGGAAATGGACCGAGTCATACATAGCTCAGAAACCCAGACACCCCCAGGGCAAAGAGAGAGTTGTCCAGGAGGACTTAATTCACCCATTGTGGCCAAAGGACTGAAGTATTAGTAGCTACGAGAAGTTTCCACTCATTTTCGTTGGCACTGTGAACACAGTTGCTGTAGATGCAAAGGACGTGAAATTCATCTAACTAGCTCTGGGTTAAGAAAAGGGCAGGTATAGTCATGAGAATGGTTAGAAATGCCTAAAGAACTTCTTTTAGGGTGTGTCATCCAGAATACAAAAATGTGAAAGACATGACCTTGACAGACCTCCACATCTCTCTCATCAGGCCTTGAAAATTAGTCTCCTCTTGTTAAATAGGAACGGTTATTGTTTAATAGTTAATGAAGACCAGGGAATCTGAACAGATAAGAGCCGGATCTGTGCAGACTGCATTTGGGACAAACCCACGTCCTCTTATCTCTTCTCAGAAAGTCAGCTGTTGAGAAGATATTGCTTTAAGGAGAGGGAGGACAGGAACAGAAGCACAGACGCGGAGACCCACTATCTTTCTGAAAGAATGCAGACCCCATGAAGAGGTGATGCTCTGCTGCTTTATGGGGGTACACAACGGCATGCTATATTTTCCCCTCAATTCAATACACTGATGCCCTGTGTAACTTTAAAACATTCACACTATTGTGGATGTATTATAAGATTCCTACTTTCTTTTTACTGCTTGCACTGCTCTGTGATCTATATTGTTTTATACCCAAGTGACTCGTAGTCCTCATAGGAGGAAATGTTCTGAGCCGAGTGAAACCCAGGAGGAAATGGAGAAGAGGTGAAGCTTTCTTTCTTGAAGGTATTCAGCTATCACGTCTTTGGGCTCAGGGTTATCGAAAGGCAGACAGTAATAAAGGTATCTTGCTCCACTTTGACTCCATCACCCTATCCCACCCCACCTTTTATGTCTCTCTCTTGAAACAAAGCTATCCGAACTTCTTTAATTCCCTGAAAGCTCTATCAACACCGGTCCTGATTTCCTGTCGACTAAAAGGATGCACAGTGTGAGAGTTGCAAGTTTTATTTGGGGCAAAATGAGGATTGCAGCCCAGGAAACAACCTCAGATAGCCCTGAGAGACTGCTCCAAAGAGGCAGTGAGAGAAGTTCAATATTTAAGATTTTGGTGAAATGGGAGTTCAGTGCAGTCAGGCACTTACTTTACAAGGTTTTCTGCAAGGAGTTGATGTCACCATGAAGGAATTCAGTGTTTTTCTAGATATGAAGAGATGCCAGGATTTGGGATCATGAAATCAGTTCCTAGAAATATCTAACTATCTAAAGACCTGTTCCACCCGTTTCCCTGGAGCACAGAGTGCCCCATTCTCCACCCCGAATTCCCCTTAGAGGGCGTTGAAGCTCAGCAGCTGCAGCCACACAGGGCTCAGTCTCCACAGAGGCAGATGTCAGATGCCCTTGTTGTTCAGTTGCTGACAAAGGTTCTCAGCAAGTGCCATTTTGTAGTTGACACTCCTCCCATGGATGCTTTCCCATTCTTCCTCGAGAATGTTTCCCTCCCATTCGCTGGGGGTCAGATGGGAAAAAATGCCTCCTGCCACTGCTGCTTCGCTGACTGTTCAAAATGTAAGCTCCTCTTCCTCTCTCCCATCTTTGCATCCCCAGAGGATCCCATGCTGTTCTTTGTTACCTTGCGTTTTTCTTCTGCCCTCCCTCTCCAGCTCTTTTTCTGTGTCCTCTCTTACGCTGTATCCACAACTCCCCTTTCCCTGAGCTCTTTCACTGAGCATCCCTCCCACATCCTTCGTTAGCTAGTGCTTGACTGTGAGGATATTTTTCCCCACCAAGTGGAGGTAGCCCAGTTCCCCAGATCCAGTGACTTGGGCAGTGGACTTCTCATTCTCAAGACAGCTTTCAGGCAGGAGTCCTTCTCTGTTATTTAAAAAGCCTTGCTCTTTGGAGACTTGGGACATCCAACTAAAACCCCATCCCACTTTATCTCACTCCTTTACAAAATTCCTCGGTCTCCTCCTCATTCTTGGGAAGCACCTGGCGTATAGCCTTGTTCTCTATCGTGGGTTACTTTTTCTCCTCCCATGGATTACTCATGCAACCCCCTGGTCTCTTGAATTTTTGATCTTCTCAGATTCAATCACCTTCTGTTTTCTACTCCAGCTCCTCATTCTTAGGATCCCACACTTACCAAGACCCTTCTCCGATCACAGTGCCCTCTGCTTTCAGCCTTCTCAACCTGTGTGGGTGTTGTTCAGTTGCTGTGTCATGTCCGACTCTTTGCGACCCCATGGATTATAGCCTGGCAGGATCTTTATGTCCATGCATAGCATCCTCCATTATCAACAACATTCACCAGAATAGTACATTTTCTAACAAGGATGAAACCACATTGACACATCATTACCCAAAGTCCATTGCTTACCTAGGGTTCACTGTTGGTGTCGTACCTTCCATGGGTTAGGGCTAATGTAGAGTGACTTGTATCCTTCATTACAATATAATATAGAGTATTTTCACTGCCCTCCAACCCTCTGTGTTCTGCCTGTCCATCTCTCCCTCTATATCAAGAATCAGTTTTAATGCTATTTCACTCATTTGATAAACATGAATTTGAGCTGCTTCCTTCTCTTTTGCTTACTTTGAATCCTTCAGTGTGAAATGGAGTAGTTGTCACTACAACCCAAAGTGTTGGTTATAGTACTCTGATTCTAGGCCAAAATTTAATTTGAAAGCAATTAAAAATTTTTATTTTTAGAGCTAGATTGTGCCTCTCATTCATTTTATAGGAATAAATCCTAAAATCTACTTTCTGCATACTTTGATATGTTTTATTCCCTATATTTGGAACATAAAGTTAGTGTGTATTGCTGTTTGAGAATAATCCTTTGCTTCAATTCCTTGACTAGAGACTTAAAACCTTTCTCCTTTGTATTACCTGAACAACATACACCCCATTCTCTTGTTAAATAACTAGAATAGAATATACATCACTGAGTTAAAATAGTTGATGTGGATCTTCTCCATTATTAATCAATTTAGTGATCAAGTTTGATACTTTTTCTCAAACTTCAATTTGCTTGCAACAATTCAAAAATGATAATGATTGTTCCTGTGCTAACAGTTATATCTCACTACAACTCCAGGATTATCTCCCTATTGAATATGAATAAATGAAGAGAAAACGAGACATGCGAAAGATCACATAATAGTAGTTTGGCTGAGATTTAAAAACAGGGTCATCAGCAACTCAACACTGAACATTACCATGTACAAGAAGTCAGGTTAAAAACAAAACCAAACCCAAATGCAGTTTCTAGCATGTTTCAAACCCCTTTATTTCCTGCCTATGCCTACCAAGTCCTACCTGTCTATCAAGTTCCATTGAGTTGATTGGTTCTATCAGGTCACATAGATAATTCCTAGCTAAAGAATGACTTTTGGGTGTTGGGACAGGTCAGTTTTAACAAAGAAGAGATGAGGTCATGGTTGAAGAGCCAGTGATGTGTGGGCTGAATTTCCTGAGAGGCATGTATGCTCCACCCAGTAGGGAAGTTCTAAACTAGGCCCAGTTCGTGAAAGGTGGAAGGAACTGAAAAATATGCCGGATGGACTGATAAACACCAAAGGCTGCGATATCTTCCCAGGAAAGAGGAAGTTAAGATAATGCACAAACACAAGATCCCTGACTGTAAAACACATTTTTACTAAACAAGGAAGTTTGGGAAAAGAAATACCATACTATTGAAGTTCATTTGTTTTATAGCAGAGAAAAATCATTCAAGTAAGCATTTATTAAATTAATCATGAGTTACAGCTATGAAACATGATTTGTATCAGAATGCAATCAGATGGCAGCCTTTCTCATTAAAACAAAACAGTATTTATTTTGATGCCATGATTTTTAAGCAATATCAGGGATCTTAAATTTGAATTCAGAGGCTCTTGAGGAAGTTTTATAACACATCATTATCTGCCTCTAAACTCTTGTAGGCCAAATCCCTCACCTCGCTCCCAGAACTGTTTATCTGAAGCACAGGTCAGCTTGAGTAACTTTCCTCCTCAAAAACCTACATGTTTTCCCACTGCTTTGGGAGTAAATTTCTAGCACAGTGTTCCAAATTCTCTATAATGTAGCAACTTTTTGCCTCCCTTGGTTCATCACCCAGAGGTTCTCTGAATTAATCATTTACCTCCCTCCAGAGCTTTGATCGGGCTGTTCCTGCAGCTTGTTTTGCCTTTCCCCTTGCTCTGCATTTTAAGATTCGTTAGTCTTCACTCTAGTGCACCTTTCCTTGAAGCCTCTCTTAACGCTTCAATGTGAAGGGTCTGTCCCTCTCTGGACTATTCAAGCTCTGTCACATTCACACAGATGCTTTGTGTGGTTGATATTTGAACTCTTGTCTACGCTTCCCTGCATTACAATCTGCTTATTGAATATTTTTAAAAAATATGTATTGTTTAAATTTTTGGCTGCACTGAGTCTTCATTCCTTTCTCTAGCTGCAGTGAGTGGGGGTAACTCTTTAGCTGAGGTGTGTGGGCTTCTCATTGTGGTGGCTTCTCTTGCTGCAGAGCACAGACTTTAGATGTGTGGCCATGACTCACGGCCTTAGTTGCCCCGTAGCATGTGGAGTCCTCCTGGACCAGGGATGGAAACCATGTCTCCTGCATTGGCAGGCTGATTCGTAACCACTGGACCAAGGGAAGTCCTTTAATACTTCCTTTCACTATGGCAGTGATTCTCAAATGTTAGCAAACATCAGAATTACTTGGTGGGCTTTTTGAAATACAGATTGCTAGGACTCCAGCTTTTTTGATTCAGTAATTTTAGCATGGGATCCAGGAATCCACATTTTAAATAAGTTCCCTGGTGATACTATTGATAAAAATTTAGTACGTGTTTTATTAAGATGTTTAGCATTGTGTCTAGGAATATAAATGATCATGGTTTTCACCTACACATATATAAAAGAATGGACTTTATACAATCTCTAAAAGTTAACAAATTTATGTGTTAGTGTCATCCAAATAGTTCTTATGTGTACTAGGACCTTTGAAATGGGCTGATAAAGCACATGGTGAATGAGGATCTACCTGTAGGGAATTGAAAGAAAAGTGCAAATTTTCCTCCAAGACTCATGACAATTAAAGTAGTTTCTGTTTTACCCACCAGGAAATGGGTAAAAGAAAGGTCCCAGAGCAGAGGTGTAGCAGGACCTGGGGTCTGTCTGGTCTTAACCTCCCGTGCTCATCTGCTGTGAGTTTCCCCCATGGCTCAGTGAGTAAAGAATCCACTTGCAATGCAGGAGACACAGGAGCTGTGGATTTGATCCCTGGGTTGGGAAGATCCCCTGGAGGAGGAAATGGCAACCCACTCCAGTATTCTTGCCTGGAGAATCCCATGGACAGGGGAGCCTAGCAAGCTACAGTCTATGGGGTCAAACATGAATGAGTGCTTATTGCATGCTCGTCTGCTGTGCTTCCAGCTCCCCACCAGCAACAGCACCACCTTTCAAAGAAAATAGTAAGTTCAAGCTCAGGACATGGCCTGAGTGCTCAGTCATTTCAGTCATGTCCAACTCTTTGCGACCCTATGGATTCAGGATCACAAGCAAAAAGTCCCTGTTTATTTTAAATGAGTTGTAATGAGTAGGTGGCACGTATATGGCACCAAGTATGTGTTCTCTACCCCCTCAGTATTCCCTGGAGGCATGGACTCTACTCTTTCATGCTAAGTCAGGACATCCAATTGTCTGGTCATGACCTAAGTCTCAGTGGTATTAACCTTTTCTTTCTATTTTTTGGGTAAATGTACACATGGCTCTTTTTCTCTCTTTGGGGAAATCTGAGAGATTAGAGCTACTGCCACCCAGAGGTCAGAATAAGTCAGTGAAACTGATGATTTGCCAAAGAATGAGTGTATATGTGGGCTTCCCTGGTGGCTCAGAGGTTAAAGCGTCTACCCCCAATGCGGGAGACGCAGGTTCGATCCCTGGGTCGGGAAGATCCCCTGGAGAAGGAAATGGTAACCCACTCCCGTATTCTTG
Source organism: Moschus berezovskii (assembly GCF_049115385.1). Taxonomy (NCBI): domain Eukaryota; kingdom Metazoa; phylum Chordata; class Mammalia; order Artiodactyla; family Moschidae; genus Moschus; species Moschus berezovskii. The sequence goes on along the minus strand of NC_142469.1, from coordinate 91,447,130 downwards.
CCTGGAGAGTCCCATGGATGGAGAATCCTGGTAGGCTACAGCCCACGGGGTCGCAAAGAGCCGGACACGACTGAGCGACTGAACAGAACGGACTGTATATGTGGGTGTAGGGAGCAAAGTCTCATGAGAGAGTTATGAGTTTCTAAACATTATCTGGCTGCTCTCAGAGATTAAAAAAAAAAAAAAACCTAGACAGATGTGTTCTATGACAATCAAGTGGGGGTATTCCTGAGCTCAGACAACCTTCTGCTGTAGAGGTGGTACATGTTGGAGGTGGTTCAGGTTGGAGGCAGTACAGGTTGTTGGAGGTACCGGGTAGACTTATCTCTGGAGCAGGAGCTTCTGCATCATCTAGGAACATGTTTCAAATGCAAGTTCTCAGGGTTCACACCAACATGCTGAACCAGAAATTCTGGGGTAGTGCCCAGAAATCTGTATTTTAACAAGCCCTTCAGGTGATTCTGATTCAGGCTAAAGCTTAAGAATAACTGCTAGTGTTTAGCTATCAGTAAATCAGGCTGCCACCCAAACTATAATTTGTTTTTTTCAATGACTGTCACCAAGTCATAAGCAAGCTGCACTTCACGTCAAATTCTCTAGATACTCCAAAGTGGTTTTGATAAGGAAGATCATTTTTGGAGAGATTTTATGAGAATGTAAAAGCTTATGTATTTTCCTTTGTGTGTGCGCTATTTTAAAATTTTGTTTTGCATTGACTGTGCGTTTGAGGACATTTCAACTGTAGTATGGAAAAAGGCTTTGCTATGGAAGTTTATAGTTGAAAGTTCACCTGAAATGTTGTCAGATCAAGTCCTTAGAGTTGAGCTAAGAGGCTTGGAAGGTTTCCATGCCTCCCTGAATCTCACAGCATGGTTAATCCTATTGCTTTCTCTCTGTCCTCCAGGAGGCACGCTACTTTCACTGGGTTTGTGCATAAGTAAACGTGATATAAAAATAGTAGTAGCAGTAAGAATAACTAAATAGTAGCTTTCAATTGCTTTGACCATCATATACCATACCTCTATAAATCAATGTCTAGACACAATATTTCCATACAGTAGTTCAGAATGTCTCTCTCTTTGGGTCTTTACAATGTTTAATTCAATTTTATAATTGTTTTGTAAGATGAACTCTTCTTTGAGACTGAGAACATTTAAGAGTTCTAGTCTTGAAGTAGTCACACACAGTATACATACCTCATCATTCTGCACCTAATTGTAGAATACCCCCCAGGAACTTTTAGGATTTCCATAGAGCCTGAATTAAGCATTTCTGCTTAAAGAAGCTCAATGTAAAACCATGGATGAAGAAATATCCTTCCCAATTATTATTTTTAACTAAAGATTTTCTTTAGAAGACTGCTTTGCTTTACCATGAATCCCATATAAATAATCGACACCTGGTTTGCCCCACTTTCACCTTCATTGCCCCAAACTCAGCCTTGCAATTGTAAACCTGCAGCAGCAGAGTTTAAGGGGTGAATCCTCCAGTTTGCCTTCCATAGACATTCTCTCTCCTTCTCCACAAGGACTCCCGCCCTGCCACCCTCCATTGGCACTGTAAATATTATTGGAGGGTGGGGGCAAGTTCTGGAGGCAATTTTTATATGCTTCACAGTACCAGAGATGGGCTTCCCAGATGGCTCAGAGGATACAGAATCCGCCTGCAATACAGGAGACACAGGAGAAGCGAGTTTAATCCCTGGGTCAGGAAGATCCCCTGCAGAAGGAAATGGCAACCCATTCCAATATTCTTGGTGACAAATCCCATGGACAGAGGAGCCTGGCAGGCTACAGTCAAGGGTCAAAAAGGTTCGGACACACGGAATGACTAAGCACATCATAGATAAGCAGAACACACAACTCACCACTGTGTGCTAGCCATGCAGATACCACCAACATTTTCTGCACATTTGGAAAGCTTGCTTATTTTAGGAGTTTGTTCAGAAATGAGTGCCTGGAGCTTCTCTTTCAGTCTCTCTGTGGCTCTGTCTCTCTGAATGATGAAATTCCCAACCAGCAGCCACAGAGAGCAGATTAGTTTAAAATTTGTTCTAGTAAAGAAGCTGGTCCAATCAAAGTGCCAAAGGACATGCCACAACAGATTTACAGTTTGCACAATAAAAAAAGAGCCAAAGAGTCCAAAGGGAAGTGAGAGCCGAGGATGCCCTGGAGGACCCAGGACTGAGGCAGCCACAGAGTCAGTTGATACTGAGGCAGTTACAGTGCCAATAACTTCTGTTAGGTACACTGACATTTGGAAACAAAACAGTGGCTTCCCTGGTGGCTCAGAAGGTAAGGAATCTGCCTCCAATGAGAGAGACCCAGGTTCCATCCTTGGGTTGGGAAGACCCCCTGGAGAAGAGAATGGCTACTGACTCTGGTGTTCTTGCCTAGAGAATCCCATGGACAGAGGAGCCTGGCAGGCTATCGTCCATGGGGTCACAAAGAGTAGGACACGACTGAGTGACTAACACTTGAATCACATGATAAGGAGGCCCCAGGTAAGCATGGGACACTGTTCCTTATGTGTTAGTTACTCTAGAATTCACTGGTATAGATGACTGATTGACCACATAAGCCACAAAGAAACATTCGAGTTTCATCATGGTTCCAGGCATTTAAATTGGGGTTGATCAGTAGGTGGAGGGGCACTCAGACAGTGGGCCTTAGCTGGGAGAAGTACATCGGGTAGGTTGTGCCAGTGGATGGGGTAAATGGCAGGGACAGGAGGACTTAGAAGATCCAAAGAGCGGGCAGAATTTCATAAACTGGGTTTATGTATTTTTTTCTTAATATGCTTTGCAATTTTCTTAACCAATTAAGAAGAAAGGTTCATTAATGTCTAGGCTGAAAAAAAATCTGGCCCTATTTTAAATCCTTTTGTGAAAAGCTCAGCATGACCTAGGGATGACAAGTGACCATGTAAAATGGGATCCTAAATAAACAATTAATCCTTTGAAATATGCAAATTATTTAAAAATCTTATTGAATCTAGTACATCGTTTTTCAAAAGGGCCTTCTTTTAAGTTGAACCAGCATCTTGTAAAATGTCATGGGTTTTGCAGTCGATATGCTTCAAAACATATGTTTGGGATAACGATGTATAGCAAATGTGTTCATTATTAATGGCAACAGTACACACACCACTTTAATCTTCATTATCCTCTGTAGACAATAGCTAATTTATCTGCAGCAGGACTCTGAGCAGTGCAGTGTTATTTCTGTTATTCAGTAGGCAGAGGGATTAATGCAAGGTGAAAGACCTTGATTCTCCAAGGTCCCATTTCTCAGCACTGATCCAGCAGAAATATCGAAGATAAACTGTTGACTGTCAGCAAACAGAAAGGTAGAATGTTTGCCAGTTTGATTGGAAAGCTGTGCTGGTGTTTACTTACCCTAGAAGGCTTAAATGAAGCAAGAATTTGAAACACTTAACAGCCCATATGCATTTCTACCTAAATGCTCTAGTTACAATGGCAGACTCTTTGCTACCTCTGTGTTCCCCATGTCCTTCCCTTCAGGGAGACAGAGGCAGTTTTGCTTGGCTGTCCTTATAGCATCCTCTTCTCTTTCTGATTCATTCGAATGGGACCTCCTCAAAGTGAGCAATTTCACCATCAGGCAAGTCTGCAATGCTCTCTCTCTCAGCAGCAAACAGCCTTTAGCCCTTCTTCCTACTCCTACCCCTTCTTCCCCCACCTCACATGTGAATCTCTTTTGTCAAGTACATTCACAGCTATGGGAGAACAGGTGGCTACCTTTCTGACTTCCTAGGACCAATAAAACTCTACTGCCCTTTCTTGATTTTTTTTTTTTTTTGACATTTTTATTCAATTTGCCTAAAAGTAGTTCTGATGAAATTAACCAGAAGTTGATTTTGGAGGATCTGGTAGCACCAAAGGTTGTTTTAAGGTGGTGTAACTCTTGATCCTCCATGGTTGTGGATCTTTCTTTCGATGTTTTCCTGTATTGGTGAATCCAGCTTCAAAATAAAGGGTCCCGAGGAGTTGTGGTAGTTCACACTGCTTCACTACTTACTAATTATGCAAATTTGGAAATTTGAGCAAATTCTTTGGTTTAAATTTTAGTTTCCTCATCTATAAAATGGGAGCCATCCATACAAGACACTTACATAATGCCTATCTCATACCAAGCATTAAGAAATTGTGAACTACTATTTATTATTTGAGAGCAATCATAACTTGAGAATTAAATGTACAAAAGAAGTTGGACCTTTTCATCAGGCTAATGGAGTCCTTTGAAGCTTTTTGAAAAATGTTTATAATTTGTTTTGTTTCCTACTCCTTGAAACAAAAATAGACCCTTCCTTAAGAACAAAGAACTGGCTTACCGATGGCTCCCTGGAACCATTTAAATTTTGTTAACAGCAGCAAACCAGCATCTCCCCAGCTTTATGCCCACTTTGCCTGTTCTTACTCCCTTTTCCAAATTTCCTCTTCAGAAGAACAACTGACACTTTCCTACATCTTCTTCTCCTCCATATTTCAAAGTCATCCCTCTGGATGATCCCGACCTTTGTCACCATGCTCTTTCTGCCATTTCTTTTGAGTCCACATAGTTTCAGGAAGCTAGACATAGATAAAAATGAAGCAGATCTGCCCACAGGAGTTTATACCAATGATTAGGAGAGGAGGGCACTGCAGGGGGAAATAGTTCATCTTGATCCTAACAAAGGAGAGAAGATTTTCAAAAGAGAGAGTGACTTACATTTACTTTAATTCTCCTTGGCTTTTCTTCTTTTCCTCTTCAGAACAGTTCTTGTCTGAGTTATTTCTCCTGAGATGGTGTGAGCAGAGGTGCACAACGATAGTGAAACTTTTATTAATTCTGGCTCAGTCCCAACCACAGAGCAAAAGACTCCTTCAAATCAGGAAGCAGTCAGTGGTTGGAAAAAGTAGGGATATGAGGACAAGGAGGGGAAGGGAAATGGACAGTTGGTATGGACAGGCTGCAGAGAACAAAGCAAAGTCATCTCAGAGTGGTACCTCTCAGAGCTGTCCAGTCAGAGCGAGAAACCTCGTCCCTTTCCACAAGTGGTGTTTGCTCCCCTGTGACAAGCTGATGGAGTAGCCTATCGGAGAATCTGTTGCAGTCTTTTCCACTCCCAAATAGAATACAGAAATTGCCATACTGTTCTCAAGTCCAAACCAATAAAAAGGTTGCATGTGAAGTGGACGGAATGCCTCACTGATTAATGACCCAAAGTTGGACAGTATATAAGAAAAGTCTGGAGTAAGTGGTTGCTTTGGGAAAGGTGGTTTTCTTGGGAACAGTTCCTATTTGGGGAAACATTTTGGCAATATCATTTGAATAAAACATTAATATTTAACACCCACAAAAGTCTCCATAGAGGTGTATACAAAGTTTAAAGTAGGCATAGAATTTTCCTAAAATTCTGATGTTTCTCCCTGTATTTTACTCTTTGTGGTTAAAGAAATAAACAAATGAACAAAATAACCTGCTTGAAAAATGGCTAATCTCATAAAGCATTCTAAAAATATTTACAAGATTAAGACAACTATTGCGGATTCTATCATCTTGTATGTCTTTCTTTTCTCATACGTTAACAAAGACACAGTGGAGATATTGGCTTGGGGACATTTGGTGTTTCTCTCTCCTTACCAGATTCTGTCTTGATTCTTTCAAAGGCAGAAAATAATTCTTTTAGCTTGATTCTGAGCCCGGGTACCTATATTTACTCCTTTATATGCTCTATAAAATGTTTCCCTTTCTCTTATTCTTTTCGTATAAGGGCCATTTTCTTCTGTGGGAAAGAATAACTCCATATACAATCCTGAGTCAGTTATTGTAAGTCTGAAACCCAACACGGTATCATTTTTACTGATACTGTCAACTGCTTACCATCTTCATGGTGGCCAATTGCAATTAACGTTTTATCTCCATGAAAACTCAAAGGCATATAAGCCTAGCACTGGCTTTAACTTAAGGCCTTATTTGGTTGATTTTCCTAAGATATCATGTAACAAGATTTCCACTCCTTCTACCTCCTCCAGTCCCTCTCAGAACAACCGAGAAAGACCTGAAAGCTGAAAGAGTGATCACATTTTGATCAGGTGTAATTTAAATCTTTGTCTGAGTCTGAATGAACATTGGGAAGCAGGAATAGCAGAGTTTACTGTAAGGCTTGGAGAGTGCTGAATTGTTCTCCATAAAAGTGAGAGGAAGTTAATCTTTGTGTTCACATGAGGACGAATACGGAGAAGCTGGGGTGGGTGAGACTAGCGACATGGAAGCAAGATAAGTGACGTTTAGGCTAGAAATCTCTTTTATTCGATTCTAGATTTTTGGTGGAGAGGCAAAAATCAATCTTTTCCTTTCTTTTAACATCTTTTAACATCTCTTCAGTAAAGTCTGATACCCACTCAGAAGATTTTTTTTTGTATAGAAATCAAGGGAAGAGACTGAAACTGTACTCAGCCTTTGGGTTAGTGTGGCACAGGAAACACTGATTCATCTGGGCTAGAAGGCTGAACCAGGAGTATCCCTGAGAGTGTGAGTCCCAGAAGGAGTTACGGGAATCTTTAAACAGACAATGCATTTTCTCTGGGTTATAGTGTAGGAATTGGGGCCAATTTTACCCACATCTTATTGAGGCAGTGTGACCCCAGAGGACAACTGTTTATGAATCTGTGGCCCTGGGTAGGTTTGAAGCCTGACTACTATTAGCTAGTTAATCTAAAGTTAATATAAAGAGGGTAGAGCTTGGTTTTTTTCATTGGTAAAATTGGAATAATATTTTTAATAATTCAGTGTCATCAATTGATGCTTAACATGGTTAAATGGAACATTGTTGAAGAAAGGGATAGTCTCAAAGTAGCACACCCCCCATATTACATTCGAATGTAAGGAAAAATGTATCTTTACAATTGAGAAAATACAAACAATCTTATAATTGAGATGTATCCAAGAGATCAAACTTAAAATGGCCAATGAGAGTGAATGCGATACAGAGATTTGTGGAAGAACACCCTTGATTTTGAGAGATGCATGCTGAAGTGGAGGCAAAGTGTCATGTATAACTTACTTTAAAAGGTACCCTATTACGCACATGTCTGCCATATGTATACATATATATGCACATGGGCTTCCTTTGTGGTTAAGTGGTAAAGGATCCACCTGCCAAGGCAAGAGATGTGGTTCAGTCTCTGGGTTGAGAAGATCCCCATAGAAGGAAATGGCAACCCTGTCTAGTTTTCTTGCCTGGGAAATCCCATGGACAGAGGATCCTGGTGGACTGTAGTTCATGGGGTCATAAAATGTTAGACATGACTTAGTGACTAAACAACAACATATAGTGTTAGTCGCTCAGTTGTGTCAAACTCTGCAACCCCATGGACTGTATAGCCAGCCAGCCTCCACTGTCCATGGGATATTCCAGGCAAGAATACTAGAGTGGGAAGCCATTTCCTTCTCCAGGGAATCTTCTTGACCCAGGGATTGAACCCAGGTCTCCCGCATTGCAGGTGGACTCTTTACCACCTGATCCACCAGTTCAGTTCAGTCGATCAGTCGTGTCCGACTCTCCGCAACCCCATGAATCACAGCACGCCACACCTCCCTGTCCATCACCAACTCCCGGAGTTCACTCAAACTCATGTCCACAGAGTCGGTGATGCCATCCAGCCATCTCATTCTCTGTCGTCCCCTTCTCCTCCCGCCCCCAACCTTTCCCAGCATCAGAGTCTTTTCCAGTGAGTCAACTCGTCGCATGAGGTGGCCAGGGAAGCCCCTAAACAACAACATATATGCACACAGATAATATGTGGATGTTTGTGTGTGTTTCTCTCTCATAAATATATTAGTCTGTCTCCCTCTCTCTCTATATATATATCATATAATGCATATATGCTGTGCTGGGCTTAGTCGTGTCCAATTCTTTGCGACCCCAGGGACTGCAGGCTACCAGGCTCCTCTGTCCATGGGGATTCTCTAGGCAAGAATACTGGCGTAGGTTGCCATGCCCTCCTCCAGGGGATCTTCCCAACCCAGGGATCGAACCAAGGTCTCCCGCATTGCAGGCAGATTCTTTACTGACTGAGTCACCAGAAAAGTCAAAGAATACTGAAGTGGGTAGCCTATCCCTTCTCCATGGATCTCCTGGATTCCTGACCCAGGAATCGAACCGGGGTCTCGTGCATTGCAGGTGGATTCTTCACTAGCTGAGCTGCCAGGGAAGCCCATAATACATATATACATCTTTCTATATACATTTCTATATCATTCTCTCTATATATTGCATATTATGTAGACTTAGCATGCAAATTGGGCAAAATGTTAGCAACCAGTGAATATAAGTGAAGAGTATATGTACTTATTTTACTGTTCTCTCAAAAAGTTTTTCAAAATAAAATGTTACCTGTGTAAATAACTGAAGTAAAATACCTAGCATCACATCAGGCATGTGCTTGATTGTATTGATTACCTTTTCCTTTTTCTTCCTTTCCCCTCTACTACATGTGTCTACTTTCCTCCAATTGTGATTAGCCCTCATGATGCTTGTTTAAATATACCTTAGGTCTAGTTGTATTACCCTAATATGAAAAGTAGTTTCTGAAAAAGCAAAGGCACAAAAAAGGTAGCGTGCTGTAAACATGCCTGGAGTAGTGCTAATTGGCAGCTCCTCAAGGCTGTTCTGTTCTCTGAAAGAAGTGTCCCATGGTGTAGCATGTTAAACACTTGGCATAGTTAAGAGGAAGAAATCAGTAGTTTAGAAAAAAGAAAAGATACTCAGAATATAAACATTTCTCAATACTGAAATAGACCAAACATTTTATTTCAGAGTGCTGATTCAGTAATGCAAAACCAAGATTATCTTTTCTTAGCACTTTTCTCTCCAAAGTATTACTGATAGGTGGTAATGCCAGTGGAAATGATGAACATCTATCTGGAAGTTGCCTCAGGGCCCTGAATTATGTCCACAGTTAATGATATACCGTTGAAAGATATGTCTGCCAAACATACTGGCCAGCTTCACTAGTGGGTAGCGTTCTGGGGTAGCTTTTCTTTCTCTGTAACAGCTTCATGCCCTTAAAGTTGGAATGGATGTAGGGAGGAAATGGAATCTGGGTGACCCTTTGGGCCAAGATTCTCTTGAATTCCACTTCTTCTCTTGGTCCCTTTGTAAAATGAGCCCCGCGCCCTTTCAAAAAAATAATTCTACCATTAATCCTTAAGCTTCCCTGGTCAAGAGAAGAGAGTGGCAAATTATCTACCGCAACTTGTAGAGCAAGGAAACAGGAGAACTCATGGGGAAATTATTTTCTAAAACCATGCAGTAAAAACTCAGTTTCTCCTTCTAGTTTTCTTTTACTCCATTTATATGAAGCAGTATGTGAAATACAGAAAGATGTGAGGAAGAAAAGCATTTAGGGCATAGTTTCCGCTAACTAAATAATTATGACAGTAACAACAAAAATATGTGATTGTGTGACATTGCTGTGCTAACTGCAAAATTCTACCCATACGTAGGCTGCTGCTGCTAAGTCACTTCAGTCATGTCCGACTCTGTGTGACCCCATAGACGGAAGCCCACCAGGCTCCCCCGTCCCTGGGATTCTCCAGGCAAGAACATTGGAGTGGGTTGCCATTTCCTTCTCCTTCTATGGTTTTATTCATCAAAGTCATCATCATCATCATCATCTTCTTCATCCTCCTCTGTGTTTATATGATAGAATTCTTGGAAATTGAAGAAGAAAGAAGAAACATTATTTACTGTTTGGGTAAACTAATTATAAGTCAATTTTGAGTGAAATCCATCATACTGAAGATTTTTAAAGACATACTTGTGCAAAGGGTGGGACAGTTGTCTTCAAAGGGAAGATGTTGCTGGTGTGCTGAGGAATGAGTTCAGTTCAGTTGCTCAGTCGTGTCTGACTTTTTGCGACCCATGGACAGCAGCACTTCAGGCCTCCCTGTCCATCACCAACTCCCAGAGCTAGCTCAAACTCATGTCCATCGAGTCAGTGATGCCATCTAACCATCTCATCCTCTGTTGTTTTCTTCTCCTTCTGCCTTCAGTCTTTCCCAGCATCAGGGTCTTTTGCAATGAGTTAGCTCTAGCAGCAGCAGCAGCAGCAGCTCTTCGCATCAACTGGCCAAAGTACTTAAGTTTCAGCTTCAGCATCAATCCTTCCAATGAATATTCAGGACTGATTTCCTTTAGGATGGACTGATCGGATCTCCTTACAGTCCAAGGGACTCTCAAGAGTCTTCTCCAACACCGCAGTTCAAAAGCATCAATTCTTCAGCACTCAGCTTACTTTATTGTCCAGTTCTCACATCCATACATGACTACTGGAAAAACCATAGCTTTGACTAGATGGACCTTTGTTGGCAAAGTGATATCTCTGCTTTTCAATATGCTATCTAGGTTGGTCATACATTTTCTTCCAAGGAGCAAGTGCCTTTTAATTTCATGGCCTCAGTCACCATCTGCAGTGATTTTGGAGCCCCAAAAAGTAAAGCTTGACACTGTTTCCATTGTTTCCCCATCTATTCGCCATGAAGTGATGGGACCAGATGCCATGATCTTAATTTTCTGAATGTTGAGTTTTAAGCCTGCTTTTTCACTCTCCTCTTTCACTTTCATCAAGAAACTCTTTAGTTCTTCTTCTCTTTCTGCCATAAGGGTGGTGTCATCTGCATATCTGAGGTTATTGATATTTCTCCCGGCAATCTTGATTCCAGCTTGTGCTTCATCCAGCCCAGCGTTTTTCATGATGTACTCTGTATATAAGTTAAATAAGCAGGGGGACAATATACAGCCTTGATGTACTCTTTGCCCGATTTGGAACCCATCTGTTGTTCCATGAGAGGGAGGATGAAAAACTAAGTCTAGGCAGCAGAATGGTAAAGGAGCAAGAAATATGGCAATCAGGGTTGGAATAAAATGTGAGAGGATGGGAGGCCCAACAGTTGGAAGCAATGAAACCTGCAGTCTTAGATTTTAATGGGATTCAGGAGGCAGATAAAGAACAACTTTAGGATTCTAAGAAAGCAAATATTGTGATAAAATGACACTTGATAAGATGAATTATTTTCAAGTGTTTTGCCAGCACTGCTTTGCTGACAAAGGTTCATCTAGTCAAAGCTATGGTTTTTCCAGTAATCATGTAGGGATCTGAGAGTTGGACCATAAAGAAAGCAGAGCACTAAAGAATGATGCTTTTGAACTGTGGTGTTGGAGAAGACCCTTTAGAGTCCCTTGGACTGCAAGGAGATCCAACCCGTCCATCCTAAAGGAAATCAGTTCTAAATATTCATTGGGAATTTTTCACTGGGAAGGACTGATGCTGAAGTTGAAGCTCCAATACTTTGGCCACCTGATGTGAAGAACTGACTCGTTGGAAAAGACCCCGATGCTGGGAAAGACTGAAGGCAGGAGGAGAAGGGGACGACGAGGATGAGATGGTTGGATGGCATCACCGACTCGATGGACATGAGTTTGAGCAAGCTCCAGGAGTTGGTGATAGACAGGGAGGACTGAAGTGCTATAGCCCATGGTGTTGAAAAGAGTCAGACATGACTGAGCCACTGAACTGAACTGTACTGTGGACAGTTGAAACCAGAAGAGGAAGGAGGTTTTTAAAATAGAGCTAGTTCAAGGAAGTAAAGATCTTGCTTTAATCAGCAATGCTAAGATCAAAACAGTGGATGTTTTGAGAATACACCTGGCACAAACTGCTCAAGAAGTAAGGTTTTTGCTAGACCTTAGGTGTGTGGGAACAAAAGCAGACTATAAGGTATCTAAAGTCAGAAAAGATTCCCCTGGGAGCCTGGAAAGAAAGAGGGACCTAAATGAGACTCAAGCCTGTTGTTAGATGAGACTGGAAACCAGATTAGCGTTAAAATCCGGTGCAGGGAAGATCTTGTCTCTCCCAGCCATCATCTGAAATCTGCTGATCACTGGCTCCCGCTCTCTAGTTCTCTGTGTCTCCAGACTACTGTGAAAGAATCTTTTCTCCATCTCAGAGCTGCAGGCCTCCAGACGTCCTGCTGTGGTCTCCCATTACCAGGACAGAGTCAGTGCCAGGGCAGTGACCTTCAGCTTGCCAATGCATGTGTGTGAGGTCTTGCTGTTGCTGTTTCTTCTTGTTTTGTCTCAGAGAATTTCAAATAACATGTGATTTTAAAAATTGATGTCATCTCCTTATTGCTGACTTGTATACTCTCCTTGCAAAGAAAGAAGTGAGTCGCCCTGCAGTGTTCTCTCTCAACTCAAATGTGCTGTATGGCACAACCAGTGAGTGTACACACGCAGACAGGATGCAGAGGATTCTATGATGATCTGGGAACATGTCCCTCTCTGGGGCTCCCGTTCTCCTCACAAGGTCCCATACTTTCCTCTCCCTGCTGCCCAGTGTTGTCGGAAGAAAGAAATTCTAGAACCATGTTTTTTAATTTATCTTTTTACTATACATTTTTCTATCAGGAAGCCCAAGATCTCCTGATACCATCATATGTGTGTGTGTTAGTTGTTTAGTCATGTCTGACTCTTCACGGTCCCATGGACTATAGCCCACCAGGCTCCTCTGTCTGTGGGATTCTCCGGGCAACAATACTGGAATGGGTTACTATTTCCTTCTCCACATACCATCATATTATATATTCATCATGAAAATGACTAAGTCCACAGGTGCCTAGGGGCTTCCCAGGTGGTTCTGTGGTAAAGAATCTGCCTGCCAGTGCAGGCAACATGGATTTGGAAAGATTCCCTGGAGGAGGAAATGGCAATCCACTCCAGGATTCTTGCCTGGAGAATTCCATGGACAGAGCAGCCTGTCAGACTGCAGTCCATGGGGTCACAAAGAGGCAGACATGACTGAAGAGACTGAGCAAGCACGCATGCATAAGGCAGATATCATTCTCCTCCTCACTGTCTTTGTTTTTTTATGTTTTTAATGTTCGTTTGATGGGGACCGTTTTTAAAGTCTTCACTGAATTTGTTTATGTATTGCTTCTGTTTTATGTTTTGATATTTTGGTTGTGAGGCATGTGGAGTCTTAGCACCATGACCAGGAATCAAACCTACACTCTCTGCCTTGGAAGGTGAAGTGGTGACCACTGGACCACCAGGGAAGTTTCCACCTCATTGTTTTTCAATGTGAAAATTGAGGTACAGAGTAATAGAACAAATTGCCCTAGATTATGCCGATAATAATGGAGAAGTTCCAAACACTCAGGTGCCAGCTTTGGGGGCTCTTAACCTTTATAATACAAGGTTTCTCTGAATGAAGATGGAGATATATGTACCTCTAGACAATGATATTTATGAACAGGTTAAATCTGGCAATTGATAAACTTGGAAAGAAATTTCATGTTGAAAAACAGCAAAGCTTCCATTCTGCCTCCATTTCCCCTGATGTTAGCCACTTTCACATTTTCTCCAGTCATGGGAGTGGGGGAATTGAGGCATTATGGATCTTTCTGCAAATTCCAAGGCCATGGGTAAAAGCCTAAGTCCAGAGCCCTGCCCCCATAACTCTTAACCTCTCCAGAGGATACGGATGTCCTCAAATTTGGATACCCTGGGCTGCTTCTGCAAAGAGGGACTCAAGATATAAGCAGAGTGCACATCAATTATATCTCAATTTAAATATGTTGAAAAAAAGGATAGAAGAGTGGATGAGGGGTTATCATCCTGTATAGTAGAGATAGTGTATCATCTGTCATATCATCTTTATTTCCCTTGGGTAGCATATGACCAATCTTCAAATTTCAAAAGCAGCTGGTATAAATAACTCAGAACTCTCATTTTTATCATTCCACGATACCACTGTGGTAACTGATGTGGTTCTTTTTGAGTCACTAGCCCAAATCCAGCTTTACCAGTGACTCTTCATCCATGCAATTAAAGCATAAAGGGACGGTGGTGGCGGTGGTGGTGGTGGTGCTGGGGCTTCTTCCCTGAGCAGAAGGCTATGGCCTAAGCAGTTTCTAGTGGTAAAGACTCTGTGCTTCCACTACAGTGGGCGTGGGTTCAATCCTTGGTTAGGGAACTAAGATTCTACATGCTTGTGGCAGGGCCAAAAAAAAAGAAAAGAAGGGGTCTCTGGGTATGACAAGCCTTATGACCTCTATATGCGAGCACCTCCATTCTAGCCAATGTTTGTGCTCACTACAGCCCAAACCTATTTTGTGCTTTATGCTTTGGTTTTAGTTTATGCCTTTTCCTCTCTCAGTAGTATCTCTTCACTTTATTGGCCTAAATCCTTCCTGTCATTGAAAACTCAATTGAAATTGTCCAAGAAGTCTTCCAAGCTTATCCCACCTGGAGACTGTTGCGATCATATTTTAATTTCTGTTCCATTTATTTTGCGCATCATTTACCACTTTCCATAGCTTACTCATGAGTCAATGACTCTCTCCCCGATGACATTATATGCGATTTGAGTCTACATAATAGATATTTAATAAAAGCCTGTTAATTGAGAGTCACTTCAACTAAAATTTCTGGGAACTCATTGGGGTCTTAATTTTCTCTTGTAAATCAATATCCTGAAGGGCTTCCCCAGTCCCCTGAAGTCCTAAGCTTACAGAAGTGTGTCAAGGACAAAACCAAGAGTAGAAGTCTGTCTGTTAACCAAAGGTGGGGAAGAAGTATCAGAGGAGGCTCTGACAAGGAGATTCAATGACCTTGACTACCTAACTGTAAGGCAGCAAGGATTTTAGGCTCCCAGAATCTATCCCATCCCAAGTAAAGCCACCTAAAACAGTGGCACTAGATGGGTGGATTATCAGACTCATTTCCACTAAGATCATGCCATCCTGCAAACAAATATAAAAGAGGAGACTTATGAACTAGAAAATCAATTTAAAATCTATGGGGAAGCCAAAGGCTATCTTAGCTTGACCTTTAGCACACAGTTTATTTCAGACTAAATTTTATTATTGAGGCACATTCCACAATAGGCTTGTAGTGAGGAATAGAACCTAATCAGAGCTGACAGCAGCTCCCAGCCTTAGCAGAACTAACAGTCTGAATGAGAACTTGGCTAGGTGGGAATCTGAAAGGAAAATAGGGTAAGATTATAAGACGAGTATCTCCATGAAACCCGAGGAGGGGCTAGCAGGGACACGTTACATGGATTAGACTGGCAATGGTTAAAAAGTTAAGTAACTCACTGCACTGAAGAAAGGAGCTAAGTAAATGCTGTTTTTGAAGTCTGTCAGCAAAAATTCAAGGGAGAACAGAAGTAGCTAAAATATATGAACGCAAATCAGAGGAAAAAAACCCACAAGACAAAGAAATGGTTTAGGAAAACAATTCTTTGAATTTAAAGGATTAACATGAAAATATTCTACTCTTTCTTTACGGATCCTAAGGAAACAATTTTTAGAACCACTGTGCATGTTTGCTAAAAAAAATTCAATTCTGTGGTTTATTTTTTAGCATTACACTTGATTTGTAAAGAAGACAAAAGTCTTACAATCATTTCACAGAGTTAGATATAAAAATATAAAAATGATTTCCTTACAGTTAGGCAATGAGTCAGCATAGGTCCAAGTTTTGGATAGATCTTTTGGCACCAAATCTGGAAAAATGCTTTCAAATTCTAAAATCCTATACAAATGGATAGAATAATTACCAATATCTTCCCAGGTGCCTAAGTGGTAAAGAGTCTGCCTGCCATTGCAGGGGACGTAAGAGACATGAGTTTGATCACTGGGTCGGGAAGATTCTCCGGAGAAGGAGGAAATAGTACCCCCACTCCAGTATTCTTGCCTGGAAAATTCCATGAACAGAAGAGCCTGGTGGGCTATAGTCTGTGGGGTCGCATAGTCAGACACAACTTAGTGACTTATCCCAGTGCAGCACAATGACCAATAAAGACCTATTGCTTTTCACATAGAAAGCACCTTACAAATCATGTTAAATTGATTGTACACAGAGAATTGTTTTTATGTTGTTTGTTTCTTTCTCTCTTGAATTGTTTTATTATCTGTTTTCTTTCCTTTTCTTTTTTTAATCTCCCCTCTTGGTAACACTTGTGCATGATATAAATAAAAAGTTTCCCCACTTTTATTACTATAGGCAGTCAATAGTCAGTTTTCTTCGCTTCTTATGTATACTTCTAGAGTTAATCTATGCACTGATAAGCATATATGGACAAATAGAATTATATATTGCATGTTATTCTGTATTTTGGTTTTGTAATTACATTTGTACCATATTAACTTTTTTTTTTATATGAACTTTTACATGATTGTCTGCCTTATCTGTCTCGGATGCCATAAAACGTTTCATTGTACATATTTATAAGTTAAAGATATATTTTTAATTACTCTCTACTGGTGCACATTTAAGTCCAATTTTTATTGTTTTTATTTCCAGCAGGGCTTTAACTAATATATTTGTTCAAAGACATTTTGCATGAGTGGGAGTATATTAGTATATTAGTAGAATCCATTCCTAAAATTAAAACTTTCTGGGTAAAACGGTAGGGTGCGTCTGTAATTTTGATGGATATGGCTAAATTGTTCCTTATATGATTTATACCAACTTATATTCATAACAACAAAGAGTGAGAATTGCCAGTTTTCCCACACTCTGATCATGAGCATGTTCAGTTCAGTTGCTCAGTCGTGTCTGACTCTTTGAGACCCCATGGACTGCAGCATGCCAGACTTCCCTGTCCATCACCAACTCCTGGAGCTTACTCAAACTCATGTCCATCAAGTTGGTGATGCCATCCAATCATCTCATCCGCTGTCATTCCCTTCTTCTCCTGCCTTCAATCTTTCCCAGCATCAGGATCTTTTCCAATGAGTCAGTTTTTCGCATCAGGTGGCCAAAATATTGGAGTTTCAGCTTCAGCATCAGTCCTTCTAATGAGTATTCTGGACAGATTTCCTTTAGGATTGACTGGTTGGAACTCTGTGCAGTCCAAGGCACTCTCAAGAGTATTTTCCAACACCACAGTTCAAAAGCATCAATCCATTGGTCCTCAGCTTTCTTTATAGTCCAACTCACATACATGCATGACTACTGGAGCATGTTATTTAAGTTAAAAAAAAAAAATCATTGGCAATTTAACCCAGGCAAAATGTTATCTCCATATTTTGTTTCTCACTTTCCTTTTTATGATTTCTTTTCTTGAAGAGCTGCATCATTTTAAAAAATATTTTTAATATCTATATTTTAATTTAATTGTTAAATACTTTTATTAAATATTTAAAATTTAACACTTAAAATGTATTTGTAATTTACATCTTATTGATATAAATTGTCACATTTGCACTTCGCCCGTCATAGTTTTCTCTGAACCTCTTCATTTTCTCTTCTTAAAGTGGAGAAGTGTATTATCACCAAGGTGGCTTTTATTTAGCACGTCACTATATCCTTTGGCAAGCTTATACATCTGCTCCTTTGTTATCTGTCTTTAAATGTCAAAATATTCATGAGTACAATCTATCTGGTTATATTAGCCAATAAATGACTTGATTGGCATCAATGAGGGAAAGTTTCAGAATGAAACTGAGGGTTTTCCATGTTTCTCCTTTGAAGATGATTATGAAGTATCATTCGAGTTTTTTTCTTGCAATGAGCACATTCTGCAAATTCTTCATGTGATTTCAACTCATAGCTAAACCTAACTCCCCTGTTTCATCTTCGAAATTCTTCTCAAGTCTCAGGAATGGAAAGGAGATAAGATATTTGAATCTTTTAGGAGGTTCTGAGGTCAGAAAGAAGCCCCCTACTAGAGGAGATGACTTTTACTAGGAATGGACTGGACTGCATTTTTAGATACACAAATAAGTTCTGTACTATCAATGAAAACCTCCCATGTGAGACCTTCTGGTGAATGATTGATGCCATCCGTCATGTCTGCTGAAAACGTCCCTGGGCGTGTGAAGGCTCCATTTCTCTAATCTTATTTCCATGAAAACACCAGCAGAGAGTGTACAGCCTACATCTGGCAACACTCAACTGTGTCCCATGACTCAACAGAGCAACTCGGAGGTGGGCAAAGGAACTGTACTAGTCTCTGTTGTCAGTTTTATTGACAGAAAAATGAGTCATTAAAAAAGGTCATCTGAAATTATAAACCTAATTTAGTTCCTGTGTCTTAACCAGCAATTCAATAACGCTTGAGAGCAGTTTCCATATACCTAAGTGGCGGAGTGTACCTGGTTTAAAACCTGTTGAGTCAAGTGCCCAGAAAAGTCAGAGATCTCCTGATTTCTGTCCCCTTCTCTAAAACATATTGCCTGCAAACCTGGAAAATATTCAGCCCTCTGCAAGATGGCATCACCTAAGAAGTACAGTGTACACAGCCAATAAATATTTGATGATGTATTTTTTAAAATCATTACTCTTACTCACTTGCATTGCAGAAATCTTGCATTATTGATTCTGACAAAACTAATAATTGGAATTTTAAAACTATCATTTAAATGAAAGCAACCTGAAAGTTAGGGTTTATTCAATGTTCTATTTTGATTTCATAAATTAGATGAGAAAGATTTAACCTTTGGGACCATATATAAAAGGACAGTCCTTGTTCTAACTTGCTTTGATAGCACTCTTTAAAGTAGAGAGTGACTTTATATACTCATAGGTTTGGGGAACTTACAAAATTTAATGATCCACTGGGATTTATTTATTGTTTTCAGATTAGAATATTGAAGTCTAATATTTTCAAGGGGAACAATGACATTGACAAGACATGTTCTTATTTAAAGCTTGAAAAGGTAGAGGCAACTAATTGGGTTTAAAAGAAAGAGAAAGAGAGCACTGTAAATGTCTTAAATATTTAGGAATATCTAAATATTTCTTATAACTCAAGGTATTCAATTGAATAAAATTGATAAAGGATAATGTGCAGTGTGTGGTATCTTTTCCTTAGTACTGAATGCAGCCTCGTGACTTGCTGTCGCATTTATAACAAGGAGCACATCTGTGAGTTTGTGGCTGAACTTGAGCCTAGAATGAGCTTGTAAAAGGCCCTGCTGACAAAAGTCGGAGAGGCACCTTAATGGATAATGTGTAGTGTTCCATAGAGTGAGCCACTAGGGTTTCAAGGCAACATCAATTTGGCCATAATATGTTTCCATGGTTTCCACACTTATCACTCTCTAGCTTGGTAATGAGCCCCAATAAAATATGACCTGACTGGATTATAGCAATAGGAGAATGTGAAGAACACTCTTTTTATAGTTTCCTCTCTTATAAAACACTTGACTGACTCCTTTTGTTAAGGCTATCCTGACTTTTACTGTACAGTGTGGAACGAGGTCATCAGCTCTCCGTCTTTCAGGAGGATTCTATGTGGCAATCAGATCAATATTGTGTGTCTTGCTTGTGGTCTTAGAAGAAAAATATATCTGCCTAGGAACAAGAGTCAAAAAAAAAAATTGCTGGACAGAGGTGTAAACAAACAAAAATACCCAGTGATGCCAGTTGCTATAAAATATATGAAATGCAAAAATCTGCATCCCTTATGGCTAAGTAACAGAGCTGGCAGGTAAAAGTTAAAAAAAAAAAAAAACAATCTGCTGTAATATAAGTGTTCATGCAGAGTTGTCTGGAGAATAGACACAGTGCATTCAACTTTCCCCTCATTAGGTGATGATCAATGCTTAGGTGATAGAACCACATGGGAGCAATTTGTCATGTTGTGATGGTTTAAAGGTCATGACATCACCAACTCAATGCACATAAGTCTGAGAAAACTCTGGGAGACAGTGAAGTTCAGGGAAGACTAGCATGAAAATTGCTCAGTCGTGTCCGACTCTTTGTGACCCCATGAAATATACAGTCCATGGAATTCTCCAGGCCAGAATACTGGAGTGGGTAGCTTTTCCCTTCTTTAGGGGATCTTCCCAACCCAGGGATCAAACCTAGGTCTCCTGCATTGCAGGCAGTCTCTTTACCAGCTAAGCCACATGTAAGCCCAAGAATCCTGGAGTGGGTAGCCTATCCCTTCTCTAGCGGATCTTCCTGCCTAGGAATCATACTGGGGTCTCCTACATTGCAGGTGGATTCTTTGCCAACTGAGCTACTAGGGAAGCCCCACTTGACTTGGCTTGACTTGGACTTACACTTGACTTGTATTTGGCTTGACTCACTGCTGCCTCTCAACTTCATTTTTTGGATGAGAGGCTTTACTGATAGGCTTTGGGGTGCTTAAAGCCCATCAGGTGGGGAAAGTGGCCCTGCTGACAAAAGTCGGAGAGGCACCTTAGTGGGGAAAGGGGCATGAAAGACCTTTATCTCAAGCATTTGGCAGAGAGGTTTAGGCAGCCCAGGTGTACCTGTAGAACCCTGAGACAGTGTTGCCTGACAACCAGGCATCCCTGTGCTTGGGCAATGATTGCCGCTGATACCCGAGTCATGCATGAAGAGTCCCTGGCCAAAGGTCATAGAGATCTGCTTCTCCTGAGCTTTGGGAAAGCCCTGCTAGTGACCACTGATGAAAACCACTGGAGACCAAGTTTATTTTCAGTTTGTTTTTTTTTTCCCCCAAAGAAAACCAGAGTGAGAGATGTCTGTACGTTCGAGACTAATTAAGCAGGGGTTGCACAGTGACCATCAAAACTCCTATCCATTTCCATGTTCCGATACCTTGGAGACCAAAGGTTAAGAGTCTCAGAGTAGAGAAGTCATCTTGTTCGGAAATTCCTCAAATGTTTATATCCGAGTAGAAAGCTCTGGTTGTGACCTGGTTATTTAAAGCTTGAAATGCTTTAAATTGGAGGCAGATGATCTATTTCATTGCATTGCTAGTTGTGTGAACTTGAGTAACTGATTTGCCATCTCTCTGTCATGAGTTCCTTATATGTAAAGTGGAAATAGGAATGATTTCTACAATATTGTCATCATGAAGCTTAAATGAGACAATGCCTCTGACAATGGCGTGTATGATAAAAACCCAGTGAATATCACTCAGCAATATTATGATTTCAGAGGAACAGAAAATATGTATTTTTTCTAATTACTACATATTTTCTAGCTGTTCTTTGCACAGGCTACTTTTATTCAGAAAAAGAAATAACCTTCCAGAAGTGCTTTTATATCCCCAGGGGCTATTAAAATGTCTGCTGCTGCTGCTGCTGCTAAGTCACTTCAGTCGTGTCCGACTCTGTGCAACCCCATAGACGGAAGCCCACCAGGCTCCCCCTTCCCTGGGATTCTCCAGGCAAGAACACTGGAGTGGGTTGCCATTTCTTTCTCCAATGTGTGAAAGTGAAAAGTGAAATGTCTAGTTCTATTATAAAAACTTCTGCTTTCATCCCAACAATCATGCTCAGAAATGGAATGGACTCCAGGGCAGATGGGGTTTCAGGTTTAATGACATCAGGTACAAGGCAACTCTCACCTTAGGTAAGTTTGAAAATACCCTCTCTGCCCTTCCTAAACTAAACCGCAAGCCAAAATCAAGCAAGCTACAGAGTCAATAAATGATTTCTGGGCTCATGGGTCTGTTTTCACTAATACTTTATTAATTATGTATTATTTATTGAGTTCTATATATGAAAGTGTTGTAAGATAGTTGGCTTTGGGACTGTATGTAAAAAATATATCACACAATCTATTGAACTCCAGCAGCATATGTATAGTAAAAAAAAGTCATATTTTAAAATTATCATAATAAAAGTAGGTGCGGAAACTCCTGTGGGAGTTATATAAACACAGAAGCTCAGAACATTCACTTTTTTCCTACTGAAAATTTTGGATTTTGCTGTATAATTATGCTTTGAAGAAAAAGGTACTTAGGGAGGAGAAATGACATAAACAAAGGTGTGGAAATGCTAAACATTATCACTAATAGTGAAAACTACTAATTTGCATTTTCTACTGTGTGCTAGGCTAGCAGGTGTGTATATATATATTTATATATATATAATCAAATTCAGGTTCTAGAGAGTATGCCTTAGAGTAAGCAAGAGATTAAGCTGCAACAATAAGCTAGGATAAGAACAGGATTTCTAATCCTTCAGTGATGTCAGCTCTCCCTAACAGGAATAAAGCAGTTTTCTGGAAGGTGATCAAGTGAGTCTGGAAGGAGATCAAGTCTGGTCTGGTGGGTCATCTCCTGGGATTCAGCACTTCATAGCCATCCTATGAGGCAGGTCCTAGTCCACTTTCAGGTGGTAAGAATGAGGCTCACAAGACCTACGTAACTATGTCAAGGGCATTTAGACAATTTCAGAACTGGAACTAGTGTCCCATACTTGCTTGGCTGACTTCCAATACATGTCCATTCTCAAATACAGGTTGTTACCCTGTGGCTCTGAAACACCTTGTGTTGTTGATTTTAGAGAGAAAAGCAGAGCCTTTATGCACACGGATAACTGTAACAGGTTACAATAAATGGCAGTGAGCCCAGTATGCTTGGCTTACTTGAACTGCATGTAAATTGTAGAAATGCTAATGGTTATAAATGTGCTAATATTTATTTGCAAGGAGTTATATGGTAGCTCTAGAAAACAGGAGAGTCCCAGGACCTGAGGATTAAGAATTCATAGGATTGAAAAGTGAGAAAAGCTTTGAGATCATCTAATTTGATTTTATCAGTAAGGAAACTAAGGCTCAGAGATCCGGTGAATTATCAAGATCATATGGGCAGTGAGTGAAGGAGGGCTAAGTCTCTCTGCTGCTGCTAAGTCGCTTCAGAATTGCTTTCTTATGAGGAATTGACTCACATGATTATGGAGGTTAAGAAGTCTCATGATCTTTCATCTTCAAGCTGGATATCTAGCTTTACATCAGTGGTATAATTAGGTCTGAGTATGAAGGTCTGAGAATGATGGGAGCTAATGGTACAAACCACAGTCCAAGGACTAGAGAAGATGAGATGAGATGTCTCAGCTCAAGAGGGAGGCAGAGAAAATTGATCCTTCTTTCTGGGGATGTTGCAGGCAATTTCGTGTTTCTGATCTCCAGATCAGAATACTCATGATACTCAATGCACAGTTCTCCTGTGCTCTCTATGCCTGGACCTGTGTCATTCTGTTTAACACATAAATTCATTTTCAGAAGATTTAGGGACACATGCTATAATACTTTGGGCTTCCTAGATGTTCAGTTCAGTTCAGTCACTCAGTCATGTCTGACTCTTTGAGAACACAAGACTGCAGCATGCCAGGCTTCCCTGTCCATCACCAACTCCTGGAGTTACTCAAACTCATGTTCATTGAGCCGGTGATGCCATCCAACCATCTCATCCTCTGTCATCCCCTTCTCCTCCCATCTTCAGTCTTTCCCAGCATCAGGATCTTTTCCAATGAGTCAGTTCTTTGCATCAGGTGGCCAAAGTATTGGAGTTTCAGCTTCAGCATCGTCCTTCCAATGAATATTCAGGACTGATTTCCCTTAGGATGATCTGGTTGGGTCTCCTTGCAGTCCAAGGGACTCTTAAGAGTCTTCTTCAACACCACAGTTCAAAAGCATCAATTCTTAGGTGCTCAGCTTTCTTTATAGTCCAGCTTTCACATCCATACATGACTACTGGAAAAACCACAGCTTTGACTAGACAGGGTTTTGTTGGCAAAGTAATGTCTCTGCTTTTTAATACGCTGCCTAGGTCGATCATAACCTTTTTTCAAGGAGTAAGTGTCTTTTAATTTCATGGCTGCAGTCACTATCTGCGGTGATTTTGGAGCCCCCCAAAATAAAGTCTGTCACTGTTTCCATTTTTCCCCATCTATTTGCATGAAGTGATGGGACCAGATGCCATGATCTTAGTTTTCTGAATGTTGAGTTTTAAGCCAACTTTTTCACTCTTCTCTTTCAATGTCATCAAGAGGCTCTTTAGTTCTTCTTCACTTTCTACCATAAGGGTGGTATCATCTGCATATATGAGGTTATTAATATTGCTCCCAGAAATCTTGATTCCAGCTTGTGCTTCATCATCCCAGCATTTCTCATGAGGTACTCTGAATATGAGTTAAATAAGCAGGTTGACAATATACAGTCTTGACATACTCCTTTCGCATTTTGGAACCAGTTTGTTGTTCCATGTCCAGTTCTAACTGTTACTTTCTGACCTGCATACAGATTTCATAAGAGGCAGGTCAGGTGGTCTAGTATTCCCTTCTCTTGAACAATTTTCCAGAGATTGTTGTGATCCACACAGTCAAAAACTTTGGCATAGTCAATAAAGCAGAAATCGATGTTTTTCTGGAATTCTCTTGTTTTTTCAATGATCCATCGGATGTTGGCAATTTGATCTCTGGTTCCTCTGCCTTTTCTAAATTCAGCCTGAACATTTGGAAGTTCACGGTTCACGTACTATTGAAGCCTGGCTTGGAGAATTTTGAGCATTACTTTACTAGCATGTGAGATGTGTGAAATTGTGTGGTAGTTTGAGCATTCTTTGGCATTTTCTTTCTTTAGGATTGGAATGAAAACTGACGTTTTCCAGTCCTGTGGCCACTGCTGAGTTTTCCAAATTTGCTGGCATATTGAGTGCAGCACTTTCACAGCATCATCTTTTAAGATTTGAAACAGCTCAGCTGGAGTTCCATCACCTCCACTAGCTTTGTTTGTAGTGATGCTTCCTAAGGCCTAGTTGACTTTGCATTCCAGGATGTCTAACTCTAAGTGAGTGATCACACCATCGTGATTATCTTGGTCGTGAAGATCTTTTTTGTACAGTTCTTCTGTGTATTCTTGCCACCGCTTCTTAATATCTTCTGCTTCTGTTAGGTCCCTACCATCTGTCCTTTATTCCTAGATGGTGCAGTAGTAAATAATGTGCCTGCCGATGCAGGAGACCTGGGTTCAACCCCTGGGTCTGGAAGATCCCTGGAGGAGGAAGTGGCTACCCACTCCACTATTCTTGCCTGGAAAATTCCATGGACAGAGGAGCCTGGCGGCTACAGACCGTGGGGTCTCACAGATGACTGAGCACACACGCACATGGGCTATAACTCTTTAGAGTCCTTAATGACTGGTACAGCTTGAGTAGGCGCCAAGCTCCACTCTGTGGCAGCGGGCAGGGTGTGGAGTGAGGAGCAAGTCCCAGGTATCCCTCTTGTAACTGTGTGATTTCTTTCTCATATATTGACTGTGTCCCCGCCAAGCTTGGACCTCTGATGGTCAGCTTTTTTCACTGGTCAGTCTCCGGGCGACACAGGATAATGCAGCCAGGAGACACACCACCAGTTCTCATGCAGTTTGTCTGTGCCCTCACGCCACACCAACTGGGTGCAAACCAGGAGCTCACCTGCTCTTCCCAGGAGCTGACCTTGCGCCGCTGTCAGAGGGGCTCCTGTGCATGTTTGCTGGGAGGCTCAGGGACACAGGGCTCCAGTCTGTGGAGCATAATCAGGCCCTCAGGCTCCTTCCCACAGACACATACATTCTAGAGGCCAAGGGTGGCTAGATAGATGTCTAGCAAAGCCAGAGTCACTGTTCCAGGCTTTGGATCCCTGCCAGCACCTCTAAACCCAAGTGAATGTGGGACGATGTGTTCAATCTGCCTTTCACAGGCAAAGCAGGTCGTAGAAATTAGTTGATGAAAAGTACCTGGGAGTTTTGCCAAGCTCATTTTTAGTTCATTATGCCATCTATTATTAATACATTATTGCATGATGATCACTTGGTCTGATTTCTTTGCCTCATGTACAAGGAGGTGGTTTTCCCCATTTGTGCATGTAGACGCTGTAACAGAACCTTGTTCAAGGCTGAATTTTTAAATCTTATTATCTTAATACTGGGAAATTCTTGGTGATAAATACAGGTCTTTGGGGGAGTTCTTAACTGATTTTGTCATGAATGTACAAAAGAGAAAAAGAATATTACCATTGTGAGTTGAGCAACTGGGAAGAAATGCAAGATGAAGTGAAATGGTGAAGAATGTGGGCAAAAGTAACCCTGCTATCTTAGTGTTCAAAATAAACTCAGTTAATTTGAAGAATAATGGGCTTCCCAGGTGGCGATAGTGATAAAGAACCCACCTGCCAATGCAGGGGACGTAAGAGACAGGGGTTTAATCCCTGGATCGGGAAGATCCCCTGGGGGAGGGAATGGCAACCCACTCCAGTGTTCTTGCCTGGAGAGCCCCATGGACAGAGGAGCCTGATGGGCTATAGGGTCCATAGGGTCCGAAAGAGTTGGACACGACTGAAGAAGCAACTTAGCAGGCACACATGCATGGAGAATAATACAGTAGGCAGTTTTTTTTTTTTTAATTACCACAGAAAAATGGACACAATTTAAAAAGAAATGAGATTCTCAAAACATTCTAATGATACAATTTTGGAAGACCTTGATAGCAAGGCTGTTTAAGAAACTAGTGCAGCAGGAGAAGGCTCATTATCTACCTTAAGGATTTTGACTATAAAAAGGAAGGACCAGGGCATAATAAAGACAAATTTTTATAGACCCATAAGGGGAAATGTCTTCTTTTCCAAGAAGACTAAGGTGTATCCCTACTTTACTCATCTTCATAACTTCAAGACTTATTGTAATACTAGGGTCACTACATTTCTTTCATTGACTCTGCATTTTGAACAAATTTTATCTCAGGTTCTTAGATTAAGATGCTGATATGATCTCAGCATCACTGTAGATAATCATAATGAGCTACAGAGAATAAGACAGATGTCAAAAGATGCAAAAATATTGTGGCAGAGACACCGAGTTGACCACCCCAATAGCTTGTCTCCTTTTTCTTTTTTGGTAATGGAACTCACTTCATCCGGGGGTAATGCATTCCATAAAGGGAATACAAATCTCGGTCTGTCTTACAGCTTGCTATGGCCATGTGACTATATTCTGGCCACAGAATTATAACAGCCAGTGTTAATGTGCTAATGTGAAATATAAGAGCCAGTATAAATGTGACTTCTGAGTTGACTGAGATCACTTAGCTGGGGTTTGTGCTCAGTCATTCAGTCATGTCCAACATTTTGAGACCCCCATGGACTGCAGTCCACCAGTTTCCTCTGTCCACGGAATTTTTCAGACAAGAAATACTGGAGTGGGTTGCCATTTCCTATTCCAGGAGATCTTCCTGACCCAGGGATCAAACCCTTGTCTCTTGAGTCTCCAGGATTGGCAGGTAGCTTCTTTACCACTGTGCCACCTGGAAAGTCCCTTAGCTGGGGAAAGTGGTCTTTTTGTCTTTTTGCTGTTCTAAGTACTGCCATCCTGTAGTGATGCCATTTTAGACCTTGAGGGAAGTTATGTGCTGACAATAGTGAAGGATAAAAATTGGAACC
Organism: Moschus berezovskii; assembly: GCF_049115385.1. Taxonomy (NCBI): domain Eukaryota; kingdom Metazoa; phylum Chordata; class Mammalia; order Artiodactyla; family Moschidae; genus Moschus; species Moschus berezovskii. Next base: position 91,419,915 of record NC_142469.1, on the reverse strand, counting down.
TGGATTCTTGATGGCTCCGTGGAGCCATCATACCTAACTCTGTTTACTTCTGGATTTCTTTTATTTAAGAGGGGGGAAAAACACTTTTATTTGATTACGATTATGTTATTTCGGAGTATCTCTTACACAGCTGACCCTAACTAATAAAATTTCCAGAGACTACAAATGGTTTTCAGAGACTAGAGATAAGTACATGTAAATTCCAGGAAAAACCCTCCTGACACATTCAATAATTCTTGTCAAATTACCTTAAGTTTTTCGGCCTTGTTATCAGATTTGTAGATTTCACTTAATAACCAACATTTTGGGAAGACTTACTGCTTGCTGTTTTAAATCCCTTACGTATATTATCTTTTATAATCATCACAACAGGTACTTTGAAAAACCCCATAAAGCAAATGATAAAACAGAGACAGAGAGGTTTAAAAAACTGATCCAGTGGAACACAGTTGGTGAAGACAAGATACACACTCAAGGAGTCTGAGAATAGAGGCCACTATCTTAGCTCGCTTACTGCACTGTCTTTCAGGGGCAAGACACAGATAACAAGTGAATTTTAATTTTAGTACATTGGATACAATCTCATAAAATCAGGGTGGAGAAATGATAGATTGCCATTTAGATAAATTCAAGATGCTCAGTCAATGTCATCCTGGAAGGAAGTGTCCTGTCTTAATGCACTTCTGTTTAAGAATTTTATTAATGCGTCAGGCCATATCAGGTCTATCTATCAAGTGTGCAAGAGCTAGCCTGGAAAGGATAAGATTCATGAAAACATGGGAGGTCTCATCAAATATTTATTCTATAATTTTAGAGTTTTAGCAGCCTCAGAATCACCAGTTTAACTCCTTTCAGGAATGGTAGGGATGCCAATTGGGTACAGGATCTATGGGGACACTCTTTTGAAATTCTGCAATATTTGACAATATATATGTTACATATTTACCCTTTGACCCAGAAACTCCACTTCTATATTACTAACAAGATACACTTACTTATTGAAGTAATCAATCAAGGTTATACAAAGGTATATTTTGACTCTAAAATAACAAAAAATTTTCCTCCATTTGAGGCTATTGAGAGAAAAATTTTCTCCAGGTTTTGGCTAGCCCAGGTCTGGTTGAATACACAGGTTGAGACTTGATGTCCACCTATTAGGGATGCTATAAAGAGAATTCCTGTATCAGCTTGGAGGCTACATTAGATGAAGTTGAAGATCCCTTCCTACTTGGTGATGCAATAATTCTATAATGAGATGATCCTTCTTGATTCAACACATAACTCATAACTCTTGCTGGAGGGCTGGCATGTGCTTTGGGGTGCACTGGTTCCTGATCGGAATGAAAAACACTTGATTTTCAGGTACTGACTGATGCAGTCCTTCACAAACCAAAAACTTAAAGACTCAAATTATTAATGTGAATAATTTCAATTTTAGTCATTTGGGTTTAAATACATATATTTAATTCCTAGAAAGTGTGAGGTGTTTGGCCATAGATAAGAAAGGCCCTGGTTCAAGTGCTGAGTGCCCAAATGGGTTTGATACCTATGGCTTCTCCTACCCCTTCCCATAACTTGTTTTACCTGCATGGAAATCTGCTCAAAGTTCTATTACTCACCTTGAGTGCCAAGTGTGAGTTGAAAGCAACATGTCACCATTCCCAACCATTTTTTAAGCTTTATTTCTAACTGGAATAAATATACTTATTTAAAAAATAATTCCTGATAAATCAGAAATGAAAGAGGAGATATTACAACTAATGCCATAGACATGTAAAAGATCACAAGAAACTGCTATGAACAATTATGTGCCAACAAACTAGACAATCTAGAAGAAATGTAAATTTCTAAGTAATGTCAGGCAAATTTCCTATAAATCTACAAACTTCCAAGACTGAACAATAATGAAATAGAAAATCTAAACAGAATGATAATTAGTAAACAGATTGAATCACAGCAATTAAAAACCTCCCAACAAACAAAAGTCCATGAATGAATGGCTTCACTGGTGAATTCTACTGAGCAATTGAATAAGAATTAGTAATAATTCTTCTCAAACTCTTCCAAAAAATAGAAAAGGAAGAAACATTTCCAAACTCATTTTAAGGAGCCAATGTTACCCTGATACCAACCATACAAAGATATCACAAAAAAAGGAAAAATTACAGTTTAATATTCCTGATGTCCACACTTAGCCAAGGTAATCTACAGATTCAATGCAATTTCTATCAATATTCCAATGGTGTTTTTCATAGAGTTAGAACAAACAATACTAAGATTTTTATGGAACCACAAAAGACCCCCAAAAGTTAAGGCAACCTTGAAAAAGATGAACAAAACTAGAGGTATCACACTCCTTGATTTCAAACTATATTTCAAAGCTATAGTAATTACAAACAATATGGTATTGGCATAAAAATAGACACATAGATCAGTGGAACAGAGACCAGAAATAAATCCATGCATATATGGTCAATTGATTTATGACAAAGGGTCAAGGATGTACAATGGGGATATGATAGTCTCTACAATGAATGGTGTTGGGAAGAATGGACAGCCACATACAACAGAATCAAACTGAACTCGTATTTTATATCATACAGACAAATTAACTCAAAATGGATTAAAGACTTGAACATAAGACCAAAACCATAAAACTCCTAGAATAAAACAGGTGGTAAGCTCCTAGACACAGGTATTGGTGATGACTTTTCAAATCTGACAATAAAGCAAAAGCCACAAAAGCAGAAATAAACTAATGGAACTACACTGAACCAAAGAGCTTCTGAACAGTAAACGAGATCATCAACAAATAGAAAAGGCAACTAATGAATGGGAGGAAATTATTGCAAAAAATATATCTGGTGAGGACTAATATCATATATATATATATATATTTAAAAATACCTCACACAGTTCAGTAGCAAAAATCCCCATTCAATCTCATTTTAAAAATGGGCAGAAGTTCTGAATAGACGTTTTCCCAAAGGAGACATACAGGTGGCCAATGAGTACATAAAACCATGCTTATCATCGCTGCTCATCAGAGAAATGCAACTCAAAACCTCAGTGGACTATATCATCTCACACATGTTAAAATGGCATATATCAAAAAGACAAGAAATGGCAAGTGTTGGAGAGGGTGTAGAGAAGAGGATGTCTTTGTGCTCTGTTGGTGGGAATGCATCTTGGTGCAGCTGATGACCAAAGCTGAGCTCCTCTGAATACTAGTGCCAAATTGAATCTCAGAGGCAGAGTTTTGGGTAAAGTAGAAGAGAACAGCTTCATTGCTTTGCCAGGCAAAGGGGAACTCAGTAGGCTCCTGTTCTGAAAAAGTGTGTGTCCCAACTTGGTAAGGATAGTGAGCAGTTTCCTAGTAATCATTCAAAGAGGGTGTGAAAAGCTCGTGAACATTCTTTTGATGGGTTGGTGGTGAGGTAAGTAGGAGTCAGCATCATCAACTTCAGGTTCCAACTGGACTGAGGTCTAGAAGCTTGTGGGCAGCATACCATCCTTAATCACTAACTTCTCTTACTTGTGGCTCAGCTGGTAAAGAATCTGCCTGCAATGCAGGAGACCTGGGTTTGATCCCTGGCTTGGGAAGATCCCCTGGGGAAGAGAAAGGTTACCCACTCCAGTATTCTGGCCTGGAGAGCTCCATGGACTGCAGAGTCCATGGGGTCGCAATAAGTCAGACACAACTGAGTGACTTTTGCTTTCTCCCACCTGTAGGAGGTTTCAGTATCTGCAAAACAGCTCAAAGATATTGTTGTATATATCTGTTGATGGGGAACCACAGCCTTGTCTCAAGGCTGCACTGCTGTTTCTCTTGATTGTTTGTTTCCCTCCCTTCCCTAATTAACAAGTGCTTGAATCTGCCCGTTGAAACTCAGGGGAAGTCATGGAGGCTGAAAGAAGGCTATTTCCTGTAATCAAAGAAATGGGGGATGCAAAGACTTTGTGCCCAGGAGCCCCACAGGGTCCTGCTTGGTTTCACAGCCACTATGGAAAATATTAGGGAGGATCCTCAAAAAATTAAAGATACAATTACAGTAAGATCCAGGAATTCCACTTTGGGGTATTTATCTGAAGAAAATGAAAACACTAATTCAAAAGATGTATGTACCTGCCTGTTCATACAGCATTATTTACAATAGCCAAAACATGGGAAACTACCCGAGTGTTCATCAATATATAGAGTGGGTAAAGAAGACGTGTGTATATATATTTAAGTCCTCATTAAAAAATAAATCTTGCCATTTGGAGCAACATGGATGGATCCACAGTGTATTATATTAGGCTAAGTGAAATGTCAGACAAACTGTATGATCTCTCCTATGTGTAGAATCTAAAAGAATAGACCAAAAAAACCCAAAAAAACAGAAGATCATAGATACAAAGAACAGCTTGTGTGCTGCGTGCTAAGTTGCTGCAGTCACATCCAACTCTTTGCGATGCTATGGACTGTAGCCCGCCAGCCTCCTCTGTCCGTGGAGATTCTCCAGGCAAGAATACTGGAGTGGGTTGCCATTTCGCCTTCCAGGGGATCTTCCTGACCCAGGGATCAAAACTGCTTCTCTTATGTCTCCTGAATTGGCAGGCTCGTTCTTTACAACTAGTGCCACCTGGGAAGCCCAAATTGGTAGTTGCCAAAAGTGGAGGGTGAGAAGTGAGATAAATGGGTGAATTTTTTTTTCAGTTTAAATAAATTGAATAAAATTTTACATAATAATAAAGAATTCCTGCTACCGCTGCTGCTAAGTCACTTCAGTTGTGTCCGACTCTGTGCGACCCCATAGATGGCAACCCACCAGGCTCCCCCTTCCCTGGGATTCTCCAGGAAAGAACACTGGAGTGGGTTGCCATTTCCTTCTCCAAAGTGTGAAAGTGAAAAGCGAAAGTGAAGTCGTTCAGTCATGTCTGACTCGTAGTGACCACATGGACTGCAGCCTACCAGGCTCCTCCGTCCATGGGATTTTCTAGGCAAGAGTACTGGAGTGGCTTGCCATTGCCTAGTGTCAACAAATTAATAGGGTGAGGGTTGAGGTGGGTGTTCTGAAATGACACAGTATAACTAATCCAGCTATTTTGGTGATTCCAGAGAGAAACTGACCACATGGTCTATATCAGAGATGACCAGGAGTCCAACTGCTCAGGCTGAAGGTGACTGCCATCCAGGAACTCAGAGTTAGCCTTGGTTCAGGGAAACCTGAATGGATAGTTCAGGGAAAAATAAGTGCTGGCCTTCCAAAGACCTGTGAGGCCCTCCTGGCCCTAACACTGCTATTAGCTTCTCTCTGGTTTTGTAGTTGTCAGTGACACTTCTGCTTTATGACTATGCCAAAGCCGTTGACTGTGTGGATCACAACAAACTGTGGAAAATTCTTCAAGGGATGGGAATACCAGACCACCTTATTTGCCTCCTGAGAAAGCTGTTTGCAGGTCAGGAAGCAACAGTTAGAACTGTACATGGAACAACAGACTGGTTCCAAATTGGGAAAGAAGTACGTTAAGGCTGTATATTGTCAGCTTGCTTATTTAACTTATATGCAGAGTACATCACGCAGAATGCCAAGCTGGGGGAAGCACAAGCTGGAATCAAGATTGTTGGGAGAAATATCAATAACCTCAGATATGCAGATGACACCACCCTTATGGCAGAAAGTGAAGAGGAACTAAAGAGGCTCTTGATGAAAGTGACAGAGGAGAGTGAAAAATCTGGCTTAAAGCTCAACATTCAGAAAACTAAGATCATGGCATCTGGTCCCATCACTGCATGGTAAATAGATAGGGAAACAATGGAAACAGTGACAGACTTTATTTTCTTGGGCTCCAAAATCACCACAGATGGTGACTGCAGCCATGAAATTAAAAGATGCTGGCTCCTTGGAAGAAAAGCTATGACCAACCTAGACAGCATATTAAAAAGCAGAGACATTACTTTGCCAATAAAGGTCCATCTACTTAAGGTTGTGGTTTTTCCAGTAGTCATGTATGGATGTAAGAGCTGGACTATAAAGAAGGCTGAGCACCAAAGAATTGATGCTTTTGAACTGTGGTGTTGGAGAAGACTCTTGAGTGTCCCTTGGACTGCAAGGAGATCAAACCATGCAATCCTAAAGGAAATCAGTCCTAAATACTCATTGGAAGGACTGATGCTGAAGTTGAAACTCCATTATTTTGGCCACCTGATGCAAAGAACTGACTCATTAGAAAATACCTTGATACTGGGAAAGATTGAAGGCGGGAGGAAAAGGAGATGACAGAGGGTGAGATGATTGGATGGCATCACCAACTCGATGGACATGAGTTTGAGTTAGCTCTGGGCGTTGGTGATGGACAGGGAGGCCTGGCGTGCTGCAGTCCATGGAGTCACAAAGAATCAGACATGACTGAGCGACTGAACTCAATGGAACTGGACTAAGTGACATGAATCTCAGCTCCATTCTACATGGATTATTTCTGATTTAATTCGCATAGCCCCTGCATTTCAAGAGCTAGATATAAAGATCAGATGGATATTACAGGAAAATTGGATTGTTCTGCAGCGAGTGAGGTATGAAAAAGCCTTTTCCCAACCAAGCAGTAGACAGAATTGTCATAGTAACTTGTGTTTCAAATAAAATGGTTCATAGATCAGAGGTGACACTGCCTTTTGTAAAGTGTGAAATCGGTCATTCTGTCGGGAAGAATGAGGATCAAAAAAGGAAAAAGAATACACATAGTTTACTATTTATTATGTTATGATCTGTCTCAATTCACAAATATCTACCAATACGAATATCTATAAATACAGTGATAAGATTCTTTGAAAGGCTACATATTTACTATATTTTCATGCTTGATCCAGAGCAAATCTGGTTTGAACCTGCAGACAAATCATCTCCAGCTCTAGAATGCTAAAAGGTTGACTTTAAATAGGCACCTGCTAGATTTCCAGTGTGACAGATGAAAATTTCTTGCACTTATTAATTATATCTCCTCTTTTACACTTCAGGCTATATACTGTTGCACCCTTGACATTGTTTTTCAGTTCACTCTTTCACCTTCCTTAATCATTTTGGCACCCAGCTCACAATTTTGCTCCTTATGTTCTGCCAAGATCCTTGGTGTCCCAGTCAAGTCTATGACCATTCTAGCACCTTACACTTTAGCACATAACACTTTGTATTGAAGTTTTATAATATATAAAACATTACATAAAACTTTTATACAAATATATAAAAATAATTTTTATCCCTCTGAACACTGTAACTATAACAAACTTTACATTTCCCATACACAGACCATAATGTTGCACTGCAAAAATATAAGCATAACCAATATCTGCTGTGACCCAATGTGTGTTGGGGACAGCTTTTATCTCGCTTTCAACCTTCTCACCATCCCTGTCACCTTTAATCCTCCTTAGAGTATAGCATCGATCAAGTCTATGATGGTAGAAAAGAGCTTTAAAAATGTAATCAGGCTGAAAAGAAGATGCACTTTTAAGAAAATTCATGGGAAAACTGGCAGGGAGCTCATCTCAGTGCAAAATATCTGCCTATCCCTTTGTCTCTGTGGTACAGACCAGATCAGTTCAAGGGATCCACCCTCTTTGCCAGTCTCTCAACTTTCAAAGGCCTCTATCCAAAAGTAGACCAAATACCCAGTAACTTGCCCAGGGGCAGAGGTAAGTAGAGGAAGCCGTGATTGTTATTTACTTATTTTTGAAAGGCTAAAAAAGGCTTCCAGAAAAGGGTATGCTGTGTGAAGATTGAGGGTGTTCTCTGTGAAAAAAATGGGACTCCCTAAGGCCCTTTGACTGTGGATAGAGCTAGAGGGCAGGTTGGAATAGGTAAGAGAAGTTATTTCCAAATTGCCATCATTTTGTGGATTTTGAATGTATTATTAAATATTGTTAAAGATCCTCTATAATTCCACATAAATGCTTAGTCAACTAACAGGTGAATCTTTAAGACCCACAGCAAGTGGTGAGTGCTGGCATTCTACTTAGGGATGGTACAATCTCTGGGTCTAGGTGAATTACAACTTTGGATAAGAAAGGAGTGGAAAAGGGAAAGGAGTCATTTCCAGAAGAAGGCGCTAAGGCATGGCTCTGGGCCAATTTGTTGAGAACCAATTTACTAAAATTAGCTTCATGAATGATCTCCTGATTCATGAGGGTTTTGTTTAAGTTTTGGTATAGTTCCTGCCACTACCTCTGTCTCTCCTTGACCCTGCCTCTCTAACAAAGCAGCCTGGGTAAAACTCTGAGACAGGGTAAAGGAAAGCACAGCTGATGATAAAACAAAAACTTTTAAAATATTCTCCTAAATTTGGCCAACTGGGCATTAGACAAGCTGTTTTGGATAAATTGTGTTTCAGTGCAAGTTGGTGGTTCAGTCAGTGAACTTGCTTCCCCAAAGTAGGATTGTTTCCTAATTGTCCCTTTCTTTCCTAGCACGGGTTTCTGTCCTTTTCACATTCAGTTAAAATAAACAGAGGTGAGGTCTGCAAAGATATGCACACCCAGCTACGCACACGTGCACGCCATGACATGACTCGCGCACACCTGGATGTACAAACCAGGTATAAAATCCGAGTCCTGAGGTGAAGAAAGACTTCTCAAAGGCCATCGTTTTCCCCACTGCTATAATCTTGCCTGATTGGGATGCAAACATTGCCAAAATTCTTGTGTTTAGTCTTTCTGACCATGGTGGGATTTTAGTTATTAAAATTGAGTAATCAAATTTAAGAATTATCCAAACCTGGATCCCCAGGCACAGTCCCTGTCTAATTTTCCTGGCTGTGAATCTTTCCCACTAAGGATCCTTTGTCTCTATCAAAGCGTCTGTCTATGCAATGTCATCAAGTCTCACGTGTCTTAAATGCCAGTGTTTCCCACTGCATGTTCCTTGATTCTTCAGCTTCTATACACTCCTTTGTTGCTTCCACCAGACTCTGTTGGAAAGGTCCTTAAAGGAAATCTGAGAAATTCAAAAGAAAGTGGCAGAGGAATGCCAATTAGAAAAAACAACAAAATACTACTAGTAACCTGTATAACTGGCAGAGCATAAACAGGAACTATATCTGTGTTGGCTCATAATTATTGGTGAATGTACAAATTGGCATCATGTTTCTGGAGGGCATTTGCAAATACACAAACTGAATGTCTTAAAATATCCACTGATCTTATTTCTCTTCCAGGATTTTTCCTAAGGAAATACAAATGTACATAAAGATTATTATCCCAGTGATATGTACCATTGTAAAGAATGGAAATATCTTTAATTTCCATCCCTATGGGATTAACTGAATATATTACACTACATTTATATGATATATGATAAAGAATACTATGCAGGTATTAAAAATAATCACAGCAAATTAAATGAGGAAAATAATAGATTTTTAACCACTATGTATAATATCATAATACTTTGTATAATAACATACACAGCATTACAGGGGAAAAGATCATTAATTCATATACTGAGTTAAATGACAGCATTTAAGGGAATATGGGTGAATTTTATCCTCTTTATTTCTAGATCTATATTTTCCAAACTTTCTGCAGTTAAGATGTTTTCAGTGAAGTAAGCTTGGTTTTGATCTCTTTCTTATTTTTCTTTAAAAAATAATTTCATGGTATTCCTATATGGAAATAATTAAGAAAAGAAAGAGATTAAAAAGACAGATCTAGTTCCCTACTAGAAAGAACTACATAATACCTTTTCTCCCCCTTTTAACTGGTAGAATACGGTATCAAAAAAGATCATGACGCATTTAAGGGAAATTAAAAACAAAATACATGTTTCGCCTTTAATGGTAAAATAGCAACAAGATGCAACCGATTTCAGAGGAAAATCAACCGATATTCAATTTCTATTCCTTCTCTAAACGGCCTGATAAGCCCAGAAAATTTGAGAAGGGATGGATTTCCTCTCTCCTTCCCATTAAAAAACAAGCTGTAACAGTATGTTTTATATTATGTGACTTTTACCGCAATTAAAACAAACAAACCAAAAGAAAAAAAAAAAATCAAGCTGTATTTAACGCAGCAGCAAGGTCTGAAGTAAGGCGCTGGTAGGACCCCTGGCTGCTGGATGAGTGGATAGAAAACGCTGAGCAAAAATCATTGCCGCACAGCGCACATCAGGCGCCCTGCTCGCTTGAGATCAGGGCACAGAGAAGCTGCTCACGGAAGGGTCCTATTATAACTATTATCATTTGGTTTAAAAAAAGAAATTCAGGACAGCCCTTTTTGGAAAACAAACAGGAACCCTGAGCTCGTGTCACCGGTTCACAGGCAGCTGACAGCTGTACGCAGCAGCAAGTGAACCAGAAGAGCTACTGAGCCGTTTCCAGGGTTTCATGGGAAGGAGCATGAGTCCCGAGAGCCCGTCCTTCCCTCTGGGGAAATGGGCGGCTGGGTCCCCAGATGCGCCGCTCTCCGGGAGTCAGACCCGCGTCGGCATCGCCTGGCCGGGCGCTCACCCGGCCGGGGCGTGCGCTCTCCCGGTTGCATAACCGTCCCACGGCGGCCTCCCGCCGCGCGCTTGTCGTCGGCGCCCCCTGCTGGTCAGACAGGAAAACGACGCTTTCGTGGACCTCCCCTCCAGTTCGGTTCAGTCTCCCAGTCGTGTCCGACTCTGCCACCCCGTGGACTGCAGCACCCCAGGCCTCCCTGTGGACATCCCCTGGCCCCAGGCTTTCTCCAGCGTCAGTAGACCGCGTTTTCTCACTGTGCTGCACCAGAAGCGTGTCGACTGCGGAGAAGGAGAAGCGATGAACCTTCACCCCTCAGCGCAAAGCATCTACTGGAACATTAGTCCGGAGACAGCTTCCGTGGGAGGAAGGGGTCATTCTTAGCAGTTTCCTTACATGGCTTCAGCTCTTGCCTTAAACTGGAACACTGGAGGATGGAGAGGCCGGGCCTCCCTCTGATAGAGCCTAGAAGGGGCCAGGCAGCATTTCTTAGTGTCCAGGGGAACCTAAAGGGTCAGAATTGCAGCTTTCTCTCGCCTTTAACTCCTCATTGTATCATAGAAGCAGAAAGACCCTCAGACCACAAGGACGTCCTAAAGCGGCTTTCTTTTCCCTTATTCCAATCTGGGTAAACTATTTGTCCCTTCTGTCAATCACAAAGGTCTCCCTAGAACTGTAAGTTGTTGCCCTCACCCAGGTATAAGAATATCAGAAGAGTTCAATCTTGCCTCTTAATCATCTCTTTTAGTTTTATATCCACTCACTTGGGTGGACTGTTGTTGCTCAGTTGCTAAGTCCTGTTGGACTCTTTGCAAACCCATGGACTGTATCCTTCCAGGCTTCTCTGTCCATGGGATTCTCCAGGCAAGAATACTGAAGTGGGTTGCCATTTCCTTCTTTCAGGGGATCTTCCTGACCCAGGGATCGAGCCCGCGTCTCCTGAGTCTCCTGCTCTGCAGGCCGATTGTTTACTGCTGAGCCACTGCAACAGCTCACAATTTCCCATACCCTGTGTGCTTTCCTTAGAGGAAGGCGGCATCTTTATTGTTGAGCTGAGAAAAGGTTAATGATATTTTCATCTTCCCTGTGCTCAGCTTGTGATCGATGTGACGCATCTCTCACCGGAGCTGTGGCTGAAGTGTAGCTGGGCTGATCAGAAATGGTGGGACCAGCAGGGTTGTGCCAGAGCAGGACGTGGGCCCCCAGAGTACTTTCTGAATCTTTTAGGCAATTCTTGCCATTTAATCTTGGTCCAAGTTATTTATGCTCCTGTCTTCTCATGGTTCTCAATTGTGACTGCACTTTAGAATCACCCAAGGAGTTTTTAAAAATCACTGACACTCGTGCCCTGAAATGATTTAATTAGAATCTCTGGGAAGTAGAGCCAGGGTATCTGTATTTTTTTTTTTTAAGATTCTCAGATGACTACAAGGATCACTAAGGCTTAAAACCACTGCCTTAGTCTTTATCTTCCCAGCTTGTAGAACATGATGTTACACAAAATTGGAACTCAGCGATGTTTGATGAATGAGTGAGTGCGTGAATGCATGAAGTCTGAGAAGGGCAAATACAGTGTATACTCCTTTATGACAAATGTGCTAAAATGCTGTGGTTAATGAATTATACTGATAGTAGATCAAACAATAAAGGCAGACCCAAAACTAGGTGTGAAAAGCTCCAAAGACAGGCTTAAGGGGATGGGTCTGGTGGTTAACACTGAAGAAGAAAGCCCTGAAAGTGTATATTGTCTGTATTTGTCTAGTCAAATCCTCCCTTTCTCCTTGGAGGGTAAGGATGACAGGATAGGAAGGAGTGGGAGAGAGGAGAAGAATTTAAAATCTCACAGCTGATTAGAAAAAGACGAGGGTGGTGCTGACTGTGTTTCAGGGAGTCAGTCTGGCAGAAGCCCTTGCTGAGCACAGAGCACATGGCGCCTGGGATGCTTGGGTTGGTGGAAGTAGAGAACCAAGGGGGTGTTTAGGGAGCAGGACCCACACCCATCAAAGCGATGCAGTGGCAAAAATACGCATTTGGAGAATCCAGGCAAGTCCAATCTCCCTCCCAAACTAGAAAGTGACCTTCTTGAGACCAGGAGCAGTATTTTTCTCAGGCCTGTTCTGAAAAGTTTCTAATTTCTCAAATATGTGGGAAATATGAGTGGATTTGGCTTCTCAAGTGAGTGCAAGCAAGAGGGGAACTTACTGAAAAATTAAGGATAGAATTAAAATTCAGTGAGATTGTGTAGCGGTTAAAATTCAGGCAGCGAAGGGTGGGCCAGGTTCATCACTAGAGAAGAACCAAGTACTTAAGAAGGAAAATGGGTCTCAGGTGGGACAAGGGTGGCCCTCAGGAACTACATCTTCAGGCTGGCTGCTGCTGCTGCTGTTAAGTCACTTCAATCGTGTCCGACTCTGTGACCCCATAGACGGCAGCCCATCAGGCTCCCCCGTCCCTGGGATTCTCCAGGCAGGAACACTGGAGTGGGTTCCCATTTCCTTCTCCAATGTGTGAAAGTGAAAAGGGAAAGTGAAGTCGCTCAGTCATGTCTGACTCGTAGCGACCCCATGGACTGCAGCCTACCAGGCTCCTCCGTCCATGGGATTTTCTAGGCAAGAGTACTGGAGTGGCTTGCCATTGCCCTCTCTGCTTCAAGCTGGCAGCTGATCAGTTTTCCTAAACAACCAAGGCTGTTTCTTTTTTCATTTTCAGATTCTTCATATTCAAAATAGATTTAACAGCATAGAGTTTCTCTTTAGGATTGGGTTAGAGCAGTGTGTCTTAGGACTGACTTTAGAATGATCTGCTTCATAATTCTGAGGAATTCATTCTCTCCCAGAGAATTCCAAATACATCTGGTTTGTTTAATGCAATGGAGTTGGCTGGTAAATGTGGAGACTTTTAGGTAAAAGTGGAAGGAAAAAGTTCTCATCCCATTCTGGGATGAGGGAGAGGACTTTGGTGAGGTCCTGGACACTCACAAACATTCCTTGGCTTGGCATTCAAGAGCCTTGTCCAGTCTAATCATGACGTGATCCCAGTCCACTGTATAATACAAACATGAACGCTTAATTTAAAGCATCTTCTTTCTCCCAGCTTGGACCTCAGCCAGGCCTGGAAGAGCCAGAGGGACAGCTGAGAACCTTGAAGCCTGCTTGCTTGCTAGCTGCTGTTATTTCAAGCCCACCGAGTTTAGGGGAGAATGGACACGTATATATGTATGGCTGAGTCCCTTCGCTGTTTACCTGAAACTATCACAGCATTGTTAACTGGCTATATCCCAATACAAAATTTTTAAAAAAGAAAAACAATAATAACACCCACTGAGATTGGGTCCAGGGGAATAGATGGAAGAATAAGGTTGGGGTGAAGGTTTAGAAGCCGGCACAGTTGTCACCTCTGGTAAATGCTAGATGTTTGAAGCTCTCTTGGGCAATGTTTGTGAGTCTTTGGAGGTCCTTCCTCTGGAGACCCTGACCTGAGCTCCCTAGAAATGGCCAAAGCCTGTCGGCTGTCATCTGGCAGTCAGCTGTGTCTCCCAGCTTCGTCCCTGGAATGAGAGAGGAGGACTCGCCCTGCTTAAGAGAGGGGGGCTAGCTTGCAGTGAGGTCTGGTCCCTTCTTCCGCTCCTGGGGTTTATCACATCACCTCTGACTTTAGTCTTTTCAAACGTATCTCAGAATTTAGACCTTACATTCTAGGATACACTCGTCAAAATCTCCTAAGAGTCCCCATAAAACCCTGCTCATTTGGGCTTAAAATATGGGGGATCCATCTCTTTCCTCATATTGGAAAGACTCAGGAAACATCACTAACTCTAGATATGTTCTCTGGGCACTTCTCTTGTAATCTCTTATAAAAGTTGCAAGTGAGGTCGACCACCTCCCTTTAGAATACAGGGATACAGGGATGCTTGTCACCTCTTGCAGTTTTAAAATATACCTGTAAATTCTTTTGGACTTCCCCACTGGCTCAGCAGTGAAGAATATACCTGCAACACAGAAGCTGCTTGAAATATGGGTTTGATCCGTGGGTTGGAAAGATCCCCTGGAGGAGGGCACAGAAACCCACTCTAGTATTCTTGCCTGGAGAATTCCACAGACAGAGGAGCCTGGCAGGGTTGCAAAGAGCAGAACATGACTGAAGCAACTTAGCAGGCACGCACACATAAATTATTTTTACTCCTCCTTTTGAGAAATGGTTCCCAATTCCCTTACCCTTGGGTATGGGCTAGACTACTGACTTGTTTCTGGTAAATAAAATAAAGAAGTGATGTTATGAGAATTCCAAGATAAGGTCATAAAAAGGCATCGTGGCTTTCTGCTTACCCTGTTCTTCTCCTTGGATCACTTGCTCTGGGGGAAACCTGCTTCCATATTGTGAGGATGTTCACACAACCCTCTGGAGAGGTCCATGTGGCAAGAAGCTAACCTTCCTGAAAATGACCACCTGAGTGAGCCAAGGAACGTGCATCCTCCAACCCTGGTCACCTCCAGGAGCAGCTCTCCTCTAAAGGTGGAAAGAGTTGGTGGAACCATCTCAGCTGCTTCTCATACCGGGTGGGACAGCTTGAAGACGTGCTCTACTCAGTACCTCAGGGTCTCCAGCAGGATGGAGCCCCATGTCCACAGGAATAACCAGCCCATTAATGGGCTACATTGGCTTCCTTCCCTTCTAGGTCTCTCTGTCTCACGCCACTGCTGGTGTTTCCTGGGTCATTTTCCAGGAAGCTTTAATTATTTGTACTCAAATTCTGTCTCAGGGTCTGCATGTAAAGAAACCTGGATTTTGTTCTTTCCACCCCTCTCCTCTTTGTCCCCTCCCCCGGGCCCCATACTCTCTTCCCTTGGAGAAGATGGACTGAACTGATTGGTGAGTTTTAGAGAAGGTGTGGAGAGTGGCTGTCTCAGCCAAGGCTAGGTTGTCTCATCAGAGATGAGAGGTCAGGTCAGTGTGTGTCCTGTGTTCTTCATGCCCGCAGTCTCTGCAGCCTGTGTTCCGATTATCAGGATATCCTCTGCCTTGGCATGGAGCATCTGAGATTTGAGGTTTGCAAGTTCAGTGGGGATTAGATATTTTAGATAACTTGATTGTGGATAATAGATCAATTTATAATTTTCAATTCGGTCCTTTCTCTAATAACCTACTGTCATTCTCTTTCCCAAATTATTTTAGTATTCAGGAAGGGTAAAAAAAGACTTTTTTATTTGTGCTCTAAAACTTCAACTATATTTTTCTGTAGAGGGGTGAAATATCTTATTTATGAGCATTTTCAAATAACCTGCGGTTGGACACGACTGAGCGACTACACTTTCACTTTTCATTTTCACGCATTGGAGAAGGAAATGGCAACCCACTCCAGTGTTCTTGCCTGGAGAATCCCAGGGAAGGGGGAGCCTGGTGGGCTTCCGTCTATGGGGTCGCACAGAGTCGGACACGACTGAAGTGACTTAGCAGCAGCAGCAGCGTACCAACTAGCTGTTCTTTGTTTATTAAAAAAGCTCAATCTTTAGTAAGCTACCATTGTTAACTGTTAATCTCAGGTAATCAAACCCTTCAAAAGTCTGAAAGGGGAAAACAACATGGCAGGAAGCAAGTTTCCATCTAACTCTGCTATAAGGTTCTAGAATGATGTGGGAATTTTAGCTTCACAAAATGAAATATCTCTTTGCTTAGTGTTAATTTGTTTCTGGCACAGTTGGAAGTCCTTAGTCATAAGCTTCTGGGTATTTTCTAGTCAAGATGGTATTTAACGTTTACTTTCTAGCTGCATTAAGCTGAATTCCATCGCACCACCACACATCCCTACCATTCCCTCAGAAAAATTAATTAGAAAATGATAAAGGTTTTTTTTTTTAATAAAAAGGATGTGGCCCACTCAAATTTTAAATTCTTTTTGGAAAAAAAAATGGAACAAACACACAATAGAAAGTAGAGCTACAACTGTGGATGTATCAACTTGCAGGAACAGAAACAGGCATTTTGACTTCTGTAGGATGATGGAAACCAAATATATACCATAGACAACAGGAATGAACCAGAGCCAGGGTCAGAGTGTACCACTGGGACCTAGGGTGGTATTCTCCCTCCAATGAAAGGAGACAATGAGTCTGTTCACTGTCAAGCGCTGTGACTTGTCTAAGCTGCACAAAGGGAAGAAGAAAACAACCAGCTCTTGAGCCAAGCCAACTATGAGCAAATATGGAAGCCAGAAGTCAATGATCTTTAACATGCTATATGAATTTAACTGTCTCCCCAGAGCTCCCTTTGCAGTCAAACTCTTCCAATGGTGATAAATGCACTGAGAACATTTGCCATTGTGGTCTCTCATGCTAATTATTAAAGGATGTATTTATTACTACAAGAAAAAAGTCAGCCCGGAAGAAATAAGCAGAATTCCAGACAATGCAGCCAGTTTAGAAAAACCGCTAAAGTCTTCCAGGAAAAGTTGAGCTGTATGTATTCATGAGTTTTGTTAGTCGGCTGAAATGTTGATGTGTGACAGATAACCTTCATTTATATATCCCCTGGGTTTCTTTGACCTTCTCAGGTGGCTCAGTGGTAAAGGATCCACCTGCCAATGCAGGAGATGCGGATTCGATCCCTGGGTGGGGAAGATCCCCTGGATGAGGAAATGGCCATCCACTCCAGTATTCTTGCCTGGGAAAGACTATGGACAGAGAAGCATGGCGGGCTATAGTCCATGTGGTTGCAAAGAGTTGGACGTGACTGAGCATGCGCAAACCTCCAAGTTTCTTTAAGAAAAGGAAGTCAGTCCCTTTGATTAAAATGATAATTCATACAGGTGACTTAGACTGTTTCAGAAACAATAGTGACAGAGAAATACAAGCCTGTTTGTGCTTCTGTTTTTAAGAAAAGGAGGATAATTTTGTCCTACGGCTGTGCCATTTTCCCCCATACTATGAAAGACCAGAGTGAAGAAAGAAACTTGGAAAGTGTATTTCACTTGGTTCCAAAATCACTGCAGATGCTGTTTGCAGCCATGAAATTAAAAGACGCTTACTCCTTGGAAGGAAAGTTATGACCAACATAGATAGCATATTAAAAAGCAGAGACATTACTTTGCCAACCAAGGTCCGTCTAGTCAAGGCTATGGTTTTTCCCGTGGTCATGTATGGATGTGAGAGTTGGACTGTGAAGAAAGCTGATCGCCGAAGAATTGATGCTTTTGAACTGTGGTGCTGGAGAAGACTCTTGAGAGTCCCTTGGACTGCAAGGAGATCCAACCAGTCCATTCTAGAGGAGATCAATCCTGGGTGTTTATTGGAAGGACTGATGCTGAAGCTGAAACTCCAATACTTTGGCCACCTCATGCGACGAGTTGACTCACTGGAAAAGAGTCTGATGTTAGGAGGGATTGGGGGTGGGAGGAGACGGGGACGACAGAGAATGAGATGGCTGGATGGCATCACCGGCTCGATGGACATGAGTTTGAGTGAACTCCGGGAGTTGGTGATGGACAGGGAGGCCTGGCATGCTGTGATTCATGGGGTCACAAAGAGTCGGACACAACTGAGCGACTGAACTGAACTGAACTGTAATACCTACATCTGCAAAAAAAAAGCCATAAAATATTAAAAACTTTTGGAGAACGAAATTTTGAATGAATGTGGTTTAATGGTAATGAATCTCCCTGCAGTGCAGGAGACCCTTGTTCAATCCCTGGAGCGGGAAGATCCCCTGGAGGAGGAAATGGCAACCCACTCTAGTATTCTTGCCTGGAGAATTCCATGGGCAGAAGAGCCTGGAGGGCTACAGTCCATGGCGTTGCAAAGAGTTGACCGAGCAACTAACACTTCAATTTCAAGTCTAACTAAATTTATGTGAGCATACATCTGAGTGGAAAAATCATTTTGTAGAATAATAATGACACTATATAAATTCAGTTTTAAAACCATTCTGAACATAGGCTAATACTCATGTGGTCATCACTTATATCCAAAGAGATTAAAACTATCATCTCACAATTTCTTCTCTTGTCCCCTGACAAACTCCTTTTCCTAAAGGTAACCACTATTCTAACACTACAGTTTTGTTTTGTTTTCAAACTTTATATTAATGAAATCACTTAATATTCATTCTGTTAATCTTCATTCTTTTGTTCAAAATTACTTTTGTGATATATTGATTTGGGTTTAATTATTTATTTGGAGGAAAATTCTATATATCATCTGTTCATTTTGAAGTCATATTATATCATACTCTATTAGTTATGATACATTGAACTTATGTTAGTAACAGTAGTAAAACACCCAAAAAGTCTCAGTGGATTAACGCAGAGTGTTTATTTCTTGCTCCTGCAAAATGCTCTGCAGGTCAGATGAATCTCTGGAACTATCGTCCTCTGCACACAACTCAAAGACCTAAGCTGCTTGGGTCTTTTGACCCTGATATTTCAATACGTGGCTTCTACACTTGCTACCGACAGGGAAGCAAAGGAGGTGAAATCACAGAGTGCCTGTCTTCTATTCCAGCATGGAAGTGACATATCGACTCACATCCATTTGTCACAACTAGTCATAAAGCACTTCTCACCTGCCTGAAAGCTGGGAAGTATCATCTTCTGGATGCCTAACCAACAGAGGAGAGCCAGATAATGGTGCACTAATAAAACCTATCACATATCCCTTAATGAAATAAACTTTTAGAAAGATCTAACATAAATTACATACTCTGATAGAAGAATTTTGGCTACTGTTTGTAATAAACTCATGATGGATGAAACTTATTTAAGCAAGATAGGAAATTCAGCTGCAATAAAGGAAAAGAGTGACAAATTTAACTACAAAATATGGTGAAATTATTGTGTATTAAGGAAAATAGTAAATAAATTAAAATCTAAACAAATTGAAATGTAAGTAGCAAAAAATTGTTCCATTAAAATTGTTATATATTAAGGACATTAAACATGCTTATATATAATGATATGCAAGGTTTACTATGATTGCTAAGAGAAAAAAAGCCAAATTGCTGAATATTTTATGTTATTACCTCTTTTTGGCAAAAATGATTGGGAATGAAACCATGAATAGGGATTGTGTCTGGGCTCATACAGCATACTAATGGCCAGTTTTCAGATCCTGAGACAATGCAAAGGATCACATCCCAGCTCCATAACTTACTGTAAAACTTTGGGTAATATAATCTCCTCCTCTTTAGCCTTACCTTTTTTAAAACTGAATATTTAGGACGCTAATTATTCTACTTCACAGGGAGGTTTGTTATAATTAAATAAATAGACTAATTGTCAGATGGTAGATAAACTACATACTGCAGCTCTTATATATGTTGTTATTATCTGTATTATCCAAATTTATTTTAAAATGAGCATACATTAGCTCTGTAAAAGTTAGAAGAAATCTGTAAGGTGCACTGAACTTTTTGAATAGGTTTTCTTATACTACATATGACTGCTCTTTCCTGAATAATTTGAATAAATGCATAAATTTGAATAAATCTGAATGTTTATAGCTACCATCTCTTGATTCCTGTGGTTAGTACTGGCTCCATTTCCACCTTCGTGCTACTGACTGATTGAGATGCTTCTCTAGTGTTTTACTCCTAGATAAAGCAGGTTTTTTCATTTTGAGTACAATTGTCAAAAATTTTTATCATCTTTACCTATTTCTCCTATACATTTGGAGCACTGTAATTTTAAATAACAAATGAAATATATATTTTTTTCACATAAGTATAAATAGACAACATTCTTTTGTCCTTACTTCTGCCTTGTTGCTTTTTTTTTTCTTTTTTGAGGGGAGAAGAGACTTTAATGTAGAAACCCTGACTCCATGGTTCCCATTTACCTGCCTTTTGGGGACACTGAAGATTGGGGATGGGAGAAGTTCGGGAACTCCTAGAAATGTGATAGCAAACTTTGAGGATTAAGGAAAAGTAAAATCCTAGACTCAGACTATCTACCCAGTGACAACATTCTTCGGACGAGTGTGGTCTATGCATGAAGTATTCAGAGCATGAACAAGCCTTCTTTCCCTTAAATTATTATCAAATGCTTCACTGTTCTTCAGTCACTCAGTCGACCCCATGGACTCTTCGTGATCCCATGGACAACAGCTTGCCCGGCTTGCCTGTCCTTCACTGTCTTCTGAAGTTTGCTCAAACTCATGTCCATTGAGTTGGTGATGCCATCCAATCATCTTATCCACTGTCGTCCCCTTCTCCTCCTGCCTTCAATTTTTTCTAGCATCAGGCTCTTTTCCTTTGAGTTAGCTCTTCGCATCAGGTGGCCAAAGTATTGGAGCTTCAGCTTCAGCATCAGTCCTTCCAATGAATATTCAGAGTTGATTTACTTTAGGATTGACTGGTTTGATCTCCTTGCAGTCCAAGGGGCATTCAGGAGTCTTCTTCAGCACTGCAGTTCAAAAGCATCAACTCTTCAGCACTTAGCCTTCTTTATGGCTTGTCCCTTAGCAATTGTGAGGAGGAGGATGGATGGAAGGTTGAAAACTAAAATAGGTGAAGACTGTGACAAAGCTGAGGGAAGAACATTGAGTCAGTGTAGATTTACAAAGATGTAAGTTTTTTCCCTCTCCTTCATTACAAGAAAATTTACATATTGAACTTTAATTTTGTTGGGAATTGAAGCAAATCAGTTTGCAACATCAAACTTCCTTCCCCTGGCCTTCCTTAGTTTTAGGTCATCACATATTAGTAGTTATTCTGGGTGCTCTATTTTTCAGCCCTGTTTCTGAAGCTTGGGAATCATTTCATATTTCAGCAGATCTTTAAATGTGGCATTAAGTTATCGCATAATTGACTCGTCGCCACTCAGAGTTTTAACACACAACATTTCAGCCAAATTAAAGTACAGCAGATGGGAAAAGTCACTTGGAAAGGAACACTACTGAATCAACTCAACTTCCTCTTGGCAAGCTAGGATTAATATACTGATTTCAGATACCTAAGGATTCATTTCAGATCCTTGGGGTTTGGAACATAGGTACGTAGGTTGAAAACCCAAGCAACATTTAGTGCTTATTTTGAGCCTGTAAGAAAATCTCCCCATTTCAGCTGGTTCTTTATCATAGTCATTTTGTATCATCATCACCACTGTAGGTATGGAGATCCTGTTTGAGCATTGCACTGCTGCTCACTGCTTGTGAGATCAGCCATTGCTACTGGTGTCAGCTTGGTGCTTGTCAACCCTGTTCACAGGCAGGAGTAATGCCAGAAAATCAGAGCTAGTCAGGACAACTCTAAACAAAGGCCCAAACACAAAGCTCTCAATGGCATAGTCTTCTGCTGTAATATAATGTCCCATTTAGGATATTTGCCCTGATACAATTCACCGATCTTCTTCAGGTTTCTGTAGTTTCACTTGTAGTCATCTCTCGGTGTGTATTTTTATGCAGTTTTGTCACTTGTGCAGATATGCGTGTCCATTACCATAGCCAAGATGCTGGGCACTGGCCACACAACAACAGAACCCAGTGTTGCCCTTTTAAGACAAAATCAAGATCCTCTCTCCAAATCCTGGCAACCATGAATTTGTCCTCCACTTCTAAAATGTTGTCATTTCTATAAAGGTGTATAAAGGGAATCATATAGTATGTAACTAGGGGATTGGTTTTTTTCACTGATTGTCATTCCCTAGAAATTTATCTGTGTCATTGTGTGTTTTTTTTTTTTAAATTGCCGAGTAGTATAACCATGGTATATGACTAGCACCATTTATTTGCTTAATAATTTACCTATTGAAGTACATCTGGGCTGACTCTAAATTTTGGCTATTGTGAATAAAGCTACTATGAACACTCATGTAAACGTTTTGGGGTAAAATGTAAGTTTTCATTTCTTGGGATAAATGCCCAAGAGTTCAACTGCTGGATTATAAGCATGGGAATCGAAGCACATCAATTTGCAACATCAAGTTTCCTTCCCCATGGCCTTCCTTAGTTTTAGGTCTTTACAGATTAGGAGTTATTCTAGGTGCTTTCTGATTCAGCCTTGTAGCTGAGGTTTGAATGATTTCATTTTTTTGAGGACCTGCCATATTGTTTGCACATCATTTTATATTACTACCATATGTGTGATCTAGTTTTTTTCTTATCCTCACCGGCATTTGGTATTGTCAATATTTTTAATTTTAAGTATTCTAATAAACTATACAGTGGTATCCTATTGTGGCTTTACCTTGTGTTTCCCTGATGGTTAATGGTGTCGAACAATTTTTGTTGTGTTTATTTGGTGTCTGTGTTCTCTTCAGCGATGTCTCATGTCATTTGCCCATTTTCTAATTCCTGCTGCTGAGTTCTGAGAGTTATTCATATAAATACTAGTTCTTTGTCAGGTATGAGGTTTGCAGATATTTTCTCCCAGTGTGTGCTTTGACTTTTTCTTCTCTTCATATGATGTTTTGCAGAGCAAGTTTTTAATTTTGATGAGGCCCAATTTACCAATTTTTCCCTGTAATGGATTGTGATTTTGATGACAAATCTAAGAATTCTTTGCCGAAGATCCCAAGGATTTTATGTTATGCTTTTCTAAAAGTTTTATGTTTCCAATTCAAATCTATGATCCATTTTGAGTTAAATTTTGTTTGGGGAAAGAGTTTTAGGCTGAGATTCTTTTATCTTTTTTTCTTCTTTTCTTTTTTCTCCTCCTCCTCCTCCTTTCTTCTTGTCTATGGATATGCAGTTGCTCTGGCAACATTTATTGTAAGGCTATCTTCCTTCCACTGTAAGAGTTTTTCATCTTGGTCAAAAATTAGTTAGGCCTACTTGTGTGGGTCTGTTTCTGGATTCTTTATTCTGTTCCACTGATTTATTGCCTATCATGCTACATATATCATATTGTTTTGATTATAATAGGTAGATTCCGTTCCGTTCCGTTCCGTTCAGTCGCTCAGTCGTGTCCGACTCTTTGCGACCCCGTGGACTGTAGCCTACCAGGCTTCTCCGTCCATGGGATTCTCCAGGCAAGAGTACTGGAGTGGGTTACCATTTCCTTCTCCAGGGGATCTTCCCGACCCAGGGATCGAACCCGGGTCTCCCGCATTCGAGGCAGACGCTTTAACCTCTGAGCCACCAGGGATAGTTGGTCTTAATATTGGTGGAGTAATCTCTCCCCTGTCAATATTATTTTAGCTACCCTAGGGCTTATGCCTTAGAGAATCTTTGGTCCCTGGGGACAAGGATGCTTCTTTGACCAGGTACCAGTTGAAGCTGGGTTTCTCCTGGTGGATCACTTGACCTGCCTCGGTATCTCAGTGAAAAGAGGGAGTTGCAGGCCTGGCAAGGAAGCAGAATGCTTTCTCCAGCTGCTTATTTGTGGTGGGGCTACCATCTGATCATCGTTGCCTGTGATGTCAGCTTACCTGATACTGTCAGAAAGATTCCCATTCTAACTGGGGGAACATCAACCTATTTGATTGCCTTCTTTTGCTACTTTGGTGATCAGAAAACAATGAGTCTAGGTGGTCTTCCCTTGTTGTGTGTGCGTTAGTTGCTCAGTCATGTCCAATGCTTTGCAACCCCAAGGACTGTAGCCTGCCGGGTTCCTCAGTTCATGGAATTCTCCAGGCAAGAATATTAGAGTGGGTTGCCATTCCTTTCTCCAGGGAATCTTCCTGACCAAGGGATCCAACCTTGGTCTCCTGAATTGCAGGCAGATTCTTTACCATCTGAGCCAGCAGGGAAGACTTCTTTGTTGTGTGGGGAGAAGAACTATGGCCTTGCTTCTGTGCTCTTCCTGCAGTCCTGACATCCCAAACCAGCTGACTCTCTTACAGTACTCCAGAAGTCTCCTTTGGTTGTCTCTGCCGTCATTTCCAGATTTTATAGGTCTGCTTAGTGGGGAAGACCAAGGATAAGACTGTAAGTCAGTGTCTATCAAGTAGATATTTTAAAAAGCAAATAGATAAACAACTGCTTATTTAAATAAAAAAAGATACTGATGTGTCAAGAGCAACACTTGAAGCTTTATGCAGAATTAAATAGACATTTCAGAGTCTGGAAAACATGTTCCCTATCCCCAGTCAACCAATGTTCTTGTGCTTTATTAAAATGCTCAAACTTTTATTCTTTACTCTTTTTCCTTTGACAAAAATAGAGTCTGGGCTAAATTCCAATTTGAATAAGTATACTGATCTTCCAAATTCCCCTGGCAGTGTAAATCACATGCAGTTTTCTTCGTGTTCTGTCTTTAACTAGTGAAACAAGACGGCTGTGCACACTGAGAGAGATGCTGAGTTCTACTGAGAGCTGCCTGGAGATGAAACACCTTTTAATTAATTATCTCAGCAGATTTGCAATAACACCAAAGTCCACCAAGCTGCATATTTGAATCAGCACTCTTTCTCTCAAATTGAAACCCTCATATTTTTCTTGCCATTGTTTTTGAACCTGATTAATGCTTTTATGAAAATAAAGAGCTCTGTTTGCTGAAAAAAAATCGTGTTGACATTTTCAAGTGCAACATTTGGATGAGTGTATTAGCTCCTGCCAATGAATCTGTGCACAATCCAGTTATTTTCCCTTCCCACATGATAATACTACTGCAGGAAGAATCTCCACCACTACATCTTAATTGAACATCTTCCAGTTAAATCTGTTTGCTCTTACTTCCTTCTTCAATAACAGCTCTGACATCATATAGTATTTTGTATTAGATGTCATACTTTTTTTTTTTGAAAGACAGAATCTTAAAAACTTGGGGTTGGAAAAGTTTAAAAATTCACAAGATGTCCAACTCAAATCTTTATAAGGAAGATACATTTAAGCTAAACAATTTACACTATAATTAAGAACCTCCAGTGAAGGAACTTTCATGACAACTGGTACAGATACATTCTAATATTGAATAGTTTTGTTTCCAAATGAGTGTCTCCAAGTTGACTAGATATAAAGCCATTCTTTAAAGAAAAAATAATTTGCACTAAAAGATAATATTTAATTATTTTACTATCCCTTCTGCTAATTGAAAACTGCAAGTAAATTTCTAGAGCAGTAGTTAGAATTTTACGAGATATAAGCTTCTTTAATAATCTGATGAAAGTTGTAGATTTCATCTAAGGAAGATACATATAATTGCAAGAGGCTCAGGAGTCACCTAAAGCCCATCCAAAGTCCCCAGGCTAAAGAACCCTTACTCTGGAATGTAAGTCATTGTTTTTTAAAAACTTCTAAAATGTATCTTCTCAATTTCAGAATCCAACTAATTCAGAGAGTAGAACCCCCAATGAGCTTAGAGTGTATGAGTTATGGTCCTTCGGTTATGCATAAAAGAAACAAACTATGGTTAACTTAAGAAGAAAATCACTGGAGAGATATTTGATTAGCTTATAGATCTGAAGAAAAACCCAGACCAGAAAAGATACCAAGTGAGGTAGCAGATACTATACTAATACAATGGACAGTCCTTCGAGATGCTCATGACTCAGCTTTCGCTCTTTTATTGATGCTAACGTACATATGCATGTGCACACACACACACACCCAATAGAGACTTGGGACAGGCAAGAACAAGAAATTAAATGTACATTATAGTATCCACAGGCTCCTTGGAAGATAAGAATGGAAACTATTGCTATCTCTTATTTAACTGCCTTTTCTATTTTTATTATGGCCGCAATTATTCTATTCTCATTCATTTATACCTACTTACAAAATATCTATAGGAATTTTGAGGAACCAGGGTACAAACACTGGTCAGTTTTCAAGAAGGACATACTTTCAAGCAGCTACTTCCGATATAGCCAAAGAGTATAGTAGACAAGAAGAAATTCAGGGACCTTGGAGCTCAAATGAACACACAGGTCTTCCTAAAGCACAAAATCAGACTTGATCAAGGATGTTCTGCAGTTTGGTGGAGGCTTCACAAGTCTACCCAGAGGAATTTCAGAGTTGCTATGATACAGTGATGGGTATGTCTCCCATTCTTCCCTTTCATTCACTGTTTATTCTGTGATTCACACTTGTATATACTTGAATATTGGAGTTGTCAACTACAGATTGGCACTTGACAAGAGCACTGCCAGGTGGCAGTAGTGGTAAAGAACCCACCTGCCAATGTAGAGATATGAGATGCGGGTTCGATCTCTGTGTCGGAAGATCCCTCAGAGGAGGAAATGGGAACCCACTCCAGTATTCTTGCCTGGAGAATCCTGTGGACAGAGGAGCCTGGCAGGCTAGTCTGTAGGGTCTCAAAGAGTTGGACGTGACTGAAGTGACTTAGCACAACAAAGAGCTCTGTCTCGTTGGAGCAGTCATTCACAGCTATCTGAGTTGCTGTCTCCTGGGCTACAGTCCTCATTTTGCCCCCAATAAAACTTAATTCACAGCTCTCAAGTTGTACATCTTTTTTAGTTGACAGAGTTGTGTGAGGGAAAGGGCCAAAAATCAAATAAAGGGATGCTGAAGAAAGCCGATCGCCTAAGAATTGATGCTTTTGAATTGTGGTTCTGGAGAAGACTCTTGAGAGTCCCTTGGACTGCAAGGAGATCCAACCAGTCCATTCTAAAGGAGATCAATCCTGGGTGTTCATTGGAAGGACTGATGCTAAAGCTGAAATTGCAATACTTTGGCCACCTCATGCGACGAGTTGACTCACTGGAAAAGATTCTGATGCTGGGAAAGGTTGGGGGCCAGAGGAGAAGGGGACGACAGAGAATGAGATGGCTGGATGGCATCACCAACTCGATGGACATGAGTTTGGGTGAGCTCCGGGAGTTGGTGATGGACAGGGAGGCCTGGCGTGCTGTGATTCATGGGGTCGCAGAGAGTCAGACACGACTGAGCGACTGAACTGAACTGAACTGAACTTCTAGCCAAAGTCATCAGTAAAAGGTATATGCAGTCATCAGATTGGAATGTTCTCATTTCAGTTGCATGGATCTGAGCTCTCTGGTTGCTTTAATGGTATATAATTTAAGATCCTATCTGGAGAATGAAGCTGTCTCAATTAAACTATGATACATGTCTCCTGCGAATGTTGCAAAATACCATTGTTGACAACCTGCCATCTGGTGTTATCACAGTCTCTTAGTGGTGTAAATCCTTTTTTAAAGCTCTGTAGATTGTATTTTTCAATATTTTCACTTGAAGGCCAATACCTTTTTGAAAATTATCATAAGCACTTATATAAGCCTATTTTCACATCAGCTTAATAACCCAGATAATGCAAATCTATTCAATATAATCTACTGAGAGCCTACTCTGTGCAGTTCTGTGCTATAAACTGAGGATAATTAAGATGCATAAGATATGACAATTTTAATGAGGCCCTGACACTCAAGTAGACTATAAACCATTACATAACAGAAAAAGTCTTCATACAATGCATTATAAATTATTCTAATGTGACAAACTAGTTAAATAGTAATGAGACAGCTGAAGAGATGAAGTTCATCAGCCAGATTGGAAGTATCCATGGTACTGAAGGGCCAGGGTTACTGAAATGCATGGATGATAGATGAGCTTCTCATGAAGAATTTTTACTTCCCTTTAGGAAACTATTAAATCATTTCTGTAAACCACACACATGAAACTCTTTGGTTTTCTACTGCTTTCTTCTTTGCCTTTATGAAACCAGAGATGACTAAAATGTTGATAAATGGAAAAGGAAGAGTAAATAGAAGTCTGAATGAATCATAAATTGGAAAGTGTCTTTAGATTTCAAGTTGACTATTCTAAAAATTATTTTCATATGGTGTTACTTTAAATATTTGACGACTTCCAATGATTTGCTATGAAAATGAAGGTCCTTATACAAACTTAAACAAAGTTTAAGTCTATTTGCCAAAGGTTGTTTTCGATACATCTTAATGTAAAAATATGCAGACTTTGGGCACACGCTACTTCAGAAGCAACTGAGTAAAACGTTAGCTGAGTTCATGGAGAAATACATGAAAACTTCAAAGGTCTTTGAAAGAAAAATATAGTCATGATTTTGTATTAATCAATGGGATAGTCTTTGACGAAGTTGTATTTAATATAACTTTGGCATTTGCACAAGTTTGAGCTAATCTTCTTGGTGAAAAACAGCATGTAAAATATTTTTCAAATCCATAAAATGGTATAAATATGTTAACTAACTTAGCCCAATTCACCTGAGAGCTACAATCATGGTATACATTAGTTAACCTTTTAAAGATTAACTGATAAGTCTTTAGTGAGTGAAAGTTGCTCAGTTGCATTGGACTCTTTGCAACCCCATGGACTGTAGAGTCCATGGAATTCTCCAGGCCAGAACACTGGAGTGGGTAGCCTTTCCCTTCTCCAGGGGATCTTCTGAACCCAGGGAGCGAACCTAGGTCTCCCATATTGCAGGCAGATTCTTTACCAGACGAGAGGAAGAGAAGCCCAAGAATGCTGGAGTGAGTAGTCTATCCCTTCTCTAGCGGATCTTCCCGACCCGGGAACTGAACTGTGGTCTCCTGCATTACAGGCAGATTCTTTACCAACTGAGTGATCAGGGAAGGTCATAAATATTTCTTTATTTGTCTGTGGCAGGTCTTAGCTGCAGCATGCAGGATCTTTAATTGCAGTATCCAGGATCTAGTTCCCTGACCAGGGATGGAACCTGGTCTCCCTGCACTGGGAGTTCAGAATCTTAGGCACTGGACCACCAGCGAAGTCTTTACTGTGTAACATATTAATTTGAGGGCTTCCCTGGTGGCTCAGTTGGTAAAAAATCCACCTGCAATGCAGAAGAACTGGGTTTGATCCCTGGGCTTGGAAGATCTCCTTTCCTGTGGCTCAGGCGGTAAAGAATCTGCCTGCAGTGTGAGAGACTTGGGTTCAATCCCTGTGTCTGGAAGATACCCTGGAGAAGGGAATGGAAACCCACTCCAGTGTTCTTGCCTGGAGAATACCATGGACAGAGTAACATGGCAGGATACAGTCCACAGGATCACAAAGAGTAGGACACAACTGAGCAACTAACACCTACTTAAATTAATCTGCTATAGTTTTCACTACAGCAAACATCATTTGTTATGAGTTCTTTTGTGTCAGTCTAAATATATCAGCACCTACAGTAAATGAAAGAGACAACCGTATGCTCTCTGAATCGATCATTCTGAATCAACAGTTTGATAAACATTGAAAATAAAGACGGTCATTATATTATATACCAGATAGGAAAGTGATTTATAGGTTAGTGAATTTTTATAATTTACAAAGTATATCAGAAGTGTTGAGCTTATTTGAATAAAGTTCAGTTCAGTTCAGTTCAGTCCCTCAGTCATGTCTGACTCTTTGCGACCCCATTAATCACAGCACACCAAGCCTACAGGTCCATTACCAACTCCTGGGGTTCACTCAAACCCACCTCCATTGAGTGGTTGATGCCATCCAGCCATCTCATTCTCTGTCGTCCCCTTCTCCTCCTGCCCCCAATCCCTCCCAGCATCAGAGACTTTTCCAGTGAGTCAACTCTTCGCATGAGGTGGCCAAAGTATTGGAGCTTCAGCTTTAGCATCAGTCCTTCCAATGAACACCCAGGACTGATCTCCTTTAGAATGGACTGGTTGGATCTCCTCAGTCCAGGGGACTCTCGAGAGTCTTCTCCAACACCACAGATCAAAAGCATCAATCTTCGGTGTTCAGCTTCCTTCACAGTCCAACTCACATCCATATATGACCACTGGGAAAAGCAGAGCCTTGATTAGACAGACCTTTGTTGGCAAAGTAATATCTCTGCTTTTTAATATGCTATCTAGGTTGGTCAAAACTGTCCTTCCAAGGAGTAAGCGTCTTTTAATTTCATGGCTTCAATCAGCATCCACAGTGATTTTTGAGCCCAAAAATATAAAGTCTGACACTGTTTCCACTGTTTCCCCCTCTATTTCCCATGAAGTGATGGGACCAGATGTCATGATCAGAGTTTTCTGAATGTTGAGCTTCAAGCCAACTTTTTCACTCTCCTTTTTCAATTTCATCAAGAGGCTTTTTAGTTCCTCTTCA
This sequence comes from Moschus berezovskii, assembly GCF_049115385.1. Lineage (NCBI taxonomy): Eukaryota > Metazoa > Chordata > Mammalia > Artiodactyla > Moschidae > Moschus > Moschus berezovskii. Next base: position 91,389,502 of record NC_142469.1, on the reverse strand, counting down.
CTTTCTGCCAAAGGTGGTGTCATCTGCATATCTGAGGTTATTGATATTTCTCCCGGCAATCTTGATTCCAGCTTGTGCTTCTTCCAGCCCAGCATTCCTCATGATGTACTCTGCATAGAAGTTAAATAAGCAGGGTGACAATATACAACCTTGACATACTCCTTTTCCTGTTTGGAACCAGTCTGCTGTTCCATGTCTAGTTCTAACTGTTGCCTCCTGACCTGCATACAGGTTTCTCAAGAGGCAGGTCAGGTGGTCTGGTATTCCCATCTCTTTCAGAATTTTCCACAGTTTGTTGTGATCCACATGGTCAAAGGCTTTGGCATAGTCAATGAAGCAGAAATAGATGTTTTTCTGGAATTCTCTTGCTTTTTTGATGATTCATCGGATGTTGGCAATTTGATCTCTGGTTCCTCTGCCTTTTCTAAAACCAGCTTGAACATCTGGAAGTTCATGGTTCACATATTGCTGAAGCCTGGCTTGGAGAATTTTGAGCATGTCTTTACTAGCGTGTGAGATGAGTGCAATTGTGCGGTAGTTTGAGCATTCTTTGGCATTGCCTTTCTTTGGGATTGGAATGAAGACTGACCTTTTCCAGTCCTGTGGCCACTGCTGAGTTTTGCAAATTTGCTGGAAAATTGAGTGCAGCACTTTCACAGCATCATCTTTCAGGATTTGAAATAGCTCAACTGGAATTCCATCACCTCCACTAGCTTTGTTCGCAGTGATGCTCTCTAAGGCCCACTTGACTTCACATTCCAAGATGTCTGGCTCTAGGTAAACGATCATACCATCATGATTATCTTGGTCATGAAGATCTTTCTTGTACAGTTCTTCTGTGTATTCTTGCCACCTCTTCTTAATATCTTCTGCTTCTGGTAGGTCCATACCATTTCTGTTCTTTATCGAGCCAATCTTTGTATAAAATTTTCCCTTGGTATCTCTAATTTTTGGAAGAGATCTCTTGTCTTTCCTATTCTGTTGTTTTCCTCTATTTCTTTGCATTGATCGCTGAGGAAGGCTTTCTTATCTCTCCTTGCTATTCTTTGGAACTTTGCATTCAGATGCTTATATCTTTCCTTTTCTCCTTTGCTTTTCGCTTCTCTTCTTTTCACAGCTATTTGTAAGGCCTCCTCAGACAGCCAATTTTGCTGTTTTGCATTTCTTTTCCATGGGGATGGTCTTGGTCCCTGTCTCCTGTACAATATCATGAACCTCTGTCCATAGTTCATTAGGCACTCTATCTATCAGATCTAGTCCCTTAAATCTATTTCTCACTTGCACTGTATAATCATAAGGGACTTGATTTAGGTCATATCTGAATGTTCTAGTGGTTTTCCCTACTTTCTTCAATTTCAGTCTGAATTTGGCAATAAGCAGTTCATGATCTGAGCCACAGTCAACTCCTGGTCTTGTTTTTGCTAACTGTATAGAACTTCTCCATCTTTGGCTGCAAAGAATATAATCAATCTGATTTTGGTGTTGACCATCTGGTGATGTCCATTTTTGGAGTCTCCTCTTGTGTTGTTGGAAGAGGGTGTTTGCTATGACCAGTGTATTCTCTTGGCAAAACTCTGTAAGCCTTTGCCCTGCTTCATTCTGTGCTCCAAGGCCAAATTTGCCTGTTACTCCAGGTGTTTCTTGACTTCCTACTTTTGCATTCCAATCTCCTATAATGAAAAGGACATCTGTTTTGGGTGGTAGTTCTAAAAGGTCTTGTAGGTCTTCTAACTTGAATAAAGTTAGTATTGTTTAAAGTTACAGGTTGAATATATGTATCTATGTATATTGTATATACACACACACCATACATATATATGGTAGAGTGATTATACAGGTTCATTTCAAAGCAACTCATACCGTTCATGTGGTGATGATGCCATCTGTGCTCATACCCAAAACAAGGATGTTAGCCTTAAGTTCCAGGTACTTGCAAAACCTTCAGTATGTAATGAAGCTCTTACAAGAAAACACACCTGTGGTTAGAAACTGTTTTATCTAAATTAAGATGAATAAAATCTGTTTTATAATTGAGTAGACAAAAAATACAGTGAATGGAGGCTCAGTCGGTAAAGAATTCGCCTGTAACGCAGGAGACCTGGGACTGATCCCTGGGTCGGGAAGATCCCCTTGAGAAGGGAATGGCAACCCACTTCAGGATTCTTGGAGAATCCCATGGCCAGAGGAGTCTGGTGGGCTACAGGTCATGGGGTAGCAAGAATCAGACATGATGAAGCAACTAAACCACACAACCACCACAGACAAAAAATATTATAATGACCTTTTTGAAATAACGTTCTGCGCTACCCAGTTGGCTCAGCTGGTAAAGAATCCGCCTGCAATGTGGGAGACCTGGGTTTGATCCCTGTGTTGGGAAGATCCCCTGGAGAATGTAAACATGAAATAAAGTTCTTTTATAATGTTAATTTCAGAAATGTTCTGTAAAGGTTTTTGAAGGTTTTCATTAGACTGGTATAAATAATCCCACCCAGGATATGGTCCAAACTAGGGGTTAAGGGTGGTATCACAGTGTTTCTCCTTTGAGGTAAAGTTCGTTACTGGTTGGTTCTTCCTGCCACATCTCCCTTGTGTTTCCTTTTTCAAGAGTCAGTGGATGCAAGGATTTCTTTTGAATGAAGAGACACAGGGTAAAATCAGTTACCATATCAGAATATATGCAGCATTTCACAGGTAGAATATATCTCATATGTGCAAATAGTTTATATTAACAGGAAGCTTGAGACTAGAAATCAATGTTTTATTGTTTTGGAAACTTGCTTTCTAGAAGCCAGTTAAAAGTTTTTTGAAGTTAGAAATTTTCTGACCCACTTAAATGAATGCTATCTTTTGTTACATTTCAAAAAACACTTTAGTGGACACTTTGATTTTGCAAATGGAAAAATCACAATTCTATTTTTCAGTGGAGGTGTTGGAGGCACTGAGGAGTTAAATTGCTTTTGTAATGATGTTTCATTATCGCCTGAATTGCACCCTGGGGATTATAACCATTGACTCAGAGTTGAACCTTGGGGGTAATAACTATAGACTCAGAGGCAGACCTATGACTGCTGAAGAGGAAAACCAAAGCTGTCTTTTCTGCTTTTACAAGAGACCCTGAGAAATGAGGAGTTTGTTGACCTTGAAGTACTTGGTGGGGGTGGGTAGGTTGTAAAGAGGTACATAGTAGGAAACTGAGGAGGAAGAAATTAAATGGTAAGCCATATACTATATCAAAGACAACAGCCTAGGGACTGTAGGAGCTGTGATATGCCTTATATTAATAGCTCTATCCTGGTTAACTCAGTCAACACTTTGGAGAATATTTGTATGCCCCCGATGGCTCAGCAGGTAAAGAATCCCGCAATGCAGGTGACACAGGAGACCTGGGTTCGATCCCTGTGTTGGGAAGACCCCCTGGAGAAGGGAAAGGCTATCCACTCCAGTATTCTGGCTTGGAGAATTCCACTGACAGAAGAGCCTGGCAGGCTACAGTCAATGGGGAAAGAGTCAAACATGACTGAGCACATGGCACATGTATTCTTAGAGAGTTATTTGTTAACTATGATGTGAGAGTTGGACTGTGAAGAAAGCTGAGCACCGAAGAATTGATTCTTTTGAACTGTGGTATTGGAGAAGACTCTTGAGAGTCCCTTGGACTGCAAGGAGATCCAACCAGTCCATTCTAAAGGAGATTGGTCCTGGGTGTTCATTGGAAGGACTGATGCTGAAGATGAAACTCCCAATACTTTGGCCACCTTATGCGACCAGATGACTCACTGGAAAGACCGTGATGGTGGGAGGGATTGGGGGCAGTAGGAGAAGGGGACGACAGAGGATGAGATGGCTGGATGGCATCACCAACTCAATGGACATGAATTTGGGTAAACTCTGGGAGTTGGTGATGGACAGGGAGGCCTGGCGTGCTGTGACTCATGGGGTTTCAAAGAGTCAGACACGACTGAGTGACTGAACTGAACTGATGATCCACAAACATTATTGTCTTTAGCTTCCCAGCAATCTTCACTGTTTTTCTACATGAGGGTAATCTCAGAATGGAAAACACCACCTCTAGAGAATATTTAGGAAATACGAGAGGGTGGAGGGCATTTCAGATTGTCCCAATAATAGGGGAAAACTACCATTATTTATTGATTGAAAGCCAAGGATATTAGACATTTTTCAATGTTTTAGAGTTACATGGAACAAAGAATTACCTTTCCTCCTATAAATGATTTGAATGGTCCAACATTCATGTAGTCTAAAAGCAAATTGGTAAACCAAGAACCTAACTTGGTAAGATATGAAAAACCTAAGTATAATTTGTGCAGGTTTAAGTTCACCTCAGTGAACTTTAGTGAATTTCAGGAATACAATCATTGTACACAATAAGGGCAGACTAGAGAATGAGATGGCTGGATGGCATCACTGTCTTGATGGACATGAGTTTGAGTGAACTCCGGGAGTTGGTGATGGACAGGGAGGTCTGGCGAGCTGTGATTCATGGGGTGGCAAAGAGTCAGACACGACTGAGCGACTGAACTGAACTGAACTGAAACATTGTTATCTTTGAAAAGGGTTGTTCACTGTTAAGGAAACTGTGTCACTAATGGCAGCCTAATTTCAAATATTTGAGTCACAGTTACAAAGCACCTATACATCAGTCTGCAGTTGTAACAGCTGCATTTTCAGTGACTTCAAGTATAGGTATGAACATCGGTAACTAGTGTCCCATGTACCATATATTTCTAGTATAGTATCTCCAAGCATTTACACATTCATATTCATATCTTATTACAAAATATTTTGGTTTGGGTTTTCTTTTATTTTAAAGATTGGGCTGTGTAATTGTTTTTATTTATTAAAAATAATCTGTTAAAACTACCATCTTGCCATTTATTCTCTGTTCTTACTAGTTTTTCTTTGATATATTTTTGGATTAATGAAATTATTTCATTTCAGTAATAACTTATTATCTTTGTTTTATTTTTTGGTTAAAGATTTAAATTAACAATATACCATGCGGACTTTTTGGAATCTTCATTCAAATAGTATTCTAACAGTTTGAGTATTATTCAAGAACATCACATTAGTGCATTTTATCTCCCTGTCATTTATGATGATTACATATATGTACACATACAGTGAAATGAAATGATAGCCACAATCAAGTTAATTAACGTATCCATCACCTCACATGGTTACCTTTGTTTTTTGGTGTTTGGTGAAAACACTTAAAATTTACTCTCTTATCTCTTAGTAAAGTTCAAGTAGGCAATCCAATATTATTAACTATAGTCAACATCTATACATTAGAGTCCCCAGAACATATTCAACTTATAATTAAAATTTATATCCTTTTGATCAACATCTTTCCTTTTTTTTTGGCCTCCCAGTACCTGGTAACTGATTCTGATTCTATGAGTTTGACCATTTTATATTCCACACACAAGTAAGATCTTGCAGTATTTATTTGCCTTGCTATATCTAGCATAATGTCCTCTAAGTTCGTGTTTTCACAAATGGTAGAATCTCCTTTTCTTTAATGGCTGAAATATACCTATTATATTTATTTTTTTAATCTGTATGTCCTTTTATCTATCTGTCCTTTATCTATCCATCTGTTTGTGAACACTTCAGTTGTTTCCTTATTTTGGATATTATGAATAATATTTAGTGAACAAGGGAGATGCAGATATCTCTTTGAGATTGTGATTTTGTGGTTTTTTGGGATGATATATACCTAAAAGGTGGATTATTGGATACCATGATAGTTCAATTTTTAATTTTTTTGCAGAACGTCCAAAATGTTTTCCATAGTGGTTGTACCAATTTACATCCCAATCAACAATGCACAAAGGTGGGGGATCCAGAGTACTATAGCAGAAAAATAAAATATCTAAACATAAGAGTTCTACCTTAAAAAACCAAGATTTATAGAGAATTAGACAACAGAGGTGTATTGGTAAAAACCGAACCAAGCCAAAACAAAAAACTTTCATGAAGCAAGATTATCTTTGAGACAGAGAAATATGGTTGTATGAAAGGCCATATTTGAGTATTATAATAGGGGAGGATATCCTCCATCCATTAAGCTGGGTAAGTTATTCTTTACTATTCATCATACATGGGCAACTTTTACTAGCATTTCATAAGAACAAATCTTTCAAAAATAGTAGGTGAAATCTGTCTAACTCCATAAAAATTATTAAAGGTGATGAGATGAAAGTGAAGCAAATGATGTTTAGATAGAAAATAAGAACATACCAGACAAGTGTTCATTAATCAGAAGAAATATGTTGCATAGTAAAAAGCTTTTATGTTTCAGAGTTTTGGATAAATCAGAAATAGAAAAAAATAGAAAAGTTCAGAAAAGTAATAGGTTTAAAAGTATATCAAGAAAAGTAGAAAACAAGGAAGAATAAAGACAAAGAAAATTTAAAAATCAAACAAATGACAGCAATGAAAAATATTTGACAGAAGTGATTGATGATTAAAGATATATATTTAATTTATAAGGTGAATTTCATCTAACTTGAAGACAATTTACTACAATTGAGCCTTGAACAATGTAGGGGTTAAGGGCACCAACCTCTACCCGTTAAGTGGAAGTAGATTATCGCGAAGGTCTTCATCCTCGTCATCTTCATATTGAGTAGTCTGAGGAGAAGGAAGAGGAAAGATTGGTCTTCTTGTGCCAAAGGTGGCAGAGGTGGAGACGGTGGAAAGGAAGGAGGAAGAAGAGAAGGGGATGCAGGCACACTCGGTGTAGCGTTACAGAAATACATCATAATTTGTCTGACTTTTTTGCTTTTTCTTGACTCTAAAAGCTTCTTCATGGTTCCAATCCTTCTTCCACTGTTCCCTCTAGTTTCAGTGGCTGTATTATAGAAAGGTCCACTTTGTAAAATAAGTTAAAAGCCATCTTGAATAATTGGAGACCTTCCACCAGATTGTCACAGTTCAGTTCAGGCACTCAGTTATGTCTGACTCTTTGCAACCCCATGGACTGCAGCATACTAGGCCTCCCCATCCATCACCAACTTCCAGAGTTTACTCAAACTCATGTCCATCGAGTCAGTGATGCCATCCAACCATCTCATCCTCTGTCGTCCCCTTCTCCTCCTGCCTTCAATCTTTCCCAGCATCAGGGTCTTTCCCAATGAGTCTGTTCTTCACATCAGGTCACCAAAGTATTAGAGTTTCAGCTTCAGCATCAGTCCTTCCAATTAAAACCCAGGACTGATCTCCTTTAGGATGGACTGGTGGATCTCCTTGCAGTCCAAGGGACTCTCAAGAGTCTTCTCCAACACCACAGTTCAAAAGCATCAATTCTTTGGCGCTCAGCCTTCTTGATGGTCCAACTCTCACACTTATACATGACTGCTGGAAAAACCATAGCTTTGACTAGACAGACCCTTGTTGGTGAAGTAATATCTCTGCTTTTTAATATGCTGTCTAGGTTAGTTATAGCTTTTCTTCCAAGGAGCAAGTGTCTTTTAATTTCAAAACCAATACAATATTGTAAAGTAATTAGCAATTAAAATAAAAAAATAAACACATAAAAAAGACATTCTCAATTAAAAACAAAATTTTCAGCTTGTCTAATGTCTATTTTCCAGCACTGCTGCTGTGTCTTCTTTTTCATCATCATCTGGCGCAGGTTTGGAAGCTCTCATCTCCATCAAGTTATGTTCTCTCAGTTCCTCTGGTGTGTTGTCTATTAGCTTTGGAGCTTCTCTAAGATTCTTATCTTGAGGCCCTTCACTCTACTTCACCACTTTTATTTTCTTTTTTGTCCATATCCACAATTTCAAGATTTCCTTGATTGACTCCATAGTAAATTCTGTGGAGTCAGGCATACCTTCTGGATCTGGACATAGTTTTCTCCAGTAGAAATTTGTTGCATTGGGTTCGGATGGCTTTCACAGCCTTTCTCTATAACAATGATGGCATATTCAATGGTGCCATTTTTCCAGACTTTCATAATGTTCTCTTAATTGGTATTCTTTTCCATAGCATTAATAATCCTTTCCCTAATGTCCTGTGTGTAATAAATCTTAAACTTCCTTATTGTTACCAAGTCCAAGTTAGTACTACTCACTTCATGACAGGCCAATAAGTTGAGAGACAAGGTACTGGGACAAGACATAGTGACTTTATTTGAAAAGTCAGCAATCTCAGAGGGTGGCGAAATAATGTCTTAAAGAACCACCTTCACTTGGAGTAGATTCAGGTTTCTTTTATGCTAAGGGAAAAGGGGAAGTGGGAGGGTCACGATTAAAGGGTAAAGGCAGATTTCAGGGGTTTTGGGGTCACTTGTCCTCCAAGGGAAGCATAGCATTTGTTTATTCCACTTGCTTATATATGCTAGATCACAAGGCTCCTGTGAAATGAATTGTTAGTAGTTATTTTTACTTTACCATTCTTATCTCAACTTACTTGTAAGGTTTCTAGGCTGAAAGTGAGCTTATCTACAACATGTAACTAACAAGGACAATGAGATGGGAACTTCTTCTCAGAATTTAATGAGCTATTTGGGCACAGGCAACATTTCTCTGGGGTTTCCCAGGTGGTGTTAGTGGTAAAGAACCCACCTGCCAATGCAAGAGATGTAAGAAACATGGGTTCGATCCCTGAGTCAGGAAGATCCCCTGGAGGAGGGAAAATAGCAACCCACTCCAGTATCCCTGCCTGGAGAATCCTATTGTCAGAGGAGCCCGGTAGGCTTCATAGGAGTCCATAGGGTTGCAAAGAGTTGGGCATGACTGAAGTGACTTAGCATGCATGCATGCACAACAATTCTCTAATGTTTGACATGCAGAGCTAAAGTAATAGAATATATAGAGCTCAAGAATGAGGGATGGAGTTTCAACAAGGTGTTAGCACTGCTCTTCTTCTGTTACATTATGACCCTCTGATCTAGCGGCAGCAGTAGAGCTGCTGTGTTTAGGGGCAAGTAGTCCAGCACTCTTGCCTGGAAAACCCCATGGATGGAGGAGCCTGGTGGGCTGCAGTCCATGGGGTTGCTAGGGGTCGGACACGACTGAGCGACTTCACTTTCACTTTTCACTTTCACACATTGGAGAAGGAAATGGCAACCCACTCCTGTGTTCTTGCCTGGAGAAACCCAGGGACGGGGGAGCCTGGTGGGCTTCCGTCTATGGGGTCACACAGAGTCGGACACGACTGAAGTGACTTAGCAGCAGCAGCAGCAGCAGACCATTTGTACCTCTTTGATTCTGCGCTCAAGGGATTCTGGGTGGCCAGGATCATTGTCCAATATCAAAAGAACTTTAAAAGGCAGCCACTAACTGGCAAGGTACTTCCTGACTGACCAATCCAGAAAAGGGGCTCCATTGTCCAGACCTTCCTGTGGTACAATCAAGACTGGCAACTGGTGCTGATCTTTTCATTTCAAGACTCAGAGGTTAGCAGCTTTTTTGTTAAGGGCTGTTCTGATCATAAACCTGACTGTATTTGCACAGAATGACAGTGTTAGCCTATTCCTTCCTACTTTAAAGCCTTGTTTCTCTTCCTTACTAGTAAATGTCCTTCGTGGGTTTTTTTTTTTTCCCCCCTAGAATGGACACTTTTGTCTGCATTAAAAACCTGTTCAGGCAGGATACCCTTTCAGGAAGATTATTCCTGTTCAGAAAGATACCCTTTCTCATCATTTTCTTAATGGCTTTGGGGAAATTGTTTGCTGCCTTTTGGTCAGCAGAAGCTGCTTCTCCTGTTATCTTGACATTTGTTAGGCCAAATTGCTTTCTAAAATTATCAAACCGCCTTTTGCTGGCATTAAAATTCTCTAGCTTTAGATCCTTCACCTTCCTTTTGCTTTGTCACTTAATGATTTTGCTTTTTCTTTAATCATATTAGAGTGTATAGATATACCTTAGAGCAATCCTGTGCCCACAGAAAAGCTACACTTTCAATACAAGATAAAAAGGTATTTCTCAAAAAGTGCGAAGTTTTCCCACCTGCTGGCATAGTTCCAGTAATGGCCTCATGATTTCCTTTCCTTTTTCTTCTGTAGTCCTTATGCTAGATTTATTTATCTTGAAACATTGGGCAATCACAGAAGCAGACCCCAATCTACAGCACCTATCGAGCACTTCAACTTTTTCTTGTAATGTCAGGACTTTTCTCTGTTTCTTGGGAACACTTTCAGCATCAGCCGTGATATTTCATATGGGTTCCCTGGTGTTACTCAAAGTTTACAGTATTGCACTGAACACAGTGAAAAATAGTTGAGTACCACAGGAGATCATTTTTTTACTGCCATATGCATTTTACTGGAAAGGTGATTGTTCACAGGGAGATGACTAGCATCGCATGGCATTTTAAGCAGATATTCATAACACTTGCGTATGTGCCAAGTTGTTTCAGTTGTGTCCAACTTGGTGTGACCCTGTGGACTGTAGCCTGTCAAGCTCCTGTATTCATGGGATTCTCCAGGCAAGAATACTGGAGTGGCTTCAAAATTATTACAGTAAATACTGCAGATAATTTTACTGAGTTGTGATTTAATGCCTCTTCTCCATGTTTGTTTACATTTCTCTTGATTGCTGACGGTACCACATGTGATCTTCATGTGTTTGCTTTGATACATTTTAGCCTTTTATAATGGATTTGTGACATTTTCATGGCAGTAAATGATAAAACAGATTAGGATCTACATGTATGTTATGCATTAATGACATATCTGATTTTAATCTTTTTTTTTAAAAAAAGTTCATCTGTGAACTTTTTAAATTGTTACAAATCTCCAAAATTTTTTCAAATACATTAAAAAATGATACTTGTGTGTAAATAGACCTGTACAGTTCAAACCTGTGCTGTTTAAGGGTCAACTTGAATATCCTGATCCATACAAATACATATACATTTTCCCATAAATAGCTTGTATAGCAAAAATCTAAAAACGAAGTAATTAACTGGTTAAATTATGGTATACTTATGCTGTGGAATGTGCTCTGCTGTGCCTAATCACTCAATCGTGTCCGACTCTTTGTGACCCAGACTGTAGCCCACCAGGCTTCTCTCTCTGGTGATTTTCCAGGCAAGAATACTGGAGTGGGTTGCCATGTCCTCCTCCAAGAGATCTTCCCAACCCAGGGATCGAACCCAGGTCTCCTGCATTGCAGGTGGATTCTTTATGGTCTGAGTCACCAGGGAAGGCCATACTATGGAATATTGCACAACAATTAAAAAATAATACATTACTTTTGATTAGATTTTTTATTATATAGTGACAAAAATCAAGATTTTTTAATGTATAATAAAATGTCAATTTGTAAAACAAGCCATGATATAACATAAAATATTGCTGTATAATTATAGAAGATGAGTCAAAAATATGGTAATATCCACACTAGACTGTTCCCATAGATTATTTGGGAGGGAAGATTGGTAGATCATAGGGCTTTAAGGGAAGTGTAGGCAAAGAGTAATAGAGAAAACATGCATGTATTTGCATATTTAATTAAGTAAATTTAAAATACATATGTATAAAGAATTACTTGTATGCAAAATTATATGTATTCCATATACATATACAAATATGTACAAAGAATTACATTTTTAATAATACTTAAATGAAAAAAATAAAACCATCTATTGAGGTGGAAGGGCTTCTTTGGTGTCTCAGAGGTAAAGAATCTGCCCATAATGCAGGAGACCAAGGTTCAATCCTGGGTTGGGAAGATCGCCTGGAGAAGGAAATGCAACCCACTCCAGTATTCTTGCCTGGTAAATCCCATGGACATAAGAGCATGACAAGCTACTGTCCATGGGATCACAAAGAGTTGAACACGACTGAACAACTGGGCAGACAGGCATTGAAGTGGAACAGTTTTGACTGGTTCAAAAATACTGTGGGAGTGTTTAATCACAGAAAGTCATGAATTGGAAATGTGTATTTGGGAAAGTCAGTTTCTACTACGTGTCTCAGTTAAGGCATTAACTAGTTTTTGGAAACTAGAATACAAGAACATGCTCTGTATTACAAAATCTGCAATGCTGGTACACAGAACAAGAGATGTGCGCGATCCCATTCTCTATGCTTGGGCTCCTTTGACTCATTGTTAAGTGTCCAAACTCCTAACACTTAGACTGTGTGCTTAACCCACAAATGTTCTTGTCTAATGAAGGAGGTTTGTTGATGTTCTGCTTTGAAAGAATTTTAAAAAGGTACAAATCTGAAGCAAATAGTTTTATTAAAACAGTTTCTTTTCAAGTTTCATTTATTTGGTGAGTTTCTTTCTTTCTTTCTTTTTTGAGAGTGCTTTTTCATGCTTGCATCTAGACTCATATAGTTTCATCTCTATCCTATTCAATGATTTCAAAGCATATTAAAAACATTCTATTCGAAAGTCTCTAAAGTTACAGAAAAACAACAGCTATTTTTCTCATTGTTGAATTTTTCAAAGGCATTAAGAGCCTATTCTAGTACTAACTCAAAATGAGCAATTCAGAGTGAGACACATACACTTTATTACATTCCAAATATTTTGAGACTATTTTTTATTGAAATTAGAAAATTTTAAACTCAAATAATAGCTTTCTGGGAAAAACCAATAAATTAACTCAAAACACAGAAATTACTTCTAAGGTGGGAAAATGTCTATTCTTCAGTTGACCTAACCTCTTGTTTTATCAACAGGTAAACTTAGAGATAATGAAAAATAGGTCTTTCTTCTCCCGAAGAAAGCTGGTGTTGGGCACGTCCTGGTCACTTTTTCTTCTCTTTCTTTTTTTTGTGTGTGTCGGGAGCTGGAACCTTCTTTTCTGGCTCCACTCGGCTTGCGGCTTCCTCCGCAGCCTGAGCCTCCAGCCTCAGACGCTCAGCTTCCAGTAATTTGTTCCTATATTCTTCCCGGATGTTAAAGATCTTCTGCCGGGCTTCGTCTAAGGAGTCCTATTCCAAAATGAAACAAAATGAAACGACAAAAACAACAGCAAAAACAAAAACAGCACCCAAATAAATAAGATCCACGGGTAGAGCCTTATTAAGGTTCCAGAAAAAGAAAACACCAAACTACACTCCTTTTCCTCATGCCAATAGAGTCATGTAGGAAATTACTGAAGGAAGATGAAAGTTAGGGTATGATCTCAAATGTTTATTAATGAATAAAACATGAGATAACAAAGGGCACGTGAGGTTTTACAGAATGGTAAATAAAAGCAGGAGTAGGAGAAAAATAAAGGGAAGAGTGAAGAAAGAGATTTTGACAAAGCAACTACCTGCTTTAAATGAGTTCAGATATAATCTGTATAAAACACGCAGCCCAGCATGTCTCTCCCAGTAACTGTGCTGGTAGATGACTAGTTCCCCACACATACTCTCAGTTCAGTCCAGTCGCTCAGTCGTGTCTGACTCTTTGCGACTCCATGAATCACAGCACGCCAGGCCTCCCTGTCCATCACCAACTCCCGGAGTTCACTCAAACTCATGTCCATCGAGTCGGTGATGCCATACAGCCATCTCATTCTCTGTCGTCCCCTTCTCCTCCTGCCCCCAATCCCTTCCAGCATCAGAGTGTTTTCCAGTGAGTCAACTCGTCGCATGAGGTGGCCAAAGTATTGCAGTTTCAGCTTTGGCATCAGTCCTTCCAATGAACACCCAGGATTGATCTCCTTTAGAATGGACTGGTTGGATCTCCTTGCAGTCCAAGGGACTCTCAAGAGTCTTATCCAACACCACAGTTCAAAAGCATCAATTCTTCGGCGATCAGCTTTCTTCACAGTCCAACTCTCACATCCATACATGACCACAGGAAAAACCATAGCCTTGACTAGATGGACTTTGGTTGGCAAAGTATTGTCTCTGCTTTTTAATATTCTATCTAGGTTGGTCATAACTTTCCTGCCAAGGAGTAAGCGTCTTTTAATTTCATGGCTGCAATCAGCATCTGCAGTGATTTTTGACCCCCCAAAAATAAAGTCTGACACTGTTTCCACTGTTTCCCCATCTATTTCCTATGAAGTGATGGGACCAGATGCCATGATCTTTGTTTTCTGAATGTTGAGCTTCAAGCCAACATTTTCACTTTCCTCTTTCACTTTCATCAAGAGGCTCTTGAGTTCCTCTTCACTTTCTGCCATAAGGGTGGTGTCATCTGCATATCTGAGGTTATTGATATTTCTCCCAGCAATCTTGATTCCAGCTTGTGCTTCTTCCAGCCCAACGTTCCTCATGATGTACTCTGCATATAAGTTAAATAAGCAGGGTGACAATATACAGCCTTGACGCACTCCTTTTCCTATTTGGAACCAGTCTGTTGTTCCATGTCCAGTTCTAACTGTTGCTTCCTAACCTGCATACAGGTTTCTCAAGAGGCAGGTCAGGTGGTCTGGTATTCCCATCTCTTTCAGAATTTTCCACAGTTTATTGTGATCCACACAGTCAAAGGCCTTGGCATAGTCAATGAAGCAGAAATAGATGTTTTTCTGGAACTCTCTTGCTTTCTCCATGATCCAGTGGATGTTGGCAATTTGATCTCTGGTTCTTCTGCCTTTTCTAAAACCAGCTTGAACATCTGGAAGTTCACGATTCACATATTGCTGAAGCCTGGCTTGGAGAATTTTGAGCATGACTTTACTAGCGTGTGAGATGAGTGCAATTGTGCAGCAGTTTGAGCATTCTTTGGCATTGCCTTTCTTTGGGATTGGAATGAAGACTGACCTTTTCCGGTCCTGTGGCCACTGCTGAGTTTTCCAAATTTGCTGGCATATTGAGTGGAGCACTTTCACAGCATCATCTTTCAGGATTTGAAATAGCTCAACTGGAATTCCATCACCTCCACTAGCTTACTCTAGTCCTGACAAAATGTCTGAGGTGTACTTGGGGAATTTGCTAATAATACCACTTCTTTTCTTCCTCTCTCTTCACCGTCACTTCTTAAGGTGGATGGTACCACAAGTTTCTGAGCTTTTGAGGGATTCTGTGGAGCAAATTGGATTGACTCTTTCTTTGTTGTTGTTGTTTGTTTTTTCTTTTATTTTTTAATTGGAAGAAAATTGCTTAATAATGTTGTGTTGATTTCTGCTGTAAGGCAGAAACCAACCATAATAATACACATTCCTTCTCCCTTCTGAGCCTCCCTCCCCTCCCCTCACCCACTCCTCTAAGTCATCACAAACCACAAGGCTGGGTTCCCTATGTTATGCAGCAACTTCTCGCCGCTGTCTATTTTATGCATGGCAGTGTATATATGTTGAGGTTACTTTCTCCATTCCTCCCACTCTCTCCTTGCCCCAATGTGTCCACAAGTCCATTCTCTATCTGCGTCTGCATTCTTTCCCTGCAAATATGTTCATCAATACCTTTTTTCTAGATTCCAGATATATATGTGTTGCTATATGATATTTGTTTTTCTCTTTCTGATTTGCTTCACTCTGCATGACAGGCTCTAGGTTCATTCTTAAGAGTTATTGTACTGCTGACTTAGGATTTGGCTGCCTCAAATCTGTTAATGCCATCTTCCCCCAGCTACTTTCCAAATTCACAGATGTTTTCTGTTGTTTTCTCTCCCATTCTTCCCATTTTGTGGGTAAGTTTCTAGTACTGTATTTAAGAGGGATTTCAGGGAGTGAGTAAATTAGATGTATAATTAATTTGCCAATTTTCTGAGAAGTTGGGAATGAAAGATTTTCAAGACTTCTTTCTTTTTTTTTTTTATTTCTAAAAAAGAATTTTATTAAAAAAGCACAAATGCAAAGAAATGAACAGAGGAAAACTCATGCGTCGAACCTGGACTGGTCACTTATGACAATACACATGCTACAAGACTTCTTTCTACCTAGTTAAAATGTGATTCTATGATCTTTTTAATATCACAAAATAATCTGTCAACCGTGATCCAAGTGTATGCCCTTGTACACTCACCCGCATTTCTCCATACATTTCCAGCACTTTATCTTTCTCTTTAAACCTTTCTTCTTGCTTAATATCACGAATGCTAAGGAGTCTGTTCCGATACTGTCGAAACTGGTGGACCTCCTCTGCCTTCTGCATTGCCTGTTGCTGAGTTAGCTCATCTGTTTGCAGCAGAGGCTCAATATTTGTTTTTCTTGATATAAAAACATCAAAAGAGAAACATAAGCCATTTGAAAACTCTGGAATGACTTTCAGCACTCAAATAATTTAAAATCTTATCAACAGAGTAGTGATCTGAATCAAATCAAATTTCAGAAACAGAAAGAATAAACCACTATTTTTTTCATGGACTAGGCTCCATTTATTAAATCACTAATATTTTAGAAAATCATTTTAGAAAAAAAAAATTAGATGTACTTTTGAAGAGGTGTTTGTGGAATTGGTGTTTGAAACTATGAGAATATTTTGTAGGTTTTTTCTTTTTAATTTATAAGCTAGGTTTGAAAGTGTTTAGAAATGTGCTTTATAAAACTTATAAATGTGCATATACAATTACCTCTATTAATCCTATTGTTTGGTTCCTAAGAAAATTCAGTCTAAATAACAGGAGCATGTATGATGTGGTTTTTCCATAACTCAACTCACCTTAACCAGGCTACAAATTAAGTCCTTACAGAAAAGATTTAAGTGCTTCTATAACTGACTTAATAAAACATTTACTAAATTTAACATATAATCTATATATTTCAAAAATTCGAATGCACTGAAAATACATTAAGCACTTAATTTCAAATTTTCAGTTGTTTAGCAACTGCCTATTGACCATATGTTCAAAATTCTATGAACACAGATGTCTACGTTAATCATGTTTATTAAAACTTACCGTATATATTGATTTACGTCCACCCATTCTAACTTCTTTCGAATAAGCTGTGGAGACATTTCCAAAATTGTTGGGGATCGTGAATGAGGCCCTATTTAAAAAAAGAAGTCCTAGGTTTTCAAGAAGGAATCAGCAATGACTAAGTAAATGATTGTATGTCTTTTTAAATTGAAACATGTTGGGCTTGCCATGTTTAATGTGATTTTTTTAATGACTTTACTGAAGTATAATTATGCTTTATGCTTATCCTCTAGCTGGTGTTACCATCAGTTCAGTTCAGTTCAGTTCAGTCGCTCAGTCGTGTCCGACTCTTTGTGACCCCATGAATCACAGCACGCCAGGCCTCCCTGTCCGTCACTCAAACTCATGTCCATCGATGTTTCCCATCTATTTTCCATGAAGTGATGGGACCAGATGCCATGATCTTTGTTTTCTGAATGTTGAGCTTCAAGTCAACCTTTTCCTCAAGAGGCTTTTTAGTTCTTCTTCACTTTCTGCCATAAGGGTGGTGTCATCTGCATATCTAAGGTTATTGATAAGTAGAAAGTCAAGAAACACCTGGAGTAACAGGCAAATTTGGCCTTGGAGCACGGAATGAAGCAGGGCAAAGGCTAATAGAGTTTTGTCAAGAGAACGCACTGGTCATAGCAAACACCCTCTTCCAACAACACAAGAGAAGACTCTACACATGGACATCACTAGATGGTCAACACCGAAATCAGATTGATTATATTCTTTGCAGCCAAAGATGGAGAAGCTCTATACAGTTAGCAAAAACAAGACCAGGAGCTGACTGTGGCTCAGATCATGAACTCCTTATTGCCAAATTCAGACTTAAATTGAAGAAAGTAGGGAAAACCACTAGACCATTCAGATATGACCTAAATCAAATCCCTTATGATTATACAGTGGAAGTGAGAAATAGATTTAAGGGACTAGATCTGATAGATAGAGTGCCTGATGAACTCTGGACGGAGGTTCGTGACATTGTACAGGAGACAGGGACCAAGACCATCCCCATGGAAAAGAAATGCAAAAAAGCAAAATGGCTGTCTGACAAGGCCTTACAAATAGCTGTGAAAAGAAGAGAAGTGAAAAGCAAAGGAGAAAAGGAAAGATATAAGCATCTGAATGCAGAGTTCCAAAGAATAGCAAGGAGAGATAAGAAGCTTTCCTCAGCGATCAATGCAAAGAAATAGAGGAAACCAACAGTATAGGAAATACAAGAGACCTCTTCAAGAAAATTAGAGATTCCAAGGGAACATTTCATGCAAAGATGGGCTCGATAAAGGACAGAAATGGTATGGACCTAACAGAAGCAGAAGATATTAAGAAGAGGTGGCAAGAATACACAGAAGAACTGTACAAAAAAGATCTTCACGACCAAGATAATCACGATGGTGTGATCACTCACCTGGAACCAGACATCTTGGAATGTGAAGTCAAGTGGGCCTTAGAAAGCATCACTATGAACAAAGCTAGTGGAGGTGATGGAATTCCAGTTGAGCTATTTCAAATCTTGAAAGGTGTTACCATACTTGTAGTTAAATGGTGATAAAATTAATACAGAAAAAAATGAATATGCTCTATAAGAAGAGTTACACAATCACTCTATTTTAATTAAGTGAAAGCAGAGACCAAAGAAGGTTACAAAATTTTGTTATAAGCAAGTTAAATAATCTAACATTTAAAGAGCTTGATCTAACCGTGCAAGCTATACTAAGCACTATGGGGTGGAATATAAAACTGTTTTTAAGACAGTAGCCAGGAAATGGTAATTACTGAAATGTCCAATGACAACTGAATGGATAAAGATGATGTGGTATATATATATATATATATATATACACACACACACACAATGGAATATTCAGTTCAGTTCAGTTCAGATGGAATATTACTCAGGCATAAAAGGAACATAATTAGGTCATTTGCAGAGATGTGGATGGACCTAGAGTCTGTCATATAGAGTGAAGTAAGTCAGAAAGAGAAAAACAAATATCATTTATTAATGCATATACATGGAATCTAGAAAAATGGTACAGATGAACCTATTTCAAGAGCAGGAATAAAGATTCAGACATAGAGAATGGACATGTGGACACAGATGGGTAAGGGGAGGGTGGAATGAATTGGGAGATTAGGATTGACATATATCCACTACCATGTGTAAAACAGACAGTTAGTGGCAAGCTGATGTATAACACAGGAGGATTAACTTGGTGCTCTGTGATAATCTAAAGGGGTGGGAGGGAGTGTGGGAGGGAGGTACAAGAGGGAGAGAATACATATATAAATATTATAAACATACAGCTGATTCACTTCTTTGGATGGGTGAGAATGTTTTGGGATACAAGTCTCAATATACTAAGAGAGCACTTCTCCCTGTATTGACCCATAAATTCAGTGTAATTTCTATCAAAATCTTAGTAGATAGTTTACAAAATTTGACAAGCAGACCTCAAAACTTATATGAAAATGGAAATACCAAGAATAACCAAAATAATTCTGATAAAGACTAAGGGGAAGGATTCCAACTTCATGATTTCAGAATGTATTATGAAGCTGCTGCTGCTGCTAAGTACATCAGTCGTGTCCGACTCTGTGCGACCCCATAGGTGGCAGCCCACTGGGCTCCCCCGTCCCTAGAATTCTCCAGGAAGGAAAACTGGAGTGGGTTTCCACTTCCTTCTCCAATGCATGAAAGTGAAAAGTGAAATTGAAGTTGCTGAGTCGTGTCCGACCCCATGGACTGCAGCCCCGGACTCCTCCACCCATGGGATTTTCTAGGCAAGAGTACTGGAGTGGGTTGCCATTGCCTTCTATGGTATTATGAAGCTAACAATAATCAAAACATTATGACTTGACAGTTTCTTAAAAATGTAACCATAATTTTTGATCCCTATTTGCATAAAATATCCAGGAAAGGCAAATCTACATAGACAAAAAGACTGAGGCTTTTGCTGGGAATGCAGAGTGAGTTTAAGACGGCACAAAAGAATTTATTTGGATAAAAGGATAAAAGGAATGCTTTGAAACGATATTTGGTACTGGTGGCACAACTCTGTAAATTACTAAAAAGATTTAAGGGGCTCAATCTGATAGACAGAGGGCCTGATGAACTATGGACAGAGGTTCCTGACACTGTACAGGAGACAAGGATCAAGATCATTCCAAAGAAAAAGAAATGAAAAAAAGCAAAATGGCTGTCTGAGGAGGCCTTACAAATAGCTGTGAAAAGAAGAGAAGTGAAAGCAAAAGAGAAAAGGAAAGATATACCCATTGGAATGCAGAGTTCCAAAGAATGGCTAGGAGAGATAAGAAAACCTTTCTCAGCAATCAATGTAAAGAAACAGAGGAAAACAATAAATGGGAAAGACTAGAGATCTCTTCAAAAAAATTAGAGATACCAAGAGAACTTCTCATGAAAAGATGGGCTCAATAAAGGACAGCAATGGTATGGACCTGACAGAAGCAGAAGATATTAAGAGGAAGTGGCAAGAATACACAGAAGAACTGTACAAAAAAGATCTTCATCACGATGGTGTGATCACTCACCTAGAACCAGACATCCTGGAATGTGAAGTCTAGTGGGCCTTAGAAAGCATCACTATGAACAAAACTAGCAGAGGTGATGGGATCCCAGTTGAGCTATTTCAAATCCTAAAAGATGATGCTGTGAAAGTGATGCACTCAATGTATCAGCAAATTCGGAAAACTCAGCAGAGGCCACAGGACTGGAAAAGGTCAGTTTTCATTCCAATCACAAAGAAAGAAAATGCCAAAGAATTCTCAAACTACTGCACAATTGCACTCCTCTCATACGCTAGTAAATTAATGCTCAAAATTCTCTAGGCCAGGCTTCAGCAATACGTTAAGTGTGAACTTCCAGATGTTCAAGCTGGTTTTAGAAAAGGCGGAAGAACCAGAGATCAAATTGCCAACATCCGCTGGATCATCAAAAATACAAAAGAGTTCCAGAAAAAACATCTATTTCTGCTTTATGACTATGCCAGAGCCTTTGACTGTGTGGATCACAACAAACTGTGGAAAATTCTGAAAGAGATGGAAATACCAGAACACCTGACCTGTCTCTTGAGAAACCTGTATGCAGGTTAGGAAGCAACAGTTAGAACTGGACATGGAACAATAGACTGGTTCCAAATAGGAAAAGGAGTACTTCAAGGCTGTATATTGTCACCCTGCTTCATTAACTTATATGCAGAGTACATCATGAGAAATGCAATGTTGGATGAAGCACAAGCTCGAATCAAGATTGCTGGGAGAAATATCAATAACTTCAGATATGCAGATGCCACCAACCTTATGGCAGAAAGTGAAGAAATAAAGAGCTTCTTGCTAAAGTGAAAGAGGAGAGTGAAAAAGTTGGCTTAAAGCTCAACATTCAGAAAACAAAGATCAATGCATCTGGTCCCATCCCTTCATGGGAAATAGATGGGGAAACAATGGAAACAGTGGCTGATTTTATTTTTCTGGGCTCCAAAATCACTGCAGATGGTGACTGCAGCCATGAAATTAAAAGACGCTTACTCCTTAGAAGGAAAGTTATGAACAATCTAGACACCATATTAAAGAGACACTACTTTGCCATCAAAGGTCCACGTAGTCAAGGCTCTGGTTTTTCTAGTGGTCATGTATGGATGTGAGAGTTGGACTATAAAGAAAGCTGGGCCAAAGAACTAAACAGACATTTCCCCAAAGAAGACATAAAGATGGCTAACAAACACATGAAAAAATGCTCAACATCCCTCATAATCAGAGAAATGCAAATCAAAACCACAATGAGATACCATTTCATACCAGTCAGAATGGCTGCTATCCAAAAGTCTACATGCAATAAATGCTGGAGAGGGTGTGGAGAAAAGGAAACCCTCTTACACTGTTGGTGGGAATGCAAACTAGTACAGCCACTATGGAGAACAGTGTGGAGATTCCTCAAAAAACTGGAAATAGAACTGCCATATGATCCAGCAATCGCACTCCGGGGCATACACACCGAGGAAACCAGAATTGAAAGAGACACATGTACTCCAATGTTCATCGCAGCACTGTTTATAATAGCCAGGACATGGAAGCAACCTCGATGTCCATCTGCAGACGAATGGATAAGAAAGCTTTGGTACATATACACAATGGAGTATTACTCAGCCATTAAAAAGAATGCATTTGAACCAGTTCTAATGAGGTGGATGAAACTAGAGCCTATTATACAGAGTGAAGTAAGCCAGAAAGAAAAACACCAATACAATATACTAACGCATATATATGGAATTTAGAAAGATGCAAATGATAACCCTGTATACGAGACAGCAAAAGAGACACAGATGTATAGAACAGTCTTTGGGACTCTGTAGGAGAGGGTGAGGGTGGGATGGTTTGGGAGAATGGCACTGAAACATGTATATTATCATATGTGAAACGAATCGCCAGTTCAGGGTCGATGCATGTTACAGGATATTCGGGGCTGGTGTGCGGGGATGACCCAGAGGGGGAATAAGGGGAGGAGGGAGGTGGGAGGGGGGTTCGGGAGGGGGAACTCATGTGCACCCGGGGCGGATTCTTGTCAATGTATGGCAAAACCAACCAATATAATATTGTAAAATAATTAGCCTCCAATAAAAATAAAAAAGAAATAAAGAAAGCTGAGCACCAAAGAATTGATACTTTTGAATTGTAGTGTTGGAGAAGACTCTTGAGAGTCCCTTGGACTGCAAGGAGATCCAACCAGTCCATCCTAAAGGAGATCAGTCCTGGATGTTCATTGAAAGGACTGATGCTGAAGCTGAAACTCCAATACTTTGGCCATGTGATGCAAAGAGCTGACTCATTTGAAAAGACCCTGATGTTGGGAAAGACTGAGGGCAGGAGGAGAAGGGATGACAGTGGATGAGATGGTTGGATGGCATAGCCGACTCAATGGACATAAATTTGGGTAGCCTCCGGGAGTTGGTGATGGACAGGGAGGCCTGGAGTGCTGCAGTCCATGGGGTCGCAAGGAGTCGGACATGACTGTGTGACTGAACCGAACTGAACTAAGAACTGCAGAAAGTTTGCACTGTTTTAAGTCACTAAGTTCATGATTATTTTTACAGGATAGGAAAATCATACAATTATGTTATTTGTTTTTATTTTTATTAAATATTTTATTTAGTTGTACACCTTCAGAATTTTGAAATGTTTCTTAATCAATCTTTTCCATTTTATCATTGCTTTATGGGAGAGGCTAAGAAAAATCCCAATCTCCCATTGACCATTTAATCTTGATGCTCACATGTGGTTGTAAAAGTCTCCAGGAATGATGTAAAGTGATTAATTCAGAACAACTTATTAAAAGGGATTATTCATTCATAAATATAATCTAATGCAAAATTTTATAAGCATAAAAAATAATATCATCAAATTAGTTTTACAGTTTTCAAAAGTATGGCTTTATCAGCAGGGTACAAGTGAGAAAAAAGAATACCATACTACAAACCCCAACTTTGCTCCATCATTAAAACAAAAATTCAGTCATGTTTTTCACTTTATAACATGAAATAAAATATTCCTAAAATATTGGCATCTTATATACAACAGGACTCTTCTAGAAACCAGTGGTTAATAACTTATTTTTTCATTGTGGTTGCTCTGTGATCTTAGATATCTAAAATTCAAGTGTTTTTCTTAGGAACATATCTACTTTTGTTGCATTTATTTTTGGCATTCAAACTTAAATTGTTTCGATAAGACACCAACTCTGTTGACTCTGATTGGAAAGAAAATGTTTTTGATTAATTAGATGTTTGTGTTCTTTTACGTCCGGCCAAGTAATATATATTTTAACAGAGAGGGTGTAAAAGGGGCCAAGAAGGTGAATCTTTGTGTTCATCTGTAAAACTGTTGTATCAGAATAAAGTGTGTCCAAATAAGGGGCTTCCCAGTGGTAAAGAATCCACCTTTTGCCAACCAAGGTATGTCTAGTCAAGGCTATGGTTTTTCCAGTGAACATGTGTGGATGTGAGAGTTGGACTGTGAAGAAAGCTGATCGCCGAAGAATTGATGCTTTTGAACTGTGGTGCTGGAGAAGACTCCTGAGAGTCCCTTGGACTGCAAGGAGATCCAACCAGTCCATTCTAAAGGAGATCAATCCTGGGTGTTCATTGGAAGGACTGATGCTAAAGCTGAAACTCCAATACTTTGGACACCTCATGCGAAGAGTTGATTCACTGGAAAAGACTCTGATGCTGGGAGGGATTGGGGGCAGGAGGAGAAGGGGACGACAGAGAATGAGATGGCTGGGTGGCATCACCGACTCGGTGGACATGAGTTTGAGTGAACTCCGAGAGTTGGTGATGGACAGGGAGGCCTGGCATGCTGTGATTCATGGGGTCACAAAGAGTCGGACACGACTGAGCGACTGAACTGAACTGAACAGTGCAGGAGATGTAGGAGACATGGGTTTGATCCCTGCATTGGGAAGATCTCTGGAGAAGGAAATGGCAACCCACTCTAGTATTCTTGGGTGGAAAATCCCATGGACAAAGGAACCTGGCAGGCTACAGTCCATGGGGTCACAAATGAGTTGGACGTGACTGAACATGTGTGCAAAGCATAAGTAAGCAGAGTATGGACTTGGACCTCCATAACAGTGTAGCTCAAAGAATGTGTGTGTGTGTGTGTGTTATCCTGTCTGCATACAGGTACTCTATGGGATGAGTCTTGAGAGTATACATTTAGAAATGTTTTTATAGCGATTACTCATCATTGGATCATTTTATTGTATCCTATAACAGTTTCAGTTTGCAACAGAATCAGCAGAGAACTTTTCATTGTGGATAGTTAGAAAATAACCATTTAAAAGGCACAGTGAAGAATGAGTGAATGAAGACGCTCAGTTGTGTCCGACTCTTTGCGACCCCTTGGACTGTAGCCCACCAGGCTCCTCCCTCCATGGATTTTCCAGGCAGGAATACTGGAGTGGGTTGCCATTTCCTTCTCCAGGAGATCTTCCCGCCCCAGGGATTGAACCTGGGTCTCCTGCATTGTAGGCAGACTTTACCGTCTTGAGCCACCAGGGAAGATCCACTGACTTATTGTAAAGCCTGGAGAAAAGTTTGGGAATAAAGACCGAGGCACTTTCCAAGGCCCCTAGAAATAATAGGGAAGTTGAAAGCCACGTTTGAACTCAAACTTGCTGATGGCTTGGTGTTGCAAAAAAAATGCTTGGATATGAAATCAATAATGATATTATTTATATGTCCTCTGGCATTATGGAGGAAGTTGTTTTAAATTACCTATTATATATGAAGATAGTAGCAAGAGTAGGGTAGTATTTGAAGAGTCACAAACAAATGAGTAAATAAATATACATATATGTATATGTCTGTTGATGCTTGGGGATTCCCAGGTGGTGCTAGTGGTAAAGAAACTGCCTGCTAATGCAGGAGACATAAGAGATGTGGGTTTAGTCCTTGAGTTGGAAAGATCCCCCCAAGTAAGGCATGGCTACCTAACCCAGTATTCCTGCCTGGAGGATCCCACGGACAGAGCAGCCTGGCGTGCTACAATCTACAGGGTTTCAAAGCGTTGGACACAACTGAAGCAACATGGCACACACATAAATTGCTGTTCAGTCACTCAGTCATGTCTGCCTCTTTCGAGGCCGTGGACTGTAACCCTCCAGGCTCCTCTGTCCATGGGATCCTCCAGGCAAGAATACTGGAATGGGTTGCCATTTCCTTCTCCAATGTATGCATGTATATGTACACAGATATAAAGCCCAGAGCATGTAAAGCTGTCACAGGGTCTACAATCTCCTATGGGTAAGGTGTCTTGAGGAGTGAGGGCCAATTTGTGATGCAACAACAGCAGAGGTGGGAGCAAATCACAAAGTACCAGAGAACAGCTAGATAAGCGGACCTGTGATTCTCAAGCAGGATTGCTGCCACAGCAGCAGTATCTGGGGTATACAGCAGAGTCTCAGTGCTATGATGTACCAGAACCACACAGCAGCACATCCCTTTTTGGTGGGAGGGTAAGTAAATTTCTTTTTGATGGTGTATAATTAAACTTATCATTTTATATTAAAATAAAATGATAATAAGACATATTTAAGAGTGCTTTGAAGAATTTTTTGCTTGAGGACAGGCTGCTTTGGTCTCTAGATCTTCCATCCCTACTCATTCTGACCTGTCCTCTCTGTTTTGTGACCCCTCCTTATTACCCAAAGCTATACCCTCATAAGGGGTTAATATCTAAAGTATATAAACAGCTCATACAACTCAATATCAAACAAATACCAATCTGATAAAAAATGGACAGAAGACATGAATATACATTTTTCCAAAGAAGACATACAAATGACAAATAGGCACATTAAAAGATGCTCAACATGCTAATCATCAGAGAAATGCCAATGAAAACCACAGTGAGGTATCACTTCACACCTTTGGAACAACTATTCTCAAAGAGACTATAAATAACAAATATTGGCAAAGTTGTGGAGTAAAGGGAACCCTTGTACACTGCTGGTGAGTATGTAAATTGGTGCAGCCACTGTGGAAAACAGTATGGAGGTTCTTTAGAACACTAAAAATAGAGCTACCATATGATCTATTCCAGGTTATATATCTGAATTGCACTCTTGGGTATATAGCTGAAGAAAATGAAAACACTATTTCAAAAAAGATACATGCACCTCAAATGCACATGTTCCATTGCAGCATTATTTACCATAGTCAAAATAGAGAAGCAACCTGAGTGTCATCAGCTGATGAATAGACAAATAAGATATGTTGTGTGTACACACACACACACACACATATATATATTTGGCCACCTGATGCAAAGAGCTGACTCATTGGAAAAGACCCTGATGCTGGGAAAGATTGAGGGCAGGAGAGCAGGGGGTTGACAGAGGATGAGATGGTTTGATGGCATCATTGACTCAATGGACATGAGTTTGAGCAAACTCCAGGAGATGATGAAGGGCAGGGAAGCCTGGCATGCTGCAGTCCATGCAGTTGCAAGGAGTTGAACATGACTTAGCAACTGAATAATCAATCAATCTATCTATCTATATATAATATAATGGAATATATTATATATATACAGTGGAAAAATTTGTGTTAGAATAGAGGAACATAAATATTTAACACTGGTTATAAAAGATGCAGGACACTATAGATAAAACAAAAAGAATCTATGTTTAGTGACGATTGTATGTGCTATCACTCAAAAAGAAATTCTCACTTTTATCTTTAGGTTAAGTGTTTATTAATCATGTCTTTGAGCAGATTACCACTCTAGTAATTAAAATGAAGACCTACGAATCCTATATACATATTTTTCTGTGTTCAACCCTAGCCATCATATATGTTAAAATAATATTTTTTCCAGAATCTCTATTTCAAGATATGGATTTATCTTATCATAAGGGCAATACTTACTGATATTTTCCCTCCGTAAGCTCTGATCACGCTCTTCCTTCCCTGCTGGGGAAGATCCTCCACTTTCACTGTTTGTTGACTTTGCTAGATCCTTCGTGCCCTTGCCTACTTGCCACTTCTTCCACATCACGCTGCCTGATGGGTATAGACTCTTTGTTATAAAAATTCATGGAACTTTTTATCTGACTCTTTTATGGCACTCAAAGATGTTACTACTAAATACGACATATGCAGCACTAAAAAAAAAACCTTGTATTCTATGAAATCACACACACAAAAAAATAACAAGACATACAGAATACATAAATATGTAAAGTTCAAGAATGGGAAAGATTAATTCATCGTGATAGAGATCAGGCGAATGGCTTCTTTGAGGAAGGAAAAGTCTGGGAAAGAGAATGAAGAGGACTACTGTGATGTTTTATTGTGATCTGAACAGTGGCTCCTGAGTATACATGTATGTGAAAACACACCAAGCTGTTCAATTAAAATATGTGTCTTTATTAGCTGTAGTTTATATAAGGTCAGCCTTCTCTGAGCTCTGTTCTCCACTTGGCTTTGTCCTTAACTGGTGGTGAATTCCAGTTTTAGCAAAGAATCCAGCTAAACTAGTTTATTGAAAATCTCCCCACCACTGATATCCAATCAAACTTCTTATCCTCCTCACTTGTTATTTAATCAAATTTCTCTTCCCTGACCCTTGATACCTAACCAAATTCATAGAAGTATTTTTTCATTAGTTCCTTACTTGTTATAAATTTTCACTTGTTTCTGTTGTGTTCAGAATTGAGTTCAATCTCTCTCCTACAGTGGTCTTGAATAAAATCTTCTGTGCCATTTTTAACAAGTAATCAGTGCGATAAATTTTCTTTTACATAACATAACTTTTAAAAACTTAACAATTAAAATCTAGAGCTTAATGAACAAGGACTGTATTCTATTCACCTTTATAGTAATAACATTACATTGAAAAGAAAGTGAAAGTATTAGTCACTCAGTCATGTCCAACTCTTTGCAACCCCAAGGACTGTAGCCCACCAGGTTCCTCTGTCCATGGGATTCTCCAGGCAAGCATACTGGAGTGGGTTGCCATTCCCTTCTCCAGGGGATCTTCCCAACCCAGGAATTGAACCCAGATATTCTGCATTGCAGGAAGATTCTCTACCATTTGAGCTACCCAGAAAGCCATTACATTAGACTCTACTTATTACAGGAGCGAGTACTTTAAGAGTTAGAAATATGTCCATTTTTGTCAATTTTTAGATATATGATGTAGGAAGAATAAGGTGACCCTCTGAGTTTTTGTCTCTAAATGCTATAAAATAGGAGTAAATAGTAGGGTCTACCTCATAGTTGCCATAGGTTAAAGTCAGGTAATAAAAGCACTTTGTGCCCACTCCAGAAAAACAGGATTAGGATGAAATTTATGGTTTATACTTTTCATATGAAAAGTTATGGAACATTATTTTTATAATGGTTATTGAGTTATACTCCTGAAGATGTGAAAGTGGAAAACCACAATTTGTGAAGTGAATGTCTTTAGCCTCCCTGGACAGTTCAGTGTGGTGACAGATGTAGGCAGATGAGCATTTGTGGGAGGACTCTCGGGTGATGAAGAGCACTGTCTGCATGCTGGCTTTGTTTCTTGGTAGCTTGTGAATTTAGAAAATTACTCTGGGTCTGTGTCCTGGTAAGTTGGAAATAATATTATATGTCAGTGGAATGATGTGAGTATTAGATGAGATAAAGAATCTGTCAGCCAATGCAGAAGATGCATGTTTGACCCTGGGTAGGGAAGATCCCCTGGAGAAGGAAAGGGCAACCCATTCCAGTATTCTTGCCTGTAAAATCCTATGGTCAGAGGAACCTGGTGGGTTACAGTCCATGGGGTCACAAAGAGTTGGACACGACTTAGCAACTAAACAACAGCACCTGATTAGTATTTCATAATCCCAGACCCAAGCAAGTTGCTCAATAAAAGTAGTTAACTTCTTATTGCTATTATTTATTGTTATTGGGATTAGAAAAGTGCCAGATTTATAGTTGTTCCCCTGCCTTAAAGTTCATATACTGCTACTTTCTAACCAGACTGCACCCTTCATCTTTCCTTAAGTGGTGAAAATCATATCTACTTGGGGACAAAGTGAACATCTGCTTGGTAAAAAGAAAATGCTTCAGAACCTATTTTCTTATTGAACAGTCCATGACTTTACAGTCCTATAAGGAAATAGATTATGAATTTTTTCTTTTTAGCAAGCATGACTTGTTGACTAGCTATTAAGAAGTGCAGGTAATGGTTCCATGCTTGGGGCAGCTGGGACAGGGCCCACTGACCTTCTTCCCCTGCTTTGATTTGGCTTTCAGACACAGGCACACACTCAGCATCAGGCGTTTTCCTAATGAACTGGCTGAGGTAATGGAGACGAGCCTGGGCAGCCTAAAAGACAGACAGCATCAACACATAGTCCAGGAAACACCATCTCAACAGTACTCGTGACAAGGGGAAATGTCAATGAATATGGCAGTCTGGTGCAGGCCAGCTCTTATGAATCATCAGAGAAGAAAATTCTGAACCATTTATGATTTTGACAGTGATCTGTGAGAACTAATGAAGAAGCAGTCCTAAAACTTAGACACTGGGCATTCCAGCTTAGATCCAGTTGCTCCTGAACTTTTTTTGTCTGCCTCAATAACCCTGAGTTGGGGATATGAAACATATATAACAACAATGTTTCACTATGGCAATGATTCTTATATAAAATAGAGAGAGGAGGAATCATGAAATATGAGTATTTCACAAGGGCAATGCATGCTTCTTCTTTATCTAAGGCATGTTCAGAGTATTTGAAAGCATGTATTAGACATTTTCATGCTTTTTTAGTTGGCAGTGTTAAGGACACAGAGTGTTAATCCCAGATGATGTGAAAGAACAAGGTGATCTAAGGTTTGGGCCATAAGTGGTACCATAATGTGCTTTGCTTTCGCAAGTCATCTGGGTATCCAGATAGTATTAATAATATTTCACAATGTGTCCAAATGTGGTCTTAATATTTAATTAATTGATGTCTGACAAAATTTCAGATATTTCCTAAAGACTATGTGATTTCACCAATATGGCTCTTCCATTAGACCACGCCCAGAAATGAAAGGTAAAGGACAATTTTTCAAACTCAGATAACCTTGATTGATCTTCCTGGCTCCGTCATCTCCCAGGCTTGCTTCATGGCTCGGATTTCATCTGCTCGTTCTGTATCTTTTTTCACTTCAAAAAAGTCCGCTTCATTGTGCTCAGTGACCAGCCTCAGAATCCAGTAGGGTTTATTCGGGTCTTCTTGTTGAGGGTGGGCAGCGTACATCTGACAAGGCACAGTAAAAAAGTCTGGGTCAGATGCTTTCTTCCCTTCAAAAGGGTCTAGATTTTACCTTATGATCCATAATTTCACTATTAAGTATTTTACCCAAGAGAAATGAAAATATGTGCTTGCAAAAAGACTTGGAAGAGAACATTTATTATAGCCTCATTCATAACAGCCAGAAAATGGAAAACGATATAAACATCTGTCAGTTGATGAATGGATAAACAAACTGTATTATATTACTTTGTTGTTGCTGTTTAGTTGAGAAGTTGTGTCAGACTCTTTGCTACCCTATGAACGATAGCCCACCAGACTCCTCTGTCCATGGGATTTCCCAGGCAAGAATACTGGAGTGGCTTGCTATTTCCTTCACCAGGGGATCTTCTCAGTCCAGGGATCAAACCTATCTCTCCTACTTGGAAGGCGGATTCTTTACCACTGAGCCACCTGGGAAGCTCACAGGGACTACTACATAACATTAAAAAGTAATAAACTATTAATACACACCATCATGTGATTGAAGTTCACACAGACCATATACTGAAATTAAGAAGTTGAACATAGAAGAGTACATCTTGTATGATTCATTTGTATGAAATTCCAGGACAGGCAAAACTTGCATGGGGGAGAGGTGTGTGGATGACAGAATCCACTGTGGAGAGGTTTGGGGGAATTGCTAAGCTTATGGAAATGGGCTATAACCTAAACCTTGACAGAGATATGGGTTACATGATGAGTGCACTTGGCAAAATTCATCTCACTGAAGTATATTGCTGTATTTCACTGTATGCAAATTTCAACTAAAAACTACAAATAATTCTAAATTCCACTTAGGCTCATTCATACCGTCTCTTTACATGAGGGCAGAAATAGTTATTTCCAAGTCTATATATATATTGATATACATTTGTTACGAAAGACAATATTTTGATGTCTTGTAGGATCACTTTCATGCACCTTAGGCTGGGAGCTGATTGTCATAGGACTTGAAAATGTCTAGAAACTGAGACTTATGGGTAGCAATCTGGTAGGGAGAGGAGCTTGAATCTGATGTGGTTTCTAGCACTTTCCATAAGACTGAGACAATGTCAATTATCCATATTACATAACGCAGATGGGGAAGTGGAGATTGGGGGGGGTACTGAATCAAGTTTTTATAAGCAGTTTGGTTTTAATGTTACCAAAAAGATCTCCTAGCTTTCTACAATATTCCCTTACAACTCTGATGAAAATTTAAATCTCACAATTGGAAATTCTTTTATTTGTTCTTTCTAAAGCACAGCACATAAGTTCTTGCCATCTTTCATACTGCTTGATAAATAAGTTTTTAAGAAACTTCTCCAGGATAAAGTTTTGATTAGGGAAGGGGACACTTTGAAGAACTAAGGGAAGGCCAAATATCTGTAAATTTATGGACTGAATTTAGCTTATTTGCTTTAACTTGGAATAGTTTCATTGTAGTTGTTAATGATAGGACTATTTTTTCAGAAAATTCAAATAATTCACTTTATATCAGTGAATGATAAACTGGAGCTACATTTAGAAAAGTTAACACTCAACATTATCTCGAAGTTTCAAGGCAAAAAGAGTGGTAGATTGGAACTTAATCTATATTTTTGAGCCACATAATGCTGCAAGAAACACATTTTGAATAGAAAACATCATCTGATTCTTTCACATTTCAAACATAACTGTAATTTGATAGAGAATGTTCCATTTTTCTGCATTTTTTTCAGATTATATTATACAAAAAGGCAATTTGGACTGCAGAATACATCTAGTGAGAACATCAGTTCGGTTCTGTTCAGTTCAGTCGCTTAGTCATGTCCGACTCTTTGCAACCCCATGAACACGTATCACGCCAGGCCTTCCTGTCCATCATCAGCTCCCGGAGTCCACCCAAACCCATGTCCATTGAGTTGATGATGCCATCCAACCATCTTATCCTCTGTCATCCCCTTCTCCTCCTGCCCTCAATCTTTCCCAGCATCAGGGTCTTTTCAAATGAGTCAGCTCTTCACATCAGGTGACCAAAGTATTGGAGTTTCAGCTTTAGCATCAGTCCTTCCAATGAACACCCAGGGCTGATCTCCTTTAGGATGGACTGGTTGTATTTCCTTGCAGTCCAAGGGACTCTCAAGAGTCTTCTCCAACACCACAGTTCAAAAGCATCAATTCTTCAGCGATCAGCTTTCTTCACAGTCCAACTCTCACATCCATACATGAACACTGGAAAAACCATAGCCTTAACTAGACAGACCTTTGTTGGCAAAGTAATATCTCTGATTTTTAATATGCTGTCTAGATTGGTCATAACTTTCCTTCCAAGGAGTAAGCGTCTTTTAATTTCATGGCTTCAGTTTCCATCTGCCGTGATTTTGGAGCCCAGAAAAATAAAGTCAGCCACTGTTTCCACTGTTTCCCCATCTATTTCCCATGAAGTGATGGGACCAAATGCCATGATCTTAGTTTTCTGAATGTTGAGCTTTAAGCCAACTTTTTCACTCGTTTCTTCCACTTTCATTAAGAGGCTCTTTAGTTCCTCTTCACTTTCTGCCATAAGGGTGGTGTCATCTGCATATCTAAGGTTATTGATATTTCTCCCGACAATCTTGATTCCGGCTTGTGCTTCTTCCAGCCCAGCATTCCTCATGATGTACTCTGTGTATAAGTTAAATAAGCAGGGTGACCATATACAGCCTTGACGGACTCCTTTTCCTATTTGGAACCAGTCTGTTGTTCCATGTCCAGTTCTAACTGTTGCTTCCTGACCTGCATATAGGATGCTCAAGAGGCAGGTCAGGTGGTCTGGTATTCCCATCTCTTGCAGAATTTTCCACAGTTTTTTGTGATCCATACAGTCAAAGGCTTTGGCATAGTCAATAAAGCAGAGATAGATGTTTTTCTGGAACTCTCTTGTTTTTTCCATGATCTATCGGATGTTGGTAATTTGATCTCTGGTTCCTCTGCCTTTTCTAAAACCAGCTTGAACATCTGGAAGTTCATGGTTCACGTATTGCTGAAGCCTTGCTTAGAGAATTTTAAGCATTACATAAGTAATGTAAATTTAGGAAGAGGTTAGCTTCTTCATATGGAATAAGATCAGTGATCAAATATATTCAACATGATTTTGGTGACTAAAGCAAAAATGCAAAGTATACAATGTTTGGTTCATATGTTAATAAATTTTCAAACAACCAACAATATCATACCAAAAGCTACTAAAATCAACTCGCACAATATTAAGATTCCTAAAGCTTAGTTCATTATTAATGTCATAAAACCCAACTCCCATATGAATTCTGAAAGCAAACATACCCTTTGTACATCATATGATTGTCTAAACATTATCTTTTTCAGGATTCCCTAGAACTCTTGGGTGCTTGAAAGTTACCTCATCCTGAATCCCACAATTCCATACTAAACTTGATGTATCTTCTGAACAGACTTTCATTTTGGAGAATATGCACGCATTCCTCTCAGTTTGGAAAAGAACAGAAGGCTTTCACACATGTCCATTTTTAGTTTTATCCAATCATTAGCTTTCTGAATAACTTTTTTGGACAATGTTTTTGCAAGTTTTTCCATTTTTTCCTTATTTTCTTTCTATGGACTTCAACCCTTTCACCTGAATCTTA
This sequence comes from Moschus berezovskii, assembly GCF_049115385.1. Lineage (NCBI taxonomy): Eukaryota > Metazoa > Chordata > Mammalia > Artiodactyla > Moschidae > Moschus > Moschus berezovskii. Next base: position 91,355,297 of record NC_142469.1, on the reverse strand, counting down.
TCCAGCTTTCCTTTTCAGCTTTCATCTAGAGTTAAGTGTTTACACATTATGGGATTGAATCTAAAGTAGGAAACAGGAAATAACAGAACATCAAGTATTATATTGGTTTTTTTCTGTATCTGTAGCGCTGTTGATAACTTCAGTTTGGTTTTCAAGTGTGTGTATGTCACAGTGTTTCTCACATAACTCTCATAATGTCCAGTGTCCAATATTCAATTTCCTAGGCATGCTAATGGGATGTCTGACTAAAGACATTTACACTCATTCATTGCTAATACTGAGGGGTTAGTTGGAAGCAAACTTCCCTCTTGATGAAGATCATTTTCCAAATGCACACTTTGCCAAGTAGCCTGGAGCAACAGATGCAGCTCTGGTGGCCTACCACATCTTATCCTGACAGCTTTCCAACTACTAAGAGCTAGTAATAAAAGCTGTTGGCATTATTCCTCTGTTTACCATGGTACCTTGTGCAGCTAACTTAAGATTTCTGGGATTTCTTGTTATTCCTATCATTAGTGTGTATCCCATTCTATCCTTAAGACTTACTTCCCAAAGTTTGACTATCATAAAATGCAGGGCTCCAATTTATTTTGACGGTTCCAACAATGACATTTTGTGAAAACACATCTTATCCTCATTTTTGACAGAGTTCCTTACCTTCACCCGAGGACATATGAAATGATTCCAACATGAAGCCAATGTGGTGCCTGTACTTCCACCACACACACAGTCAAAGAACTCATAAACTGGCTTGTGGGTGAGTTCAGCTGATTTCCATAATGTCTGAAGAGTTGTCACATCCCTTATTCCTCCATCATCAATTGTGCAAATTCTTCCTTTCCCTGGATTCATGTAGCCAAATTAAAGCCAAACTTTTTCTAACTGCAGTCTGAAAAATGCCATCTTCAATTTGTCTCAGTCCTAAAAAATATGGAATAATTCTTTCCTTGGCAGCCACTCCTTTTCCCTCAGGAAATGTTTGAAGATGAAAGTCACTTCTTCAATCCATTAACGCAGAGCTTTGGGTCAGTTGCTCTTAATGCTTGAATGAATGCCCAGGTTCTGTCATCAATACTTATCCTGGCAGTTTTTTCTTGTTGAAGAGAGAAATGTTTTTTCTTCTCTTAATTTTTGTCTTTGCTCCTAGTCTTGCTTTAACTGCCTCTTCCTGGAACTGAATCATACTTTAATTTGGTAACGAGTGCACCAGTATAACTACCTACACTAAAGCTCGTCCACCTTCACTGAAATGAGTAAGAGAGTTTTCAGTACTTTGTTTAGTATTAATAGAAACTAGAGGAAGCTCAGGTGACCCACTTGGACTTACAGGCTTGTCCACAGCATGTAAAGAAGATTCTGAGTCGAGCTTCTTACAAGTCAGGACACCAGTAACTGAAGAACTGTATTTTCTCTTTTCAGTGTTTCTATTTTCAATTTATGATTTGTCTTGGAAATGTTTATTTCCTTTTTTTGAGACTTTTCCCCTCACCTTTCAAGAATGAATTAATATGATTTGATAAAAGGTAGAATGACTCTCCAAATTTTGTGGTTAAACCATTTGTGCTATGAAAATGACTTTGTTTACTTTTTCTTCATCTTTATACCCTGACTTCTCTTTTCTGCTGATATAACACTATTTTTCCAGAGGTTTGGCAGGTTGCTTAACATTTAGCTGTTTTCATCGGCCACTGTAAGATACTTTTCTTAATATTTGAGAACTTGCCTTATTGAGCTAAACATGAAATCATTTCATTCTGATTGCCAAAACAGCCTTTGAAACAAAGTTCAAGGGTGACATATGAATGCTCACTTTTCTAAGTCCCTTAGGAGCGCAAATGCTAAATTTCAAAATCCTAATATATAAACCTTGGTTGCTTGTAGGGTACCAGTGTTACTTGAAGTATGTGCTTCATTTTGGTCTGTTTCCATTTCATTTGCTTATACGAAATCCTCTTTGAAGGCTGATGTGGCTTATCCTCCAATAATGCTGAGGTGGGCCTAAAAATTATAGTTGCTTGCTTCTCTACTTCTTCAAAAGACCGTTTGCATTATGGGATGCAGGCTGAAACTGCTTCTGTAACAGTGGCAATTCTCCTCTTCCTCGCATTGCTTTTGGACTGGAGCTGGCTTGCAACAGCAGAGCTTTCATTGCAAACAGAAGAGCAGCACCGTAAGCTCCACCAGCCCCTCAGTTTCCTCTTGCCACCAGTGGAAGTTAAGTTTATTTAGCTTTCAATGTTTACAAAGGTATACTCCAAGAGCTAAGAAATTACAACTTGAAAATGCAAATGAACAGGTATTTCTATGACTGGAGTATGGGAAAATGGAGTCATTATCTTTGAATCTGTTCATTTTTCTTTAGTCTATTTTACTACCAATATACTATTTGGTTAACCAAGCTGGTAGATATCCTTTGTTCCTTCTTGCTCTTTGTCATCCCCTTTGGATTAATAACTACATACTGAGTTTGTTTCTTAGCTAGTTCTTTATTTGTCTTCTTCCTTTCTTTGACCTGTATCTGCTTGTACTCTTTTGTCTGGAGTATTGCGCTGCTTTCTGATGGTCTTCCTATCTCTAGTCTTTTTGCTTTTGATTTCATACCCTTAAAAGTCATCAAGGTATCTGAAATGTAAATCTCATCATGTCAATACACTTCTTAAAGGCCCCACCTCCCACCCGCTAGCCCTGCATAGCCTAAGCTGCAATCACCAATGATGGGAAGATTTTGTCTTTACAGATGATTTGTCTTGAGTTCAGTGTTTAAACAGCTTGAATCTGAGTATCTTTAGGATTGTACTTGTACTCCTCAAGTTTCCCACCCACATACTCCTCTTTACCCCTAATCATTGGGATTACTTAACTGGCAGTGAAAAATTTGGAATCAGGATCCCTGGCTTATAGAGTCCCACCTTTCTAATCAGGCTTGAAGGCTCCTCTCCACTTGACCCTTACTTACCCTTCCAGCCTCATAGCTCACAACTTAGTGACTAAAAAACCAGATTGTGTTGGATTTTGCCTCAGCATGCCTTTGATCACTGACTCAGTTCAGGATTCCTCTAGGCAGAGGTACCTATCCTTTCTACCACTGTGCATATCATACGTAACATCACAACTCTCTTTTTACCTTCAATCTCCTCCATTAGACTGTGAGTTCTTTCAAGGTAGGGGTTGTATAATATTAACATTAGAAATCCAAGTCCCCAAAATATCTTACATATTTAGAGCTCAATTAATGCTTTTTGATACTAAACTAAAGAAGACTGCTTACAGAAGATGTCCAAGGAATTGGACATTTAAAGTATTTAAAGTATCCAGATGATTGCTGGACACAAGGAGATGGAATTTTTCGAGATTTTTTTCCTTCAAAGATATGGTTAAATAGTGACCCAATGAGCCTGAAGCTATTAAGCAATTCTGATAAGAAAAAACATCACACCCACCTGAGGCTCAAAGCGAGGTGCTTGTTTTTCTTTGGCTGTCTTTTCTTTCTCAGAAGACTTTTCTTTACCTTTTCTTGTTGCTTTGGAAGTTCCTGAAGATTTTTGTCCCTCACTAATAGTGTGGGAATCTGGACTTCCTGAGGTAATTAATTCCTCATGTTTCTCTCCATGTGCTAGGGGAAAATAAAGGAAACCAGTGTCATGATATAACATATAGGAAAGAGGGAAGGAGTCAAAGAAAAATGGTCAGTACAGACCTTTGGATTTTTTTCCTTTTTTTAAACAAACAAGTAAGCGAATGAACAGAATTTTTATAAAGACCTATGAGACTCACTTTTATACAATTGAGAGATAATTCACATACTATAAATTCCCAATTGAAATTATAAATCTGTAGTTTTGGTTTGTTCATAAAGTTATGTAATGATCACTGCTATCTAATTTATTCCTGATCTATATGTTCTTAGGTCCTTTCCTTGCCTAATTGCCTTGACTAATATCTTCAGTACAATGTTGAATTGATTTATCTCTGTTTTAATATTTATTAATCCCTTCCCACTGCCTATTTTGGGTTTAGTTTTTTCTTTCTTTTCCAGTTTTCTAGTTGTTTTTTTAAGGTGGAAAGTTATTGATTTGAGATCTTTGTTCATTTTAAATGCAAGCATTTATAGCTATAAATTTCCCTCTTAGTACTGCTTTCATTGGGCTTCCCAGGTGGTGCTAGCGGTAAAGAACCCACCTGCCAAAGCAGGAGACATAAGAGACACGGGTTCTATCCCCGGGTAGGGAAGATCCTCTGGAAGAGGGCATGGCAACTCACTCCAGTATTCTTTTCTGGAGAATTCCATGGACAGAGGAGCCTGTTGGGCTATGGTCCACAGGGTCACAAAGAGTTGGACATGACTGAAGTGACTTAGCACGCATGCAGGCACTGCTTTCATGGCATCTGGTACGTTTTGCTATGTTGTTAATTGTTTTTCATTCATCTCTAAGTACTTTTAAATTTCCCTTACAGTGCACTTCATTTCTTCATATGGGTACGAGTTACTGCCTACTATCCTTTGATTTCAGCCTGAAAAACTTCCTCCGGTGTTTTTCATAGAGCAGATTTGTTGGTAACATTTTTTTCAGTTTTTGTTTTTCTGGAAATGAGGCTTTGAAAGAGATTCAGCTCCATTTTCTTGTACCAGGAACACAGGCTGTTAGATTTCAAAGATACTGCTTTGCTGGAGACCATGGGATGGGACTGGGACAAGTAAAAACCCTATAAACCTTCCTGTCCTTAAAGAGATAGGGTCATTTTTCTGGAAAAGAGTCTTTGGTGATTTTCAGAATTCTAAAAGTTGATTCTGATAATCTCTGCTAGTTTTTTTTCTTTGTTTTTATGGAGGATTTAATTTTTTGAATCCTTTTTTTTCTTTTTTTGGTATTTCCATTGATGTTCTCCTGGATTTCTTTTCTTCTTTTAAGCTTCTGAGTTATCTCTGCATGATGTTTGCCTGGAGCAGAATCCTGAGAGAGTGGAGAGTTCACATAGGCCAGTTCTCTCACAGTTGCCTGGAGACCGTGTCATAAGAGCATGAAATAGCAAAACGCTCTGTGGAGGTAGGTGAGATTCCATTCCAAACAGCTCAGCTCTTGAATGTGATGAGTAGGCAAAGTAAAAAATGGACTGATTTAACTTGTGGGCAGAAAAGTGAAAATAATCAGAGAAATGCAAATCAAAACCACAATGAGGTACCATTTCACACCAGTCAAAATGGCTGCTATCCAAAAATCTACAAGCAATAAATGCTGGAGAGGGTGTGGAGAGAAGGGAACCCTCTTACACTGTTGGTGGGAATGCAAACTAGTACAACCACTATGGAGAACAGTGTAGAGATCCCTTAAAAAACTGGAAATAGAACTGCCATATGACCCAGAAATCACACTCCTGGGCATACACACCGAGGAAACCAGAATTGAAAGAGACGCATGTACTCCAATGTTCATTGCAGCACTGTTTATAATAGCCAGGACATCGAAGCAACCTAGATGTCCATCTGCAGATGAATTAATAAGCAAGTTGTGGTACATATACACAATGGAGTATTACTCAGCCATTAAAAAGAATGCATTTGAACCAGTTCTAATAAGGTGGATGAAACTAGAGCCTATCATACAGAGTGAAGTAAGCCAGAAAGAAAAACACCAATACAATATACTAACGCATATATATGGAATTTAGAAAGATGGTAATGATAACCCTGTATACGAGACAGCAAAAGAGACACAGATGTATAGAACAGTCTTTGGGACTCTGTGGGAGAGGGTGAGGGTGGGAAGATTTGGGAGAATGGCACTGAAACATGTATATTATCATATGTGAAACGAATCACCAGTCCAGGTTCAATGAATGATACAGGATGCTCAGGGCTGGCACACTGGGATGAACCAGAGGGAGGGGATGGGGAGGGAGGTGGGAGGGGTGTTCAAGATGGGGAACACATGTACACCTGGGGTGGATTCATGTCAATGTATGGCAAAACCAACACAATATTGTAAAGTAATTAGCCTCCAATTAAAATAAATAAATTAAAAAAATAAAAATAAGAACAACAACAAAAAAAGAAAAGTGAAAATAATCAGACCACAGAAAGAAAATAAGGCTACTTTAATGAGAGTAAGGGTAAGGCACAAGGGTAGAGAAATGATGAATCATGGCAACTGAACCAAGAGACAAAGAAGGAAGATGGAGATTTTCATAGGGAGCCACACAATAAGATCATCTTTTATCAGAAACCCAGGAGAGAATGTAGAGACACTGCAAAGGACATATTTTCTCTTTGGCTTTTTGAGATCCTTGGTTAGCCAAAAACTTTGAGGGTGAAAAAGCAGTACTTGCACAGAAATGGGAGCCCATGTATTTCAGCACTGCTTCCCTGCAGAGCTCCTCATGGGGCCTCTGGTACATACAGATGGTGCAGTACCAGCGCTCCACCTGTAGCCCAGGTATGAGAAAACTGGGCCTTGACCAGTCTCAATGGCTATAGCTACCGCCTCGGTTTCTTACCCCAGTAAAATCCAGGTCCCAGAGGTCTCAGTGGCAGCAAAGTTAGGATTTAACTATGTTAGAGATCTGGCTGTGGCCAGTGCTACATAACAGGACCTCATAAAAGCTGGAGGAGAGGAAGTCATTCTTTTTACCTTGTGCTGCCAGACAACTCTGTTACCAGTAATGCTATGCTTATCATAAAGCATCAATCCACAATTGTAATTAATATATGAATTACTCAGGGAGACTGAAAAGTACAGATCTTGAAGCCCAAACCTCAAAGAGTCAAACCTCTTAGAGTTTAATATTATTGTTGTTGTTTACTTGCTCAGTTGTGTCCAACTCTTGCAACCCCATTGGACTACAGCACACTAGGCTTTCCTCTCCTTCACCATCTCCTGGAGTTTTCTCAAACATATGCATTGAGTTGTTGATGCCATCCAACCTTCTCATCTTCTGTCATCATCTGTCCCCTTCTCCTCCTGCTCTCATCTTTCCCAGCATCAGGCTCTTTTCCAGTGAGTTGGCTCTTCACATCAGGTGGTCAAAGTATTGGAGCTTCAGTTTCAGCATCAGTCCTTCCAAAGAATATTCAGGATTGATTTCCTTTAGGATTACCTGGTTTGATCTCCTTGCAGTCCAAAGGACTCTCAAGAGTCTTCAGTCTTCTCCAGCACCACAGTTCAAAAGCATCAATTCTTCAGTGCTCAGCCTTCTTTATGGTCCAACTCTCACATCTGTACATGACTACTGGAAAAACCATAGCTTTGACTATGTAGACCTTTGACAGCAAAGTGATGTTTCTGCTTTTTAATACACTGTCTAGGTTTGTCATAGCTCTTATTCCAAGAAGAAAGCATTTTTTAACTGATATGGAGCCCAGGAATGTACAGTTTTAAAACTACCTCAACTAGTTCTGAGTCATACTTGAGAAAGACTTTTAAGCAATGTATACAGCCGTCCCTTTCCATTGAAGCAAATGCTGCAAAGAGCTGGGCTGAAGGGAAGAATACCACCGAGTAAGAGTTCAATGAAGCTGAAGGTACCTTTGGTTTTTAGTCATGTCTGACTCTCAGTCATGTCTGACTATTTGCTACCCCATGGACTGCAGCACACCAGGTCTCCCTGTCCATCACCAACTCCCAGAGCTTATTCAAACTCATGTCCATCAAGTCAGTGATGCCATCCAACCATCCAATCCTCTGTCTTTCCCTTCTGCTCCCATCTTCAATCTTTCCCAGCATTAAAGTCTTTTCCAATGAGTCAGTTCTTTGCATCAGGTGGCCAAAGTATTGGAGTTTCAGCTTCAGCATCAGTCCTTCCAATGAATATTCAGGACTGATTTCCATTAGGATGGATTGGTTGGGTCCCTTTGTAGTCCAAGGAACAGTCAAAAGTCTTCTCCAATACCACAGTTCAAAAGCATCAATTTTTCGGCACTCAGCTTTCTTTATAGTCCAATACTCACATCCATACATGACTACTGGAAAAACCATAAACTTGACTAGAAAGAACTTTCTTGGCAAAGTAATGTCTCTGCTTTTTAATATGCTGTCTAGGTTTGTCATAGCTTTTTTCCCCAAGGAGCCAGCATCTTTTAATTTCAAGGTGCAGTCACAAACTGCAGTGATTTTGGAACCCAAGAAATAAAGCCTCTCACTGTTTCCATTGTTTCCCCATCTATCTGCCATGGAGTGCTAGGATGGGATGCCATGATCTTAGTTTTATGAATGTTGAGTTTTAAGCCAGCTTTTCCACTCTCCTCTTTCATGTTTATCAAGTGGCTCTTTAGTTCTTCTTTGCTTTCTGCCATAAGGATGGCGTCATCTGCATATATGAGGTTATTGATATTTCTCCCAGCAATCTTGATTCTGGTTGGTGCTTCATCCAACCCAGCACCTCGCATGATGTACTCTGCATATAAGTTAAATAAGCAGGGTGACAGCAGACAGCTTTGTTGTACTGCTTTCCCGATTTGGAACCAGTCTATTGTTTCATGTCCGTTTCTAACCATTGCTTCTTGACCTGCATACAGATGTCTCAGGAGGCAGGTCAGGTGGTCTGGTATTCCCATCTCCAAGAATTTTCCAGAGTTTGTTCTGATCCACACAGTCAAGGCTTTGGCGTAGTCAATACAGCAGAAGTAGATGTTTTCCTAGAACTCTCGTTCTTTTTCGATGATCCAACGGATGTTGGCAATTTGATCTCTGGTTCCTCTGCCTTTTCTTAATCCAATTTGAACATCTGGAAGTTCATGGTTCATGTACTGTTGAAGCCTGGCTTAGAGAATTTTAAGCATTACTTTGCTAGCATGTGAGATGAGTGCAATTGGGCAGTAGTTCGAACATTCTTTGGCATTGCCTTTCTTTGGGATTGGAATGAAACTAACATTTTCCACTCCTGTGGCCACTGTTGAGTTTTCCAGATTTGCTGGCATATTGAGTGCAGCACTTTCACAGCATCATCTTTTAGGATTTGATGATTCCAACTGGAATTCCATCACCTCTAATAGCTTTGTTCATATTAATGCTTCCTATAGTTCATTTGACTTCACATTCCAGGATGTCTTGCTCTAGGTGAGTGATCACACCATCGTGATTATCTGGGTCATTAAGATTTCTTTTTATAGTTCTTCTGTGTATTCTTGCCACCTCTTCTTAATATCTTCTGCTTCTGTTAAGTCCATACTATTTCTATCTTTTTTGTACCCATCTTTGCATGAAATATTCCCTTGGTATCACTAATTTTCTTGAAGAGATCTCTAGTCTTTCCCATTCTATTGTTTTCCATTTCCTTACATTGATCACTGAGGAAGGGTTTCTTATTCTCCTTGCTATTCTTTGGAACTCTGCATTCAAATGGGTAAATCATTCCTTTTCTCCTTTGCCTTTCACATCTTTTCTTTTCTCAACTATTTGTAAGGTCTCCTCAGACAACCATTTTGACTTTTTGCATTTCTTTTTCTTTGGGATGGTCTTGATCACCACCTCCTATACAATGTCACAAACCTCCATTTTTAGTTCTTCAGGCACTCTTTTCTATCAGATCTAATTCCTTGAATCTATTGTCACTTCCACTGTATAATCGCAAGGGATTTGATTTAGGTCATACCTGAATGGTCTAGTGGGTTTCCCTGCTTTCTTCAATTTAAGTCTGAATTTGGCAATAAGGAGTTCATGAGCTGAGCCACAGTCAGCTCCCGGTCTTGTTTTGTTGACTGTATAGAGCTTCTCCATCTTTGGCTGCAAAGAATATAATCATTCTGATTTTGGTGTTGACCATCTGGTGATGTCCATGTGTAAAGTCTTCTCTTGCGTTGTTGGAAGAGGGTGTTTGCTATGACCAGTGCGTTCTCTTGGCAAAACTCTGTTACATCTCTTGTGTAACATGGTTTTACATCTGTTTTATTGGCAAGAGAGTTCTTTACCACTAGTGCCATCTTGGAAGCCCTAACACCATGCCCACAGACTTTAATCAATAAAGAACATGTGAAATAAGTATTCACATGTTCATTAATAGTATTATACACTCTACATTTTTAATAGTACCATACACTCTATATTTTTAAGATGTTAAAAAATGTCAGATCTAATGGAATCTCAGGCTGCCCCATTAGGTATTTCTGGGGCATTCTTTTCCTACCACTCATAGTTCTTAATGAGTCATACAGTTAGGCATATATGATTCCACTCAATTTATCATATTCTAAGGAGAAGGGCATGGCAACCCACTCCAGTATTCTTTTTTGGAGAATCCCCATGGACAGAGGAGCCTGGTGGGCTACTGTCCACAGGGTCACAAAATCTGAAATGACTGAGTGACTAAGCACAGTATATATTCAAGTTAATATTCATGAGCATTACATAACTATATATATATTTATATATTCATATATATATGTATGGTATTTCTATTTATATTTACCAAGTTTGATTGTAATTGTATTGGTATTTATGTGCTACATATAAATATAGATCTACAACATTTGGTTTCTTCAAAGACTCTGAACTGAAAATACACCATGCATATAGGTTTTTCTGTTTATATTTACCATGTGTGATTGTAATTGTATTGGTGTGTGCATGTGGTACATACATATATGAATATACAAATATGGCAAACCACTTCAGTATTCTTGCCTTGAGAACCCCATGAACAGTATGAAAAGGCAAAATGATAGGACACTGAAAGAGGAACTCCCCGGGTCAGTAGGTGCCCAATATACTACTGGAGATCACTGGAGAAATAACTTCAGAAAGAATGAAGGGATGGAGCCAAAGCAAAACCAATACCCAGTTGTGGATGTGAATGGTGTTAGGAGCAAGGTCCGATGCTGTAAAGAGCAATATTGCATAGGAACCTGGAATGTCAGGTCCATGAATCAAGGCAAATTGGAAGTGGTCAAACAGGAGATGACAAGAGTGAATGTCAACATTCTAGGAATCAGCAAACTAAAATGGCCTGGAATGGGTGAATTTAACTCAGATGACCGTTATATCTACTACTGTGGGAAGGAACCCCTTAGAAGAAATGGAGTAGCCATCATGGTCAACAAAAGAGTCCGAAATGCAGTACTTGGATGCAATCTCAAAAACGACAGAATGATCTCTGTTTGTTTCCAAGGCAAACCATTCAATATTACAGTAATCCAAGCCTACGTCCCAACCGTAACACTGAAGAAGCCAAAGTCAAATGTTTCTATGAAGACCTATAAGACCTTTTAGAACTAACACCCAAAACAGATGTCCTTTTCATTATAGGGGACTGGAATGCAAAAGTCAAGAAACACCTGGAGTAACAGGCAAATTTGGCCTTGGAGCATGGAATGAAACAGGGCAAAAGCTAATAGAGTTTTGCCAAGAGAATGCACTGGTCATAGCAAACACCCTCTTCCAACAACACAAGAGAATACTCTACACATGGATATCAACAGATGGTCAACACCGAAATCAGATTGATTATATTCTCTGTAGCCAAAGATGGAAAAGCTCTATATAGTCAGCAAAAACAAGACCAGGAGCTGACTGTGGCTCAGATCATGAACTCCTTATTGCCAAATTCAGACTGAAATTGAAGAAAGTAGGGAAAACCACTAGACCATTCAGGTATGACCTAAATCAAATCCCTTATGATTATACAGTGGAAGTGAGAAATAGATTTAAGGGACTAGATCTGATAGACAGAGTGCCTGATGAACTATGGACGGAGGTTCGTGACATTGTACAGGAGACAGGGATAAAGACCATCCCCATGGAAAAGAAATGCAAAAAAGCAAAACGGCTGTCTGAAGAGACCTTACAAATAGCTGTGAAAAGAAGAGAAGTGAAAAGCAAAGGAGCAAAGGAAAGATATAAGCATCTGAATGCAGAGTTCCAAAGAATAGCAAGGAGAGATAAGAAAGCCTTCCTCAGCGATCAATGCAAAGAAATAGAGGAAAACAACAGAATGGGAAAGAATAGAGATCTCTTCAAGAAAATTAGAGATACCAAGGGAACATTTCATGCAAAGATGGGCTCAATAAAGGACAGAAATAGTATGGACCTAACAGAAGCAGAAGATATGAAGAAAAGGTGGCAAGAATACACAGAAGAATTGCACAAAAAAGATCTTAATGACCAAGATAATCACGATGGTGTGATCACTCACCTAGAGCCAGACATCTTGGAATGTGAAGTCAAGTGGGCCTTAGAAAGCATCACTACGAACAAAGCTAGTGGAAGTGATGGAATTCCAGTTGAGCTATTTCAAATCCTGAAAGATGATGTTGTGAAAGTGCTGCACTCAATATGCCAGCAAATATGGAAAACTCAGCTGTGGCCACAGGACAGGAAAAGGTCAGTCTTCATTCCAATCCAAAAGAAAGGCAATGCCAAAGAATGCTCAAACTACTGCACAATTGCACTCATCTCACACACTAGTAAAGTCATGCTCAAAATTCTCCAAGCCAGGCTTCAGCAATACATGAACCGTGAACTTCCAGATGTTCAAGCTGGTTTTACAAAAGGCAGAGGAACCAGATATCAAATTGCCAACATCTGCTGGATCATGGAAAAAGCAAGAGAGTTCCAGAAAAACATCTATTTCTGCTTCATTGACTATGCCAAAGCCTTTGACTGTGTGGATCACAATAAACTGTGGAACATTCTGCAAGAGATGGGAATACCAGACCACCTGACCTGCCTCTTGAGCATCCTATATGCAGGTCAGGAAGCATCAGTTAGAACTGGACACTGAACAACAGACTGGTTCCAAATAAGAAAAGGAGTGCATCAAGGCTGTATATTGTCACCCTGCTTATTTAACTTATACGCAGAGTACATCATGAGAAACGCTGGGCTGGAAGAAGCACAAGCTGGAATCAAGATTGCTGGGAGAAATATCAATAACCTCAGATATGCAGATGATACCACCCTTATGGCAGAAAGTGAAGAACTAAAGAGGCTCTTGATAAAAGTGAAAGAGGAGAGTGAAAAAGTTGGCTTAAAGCTCAACATTCAGAAAACTAAGATCATGGCATCTGGTTCCATCACTTCATGGGAAATAGATGGGGAAACAGTATCAGACTTTATTTTTTCGGGCTCCAAAATCACTGAGGATGCTGATTGCAGCCATGAAATTAAAGGATGCTTACTCCTTGGAGGGAAAGTTATGATCAAACTAGATAGCGTATTAAAAAGCAGAGACATTACTTTGCCAAGAAAGTTCCGTCTAGTCAAAGCTATGGTTTTTCCAGTGGTCATGTATGGATGTGAGTGTTGGACTGTGAAGAAAGCTGAGCACCGAAGAATTGATGCTTTTGAACTGTGGTGTTGGAGAAGACTCTTGAGAGTTCCTTGGACTGCAAGGAGGTCCAACCAGTCCATCCTAAAGGAGATCAGTCCTGGGTGTTCATTGGAAGGATTGATGCTAAAGCTGAAACTCCAATACTTTGGTCACCTCATGCAAAGAGTTGACTCATTGGAAAAGACCCTGATGCTGGAAGGGATTTTGGGCAGGAGGAAAAGGGGACGACAGAGGATGAGATGGCTGGATGGCATCACCAACTCGATGGACATGAGTTTGAGTGAACTCTGGGAGTTGGTGATGGACAGGGAGGCCTGGTGTGCTGTGATTCATGGGGCTGCAAAGAGTCAGACACAACTGAGGGACTGAACTGAACTGAACTGAATCTACAACCTTTGGTTTCTTCGAAGACCTGAACTGGATACATTATGCATGTATTGTGCCTGATAAAAGCAACAATAATATTTATTTGAATTCAGGAAATTATTTTATATTTCTGCTAATAAAATTAGCACTTGTACTTGAAATCAAATATTTTTGAGAATGATATAGCTTATGCTTAATGCAAATAGATTAGAACTTCAAATATGTAGGCCAGGAACATAAACAAAGGGCTTCCCAAGTGACTCAGGGGTAAAGAATCTGCCTGCCAGTGCAGGCCATGTGTGTTTGATCCCTGGCCTGGAAGATCCCCTGGAGGAGGATATGTCAACCCACTCCAGTATTCTTGCCTGGGAAAACCCATGGACAGAGGAGCCTGACAGGCTATGGTCTATGGGGTCAGAAAAGAGTTGGACATGACTTAGTGATTAAACAACAGCAACAAACATAAAGACTAAAATAACAAGACTGCTAATTATTATATATATTAAGGCAGATAATATCACCAAATATTACCTGCTCTGGATTCTCCATTTTTTATTTTCTTAAGTGAAAGTAAGCAATTTTTACTAAAATGTAAAGTATTGAAATATACTAAAGGTGGCACTGTTGCTTCATGTTAACCAGAGGCCAAACTTTTTAAAGTTTTATAATAGTTTCGGGCCTTACATTTTATCATGAATTGTAACAAAGTAAATCTTTGAAAAAATTAAATTAATATATTTTATTTCTCATATAAATTAGATATGAAGTTTAAATCAGTTAATGGGGCAACATTTCCATTTAATTTACATATAATTTTAAATTGGGTCACCAACATTTTAATGAAAGAAACGCTTGACCAATTTATATTTGATATATTTATAATTGAAAAGTAAGCTAAGTTAATAATTTCAAGACATTGATAACTTAATTACTCAAAAATATATCTCACTCTTAAGGTTTTAGTTTGTAGGCCATAGGTTATAAATATAATTGACAAATGGAAGTGAAATTACAGAATGATTATTCTGAATTCAAAAGCTATGTAACTTTTAGAAAGATTGTCCAACATATTTTTTCAAATAAAAAATTTTCCTAGTTCATTTTAAATACAATTCAATCCTGAATTTCTTTGCTACTTTCAGAACTGAAACAGAGGAGTTATTATGTAACACAGAAGTTATTCTAATTTTACAGGTGATAAGTAACCCAGTTTCTACTACTCAAATGTACAGTAGCTTAGCTGCTTTACTGTATTTCTCCATTTAATGTTAACTTCCTTTAAAAAACTTAATTTATGCTATTAATTTGTACCATAACCAAGATCTACATTTTACATTATTCTAGTTCTTAAATTATACTACTGTGTTCAGGTACTGAAAATCCACCTGTGCTAGATTTTGAATTTAAGAAACATACACGCTATACATTACATCCCTGGGGGTTATTTATAACTGGAAGTTTGTGTCTTTTGATCACATTTACTTATTTTATATATCCCCCAGCCTCCTCTTTGGCAACCACCAATCTGTTCAATGTTTCTATGAGTTCTCTTATTTCAGATTCTGCATATAAATGAGTTCATATAGCATTTGGCTTGTTCTTTTATCCCACTTATCAGAATATCCTCAAGCTTCATTCATGTTGTTGTGCAGGTTTTCCTTATTTTCATGGCTGAATAATATTCCATTATATATATATATATATATATGTATATATATATATATATCTCACAATGTCTTTACCCATCCATCCATCAATGGGCAATTAGAGTGTTTGTGTGTCTTGGCTATTGTAAATAATGTTGCAATGAACATGGAGGTACAGATATCTCTTGATGATAATGATTCCATTTCCTTATAACATATACCCAAAATTGGAATTGTTAAGTCTTATGGCAGTACTATTTTTAATTTTTTGAGGAATCTTCATCCTCCATCTATAGTGGCTGCACCAATATACATTTACATTAACAGTGTAATAACCGTTCTGCTTTCTCCATATTCTCTCCAATACCCACTATCTCTTATCTTTTTGGTAACAGCCATTCTAATAAAATATCTCACTGTGGTTTTGAATCACGTTTCCCCAATGATTAGCGATGCTGACCATAATTTCATGTGTCTGTTGGCCATCTGTATGTGTTCTTTAGAAAAATGTTATTCAGAGCCTATGTCCATTTTTTAATTGGAGTGTTTCTTTTTTGATACTGAGTTACACGATTTCTTTGTATATATACATATGTTTATATATATGTGTGTGTTTTATGTTTATATATATATGTTTTATGTTTATATATATGTGCATTTTACGTTTATATATATATATATATGCTTATTAACCATCAGATACCTGGTTTGCAAATATTTTCTCCAATTCCATAAGTTGCTTTTCGTTATGTTGATGGTTTCCCTTGACATATTATTGTCACGTTACACAATCCAGATCTAAGCATCGTCCTAGCCCTTTGCACCATCAAGAAGGAATGTCATCTTTTAGGAGTTGTCTTGTGGATGCTAGCAGAATGTTGCTTTTTATGGCGGAGCAGGTATTTCTGATGTTGGAAGAAGGCTGGTAGATGCATAATGCAGATACATAATGCACAGTAGAGGAGAGACAGGAAGACACAGGACAGAATTTTTTTTTATATTTCACCTTATCTAGTCTTGCCATAAGTTGTGAACTTTATTTTACAGTAGTAAGTGCATTTTTAGTTTTGTAAGAAATTGAAACTCTTCCAACTTGACTGCGCCATTTTGTTTTCCTGTCATTGGTGTGTGAAAATTTCTGTTGCTCTGCACTCTGACAAGCTTTTGGTATTGTATTATGCTCTTTTGTAGTGTACAATTTTAGTTTTAAAATAATGTACATAGGTTAATTTTATGATTGGGCAATCTTGCTTGAAATTTGAAAAGAATATACATTGAAAATATTCATTCCTTTAGATTTAATTATTATACTTCATAAGGGTGGCTCAGGGGTAAAGAATCTGCCTGCTATGCAGGAGATGAAGTTCTATCCCTGCACAGGGAAGATCACCAGGAATAGGAAATGGCAACCCAGCCCACTATTCTTGCCTGGAAAATTCCATAGACTGAGGAGCCTGGCAGGCTGCAGTCCATGGGCTCTCAAACAGTCGGACATAAGCATGCACACATGCAATATATGTTTAAGAGTAGAGGCTGTTTCAGATTTTTTTAATCTAAAGCATCACTCTATTTTTTTCCTGCTCAGAAATATTGAGAATAGTTTACATTTTGAAAAGAGAAACCTGAATTCTCTTTCAGTGGAAGATTCTTTTTCTCTTAAATATTTTAAAAACATATCTTTAAAGTTATATTTTTTAAAAACTTGGACAAAAATAATTTATAATTAGAAAAGTTTAGAGTAACTTTGTTAGATAATCATCAAGTAATTTTTACTAACTGGACAAAATTTGTTTAAACTTGACTAAACAATCATATATTTCTTGGTTTTCATAACAAAATAGTGAAAATGTTGAAACACATAATCAGTTAAAAGAACAGGAAATGCCACTGGATTAAAGCATAAATTGTAAGCAATAATGTTTTAGTAATTACATGACAAATTTACTGTTAAATATGTATAGATAATATAAAATGCAGGAATAGTATTTGGAGTGACATACCTTTGTTATCATTTTTCTCTAAGTCTTTTAGTGCTTGAACAAACATCTGTTGACTTTCAGTGAGAGGCCAACTGTTATATAACACCAAACACTGTATAATATACTTGTATACCTGGAAAAATACAATACTTAAGTATAAACAATAAAAATAAACATAGTATATGCTAAATCATTTATTATTTTAGGCATATAATAAATGCATTTTTTCTGCATCATACAATAATGATTTAATTAAATACTGTTATATGTTCTCCAAAATTCTGTAACACCACAGTCTATAATATCCTCATATCCCAACCAATACTACCATACATTCTAGAATTTATAATTTTTGCATTCATGTATATAAGATAAATTTATTTGACTTTTTTTACTCAGTTTTGGAATCTGAATTATATTAATCTCTTAAAAAGACTGGAAGGTTTGTATTGTTATTCTATTTTCTAGAGTAATTTACTCCTCAAAAGTCTGTTAGATTTATCCTGTAAAGCCTCTAGGCCTATGCTTTTTAGAAAGGTATGACTTTGATTATCATTTGTTTTATTATTCTTATTATTTCATATTTTCTACTTTTTATGGAGCAGCTAGTCTCTTCTTCCTCCTACCCCAGGAATTTTACGTTTAAAACAATTTTTCTAAGTTTTAAATTAGTATGTGTGTGTGTGTGATCAGTTGCACAGTCGTGTCCAATTCTGTGGCCCCATGGACTGTAGCCTGCCAGGCTCCCCTGTCCATGGAATTTTCCAGTCAAGAATACTGGAGTCAGTTGCCATTTCCTCCTAGAGGAGATCTTCCCAACCCAGGGACTGAACCTGTCTCTTGTGTCTTGCATTGGCAGACAGATCCTTTGCCACTAACACCACCTGGGAATCTCTAGCTAGTATGAAGTTGTATATAATACTTAAAAAATTTTTAAACCTGTTGTTTGCATTTATACCTTCATCCTATTTTTTGTTCTATATTTGATTCATTTATATTTTCTTTCTTTTTTCTTAATTGATTGGTCTTACAAAAAGCATGTCATCTTTATCAATCTTAAAAAGCTTAGAGTTTAATTGTTGTAGATTTTGTTCCCCGTTTCTTAAAGTTTTACTCATTTTATCATATTTTTTCTCCTTATTTTTGAGACTATTTTACTCGTTCGCTACCTTTTTTGTTTCAATAGCTTAGTTAATTTGTTTGAATCATTCATATTTTCTGATGAATTAATTTAAAAAGTCAACATTCCACTGAATGCTATTTTAGATGTGGTTTACAAATTTTCATTTGTAGTTTTCATTTTTATTGAGCCCTTTCTATTTAATACTTTCTTTTTAAAGGATTTTAAGCTAAATAATTATTTAGTATATTCACTCTGTTTTCACATTTATGTGATTTTAAGCTGATAATTATTAATTTCTATATTATTAAATTATGTTCAGATAACAATTACACAATATAGTTTGGGTTTTTTTGAGGCTTATTATGTGTCCTATGAAAGAGTATATTTACTTTTTATGAGGTGAAGTGTTCTATATAGACATCTAAAAGATTAAGCTTATACTTAATATTTCAAATCCGAATGATAAAATGTATTTTGTTTTCAACATAATTTACTCTTTACTGAAAAGTATGTGTTAAAATACTCAAGTATTAATTGCTAGTTGATTTTTCTATGTAATTCTGTGTATGCTCAGGTGCTCAGTTGCTCAGTTGTGTCTGACTGTAGTCATGTCCCGTGGACTGTAGCCCACCAGGCTCCTCTGTCCATGGAATTCTCCAGGCAAAAATACTGGAGGCTTGCCATTTCTTTTTCCAGGGTATCTCCCTGACCTGGGGATCAAACTTGAGCATCCTACATTGGCAGGTGGATTCTTTACTGCTGAGCCACCAGAGAAGCCCAATTACTGTCATATTAGACTTGGTTTTGACATTTTGTTCTTATTTCTTTCAATTAATTTATTTTCTTGATCTCCAATGGATAAATCATGTTTTTATTTGCTGCCTTAAATTATATACATTATTCTTTACTTCTTAAATTTTAGGAAAAGAATTGTTATGATATATGTTAAACTTTTAGGAGTAGTCAGTCAGTCAGTCAGTTCAGTTCAGTCGCTCAGTCTTGTCCGACCCTTTGCGATCCCATGAATGACAGCACGCCAGGCCTCCATGTCCATCACCAAATCCTGGCGTTCACTCAGACTCATGTCCATCGAGTTGGTGATGCCATCCAGCCATCTCATTCTCTGTCATCCCCTTCTCCTCCCGCCCCCAATCCCTCCCAGCATCAGAGTCTTTTCCAGTGTACAAATTGAATAATCTTCTAAATGTGAATTACCTGTTGTGGTGTGCTAGCATTTTCATCTATAGTGGGTATATAACTGGTTTCTTCATCCATAATAGGCTGACCAGTGTCTATTATCGCACTTGTAGGCCTTTTATAGGATTTCTGACCTCCTGCAGATTTTTTCTTGATGTATAAATCTTGCTCTTTCTTTAAAGCAGCATGAGTTGAAAGAATTTGCTTGCTGGCTGAATATGAGAAATATTGTTTATGTTAAAGTATGTGGAATACATAATCATTACTGTGTTATTTATTATGTCCTTATAAAACACACTCAAATGGACAGGTCAATTTATTTTGTTTTCATGAGATAAAAAACATCACTGGCTTCTAGAGAATATCCTGGTCTTAAAGAAACACTGTAATGGTATATGACTTGGTTAGAACAATGCATTTTCTGAGCAACCATTGATTGCTACAAGAATGTACAATTCAACAAATTTTCATTCATTCTGTGCCATTTGAATGACAATAAACTAATACCACATGTTCTGACGACTTGAGTGTTTAATACTATGCACGTGTATGTTATTATAATTTTTAATGTCTATATTATTTCATAATTGAAAAATCATATAAGTACCATTACATTACTCACATGATTTGTTAATTAAATACAGCTATCAAATGATATAATTTACATAAGTTTTTAGTCCTAGAAGGAGTTCCCATAAAAATAAATTTCTTACATAGAAATTTAATAAACTAGCTGTAAAATCTGTACATTGAGTGTATAAAATATTGTTGAGAGAAATTAAAGGTATGTGTTCATGGACCAGAAAACTCAGTTTTGTTAAGATGCCAGTGCTCCCCAAGTTTAACAAAATTCCAATAAAAATCTAAAGCTATAAACCATGTGGTATATCCATACAACGGAATGATACTCAACAAGATACAAAGGAATGGAGTAGCAACAATATCAGAGAAGGCAATGGCAAGCCACTCCAGTACTCTTGCCTGGAAAATCCCATGGACGGAGGAGCCTGGTGGGCTGCAGTCCGTGGGGTCGCTAAGGGTTGGACACAATTGAGCGACTTCACTTTCACACATTGGAGAAGGAAATGACAACCCACTCCAGTGTTCTTGCCTGGAGAATCCCAGGGATGGGGGAGCCTGGTGGGCTGCCGTCTGTGGGGTCACACAGAGTCGGACACGACTGAAGTGACTTAGCAGCAGCAGCAGCAGCAACAATATAGATGTATCTTAAAAACATTACGCTGAGCATGCTAAAAGAGTATTTACTTTTTATGAAGTTTTAGAAGATGCAAAACTAGTTTATTGTGATGGGAATGTGAACAGTGCTTGCCTCTTTGGGTGTTGGGAAATTGAAGAGAAATAGCCTGAGGGAATTTTTCTGGGTAACAGAAATGTTCCATTTCTTTTTAAGAGTGTAGGTCACACTGATAGATAAACTTATCAAAACTCATCAACTTAGATTTATTTTTTTGCTCTATGTAGGTTATACTTCAATAAAAAATTAAAAATGAATCACAAAAGTCCCTATCTTTTCCTTCATTACTTCCTTCAAATGTGTACTTAATCATTCATAACCCACTGTTATGAAAAATATTTGAAACAAATATAAAATAATGAAAATATTTTCCTTAATATATGATAGTCTACACATAAATTAGAAAAAAACAACTAATTCCATAATAAAATGGGCAAAG
The DNA here is from genome assembly GCF_049115385.1 of Moschus berezovskii. NCBI lineage: Eukaryota > Metazoa > Chordata > Mammalia > Artiodactyla > Moschidae > Moschus > Moschus berezovskii. Next base: position 91,334,035 of record NC_142469.1, on the reverse strand, counting down.
CACCTAAAATTTTTGTCAAAGAAGGAAATATTAAAAGGTAATATATAAAATATATAAAAATATGCTTAAACCACTCTAATGGTAAGCAAAATATAAACAAATCTTCTTTATGATTCAAATTGAAATCAGAAATACGAAAAACCAAAAAATATGATAACACTGTCATTCAGGGGAGTGGGTGAAAGAAGATAAATTTATGCAAACTCAACGGAGGGTAATTTGACAATATATACCAAAGTCACTACTGTCTGTACCCAGTGACTCAACAGTTCTACTTCTAAGCATTTATCTAATATATGCATATTCAGTTCAGTTCAGTTCAGTTCAGTCGCTCAGTCGTGTCCGACTCTTTGCGACCCCATGAATCACAGCACGCCAGGCCTCCCTGTCCATCACCAACTCCCAGAGTTCACTCAAACTCATGTCCACTGAGTCGGTGATGCCACCCAGCCATCTCATTCTCTGTCATCCCCTTCTCCTCCCGCCCACAATCCCTCCCAGCATCAGTGTCTTTTGCAGTGAGTCAAATCGTCGCATGAGGTGACCAAAGTATTGGAGTTTCAGCTTTATCATCAGTCCTTCCAATGAACACCCAGGATTGATCTCCTTTAGAATGGACTGGTTGGATCTCCTTGCAGTCCAAGGGACTCTCAAGAGTCTTCTCCAACACCACAGTTCAAAAGCATCAATTCTTTGGCACTCAGCCTTCTTGACGGTCCAACTCTCACACTGATACATGACTGCTGGAAAAACCATAGCTTTGACTAGACGGACCTTTGTTGCATGTTTCAAAAAATGTCAATTCAGATTTCTTTAAAAAATTAAGTACTGTTTATATAAACTAATGATTAGAATAATCACACATCACTATCAGTAGGAGACTGGTTGCATTAATTATGATAAATCATCAACAAATTTGAACCTTATACAACTATATGAAATAAAATGTTTTACTACTACTCATACATATTTTTTCCTCAAATCCTCAATTGCTTAGATTTGAAGGAAAGTTACGACCAACCTAGACAGAATATTGAAAAGCAGAGACATTACTTTGTCAACAAAGGTCCATCTAGTCAAGGCTATGGTTTTTCCATTGGTCATGTATGGATGTGAGAGTTGTAATAGAAAGAAAATTGAGCGCTGAAGAATTGATGCTTTTGAACTGTGGTGTTGGAGAAGACCCTTGAGAGTTCCTTGGACTGCAAGGATATCCAACCACTTCATCCTAGAGGAAATCAGTCCTGAATATTCAGTGGAAGGACTGATGCTGAAGCTGAAACTCCAATACTTTGGCCACCTGATGTGAGGAGCTGACTCATTTGAAAAGACCCTGATGTTGGGAAAGATTGAGGGCAGGAAGAGAAGGGGATGACAGAGGATGAGTTGGTTGGATGGCATCAAAGATTCAATGGACATGGGCTTGGGTGGACTCCGGGAGTTGGTGATACAGGGAGACCTGGCATGCTGCGGTTCATGGGGTCGCAAAGAGTCAGACACAACTAAGCGACTGAACTGAAGAAAATTTTGTGGAAAATTATGAATTTTATATTACCCTTACAGCATGAGTATTGATGTAAAGTATTATTCCTAATAAGTATATGAGATATACAGACATGCTTTTAAGTTTTCCATGAGATAGCCAAAAATCTAAAGAGGCTTAAGATTTTTGTTCCTAGCTCATTTCAAAGCCTGGAATTCTTTTGCAATGGAATTTCTTCCTTCTTTAGTGCCATATAATGTTTGTTTACAGGCCTCCCTGGTGGTTCAGTTGGTAAAGAAACTGCCTGTGATGCAAGAGACCTGGGTTTGATCCCTGGGTCTGGAAGATTCTCTGGAGAAGAGAATGGCAACCCACTCCATTATTCTTGCCTGGAGAATCCCATGGAGAGAGGAGCCTGGTGGGCTATAGTCTGTGGGAAATCAAAGAGTCAGACACGACTGAGCGACTTAACACTTTACTTTTCCATGTTTGCTTACAGAATATATAACTTAATCTGTCATGTCCCATTTCACTAAAAAGATAACACACATAAACACATTTTTTGCGTGTATTTTTGGTGGGAGCCTTTCAGAAATACATACAGTAAAAAATTCATAAATAGATATGTTTCCAAGAGAAGCACCTTAAAAAATGTTTAGAAAGGAAAAGAAATTTCAATATCTGCTTATATGATTCATAAACATAAACTAATAGCATTCTTTAAAAATAAGAGTCTGTCTGACATCTAAATAAAGAAAATATCTAATTTATGATAGCTACTCTATCAACTTCTATGGAGAAAATTTTCAATTTTTTCTGTGAACCATAAAGAAATCTGAATAGATGGAAATAAATAGCCTTTACTTGCATAGAAATTCAATACTATGAAGGTATAATTAATCTATATATTCAAAGCAATCAGAAGGAAAATGATTTTTTGGTTTCAGGGGAAATTTAAAATATTGTATGTAAGTTCATTTAGAAATACAATTATGAAATAGAAGCATCTTGTAAAAGAAGAACATTCTTGGATAATGGCTCTAATTTGGGGTCAATTTCCGAATTAAGTTCTCATTATGTTTCTCCTCCATTGCTGTCACTTTTTCTTGGCCAGAAGTAAAAAAAAATATACCATTGTGTTAAATGTTTATGGGTGATTCTTTTGCTGCTACTGCTGCTGCTGCTAAGTCGCTTCAGTCATGTCCGACTCCGTGCGATCGCATGGACCGCAGCCCACCAGGCTCCTCCATCCATGGGATTTTCCAGGCAAGAGTACTGGAGTGGGGTGCATTGCCTTCTCCGATTCTCTTGCTAAAGCGAACTTTTTTTTAAATTAATTTTTTTGAAGGATAATTGCTTTACAGAATTTTGCTCTTTTCTGTCAAACCTCAACATGAATTGGCCATAGGTATAATGATATCCCCTCCCTTTTGAAACTCCTTCCCATCTCCCTCCCATTCCACCCCTGTAGGTTGATGCAGAGCCCCTGTTTGAGTTTCCTGAGCCATACAGTCAACTCCCGTTGGCTATCTATTTACATATGGTGATGTAAGTTTCCATGTTATTCTTTCCATACGTCTCACCCTCTCCTCCCTACTCTGCATGTCCATAAGTCTATTCTCCATGTCTGTTTGCCACTGTTGCCCTATAAATAAATACCTCAGTACCACTTTTCTAGATTTTGTATATATGTGTTAGAATACAGCATTTATCTTTCTCTTTCTGACACACTTTACTCTGCATAATAGTTCTAGGTTCATCCACCTCATTAGAACTGACTCAAATGCGTTCCTTTTTATCGCCAAGCAATGTCACTCAGTCACAAAGAGTAGGACATGACTGACTGACTGGACTGAACTGAATATTAATTAGCCATAAATGCTAACTTTTAAAGTGAAATAATGATAAGCTACATGAGCAGGAGGAGAAGGGGATGACAGAGGATGAGATGGTTGGATGGCATCACCGACTCAATGGACAGGGGTCTGAACAAGCTCCAGGAGTTGGTGACGGACAGTGAAGCATAGCCTTCTACAGTCCATGGGGCTGCAAAGAATCAGACATGACGGAGCAACTGAACTGAACTGATATGATAAACTACAGTGTTTACCTCTATGAATATAAAACAAAAACTTTGGAGAGTAATTTTAGGGGCAACTAGTTACTTAAAGAAAAAATGTAAGGCTGTAAACAAGATAGGAGAATCGCCCACAGTACCCGCTAAAGTTTTGGAATTACAGTATTCCTTCATGAAGTAAAGCAAAAAAAAAAAAGAAAATCTGTACAGCATGGATTAGAGAAAAGAAAACAAAGTCATCTTCAAGAGTAAGAGTGGCATTTGGACTAGCAAAACCTAATAGTACCCTTACTGGTCTTAACATACTTGAAGAGAAATATGTTTAAATATTATATTTTGTAATTTGGGCTTATCCAAATAAATAAATAGAAATGGTGCAGGCAGACTGGCATGAAGAGCCACAAAGCAGAAACATGAACTAGTACTGAAAATGATCTAGAGGATGTTCAGGGATAAAGGGGAAAAGATGGGAGGAAAGGAGACATGATCTGAATTAATTTGCTGTTTTAACTAGGCTCATTATATTACTGATATAATAGGGAATTTCCCACTTTCCTGTGTCTAAAGCATGACATTTGTGCCCTAATTGTGTCATTACAATGTAGTGTCTTCTCAGTTCTCTGCTCCTCCAGATTTTCATTCATATTGAAAAGAAATGGCCCTGGGCTGCAATAACAGTTTCCAGGGTCAATAAGAGAGGAGAAAAAGAGTCCTGATTTGGTTGCATTTATTTTAAAAAGGAGAAAGAAAAGTATGAATATTAGAAAATAGGCAACAGGTAAATTCTTTTTAGTAATTTGCTTATATACTTGAGATAATCAGCATAAACGCTATTGGGAATAATGAGAGATCAGGAAGAATGCCAGCCACCACAGAGTTATGCAAAGATCAACTAGACAGTATAATCAATTTTAAATAAAACATGAAGGCAGAAATCAGAAAAAGCAAGCTTATCAAAATAAATGAAAGTGGATTACATCACCCCATTTCCGAGATTAGAATCTTAGATTTAGTGGGAAAAACTACCCATTTATAAGAGAAAGGTTGAAAAGCTAAATGTGTGAACCAAAATGAACAGGCAAATGATAACACATGAAGAACCAGCCTTACTATCATACAATCTATTAAAGTTGAAAAAATACTGTTTTATATTCATTTTAAAAATACAGCATATCAATAAATATAAAGCAAATGTAGAACTTTTTGCAACTAACAATGTAACATATAGATATGTAAACTGGAAAATATTAGAGATAAATTTGTACACATTTTACAATTAAAATAGATCTTAACATACTTTTTTCAAAAAATTACAAACCAATAAGATAAAATGTAAATGACGATTGAGATTTTAAATATTGCAACTAGCATGTTTTCTTTTTATTATATATACATAGAGAGAATGTATATGTGACTGCACATGTATTTAGACATCAAATCATTTACCTCCAAAATAGAGAATAAGGGTTCTTTATAAACCTCAATGTAACACTAACCCAAACTGATTTGAATTAGGTTGCAGTGAAAACATCTATCCAATGCTCAAAATAGAAAATACATAAATCACACTAACTCCAAAAGTTTAAGTAGATATTAACAACAGAAGACCAGCTAAAATACTTATTTGGAAATTGTAAAAATAGTATAATAGTTAAAAGTTAAAGGGAAAATATGATCTAACAAACCAAATTAAATAGTATATTCAAAACACAGGAATGTATTGAAACATTATGGATACAAAAGTTTTATTTCAAGAATGTATTCCAATTTAAAAATTAATTTATGAGACTCAAAGGGATAAAATTTGATGATTTTTATAAACAAAGAAGTAACCAATAAAGTTCCAAACCTATATTAAAATCCTTAGAGATCAATAGAGAAAAACTTTCTTGAATATTATAAAGGGCATTTATCAGAAGTCAACAACAAGCATCATACTGAATGGTAAATGCTCTAAGCCTTCCTATTTAAGAATAAGAAGTATATCAACATCACTCTTATTTAACATAGGTTTGAAGACCCCAACCAATGTCATAAATAAGAAAAACAAATATCAATTACCAAAACTGGTAATATTCTACTTTTGTTTAAAATGAGGATGTAAAAATGGACAGCAGAGGTGAAAAAGCTAATATGCTAACAGTATTTCTTTTTTCTGTGGTTGTATGATTACAAAGGATTTCTTGCTGCCTTATTTATAATTTTCTATTTTTCAGCTTTCTACATTGGGCATGTGTTACTTTTATAGTCAAAATCAAGTTATTAAAATAAGTGAATATATCTTACAGTATCATTGTTATCCCTTATTTCAGAGATAATTTTATTAATTAAAAGCTCTTGTGATTATTACATTACAGGTAATAATTTCACCTTTTAAAATTAATTTTAATAAGTAGAATATTTTCTAAAAATAATGAATTTGGAATAAAAGTAAAGAAAGAGACACAGATGTAAAGAATAGTCTTTTGGACTCTGGGAAAAGGTGAGGATGGGATGATTTGAGAGGGTAGTGTTGAGATATGTATATTATCATATGTGAAGCAGATCGCCGGTTAAGATTTGATGCATGAGGCAGGGCGCTCAGGGCTGGTGCACTGGGATGACCCTGGGGGATGGGATGGGGAGGGAGGTGGGAGGAATGTTCTGGATGGGGAACACATGTGCACCCATGGCTGATTCATGTCAATGTATGCCAAAAACCACTACAATATTGTAAAGTAATTAGCCTCCAATTGAAATAAATTAACTAATTAAAAAATTCAAAATAATAAAAATCTATTTCTTATTTGAAAATCTGAGAGGGTTCAAGTAATAAAGTCTTTAAAGTACAATTATAACAAATCTATTGCTCTTCATGGATTAATGTCATGCACAAATGCAATAGTTTTCTAAAAATACTATGGTATCAAATTTTACCGATTTTACTTGCTATTTTATCTTAAAACATTTTAACCATCAGTTACATAAATATCTGTTTAAGAATCTATATATAACCAATTTTAAAAGCCACAACTTACACTGGGAGCTCAAGGCTTTCTCATTCCCCAAAAAGTTAATTGCTGGTATGATAGCTTGACCCTTCCCAGTGGAGCTCACGATAACTTCTTCATTTTCTAAGATCTGTAGCTTGATGAATACATCTGGTTTGGATGTGCGTACGTGTATTGTAACAGGATGTGGCAAGGCAACTTTAACTGAATACCTGTAAAGAAAAACTCATCTTTATCAACAGTCTTTTCTTCAAATCACTAAGAAAATTGTATCATTTACTGATATGATAATCTACAAGTAAACCTACTTTATACAGTCAGTTAAAATCCTGGAAATGTTTTTTAGACATTTTAGTCTTTTTAGACTTTGGCAAAAGATCCCAGTATGCTTGGGTAAAATGAAATTACGTATGAGGTGTTTATTACTATCACATCCCAGGCAGAGATATGTAACATTTTATTTAGATATGATGTGCACTCACTGATAAATTTTGATAGATTGCAAACTACTGCCACATCGCACCTTTCCATCAACCCCTCCTCTCCAGGGGAACAAAGAGCACAGCTGGCAGTAGCTTTCAAAACTTCACTATCAAGTGTTTCTTTAAGCCCCCAAAATAGAATTCAAAAGTAGTACTTGTCACCTGTGCTCTCACCCTTTAACGATGCCGGTTGGGAACCTCTTGGAAAAAGAATGAAACTATGCAGTCTAATTCCTTCCTAACTCTGTCCCTTAATGCAGTCTAAGATCTCTAGTCTTTTTATTGGGGTTCTTTCCCACTTTAGGTGAATCCTTGCAAATGCTCAGGATTCTACTCAGTTTCTACGAATTTGCTTTTCTATCTTCTTTCTTCTGTATCTTAAGTTTCCTCACTTTACTACTTCTTGATTTTGGCTTTTGTACCTTTGGAGGTCTCACCTGTTTAAAAACAGATCAAAACAAGACAAAAACCAAACTGAAAAATATCTTCAATCAACCCTGTTGTTCAGCCTCAGCTCTATTTTCCTCCCCAGCTTACAGTCTAAGGAGAGTTGTCAACTCTACTGTCTCAGCTCATCACCTTCTAGTCACTCACAACACCCCACTCTGCCCCCATCAAGGTGCTAAACTTGCTCTTGCCATGGTTTCAAGCAGCTTGTCACTACCCTAGAGAAATCTCAGTTCTCATCTTCCTTGATCTTCAGGGGAATTTGACAGGGTTGAATCAACCCTCATTTCTTCTTTCTTCAAAAAACTTTCCCCATGGGCATAACAATTTTTGTACCTCCTATTTCAGGGGTGTTTTTTATAGACTTCTCTCACATTGACATTCCCATAAATATCAGAGAATCTTAATATTCTGTCCAGGATCTGACTCTTTTTGTACAAACTTTTCCAGCCACTTCAATGGGTAGAACTAATCATTTTCAAATCCATGCTTCCAGCCCAGTGCCCCTATGCAATATCTCTCAGACATTTCACTGGCCTAACAAGTTTAACATGTAAAAAATGAATTAATCGTCTTTTTGTTGCCCAACCAGCAAATAGAGTCCTCTTCCTGAAATCTCTGTTTAAATAAACAACACTTACTCTCCAACAGTTTCCCAAGTCAAACCATAATCAACCAAGATTGTCCATTTCACTTCCTTGATATCTTAAAATCCTTTATTTTCCCTCTCGATTCACTGTCACTATTTGTTATAGGTTAAATTGTTTCCTCTCAAAAACCTGCTGGAGTCCGAAATCCTAGCACCTCACCATGCCCCCATTCTTGGAGATATTATCTCCCAGAAATCATCAAGTTAAAATGAGGACCTTATGAAAAGGAGAAATCTGGAAAGAGACACAGGGAGAATGGTGCATGAAGAGGAATACAAAGACTAGGGTTATAAATCTACAAGCCAAAGAATGCCAATGACCAGCAACCTCTAGAAGACAGAGCATGGGGTATTTTCTCCCTCACAGCCATCAGCAGGAATCAATTCAGCTGACGCTTCGATCTCCCAAATTTCAATGAAAGGAAATCACGTATTTAATCACGTGTGTTAGAAAGGTAACTATTCCAGTAGTAAAGGAGTGATGTGTAATGAATAGGGGCTTCCCTGGTGACTCATATGGTAAAGAATCTGCCTGCAATGTGGGAGACCAAGCTTTGATCCCTGGATCAGGAATATCTCCTAGAGAAGGGCATGGCTGTGCACCCCAACATTCTTGCCTGGAGAATTCCATGGACAGAGGAGCCTGGAGGGCTACAGTCCATGATGATCACAAAGAGCTGGACACAACTGAGCGACTAACACACATGTAGTGAATAAGGTGATAGAGAAAGAGAGAGAGAAATAGAAAATATAAAGAAAAAGAGTGAATATAATGGAGAAGTCTATTCCAGAAACACAGCGCTTCTGTAGATAAAATATAATGAGACTATGCAGTAGTGGAGGACACTGAGAATAAAGAGGAAGGCACAAAGATGAGAGTGTGTGGGAATTAAAACCAAAAGCTCTGATAAATGAAAGAGAGTGGAGTCCATGATGAGGACTACTTATCTATGTATTCTGAGGGAGATATGAGAATATATAGATAAGTATGAAAAGAAGGATGAGTTGAGAGATAAGGAGAAGTCTACACAAGAGAAACTGAAAGAGGAGAGTGAAAAAGTTGTCTTAAAACTAAACAATCGGAAAACTAAGATCATGGCATTTGATCCCATCACTTCATGGGAAATAGATGGGGAAACAGGGGAAATAGTGGCTGACTTTATTTTTGGGGGCCTCCAAAATCACTGCAGATGCTGACTGCAGCCATGAAATTAAAAGACATTTACTCCTTGGAAGGAAAGTTATGACCAACCTAGATAGCATATTAAAAAGCAGAGACATTACTTTGTCAACAAAGGTCCGTCTAGTCAAGGCTATGGTTTTTCCAGTGGTCATGTATGGATGTGAGAATTGGACTATAAAGAAAGCTGAGCACTGAAGAACTGATGCTTTTGAACTGTGGTATTGGACAAGACTCTTGAGAGTCCCTTGGACTGCAAGGAGATCCAAGCAGTCCATCCTAAAGGAGATCAGTCCTGGGTGTTCATTGGAAGGACTGATGTTGAAGCTGAAACTCCAATACTTTGGCTACCTGATGTGAAGAGCTGACTCACTGGAAAAGACCCTGATGCTGGGAAAGATTAAGGGCAGGAGGAGATGGGGATGACAGAGGATGAGATGGTTGGATGGCATCACTGACTCAGTGGACATGAATTTGGATAAACTCTGGGAGTTGGTGATGGACAGGGAGGCCTGGCGTGCTGTGGTTCATGGGGTTGCAAAGAGTTGGACATGACTGAGCGACTGAACTGAACTGAACTGAATACAAGAGAAGCATTAGAGATGGAACAGAATAAGGAGAGAGTAAAAAGAAGGAAGAGTGTTATGAAGAATGTTTAATGAAAGCCAAATAGGATATATAAAGAGCCTCTTGAGAAAGGTGAAAGAGGAGAGTGAAAAAGTTGACTTAAAACTCAACATTCTCATGGCAAATAGATAGGGAACAATGGAAACAGTGAGAATTTATTTTCTTGGACTCCCAAATCACTGGAGATGGTGACTGCAGCCATGAAATTAAAAGATGCTTGCTCCTTGAAAGAAAAGCTATGACAAACCTAGACAGCATATTAAAAAGCACAGACATTACTTTGTCATATAGGTCTGTATAGTCAAAGCTATGGTTTTTCCAGTAGTCATGTATGGATGTGAAAGTTGGACCATGAAGAGGGCTGAGCACTGAAAAGTTGATGCTTTTGATGTGGTGTTGGAGAAGACTCTTGAGAATCACTTGGACTGCAAGGAGATCAAACAAGTTAATCCTAAAGGAAATCAATCCTGAATATTCATAGTAAGGACTGATGCTGGAGCTGAAGCTTCAATACTTTGGCCACCTGATGCGAAGAGCTGACTCATTAGAAAAGACCCTGATGCTGGGAAAGATTGAAGCCAGAGAGGAGAAGGGGATGACAGAGGGAGAGATGGTTGTATGGTATTACCGACATGGATGATGATGGACATGAGCTCAAACTCAATGGACGTGAGTTTGAGCAAGCTCTGGGAGTTGGTAATGAACGGGGAAGCCTGGCAAGCTGCAGTCCATGGGGTTGTGAAGAGTCGGACATGACTGAGCGACTGAACAACAAAAATGGGATGAGGACTAAGAAACCACACGTGCAACATAAGCTGGATCTTAAATAACATTTATACAATCATACTGCTCTCTGTTTTCAAAAGAGTATAAAATTGAAGTTCAAAATTAGGATTTTACAAAAAAATTATTATTGGTAATATCACTATTTAAATAAAATATTTAAATTTAAAGTCAACTATTTAATACAAGGTATTAATATTTTAAAGGAATGCATTTCCTTTCTGTTACATACCTGAATATAATTTTCTTATCATTGGGTATGTAATAATCTCTGATTTCCTTTATGGCAAAGGTATTACATGGAGTGTCTCGAGACAGGCACGGGAGTGGATGATAAGAACCAATGAGGCGCAGTTTCCATCGTGAGGATGATACATACATGTCACCAGTATATGCTTCAGCCACGAATGTATAGCCTTTCTACAACAAAGAAGAATTACACTGAAGTAAGTAATATTGTTACTAGTTTTCAAAGATACGATGTATGGTTTCACTAGGGTTGGTAGAATAGTGGTGAGCATAGCTGCCTTCCAATATATGGGTGGTGGCTTGGTGATGGACAGGGAGGCCTGGCATGCTGTGATTCACGGGGTCGCAAAGAGTCGGACACGACTGAGTGACTGAACTGAACTGAACTGAACTGAAGTCGCTTCAGTTGTGTCCGTCTCTGCAATCCTATGGGACTGTAGCCCTCCAGGCTCCTCTGTCTAAGGGATTCTTCAGGCAAGAATACTGGAATGGATTGCCATACCCTCCTCCAGGGTATCTTCCTGACCCAGGGATTGAACCCATGTCTCTGATATCTTCTGCATTGGCAGGAGGGATCTTTATTATTAGCGCCACCTGGGAGGCCCTTTCCTATATATGGTTTCACAGTACTAAAATGCTTTATCTTAATATACATAAAAATCTTCAAATCTCTTGATAAGTGACAAATCACTTAGTATTATGTTTTGAAATCCCTCTTAAAAACTTCCATCTTACATGTTTTTGGAGAAAATGGAACACTCATATTTCTGTTTGTATGTTTCCCTAGCCATTAAAAATGTTTAACTGTGGTAGATGATTACTACATTTCCTTCTAATTCTTCTAATGCTACCTAAGACAAGTTATTATTTTTTTTATCATTGCCTGCTGGATTAGCCCAATAGCTTCCTATTTGATTTTCTTGTCTTTTCAGAATCACCTTTCTAAATATGAGATGAAAAAAGCAGAAGAGTTTATGGAAATATAGTTCCCTTGGTATAACAAGTGGCAAGTAAAGCTATTGAATTAGCAGAGGTCTGGTTCCATGGAGCCTAGTTGTGAGCCTGGAGATGAGCTCTTTAAGTTGGAGAAAAGAAGCAATTAAGGAACCTGGGAAAGTGACAACACACAGAAGTTCAAAGCAGTTCTGAGTTTATAATTCCAGACATTTCTGACAAGGCAGGAAAATACAGATTTTGTATTCCAGTTGCTCTCTGATGCAGAGAAAACTCTGATGTGTTTATGGTGGTTTAGTTGCTAAGTTGTATCTGACTCTTTGCAACCCCATGGACTGTAGCCCACCAGATTCCTCCATCCATGGGATTCTCCAGGCAAGAATACTGGAGTAGGTTGTCATTTCCTTCTCCAGGGGATCTTCCCGACCCAGGAATCAAACCCGGGTCTCCTATATTGCAGGCAGATTCTTTACCGACTGAGCTACGAGGGAAGCTGATGTTTTTAGATTTCCAGAAACAAAAATTAGACACACACAAGACAGAATGAATTCATAACACCCCAATAAATGTATCAGGATAGCAACTAAAATCCCAATACCTCTAATGAGCTCAGAATTGCAACACCTATAAAGACTTTTGATATTATGTTTGGGGAAAGTAGAAAAGGGAGATAAATCATGTACACTAAAATATTTTTACCTGCAATGATTTATTGCTGCTTTTATTATTTGAGCTTGTGGGACTAATGTATTAAAGAAGTCAAACAAAATTACACGACTCATTTCATGTTTGTCTAGACTCAGAGAACAATTTTGAGAGAGAATAAAAGATTTATAAAATGGTAGGATAGATATATTGAAAAGTGATAACCTAAAGCTAAACTAGTGATAGGATTTTAAGAGAGAACCTGGCAAGGAAACCAGAATTGAGAGAAACACATGTACTCCAATGTTCATTGCAGCACTGTTTATAATAGCAAGGACATGGAAGCAACCTAGATGTCCATCTGCAGACGAATGGATAAGAAAGCTTTGGTACATATACACAATGGAGTATTATTCAGCCATCAAAAAGAATACATTTGAATCAGTTCTAATGAGGTGGATGAAACTGGAGCCTATTATACAGAGTGAAGTAAGCCAGAAAGAAAAACACCAATACAGTATCCTAATGCATATATATGGAATTTAGAAAGATGGCAACCTTAACCCTGTATACGAGACAGCAAAAGAGACACAGGTGTATAGAGCAGTCTTTGAGACTCTGTGGGAGAGGGTGAGGGTGGGATGATTTGGGAGAATGGCATTGAAACATGTATATTATCATATGTGAAATGAATCACCAGTCCAGGTTTGATGCATGTTACAGGATGCTCGGGGCTGGTGCACAGGGATGACCCGGAAGGAGGATATTGGGAGGAGGGAGGTGGGAGGGGGGTTCAAGAAGGGGAACACATGTACACCTGGGACGGATTCATATCAATGTATGGCAAAACCAACCAATATAATATTGTTAAGTAATTAGCCTCCAATAAAAAATTTTTTAAAAAGTGTCAAAAAAAGATCGTAAAAAAATAAATAAATAAAGGCTCTCAAGACTCTGGAATAAAAGTGTAACATAACAGAGTACCAAGTGCTGAGAAGCCACACAGATTAAGTACTTCAAATCACAGGTTATGGTCTTTGAAAAATTATGAAAATAAATGTCAAATTATTCTGAAGGATTGACTGTGTAACCAGATTGTTTTTAAACTTAGACCCTAGTTCTATGGATATACATCAGAAAAAGTTGACCTAAAATAGGTTACATATGTGTCAAATGCCTTTGCAAGTGCCAGAATGCTATGGCAATCGTAGACTAAAAACAATGGGGCAATGATTATCCTTTAGGTGGGTTGGAAGTTTTTTTCAAGGCTGTTCTGTTCAAGGCAGTACTGGGAACTACATTGTAGAAGAGCTTAGTAATTTAGAGAAACATTTGAAGACCAAGAATCGTGATGAAAGGAAAACCATACCACAAAAAGGATGACAGAAGCTATTCTGCTATTCATACAGCTCTATACTTTCCTCCACCTTCTCTCTATTTTGTTCTAAAAAAAAACACAAGATGAGAGGGTAGAAGACAGGAAATATTTGAGAGAGGGAATGGCTATGTTTGTTGCAATCCCAAATTTACAATTTAGAAATAATATTTAAATGGAGATAGCGTGTTCTCCTGAATAATGACTCAAAGGCGTCATTTAAAGCTACCCCCAAAATTTAAGTTTACTCAAGGAAGGGAGGTTTACAGTGGAGCCACTAAGCAAAAGCTAAACCAAACACAAAGTATGCTACATGTGAATAAGAATCCGAGTCTTGTGTGGTTCTAACTAAATACCCAACTAAAGATCTCTAGCAAAAGTAGGTATCAATGACTAACATGATTGGTATTAGTATACTTATCTGGTGAAGTAAAGAGCTCATCTCTAGAATTTAATGACATCTGTGAACTTAGTAGAATCTCCCTTTGAATGAAATCATCTTTTTCTTATGGATCTTTGAGACCTTTGATTTCCAATTACAAATGTAAGAAATTTTTATATTCAAAAGGAAATCTAGGCCAAATTTGGTGAATGGCTGTATAAACACTATCTTCAAACTTATTTAGGAATCAAATAAAAAACCCAGTGGGAAACTGAGACAACCTGATAATGATTAGGTTTCGGGATAAGACTAAATATGCTCTTTACCTCCATTTTCATTTTAAGGGTTTGTATGATTTTATAATTTTAATAATGGGGCTTTCTAACATTTTCCTTTTGTCATATTTTCTTTGGCGAAAAGATAAGAAGGGGACTAAAAGGCAAATGTTCTGGCACTCACATTAAGTACATATTGCTGTCAAATACAAAAAACTTCTCTGCAGAAAGACCAGGACCTAATTATGGACTGAAAAACACATCTGTTCTACCTTCTGCTGGAAACTCTCAGGGTGCTGGCTTCTCCCTGCTATTCTATCAAATGAGGAGAATCAATTTAAACCTACCTTATTCTTGGTATAAAGATAAGGCACCACTTTTTGGAACACTTTTGGCACTTGTTCCATTGTGTCATTGTTAACAATGTGGAGCATACAGACTGGAAGTGTAGTATATACTTTGGGAACCAAAATCATATCTTGAGGAACCAAAAATGTTTCTCTGTAATTACAAAAGAGTGAAGTTTCCCTTGGCATGAATCATAAAGAAAGTTTGAAATTAGGTTTGAATCCAAGAAATAAAAAATAAGTTTAAAGTTGCAAATAACTTAAAGGTACACATATTGTTTTCCTTTAGAATTCTAATTAATACATTATTTTCTCATGCAAATGCTAACCTTTTAAGAAATCCTATCTATAAATAATTTGTGACTCTAACATGCTATTGCTTGGAAATTAAATAATTTATTTCTATACTAAAAGCATATGAGTTTATTATATTATGTGTGCATGCTTAGTTGCTCAGTCATGTCCAGCTCTTGAGACCTCATGGACTGTAGCCCACCAGGCTCCTCTATTCATGGAATTTTTCAGGCAAGAATACTGGAGTGGGTTGCCATTTCCTCCTCCAGGGAATATTCCTGGCCCAGGGATTGAACCTGCATTTCCTGTACCTCCTGCATTGCAGGTGTATTCTTTACCTGCTAAACCATTGGAGAAGCCACATTCATCAAAAGATCTAATAGTTAACTTCATATTCTTCATATTTTGTTTAATGAAACATGGATAAAATTTCTATAATAGCTCATTTATGCATATCAGATATAGAAGGAATTTTAACTAAGTTCCAAAAGCAAGTTAAACTTTTACTACTATCACAAATAAAACTCTCTATATATGAATACTTTATACCACTTAGGGGAGATGTTATTTGCTAGTATATGATAGCCTCACCTGAAAACTATAAACCAAGTATTTGGTGGCTGGTCTGGGTAAGTCACAGTATAGTCAGTAAAAGCAATCTTAGTTTCTTCATCTTGATAGCATGGATAAGATTCCATAGATTTGCACTTGCTTTTAAACATAAGTCTGAAAAGGTAAAAATAATTTAAGTACCAATGACAAAAGCAGTTTTTGAAATAAATTCTATTTATAAAAAAAGAACCAAAAAAAAAAAACCCATCATAAAATATTGCAGTCCACTGTTGGATGGATTGAGTACTTCATCAAATGAAGGCTCATTGTGTGTGGCTCAAAGGCAGAGGTGACCATTTCAGGTCAACCATGATGTCTCTCGAAAGTGCCCAAAGTTATCTGAAGTTCTTAGTTGAAGGAGACCCCAATTCATGACTCTGGGAGTAATCAAAATTTACAGACGGGAAATCAGCACCAAAGATCAAGCTATAAGGGTGAGAAAATTAGAAGCAGGAAAACTAGCAATAAAATTGAGTAGGAGCCACTGAAAGTCTGGGGATTTGATGTAGAGAATAAATAATAGAATGTAGTTTACAGTGAGGAATTGATTTGCAAAAAAAAAGATTTAAAAATAAACCCTGAAAGCAAAGGCCATGAACAAGGGGAGAATGCCAGAGTTTTCCTTGTACATGATTTCTAGTGCAACTAGGTTTCTCCATGATTGCCCTGGTGGAAGGCTGTGATATATTCCAGAACACAATGGAAATGGTCAGAGAGATCCTGGGTCCTGTAGCTCCCATCCAGCCAGGAACCAGAACCAGCCTCAGTAGCACTAGGAGTCTCAGGTCTTTTGTATAATGTTGGGTATTATCTGGGACAGAAGCTATAATGGTCATAGACATTGGTTCTCTGTGGAGGTCTAGACAGAGCGAGAATTGCTCTTGGCTCCCAGATGGTGGATGGCTTGATTGTACTGTCAGTGGGAAGCAAAGCCATAGAGATCCACAGGGAGGACAGGATTTACCTGCTCTTTCTGATCACTGGTCTTTGGTAGTGGAAGGAAAATGATAGCGATATATTTGCACACCCGTGTCCTTAGTTGTGTCCACTCTTTGAGACCCTTTGGAACGTAGCTTGCCAGGATCCTCTGTCTATGGGGTTTTCTAGACAAGAATACTGGAGTGGGTTGCCATGCCCTCCTCCAGGGGATCTTCCTGACCAAGAGATTGAACCCGCATCGCCTGTGTCTCCGGCATTGCAGGTGGATTCTTTACTCCCTGAGCCATCAGCGAAGTATTAAAAAGCTTTTAAAAATAATTACAAAAACACAGACCAGGTTGGTTATATCTTCCGGTTCATGTGGCATTTTATTGGTACTTTTTATATACACAACCATATTGCCTGTAAATGGTGGTTTTATTTCTTTGCTTCAAATTCTACTGACACTTATATTGCTTTATTACCTTTTTGGCCTTTTCAGAATTTCAGGATTACCTTGAATAGAAGTGCTTGGGCAGGCATCTTTGTCTCATTCCCCAACTCAAGGAAAAGCTTTCAAACTTTCACCACTAATTATGTTTACAGTAATTTAAAAAATATACTAGGTACCATAACATATTAAGGAAAATCTTCTCCAAACTTAGTTAGCTACAAATTTTTAAATTTTGAATTTGTGTTTCTTTTTTTCAAATTTTTTTTCTGAACTTATCCGAAGGACCAGATGATTTGTTCCTTTTCCCTGTTAATGTGCTGAATTAATGCATTTCCTAATGTTAAACGACTCTTGTATGCCTCAGAGTGGGAAACCCACTTAATTAAAAGATATTATCTTTTTATATCATTCCAATTTTGAATTGCTACATTTTTTCATCCAATTTCAAGAGGGTGACTGGTTTGCAATTTCAGTTTTTTGTTTTGTTTTGTTTTTTTAACTATGTTTGCTGAGATTTTAAAATTAAGGTTTTGAGTTGGTAAATGTTTCCTCTTCTTTTCTGTTCTCTAGAAGATGTGTAATATTAATCTTATTTCTTAAATTCACTAGTTGATCCATTTAGCACATTGCTAGAGAATATATTAGGCATCCTTGCCTTATTAGCATTTCATCTAGATTATTACTTTCACTGTTTCTGCAGTGATGCCAGAACCTTAGAACTCTGTAGTTCCATTTACCCAATTTCTGCATTTTGCATTGCTAAGGTTAAGATTTTACTCCTACATGTAACTATTAGTCTAATTGTCCTTTGAAAATAATATGTCTTATTTTTCTGGTAACTTTGAAGGTTTTTCTTCTGGCCTTTGGTTTTTAGCAGTTTGACTATGATGAGTCTAGGTATGGTTTCCTTTGCGTCCTTCCTGCACAGACTCTGCATGCAGTCTCTTGAACATACAAGTTGATGTATTTTATCAGTTTTAGAAATTTATCAGCTATTATATTTTTATATTCTGGTACTATAATGATATAAATACTGGACTTTCTAAGCATGTCCTACATTTTCCTTAGTTCTTTCCTTATTTTCCACTATTTTTCTATTGACCTATCTCCCAGTTCACTAATCTCTTCCTCTATTCTGACTGATAGGCTGTAAACTAAAACATCTTAAATTTCAGTTGTTAGAAATTGTATTTATGTAATCTCCATTTAACTGTGCTTTAAAATTAATCTAAACTTTTAGTCTATTTTCTCTTTATTTCTTTATTTTCTTGAGCATTTCCATAATAGTTACTATTATAGATTTGGTCTGCTAGCTCCTACATCAAAATGGTCTGCTTCTTTTATATATTTGTTGTTGTTCAGTTGTTAAATCGTGTCTAACTCTTTACAACCCCATGGACTGCAGTGTGCCAGGCTTCCCTGTCCTTCACTATCTCCCTGAGTTTGTTCAAACTCATGTTCATTGAGTCAGTGATGCCATCCAATCATCTTATCCTCTGTCGCCCCCTTCTCCTCCTGCCCTCAGTCCTTCCTAGCATCATATTCATTCCAAGAAGATTTGTGGTTAAAATGCAGTTTTCCTAAGGCCCAATTTACCTCACACTTGTCCCTGTCTCTAGAGTGCTGTTCACCAGGGATTTCAAGTGATGGCTTTCACTGTTGAAGCCCGGCATGCTACAGTCCATGGGGTTGCCAAAGAGTAGGACACAGATTAGCAACTGGATATTAAAAACAACAATAGTCTCCCCTAGCAGGTCCTAAACTTTTAACTTTTGTCTCCTGAGCACCAAAAGACTTCAAGAAACTCTGTTTTGTTTCTCAGAGTTTTCCTGCTTAGAATATTAGATAAGTGCAGTGAAGACAAATAAGTAGTAAGTGGGGAAGTTCAGAAGCAATGGTATGTTTCTAGCTGCAGTGATTAGGGAAAAACCCTACGAATATGGTGGCATTTGAACTGGAACTTGGAGGATACCAAGATACTGCAATAAAAAAATAAAAAAAATAAACATCATTACACTACTTTACCTTAAGAGAGAAATTGCATACTGTTCCATATTCTGTTCCAACACAGCCCAAACTTTCTGCAGAGTATCTGCAACAATGGCATTTTCCTTTGTATCTAAAAATAACAATATTAAAAACTGTAAGGTGCCTGAAAAATCATCTTGTTCTAAGCCCTCCTTTTACAGGTGAAGCACTTGAAATGCACAAGTAAGGTGATATCCAGAGTCAGAAGCTTTACTAGCAATAAAACCATGTTTAAAATACAAAGCTATGAACCTCTAGCTGAGAGTTCTGATCATCATTTTATGCTGTTTCCCTTCAACTCTAGTTAAAAAATCATAAAATGCTTTTTGATCTAATTGAATATACTCATCAAAGAGTTTATAACAAAAGATCACTTATCACAGCAAAAAGAAGTCCTTATGAACGCTCTTGTATCAGAAACTAAAATCCATCCATTTTTTTCCCTAAAGAACAGTGGCTAATGGGATCTCACTGAAGCTTAACCTAAAGCATAATCCACAAAAGGCTTAAGAGGAGATGATCTGACAAAAAAATGTGAATCCATCGTAAGCGTCTCAAATTTAACATGTCAGAAACTGACTTTTTTTTCTAATTATCTTAATTTCTTCATAGAACTTACTGGTATCTGAAATCATTATCTTAATATATTTAGTTTCCATTGCATGCCTGGGACCACTATAACACAAGATTCATCAGAGCATAAACCTTGGAAGTTTTACTAATCTCTGTAAGGCCAGAACATAGTTGAGTGAGAACATAAATACTATTAAAAAGCTGCTCATTTTTGTCTTTATGAAGAGAAAAAATTATTATATGAATATACTTTTTATAGTACATATGGACAAACAACAGGGATATTTTTCTATCACAAAATGATGCAATGCCGTTTGTTTAACATTTATGGATTTACAGTTTTTACTGCTTTGGTGAATTTTGATATTTCTCATTAAATATTTCAGAGATACTTTTAAAGAATTCTATGGGAAGCAAAACTTCTTCCATAAAAATGTTAAAATTTGCAGAATGAAAATAATTGAATATAATTTTTTGCCTCTTCAGTGTTTTATTTTGGGCTGATAAAACAGATCTTTTCACAAAATAGTTTCATACACAAAAATATATTGATTTGACAAATATAATAACACACTTTGAATGCATTTTATGCTTTCTAAGTGTATGATACCATGGACATACGTGGAAACGTCATTTAATTCATTCATGCATTCACTTTGAAAAATGGCCTAGAACTGTAAAATTATCTATGACTTAGCTGAAGCTGACTGCTGTGCATTCCGCTAGGCACTGGGGATGAATGGAAAAAGGCCAGTTTCTTGTTTTTAAAGAACTCACAAAAGATTGGGAAAATTGCTGTATGCTCAGTCTGTGTCAGACACAGACTAAAGCCACACTGCATTAAACTGCAGGAACAAGAGTTTGAGCATACCTACCTGTACCCTGAACTCAAGAAATTTCAATATTTATAGAATTAAAAACAATTAGTTGAATGAACCTAAAATACTTTTTGTTAGCATGTAAACAGATATTCATCTTTATTTATGCAAGGGCTTCCCTGGTGGCTCAGATGGTAAGGAATCCTCCTGCAACGCAGGAGATTTGGGTTCAATCCATGGGTTGGGAAGATCCACTGGAGAAGGGAATGACTACCCACTCCAGTATTAAGGCCTCCATGGACAGAGGAGCCTGGCAGCCTACATTCCATGGGGTTGCAAAGAGTCAGACACGACTGAATGACTTTCACTTCATTTATTTATGCAAGTTCATTTTATAAATGATTGAAAGAGTATACCTGGTGTTCTCGCTTTCATAAGCAATCTGACATATGTTCCTCTCCACATGGCTTGAATTTTAATTGCTGCTGCTACTTCCTCTGGAGAATACTCTTTATCACTTGTTGGCACACTGTACTTAACATCTACCCATTCCGCTAGAAAGAGAAAAACAAACTTTGGACTGAAAGTTAATCTAATCTCTACTTCAGTTTTCACTGCCTTTAACTTTTAAGGCCATCTGATGTGTCAAGTGCCACAATGATAGATTTGTTCTTATACTTAACATTGCCTTCTGCAGGTGGTTCTTCTTTAGAATATAAACATTCTGGAGAAGGGAAACACTAAATATTGACACTTTAGTGAAATACTGTTAAATTCCTCCGTGAAAATAGCAGGAAAGGTCTCTTAAGGTTGAAAAAAAAAATGTTAAAATCACGGGAATAGAGCGTTGGAAAAGGAAGAAATGAGGGTTACTGAGATCAGAATATCTTCCCAGAATTCCTCAAGTTGTACTATATAGATTAGTGACTGTCTTCTTTTTAAGGTCAGGAACAAATGAAACAGATATTCTGGGCTCCCCTGGAAGTACGTGGAACAGTGGACACATGTCAGATCTTCAGAAACTTTTGAGCTTTCTCAGGGCAAATCTTGAACACTACAACTGTCAATACTGACATATTCTACTTACGCCACAAAAATTTGGGGTGCATTTTTCTCAAATTCTGTATCCTATATAAAGCTAGGAATTTCTTGGTCACGTAAACACCTAAAATTGATCACTACCTAAAGAGGCCTCTTCCAAAGAAGAATCGAGTAAATCCAAGTCCAAAACCATAGCACGGAATGCAAATTTGGTGTTGGGTGGAGGTTTTGTTATTTGAACTTTTTTCATTAAACGCCATAAAGAAATATGAAAAACCTGAAAAAGATAAAATGTATTAGTATATTTTCTAAATCAAGAAAATACTCTTACCTAGTCAAAGAGGCTCTAAAAAACTTGCTATTTCTCAGATATACACACCATCTAACAGAAGATTCTTTGAAGACTCCCTCATCTGGTAAGAGACCAAATTTATTTAACATCTTATGAATTTTAACTTAATAAGATTTAATCAACACAATGTTTATAATATACATTCAATGAAAATTAATATTAAATTAATTGAAGTGATACAGTGTAAGATAAAAAATAATGTTTTTATGCCTAAGCAACTTAAATACCAGGTTTCTCTTATTCTGAGATGCCATTTATTGTAAGATACACTATTAATTCCTGTGCTTCAAGAAAGAAAATATGTCACTCAAGATTTTTATCACTTTCTATCACTTGTGAGTATTTATTTCCTATTGAAAAATCTCTTTTAAGTTTATTTAGGCATAACTTTTTCATCATGTATCACATTTAAACACACATGAAAAAATAAAATGAACTACATATATTAAGTATTCCAAAAACATATTCATACTCAGACTCCTACTCTTGCAAATCACTTTTTGCAAGCACTTAACATGTGTGTTTTCTATACAGTTATGTCCTTTGTGTTGTCAAAAGATGCACTATTGCCTAAAGAGCCTTCTTCTTTTGTCCCTGGGTTTTTTCTCAAGCCACTGACTCTCATTCAAGAAGTATTGATGCCAATTCATTCTTTATTTCACCAAAGAGGGCTGATGGAAGGTTTCTAGACTACAACCAGAACACATATTCCTTCTTTCAAGTTCTTTTTTTCATGATTTTTATCCTGAAATGTTGACAGATTCCACATATCCAATCACACTATCG
This sequence comes from Moschus berezovskii, assembly GCF_049115385.1. NCBI lineage: Eukaryota > Metazoa > Chordata > Mammalia > Artiodactyla > Moschidae > Moschus > Moschus berezovskii. Next base: position 91,311,214 of record NC_142469.1, on the reverse strand, counting down.
GTGATGATAACGAACCACGGCACATTTCTGCTTGTTTCAGTTCACTTCAGTTCAGTCGCTCAGTTGTGTCCGACTCTTTGCAACCCCATGAATCACAGCATGCCAGGCCTCCCTGTCCATCACCAACTCCCAGAGTTCACTCAAACTCATGTCCACTGAGTCGGTGATGCCATCCAGCCATCTCATTCTCTGTCGTCCCCTTCTCCTCCCACCCTCAATCCTTCCCAGCATCAGAGTCTTTTCCAGTGAGTCAACTTGTCGCATGAGGTGGCCAAAGTATTGGAGTTTCAGCTTTAGCATCAGCCCTTCCAATGAACACCCAGGACTGATCTCCTCTAGAGACTGGTTGGATCTCCTTGCAGTACAAGGGACTCTTAAGAGCCTTCTCCAGCACCACAGTTCAAAAGCATCAATTCTTCGACGATCAGCTTTCTTCACAGTCCAACTCTCACATCCATACATCATGACCACTGGAAAAACCATAGCCTTGACTAGATGGACCTTGGTTGGCAAAGTAATGTCTCTGCTTTTTAATATGCTGTCTAGGTTGGTCATAACTTTCCTTCCAAGGAGTAAGTGTCTTTTAATTTCATGGCTGCAATCAGCATCTGCAGTGATTTTGGAGCCCAAAAAATTAAAGTCTGACATTTCTTCCACTGTTTCCCCATCTATTTCCCACGAAGTGATGGGACCAGATGCCATGATCTTTGTTTTCTGAATGTTGAGCTTCAAGCCAACCTTTTCACTCTCCTCTCACTTTCATCAAGAGACTTTTTAATTCCTCTTCACTTTCTGCCATAAGGATGGCGTCATCTGCTTTTCTGAGGTTACTGATATTTCTCCCGGCAATCTTGATTCCAGCTTGTGCTTCTTCCAGCCCAGAATTCCTCATGATGTACTCTGCACAGAAGTTAAATAAGCAGGGTGACAATATACAACCTCGATGTACTCCTTTTCCTATTTGGAACCAGTCCGTTGTTCCATGTCCTGTTCTAACTGTTGCTTCCTGACCTGCATACAGGTTTCTCAAGAAGCAGGTCAGGTGGTCTGGTATACCCATCTCTTTAAAAATTTTCCACAGTTTATTGTGATCGACACAGTCAAAGGCTTTGGCATAGTCAACAAAGCAGAAATAGATGTTTTTCTGGAACTCTCTTGCTTTCTCCATGATCCAGCGGATGTTGGCAATTTGATCTCTGGTGCCTCTGCCTTTTCTAAAACCTGCTTGAACATCTTCTGCTTGTTTACTTGTAGCTATTTACATGTTCACAGGGAGTAAAGCACTTGATGGATTAGGTAGGGCTGAAGTGAAATGAAATGAAAGTCGCTCAGTTGTGTCCGGCTCTTTGCAACCTCATGGACTGTACAGTCCACGGAATTCTCCACACCAGAATACTGGAGTGGGCCGCTGTTCCCATCTCCAGAGGATTGTCCCAACCCAGGGATCGAACCCAGTCTCTCACACTGCAGGCAGATACTTTATCAACTGAGCCACCAGGGAAGCCCTAGGTAGGGCCCCCTGGGCACTATTTGTGGTGACTTTCACCCAATCATACCTCTCTCTCTCTCCCTGAGCTCTTAGGAAGTCATTGTGGTCTGAGGAAAATACCTTTCCCTTCAAGTACATGGTCACCCCAAATGCCAGGTGAATTTAGGATTCACTATGTGTAACAAATGGTGCCATCAAATCCTTTTACTTAAAGGCTATTTATCATTTATCTTGAGAATGTGGATGTAATGGACTCTATCTGATGAAATATACAAAAGAGAAATTTCCTTGGGTCTTTGCAATCTCTTTAGCAGATTGCCCTTGATGTGTATCACATTCTAGTTTAAGGTTTATGCAATGATTTTCTTTTTCTTCTACCTTTGGAATTTTTCTTGGTTTGAAGATTGTTCTTAATTATCTTTCCCCAACAACATCTTATGCTCAGTTAAAGTGGAATAACAGGGAAATTAAATTTCTAGTATAAATAATTTCTAATATAATTGTATCTTATATATTGTACATACTGTTTGCTTATATGAAATTAAAAATTGGCTGAGTGAAATTATTCTAGACAGAGACCATGCACCCTTCACAAAAGTTAACTCAAAATAAACAGTAGACTGAAATGTAAAATGTAAAAGTATAAAATTTCTAGAAGATAAGAGAACATCTAGATGACCTTGGGTAGGGCAGTACCTTTATGTATTCATCGCTAAAGCCATGACCCACAAGAGAAAGAATTGATAAGCTGGACTTCACTAAAATTAAAACTTCTACTCTATAACAAAAATGTCAAGAGAATGAGAAGCTTTGGCTTCTATAATGACTTCATAGACTGGGAAAAAAATATTTGCAAAAGAATACTTAAAACTCAATGATAAGAAAACAAACAACCTGATTAAAAATGGGCCAAAGACTTTAACAGACACCTCACCAAAATAGATATACAGATGGCAAATAAGCATTTCAAAAGATGTTTCACATTGTATGTCATAAGGGATATGCAAATTAAAATGACTTACCACTGTGCTTTAGAAAAGCCCAAATCTGGAACACTGACAACATCAAATTCTGATTAGAATATGGAATATCAGAAACTCTCAATCATTTTGATGGGAATGAAAAATGGTACAACCACTCTTGAAGAGTCTGATGATTTTTATAAAGCTAAACATACTCTTGTTGTATGATCCAGCAATTACACTCCTTTGTATTTACCCAAGGAAATTGAAAACGTATATCCACCCAAAAACTTGTACACAGTTGTTTACAGCCAATTCATTCATAAATGCCAAAACTTGGAACCAACAAAGATGTTCTTCAGTAAGTGAATAAATAAACTGTGCTATATCCAGACAATGGAATACTGTTCAGAACTAAGAAGAAACAGGGCTTCCCAGGTGATGCTGGTGGTAAAGAATGCTCCTGCCAATACAGGAGACATAAGAGAAGTGGGTTCAGTCCCTGGTTGGGGAAGATCCCCTGGAGGAGCAAATGGCAACCCACTCCAGTATTCTTGCCTGGAGAATCCCATGGACAGTGGAGCTTGGTGGGCTATAGTTAAAGGGTCTCAGAGTTGGATATGACTGAAGCAACTTAGCACACAAGAAGAAATGACCTATGAAGTCATGAAAAGACAGGGAGGGAATTTAAATACCTATTTCTAAGTCAAAGAAGCCAATCTGGAAAGACTACATTATGACATTTTGGAAAAGGCAAAGCTATGGAGACAATAAAGAGACCAGTGTGTGCCAGGGCTTGGGGGAGGGGAGGGATGAGTAGGCAGAACACTTAGGATTTTTAGGGCAGTGAAATTACTATGTATGATACTACAATGATAGATCTATGTCATTATACATTTGTCCAAGACCATAGAATGTGTGCCAAGAGTGAATTCTAATGCAAACTGCGGACTTTGGCTGGGCTTATCAGTTGTAAGAAATGTCCAACTCATGGGGGATGCTGGTAAGTGATGATGGAGATGAGTGTGTGAGGTAGGGGATATATGGAAGTCTCCATACCTTCTGCCCAACTTTGTGATGAACCTGCAACTACTCTAAAAATTGTCCTTAATAAAACAAATTTTAACTGGGTATCCTGTGTTTTAATTTCTAACTCTAGCAACACTACTCCCCAGGGGCAATTTGACAATATCTGAAACAATTTTTAGTTGTCACAACTGGTTTTTAGAGGGTGTAGGCAAGCCATGATGTCACTGACAGTTCAGGACCACAACAAAAATCAACCGAAAGGTCAATAGTGAACAGGGGTACCACTCTCTGTTTTGTATCACTCCTTTAAGGCTTTCAGTAAAGGAGGATTGCAAAAATAGGAAGTCAAGAAATACCTGGAGTATTGGCCAAATTTGGCCTTGGAGTACAGAATGAAGCGGAGCAAAGGCTAATAAGAGTTTTGTGAAGAGAATGCACTGGTCATAGCAAACACCCTCTTCCAACAACACAAGAAAAGACTCTACACATGAACATCACCAGATGGTCAATACCAAAATCAAAATGATTATATTCTTTGCAACCAAAGATGGAGAAGCTGTATACAGTCAGCAAAAACAAGACCAGGAGCTGACTGTGGCTCAGCTCATGAACTCCTTATTGCCAAATTCAGACTTAAATTGAAGAAAATAGGGAAAACAACTACACCATTCAGGTTTGACCTAAATCGAATCCTATACAGTGGAAATGACAAATAGATTCAAAGGATTAGATCTGATAGACTGTCTGAAGAACTATGGATGGAGGTTTATGATATTGTAGAGGAGGCAGGGATCAAGACCATTTCCCCAAGATAAAGAAATGCAAAGGCAAAAAAGATTGTCTGAGGAACCCTTACAAACAGCTGTGAAAAGAAGAGAAGTGAAAGGGAAAGGAGAAAAGGAAAGATATACCCATTTGAATATAGAGTTCCAAAGAATAGCAAGGAGAGGTAAGAAAGTCTTCCTCAGTGATCAGTGCAAAGAAATAGAGGAAAACAACAGATTGGGAAAGACTAAAGATCTCTTCAAGAAAATTAGAGATACCAGAGGAACTTTTTATACAAAGACGGACACAATAAAGGACAGAAATGGTATAGACCTGACAGAAGCAGAAGATATTATGAATAGGTGGCAGGAATACACAGAAGAACTATACAAAAAACATCTTAATGACCCAGATAATCACAACGGTATGATCACTCACCTAGAGCCAGACATCCTGGAATGCCAAGTGGACCTTAGGAAGGATCACTATGAATAGAGCTAGTGGAGGTGATGGAATTCAAGTGGAGCTACTTCAAATCTTAAAAGATGATGCTATGAAAGTGCTGCACTCAATATTCCAGCAAATTTTGAAAACCCAGCAGTGGCCACAGGACTGGAAAAGGTCAGTTTTCATTCCAGTCCCAAAGAAAGGCAATACCAAAGAATGTTCAAACCACTGCACAATTGCACTCATCTCACACGCTAGGAAAGTAATGCTCAAAATTCTCCAAGTCAGGCTTCAACAGTGTGTCAACCGTGAACTTCCAGATATTCAAGCTGGATTTAGAAAAGGCAGAGGAACCAGAGATCAAATTGCCAACATCCATTGGATCATCAAAAAAGCAAGCATTCCAGGAAAACATCTACTTCTGCTTTATTGACTATGCCAAAACCTTTGACTGTGTGGATCACAACAAAATGTGGAAAATTCTTCAAGAGATGGGAATACCAGACCACATGACCAGCCTCCTGAGAAATCTGTATGCTGGTCAGGAAGCAACAGTTAGAACTGACATGGAACAACAGACTGGTTGCAAATCAAGAAAGGAGTATGTCAAGGCTGTATATCGTCACCCTGATTATAATCAAATTACTTATATTCAGAGTACATTATGAAAAATGCTGGGCTGGATGAAGCACAAGCTGGAATCAAGATTGCTGGGAGAAACATCAATCACCTCATATATGCAGATGACACCACCCTTATGGCAGAAAGTGAAGAGGAACTAAAAGGCCTCTTGATGAAAGTGAAAGAGAAGAGTGAAAAAGTTGGCTTAAAGCTCAACATTCAGAAAACAAAGATCATGGCATCTGGTCCCATCACTTCATGGGAAATAGATGGGGAAACAGTAGAAACAGTGTCAGACTTTATTTTTTTGGGCTCCAAAGTCACTGCAGATGGTGACTGTAGCCATGAAATTAAAAGATGCTGGCTCCTTGAAAGAAAAACTATGACCAACATAGACAGCATACTAAAAACCAGAGACATTACTTTGCCAACAAATGTCCATCTAGTCAAGGCTATGGTTTTTCCAGTGGTCATGTATGGATGTGAGAGTTGGACTATAAAGAAAGCTGAACAACAAAGAATAGATGCTTTTGAACTATGGTGTTGGAGAAGACTCTTGAGAGTCCCTTTTGATGCAAGGAGGTCAAACCAGTCCATCCTGAAGGAGATCAGTCTTGGGTGTTCATTGGAAGGACTGATATTGAAGCTGAAACTCCAATCCTTTGACCACCTGATGTGAAGAGCTGGGTCATTGGAAAAGACCCTCATGCTGGGAAAGATTGAAGGGAGGAGAAGGAGATGACAGAGGATGAGATGGTTGGATGGCATCACCAATTCAATAGACATGAGTTTGAGTAAACTCAGGGAGTTGGTGATGGACAGGGAGGCCTGGCGTGCTGCAGTCCATGGGGCCGCAGAGTCGGACACGACTGAGAGACTGAACTGAAAGCCAGGCTGCTGCTCAGCCCCAACAGTGTGAAGAAACACTGATACCTCGAGAGCATCCACCCATTAGTGGGGAAGGAGTTGGTGGATAAATAGTGCAATCACCTTATCCTTTTGTAGGATGTTTCTGAGGGATACCCTCCACAGTTCACCAGGATCCCCTGGAGGACTGAGCCCCAGTAACCCACAGCAATCATTATCACATCCTTTAACAAATATGCTTTTCTCTCTCATTTCATTCTTCCTAGTCTCTCATTTCTGCTTGCTCTCATCACTTTCCAAACTGTCTTCATCCAAAACATTTTCTCAGCTCTGATTTAGGGGATCTTATCTAATATGAGATATATTATTACAAATAGAACATGTTATTCTAGGAACTGTATAGCCTGAACATACTTACTCTGAAGTGCTGTTCAGTTAGTTCTTTATCCTGGAGGGAGATAGGGTAGTGAGCTGTTCGCAGATCCTTCAGGGATGCAGAAAGTTTACCCTTATCTTTGAAATTAGCAATCACATGTCCAACAGCTTTCAAAATTGTTAAAGCCTGCTCTGTAAATCGGTAGCTCTCCTGTGAAGACCAAGCATAAGACTCAGCTTCATTTTCATTTATTTAGGTGTAATTAGGTTTACAAACATTTAGCTGCTGTTAATACATTAAAAATCTGTTACGTGACTGACTCAATAGTTATTTATGGAGGATTTACTTGATTAAAGTATTTCACCAGGAGTCATGATCAGAGAGATGTTAAACAAGGAACTTGATTCTTGCTCTTGTAGGAACACACAGAAAGAACACTAACCCCACCAGGGGCCAGGGGCAATTTCTCCACAGTATTAATATCCAATCTTTGTTCTGAAGAACATCTAGGAATTAGTCTGACAGCTGTGTTGTATTTGATGACTGAAGGGCAGATAAGAGTTCAGGTAGAGAGCAATTAAATAAAAAGAAAGAAAGAAAAGGCAAGAGGGTGAACTAGCATGGGCTTCTGTCTTCCTTCCACTATAAACTCTGAAGAAACAATAAAGCAACAAGGAGACAGGGATATCAGGAAGGAACTTATTTTTAAAGATGGAGAAAACCCTGAGGTGTTGCAAATGATGAAGTTGCAGAGCAGAGCGTGCTTACAGGCAGCCTGAAGAGGGTCATGTAGGAGGAAAACTTTGTAAAGTCTGTTTTTGCCCCTTTCCTTAGGGACCCTATCATCATTCCACAGTTCCCTGTAGAAATTCCAAGGACTAGTCCAGCAGGAGTAGCATGAGAATGGAGTGAGAAGCTGATGAAAACAGAGGCAACTGACTTGCCATATTAATTCATTTACTCCCCCCCAGACCTTCTCCCAATCCCCTCAAAGCTTCGGAAAAATCTCTTCTTAACAGTGTCTCCCTGAAATGAAACCATGACCAGAAAAGTCACCTGGTTAAGTGGTAGCATTGGGAGTGATTGATCAAGGATGGCTCTGAGAAGCTTAAGTCTCTCTGCTTTTGAACCAATCTATATATATCCCCCTTTCCTTCTTGATTAGAAGTGAAGACTATCGGGGCCTAAAAGTCAGCTCCAATAACTTTTGTAAGATGGAGGAGTTCATATCCCAGGAAAATATGAGTTCACAGACCCAAATAGTTAAACAATTAGTGAGTTAAATCGCCTAAAGAAAGAAAAAACTGTTTTCACTTCCTGGCTATTGTAAACAGTTTTGCTGTGAACACTGGGGTGCATACATCTTTTTGAATATATGCCCAGGACATATATCCAGGAGCTGGACTGCTGGATCATATGGTAGACCGATTTTTAGGTGTTTTAGGGCTTCCCTCATAGCTCAGTTGATAAAGAATCTGCCTGCAATGCAGAAGTTCAGTTCAGTTCAGTTGCTCAGTCGTGTCTGACTCTTTGCGACCCCATGAACCACAGCACAGCAGACCTCCCTGTCCATCACCAACTCCTGGAGTCCACCTATACCCATGTCCATTGAGTTGGTGATGCCATCCAGCCATTTCATCTTCTGTTGTCCCCTTCTCCTCCTGCCCTTAATCTTTCCCAGCATCAGGGTCTTTTCCAATGAGTCAGCTCTTCGCATCAGGTGGCCAAAGTATTGGAGTTTCAGCTTCAACATCAGTCCTTCCAATGAACACACAGGACTGATCTCCTTTAGAATGGACTGGTTGGATCTCCTTGCAGTCCAAGGGACTCTCAAGAGTTTCTCCAACATCACAGTTCAAAAGCATCAATTCTTTGGTGCTCAGATTTCTTTTTAGTCCAACTCTCACATCCATACATGACCACTGGAAAAACCATAGCCTTGACTAGACAGACCTTGGAAAAGTAATGTCTCTGTTTTTAATATGCTGTCTAAGTTGGTCATTACTTTCCTTCCAAGGAGTAAGCATCTATTAATTTCATGGCTGCAATCACCATCTGCAGTGGTTTTGGAGCCCAGAAAAATAAAGTCTCTCAGTTTCCACTGTTTCCCCATCTATTTCCCATGAAGTGATGGGACTGTATGCCATGATCTTAGTTTACTGAATGTTGAGCTTTAAGCCAACTTTTTCACTCTCCTCTTACTTTCATCAAGAGGCGCTTTAGTTCTTCTTCCCTTTCTGCCATAAGGGTGGTGTCATCTGCATATCTGAGGTTATTGACATTTCTCCCAGCAATCTTGACTCCAACTTGTGCTTTTTCCAACCCAGTGTTCCTCATGATGTACTCTGCATATAAGTTAAATAAGCAGGGTGACAATATACAGCCTTGACGGACTCCTTTTCCTCTTTGGAACCAGTCTGCTGTTCCATGTCCAGGTCTAACTGTTGCTTCCTGACCTGCATACAAATTTCTCAAGAGGCAGGTCAGGTGGTCTGGTATTCCCATCTCTTTCAGAGCTTTCCACAGTTTATTGTGGTCCACGCAGTCAAAGGCTTTGGCATAGCCAATAAATCAGAAGTAGATGTTTCTCTGGAACTCTCTTGCTTTTTCGATGATCCAGTGGATGGTGGCAATTTGATCTCTGGTTCCTCTGCTTTTTCTAAAAAAAAAAGCTGAAGCCTGGCTTGGAGAATTTTGAGCATTACTTTACTAGTGTGTGAGATGAGTGCAATGCAGGACACCCAGGTTCAATTCCTGAGTCGAGAAGATCTCCTGGAGAAGGAAATGGGAACCCATTCCAGTAGTCTTGCCTGGAGAATCCCATGGACAGAGGAGCCTGGCAGGCTATAGTCAGTGGGGTCACTAGAGTTGGACATGAATTAGCGACTAAACCACCACCATCGTGAAACCACCATACTGTTTGACATAGTGGCTGTATCAGTTTATATTCTAACCAACTGTGTAGGAAGGTTTCCTTTTCTCCATACTCTCTCCAGCACTTATTTTTTGTAGATATTTTGATGATGGCCATTTTGACCCATGTGAGGTGATACCTCATTATGGTTTTGCCTTGCATTTCTCTAATAATTAACAGTGTTGAGCATCTTTTAATATACCTGTTAATCTTCTGAATGTCTTCTTTGGAGAAATGTCTATTGAGGTCTTCTGCTCATTTTTTATTGGGTTGTTTTTTGACATTGAGTTGTATGAGCTGTTTGTATATTTTGGAAATTAACCCCTTGTCAGTCACATCATTTGCAAATATCTCCAATTCTATAGACTGTCTTTTCATTTTGTTGGTTTCTTTTGCTGTGCAAAAGCTTTTAAGTTCAATATATGTACCCTGGTGTTTATAGCACAATCTATAGTAGCAGCTTAAATGTCCATCAGTCAATGCATGGACACAGTACTGGAATATTACTCAGCCATGAGAAGAATGAAAAACTGCCATTTGCAGTAATATGGATGGGCCTACAGAATATCAGAGAAATTAAGTACACAAAAACAAATACTGTGTGATATCACACATGGAATAAAATGAATAAGTACAAATGGATCTATTTACAAAACTGAAAGACTCATAGACATAAAAAACAAACGATGACTAACCAAAGGCAAACAGGTAGGGGAGGGAAAAATTAGGAGCATGGGTTTAACGGGTACACACTGCTATACATAAAATAGATAAGAAACAAAGACCTACTATATAACACAGGGGACAATATTCAATATCCTCTAATTAATCTATAATGGAATATAATCTGAAAAAAAATATATTAATAGCTGAAACACTTGGCTGAACAGCTGAAACTAACATAATACTGTAAATCAATTCTGCTTCAATTCAAGAAATAAAAAAGAAACAAACTAGATAAGCCATTGTATGTAAAAAAAAAAAAAAAAAAGAATTTATTTGTTTGGAGTTTGAAGCAGAGAAAGGTTTATTTCAGGGCCATGCAAGGAGATGGTGGCTCATGCTGTAAAAATCCCCAGGTTCCCTGAAGGGTTTTTTTTTTTTTAATATTATAATATCATTATGTGTGCTCAGTCACTCAGTCTTGTCTGACTCTTTGAGGTCCCATGGATTGTATCTCACCAGGCTCCTCTGTCCATGGAATTTTCCAGGCAAGAATACTGGTGTGGGTGCCATTTCCTCCTTCAGGGGGTCTTCTCGACTCAGGGATCGAAACTGCGTCTCTGTGTCTTGTATATTAGCAGGAGGACTCTTTACCAGTTAAGCACATTTGTTATTCATCTAAATCATATAATGGTGGCAATTAAGTTGGCTGCCCTTATTTTATAGTTATCTTGAAGAATCGGACATGACTGAGCAACTAACACTTTCACTTTATGCAGTTTTGTTTAGTACAATTTCTTTTAGATAACACTGATTTATTCAGGTGAAAATAAATTTTTTAAAGAAGAGAAAAAATAAGAATTTAAAATAAGCAGGGTAAATCTAATTAAGGGTTTAAGGGACATAGAAGGTGGGCTTGATGATCTTTCTTCTGTGTCTATTGAGCAGGAGTTAGGTCTGATGAGAGATGATGCAGAGAGAGAGGAGGCAGCCACAGTGCATCCTTCAGGACCACTGCCTGGAGAGGGAAGAACGCATGACTGGAGTGTATCTGGGCCATGAAAACATGAGCACGGAGTTGGTTTTGAGCCATCCTGCTACCACTCTAGACAAGAGGTTTACTGACTGGCTAAGTGGATCTCATCTCACTAATATGAAGTTGTGATATATGGAGATAGATTGGAGGAGTAGGTAAAGCTAAATTACGCAGTAGAAAGGCCCTATAAATACTTGTCTCCCAAAATGCATATGCATCTGTCTAAAGATGTCCTTGAGAGGACGTCTAAATCAAGACAGGACCTGAAGGAAGATTTATTTATCATTCTTTCCTTTCAGACCCTGTCAGAGCCGAGCAGCTAGAAAAACCAAGAAGTTAAGAGCAGGTGAAGAAACGACTGACCCTTTCGTGGATCCTCTCTCCCTGAATCCCAGAGTCCCTTGCTTAGGACAAAGAAGGAGAAAAGGAACATATAATATATCAAAAATTTAACCTGCATCGAAAAAGTCTGTACTGATCCTTTATGTTTCTCAAGGAAACAATAATATTGACACTATGGAATCTGCCTTAGGTGTTAACAGACGTGTAAGGGAATTCAACAGAGCAGAGGTGAGTAAATAAGATAAAATGAAATAAAATGATAATTATTTTTAAAGTAAAATGATTTTATTTGTATCCCTACAGAGTTTAGACTGCTTATTAACACGTCGTATTTGAGAATTTCTTACAGAATATACTTAATAGTTTTAAAAAGTAAAAAAAAATGAGTAAGCTGAATAAAAAAATAGAAATATGATTTTGTTCAAGATTTTTGAAACTAAAACACACACACAAATATCACAGCTGCTAACCAATTTACCGGCTCAAAGTTGGGTAGCACAACATCTTCATCCCCAATGACGAAGGTCACCATGCTGCAGATGTGAATGGAGTGGCCCATGGGGGAGTATGCAGTGAAGAGCAGCATGTGTCTCCTAAAGAGAGTGGACACTATATATAGATCCAGGGTCCCCTTTGTTGTAGTCCTTGCTTCTGTTAGCTTCTTGATGATACTTTGTGCTCAAATGAAGTCAAAGGTTAGTATGGGCTGAATTTTGTAACGCAGATGAGGTAATGACTGATGAATTTTTACTCTGAAAGAACCCTCCGAGAGCATGGCATCTATATTTCACTGATTATGTTGGATGAAGAAGGTCACACTAAATGACAAAGTTGCACATATTGGAGACATCTCCCATGCACTACAGATATATTGCAAAAGACTGGTCCTGATTTCCCCCTCACAACAGTAATAATCCACATTGGCCAAGTGCTTTGTAGATTTCATAGTCATTTTCTCACAAATGCATAGCTTCATGTATGTTACTTATGTCTCTCCTACCAGGTTGTAGCACCATGGAGAGGACAGAAAGCGTACCTTAAACCTTCCTGGTGGCTGCTTAGGTCCCTGTGGGGGAAATATAGATAGAAGTAGTAAATTGTGAAAGTGTTTAGCTGTTCAGTTGTATCCTACTCTTTGTGACCCCATGGACTGTAGTGTAGTCTGCCAGGCTCCTCTGTCCATGGAATTCTCCAGGCAAGAATAATGGAGTGGTTTACTATTCCCTTCTCCAGGGAATCTTCCTGACCCAGAGATTGAACCCAGGTCTCCTGTATTGCTGGCTAATTCTTTACTGTCTGAGCCACCAAGGAAGCCCAGATAAAAGTAGATTCTTTATCAGTTCCCCATCCTTGGTGATCTTGATGAATGAGCACTCAGACAGAATAATGATTTCTGGGAGAATCTTTCCATACTATAGTTTTTAGGGGAGATGTGAAAAATATAGTATTTTTAAAATTCATTATTCTTCTAGGAATATTGGATGCTTGCCATAGATTATTTTAGCACTTTATTTTATTGCTTGGGTTTTGCTTTTTGAATAAGAGCCATAGCTTTTCAATAATCACATAGAATTATCATGATTGATCTTGGGAAATTCAGCAAAATATTTATCTTTATTGAAATATGAGGTAGTAGTTTGAACTTTACTTATCAAAAATCATGAAAACTTTTCAATTATATATATTTTCTTTAAAATGGAAAATGTGATGTGTTTAACTAATTGTATCTTAATTTAAAATAAAACTACAGGTAAAACTAAAAATAACTACAGGTAAAACTATAGATTTATAGAAAACATGCTCTTTTTCAACCTGTTTTAAAATAAAATCATGGTCCTTATTAAGAACTATGGCATAATAAAACAAAAGGATCATTTTAGTAAATTAATTTTAGGAAATACTGGGTTAAACACATTTAAAATGTACTCCTTACTGAAGAAGTTTCAGATTCTTTGACAATTATGCATCTTCCAAAAGGTACAGCATTTCTTCAGTTTATTTGTTCCTAGAATTATTTTTCTTAAGAATCATGATGATAGACCTATACTTTGTGAAATCACTTTAGGAAACAACATATTAGATTCCATATTGTTTCGTTATCTAGTAGTCAAAAGTTTACAAGTCTTCAAATAATTCTTAGTATGGGAAAAATAAAGTCACTTCATACCCAACAGGCAGACGAACCACTGTAGCCTTGGTAGCATAGGTGTGAATTGTCACAACAAGATTGCGTGGCCTCAGAGATTTCCAAGAAACTGTCTCAACTGTAAGTAGTCCAGGCTCTATGGGAGGGCTTTTCTTTGTTAAAGCTTTAGGAAAAGTTAAAAAAATTATATATATATATATATATATATATATAAAATTCGACTGTGAGAGTCTAGTTGGCTATCACTAGTATTGCTTTTTTATCAATATGACATTAATAATAATTATAATAATAATATAATAATATTAACAATAACCAAGAATTAGACATATTCTGAAAATGCTCATAAAACATTAGAAATTATACTGGGTGAATAGTTATGGGAAATAATACTCGAGAGGAAGCAAGATCTTCGTTCCTATTCCTAATTTCCTCTTCATAGTCATTCCCCCAGCTGAAGAAACCAGGAATGGAAAAGTTAGAAAAAAAGAGGTCAGCCAGGGATATTTCATTGTAGTATATCACTGCTTTTCTTATGTAGGGCAGTAATCACAATATCCTGCTGGATGTAATTTTAAAGGAGGAAGATTACTACATCTGAGAAAATGAGAGATTTTCCTAAGAAAGTGTCAAAACAAGGGCAAAATATGCTATATTTTATCTAACTTTTTTACCTTTGATTCTTAGCTTTAAGTGTGTGGAGAAATAACAGATAATTAACAAAACTTTCATTTCAATTAAATTAACATTTTAAATTTAATTGTTTTTGTAAATTAATTAAAACAATCTAATTAAACTTTAATTAACTTTTTTCAAATCTGAAAATGGGTAGAAAATATTATTCTTCATTGGTAGCTGAGGGCAAAATACTTCTTACCTTGTTTTGCAGCTAACCCTCAAGCTAATGTTACAGGCCACCACATGATCTGAAACACTTCCATTCATTTGGAGTTCTAGGATGTGGTGCAACTTAGGAACTGTTGGGTAGGTAGACATTCTAAACTCACACCGCTGAAGTCTGGAGAGTTTATTCAACAAATATTTATTGCCTACCTTCTACACATCTGATAGCACTCAAAACATTGGGTATATCTTGGTAGGAAAACCATAGTCTCTGCCATCAAGATAGGCAAGAAATTCAATATTAAGCATGCAGCAAATATTTATACCTATACAGGGTCAGAGCTGTACATTTGAATTACATATAAATGCTTTAGTAAAACAAGTCAATCAAAGAATACAGTTTTGTGCATATGTGCATGTGTTCACAAGAAACCAGCCTTCGAGAGGAAAAGGAACAGTCTATCTGTGAGAATAGGAAGGAAAGGTGACTAGAACTTGAGAGAGCTCAATATGAGGAGATGAGTGGGTCACTTCTGATCCCTTCTATCTCTTCAGTGAAAACAGTAGCAAGGTCATCAACTTTTCAAGGGGGACGAATGAGAGTGGGAATGGGAGATTTGAAGATGGAGAGAGATATGCAGGCTTGCAATAATCATCCGTAAGAACGAAAGTTGGGAGAATGAATGAACTTGGGAAATGTTGACAGTGCTTAGGTCATTTGTTTGTTCTCTTTGAGGTTTGTGGTCCTCAATTTAAAATGGGGATAGGTAGTAGGAATTTTTTTTCTTTGGTGACACTCAGCTGCTCTGATGCAACCCCAGGTCAGGCACAGAGATATTTTCAACCAGTATTAGGGTTTTGTCAGGACCATAACTTGAAAGGGTAAGAAAGCTCTTGTGTTGAGGGTACATGTGAAGAAATGTCAATAAATACGATGATGGGCCATGGAAACTGTGTTGGGAATCAGAGAAATAAGGATCTGATGAGGGTGGACACAGAAAATGTTGTAAGGTTGATGAATGGTGGTCCCCATTCAGTCCAAGAATTATAGGGGTGGAAATTCTAGAGAGAGTGAACTGGAGCTTCAGGTGTGGGGGTCAGAGAGCTTAAGATTGATTGAGATAATACAGTTATTGGTACAACAAAGTCTAAATAAAACCATGATAGTAGGGGCCCAGGGTGGGATGGAGATAAAGGCCTTTGGAAGAGTCAAATCAAAGAAGAAAGAGCTCATGATTTTAAATAGATTTTGAAAGAATCAAAAATGATGACATGTATAAGGGGAGAGAGAAACAGAGGGACTAGGTGTGCTAAAGAGGTGACCATATGACCAGAACAAAGAGGGAGATGGGTGGCAAGAGTGAGCATACTCTTTGATGTCAGAGGAGCAGGAAGATCTTAGGAGGTCTAGAGAGGGAATGCTGCTGCTGCTGCTAAGTCACTCCAGTCGTGTCCGACTCTGTGCGACCCCACAGACAGAAGCCCACCAGGCTCCCCTGTCCCTGGGATTCTCCAGGCAAGAACATTGGAGTGGGTTGCCATTTCCTTCTCCAATGTGTGAAAGTGAAGTAGCTCAGTCGTGTCCGACCCTT
Source organism: Moschus berezovskii (assembly GCF_049115385.1). NCBI lineage: Eukaryota > Metazoa > Chordata > Mammalia > Artiodactyla > Moschidae > Moschus > Moschus berezovskii. The sequence continues at coordinate 91,295,122 of NC_142469.1, read as the reverse complement.
AGTGACCCCACGGACTGCAGCCTACCAGGCTCCTCCATCCATGGGATTTTCTAGGCAAGAGTACTGGAGTGGCTTGCCATTGCCTTCTCCGAGAGAGAGAATACGTTCCTTCATTCGGTGTCTAAAACTTGTAGTATACATTTCCCCTGAGTAGAAAGTGAGCTGGGCTTTCAGACTGTAATTTTCTCATGGCCCTCTTACCTCCAGATTCTCCCCAGCGTACCAATGCAGAAAAGCAGATCAGCAGTTCAATGGGCTTTAAACTGTCCACGAATAGGTGATAGGACACACGTTCATCTGAAAACTGCAAGAAATAGGCTAATTGTTGCATTTCATATCAGTCTGTTCATGCTGGTATTTCCCAATTCTAATGAAAGTACAATCCCTGACATTCATAGAGCATTTAGTGTGTTCTAGACACCACAACGGAGAAGGCAACGGCAAGCCACTCCAGTACTCTTGCCTGGAAAATCCCACGGACGGAGGAGCCTGGTAGGCTGCAGTCCATGGTGTCGCTACGGGTCGGACACGACTGAGCGACTTCACTTTCCCTTTTCACTTTCACGCATTGGAGAAGGAAATGGCAACCCACTCCAGTGTTCTTGCCTGGAGAATGCCAGGGACGGAGGAGCCTGGTGGGCTGCCGTCTATGGGGTCGCACAGAGTCGGACACGACTGAAGGGACTTAGCAGCAGCAGCAGCAGCAGACACCACAACAAGAACTTTACAGATTTAATGAAAGGAAGAAAATCACACTGGTGCATGCCGGCAGCAGTCCATGGAAACCGTGTCTGCAGACACTGAGACCAGCCACCATATCAGAGAGAGCCAAAGCTGTCCTCTGTGAGTAAAGAAAGTTCCAGAAATGACAGTAGAGGAAGAAACTGAGCCCACAGCTGAGCAGTGCTCAGAAGATAGGTCCCTGATAAGTAAACAGGGAGAGGATAGAAATGTATTAAGGTAGGCTACTCGGGCTTCCCTGTTGGCTCAGATGGTAAAGAACCTGCCTGCAATGAGGGAGACCTGGGTTCAACCCAATGGTTGGGAAGAACCCTTGAAGAAGGGCATGGCAACCCACTCCAGTATTTTTGTCTGGAGAATCCTATGGACAGAGGAGCCTGACTACAGTGCTTGGGGGTCACAAGGAGTCAAACACAACTGAGTGACTAAGCACATGCTACTTGGTGGTTTTTGCTATTACTCCTCCATTCCACAAGGTCTTCAGAACTATACTCATTACATGTTAATGAAGCAAACTGGGGGCTTCCCCTGTGACTCAGCTGGTAAAGAATCTGCCTGCAATGTGGAAGACATGGGTTAGCTCCCTGGTTTGGGAAGATCCCCTGGAGAAGGGAAAGGCTACACACTCCAGAACCAAACTGGATTTTTGCTTGGGGCATGCAAGAAAGTACTGAGCACAACTGGAATATCTCTTAGTGGATAGGCACATAAGAATTGCATGAATATGATTTCAATCCATCTTCAGTTCAGTTCAGTCGCTCAGTCATGTCCGACTCTTTGCAACCCCATGAATCACAGCACGCCAGGCCTCCCTGTCCATCACCAACTCCCGGAGTTCACTCAAACTCATGTCCATTGAGTCAGTGATACCATCCAGCCATCTCATTATCTGTCGTCCCCTTCCCCTCCTGCCCTCAATCCCTCCCAGCATCAGTCTTTTCCAATGAGTCAACTCTTCTCATGAGGTGGTCAAAGTGTTGGAGTTTCATAGGTGGGTATTATTAATATCTATAGTTATGGATGAAGAAACTGAAATACAGAGAGGGTAAGTAATTTGTCAAAGGTCACAGAGCTTGCAAAGTAGCACAGCTGAGATTCAAAAGTAAGTCTGTCTATCTGCTAATACCTAACTCCAATGTTGGTCTTTCAATTATTGTGCTATTACTGCACTTCAATTTCCCAGTGCTTCAACATAATTTTGACTGATGGTATATGGTAAATGTGTTAATTTAATTGTCATTATACTTTAAAGGTTTTCTATATTATTTTACAACAATATTTTAATTACAAGTTGAAATGCAAAAAAAAAGCCCAAGTTATATTGTGAAAAAGAAATCCTTAATAACCAAGTATAATAAGATTTCTAGAAATGTTTGATGCAACGTAACTATTTAAAATGATTGTATCTCCCAAAGTTTTCTAAAAGCATTTGACACTTTATTTTAGTTTTCTTTTGTCTGCAACATGTTGGTGATAGAGGCAGTTGTTTCAAATACTCCCTGTCTAAAACTCTGAAGGACCCTGGATTTGCCAGTGTAGCCTATGTGAGCAAGAAGGAGGCTCTACCTATAGCTCATTTGCCATCATTTTAAACTGTCTGAGAATTTGAAGATGAGGTGGCCCTGGAGGCCACATGAAGGGAATCAATCTGCTCTGGTGCAGGCACGAGACATCTTCGCAAGCCCCCTGCCAACCCCCATGACGTCACCCATGGGGACAGCTAAGGGATGTGCACGGGAGAAGCCTTGGACTGTGTTCCCAGTTCCGCAGGCAATGCCTGTGGCCACTAAAACCAGGACTAAAAGTGAAAGTGTTAGTTGCTCAGTCGTGTCCGACTCTTTGCAACCTCATGGACAGTAGCCCACCAGGCTCCTCTGTGTGTGGGGTTCTCCAGGCAAGAATACTGGAGTGGATTGCCATGCCCTTCTCCAGAGGATCTTTCCTACTCAGGTATCAAACCCGGGTCTCCTGCATTGCAGGCAGGTTCTTTACCATCTGAGCCACCAGGGAAGCCCCTAAATCAGGACTGCCTAGCCTCAGACCATGGACAGTCCAAACTAAAGGCCATTAATTTTGGGTACTAACAACATCCTCTAAGCCATCATTTTCTCAGACCATTGATGTTAAAAAAAATTCAGGGGGATGTAAGGACTCATAATGGATGCTGTCATTTCATTTTGCCAAGGTGGAACTTTAAAAGGAAAATAAAATTCTGTATTTACCATCACTTCATAAAAATATCCAAACACACAACACACACATTATATATATATATATATATAATAGGGTGGCAATGTATAACAAAAACTCATGTGCCAAATGCTCTTGGTAATAATAATGACAGCCAGCATTTATTTTCACTTACTAAGTCTTAGGCATTCTTCTAAGTGTTTTACACAAATTCTCTCATTCCTTTCTCTCTGATGTAGGTCTCTCACTGCCATGGTATAAATAAGTAAACGGAGGCAAAGAGTCCTATCCCAAAGAGAAATCTGCATTCAAAACCAGGCGGTCTGGCGCCAGAGCCATGGATCTGCTTCCTCCAAAGGTGCGCTAGTGAGAAAGGCTCAGGCTTCGCTGAGGAAAACCCAGTTTTCCTGATGTTTGTGCCACTTACTAGTTTGGTGGTCTTGGGCATTTTACCCAAACTTGGTCTGCCTCAGTTTCCTAATCTGAAAATCGATAATAATAATAGTCTTTTCATTGGGTTTGCCTTGAAGAGTTGATGCAATAAAGAACCTAGTTCAAGTCTGGGGACAGAGGGAGCACCATAAATGACTATCATTTAATCATTGCCAGTAATTTGAATATGATGACATTCCTAAATTAACTGTAAATGGTAAATAAATATCATACCACACATTGGGTTCTGCTATTCTCAATTAACAGTTTGGGTTTTGTTTGTTTGCTTTTGCTTTGTGTGTTTTTTTTATCTTCATAAAGTCAAAGCATTCCTCTGGGTTTTTTTTGTAGACAGACTTCTGAGCCAGGTCAATCATTCTGCCAGCCCCAGTCACTAGTACAGAGCTGATTCGTACTTTCAGAGCAGGCAACCAGCTGCAAAGTACCTCTTGAGGGATGCTCAAAAAGGTTTTCTCTGTCTGCATTTTCATCTAGTACAAATGCAAAGGGAGAAGTCATCTCCAAGCCTCCTTACTTCCCCCAACTCTTCATTAGCTCACGAGATGTGGAGTTATCATTGGGGGCTTGCATGGTCCCGTATAAGCAACAAGAATGTTTCAGTGTAATTTAGTTTCCCAGAATACATTTCATCATCTTCTCCAAAATTCTACTCCATGTGAGACTTGTTCATTAATTCATTCAACAATTTTTTTAAACCAAGTTTCTACTTCATGCCAGGGCCTGTATTGCAGCAGTAAAGAAAAGGACAGTCTTCCTTAAGAGGCTGACATGAAGTGGATGGGTCGGTGGAGGAACACAGAGGAATGACCATACAGTCAGGATGGAGGGAGGAAAGTGTTTGAGTGTAGACAGTCACATGGAATGCATGGAGAGAGCATATTTGACTTAGACTCTATGGCCGAGGAAGGAGGTCTCACGGAATCCATGCTGTTCTGAGGGACTTGTAGACATTGGCCAGAGGAAGGGGAATGAACTTCAAGCAGTGGGAAGGACTAAGGTGAATTAATATCAAGCAGAGGGAAGAATGTGGGCTGATACAGCAAAAATGATAGCGAAAATGTGCTTATGTTTAGGAATTGTGTGCAAGTCAGTGAACATTAATTAGCAGAAGACATATGAGATGTGGGTTTGATCCCTGGATTGTGACGATTCCTTGGAAGAGGGCTTGGCTGTCCACTCCAGTATTCTTGCCTGGGGAATCATGTGGACAGGGGAGCCTGGTGGGCCACAGTCCATAGGGTTGCAAAGAGCTGGACACGACTGAAGCAACCTAGCTTGCAAACATGCATAGTGAATTTTTTGTGTTTTCCTCCCTTTAATTATAAGTCAAATTTTCCTTAATGTGAATTTATAAAATAATGCATCTCAGGGTTGAACTGCTGAAACGTAATCAGATGGATCACACTTGGAAATACCAGGTAGCAGCATTTTGCTTATTGTCTGGGTAAGCGATTAGTAGAAGACCCTAACAATTTTTAAAATATAATTATATTAGAAGTTTAGAAATTCTTGATAAATTTGAAAGTGTTTTTCATTAGCATGATTCCATCAAAAATTTAAGAAGTGAAAGAGAAGATATTATATTTACCTTGAATTCTGATTTTTGAAAGTTAAGGCAATATGAACTTGGTTTGTGGAAAATATATATAGTCCTGAAAAACATTTATAACAGGTTATTGTCATTATATGCAACAGACTAGTACTACATATTAAGTTTCTCAGACATGAATAATTACAGGCAAAACAGGTAAAGATAGATGACAGTTACAAGAAATAATAACAACTCAGAGAGGGAAAACATGGTTGCCAGGGCTGGGGGTGGGGAAAATAAGAGATTGGTAAAAAGAGTACAAGCTTTCTGTTACAAGATGAATAAGGTTTGAAGATATAATGTGAGATGTGGTGAGTATTGTTGATAACACTACATTGTATAATTAACATGTGCTCAAAGAACGGAACTTAAATGTTCTCACACAAAATAGAAAGGTAAACATATGAGGTGATAGCTATGTTAATTAAATGGATGGGGGGGGATCTTTCACAATGTTTGTGTTTTAATTCATCACCATGTACACATTTTGTGTGTGTGTGTATAATTGCTTTACAAAATTGTGTTAGTTTCTGCTATTACAATGAAGTGAAACAGTTATATGTGTACATATATCCCCTCCCTCTGGAGGCTTCCTTGCACGCCACCCCTGTAGGTCATCACAGAGCACTCAGCTAAGCTCCCTGTACTATATAGCAAGTTCCCACATCTATTTTACATATGGTAGTGTATATATGTCCGTCTTAATCTCACAATTTATCCACCCTCCATGTGTACTAAGTATTTATAACTTTATCTGTCGATTGTACGTAAATAAAGCTGGGAAAAATAATAACTGTATGAATTAGTTGCCTGACAGGGACACAAATGATCTCTCTTGGTGAATAAACTCAAACAAAAAATAAGTCTTTGAGAAGAGGCTGAAATTGGCCTGAGACTGGTTTGGCTACTCATGCTTCGTGTGGACAATCAACTCATCCATATTTCCTTCTAATATTTTTGTTTACTATTAGATCAACACCAGAATAACACTGGGTTAACTCTTTTAAATGAAAGCTAAAAGTCAGAGGCTTATATATCCATTATATTACATACACACATAAACTTTATACTTACTGAAAGCATACACAGAAGTCTTCAAAATCCAACCATATTTCTTTAGAAACGCTGTTATTTATTGTTGTAAGTTCCTCCTGCGATTTTTCCTGTGTTGCTGTTGTCTGGCTGATCAAATCTTTTTCCAAACTGATTCCTTCAGCTGGATGGACTGTGTCATTGACTCCATAGTCTGCTAGTTCATCTGTGCAGAGCAGAAGACAACAGTATCAAACACACCTAGGGTGTTAAATACTAAGTTATTAAGGTATGGAAAACAGTAGAGGGAAGCTCACATACTGAAGTCTGTTTTTGAGAAAATATTTCCTGAGATAGTCATTTCCATGCAGGCCTCAGATTTGCAGAGGGCCATGCAGAGACCCGTTTTCATACGTTCAGGAGAATTTAATCCGACCTTGTATGCAGAGTGTCCAGACAACCTGAAAGCACTTTTGTAAATTTGTGCACATATTCTTTAGAGATTGCAAAGTTATAACCCAATTTAGCAGCTTTATGCTTATGTACGATAAAACCAGTCACTCCTAATAAAGGAAATCAACCCTGAATATTCACTGGAAGGACTGATGCTGAAGCTGAAGCTCCAATACGTTGGTCACCTGATGTGAAGAGATGACTCATTGGAAAAGAGCCTGATGCTGGGAAAGATCAAGGGCAAGAGGAGAAGGGGACAACAGAGGATGAGATGGTTGGGTGGGATCACTAACTCAACGGACATGAGTTTGAGCAAACTCAGGGAGATAAGGAAGGATAGGGAAGCCCGGCATGCTACAGTTCATGGGGTCACAAAGAGTCAGATACGACTTAGCAACTGAACAATGCATGTAAAATCTGCTATAAACTGACATTAAGAGATGGGATGGGCCAGACAATAGAAGAAGAAACAAAAACTTGAAAGATCTATGGTGACTGACATCTTTCTATAAGATGATTGATCTCCATAGTCAGTGATTCTGCAATCTTATTTTATGTTTATCAAAGCCATAAATTTCCCATATACTTTCTGGAGCTACAATGTTATATATACACATGCCACACAACACTGTTTTTGGATTTGAGCCTTGGGAGTTCGCTCCCTGGGTCAGGAAGATCTCCTGGAGAAGGGAATGGCAACCCACTCCAGTAATCTTGCCTGGAGAATCCCATGGACAGAGGAGCCTGGTGGCACTCCATGGGGTCACACAGAGTCAGGCAAGACAGAGCAACTACAAGTCCATGGGGTCACAGAGTCAGACATGACTGAGCAACTAACACTTTTACACATACAAGTCATTATTTAGGAACTGAGGAATTTGCAGTGGTTTTAGTGCTTTGATCCTAATGTGCATGCATTGAAACACATGAGCATGACTCATGGGGCTTTAATCAGATTGTCTTTCATTTTGACTTTAAGCTTGAATTTAACAAGTGTGATTATCTGATTTTTCTAGCTGGGTTTCTAGCCGGGAGCAGATTAGACTCAACACATCAGAGAAGACCTTGGGGTGAGGGGAGGGGTGCTGAGAACAGGAGAAGGGAAAGCAAGAAGCTGTCAAAAAGCAGAGACCACTTTGTATTTTGATATCTGAGAAAAAAGTCATGAGAATATTATTGATTTACCTTTTCCGAGTACAGGTTGTGAAACATTTCCCTGTGAATTGAAAGGAACACATTGAGAAATCATTTATAAATTCAACAGAAGCACCACGGTTTTTAAAAGGGTTCATACAGTCTTTTAAACACTGGAGAAATAGAAATTTCTCTAAATCCTTACTAAAACTACAGCAAAATGCAATATGTTTTCAACCTTAAATCCAAAAGATGTGAAGTTGACTGAGGGTTTACATTTGTGACATTAAAATACTGCTTATATGAGCTAATTACATGTTTGAATCTTATAAGAAAATTTAAATTAAAGCAATAATATCCCTGAGTAGATATGTTGGATGGTATGAGGCACCGATAATTTATACACCAATAATGGCTTCCCTGGTGGCTCAGAGGTTAACGTGTCTGCCTCCAATGCGGGAGACCCGGATTTGATTCCTGGGTCGGGAAGATCCCCTGGAGAAGGCGATGGTAACCCACTCCAGTATTCTTGCCTGGAGAATCCCATGGACGGAGAAGCCTGGTGGGCTACAGTCTACAGGGTCATAAGAGTTGGACATGACTGAGTGAATAAGCACACATACAGAAGCTAGAAAAGATTATTTCAAATTATAAAAAATGGTTTCTCAAACTTTTAACAGGGAAAATACATTGAATGCACATGTAGTACTCTGCTATTTCTAAAACAGTTAAAATAATTTAAAAGATAAAATTGTATAAATTTATACAGACTAGTGATGGGTGATGCTAACAATATTTTGGATGATGTAAAGTGGGTGGAGAAGACAACAGAGTAGAGATAATTGAATATAAAGTGTTAGTGAGAAGCAAGCCCATTCAAGCCTTAGAAGCCCAGAAACAATTAGTAGGCATCTGAGAAGGAGAATACTCCAGTACTTTGGCCACCTGATGCGAAGAACTGACTCATTTGAAAATACCCTGATGCTGGGAAAGATTGAAGGTGGGAGGAGAAGGGGACAACAGAGGATGAGATGGTTGGGTGGCATCACCAACTCGATGGACATGAGTTTGACTAAGCTCCAGGAGTTGGTGATGGACAGGGAAGCCTGGCATGCTGCAGTCCATGGGATTGCAAAGAGTTGGGCACATCTGAGCGACTAAACTGAACTGAAAATCAGGAAATGAGAGACAGGCTGAAATATAGGGATGGGTTGAATGTCTATATAAGGAACAGATAAGTCCCCACTTCTCCCTAATCCCTTCTGGTTTAGCATCTATCCTTCTTCAGCCTAAATAGAACACTGGAGCTTGATTCAAGTGGAGAAATTAAATGAAAAATCTCCAGATCTGGGTTCACAGACAGAGTGGGAAGCAAGAAAGGCTACTACAAAGACAGGAGAGGAATTAAGTGAACACCCACATGATGAACTCTGAGACTCTCAGGAACTCTGCTGCTTGGCTTTAATAACTCTGGTCGATAAGAGTATGACAATCCTTACCACCACATCCCACCCCAGCAGGGAGATTAGAGAACCCTTAACCTATGAAACTGAACAGAGCTGTGGGAAAACCTCAGGGAATCTCATATTTGGAGCCAGTCCCACCCCCAAATGAAGCTCATTTATCCCGTTATCTCAAATTAAAGCTACCAGCTGACAAGCTCTATCCATGCCATAACGCTTCCTCTAATCAATAGCCCTTTAATGTCATAAACTCCTTATATGTATCTAACAAAGTACTGCCAGGCAATTGAGGAAAGAGCCCCATATAAAAGAAAGAAACTAATGGATGTGGGTAGAGAGATTCACAGGAACCAGAAATAATAATATAAGGAGACATTTTAAAAGTTAGTATTATCAGAAAGTTAAGAAGTCAATTATCAAACAGTAAACTTCTATAAAAATACATCAAGAACAAGGTAGAGCTCTTAGAATCTAAAAATAGGAAAATAAAATAAATTCAACAGAAAGTTTGAATGTAAAGTTGATTTAAAAAAAAGAGACTAAAACTGAAAAAACTTTTCAAAGAAAACATAGGTGAAGAGCTTAGTGATATTGGATTTGACACTGGTTTCTTAGATTTGACAACAAAAACACAGACAGCAAAAGTACAAAGAAATTGGACTATGTAGAAAATCTTCTGTCATTCAAAAAGAGATAATCAACAGTGAAAATGCAGCCTATGGAATGAGAGAAATTATTTGCAAATCGTATGCGTAATAAAGGGTTAACATCAAGAATATACAAAGAACTTCTTGCTCTCATAATCTTCACTTTCCACGCTTCTTTTCGCAGGGAGTATTAGAAGATGTATGCCATCGAAATTAGAGTATAAAGTCGGAGGACAGCATAGTTTCCAAAAATTAGAAAATCCATCAGAGGAGAGAGAGAAGAGACAGTCCCACGATGACAACTACAGATTTCTATCAGTTTGAATAAGAGCAAGAGAACAAAGGATCGCAGGGGTGATGTCTCGAGGGAAATAGTCAGCATTGATAGTTATCTCACATGTTTATGTGGTGAAGGTGTTCAGAGGGTGTTTGTTTAACGGTGTTTCTTTTCTTTTTTTAAAAAACACATTTGGGACAGTTTCCTAACGTGTCATAGAAAAAATAAGCAAGCGGAAAAAAAAAATGAAGCAATTAGTTGTACATAAAGTTGTATACGAAAAAATACCTAACCGTTCCACAGCTAGAATATTTTTAAAGAACAAATATTTTTTATGCCTTATCATCTTTCTTCCATTACAGCTGGAAGTAATGATGAAGGTGGAAGAAGAAACAGGGATATAATTAATTCCTGACTTGTGCTAAATCTTAATTCCTAGGGAACATCTGAAAACAGCCCTGTTTTCCCTATCATTTGTATCTATTTTAAGAGGCAAAGGTAAGGCAGTTTTGCTGTTTAAAAACATGAACCATATAAGGCTGAGCTAGTCTGTGATAACAAACCAGTCCTGAAATCTCCATGGCTTTAACACATAGGGTTAGTGTCTCTTTCAGATTCAGTTCATCTAGGGGCACCCTATTTAAAGTGTTCCTTTCCCAGCTCAGACATACCAATATAAACCCTTGTATTTTGTAGCCCTGCCCCTGGGACACATGGTTTCCTGATTATTGTGGGAGGAGCAGAGGGGTACCTGTGTTGGGTACTGTGAAATGGGTACCTAAGAAACTTATTTTCAGTATTATTTATTGTGCTCAAATGCATTTGAGTACAATATGTTTCACAGTTTAAGGAGAAAACAAAAACTTTCATAGTTAAGATCTGGGCTAATAATAAGAGTAACATAGTTACCTGAGACATATTTTTTGTCAATTGGTTTAAGTCTATCTGGCTAAAGGTCGCAGTTTCATCATTTTCAGTAAGGGAACATAAACCAGATCCTGGAACCAGCCCTTTCTTAATAACAGATCGCACAAAATGACTAATGAAAAAAAAAAAAGAACAATTTCTGTTAATCTTAATCTCTTGTTTAAAGCTACTAATGAATAACTGCAGTTTTTTTTGAGATATAAGTGACATATAACATTATTATTAGTTTCAGGTATACAACATAACAATCAGTATTTGTATACATGGCAAAATGGTAATCACAACTCTAAGAAACGTACATCACCATGCATAATTACAATTTTTTCCCCGTGTGATAAGAACTTTTAAGGCCTACTCTCTTAGTAACTTTCAAATATATAACACAGTGTTATTAACGATGGCTTCCCTGATGACTCAGCAGTAGAGTCCACTTGGGTTGATGCAGGAGACAGGGGTTCAGTCCCTAGGTTGGGAAGATCCCCTGGAGGAGGAGATGGCAACCCTTTCCAATATTCTTGCTTGGGAAATCCCATGGACAGTGGAGCCTGGAGGGCTACAGTCCAAGGGGTTGCAAGAGTCAGATAGGACTTAGCAACTAAAGCACCATCATTATTAACTATAGTTACCATGCCACACATTCCATTCCCAGGACTTATTTTATAACTGGAAGTTTGTATCTTTTGATTTCTTTCACCCATTTCATCCACCCTCACCCCCTGCCTCCAGCAGCCACCAGCCTGTTCTCCTGTATCTACGAGTTTGTTTATTTGCTTAGATACCACATATAAAGGAGAATATATGGCATTTGTCTTCGTCTGCCTAATCTCACTTGACACGATGTCCTAAATATAAATATCCATCTACATTGTCATAAGTAGCAAGAGTTCCTTCTTTTTAGTGATTGAATGATATTCCTTTGTACTAATGTTTTGTCAACAATAGAAAGTCCTGATTTTGTTCATTTTATCAATCTCCTTCTTCCACAGCCAGTAGTATTTTTTTTTTTTGCTTTGTGTTAAAAACATTTAATTGCTTTCTATACTACTGAAACACTAGTCTCTGTCAGTCACTGCAATGCTGTAAAACTTCTCTGGAACACGGTTTATTTTAAAGCTATGGTGGTCATCTTTATTGATGATCAGAACACACAGGAATCTTACATTTGGAATTGATTTAATTAAGTATCAGAGCAATGTATCAGTGAAAGAGGAGTCAAAATTTAATTATGGGTGTGTGATATTTATAGTAGCTACCCAAGTACACTGTATTTTCTTTCAGTTTATTACTGATATGACCCCCTAATCAACACTGCCAAAGCTAGAAGTTTATGGGTACAATATGATAGCATCACTGATTCAATGAACATGAACTTGGGAAAACTCTGGGAGATGGTGAGGGACAGGGAGGCCGGGTGTGCTGCATTCCATGAGGTTGCAGAGTTGGACACGACTTAGCAACTGGACAACAACAACAGAAAAGTATTTGTTATAGTACAAATATTTTAGGTATGTGTGTTTCAAAGATAAAATTAATTTTCATGTGTATAGAACTTCCTTTAATTTTGGATTTTTCTTTGCTGCTGCTGCTAAGTCACTTCATCGTGTCCAACTCTGTGCGACCCCATAGATGGCAGCCCATAGGCAAGAACACTGGAGTGTGTTGCCATTTCCTTCTCCAATACATGAAAGTGAAAAGTGAAAGTGAAGTCGCTCAGTCATGTCCGACTCTTCACGACCCCATGGACTGCAGCCTACCAGGCTCCTCCGCCCATGGGATTTTCCAGTCAAGAATACTGGAGTGGGGTTTTCCTTGCTAGTATTTGGTAAAACTTGATTTACCTCGTTTAAGCTTTTGTCTTAGATTTACCTGAAACTGCCACTAGAGGGTAGCACAAACATTTGTGAAGCTCTGATTCTTGCAAACAAGGCCAGGAGCCAGGAACAGGCAAACCAGGCATACAGTTGCTACAATGACAATGTTCCAAGGAAAAAGAATTGTGTAGCAGTCACACTCCAGGGCTCATCAAAAACAAACAACCGACCAGCTTTCTCTTAGGCTGACCTAACAACTCTGACTATCTAGCAGTCAGGTAGGATGAGATGCCACTCACGCATATTTTTGCTTTTGTCTAGGCCAGTTATAATAGATATACAAAGAAATCCATGACAGGTTCAAGCAGTGAATACGTTAACTGAATCCAATCAAGTGTTGAAGTCACCTAGACCCAGGTTACGAAATTTCATCCACCTTAATTAGGTAAAAAAACTGAAAGAAGGAATAAGAAAATCAAGTAAGGGAGTCACATGGGAAGTTCAGGTTATGAAACCAACCTTTAGTGGTCCCTCTTAGCATAGACATTCTAGATGTCAGTGTGTGACACTTTGAATCCTGAAAAAATTAGTCCTGGTGGTCTGCAACTTTGGTTCATACAATCCACAAAATATTTGAGAAGTATGCAATCTCAATGAGCTAACAGATAATCAAAAACTATTTGGAATGATAAAGTTATCATCTTAGTGGGTAACACTAACTATAAAATTAAGTAGAAAAATTACAAGGTTTATTATTTTTATGTTTAAGAAAATTCTGTCTCTACTTGGTATTTTGTGTTTGCAACAGATGAAAAAAATGTAGCATATTACATAATCTAACAAATTAGGCCATAAAATATAGTTTTATATTTAATTTTAGGTTTATAATGAAGTTATGGAGGCTTTCCTGGTGGCTCAGCAGTAAAGAATCCGCCTGCGATGCAGGAGACTCAGGTTCGATCCCTGGGTTGGGAAGGTCCTCTGGAGAAGGGAATGGCTACCCACTCCAGTATTCTTGCCTAGAGAATCCCATGGACAGAGGAGCCTGGTGGACTACAGTCCATGGGATTGCAAAAGGTCGGGCACGACAGAGTTATAGGTATAAGAGAATTTTTGGTTTGTAAAATCTAATAGTTCAGCTCAGTTCAGTCATGTCCGACTCTTTGTGACCCCATGGACCGTAGCATGCCAGGCTTCCCTGTCCATCACCAACTCCTGGAGTTTACCCAAACTCATGTCCATTAATTTGGTAATGCTAACCAACCATGTCATCCTCTGTTGTCCCCTTCTCCTCCTGCCTTCATCTTTCTCAGCATCAGAGTCTTTTGAAATGAGTCAGCTCTTTGTATTAGGTGGCCAAAGGACTGGAGTTTCAGCTTCAACATCAGTCCTTCCAATGAACACTTAGGACTGATCTTTAGGATGGACTGGTTGGATTTCCTTGCAGTTCAAGGGACTCTCAAGAGTCTTCTCAAACACCACAGTTCAAAAGCATCAATTCTTATGCATAGGAAAAATCAAGGTTTCCCAGAAACATCATTTTGATTATTTGAATTTTTAATGATGATTTATATAATTGGTAAGAGATGTCCCTGGTGGTTCAGACAGTAAGGAATCTGCCTGCAATGAGGGAGACCTGGGTTCAATCCCTGAGTCAGGAAGATTTCCTGGAAAAGGGATTGGCATCCCACTCCAGTATTCTTTCTTGGAGAATTCCATGAACAGAGGGGCCTGACAGTCTACAGTCCATGGGGTCGCAAAGAGTCGAATATGACTGAGTGACTAACATTTTCTTCTTTCTCATATAATTGGTAAGAGTTTATTTATTATTCTTTTTGGCTTTTAAAGTACTTAAAGAAAAATAAAATATGCCACTATTGTAAATGCAATTTAAAATGTCTAAATAAATTCAGCTAACTGTTAAAACTTATTTAAAATTTTTATAGACATTAATAATTTATTTATAAGATTTTTTACAAGTTAAAATGAAAGTTTGAGGAAAACTAGATTTGCAAATATATAACAACAAATCTTTCAAACCAAAGTAGCAGCAAATTGATTTTTCTGTTTATAAGCTTCACATGGCTAACTGTGTCTGCTTTGCAGCCTAGCAGTCCCTCCTCACTCACTTTTCAGTGTTTAATCGCTGATGGCACAGAACTGCAGGAGCCTTAGAAGATATTTCAATAATATTTCTAATATTTTCAACTTAACTAGAATCCAGAAATTGTAGATTAACTGGCTGTGATGCAATCAGGCTCTAGAAGTAGGAAAACACAATGAATAGACTTCTGACCTGAATTCTGACTGCTTTTATTCATCAGTTTATACTTTTATCATGGATTTTAATATATCCAAGGGAAGGATAAACCATATCTAGTGGTAATTGTATCATGACATATATAAGCCTATTGTATATATATAAGCCATTCAAAAATTTTAATGATTTTAAATAATTAGAAAAAAGTACACACATCATAAATGTAAAACTTGATGAAAATCTACCAAGGAAACATGGCCATATCACCATTATTCAGATCAAGAGATATTGTCAGGCCCCACAAATCCGGCCAGGTGTCCTTGCCCATCACAGCCAACACTCCTCCCCACGGGTAACTTCCCCACTACTGAGCTCCAACCCCATACACTGCTTTTTCTTTTTAATATACGTATTAGTAAAATAATTAAAAATAAACCATCTACATTTTGTACCAGATTTCTTTGGTCTAATATTTTTGTACGTGACATTTATCCATGCTGATTTTTGTTGCAGTATTTCTTTCACTTTATATCTATATATTATCATATTATATGTCTTAGGTTTTACTATGATATCCAGCTGCAGTTTTCTCTGCATTTACATTACGAGACTTTTCTTAGAAATTCCTGAATCTTGATTTTTTTTTAACTTTTAGGATAATTTTCCCATTATATTTTTATTTCATGATTATTCCCCAAACTCTATCCTGTACTTCTAGGACCCATCTACAAATATGTTGATCTTTATCAACTTGTCTTATAAGTCTTTTACTGTACTTTCCCTCATTTTTTTCTTTTTTGGTTTTAGTCTCTGAACATCAGTCTGGAGATTGTCTTTTGACCTGTTTTTCATTTTTCTAACTTGTCTTTTTTTGTTGTTTTATCTAATCTGTGATTAAACACATCCATTGAATTTTAAATATCAGTTATTTTGTCTTCCTTGGTTCTAGAATGCCATTTTTTAAACCATTTTACATACTATTGAATATTATTTATTTTTATTTTTTACAGCTTTACTGAGGGATTATTGAAGTACAGTTAACTGCACAAAGAATAAATTTTATAATCCTTGATATATGTACATATCCATGTGTTAGTTATCAATTGCTTCATAACGAATCACCACCCTTTTAATGGGAAAATCATATCACCCACTACTCCTTTTCATTTCACCATGATGAACTTCCCAGGTGGCACTAGTGATAAAGAATCTGCCTGCCAATTCAGAAGATGCAAGAGATGCAGATTCAATTCCTGGGCGGACAAGAGCCCCTGGAGTAGGAAATGGCAACTTGCTCCAGCTCCAGTGTTCTTGCCTGGAAAATTACATGGACAGAGGAGCCTGGTGGGCTATAGTCCACAGGTTCACAAAGAGTCAGACACAACCGAGTGACTGAGCACATAATCATGAACTCATTAAGAACATTAGACCCAGGATCACAGGTTTTGTTTCTATCCCTACTGTCACCTTCAAATATTAGTAAATTTGGATTCTTCCTTCCCTTTCTTCTTCTTCTTCATTGTCTTTGCTGTTATATTTAGTTACCTCTTTTTGTTTGTTTGTTTCCTTCTAAGAGTGACAGACTTCATCTCCCAGGTATTTATGACAGTCATTTGATCTTGTGATTTAATTTACCAGGTAATAAAGAGCTGACTCATTTGAAAAGACCCTGATGTTGGGAAAGATTGAGGGCAGGGGGAGAAGGGGACAATGGAGGATGAGATGGTTGGATGGCATCACCGACTCAATAGACATGGGTTTGGGTGGACTCCGGGAGTTGGTGATGAATAGGGAGGCCTGGCGTGTTGTGGTTCACTGGGTCGCAAAGATTTGGATATGACTGAGCGACTAAACTGAACTGAATAAAAAACATTTCCCAATGCTAACGTTTAAAGTAAAACAAAATACTGTGTTGTTCTTAAACATAAGCCAAAGCTGCAAAGCCCGACATATTTAGGCCTTATTTTAACCAATTCAAAATTTATCTTAAATGTTTATTACTGTGAAATAGAATCTAAATTTTTGTTTTCCCATAATCATTGCATTTACACAAACTTTAGTACATTTGTCACCAAACCATACATTTTTAATTACATAAATCACAAAGTACTTTATCTGTTAACAAGAGGAATTCATGGGAAAGACTGTTAAATACTTACGTTTCTGTCGGAATTGTAAATGGAGTCATTCTATAATTCAAAAATGGACTTGAAATCTCAAGAAATTGGTCAGGCTTCTTTATTACTATTTCTAAAAAGAGAAAGGTAGTGTTCTACACTTGTTAAAAGAAATATTCCAAGATTATATGTAGAATTTAACATTTAATGCAATACTGATTAGATTATTTACTCAGCAAATTTCAATAGACTTAAACAGAAATGTATGTGATACATAAAGTTTTGTACTAAAAGCGTTTTATAGATCCTGCCAATCTGAGATTTCTTTAGTCTTCCTTCAGTTGCTTTCCAGATTTACAACATGAAACAATGAAATCTCAAGGGAGAAAGTCAGCCATGTCTTCTAGAGTTATTACTGTACTTGGCATTTGCTGATATTTCAAGTACAAGAAAGACTTTCTATAAAAGTTTTTTACTAAAAAATGTTTTCTTTTAGTTAACCTCTAACAACACAATTGCTCAAGACATGAAAAAAAAAAGTAGGCTAAATACATGACGTTAGTAGTAGAACAGAAAATGCAACAAGTAAAGGTCAGAAGTAGAAAAGAAAGCAATAGGTCAAGAATATAGTTATGGGTATTCCTAACGGTGTCTGAAGCTGACAAAGTAACTTCTCAATGGATAAGGCACACAGCCATGCACTAATATGGTGCACACTGAATTAAACATTAGGCATGGTTATCTTGACAAAAGCTCCTAGAGCAGTGGAAAAGAAGTCCACAGGATGAAAAGAAGTGAGAATATGACACAGTGAATTTGACTTTTCTGTGCTTGTTCTGTGATCATCTCTAAATTGATCTCTTTCTCTGTTTGCCATTCATTTTCACTTGAAATACTAAACCCAGTGGAGAGAAGAAAGACAGCGATGTGGTAAGCCTCGAAATGGAAGACCTCTGTTCTGGAATCCGACCAAGCCTGAGGTTTTCTCCCACAGCTTACAACAGAGACACAGAGTTATTCAACAGTCAGTAGCAAAATCAGGAAAGAGCTGTATATTTAATGCTTTTCCTTTCCTTCATCTGTTTCTGATGTTCCGAAATAACTGTTTTAAGTGTGGCTCTATGCATTTAGGGTTTCCCAAGTGGCTCAGTGGTAAAGAATCCGCCTGCCACTGGAGAAGATGCAGGAGACAGTTTCGATCCCTGAGTCAAGAAAATCCCCTGGAGGAGGAATTGGCAACTCACTCCAGTATTCTTGCCGGGAAACTCCCGTGGACAGAGGAGCCTGGCGGGCTACAGTCCATGGGGTCACAAAGAGCAAGGCACAACTGAGCACAACAACCTTCGCGTTTAATTAAAATATAGCTTTTAATTAAAATATGCCAAGATTTTTCTCTCAAGCATCATGTGAATTCTGATCTTTGGAAAAACGAAAGTGGACAGGAAGGAAAGAGGGAGGGAGGAAAGTTGGAAAGTTCCTAGAATCAAAATCAACAGTTGGCACTGGAGTGGCATCAACAGCCTGTTGCAGAAACTCAAGGAATGTAAGGAATAACTGAAATAATGAAGCAGGTGGGATACAGGCAGACAAGGCTAGTAAACAAACAAAGAAAATGAACTGACTGTTTCTCCTTTACATCGAAGCCAGATATTTCTTTAACCTTTGTTCTTTTCTGGCAAGGATAAAACATGTTGTGCTAGAAAATTTTTGCCACCAGCTGTACTGGTTGTATCAACGTAGGCAGAAAGCAAATGTGAGGAAAATTACATGGTTAACAGTTGTTATTTATATCTTAGAAACATGTAAATTATGGTTGGAAGTAGGAGGCGAGGAACAGGTAAATACTCCAATCTGTGGCTATTGTAGTTTTAGGATCCTGAGCACCACTGAGACTTATGTATTACTCTGTGGCTGAGATACAGTTCTTTTGTCCCACGCACTGAAGGATCAGCAGTACTTGAACTGGTAGCAGGAACACAGCAAGCACCATCATTAAGACTGCAAGCCGTGGTTCATGGGACCAACCACTTAAAGCTTATTTACATACTTCTTAGGGACGCCTTTAGTAAACTGGCACTAGGTATGTTCCCTGTGACTGTGTCTTAATTGTTCATTCAAGGACAGGCCTAATGCAATAACCTCTAGAATGTGATGACCTGTTACTGGATGAATACAATTGGAAGATAATGAGGTACTGGAAAAGAAAAAGGAAGAAAATGAGAAAGCAAGGAAATGAACACAAAAAAAAGACAACAAGAAAGATAATTTAAGCTTTTTGGAATAGGAAATACACACACACACACACACACACACACACACATATATAAGCCACAACACTCCAGTTCTTTATCATCTTTCATTAAAAGCTGCAAGTGTAAATTAGCTACAGAAAGGCCATATGTTTACTTTCAATCAACATAAACAAACTGAGCTATTCTGTTAAGCCATAATTTTTTAACTTTTAGTTTTTGTTTTCTAATCCCCTCTGCTCATGATTTTTCTTTTTTTTTTTAATTTATTTTATTGGAGGCAAATTACCTTACATTAATATATTGGTTGGTTTTGCCATACATTGACATGAATCCGCCCCGGGTGTACATGTGTTCTCTTTCTTGAACCCCCCTCCCACCTCCCTCTTCCCCATATCCTCCCTCCATGTCATCCCTGTGCACCAGCCCCAAGCATCCTGTATCATGCGTCGATCCTGGACTGGTCACTTATGATAATATACATGCTACAATGCCGTTCTCCCCAATCATCCCACCTTCACCCTCTCCCACAGAGTCCCAAAGACTGTTCTATATGCCTATGTCTCTTTTGCAGTCTCGTATACAGGGTTCAGGTTACCAACTTTCTAAATTCCATATATATACGTTAGTATACTGTATTGATGTTTTTCTTTCTGGCTTACTTCAATCTGTATAATAGGCTCCAATTTCATCCACCTCATTAAAACTGATTCAAATGCATTCTTTTTGATGGCTGAAAAATACTCCATTGTGTATATGTACCAAAGCTTTCTTATCCATTCATCTGCAAATGGACATCTAGGTTGCTTCCATGTCCTGGCTATTATAAACAGTGCTGCAATGAACATTGGAGTACATGTGTCTCTTTCAATTCTGGTTTCCTCGGTGTGTATGCCCAGGAGTGCTATTGCTGGATCATATGGCAGTTCTATTTCCAGTTTTTTGAGGAATCTCCACACTGTTCTCCATAGTGGCTGTACCAGTTTGCATTCCCACCAACAGTGTAAGAGGGTTCCCTTTTCTCCACACCCTCTCCAGCATTTATTGCTTGTAGACTTTTGGATAGCAGCCATTCTGACTGGTGTGAAATGGTATCTCATTGTGGTTTTGATTTGCATTTCTCTGATTATGAGGGATGTTGAGCATTTTTTCATGTGTTTGTTAGCCATCTTTATGTCTTCTTTGGAGAAATGTCTGTTTAGTTCTTTGGCCCATTTTTTAATTGGGTCACTTAGTTTTCTGGAATTGAGCTGCAGGAGCTGCTTATATATTTTGGAGATTAATCCTTTATCAGTTGCTTTCATTTATGGTCTTGCTCAGTTCTTCTCTCGCCATGTTGGTCTCTCTTCCATTCAAACATGGTACTCACAGAAAGAGTGTAAATGAAGACATAGAGAAATGATTAAAGGAGTAAAACATTAGACTTGGATTATAAGGAATTCAGAAATAAAAGACAAGAATAAGAACAAGGTGGGAACAGACTCAGCATATTCTCAGCCTGTGTGAACCTGTGTATTTCCAAGCACAACTGCCGTTCATTGACTACATGACAATATTGACAGGAGCCAGCCCAGGCAGAAGTCCTACTCCTATGTTGCTGCTTCTGCTGCTAAGTCACTTCAGTTGTGTCCGATTCTGTGTAGCAGTTTCAAATAGAATTCAGTCAATTCAAAGATGATGCCCTACTGGGCACCATAGAATGATCCCCATGTTTGAAATTCACACCAGTGGGTTAACATATGTGCTATTTAACTTTCTGCGTTATTTGCTCCAAACCACTTATCAATTACAGTTATAATCATAGTGCCATCACCCAAAGAATGGCCTTTATTTATCTGGTCAGTTTAGATGTGAAAACCAAACTAATCAGAGTCTGAGATGTGCAGAAGTCATCCTTTCAGACATAAAATTAGATGAAAGCTTTAAGTGTAATGTTGGATTGCTTTCTTGATATATCTCTCACATTACAAATAGAACTATTAGAACTTCATAGAGAGAAATGTTGATTAGATTTTTGGACAGTATGAACCATACCTTGAGCTTCATCTGTTATAACAGCTTCTTTTTTTTGACGAAAGAGTTTCCAGGGAGGTACAGGAGGTGGTTTTGGCGGTGCTATAAGGGGGCAGGATCTAGTTCTTGTGACCAGCACAGGATGGCTACAGATATGGGAAAGCCCATATTCTCTAAGCTTCTCAGCAGAATCAGCCTAAAAAGTGGAAGGCAGGGTTAAAAGGATTCTTATATCTGCTTTATGCATTTAAGATAACACTTTTCATCATTATAGAAATATTATCACCACTCTTCTAGAGAGATATAGTGGTAATATTTCTGCATCCTTTAAAGTAAGCACTAGGGCTTCCCTGGTAGATCAGATGGTAGAGAATCTGCCTGCAATGCAGGAGATCCAGCTTCGATCCCTGGGTCAGGAAGATGCCCTGGAGAAGGAAATGGCAATCCACTCCAGAATTCTTGCCTGGAGAATCCCATGGACAGAGGAGCCTGGCGGGCTACAGTCCATGGGGTTGCAAAGAGTCAGACACGACTAAGTTACTAACACACACACACATAGTGTAAGCGCTATTACTCTCTGTATTTATTTCAATCTTTTATGGTATCTGGGGCTCCCTTTCTTTATTTACAAAATGAGGGACTAGAACTAGAAGTCACTTTTCAGTTCTAAGCTTTTAAGATTTATCACTTTGCAGAAGTCTCAGAATATCAGTTTTGGTCCAAAATTAATCAACTATTACTTCTGTTGGTCTTCCCTGGAGTCTCAGATGGTAAAGAATCTGCCTGCCATGTAAGAGATCCAGGTTCAATCCCTGGGTTGGGAAGATCCCCTGAAGAAGGGAAAGGCTACCCATTCCAGTATTCTTGCCTGGAAAATTCTATGGACAGAGGAGCCTGGGGGGCTACAGTCCATACGGGGTCACAAAGAGTTGGACACAACTGAGCAACTAACACTTTCTTTAAAGGTTAAAGATTTGATACAAGTACTTCACATATAAAGTCTTTGTCAGTTTTTTTTTTAAGCACCAGCAATTGCTCAATAGTTTTCAAAAAATCCCACTGCCCTTAGTGTATTGGGTCCATGAGGGTAAGCAGTTGCCTTGTCTACAGCTTATGTCCTCAGGCTTCCCTACACAAAATCCCCATGATCACTCCTGACAAAAGGAGGCATTCACAGAAGGGCAGATGGTCCAGGCAAATCCAAATCAAGTCATTGGAAGAAATTCAAGTCATTGTAGAAATTCAGCTACTGACTGATGGCTGAAAGATGCCATAAGAAATCAAAAGGTATGTGAAGGTTAAAGTAACATACCCTGTAGTCAAATTCTGATATTCATGGTCTAAACGCTGACACATTTAAAGTAAAATAAAACTTTAACTACATTAAAGTCAGTTTTGTCAATAGCTGTTTTTCTTCCTAGTGGTTTTCTATCATTGATTTCTATGCAAATAGCAATGTTTGAAAATGAAAATTTACAAAGTAGTCATTTGAATTAGGATTAGAAGCTCACCTACTAGCCTATTGGAAATTATTGCCTCAGCTAGAACATGTATTATTAAGTTCAGTAGAGTCATTTAAAAGCTCTATAAATACATGGAATAAAGAGAAAAGTCACTTGAATGTTTTCAATTTTTTTTTAAATAGCACTAATTTAAGGAGAGGAAATTGTCATGCCCCTTTTATTCCATCTATATGTTGGCAATTCATTGAAAAAATTCAGAAACCTCTGAAATTATGCTTTAATAATTCAAGGTCAACTCTTTACGACTCTTTGGACTGCAGCCTGCCAGGCTCCTCTATCCATTTTTTTTTTTTTCCTTTTCTTTTTTTTTTTAAAGTTCCTTCTGGTTTTTTTTTTTTTTTTTGTAATTAATTTATTTTTTATTGGAGGCAAATTATTTTACAATATTATATTGATTGGTTTTGCCATACATTGACATGAATTCGCCCCGGGTCCACATAAGTTCCCCCTCCTGAACCCCCCTCCCACCTCCCTCCTCCCTTTATCTTCCTTCTGGGTCATCCCCGCATGCCAGGCCCGAGCATCCTATAACATGCATTGACCCTGAACTAGTGATTCGTTTCACATATGACAACATACGTGTTTCAATGCCCTTCTCCCAAATCATCCCACCCTCACCCTCTCCCACAGAGTCCCAAAGACTGTTCTATACATCTGTGTCTCTTCTGCTGTCTCGTATACAGGGTTATCATTTGCATCTTTCTAAATTCCATATATATGCGCTAGTATACTGTATTGGTGTTTTTCTTTCTGGCTTACTTCACTCTGTATAACAGGCTCTAGTTTCATCCACCTCATTAGAACTGATTCAAATGTATTCTTTTTAATGGCTGAATAATACTCCATTGTGTATATGTACCAAAGCTTTCTTATCCATTCGTCTGCAGATGGACATCTAGGTTGCTTCCATGTCCTGACTATTATAAACAGTGCTGCAATGAACATTGGAGTACATGTGTCTCTTTCAATTCTGGTTTCCTCAGTGTGTATGCCCAGGAGTGCGATTGCTGGATCATATGGCAGTTCTATTTCCAGTTTTTTGAGGAATCTCCACACTGTTCTCCATAGTGGCTGTACTAGTTTGCATTCCCACCAACAGTGTAAGAGGGTTCCTTTCTCTCCACACCCTCTCCAGCATTTATTGCTTGTAGACTTTTGGATAGCAGCCATTCTGACTGGTGTGAAATGGTATCTCATTGTGGTTTTGATTTGCATCTCTCTGATTATGAGGGATGTTGAGCATTTTTTCATGTGTTTGTTAGCCATCTTTATGTGTTCTTTGGAGAAATGTCTGTTTAGTTCTTTGGCCCATTTTTTGATTGGGTCATTTATTTTTCTGGAATTGAGCTGCAGGAGCTGCTTGTATATTTTGGAGATTAATCCTTTATCTGTTGCTTCATTTGCTATTATTTTCTCCCATTCTGAAGGCTGTCTTTTCACCTTACTTATTCCTCTATCCATTGAATTTCCCAGGCAAGAATACTGCCATTTTCCCCCTCCAGGGGATCTTCCTGACCCAGGGATTGAACTGGCATCTCTTATATCATCTCCTGCATTGCAGGCAAATTCTTTGCCCACTGAGCCACTGGGGAAGCCCTAAGTAGTATTTATAAGTTGAATAATTTCTGGATTGTTCATACATTTGCTCTACATATCTCAGTTCCTTCTTATAATTGCAACCAAAATTGTAGTCCATTTGCTTTCTCTTTTGAACAGTGGAACACCAGAAAACAAAACTATTCAAGGCATTCAGAAGATGTAAGATATAGTATTAAATAATTATGTATGATATGTTCATCTATTGCATTATTTAAATAATTCACAAAAGTATTAGCTTGATGTAAAGTATGTAGGTTAGTTTCTCATACTTCATTTTATTTCCAACATACTACACAATACTTCTGAATAAGGTAAAGTAATGCTTAATAATTGTCATAGTTTGATATTGAGAAACTTTGTTCAAGGCTTCCAGATTTCCTTATATTAGAATTAGGGACAGAGAGTAATTTAAAATAGTGAAACATTCTAGTGAAATACTTAATAGGCCTCTTCAGGAAATACTTTTGAATAATTCATGTTTTTGTTGTTTTTTAATCACTAAGTTGTATCTGGTTTTTTGCAACCCCATGTACTGTAATCTGCCAGGCTCCTCTGTCCATGGGATTTCCCAGGCAAGAGTACTGGAATGGGTTGCCATTTTCTTTTCCAGGGGAATCTTCCTGACCCAGGGATTGAGCCCACATCTCTTGCACTGGCAGGCAGATTCTTTATCACTGAGTCACCCGGGAAGCCCAAATGCAAGACAAACCAGAAGTTTCCTTGCCCATAACACCCTTTCACTCCCTTACTCAGTCCAAAGTAGGGTTTGAGAAGGTAGAGGACGCTTTTTTAGAACTCCCAGTTAACCCATTTAAATAAAACAAAAATAATAAATAAATAAAACTAAAATTTAGAAGACCCAGAAGTAATCAGACGGGGGGATAAGGTAGGGTAATTTGTGACACTGTATCTTTCCAAGATTTGCTTTGTTTTCTTGCATTCTTTACCAATTCCTCACATAAAGGTGAAGTGTTGACTTTATTATACATGTAGGTCGTCTTGTCTTTGGGGCTAGAATTTTTTGCTATGTACTCCATTTATAAAATTCCATTAGAAAGGATTTTCTTCTGTAGATTTATCTTCAAAACATGATATCATCTTTATATTCTGAATTCTACCAATATAGAAATCCTAATAGCTAATGTAAAAGAATCAGCAGGAAACTGTAATGTTGGAGGCAGTTCATTACAGCTTGGAAGCTCATCTCATTACTATTACAGACACTGGGCCAATTCCTGAACCACTGGACCCTGTAAGACATTTCAACCTCCACAGGGAGGATTTATAACACTCTGCATGTCCAGGCTCCCTCCCACACCTCAGATTGCCTCTAAAACTTCTCCTTTTACAATCCGTTCAAACTCTAGTAGTCCCTTGAACCCAGTGGGTTATCCTTCATAAGGATACTTTCCAACATAAGCTTCCTTCTGCTTCACACATATGCTTTTTCCTACTTTCCAGGCTAACTTTAAAGCCACTGCTTAAACAATTTTCTTTTTTTTTTTTTTTCCCTTTGGGAAGACTTCCCTCAGTTCAGTTCAGTTGCTCAGTAGTGTCTGACTCTGCAACCCCATGGACTGCAGTACACCAGGCTTCCCTGTCCATCACCAACTTCGGGAGCTTGCTCAAACCCATGTCCATAGAGTCTGTGATGTCATCCAACCATCTCATCCTCTGTCATCCCCTTTTCCTCCTGCCTCCAATCTTCCCAGCATCAGGGTCTTTTCCAATGAGTCAGTTCTTCGCAAAGTATTGGGGTTTCAGCTTCAGCATTACTCCTTCCAATGAATATTCAGGACTGATTTCCTTTAGGACTGACTGGTTTGATCTCCTTGCAGTCTTCTCCAATACCACAGTTCAAAAGCATCAATTATTTGGTGCTCAGCTTTCTTTATGATCCAACTCTCACATCCACACATGACTACTGGAAAAATGATAGCTTTGACTAGATGAACCTTTGTCAACAAAGTAATGTCTCTGCTTTTTAATATGCTGCCTAGGTTTGTCATAGCTTTTCTTCCAAGGAGCAAGCATTTTATAATTTCACGGGTGTAGTCACCATATACAGTGATTTCCCTAGTCACCCACTAGACAGAAAGATGTGTCTCTGCTATGCGTTCCATATACATTTTTTCACTCCTTCATTAATTCATTTATTTGGTTACTCATTCAATGCACTTTATTTAAATGCTGCATCTACCATATTCCAAGCAACTTCTATTATACAAGTATTCCAACTTTTAATACTGTTTGCTTGTCTGCTTTTGTCATCGGCTCTAAACTTTGTGGGGAGAGTCCTTATTAATCACTCTCAACATGGTGTCTTTCTCAGATTCCAGCTAGTTGTTTAGCAAAGAATAATTAATTAACATCTGTTGAATTAATGATTAAATATGTGCTTTTTTTGGTCTTTTAAATTAAAAATTTTTTGTTTACCAGTTTTTCAGTAGGACAGACAAAAGTTCAAGTGAATTTTTCTGTGCCTTCTTTTTTGTGTAATGAAGATATAAATCTTATCTTTTTGTTTTTAAATTTTAAAAAGTATTTAAGTACTTCCCATGGAACACTCCACAAAGCATGGCTCATGGTCTTCTATAGTCCACAGTATTAGAGGGCTTAATTTCTCTGGAATAGCTAAGGCAATGGCCAATATCAGGTAGTAAGATTAAGAAAAAATAAAATCAGGGCTGATACAGCCATCCTAAAAAGAGACTTAAGTTGAGAGGGGGCCCTGAGAAGCATACTTGGATTTAACCATGACTAAACTTGAATAACTTTTAATTAAAAACAGAAGAACTGCCCTTTTCTCTACATTCATAATAGCACATTACATCCTATTGTCTTGACAATATTACCCTTCTTACATTGAAGATTTTTGCAGTAAGGAATGTTTCCTATCTAAAAAGAGAAGGAGAAGGTGGAGGCAGGAAGAAGGAAAGAAAAGGAAGAAGAAATGACAACATTTATGCTCCTTCGTGAAATAATCCAGAAGACAAATATAAGTGCAATGATCATACAGTTGGTGTACTTACATTTCAACCAAATTTCCATTCAGTTTTTTTAACAGTAAGCTGTTTCTAATTAATCAAATTATTATATTACTGTCTTCTTATACTTTAATGTAATGACTTCAGACACATGGAATTCTAGCAATAAAGTGCTGGATGTCTAAAAGTCCCCCTAGAGGGTTAGGGATCAATACAAATGCAATAAGATGTTTGTCTAAATAGATTGAAGAGTAATCTGGTGAGCTTTACCCTTTAAAAGGGAAGGAGAAAAAAATGATTTTTTATGTCCAAAACCCAAAGATAGCATAAAATTATGGCAAATCCATACATCTCATGTAACTATTAAATATGATGTTGTCAAATGTTTAACATCACAGGAAAATGTTAGTGATACAGTGTCAATTGAAAAAGCTCATTTCCAAATAGAAAGTAAAATAGAATTTCCCTGAGTAAAAAATTTACACACATATACATGTAGAAAATATGCAGAGAAGAAAAAAAAAGGCAAAATACAAATGCCAAAATGTTAACAGTGCCTATGACTAGGCGTTTATATTACAAACATTTTAATTTTATTCCCTTTGTCCATATTTTCTAAATTATCTATAAGTTGTTAACTTTCTAAGAGAAAAGCAATTAACATTTTGGTGTGTATTATTTTAAGGCATTCATAGCAGAGGTTTATTAGATATGAATTCATTTTAATTTGTCTTAGGTTAAGAAAATATGCATGACCTGTTTATAGAAAGGTGATGTATTATTACTTAGAAATGATTTACACAATTTTCACTGAAATACATAATTTGATGCCCTTTGTTTACAATGAAAAGAATTGATAAACTATATGAAACTACATTTTTTTTTTTTTTTAGATTAAACTATTGCAATCATCTGGGCTTCCCTGGTAGCTCAGCTGGTAAAGAATCTGCCTGCAGTGTGGGAGACCTGGGTTGAATCCCTGGGTTGGGAAGATCCCCTGGAAGAGGCCATGGCAACCCACTCCAGTATTCTTGCCTGGAAAAGCCCCATGGACAGAGACGCCTGGTGGGCTGCAGTCCATGGGGCGGGTCACAGGGTGGGACACAGCTGAGGGACTAAGCACAGAACAGCATTAAGAAAACTTTGCCGGTACTGAGTCCCTGTACCTAAGTGTTTAATTACAGAGACAGCAAGCCTGAAACTCAAGAACAGATTTTTAATTGAATTCTGGTATATTTTCTACTTTCATTGTTGCAAAAGGGTGTTGACAAACTTTGGAAAACTCTTAAAAGATGGGAGTACCAGACCACCTTACCTGTCTCCAGAGAAATCTGTGTGCGAGTCAAGAAGCAACAGTTAGAACTGGACATGGAACAAGAGACTGGTTCAAGATTGGGAAAGGAGCAGACAAGGCTGTCTACTGTCACCTGGCTTATTTAACTTATGTGAGCGTACATCATGCAAAATGCCAGGCTGGATGAATCACAAGCTGAAATCAAGATTGCTGGGAGAAATTTCAACAGCCTCATATATGCAGATGATACTATTCTAATGTAGAAAGTGAAGAGGAGCTTCTTGATGAGGGTGAAAGAGGAGAGTGAAGAATCTGACTTGAATCTTAACATTTAAAACTAAAGATCATGGCATCTGATCCCATCACTTCATGACAAATAGAATGAGGAAAAGTGGGAGCAGTGACAGATTTTCCTTTTGGGGGCACCGAAATCACTGCAGACTGTGACTGTAGCCATGAAATTAAAAGACGTTTGCTCCGTGGAAAGAAAGCTATGACAAATCTGGACAGTGTATTGAAAAGCAGAGACATCATTTTGCTGACAGAGGTGCGTTATAGTCAAAACTACGGTTTTCCCTGTAATCATGTATGAATGTGAGAGGTGGACCATAAGGAAGGCTGAGTGCTGAAGAATTGATGCTTTTGGATTGTGGAGCTGGAGAAGACTCTTGAGAGTCCCTTGGACAGCAAGGAGATCAAACCAGTCAATCTGAAAGGAAATCAACCCTGAAAATTCACTGAAAGGACTGATGCTGAAGCTGAAGCTCTAATAGTTTGGCCACCTGATGTGAAGAGTGAACTAACTGCAAAGACCCTGATGCTGGGAAACACTGAAGGCAAAAGGAGAAGGGGACAGCAGAGGATGAGATGGTTGGATGGCATCTCAGACTCATGGACATGAATTGAGCGAACTCCAGGAGATAGTGGAGGACTGGCTTGCTGCATTCCATGGGGTTGCAAAGAGTCAGACATGACTTGGCAATGAAAAAAAACAACACTTGACAACAAATGACCACAGACACACACAAACACCATAAATTATACCGAGTTTCTTGGCCTTGAGTGCTTACCATCTTCTCTAATAAAAATATCTTCTTTTCAAACAAATAGAGAGGTGTAAAGGTTGCATATACTACCATCTGAGGGGACTGCATTGCTGAAGAACCTGTAAATCCAAACACATATTGTGTCATGGAAATTCTAGCCAAAATGAGTCTGACAGGTCATCGTAGACCATTCCAATTTCTTAATGAACTTATCTTTGCTGATGAAAAATAGGTAAACGACTTTACATGCATTTAAAAAATGTTAACTCTCAAATGTACTTCTACTGTATAGAATGTCTCATTAGTTTTACTTTATAATAGTACCATATAATTCATTAAGAAATCATTTTACTTCAATGTAAAAAAGTTATTACATAAACTCACTCTAGCTATCAGCCTATGTAACTTAACTTTCATAGAATCTTTAATTTGAATTTAAAGAAGTCTGGGAGTTTCTATGTCACTTCAAGGAGAAAGAAAACACTAATTCTCTCATGAGAAAGGGAAACTAAGAAGATAACTTAGTTTGAAATGTATAATGCTTGTAGATTTGCTTCTGAGAATCAATATTTATTCCCTAATATCCCTGAAATGACTACATTTGATTCATGGTGTTTTTGTCCTTTAAAGATTCTGGTCAAAACAACAGAATTTGTTTTCCTCTTGTTTTTATTTTTAATTGAAAAGTTTTGTTTTATTCCTTTAAACTTCAAGCAGTCATATATAACTGTACTAGATAATGCTTACTGAAGAATAATATCTTTAAAGCCACATTATGTAAATTAGATGTGAGCCCTGGCTCACTCCAGAATGGATTAAGATGTGAAATATCCAAACTTACAAAAATATGTTTTCACATTTAAAAACAAACTTTGTATATGTACAGAAGCAAAATTTGTCATCCCAAAATGTATCTCCTTGGCATGAGGATTATTTTAGCCTGATGCTTTTTAAGAACAGAGAACCCAGGAATTCTTTCTTTTTACCACCCTTTGTAACTGAAAGAATTCAAATGAAAAGCCTGGTTCAGACAGAGCACTGTCAACAGAGAGCCTATAAATAATGTGGCCAGGTGTGTTTGGGGGGCCACTCAGCATGGCCTGGAGACCGGAGTCCTCTCTGGATTCCGCTGTCTCTGCATGGCACAGCAAACATCTGTTTCCCCATCTCCAGTGAACTGTTTTCCTCCCATTTGAAGTCACAACCCCTACCCCCTTTCTCCTTCTCTCACATGGTAGATAAGCCTCAATTACCTAACCTGTCTTTGGGTCTTATTTTTCTTATAAGGTCCCATACGTAGTAATACATAATAATTATTATTTTTTTCTTCTGTGAATATGCCTCATATCAATTTGATTCTTAGACCAGCTAGAAGAACCTGGAGAGACTAGAGGGAAATTTTTTCCTTCTCCAATATATATTTTTCATAGAGCAGAGATCTGAACCCAGGCAAATTTAGTCCACAGTCCAAACTTTGAACTATATCCTGTTTCTTGAGGTTGACCTGAACTATGAATTTGGTAGAAAAAAAGGCATTGTTACCTTCATTTTTACAAAGAAACTCAGAAAAAGGTTTTGCAATCTCACAAATATAAATAATTATCAGTAAATTGGGGGATGTTATATCATCGACTATCAAAAAAGATTACTTGGAGTTGGTGATGGACAGGGAGGCCTGGAGTGCTGTGGTTCATGGGGTCGCTAAGAGTCGGACACGACTGAGCGACTGAACTGAACTGAACTGAAGGTATCAATATAAGAAAAAAATGTTTAATAGGAAATTAAAAATACAAAAAAAATGACCTGTGTTTGTATTTTCTTTACCAAAGCACCAAATATCTTTCTGCAAAAATGCAAAGCCATAGCTATGAAGCTGTTCTCACAAAAAAACACAGCAATGTATTCAGAAAGAAGACAAAATGAAAAAAAAAAGATATAGCATAACACTGGGAGTAAATGGACATATTTTCATGTAAAGAGGAGTGAACTGAGAATTATACATTCTGGAAGCACCAAGATAGATGACTCAATGTTAGGACTATAAATTTTTTTTAAAAAGATTTTATATATACATATATATATATATATAAAGGAAGACATATACTAATATATATCAATATCTAATCAAATATTTATGTAAATATACTTATATATTTTATAATGTAAAATATGTTACATATACTATAATAATATATATTAGTATATATCTTCATTCATGTAAACACTTCTCTGACTGTTGTACCATAAGAACTTTGATAATCTTGGCTTCTGTCTCATATGTAGGATCTTGCTTCATTATGCACAACCATCTGAGAGCTTAACAATTATGGGCATCTCTGAAAAGCTTACTTAGATATATCTGAACAGGAAATACATTTCTGTTCTCCAGTGTTCTCCGGCATTTTAGGAAATGTGTATAATAATTATTATTCTAGGAGACTGAGAGCTTACAATCTGACAGAGACTGCAGAGAATATTGTACATCTGATGAGGGTCTTGAACCATGTATTGACCATTTGAATTTTTCCTTTTCTCTTTCTTTTTCTCCGTCTTTACTCCTCTTCTTTCCAAGGTCTTTTAACATGTTAAAAAAATACAATAAATCCTTTAACTACAAAATCTCAATCTATATTGCTTATTCAATTAGTGTTGAAAAAGAAAGCTAAAACAATAGTATTATTTAAGTGTAAAAAAAAAGTCCACAAACTTCCCCAAACACTATTCACCTCGAATTAGTAACATCAAAAGAAAACAAAACAAAACAAAAAAAGCTTTAAAAATTGACATATATTGTGAAAGACATGGCATTAATGACTACAAATAATTTCATGCTAAATGTAGATAATCAGGTGAATATGATTTATTTGTATAAAATCATGGTGTCAGGCTAGTCTCATTTTAAAAAGAAAAAAAATCAGGAAAAAATGTATTTAAAGTTGAGTCCTAAATGTGGAGCCCTCTTACACTTTCTTTATTTGGGGCCTGAATTTCAAGAAACTCAGCTTTCTGCCTCTAGAATATCTTCTGGTGGAGACTGG
The DNA here is from genome assembly GCF_049115385.1 of Moschus berezovskii. Taxonomy (NCBI): domain Eukaryota; kingdom Metazoa; phylum Chordata; class Mammalia; order Artiodactyla; family Moschidae; genus Moschus; species Moschus berezovskii. Next base: position 91,262,277 of record NC_142469.1, on the reverse strand, counting down.
CCACCAACCAACATCCACACCAACATCTTACTGTCAACAAGATGTGCATAGTAAACCCAATACCCAGAACCATCTACCATATTTACATTTCTGTGAAACATGTTTTCCTTCACCTTAAAATATTTCCTGAGATTTTTTTTTATTTCCTAATAAATCCCTTTCAATTCTAAAATAGAAATTTCAAATTTCTGCCATTTATTCTTTTGTCATTTGCTAAATTTGTAATCAGTATTGCTCAGGTTTTTTTTTTTTTTAAATGCATATATAAAAAAAACTATATTATTAACACTGTGTGCTGTTTCTTAGCCTCTAAAATGAAACTATCTCGGATCTTAGCTTTATAGTAGATTTGACATGTATGTTAGATACAAAGGCAAAGATAACTATAAGTATAGGATGAAATATTTAATTTGGAAACAAGTATAAAAATAGATGATCAGAATTTTATTTTGTGGTTTTGACTTAAAACTAGTTACAGGTAATAATATATGACTTCATGTATGATTTTTAAAATAGACTTCCCTGGTGGCTCTGACAGTAAAGAATCTGCCTGCAATACAAGATACCTGGGTTTAATCCCTGAGTCAGGAAGAGCCCCTGGAGAAGGGAATGGCAACCTATCCCAGCATTATTGCCTGGGAAATCCCATGGACAGAGGAGCCTGGTGAGCTACAGTCCACGGGGTTGCAGAGTCAGAGACAACTGAGAGACTGATACTTTCACTTTCACGAAATGCCTATTCAAAACCCATAACTTAAAGTAACATATAATAAAATCTGTAAATAGGAAGAACACACTATTTCACATAGAAATTTGGAAAGTATGCAAAAATGTTTACCACGATGTGTTTTTGCCAGTACATGAATAAATTTATTGTTCCTCTGTTGTTTCATTTCACCCATCTGGCCAACCCCTCTGAGTAAAATTAGCAGCTGAGTCCTACGTCCTACTGGGGATAATCTTCCCCTACTTCTGCAAGCTTCTGCCCTATTTTAAATAATCATGAGCACCTTCATCTCCGCCTCCACTTCACTCTCAGCTCATAAATGTTCTGCTTATAAAGAGAGAGAATAGAAGTCTTTTTTTCAGAAGCCCTCAACTTCTCTCTATCAAACCCATTCACCCACTGACATCCACATCTATCCTCTCTCTGGTACTCTGTGCCAATCTGTTAGGATGGAGGAGACATTGCTCCCCAGGTTGGACCAACCCCTTCACTTTGGCTCTCTGGAAACCTGTGCTATGACTGTCATCTCAACGACCTCTTCCAAATTGCCACTTAAAAATACTCGACCCTTCTTCATTACATAAAAGTTTAAATATTTTTCACGAATCCCCCATTTCCCTTGACAGCCTCCACTTATTCGTTCTCCTATTCTTCACAGACAAATTTATAACAGGGTTGTTTATACATTATTTTACTTCCCACTTAGTTCTTCATCTCTCCAGTGTGTCTTCCACTTCCATCATTTACCAGTGCCCAGTGACCTCTGTATCACAAAATCTAACAGAGAAATTTGAATTCCTATCATATTTCAACTCTCAACACTATTTGGAACAGACAGTCTCTCCAATTCTTGAAACAGTCTTTTCCTTTGATTTTCAACAGTGACCTGCTCTGCTGATTGATCTTTCTATTTTCCTGGTCATTCTTTAACCTTGTTTGCCAGTTCATTATTTTGTACCAGCTCTCAGATATTTAGCTTCTTTCAGGCTTAGTCTTAAGGTTCCTAATCTTCTCACTCTACACCATCTCATTGGGAATATCATTCATCATTTAATTTAGCATGCATTTGTCAATGATTCCCAAGGAGCCTGGAACTCCTGATATGAAAAGTACACTTGATTTCTTAAAGGCACCTCAAACTCAATATTTTCTAAATCATTTTGTGATCTCTCCTCATAAAGCCATTCCTCTTTTTTGCATTAACCAGCTGCATTAAACATACTACCATCTATCCAGTTCTGCAAGTAAAAATTCTACAAATTATCTTTGTCACATGCTGCTATTTTTTACTTTATAAGTATCTCTCAATAATTTACTGTATCTGCTTCTCCACTATGAAAATCCTATTAACCTACTCCAAGCTACGATCATCTCTAACATGAGCTGATACAAGTCATTAAATTGTTTTTTTGTGTGACTTCTCACGCCGCTGACCTTCGACCTCCACCTGCATTCCAAGTTTTTTTTTTTCCAGAGAACCAGAATATCCTTTTCAAAATGTGAAATAGATCATGATTCAACTCTAAACTCTTCATTAGCTGTCAACGGCTCTTTGGTAAAGATCAAATATCTTAGCATGACCCAGAAGTTTTGACATGAGCACTCTCCTACTTCCACTTTATTTCTCACATCCTCTCTTCCAGCTGAGAACATCTACCGGGTCTTCTAAATCACTGTCATTTCTGCTGCTGCCTCGTAATATTTATATATGCTCTCTCTTCTACCTAGAATTCTCTTCCCTCCACAGCCCATCATCTTCCCCCAGGTATCCGTCTAATTTTTGCGAACACAGCTCAAAATTCCCTAAGGAATTCTTCCCTGGTGCCCCAGATTAGGTCTCCCTTATGAACGGCTTATAGTTTCTTGTTTTTCCCTTCAAGACTCATGTCTTAGTATGTATTTATGATTTTTAAAATTAATGTTAGTCCTTCTCACATTACCTAAGCTCTAAGAGGTGAGATCTATATCTGATTTTGTTCAGTTCAGTTCAGTTCAGTTCAGTCGCTCAGTCGTGTCCGACTCTTAGCAACCCCATGGACTGCAGCCTACCAGGTTCCTTCGCCCGTGGGATTTTCCAGGCAAGAGTACTGGAGTGGGTTGCCGTTTCCTTCTCCATGTTAAGTTGCTAAGTCGTATCAAACTCTTAGCAAGCCCATGAACTGTAGCCCGCCAGGCTCCTCTGTCCCCGGGATTTCCTAGGCAAGAATACTGGAATGGGTTGCCATTTCCTTCTTCGGGTGATCTTCCCAAACCAGGGATTGAACCTGTGTCTTCTGCATTACAGGTGGATTCTTTACCACTGAGCTGCCTGGGAAACCCAGACAGATGGAGGATAGACAGATATTAATTTGTGATACACGAGAAAGAGATTCCAGGTCCAAATTAATTTAGGGTACACTGAGTAAAACAAATTTAACCTGACTATTTTTTCATTTTTGCTTTCTTTTATAAACTAATGCACATTAGATCGTTTTAAGAGGGATCCATGATGGGGCAGATATCACACATACTTAATTTTTTTTGCTTATCTTTGAGGAACATTTGCAGTAGTTATTTCAGGGCAGTATATGATTGGAAATGCTGATGTGCAAGATCTAAATAAGAACAAAACATCAATATCTTATAAAGCATAAATATCTAAAAGACTGTTATAGATGTTATCACAACTATACAAAAAATTTAGTATTTTCTAGTATGTTCAACTCTACTCACAAGCATTATTGTTAATATGTTTGGCTATATGAAATATTTTAGAAAGTATAAAATGACCACTTATTAAATATATTTATCACTTTAAGAAAAACACTTCTACACTTTGTAAAATAACCTGAAAAATATAATTTCTAGATTTTAACTTTAACCTTATAATAAACAACCTGCAAATCACAGTCTAATCTGTGTCCACTTCACATTTTCTGAAATAGGACCACTTTTCAGGTTTGGTATTTTGGCCCATTCCACTCTACATGTGACATATAAGAAAGATGTGTTTAATGAAGGGAAACTGAAACCTTAATTTTTTTTTCCATATTAATACTATATTAATTTAATATCCTTAAAATATATAATTACCTTTGATTATAAAGAGAGCAAAATATAGTGAAATAATTAACACAAACATCACTGCAAACTCTAATATCCAGGAAATAGAGAAACTTGAATGACTGTTTTCACAACACTTAATAAATGACAATGCTTATAAATAGTCGTTAAATTCAGCAATGATTATAAAGCATTTATATACAATATTCATACTGAATAACATTGTGATATAAATTGTCTTACCCCCTAAGAAGATCCCACCGGCGCCAAAAATAAGAAACTCCTCCCTAGAAGAGTCCCCGACGCCAAAAATCAGGCCAATCAGAGGAAAAAAGGAAATCCCCAAGAAAAACCCCGCGCCTGCATGAACTGGCCAATGAGCTTCTGCCAGCTTGATCTTTTGAACAAAAATAGGTGCTTATGTAATCTAAGACTATAAAAACCACTGTGACCTGGGCTTGGGGCTCTTGTCCGCACTCCACTGTGCTGGAGGAGGCATGAGCCCTAGCTCGAGCTAGAAATAAACCCCATTCTTGCTTTTGCATTGCTGCGAGTGTCTTATTCTACCAGTATGGGGGGACCGGACTCAGGGCATAACACAATATTCATACTGAATAACATTGTGATATAAAGTGTCTTACCCTTTAAAGCCCTTTCACTTTTCTCAGGCAATTTCAGCGTCGTCATTGAATTTTCAGGTTTGAATTCCTTGCCATCTTTCACTTCTTTCCCATCCTTCACATCTTTTCCTTGTTCTTTTAATTTGGCATCTATGTCAGTTATTTTGCCTTCAGAGCTGGACTCAGCCGACAGCTTAAACTCTGGCAATATTTCTCTCAAGAGCTCCCAAACTTTGTCCGTATAACCTGGGCTTAGGTGAAAAACAAAATCAATTTCCAAATTAAACTTTTTACTCCATATCAAGAAATTACTAACAGAAAAAACATGAACTTGCTATTTCACATGACCGATCAATAGTTACCTCACATTTTAATTAAAAACACTGCTATGTATTCATTCACTGAACAACCATTGATTAAGTGCCTACTCTGTGCTGGGCTTTGCTGATGCAGAGACCAAACACAGAGTTCCAGTTAAGATGGTAATATAGAAGGATTCTAAACTCACTTCTTCCTAGGGCCACAGCAAATTTACAGCTACATACAGAACAGTTTTCTTGCGGGGTCGGGGTGGGGGGAACTAGCTAAGGAATTCCTACATATCTTGAAATGAGAATGTATAGGAGAGGCTGAGACACAGTCTTGCCATAAAACCCAGCCAGTGCAGTGACCCACAGTTTGGAGAGAACTCATATTCTGAAGATTTTCCCTGAGGAGGCAAGGGTTTGCACCCTGCATCATCTGGCATTCCAACTTTTAAGACCTGCAGATCAGAGAGAAATTCCCCAAACACACAGTTTTGAAAGCCAGCAGGGTTTGCATCCACGAGGCCCATAAGGTTATAACAAACTCAGAAAGTGAAAGTAAAGTGAAAGTTGTAGTCACTCCTTCGTGTCTGACTCTTTGTGACCCCATCAACTGTAGCCTGCCAGGCTCCTCTGTCCATTGGATTCTCCAGGCAAGAATATTGGAGTTGGTTCCCATTCCCTTCTCCAAGGGATCTTCCTGACCCAGGGATAGAAACAAGATCTCCTGCATTTCAGGCAGGTTCTTTACTGTCCGAAACAGTTCTTAAAGGACTTTCATGGACTCACCAATCCCAAGGCCAGTGTATAGAAGAGCACCCAATAGGAGACTTTAATACCCCACTTTCTTCAATAAATAGATCTTCCAGACAGGAGAGCGATAAGAAAACATTGATCTTGCGAAAGTCGCTCAGTCGTGTCTGACTCTGCAACCCCATGAACGGTAGCCTGCCAGTCTCCTATGTCCATGGAATTCTCCAGGCAACAATACTGGAGTGGGTAGCCTATCCCTTCTCCTGCGGATCTTCCCAACCCAGGCATCAAACTGGGTTTCCTGCATGCAGGCAGATTCTTTACCAGCTGAGCTACCAGGGAAGCTCATTGGTCTTGAGAGACACATTAAATAAAATGACACATACAGAACATTCTATCCAAAAGCAACACAATACACGTTTTTCGACACAGAGTGTTCTCCAGAATAGATCATGTTAAGTCACAAAAAATATTTTAATGAATTCAAGAAGATTGAAATCATAGCACCCACCTTTTCTAATCACATCTTTTCTAGTATGAAAGTAGAAATTAATTACAAGAAGAAAACTGGGAAATTCACAGCTATGTGGAGATTAAACAACATGCTACTGACCAACCAATGGGTCAAAGAAGAAATCAACAAAATGCTTTGAGAGAAATGAAATGGAAGTACAAAATGACAAAAATACAACAGATACAACAACAGCAAAACAAATAAAACAAGACAAAAGTAATTCTAAGAGATACATCAAGAAATCAGATCTTAAAAAAACTACCTAATGTCACACCTTAAAGAACTAGAAAAGAAGAACAAATGAAGGCTAAAGTTAGTAGAAGGAAGGTAATAACAAATGTGGTGGTGGTAAGTCAATTCAGTCATGTCTGACTCTTTGAGACCCTATATGGACTGTAGCCCATCAGGCTCCACTATCCATGGGATTCTTCAGGCAAGAGTATTGGAGTGGATTGCCATGCCCTCTTCCAGGGGATCTTCCCAAGTAACAAATATCAGAGTGGAAATAAATGATTGAGAGACTAAAAAGACAATAGAAAAAATCAAAGAAATTAAGAGCTGGTTTTTTGAAAGGACAGACAAAACTAAAAAGCCCTTAACTAGACTCACCAACAAAAAACAAATAAATAAAATCAGAAATGAAACAGACATATTGTACCTAATACACAAAATACAAAGAACCATTAAAGACTATGAGATACAAATATACAACAAAATGGACAACCTAAAAGAAATGGATAAATTCCTAGAAACATACCACTTACGAATACAAAGAAACAGAAAATCTAAACAGGCCAGGTTTTAATTTTAACTAATTCAAATTAAAATCTGAATTAATCAATAAAAAGATAATCCAATTAATAAATGGGCAGAGGATCTGAACAGATATATTTCCAAGGAAGATAAACCGATGGTCAACAGGTACAACAAAACACGCCAAACATCACTAATCATCAGGTAAAATTTAAGTCAAACCAACCATGAGTTACAACCTCACATGCATACTGCTGCTACTGCTGCTGCTGCTGCTTCTAAGTCACTTCAGTCGTGTCCGACTCTGTGCGACCCCATAGACGGCAGCCCACCAGGCTCCCCTATCCCTGGGATTCTCCAGGCAAGAACACTGGAGTGGGTTGCCATTTCCTTCTCCAATGCATGCAAGTGAAAAGTGAAAGTGAAGTCGCTCAGTCGTGTCCAACTCTTAGCGACCCCATGGACCGCAACGCAGCCTACTAGGCTCCTCTGTCCATGGGATTCTCCAGGCAAGGTACTGGAGTGGGGTGCCATTGCCTTCTCTGCACACACATACTAGTTATCATCAAAAAGACAAGAAATGACAAGCGTTGGCAAGAATATGGACAAAAGAAACCCTTGCACACTGTTGGTAGGGACATAAGTTGATATAGCCAATATGGAAAACAGTATGGAATTTCCCCAAAAAATTAAAAATAGAAATATCACATAGTCCCACAATTCCACTTCTGGATATTTATCCATAGAAAATGAAAGCATTAACTCAAAAGACAGAAGTTTGTCAGAAAGAGCAATCCTATGTTCTCTGCAATGTCATTTACAATAGCCAAGATGAATGTGTCTATGGATGGATGAATGAATAAAGTGTAGTATTCGTATACACAATGCAACATTGTTTAGCCATAAAAAAAAAAAGGAAAGAAACCTTGCCATTTGAAACAATGTTGGATGGACTTTGAGGACATCAGTAGTGGTGGTTTAGTTGCTCAGTGGTGTCTGACTCTTGCAACCCCATGGACTGTAGCTGGCCAGGCTCCTCTGTCCATGAGATTTCCCAGAAAATAATAATGGAGTGGGTTGTCATTTCCTTTTCTAGGGGGTCTTCCTGAACCAGGAATAGAACCTGGGCCTCCTGCATTGCAGATGGATTCTTTACTGACTGAGCTATGAAGGAAGCCCCTTGAGGACATTATACTAAGTGAAATTATGTCAAAGAAAGACAAATACTGTATGATTTGTTTCACTTATATATGGAATCTGAAAACAAACACACTCATTGATATAGAGAATAGATTTGTGGTTGCCAGAGGCAAAGGATGGGATTTGGGCAAAATAGTGAAGGTATTCCAAAAATACAAATTCCCAGTTATACAATAAATGAATCAGAGCATTGTAATGCACAGCAGAGTGACTGTGGTTAATAATACAGTAGTGTATAAGTAAATCTTAAAAGTTTTCACTACAAGAAAAAAAAAATATAACCATGTGTGGTGATACCTGTTAACTAGATCTGTGCTGACCATTTCTCAATATATAAAAAAACATTGAAGTACTATGTTGTATGCATTCATGCTAAGTTGCTTCAGCTGTGTCAGACTCTGACCACACGGACCTCAGCCTGCCAGATTCTTCTGTCCGTGGGGATTCTCCAGGCAAGAATTATTGCAGACGGTGACTGCAACCATGAAATTAAAAGATGCTTTGCATCTTTGATTGCAAAAAAAGCTATGACAAACTTAGATAGCATATTAAAAAGCAGAGACAGATTTTCTTTTCTTGGGCACCAAAATCACTGCAGACTGTGATTGCAGCCATAAAATTAACAGACGCTTGCTCCTTGGAAGAAAAGCTATGACAAACCTAGACAGCATATTCAAAAGCAGAGACATTACTTTGTCAACAAATGTCTATCTAGTCAAAGCTATGGTTTTTCCAGTAGTCATGTATAGATGTGAGAGTTGGACCATAAAGAAAGCTGAGCACTGAAGAATTGATGCTTTCGAACTGTGGTGTTGGAGAAGACTGCAAGGAGATCAAACCAATCAATCCTAAAGGAAAACAATCCTGAATATTCATTGGAAGGACTGAAGCTGAAACTCCAATACTTTGGCAACCTGAAGGGAAGAACTGACTCATTAGAAAAGACCCTGATACTGGGAAAGATTGAAGGCAGGAGGAGAAGGGGACGATAGAGGATGAGATGGTTGAATGGCATCACCGACTCGATGGAATTGAGTTTGAGCAAGCTCCGGGAGTCGGTGATGGACAGGGAAGCTTAGCATGCTGCAGTCCATGGGGTCACAAAGAGTTGGACACGACTGAGTGACTGAACTGACCTGAACTCCATAGTTCTCCTCAGTATGCCCTTGCTATCCTATATCCTTTCTTCAGTGAGTGAATAAGCACAGTCACATTTTGGGTTCACCTGTATGTATATGTAACCCTCAACTCATAAGTTCCAGCTCAAACCTCTCTTCAGATAACCAGGTTCATGTGTGAAAGTGAAAGTGAAGTCGTGTCTGATTCTTTGAGAACCCATGGACTGTAGCCTGCCAGGCTCCTCCGTCCATGGGATTCTCCAGGCTCATGTGTACAACCATCTAATAGACATCTATCCAAAAACAAATCAATTGATCAACCAACAAAAACATCCTGTTACCATCTTCTACTTTTCAGTCAACTTCGAAAAGTGAGAATGACCAAGTCTCTCTCCTTGAAACTCTCCTCAAATAATAAATATATCCCATTAATCCTTCTTCCTCCTACTGCAGTAGACAACCCTTTCAACATTCTTTTTTTTTTTTTTGAATGTTCTCTTTTATCTTTTCTTTTTTAAACATTTATTTATATGGCTGCACCGGGTGGGTCTTCGTTGCAGCACTTGGAATCTTCCATCTTCGTTATGGCATGTGGGATCTTCATTTGTGGCATATGAACTCTCAGTTGCAGCAGGTGGGATCTAGTTCCCTGAACAGGGATCAGTTTGGAGCCTCCTGCATTGAGAACGTGGAGTTTTAGCCTCTGGACCACAAGGGAAGTCCCCCTTTCTCCATTTTTATCAGTATTTTCCATAGAAGCCCTTTGACAATACTGCACAAACCAGCTTCCCTGCTCCAGTCCTCATATCTGTCCTCCTGCTCTGAGAAAGCCTCCAGACTCACAAGCCTGATCGAGATCATCTTCCTGTATAAAGTCTCTCAGTGACATTCTGCTGTGAATTTCTTAACTTCGTCTCTTTTGCTCCTGTACACCTCTCCACCCCCTACTCATCTCTCCTCTAGAATCCAGCAGCCATAATCCACTCCTGCAGATTCTTGTGCTTTTCTGGAAGTCTCCACACTGTCTTGCACTTCCATGCTATTCTTTCTTCTCTGAGTTGGCTTCCCTGCCCCAGTAAGCCTCACTAGTTTCCACTAATCCTTTGAGATCAGTTTAAGCATTACTTTCTGGGATTTTCCTGCACTGGATTACTAAAGAATCTTTTACACACTTCTAGTTTAGCCTTTTAAAGTATTTTTAAAATTATTCTATCAACAAACATTTATTCATATCATACTGTGTACCGGTCATGCAGTGTCAATTTTTCTAAGTACAGGAAGTCTCAGCATTGAGAAAGACAAAAAAGAGTTCCTATTCTCATACACTGTACCACCTCAATGGAAGATGGAAGGCAGTGATAACATCTCAGTGGAAGGTAGTGATAAATTTTGTAATGAAAATAAAATAACAAAACAATGGGCTATGGAATCATTTGGGAAAGAAATTATTTAAACCTAGATGGCTGAAAAGGTTTTTCTGAGGAGTTGCTATTTAAGCCTGGTGAGATCTAAATGTTATGACATATCCAGCCAAGTAAATATCTGATGGAAGATCATTTAAGGCATAAAGAAAGAACCGTTCAGGTTAAGACCCTAGGGGATAATGATTTTAGAACATTTGAGAAGCAGAATGAAGATGTGGGTGGCCAGGTAGGGTGTTTTGGTTTTTTTGCTCTGCAACCTAAGTAGTACAATCATAATTGAGGTATAAGAGAAGGTTGCAAATTTTATGCAGTCACAAATGATAGACTAGGAAATACTAAAATCAGGATTAAAATGGATCTTTCTGAATCCAAAACGATGTGTTTCTTCCACCTACAATGTAATAAATGTTATACTGTGAAAAAAAAAATTCAAACTCCACAGGATGAGACTAAAGAACTTCTTGGACAGTTAGACTTAACTATGGGATGGTGGAGTGTGCGATTCTCAAATGAATTACATCAAGATCAGACAGATTTGTGGAGAAAAACATCATCTCTTCATTTGAAATTGCCAGACTTCTAATATCCACTCTGTGTTTCTAGTATAATACAGAGAGTTATAACTTTTTGTTTTTTGTTTTCAAATGATAAGACAGTGCTAACTGTAGGAAAGCATGAGGCAAGGTCAACAATTGCAAATCTAGCAATGTCTCCCTTTGGTACTTCTATGCGAGAGGGAAGGGAAAGGGCTGTCTGTGGAAGACATCACAAAACAATTTTCACCCTATTGATTTCCATATGGAAAAAGTCAGTAGTGAACACAATTCGAAACTTCAATATTCTGATTCTCCTGGACCTCTGTTAAACCATGACCATGACCATGACCAATGAAGTCCCTCAGGGGCTGTCTTGGCATATGGAATCCTTCGTAGTAACAGAAACATCCAACTTCTGAACAGACCATGGCTTTGATCTTATCATTCTCCTGCTTTCCATGCCCTTTTCCTCCCTTCCTCTCAAATCAAACCCAGCCAACAGTAGAGGCTCTGATCAAATCAGAACTTCCTCCAGGAAGCCATGCCCGACCTCTCCCTGCATCCTTGGCAGACAGTGATTTCAAATTAAACATTTCTTAACAATCATTATTATAGTTCCATGACATTCTTTTCATTTAAAATTATACACATATATACACATGAATTAACTCTGTGATTTTATAGGGTAATTGCAATTTTAAATTATATGAATAATGGTGGCAGAGTAATCATAATAAAAAATCCTACACATTATGACATAAATCAAAGAGAGTACATATCTTTTACTTTTTGATTACATTTAGAAGTAAAATGATAAACTTGAACATCTGAGTCAGTCTCACTTATTTGTTTAGCGTTTCCTCTGCTTCCAAAGGTTGATTATTAGCTATCATACATATTTCTATATAATAGTAAATAATCTAGTGATATGCATTAGGGGAAAGAGACTAGTACTAGTTATGTCTCTACCACACATCAGATACTTTTTCCAATACTCTCACCTTTTCAATCCCCAGAACAGCCGTATAGGATAGGAAATTTTTTACCCCTATTTTACATATGGAAACTCTGGGCCCCCAAAATTATATTACTTATAAAATTTACATAGCTTGGAGTAGGAAGTATAAAAACGTAAATCTAGATATACAGTTCTGAATCCAAAGCTCAAGCTTCCCTCCCTTATATCATTTTCATAGACATTTTATAAGCAATCATATATTCATGCAAATTGAGCATCTAAAATACTGCAATTTTAAAATTTAATTTAATTATTAAACTGGCCTTATAATCATGAAAATATATGAACACTGTTCTCAATTTTCATGCATAATTTCACTGTATGATTCTAGCAAGAGACTATTCACAATTTTTAATTTAATAATTTTCTAGTCAAGAATTATTTTGATTTCCTGTTTCTTTACCACCCTCTGATCAATGTCTGATGTTTTCATGTCTCTGGTATCTTTATTGCAGGAAAAATTAAGGGAAAATTATAAGTATTCCATCAACATTGAAGATAAAAAATTAGTAAAGTCCATGTTTATAAACCCCACCCTCTCTCTACTTCTCCTTACTAACATAGACCATATTATGCCAATAAATTAGAGAAGGCAATGGCAAGCCACTCCAGTACTCTTGCCTAGAAAATCCCATGGATGGAGGAGCCTGGTAGGCTGCAGTCTGTGGGGTCGCTATGGGTTAGACACAACTGAGCGACTTCACTTTCACTTTTCACTTTCACACATTGGAGAAGGAAATGGCAGCCCACTCCGGTGTTCTTGCCTGGAGAATCCCAGGGACGGGGGAGCCTGGTGGGCTTCCGTCTATGGGGTCACACAGAGTCGGACACGACTGAAGTGACTTAGCAGCAGCATGCCAATAAATACTCTCTTAGGTATCAAAAATGATTTTCCATGAGACGATATAAAGAGCTGCCATCTGGACCTTTCTGAAGGCAAAAAGCAAGGTCAGTTCTCTTATAGGAAAAGGCGTCAAGGAGTTTGTCTATCCTCCTAATTTTTCCCTACAAATATTTGTACTTGAACTAAGCAATGGCTAGCTTATCCTGATGAAAGGATGTTTTAAATGATAGAATCCAAGTGACTAGAACCTGTCTTCAATCTCCTTTAACCTGGACCCTGGAAATGCTAGCTTTTTAACATCAAAGATCAGAGATGATCCAAATTGATAACTGTACTGTGGATTTGATCTTGTAAAAACCAGCATTCTGATTGACAGTATGTTTAGATCTATTGATATAATTATTTTCTATGCACCTTAGTCTGATTAATTTTCAGTGTCAATGGTAATATGGTCAAGTCATATGTCTGTAATCTTTATGTATGAAACAAAAAATATTTGTGAAATTTTAAGTAAGCTTTGCATTAAGCACACTCTCTTTATACATAGGCAAACAATTTTTATATATCTGGAATCATATGAGAGAAACACTACGTGCTTTGGTTCCAGAAATATTTAGATTCAAATTTTATCTCCAGGTACAATGAACACAGCTTTAGGGAATTCAACCACTGTGAGCTTCAGTTTTCTCACTTATAATGATATACAAAACTGAGCTGATAAGGTCATATGGATGATCAAATAAGATCATCTTTTCAGGACTGTGAGTTTTAACTGGAATAACATATTAAAGTGCTTAAGGTCTAATAGGCATTTTAGTGTTATTTATTCCCTAGTATGGGTAGCTAATTAAAAGTTGTTTTCAATTTTCTGTACTGAATAAATGTACGTGTATAAATGGGTCACCTGTAAATATTTTACCATAGTAAATAATTAAGATTGTTTTAATATTTGTAATTTATATATTTAAGGATTAAATTTACTATATATAAGGACAAAAAATTAATCCTGCAATTCTCAATGTTTTATATAATACTAAAACATACTATTTTCCAAACATTTTGTAAAATGTGGCAATTTTTGAAATTTTCTTTAAGACTAAGAATATTTTAGTTAAAGAAACTTTACTGGGGAAGAAACAAACAAACAAAAATCTATGAGTAATTTAATGGTCAAACATACTGGAGAGAAATGACTTCTGGTAACCAACCCGTGAGTGCATGAATCACTGTGAACTCTCCCAGTTCTCTCCTCTCTGCCACATGGATGCTGAAAAAGCAAAAACACAATAATACAGTCAATAACATTTGAAAACAGGGAGAGGTCTATAAAAGACAGGAATCTCTAACAAGCAGTGATAAAAGAATAAATGGGCTCTCCAGATGGCTTAGTGGTAAAGAATCTGCCTACTAAAGCAGGGGAAGCAGGAGTTTTGGTTCAATCCCTGGGTCTGGAAGATCCCCTGGAGTGGAAATGGCAACCCACTTGAGTATTCTTGCCTGGAAAATTCCATGGACAGAGGAGCCTAGTGAGCTGCAGTCCATGGGGTCACAAAGAGTCAGACACTACTAAGCGCACACACACATACACAATAAGAATAAATGTAGGGGTTTCACTGGTTATAAATGACTGCATAAGAATATACTTTTCCAACAATCAGATGACTTGTTTTGATAAGGCATTTAAATCAATCCCTGATAGCTCAGTTGGTAAAGAATCTGTCTGCAATGCAGGAGACCCTGGTTTGATTCTTGGATTGGGAAGATCTCCTAGAGAAGGGATAGGCTACCGATTTCAGTATTCTTGGGCTTCCCTTGTGGCTTAGCCGCTAAAGAATCCTCCTGCAATGCAAGAGATCTGGGTTCGATGTCTGGGTTCGATGCCTGGGTTGGGAAGATCCCCTGGAGTAGGGAAAGGCTACCCCTCCAATATTCTGGCCTGGAAAATTCCACGGGAGGAGCCTGGCAGTCTACAGTCCATGCGGTTGCGTAGAGTCGGACACAACTGATCTTTCACTTCACTTCACTTCATATATATAGATGATACATAATCTCTTCTGTATATTCAACATATTATCATGTTCTTTTAAAAATAGGTCAGTGTCTTTCCTCTTTCGAGTTTCAGTAATTATCATAAGATTCCTATGAGTCTGTATATTAAGCCAGTCTCACACATGGCAGGGCAAGATGGGCATCAGACATTTTTGATAAAATCCTTAGATAATTTTAGAGAAGCCAGAAACATCCATTCTGTCTTGTTCAAAAGAGTGGATCTGCCACTATGACATAAAGTCAATGAGACTGTGATTGATTAAATATCACTCTTCTTATTTTAATCCTTTACTTTTAATATTTTTCTGAAGTGATTAGTCTATTTTCAGTAACACGCACAAATGCTATATTTTGCTCAGGAATCAGCTTCAGTTCTACTTTATGCCAGTGGTGGTGATTGGTATACATGTTTTTTAATTCAGAAAGAAATCTTAGTCACACACTCCATCATTTAGAAATGTATATTGGTTTTTTGTTTGCAGATTAGAAACTGTGATGTGTCCACATATCTCCAAGATAACAAATATCTACTGGAATAGATATTCACAGTCTAACCTCCTCTTTGAATAATCATATTTAGGAGGTGACTGTGCGAAGCTCATAAAAGTAATGTTTTTTCCTCTGCACATGTCACAGTGATATTTGAATAACAGATGCTGCTGCTGCTAAGTTGCTTCAGTCATGTCCGACTCTGTGTGACCCCATAGATGGCAGCCCATCAGGCTCCAGCATCCCTGGGATTCTCCAGGCAAGAACAATGGAGTGGGTTGTCATTTCCTTAACTACTAAATATTAATTTTTAGTGTAGAAAGCTAAAACTCACATTAAGAAATTCACTATCTACTGTAAAATCTGAGAAAAACTTTTGGACAAATATAAATTGGACCACGTAGTAATTTCCACTTCAAGATCTAAGAAGCATCCTACATTAAGTCTGGTCCTTTATTTACAAGTTGGATTTGTTTGTTCTTCAAAAATAATCATAATGCCATTTCTCAAGTTGCTTTAAAATTCTACTGTAGCTTTAAGAAAGATAAAAATGCCACTCCAATTATCCGGGTCACGCATTTACTGCTTCACTGGCCTGGCTGCTCTCATTCTCAGGACTTCAAGTTAGATCTGAGAATTAGGAACATTATTTCCTTTCAAAGATAAACAAACATAGTTGTTACCATTTTAAATACTTAGTGGTATTCAACTATCTAAATGCTCTGAGCTGAGCTTTTTAAAATGATTGAAATTAAGCGTTGCAAATTGGGTAACACAAATTTCGGATAGAGAATTGAGGGTTGGTAACAGAAAAGAGAGATGAAGAGGGTGGCAGTAGGAGGGGCTGTTTTTGTTTGTGTGGCTTTGGGAGAGAAAAAGGAAGCTGAGCCAAAAGAAAACCACAAAAAAACAGACCAGGCTTCTGACTGACATAGCTGTGTATAATAATAGAAGGGGAGGGGGCTGAGCTTTGAGCCAGTGGCTGGAGTGGCCTGTTAGAGCAAGTGGGTGTATTCTGCTGAAAAGGACCTGCTGTGATAAACTGCAGGAGGGGGAAGGGTAGCAAATTCAAGCTGGTGCATTGTGTGTGAGAATTCTTCCAAGGATTGGAGAAACACAGTTGCCTTGCATTGTCAACTCAGGTATCAAAGCTTTTTTGCATCACTCAGGCCAGAATAAAGCACTAGTGGTAAAGAACGTGCCTGCTAATGCAGGAGATATAAGAGATGCAGGTTCAATCCCTGCCTCAGGAAGATCCCCTGGAGAAGGAAATGGCAACCCACTCCAGTATTCTTGCCTGGAAAATTCCATGGACAGAGGAGCCTGGTGGGTTACAGTCCATGGGGTTGAAAAGAGTCAAACATGACTGAAAGAACTTACCACTGGCACAAGGACCAGAATAGAAGGACCACAGTCTGCAAGTGGAAGCTAAGACATGTCTTGCATAGGTTGGTGCAAGAGTATAAGACACAAGCAGATTTCCCAGGAATACTGAAGGAAACATTATAGTTTTCATTGTGAATGTATAAAAAGGACCAGTGTTACCTAAACCATGAGGAACACATGGACATCCTTCAGAAGAGATCAGATTCTCAAGATTAGCAAATGATGCCTGCATACACAGAGCCTAAGACTTTAACTGGATCCAGGATACACTGGAGTAAGAAATGGCAACCCGCTCCAGTATTTTTCCCTGGAAAAATCCCATGGACAGAGAAGCCTGGTGGGCTACAGTCCATGAGGTTGCAAAAGAGTTGGACACGACTTAGCAACTAAACAACAACAGGACATATATTCAATAATTAGATGAAACAGTATTTTCCCCTACAAAATAGCTTCTTTCTCTGGTTAAACTGAAACTTCACTTTCCATGACTGACTTTCCATTCATCACAAGAACACACTGGATACAGAATCAGTTTTGAGCACTTTTCTTGGGGGAATTTTGTCTCATTGCTGGCTAACATAACACTTCAAACCAGTGGCTTTGGAATGTTTATTGTTATATTAGGAAGTTTACACTGTTTGGAGAAAATGCTTTTTAAAAACGATTTTTTGAAAAATAAAGCTATGCAATATTGATGCACAGTTGCTGTTGTTGCTGTTTGTTTGCCCTTTTGTTTTTATACAAGTGGGTGATAATTCTTTATTCTACTTACTCAACATTTGCCAGCTTAATGATAGCTTTACACAAAAGCATTGGCCAAAGTTCAAATTCATAGGTTGTAGCTGGAAGCAATAGATTATTTTCTTCATCAAAAGGCAGAAAGTCATCAATAGTTATCTTTCTCCAGCAACCCTAAAGATGAGAAGAAACGAATATACCATCAGTGATTTACATTATTTTTTCACACACATTCTTATATACTGCTGACATTATTATTTACAAATTTATTTTATCTTATAAAATTTATAATTTTATTTTATAATTGTTATTTTATTTTAGTATCTTACATCTAATGACTGACCTACTAGTAATGTACACTACTCTAGAATTTTAGCTTATTATTTTGTTTATTGTAATTAAAACATGTCTATATCTATAGTAATGTCTCTGCTAGCGGAGACATTACTTTGCCAACCAAGGTCCGTCTAGTCAAGGCTATGGTTTTTCCCGTGGTCATGTATGGATGTGAGAGTTGGACTGTGAAGAAAGCTGAGCGCCGAAGAATTGATGCTTTTGAACTGTGGTGTTGGAGAAGACTCTTGAGAGTCCCTTGTACTGCAAGGAGATCCAACCAGTCCATTCTAAAGGAGATCAATCCTGGGTGTTCATTGGAGGGACTGATGCTAAAGCTGAAACTCCAATACTTTGGCCACCTCATGCGACAAGTTGACTCACTGGAAAAGACTCTGATGCTGGGAAAGGTTGGGGGAGGGAGGAGAAGGGGACAACAGAGAATGAGATGGCTGGATGGCATCACCGACTCTGTGGACATGAGTTTGAGTGAACTCCGGGAGTTGGTGATGGACAGGGAGGCCTGCCGTGCTGTGATTCATGGGGTCGCGGAGAGTCGGACACGACTGAGAGACTGAACTGAACTGAACTGAACTGATATCTATAGTGTCATTATTTATGAGGTCTTTTAGCACATCCTTGGATGCCTCATCCTACATAATGGAGTAAATTGAACTATTTCAGAAAGCAAAACCAAAACATCATTCAATCATGGATAAGTTTAGGCACAATTAAATAACTTATTTGTAGTCATAATGCAAATTCTCCAAATGTAACTTTAGTAATGATTTTTATCCTCATAGGCTCAGTGAGATTATAGTTCCAATTACCATATTACTCTTACTCCTAATTAAAGATCTGTTTTGAACATAAAGTTAGTTAATTCTTTATCTAATAAAATCATGATATATTTATGTATATATATATCACTTCATAATAAAAAGTTTGAGATAAATGATAAAGTTAATGATTGTGAGCTCAAACTCCTTTAAACTTTGGTTTTCCATGTGAGATTTTATTTTGAATTCATTCCTTTTCCCAAGAAACATTTTTCAGCAGTGATGCAAGCCTTGTGAACTCAAAGATCTGCATAATACATGGCTTATATCTATACCATTGAATTGTTTATAGTCTAGAGAGGGAGGACATATAGGAAAATACAAAATGTGATATGTAATATGTTTCAAATGCTCTGGAATAGGAAAGAAAAATGTAACTAATTTGCTCAGGGGATGTCTTCACAGGAAGTTGACATTTGAATTCAAGCCTCAATGAACAGTATACTTTTCCTAGGTAGATAGGAACAGTGGCGTGAAAATGTCTTCTTTTTACGACACTTGTAGCTAAACTCATGCTACATTATTTAGTGGTTATGTGACTTTTTATTTCTTTCTTTGTGAATAATGTAGGGCAAGACGGATTTGAAGGAACAGGTATTTAGCTATTCTCTCTTCTAACTTTAGGTGAAACAACTCAAAATAATACACATTAAAATTGACTGGTTTGATCTCCTAGCTGTCTAAGGAGCGACTCATTATGAATACATAAATGGAGTGTTATGTACATATAAATACAAATAATTTTTGCGTTTGGCATTTTTGGACCTAACATTTTTGCATTTGGTAATTTTTGGACCTAACAAAAGCAGAAGATATTAAGAAGAGGTGGCAAGAATACACAGAACTATACAAAAAAGATCTTCATGACCCAGATAATCAAGATGGTGTGATAATTCACCTAGAGCCAGACATCCTGGAGTGTGGAGTCAAGTGGGCCTTAGAAAGCATCCCTACGAACAAAGCTAGTGGAGGTAATGAAATCCCAATTGAGCTATTTCAAATCCTAAAAGATCATGCTTTGAAAGTGTTGCACTCAATATGCTAGCAAATTTGGAAAACTCAGCAGGGGCCACAGGACTGGAAAAGGTCAGTTTTCATTCCAGTCCCAAAGAAAGGCAATGCCAAAGAATACTCAAACTACCGCACAATTGCACTCATCTTACATGCTGGGAAAATAATGCTGAAAATTCTCCAAGCCAGGCTTCAACAATATATGAACCATGAACTTCCATATGTTCAAGCTGGTTTTAGAAAAGGCAGAGGAACCAGAGATCAAATTGCCAACATTATTTGGATCATAACCAAAGCAAGAGAGTTCCAGAAAAACATCTACTTCTGCTTTACTGACTATGCCAAAGCCTTTGACTGTGTGAATCACAAAAAAAACTGTGGAACAATCTTCAAGAGATGGGAATACCAGACCACCTGACCTGCCTCCTGAGAAACCTGTATGCAGATCAGGCAGCAACAGTTAGAACTGGACATGGAACAACAGACTGGTTCCAAATAGGAAAAGGAGTATGTCAAGGCTGTATTTTGTCACCCTGCTTCTTTAATTAACACGCAGAGTATATCATGAGAAACGCCACACTGGATGAAGCAAAAGCTGGAATCAAGATTGCCGGGAGAAATATCAATAATCTCAGATATGCAGATGACACCACCCTTATGGCAGAAAGTGATAAAGAACTAAAGAGCCTCTTGATGAAAGTTAAAGAGGAGTGAAAAAGTTGGCTTAAAGCTCAACATTCAGAAAACTAAGATTATGGCACCTGGTCCCATCACTTCACAGCAAATAGATAGGGAAACAGTGGAAACAGTGAGAGACTTCATTTTTTGGGGCTCCAAAATCACTGCAGATGTTGACTGTAACCATGAAATTAAAAGACTCTTGCTCCTTGGAAGGAAAGTTATGACTAACCTAGACAGCATATTAAAAAGCAGAGACATTACTTTACCAACAAAGGTCATCTAGTCAAAGCTATGGTTTTTCCAGTAGGCATGTATGGATGTGAGAGTTGGACTATAAAGAAAGCTGATTACTGAAATATTGATGCTTTTGAACTGTGGTGTTGGAGAAGACTCCTGAGAGTCCCTTGTACTGCAAGGAGATCAAACCAGTCCATCCGAAAGGAAATCAGTCCTGAATGTTCATTGAAAGGACTGATGCTAAAGCTGAAACTCCAATACTTTGGCCACCTGATATGAAGAACTGACTCATTGGAAAAGATCCTGATGCTGGAAAAGATTGAAAGCAGAAGGAGAAGGGGATGACAGAGGATGAGATGGTTGGATGGCATCACCGACTCAATGGACATGAATTTGGGTAAACTCCAGGAATTGGTGATGGATAGGGAGGCCTGCCATGCTGCAATCCATGGGGTTACAAAGAGTCAGACACAACTGAATGACTGAACTGAACTAACTGAATATTTGTCATTGCATGTAAATGATGTATATAGGACATTTTTTATTTAGTTTAATCTGTTAGTGCTGCATAATTTTAAGAGACCATCAAAATGTATAATTATAGAATCCTTGTACAGAAAGATGACTTTTTGTTAAGATAAACATAAGTTAATAAAAGCTCTTTAGAACAGTCATGCTCAAATTTTAATATTTTCCATAGTTCAATTCCAGGTCATGATAACTATCGGCTATATATATTTATACCCTCTTCCTCCTATGACCAAGCTGAATAGAAAATAAAAAATATGTTTTATAAATAATTGTTCAAATCACAATTATGAAAAAGATCAAGCAAAGTGTAATTAGAGATGAGAGATTTCCAAAAAATCTGAGTGGTCATAATTATATAAATGAGACTATTTTCCCCTATTTTCATATTTTCTCCTGTTTGTATCATTTTTAATTTCCCCCTCTTTCTACTCCAGAAACAGGTATGCTTTTCCCACTCAGGGCAGAGCTCTGACTTCCACACTTGATCTGAAATAAACAGAGCGGTTTCTCTCTCCAGCAGTCAGTGAGAAGAACGACTTCCATCCTCCTTCCTTCCTTCCTTTTCTTCAGGAAACAGGAGATGTCTGGCCTGGAAGAAACTGTTATTTCCACATCCTACCCATGCAGTAGAGCACACTCCCCCCTCCTCAGGTGGTAGCAAGGAGACTGTGAGATGGTTAACAAAACAGCACTAGTCAGGTTTTATAAATGAAACTGAGATTTGGAAAAAAGCTCACAAAAGTGATCCAGGGTATACATTACAAATCTAAACAGGTTGACTACCTGCTAAAATAGAAATTTTAATTAGAAATCAAAGTCATTAAGATATATTAGCAATAGTATCCAGGAAACTGTCCAAAATGTCTCCTCATACCAAAACCCAGGAATATCTTCACTCTACAGACCAGAAAGTCAAAATGACAGAAAAGCTGGAATTTTTAGGTTTGAATTATAAATGTGCTGTTAAAATATGCTCCAACAAGCAATTATGAACACTCTTGAAACAAAAAAAATATAGAAAATCTCAGCAAAGAGATAGAAAATATAAAAGAGGACAAAATAGGAATTTTGAACTTAGTATTAAACAATAAACAAACCTGTTAATAGCAGAAAGCAAATTTCAGAGAAATTAGTGAACAGCAAGTTAAATCAATAGAAATTATGAGCAATAAGGGAAATACAGATTTAAAAATTAATATGAGCTTCAGGGACTTGTGAGACAATGGAAAAATATATAACATGCTATTGGAGTCAACACACACACACAAAAGGTACAAAGAATATGAGTATGGAGCTGTAATAGGTTTGAAGAAAGACTGAAAACTTCCCAAATTTGTCACAACATAATCTTATAGATTTAAGGGTCTCAGAATGTCCAAAACAGGATAATGTCAAAGAAATCAACACCGAGGAATCTATACACATCAAATTCAAACTTCTAAAACCTCGAGACAAAGACAAAAGCCTGAAAGCAGCCTGTGAGAAGACATTGCCTACAGGAGTTTGAGTGAACTCCGGGAGTTGGTGATGGACAGGGAGGCCTGGCGTGCTGCGATTCATGGGGTCGCAAAGAGTCGGACATGACTGAGTGACTGAACTGAACTGAACAGGTGACCAGCAGATTGCTTTCCAGAAACGATAGAGGCCAGAAGAAAGTAGCACACTTAATGCTGAAAGAGAAACAATTGTCAACCCCAAATTCTGCACTGAGTGAAAATACTTTTTAAGAATAAAAGTGAAATAAAAATATTTTCAGATAAAGGGAAGAGAGAGTAATTTGTCACCAGGCAACTCGTTGAAAAAGAATGGCAAAAGAAAATTCCTCAAAGGCGAAAAAAAGAAAAAGAAAATGGAACATTAGGAATGAAGAAAGAGTAAAGAGTAAGCATATGGTTAAATTATGGAGTATTCTTTTCCCCTTGAGCTTTTAAAATTATATTTGACATTTAAAAGCAAAAGTTTTCATGAGGGTCTCAACATATGTAGAGGAAACATTTAAGACAACTATGTTATAGATAGGTGTAAGGAGACTAAAAGGTAGGGAAAATTATATTCCAATTTAAGCGGTAAAATGATGACGTTACTGGACTGTGATAAGCTGTGTGTATATATTTTAATCCCTAGAGCTATCACTGCAAAAAAAAATCCTCAAAAACACTAGGGATAATAATTCAAAAAGACACCTCAACTCAGTGTTCACAGCAGCATTATTTATAATAGCCAAGAAGACATGAAAATAACCCAAGTGTCCATTGATATATGAATGGATAAAGAAGATGTGGTATACATATATATTCTGTTGTAACGGAATATTATTCAACCATTAGAAATGAAATACTGCCATTTGCAGACATAGATGGACCTAGAGATTATTTTACTAAGTAAGTCAGACAAATACAAATATTACATGATATAACTTATATGTGGAATCTACAAAATAATATAAATGAACTTACTCACAAAACAGAAACAGACTCATAGACATAGAAAAAAAAAGCAAAAAACTTACGGTTACCAAAGGGGAAAGAAGGTGAGGGATAAATTAGGACTATGGGAATAACAGAAACACACTACTGCATATAAATTAGATAAATAAGGATTTACTATATAGCACAGAGAACTATATTCAATTTCTTGTAATAACCTATAATGGAAAATAATCTGAAAGTTATATAGATATGTATATATAAACATAAAACTGAATTACTTTGGTAAAACTCTGGTCACAGCCTAAATGTCTGTCAATATGAAATTCGAAAAATATGTATCCAATTGTCTGCTGCTATCTGTAGGGGAACTGGTTCCAGGATCAGTCACATGTACCAAAATCTGGACATACTCACGTCCTACAGTTGGCCCTCCTTCCTTATCTAAGGATTCAACCAAGGGCAGATCATAAATATATGGCTGTATTTATTTTTAAAAAGTAGACTTTAAAGTGGACCTGGGCAATTCAAACCTATCTTATTCCAAGGTCAACTGTAATTATTGTCATATTCAAGCAATGGAGTATGAGGCAGATCAACAAATATTAGCATAAAAAATGTCCATTTTTAGGGAAAACATACAGAATTATGAATACTATATGATCTTACTGTTGGTACAGTTTATATACAGTGTGTTTACATATATACTTTTAAGAAAAAGGTTTAAGACGATAAACAGAGATAATTTACTCTGATTGCATAGGTAGACTCATAGGGACATTTCATTTACTAATTTAAACATTTTAATAGTCTTTGAATGTGTTTTAATAAAAGCATATATAGGGTTGATAATGGGTTTTCCTGGTGGCTCACTGGTAAAGAATCTATCTACAAACCCAGGTTTGATCCTTGAATTGGGAAGATCCCCTGGAGAACGGGATGGCAATCCACTCAGGTATTCTTGCGTGGAGAATCCCATGGACAAAGGAGCCTGGTGGGCTATTGTCCATGGGGTCGCAAAAAGTTAGGCATGACTGAGTATGTTTTAATAAAAGTATTTATAAAATTAATAATAATGAATTGAGAATTAAAAATTTCCATTTTGAGGATAAAAGTAATTGAATAATGGGAAAGTAATTTGCATGCCCCAACCAGTAACGCTGAAGAAGCCGAAGCTGAACAGTTCTAAGAAGACCTACAAGACCTTTAAGAACTAACACCCCAAAAAGATGTCCTTTTCATTATAGGGGACTGGAATGCAAAAGTAGGAAGTCAAGAAACACCTGGAGTAACAGGCAAATTTGGCCTTGGAGCACGAAATGAAGCAGGGCAAAGGCTAATAGAGTTTGGCCAAGAGAATGCACTGGTCATAGCAAACACCCTCTTCCAACAACACAAGAGAAGACTCTACACATGGACATCACCAGATGGTCAACACCGAAATCAGATTGATTATATTCTTTGCAGCCAAAGATGGAGAAGCTGTATACAGTCAGCAAAAACAAGACCAGGAGCTGACTGTGGCTCAGATCATGAACTCCTTATTGCCAAATTCAGACTTAAATTGAAGAAAGTAGGGAAAACCACTAGACCATTCAGATACGACCTAAATCAAATCCCTTATGATTATACAGTGGAAGTAAGAAATAGATTTAAGGGTATAGATCTGATAGATAGAGTGCCTGATGAACTCTGGACGGAGGTTCGTGACATTGTACAAGAGACAGGGACCAAGAATATCCCCATGGAAAAGAAATGCAAAAAAGCAAAATGGCTGTCTGACAAGGCCTTACAAATAGCTGTGAAAAGAAGAGAAGCGAAAAGCAAAGGAGCAAAGGAAAGATATAAGCATCTGAATGCAGAGTTCCAAAGAATAGCAAGGAGAGATAAGAAAGCCTTCCTCAGTGATCAATGCAAAGAAATAGAGGAAAACAACAGAATAGGAAAAACAAGAGATCTCTTCAAGAAAATTCGAGATTCCAAGGGAACATTTCATGCAAAGATGGACTCGATAAAGGACAGAAATGGTATGGACCTAGCAGAAGTAGAAGATATTAAGAAGAGGTGGCAAGAATACACAGAAGAACTGTACAAAAAACATCTTCACGACCAAGATAGTCACGATAACGTGATCACTGACCTAGAGCCAGACATCTTGGAATGTGAAGTCAAGTGGGCCTTAGAAAGCATCACTACTAACAAACCTAGTGGAGGTGATGGAATTCCAGTTGAGCTATTTCAAATCTTGAAAGATGATGCTGTGAAAATGCTGCACTAAATATGCCAGCAAATTTGGAAAACTCAGCAGTGGCCACAGGACTGGAAAAGGTCAGTCTTGATTCCGATCCCAAAGAAAGGGAATGCCAAAGAATGCTCAAACTACCACACAATTGCACTCATCTCACACGCTAGTAAAGTCATGCTCAAAATTCTCCAAGCCAGGCTTCAGCAATATGTGAACCGTGAACTCCCAGATGTTCAAACAGGTTTTAGAAAAGGCAGAGGCACCAGAGATCAAATTGCCAACATCCGCTGGATCATGGAGAAAGCAAGAGAGTTCCAGAAGAGCATCTATTTCTGCTTCATTGACTATGCCAAAGCCTTTGACTGTGTGGATCACAATAAACTGTGGAAAATTCTGAAAGAGATGGGAATACCAGACCACCTGACCTGCCTCTCGAGAAACCTGTATGCAGGTCAGGAAGCAACAGTCAGAACTGTACATGGAACAACAGACTGGTTCCGAATAGGAAAAGGAGTACGTCAAGGCTGTATATTGTCACCCTGCTTATTTAACTTACATGCAGAGTACATCATGAGGAATGCTGGGCTGGAAGAAGCACAAGCTGGAATCAAGATTTCTGGGAGAAATATCAATAATCTCAGATATGCAGATGACACTACCCTTATGGCAGAAAGTGAAGAGGAACTCAAAAGCCTCTTGATGAAAGTGAAAGAGGAGAGTGAAAAGGTTGGCTTGAAGCTCAACATTCAGAAAACAAAGATCATGGCGTCTGGTCCCATCACTTCATGGGAAATAGATGGAAAAACAGTGGAAACAGTGTCAGACTTTATTTTTTTGGGCTCCAAAATCACTGCAGATGCTGATTGCAGCCATGAAATTAAAAGACGCTTGCTCCTTGGAAGGAAAGTTATGACCAACCTTGATAATATATTAAAAAGCAGAGACATTACTTTGCCAACAAAGGTCCGTCTAGTCAAGGCTATGGTTTTTCCCGTGGTCATGTATGGATGTGAGAGTTGGACTGTGAAGAAATCTGATCGCCAAAGATTTGATGCTTTTGAACTGTGTTGTTGGAGAAGACTCTTGAGAGTCCCTTGTACCGCAAGGAGATCCAACCAGTCCATTCTAAAGGAGATCGATCCTGGGTGTTCATTGGAAGGACTGATGCTAAAGCTTAAACTGCAATACTTTGGCCACCTCATGCGACAAGTTGACTCACTGGAAAAGACTCTGATGCTGGGAAAGGTTGGGGGCGGGAGGAGAAGGGGACGACGGAGAATGAGATGGCTGGATGGCATCACCGACTCTGTGGACATGAGTTTGAGTGAACTCCGGGAGTTGGTGATGGACAGGGAGGCCTGGCGTGCTGTGATTCATGGGGTCGCGGAGAGTCGGACACGACTGAGCGACTGAACTGAACTGAACTGAATTTGTCATGGCACATGCCTTGAAAACACTGTTTAAAGAACAAAAATGTCACTGGGTATGAGAGACTTTGTTTCAAATGCTGACTGCAAACTCTGCCCAGACTGTGGGTTGGGGTATTAAAAACACAATAGATAGAGTTTATGCGGGTGTGTCCTGCACCCACAGTTGAATAAACTCCAAATTCTATAATTATATTGTGCTTAAAAAGTATAAAAGTTAATCAGAAATAAAAAAAATTAGTATGCTTTTGTATGGAGAGATAGATGACTATTGGGGAAAACCACTGGTCTCAATGTGTGTGTTTTCTTGCTTATTCAGAACTAAATGAAAGTACTCAGAGAAAGATTGCCAAGAGCAACACATATTTCAAGTGGAGAGCAATAATGTAATTGCTTTTTTCAAGGAGCCCAAGGAATGCTGACATTGGAAAGTACCGAGGGTAGCTCAGTAGCAGTGTTATCACCGCCAGGTGAAAGAAAAAGAAAACTCTGTTTTATGATACTATTCTTCATGCTACCTAATAAATTTTTATCTGGTTGATGTCAAAGAACTTTGAGAATATTCTCTTAGAATCCAAACTGGAAAAAGATGGGAATACTTTTACGGGAGAAACAATACACTGGTATAAAAACCTGAACTTTAAGTGTCATGCCAAAAGGTTCTCATTGGTTGGTTTACTTTGAAGAAGTGACTAAAAGTGAAAGCGTTAATCACTCAGTCATGCCTGACTTTGCAACCCCATGGACTTTAGCCTGCCAGGCTTCTCTGTTCTTGGGATTCTCCAGGCAAGAATACTGGAGTGGGTTACCATTCCCTTCTCCAGGGGATCTTCCCAACCCAGGAATCAAACTCAAGTCTCCTGCATTGCAGGCAGATTCTTTACCATCTCAGCCACGTAAATGCTTCAAGGGGCAACAAGAAAGAGGGAGGAGAATACATGTAAAAAGGGAGAAGGAGAAAGCAATGTCCAGTAAGAAACAAGAAGATGCCTATAAATGGAAGGGAAAAAAAAACAATTTGGAACAGCCTTAAGGTGTACAAGACTGCACAGGGGAAGGAAAACTGGGGTATGTCAGAGGATGCATCTCCAGTACATGATCTTGAATCAAACAGTAGAAGGTAACAGAGAATGTATGTATGAACACGTTTCTGAAATATTTGCAGTGAAAACTGGAAGACAGACACATAAATACTGAATTAGAATTGGAAGAGGAAAAAGCCAGAAATTAAATTGTGTATGTCTGGAAAAGGACATACATAGTGAAAATAAAAATACATTTTACGTATTCAGAAATAATTTCCTCTAATTCTGTACTACATCTCATCTGGAAAGAGGTGTTGGCTCAGCCCTACCACCTGGGAATTCGGGGGAGAGAGGCAGAAATGTTTGCTCTTAGCCCAGAAAGAATAGATATCTACAACTAGAAAACCAGGCAGCCATCCCTATTCCATGAACATGGTCTCTCAGACAGCAAAGTTCTTGTTTCTGTTCTTTAAAAATTGCCTCTGTCTATCTATTCACTTCGCTGGTGGCTCAGACTGTCAAGACTCTGCCTGCAGTATGGAGAATTCCATAGACTGAGGAACCTGGCAGGCTACAGTCCATGGGGTCGCAAAGAGTCGGACATGACTGAGAGACTTTCACTTTCATCTATCATCACTATCATCACTATCACCACTATCATCACTCAGTATTCTTCTATACCCTCTTGGGCTACAGTCCAATTTTGAAGAATGGATCAAAGTAGAAGAGAACTAGCAAGAAGTTACTGTAACTTGGCTTCTGTATTTACTTTACCAAAAGAACTGTAGTTTGGGGAACGGTGAAAATAAGAATATATGTATGAACAAAAGCCCTGGGAAAAGAAAACATCTAGAAAGCAATAGCTTTATATTCATATATATATATCCTTATATTAATGAATGCGCTAAGTGGATACTTCATACTCAGCGCTATAGAAAAAAGTGAAGCAGATTCAGGGGAGACAGTATCAGGGTTTCAGGTAGGGTGGAGAGTGCTCAGAATGAGTGCCTGAAGTGTTAAACACAGGAGATACTCAGGCATTGGCTATTATATTCTAAAACAGGTTATCAGCTACTTTTTCCATATGTAAGCAAATGATCATTCACATAATCATGTATAAAGGAAAATAGACCTCAATATTGTTACCCCCAAAATTCACATATATATTCTAAGTAAATAAAATTCTGGAATGCATATTCCTTCTGAATGAAAGATGAATAAAAATAAAATGTTCAAGAGAAGGGAAGCTGTAGTAAAAACAAACAAATAATAACGATGAGGATTAAGGATTAACCCTTTTGTATGTAGAATAAGGAATAAACAATTATAAATATGTGTTCAAAGATAAATACTAGTAGAAATGCTTACCCAGAAATGCTAAGAAAACATTGAAATGAGAGTAAGAGGTGCATTTTATTCTAAAAAAATCAAAGCAACCTATAAATTCCTTATAATTAAAGTAATATGGTATCTGAAGAGAACAAGGAAAATAGTGAAATCCCAAATCAAGCATAATTTCAAATTGGAAATTAGTGCATGATAAAAGCAGTTTTTAAAATCAATGGGTAAAAAGTAAAACATTGACATAAAATGCTGGGGCAACTGGCTGAGGTTTTTAAGTAAAAAAAATAAACCAGTTCTTCATTTCTCACAGCAGATAAAACAAATGAAAGATCTAAACATCAAAATAAAACTAAAGCAAAATATTTTTTGTATTCTTGAAGTAGTGCCTTGTTTAAATGACAAATATCCTAGACTCTGTAAAGAAATATAATGACATAATTGACTACATAAAAATTACAAATCACAGTCAGGTGGAGACCACATAGCTAAAAAGACTAATTTAAAAAGTACTTCCTTTATATTCACATTTATTATTACCTACAATGTATAAAGCCTTCCCAAGTGGCTCAGTGGTAAAGAATTTGCCTGCAATCAGTAGACAGAAGAGATATAGGAGACACGGGTTCAATCCCTGGGTTGGGAAGATTCCCTGGAGAAGGAAATGGCAAAGTAAAGTTTGGGATGTAAATTGCCTAGGAAATCCCATGGACAGAGGAGCCTATCCGGCTATAATCCATAGGATTCCAAATAGTCGGAGACAGCTCAGCAACTAAACAATAACAACGTATAAAAGAATACAATTCCATAACAAAACTTTACATAACCTGTTTTATAAGTAGGCTGTAGGGGGATACCAGAGGAACTAAACAAGTTTGGGCAGCTGAACCACAGCAAGGTCATATTGTGAGAGAATCGGGTGGAGAGTTGCCTGTGATCATTACATCCCCTCTATTTTTTGCATCTGGACTCAAGATGGGCAGGAGAGCATCTGGGAAGCTGATCATGTGCTTCTCCCCCTGACTCTACCAAGGGATAGGTGGAGGAATGATCCATTCCTTTGGCTTCCACAAGAGAGGGAAGCAGTGGGGAAAGAGAGGAGCAAAGAAAGAACACAGGAAAGAGGGGAGGAAACTAATAGTGTTGAAAATCTACTATTTGAAAGGACCTTGTCCTGTTCTTTTAAATAATTACCACATTTTATCGTTCCCTGTATTTGTTCCAGGACATGTTGCATGCCTATTCTCTTGAGGGAGATGGCCTATATGTGCAAGGGACCCTGAGGGGCCCATGTGGCCCTAAGAATGGATTTAGAGATACTGAAGATGAGAAAAGCTTTCTGTCAAGTCCCACTGAGTACAAATAAGACCATACCCTTCAGAGATGAGTGCCAGCAAGGGGTCTACCACACAATTCAGATGGAGCTAATCATATCTCAGTGCTCAGCAGTTTAGCATCATTCCCCGCATGCCATTATTCCTCAGATGAAACCAAAGAGGGACCAGAAGAAGTCATTGGACATGGGGTCGTCTTTCTGATTCCTAGCCTCTTTCCCAAGAACTACACCATCTAAAGAGGCAGGTTAAATGACTGTGTCAGACTGACATTTCCAAATTGGACTAAATTCATTTTTAAAAAGTTTCTGAATTCAGGAAGCTGTAGGTTTCTGAGGAATCTGTACAGTTAAATAGAAATCACATTTTCTTTGCAAAATGGTATATAGTGTTAATAAACATTGACCCCTATCCAGGAGGAAATTAGAAAAGATGGGAGGATGTCAGCGAGCAGAGACAGAGAGAAGCTAACAGGGTTGGTTTAGTGTTCTGCTGACACTGCTTTGAAATTCTTGATAATTTTGAACTTTGTCCCAACTCAAGTTTAGGCAAATGTGCAGAAGTGGGGCTAAATACCCAGGCACCTGACCTCCTCACTTTTCCCGTGTCTACTTTCTTTCCATAATCCTACACTGTTCTCTGTGAATCCACATTCTTAATGCCATATCCTCCCTCTCTCTCCTCTGTACACATGTAATACTCTGAAGTCTACTCTGTCAAATCTGCCTCCTGATTGATCAACATAGAAGGATAAAGGAATTTAGGAAGTTATTTTCTCTAATAACACTTCGACTTTCAAGGTCTTGAAAAAAAGGTCTTGTAAAAAAAAAATAAACCCGAACTCCCATCTTGGATATCAAAGGCTAAGATTCCCTTCTCTACCTTCCTACTGTGCATGCTCAGTTGCTAGGTCATGTCCGACTGTTTTGCAACCCCATGGACTCTTCTGTCCATGGGATTTCTCAGGCAAGAATACTGGAGTGGGTTGTCATTTCCTTCTCCAGAGAATCTTCCCAACCAGGGACAGAACCTGCATCTTCTGCACTGGTAGGCAGATTCTTTACTGCTGAGTCACCTGGGAAGCCCCTTCCTACTGTAATGATCCTATTGATTCCTAAGCATTGGCCTTTCAGCATTTCCCACCCCAGGAAGATTAGATGGCTCCGGCTCATTAAGGAGAAAGCCATGTTCTTAGAAATATACAATAGCACGATTTACTTTCCTCATTGCCTCAAATGTTCAAGAATACTTTTCCTCTGTTACCAGACCCAACTTCATGGGTATGTGATCTGTGCAGTCACATGGGACCCCACACTCTGAAGGACCTCATGCTTTGCTTAAAGTGCTAATATCACCATCTTGACATGGCTAATAACTTTTGAACAAGAGACTCTACAATCCCATAGCTGGGCCTGCCTGTGGCTCTGGGCCTTTAGATTTTAAAGAGCATTCCACTGTGATAAACCCAAAGGTGTTTAATATAATCTAGCATTGCTCAAAGGGGTGTGAGTCTACTTTGCTGTGTTAATTAAGGGGTTTTGAATTCTCTACTTATGCTTCCTACTATCCCATTTGCTTCTTTTCAGGTGAAGGTAAAATATTTAGTGTGTCAAAGTGAGATTTGTTAACATGAAAACAAGTATCAAGTTCAGGGCAAAAAATGAATCAGATCAGGCCCTTCAGTAGTAGCAAAGAGAGGACTGGATCACACTTAAGCTCAAACACTGTTTTTCCTGCCCATGACCCTGATACCATATCAGAGAGGGCAGAGACCTATCTATGCATCCACCTGCCTACCCAGCCCCCGACCTGGAAAGTCAGAGGCCGCAGAGGACTGCCCCTTAGTGGTCCCAGCAGCACTAGTTTTACAGAGTGAAGCAAGTCAGAAAGATAAAGACAAATATCATATATTAATGCATATATGTGAAATCTGAAAAAAAAAATGGTATAGAAGATCTTATTTACAAAGCAGAAACAGAGACACAGACGAAGAGAACAAACGTATGTATATCAAGGGGGAAGGGGCGGGGTGGGGTGAATTGGGAGATTGGGATTGGCATATGTGCACTCTTGGTACTATGTGTAAAACAGATAATGAACGAGAGCATACTGGACAGCACAGGGAACTCTACTCAGTGCTCTGCGGCGGCCTAGAATGGGAAGGCAATCTGAAACAAAGGACATATACGTATATGTATTGCTGATTCATTTTGCTATACAGTGGAAACTAACACAACATTGTAAACTAACTATACTCCAATAAAAATAAATATATATATTATTTATTTATTTAAATACATTTAAAAACATTTAAAAAATAAAAAGCACAGGGAACTGGAACCACAGAGGAAGCAACTGTGTTCTTTTAAATCTCAAATTACATATGTAGGACTTTTCCCCCAGTGGGTACACAGTTGACAGCCTTTATAAACTATCTCATCTTCTATTAGCTTCTTTAAAAGCAGGTAAGAGAAACATATTGCAATATGAAAGACACACAGATGTTAACACCTGTGTACAAGAACTTACCATCCAGTAAAGCTTCACTACATACTTTCCATAGCTATTAAACAAGGGCATGTGACCCTTCACAGCCTTGCATAGAGAGTATATGTGTTCCCAGGGCTTCCACACCAGAAGAGGAGGTTCCCCTGTTGTTCCTTTAAAATAATTGGCCAAAGCACTCCCATTGAATATCTTCCACACGGCATAGATTTCGCTGATAATCCATCTCATTAGCTAGAGGTAAAAACCAGTAGTGTTCATTAGTTATTTTTCAATTGTTGACACTGTAATTTTGGGAGTGGGTGGCAGTTAAAAATCTACTTCCAGTAGAACTATTAGATTCTATATGTAATCTATTCTACATTTTTATTTCTGACCTACAGAATAAAGTCATATATCTTGCTTTTGTTCTCAGAAAATATAATCATAATACAAGCTAAAAATCCTTAGCTAAGAGCTGTCTTTCAGAGTAAATGGTCAGGGGGCTTCCCTTGTGGCTCAGTGGGTAAAGAATCCGCTCGCAATGTGGGAGACCTGGGTTTGATCCCTGGGTTGGGAAGATCCCCTGGAGAAGGGAAAGGCTACCCACTATACAGTCAATGGAGTCACAGAGTAAATGGTCAGTGATTTGACACTGACCACCATTCTAGCTGTATGTGTATGTGTGTGTGACAGAAAAGGAGAGAGGACGGAGGAAGACTGAATGCTTCTGAGAGCAATGATGGCTTTATTTTGGAATTTTTATAAAAGATTGAGCTGTAAAAGTGAAAGCGTTAGTTACTCAATAGTGTCCAACTCTTTGTGAGTCTATGGACTGCAGTTCACCAGGCTCCTTTGTTAATTGAATTCTCCAGTCAAGAATACCGGAGTGGGTTGTCATGCCCTCCTCCAGGGGATCTTCCCAGCTCAAGTATTGAACCCAAATCTTTTAAGACTTGCATTAGCAGACAAGTTCTTTACCACTAGTGCCACCTTATTGAGCTACTATTCTGTAAATGTGAGAATCTGAGAAGAAAATGATCCTTCTATGTCAATAAGATCAATTAGAAAAGCAATGAGACGTGAGAAAGAAGTAAAACTGGACACACACTTAAATACACTCCAAGTCCCATATTCATGTGCTGATCGGCAGGTACAGCAGTGCTCCAAGTAAAACTCCCACCTGCAAGGTTTTCATCAGGCAGCAAGGCACAGTGAAGAGGTGAACTTCAGAGTGAGTTTCACTGCCTGGTTTGTAAGGAGATTAAATACTTGAGTCTGAAGTAATAAGATTTTTATTTTTCTTAATTTGGTTATCTAGAAAGCTTCTTAAAGGTAGGTTAAGTTGAAAAAGGCAAATCAGATATCCTCCTATGTACCTGCAGATTGTACTATAGAATTATTTTATACTTCCTTTGTGGAATCCAAAATATGACACAAATGAACCTATCTACAAAACAGAAATAGACTGATAGACATAGAGACAGTCTTGTGGTTGCCAAGAAAGAAGGTGGGGGAGAAATGGACTGGGTTTTTGGGATCAGCAGATGCAAACTATTATGGATATAATGGACGAATAACAAGGTCTCACTGTATAGCACAGTGAACTATATTTAATATCCTGTGATAAACCATACAGAAAAAATATACAAAAGAATGCATATATAATATAATGTATATATGTAGAAGTGAATCACTTTGCTGTACAACAGAAATTAAGACAACATTGTAAATCAACTACACTTCAATAAAAATAAACAAATAAAACATTTTACACTTCCATGGAAAATATGCTAAAGTCTTTGGAATTCATAAAATATAAAACAATTGGAAGATAATTTTATACTACTCAGTACAACCTGACTGAAAAAATAAATATTTTGATTTTAGTGTTGGCCAAAATGTTAAAGATAAGAAAGACAAAATGTTTGAATTGATAATAACTACACCCCTATGACTGGGCCTTTGGAGAAAATAATGAAAAAAAAAAATCCCTGTTTCTGAGCTAACTACCTTAGGGAAGTGGAACAGGTTTATTTATGATGGATAGAACCCAGGGTGGAGAGGGAGAAGGTGAATTCCCACAGGCTGTAGGACCACTGAGCTGAAAATCTGTCCTGTATAGGTGAGGTATCGCATTTGAACTGAGTCTCCTGATTCTTCCACATTTTTAAGTCAAACACCACCAGACACCCAACTCTTGGGCATGATGTAGGCTCAGACTGGCAACAACTTTATGTTAATGGCACAAGCAGTGCTAATATTAACATCTCCTCCACTGATTCTCGCTAAACTCAATCAAAGAGCTTCTCTTCGACTGTCTGGGTATGAAATATTCAGTTATACTAAAATTTAAAGGTGAGCAAGAACACTGAAATTGACCACCCGGGAGTTGTTTAAGCAGGTCCAGAAGGCATTCTTCAAGGAGCTTTTTCGTTCATACTTTCCCAACCTACCTCACTGCAGAGTAAATGCTCATTGGCTGAAAACAAGTCAAACAGGATTTCATTTTTCACAACCACTGGAGCCTGAAATAAAAAAATATATATAGAGAGATATTGCTCCTTGGGAAAAATAAAGGAAATTTAGTTTACTGATACAATTTCATGTGCTACATATAGGCCAAATTTGATTTTGTTTCTCACAGAGGAATTGGAAGAAATAAAAAAATAAATATATTATTTTATAAGATAACCTCTGATAGAGCTATGACATTAATTTAATAATGTAATGCCTATAAAATACAGTATTTTAACATAATAAAATGTTGTAAGATGTAACATATGCAGATAAATTTAGCATTCATACACACACACAGAGTTTAAAACCCGATTTGAAATTTAAATAAACCACTCAAGTTAAACCTGAAGCTTAGTTAACATCTGGTAGAAAAATCTCATCTTGGATGAAAAATATTAACTGAGACAGCTTTTAAAAATCTTGTTTGACTTCAAATCTTGTAATATCTTTTAAAGTTAATTTTGCAATCATTATTTAATTTGTATATATCTAAAGTTGCTTTTATATATTAAGATCAGAAAAGGAAAAAGATAATAGGGAAAAATATGACTTGTAGCAAATTTTTTAAATTAGTTACAATTAATATAAACTTTATATATTTAACATACCAAATTAACATGAAAATGACTTTGATTAGCAAAGTAGATTTTTATAGAAACTCAATCATCTGTATAACTAGCACCTTGAAAACTCAATAAAGTACTTTCAAATGTCTGAGAGAAATTTTCCTACAACTACCTTGAAGGCCGGAATTGACTCTTAAGTTCATAATTTACAAGCACAATTTATAAAATTACATGCATATCCATTCTAAAGGAGATCAATCCTGGGTGTTCACTGGAAGGACTGATGCTAAAGCTGAAACTGCAATACTTTGGACACCTCATGCGAAGAGTTGACTCACTGGAAAAGACTCTGATGCTGGGAGGGATTGGGGGCGGCAGGAGAGGGGGACGACAGATGATGAGATGGCTGGATGGCATCACCGACTCGATGGACATGAGTTTGAGTGAACTCCGGGAGTTGGTGATGGACAGGGAGGCCTGGCGTGCTGTGATTCATGGGGTCGCAAAGAGTTGGACATGACTGAACGACTAAACTGAACTGAACTGAACTGAATGTGTCAAGAACATATATATATATATATATATTCAGTGGCTTCCCTGGTGGCTCAGCAGTAAAGAATCTGCCTGCCAATGCAGGAGACACAGGAGATACAGGTTCGATACCTGGGTCAGGAAATGGCAACCTACTCCAGTATCCTTGCCTGGGAATTCCCATGAACAAATGAGCCTGGCAGGCTACAGTCCATGAGGACACAAAGAGTCAGATATGACTTGGTGACTAAACAGCAACAATATAATATATTCAGTAATTATACAGAAAGGTCATTATTATTTTACAATACTTTTGTCTAAACTTTTTGTATGTCCATATTTGTTGGCTCAGATGGTAAAGAATCTGCCTGCAACACAGTAGACCCAGGTTCAATCCCTGGGTCAGGAAGATCCCCTGGAGAAGGGAATGGCACCCCACTTCAGTATTCTTGGACACAGGAGCCTAATGGGATACAGTCCATGGGCTAATTTAAACGCCAAAAAGTAATTACTTTTTCTTACTAGATACCACAAGAAAACTACCTTAAATTGTTTTTAAAATGCAAATTTTTCAAGACTAGGGTATTATATCTGATAGCTAATACAAATTTTGTTTAATAGTAAAATTATCTCTTACCCGATTGATTAAAAAATCCTGTGGACGTTTCCAGGAATAAATTTTCAATGATGATGGTAACTCAATTTTTCCTTCAGGGTCTTCAAAAAAATGCTACACAAAAAATGTGTTAAGTTTTTTCTCTATATAGTTTTATTAAAATAAAAATCACTCTATCCCGATAAAAATGAATATATCAAATGAATATTAAAAATAAAGAAGCATTTATAGAGGAATTTGTGTGACTGTTCTCAGAGCTAGTTTATAAAGTACTTAGAGAATATTGAATTAACATTGCTATAATTAATTAATGAAACCTTGGTTATTAAATAGCATTTTGATTGCAGAGTTAGTAGTCCGAACAAGCATGAGCTGCTTTGGAGTGTGAATTAGGTATGGTAGGGAGACAATTTTGAATGGGCCAGTAGGCCATATTTTCCACTGAAAATATTGTTTTTTTAATCTAAGTAGAGAAGATTTAAAAAATATTTACTTATTTTTCAATGGTTAGAATCATAAAAAGGATTGCATGTAAATGAAATTTGTACCTTTGACCTGACTTTGATTTATTAATCATTTTATTTAAACTTGTTATTTTGATGTAATCACGATTAATAAACCATTGTATGAAATGATACAGAGAGTTCCTTGGTTCTCCATCCAATTTCTCCAGTAGTAACACCTTAAAAAACTGTAGTACACAGTCAGGATATTGACATTGACACAGACAAGATTACAGAACAGATCCATCAGCACAAAGAGCCGCGTTATACCTTTGCACAGCCACAGGCACCCTCCAAATCCCCAGTCTGTGTTCCATCCATACCACTTGGCAATTGCTAGTTTAGTCTTGACTTTTATAATTTTGTTAATTCAGTAATGTTATAGGAATAGAAACATAGTCTGTGACCCTTTGGATTTATTTTATTTCTCTCCCTAATTCCCTGGAGATTCAATCCATTCAAGTTTTTGCACATGTCAATAGTTGGTTGTTTGTTGCCAAATAATATTTCATGCTACAGATATTTGTTCATTTACCATCTGCCCATTGAATGACATCTGAGCTGTTTCAGGCTGTTACTAATAAAGTTGCAATGAACATTGTGTACAGGTTATTGTTTTTTGTGTGAACGTAAGTTTCCATTATTTTGGAACAAATGCACAAAAATTAATGAAATTAATGCAATTAATTCATTAGTTTTTGACCCCCAACTATGGATCAATTGGTGAATTCTGGAGAAAGAATGGTGCCCAAATGCAAGCAATCTAATAATTTAGAGAGATTTCAAGTAACTGCTATGTGAAAATTCTCATGGCTCATGAGGTGATGGGTGATGGGAGATCTTTATGAGAATTAAAGATTTATTGAGATTTTTATTAGAAATAAAGATATGAAAATTTCTAGGGGTATAAACAAGATGCTAAAGCAACATAATCTATCTGTGGTAGGGGTGGAGAGTAAATTTCCCTCAGTTAATGGGGACAGAACAAATAAATACTGTTTTGATTTTCATTATATGTTTACCCTAACACTCATGTGTCTTGGGAAATAGGTTATATTGAGGACATTGTCTGAGAGTTAAACCTAATACATTTCTGTGTATATGAAGCATGTGGTTTATTGTCACATTTAACATACTGGAATAATTCAAATGAAGACAAAGGCAACTCCAACATCTAGTCAAAATGATAAACAAATGAGTTTAAAGAATAGACTGATGTTTTTCCAAGAGAAGTACTAGACGTCTGGGGTTCCCTCACATTGCTTTTTTTCCCTAAAAGTATTAACTTAGAAATTTTAAAGTGCCCTATCTTAAAATTCTCAGAGTTCCTTCTAGATCTGTTTCTATTATCTGCTTTTTTCCTTTTGATTTTTAGGCATTTGGTTCTATTTCTCTTCCTGTCTGGTAAATTTTGAGTGTATGCTATATACTGGATATAAAAATATATACAGGTTCTAAATGGTGATGGCTTCCTCCCAAGGGGAGGATTTTATTCCCTTCTGACAGTCAGAGTGCAAGATGAATTTGACATAGTCAACCCTGGGTCTTCGGATTTGGCAGGGCTGGTGTACTTTTGTTCATCCTTACTCATTATGGAATGCTGTAGCCATGTTGGGACACTAATGGAAAGTCTGGAATGTTTATCAAGTCACTTGGTGCACATGGAATTCCAATCTCTAGCTATCATTATGAAATTTTTTCTCAGTTATTTAGCTTCCAGACTGCTGTATTTTTATTCATTTGCTCTGCAGCAAAAGCTTCACATATATAGCTTATGAAGCACATCGATGTCTCAAGTAAAATTGTATGCAAAATTTTCAGGTCACTTCTCCATAGTTATTCCCGGGATCTGGGTTCAAGGTCTGCTTTGGCAGCTTCAGACAATATCCTTCTTCACTTCAACCGGAACAACTGACACAAGCTCCAGGCCACTATTTTCTCCTTGGTCTCTACTTTCCATACCTTGAATTAATGACTTTGAGGAAGAAATTAGTGGGGCTCATCTCATTATGATTCCCTTTTCTCCAGGATTTGAACCTCTCCTATTGTTAATGGTATTCTTCTCTTGTCATGTTGCTTTAGGTATATTCCTTACAGTAATTTATCTTATAGTTCTCCGTTGGGTTCACTCACCATATCCTTTCCTTGCCATCACTTTGGTGAGGATTTGAGACCCAACTCTGATCCACACAGTCAAAGGCTTTGGCATAGTCAATGATGCAGAAATTGATGCTTTTCTGGAACTCTCTTGCTTTTTTAATGATCCAGCGGATGTTGGCAATTTGATCTCTGGTTCCTCTGCCTTTTCTAAAACCAGCTTGAACATCTGGAATTTCACGGTTCGTGTATTGCTGAAGCCTGGCTTGGAGAATTTGGGGCATAGCAGCCCTTAGCGTGTGAGATGAGTGCAATTGTGTGGTAGTTTGAGCATTCTTTGGCATTGACTTTCTTTGGGATTGGAATGAGTTTATGTGCCACCATATCATAGAAATGCAATCACAAGACTTGGAATGTCCATGACTCACTCCAGTGGAGAAATTGTTGCTCCCTGAGCCATGAATGCTGAGCTTGTAGAACAGAACTAGGGGTGGGAAGCAGGGTTCTATCTCCGATGTCACCGCTTTGCATTGTCATAACAACCAGGATTTGAACTGTGTTTCCTACCTTTTGAAAGCTGCATTGGAAGAATGGGGTATTGGCTAGGTTCTGAAATGTCAAGTTCCAGTGGAATAGCCTCTATTCACAGCAGTGGTACAAGGGGAGTGCTTCCCAAAGCACACAGTTTCATACAGCATCCAGCAATAGTCCTATGTGTTACCCCCAAACATCAAGTGACCAGCACACTTATTACCACTCCAGTCTCAATGGTTTTCTTCCGATAAATTTTCTTCCAATAGACTTACCCTTATTTCAATAACATTGAAAAGTTCTAGAATTCAGTACCTGACCTTCCAGAGACCTTCAAGAACTTTTCATAATCATCTGATAGAAGCATGTTTGGTGTTGTAAGGTCCTTAAAATATTATTTTGTATCTCATTTCCTATTTCAGAGTTTTCAAGTACTCTGTTCTCTTCCGCGTTGCTTCTTTATAAGTTGGAGTGCCTTATCTCTGAATCTTTCCCAGTGTTCAGCTGCTCAACTGAGAATTTGCAAAATCTATCTTGCTGATGAAAATTCCCAAACAATCCCTATAAGATCTGAATTTCTATTAAAATATGTAAAACATGACCATTTTCATTTGAACCCAAAGAGTTCAAAAGTCTTTTGCATCTAAACATTTCATAATTACCTTAGGTATGATACAAAGAATACTTTATCTCGCATATTGTTATTTGAAATTGTTCAAATACTAACAATGTCAGCAATTAATTATATTTACTGCCTTTTGTGTAAACAAATTACTGATATGAATCATGCAGTTTGTGATTCTGCACTTTGTGAACAAAGTGTAAATGCTAATAAGTACTATTTCTGAGAGTTCTTTGCAAGTAAAGACAATAGAGTTCAACCCAGCCATTATGGCAATTTTGTGTTTTGAAAATTGTATTGTGTTCTAAAAGTACTTCTGTTGAATGAATTACTGCATCAAATAAGTGGGCCATATTTCAAGTGAAACCCAGATTGTATTTTCTACAAAAAGGTTTTTAGAAATAAATATTCTTAAGTAAGCAATTTAACTGGAAACTGTAGGAACTCAATTCTCAGCTCCAATCTCAGGAATGCACCATGTTTAAAAGCCACAGGTAGGAACTTTACTGGTGATCAGGGGTTAAGACACTGCCTTCTAATGCACGGGGTACAGGTTCGAACCCTGGTTGGGGAGCTAAGATCCCACATCTCGTGGCCAAAAAAACAAAAAAAGAAAAAAAAAAACATAAAAATATTGAAACAAAATCAATAAAGACTTTAAAAATGATCCACATTAAAAAAATGAAGTCTTTTAAAAAAAGTCACAGGTAAACGAAGAGTGAGAGATTTTTACCAAAATATCTTGGGGTACAGATATAAGAGGGATTCAATTCTTACCTCGTAACATCTCTTCAAAATTTATCTTCCCTATAATCTCTAAATAACAGCTCACAATTTCGTGGGGGCTTCTCATTTCCTAAACCAACATCTCTAAATACTTGGTTCCCAAATCTCTCAAAATCTATTAGCTAGCTTCTTCTATCCCTTTCATTCTTATGAATTTTTGGTCATTTCTCTCCTCCCATGTACTTAAATGCAATTCACCAAAGCTCAGGACTAAAGACCTGGAGAGACAAGGTAGGATGAAGGAAGTCAAGGTGGGCAAAGGCAAAATTTCTGGTTTTAATGGAGGCTGTGCAGAAGAGTGAGCACGTGCACATCTTGACAAATCCGATCCCTGGTGGCTCAGAGGTTTAAAGGGTCTGCCGCCAATGCAGGAGACCCGGGTTCGATCCCTGGGTCGGGAAGATCCCCTGGAGAAGGAAATGGTAACCCACTCCAGTATTCTTGCCTGGAGAATCCCATGGACGGAGAAGCCTGGTAGGCTACAGTCCACGGGTCGCAAA
Source organism: Moschus berezovskii (assembly GCF_049115385.1). Classification (NCBI taxonomy): domain Eukaryota; kingdom Metazoa; phylum Chordata; class Mammalia; order Artiodactyla; family Moschidae; genus Moschus; species Moschus berezovskii. The sequence continues at coordinate 91,219,575 of NC_142469.1, read as the reverse complement.
GAGTCGGACACGACTGAGCAACTGAACGGAACGGATTCCACTTACAATCAAAAACCAAACTGAAGTCTAGCCACATTCAAGTCTACTTACAAGTACGGGGCTCTTCCCCAATTTGTCCTTTTCTTTTGCACCTTTGCCTGCATCCCACTTCTCGGCATTTATGTCTGCTTCACTCCATTCTGGCCAGATTGGAAATTTCCCCTTCTTCTGTTCAAACGGTTGTAGATTACTGCCAAAAGGGTACAGACTAGAGACAGAGAGGGGAGGTGGTTTGAATTCAAATCTCTGAGGTAAAATACTAGATAATGTCATGAAATAAACTTAATTATCTTATTAGCAAGCATATTAAACATATTTTTCAGTACAGTCATACCTGTAGACAACTTTCACATGTTAAGGTTTTAAAGACTGAAATACCACAAAGAGATTATTCTGTAAGCAAATTTTGAGCATTAGCTTCTATATAGCATCACTGACTCAATGGACATGAATTTGAGCAAACTCTAGGAGATAGGGAAGGACAGGGGAGCCTGGTGTGCTGCAGTTCATGGGGTTGCAGAGTCAGATACAAATCAGCAACTGAACAACAAGTCTTTACTTTCTGAGGCAGGGCATTCATCATCAGCATAGAAGGGGAATAACAATGAAGGGGAATAACAATGAAGGGGAATGGTGGTGGTTTACTTGCTAAGTCATGTCTGATTCTTACAACCCCATGGACTATAGCCCACCAGGCTCCTCTGTCCATGGGATTTCCCAGGCACGAATACTGGAGTGGGTTGCCATTTCCTTCTCCAGGTAAGCTTCCCAACCCAGGGATCGAACCCAGGTCTCCTGCATTGGCAGGGAGATTCTTTATTGACTGAGCCACCAGGGAAGCCTATCAAGGGAAGTTTTTATATATAATTCATACCCTCCAAAATCCTTTACTTTTATAATAGTAATACATTAGCTATAATAATAGCTTTCTGAAGAAGAGTGCAACCACAATTTGGATTTTTCCCAATATAAAAAGTCCACTATAATCATCATTTTAAAAGAAAATTTAGAATTACAAATCAGATAAATAAGAAAGGCATACTGACATCATTCTAGAAACCACATCATTAAAAATTATTCATCCCCTCAGATTAATGTACAAGGATATGCATCTCTTTTTAAAAATGACATTATTCAACATGTTCTCTTTTATAGATCGCTTTTTTCCACTTATCAGTACACTGTTGATAGTTTCCATGCAAATAAGTGTTTACATATCTAAATACTAATTTAATGATTGGATAATATTCCATTGTATGATATATTGTCTTTCATTTAACTAACTCTCTATATTTGGAAATTTGAGGCTTTTGATTTTTAAATTATTCCCAATTATAAGCAAGACTGTGATGGCTGCCCTTTTGCAAATTTTTGCATACATTATCATTTCCTTAGGACAAATTTTAATAAGGAAACTTACTGCATCAAAAATACTTGCATGTTTAAAATTTGTGATATATATTTTGACTAATTTTCTACAGGAAAGTTGGACTTACACTCTCACCAGTAGTATACTGGAGTTTTCTATCTCTAAACTTCTGGTTTTGCTTTTTCTACATTTTAACGAATGGTAAAGACTAAAAAAGGTATCTCTTTAACTATTTGAGTTTTAGCTACTTGCGAGGCTGGAACCCTGCTCTGGACCCTGGGATAAGCAGTGAACAAACCAGACTTACTTAAATCTCTACTCTTATTGAGTTCAGACTCTAGCGGTGGAGACACATAATAAACAGTGTAAACTGAGTAAAATAAATAGTATTAGTATAAAATGAAAAAATCTAAAAATAATTATAAAATAGGAAAGGGGACCTGAAGCGTTAACTTGCACAATTTTTAATATGGTGGTCATGTAAAGTGTCTATATTATAATGTTTAAGTAAATAGTGAAAGAAAATAAAGTATCAAGCTATGTGGATACCTATGGGAAGAATGTTCCACAAACAAGGAAGAGTATTCCAGATGCAAAGAGCATCCCAGTTTATTTGAAGAATAATGAGATCACTGTGACTGAAGAGGGGTTTAGAAAAAGAAGGTTTCTGAGAGGTAACAGGTAGGGCACAGATAATAAAGAGGATCCAAACAAAGGGAAGTGCAGGGGTTTTTAGTCTGAGGGAGGCAGGAAACCAAAGGAGGGTTTTGAACAGGGGTATGACATGACATAACTGAAATTTTCTAATCACTCTTGTAGCTATGTTCAGAAAAGACTAAAGGAGACGAAAGAGACAACTTGGAAGGCACTGTAACAGCTAAGAGCTGGTAGTGGTTTAGACCAGGTGAGTAACAGTAGGGGAGGCAAGAAATAGTCCCTAGCGTATATTTTAAAGGTAGAGCAAGCTGACTGAATTGATATTTCCTGAAAGACAAAAGACTATGGGATGGAACAAAACTGGGGTAGGAAATAAAGCAATATTTCACTTTTGAATGAGTTGCATTGTAGATGTTTATCATACATCCATGGAGATGCTGAATAGGTAGGCAGCAGATACAGCATTCTGAAGTTTGGGAGAAAGAGAGTAAAAGTGAAAATTTGAGAATCATTAGCATTTCATTATCCAATGTTTTAAAACTTGGTGAAATTACCAAATCATACACAAAAAAGAGGCTTTCTCAGGGATGCTTTCAAAATGCCTAACAATTGGGAAGGAAATGAGCATTAACTGATCTAAACAGATGATCTCTGCAATGCTGGATCAGGGTCTTCAAAGCCCGCAGCTCTGATAGACATTTATTCTTTAAATAGTAGAGTTGGGGCCATAAAGTCCTCAGGTGGGATGATGCAGATGAACCCACTCTTTATGTTAGTTAAAGTTAGTAATCAGCACTAGTTCTCTGTATCAGTCTCTCTGTGCTTGGGTGAATTTTCTCATTCACCTTTTAATAGAGGATCAAACTGGAAAGCTATGCCTTTATCTAAGGTGGGAGCGTTTCCTTTCCTTTGGGGATCAAGATCTTAACTTATATCTTTTTAAACAAAAGGTTCCACTTTCATAAACTGATAAGCCTTCCTGGCAATCCAGCCATCATTCTGACTTTCAGTTCCCTTCTTATCTCTGGATCCTGAACATTTTTATTTCTTTATGTATGTGTTTCTAGGTGTTATTATTTTTACAGATTGGAATCCACCATCTTGCTGGAAAAGAAAGTCTGATAATACATACGTTGGAAAGGGGTGGTTCTAAGTAGCATGTAAGAAAATATGAAAAGGATGACTACAATAGTTATCAGGGAAAGGGGCAATTTTTCACAATGTTAATTTAAAAAAATCAAGGTATAAATTAGTGTATTATAGTACCTGTTTTACTCAATGTTGGTGCAACCTTACAGATAAAAAGAAATTAGCAGTTTTTTATCCATTAAAACCATGGTAAAATTACCTCATTTAGGAAGTTCAAAAACCCTAAAAACTCATTTTGTAAAAGGAAGATTTAATTTAAAAAAATAAGGGTTCTATTGAGACTATGTTTTGCTTTCCTCTTCATTCTGTCAAGTGTAGGTAAATATATACTGGCTCCCTCCCTTAAGCTGTTAAGCCTCATCACTAATTGGCCTACTTTCCCTGTAACATGTCAAATTTATTTCCATCTATATTAAAGATCACTTAGAAAGAATCTCATTAGAGATATTTTATACCAGCTCAGTAGCTCCCCTATTGTGCTAAACACACAATACAAGCAGTGGTCAAATACAGTCCAATGTCAAATATACCATAGACTTCGAATGATTGTGTACAATTGCTTTTGAAACTCTCAGCACAATGTGCCTTTGAATATAATTTCAGAATGTACCTACTGTTCTGGCATAGTTGGGATCCTTTAAAATATTCAAAGCCCATTATTCCTGATTTCATCATTTCTGAGAATAAGATAATCCTTAAACCCAGGACTTTTGAAGATTTAGGAACTGGTACTTTTGGAAAATAAATTAAAAAAACATTGAAACATGCAAAGAAATCAAACCTGCCCCTGAAAAAATCAGGGGTATATGCAGGGTTACTCTATTCATATAGCGATATGCCCAATACTACTAAATGATTTAATTCACTAGATTTACAAGTTGTATAAAAGATTTTGGAAGTAAGTATTTTCTCTAGTTATATGACTAAATGCTTTCTTCTACACAGTTTAATCTAAATATGCTATTGAGATAAATGAACCATCCTGACCCTTTCAGGAGAGGCTAGCAATTTATAAACAAAACATATCTGTGGAAATTTATTGTTTTAAAAAATAAATTAGTAAAAGTCAACAAGGATTGTTTATAATATAAAATATGCTCAGACACTCAGTCGTGTCCTACTCTTTGGGACCCTATATATATTCCAGATGCCAAATGATATTCCAAAAGAAACCAATGTTTAGAGGGAAGAAAATTCTAGAAAGCCAGGCAAGAGACTGGTTTCCAGAGCAGAAATACAAAATGTAAAGGTTCTCCTGGGGAAAAGAGAGCAAACACAAAAGAAGCAAATTTACAACAGAGGGCCAAGTCAGACATCTGACATGAAAATGATATATAAAGTGGGTAACACATACAAAGGTGTTAAAATAATTATATATTTCATTACTAAAATGAATTGATCATGATTGAAAGTTATTAAAAATGTGAGTGACTGGTTGCCAGAGGCAGAGTGTGAGGGATGGTCAAAATGGATGTAAATGATCAAAACAAACAAACTTCCTATAAAAAGTAAATGTCACGACCATGTGATGATTAACATAGTGACTGTGTTAATAATACACTGCTGTAGCTTTGAAAGTTACTAACAAGTAGATCTTAAAAATTCACATCACAAGGAAAAATATGTGCAACTATGTACTGTGACATGTTAATTAGACTTATTGTGGTGATCATTCACCATGTATACAGATATCAAATCATAAGGTTCATAGCTGAAACTAATATAATATTATATGTCAGTCATATCAATTTTTTTAAAAAGTTAATGGACTAATTACAGAAAGAACTTCTTGGTGGTTTGGGGGCTGGAATAGTGTAATCCACAATCAAGTACTGGGAACTGGAATTGAGTAAGCTTAAAAGTTTATTTTGGAAAAAAAGCTGAATTCAACCTGCAAATGTCAGGAGACCAGAAATAGGCTTCTTGAATGAGCAAGTGGCTAGAGTGGGCTTCCCTGGTGGCTCAGTGGTAAAGAACATGTCTGCCAATGCAGAAGACATGGGTTTGATCCTTGGGTCAGGAAGATCCCCTGGAGGAGGAAATGACAACCCACTCCAGTATTCTTGCCTGGGGAGCCCCATGGACAGAGGAACCTGGCGGGCGACAGCCCATAGGTTACAAAGACTCAGACATGCCTGAGTAGCTGAGCATGCAGGCACAAGAGGCGAGAGTATCCATGAGCTCCTAGCTTTGAACTAACTCTAGAATAGCTCCCCTACAGTTTATGGTGTAAGAGGCAATACAGCAATTTCCTGTGACTCCACAAGGAAATAGGCTGGCCAAAAGGGGAAAAATGGGGATGGAGTGGCTCTCTACCTCTATGGATGAGGTACTAGGAATAGTACTTCATGCATGGGAGAAAAGTCTCCCCATGGTAAGACTTGACTGGAAGCAAGGGTGTTGTAAAAATGCTCCCACTGATCAGAAAAGAGAAATATTCTTCAGGGAGTTAAGAAAAGCAGCTACTCACTAATTGATAGAAAGCAGTTTAATAATGTAGCAACTATCCTGTCCTTTTCACCAGAGCATCCCTGCAGAATGTCAGAATGGGTAGGAAGAGACTCATCCTAAAAACCATCCAAACCTAATGGCAGAAAATAGCATGCATGAGCTTAAAATATCTATAAAATACAAACATTACAAAGCAAAAAAAAAAAAAAGAGAAAGAAGGAAACTTAAAACTCAGAGGACTGTCAGGAAATCACACTCACGGAAAGATAAATATTGTAGCAGATTTAAAAGATATTTAAAATGAATATATTTAGAGTTACCAAAGAAATAAAGGAAGAAATGTTTCTGCTTTACAATGAGAACAAGAAGATACTAAACAAGCAAACAAAAATTAAGACCAATATAAAAAATCAGTTCAGTTCAGTTCAGTCGCTCAGTCGTGTCCGACTCTCCGCGACCCCATGAATCACAGCACGCCAGGCCTCCCTGTCCATCACCAACTCCCGGAGTACACTCAAACCCATGTCCACAGAGTCGGTGATGCCATCCAGCCATCTCATTCTCGGTTGTCCCCTTCTCCTCCCACCCCCAACCCTTCCCAGCATCAGAGTCTTTTCCAGTGAGTCAACCCGTCGCATGAGGTGGCCAAAGTATTGCAGTTTCAGCTTTAGCATCAGTCCCTCCAAAGAACATCCAGGATTGATCTCCTTTAGAATGGACTGGTTGGATCTCCTTGCAGTATAAGGGACTCTCAAGAGTCTTCTCCAACACCACTGTTCAAAAGCATCGATTCTTCGGCGATCAGCCTTCTTCACAGTCCAACTCTCACATCCATACATGACCACGGGAAAAACCAGATATTGGAAAATTTTAGTAATGAAAACTTCAGATATTGAAAGAGTAGACTAAATAAAATTGAAGAGGACTAATGATTTAGAAGCTAAAATTTAAAAAAAAATCAAGTTCTTGCATAGATAAAGAAAAAATGTGTTGGGGTCCTTTAATGGACTGGGACCTGGTGGTCAGGAGGTGATGATAAGAAACTGAAAGAGAGAAAGAGGCTGATATTCCCTAGTTTAATCAGGAAACCAGTAAAGTCCTTGGTACAGGACTTGAGTCTCCCAAGAAGGCACCCGGTGCCCTCTCGAGGAGGGTGAAAGCATAGGGCACCTTCTCGAGACAGTCTTAGAAGCCCGGGCAGGAAAGTGGGCAAGACGGGTCTCTAAGCTCTAAGGAATCAGCCAAGGAGAGAGAAAGAAAGAGAGAGAGAGAAAGACACGGGTTACCAAGCTCTGATGAAGCAAAAGTGCTTTAATTATTTTTCTGTTAGTACATATAGGCTGTGGTACAAGAAGTTTCTTTCGACTACAATAAAGATCAGGAAACCAAACATACAGCAACTGTTACCAAGGAAACAAGGGATTAATAATAGTCACAAGCTCAGGAGACAATCCATATCTCAAGAAAGGGGGTGGAGACTAAGCAGTTTTGCTGTAAAGAGAATGTTTACTAAAGGAGATTCAAGCCTGTCTCACACAATGACCTCAGTTCCTGGGAGCAGCTTGCTGCTCCTTTTGAAAAGAAACAAAGGATTTGTGAGAAACAGCATGTAGGAATCCTCCTGTTAAACACTCCCCGACAAATGACAAGTAGATCATTCTCAGAAGGATGAAATGGTTAAAATAGTGGGGGGTGGGGGGTGTTTAGGAGAAATATTTTATGATATTACTGCTGAAAAATGCTCAGAATTGAGAAAGACATGTCTTCAGATTGGAAAAAGCACAGCAACCAATAACAAAGCACAAGTGAGAGGTCAGGAGATGGAATTCTGAATCTAGGTTTATCAGCTGGAAATTATAGGCCAATGCTGAATATGAGAATCTGAGGAATTGAGCAAATAGTAGACAACATAAAGCAGTGAAGTGATGTCTTCTAAGCTGAGGTAAAATAACTGTCAACCTTGGAATTAAGACCCAGTTAAGCTCTTAGTCAAAAGTGAGATAGAAAAATTTATTTTAAATTAGATAAAAACATTTTTAAAATGTGAATTTACCATAACAGATTCTAGCCCTCCGCCCCCCAAAAAAAGTAATGAAGGATTTATCTTCAGGAAAGTAGGCATGAATCCAGAATTAAAATGTGGAATACAAGTTTGCAATGGTAAATAAATGAATCACTGCAACATTTTGGTAAGATTCTAAAACGTTATTTCGTGTAAACAAATAATGATAATAATGACTTCATTCTTTTGAAAGTATCCAAAATAAAAGAGATGGGAAAGGGAGGGAATTCTGACAGACACCAGTGTGCCTGAATTTTCTTTAGGAATAATACTAACTGTGGGCTTTATAGGACAATACTTAAAAATGAGTGTATTTTAAAAGATCAAGGATTGTTGGGATTTCCCTGGCGGTCCAGTGGTTAGGACTCTGCCTTTCCCTGGTAGGGGAATTAAAATCCTACAGGCCATGCAGTGTGGGGGAATAAAAAGAGGAATTGAGGAATGTGTTAGTCAATTTGGGCTGTTATAACATCATACCATAAAATCAGTGGTTTATAAACAATAGAAATATATTTTTCACAGTTCTGGAGTCTAGAAGTCTGACATCATGGTGCCAGCATGGTCAGGTTTTGATGAGAGCCTTCTTGTGTTTTGCAGATGACTGACTTTTCATTGTGTCCTCATATGGTACAAAGAGGTAGATAACTCTCTGGCCTTTTCTTATAAGGGCGCTAATTCCAAGCATGAGGACTTCACACTTATGAGCTTATTACTTCCCAAAGCCTCACCTCCAAATATCATCACACTGGGATAAGGTTTTAACAGATGCATTTTGGGGTAGACAGACATTCAGCCTATTGCAAGGGGTATTTCAAGAAATAAAATATAAAACTTCCAAACTAAGAAGAGAACAGAAGGAGTAGATCTGACATTAGGGAACAACTCACTATGCTTTGGGCAGAAGGGAAATAGGGAATACAGAATTTTAAAAACTAAGATCAAATGAACAAATATGACTGGAGACTAAAACATTTTAGAAAAAACACCATTTCAGAATGAGAAAGGAATCTCAACCAACAGTTCGCTTATTTTTAATTCACATTTATTGAACACCTGCTGTATGACAAGCACTAGATGATGGGGTTACAGACATGTAAATATATATCTACGTTCTTGAGTTTATTTTGTAAGGCAAGCAGGTAAACAGAAAATTTTAGAATAATGTGGTATGTGCAGAGATGGTAAATAAGGGGTATTGTGCCCAATGTGAGGCACTTAGGAGAAACTTCCCACAATAAATAGCATCTAAACGGTCTTGAAAGATAAGCACAAATTTTCCAGATTGAAAAAGGAGAAAGGACATCACTGTGAAAGGAAAACAGCATACAAGACAGAGGCAAGAAATAGCAGTGTGGGTTTAGAGAATTATGAACTCTTGAATATCTGCATAAGCATGCAGCACAAGGGAAGGGGAAATCAGGTGGGAGAAAAAGACAAGGTAGGCAGGCTGCCTCATTAAGGATTTTGTTGAGGCATTTGAACCTTATTTTGTAGTTATTGGTAACTTGGCCCACTATACCAAGAAAATGCTTTATTTTTAGAGACATATTATTTAGCATTTACTCATAACAGACCACTGTTTAAGACATGAAGTTTAAGGAAGGCTGAAGTTGTATTACAACTCAAAAGTGAGCACAATATAATTATGAACGTCTATTTCTGAGGTTATCTTCATAATATCTGGAAGTTGCATTCTTCAAATTAAAACTTCTGTATCACGATGTCTCCATTACACCAAAAACCAATTTTAAAAGATACAATATCTTTGTCACCCAATGGACTGTAGTGCACCAGGCTCCTCTGTCCATGGAATTTTCCAAGCAAGAATACTGGAGTGGGTTGTCATTTCCTCATCCAGGGATCTTCCTGACCCAGGGATTAGACTTGTGTCTCTTGCATTTGCAGGCATATTCTTTGCCAGTGTGCCCCTAGGAAGCAATATACACTGGCAATTATAGTCAGTTTGGAATTTTATTTTAAAGAATTCTATTCACATTTACAATATATAATTTGTGGATACATCTCTATCAGTTCAGTTCAGTAGCTCAGTCGTGTCCGAATCTTTGCGACCCAGTGAACCACAGCACGCCAGGCCTCCCTGCCCATCACTAACTCCCAGAGTTTACCCAAACCCATGTCCATTGAGTCAGTGATGCCATCCAACCATCTCATCCTCTGTCATCCCCTTCTCTTCCTGCCCTCAATCTTACGCAACATCAGGGTCTTTTCAAATGAGTCAGATATTCACATCAGGTGGCCAAAGTATTGGAGTTTCAGCTTCAACATCAGTCCTTCCAGTGAACACCCAAGGAATGATCTCCTTTAGGATGAACTGGTTGGATCTCCTTGTAGTCCAAGGGACTCTCAAGAGTCTTCTCCAGCACCACAGTTCAAAAGCATCAATTCTTCAGCACTCAGCTTTCTTTATGGTCCAACTCTCATATCCATACACAACTACTGGAAAAACCATAGCCTTGAGTAGATGGACCTTTGTTGACAAAGTAATGTCTCTTCTTTTTAATATGCTGTCTAGGTTGGTCATAACTTTCCTTCCAAGGAGTAAGCGTTTTTTAATTTCCTGGCTGCAATCACCATCTGCAGTGATTTTGGAGCCCAAAAACATAAAGTCAGCCATTGTTTCCACTGTTTCCCCATCTATTTGCCATGAAGTGATGGGACTGGCTGCCATGATCTCAGTTTTCTGAATGTTGAGCTTCAAGCCAACTTTTTCACTCTTCTCTTTCACTTTCATCAAGAGGCGCTTTAGTTCACTTCACTTTCTGCCATAAGGGTGGTGTCATCTGCATATCTGAGGTTATTGATATTTCTCCCGGCAATCTTGATTCCAGCTTGTGCTTCTTCCAGCCCAGTGTTTCTCATGATGTACTCTGCATATAAGTTAAATAAGCAGGGTGACAATAAACAGCCTTGACGTACTCCTTTCCTATTTGGAACCAGTCTGTTGTTCCATGTCCAGTTCTAACTGTTGCTTCCTGACCTGCATATAGGTTTCTCAAGAGGCAGGTCAGGTGGTCTGGTATTCCCATCTCTTGAAGAATTTTCCAGTTTGTTGTGATCCATGCAGTCAAAGGTTTTGGCATAGTCAATAAAGCAGAAGTAGATATTTTTCGGGAACTCTCTTGCTTTTTCAGCCATCCAGTGGATGTTGGCAATTTGATCGCTAGTTCCTCTGCCATTGCTAAAACCAGCTTAAACATCTGGAAATTCACAGTTCATGTATTGCTGAAACCTGGTTTGGAGAATTTGGGGCATTACTTTCCTAGCCTGTGAGATGAGTGCAATTGTGAGATAATTTGAGCATTCTTTGGCATTGCCTTTCTTTGGGATTGGAATGAAAACTGACCTTTTCCAGTCCTGTGGCCACTGCTGAGTTTTCCAAATTTGCTGACACATTGAGTACAGCATTTCCACAGCATCATCTTTTAGGATTTGAAATAGTTCAACTGGAATTCCATCATCTTCACTAGCTTTGTTTGTAGTGATGCATTCTAAGGCCCACTTGACTTCACATTCCATGATGTCTGGCTCTAGGTGAGTGATCACACCATCGTGATTATCTTGGTCATGAAGATCTTTTTTGTACAGTTCTTCTGTGTATTCTTGCCACCTCTTCTTAATGTCTTATGCTTCTGTTAGGTCCATACCATTTCTGTCCTTTATTGAGCCCATCTTTGCATGCAATGTTCCCTAGGTATCTCTAATTTTCTTGGAGATATCTAGTCTTTCCCATTCTATTGTTTTCCTCTATTTCTTTGCATCTCTATAAATACTGCTTTAAAACTTCTCATCTTAATAGTTAAAAATAAAATGTAGAATTTAAGTAATAAACCTGAGACATATGTACACTTTAGTTGGAGTAACAAATTTCAACTTAGCAATATTAGTAATTGCACTGAATGTAAGTATTCCAGATACCAAAATTAAAAGGGACAGATTATAAGATTAGATAAAAATCAAGATCCTACTGTATCTATAAGAAATACTTTGTATACATATAAATAAATCATAAAGGGATGGAAGAATATGTTCACATTAATAAAAACAAATGCTGTAAAGAGATTTCAGAACAGAGAATATTATCAGGGATTGAAAATTTTAACTTCATAATGATAGAAAAAGAAAATTCATTGAAATGATGTAATAAACCTAAACTTTTGTTAATACATGAATCAAAATCAGATAGACCTATAAGAATCAAAAGATAATTCATAAATATAGTGGAAATTAGAACTATCATTCATAATATCTGATAGAACAGGCTGATCAAAAATCAGTAGGGCTGTAGAAGATATAGAATATAGAATACCTTCCATCGAAATTGACTTAATTGACATTTTGCAGAACACTTCATGACAACAGATACATATTCTTTTCAAGAAAATATCATTTGTAATATCTAACAAGTCTCAATAAATTTAAAAGAATTCAAGTCATACAAAGTATGTTCTTTGGCCAATGGAAATTACATTAGAAATCTCTAACCAAAAAACCTAGAAACTTTGAAGATATTTGGAATGTAGATAAAATGTTTGTGATTAAACAATGTGTTAAAGAAGAAATAAAAAAGGTAGTTATGAAATATCTGGATTGAATAAAAATGAAAATATAACACATTACAATGTACAGGATGCCACTAAAGCAATAGGGGAAATTTATAGGACAAAGTATCTACATTAGAGAAGAGTCAGATCTTGGAACAAAGTACTATTTCCACCTTAAGAAATGGGGAAGAAGTAATCAAGTTAAATCTAAAATAAATTAATAAAAATCATGAGAGCAGGTTAATAGAATTAGAAAACAACAAAATGATCGAGAAAAATCAGCAAATCAAAAAGCTAGTTCTTTGATTGATTAAACTCTAGTCAGATTGATCAGGAATATAAGAGAGAAGATAAAAACTACCAATCAGAAATGGGAAAAGGGACATTATTACCAAACCCACAGACATTTAAAAGATAATCAGGAAATATTACAAACAATGTTATGTCTGTATATTTGATAACTTAGATGAAATGGATCAGTTTCCTGAAGAATACAAACTAAGAATACTCTGTAAAAAGAGATAGATTGGATTGGAGATATTGAATATCCCTGTATATATTTATTAACAAAGTGAATTTAGCATTAAGCATATTCCCACAAAGAAAACTCCAAACCCAAATGGTTTCACTGGTGAAGTCTATAAAATATCTAAGAAAGACATAACATTAATTCTGCACTAATTGCTGGCAGTAACATGAATGAATATCAGAATAATTATGATGAGGGAAAGAAGCCATATAAAAGCCACACAAAAGGAACTTTATAATTCCATTTATACAACACTTCAGAAAATGCAAACTAATCGACAGATTGCCTGGGGACTGAGGCTAGGGAAGGACAGAATAAAGGAATCACCAAGAGATCAAGGAAAGCTTTTCAAACTGTAGATCTGTTCATTATCTTGATTGTGTTGATGCTTTCATATGTGTGGAGGTACGTCCACATTCAGCAGAATGCATTCTTTAAATATGTATGTCAAATGCAATGTAATTTATTGTATGTCAAATTTATATCAGTAAGCCTGTTTCTAAGCAGAAATAAAAAGAAAAGCCTGTGGATTTTTAAAGTCAAATTTAGGAAAATCCAAATATCACTTTGTGATAGCAATATTACCTGTTATTAGAGTCATAAAATATAGTTAAATTAAATCATGATTCTGTGATATATTTGGCTGCCAAGTCATATGCAACAAAATATATTTTGTCTACATATTCTGTCTTTCATGTATACTATTCATGGCAAATTAAACCTTGTATAATTTGGAGTTAGGGAAAAAGTCAAAACTGTCCTTATATGTAGTAGAAATAGTTCATACTTGCATTAATATATATTTGATAATCTGGTTATTAATAAAATATCAATAAAACAACTTTTTAAAACTTAGAAGCACTTGTTAATCACCTACCTAGCAAAGATGACAAACTGATTAAAAAATTATTAGCTCGCTTAACAAGATTATTTAATATAATGAACCATATATTAATACATGTGTTGAAAACCAAAGAAAACTTTAGCTGACACAAAATCATTACAGACTTCTAAAAGAAGCCGTATCTTATTTACACACAAGCAGATACATTCTCCTATATATGTTTTATTTAGATTACTTCCACTGTAAGGATGTTAAAAGTTCAATAACGTGTGAGTCTGAAATTTTGCTATTATTTTCTTCAAGCATGCCGTTCAAGGTAAAGACATGATTTGATTCATAGTAGGAGGTAGTTTATTTATGCAATGTACAATCAGCATGCCTTATTAAGTAGGATCAGGTAATACCCTGAAGAAATCAGAATATGAATAGAATACACAATTGACTTAATTTGTTAGGGGCATTGTGAGCCATATTCTTCAGGAACATTGAATATGTGAAGAAATAAATTGTAACCACTAAAAAAAATTTAAATTAAAAATAGTTAAATCCAGATTGTTATGTCAACTTTTACTCACTTGGTTTGATGAAAATTATTTAATTGGGCATTTAACTTTAAAAGTTCAACATTTATCTATTTTTTAATACAATGTACTTGTGTGTGTATGAAAATAAATAGGTGAGGGAGAATGAGGTACAAACTTTCAATTATAAAATACATGAGTCAAAGGTAAGAAATGTACAGTGTAAGGAATATAGTCAATAATTAGGTAACAATAATATCTTTGTGTGATGATAGCAACTAGGCTTATCATGGTGATCATTTTGAAATATATAGAAATAGCAAATCACTACTTTGTATACCAGGACCTAATGGGGTATTGCAGGTCAATTAAACTTCAAAATCAAAGAAACAAACAAAACTCATAGAAAAAGAGGTCAGATTTGTAGCTACCATAAATGGGAGTGGGGAGGTGGAATTGGATGAAGGTAGCCTAAAGTTATAAACTTCCAGTCATAAATGAGTACTGAGGATATAAAGTATAAGATGATAAATATGCTTAATGCTGCTGTACATCATATATATGAAAGTTGCTAAAAGAATAAATCCTAAGAGTTCTTATCACAAGAAAATTTTTTTTTTCTAATTCTTGTTGTATCTACATGAGATGACAGGTTGTTCACTACACTTATTGTGGTAATTATTTCATGATGTATGTAAGTAAAATCTTCACAAAATGAATGCTGAGCCAAGGTAGAGAAGCAATTTGAAGGGAAAATCAAAATAATATGGAAACCAACTAGACATGATGGGCAAAGGTGGGTGAAGGTCAAAGATGACTGCTCTTGAAACTCAAGGTCACACAGATGGTAATAAGATTCTCTAAAATGAACAGGGGAAATCTACACAGTTGGGAGAGATAAAGATGACCTCCATCTTGAACTTATTTAACGTGGAGTAAGAGAGTACATCCAAGTGGATTTCTCCCTTTGAATTTGAGCTCAATTATATGGTCATGTATGGATGTGAGAGTTGGACTGTGAAGAAAGCTGATCGCTGAAGAATTGATGCTTTTGAACTGTGGTGTTGGAGAAGACTCTAGAGTCCCTTGGACTGCAAGGAGATCCAACCAGTCCGTTCTAAAGGAGATCAATCCTGGGTGTTCATTGGAAGGACTGATGCTAAAGCTGAAACTCCAATACTTTGGCCACCTCATGTGACGAGTTGACTCACTGGAAAAGACTCTGATGCTGGGAAAGGTTGGGGGCGGGAGGAGACGGGGACAACAGAGAATGAGTTGGCTGGATGGCATCACCAGCTTGATGGACATGAGTTTGAGTGAACTCCGGGAGTTGGTGATGGACAGGAAGGCCTGGCATGCTGTAATTCATGGGGTCGCAAAGAGTCGGACATGACTGAGCGACTGAACTGACTGACTGACTGACTGATATGATAAGAACCACAGGTGTTAATTCAGTCATATTTAATCATCATTGTTTTAGATGATCAAAAGGGATAAAGGAGAAGACAGCGAAATAAGACCATAGGAGAATGACTTAATTTGGGTGGGGGGGGGTGGAAGAAAGAAAACAGCAGGTTGGAGAGGAAGGAGAAATCTGGGAAGGGATAAGAGAGGGTAGATTTAGGTGGAGGAACATGTATTCCTGTGAGCCCTCTTGAGAGACGGGGAGAAACAAAGTGAGAGAGAGAATTGGAGGGGACTGCTTCTGCTGCTCTGATCCCATTGTACACAGGCCCCCAGGATCCCAAACTTCTGCCACTTTCCAGGATCTAATATGGTTGAGCAGCAAAGCTGATATTTTAAAGAGAAAAGACAAAACGCGGTATGAAAATACATGAAATAATGTCCTTAAAGACTTTAGCCAAAATCCATGAGAGAAACAACAGGTCCATAGTACCTGTGGGCTAGAACACACACAGGCTCCAATTAGCCTTATTTTTTTCTTTCCCTTTTAAACAACTCCTACTATTTTCTTCTTGAACTCATTCTTTGTCTGTGGTGCAAAGCAATCCCAAATCCCTCCTAGACTTTGACCCAGGGCGGAGTGAACACATGCTGTGTCCCGAATTTATAGTTAACACATTACAACTCTGAGCAGTTTGTACAGTACAGCCTTCACCTTCGACTGTGACCTCACCTGGTTAAACTCTCACTGTGTTTCTGGCTCAGACCTGGGCAAAAGCAGGCAAAACAGAGTATAATCCTTCCTGCTTCCTCTCCTTTTGCCTGTGTATCCACAAGGTTTGGTGAACTGTAGTAACCTTTTACATTAATTTATAACTAAATTAGACACAGGTTCCTCCTGAACTCAAGATTGAGTCGTAAAGAAATGGGAACAGAAAGGGCACATTAACTGAAGCAAAATATGTAATTTTGATATTCATCAGGTCAGAAGGATGAAATAAAAACAATCACAAAATATTTGGACTACGGTATTCATTTGGCACCAGAAAAAACATATAATTATATATATATACATTCACTTCTGATAAAAAGTTTACTTTAATATGTACCATATGTTAATTAAGCCATACAAATCAGCATGGCTATAAACTTAGACTCTGGAGTTAACTAGCCTGAACCTACCTTAGGAAAGAATATAACAAAATTTCAAAGCACCTAGTTGAATACTTCTGACAACATATACATGTCTTATTTGCGAAGGGTCAAAGAGAGAAAGATTAGTAATATTTCTACCCAATATTTCATATTATATAAATTATATGAAATTACAAAAATTATATAAAAGTTATATTTCTGATGTCTTAGATACAGATTTTAGTAATTTTTATCTCACATTAATAGTTTATAGATTATTTAATTCCTTAATTCCAATAATCTTTTACCTGTAAATGTCAAAATAATAGTAAAGCCAAATAAAATATTTTTCAGTAACCACGTTTGATTGAGGTAATATTACTTTGATCATTTAGAAGCACTAGCAACAGTGCTGTGAGTTTCAGAGTACAAATTTGATTTTGTTTTTAGGTAACCCTGAGGTACAAATTCCATGAGTTTTTACATTTAAAATCTTTTTAATCTAACAATTTCTACTCCTCTAATAATGATGTAAACTGAGAAGGAACAATTTCTTCTCCAAAACTAGACAAAATAAAAACTGGTTGATTAAAAAAAAAAAAAAGGTTCATTGACAGAAATGATTGTTAACCCATGTCAAGTTTCAACAGGTTATTAAACAAATGCTCAGATTAATATTATTTCAAAGGGTGAACTAGTGGCAGACCCCACTAAAACTGACAGGGTATTCCTATCCTCATTGAGCAGGGCTTTCTAGCTGAGATACTTATATTTTAAAAATATACAACAGATATGTATATAGTGCCCTAATCTGTGCCAGGGATTCCCTGGTGGCTCAGATGGTAAAGCATCTGCCTGCAATGTGGGAGACCCAGGTTCAATCCCCGGGTTGGGAAGATCCCTTGGAGAAGGAAATGGCGACCCATTCCAGTATTCTTGCCTAGAAAATTCCATAGATGGAGGAGTCTGGTGAGCTACAGTCCATGGGGTCGCAAAGAGTCAGACACGGCTGAGTGAGTTCACTTCACTTCAATCTGTGCCAAGTGAGTGTTGCCCTGTGTCCCTGGGATAATTGACAGGGCCTCTTCCCTCTGGGTCTGAGTCTCTGATTCTGAGTCAGAGGGTTTTACGGCCAAGCTGCCACAGCAGATTTCTATTTTAACTAAAAGTTCACTCACCAGTGCTGTGCTGTGCTTAGTCACTCAGTCATGTCTGACTCTATGCAACACCATGGACTACAGCCCGCCAGGCTCCTCTGTCCATGGAGATAACCCAGGCAAGAATACTGGAGTAAGTTGCCTTGCCTTCCTCTAGGGCATCTTCCCAATCCAGGAATAGAACCGAGGTCTCCCTTATTGCAGGCGAATATTTTACCATCTGAGCCACCAGGGAAGCCCCCTGTCACCAAAGGTCACATTTTAAATTGCAAGTCCTTAAGACATTAGCTGGTGAGGTCCTCAGAGGGTCCTGGGAACCATAAAACTCACTGTGAATCCTGAGCTGTTTTCTTCTCTGCTTCTCTTCCTTCTCTGCCCTTTTCTGTGGCGCTATAAGGACTAGACCTAGAGTTATAAAAACCATCTCTCTCTCTCTCTAGTTCTCACACACATTTTTTTTTTCTTTTTGACTTCTGGTGGTAGAGGAATAGGTTATCTATTATCTATCAACCACTAATGCATGGTTTAATTTAAGCAGCTCTTTCTTGGACTTGGTATAACCAATAATTCACTTAATTTAATCCTCAGTAAGATATGTTTTCTTCTATTTTATGTTGCTTGCATGGTATTAATCATAATTCCACTCTTGTAGTAGTCTTGTTTTCAATGTTTTGTATAAACAAATATGTTGATCTTTTTTTGAGAATTCTATGAAATTTAAATGCACACTTCTGTAAGTATAGAAAAACTTGAGCTTTTGAAACATATTACACCCTGTTTTGAAAAGAGGTCTAACTATATTCAATACCCTATGATAAACCATAATGAAAAAGAATGTGTATATGTATATGTGTGTGTATAACTGAATCACTTTGCTGTACAGCAAAAATTAATGCAACACTGTAAATCAATTATACAGCAATAAAATACATTTTTAAAGGGGTCTAATAGATAGTATATTAAAAAGCAGAGATATTCAGTTTAGTTCAGTTCAGTCGCTCAGTCATGTCTGACTCTTTGCGACCCCATGAATCACAGCACGCCAGGCCTCCCTGTCCATCACCAACTCCCAGAGTTCACTCAAACTCATGTCCATCGAGTCGGTGATGCCATCCAGTCATCTCATTCTCTGTCATCCCCGTCTCTTCCCACCCCCAATCCTTCCTAGCATCAGACTCTTTTCCAGTTGCCAACAAAGGTCCGTCTAGTCAAAGCTATGGTTTTTCCAGTGGTCATGTATGGATGTGAGAGTTGGACTGTGAAGAAAGCTGATCGCCGAAGAATTGATGCTTTTGAACTGTGGTGCTGGAGAAGACTCTTGAGAGTCCCTTGGACTGCAAGGAGATCCAACCAGTCCATTCTAAAGGAGATCAATCCTGGGTGTTCATTGGAAGGACTGATGCTAAAGCTGAAACTGCAATACTTTGGCCACCTCATGCAACCAGTTGACTCACTGGAAAACACTCTGATGCTGGGAGGGATTGGGGGCGGGAGGAGAAGGGGACAACAGAGAATGAGATGGCTGGATGGCATCACCAACTCAATGGATAAGAGTTTGAGTGAACTCCAGGAGTTGGTGATGGACAGGGAGGCCTGGCATGCTGTGATTCATGGGGTCGCAAGAGTAGCACATGACTGAGCGACTGAACTGAACTGAATGATATTTCATCATCTGTAAGAATCTGGAAGGTTGCATAATTCTTGTTAGTTAAACAAATTTTGTTTGTTTGACCTTGGTTTTAGTGTTCTATTGGAAGTGGAACAAAATTATGGAAGTATAAGCAGCAAATTGTATCCCTATCTAAAACTTCTCATTAAAGTTCTAAATATATTAGCATTTCAAGTGTAAGCATTAACACTTCTAATAACTTTTAATACTTGGATTGCATGGCTTCTTCTCCTTCTTTTCAGTTGTCTGTCATCTACACCCAGACTTATATTCAGTACTTCTAAGATCAAATGTTTGGCTTCTGTCACTACAAATCCTTCCAGTGGCATCTAATCAATGAAAGTAACTTTGCAGGGCATACTAGTTTTCATACTAAGCTTCCCAGGAGGTTCTATTAGTAAAGAATCTCCTTGCCAATGCAGGATACATAAAAGATGCTGATTTGATCCCTGGGTCAAGAAGATAGCTTGGAGTCTTCTCCAACACCACAGTTCAAAAGCATCAATTCTTCGGCGATCAGCTTCTTTCAAATTGTTATTAGGTACTAATAATGAAAGACATGGAAACCACTCCAGTATTCTTGTCTGGGAAATCCCATGGAGAGAGTAGCCTGGTAGGCTACAGTCCATGCAATCTCAAAGAGTTGGATATGGCTGAAGTAGCTTATCATGCAAGTGCACAGAGTTTTAAAAAATCTGAAAGAATCATGGAAGTTTGGAGTTAGAGAAGAAAAAAAGAGCAGGAAAGACAGGGAATGTTGAAATGGGAGCAATTTCAAGTAGATGGCCCTTCATGTAAAGGAGAAAAACTTGAATACTTGAAGAGAAAAATGACATGTCCAATGTCAGAAAAAATGGTCCAAAGGTGAGCCCTATATCAGAGATTTTATTCTTGCTGATACAAAGAAATGGGGAATACATAAAATAGAAATAAATTAATCTAATGTAAAAACTGACAGCTTAGTTACCTGGCATACTTATTCTTGGTGATTCAAAGCCATATTTATTTATGACTTTGGTGACAACTGGACATACAGTGTTCTGCTTTTTAAGTTGAAACATTTCAGTCTTTTAATTTTTCCAAAAGTGGACCAGATCAGAAAGGTAGGGAGAATTGGGGTTCAATCATATTTAGAAAGAATGAAACCAAGCTAGGTAAATAAACTATGAACTCAATTAATAAACAAATGGCAAATGGTTATTCTGTGCTAGCCACTCAGCTAGGCAAAAGCCAGACATGGTCCTGTCCCCAGTTTGACACATAAGTTTAGAGAATACAAGAAATTTGTTACAGATGGCAGCTGTAGGACACTAAGGTCTAATGGGACAGTCACTTTCAAAGCTCTGAATACATCTTCTCTCACTTCTGTACTCGGGACCATGTCAGGGTTAGTTGCATTTATTGGATGTATAACCATAAGGTGTGGTGAAATAATAGCATATAAAAACTTACACTGTCACCAGTATATTTCAAGTGACAATTACATTGGAGCCTTGCTAGACTTTGATCCCTGGGCTCCATACTACTGTGTGCTTAGTCACCTGGTTGTGTCTGACTCTGTGACCCCATGGACTACAGCCCACCAGGGTCCTCTGTCCATGGGGATTCTCCAAGCAAGAATACTGGAGTGTGTTGCCTCTTCCAGGGGAATCTTTCCAATCCAGGTATCAAACCCAGGTCTCTAGCATTGCAGGCAGATTCTTTACCAACAGAGCCACCAGGAAAGCCCATGCTAGGTGACATCTAAATCAATGACTTGTCCTGATGTCTATCATTAGTTCTTCAGTAAAACTTAGAGGATAAACATGATTTACAATGGACTTCATGTCCTATTAGATGTTACAGCAAAATCTAATGATTTAATGTTTAATACACAATAGCTAATTTCTAGCAAAGCCTAGATATTGTATAACTATTTGTCCTTACCTTTATTTTCATAAATATATATTTATGTACTTTTATTGCTATAGTTCAATTCAGATGTTTTCAGGAAAAAATAAGCATCGTCTCAAAAAGAAATGGGATGCCCCAGTAAGGAAAGAGTTAACAGCTTATCTGCAGGGATCTTATCTTTATCATGTGATAGAATCACCACAAAACTAGGCCAGGTACTGTGTTTCACGGTATCTAGTTTGAACAGTTTTGTTTTTTTTTTTAAATGGGAGTTAACAATCTCAACTCTTTCAGCATATAAACTCTCTCAAATCAAAGCTCCTTAAGAGCTGTGAGCCTTTAATGTGCATTAATTATAATCATCACTAAGTTTGCTTTCTTTTTTTGGTGTATTCAAAAACTCTTTTGCAATCCTGTTATTGTTTCTTATTTAATCACTGTCATTCACTCATTCATTAAATAAATATTTTTGAGTGCCTCCTGTATATGACACAAACATCACTCAAGGTACTTAGGATTCAATAGTGTATAAAATTATTGCCTTCACGGAACTCTTATTTTTATTAGGATGACATATGAATAACCATAATTTTAAAACAAAATATATAGCATGCTAATGAGAAAAACAATTAATGACAAAGTAAAATATATAGTATATTAATAAGAAAAATAATCAATGACAAAGTGCAAAGGAAAGACAGGGAGTTTTTGGTTTTGTCAGAAAAGTGGGGACTGCAACTTTAAACCAGCTGGCTAAAGAAGCTAACATGAGCAAATGGCATTGAGTTAGATATCTGAAAGACATGAGGGAGAAAGCCATATGGAAATGGCTTTCTAGCAGAGGAATAGCCAGAGCAAAGGCCCTGGGGTAGGTGTTCCAGGATGTGAAAAGGACAGTATGGGAACAAGGGGGAAAGTAAAGTCGGAAATAAGAGGGGAAAAGGGAAAAGAGCCTGATTCTATGTATAACAGTGTAGGACTGTCCGACACTGGTATGTATCACGAGAGCAGTTCTGTTAAAAATGACTTATGTATGTAAAATAATAACTGAAATGTAAGTTACTAATAAAATGAATGGATCATCTGCCAGGAAGCTAGAAGCCTGCTTATGAGAGAGAACAGAACTGGGAACAAGAGAATCTCAGACATGGGAATAAATGTGGGAGAGGAGTTCAGGGAGAGAAGAAGTTTAAAGAGAAGGCATCAGTGAACAAAAGTTCAACACGGGATGCTTCAGGTGAAGACAGAGATGAAGAACTGCTGCTGCTGCTAAGTCACTTCAGTCGTGTCCAACTCTGTGCGACCCCATAGATGGCAGCTCACCAGGCTCCTCTGTCCATGGGACTCTCCAGGCAAGAAGACTAGAGTGGGCTGCCATTTCCTTCTCCAGTGCATGCTAAGTCGCTTCAGTCATGTCTGACTCTGTGTGACCCCATGGACAGCAGTCCACCAGGCTCCTCTGTCCACAGGATTCTCCAGGCAAGAACACTGGAGTGGGTTGCCATTTCCTTCTCCGAGATGAAGAACTAGGCATCCAAAATCTAAGAGTCCAGGTAAAAACAATTTACAGTCCACCCGTCACAGGCACAGTGGGGAAAACATGAATGATCCCCCTGAAGTAGGTTTAGCAGCTGGCGCTCTCTTATAAATTTTGTAAGTTCAAAGGGGGTAGGGTGACATAATAAGGACTTACATACACAGCAAAAACCACCCCAGATCAGAGAGGCATCATTTAGATTCCATGAACTAGAGTCTGTATACTTTATTGGAGTAAATGTTAGTAACGTGAATTACATATCGATACGGTTTTAACTTTTAAAAACCATTTCATGTCTGATAGAATCTGACTGAAGCTCGTGAGTTGTTGGTTGGGGCAAATACAAACTAAGGATTCATCAGCAAGGTGAAAGGTCTCTCTACATGAGACTGGGCCCATGCAGATGTGGTCCTAACCTTGAGCATCGCCTCTCTGGTAGGGAAGCTGCAGCCCTTTCAAGTGCCTGGGTGGACCCTGAAGGAAAGGAGCGGCAGGAAAGGGTGGGAGGTTCGTGGACTGGAGCCAGAAGTGCAACCACCCCGCAAAGCAGCTGAAACAGGGAAACCAGGGGCTCTGGGAGGAAGTGGATCCAGGCAGGCATGGACGAAAAATGAGGGCAAGAATTTCCCAGGTCCGGTTTCTCACAGACGGTAAAAAAGCTGGAGGAGGCCATCTAAACTCCTGCCTTGGCAGAGTTTGCTACAGGGAAGCAGAGTCGGGATAAGGGGAAAGGACAAAGGATCAAGCCCGCGGTGGGATGGGCAGACAGAGGTCCCTTACTCTTTAGATTTATCCGATCCGTGCGCCGAGTTGATACGAAGCACCTCTTTCTTCTTGGCTTGTTTGGTGGTCATGGCAGAGGTAGCCCCAGGCAGGAGCTGAGCTCTGAGCTCTGAGCCGCCTCTGCCGCCCTGGCTACGCGTCTGCCGTTGCTAGGAGACGGCCAGTTCGCGTCCTGCAGCCGCGGCACAGGTGCTGGTCAGGTTTTAGCTGGGGCGGCCCTAGCGAAGGCAGCTCTAAAGTTGCAAAGGGCCTGCGAACGCCTAAGAGCTCAGGTCTCCCCAGCGGGGTGGAAATCTAGGGGTTGGGTGTCCGAAGGAAGCCGGCCCGGGCTTGGATTTGACCATAGGATTGATAGGTTGTGATAAACAGGAGTTTTTCTATCAGGTTGACTCTGCCAGGCTTTGCTCTTCGAAAGCATATACATCGATAAAGTCTTTTGGATTTGAAGACATATAATAGTCTTCCAGGTGGCGCTAGTGATAAAGAACTGGTCTGTCAATGCAGGAGACTTAAGAGACCAGGGTTCCATCCCTGGGTAGGGAAGATCCCCTGGAGGAGGAAACAGTAACCCACTCCAGTATTCTTGTCTGGGAAATCCCATGGGCAGAGGAGCCTAGCAGGCTACAGTCCATGGGGTGCCCAAGAGTGGGACACGACTGAAGCGACTTAGCACACAACTGTGCAAATTCCCTTTCCCCAGGTCTTTCCTCCTTTGAACAAGTTCCTCTACTAATAATTAAGGAGACATTATGGACACAGTGAATTTGTCAGTGGCTCAATAGAGGTTTCAATAATGAGTACAGTGGGTGCAGGGGGATCTTTGCAGGGAAGGCAAGATCATGATCTTAGTCTCTTAAGGTTTGATAATGATGATGTCTGTGATTAAATAAGTTTGGGTCTGGGTTGTTCACATGAAAGAATAAATCCAGGTCATGGAATTGAGTGGCCTTTAATAATTTACTTAAGAAGACGTTGGAGCCAGAAGACCCGAATTGAAGCAAACCCAGACCAATTAAGCCTCTGGCTTAATGGTCATTCCAGCTGATATTTATAGTTATCTTGCCTTGGGCAAGTTCTTCATTTTAAGCCTCCAGTTTACTTGCTTCTACTTACTTGGGTTTCCCTCATAGCTCAGTTGATAAAGAATCTCCCTGCAATTCAGGAGACCTGAGTTCGATCCCTGGGTTAGGAAGATCCCCTGGAGGAGGAAATGGCAGCCCACTCCATTAGTCCAGAGTAATCCAATAGAAAGAGGAGCCTGGGAGGCAACAGTCAATGGAGTCGCAAGAGTCCAAGAGTCAGACACGACTTAGCAACTAACACAAGTATCTTATGAGGATAAATGAGATGTATTTAAAATGCTTAGCACACAATGAAAGCACAGAAAATAGGGGCTCCTGCTTCAAAATGCCTTCAAAGACCAGGCAGAAAATGTGAATGAATGAAGCTGAGAAATGCTTACACTGGAAACACTTTTAAGGGCATTAAAATAAAACCAAATATTACTCTGGCCCAATATAATCTCAGTTTAGAGAGATTTAACCATCTGCAAGCCTGAGATTTACAGCCCCTCATATTAGATGGCCTCTTCTATTAGCTTAGAGATAATTGTGTGTGTGTGTGTTTAGTCGCTCAGTCATGTCCAACTTTTTGAGACCCCATGGACTGTAGTTGGCCAGGCTCCTCAGTCCATGGGGATTCTCCAGGCAAGAATACTGGAATGGGTTGCCATGCCCTCTTGGGGGATCTTCCCAACCCATGGATTGAACCCAGGTCTCCTACATTGCAGGAGGATTCTTTACTGTTTGAGCCATCTTCAGTTCAGTTCAGTCGCTCAGTCGTGTCTGACTCTCCGCGACACCATGAATCACAGCACGCCAGGCCTCCCGGTCCATCACCATCTCCCGGAGTTCACTCAAACTCATGTCCATAGAGTCGGTGATGCCATCCAGCCATCTCATTCTCTGTTGTCCCCTTCTCCTTCTGCCCCCAACCTTTCCCAGCATCAGAGTCTTTTCCAGTGAGTCAACTCGTCGCATGAGGTGGCCAAAGTATTGCAGTTTCAGCTTTACCATCAGTCCTTCCAATGAACACCCAGGATTGATCTCCTTTAGAATGGACTGGTTGGATCTCCTTGCAGTCCAAGGGACTCTCAAGAGTCTTCTCCAACACCACAGTTCAAAAGCATCAATTCTTCGGCAATCAGCTTTCTTCACAGTCCAACTCTCACATCCATACATGACCACGGGAAAAACCATAGCCTTGACTAGACGGACCGTGGTTGGCAAAGTAATGTCTCTGCTTTTTAATATACTATCTAGGTTGGTCATAACTTTCCTTCCAAGGAGTAAGCGTCTTTTAATTTCCTGGGTGCAGTCAGCATCTGCAGTGATTTTGGAGCCCCAAAATATAAAGTCTGACACTATCTCCACTGTTTTTCCATCTATCTCCCATGAAGTGATGGGACCAGATGCCATGATCTTTGTTTTCTGAATGTTGAGCTTCAAGCCAACCTTTTCACTCTCCTCTTTCACTTTCATCAAGAGGCTTTTGAATTCCTCTTCACTTTCTGCCATAAGGGTGGTGTCATCTGCATATCTGAGGTGATTGATATTTCTCCCGGCAAGCTTGATTCCAGCTTGTGCTTCTTCCAGCCCAGCGTTTCTCATGATGTACTCTGCATATAAATTAAATAAGCAGGGTGACAATACACAGACTTGACGTACTCCTTTTCCGATTTGGAACCAGTCTGTTGTTCCATGTACAGTTCTGAGTGTTGCTTCCTGACCTTCATACAGGTTTCTCAAGAGGCAAGTCAGGTGGTCTGGTATTCCCACCTCTTTCAGAATTTTCCACAGTTTATTGTGATCCACACAGTCAAAGGCTTTGGCATAGTCAATGAAGCAGAAATAGATGTTTTTCTGGAACTCTCTTGCTTTCTCCATGATCCAGCGGATGTTGGCAATTTCATCTCTGGTTCCTCTGCCCTTTCTATAACCTGCTTGAACATCTGGGAGTTCACGGTTCACATATTGCTGAAGCCTGGCTTGGAGAATTTTGAGCATGACTTTACTAGCGTGTGAGATGAGTGCAATTGTGTGGTAGTTTGAGCATTCTTTGGCATTGCCTTTCTTTGGGGTTGGAATGAAAACTGACCTTTTCCAGTCCTGTGGCCACTGCTGAGTTTTCCAAATTTGCTGGCATATTGAGTGCAGCACTTTCACAGCATCATCTTTCAAGATTTGAAATAGCTCAACTGGAATTCCATCACCTCCACTAGCTTTGTTCGTAGTGATGCTTTCTAAGGCCCACTTGACTTCACATTCCAAGATGTCTGGCTCTAGATGAGTGATCACGTTATCGTGACTATCTTGGTTGTGAAGATCTCTTTTGTACAGTTCTTCTCTGTATTCTTGCCACCTCTTCTTAATATCTTCTGCTTCTGTTAGGTCCATACCATCTTCATTTCAGTTCAGTCGCTCAGTCGTGTCCGACTCTCTGCAACCCCTTGAGTCACAGCACGCCAGGCTTCCCTGTCCATCACCAACTCCCGGAGTTCACTCAAACTCATGTCCACACAGTTGGTGATGCCATCCAGCCATCTCATTCTCTGTCGTCCCCTTCTCCTCCCGCCCTCAACCCTTCCCAGCATCAGAGTCTTTTCCAGTGAGTCAACTCGTCGCATGAGGTGGCCAAAGTATTACAGCATCTTACCCATCTTTAAATAAAGCCTTTCCCTCTGTCCTTGGAACTTGTCATTGACCCAGATCTGCGGGTGAGAAGCAGGTTACTGAAAAGCAAATCTTTCAACTGCTCTGAGGAATCAATGCCTAGACTCTTTCATTCAGTGTGGTTTTGCTTTGTCAGACTGTGTTAGTCTTATTGGGGTTTACATAGGTGACAATCAGACAGCAACCTCTTTGTATTCTATCTGCAAGGTAAATGATTTCTATCAGCTGTGCTAATATTATGACTGCAGAAATGCCCTACAAACAGCTGTATATGTGAAGAGAATGAAGACATCTTGAGCACTCTGCCTCATTTATCACAGGGCTGAGATTTCCAGAGAACTCTCCTGAATGAAAGTAAAGGATCAAGCTTCATGAAAATAGTATTTTAATACTAAATCTGATTAGTGTCATCCATGCAAAGTCATAAGCATATACGAAGACTATTGGGTAAAAATAGCACAGTTTTAAGCAACCAACCCATGGATGGGCGAGTTTCCTCTTGAGCAAGGGCCATCCCTGAAGCCATAGTTAATGGCAAGATGCAAGGCCATTACAGAGGAGTCTGTCCTTCAGCTGGAAATCAGATTATCTGCAGCCAACACATATTCTACAGATGAAGAACCCCAAACCAAGAGAAGAGCAAATGTCCTGCCAAAAGGTGCTTGGCTTCTTGGTAGCAGAATTTAAACAAGAGTAAATAAATGGAGGCGCCCTGGTTTAAGCCAAACATATCACTACTCTACCTAGAGACTGTTTTCTTATCTATTGTATGTGTGTGGATTAGTCACTCAGTAGTGTCCGACTCTTTGCACCCCATGGACTGTAGTCCGCCAAGCTCCTCTGTCCATGATATTCTCCAGGCAAGAATACTGGAGTAGGTAGCCATTCCCTACTCCAGGGGATCTTCCTAACCCAGGGATCAAACTTGGATCTCCCCCATTTCAGGCAGATTCTTTATTGTCTGAGTCACCAGAGAAGCCTTTTCCTATCTATTAAATTAAGATAAAAATAAAGGAGTTGATATCAGGATGGAATGAGATAAAAATCTGTTTTTAAAGTATAAAGTTGTGCTTTAATTCTTTGTCCAACATTCTTTCTCTTTAATAATATATGTATGCAGCATGCAAAAAAGGAATTTCCTTTTTTTTTCTGTAGCCAAACTCTGGTCAGGTCATGATTTTAAGAGGCAAATATGCTCCTCTATAAATTGTAAGATGGTGTTTGTACATGCCAGTGCAAAAAGTACAATTAGCCCTACATATATCTTTTTTGCAAACCCATATTCCTATGTGCAGATGGTAATCATGGTCAGTGTCATTTTGAAATGTTAATAATACCTGTGATTTATTGAGTTCCTGTGACCTGCCAGACTTAGGAAGGGCAACCAGCTCCTTATAGAGACAGACCTGAATTTAAATACTGATTTAAATTAGTTGACTTGCCCTGGATAAGTCATTTAAATTCCTTGAATCCCATTTTCTTCATTTTTGAAAAGGAAAGAGTAATACTTCCCTGATATGTTGTGCTTGGACCATTATCAACACTCAAGTCATGATAGGTAACACTTCCCTTACTTCACAGGTAAGGACACTGAAGTTCAGAGAGGTAAAGGGAATTTGCCTCTGACACAGGGCCAGTGGCAGAGCAAGACTGGCCTGCCTCCATGCCCTTGGCCTCTGGAATCCTCTGACCAACTATACAAGCTATGGTCTTTCAGAGATGCTCCTGAAAACAGCAAATCCAGGTGACTGCCCTGCAGCTCAGCTTAGGGGTTTCCAAGTTGTCTTGCCGTTTAACAACTTTCAAGAAACAGGGCTTGTATTTCCTTAGAGCTCCCCTTTCTTCAATCTGTGCTTAACTTTTTGAGGAAGAGTTACAACTTCAGACAACAGTAACCCCAGCTCCATAGGGAAGTGATTAGAAATACTTACTTCCTCATGCCTGCGGAAACAGACTAAGCGGGGGGTCTCTCTTTGGACTGCATGGGGAAGTGAGTTTCAGTAACCACTTCTCTACCCAGCACTGGGAGCTCCAGATGACAGGAACTGAGCAGGGAGAGTGGCAGCTTTTCTGGTTCTTAGAGTCTTAGCTCTTGGCAGCTTCCTACTTGGTCCCACAGACACAGGACATGACATAGAGGGTGCTGGTCAACCACCTCTTTGCAATTAGGTCAATTATCAGCTTGCTCACCTTTAACCAAATCAATGAGGAAGCATAAATTCTACCTGTCCTGCTTGGGGTTCAGGTTAACTGCCCTTTCAAGTTCTGTCCTTCAGTAATCTCTTTTCCTTAGAAATCAGTATCCTTCTCCTTTATTTTCCACAGAGCTTTATTTGTTTAAAAAATCCAATCATGTTGCACCTCATTTTTATCATGACTTAGGCCCTGCTCCTTCTCACTTATAAACTGTAAGGGCACTTAGAATTTGGTGAACCAAACTCACTTCAAACTCTGCAAACCTCTGCAACACTTCATAATCAGAACTTAACATTTATTGAGCACTGACTATATGCTTGGCACTGTACAAAACTGTTGTTCTACAGTAACCCACTTAATCACCATTAACACCCTAGGGATGTGCTAGTATTACAATCTCTTTTTTGTAAATAAGAAAATAAGCAGAGGCTAAATTAAATTAGTAAGTATCAGGAAGCATTCAGTTCAGTTCAGTTCAGTCGCTCAGTTGTGTCCGACTCTTTGCGACCCCACGAATCACAGCACCTGTCCATCACCAACTCCTGGAGTTCACTCAAACTCATGTCCATCAAGCCGGTGATGCCATCCAGCCATCTCATTCTCTGTCATCCCCGTCTCCTCCCAAGCAATCTGGTACCACATCCATGCTTTTTATAACCACGTTATTCTGCTTCAGACTCCCTCAGTAGTTGCAACCCTATGAAGTGTTGCTATCAGCCCATTTTGTAGAGAAGGAACATGAGTTTTAGAAAGCTCAACACCTTGCCCAAAGTCCAAAGCACAGAGAGGGTGGAGCTGGAATGTAAATGTGAACAGTCTGGTTTAAGAGTGCATGCTTTTATTTCATTTCATTTATTGTTGTAAGCAAGCAACATATCTACATATCTAATAATTTTTTTGGTGCATAACATAGTGTTGCTAATGGCTCAGTTCTTCAGGCACTTTGCAGTACCTGAAGAACTATAGACAGAGGTTCCTGACACTGTACAGGAGGCAGGGATCAAAACCATTTCCAAGAAAAAGAAATGCAAAAAGATTGTCTGAGGAGGCCTTACAAATAGCTGAGAAAAGAAGAGAATTTAAAGGCAAAGTAGAAAAGGAAAGATATACCCATTAGAATGAAGGGTTCCAAAGAAGAGCAAGGAGATATAAGAAAGCTTTTCTCAGTGATCAGTGCAAAGAAATAGAGGAAAACAATAGAATGGGAAAGACTAGAGATCTCTTCAAGAAAATTAGAGATGCCAGGGGAAAATTTCATGCAAAGATGGGCTCAATAAAGGACAGAAAGGGTATGTACCTAACCGAAACAGAACATATTAAGAAGAGGTGGCAAGAATACACAGAAGAACTATACAAAAAAGACCTTCATCACCCAGATAACAATGATGATGTAATCACTCACCTAGAGCCAGACATCCTGGAATGTGAAGTCAAATGGGCCTTAGAAAGCATCACTACAAACAAAGCTAGTGGAGGTGATGAAATTCCAGTTGAGCTATTTCAAATTCTGAAAGATGATGCTGTGAAAGTGCTGCACTCAATATGCCAGAAAATTTGGAAAACTCAGCAGTGGCCACAGGACTGGAAAAGGTCAGTTTTCATTCCAATCCCAAAGAAAGGCAATGCCAAAGAATGCTCAAACTACCACACAATTGCACTCATCTCACACACTAGCAAAGTGATGCTCAAAATTCTCCAAGCAAGGCTTCAACAGTATGTGAACTGTGAACTTCCAGATGTTCAAGCTGGATTTAGAAAAGGCAGAGGAACCAGAGATCAAATTGCCAACATCTGTTGGATCATCGAAAAAGCAAGGGAGTTCCAGGAAAACATCTACTTCTGCATTATTGACTATGCCAAAGCCTTTGATTGTGTGGATCACCACAAACTGTGGAAAATTCTAAAAGAGATGGGAATATTAGACTACCTTACCTGCCTCCTGAGAAATCTGTATGCAGGTAAAGAAGCAATAGTTAGAAGCAGACATGGAACAACAGACTGGTGTCATATTGGGAAAGGAGTATGTCAAGGCTGTATACTGTCACCCTGCTTATTTAACTTCTATGCAGAGTACATCATGAGAAATGTCAAGCTGGATGAAGCACAAACTGGAATCGGGATTGCTGGGAGAAATATCAGTAACCTCAGATATGCACCTCAGATATGACACCACCCTTATGGCAGAAAGCGAAAAGGAACTAAAGGGTCTCTTGATGAAAGTGAAAGAGGAGAGTGAAAAAGTTGGCTTAAACTCAACATTCAACAAACTAATATCATGGCATTCAGCCCCATCACTTCATGGAAAATAGATGGGGAAACAATGGAAACAGTGAGAGACTATTTTCTTGAGCTCCAAAATCACTGCAGATGGTGACTGCAGCCATGAAATTAAAAGATGCTTACTCCTTGGAAGAAAAGCTATGACCAATCTAGACAGCATATTCAAAAGCAGAGATGTTATTTTGCAGACAAAGGTCCATCTAGTCAAAGCTATGGTTTTTCCAGTAGTCATGTATGGATGTGAGAGTTCAACCATAAAAAAGCTGAGCACCGAAATATTGATGCTTTGGAACTGGGGTGTTGGAGAAGACTCCTGAGGGTCCCTTGGACTGAAAGGAGATCAAATCAGTCAATCTTCAAGGAAATCAATCCTAAATATTCATTGGAAGGACAGATGCTGAAGCTGAAATTCCAATCCTTTGGCCACCTGATAGGAAGAACTGACTCATTGGAGAAGATCCTGATGCTGGGAAAGATTGAAGGCAGGAGGAGAAGGGGACGACAGAAGATGAGACAGTTGGATGGCATCACTGACTTGATGGACATGAGTTTGAGCAAGCTCCAGGAATTGGTGATAGACAGAGAAGCCTGCCATCCTGCAGTCCATGGGGTCGCAAAGAGTTAGACACAACTGAGTGACTGAACTGAACTGAATGGCTTAGTGTAAAGAATCCACCTGACAATGCAGAGACAGGGGTTTGATCCCTGGGTCGGGAAGATCCCCTGGAGAAGGAATGGCAACCCACTCCAGGATTCTTGCCTGGATAAACCCATGGACAGAGGAGACTAGCAGGCTACAGTCCATGGGGTTGCAAAAGAGTGAGACGTGACTGAGTGACTAAACAACAACAATTGTAGGCACAATGTTGAACAGCAGATTTCTAGAGCTTCTTCATCTTATTTTACTGGAACTTTTACCTGTGTAGGCTCTCAAGGTGGGTGTTATACTGTCTGCTTTAAACAGAATGAGTACAGAACATTCTGTACTATGTGTCCTTGAAAAAATAGCTACAAATTGCAACTTAGATTCAGTTTTGAACCCTAACATCCAGTCTCTTTAGAGCCCACTAGTTCTGGAGGAGCCTGGTAGGCTGCAGTCCATGGGGTCGCTGAGTTGAACACGACTGAGCGACTTCACTTTCACTTTTCACTTTCATGCATTGGAGAAGGAAATGGCAACCCACTCCAGTGTTCTTGCCTAGAGAATCCCAAGGACGGAGGAGCCTGGTAGGCTGCCGTCTATAGAGTCACACAGAGTCGGACACGACTGAAGCGACTTAGCAGCAGCAGCAGCAGTTCTGGAGGACTCGGAACTGGCAGAAATGAAACATGTTGTCCCTGTCAGAGGAAGCCTCGTTATTCAGGACAAACCTTAACGTATAGTTTTGATTGTCTGTGAAAGGAAATTCTGAACAGAGATTCTTAACAAAAGTGGGTTAATAAGGAAATGATATTTTCCTGAAACTAGCTGAAAAACAATTTTCATTTCAATAAGCTGTTTCAATAAGAAACAACAGTTTTTCTGACTGCAAAAAAGAAGAATTCATTAGGATGCAAACTGATCTGCATTAATATGAGCCTGCAGTCACCTATTAATGTGATGCTGCAATCACCTATGGAGGTGGTGGTTCTCAGACTGGACTGAGGCATTTCCTCCCCCACCAGAGAAAGCTCCTCACTCAGAGCATCCTGAGAGCATCCTGCATCTCAGTGGTGTGTATAAGGAGAGGGATATATGGGACAACTCTGACAGATCTTTTTCTCTTCAGAGCTCCCTCGTTATTGGCAGAGACGTCTCTCACAATAGCATTGCAGTTCAACCTCTGCTGCCCAATTCTTCTTGCCTTACCCTCTGAGAGAGGCTACTGAGAACACTCACTAATAAACATCATGCACACAAGTCTCAGAGTGTGGGTCTGTTTCCTGGGAACTCGCCTAGAACAGTCAATAGCAGATATGAAAGGGAAGTCTGTAGGAAGCAGACTCTAGAATGAGATATGGGAGGCCTTCTGCTTCCAAACAAGATGAAGGAACAGGGAGTGAATTTACATTCTCACAGGCAATAGCAAATACTGAATAAAATATATGAGGATATTGACTTTGAGGCAATGAATCAGTGATCCCAGAGATGAAAAACAAACAAAGGTGAGCTTTTCAGAAATAAACCATGCTTTTATGGACAAAGGAGGAAAGAATATGCAGTGGAGAAAAGATAGTCTCTTTAATAAGTGATGCTGGGAAAACTAGACAGCTACATGTAAAAGAATGAAATTAGGATGTTCTCTAATACCTATACAAAAATAAACTCAAAATGGAATGAAGACCTACATATAAGCCTGGAAACCAGAAAATTCTTAGAGGAAAACATAGGCAGAATAGCCTTTGACATAAGTCATAGCAATATATTTTTTATCTTTATTCTAAAGCAAAGGAAACAAAAGCAAAAATAAACAAATGGGACCTAATTAAACCTGGAAGCTTTTGCACAGCAAAGGAAACCATCAACAAAATGAAAAAAACAACCTACTGAATGGTATAAAATTTTTATGATATGACTGGTAAGGAATGAATATCTAAAATATATAAACAGCTCATACCACTTAATATCAAAAAGCAAACAACCAAATTAAAAATGAATAGACCTTTTTCCAAAGAGGTAATGCAGATGGCCAATAGGCACATGAAAAGATGCTCAACATTGCTCTTCAGGGAAACCGAATATAAACCACCATATCATTTATACCTGTCAGAATGGCTTCAGTGAAAAAGAACAGAAATAAAAAATGTTGGCAAGGATTTGGAGAAAAGGGAGCCCTCCTGCACTTGTGGTGGGAATATAAATTGGAACAGATGCTAAGGAAAACAGTATGGGGGTTTCTCAAAAAACTAAAATAAAACTACCGTATGACCCAGCAATTTCACTCCTGGGTATATATCAGAAAAAAAAAAAAAAAGACCACTAATTCAAAGGGATGCATGCACACCAATGTTAATGGTAGTGTTATTTACAATTGCTAAGATATGAAAATGACCTAAGTCTCTATCAACAGATGAATGGATAAAATGTGGTGTGTGTATATTTATCTACCATCTATCTATCTGTCTATCTGCACATACATACTGGAACACTACTCAGTCATAAAAGGGATGAAAATGTGCCATTTGCAGCAACATGAATGGACTTGGAGGGTATTATGCTACATGAAGTAATTCAGAGAAACTCAGATGCTCCATGATATCACTCATATGTGGAATCTAAAAAATACAGCAAACTAGTGAATATAACCGGAGAAGGCAATGGCAAGCCACTTCAGTACTCTTGCCTAGAAAATCCCATGGATGGAAGAGCCTGGTAGGCTGCAGTCCGTGGGGTCGCTATGGGTCAGACACGACTGAGCGACTTCACTTTCACTTTCACACATTGGAGAAGGAAATGGCAACCCACTCCAGTGTTCTTGCCTGGAGAATCCCAGGGATGGGGGAGCCTGGTGGGCTTCCGTCTGTGGGGTCACACAGAGTCGGACACTACTGAAGTGACTTAACAGCAGCAGCAGCAGTGAATATAACAAAAAAGAAACAGACTCAAATATAGAGAACAAATTAGTGGTTACTAGTGGGTAGATGGAGGGAGGTCAATATAGAGGGAGAAGATTAAGAGGTACAAACTACTATGAATAAAGTTAGCTACATGGATATAATATACTACAGGAAAAATATAGTCAATATTTTATAATAGCTACAGATGTAGTGTAAACTTGACAAATTGCAAATCACAATATTGTACACCTGCAATTTATAGAATGGGACTTCTCTGGTGGCTCAGTAGTAAAGAATCAGCCTGCCAACGCAGGAGACTCAGGTTTGATCCCTGGGTTGGGAACATTCCCTGGAGGAGGAAATAGCAACCCACTCCAGGATTCTTGCCTGGGAAATTCCATTGACAGAGGAGCCTGGCAGGCTACAATCCATGGGGTTGCAAAAGAGTCAGACATGACTTAGCGACTGAACAACACAATTTATGTAATATTGTAAATCAATTATACTTCAGTTAAACAGACAACAAAAAGATGGGCTTTATAACTGTCTCAACTCACTGTGAGGGCCTGGCACAGGGTGAGGAGCCCATGCAGAGCCCGATGGTGTCCCTGGTTTGGGGAGACGGAGCTGGAATCCAGGGGTGCTAGCAGGCTGAAGCTTCTAGATGAGAGTCTGTCGGGGAGAGAGCAGCGCAGAGAGGAGAGCCTGACAATGGTCCTCAGTGTCTGTCAGAGTGCTGGTCTGATCAGCTGGAGCACAGGCGGAACTGCCCTGAGGCAAGCAAAGAACCCTGTGAAAGGGTTAGAAGGAGCATGAGCTCACATGGGGCCTGTTTCCACCAGCATGACTGCGTAGACCTTAGCATTCACTGGAGATGGAATATGGGGTTTTGTTCCCTCAACAGTGGTGAAAATTTCACCCTAAACGAAACTCCTCGCTGTTCCCACCTAACAAAACTTAAAAGCAAGACCTGAAATGATCAAACTATTTCCAAGGAGCTTCCCTGAACAAATTTAAGACTATTTATAGGAGTGCAAAAATAACCAGGACTCAACAGGTAAAATTCAAAAAGATTGGTATACAGTAAAATTTACTGAGCACAAAAAAGAAGCAGGAAAATATGTCCCATTAAAAGGAGAAAAAAAATCAACCAATTGAAAATGACTCAGAAAAACACATGAATGATAGAATTAGCAGACAGGACATTGAAATAGCTGTTATCATGGTGTACCACATGTTCAAGAAGCTAAAGAAAGATTAACTACATTAAATTCTTTAGAACACCTAAAACTGCACATTCGATGTCTATGTTGAAAAAATACACTGATTGGGATGAATGGCAGATTAGAGATTGCAGAAGAACAGATCAGTTCATTTGAAGACACAGAAACAGAAACAATCTAACATGAAACAGAAGGGAAAAAGAATAGGATCTCAGGGAGCTGTGGAACAACTTTGTATAGACTAATACACAAGCAGCTAGCATGTGTGTGTGTGTGTGCTAAGTAGTTTCAGTCATGTCCGACTTTGTGACCCTGTGGACTCTGTCCATGGGATTCTCCAGGCACAAATCCTGGAGTGGGTTGGCATGCCCTCCTCCAGGGGATCTTCCTGACCCAGGGGTCAAATCAGCATCTCTTATGTCTCCTGAATTGGCAGGCAGATTCCTTACCACCAGTGCTACCTGTGAAGCCCCACATGAGACTGGAGTCCCTGAATAAATGAACAAGGAGGGCAGGTGTGGGGGTTGGGAGAAGAAGATCCAGAAAACATTAGATGGGAAAATAATGATGAGAATTTTTCCAAACTTTGTCAAAGCTGTAAATCTCAGAAACTCAATAAACTCTACTGCAAACAAACCAAAAAATCATGGAGAAAACTACACCTAGGGACATCACAACAAAGTTAATTAAAATCACTGTTAAAGGGAAGATCTTGAAATGGAACTTCATGGCTGAGATACAGGTAATGTGGAGCCTGTCACTGGTGAGAGCTGGAGCACTGGCAGCTCCTATGTGGGATTGCAATGCAATTGCTCAACATCAACTTACGGTAAACTAGGGCAGGATAATAGTGGAAGAGAATGCACCAACAGATATGTCTCAGGCTTATGGGAGGTCCAGGGAAATACTACTTATAAAGACTAAGAAACTGGATAGCTTTTGCCATCTTAAAAATATTACATATAGTTACAATAATTATTTTAAGAACTTATTACTAAATTTGTCATCTACATCATATGAATGTCATGTATATCTAGGACAATTCCAGTTGACTTAATTTTGTTTTTCTTCCTAATGGGATATACATTTTTATTTGTTGTGTTTTTATTATCATTTTGTGAATTCTACTTTGTTTGGTGCTGGCAATGTATTCTCTGAAAAATAATGATTTGAAACTAATTGTGTTTATTTGGAGGTTTAGTTTACCTGGACATCTCATTTTATGCATTGGGTAATGGCAACCCACTCCAATACAATATCCTTGCCTGGGAAATCCCATGGACCGAGAAGCCTGATGGGGTACAGTCCATGGGGTCACAGAGAGTTAGACACAACTTAGTGACTTAATAATAATAACAAATTTCTAAATATATGAAGAAAATTTGGTTCCTGCCTCTGAAAAACTAATAATCTTGTGGGATGAACAAAAACTGGAATGATATTTATAAGACAAGGCAATGAATTCTATACAAAAGGTGTGAATCAAGCACAGAGGCAACTCCAAGTAAGGCTATCCAAGAGATTGTCCTTAGGAAGTTCTTTTGGAAACAAGTATCTAGCTGAGGTTAAGGCCACGTGGACTCAGGCAAAGGACAGATATCTGGTGATAGGGGTGAAGTGACAGTTGAGATCTGGATCATGGAGTAGCCCTGGGTGACATACTGCTGTAAGAAGTTCTGGATAGTGAGAGATGATGCTTTGAGGTGCCTAAGAGTGAAAGATTAGGATAAACATCTCCATTTTCTCACTTGTGTGAAGAAATGCTACCACAGTAGTATACTAAATATTAATATTTATTATAAATATTATAGTATATAAATATTACATAAATATTTATTAATATTAAATATAATATATACTAAAATATTCCATATAGATGGCTGGATTAAAAAGATGTGGTATATATATTGTATATATATATATATATATATACACACAACACAACACATACACACATACATACACACAAAGGAATATTACTCAGCCATGAAAAAAGAAATCCCACCATTTGCAGTAATGAGGGTGGACTTTATTTCACTTATACTAAGTGAAATAAGTCATACAGAGAAACAAATATTGCATGATATCACTTATATGTGAAATCTAAAAATAATATGAATGAACATATATGCAAAATAGAAACAGACTCACAGATATAGAAAACAAGCTTGTGGTTACCAAGGAGAAGAGGGAATGGGGAAGGGACAAATTAGGGGCATGAGATTAACAAATACTATGTGTGAAATCCTGGAATCAAGATTGCTGGGAGAAATATCAATAACCTAAGATATGCAGATGACACCACCCTTATGGCAGAAAGTGAAGAGGAACTAAAAAGCCTCTTGATGAAAGTGAAAGAGGAGAGTGAAAAAGTTGGCTTGAAGCTCTACATTCAGAAAACAAAGATCACGGCATCTGGTCCCATCACTTCATGGGAAATAGATGGGAAAACAGTGGAAACAGTGTCAGACTTTATTTTTTGGGGCTCCAAAATCACTGCAGATGCTGATTGCAGCCAGGAAATTAAAAGACGCTTACTCCTTGGAAGGAAAGTTATGACCAACCTAGACAGCATATTAAAAAGCAGAGCCATTACTTTGCCAACCAAGGTCCGTCTAGTCAAGGCTATGGTTTTTCCAGTGGTCATGTATGGATGTGAGAGTTGGACTGTGAAGAAAGCTGATCGCTGAAGAATTGATGCTTTTGAACTGTGGTGCTGGAGAAGACTCTTGAGAGTCCCTTGGACTGCAAGGAGATCCAACCAGTCCATTCTAAAGGAGATCAGTCCTGGGTGTTCATTGGAAGGACTGATGCTGAAGCTGAAACTCCAATACTTTGGCCACCTCATGCGACGAGTTGACTCACTGAAAAAGAGTCTGATGCTGGGAAGGATTGGGGGCAGGAGGAGAAGGGGATGACAGAGAATGAGATGGCTGGATGGCATCACAGACTCGATGGACATGAGTTTGAGTGAACTCCGGGAGTTGGCGATGGACAGGGAGGCCTGGTGTGCTGTGATTCA
Organism: Moschus berezovskii; assembly: GCF_049115385.1. NCBI lineage: Eukaryota > Metazoa > Chordata > Mammalia > Artiodactyla > Moschidae > Moschus > Moschus berezovskii. The sequence goes on along the minus strand of NC_142469.1, from coordinate 91,179,826 downwards.
TTGGATTGCAAAGAGTTGGACATGACTGAGCGAATGAACTGAACTGAACTGAACTGATGTGTGAAATAGATAAGCAGCAAGGCTGTATTGTATGCATATATTGTATATAGCAAGAGGATTATAGCTATTATCTTACAATAATTTATAATGGAGTATAATCTTCAAGGATAGTCAATCACTATGCTGTACATCTGAAACTAATGTAATATTGTAAATCAACTATACTTTAATAAAAATAAAATATAATATTCTGTATAAACAGCATTATGTGAGTTTATGGACATGTAGACTTGCATTTCAACCTAGCTCCATAACATCCTAGAGGTATGATGCCAGGCAAGTTATTTAGACTCTCTGAAATCATTTTACTCATCCAAGCAATGGTTATGAATGGTTATTGTCAAGACTGATTGAAATGCATATGCTTCGAGAAACAAAAACAAAGTAAAGTAAGCATAATCATTCCATGAAGATTCACTGTTTTTCTACATGAAAGTTCTAAAATAACTTGGCAAAAACTGTAGTTGCAAAGAAGAGACTAATAGGATTTCATGCTATGATGATTTATAAGGATTTCAAATAATTTTTAAAGTTTTTTGGAGGGTAAGACAGTAATTTTGCATAATAAGGAAGTATAATCTTTAAACATGAAAATTAAACAGAAAAAAGTAAGCCTTCCTGATTATAACTGGCTATATTATTCTCCTCCCCAAACCTTCACTTTATATACCTGTTTCAGACAGTTACAAATCATTTTCTATTTTGACCTAACTGCTAGTAATTCTATACATCTATGAAGTTTGTTGAATTTTCCATACATTTATGCCTCACATATATCTTACACATGCTATTTATATAAGAAAAGTTAACACATAGACATATATTTCATTGTCTAAAAATGCACACCTTAAAGTTCACTGGATGTGTGATGCAAGGGAAAACTTCAAAATGGATTTTTATTTAAATGCATTTATTTTGGAATTATGAAAGTGGAAAAACAAGTTTAAAAAGCCTCTAATCCCATCTTCCAGAAGTAACCACTGATTTTTCTTTGACATGTAGAGCCTTCTCATCATTTACACAACTATTTTATATAATTGAGGTTATATTATTTGATTTTTTGTTCCACCTAGCTATGCTGCCAATACTTCCCATGTCATTTAGTGACTTTCTTACATGATAATTTTTAAAACTGTGTAGTAAGGTATCATATGAATATGTGTCACCATTGTTCTATTGTTGAAATTTCAGGTAATTTCCTTTGTTTAATCAACACAAATAACAGGCTGATGAAATACATTACAGTATAGATTAATAGGGGCTTCCCAGGTAACACTAGTGGTGAGGAACCCGCTTGCCAATGCAGGAGATATAAGAGATGTGCTTTCAGTCCCTGGGTCAGGAAGATCCCCTGGAGAAATAAATGGCAACCTACTCCAGTATTCCTGCCAGAGAATGCTATGAATCGAGGACCCTAGATTAATAGGAATGGGGAACTGGAAACTTGGACTCTGGGGCCATGTCTGAGTAGTTTTGGATAAGTCCTTTCACTTCCCTGAGTTCCAGTTTCCTCATGTAGAAAACTGTCAGGCTGCACTAGATGAAATTCCAGATCCTCGGTAGTGCTACCACAGACAGTGGCACTTCTGGGATTAATGAGCTCTTTGGTGGGGAAGGTCTTGCACAGGGTGTGGCCCTGGAGAATGCTGAACAACAAGAAGATTGTGTAAGGTATACACTCTATGGTTTGTTTGTAGAACTAAAGCAGCAAGAAGTGATTAGTGCACTGGAAAAAGTGGGAAAGAACCAACACATTTCTGATCCTGCCACTCTTTCCCTCCCCCATGAGAGCTAAGAAAGATCCACATCCAACCTTGCCATCCTTCTAGACTCCAAGTGTGTGTTGCTCAGTTGGAGGATGACACTTAAGTTATTGGGCATTTTACACTATTTGCATTTGTGCATATTCTCAGCTTCATGTTCCAGCTGGATTTAGAAAAGGCAGAGGAACCAGAGGTCAAACTGCCAACATTTGTTGGCTCATAGAAAGAGCAAGAGGATTCCAGAAAAACATCTGTTTCATTGACTACGCCAAAGCCTTTGACTATATGGATCACAACAAACTGTAGAAAATTCTTAAAGGGAAGGGACTACCAGACCACCTGACCTGCCTCTTGAGAAATCTGTATGCAGGTCAGGAAGCAACAGTTAGAACTGGACATGGAACAGCAGACTGGTTCCAAATCGGGAAAAGAGTCTGTCAAGGCTGTATATTGTCACCCTGCTTAATTAACTTATATGCAGATTATATCATGTGAAATGCCAGACTGGATGAAGCACAAGCTGGAATCAAGATTGCTGGGAGAAATATCAATAACCTCAAATATGTGGATGACACCACCCGTATGGCAGAAAGTGAAGAGGAACTAAAGAGCTTCTTGATGCAAGTGAAAGAAGAGAATGAAAAAGCTTGCTTGAAACTCAACATTCAAAAAACTAAGATCATGGCATCCAGTCACATCACTTCATGGAAAATCGATGGGGAATCAAAGGAAATAGCAAGAGATTTTACTTTTTGTGGGTTCCAAAATCACTGCAAATGGCGACTGCAGCCATGAAATTAAAACAATTGCTCCTTGGAAGAAAAGCTATGACAAACCTAAACAGCATATTAAAAAGCAAAGACATTACTTTGCCAACAAAGGTCCATCTAGTCAAACCTATGGTTTTTCCAGTAGTCATATATGGATGTGAGAGTTGGACCATAAAGAAAGCTGAGCGCTGAAGAATTGATGCTTTTGAACTGTGATGTCAGAGAAGACTCTTGAGAGTCCCTTGGACAGCAAGAAGATCCACCCAGTCAATCCTAAAGGAAATCAGTCCTGAACATTCATTGGAAGGACTGATGCTGAAGCTGAAACTCCAATACTTTGGCCAGATGGGAAGAACTGACTCCTTAGAAAAGGCCCTGATGCTGGGAAAGATTGAAGGCAGGAGGAGAAAGGGACAACAGAGGATGGGATGGTTGGATGGTAACACCGACTTGGTGGACATGAGTTTGAGCAAGCTCTGGGAGTTGGTAATGGACAGGGAAGTCTGGCGTGCTGCAGTCCATGAGGTCGCAAAGAGTCGGACATGACTGAGTGATTGAACTGAACTCAGCTTCATAAACAATTTTTAAAACAATTTTTTGACCCCACCATGTGGCATTTTGGAATCTTAGTTCCCCAACCAGGGATTGAACCCACATCCTCTGCAGTGAAAGCACAGATTCTTAACCACTGGACTTCCAGGGTAGTCCTCAAATTCATTAACACGTTTTTAAAAAAACAGCTTCAAAACACACATCAATTTAAAATAACTAACTTAAAATAATTTAGTTTTATTGCAACAAATTTATAGACCTTATGAACTTACATTCCAGAAGAGGACAGACAAAAAAAAAATACACAGAATATATTATGTTGTTCTAGTATCTCAGGTGGGGCTAACTGCTAAGCAGAAAAGAGAGAAAGTAGGTTAAAGGAAACAGGAAATGTGGGAACTAAGGAGGATGTTGCTATATTATATGGAGGGCACAGGAATGGCCATTCTGATAATATGACATTTATGGAGAGACCTAAAGTAATATATCAAGCCACGTAGACCTCTGAGGAGATGCGTATTCTAGGCAAGGTCAATAGTAAATATTTTTTTGAGCCGGGAGGGTATATATTGTATTCTCTGCCACTGTGACTAGAACAAATAGAATAAGAAGAAAAGCAGAAAAGATGAAGTCAGCGATCTGGCTGGGTTGCAGATCTTTTTGGCCTCTCTCAGAAACATGGCATCTATTCTGAGTCAGATGGAAACAATTAGAGGAATTGGGGCAGAGAAGTGACATGATCTGGTTTAGGTTTTAAAATGATCCTTCAGGGTGCTTTATTGAAAATACACATGGGTGGGTATTGAGGGATGAGTAAAGCAACAGCCAGTGAAAACTAGTTAAAACGTTGTTGCAGTACTTCAGACCAATGCAGTGTTGGCTACACAAGGGCAAAAGTGCAGGGGGTGAGAACCAGTCAAATCCTTGGTGCATTTGAAGCAATAGCTAAAAGGATTTGCTGATAGATTGGATACATGGTGTAAGATAAAGGAAGAATCAAGAATGACAGCAAGGATTTTAGCCTGAGCAATTGAAAAAAGGGAACTTCCATCCACTGAAGTGAGAAAGACTTTGAAAGCAGAAAGTTGGGGAGAAAATTAGGAGTTCGGGTTTGAACATGTTCGGTTTGAGCTGCCAATTAGAAACACAAGCAGAAATTTCACAAGCATTTGGATAAAGGAGTTAGGGGTTCAAGGGACAAGTCTGGCCTAGAGACAGAAAACTGGGGTTCTTTATCATAATTTACCCATCCTAAAGAAATATTTTTTAATATTACAAGAAATGTATGAAAAAACTCAGAGGTTAGAAAATGATTAACAAGGATTTATGTTTGAGTCTTCCTGCAAGTTGTCGCCGAGGTAATTATTTTTAAATCAAATCCATGCTGCTTAGAGGAAATTTGGCTACAGAACGATGTCTTCTATGGCTTTAGATGATTATTCTAGCTTATAAAAATCATTGCTCTAGTGTTCTCCCTCTGCACTGTTGGCTTAAATGAAACTTGTATCAGAAAGGAATGAGGTTTTACAAGCAATCATTGTCTTTTAGAGCTGGAATGCCCTTAACAACCTCGTTTAATCTAGGACTTCATTTTATAGGAAGAAGAAAAAAACAGAAGTTCAAACAGTTCCCAAATTCATTCATCTAGTATACTTATTAAATATTTACTTAACATGACAAGTTAAGTTGGGTGATATTCAATGTGTTGGAGATATAAACAGTCAACAATAAAAATAAAGACTCTGTCACACAGAATTTATAGTTCCTTTTGGGGAACTAGAAAACAAACCTGTAAATATACAATATGACACATAATTGATAAGAGCCCTGAGGGAAAATGAATCTAGGTAAGGACAGGGTGATAAATAATTTATTATTCAAATTAGGATACTTTTTACAATGAAAGGAATTGAAAACTAGGTGGGAAGCCATCTAGTTAGTAGGTATAAGTTGGGGCATCTAGCTGGAACAAATGAAAGTGTTAGGTCTCCCAGGTAAGTAGGATGGGGTGATGGTAAGTGGGTGAGTTAGGCTTATTTCGTATAAAGTGATCAGGAGTCAGGTGATATAATGACCTCTGAGGAAATGCAAAAAAGCAAAATGGCTGTCTGAGGAGACCTTACAAATAGCTATGAAAGGAAGAGAAGCAAAAAGCAAAGGAGAAAAGGAAAGATATAAGCATCTGCAGAGTTCCAAAGAATTGCAAGGAGAGATAAGAAAGCCTTCCTCAGCGATCAATGCAAAGAAATTGAGGAAAACAATAGAATAGGAAAGACAAGAGATCTCTTCAAGAAAAGTAGAGATACCAAGGGAACATTTCATGCAAAGATGGGCTCAATAAAGGACAGAAATGGAACGGACCTAACAGAAGCAGAAGATACTAAGAAGAGGTGGCAAGAATACACAGAAGAACTGTACAGAAAAGATCTACATGACCAGATAATCACGATGGTGTGATCACTCACCTAGAACCAGACATCCTGGAATGTGAGTGGGCCTTAGGAAGCATCACTACAAACAAATCTAGTGGAGGTGATGGAATTCCAGTTGAGCTATTTCAAATCCTGAAAGATGATGCTGTGGAAGTGCTGCACTCAATACGCCAGCAAATTTGGAAAACTCAGCAGTGGCCACAGGACTGGAAAAGGTCAGTCTTCATTTCAATCCCACAGAAAGGCAATGCCAAAGAATGCTCAAACTACTGCACAATTGCACTCATCTCACACGCTAGTAAAGTCATGCTCAAAATTCTCCAAGCCAGGCTTCAGCAATATGTGAACCGTGAACTTCTAGATATTCAAGCAGGTTTCAGAAAAGGCAGCGGAACCAGAGATCAAATTGCCAACATCCGCTGGATCATGGAGAAAGCAAGAGAGTTCCAGAAAAACATCTATTTCTGCTTCATCGACTATGCCAAAGCTTTTGACTGTGTGGATCACAATAAACTGTGGAAAATTTTGAAAGAGATGGGAATACCAGACCACCTGACTTGCCTCTTGAGAAACCTGTATGCAGGTCAGGAAGCAACAGTCAGAACTGTACATGGAACAACAGACTGGTTCCAAACAGGAAAAGGAGTACATCAAGGTTGTATATTGTCACCCTGCTTACTTAACTTATATGCAGAGTACATCATGAGGAACGCTGGGCTGGAGGAAGCACAAGCTGGAATCAAGATTGCTGGGAGAAATATCAATCACCTCAGATATGCAGATGACACCACCCTTATTGCAGAAAGTGAAGAGGAACTAAAAAGCCTCTTCATGAAAGTGAAAGAGGAGAGTGAAAAAGTTGGCTTGAAGCTCAACATTCAGAAAACTAAGATCATGGCATCTGGTTCCATCACTTTATGGGAAATAGATGGACAAACAGTGGAAACAGTGTCTGAGTTTATTTTTTGGGCTCCAAAATCACTGCAGATGCTGATTGCAGCCATGAAATTAAAAGACACTTACTCTTTGGGAGGAAAGTTATGACCAACCTAGATAGCATATTGAAAAGCAGAGCCATTACTTTGCCAACCAAGGTCCGTCTAGTCAAGCTTATGGTTTTTACAGTGGTCATGTATGGATGTGAGAGTCGGACTGTGAAGAAAGCTGATCACCGAAGAATTGATGCTTTTGAACTGTGGTGCTGGAGAAGACTCTTGAGAGTCCCCTGGACTGCAAGGAGATCCAACCAGTCCATTCTAAAGGAGATCAGTCCTGGGTATTCATTGGAAGGACTGATGCTAAAGCTGAAACTCCAATACTTTGGCCACCTCATGCGACGAGTTGACTCACTGGAAAAGACTCTCATGCTGGGAGGGACTAGGGGCAGGAAGAGAACGGGACGACAGAGAATGAGATGGCTGGATGGTATAACTGACTTGATGGAGATGAGTTTGAGTGAACTCCGGGAGTTGGTGATGGACAGGGAGGCCTGGTGTGCTGTGATTCATTGGATTGCAAAGAGTCGGACACGACTGATGTGAAATGTGAAAGTCGCTCATTCACGTCTGACTCTTTGCAACCCCATGGACTGTAGCCTACCAGGTACCTCTGTCCATGGGATTTTCCAGGCAAGAATACTGGAGTGGATTGCCACTTCCTTCTCCAGGAGATCTTCCTGACCCAGGGATTGAACCCGGGTCTCCCACATTGTGGGCAGACACTTTACCGTAAACTGAACTGAACTGAGGAAAGGCCTGAAGCCAGTGAAGGAAGAAGCCATGAACATATTTGGAGTAGGCTGTGGCAGACAATGGAGGAGGGCATGGCAACCCCCTCCAGTATTCTTGCCTGGAGAATCCCATGGACAGAGAAGCCTGGTCCATAACCACAGAGGACTATGGTCCATGAGGTCTCAAGCAGTTGCACGTGGCAGACAAAGGAAAGAGCAACGAAGCCTCTATGTAGGAAGGCATTTGGAGAAAGATCAAGGAGCCCAACGTGTTTGTTAGAGAGGGTTCAAGGGGAATAATGGTAGGAAATGAGACAAGATGAATTTTTAGACTATAAAGATGACTCTGGTGTTTATTAAGCTTAATAGAAGCAGCCATTTGCTTGTTATGATGTGAGGAGTGACATCTAATTTTATTTTTAATAATAATTTGGCTGTCCTATTGACTATAGACTGGCATGGGGATGGGAGGTTAAACCAATGTTACAATGCCTGCAAGAAAAGTACTTGGTTAACAAATTTAGCAAAAGCTGTACAAGGCTCCTACCTGAAAATCTTATTGCTAAAATTAAAGAAGACATAAACAAATGAAGAGCTACATTGTGTTCATGGATTAGAAGACTTAATATTGTAAAAAATGTCAATTTCCCCCAAATTCTACAGAATCAATGCTTTCCAATCAAAACTCAAGCAGTTTTTATTTTTTTGGCATAAATTGACAATCTGCTACTATTTATAAAGAAATGCCAGTGACCTAGAAATAATTTTTTAAAATATTTAAATAGAACAAATTTGCAAGATTTAGTTTTACAAATTTGAAATAATTACTATGGAGCTATAATAATTATTTATATGGAATAGAATAGTTTAATTAAAATAGGAAGTCAAAAATAGATGACACACACAATAAAATGCAGTAATTTTAAATGTGTTAATGAAACAATGTGGACAAAGAGAGTATATGTGGTTATACAGTGTCAGAAGAACTGGCTACGTGAGGGAAAAAAGAAGAAACTTGATCCAATATCTCACTCCATATACAAAAATTAACTCAAGATGGGTTGTAGATCTAAATATAAAAATCTAAATCTCCTTAAAAGAATATTGGCATATATCTTTGCAACTTTCAGATGTTCAATGATTTCTTAAAACATAGAGATCACAAACCATAGTAAAAATTTTAATAAACTGAACTTCATTAAAATTAAAAGACTTTTGTTCAAAAATAGTCATTACAAGAAAATTAGAAGGCAAGCCTCAATGGGATAAAATCATCTCAATATGCTTATACAACAAAAGATTTGTATTTAGAATATAAAAATATTTTCTAAAATTCAATAATAAAAAAATAGAAAACCTAATAAAATTTAGCAGAAAACATGGACAATCACAAGATAAGGAATGTCAATAGTCAATAAGGAGTCATTCAGTTCAGTTCAGTCACTCAGTCGTGTCCGACTCTCCGCGACCCCATGAATCACAGCACGCCAGGCCTCCCTGTCCATCACCAACTCCCGGAGTAGGGTAGTACAAATTAAAACACAGTGAGATATAATAAGTATGTATAATACAGACCTAGTATAATCCTGAAATCAAAAAATAAAACTAACAGCAGTATACTGGATTTTTTCTGTCAATCTGATTAAATGTCGAATTATCATTCCCAGAATTTGCTTTTCTGTTTTAGATTTGGCCGAAAGAGAAACTTGTGTATAATTTAAGGCATATAAATAAAGCATTATGCTCGGAAGTTTGTTGGTGTCTGATTTAGTGTCACACCAGTGCAGATCTATTCACTGAGTCATGGCAGGAGCTCATTTCACAAGGTTGGCCAACTCACCTTCCAAGGTGATCAACAGCAGCCCCAGGTTTACCATCAGATGCTTGACTCTGGACTCGCAAAAATGTTAGTGACAAAAATACAGCAAATTCCCATAGAATTCACCATGAACTTCCTGTTCTTGGTCCTACTGCAATGACTACTCAGTTTCTCAGGTTTCCCTGAAAACTCTGACTTGTCTACTTGCACCAGAACTTTGGGTAGGCTCATAAATGACTCTTATTGTGAATCTCCAACAACCCTTCCGATTCACTCCATGTACTTTCACTTTGGTGTGAGGTCTAATTCCTACAAGGAATCCCTTGTTCCCCTGACACTCAAGCTACATCTGCTTTCCTGACTAACTCTTGATGACTATAGTTCTTGTAACCTCATCTGGATCTGGATCTGATTTAGATAACTAGATCTTAAACTTTGTGACTGATGCCAAAACTGAAATCAAACTTTGGGGAATTCTGGAACTAGGATTATATTTTTTCATTTGAAGATACTGTAAAGGCTTTGTGATCAAAGATTTCTGAAAGGTAGATTGCTAAAAGGCCTCAAATACTTCCTATTCCTGCAATAATATTCCTTTCCAATGTGATTTTTCAGTTCTTCCTATTAAAGGTGGAGCCTAGCTCCTCATCTTTTAAATATGTTCTTGGCCACATGATTTTCTTTGGCTACTAGAACATTAACTAACATAAGCCAAGCAGAGGATTAGAAAGTGGAAGCAGAATGGAGTTTGTTTTTCTTGGTGACTTTGTAACCAGCCAGTCATGTGGGTGAGTCCTGGTCAGCCTCTGAACCCTACAAGGCCAAGTCATAACTGTTATCCCAGTTGACAATGGAGTGATCACCAAATATACAAGTGAGGCTATCCTAAGCCATACAAGTTCCAGTGAATTGGCTCAGATTGGTGTTATTTTCTGACACCAAGTTATGTAGCAATTTGTTATGAAGCAAAAACTAACCAGTACACATATTACATTTTGAGAGGATGCCAAGCAACGCCAACTGTTAGTCACTGATGATGGGAAATGACTCTGGAAAACTGTTTTGCAGTTTCTTATAAAGTTAAGCACACACCTACTGTAATATCCAGGAATTCCAGTCTTAGATATTTACCTAAGAGAAATGAAAACACACAGTCACATAAAGATCTGTACAAGAAAATTCATAGCACCTTTATTCGCAATGGCAAAAGTTGGAAATAACCTAAATGTCCATCAACAGGAGAACAAACAAAATGTGACTATTCAGTACTACCACTCAGGAATAAAAAGAAATGAGCGAGAGAGGCATACATAGATAACTCATGAAAACTTTGGACTTCGTGAATGGAGCAATATACAATTACCATGGAATTCTAAGTACATGAAGTGCCAAGAGAGACATACAAGGAAAAAGAGGCAGAGGATTAATCTGTATGTGACTAGAATGACAAACCATGGAATCTAAGCTGGGTGTGGAGAAAAACTGAGCACAGCTTAAAACAACCATTTGATTACCCCTCATGTCCTGCCTGTTAGTTGTGATCGCCTGAGTAGTACTAGGCCAGAGCTGTCACAGTTGGGACCACAGTTATTGGGTGGCTCTATTGGGCTTGAACATCTAAGATGATTAACCCACCTGGCTGTCAGTTGATGCTGGCTGAAGCCTGGAAGCTCAGCTGGGCATATTGACTGAAGCACCTCACAGAGACCCTCAGGTGGCTTGGACTTTTCACAGATGGCAGCTAGGTTCTAGAAGGCAGAGTTATAGGAATGAGTGTTCCCAGAGGACAGAGCAAAAGCTGCCTGTCAGTCCCCTAAAAGGCTAAGCCTAGGTACTTCCCTGGTGGTCCAGGGGTTGGCAGTCTGCCTTGCAGTGCGGGAGACCTGGATTGCACCCCTCCTTGGGAGGCTAAGATTACACATGGTGCAGAGCAACTGGGCCCATGCCGCGGCAGCTACTCAAGCTCTGGCTCTCTGGAATCCTCCTGCCACAACTAAAGTGTCCCTGCACCACAGCAAAAGATCCCACATCATGCAATGCATATTCCCAGTGCTGGGGCTAGGACCCAATGTAGCCAAATAAAATTAACAACAACAAAAATAAGGCTAAGCTTAGAACTAACACGGTGTCACTTCTGCTATATTAGTTAAGCAGTCATGGGATAAGACTAGATTCAGGCTGAGAGAAAATAAAATCTGCTTCCTAAAGGAAGAGTTATACAGAACCCGTGGCCATCTTTAATTCAACAAAAGAAAGGGAAAATGTTAGTCGCTCAATCATGTCTGACTCTGCGACCCCATGGACTGTAGTCCATCAGGCTCCTCTGTTCATGGAATTCTCCAGGCAAGAATGCTGGAGTGGGTGGCCATTCCCTTCTCCAGGGGAGTCTTTCTGAACCAGGGATAGAACCTGGGTCTCCTACATTGCCAGGAGATTCTTGTCTGAGCCACCAGCAAATCTCTTGTCAATAAAGCTATTAGTGTCAGCCACTCAGTTGTGTCCGACCCTTTGCGATTGCGTTAACTACAGCCCACCAGGCTCCTCTGTCCATGGAGTTCTCCAGGAAAGAACACTGGAGTGGATTGCCATTCTGTTCTGCAGGGGATCTTCCCCACCCAGGGAAAGAACCTGGGTCTCCTGCATTGCAGGAGGGCTCTTTACTGTCTGAGCTATCAGGGAAGACCCTCAATAAAGTTGTGGATTACACACAAGGTGGTTTGAGGAAAAACATTGCTTACATTTTCCATTTCTTCAATCTTTATCTCAATAATATAACAAATACAGGGCAGATAGTACCACATTCATAATCAACCTATAGTTCACATTTTCTGTTTGTCAAAAAAATTGGAGATTGTTTCCTTATTTCTGTATAGTATAACTTTAAAAGCACAACTTTAGCAACCACATTTGTTCCTTGTTTTCCCCATTTACTTTCACGAAAGTAAAGTCAGAGCTGCCAGAGTTTCTTTCAGATCATAAAGCAAGATCTCTCTACCACTAGGTTATGTTTCCCCTCTCCACCAGCTACATCCCACACAGAGCATTAAATATGAACCTGGATGACCTCCTTCATTATTTATTCCCAATTTCTAGCCTCTGCATGGTAAAATTATAACTGAGTGGGAAGCAATTTCTGTTCAGTTTAAGCGTCTGTGGAAGTCATTCAAGTAACTTGCCCATAGCAACAGAGAGAAGCTAATGTCATTCTTACAGCTTAATACAGAGCTCTGCACAAATATGTTCTTTTCTTTTATACAAAAATGAGCACTTCAAGTGTCAGAGAAGGTATGTTCATGTATGAGAAAGCTCAATATACAAAGTCATAAATGATAATTCTAAAGTAACGATTTAGTGTTTTTCTTTGCATTAACATTTACCTCATACTGGGAAATTCAATTTTAAAATGTCTGTCAAACTGTTATTGTGTTTAGTGTAGAGAAACTTATTATATGACCTGGCATCTACTCTATGACTCTACTGAACCTATAACTGTCTTGATTGCTGTAGCTATGGAGTAAGGTTTGAAATCAGAATGTGTAAGTCCTCCCAATTTTTTCTCCTTCAAGATTGTTTTGGCTATTTGAGGTCTCTTGCATTTCCATATGAATTTTAGGATTAACTTATCTCTTTCTGCAGGAAAAAAAAAAGGCAATCAGGCATTTCATAGATATTGAATTTAACCTGGGAAGTATTGTCACTTTAACAATATTAAAAATTTCAATCCATGAACACAGGTATCTTTCTATTTATTTAGATCTTTCATTTATTAAAAAAAAAAGTTTCCCAAGTAGTTCAGTTGGTAAAGAATCTGCCTGCAATGTAGGGGACCTGGGTTCAATCCTGGGATCAGAAGATCCCCTGGAGAAGGAAATGGCAACCCACTCCGGTACTTTTGTCTGGAGAATTCCAAAGAGAGAGGAGCCTGGAGGGCTACAGTCCAAGGGATTGCAATGATCAGACATGTCTGTGCAACTAACTTTCGCTTTTCACTTATTAAAATAATGTTTTGTTGTTTTTAGCTTACAAATTGTATACTTTTTGGTTCAATTTATTCCTAAGTATTTTGTTCTTTTGTGAATAGAACTGCTTTGTTAATTTCATTTTCAGATTGCTCATCACTACTGTACAGAAATACAACTATTTTTTTATGTTGTGAATTGATCTTGTTAAAGCCACTTTGCTGAGCTAGTTTATGAAAAACAAAACCTACTAACATTTGGGGCTTCCCTGGGAGGTCACCAGTAAAGAATCCACCTGCCAATGCAGGAGATGCAGGTTCAATCCCTGGTTTGGGAAGATCTCCTAGAGTAGGAAATGGCAAGCCATTCCAGTATTCTTGCCTGGAGAATCCCATGGACAAGGGAGTCTGGCAGGTGATAGCCCATACAGTCCCAAAGAGTTGTATATGACATAGCGGCTAAATAACAATAACTAATGTTTTAGTGAATTCTTTAGGGTTTTCCATATATAATATCATGTTTTCTACAAATAGAAATAATTTTACTTTCCAATTTAGATGCCTTAATTCTAGTCCTGCCACCCCCTCTGAAGTTACATGAACCTATACCTTCATGAAGCTATTTCACCAGTACTGGTCACTCTTTATAAAGAATATTGACAATGAAGCCCAATAGCTTAGTCACCTAAATGGTTCTTGAACAAAGTCTGATTTATCTTGGCTCTACTGTAGGCATACTCTTCACCAGTTCCTTGAGTTAGTGTTTCAAGGAGGATTTGACAAAGGGTAAAGAAAGCAAGCAAGTTCCAGAAAAACATCTATTTCTGCTTCATTGACTATGCCAAAGCCTTTGACTGTGTGGATTACAATAAACTGTGGAAAATTCTGAAAGAGATGGGAATACCAGACCACCTGACCTGCCTCTTGAGAAACCTGTATGCAGGTCAGGAAGCAACAGTTAGAACTGGACATGGAACAGCAGACTGGTTCCAAATAGGAAAAGGAGTACGTCAAGGTTGTATATTGTCACTCTGCTTATTTAACTTATATGCAGAGTACATCATGAGGAACACTGGGCTGGAAGAAGCACAAGCTGGAATCAAGGTTGCTGGGAGAAATATCAATAACCTCAGATATGCAGATGACACCACCCTTATGACAGAAAGTGAAGAGGAACTCAAAGGCCTCTTGATGAAAGTGAAAGAGGAGAGTGAAAAAGTTGGCTTGAAGCTCAACATTCAGAAAACTAAGATCATGGCATCTGGTTCCATCACTTTATGGGAAATAGATGGACAAACAGTGGAAACAGTGTCTGACTTTATTTTTTGGGCTCCAAAATCACTGCGAATGATGATTGCAGCCATGAAATTAAAAGACGCTTACTCTTTGGGAGGAAAGTTATGACCAACTTAGATAGCATATTGAAAAGCAGAGCCATTACTTTGCCAACCAAGGTCTGTCTAGTCAAGGCTATGGTTTTTCCCGTGGTCATGTATGGATGTGAGAGTTGGACTGTGAAGAAAGCTGATCGCCGAATAATTGATGCTTTTGAACTGTGGTGCTGGAGAAGACTCTTGAGAGTCCCTTGGACTGCAAGGAGATCCAACCAGTCCATTCTAAAGGAGATCAACCCTGGGTGTTCATTGGAAGGACTGATGCTAAAGCTGAAACTCCAATACTTTGGCCACCTCATGCGACGAGTTGACTCACTGAAAAAGAGTCTGATGCTGGGAGGGATTGGGGGTGGGAGGAGACGGGGACGACAGAGAATGAGATGGCTGGATGGCATAACTGACTCGATGGACATGAGTTTGAGTGAACTCCAGGAGTTGGTGATGGACAGGGAGGCCTGGCGTGCTGTGATTCATGGGGTTGCAAATAGTCGGACATGATTGAGTGACTGAACTGAACTGGACTGAAAGTTATCAGGTGTTATCAAGGCCAGAAAAAAGGCTACCAAACCAGTGTTAATCTTTTGGTTCTAAAAGTCTATGCAGTCATATTAAATTTTTTACAAGTATTACATTAATAAGTATGCTGCCTCATATTACATTTTTGATAAACACAGTACTTTAAAAAGGACACAGACCTTTTATGTAAATATAGTCTTTTGATATTGGTCTCAACCATCAATCTATTTGTATATTTTGAGGACATTTATTTATAAATGTTTTGTGCATAAAAGTGCTTACACAGTAACTAGGTATGAGATGTTTAAACAGGACAGAAGCTAGTACATGCTCTCAAGGGAAGTTGAATGAAAACCACCAAAAAAGCCGTAATTATTAAGTAAAGTACATTTTTCTAAAAGTCAATATTTGCTTGAAGAGAATGTAATCAGTTAGTTGGAACCTACTGAAGAAGTAACCAAACAAATATTCTTGAGAGTGCATACATGTCTTACATGATATTTGCTCTAACAAACATTTAATCTATCAACTTCAGGAAAAATAACATTTTTCAAAATAATAAAATTATCCCAATTTTTATCTGCATCTCTAATATTTTGGATCCCACCAGTGTAAACATTTTCCCAGGTGTTAACATTAGGGCACAGTAGTTTAAAAAGTCATATTCAGGAAGTACCTACTTATTACTATTTTTTAAAGTTGCATCTGAGTTCTTTAATGAGTGAAAGATTAATTACACTTAACCCTTATACCAGAGAGGGCAATGGCAAGCCACTCTAGTACTCTTGCCTAGAAAATCCCATGGATGGAGGAGCTTGGGCTGCCGTCTATGGGGTCACACAGAGTTGGACACGACTGAAGTGACTTAGCAGCAGCAGCAGCAGCAACCCTTATACATTCTTTTTCAACATTTACAGAAAAATAACATAGTATTTTGATTTTTTCCATATTAAATATCATTAATAGCTTTCCTGGTGGCTCAGAGGTTAAAGCGTCTGCCTCCAATGAGGGAGACCCGGGTTCGATCCCTGGGTCTGGAAGATCCCCTGGAGAAGGAAACTGTAACCCACTCCAGTATTCTTGCCTGGAGAATCCCATGGACGGAGAAGCCTGGTAGGCTACAGTCCAGGGGGTCGCATGGAGTCAGACACGACTGAGCGACGGAACGAACGGAACAGAACGGAATAATTCTAATAGTAAACAACTGTATAAACCCATCCTGGGCATCTTATGTTGGTCTTTATTGTACTTTGGTTTTATTTATTAATTATTTATAAAGGGTTTTTGCCTCACTTTAAGGTTGGTAGCAGGTTTGCTACTTTCATGCACCCTTGTCAGGTTCAGTATAAATATCATGCTAACTTCATTTATATATATTATTTAAGGTTATTTTTATTATAAAGGGCTTTTGTTCTAACAAATAACATTTCTTGATGGTTGAGAGTTTTGATATTTATGTAATCATCAACTCACAACAGTGGGCTGTGCATTCTTAATAGTAAATTTGGAATTATAATAAAACACAAGCAAGACTGAATTGGAATTCCTAGAGTTTGTTCCTCTGTCTTGTGTAAATGCTGTCACTTCAATCATGTCTGACTCTTTGCGACCCTATGAACTATAGCCCCCAGGCTCCTGTGTCCTTGGAATTCTCTAGGCAAGAATACTGGAATGGGTTGTCATGCCCTCTTCCAGGAGCTCTTTCCCACCCAGGCATGAAACACTGGTCTGCATTGCAGGCAGATTCTTTATCACTGAGCCACTGGGGAAGCCCCTTCTGTCTTAGCCCTTCCATTTCTAGAAAGTCCATTTTTTTCTCTGAATCTGACATTGTACGGTAAGTGTGGGCGTGCAGGAGGTCAGTGTTCCTCAGGCCCCAAGGGACACACTTTGCATTGCCAAAATTACCTTGCAGCACTTCTCAGATTTCTTAATCACGAGTAACTAGTCGTTTTCTCGTTACAGTCTGGTAGAAACCATCCACAAACTGGCTGGTAAGTTAGTGTCATCACTTGCTCAACTTTAGTCAGCAACAAGGTATTTTTCATGCTTTCAAAGCTAATTTCCTTTAAAATAGTTTTCTTTGTTCTACACTTTGGAACAGTTTAAATGGTATTGGAAAGACGAGTTCCTTAAAAGTTTCACTGAGTTCTCCATGATATATTCTAGACTTGGTGTAGTTTTTGGTGATAGCAGTTACAAAGAAGGCTGCCTTAGTAAGCTAGATTGTTTTGACCATTTATTTCTCAAATATAAAAATTTGATTATTTTTCTCCTTGAGGAAGTTTAAGAAATTTTCTTTCCTTTGGATTCACTTGCATACGGTTGAACAAAATTTTCAATTGGGATCTTTTACTTTCTCATTTAAATTCCATTATTTTCTTTATACCATAATTTTTAGGCTTATATATTTTTACCCTCTCCCTTCAAAAAGTTTTTATTACAAAAACTGTTTACTAGTAAACAAACATCTGCTATCAGTATTATTTTCTTCCTTGACTCCTCTTCTAAATTCTTGTATTAAAGGCTTATTCCATTCATATTTATTCTTTAATCATTACAAGGTAAGTATTTTGATTTTGGAATTGTTATCTGAAGTTTGGTTGTTGCTATATATGGTGTCTTTATCATAGTTATTTTCTAGACAGCCTGTAATAATAGGTTTGATTTGCTCGTTTGTCTGAGATATATGCCCAGGTTAACTTTGTTTAGCTGACTTGTTTAGTTGGTTGTGTACCTTCTGCTGTTTTCTGATCTAATTGCTTTGTGATGAATGTCGTCAACTCTTTTTTTGAGAATTTGAAGTTTCTTTATGGGTAGTCCAATGATTTTTATGATTGATTTTTCCATGATTACTGGAAAATAAGATATATCCTTTTATGGGAGTGGGGAATATGTATGCTTGCAGAGAATCTATCTTATATTACTTCACAATTGATTGAGGAAAGTTTAACTGAATTCTTGTACTTCATTTTTTCCCCTGAATACTTCCTAGTTGTTTTATGAGTGTTGATGATAAACATATTTATCATTGTTAGATTCCCATTATGGATTCCTCTCTGTAATAAAATGTTCTCTTATATCTCATTTGGAGCATTTGCCCAACACTCACCTTGATTGATATTTGTGCCTTTTTTTTTTTTTTTGGTTTGTTTGCATTGCCTTATCGTGTCTTTAACATCTTATTATTTTCAAACTGTGAATCACTTTACTTTTATTCTGAGCGTGCCAATTGTTAGAGCTCCATTGTTCATTTCCATTCCTTTTCTCTGGTTTTTAAAACAACTTTATTTCAATTTCTTTTGGCCTTGTTGAATTCTATACCCCTTACTATGTTTTCAGCATTTTGTTCTTTGTATTGCTTCCAACTTGACCTTCATTTTTCTGATTTTTCCCACTTTTAGTAATTTCTCTGACCCATGAAGTAAGTACAGCTGGTATTAGAGTATGGATTCATTTCCTAGGGTTACTCTAACAAAGTACCCCAAGTTGGGAGGCTTTAAACAACAAAAATTCATCATCTATAGTTCTGGAGGCTGAAAGTCCAGAATCAAAGTTCCAGCAGTGCCATGCTCCCTCCAAAGTCTATAGACGAATCCTTCCCTTATTCTAGTTTCTGGTGATTTTTCTGGCAGTCTCTGGTGTTCCTTAACTTGTGGATGTCAAGGAACTCCAATCCTCTGTCTTCACATGACATTCTTCCTATGTCTTCACATGTCCATCTTCTTATGAGGACACCAGCCACATTGTATGGGGAACCCACCCTACACTAGTACCTCATCTGAACAAATTATATTTGCAACCATCCTGTTTCCAAATATGGTCACATTCTGGGGTCCAGGGGGTTAGGACTTCAACATATGTCTTGTGGGGGACAGAATTCAATGGGTGACAGGATGCAATCTGCCCTGAGTTCCTAATTCTGATTCATCTCTTATTTTTTCTTTTTCTTGAATCTTGAAAATATGGT
The DNA here is from genome assembly GCF_049115385.1 of Moschus berezovskii. Classification (NCBI taxonomy): domain Eukaryota; kingdom Metazoa; phylum Chordata; class Mammalia; order Artiodactyla; family Moschidae; genus Moschus; species Moschus berezovskii. The sequence continues at coordinate 91,160,863 of NC_142469.1, read as the reverse complement.
TGATTATATAGATACTCCTTGGTAAATTTTTACTCTTGGTTCCCATTCCTATCTTTTTTTTCCTGATATCTTTGTATAAATTCTGATCTGGTTATAAAGCTGTGACATACTTAATGAAGTAATTTTTCTTAACAATATCAAATCATTTTGTTGTACATCAAAATGCTTTTTAAGAAGCAAACAATCATGCTTATTAAGTAGGACAGTAATTTTGAATTCAGCATCTAATACCTCATTGTTATTTCAGATATTTTTTTCAGAGTTACGGTTAATTTCCTATATACTAATATGCTTTAGAAATAATGAACTCCACCATTTTAAAGTGACTTCAAAATGAATAATAGAACAGAGTTAACCAGTCATGACATACTGGATATTTTATTTAAAACATGGGAACTAGGAAAAAAAAAGAAAAATTATATAAGGACCCAGCAGGATTTGGCTAAATTTACTTTCTAATGTAAGCAGACTGAGTGGGTGGAGAGGCTCATAGGTAATTCCATTTGACAGACATGTTTCATTTTCTCTTTTAAGTTCACCATTAACCCTGGTTTGAAAAGAACAAGAAGTCTTCAAAAATGTACTTCCAAATATGTCATTTAGTAAGAGTAAAAGACGACTAACTCCTTCCTAATGTGCAGTTCCAAAAATATCAGTACTAGAAGTAGTCATTTGGAAGCTTGTCCAACTCATTAAGAAGAAAATAAATATCGGTTTCCCTTCTTTACCTGTTGATTTAATATATCACATGAGGAATTAGAGGAGAGCAGAAAACCTTTACTTATCTCCTTTGAATTGTAAGTAGAAGAGTCTGATGCTGACATTCCAATGGTAGCACACGCTCATGCGTGACCATTGACGTGAATAATGTCTTAGTGATCACATTGGATTATGTCTGGCACCACAGTTCAAGATAGTCTTAAGTAACAATGAGTTAAAGAGCTGGGTACAGGATTCAATTTCATATACTCTTGATTCAGATTAGTTTGGTTCATCCTAGAGCTACCTTAAAATTTACATGAAGTAAATTCTTTTGTGGTCCTTCATTGAGTCATGAAATGCCTTAAAATTCTGCTACAGAATGAAGTATTCATTTCATGTTCCCTTTACAGTTTAAACAAAAATGTATGATGAGAAAACATTGAAATATTATAATATATAAATTCAAAACATAAGAACATAATATTTTACACTTAACACTGACTTAACCAGTCAATCTTCATCTTCTACCGAAATGGGTCTTTGAATGTTTGAATACAAGTGGATTTTTGTTTAACAATGACCATTACTTTAGAATATAATATGCTTAGCTTTGCATGTATTTGAGGAGTGCTTGTACATCCATCCTGTCATCATTTCCTATTTTACTTGTAATTCATTTCTGTGGAGAGACAACAGTTATACATATCAGTTGCAACATGCAATGTATTTATCATTAATCATCTTATCAGACAGAATTGAAAAGAAACATGCTCAGTTAGTAACACTGTTTTTATATATATTTATAGATATATATATAAAAATATATCTAGAGTATATATATGCAATTTTAAAGCTGTTATGCTATGAAAATTAGATTCTACTCCCAGCTATTAGAATCATTCTGAATCACTTTGGCTAGAAAATACTGTAATATTTTACAGTACTAACTTTCCATAAGAGAAAAAAATTGGAGAGTATTTCAGTTTGTAATCAATAAAACAAATCCTCAGAATTTCATCTTTTAGCCACAGACAGTGAAATGGTATGTTGAATTGAAATTGAAGCCAGTTTCAACCAGTTTATTATGGCTTCACTGTATTTCTTTAAAGTGCTGTAGGCTCTCAAATTACAATTTAACAGCATGACTAAAGCTATACTAAAAACTCAAAAGCAAGGTTTTCTTAAAGGGAGGGAAATGGCAGGTATAAATTTAGTGCAGTTCAAAAAAAAAATCAGCAAAATTATCCTACCACTAAAGGATAGCATTACATGTTAACTTAGAGTGAACATAAAATTTATAACATATGAATACACAAACCTGCAGGTTTGGCAGTGAGAAGAAGATTAAAAGACAATTGGTTTGATTGGAAAATGTTGATGAACTAGCAGGACAATGCCAGATGGTATTCAGGGGACTTTTCAGAGGCAATAGATTGATCTACTAATCTATACATACTTCTAGCAGTATCTAATATGTAACTCTAACCAGATCACCTACATTCTACCTCCTCATCCCACCACACATACACAACTTGGAGAATCAGAAATAAAAAGACTGGTGATTTTCTATATTCATATTTCAAAAAAAAATCCTGTTTTGGTAAAGAAGTAGGTGGTTCTTATGATTTCACATACAGACAAAGCCTGTTCTTTAAATTTCATAAATCGTTTATTCTTGGACACTGGCTAGAGTGAGCAACAAAATTTCACTCCATGCAAATGTAGGTGTACATTTTAACTCTGAGCTGAATTAGTCCAGCTATTAATCTTAGGAAAATTAACTGGTTTAGTGAGTAAACTAATATGTGCAAGATCCAAGAAGGGCCAAATCATAAAGGATGTTATTAAATGTAGTAAAAAGTAAAGATTTCAAAGGTAATTCAAAGCAGTATTTTTTTTAAGTATTATGGTTTAAATGGAAGTATTCCCTTTCATTTCAGTAGTCACATAGGAAATATACTGACCAATATAAAATGAACTGTACCATAAAAATGTAAATATTATCTGAAAAGCTCAAGTCAGCCTTGACCAAATTCCCCAATTCTAACCCTTCCCTGAGGCAATTATAATCAGAAATTTGGCTGTGCAAAGTCTTTAAATTCTTAATACATCTTTTTATATAATTGTTACTGTAAAGAATCTGCCTGCAATGTGGGAGACCAGGGTTCAATCACTGTGTTGGAAAGATTCCCTGCAGAAGGTAATGGCAACCCACTCCAGTATTCTTGCCTGGAGAATTCTATGGACAGAATCCTGGCAGGTTACAGTCCATGGGGTTGCAAAGAATTGGACAGGACTGAGCGACTAACACTTTCACTTTGTTATTATATAGTTGTACAGGATCTCCCTGTATGGGTATTCAGTCATCCATATCATTTTTCCCCTATAGATAAGCATTTAGATTACTTTTTTTTTTTACATGTTTATACAGTCAATGCTGGGCTTCTCAGGTGTGTGGTAAAGAACTCCCCTATAACGCAGGAGATGCAGGTTCAGTCCCTGAGTTGGGAAGATCCCCTGGAGAAGGAAATGGCAGTCCACGCCAGTATTCTTGCCTGGAAAATCCCATGGACAGAGAAGCCTGGTGGGGCCACAGTCCATGGGGTCAGAAAGAGTCAGACACTACTTAGCGACTAAAGAACAACAACAAACCAATCAATGCCTCAGTGAACAGGCTCCTCTATATTCTCCTTTGTGCATATAAGCAAATGTTTACCCAGAGTTGACCATAAGGGCAAATACACATTAGAATTAAAAGGCTTAATTCTCCCTGTGAAAAATAAGGAAAGGGACTCTCCCTGCCACTGCTTCCCCTTATTCTTTATAGCATTTCCATTTGAAAACTTAAGTTCTTTCTCTATGGCTTTGAAATGTATGTAAATCATTTTTAAAGATAATAAGACTCTCATCAGCTTGCTCAAGGACCCAGGAGCCATCTCTCTGACATGTGATCATCAAGGAATATAGGGTTCCATCTCCAAGTTTGTCTGGAAGCGGAGAAGCCTAACTTTGTTAGGGGCCTCACACCAGGTTGTGAAACGACTTCCTGCCATAAAGACATACAAAGCTTATTTTTCCTTTGGATAAATCCTGTTAGCTAATGCAAATGGTCATACCAGTTATTAAATGAATTTTGGATTCACTATGTATGACCAGTGGGGCTGATAAGCCCTCTTGCCCGAGGACTAATTATTGCGTACTTTGAGAACACCATGGAATGAGTTGGATCTGTTGGCTATGTGAAAGGGTAAAATTCTTTTCTGTCTTCACAGTCGCTTAGCATATTCCCTGTGATGAGCATGTTCTAGTTTCATGCTTATTCAATAATAACTGCTTTCTTTCTGTTCTACCTTTGTGGAGGGGTTTTCTGGGTTGGGAGGAGATTTTGTTCTTAATTCTCTTTCCCCAACAATAGCAGTTCCACTTCTAGGCAAGATATGGGACTAAGAGTCTAAAGTGAACAGCAACCAGGAAGAAAAACTTGGAGGTGTCTATCAAATCTAGTTAACAGTGGATTATGAATATCTATATTCCTGTATGTTCATCCAGATCAGGGATATAATCAAACTCATACATTTTTGCTAATTTTCCTGGATACTAAGATTTGACACATGAATTATCTCTTCTGTAAGTGCTGGTTTTATATTATTTGCTCATTTTTACTCATTGTCTTCTAGAATTTTTACTATTATTATTATCCAGTTTATTAATCCTCATCCAAGTTGAAAATATTTTCTTTGCTGTATTTGCTATACTTTTACTTACATCATTTGCTATCCAGGATATATTACTGTAACAAAAAACATCCGTTTTCTTCTTTGGCTTAAAGAATATGAAGATTTAAAGATTTTCTTTAGCCCAATGTCAAATTTTTTTTATACATGCTAAAGCTTTTGTAGTTTTATTTCTTGTTTTCACACTTATGTTATTAATTTACAGATTGTATCATTTTAAGGAACAGTGAAATAGAGGTAGGAACAGAGATTTGACTTCCTTTTTCCAGATGGCTACATTACTTGTAGGTTAGTCCAGCCTTTCAAAACCCTTAGGTCTCCATTTTCTGTAGTGTATGAAAGCAACTTTATTCTGCTGGTCCACTGTTTAAGGGGTTCAGACTTTAAAGCAACACTAATCTATAAATGGAAATGGAAGTGCTATATTTTGGGCATGTTCATGGTTCATGTAAAACCATAGATTTCAAACTAAATTACACTTTAACTATTGTTACCCAAATGGTAGCGTTTTCAAAATGAATATCACCATTTTTTTTTTTTAAAGCAGATTTCTGAGCACTATCCTCAGAAAATTAAATCAGAAGTGAGCACAGGCATTTTCAATTAGAAATTAAGTGAATAAGGAATTTCAAAATATTCTCTTCTTCCTTTTAATCATTTATGTAGCTTACCCTTGTAGGGGAGCAAAATTTTCCACCCCAAAATATGTCTCTTTGACATGAGGATTAGGTTAGGCTGATTATTTTTTAAGAAACCCTAGACTCAGGAAGTCATTTTTCTTTTCACCTCCACCTTAACTGCCTAAAAGGATTTAGATAAAAGGTCTGATCCACAAAGAGCAGTCACCAGAGATACCTACAAAGAACTTGGGTCAGGTGTGGTGGCAGGGCACTCAGCAGGGCCTGGAGACCAGAGTACTCTATGTGTCACTGTCTCTGCTGGCAAAGCAAGACTTCTTTACCAAACATTGGTTTTTCCACCTCTATGTGAACTGCTTTCCTCCCTTTTGAAATCACAGCCCTCACCCTCTTTTCTTTCTCTCAGATGGTAGATAAGCCTCAATTTCCTAAACAGTCCTTGGGTTTCCTTTTCCTGTGGGGCCCTGTTTGTATACAATTGAATTTGATTTTTTCTTATTAATGTCTCATGTCAGTTAATTCTTAACCAGCCAGAAGAACCTAGAAAGGGTGGAGGACACCTGTTATTTCCCTGACAGCCTAAATTCAAGCTTTATGTATAAGTTGCAAAAACAAATTACACTGAGAATTTAGGAGCAAAGCAAAAAATAATTACTCAGTTTTACGTCTACAGTGTATGGAATAATAAATAGAAAACTACCTCACACTGACATACAAAACCCTGTGTGTTTGCAGAAAAATAAGTTTTTAAAGGTGCTATCAATTTTCAAAAGATTGATGGCAAATAGATGGGGAAACTATAGAATCAGTGACAGACTTTATTTTCTTGGGCTCCAAAATCACTGCAAATGGTGACTGTAGCCATGAATTTAAGACACTTGCTCCTTGGAAGAAAAGCTATGACAAACCTAGACAGAATATCCAAAAGCAGAGACATTATTTTGCCGACAAAGGTCCATCTAGCCAAAGTTATCGTTTTTCCAGTAGTCATGCATAGATGTGAGAGTTGGACTGTGAAGAAAGCTGATCACCGAAGAATTGATGCTTTTGAACTGTGGTGCTTGAGAAGACTCTTGAGAGTCCCTTGGACTGCAAGGAGATCCAACCAGTCCATTCTAAAGGAGATCAATCCTGGGTGTTCATTGGAAGGACTGATACTGAAGCTGAAACTCCAATACTTTGGCCACCTCATGTGAACAGTTGACTCGTTTGAAAAGACCCTGATGCTGGGAAAGATTGAGGGCAGGAGGAGAAGGGGATGACAGAGGGTAAGATGGTTGGAAGGCATCACCAACTCGATGATCATGAGTTTGAGCAAGCTCTGAGAGTCGGAAGAGCTGGAAGAGAGGGAAGCCTGGCATGCTGCAGTCCATGGGGTCACAAAGAGTTGGCCTCAACTGAGCGACTGAACTGACTGAATCTTTAAAATTATTCTAAGAGAAGAAAACAAATGTGAAAATGGGCAAAGAAAGTGCTATATTCATGATTTTGAATTTACTGCTAAGTCAATTTAAAGATGATGAATTTCCTGTAAAAAATAAAAATCAATATATGAAAAAGGAATATTCCAAGCAGACTTCAGTCTTTTAGTGACTGTCTAGAATAAGTTTTGTATTACTGTTTTGGTTTTGGCATGAATATTTCATAATACTTATACTATTGGACTCTGGAATTTAAGAAAGCTTAAAAAGTTGAACTTTGTGCCTAGACTAGAAAAAAATTTATTTCAAGTATGACACGTATGTTTCCTAGAAAGCAAGAATTAAGGGTTGTATTAACTAAGTAGTGTTACTTAAATCAGGGTCTGCTTTCTATTCCTTGGCCTAAGGAAAATCTGATTCTGTAAAGGATACTTGTCCAAAGAGGTTAAGGATTTGATTTACTTAAATATATAACATATAAATCCATTGGTAATTCCTAGCCAAGGCTCGGGTTTAACACGGAAGAGCAAGCTACATTTTACCACTCACAACAATGACTACTTATTCTCAGAATACACCTGTCAGAGCAAATGCAATTTGCTAGTTTTTTTCCCCTGCTAAATAAATGCATAGATCTTCCCTATTTGAGCTCAAGCTTAATATACAAGACCTCATTGTGCACTGGTTTGGGGATGTCACAGATAACCTTTAAGTTTCCATTGAAAGAGATAAGTTGAACCTTTCATATGATATCAACTCCCTTAAAAATAAAGGGCAAAAGAAAAATAAAGACAAAAGTAAGAGACACAGACTTTTCTAAGGCAGAAAAGTATACACCAAATGACCTTTCTAGAACTACATGAATTAAACAAAATTTCAGTCAAAACATTTATTCTTTTCCTGAATTGGGTTAAATGACAATACAAATATTGTGACCCTGCTTTTAAGTTTCTCATGTACTATACTTTAAATGTTCAAAACTTTGGGTAAAACCACGTGACCCAGTTTCTTTCACAATGCCTGCTGTAGAAATCTTAATTGTACACACTTCCTTAGAAATAAATTCTCTCCTAAAGCATTATTACAGATTTGAAAGGACTAGTTAGAACTGCAACAATAATGTCAATCGAGTTCTTAGTTATCAAAAAACAGAAGAAGAGAGGAAAGAACTGACAAAGGCCGAGGAGAGATGTTCATTTATATTGTTTCCAACTGGTAGCAACCAGATCAGAAAGCCAGGGTGGTGGGAGTGCTTCTTGAGTCCTTAAGTTCAGTTCAGTGCAGTCGCTCAGTCGTGTCCGACTCTTTGCAACCCCATGAATCACAGCACGACAGGCCTCCCTGTCCATCACCAACTCCCGGAGTTCACTCAAACTTGTGTCCATCGAGTCGGTGATGCCATCCAGCCATCTCATTCTCTTTTGTCCCCGTCTCCTCCCGCCCCCAATCCCTCCTAGCATCAGACTCTTTTCCAGTGAGTCAACTCGTCCCATGAGGTGGCCAAAGTATTGCAGTTTCAGCTTTAGCATCAGTCCTTCCAATGAACACCTTAGGAGGGGATTTTAAGGTATTTAAGGGGAACAACCACATGCTTACAGCAGCAAGGGCTAGTTAAATTATAATATCTTAAGGATAACAATTTTACATAAGGTACCAAAGTTCCAGCTAGAAAAATAGATTGCTAAACAGAAACTTCCAGCTTTCCATGGCTAAGAGTCTAAGTGATAGTGAAAGTGATAGTTGCTGAGTTGTGTCTGACTCTTTGCGACCCCATGGACTGTAGTTCACCAGGCTCCTTTGTCCATGGGATTCTCCAGGCAAGAATACTGGAGTGGGTAACCAGTGCTTTCTCCAAGGGATCTTCCCGACCCAGGGGTTGAACCTGGGTCTCCTGCATTACAGGCAGATTCTTTACCATCTGAGCCACCAGGGGAAGCCCTAAAAGTCCAAAAGCCTCTCTCAAATATGAGGATGGGACAAAAATATAGACTCATGAAACTACAGCGAGGCTGCAGGGAAAGTTTATTACCACCCAGCTTTCACACTGAAAGTCACAACTTGTAAGACTTAACAAATACTGAGCAACAGTTATTTTTAAAGTTGTTGAAAAGGACGTAAACATTATCCTGAATATGATGGTAACAACAGCAGAAGCCTAAGTGCTCAGGGTGAAAGGGTGGAGCCATTGGCAGGACTCCTCAGCCAGGGTCCTTTTCAGAAAGTCTCAGGCTCCCGGGGTGGCGTCATTCGTTTTCAGGCGCAGCCCTGGGCAGATTTACAGAGCAGCGCATCCACCATCTGCGATCCAGTTTCAGGACTTTGCTTCCGGTCAGTCAGGCTGCGCCCGCAGGAGAGCAGCACACGCCACGTCAGCAACACTGTGTCTTGCCCTCTTTTTTCACAGTCTCCTCGTCCAGTTTAATTCTGCCATCGTTTTCTTCGTTAGGGAAGCTTTGGTGGTTGGCAAGAATGTTCTCCACCAGGAACCGGGCTGCTTCATCGATGTTGACATTATCCTACAGGACAGAAACCAGGATTAATTCTTAGAGGAAAGCATTAAGAGTATTATAGCAACTAGGAAAGTGTGTCAGAGAGGGCACGATAAGGACAGCTCCATCTCCAGCTCCGACACTAAAACTGTTTGCTGAGGGTCAATACTACTGCCTAACAGGTCCAGGGAACCCTCTTCCTCCTTCAAAGGATCCCTCTTTTTGATGTTCTTGTTTTTTGATGTTTTAAACTTTGGCGCTGAGGTTCAATGAACTATCTTCATGGCTGAAGATGAATCTACATCCTGCTCTAGGTTGCCAGCCACATAAGTGAAAGCACAGATATAAAAGGGCTTCCCTGGTGGCTCAGAGGATAAAGCATCTGCCTGCAATGCGGGAGACCCCGGTTCGATCCCTGGGTCGGGAAGATCCCCTGGAGAAGGAAATGACAACCCACTCTGGTACTCTTGCCTGGAAAATTCCATGGATGGAGAAGCCTGGTAGGCTACAGTGATGGGGTCATAAAGAGTCGGACATGACTGAGACATTTAACTTTCACTTTTCACTTTACAGATATCAAAACAAAACTCAATAATCTGTTCTTGAACATCTACTTCCAGTATTCAGGATACCTTGTGGAAAAAAATGTTAAAGGGTTCAAACCACATTCAAATATGATAAATGCAGCATATCACTTCCCCACCCCTGACTGCAAATTATGACTTTTAGTTGATGTGTATAAACTGAGCTGAAACAATGTTGTGGGTGAGATGTTAAGGATGCTCTAAGGAATCACTAGCGATCATACTTGTGTGACAGATTCATATGCTGTCATTGCATAAATAATAAGTAACACATAGCAAAAACTGTGCTTACTTATAAAGTAGAGGTAGTAGGAGCTATCAGACGTTTCTAAAGCTATTGTGAAAAATACGTAAACATATATTTATGAACTTGCCACGTGGCTCCATGGTAAAGAAACTGCCTGGCAATACAAAAGACATGGGTTCCATCCCTGGGCCGGAAAGACTCCCTGGAGGAGGAAATGGCAACTCACTCCATTATTCTTGTCTGGAAAATCCCATGGACAAAGAAGCCAGGGGGTTGTAAAGAGTCAGACACGACTGAGCGACTAAGCACAATATGCTCTTTTCAGCGTCTGAGGAGGCATACTTGCTTGAGTTCATGTCTGCCAGGCTTCTCCACTGAAAAGGGACTATTTTTCACTTTGCACTTAGTAAGTACAAATGTGTAAATACCCTGTTTTTCTCCATACCTTTCCCTACTCATTTTGACATCAATTAATTTTCTCCCTGGAACAAGTATTACTGTTATATTTAATGGTGACTTTCTATCTCCATCATTTCTTCTTCATTTATAATCTGGAATTCTACTCTTAGGAAGAGTTTATTCTCTTCTCTCCCATTTCAGTTCAGTTCAGTCGCTCAGTCGTGACCGACTCTTTGCGACCCCATGAATCACAGCACGCCAGGCCTCCCTGTCCATCACCAACTCCCAGAGTTCACTCAAACTCATGTCCACAGAGTCACTTGTTTGCTCATGTCATGGATTATTACTTTATTCTATGGATTAGATCCATAACAATAATTATTTACCTTGTTGTTCAATCTACTGTCTTAGATTTTGGAGCTCTTACAAGCAGGAGCCTGTGTCTTTTTGACATGTTTCCATCATTGTGCTGTTTCCTTAGCTTCTGGCACCACAGAATACCTCAGGCACATCTTTACTTTCCTTGTTCCACTAGTTACTGGATAACTATATTTAAAAATCAGATTCTGAGGACTTGTAAACTCATGAGTTCTGTGTCGTTATGGCTTCTAAATATCTTCAGCAGACACACCCAGGAAATACGTGATGTTTTTGAACTGTGGTGCTGGAGAAGACTCTTAAGAGTCCCTTGGACTGCAAGGAGATCCAACCAGTCAGTCCATCCTAAAGGAAATCAACCCTGAATTTTCACTGGAAGGACTGATGCTGAAGCTGAAACTCCAATACTTTGGATACCTGATGCGAAAAGCCACTCATTGAAAAAGACCCTGATGCTGGGAAAGACTGAGACTAAGAAGAGAAGGGGACAACAGAGTACGATGGTTGGATGGCATCATTGACTCAATGGACATGAGTTTGAGCAAACTCCAGGAGATAGTGAAGGACAGGGAAGCCTAGCATGCTGCATCCATATGGTCTCAAAGAATCAGACACGAACTAAGTGACTGAACAACAATACATACATTGGTATCTGCCTCTATGTTTACCTGTTTATACATATATGCGGTATGTGTGCATTTATGTATATCCACACACACATATATACACATAAACACAGGATTTATATATATATATGTATGTGTATACATACGTTAAACGTTAAGTTCATATGGACCTTTCCAATCCCAACCCAATACCACAAGGTTCATTCTAGGCATCTCCCTTATTTGTTGCAACTTTCTCAGACAGTGAGAACTCTGTCTGAGAAGTAAAGACCTCTGTTATTTATTCAGGCATCTTTTCTAGCACCAGCACAAGCTTTTTTTTTTTTTAACCTCTACTCTTAAGGTAAGCATAAACTTTAATTAAAGTATTGATCTTTATATGCCCTAATGTCCCTCAGTCTCCACCATCCCCATTATACCAAATAATTAAAACATTCTCTAACTGCATCTAACTGTAACTCATTAAGAACAGAAAGTCCCATGCTATAGTGTAATTAGTCACACATTTTCATATTGGAAATCCATTATTTGCCATAAAGGTGAAGAGATGAAGCTCATGAATTTCAACTTGCCTTTTGGCTGTGTTCCCATCAGAAATTCAGATCCCTGGAAATCTAGCAGAAATCAGTTTGAAGCTAACTGCTGCCCAGCTCAGAATCAGAGGTGTTAGTGGCATGTCAGTTCAGTTCAGTTCAGTTCAGTCGCTCAGTCGTGTCCGACTCTCCGCAACCCCATGAATCACAGCACGCCAGGCCTCCCTGTCCATCACCAACACTCGGAGTTCACTCAAACTCATGTCCATCGAGTCGGTGATGCCATCCAGCCATCTCATTCTCGGTTGTCCCCTTCTCCTCCCGCCCCCAATCTTTCCCAGCATCAGAGTCTTTTCCAGTGAGTCAACTCGTCGCATGAGGTGCATGTAGGCAGTACTTTAAGCCTTCACTAAAAATTTTAACCAAAATTTTATATTTCTCTTGAAATACTCATCACTAAGGAAATCTATAGGAAATATATTTGTAGAAAGGCACAGAACATATGAATATTTTCCTTTTTACCTCTACAAGCTACCCTGTCTATACATATAATGAAGCTGATGACTTATACAATCTCAGGCTACATGCCACATGATACTATTGTTTATGAATCTTCCATCTAGACTCTGGGGAGAAATCTGGATTTATTACCTGAATGATTAATTAAAAAAAACAGAAGAGGAATTTTTATCTGTAATACATTCATCTTCTTTGTCAAATCTCTTGCTCTAATAAACATTTACACACATTTTTTTCCAACAAAGCTGGGAAGTAAAGCAAATCCCTTGACAGATGCAGAGAGAAGACAGAGGGCACGGCTCCCAGAACAAGTGCCTCTATGAAAAGCCATCCCTTCTGCAATCTCTTCCTTCCTGTTTGGCTGAGTGCTCATGCAGTACACCTCTGGGCTTCATCTCTGTTCCACCATGACTTTTTAAATATGAAACTAAATTTTAATAGAGTAGATTTATTATATAATAAATAGCCTTGAGCTTAGAAGTAAACACTTCATGACAAAATATGTCACAATTGTTGATGCTTTCCTTTTGCTCAAATTTTTCATACACATTTGATCTACAATTCCTCCAACATCATCTGAATACATCTTTCTGACGTTTTCAATGTCTTTGTTAGTCCTGCCCACGACTAACAACTTCACTAAGGACGTCTATGTCCCTACGTTTTGTTAAGTCTTCTGTAAAAATCAAAATTAGTTGCGCTTGACAATATACTTCATACCCCATAAACTCCAGGGTGCATGAAAAGTACTTTGTTTAAGGACTCAAACTCACAGAAAATGTCATTTGTTCTTTGCTCTAAAAATATTGATTTTTATTTTAATGTAAAATCTACCCTTCAATTCACCTCCCTACTAGCCAATTCTGAAAGCCTTCCTGCAGCTGACTGAAATAAGCTGTAACATATCTATGTTTCACCTTTCACTAGGCTTCTGAAAACCACTCAGGTAAATCTGTCTAAATCCTTTACAGTTACATGTCAGATGTATGAGTTAACTGCAGAGCAGATACAAACAGCAGAGCTCACCTTTGCAGAGGTTTCAAACCATCCTGTGAAGCCATGTTCTTTGCAGAACTGGTCCATCTGGGAAGGAGTCTGGCCACTGTCCTTTTTCTGGTCACATTTGTTAGCTAAAAGGACAGCAGGAATAGGGCTGCCGTTTGGAAGATGGACTTTACTATCCAGATCACTTTTCCATTTTAAAACAGCATCAAACGTGGAACCTCTCGATATATCAAAGACAACGAAGGCACCGACAGCTTCTTTGTAATATACTCGGGTCATGTTGCCAAAACGCTCCTGTCCTAGAAATAAATATAGTGAGACATCAAAAACTTAAAATTCAGTCAGAGGCTATATTTAGATATAACCCTTTTTAACCCTAAGAATACTGTTGTAAACACATGTGTCATTCCAGAGCAACAGCGATGGGTGGGATTAAGGACACACACACAGATTAAGAACACACTTCAGCCATGGGACAGAAGTGGCTGATCACCTGCTCTCAGGACACAGTTACCTAGTTTTATGTTCTCTGTGCAAGTACACTACATTCTCCATAAACATCAAGAAGACAGTGCTTACTGCTACAGAAGCCATCATGTCCCCCCTCACCCGCCTTGGTCTAAGAGAGGTACTAAAGAAAAAAAAGAAAGTTGGGTGTGGAGGGAAGAGACAAGAATAGAAGAAATGAGACTTGCAGGAAGAAGATAAGTGTGGTGGGTAAAACGCTAGTCAAAAAGATTAGGCCTGGACCTGAGATAAAGGAGCTCATGTTCTTAACTCCTCTTTTTTCACATCTCCACCAAAACCCACTTTCCTTTTCCTTTTTAAATTTTTTTAAAGGAGGATAATTACCTCACAACTCTGTGCTGGCTTCTGCAGTACAACAATACGGATCAGTAATTATACATATACTCCTTCCCTCTTGAGCCTCCCTCCTTTCCCCCACCCCACTTCTCTAGGAAGTCACAGAGTGCCAGGCTGGGCTCCCTGTGTTATACGGCAACTTCCCACTGGGCATCTTTTTAACACCTGATAGTATGTATATATATGTATATATAAATGCTACTTTCTCACTTTTGACTCTAAACGCAAGACTGCTCTCCTCTAAGAACGTAGACGTGCAAACTCATTACTTTAGTAAAATGTGGTACGACTGTGTTGTTAAAAGAAGGATCAACTACAGAGCTCTTTGGATGTCACTGTACTTTTAAAATAGCTTAACATGTTAAACACTTCTTTTGGAGAAAAATTTTACCATTAAACATACCATATAGGTCTTGGTAAAGCATTCACTTACTATCTGATATTGATTTAGGAAGAATTCTTTTCTTCGTCTGACAGATAGAAAAACATGCAAAGGCTGCTTGGCCAGGACTCCAACAGCTCCAACTAAAGAAGATGGGACTAAAGCTGGATCTCCTGACTCCCACATGTATGTGGAAACGTGCCGTCACTCTGACCTATCCTGCAGCTGCCCTGACTTCTGAAGCTCTTACCTTTCGTGGGGGAAATTACTGACTATAGTGCTAAGAGAAAATGACGGCAATCACTGCAAATCTAAGATTTATAACTCTTTGTCTAATGATAAAAACATGTGCTATGATGGAACATTTTCCTATTAAAACATACAATGAAAAACAAGCTTTTATCTAATTTTACTGGTAGTAAAGAAAGCAAAGCTGTCCCCTAAATTAATCATTTTTCTCCTCCAAATTCTATGCCATCATACGTTTTTAGATATTATTAATGGAATAACTGAAGAAGAATGCAATTCAGTTCAGTTCAGTCTCTCAGTCATGTCTGACTCTTTGCAACCCCATGAATGCAATAGTCAAGCTTAAATGGATAAACAGAGTTCATTTAGTTTATGACTGCTCCCCAGAGGGGCTTATCTGAAGCTGTATTGTGATAGTTCAGAGTTCCAAATTTTGTTACAATGAACAGTCACATGATAAATCTCATTATTGTGTTCATGTATTATTAGTGATGTAAATCTGACCAGCCAACCATTTAGTTTATTTGCTCACAATGCCGACATTTATAAAAAGTTCATGTTGTATCCTTTTCCATTAATGTACATTTAATTATCACACAAGGCATGCTGGCAGAGACTAGACCAACCATTCAAGGTCAGTATCACCATTTTGTAAACACTGTGCAGATGCATTAAGGTGCACCTAATTTCAAACAGAGAGCACACACTACCAATGATTTTGATTTTTCTCAATTTTAATTATTTTATATGAAACAACTACAGCAATATGAGAAATCAGTACTGTTAACTTAGTCCAGATAACAAGATAATTACATAATTATATAAAAACATTCCTTTGGGCTACCCTTTAAATTAGAAGAGGGTAAGGTGCCAAACTAACAAATGTATATAGAAATCCAGAAGTTATGAAGAACTATTGAGCTCTAGTGACTTTAGTTTCTAGAATCATCTATAAATTCCCTCCCCAAATATTTCTTTTTACCAGCTGTGTTAGTGAACATTCAAGCTTGTAGTCAAATAAAATTTCTGGTTAAACCATAAGAAAACAAGAAATGTATCAGACAAGGCATTTTTGAGGAGGATCTTGTGACTTAAAATACCCATTCCAGTTCCAGGGTCAGGATTCAATCCTCCTTGACATTCTGATAGCAGACAGTGTACTTTCTAACACCACCATATATGACAAATCTAAACAGTGCCGATTACACTGTTAAGCATTTCATGCAAAGATAAGATGGGCAACATAAAGGACAGAAACAGCAATGACCTAACAGAATAATGTTAGTCACTCAGTCATGTCTAACTCTTTGCAACCCCACGGATTGTAGCCTGCCAGGCTCCTCTGTCCATGGAATTCTCCCGGAAAGAATTCTGGAGTGGGTGGCCAGTCCCTTCTCCTGGGGATCTTCCTGACCCAGAGATCAAACCTGGGTCTCCTTCATTGCAGGCAGATTCTTTACCAACTGAGACACCAGGGAAGCCCAAATACAAACAAAGCTGGTGGACATGATGGAACTCCAGCTGAGCTATTTCAAATCCTAAAAGATGATGCTATCAAAGTGCTGCAGTCAATATGTCAACAAATTTGGAAAACTCAGCAGTGGCCACAGGATTGGAAAAGGTCAGTTTTCATTTCAATTCCAAAGAAAAGCCATGCCAATGAATGTTTCAATTATCGTACACTTGGGCACATTTCACATGCTAATTAAAAATCCTTCAAGTTGGGCTTCAGCAGTATGTGAACCAAGAAATTCTAAATGTGCAAGTTGGATTTAAAAAAGACAGAGGAACCAGAGATCAAATTGCCAACATCTGTTGTATCATAGAAAAAGCAAACAGGAAAATATCTGCTTCATTGACTACGCTAAAGCCTTTAACTGAGTGGATCACACAAACTGTGGAAAATTCTTAAAACAATGGGAATACCAGACTACCTTACCTGCCTCTTGAGAAACCTGTATGCCGGACAAGAAGCAATAATTAGAACCGGACAAGGAACAACGGACTGGTTCCAAATTGGGAAAGGAGTATGTCAAGGCTGTATACTGTTATGCTGCTTATTTAACTTACATGCTGAGTGCATCATGTGAAATGCTGGGCTGGATGACTCACAAGCTAGAACCAAGATTGCTGGGAGAAATATCAATAACCTCAGATACACAGATGTTACCACTCTAATGGCAGAAAGAGAAGAGGGCTAAAGAGCCTCTTGATGAAAGTGAAAGAGGAGAGTGAAAAAGCTAGCTTAAAACTCAATATTCAAAAAACTAAGATCATAGCATCCATGATCACTTCATGGCAAACAGATGGGGGAAAAAGTGGAAATAGTGACAGACTTTGTATTCCTGGGCTCCAAAATCACTGCAGACAGTGACTGCAGCCATGAAATTAAAAGGCACTTGCTCCTTGGGAGAGATCTATGACAAACCTAGACAGTGTATTAAAAAACAGAGACATAATTTTACCAACAAAGGTCCATATATTCAAAGTTATGGTTTTACCAGTTCAGTTCAGTTGCTCAGCCATGTCCGACTCTTTGCGACCCCATGGACTGCAGCACACCAGGCTTCCCTGTTCATCACCAACTCCCAGAGCTAACTAAAACTCATGTCCATCGAGCTGGTGATGCCATCCAACCATCTCATCCTGTGGTGTCCCCTTCTCTTCCTGCCTTCAATCTTTCCCAGAATCAGGGTCTTTTCCAATGAGTCCGTTCCTCACATCAGGTGGCCAAAATATTGGAGTTTCAGCTTCAGCATCAGTCTTTAAAATGAATATTCAGGACAGATTTCCTTTATGATGGACTGGTTGGATCTCCGTGCAATCCTAGGGACACTCACGAGTCTTCTCCAATACTACAGTTCAAAAGTATCAGTTCTTCAGTGCTCAGCTTTCTTTGTAGTCCAACTCTCACATCCATACATAACTACTGGATAAGCCATAGCCTTGACGAGACAGACCTGTGTTGGTTTTACCAGTAGTCATGCACAGATGTGAGATTTGGACCATAAACAAAGCTGAGTGTCGAAGCATTGATGCTTTCAAACTGTGGTACTAGAGAAGACACTTGAGAGTCCCTTGAACTGCAAGATCAAACCTGTCAATCCTAAAGGAAATCAACTCTGAATATTCACTGCAAGGACTGATGCTGAAGCTGAAACTCTAATACTTTGCCACCTCATGTGAAGAGCTGACTCATTGGAAAAGACCGTGATGCTGGGAAAAATTGAGGGCAGGAGGAGAAGAGGGCAACAGAGGATGAGATGGTTGGATGGCATCACCAACTCAATGGGCATGAGTTTGAGCAAACTCTGGGAGATAGTGAAGGACAGGGAAGCCTGACGTACTGCAGTCCACGGGGTTGCAAAAAGTCAGTCAGGACTGAGCAGGCTGGACAACAACAACACTGTTAAGCAAATGAAAAGTAAAGGTACAAACTGGGAGAAAAATGTACATATATATTATATCTGATTTAAAAAACATACTTAGAATATACAGAATTCTCAGAACTCCAAAATAAGAGAACAAAAAAGTATTTGATAGAATAAGCAAAATATTAAAACACTCTACCAAAGAATTTATATGATGATAAATAAGCAAAAGAAGTGATGCTCAAAATTATTAATCATTGGGGTCAATTGAGCTGATCCTTTATGCCCACAAGAAAGGCTATAATGAAAATGTCTGACTATACCAAGTGCTGGTGAAGTTGTGGAGCAACTGGCACTCTCATACACAGCTGGTAAGAATAATACTTAAAAATAGTGTAACTATGCTGGAAAACAATTTGATACTTGCTCAAAAATGTAAGCATATATCTAGCATACAACCAAGCTATCCCACTCCTAGGTATTGCTAACAAAATGAAGGGACACATCTATACAAAGGCATGCCCAGGACTGCTCAGAGGAGCTTCATTTTTAATAGCCCCAAACTGGAAGCAACCCAAATGTCTATTCACATAGTAATGAATAAACTACAGTATATTCATACAGTGGACTACAACTCAACAATAAAAAGGAAAGGAACAAATTATGAATAAATGTAACAACATGGAGGAATCTCAAAATAATTAAGCTGAGGCCAGAGGAAGAGGAGGTAATACTGTGAGTCTACTTATATCAAATACCAAATAATGAGAAACTACAGTAATACAGTAAGAGAAAGCAGACCAGTTGATTATGTTGGATAAGGGCAGGGAATGGGTTAGAGAAATTAGATTTCAAATGATAAAAAATGCTTGCAATCTTGACTATGGTGATATTTCCTAAGTATAAAACTTATAAAATTGTACAGTTTACTCTATGTCAACTATATCATAATAAAGCTATAAAAAATACCTACCTTATATACAGTCACTCAGAAGTTAAATGTAAAATGCCTGCCTGGGAGTATATATAGGGCTGAGTTTGGCAGAACTCAGCTAAATAAAGTTTGATTGGAATATCACCCTCATCTATTTACATATCATATGCCTAATTTCATTCTATAAGGGTGGAGTTGAGTTGTTGCAATAGAGAGTAAATGGCTTACAAAGCCTAAAATAATTACTATCAGGAACTTTACAAAAATAATTTAATGATTTCTGTGCTAAGGGTTTAGGGACAGTCTATATCTTTACTAGGGGCAGTATATAAAATTCATGAAGTCACACCCTTAACTTCTCTGTATGTAGGTTATACCTCAAGTTCAAAGAGTGTAAAACGCCAGGTCCATAAGTGAGCACTGAATAAATTCTAGCTAAGTACTGTCACTGGGCTTCCCTGGTGGCTCAGAGGTAAGGAATATGCCTGCCAATGCAGAAGACGCGAGTTTGATCCCTAGGTCAGGAAGATCTCTTGGAGAAGGAACTGGCAATCCACTCCAGTATTCTTGCCTGGAGAATCCCATGGACAGAGGAGCCTGGCAGGCTATAGTCCATAGTGTGCAAAGAGTTAGACACGACTGAGCAACTAATGCATTCACTTTCACACATGGCAAAGCCTTAAATTATTAGGTAGTTAAGTGTTTTACCTCAAAGTGGTGAAAATGGTTTGCAAAGGAAAATAAACTTGAGAAAAGTACAACCATCCTAGAGAATCAAATATCAAGCATCCGATAGTCAATCTACCCCAGGAAATAATGTTGTCTATTTAAATCAGCCAACTGTCTTTAGAGACCTTTAGAGATCATCAAAGTTCCTCCAAGCTCTCACTTCTGATATTTTAGAATATCAGAATTCCATGCTATATATCAGAAAACTATGCTATAATTTTAATGTTATAATGATTTTCTGACAATTTTGCAATCACCAAATCCAGAAGACAGCAATGGGGATCAAATGTAAATGTCCCACCATCAAAAGGCCAAGCCCATGCATTTGTGGGAGTAGCTTATTCTCCAAAAGAATAAGAAAAATACACTTCCTACTGCACTGGGTTCATAATCTCTTTTTTAAAAAATTTAAAAGTGGTTCAGAGATTTTCCTGAACTGGTAAAGACAAGTGAAAAACAAAAGTTTCTAAAACACGTGTCATTGAATTAGGGAGTGAAGAAAGATAAAAGGAGTTCATTTAGAATAATAATCTTAACATAAAATTAATGGAACTGTTCTCCAAAAATTGAACAAGGTGAAACTTAGATTTAGCTCTGTTGTTTTAAAGGTTTAAATGCACAGGGTTGCTAAGCTCTTTCGGCTGTTAAGCTGGAAAGTAAACTTTCCTACAAGAATAAGAATTGCAGCCTGTATCTTTGCTGTGACTGCTCCTTGGGTAATTTTAGCTATTCCCTTATTACTATCTAAAATAAAGGAGTCCAGTGGAAAACACAACTAATGTTCATGAACAATCCATTTTCCTCCACTTTTGAATACATGGAGGACCACACTGTCCTGCCCCGACTAAACCAGCTGTGTTCATGGAATGTGGACAGAAGTGTCCCTGCCCAGCAGAATCACTTGTTGGGTGGCAGCAAGGTTACCCCTACTTTGAGGTGATGGTATCAGATGGTAGGGCCTCTTTTAGCCTGGGTCTTCAAGGGGTTCCAATGAAAAACCACCCTCACATTCCTCACCATCCCCCCACTTCTGCTCCCTACTAAGGACATGTAGAAAGAGTGTGAAAGTGTGTCAGTCGCTCAGTCATATCCGACTCTTTGCGACCCCATGGACTGCAGCCCGCCAGGCTCCGCTGTCCATAGGATTCTCCAGGCAAGAATACTGGAGTGGGTTGCCATGCCCTCCTCCAGGGGATCTTCCTCATTTTAAGGCTGTTGGCACCCTACCACAACCTAGCCTATCTTAACTGGTACAACTCCCAAAGGTCTTTTTACCTCTTATAGCTAGATTTGATCACAACTAGAAAATATGTATTAGGTTCCTCCCGTGTACCAGGCACTGTGCTAGACACTGGTGAAACAGTGAATAGGATCCCAAGAATCTCAGTCCATCCCAGGAAAGAAACCAAGTGATGCCAAGATGTGTTAGGTGTAATCAGAGATACAAAGAGCATATTATAGTATTCAACAAGGGGATGTCATTCACTGAAGTGAGTAAGCTAATCTTACTAGTCTTTTTGAAAGATACATTATCAAAAAATGCCTTTCAAATGCTTATACTATGAAATATAATATCTTCATAAACTTTATTTCTTTAGTTCCATGCTGTCACTTTCAGTTTGCATGCCCCTGGGGGCAGCCAGCCTAGTCAGAGCCATGCTCACCATCCATGGACTAAAAGGCGAAGCTTTTAACTGCTGGAGGCAGTTTCCCAGAAGCACTGAGTCATCAATAGGAGAAACAGGCATTCTGCTTCCCCTTTTACAGCACTGCAGAAGCTAGCCCTTCCCAGCTTCAGATAAGGGCTGAAGGAGCAATAAGGCTAATGGGTAAGACTGTCATATGCAAACTAGAATTGCATTAGAAATCCATGGAATCTTAACATTTTTTTTTTTAATTTTGGAAAAGAAAAAAAATACTCTGAGGGGCAGCCAATCAATCATTTTAAGTTTAGTCTAAGAAATTTTTATTATTCTAGGACTCTTCTTTCCACAAGTACATAAATAAAAGCAGGACATTTCTGCCATGATGAATGCTCCTGGATTGTGTCCTGTGATGGAAGCGGACTGGTTAGAGGAGAAAGTATGCAATTATTAAATATAAAGACAGCTCCATGTGTCTTGTTTCATGGTGTGTGCGTGCGTGTGTGTGTGTGTGTGTGTGGAGTTAAAGTGTACAGCAATATGGAAACTCAGCAGAACCTGGGAGATCTTCCTCTTACACGGTCTGTAGTAGGAGTTCAGACGTGGTGGGGAGAACTCTGAACAATAACCACCACCTTCCTAGGCCAGAGCTGTAATCTCCTCTAACAGGAAGGAGAGGGGCTACTTTACGCTTTTCTGATACAGACAAGATTGTCTAACAGACGATCTATACTGTAGATTATAAACGAGAAGATGATGTTCCAGATTATCTCATCCAACCTCCCTTATTTTAAAGATGAGAAAATAAAATCTCAGCGAGACAACATTACTCAAGTGTCTTAGGTCGATGTGTTACGCAATGTGCTGCCTGATCTGGTAGCCAAGCATTTTCTGGAGTATACTTTGCTCCCCATGGCCCCAGATAGATCCAAAGTAGCATGAGCCTGGGAAAGACATTCCTCAAGGACGCACAGCGCTGCCACAAAAGTTACAGGCTTGCTCTGTGTCCCTGAGTGCTTGACCACAGCCACTAAGGACATGCCTCACTGCTGAGTTCATTAGCTAGGCTGATACTAGGGACAGGCTTTTTCAACCATATCGCTGTGGGCATATTCCCTGAATATTCCAAATGGCTCCTAAAATGTGTTATCCTTTAAAAAGATGTGTTACTTCCTTCTCTAGCGGAAGGAACCCTGATTATAGCTAGATATCTTGGCAATGAGAAAGGGAAAAAAAGAGCACAGTGTTAGTCATCTAGGCTCAAAGGCATTTAAAGATACACGACTTGGTAATACATACTCTAATGGATGATGACCTGCAAGGTAAACACGTTGGCAAAAGGATTAAAATGCTTCCCCAATATCTGGAGTACCCAACACTAATGACTTTGAGAAGGAGTGAGACAACTTAATACATTTCCAAGAATATGTATTCTAATCAAGGAAAAGAAAACCACAAAATGGCTTGCCTTCTCTCTTTTTAGTGTAGGCAAATTTTCTAAAGGGAAATATTTGCTTTCAGATTTGAAAGCAAAATACTATATTTTGAACATTTATCAGAAATACAGGTCAGAGACGATTTCTCTATGGTTTTAATCACTATTTTGTAATGTTTGTCTCAATACGTTATGTTCATGTGCCCATTTGCCAAAAAAATCTAAATATCTCTAAATGTTATTTGAAATTCAAAATATATGTCACACAAAGAAAAATAAATCAGAGCAATAAGACAATCAGTGCTTATATTCCAAGTATAAATGCTATCCTTTCCCACCCATTAAGAATTATTGGGTTTCCCAGGTGGCTCAGAGGTAAAGAATCCACCTGCCAATGCAGGGAACATAAGGTTAGATCCCTGGGGCAGGAAGATCCATCCATCCCGCCCATCAAGTGTTCTTGCCTGGAGAATGAAAAGGCAACCCATTCAGTATTCTTGCCTGGGAAATCCCATGGACAGAGGAGCATGGGTTACAGTCCATGGGGTTGCAAAAGGGTTGGACATGACTTAGCAACTAAACAACAAACAACAAGAATTACTGAGCTACATGTTCTTGCTTAAGGTGACTGGGCAAAAATGTAGTTTCCAGTGAGTGTGTATAAAGTTCTTTAAAAACATATCCTTAAAGTTCAGCATGCATTTCAGAGATGAAGCATTTTTAACACGCTTGTGTGGTTGGTGGGTAACAGATCAAGATCCAGCCAAAATATAAGTCCAGTCACTGGTTCTAGAAAGATATTTATCTAGCCACTAAAAGTTTTTATAGCTTGATATAGATAATATGGTGATGTCATAATGGGTCTTAGGTTTTATATGTAAGAAGCTACAATTCATAGTCACATAGGTTTTGTCACTTTTAGGGCATCTATTTTATGGCTTTTTATACTACTACTTTATAAATCCCTTATAAATGTGCCCCAGAATTACACTTAAATATTTAACATGCTAAAATTATAGGCATTGTTAGAAGAGAAAAAAATTCCTTACATTAAAAAACTACCATAATACTGACCAATAATACAATGCGACTAAAAACCCATTTCCCCCCCACTGGTTTACACAACTTTCCATAAAACAAATGACTGTGTTATCCTCAAATAAAACAAGTCTAAAAGCTAATGCATCAAATTAGCACCATATGAGGCTGGATTTGATAATGTACTGAATTTCATATTTTAATATTGTACCATGAAGAAGGTAAAAGGAGTCATGTGATTTTACACAATGCCATTCATTTGTCTGGTTTTCTATCATGTGTAAAGCAGAAAGAGAGATAATATAACATGACCATAAAACATTTGCAATTGGAAATATCTGGATTCATGCCCTAACTCTGCAAGTTACAGGTGTACAGACCTTGGGGAAATCCCTTAACCTTCTTGAGTCTCAGTTTACTCAACTGTAATTTCCCCAGAAACATATATATTAACATATGTAAAACAGATAGCAAGTGGGAATTTGCTGTGTGACACAGGGAGCTCAATCTAGTGCTATGTGACAACCTAGAAGGATAGGGTTGGGGGACAGAAGGGAGACTCAGGAGGAAGGGGACATATGTATACCTGTATCTGACTCTGAAAGATGAACTCCCCAGGTCAGTAGGTGCCCAATATGGAGAAGAGTGGAAAAGTAGCTCCAGAAAGAAAGAAGAGGCTGAGACGAAGTGAAAACAGTGCCCAGTTGTGGATGTTACTGGTATTGAAAATAAAGTCCGATGCTATAAAGAACAATATTGCAGAGGAACCTGGAATATTAGGTCCATGAATCCAGGTAAATTGCAAGTGGTCAAACAGGAGATGGCAAGAGAGAACACAGACATTTTAAGAATCTGAACTAAAATCAGAAAACTAAGATCATGGCATCTGGTCCCATCACTTCATGGTAAATAGATGGGGAAACAGTGGAAACAGTGGCTGACTTTATTTTTTTGGCTCCAAAATCACTGCAGATGGTGACTACTGCTGCTGCTGCTAAGTCACTTCAGTCGTGTCTGACTCTGTGTGACCCCATAGACGAAAGCCCACCAGGCTCCCCTGTCCCTGGGATTCTCCAGGCAAGAACACTGGAGTGGGTTGCCATTTCCTTCTCCAATGTGTGAAAGTGAAAAGTGAAAGTGAAGTTGCTCAGTCGTGTCCGACCCTTAGTGACCCCACGGACTGCAGCCTACCAGGCTCCTCCATCCATGGGATTGTCTAGGCAAGAGTACTGGAGTGGCTTGCCATTACTTTCAGCCATGAAATTAAAAGATGCTTACTCCTTGGAAGGAAAGTTATGACCAACCTGGACAGCATATTAAAAAGCAGAGACATTACTTTGTCAATAACAAAGGTCCGTCTAGTCAAGGCTATGGTTTTTCCAGTAGTCATGTATGGATATGAGAGTTGGACTACAAAGAAAGCTGAGCGCCGAAGAATTGATGCTTTTGAACTGTGGTGTTGGAGAAGACTCTTGAGAGTCCCTTGGACTGCAAGCAGATCCAACCAGTCCATCCTAAAGGAGATCAGTCCTGGGTGTTTATTGGCAGGACTGATGTAGAAGCTGAAACTCCAATATTTTGGCCACCTGATGTGAAGAGCTGACTCATTTGAAAAGACCCTGATATTGGGAAAGATTGAGGGAGGGAGGAGAAGGGGATGACAATAAGATGGCTGGATTGCATCACCGACTCAATGGACATGAGTTTGGGTAAACTCTGGCAGTTGGTGATGGAGAGGGAAGCCTGGCGTGCTGCAGTTCATGGAGTGGCAAAGAGTCAGACATGACTGAGTGACTGAACTGAACTGAAATAAAATGGACTGGAATGGGCAAATTTAATTCAGATGACCATATATCTACTACTGTGGGCAAGAATCCCTTAGAAGAAATGGAGTAGCCCTCAGAGTCAACAAAAGAGTCTGAAATGCAGTACATGGGTGCAATCTCAAAAACAACAGAATGATTTCTGTTGATTTCCACGGCAAACCATTCAATATCACAGTAATCCAAGTCTATGCCCTGACCACTAATGCCGAAGAAGCTGAAGTTGAATGGTTCTTTGAAGACCTACATGACCTTCTAGAACTAACACCAAAAAAAGACATCCTTTTCATCATAGGGGACTGGAATGCAAAAGTAGGAAGTTAAGAGATACTTGGAGTAACAGGCAAGACTTGGAGTACAAAATGAAACAGAGCAAAAGCTAACAGAGTTTTGTCAAGACAATGAATTGGTCATAGGAAAGGAAAGAGGATCATAGGACCCTCTTCCAACAATACAAGAGACTACTTTACACATGGACATCACCAGATGGTCAATAATGAAATCAGATTAATTATATCTTTGTAGCTAAAGATGGAGAAGTTCTATATAGTCAGGAAAAACAAGACTGGGAGCTGACTGTGGAACTCAGATCATGAACCCCTTATTGCCAAATTCAGACTTAAATTGAAGAAAGTAGGGAAAACCACTAGACCATTCAGGTATGAACTAAATCAAATTCTTTATGATTACTTCCAAAGAATAGCAAGGAGAGATAAGAACGCCTTCCTAAGTGATCAATGCAAAGAAATAGAGGAAAACAATAGAATGGGAAAGACTAGAGATCTCTTCAAGAAAAATTAGAGATACCAAGGGAATATTTCAAGCAAAGATGGGCACAATAAAGGACATAAATGGTATGGACATAACAGAAGCAGATATTAAGAAGAGGTGGCAAGAATACACAGAACTATACAAAAAAAGATCTTAACAGCACAGATAACCATAATGGTGTGATCACTCACCTAGAGCCAGACATCTTGGAGTGTGACGTCAAGTGGGCCTTAGGAAGCATCACCACAAACAAAGCTACTGGAGGTGATTGAATTCCAGTTGAGCTACTTCAAATCCTAAAAGACGATGCTGTGAAAGTGCTGCACGCAATATGCCAGCAAATTTGGAAAACTCAGTAGTGACCACGGGACTGGAAAAGGTCAGTTTTCATTCCAATCCCAAAGAAAGGGCGATGCCAAAGAATGTTCAAACTACCACACAATTTCATTCATCTCACGTGCTAGCAAAGTAATGTATAAAATTCTCCAAAGGGAGGCTTCAGTGGTATGTGAACTGAGACATTTCTGATACTCAAGTTGGATTTTGAAAAGATAGAGGAACCAGAGATCAAATTGGCAACATCTGTTGTATCATAGAAAAAAGCAAGAGAATTCCAGAAAAACATCTACTTCTGCTTCATTGACTATGCTAAAGCCTCTGTGTGGATCACAACAAACTGTGGAAAATTCTTCAACAGATGAGAATACCAGATCTGCCTCCTGAGAAATCTATGTGCAAGACAAGAAGTAATAGTTAGAAGCAGATATGGAACAATGGACTGGTTCCAAACCGGGGAAGGAGTATGGCAAGGCTGTATATTGTCACTTTGCTATTTAACTTACATGCAGAGTACATCAGGCAAAATGCCAGACTGGATGAAGCACAACCTGGAATCAAGACTGTCGGGAGAAATATCAATAACCTCAGATATGCAGATGACACCACCCTTATGGCAGAAAGCAAAGAGGAACTAAAGAGCTTCTTGATGAAAGTGAAAGAAGAGAATGAAAACTCTGGCTTAGAACTCAACATTCAAAAACCTAAGATCATGGCATCTGGTCCCATCACTTCATGGGAAACAGATGTGGAAACAATGAAAAGAGAGCTTATTTTCTTGGGCACCAAAATCACTGAAGATGGTGACTGTTGCCATGAAATTAAAACATACTTGCTCCTTGGAAAAAAAAAAGCTATGATCAACCTAGACAACATATTAGAAAGCAGAGACATTTCTTTGCCGACAAAGGTCCATCCAGTCAAAGCTATGTTTTCTCCAGTAGTCATGTATGTATGAGAGTGTTGGACTATAAAAAAAAGCTGAGCACCAAAGTATTGATGCTTTTGAACTGTGGTGTTGGAGAAGACTTTGGGAGTCTCTTGTACTGCAAGGAGATCCAACCAGTCAATCCTAAAGGAAATAAGCCCTGAATATTCATTGGAAGGACTGATGCTGAAGCTGAAACTCCAATACTTTGGCCACTTGATGGGAAGAACTGACTCATTGGAAAAGACCATGATTCTGGGAAATACTGAAGGCAGGAGAAGGGGATGACAGAGGATGAGATGGTTGGATGGCATCACCGACTCACTGGGCACGAGTTTGAGCAAGCTCCAGGAGTTGGTGATGGACAGGGAAATCTGGTGTGCTGCCGTCCATGGGATTGCAAAGAATATGCCATAGATGAGCAACTGAACTGAACTAATCTGATTCATGCTGCTGCATGGCAGAAACAAACACAATGTTGTAAAGCAATTATTTTTCAATTTTAAAAAAAGTAAACTGAGAGACAGTAACTAGAAAGCAGCTTTTCATAAATGTTAACCGTGATTACACGAAGGGTTCTTTTTTTTACCAAAACTTCCTATCTCTGAGATTCTATGCTTATATTTGGAAAAAAAGCATTATAGGGGAAGAGGCAAAGTTGCTATTTAAATCATGTACAAAGTACTGTTTATGCCCATGCCACCAGCTTTTAAAGAGGTTGAGATCAAACCTGTCTGTCAAGCAAAAGAGTAATAAAACTGAACACAGGAAAAAAAAAAGTTTAAAAATACCTAAACTAAAAGAAAAACAAACTCCTTTTGAGATGGAAACAGCAGTCTCGATAAGCAGCCTTCAAAATTACCTATCCCCAGATACACAACAGTTCAGAAACTGGATTTTTATTTTAGTTAATTAGAGACGAGCAGGCTTTTGCGGTATTTAGGTCACAGTGCAAGGTCTGTTTTTATTCAACTATTTACATCTTCTTTGGTGACTATAAAAAGAACATCTGACTTTAATCAATTTAAAGAGAGGAATAAAATCAAAGTATCTTTCTGGTTTGTGTCCAAAGTCGGACTAGTTTTGGAAGTTTGATATATTGTTTTTTTTTTCCTTTCTTAAGTACAGCATTCAATGAGAGCAAGACATGGCCCATCTCTGTTGTGTGACTTATCGTGTCTCCTTACATCACCTCTTGGGACAGCAGAGATAAGGAGCTGGTGACGCAAAACAGACAGGAACTTAGGGGCCAGGAAAGGTGGGTGTCAAGGAACCCGGGGAGCAGCAGACTTGTTCAGTGGAGTGCAATAAAAGGATGGGTCTGTTGGCAATGGACAGCACAGGCAAGACAGAACCACTCTCTCAACTTGAGCATGAATCAGATCACCATGCTGTGTGTGCTCAGTCACTCAGTCATGGCCAACTCTTTGTGACCCCGTGGACTGTGGCCCACCAGGCTCCTCTGTCCATGGGATTCTCCAGGCAAGAATCCTGGAGTGGGTTGCCGAGCCCTCCTCCAGGGGATCTTCCTGACCTAGGATCGAACCTGTGTCTCTTATGTCTCCTGCATTGGCAGGTGGAGTCTTTACCACTAGTGCCACCCAGGAAAGACTACCCCTGGTGCCTGGTAAATTACACACTTCCAGGCCCTCTCCCTACGAATTCTGACTTGTTAAGCATGCAATATTGCTAGTTGCCTTTCCAGTATCCCCTTCACAGAATTTTAATTGGGGAAGCAGTGTGTCCAGTTTGAAAACAAACAGTAAAAAGCCCTAGATTTCCCAGCTGCCCTTGCAACAAGGCATGGGTGTCTGACTGGACCAGAAAGGCAAAGAATACAGCCAGGGAATAGCTGAGTCGTGAAATGTCAGCTTTGGTCCATGAAGAATGAATGGTTCTGTTCACCAGCTGTGGACTGCTCAACCACAGGCTTACTAGGTGAGGGACTTAACTTTTCTCTTGTTAAGCCATGATTTATGGGGATGCTTGACAGATGAAACCAGTTCTGCTTACAGCTGATGCTAAGGAAGATGCATTTAAGCACCTCAGATGAGTCTGAGGGAGCAGGTCCCATACAGCCACACTAAAAACAAACAAACAAACAAACAAAAAACCACCAAAAAACCCAATATATATTTAGCTTAATTTCAAAGCAATCAAAAATAACTACAGAAAATGCTTACGGAAAATATCTGGATAGAAGTGAGTGGAAAAAAATGAGGAAGAAGAGAATGTTAAGATCTCCTGTCAGAAAGACCAACACAAAGCCTTAAACTAAACCTCCGCTATCCATTTATTTTTATGTGGTTTATCGCTCTCAAAATAAGAGTGAAGAAATCACATGTTTCTAGCCTCTGTGACTGTAAAAAGTGCAAAAAGCTCTTTTGAAAATATAATTGAATAAAATTGGGAACAGCTTTTTCTTGATCATTTATCTCACCTCCAGAAATCTCACATAAGTCAGCACTTTTTCACCATCTCTTCATCCAAGGGAAGGTCTCTACAGCCATAGTGCAACTTAAAATTGTCAACTGAGCCCACTCTACCACTTAAGTGTTGATTAAGTGTGAAATCCTCTTGAGGATACGCTATTCTTGGACTCCAAATCTAAGGTCTTCAAAGTTTTTTTCTTTGGAAGATTACTTTTTCTCATCTCTTACTCCATTTTAATAAGTGCCTAGAAATACGTATTCATCAGGGTTTTTTTTAAAATATATTTTATGATACGTTGACATCTTGGGGCCTTGTAGACCAGGGAAGGGACTGGACTGGACTACCCCTTTGCACCCACCCAGGGTTATCTAGTTATCAGAGCAAACAACTTGCTGAGAGCACATCTTCAATTTGCAAACCAATCAATCCTGAGTCCTTCTCCTCTACTTGCTTCTCTTTTGTCAGGCTCTTGCAGTCTAGGTCTGAGACAACTAGGGACCATCCCTATAGACCTCGGCAAACTGAAATCTTTCAAACTATGCAATCCTAAGCTTGCTCAGCTTGCCTATGCTGCAAGGTCCTTTCCTTTCTTCAAAAATCACAGAAAAGGCTATAGCCCTTGCTCTGCTTTCTCCCTTTAGGAGCTGCTTCTGACTCCTAAATGACCCTGATGCTTCCCTGTGTGGTCCTACATGGCATGACATCAGTTTAGTTCAGTTCAATTCAGTCGCTCAGTCGTGTCCAACTCTTTGCGACCCCATGAATCACAGCACGCCAGGCCTCCCTGTCCACCACCAACTCCCGGAGTTCACTCAAACTCATGTCCATCAAGTTGGTGATGCCATCCAGCCATCTCATTCTCTGTTGTCCCCGTCTCCTCCCACCCACAATCCCTCCCAGCATCAGAGTCTTTTCCAGTGAGTCAACTCGCCACATGAGGTGGCCAAAGTATTGGAGTTTCTTCAGCTTTAGCATCAGTCCTTCCAATGGTCCTTCCTATAGGGAACCATCAGTAACAAACTAACTCTTTTAATGGCATTTGTCGCCTGATGTTGTGATCTCATTTCACTTGAATAAAAACAAAACCTTGAGTACATGTTAAAAGGGAAAGAAGCTATCTATCGTAACACTGTTTGTTAATCAGCTATACCCTGATACAAAATAAAAATATCTTTTTTAAAAAAAAGAAAAATCATTGAAATTTACATATCAAAAGCTTAAGAAAGCTGGAAGGTCAGGATCCTGCTGCTGCTGCTGTTTAGTCACTAAGTCATGCCCAACTCTTTGCAATCTGATGGACTGTAGCCAGCCAAGCTCCTCTGTCCATGGGATTCTCCAGGCAAGAATAGTGGAGTGGGTTGCCATTTTGGAAGGTCAGAATACCATATACATAAGGCTGAAATTCTTAAGAAATATTTGAAAATAACACTGCACCTCTGGAATAATGCATGGCATACAGGTTTAATCTGTGAGATCACAGAGTAGTCCAGACAAACAGCTGTAATTATTACCATGTTTTCCAGAGTGTGCTCTACAACCAAATACCAATAAAATAGCTTCATTAACTTCAGAGAAGTCCAGAGTTTGGAGAGTCTTTCAAAATGTACAAAAAAAAAAAAAAAAAAAGAGAGAGAGAGAGAGATGCAGCCAATCAAAAAGTGTCTGCCTTGGAAGTAGTATGTTTCATAATTAAGTATAAGAACTAGAAATTCTGGACTAAAGACACAAAGAAATGGTAATGATTACAATACGTATGAAATATGAGTCATATGCTCCAAAACAGGGCTGACCAGAACATTTGCAAATTTAGACAAAAGTTTATGGCACTCTTATGTTACCAAAAATCCACTCTGCTATTAGACACATGAGACCTGTTCCCTGGATTTTGCTGTGTTTTCTTGGTCAGCTTACCACACCTCCCTGGGTTTACACCATAGGGTCTCTAAAAGCCTTTAATCCTATTCAAACAATAGACTGATTAGGCAAATGGCTAGCAGCCAAGTCAAATTTTAGTACTTATCAGAACTTGGCTCTCTGTACCTCTAATCTGAGCAACTTTTACCTTACCTGGGCTAACTGAAGCCAATTAAGAATGGTAACATATTCAAAAGAAGGAAAGGCAACAGGCACATTACCAGAGGAATTTTCTTCATGTCAGCTACACAAATATGCTGTTATGTTGAAATTCCTGTCTGGGCATTTGTGAAAGCACAGTCCAGACGGGGGAACCCAAAGGTGTGTTAGGGTTTATGAAATAAGGAAGATTTGACGATGTAAAATGGGATAGTTGGCTTTGCTTGGAATTCAGCACAAAACTGAGCCAGAATAAGGTTGAAGATGGCAAGACTGTACAAGTCAGACGTACAGAAATAAAGTACAGATGTACTTTATTTCAATCCTTTTAAATGAATTATTAACTGACCCACAATAAGCCCTATGAAAGTAACTGGAGGACTAAGAGACTACATATAACAGAGACTAATTCCTCAAAGAACTGCTTCTTCATATTTAGAGAAAACCTGAACATTAATAATCCTTGACTGATAGACACTCTGAAGGTCAAGAAAGCATGAGATAATATTCCAGGCTCCTGCTCATGAAGAGCTGGAGCGTTATCAAAGAAAACAAGAAGAGACCTCTAGTTACAGCAATTGGGAATATGCGAGAGAGAACAAGGAAGACAAGATCAACATTTTATTTTCAGATGGGAATCAAAAAACTCGAAACTGAATCTAAGTATGGCTCAAAAGTGAATCTAAGTATGGTTTATATAACTTATAAGGTCTTCCAAGCATGAATTTTATGCTCTGATAAATATTTACATGAATTTCAGAGTACATTGTTTCTGACTCGTTCTCTGGCCCAAAGGAGTATTACTCAGACTTTTATAAACAAATTTTGATACTAAAACCTGAAGAGTGTAGAATAGGCTCCCTGCCTACTCTAATGCCACTATGGCATAAGTATTATTTGAACTAAAGGCACTTGAAAAATAAGGGCAAGATCGGTACTCCAACCTCCCCTTCTTTTTCCTTAAATCAGGAGATAAAACTCCCAAGTGAAAGATGTCCTCCCCAAAGGAAGGAACTGTGCTCATCAGCAGAAATGATCAAACTGAGAGAATTCTGCAGAAGCAGATCTTGTTAAAATAGCTCTTATCTTCCTTTAGCATCCCACAGAGTTTGGTTATTTTTCTACAGCTGCCTTTGTTCAACCTAGTATAAAAACATTTATATTTTTGTACTTTAGGGGGTTCTTCCTTTCCTTATGGGGGCTCCTATGTCACATAAAGCTTCCCTGATAGCTCAGTTGGTAAAGAATTTGCCTGCAATGGAGGAGACCCCAGTTCGATTCCTGGGTTGGGAAAATCTGCTGGAGAAGGGATAGGCTACCCACTCCAGTATTCTGGCCTGGAGAATGCCATGGATTACATAGCCCAAGGGGTTGCAAAGAGTCGGACATGACTGAGCAACTTTCACTTTCAAATAAATTTCTGCTATTAATCTGTTTTACATTAATTTAATTCTCAGGACCAGCTGAACATTCTAAGAAGGTAGAGATAAAATTCTGCTTTCCCTATAAAAGCAAATCACTGCAATGAATGCATGCAGACTAAATTATACTAGATCTAAATGGAAAAGCTTAAAAAAAAAAAAAAAGATTTAGCCTGGACCAGCCATTCAGCCTACTTGGAAAATTCTACAGTTGCTAATAAGCTTATAATAAGTAGTGAGCCAAATATGCATTCATCTATAATATGTGTTAAAAGGAAGATCAGATACTGCATCCTAATTTAGTATACATTTATTAAACTCTCTCTTTAAAATCGTATCAAAGACTTCAATATTTCAGTATATTTCAGTAATGTGTTGAGCAGCAGTCTCAAAGCAGATATGAAGTAAAAGAAAGGAACTGCCTAACACAAAACTGTGTAAAATTGCATCTGTACTTTAAAGCTGCATTCATTTGATTTAATAACGATTTATAAGGCCTGTACCCATGAGTCACTATGGTTCTCAATTTGAAGAGTTTAGCTACATTTACAGAAAACATTTGGGTAATTCCTGCCTGTTATGCTTGCCAGGGCTTTCAAGTATAGAGACCTGACATAATGTCTTTACGCCTTTTCCACTTCCAGAGCAGCAGTAAAAGTCTAACCAGTAATATCAGCACACCTTAAGTTAGTCATGTCGAGTGGCCAGCTCCACCTACTATTTTGCAATCAAGGAATACCTTCCCCCTTTGAGAATTAAATACGATTCAACTTTGTTGCTACACAAGACAAATATGTTTAGCCATGGGGAACTATTTGGAGTGACCTTCACTTTGCCTCCATTACATCATGACTACTTAATTCAAATGGTATGAGCCAGGATTCACTAGTAGCTCAAATATTGAAACCAAACCTTGGTTTGTTAATGATAGAGCTCCCTAAACCTTAAGTTAAAAGCCACATTATTTTTTGCTCTTAGTTTCCTTATATACTGAAAACCTTATTTAAAAGATGAACCTTATAATTTCCAATCATCTCATAAGTTTACCTCTAATCTTGTTAACTGCTGGTGTGTACTTGCTGGATGGAATCCCTTTTGGAGATTCTGAAAGGCTCAAACTTTGGATTTAGGCAAAACTGCAAGAAAATTCCACCTAGGCCGATACGTACCAGAGTCTGGTAAAGAATGAATATGTTCTCCTCCTAGTAAAATAGGTCTGGTTAAGCAGGATGAAAAAGGGGAAGAAAACTCTAACTCGTGCTTCTGCTTTCCCAAGTCTCCAAATATAAGCATTTTTCCTTGAAGCTTAAAAAAAATGTGCCATAAAAAAAATCTTTTATTTACCTGCAGAAGGACCCAATCACAAGTTAACCGCTAAACACCACACTATTTTACATGAAGAATAAAGCAAACTCAACAATCCTCCTACACAGAGATTTAAAATCATCTTCATGGAAATTCACAGCTACACTGAAGATTTCGGTAGAATGATTATCACATGGTAAGGCAACCTTTAGAATCCATGACTTTGTCAAGGAGCAATACTCTTACTCATAAGAGCTCTGTGAAAAAGCAGGAAGTGTTTCGAAAGAAGCCTCTGGCTTCAGACAATGACTTTTCAAACGAACATTTGGTTTTCTGTAACCAAAAAAAAAACCCAACAAGCTGAGCCCAAAGGTTGACTATCCCCCTTTCTTAGAGGTGACATATATCACTTTATTTTCCTATCAGAGTTAGAGAAGCCTTCTTGCCTGGAGAATCCCAGGGATGGGATTGTCTATGGCGTCACACAGAGTCGGACACGACTGAAGTGACTTAGCAGCAGCAGCAGCAGTCTTAAATAAATGAGTATATATGTGATATTTCTTCAATATCGTCTCACATGTAATAAGCTGTTGATGAAAAGAGCACTACCCAGCAGACAGGCCTTGGTCCCTGACTCTTGACCAGCTGGGTGACCACACCTTTTACAGGCTTCAGTCATACAAGTGGAGGATGAAGGATGGTCTCTTTAACCCTGAACATGCCCTCCATCTCGAAGGCAGACTGAGCTTAACACTCACAATGACTGAATAGGGTAATTCCTGGTACCGCTTCCATATTTCAACTTTCCCAAAGTTAATGGCTTATTAAACGCACACATCCAACCCACCACACCAGCCAGAGTTCAAGTTTTCATACCTTAGAGTAAGGAGAATCTGTACCCTCCTCAAACAATAATATTATATATTGGGTACGGGGAGGCAGGAGTGGGGCTAGGTGTTGGTTCAGGGCGAGAAGAGTAGCATAAGGTTTCAAGAGAAGTTTTCCCAAATCTTTGCCTGGGTGGCCTGCCCTAGGAATGCGAGCGTGGCGTACAAAGAATGGGGTTTCGCTCCCAAGGAAGGGTCTCAGACTCAAGGTGGAAGATGAAAACCCTTCTGGAAAGAAACCCTGGTTTCTAGCCTTGGGGGTGTCCCTAACTAGGAGTGTAACTTTGGGTACGTCGTTCAACCACTCTGAACCTCTGTTCTTATCTGTAAAACGTTAAAGCGAATGAGAGGAGCCAGCCCCTTCCCCTCCCTCTTCCTCGTCAAGATTCGGAATTAAAGCTCGGGAAAAGCCTCCGTGGCTTTCTCACCTCTGGTCAGGTGAGAGCTGCAAAGGAGAGGGCCTCCTATCTCAAAAACACCAGAGCTTTCCAAAGACAGAGCGGAGGCGTCTAACCAGGGTTATTTTCTCTACGCATTTATCTTGTTCTGCTTTTTAAATTCTTCGACTACCAAAGCCTGCTCCACTGTGCTGATTCCCGCTGGAGTCCGACATCCTCTTGCATCTTTCCAGGTGGTTCAGCCCCTTTCTTTTAAACTTATCGGGCAGGCCAGTTCTGGCAGCGTAGAGAGAAAGAAGCAAGGAGACCGCGGGCAGCCGAGCGGCCCCCGCCCCAGGCTTCCGACGGCGGGGAAACCCCGCGGGCGCCCCTGCCCGGAGGCCGCCGCCCGCGCGCCCCGCGGCCCCCGCTCGCCCCCGGCTCCGGCCATCCGCTTACCCGCGATGTCCCACAGCTGCAGGCGCACCAGCGTCCTGCTGTCCCAGTTGAGGACCTTGAGGGCGAAGTCCACCCCGATGGTGGCCCGGTAGTGCTGGGAGAAGAGCTGGTGGACGTAGCGCTTGATGATGCTGGTCTTGCCCACGCCGAGTTCGCCGATGACCAGGACCTTGAAGAGGTGCTCGCTGGTCTCCGGCGGCGCCGCGGCGGCGGCCGCCCCCCGGCCCGGGTCCCCGGCCCCGCCGCCCGCCATCCGCGCCCCCGACCCCGCTCCGCCGGCCGGCCGCTCTCGGCGAGCTCGGGGGCCCCGCGCGGCCGCGCTCCGCCCGCGGCGCCCCGGGAGCCCCGCCGGCCGTCGAAACTTCTCCGAGCCCGGCCGCCCTTCCCGCCGCGCTGCGGCTCCGCCTGCCGGGTCACAGGACCCGGAACCCGCCGCCGCCGGCGGCCCGCGCAGGGCGGGGAAAGGCCGTGGGGGCCTGGCCTGGCCGGGGAGGGCCCGGGAGAGACGCCGCAGCTCGCCGCCGCCTGCGCCCCGCGCGGGCCGGGCCAGAACTCGCCGCACTTCCTCTCCCGGGCGGCCCCTCCTCGCGGCGGGCCGAGCTCGTCCGCCCCCTGGTGGCCGCGGAGGGTAGCTGAGCGCCGACGGCAGCGGGGGACCAGGCGGGTCAACCACCCAGCCAGGTGGTGGAAGCCCTTAGAGCGCGCGGAGGGGCGAGAAGCGGTCGTCCAGGAGGGACTCCAGCCTGGAAGGCGCGGGTCTGGGAATCAGTCGCCTTCCCTGGCGCTGCCCCGAGGGAGTTTAGCACGTGGAGATCCTTGCCTTTGATTGATCGCCGGTGGTCCACTTTAGAAGTGAAAAAGAGTGGACGGATGACTCTGAACTTGACAAAGGACTGAAAACGCTTTTGTATGGGTGAAGGAGGGAATCTGAGGAAGAAGACGCATGGCCACTAAAACAATCTTGTTTTAATTCCCCAACAAACCATGAATGTCTTAATTTTAAGTGTTTCCGTGGTAGAGACTGAGATAGATGCTAGGAATTGATTGAAAAACAGTATTGAGGGCTTTTATTTAAAAGAAGAAAGATAGAAGGCCTTACCTTGCCTGCTGTGTTTGTATAATCGAGGGTTGTTCCCCCCCCCCCCCATAATATTTAGAAACACCTGGGGCTGAAACCTTCAGGTAACTTCCTTAAGTAAACTAAAGCCTGCCACTCGGCCTATCCTCTGACAATCACTGAAAAATGTTTTCCAGAAGTGCAGGCAGTTTAAAATTGACTTCTAAGTCAAGGTAGAATAAAATCTTTAATAGAATAGCTACTGAAAAATCATGGCTATGTCTCTAAAGATGTTTTATGGCCAGCTGGCTTACAGCTTTTATGTTCACTAAACTGAGAGTCCTTTCAATAGTCTTCAACTTGAGGAAAGAGAAATTTTCCCTTACTGCCTTAGTACAGTATATTGTTTCATACCTACAAATTACCATAGATTTTTATGAGTTTCTTTCTTTTTTCACCTTCCTAGGTTTCTACTGGCATTAAAAATAGAATTGTGGTGCTAAGAAAAGCACATTTAAATGATTTAAAATTAGAAGTGGTCCCAGCTAAAGGAAGGATAATGGCTTGGATCTGGTGGTTCTCAATCTTAAGTGAACAGGGTTTGTTAAAACAGATTACACACTAGGCCCATCTCCAAAGAGGTTCTGAGTCTTGTGACTGAATAAATAAAACTCTGTTTTAAACAAACATTTCCATTTACTGCCTAGAGGGATGGCCTCTTTAGAAAGTCACCCTGTAATACCTTCTCACATTTACTCACATTTGGTATGTACTACAGTGCCCATGTGGAATATATTCCAAACCTTTACCCCACCCCAGGCTCTTCCAAAGGCTTCTCCAAGTGGCGCTAGTGGTAAAGAACCTGCCTGCCAATGCGGGAGATGTGAGATGTGGGTTTGATCCCTGTGTCAGGAAGATCCCCTGGAAGAGGGCATGGCAACCCACTCTGGTATTCTTGCCTGGAGAATCTCCATAGACAAAAGATCCTGGTGAGTTACAGTCTATAGGGTTGCAAAGAGTCAGACATGACTCAAGCAACTTGGCACACAGGCTCTCCCAAGTAAACTCTGTCTCAACATTCAAGTGCCAGATCAAGGGATTACCTGCTATTTTCATTCCAAATTTCCCTGGCAGGTTAATGAATTATTTATTTATTAAAAAGCTTCTGATGGTGCCAAGAAATGTTCTAGATATTCCAAGTACACTGGTTTGAGCAGAACAGAGAAAATTCTTTTTCTCAAGGACTTTATGCAATACTGGAAACAAGACAGATAACTGAAAAGCAAATAAGTGAAATAATTCAGATTTTATGAATACATTTTATGAATAAAATAGGAAAATGCCATTTAGCAAGTAATCATTGAATGAACAACAAAAACTACACTAATTAGCTGGCCTACTCTAAAGGAAATATTGAAGTAGGTGCCAAGTCGCGTTTGTTTACCATGTGGATAACCAAGGGACCCAGGGCTGTTTATTGAAAAGAAATCCTTTCTCCTTCCTTGGCAGTGCCGCCTTAGTCTTAGTTCCAATGGTCATATAAGGCTGGGTTTGTTTCTGCACTTTCATCTCTTCCATTAGTCTATGTCTGTGCTTACACCAGTTACTTGCTTTAGTTGTTGTTGGTTAGTCGCTAAATCATGTCCAACTCTTCTGGGACCCCATGGGCTACAGCCCACCAGTCTCCTCTGTCCATGGAATTCTCCAGGCAAGAATAGTGGCATGGGTTGCTGTTTCCTTCTCCGGGGATCTTCCAGACCCAGGGATCGAAGCCAGGTCTCCTGCATTGCAGGTGAATTCTTTACAGCTGAGCCACCATGGAAGCCCTCACTTGCCTTAGTTATCATGTAATTCTTCTTCAGGTTTTTCGTGATAGCCTTTCTTGT
The DNA here is from genome assembly GCF_049115385.1 of Moschus berezovskii. NCBI lineage: Eukaryota > Metazoa > Chordata > Mammalia > Artiodactyla > Moschidae > Moschus > Moschus berezovskii. The sequence goes on along the minus strand of NC_142469.1, from coordinate 91,121,187 downwards.
TCCTTTGCATTTCCATATACATCTTAGAGTCAGCATCTCATTGTTCACAAAAATGCCTGCTGGGACTTGCATTGGAATTATATTGAGTCCTTAAATCAATTTGAGGAGAACTGAAAAACTGAGTCTTCAAATATTTACATGGTATATCTATCATTTATGTAGGTCTTAATATCTTTCAGTCATATGAAGAGGTCTTGAATTGTGTGTAGCTGGCTTATAAAAATAAAGTTGATTTGTGTAGAATGAATTTAGATTCAAAGACCCTGATAATTCTAAAATTTTATAGAATTGCATTTTCTATGTATAGAAACATTTTTCCTTACTTTTCAATCATATATCTTGTTTTTCATATTTTATTTCACTGACTAGGGCTGCCAATAAAATTTTGAATAAAAATGGAGGAGTAGGAAAACCCAGTTTTTGAGAGGAGGTTTTCAGCATATCCTTATTAAGTTTTTTAATAAATTTTTTATTTTAGAATAGCATTCGATTTACAGAAAAGTTCAAAAATAGTACAGCGAGTTCTTATGTACCTCATACCTGCTTTCCCCTGTTGTTACTATTTACATTAATATTGTACGTTTGTTACAACTAGAACCAATATTGATACAATTAACCAAAGTCCATACTTTATTCAGATGTCCTCTGTTTTGACTTAATGCCCTTTTTCTATTACCGAATCTCATTCAGGGTACCAACTATATGTAGTGAACATGTCTTCTTAGGCTTTTTCTGGCTCTGATAGTTTCTCAGACTTTTCACATTTCTGATGGCCTTAACAATTTTGAGAAGTACTGGCTAAGTACTTCTAAAAAGAAAGCTGAGCACCAAAGAACTGATGCTTTTGAACTGTGGTGTTGAAGAAGACTCTTGAGAGTCCCTTGGACAGCAAGGAGATCCAACCAGTCCATCCTAAAGGAGATCAGTCCTGGGCGTTCATTGGAAGGGCTGATGTTGAAACTGAAACTCCAATACTTTGGCCACCTGATGCAAAGAGCTGACTCATTTGAAAAGACCCTGATACTGGGAAAGATTGAAGGCAGGAGGAGAAGCGGATGACAGAGGATGAGATGGTTGGATGGCATCACCGAACTCCAGGAGTTGGTGATGGACAGGGAGGCCTGGTGTGCTGCGGTCCATGGGGTCACAAAAAGTCAGACACAACTGAGCAACTGAACTGAACTGAACTGGCTAAGTACAGTTGACCTTTGAACAAAAGGGTTTGAAATGTGAGGGCAGAATCACTACATAAACTATTTTGAATTCTTCTGCATGTAGATTTGTCTTTTCTCCCATTTATTTATCTATTCAGTTATTTATAACAATATCAGTAATTGATAATACCACAATTCTGGGCTTATAGAATGGGCTTCCCTTTAATGGGCATTAATGGTAAAGGACCCACCTACCAATGCAGGAGACATAAAAGACGTGAGCTTGATCCCTGGGTCAGGAAGATCCCCTGGAGGAGGGCATGGTAACCCACTCCAGTATTCTTGCTATAGTCCATGGGGTCTCAAAGAGTCAGACACAACTGAGTGACTTGTTTTGACCCATAGATGATTTAAAGTATATTAATTCAGAAATATTTTGGGATTTCCCAACTATTCTGTTACTGATTTCTAGTTTAATCCTATTATAGTCTGAGAACACAACTGAATAATTTCTATCCAATATGGCAGCCACTGGTCATAAGCAGCAATTTAAATTAAATTAAAAATTTTAAAGTATGTCCTTGGTCAACAGCTGTATTTTAAGTTCTCAATAGCCATACGTGGTCTAGTGGTGACCATATTGGTTAACACAACTAAGGAACTTCTATATCATTGTTGAAGTTCCTTTAATTTTTCCCAGCTTTATTGAGATAAAATTGACACTGTGTTAGTTTAAGGTATACACTGTTGATTTGATTACACTTACATACACTGCATAATAATCACCACGATTGCCTTAACTAACATTTCCATCACATCCTATAATTACCACTTCTTTTTTGTGGTGAGAATATCTGACTTACTCTTCAGTTCAGTTCAGTGATCAATGCAGAGAAATAGAGGAAAACAACAGAATAGGAAAAACAAGAGATCTCTTCAAGAAAATTAGGGATTCCAAGGGAACATTTCATGCAAAGATGGGCTCGATAAAGGACAGAAATGGTATGGACCTAACAGAAGCAGAAGATATTAAGAAGAGGTGGCAAGAATACACAGAAGAACTGTACAAAAAAGATCTTTATGACCAAGATAATCACAATGGCATGATCACTCACCTAGAGCCAGACATCTTGGAATGTGAAGTCAAGTGGGCCTTAGAAAGCATCACTACGAACAAAGCTAGTGGAGGTGATGGAATTCCAGTTGAGCTCTTTCAAATCTTGAAAGATGATGCTGTGAAAGTGCTGCACTCAATATGCCAGCAAATTTGGAAAACTCAGCAGTGGCCACAGGACTGGAAGAGGTCAGTCTTCATTCCAATCCCAAAGAAAGGCAATGCCAAAAAATGCTCAAACTACTGCACAATTGCACTCATCTCACACGCTAGTAAAGTCATGCTCAAAATTCTCCAAGCCAGGCTTCAGCAATATGTGAACCGTGAACTCCCAGATGTTCGAGCAGGTTTTAGAAAAGGCAGAGGCACCAGAGATCAAATTGCCAACATCTGCTGGATCATGGAGAAAGCAAGAGAGTTCCAGAAAAACATCTATTTCTGCTTCATTGACTATGGCAAAGCCTTTGACTGTGTCGATCACAATAAACTGTGGAAAATTCTGAAAGAGATGGGAATACCAGACTTACTCTTAGCAACTTTCAAAAATATAATACAGTATTGCTAATTACAGCCATCATGTTGTACATTAGAGCCCCAGAACTTATCCACCTTAGCTAGGAGTTTGTACCCTTCAATTGACATCTCCGCATACCCCCACCCTCAGCCCCAGTAATCATCATCATATTCAGTTTTTATGAGTCTGGCCTTTCTAGATTCCACGTGTAAGTAACACCATGCGGTCTTTCTCTGTCTGACTTATTTCACTTAGCATAATGCCCACAAGGTTCATCCATGTTGTTACAAATTACAGGACTTCCTTCTTCCTCTGAATAATATTTTGTTGTATATGTACCACATCTTTATCCATTCATCCATTGATGGACACTTAGGTTGTTAGCAGTCTTGGCTCTTGTGACTAATACTGCAGTGAATATGGGCAGGCAGGTATCTGTGTGTGATATCCTGTAGCCCATATGGTAGTTCTATTTCAGACAGCACTGTTACAGAACATGACATAGAAAAGTATCTTTATGATTTCAGAATAAGTTAGGATTTTTAAAGCATTCACAAAAACCATCATGCAAAGGACAAAAGGCTAAGTTGGACTACATAAAACTTAAAAAATTTCCCTTTAGGAGACTGAAATAGGGAACAGCATAGGGAAATACATGTGCTATGCAATTTTTAAAAAGCTCAATTTTAAAGCATATAATTAATAAAAATTGTTAAGAAAATACATAGGACAAAATAGAAAAATGAGAGAAAAAGACTTAAAAAGATATTTCACAAAAGAAGATTCAAATAGCCCACAAACATATGCAAATATGACCAGCCTTATTAGTCATCAGGGAAACGATAATTTAAACCATAAATCAATGTGAAATCTTTTCACACCTTCTAGATTGACTAAAATTAAAAAATCCTGACAAACACCAATCACTGGCAAAGATGTGGAGCAATTAGAGCTCACATACACTAAAAATATAAAAAGAGGGAGATTCCTTAATTTTAAGAAATTGCCTTATATCATGATTATAGAGGTTGGCAAGTCCAAAATGTGTGTGACAGGCTGGCAGGATACAGAACTGGAAAAGAGTTGATGCTGCAGTTTAAAACTGAAGGCAGCCTGCTGGTAGAATTTCCTCTTCCTCAGTGAGGTCAGTCTTTTACTTAAGGCTTTTAACTGTTTAAATGAGGTCCAACTACATTATGGAGGGTGATCTGCTTTACTCGAAGTTTACTGATTTAAATATTAAATTCATCTAAAAAATATCTTCAAAGCATCCTGTATCATGCATCGAACCTGGACTGGTGATTCGTTTCACATATGATAATATACATGTTTCAATGCCATTCTCCCAAATCATCCCACCCTCACCCTCTCCCACAGAGTCCAAAAGACTGTTCTATACATCTGTGTCTCTTTTGCTGTCTCGTATACAGGGTTATCGTTGTCATCTTTCTAAATTCCATATATATGCGTTAGTATACTGTATTGGTGTTTTTCTTATGCAGATATGTTTGACCAGTATCTAGGTACTATAGACTCTGCAAGTTGACTCATAACATAAACCATCACACCTAGTACTCCCACATCTATGCCAAAAACAAAAGCCAACGCCAAAAACAAAGCTCAACTTTTTACAAATGTTCACAAGATCATGTACAATGCATCATCACTGACTGTAATAGGGAAAAAAGTAGAAACAAAAAAAAGGAAAAAGTGAGCTATGATTTACATATTTAAATAGTGGGGTAACTCACTGCAGATAAAGTAAATGAATCCTACATGAATATACGGAGAAATCTATAAAATATTGGGTAAAAACAGTTGATTTTAAAGTTATATTGATGCTAAAATTAAAGTTATATTGATGATATGAAGCCTTTGGGGATACAGAAGGCAGTTTGCAGTTTCTTTTTGGTTTCCCTTGTTTTGTGAGCTTTTCTTTCCTCCCACCTCCTTGTTCCCATGCTAGTGTCTGCATTACTTTCCAAATAAACTACTTACACTTGAAACTATTTTTGAGTGAATTTCTGAAGAAATCAAACTAATCATGTGGCATGCATAATTCAAATATGAAGTAAAAATATTATGTGTGTAAATATACTTATTGGAATATAGTATATTTCCAGTGGGCTTCCCAGGTGGCCCTAGCAGTAAAAAACCCACCTCCCAATGCAGGAGACCTAAGAAATGTGGGTTTGATCTCTGGGTGGGAAATATCCTCTGGAGGAGTAAACGGCAACCCACTCCAGTACCTTGCCTGGAGAATCCCATGGACAGAGAAACCTACAGTCCATAAGGCTGCAAAGAGTTCAACATGACTGAAGTGACTTAGAACACGTTTCCAATACAGTCCTTTCAAAAGGATCTTGGTTTATTTTTTCCCTTATAAGTAATAATTTATTGTTTCTACTTTATGTTCTATCTTTATTCTGATATCTCCCCTAAACTCTCATGAAAGAGTATATCAGGTAAACTATTAGCTCCATGATTTTCCATGTTGGACTTGGACCAACATCAAGAATGTGTGACCTGGAAAAAACAAAACCAAAAGAATGTGTGCCCGGAAAATCACATGCACCCCAAGGTTCATAGCAGCACTGTTTATAATAGCCAACACATAAACACCACCTAAATGTCGATCAACAGATGAATATATGTCACACGTGTGTATGCTCAGTTTTGTCTTTGCAAATCATGGACTGTAGCTTGCCAGGTTCCTCTGTTTATGGGATTTTTTAGGCAAGAATACTGGCTTGGGTTGCCATTTCCTCTTCAAGGGGACTGTCTCGACCAGGGGCGGAACTCATGTCTCTTGCATCTCCCGCATTTTCAGGTGGATTTTTTACCACTGCACCACCTGGGAAGCCCTTACATATATACATACACATACAGTAGAAAATATACTACTGTATATATACTCAGCTATAAAAAAAGAACAAAGTAATGACATTTGCAGCAACATGGATGGGACCTAGAGGTTATTATTACTAAGTGAAGTATTTTCACCTTGCTTATTTAACTTATATGCAGAGTACATCATGAGGAACGCTGGGCTGGAAGAAGCACAAGCTGGAATCAAGATTGCTGGGAGAAATATCAATAACCTCAGATATGCAGATGACACTACCTTTATGGCAGAAAGTGAAGAGGAACTCAAAAGCCTCTTGATGAAAGTGAAAGAGGAGAGTGAAAAGGTTGGCTTGAAGCTCAACATTCAGAAAACAAAGATCATGGCATCTGGTCCCATCACTTCATGGGAAATAGATGGGGAAACAGTGGAAACAGTGTCAGACTTTGTTTTTTTGGGCTCCAAAATCACTGCAGATGCTGATTGCAGCCATGAAATTAAAAGACGCTTGCTCCTTGGAAGGAAAGTTATGACCAACCTTGATAGTATATTAAAAAGCAGAGACATTACTTTGCCAACAGAGGTTTGTCTAGTCAAGGCAATGGTTTTTACAGTGGTCATGTATGGATGTGAGAGTTGGACTGTGAAGAAAGCTGATTGCTGAAGAATCGATGCTTTTGAACTGTGGTGTTGGAGAAGACTCTTGAGAGTCCCTTATACTGCAAGGAGATCCAACCAGTCCATTCTAAAGGAGATCAATCCTGGGTGTTCATTGGAAGGACTGATGCTAAAGCTGAAACTGCAATACTTTGGCCACCTCATGCGACGAGTTGACTCACTGGAAAAGACTCTGATGCTGGGAAGGGTTGGGGGCGGGAGGAGAAGGGGACGACAGAGAATGAGATGGCTGGATGGCATCACCGACTCTGTGGACTTGAGTCTGAGTGAACTCCGGGAATTGGTGATGGACAGGGAGGCCTGGCGTGCTGTGATTCATGGGGTCGCGGAGAGTCGGACACGACTGAGCGACTGAACTGAACTGAACTGAAGTAAGTCAGAAAGAGAAAGACAAATGCCATATTACTTCTAGGTGGAATCTAAAATATGATACAAATGAAACAAATTCATTGACATAGTAAAAAATAAACTTATAGTTACCAAAGGGGAAAAGGGGTGGGGGAAGTATAAATTAGAAGTTTGAAATTAGCAGATGCAAACTACAGTGTACAAAATAGATAAACAGCAAGGTCCTACTATATAGAACAGGGAAATATATTCACTATCCTGTAATAAACCAAAATGGAAAACAATATGAAAAAGAATATGTTCATGTATCGCTGAATATTGCTGTATACCACAAACTAACCCAACATTATAAATCAACTATAATTCAATAAAAATTTCTTCATGAGTCAATACTGAAAGACCCCTAGACCCTATTCCAAGACTTGAGTTCACATTTTAGATTTATCCATTGACTAAATTTGTGATCTTTTAAGAAATAAAGATATAGGATTTAGAGAAATTTCTAGTTGTGTTACTTCTTAAGTGATCTCAAACATCACAACATCTCAGGCTCTATTCTTTCAAGTTTAAATGGAGTTAAAAATATATGCCCTGTTTTCTGCACACTGTGATATAAAGATAATATTCATAAATATGAAGTGCATTTGATAAATATATAAAATGTGCCAAAAATAGATCTTACTTTAAGAAGCTATTGAATAGCTAATACTGTGTTCCTTTCTTCTCAGTTTCTTTGCTGTGCGTGTGTAAGCAATTTTTCTGTCTGCACTTTCATTTAAATTCTCAGTCTCTCATTTTTCTTAAATGTCTGTAGTAATATGATTAGAACAAAAGCACAAAGTTCCCTTATTATTAGCATGCTGCTGCTGCTAAGTCCCTTTAGTCGTGTCCGACTCTGTGCGACCCCATAGACAGCAGCCCACCAGGCTCCCTCGTCTCTGGGATTCTCCAGGCAAGAACACTGGAGTGGGTTGCCATTTCCTTCTCCAATGCATGAAAGTGAAAAGTGAAAGTGAAGTCGCTCAGTCGTGTCTGACCCTCAGCGACCCCATGGACTGCAGCCTTCCAGGCTTCTCCGTCCGTGGGATTTTCCAGGCAAGAGTACTGGAGTGGGGTGCCACTGCCTTCTCCTATTATTAGCATAATTTTAAGTAATTGTAAATGTAACAAACATTTTAGGTGTATCAATGAAATTCTTCACTATTTTCCCATAGGTTATATATTCAGTTCAGTTCAGTTCAGTTCAGTCGCTCAGTCGTGTCCGACATAATTTTAATTCCATGTTCCTTTCACATAACTTTCAATGGTTATTGTAGAATAGCTTGGCAAAATATAAATGAAATTCTAGCTAGTTTGGAAAATTCTCCTTACTGCATTCTGTTCCTATATTGTGCAGGATAATCTAATATTCATGAGATCATAGAGCCAAATGCAATTATAATCTTTTCTCAGTTTGTAGGAGATTCCTGGTACTTTACATTGCAGACTCTTGTGGAGGCCCTACAGTTGTGTGGGGACAGGAATAAACTTTTAACTATTTCTTCACAGAGTTAGTTGACACAGTCTTCCAGGGAAAGTACCATCGTCAGTTTTATGACTGATCCTTATATTGAACTGAATATCCACTTTGAATCTACCAAAGGCCATTTTTTAATCAATTTATCTGCTTTTTTATTTTCAGTATGATTTTCATGTCTAAACTAGTCATTCCAATTTTTATTCAATTTCCTGGAGATTTTAAAAGGAAATGGAAATAATAGGAGAAAGAATATTTAGCAAATGCCTCTTTTCAGGTTAAATATCCTGAACCATTCATTTGAGAAAATATGAATGTACAAATCTTGCCTTCTCCTGTCTTCAAGGTTTAATAGAAAATTTTTACAGCACATTTCAACACAGATTACGCCATGTTTTTAAACTCTTTATCTTTTGAATACATTTTGAAATGTTCAGTTGGTAAAGCATAGAACCCTCTTGAGAATAGCAATTGCTTGTCTAGTTAATGCAGGAAACACTTTGAAGAAACTATTTGTGGATACTAGTTCAAAGTCATTGTAGATAATGTAAGTTCACCTTAATTGAACATTTGCTCTTGACAAATATTATTGTAAACCATATAACACCTATTTGGGGAGATCCTCTGCAGAAGGAAATGGCAACCCACTCCAGTTTTTCTTGCCTGGGAAATCCCACAGACAGAGGAGCCTGGTGGGCTACAGTCCACAGGGTCACAAAGAGTTGGACACGATTGAGTGCACACACATACAATAACTATTTAGCTGCCCAGCCCTATAATATGGGTACTTTTATTATCCATATTTTACAGATGAGGGGATAAGCCCTAAATGATACAGGTAAGAGGTGGTAGGTTCCAGATGTCTGATTCCAGAGTCCCTGCTACTCATACTTCAGTACTACAGACACCAGCCCTCATCAATTAGTAGATTAAAGGGGGCAAGTAAACAATCCTTTATCACCCATAATAACTGAAACTGGCTGCAAGAGAGCAAGCTTTGAGAATACCTTCCAACTCAACAGAGACAGAAATACATCCTGGAACTCATAACTAAGTAATCCGGGAGTTTTCTTGTAGCAAAAGGCCCTGAAGTCTCAGCAGCAGATTGTCCAAAATCTGCAGTTATGGCATTTTGAGTCAGTGAGAATTTCAAGGGACTTTCAAGATTTGCTACACATATTTAAATACATGTTGTTGGTTGAAGGATTACATATCACGAAAGACCGTAGTCAAAATTTCTAGACTCTGACCTTTGAAAACAAACCATGAGTCTGGAACTAGTGTATTTGACATAACTGGACATAATTGGGGCTTCCCTGGTGGCTCAGACACTGAAGAATCTGATCTGCTTACAATGCAGGAGACCTGAGTTTGATCAATGGGTTGGGAAGATCACCTGGAGAAGGGAATGGCGACCCATGCCAATATTCTTGCCTGGAAAATCCCATGGACAGAGTAGCCTGGAGGGCTACAGTCCATGGAATCACAAAGAGTCAGACACGGCTAGTGACTAACACTTTCGCTTTTCACTTTCACTCTGAAAAGCAAGAGAGTGGGACAATGATTTTCTTTTTCTTTCTTCCAAAAATTATGCATTAAAATATAGAATGAGGTCAAGTTCTATTCCAGTAATGGTTCAAATCGAGTATAAATTGCTCGATGCAATCAAAACTGTTCTGTTTCATTAGTGTGGTAGTCATGTGTCTCTGAGTTAAATTTCTTTAACAAATAAGCCTCAAATGGTGGTGGCTTAACCTAGAAAATGTTTAGTTTTGCTCATATAAAATCTGATGTGGATCTGGGCGAGTTTCTAGGCAGCTGTCTACCATGTGAGGTTCTGGAATCCAGGCTGCTTCTGTAATCAGCAGACCAGAGCAGAAGAGAACAGGGTGGTTTTGTGACAGCTGTTCAATGCTTTGGCCCTAAGGGACTCACATAACTGCTATTCACAAGACATTGGTTGAAACTACTCAGGAAGGCCTGCCTATGTATAAGGGGACTAGGAAAGTAAAAGCCCATTGTGTGCTTAAAGAAAGAGAAAACCAAAAGTTCCTCCCATATGTAGATTACTGTTTCTAGGAGACTAAACAAAAAGTAAGCAAACACATTTATAAAAGATAGTTATAAATAGTTATAAATACTTTAATATGAGGAGTGCTATTTATGCATAAGAAAGCTAAAACTCAGGCAATTGTCTAGCAGCAGACATATTAAGAAAAGTGTTTTACGTATCATATGTTTTGAAGTTTGACACAGGGTTTCTCGGCCTTGGCCCTTTTGACAGTTTGTGCCTGGTGACTCTTTATTGCGGGGACTTTTCAGTGCATTGTATGATATGTAGCAGCATCCCTGGTTCCTAATCACTAGATGCCTGTAGCCAGTACTCTTCCCTCACCCAGAGGTGAAAACCAAATATCCCTCCAGACATTCCCAAGTGACCCGGTGAAGGCAAAATTGCCCTGGTGTGGGAACCACTGGTTTGCACTATTCCTTGTATTTTTTCCAACATCAAACCTAGAGTTAACAGAGTAGCATGCATGTTTATATATTTTATTTACATCAGGGGCCCCCAACCTCTGCAGACAAATGCCTGATGATCTGAGGTGGAGCTGATGTAATATTAATAGAAATGAAGTGCACAATAAGTGTAATACACTTGGATCATCCTGACCCACACATCACCCTGTCCATGGAAAAACTGTCTTCCATGAAACCAGTCCCCGGTGACAAATATGTTGGGGACCGCTGCTTTACAGTATCCAAAGCACTTTACACAACTTCATCTCAATCAAAATAACTACAAGAGAATGTGAAGAAACAAATTGGAAAAAGGCTAAATGTTTTGTCCATATCACAAGGGAGGCAACTCAACAAAAGCCCTTTCACTCTGGATTCATAAATGCTCCTAAGTGTTTATTGTTAACCTCCTGTGTGACAGCATTGTTCCGGTTATAGAGGATATAAAAATAAAAGATCGGCTCCTGCTCTCAGGAGACTCCCAGTCTACTGAATCAAAGAGACGATTTAATATGAAATTACATAGGAGGTAATTAAACTAAGTGCTTGATAGAAGGGCTTACAGCTCTTCAGAGGGAGGTACTTCACCCACTGAACTATCAGAAAAGAGAGAGAAATCCTGCAACAGAAAGGAAGGAATAATAGGAAGCTATAGAGCCGAGACCGCCGAATTTTATTTGAGTCACCATGGGGGAAAAATGAACTAAAATATAGAGAAGCACAGAGCAGATCAAGAGGAAAGAAAATAATATTCTGAGCTGTGGGAGGGAAAAATTTTGAAAAAGTGCCGCTAAGTCCTCAACCTGCAGGCAAGCGTTCTCTGAATGGTTGCAAGACCCAGAAACACCCTCACCTTGCAGGCTTTCTACAATGTTGATCCAGATGAATCATATCAAACCCAAAGAAGAAATCCTACTATAGAAGATCATTAAAAATAAAAAGATTAAGCTTAAACAGTATGCTTCTGAAGCAGAAAAAAAAAGTGAATGATTAATATTAGGTTTAAAGAAAGTCATCTTTCATATAAATGACAAGCAATAATATAATTTCTGAAAAATGAAGCCTCATGGAAGGTCACTGGGCAGGTCATTCATTCAAGATTTGAGCTGTAATCACTTGGAATGAACTTGTTCTAACCTTCTGATTTATGTCTTAATATTTAAATATCTCAATTCTTTTTCAGATTAAGAATAATATTTTTTAAATGTGTATATTCATTAGCCTGAGTCTGATTCTCTGTCAGTGTGTGATCTCATAATTTGACCAAACAAATGACTATAAACTACATAAAATATGCTAATTCTTTAGAACACCCACTCATGATACTGGGGATAGTTACTGAGTTAAACATGTTTTAATTCCTTGTTGGGAAAGCAGAGAGAGTGCAAAGCTCACTTTCTTAATTTAATTTAAACAGAAACATCTAGGGCTTCAGTGCTCTTTATGCTTCCATTTCAATCAGCTCACTTCTCTCTTAGCCTTTACTCTTCTCAAGTTCTTTCTGCCATCACCCTTCACAACTAGCAAACAGTGAGTCATCTGTTTTCCTGTCCCTGTATAATCTCACCACCTCAGGTTCGCTCTACCCTCTAGTCATGTTCTGCCTATTACCCAGTTTGAAATCATACTCCTGTTTTGTCATCCTGAACAAATTGGTACTTCTCCTTGCAACTTTGTCTGATCTGAGACATCAAAATTAGTCCCCACTTTCTGCATTCAACTCTTTATGCTGGGGTTACTACTGGAAGTTACAGAGTTCCTTGTGTTGGTTGAGGGTAATAATTCCTCACCCTGACTCACTACCTTCCCAGTTTCCCCACTTGCTCCCTTAAAGAAAAATATATAATGAATAGGGCATGTGTGCTAAATCGCTTCAGTCCTATCTGACACGACTATAGTCTGCCAGATTCCTCTGTCCATTGAATTCTCCAGGCAAGGATACTGGAGTCAGTTGCCATTTCCTACTCCAGGGGGGATGTTCCTGACTCAAGGTTTTATTGACCCACATCTCTTACATCTCCAGCATTGGCAGGTGGGTTCTTCACCATTAGTGCCAACTGGGAAGCTCAATGAATAGGGCACAATCTGCAAACTTGGTTGGAAAATCTTGCAAAAGTAAAATTTGAAAGAACAGTAAAAAGGAAAAATAAAATCTATGAGGAAGAGAGCAGTTTAAAGAGAGGTATATTGAAGGAAAAAAATAAAACTGTAAGAAATAAAAATACATGGAAGTTAATATGCTACTAAAGAGAGGTGGAAATTTGGGGAAGAACTGAGGGGAGAAAGTGTCAGTTTCTTTATGACTTAGGTAGGGAGGAAGTAGAGGTGTGTAATTTGAGGTGGACAACAGCCTCTGGGTTGAATTCCCCAGAGGCACCCCCACTCAGTGCCTGGAAGTCCCCAGGAGTCTGGCTTCCTGTGATACTGAGATTTATAATAAGACATGTACATTTGGTCTTCTCCCCAGTTTCTGGCACAGACATCCTGGAACCTTTGGAATTTCTTAAGTGATCAGAGCAGTAAAAGTGTCTATTGTTAAATTAATGAGATGGCTTTTGGAAAACTCCTAAGGTTGAGGGCTGGTTGCCAGGGGAGTGAACCAAAAGAATAGAGGACTGGAAATTTCCAGTCTAATCCAACCTCTTGGGAGAGAAAGAGGCTGGAGATTGATTTCAGTCATCAATTGATTCAATCAATTATGTCCATGCAATGAAACCTCTGGACTTCCCCAGTGGCTCAGTGGTAAAGCAGCTGCCTGCCAATGTAGGAGACGAGGGCTCGATCCATGAGTCAGGAAGATCCTCTGGAGAAGGGCCTGGCAACCCACTCCAGTATTCTTGCCTGGAGAATCCCAAGGACAGAGGAGCCTGGCGGGCTACAGCCTGAGGTTGCAAAAGAGTCCAACATGACTTAACGACTAAAACAACCACATGAAGCCACCATAAATACCTCAAAGCACAGTGTTAGGAGAGTTTCAGCACTGGTGAACACGTGGACAATTGGAGAGAGTGCTGAGCCCAGAGAGAGCATGGAAATCTGCCCTTTCCCATGTGCCTTTCCCTCTTCCATCGGGCTCTTCCTAGTTATATCTTTTTATAATAAACCAGTGACCTAGTAGGTAAAATATTTCTCTGTGTTCTGTGAGTTGCTTTAGCAAATTAACTGAATTCAAAGAAGGAGTTGTTGGAACCGAGCCAATCAGTCAAAAGCCCAGGTTGTCACATGGGCTTCTGACTGGCTTCTGAAGCTGGGCTGAGGGCAGTCTTTGTGGGACTGAGCTCTTAACCTGTGAATACTGATGCTGTCTTCTGGTAGACAACAGTCATGTATGGTTGTGAGAGCTGGACCGTAAAGAAGGCTGAGCACTGAAGAATTGATGCTTTCAAACTGTGATGCTGGAAAAGACTCTTGAGAGTCCCTTAGACAGCAAGAAGATCGAACCAGTCAAGCCTAAAGAAAATCAACCCTGAATATTTATTTGAAAAACTGATGCTGAAGCTCCAATCCTTTGGCCACCTGATGCGAAGAGCTGACTCATTGGAAAAGACCCTGATGCTGAGAAAGATTGAAGGCAGGAGGAGGAGGGGACGACAGAGGATGAGATGGTCAGATGGCATCATCGACTCAATGGACATGAATTTGAGCAAACTCTGGGAGATAATGAAGGACAGGGAAGATTGGCATGCCTCAGTTCATAGGGTCACAAAGTTTCGCACACGACTCAAGTCACTGAACAACAACCACAGCTGGTGTCAGAAAATTGCTTGGTCATGAGGGGAAAACCCTCCAAAACACATTGTTACTGATCAAAAACCTTTCTTCCCCTGCATCCAGAGAAGGGACGCCTTGAGCTATTACAGGAATGGAGGTGGGGAAGACCTCAGCCTTAGTGTCTAAAGTTTTATTGGATTGTCCTTGTTAGCCTAGGGTTGAAAATCTCAGCTCTGCAACTTCTAACTATGCGATCTTGAACAATTTAGTTACACTCTTTAAGCCTCTTTGAGTTTATCCTCTGAAAGTTTTATAAGCATCTTATGAAATAAAAGAGATTGAGCAATTGTACAATTTCTGATATGGCATAGATACTTGATAGATGACAAGCTCCTCCCATTTCTTGCCATGACAGGCAACTTGAATAGTGGGTACTGAGTTAGATAAAACTAGATTCAAGTCCACACTGATTTAGACCTAGGCTGTATTCAAACCTACCCCTTGCAAATGTGGAATCTTGATCATGTTAAGTAAACTTTACTACCCTCACTTTCTCAGTTTTAGAAGAAACTTAATAAAATACATCTCCAAGACGTCTTGTGAGGATTAAAGTAAGGATCAGACATACTGTTTATATAGCCCTTAGCATAGTTGCTGGCCTGGACTAAATTGAATAAATTCTAGCCAATATTATCAGTACTCCAGCAATTATTTAGGTTTCCTGAACTTCATTAAACTTTCTCAGGCTGATGATCAATGAAATAATTTAATTCATAAAAATACATTTCATTTTCATTATGGGTGAGGCACTAGGCCCCACGCTGAGGGGAATCACAGAAAAATAAAATATCATGCCTGTCTTCAAAGTATTCACAGTCTCATGGAGTGAACAGACATGTACTTATTAGCAGGAAAATGATTAATAGTTGCAAAATGAGAGGAGAAAGGGTTAATTCTTAACATAGAGATCCAAAATTCCCTAGAAAGCTGCTTGTAAGGCGGAGTGCGGTAGTTTGAGCATTCTTTGGCATTGCCTTTCTTTGGGATTGGAATGAAGACTGACCTTCACCAGTCCTGTGGCCACTGCTGAGTTTTCCAAATTTGCTGGCATATTGACTTGCAGCACTTTCACAGAATCATCTTTCAGGATTTGAAATAGCTCAACTGGAATTCCATCACCGCCACTAGCTTTGTTCATCGTGATGCTTTCTAAGGCCCACTTGACTTCACATTCCAAGATGTCTGGCTCCAGGTGAGTGATCACGCCATCATGATTATCTTGGTCGTGAAGATCTTTTTTGTACAGTTCTTCTGTGTATTCTTGCCACCTCTTCTTAATATCTTCTGCTTCTGTTAGGTCCATACCATTTCTGTCCTTTATCGAGCCCATCTTTGCATGAAATGTTCCCTTGGAATCCCTAATTTTCTTGAAGAGATCTCTTGTTTTTCCTATTCTGTTGTTTTCCTCTATTTCTTTGCATTGATGTGAGGGTTGGACTGTGAAGAAAGCTGATCACCAAAGAATTGATGCTTTTGAACTGTGGTGTTGGAGAAGACTCTTGAGAGTCCCTTGGACTGGGAGGAGATCCAACCAGTTCATTCTAAAGGAGATCAATCCTGGGTGTTCATTGGAGGAACTGATGTTAAAGCTGAAACTCCAATACTTTGGCCCCCTCATGCTAAGAGTTGACTCACTGGAAAAGACTCTGATGCTGGGAAAGGTTGGGGGTGGGAGGAGAAGGGGACGACAGAGGATGAGATGGCTGGATGGCATCACCGACTCGATGGACATGAGTTTGAGTGAACTCCGGGAATTGGTGATGGACAGGGAGACCTGGCGTGCTATGATTCATGGGGTCGCAAAGAGTTGGACACGACTGAGTAACTGAACTGAACTGAAGGCTGAGTAGCATTCCAAAGACAGAGGGTTAGAGAAAGGATGACTTAGGAATTTTTAAAGACTTTGTAGCAATACTAAATATGAAATGCTTGATGTGTTTGGAGAGTAACTAATTCTTGGGGTGTGTGTATCTGTTGCAGGTTGTTGTCAATAATCATATACTTAGTTGTTTTCTTTTTCAATGGTGGGAGCTGTTTCTTATTCAGTGATATATTTCACACAACCCCTCATGGTATCTTGCACAAAGTAAAGTCCAATGAAATGAATTAAATTGAAGATACTTTCACATTAGATTTTAATTTCCCAAATATCCTAAGGTTTATTGCCTTTTTTGATTAATGTTTATTTTATAGAGTCATCCGAATTAATATGCTTAGGTATCTCTATTGAAAGTGTTTCAGAAATAATAACAGCAAGAATTTAAAAATTTTCCTAGCAATTTACTTGACTTGAAATTGTTCAGCCTTCACACTAACTTCTGTAAAAAAAAAAACACAAAAAAACACCACACTGGCTTTTGATCCATGCTGATAAATATGAGGTTTCTTCTAGTCAAGGAGCAGTAACCAAGGAGTTCTGCCTCTTTGAGTGAAAGGACCTGGAGGTGGAGATGGAGAGAAGCGGTCATTTCCCTAGCAAAGAGGTGGCTTAACCAGAGATGCATAAATGTTGAAACAGGAGCGAGCAAAAGACCAGTGAGCCATGTCCTCGTCAAATGAGCTCAGCTGGATTATTCACTGCTGACCTACCCTACCTATGAATGAAGGGGAGGAGGGAGGAAAGAGAGTGAAAGCAAAGAAGGGCAGGGTAATGCTGTTTGTTTTAGGTGTCACACAGGCAAGAACACACTTTAGAATCAGGGGTATTACCAGAGGCAATCAATCCTCAAATGTATTTGAATCAATTCTGTTTGATTAAGAACATAATTTAAAAAAAGGATTATGAGATTCAAAGGATTATTATTTCAATGTTTACTTTATATTACACGTGAAATATTACCTTGTCAGCTGACCTTGAATTTTATCTAGCGTGTCCTTCTATCATCAAGTTTTTCCTCACTCCTGGACTACACTCTCCTCCAGCTACCACCTTTTCTCTCTTTCCATTTCCTCCCCTCTCCTGCTCATTTATAGGAAAAAATTACAAAAGTTGTCTCTCCTTAGTTCTCTTCCACTGGTAAAGACAACAGTTTCCTTCCCAGAATTTGTCCACTGGGCAGCTCTGGGTTCTCATCTCACTGGATCTCTCACTGATACACTCTTGTCTCTTCCTTCTGAGCTGTTTCTCTCTGGTTGCCCTCCTCCCTCTTCAGCTGCTCTTTCTCAGACTTTTGTGATTCTCCATCACCCTCAATAACCACAATATGGTGATGTTTCTTGGGGATCCTGGTTCTCTTCTTTACCTGCATGACTCCCTAGGTAATATCATCAAGATTTACAGTTTTATAGGTTGTCTGTATCTTTTTGACTCTAAAATGTTCACCCTTGATGTGACTCTGAACTCCACTCTTTTATATTCACCCACCTACTTACCATGGCCTAAACCAAACCTCAGTTCCCACCCACAATTTGTTCTTCCATAATGTTTCACCACCTCAACAATCATCTCCACTTTTCTGTTGTTCATGCCCCAAATCTTGGAGCTATCCTTGACTCTGTGCCTTCTCTTCCTCCCCGCATCTAGTCTGCTAGTCATTACCTTTACTCAGTATTTTAAAATATTTTCTAATTGCCTGCTCTATATCTGGTACTGTTCTGGGAGCTGCAGATACAGAAGAGAATAAAGCAGACAAAAGCCCTGCCTTCAAGTTTTGGTGATTAAAATGGATCCACAGTCAGCTTTTGTCTCCCACACATCACCATCACCATCACCTTAGACAAAACCACCCACATCTCCCTGGATCAGTACCAGAGCCTCATGCTCCCACTTGTGTGGAAGCGGCCTCTTCTCTTCTCTCCATACTTGTCAGAATGATCACAAGGAGTGCTCAGTCACTCAGTCCTGTCCAAATCTTTGCAGCCGTATAGACTGTAGCCCACCAGGCTCCCCCATCCATGAAAGTTTCCAGGCAAGAATACTGAAGCAGGTTGCCATTTCCTGTTCCAAGGGATCTTCCCCACCGAGGGATTGCACGCTCGTCTTTTGCATCTCCTGCATTGGCAGGCGGATTCTTTACCACTAGTGCCACCTAGGAAGCCCAGTCAGAGTGATCATTTGGAGGCATAAATCACACGATGCCTTTCCTCTTCTCATAACTCTCTAGTGGCTCCTCATCTCATTTAGACAAAAATGCAAAGTCCATCATAATACCCACAAGGCTTTCTGTGACCAGGGTCCTGTTATTGCTCTGACGTCCGCACCCTGATGTTGTTCCAGTCACATCAGCCTCTGTGCTCTTCCTTTCAACACTAAACCACTTACTGCAGGGGACTTTATTCATGCCGCTTGGCACATGTCTGCACTTCAGATGGTCCCTAAAGCATCACCTTCCTGAGCAGGCCTTCCCTGATCGTTAATATAAGAGAGCATTCATACCTTCATCATTCTGTATTCCCCTCTCCTATTTCATGTCTGTCTGTATGAATGTATGTCTTGGCAGCCTCTTCCATCTAGAATGTTAGCCTTTGAAAGGACTTTGTTTAGCTTGCTGCTGTATTTCCATCTCCCAGAGCAGTGCCTGGAAAATACTATGCACTCAACAAATATTTACTGAATTATCTTCGGTCCTGGGATTCTACAATTGGTTAATTTACAAGTATGTTCACATAAAGCCCCTTTGGATCAACTGTTTGCATTTGTGAGTCAACAAACACCAGATAAGTGTGCCGTCCATGGCCCAGGAGGAGAGTGACTTAGCTGCCTTGTGACCCCATAACGTTTTGCTCTATCAAAATTAATCATAAACTTTCAAATCTGAAAGTATCCCATCACTTTGTTATGACTAGTTTCTCATATTTGCTTAACTATGAAACAGAGAGCCTATTGTAAATATGCAGTGACAAAAGTCCCTGGGAGGTGGTACAGGTGATTATCAGTCAGTGATTTATAACACTTTATATCAAATTAATCATCTGGAAATTAGGCATGTGGAGACACAATGAAGACAGCTGATCTATGTACAGGGGTGGGGGTGGCGGTAAAGGCAAGCACTTTGATTCTTAGATAGTGAACTGTGTAGAACACTATTTCAGTTTATCATGAAGGCAAGAGCAGTTGAGAAATCCTGGATAAAAGGCCCATATGCAGATACTCTCAGAAAAAAGAAAAAACAAAAACAAAACAGAAAAACCAAAACAGTAATGTGGGTGCCCTGAAAGGACTAATTTAAATGAAAGATGAGTATTTGTGCAATCAGACCATTGATCTCTTATTCAGCTTCTACTACCCGATTCACCTCCACCTCAATCCAGCCATGTGTAAAGTTTTACCATTCTACGTTTTCTTTGGTAGTTCCAAGAATTTACATGTACTTTCATATGCTTAGTCTGCCCTTGCCCCATGAACTGCAAGCCCCAAATTCTGTCTCTAAAATTCAGTTCCAATCTAAAATTCTTGATAAACTCTTTCCTGACTCTTATGATCTATTTCGTTGCTTCTTCTCCTCTATCATCATATCCATTTATACAATGTGTCTGTTACAGAACCTCAGTGCATTAACTGGCTTGTGGCTTTAGCACACCTCTGTTAGCTTCTTGAAGATAAGAAATATTTTCATTATTGTTGTGCTTCTAGTACCTAACCTAATGTCCTGTTATAGTGAAATACCTTCTCATAACTTTGTTGAAATTAAGAAAATAGCCTTAAGTACTATGCCTTCTACAAATATATTTTAAACTTTCAAAGAAGCTACCATAATGCAAACCTATTTGTATAAAACATAATATATCAAAACGATCTTTTTAAATTTATCTCAGAAATACAGACTAGTGTTCAGTTCAGTTCAGTTCAGTTCAGTCGCTCAGTCGTGTCCGACTCTCCGCGACCCCATGAACTACAGCACGCCAGGCTTCCCTGTCCATCACCAACTCCCGGAGTACACTCAAACTCATGTCCACAGAGTCGGTGATGCCATCCAGCCATCTCATCCTCCGTCGTCCCCTTCTCCTCCCGCCCCCAACCTTTCCCAGCATCAGAGTCTTTTCCAGTGAGTCAACTCGTCGCATGAGGTGGCCAAAGTATTGGAGTTTCAGCTTTAGCATCAGTCCTTCCAATGAACTAGTGTAGTAGATCATATTTTTTTTTAATGTTGGGAAGCACTTGTTTACAATAACATAATGTCTTTTCTTTGCTTTTTCTGTAAAAGAGCATCAATTCAATCATCCTCATAAGATTCTCTACTAAATAGGAAGAAAATGGTGATTTCCAGATTGATTTTCATCTTATGTTGGGTTTATAAATGCTAGAACTAAAGCATCAACTGGTAGAATGGCTTACTCATACTTAATAAGTATGATATAATTACCTATCTATTTATTTTTATTTCCCTTTTAGAACTTCATCCTTAGTTTTTTTTTTTTTTTTTGAACAGAGGAAAATTTATGCGTCGAACCTGGACTGGTCACTTATGATAATATACATGCTACAATTCCATTCTCTCCAATCATTCCACCTTCACCCTCTCCCACAGAGTCCCAAAGACTGTTCTAAATGCCTATGTCTCTTTTGCAGTCTCTTATACAGGGTTCAGGTTACCATTTTTCTAAATTCCATATATATGCGTTAATATACAGTATTGATGTTCTTCTTTCTGGCTTACTTCACTCTGTATAATTGGCTCCAATTTCATCCACCTCATTAA
Source organism: Moschus berezovskii (assembly GCF_049115385.1). Lineage (NCBI taxonomy): Eukaryota > Metazoa > Chordata > Mammalia > Artiodactyla > Moschidae > Moschus > Moschus berezovskii. The sequence continues at coordinate 91,100,092 of NC_142469.1, read as the reverse complement.
AACTGATTCAAATGCATTCTTTTTGATGGCTGAGAAATACTCCATTGTGTATATGTACCAAAGCTTTCTTATCCATTCATCTGCAGATGGACATCTAGGTTGCTTCCATGTCCTGGCTATTATAAACAGTGCTGCAATGAATATTGGAGTACATGTGTCTCTTTCAATTCTGGTTTCCTCGGTGTGTATGCCCAGAAGTGCGATCGCTGGATCATATGGCAGTTCTATTTCCAGTTTTCTGGGGAATCTCCACACTGTTCTCCATAGTGGCTGTACTAGTTTGCATTCCCACCAACAGTGTAAGAGGGTTCCCTTCTCTCCACACCCTCTCCAGCACTTATTGCATGTAGACTTTTGGATAGCAGCCATTCTGACTGGTGTGAAATGGTATCTCATTGTGGTTTTGATTTGCATTTCTCTGATGATGAGGGATGTTGAGCATTTTTTCATGTGTTTGTTAGCCATCTTTATGTCTTCTTTGGAGAAATGTCTGTTTAGTTCTTTGGCCCATTTTTTGATTGGGTCACTTAGTTTTCTGGAATTAAGCTGCAGGAGCTGCTTGTATAATTTGGAGATTAATCCTTTATCAGTTGCTTCATTTGCTATTATTGTCTCCCATTCTGAAGGTTGTCTTCTCACCTTGCTTAGAGTTTCCTTTGCTGTGCAGAAGCTTTTGATTTTAATTAGGTCCCATTTGTTTATTTTTGCTTTTATTTCCAATATTCTGGGAGGTGGGTCTTGGAGGATCCTGCTGTGATTTATGTCGGAGAGTGTTTTGCCTACGTTCTCCTCTAGGAGTTTTATAGTTTCTGGCCTTACATTTAGATCTTTAATCCATTTTGAGTTTATTTTGGTGTATGGTGTTAGGAAGTGTTCTAGTTTCATTCTTTTACAAGTGGCTGACCAGTTTTCCCAGCACCACTTGTTAAAGAGACTGTCTTTTCTCCATTTTATATTCTTGCCTCCTTTGTCGAAGATAAGGTGTCCATAGGAGCGTGGGTTTATCTCTGGGCTTTCTTGGTAATATCTGGATATTGAAAAAACTTTTAGTTTCAAAACAACAATCATTAACTGTTCCTCAAATGTGTTAGAAGTAATCTCTTCCATATCTCTTTTTTCCCTTTTTTCCAACAATGACCAGATTCTGCTTCGTATTATTGTTATTACTATTAGCTTTTCAACTCTTATCTGTGAATCTAGCCTCATTTTTAGATGTTTACGAATCTGACCCTGGAAGAGAGAGCTTTCAGGACAAGGGCTGTTGTTCATTTTTATAAACTCCTAATTCTAGAAGGTGCTTCACCTTTGTAAGCTGCCTGTGTGAGATGTCCATTCTTGGATTCTTTCGGATCTTGATGAGACAGGAATGTCAGGACATTAAAAAAAAAAACAAAGGTCTATATTCTCCTTTTATTGCCCATTAACTATGATGCTAAATACTCCACAGCCAGCCCCTGCAATGTTGTCAGCCCCCTGTGTGGGTGAGATTTTTCAAAGCTCACATGTGCTTAGACACCTCAGGGTGGGTGGAGTTGCTGTGGATGAAGCTGTCGCTGTGTTCTCAGTCTGTAGCCAAACCATAGAGAAGCCCACTAGTAGATTCAGCAGGGGGAAGGTGTTCTCCTCACCTCTATTTATAGCACCCGGGGTAGGATCTGGGCTTCCATTGTAGCATCCAGTTCTAATTTCTGATTGCCTTATTTGAGCTACGAAGGGACACGATTTCCCCTCCTATTTGTAGAACTGTAAAACACCAGTCAGCATGATGTCTCAACAACAACAACAAAATATTTCCACAGCTTTGCAGACACACCCTTTTCTTCCCTCACAGCAGATAGAAAAGACATGAGGACATATTTGTGCATGCTAAGTCACTTCAGTCTTGTCTGACTCTGCGATACTATGGACCATAGCTTGCCAGGCTCCTCTGTCCGAGAGATTCTCCAGGCAATAATGCTGGAGTGGGCTGCCATGCTCTCCTCTAGGGGATCTTCCCAACCCAGGGATGGAATCCAAGTTTCTTATGTCTTCTGCATTGGCAGGCCAGTTCTTTACCACCGGTGCCCCCTGTTGTTGTTTAGTAACTCAGCCATGTCCGACTCTTTGCAACCCCATGGACTGCAGCACGCCAGGCTTTCTGTCCATCACCAACTCCCGGAGCTTGCTCAAACTCATGTCCATCAAGTCGATGATGCCATCCAACCATCTCATCCTCTGTCATCCCCTTCTCTTCCTGCCTTCAATCTTTCCCAGCATCAGAGCCTTTTCCAATGAGTCAGTTCCTCCTGGGAAGCCTGTTAACCTCCTGGCCTCCTATGAGAATGGAAATCATTTCATACCCTGGCAGGGGCCTCAGGTCTCAAGTAGAGTAATACTCACAGCATCTCCCTAAGAAAACACTCAATCTATACCAACAGAATTAAATTATTATTTTATCCCTTCCTCCTTCTGCTTCTCTGCTTCACATACAACCGAATTCACCACAGCACACAATTCAGGCGCTTAAAGATGTTAAATACAATAAATTTGTTAACCACTTCTAAAGAACTGCTGAAATTAGTGACTGGAATTCCCGTTTTTGTCCATCTGAATTTTAGGGGGCCTGGTCCGTTTTGGCACAACAGGTCAATTTTGGTTGCTGTTTAGTTGCAAAGTTGTGTCTGACTTTTTGCAACCCCATACTCTGGGACCTCTGACTCCTAGGGGACTGACTTGCAGTCTGTAAAGCCATGTCCACCAAGCATTGTGTATACACTGGATCATGGTTCAGCTACCATCATATTGAAGGTTTCTGTAGTAATTTTTGACATTAATGTACAAAGCAAGCTTTACAAGACTGAAGTCTGCAAAGAGAAAGGAATTACTCATTTAATCTCCTGTTAGGGCTCCTATAATCAGTTTTTTTATTTCTTTTAGGGAAATTTCTTTTAGACTGAATATGGTCTTCAGGTTTTGAGTAAAGACTCAATTATCAAATCTGAGTTCTTTAGATTTGTAGTGCTTTTGTGGGCTTTCTTAGTAGCTCAGATGATAAAGAATCTGCTTGCAATGCAGGAGACCCCAGTTTGATTCCTGGGTTGGGAAGATCCCCTGGAGAAGGGATAGGCTACCCACTCCAATATTCTTGGGCTTCCCTCATGGCTCAGATGGTAAAGAATCCGCCTGTAATGAGGGAGACCTGAGTTTGATCCGTGGGTTGGGAAGATCCCCTGGAGGAGGGCATGGCAACCCACTTCAGTATTCTTGCCTGGAGAATCCCCATAGACAGAGGAGCCTGGCCGGGCTACAGTCCATGGGGTCACAAAGATTTGGACACGACTGAGCGACTAAACACACAAGTGCTGTAGCCCGCCAAGCTCCTCTGTCCATGGGGATTTCCTAGGCAAGAATACTGGAGTGAGTTGCCATTTCCGTCTCTAAGGGATCTTCCTAACCCAGGCTGACTTTATTGCAGTTTGCAAAAAAATAAAAAAAGTAACTCATTCTTTCCCCTGAAGATCCACTTCTCTAAGAAGCCAATGGCATGTCTCAGGGCTCCGAACCACTGATATCTCCCTTGGGGATCCACATCTTCTTGCCAGAATTTATGAATATATTTTGATAAAGTTTTGACCTTTTCATTTTGTCCTTGTCTCCCACAGCAGATATACATTTGTTTGAGCCAGACTCTAAATATTTTTTAAACTTTTTATTTTGCACTGGAGTATAGCTGATAATGTGATCATTTCAGATGAACAGTGAAGGGATTCAACCATACATATATGTATACATACATCCATTCTTCCCCAAACTCCCCTCCCATCAACTGCCACATAATATTGACCAGAGTTCCATGTGCTGTACCGTAGGTCCCTGTTGGTTATCCATTTTAATTGTAGCAGTGTGTACCTGTCCATCCCAAACTCCCGAACTATCTCCTCACCCCATCCTTCCTCCCCTGCAACTGTAAATTCATTCTCTAAGTCTGTGCAGACTGTAAATATGAATGTGGTCTGGAGATTGGGGGAAACAAGACAACTTTTATCTATGGACTATAATCTAGGGAGAGCTAAGTTATTTTGGGGGGAAATTACTGCTAAACAGAATTTAACCTCATTGCTTTGGACAAATGCACTAGATGGAATCAGAGTTGTTAACCCCTCCGCTCTCTACTAGAATTCCTGTGAAGGCCAATGCGGGTTGTATAGAAAATAGTCATTTCCCCAAAATTAACTTTTTGCATATTTCCTGAACCTATTTGTGACCCTAATCCTACTGTTGAAGTGAGACTATAGAGGTGACTAGGCTTGGATGAGGCTAACAAATTCTGTCAATGATTTATTGTTCTGTGACGTTCTTTGAAATCCTTACTTGATGCTTTGAGAAAAGAGCATCCCAACCACCCCTTACCAGTAGATCGTTAATTTAAAAATCAGTCTTTCATGTTTGGGGAAATCTGGGTCTCTCCCTGCATATAAATAGTAATAACAATTTTGGACAGGCTTTTCATCTGGTATCCTTTGAAGTGGAGGACAGAGAAAAGTGCCTACAATTTTTTATCAAATTTAAATCTTAAAATAATATAAAAACAAAAACAATAAATTGTTGCAGGATGTTCTGAGAGAGCTGTCACAATCATCAGAGTAGAATTTTTGTTGGAGGTTGTTAAGGCATAGATCTCAATTGATTAGTGGAGTGAGGGCTGGAGGTATTTTTCTGTTTTAAAATCCAGACAACTGTCCTCAAAGTAAATGTTACTCACTTTGATGAAAAGGGCTGGGCTTTTTTTCCCCTGAACTATCAAAATTAAATTAACTTTATGAGAATTAATTTTATGAGTTTAATTTGAAAAATCATCTGAATTACATTAACTCCAAAAATCATTTGCTACAGTATCATATGAATTAATTCCCCTAGAAGATTTTAGGAAATGACACCAAAGTAACTCCGGCTTGAGGCTTTCAATAAATCATTCCAATTGCCAAAATAATCCCATCTATTTTAACTGATTTGGGTTATGTTTGTTAGTGAGGTTTGGGCTTTCCTTGTGGCTCAGCTGGTTAAAGAATCTGCCTGCAATGAGGGAGACCTGGGTTCGATTTCCCAGTTTGGGAAGATCCCCTGGAGAAGGGAAAGGCTACCCACTCCAGCATTCTGGCCTGGAGAGTTCTATGGACTGTTTAGTCCATGGGGTCACAAAGAGTCAGACACGACTGAGTGACTTTCACTTCACTTCACTTCAATGATTGTTAGTGTTCTTTATTTAGAGCTTAATTTAGAATTACCCACAAAGATCATAAGGGAGATAGGACAGTTTTTCAACTATCCTAATGTGATGAAAGTGGAAGGCTTTGTTTCATGGTTTTGTGTTCAGAAGAACCTAGGCTGGGGTATATTTAGACTGTTCCTGTTTCCTGCTGTGAAACAAAATCTCAGGGCAAACTTTTTTTTTTGTTATGGCACTGACATCATCAAACTGTTCAGCTAGGAATTACACATTTTGCAATTAACATGTTTTTACTATTTACAATATAAATTGTGGTTTAATTAATGCGATCTTACACACTTCCCCTGGATATTATTTTTATGCTTTAAGAATCATTTCGCTTGTCTCTTTCTTAATATTAAGCTATCCAAGGGTGACTTTCAGACAATCTCATCAATATCTTTGAATGTTTCTGAAACTTGTTCATTTTATTGGTGGGAATGGACAACATGGGGGGCAGTTGGGCTGAAGAGTGTTTCTTGCATGAGCTCTGGCAGTTGTTTGTGCTCTGTATCCCTCACTGATTCTTCTCCAGATCTCAACTACAAATATTCCGCTCCCTCTCCTGTAGTTCTGTCCAGAGCGCTACTCATTATTTGTCTTAAAAGTCATGTTATTTTTAGTAGCTCAGTCAGGGGTTTAGGGATACAGTTTGAACAAATGCTACAAATCGAGTAAAGAAATCCCAAGTGTTTCCACATCCCTGGCTTCTGACACTGCAGCCGAGAGGCAGATGAGGAGGAAGGCAGCTCAAATCTCACCAGCATTTGCAGCACATGGCTTAGGGGGGCTACTACATCTTCTCTCTTACTGGATCCTGAATGCCTCTCCTCACCAGTGTTCTAGCACCAGCCCACCTTTTTTTTTTTTTCTTTACGGGAGATTGATCACTCTTCACATGATGTATCTCCACAAGAGAAGATGCTTCAGTGCAGAGGTTTTCTTCCTCACTGGTCTCCCAGATACACTTGGAGGTGGCAGTAGATTTGCTTTCCAAACAGCAGCTTGTCAGAGGGCATGTCATAGAGCCAGCAGAATCCTTCTTTTTCTTTGAAAATAAAAGCATTTCCTCTGCAACCTATTTTAATGTACTCCAGTGATTCCCTTCAAATCTGCTGTTTAAGAAAATGGATAGCCAGTGGAGCCAATGCAATATGTGGGTGATAGAGAGGTGGAGACTGCTGTTTACTTCTTCAGGGGAGATAAACCCGTGATCTGTGGTTAGGACATAGGGTCCCAACATTCTGACACATAGTGTGTTTGTTGGGGAAAAACTGTTATGAACTGTATGTCTGTGCCCTGCAGCATAATTCTTAGGTTGAAATCCTAGCCTCTCATGTGATATCTTGGCAGCTGAGATCTTTGGGAGGTGATTGAATCAGGAGGGCAGACCTTCATGGAGAAAATTAGCACCCTCATAAGAGAGCCCAGAGAGTTCTCTCACCCATCTCTACCATGTGAGGACACATTGAAACAACAGAAATCTAAGAACAAGGGAGAAGGCTCTCACCAGATCTGCCAACCCCTTGATCTTGGACTTCCCGATCTCCAGAACTGTTAGAAACAAATTTCCGTTGTTTATAAACTACCCCGTTTATGTTCCTTTGTTATAGAAGTCTAAACAGACTAGTTCAGTTCAGTTCAGTTCAGTTCAGTTCAGTTCAGTCGCTCAGTCGTGTCCGACTCTTTGTGACCCCATGAATCACAGCACGCCAGGCCTCCCTGTCCATCACCAGTTCCCGGAGTTCACTCAAACTCATGTCCATCAAGTCGGTGATGCCATACAGCCATCTCATTCTCTGTCGTCCCCGTCTCCTCCCACCCCCAATCCCTCCCAGCATCAGACTGTATTCCAGTGAGTCAAAAGGTCGCATGAGGTGGCCAAAGTATTGGGAGTTTCAGCTTTAGCATCAGTCCTTCCAATGAACACCCAGAATTGATCTCCTCTAGAATGGACTGGTTGGATCTCCTTGCAGTCCAAGGGACTCTCAAGAGTCTTCTCCTGCACCACAGTTCAAAAGCATCAATTCTTCGGCGATCAGCTTTCTTCACAGTCCAACTCTCACATCCATACATGACCACGGGAAAAACCATAGCCTTGAATAGACGGACTTTGGTTGGCAAAGTAATGTCTCTGCTTTTTAGTATGCTATCTAGGTTGGTCATAACGTTCCTTCCAAGGAGTAAGCGTCTTTTAATTTCCTGGCTGCAATCAGCATCTGCAGTGCTTCCAACAACACAAAAGAACACTCTACACATGGACATCACCAGACGGTCAACACCAAAATCAGATTGATTATATTCTTTGCAGCCAAAAATGGAGAAGCTGTATACAGTTAGCAAAAACAAGACCAGGAGCTGATTGTGACTCAGATCATGAACTCCTTATTGCCAAATTCAGACTTAAATTGAAGAAAGTAGGGAAAACTACTAGACCATTCAGATATGACCTCAATCAAATCCCTTATGATTATACAGTGGAAGTAAGAAATAGATTTAAGGGACTAGATCTGATAGATAGAGTGCCTGATGAACTCTGGATGGAGGTTCATGACATTGTACAGGAGACAGGGACCAAGACCATTCCCATGGAAAAGAAATGCAAAAAAGCAAAATGGCTGTCTGAGGAGGACTTACAAATAGCTGTGAAAAGAAGAGAAGTGAAAAGCAAAGGAGAAAAGGAGAGATATAAGCATCTGAATGCAGAGTTCCAAAGAATAGCTAGGAGAGATAAGAAAGCCTTCCTTAGCGATCAATGCAAAGAAATTGAGGAAAACAACAGAATAGGAAAAACAAGAGATCTCTTCAAGAAAATTAGAGATATCAAGGGAACATTTTATGCAAAGATGGGCTCGATAAAGGACAGAAATGGTATGGACCTAACAGAAGCAGTGATATTAAGAAGAGGTGGCAAGAATACACAGAAGAACTGTACAGAAAAGATCTTCACAACCAAGATGATCACGATGGTGTGATCACTCACCTGGAACCAGACATCTTGGAATGTGAAGTCAAGTGGGCCTTAGAGAGCATCACCATGAACAAAGCTAGTGGAGGTGATGGAATTCCAATTAAGCTATTTCAAATCCTGAAAAATGATGCTGTGAAAGTGCTGCACTCAATATGCCAGCAAATTTGGAAAACTCAGCAGTGGCCACAGGACTGGAAAAGGTCAGTCTTTATTCCAATCCCAAACAAAGGCAATGCCAAAGAATGCTCAAACTACCGCACAATTGCACTCATCTCACACGCTAGTAAAGTCATGCTGAAAATTCTCCAAGCCAGGCTTCAGCAATATGTGAACCATGAACTTCCAGATGTTCAAACAGGTTTGAGAAAAGGCAGAGGCACCAGAGATCAAATTGCCAACATCCGCTGGATCATGGAGAAAGCAAGAGAGTTCCAGAAAAACATCTATTTCTAAACAGACTAAGACAAACATAATTTCATGTACTGCAGCATCTCAGTATTACTCCCAGAGCTATCATGTCGGCTGAAACCAACACAGTAGCAATCTCCTTCTCCTTCTCTTTCTTTCTCCCTCCCTCACACACACACACGCACACATACACACACACGAAAGAGAGAGAGAGAGAGACATATACATACTTTCTAAAACCGGACTCAGAAACTCTTGCTTTTAATGGAGAGCCCTTTGATTAAGGACAAGATGCAACCAACTTTCTTCAGCACTTTTCCCTGTTTTAGTGTTTAAGACATGCCTCCTTTAGGGAATCTTACTAAGAGGAATCCTCTTTATTTCCTATTCATTTGATTATCAGTTTGCAAGTGTGGCCACGTGCCAGTTTTAATGTAGAATAAGATTCTTCCAACTCCTACCCTATTCCTGGTGCTTAGACCATAGTCTAAGTCGAATATAAATAGAGAAAGTAGTCAGTATTTCATCTTAGATTAGCATGGGGTCTAAATAAAAGGCAGGTTAAGGTACAGATTCCACTTTAAATACTTGTGATTTAAAAATACAGTTTTATAATAAAAAGATTTTAATTTTTCTACTTGCTAAAAATGATCAAATATAGCTGTACAATTTATAGGCAAAGTGAAGGAAAGTATGCAATTTTAAAGATCTGTTGGACAGTTTACTCATCTTTTTAATAACCTAAGTAAGGTGTATCTAGCACCTATGTTGGAGAAGGAAATGGCAACCCACTCCAGTGTTCTTGCCTGGAGAATCCCAGGGATGACAGAGCCTGGTCAGCTGCCGTCTATGGGGTCGCACAGAGTCGGACACGACTGAAACGACTTAGCAGCAGCAGCACCACCTATGTGTGTCCCTTACTATTTTCTAGAATAATTTTTCTTACAGTTGTTAGATTGAATTATTAGTTTCTCCTCCTCCTTTATTATTTTTCTATAAATCCTTCGATAACTGTTAGTATTTCTGCTTTATTGACTATGCCAAAGACTTTGACTATGTGGATCACAACAAACTCTGGAAAATACCAGACCACCTGACCTGCCTCTTGAGAAACCTGTATGCAGGTCAGGAAGAAACAGTTAGAACTGGACATGGAACAACAGACTGGTTCCAAATAGGAAAAGGAGTATGTCAAGGCTGTATATTGTCGCCCAGCTTTAACTTATATGCAGAATACATCACCAGAAATACTGGGCTGGATGAAGCACAAGCTGGAATCAAGGTTGCCAGGAGAAATATCAATAACCTCAGATATGCAGATGACACCACCCTTATGGCAGAAAGTGAAGAGGAACTCAAAAGCCTCTTGATGAAAGTGAAAGAGGAGAGTGAAAAGGTTGGCTTGAAGCTCAACATTCAGAAAACAAAGATCATGGCATCTGGTCCCATCACTTCATGGGAAATAGATGGAAAAACAGTGGAAACAGTGTCAGACTTTATTTTTTTGGGCTCCAAAATCACTGCGGATGCTGATTGCAGCCGTGAAATTAAAAGACTCTTACTCCTTGGAAGGAAAGTTATGACCAACCTAGATAGCATATTAAAAAACAGAGACATTACTTTGCCCACCAAGGTCCGTCTAGTCAAGGCTATGGTTTTTCCCGTGGTCATGTATGGATGTGAGAGTTGGACTGTGAAGAAAGCTGATCGCCGAAGAATTGATGCTTTTGAACTGTGGTGCAGGAGAAGACTCTTGAGAGTCCCTTGGACTGCAAGGAGATCCAACCAGTCCATTCTAAAGGAGATCAATCCTGGGTGTTCATTGGAAGGACTGATACTAAAGCTGAAACTGCAATACTTTGGCCACCTCATGCGAAGAGTTGACTCTCTGGAAAGGGCTCTGATGCTGGGAAAGGTTGGGGGTGGGAGGAGAAGGGGACGACCGAGAATGAGATGGCTGTATGGCATCACCGACTCTATGGACATGAGTTTGGGTGAACTCCAGGAGTTGGTGATGGACAGGGAGGCCTGGTGTGCTGTGATTCATGGGGTCACAGAGAGTCGGACATGACTGAGCGACTGAACTGAACTGAACTGAGGAATTGACAAGTAACAACACTGGAGAATTCTTGAAAGTTTTTAAAATAAAACTTAGCACAAAATTAAAGTATTATATTTCAAAATTAAAATAAATTATGGGCATACTTGGGTATGTCCACACATTTACAGATGTTTTGCAAAAGATCTGGACAATATATATTATGTTAAGCCTCCTTTTTATTGAAAGTTTAGCATATTACACATTTTTAGGGGATACTGTTAATATTTTGACCGTTACTATAATTTTTTTTTATGTAAAGCCTCTAGTAATCTTTGTGTCAGGTAGAGCTGTATCTAGCATTAAATTTCCATATAAATATCTGCCATTTTAATTAAATGTGGATAAATTTTTAATAGACAAACATTTTTCATGTGCTTTTTCTGTGCCAGATACACTGATTCTCAAATGAAAAATGACTTAAGGAACTGGGAATGCCTAGCCTATAATAGGCAAGATTGATGCAGGCCTCTATGACATTGTTTGCATATTTGAAGAACTGGCTGTAGATAAGAGATTCACTTTACATAGTGTAGCTCCAGAAGCAATAATATTCATTTTTCATTCAGTAGACATTTATGAGAAACTTCCTTGTGCCAGCTGTTGTCAAAGATGCTGGAGATACCAAGGTGAATAAGACATTTTCTGCTCTCAAGAAGCAAACTTCCGTTGAAACTCAAATAGGTAAAAGCTTAAAGGAAGACAATTTTTGTTCAACACAAAAACTGCTTCCCTAAAAATCAGAACTACCCACAAAGGTTACTTGGGAGTTCTCACTCTATGTTCAGCTTTAATACTCCAGGGGGTGTAGTAGAAGCAGAGTCCAGGGCAATGGACTTAATAACTGTTTAATACTAGATATGAGTGACAAAACACCATCATGGTATAGACATCAGTCCATGAGCAGTAGTGGAAAAGCAAGGGAGCCCTAGATCCTAAGTGGAAACCCAGAAGTTGGGGCAGTAATAAAGGTACAGGTAAGTCAGGCGAAGAGCCTCAGCAGTACAGGAAGTGCACAACGAAGGCTATTGGCAAACATGAGTACCTTTGAAGCCTGTGGGAAATGCCTTAATCAGTTCAGTTCAGTCGCACAGTCGTGTCCGACTCTCCGCGACCCCATGAATCACAGCACGCCAGGCCTCCCTGTCCATCACCAACTCCCGGAGTACACTCAAACTCATGTCCACAGAGTCGGTGATGCCATCCAGCCATCTCATTCTCCATCGTCCCCTTCTCCTCCCGCCCCCAAACTTTCCCAGCATCAGAGTCTTTTCCAGTGAGTCAACTCGTCGCATGAGGTGGCCAAAGTATTGCAGTTTCAGCTTTAGCATCAGTCCCTCCAATGAACATCCAGGACTGATCTCCTCTAGAATGGACTGGTTGGATCTCCTTGCAGTATAAGGGACTCTCAAGAGTCTTCTCCAACACCACAGTTCAAAAGCATCGATTCTTCGGCGATCAACCTTCTTCACAGTCCAACTCTCACATCCATACATGACCACGGGAAAAACCATTGCCTTGACTAGACGGACCTTGGTTGGCAAAGTGATGTCTCTGCTTTTTAATATACTATCAAGGTTGGTCATAACTTTCCTTCCAAGGAGCAAGCGTCTTTTAATTTCATGGCTGCAATCAGCATCTGCAGTGATTTTGGAGCCCAAAAAAACAAAGTCTGACACTGTTTCCATTGTTTCCCCATCTATTTCCCATGAAGTGATGGGACCAGATGCCATGATCTTTGTTTTCTGAATGTTGAGCTTCAAGCCAACCTTTTCACTCTCCTCTTTCACTTTCATCAAGAGGCTTTTGAGTTCCTCTTCACTTTCTGCCATAAGGGTAGTGTCATCTGCATATCTGAGGTTATTGATATTTCTCCCAGCAATCTTGATTCCAGCTTGTGCTTCTTCCAGCCCAACGTTCCTCATGATGTACTCTGCGTATAAGTTAAATAAGCATGGTGACAATATACAACCTTGACGTATACCTTTTCCTATTTGGAACCAGTCTGTTGTTCCATGTCCAGTTCTAACAGTTGCTTCCTGACCTGCATACAGGTTTCTCAAGAGGCAGGTCAGGTGGTCTGGGATTCCCATCGCTTTCAGAATGTTCCACAGTTTATTGTGATCGACACAGTCAAAGGCTTTGGCATAGTCAATGAAGCAGAAATAGATGTTTTTCTGAAACTCTCTTGCTTTCTCCATGATAGTATGAAATAAAAAAGATCTTCAAAGTCCCTGACAAAGAACTAAACAAATGTGAAAGTTAATGAGGTGGCCATTTTTAGCAAATAAAAGTAACTATCATCCAGTTAACTTGGAATTTTAGGTAAAAACATATTTTTTTAGTATATGCATGTCTAAAATATGCAATTGAACACATTTATACTTGACTCTGAAGAGACAAGATACTGGTTCTGTCTGGTCAAGGAGCCAGTGTGTAGTTCTACTTGATTCTGAGTTTTAATGACTGTAGAACTGTTCTTTGACTTCTCTCTTTGGCAGGGGAGCAAATCTGAAGTCTTGTCTACTTCTGAGCACAAGGCCCGGTCCAGCTCTATGAGGCAGCCTAAACAAAGTACCCAGGGTGCTGCACAACCCAAACACAAAATAGAAAAACTTTTAGCTAGACTTGCCAAGAGGAAGAACCCAGATAAATAAAATTATAAATGAAAGAGGAGACATTTTAACTGATATCACAGAAACTTGAAGGGTTCAGTTCAGTTCAGTTCAGTCGCTCAGTCGTGTCCGACTCTCCACGACCCCATGAATCACAGCACGCCAGGCCTCCCTGTCCATCACCAACTCCCGGAGTACACTCAAACTCATGTCCACAGAGTCGGTGATGCCATCCAGCCATCTCATTCTCCGTCGTCCCCTTTTCCTCCCGCCCCCAACCTTTCCCAGCATCAGAGTCTTTTCCAGTGAGTCAACTCGTCGCATGAGGTGGCCAAAGTATTGCAGTTTCAGCTTTAGCATCAGTCCCTCCAATGAACATCCAGGATTGATCTCCTTTAGAATGGACTGGTTGGATCTCCTTGCAGTATAAGGGACTCTCAAGAGTCTTCTCCAACACCACAGTTCAAAAGCATCGATTCTTCGGCGATCAGCCTTCTTCACAGTCCAACTCTCACATCCATACATGACCACGGGAAAAACCATTGCCTTGACTAGACGGACCTTGGTTGGCAAAGTGATGTCTCTGCTTTTTAATATACTATCAAGGTTGGTCATAACTTTCCTTCCAAGGAGCAAGCGTCTTTTAATTTCATGGCTGCAATCAGCATCTGCAGTGATTTTGGAGCCCAAAAAAACAAAGTCTGACACTGTTTCCACTGTTTTTCCATCTATTTCCCATGAAGTGATGGGACCAGATGCCATGATCTTTGTTTTCTGAATGTTGAGCTTCAAACCAACCTTTTCACTCTCCTCTTTCACTTTCCTCAAGAGGCTTTTGAGTTCCTCTTCACTTTCTGCCATAAGGGTAGTGTCATCTGCATATCTGAGGTTATTGATATTTCTCCCAGCAATCTTGATTCCAGCTTGTGCTTCTTCCAGCCCAGCGTTCCTCATGATGTACTCTGCGTATAAGTTAAATAAGCAAGGTGACAATATACAACCTTGACGTACACCTTTTCCTATTTGGAACCAGTCTGTTGTTCCATGTCTAGTTCTAACTGTTGCTTCCTGACCTGCATACAGGTTTCTCAAGAGGCAGGTCAGGTGGTCTGGGATTCCCATCTCTTTCAGAATGTTCCACAGTTTATTGTGATCCACACAGTCAAAGGCTTTGGCATAGTCAATGAAGCAGAAATAGATGTTTTTCTGAAACTCTCTTGCTTTCTCCATGATCCAGCGGATGTTGGCAATTTGATCTCTGGTGCCTCTGCCTTTTCTAAAACCTGCTTGAACATCTGGGAGTTCACGGTTTACATATTGCTGAAGCCTGGCTTGGAGAATTTTGAGCATGACTTTGCTAGCGTGTGAGATGAGGGCAATTGTCCGGTAGTTTGAGCATTCTTTGGCATTGCCTTTCTTTGGGATTGGAATGAAGACTGACCTCTTCCAGTCCTGTGGCCACTGCTGAGTTTTCCAAATCTGCTGGCATATTGAGTGCAGCACTTTCACAGCATCATCTTTCAAGACTTGAAATAGCTCAACCGGAATTCCATCACCTCCACTAGCTTTGTTCGTAGTGATGCTCTCTAAGGCCCACTTGACTTCACATTCCAAGATGTCTGGCTCTAGGTCAGTGATCACGTTATCGTGACTATCTTGGTCGTGAAGATCTTTTTTGTACAGTTTTTCTGTGTATTCTTGCCACCTCTTCTTAATATCTTCTGCTTCTGTTAGGTCCATACCATTTCTGTCCTTTATTGAGCCCATCTTTGCATGAAATGTTCCCTTGGAATCTCTGATTTTCTTGAAGAGATCTCTTGTTTTTCCTATTCTGTTGTTTTCCTCTATTTCTTTGCATTGATCACTGAGGAAGTCTTTCTTATCTCTCCTTGCTATTCTTTGGAACTCTGCATTCAGATGCTTATATCTTTCCTTTTCTCCGTTGCTTTTCGCTTCTCTTCTTTTCACAGCTATTTGTAAGGCCTCCTCAGACAGCCATTTCGCTCTTTTGCATTTCTTTTCCATGGGGATGGTCTTGGTCCCTGTCTCCTGTACAATGTCACGAACCTTCGTCCAAAGTTCATCAGGCACTCTATCTATCAGATCTAGTCCCTTAAATCTATTTCTCACTTCCACTGTATAATCATAAGGGATTTGATTGAGGTCATATCTGAATGGTCTAGTGGTTTTCCCTACTTTCTTCCATTTAAGTCTGAACTTCGCAATAAGGAGTTCATGATCTGAGCCACAGTCAGCTCCTGGTCTTGTTTTCGCTAACTGTATACAGCTTCTCCATCTTTGGTTACAAAGAATATAATCAATCTGATTTCGGTGTTGACCATCTGGTGATGTCCATGTGAAGAGTCTTCTCTTGTGTTGTTGGAAGAGGGTGTTTGCTATGACCAGTGAATTCTCTTGACAAAACTCTATTAGCCTTTGCCCTGCTTCATTCCGTGCTCCAAGGCCAAATTTGCCTGTTACTCCAGGTGTTTCTTGACTTCCTACTTTTGCATTCCAGTCCCCTATAATGAAAAGGACATCTTTTTTGGGTGTTAGTTCTAAAAGGTCTTGTAGGTCTTCATAGAACCGATTAACTTCAGCTTCTTCAGCATTACTGGTTGGGGCATAGGCCTGGATTACTGTAATATTGAATGGTTTGCCTTGGAAACGAACAGAAATCATTCTGTCATTTTTAAGATTGCATCCAAGTACTGCATTTCGGACTCTTTTGTTGACCATGATGGCTACTCCATTTCTTCTAAGGGATTCCTGCCCACAGTAGTAGATATAATGGTCATCTGAGTTAAATTCACCCATTCCAGTCCATTTTAATTCACTGATTCCTAGAATGTCGACGTTCACTCTTGCCATCTCCTGTTTGACCACTTCCAATTTGCCTTGATTCATGGACCTAACATTCCAGGTTCCTATGCAATATTGCTCTTTGAAGAATTATATAATACTACAATAATTTGGGCAACCTAAAAAAATGAGTAAATGACTAGAAACACAAAACCTATCAAGATAGAACCATGAAGTAGAAAAATCTGAACAGATTAATAATGAATAAGATGATGTGGTCAATACAATTAAAATTAAATAGTGGCATTAACTAGTGCCATTCCTTTTCAAATTCTTCCAAAAATTTAAGAAAGAGAAAAAACTCCCAATTACATTTTACAAGACCAGCATTATCCTAATACCAAAGTTATACAAAAAACTATAAGTAAAGAAATCTATAGACCAATATCCTTGAAGAATATAAATGCAAAAATTCTCAATAAAATTCTAGTAAACCAAATTAAACAGCACATTAAAAGGATCATACACCATGATCAAGTGAGATTTATCCCTGGGATGCAATGATGTTCAACATAAGGAAATCAATAAATGTGATATATCATATTAATAGAATGAGAAATAAAAATATTATCACCTCAGTAGATATAGAAAGGGAATTTGATAAAATTCAACATCCATTCATGATAGATATTCTCAACAAATTGGACATAGGAAAGAATATACTTCAATATAATTAAGGCCACATATGACAACCCTCAGCTAACATCATAGTGATTCAAGCCTGAAAGACTTTCCTTCAGGTCAGGGACAAGACCTGGATGCACACCCTCACCAGTCCCACTCAATATAGTACTGAAATTCTAGTTGGAACAATTAGGCAAGAATAAATTAAAAGTCATACTGTCTCTGTTTGCATAGAGCATGATCTTTATGTAGAAACCCCAAAAGACTCCACCAGAACACTGTTAGATCTAATTAAGTAGTTCAATAAAGTTGCAGAATACAAAAACCAATATACAAAAATTAGTAGTATTTCTATATACTAACAAGGAACTGTCTGGTAAAAAAATAATGATCCCATTTACAATAGCATCAAAAAATACTTGACTATAATCAAGGAAATGAAAGAACTATAAGACATTGATGACAGGAATTAAAGAAGACAAACATAAATGAAAAAATATTCCATGTTCATGGAACATAAGAATTAATATTATCAAAATATCCATACTACACAAAGCCATCTATAGTTTCAACACAATACCTATCAGGAATCCAATGGTATTTTCTATAGAACTCAAAAAAAAACATTTAAGAAGCCAAAGGAACAGGACAAGTATCTAGGTTGTATGTTAACATACAATAAGGAATCAAAGTAATTTCTAACTTTAATGGTTATATTTTTTAGTTCTATTTGAAACTTTTCTGTCTGTAAGATAGTTGATAATGACTTCCTTGGTGGCTCAGATAATAAAGAATCTGCCTGCAATGTATGAGATCTGGGTTTGATCCCTAGGTCAGGAAGATACCCTGCAGAAGGGAATGGCTACCCACTCCAGTATTCTGGCCTGGAGAATTCCATGCACAGAGGAGCCTGGTGGGTTACAGTCCATGGGTTGCAAAGAGTTGGACATAACTGAGCAACTAACAATGATGATTCTAGATGCTTTGAAAGGGAAGATTAGAGGAAACTCATCTCATGATGAATGAAAAACAGACTTTAAGTTCTCTGACAAGAGAAATCTCATATGCAATTGTATTTACTGGCCTGGAACTTCTGAGGAAGTTTTATTCTCAACATACAGTTTTGGTAAGTATAACATGCTCATAACAATTGAAGTCAGAGGAAGGGAATGCTCAAAGAAGTTGGGGAAATGACATCATTTTAGGGAAAAGAAACATCAGTAATTACAATGGAGAATAAATTAAGCATCTGGAGAGTCAATTAGTTGTGTGACATTCGACATGCTTTTTCTTTTTTTCCTTTCTTATTATCTATCTCAGGCCTAACTTTTATCATTTATAAGTTGGGGAATACAACTTATAAATGTTAAGTTTATAAGTTGATACAGGTAGGCAGTTAATAATTTCATGAGCATCATAATCTGTGTGCAGACATTGGCTTCCCTTCTCACTTGTTCTACAAACAAAGTTCAGTCTGTTTTACACCACAGTGATCCTTAACATTTTTGTTTTGATTGAGCTATAGAAAAAACCTTGTGCAAGCATGGTCTCACTTTCTAGGAAAGATGCATATGAAGAGTGCAAAACAAAAACTTACATGCAATTTCAAGAGGATCTTGGATTCCCAAAGTCCATCCGTGACCCTCCCAAAGTCCATCCGTGACCCTCTCTCTGCAGCATTATTTGAAGGAGGGAGACATCCAGATTGCGTGTGCATTATTTCCACTTAGGTTCCGGGGCCTCAAGCCTAAATCCATGCCAGCTTTGTAGGCTGTAGCTCAGTCTCAGAAGTTCTCAACGTTCTTACATTTAAGACAGATGTAGTGTTCTTGTTCTCTGTGGACGTATATTGGGTGAGAAGAGGCAAGGTATGAAAAAGTTCTGCTTTCATTTTTCAATTGCCCCATACAGTAATCAGGCAAAGGACATACTGTGTTTCCATCTTCGGCACCATCTGTGATATGACCTCAGCTTTTTCAGTGTCCAGTAGCAATCCACTCTTCATCCACAAGTGAACATGTATTGACTTTTCCTTTCCCTGCTTTCCTTTCCCTCCCCCAGCTTTATTTTATCTTTTCCCCTTTTATTCTAGAATTCTTCAATTCTTTCATTCAACTGAAAGTGACATGGAAGAAAAATGTGATTTGGGTTCCCTGATGTCTTTACCTTGCATTTTATATTCCTTATTTGGAATTTTACATAGTCACACCTTTATATCTTCACTTTGATCTCTCTTTTCCCTTCAGAAAGAGTGGTTCCAATTTAAACAGACGTAAATTAACCCCCCCATAATTTCTATCTTCTGTATTAAAATTGAAAAGTTCTTATCTCAGTTTTATACCTGGATTTTCCTCTAAATATTCTCAAAATCTTCTATTAAATTATATCTTAACAAAATTAGGCATTTACTCTGAAAGCTGTCTTGTGCTATATGCTTTTCTGTTTTCTAATTTTTCAATTTGTATTTTATTTTATATTTCTGTTTTTGTCACTCCAAATTGAAAAGAGTTTGCTGGGGCTGATTCAGCCCAATAGTCACCAGAATATTTTTTTAAAGATAAATTTCCCTCGTTATTTCCTTCTTCATTCGTCTATTTTAGAAGTTGATGGCTGATGTCTCATAGCTCTCTCCAGATTGTATTTTCTATCTAAGCCAATATCTTTATGACATATGGTTAAGAATGAC
This sequence comes from Moschus berezovskii, assembly GCF_049115385.1. Classification (NCBI taxonomy): domain Eukaryota; kingdom Metazoa; phylum Chordata; class Mammalia; order Artiodactyla; family Moschidae; genus Moschus; species Moschus berezovskii. The sequence continues at coordinate 91,080,583 of NC_142469.1, read as the reverse complement.
CTTGAGTTTTTTTAATAGATGAAGTGAAGTCTTCATTTAAAAAATTATATTAACACGTCTGCATATTTTTAAGCCTGTTGACTTTCCTCTGTCATCAGAAGCCATGTTCAGGGAACAATAAAGACTGTCATTTTAAACTGTGTGTACACAAAGCACTGGTAGTGTGCAGAAAGCCATCTGCTCTGCCCCCCAGTTTATTTCTTTTTCTATGCAGAATTATGCAAAGGCTTCAAACGATAATGTTTTATGCTACCCATTTAATCTGCTACAGTTTTCATTAACTTGACTTATGAAAAGATTACTTCTGAATGAACTAGGTGCAAAATTCTAGTGTTAGATTGATTCCCTTCCACATTCTCCTGTCATTTAAACCGGTAGCTCTTCTTCAAATGTTATACGATACATGCAGCACCTGATTATTTCAAGAAGATGGGCTATTCTATTGCTGCTTTATGCAGGGTGAATAAAATGGCACAGTAGTAACTTTTAACAATTTTTATTCTGAATAGAAATGAATGCCTAGTTTCATTATATGGACTTCCCTTTAGCCCCCACATTCTTCTTTCTTTTCTCTCCTAATCTTGATTATTGACCAGAATTAAACAATGTTTACTGGGGCTTCCCAGGTGGCACAATAAAGAATCCGGTGCCAGTGCAGGAGACCAGGGTTGGATCCCTGGGTCGGGAAGATCCCTGGAGGAGGAAATGGCAACCCACTTCAGTATTCTTGCCTGGAAAATTCCATGGACAGAGGAGCATGGTGGGCTACAGTCCGTGGGGTCCAAGACTGACATAGTCAAAAAGATCTGTTCATTTGTGAAAAGCCTTTGAGGAAAATCCCACATCTATCATCCCGTTATTAAAACAAAAGTAATAGTTTTATTTCAAATGATGAATATCAGGAAACTTAGGTTATAACAGAATCCATGTTTTTCATATGAAGCAAATGTATAGAGGTCATCAATCTTCAGAACTCATAGTCAAGAATTATGAAGAAATTTCCAAAGATGTGGAATCTTCCAACAACTAGAGTAAAGATGTGGGGAGGATCTGGGGGATGTAATATCTGAGGTCCACAGAGACTGGGGAACCTGACCTCGATTCATTCATGGCTCTTCCTGTCTTCAAATGCCCTAAATTCTCTCCTCCACTACTTCCCTCATCTGTCAAAACCACTTCCCTGATGTGGGTAGAGATATATTGACAGAGTTGTAGTAATATGTAACTAATCAGAAAATTTAGTACTCTTGCCTAGAAAATCCCATGGATGGAGGAGCCTGGTAGGTTGCAGTCCATGGAATCGCTAAGAGTTGGACACGACTGAGCGACTTCACTTTCACTTTTCACTTTCACACATTGGAGAAGGAAATGGCAACCCACTCCAGTGTTCTTGCCTGGAGAATCCCAGGGACGGGGAAGCCTGGTGGGCTGCCGTCTATGGGGTCACACAGAGTCGGACACGACTGAAGTGACCTAGCAGCAGCAGCAGCAGGACTGTTTGCGGAAATGGCACCCCACTCCAGTACTCTTGCCTGGAAAGTCCCATGGACAGAGGAGCCTGGTGAGCTGCAGTCCATGGGGTCGCGAAGAGTCGGACACGACTGAGCTACTTCACTTTCACTTTTCACTTTCACACACTGGAGAAGGAAATGGCAACCCACTCCAGTGTTCTTGCCTGGAGAATCCCAGGGACGGCAGAGCCTGGTGGGCTGCCGCCTATGGGGTCGCACAGAGTCGGACACAACTGAAGCGACAGCAGCAGCAGCAGCAGCAGAAGAGAAGAGAAGCTTTTTTTGCATCACAGAAGAGAAGCTCCTATAAACTAAAGGAATTTTCAGGGATAACCCTGGAGGAAAGCACCACTAAAAGGATTTCCAATAAACAGAATGAAGGCCAAGGAGGACAATGTATGTAAATGAGGTATTTCTGCCAGTACTTTATCTTGACTTTGGAGACTATAGAAGGTACTTGGCATATAAAGTAGTGAGTCACTTGTAGACCTGCAGTTCCTGAAGACTGCAGCACTGAACTTCCTATGATTTTATTATTAGAATTTCCTTAGAGAAATTCTACCATTAAGATCTTGTTTTGATGAAGTCATGGAATAAGAAGGATTAGAAGAGGTCTGTTTTCCTGTCTTCTGACTACTCATAATGATGATGGACAAAAGAAAACTGGTATGCTAGGCATTTTCTGAGAAGGCAATGGCAACCCACTCCAGTACTTTTGCCTGGAATATCCCATGGATGGAGGAGTCTGGTAGACTGTAGTCCATGGAGTCGCTAAGAGTCGGATACGACTGAGCGACTTCATTTTCACTTTCATGCATTGGAGAAGGAAATGGCAACCCACTCCAGTGTTCTTGCCTGGAGAATCCCAGGGACGGCGGAGCCTGGTGGCTGCTGTCTATGGGGTCTCCCAGAGTCGGACACGACTGAAGTGACTTAGCAGCAGCAGCAGCAGGCATTTTACTTTTTATAAAATGTATTTGCTTTTATTCTTAAAATGTCCACATAAAGTAGGTTCTATGGTCACCTTGTTTTACAGACAAATTAAGCTAAGATGAATTAAGCAATTTGTTCAAAATTCTTTAGGGGTAAAGACCTATATAAGTATGTGAGTTGCTGTAGCCTGAGCTGATCTTGCCTGAAAGTGCTCAAAACAAGAAAAGTGCATTTCACTTTATCATTGATTAAAAAACTTTATAGCTGGACATGACGTTTTTTCACACATTAGTCCCTTCCTCTCACCAGACAGGTAAGGCCAGAGTCAGAAATCACACAGGAAAATATCAGGCTCAAATTAGACCCCAGAAAGCTTTATATGTCAGATACCTGGCCAAGAGAACATTTTTCTCCATTTCTTTGTAGGGACCCAGCAATTCTGAAACTCTGAATGATGAGAACTGAAATTCTCAGACACTCTTTGAGAAATTTAAGGTAATTTGAACTAACACATTTTTGGTCTGCACTCACTTCTTTTTTTTATTAATTTTTTTATTTTTTCAAAAACAATTTTAGGAATCTTTACTTAAAAGCAACCTTATCTTAAAATGGAGTAACTTTGGTTTTACAAGCAGCAAGCAAAATACAGAAGCAAAAATGCATTACAGGAGCATTAAGTTCTACATTAAGTCACAGCGTCTAATCTGAAATCACACCCATAGTATCATTTTTCAGGATATCTGGGAAATAGTTATTTCCCAGGATGTCTGAACCATAGCTACTCTATTTTGACTTTTAATTGTAAAAAAAAAAATTTTTTTTAATAGCCAAAGCAGATTTCACCATTAATGACATCAGTGTTGTTCTAGGTATGAGAAGATGCAAGAATTGGAACTCATAAAACCTTTTTCTGAAAAGATCTAACTATCTGAAGGCCTGTTCTGCCAGTTTGGTTTTTTTTTTTCAGAGCACTGAGTGCCTCTTTCCTGATTTTCACCCTGAACTTCTTTCAGGGGGTGTTGAAGGTCAGCAGCTTGCAATGGTCATGATGTAATCTTTGTAGAGGCAGCTGGCAAGTACCAACTTCCAGTCATCAGGGTCCCTTCATAGCCACATATCTGACCATGTGACACCATTTCATGGCCATTGTGTCCCACGGTGCTGGGAAGGCTCATTCCCAGGTCTAGGGAAATGATGGGCCACTCAGTGTGCTAAAATTGGACCAGGCCTTGAAAGTAGCAAAAGTCTCTGGACCACTGTCTTACTAGCCTCCTGGTCCAGGAAAATATTTCCTCTTGTTGCTTTTTCCCATACCCAGAGTCACATTATTGCAATTATTGATCTCATATGGAACTGTCAGTTCAGCATTATATCACAGGCTCAGTGAAACAAGTGACATAGAAAATAATATAGCCATAGCTAGTAGTTATTAGTAATATAAGAATTATAAGTCAAGAACTTTCCTTAGATAAAGCCTGGTATACCCCAAGTCACCTGACTTCATTCATTAAATGATTATAGTCTGGTGTTAACCTCCTGGTTGTACATTATGGAGCATCCAACCTTTATCTGAAGATTGGTTACTGAGATAAGCCTTAGAAACTGACCTAGAGTGTCCTTTTTAATAACTTAATTAAATCTTTTAGCAGTATCACGTAACAAGGAACTGTCTCAGCAGTGAGTCTTAGTAAACACTAGACATTAACAAAACTAGAAACTTAATTTAACAATTTGCAAAACTTAATATTCCATGATTTTTCATTATGGAGGCCCTGTAACCAGGGAGGCTTTAACCCATCAAATAAAAAATGAGGTTTGTCAGGGAGCTGGGAAAAGCCAAGCAGCCATCTTGGATTTCCCATAGCCCTGACTCTGATTTCCAACTATTGTTTTTAATTTTCCAATTTAGAAGCAGACTGTTGCCATGGTTTAAGGACATTAGGATGGCACAAGTCTAACAGAGTTTTTGTATAAGCAGAATGAGCTTTTACATGTCTACAAACCCGACAATTGGATTAATTTCTAAAACTAGCATAGGATCAGGTCTATGGTAGAAACGTATTTGATTTATATGTGGAGGGCTAAGAAGTCAAGAAAACATTATAAATGATTATACGAATCAGGTCCAGCATCTTGGGCAAGCTGTCTACCTCTGATGTCGTCGTCTTCTCATCCTGGTGTAGTGTAGTTTTTTCTGAAAAAAGTCCTTCCATCCAGGTTGGAGACAGTCCTTTAAATTATGTCTTTTTTTTTTTAAGTCCTGGTTGCAGGTCATAAGGCATCTGATCTTCATCCAAAGATAGATCACTGAGATAAGCTTCAGAAACAAACTCAGGGTGTTCTTTAAGAATTCAATTAAATTTTACATTAATATCACATAACAGCAGGAACTATCCAAGAAATGAGTCTTACTACCTCCATTGGTAGACCACCATTAACAAACTGGGATTTAACATTTATTGAAGCATTCTTTTATCCCTAAAATCACCCTCATTTTTACCAAATATGGGGTCAGATTGCATGGATGCATGTCCTAGTTCCATCATTTAATGCTGTATGCCTTTGAGCAAATTACTTGATCTCTCTATGCCTCTGTTTCTTTATGAAATGGGAATAATAGTAACCTGTTTGGGGGGGGTATTGTAAGTATTTAACAAATTAATAAAAATCTACCAAGAGCTAAAACATAAGAGAATTAGCAGACAAGGACCTTAAAATAAGTTACTATTAATATAAATATATACTATGCATTAAAATTTTTAAGTAGAAGCATGATGACTAAAGTTAGTGCAGTGTCCTGAAATAGAAAAAGGACATCAGATAAAAACTAAGGAAGTCTGCATAAAGTATGGACTTTAGTTAATAATTATATGTTAGTACTGGTTCATTAATTATAACAAATGTACCATGCTCATATAAAATTTCAATATTAGAGGAAACTGGGAATGAGGTATAGGAAAACTTCATGTACAATCTTCCCAATTTTTCTGCAAATCTAAAACTGTTCTAAAAGTAAATTTATTTTTTGAATGAGTCTAATGAAAAAGGTCAATCCATTGAAAATTTAAATTTCCTATGCTTACCTTCCTCTCTCTCTTCTCCCAAATTCCCCCTGCCTCCCAACAAGGGACCAAGAAAAGCAGGTTCTATTTCCTCAGGGTGTTTTAGGAGGGGCTGACCTAGATAGTATATTAAAAAGCAGAGACATTACTTTGCCAACAAAGGTCCGTCTAGTCAAGGCTATGGTTTTTCCCGTGGTCATGTATGGATATGAGAGTTGGATTGTGAAGAAAGCTGATCACTGAAGAATTGATGCTTTTGAACTGTGGTGCTGGAGAAGACTCTTGAGAGTCCCTTGTACCGCAAGGAGATCCAACCAGTCCATTCTAAAGGAGATCAATCCTGGGTGTTCATTGGAAGGACTGATGCTAAAGCTGAAACTGCAATACTTTGGCCACCTCATGCAACAAGTTGACTCACTGGAAAAGACTCTGATACTGGGAAAGGTTGGGGGCGGGAGGAAAAGGGGATGACAGAGAATGAGATGGCTGGATGGCATCACCAACTCTGTAGACATGAGTTTGAGTGAACTCCGGGAGTTGGTGATGGACAGGGAGGCCTGGCATGCTGTGATTCATGGGGTTGCAGAGAGTCGGACACGACTGAGCGACTGAACTGAACTGAACTGAACTGATCTTTAAACTGTGTCTGAAGGTCTCTGGAACCTCCTGCTAAGCCAGAGTAAGTCCGTCTTCTATCTTGTTCTCTGTCCATGCCCTCCTGTAGTTGAAGGTCTCTGAGTGAAAGGTGTGTGGCTATTAATATATATATATATATATATTTGGCCATGCTATGCCATGTAGCATGTGGGATATTAGTTCCCAATCTGGGATCAAACCCATGCCCCCTGCATTGGGAATGCAGTCTTAACTACTAGACTACCAGTGAAGTCCCATGTGTCTTGTGTTTAAAGGAGCCCATAACTACACAGTGCCATGGATTCTACTCTGCCATGGCCATCCCAGAATATCGAAATTGTAAGGTACCAGGTTTTTTCTTCCATTTTAGCTTTTTCTTTAATCTATTTTGCTTTTTGTTTTATTTATGAATTGATACTGAACCCGTTTGTCCTAACATCAGTCCTGCTGAGGAGTGTCAAGCAGTTGGGGAGAAACTGAAGCTGTGAGTTTCCAAATCCTGGTCTCACCCCTTCCAAATTCCCTTCTTTCCCTACACAAATTCCTAGCTCTTCTATCTTCCTGGAGGAGTGTGCATTCCCATACACTTTTTTTTCTACCTATGGATTATGCTAAAACTCTATGTGTTGAGAGTGAAACTATGTCTTCCTGTTGTGTCAGGGAAACTTTTAAAATTTGCAGAATCTTTTGACAAACTCTGGTTTTAAAGACTGTTATCAAAGTAAGGACTCAAATGAGGTAGGTTGAACAGTGACCACCTGACTTTAGATTGGACATTTTCTGTTCTCTGAAAATTTTAAGTTGCATGATTTAGCCTTAATGCTTAGTTCAGTTGAGTCGCTCAGTCGTGTCCGACTCTTTGTGACCCTATGAATCACAGCACGCCAGGCCTCCCTGTCCATCACCAACTCCCGGAGTTCACTCAAACTCATGTCCATCGAGTCAGTGATGCCATCCAGCCATCTCATTCTCTGTCGTCCCCTTCTCCTCCCGCCCCCAACCTTTCCCAGCATCAGAGTCTTTTCCAGTGAGAAGGCACTATCAAAAAGGATAAAAAAAATAGCAGTCTGTTACTAAAAGAAAAAAATCTGAAACATATTCTACATCACACTGATAGAAAGAAATACTATTTTATTGTTAAAAATGATAGCTGAAACATGTAATTCCAGTACTTTGGAGTACTAAATAATCCATATGCTATTGGAAATTTTATAAATGCTTGCAATTTTATTATATATACTTATGTTATAATGAAATACCTGATGATATGTTTGGAGAGTTAGTCACTCAGTCATGTCCAGCTCTTTGAGACCCCGTGGACTGTAGCCTGCCAGGCGGCTCTGCCCTTGGGATTTTCCAGGTAAGGATATTTGACTGGGTTGCCATTTCCTTCACCAGATGATATGTTTAGGTAAAGCCATATTTTACGTAAGATAGTATTCAAGTTGTCATTAAAAAAGAGGTAAGCAAGTGATCCTTTAGAAACTCCTTAAACACTTTATACTTGCAAGATTCATTGCCCTAATGGATCTTAATGAAATGATTTTCACATATTCACAAAATCAACCTAAGCAGATGAACCCCACTGCAGGCAATTTTTTACTTTTAAAATTAGTCTATTTGTCTTTTCATCACTTATGAAATTGTATAGATTAGGCATTTAAGTGGTCACTGCTAGAATACTTCTGAGATGATTGATTTTGTGCCTAGAAAGCTCTGATTTTCCAAAGACGATCTTCAGTCTATGTCTTTCTCCTGAGCTCCAGCTTCTTTTTCAGCCTGCACGCTTGGATAGCTTTACTTGGCTGTCTCATAAATGACACACACACACACACACACACACACACACACATTTTTTTCCCCCAGCAACCTCAAATTACTAGTTATGGCTAGAACATGTCATGGTCTTTGACAACATGCAGACTTTCTTACATCACTGTCTCTCTCTGAATTCCCTTGCTAGAATCTCACTTATCTCTTCATGATTTACTTTAAAAGTTCCTTTAAAACTTAGTCCAGTGAACCTTTTTTTTTTTTAATCTCCCTATTCTCTTCTCCTTCAAAGAAATGTAAGGACTTTTTTCCATATTTCTCTCAAGGTGTGTGGGATCCTGGAAAGTGGAAGTTCTGACTTTTTTGCCTGCAAATAAATCATTGTGTTAGACTGGTAAGTGTGTGACTGTGCGTGTGTGTGTGCGTGCATACATATGTGTGTGTGTCTTGTGGAGATTCATGTGTTTGGAGGCACCTGTTAGCCACTGGTCAAGATGAGTAGAAATAAGACAGAAGTGATTCACGTCTCTGTACGACAGAGTAATAAGTATTTGCAGATTGTGTTCTGACTGTTAGAAATAGTTTGGAAGTTTATAGAGTGGTCTTGAAGGAATAAGGTGACCAACAGCACAGCAAGAAATCAGGTCTAAGGAAAATGACCAGAGACACGAAGCTACTTTTCTGAACAGTGATGTAATTTTATTTTTAAATAATTTTCTTTGCAATGTTACTACCAAATCTTCAGTGAAATTGAAGTTGGTGGTGCCTTGGGAGAATAGGAGAAGCCTGGATGATTAGCAGTAAAGCTATGCAGACAGGAATCAGCAAGCGAGTGAAGTGCAGAGCAGGCTTACCAAAGACAGGAAAACAGTAACAAAAGTGTGAGCTCAGTATACAAAAATCTATTGCATTTCCCTAATAATAAATCAACAGAAAGAGAATAAAGCCATCTCATTTATAACTGCATCAAAAAAATAAAATACCTTGAAATAAATTTAACTGAGATGAAAGCCCTGTTTAAAAAAATTTTTTTTGAGATGTCCAAGATAATGCAAAGAATTTCTGAATGTCTGGAAATTTTACAAAGCATGCTAGAGTTTTCACAAAAGTTGAGATGAAGTGTAAAATAATTGTATTGGGTGTTAAAGGAAAAGATGCCCCAAGAATGTTAGAGGATTTGAGAAGATTCTACTCTTGCAGAGTTTAAACAAGTTTAGCATTGACATTAAAAAATAATATATTAAATTACATTTTTTATGATGCCAAAATGACACTGTTTACCAATTAAAATTTTTCTTTCCTCTTAGGAGATATGAGACTGTTTCATTGTTTTTAAGGTTGACATCTCTAAAAGAGCCACACTTCTAGAGAGAAACAGACCTGATTCAAGCACCTACTATAAGGTGAGGCTTTTCCAGTTCACGTGTTTAGGGCACCCAAATTTCATAAGTTTATTTAGCAATACTGAGGGAATTATTTACCCTGGGATTTATGATGATAATAACTAAATCAAGGGAACTAAGTATTTATCTTAAATATATATTATATTAAAATATATATTAAAATTGATGAAAACCAAAGTCAAAGAAAAAATCTTAGAAGCAGGCAGAGGGCAGCAAAAGACACATTAACATTTAAATAAAAACGAGTCTGAGCTGACTTTTCCAGAAAAATTATGGAGACCATAAAACAATGAATCATAAATTTTAAATGCAGAAAGGAATTAGCTATTAACTTCGGGAGAACATCCTTCAAATTAAGGCACACCAAAGATACTTTTAAAGGCTTCCCTGGTAGCTCAGCTGGTAAAGAATCTGCCTGCAATGTGGGAAACCTGGGTTGGATCCCTGGGTTGGAAAGATTCCCTGGAGAAGGGAATGGCAACCCACTTCATTATTCTTGTCTGAAGAATCCGCATGGACAGAGGAGCCTGGTGGGCTACAGTCCATGGGGTCATAAAAGGTCAGTCACAGCAGAGCAACTAAGCACAGCACAGCACAAAGATACATTTAAGCAAGAAAAATTTGAGAGAATCATTACCAGTATTCTCTCTCTCACACACACACACACACACACACACACACACAATTACAGGAAGTTCTTCAGCTAGAAAAAAAAATTATTAATATTAGATTTAGAAGAACAGAAATACATGGTTTGCCTTTCTTGGGGTTCACAGAACTTCTCCAACCTGTGGACTGTTGTTTTGTTTGGTTTTGAAAGCATCCTTAGCTATTGTGTGTGCTCAGTTACCTCAGTCATGTCTGACTCTTTGCAACCCCATGGACTTAGCCTGACAGGTGCCTCCGTCCGTGGGATTCTCCAGGACATGGGAATAAGTTGCCATTTCCTCCTTCAGGGGGTCTTCCCAACCCAGGGGTTGAAATTGTCTTCTGTGCCTCCTGCCTTGAGGCAGATTCCTTACCCACTGAGTCACCAATATCTCATCAATTACTGTCTACCTTTTAACATTCTCCCCTCTTCCTGGGATTCTAATTGCACGTATATTAGTCCTTTAAACTTTCTCTCAGGTGGCTTAAGACATTTTCCATATTTTCATCTTTTTTGCCATGCTTTATTCTGTATGTTTTCTAATCACTTGGTTTTGAGTTCAAAATTCTCAATTCTGGTACACCTAATTTACTATTAAACTATTACCCTCTTTTTTAAATATACTTTTTAATGGAAGGATAATTGCTTTACAGAATTTTGTTGTTTTCTGTCAAATCTCAACATGAATCAGCCATAGGTATACATAGACGCCCTTCTTTCTGAACTTCCCTCTCATCTCCCTCCCCATCCCACTTCTCTGGATTGATATACAGCCCCTGTTTGAGTTTCCTGAGATGTACAGCAAATTCCTGTTGGCTATCTATTTTACATATGGTAATGTAAGCTTCCATGTTACTCCCTCCATACATCTCATCCTCTCCTCCTCTATCCCCATGCCCATAATTCTATTGCCTACATCTGTTTCTCCACTGCTGCCCTGCAAATAAATTCTTCAGTGGCATTTTTCTAGATTCCATATATATGCATTCAGTTCAGTTCAGTTCAGTCACTCAGGTGTGTCCGACTCTTTAGTATATGATATTTATCTTTTTCTTTGTGACTCGCTTCACTCTGTATAATAGGCTCTAGGTTCATCCACCCCATTAGAATGGACTCAAATGCATTCCTTTTTATGGCTGAGTAATGTTTCAATGTGTATATGTACCACAACTTCCTTATCCATTCGTCTGTCAATGGACATTTAGGTTACCTCCATGTCCTAGCTATTGTAAATAGTGCTGCAATGAACAATGGGATACATGTTTCTTTTTCAATTTTGGTTTCCTCAGGGTATATGGATAGAAGTGGGGTTGCTGGATCATATGGTGCTTTTACTCCTAGTTTTTTAAGGAATCTCCATACCATCTTCCATAGTCACTGTATCAATTTACATCCCCACCAACAGTGCAAGTTCAGTTCAGTCGCTAAGTCGTGTCTGACTCTTTGTGACCCCATGTACTGTAGCACGCCAGGCTTCCTTGTCCATCACTAACTCCCAAAGCTTACTCAAACTCATGTCCATTGTGTCATTGATGCCATTCAAAACATCTCATTCTTTGTCATCCCATTCTCCCGTCTGCAATTTTTCCCAGCATCAGGGTCTTTGCTAGTAAGTCAGTTCTTACCATCACGTGGCCAAAGGATTGGAGTTTCAGCTTTGGCATCAGTCCTTCCAATGAATATCCAGGACGGATTTCCTTTAAGATGGACTGGTTGGATCTCCTTGCTGTCCAAGGGACTCTCAAGAGTATTCACCAACACCACAGTTCAAAAGCATGAATTCTTTGGCACTCAGCTTTCTTTACAGTCCAACTCTCACATACATACATGACTACTGGAAAAACCATTGCTTTGACTAGATGGACATTTGTTGGCAAAGTAATGTCTCTGATTTTTAATATGCTATCTAGGTTGGTCATAACTTTCCTTCCAAGGAGTAAATGTCTTTTAATTTCATGGCTGCAGAAACCATCTGCAGTGATTTTGGATCCTAGAAAAATAAACTCAGCCACTGTTTCCACTGTTTCCACATCTATTTGCCATGAAGTGATGGGACTACATGCCATGATCTTAGTTTTCTGAATGTTGAGTTTTAAGCCAACTTTTTCACTCTCCTCTTTCACTTTCATTAAGAGGCTCTTTAGTTCTTCTTCACTTTCTGCCATAAGGGTGGTGTCATCTGCATATCTGAGGTTATTGATATTTATCCTGGCAATCTTGATTCTAGTTGGTACTTCTTCCAGCCCAGCATTTCTCATGATGTACACTGCATATAAGTTAAATAAGCAAGGTGACAATGCCTTGAAGTACTCCTTTCCCTATTTGGGTCAGTCTGTTGTTCCATGCCCAGTTCTAACTGTTACTTCTTGACCTGTATACAGATTCTCAGGAGGCAGGTCAGGTGGTCTGGTATACCCGTCTCTTTCAGAATTTTCCACAATTTGTTATGATCCACATAGTCAAAGGCTTTAACATGGTCAATAAAACAGAAGCAGATGTTTTCCTGGAACTCTCTTGCTTTTCAATGATCCAAAGTATGTTGGCAATTTGATCTCTAGTTCCTCCACCTTTTCAAAACCCAGCTTGAACATCTGGAAGTTCATGGTTCACATACTGTTGAAGCCTCACTTGGAGAATTTTGAGCACTATTTTGATAGCTTGTGAGATGACTGCAATATTGCAGTAGTTTGAGCATTCCTTGGCATTGCCTTTCTTTGGGATTGGAATGAAAACTGACCTTTTGCATTCCTGTGGCCACTGCTGAGTTTTCTAAATTTGCTGGCATATTGAGTGCAGCATTTTCACAGCATCATCTTTTAGGATTTGAACTACCTCAAATGGAATTCCATCACCCCCGTGAGCTTTGTCCGTAGTGATGCTTCCTAAGGCCCAGTTGACTTTGCATTCCAGGATGTCTTGTTCTAGGTGACTGATCACACCACTGTTGATTATCTGGGTGAAGATCTTTTTGTATAGTTATTCTGTGTATTCTTGCCACCTCTTCTTTATATCTTCTGCTTCTGTTAGGTCCATACCATTTCTGTCTTTTATTGAGCCCATCTTTGCATGAAATGTCCCCTTGGTATCTCTAATTTTCTTGAGGAGATCTCTAGTCTTTTCCATTCTATTGTTTTCCTCTATTTCTTTGCATTGATCACTGAGGAAGGCTTTCTTATCTCTCCTTGATATTCTTTGGAACTCTACATTTAGATGCTTATATCTTCCCTTTTCTCCTTTGCTTTTCACTTCTCTTCTTTTCACAGCTATTTGTAAGGCCTCCTCAGACAACCATTTTGCCTTTTGCACTTCTTTTTCTTGGACATGGTCTTGATCACTGCCTTCTGTACACTGTCATGAACCTCTGTCAACAGTTCTTCAGGCAGTTTGCCTATCAGATTTAATCCCTTGAATCTATTTGTCACTTCCACTGTATAATTGTAAGGGATATGATTTAGGTCATACTTGAATGGTCTAGAGGTTTTCCCTATTTTCTTCAATTTAAGTCAGAATTTGGCAATAAGGAGTTCATGATCTGAGCCAGTCAGCTCCAGGTCTTGTTTTTGCTGACTGTATAGAGCTTCTCCATCTTTGGCTGCAAAGAATATAATCAATCTGATTTCAGTGTTGACCATCTGGTGATGTCCACGTGTAGAGTCTTCTCTTGTGTTGTTTGAAGAGGATGCTTGCTATGACCAGTGCGTTCTTTTGGCAAAACTCTATTAGCCTTTGCCCTGTTTCATTCTGTACTCCAAGGCCAAATTTACCTGTCACTTCAGGTAATTTTTGAGTTCCTACTTTTGTATTCCAGTCCCCTATTATGAAAAGGACATTTTTCTTCGGTGTTAGTTCTAGAATATCTTGCAGGTCTTCATAGAACTGTTCAACTTCAGGTTCATCAGCATTACTGGTCAGGGAATAGACTCAGATAATTGTGATATTGAACGGTTTGCCTTGGAAACAAACATAGATCATTCTGTCATTTTTGAGATTGCTTCCAAGTACAGTATTTAAGACTTTCATTAACTATGATGGCTACTCCATTTCTTCTAAGGGATTCTTGCCCTCAGTAGTTGATATATTGGTCATCTGAGTTAAAATTCACCCTTTCCGTTCCATGTTAGTTCTCTGATTCCTAAAATGTCGATGTTCACTCTCGCCGTTTCCTGTTTCACCACTTCCAATTTGCCTTGATTCATGGACCTAACATTCCAGGTTCCTATGCAATATTGCTCTTTATAGCATCGAACTTTACTTCAGTCACCAGTCACATCCACAACTGGGTGTTATTTTTCTCTTCATTCTTTCCGGAGTTATTTCTCCACTGATCTCCAGGAGCATCTTGGGTACCTACTGACCTGGGGAGTTCATCTTTCAGTGCCCTATCTTTTTGCCTTTTCATACTGTTCATGGGGTTCTCAAGGCAAGAGTACTGAAGTTGTTTGCCATTCCCTTCTCCAGTGGACCACATTTTGTCAGAACTCTCCACCATGACCTGTCAATCTTGGGTGGCCGTACATGGCATGGCTCATAGTTTCATTGAGTTAGACAAAGCTGTGGTCCATGTGGTCAGTTTGGTTAGTTTTCTACGATTGTGGTTTTCATTCTGTCTGCCCTGTGATGGAGAAGGACAAGAAGATTATGGAAGTATACTGATGGGAGAGACTGACTGAAGGGGAAAGTGGGTATTGTTCTGATAGGCAGGGCCACGCTCAGTACTTCTTTAATCCTATTTTCTGTTGATAGGCAGGGCTGTGTTCCTTCCCTGTTGTTTGACCTGAGGCCAAACTATGTTGGAGCTAATGAAGATAATGGCAGCCTCCTTCAAAAAGTCCCCTGCACATACTGCTGCATTCAATGCCCCTAACCCTGCGGCAGGTAACCGCTGATCCACACCCCCACCAGAGACTCCTGGACACTCACTGGCAAGACTGGGTCAGTTTCTTGTGGGGTCACTGCTCCTTTCTCCTGGGTCCTGGTCTGCACAAGGCTTTGTTTGTGCTCTCCAAGGGTCTGTTTCCCAGTGCTGTGTAAGTTCTGGTGGCTCTATGGTGGGGTTTTCCTTTGGCTCTGTCTCTTCATTCTTTCAACCTTTCTTGACAACCTCCTACAAGAGGGCTTATGCCATGCCCAGGTCTGCTGCACCCACAGCCCCTGCCCCTGCAGCAGCCCACTGTTGACCGATACCTCCACAGTAGACATTCAAACACAGTTCTGTCTCAGTCTCTGCAGGATCTCTGGATCCTGGTACGCACAAGGTTTGTTTGAGCCCTCTGAGTGTCTCTGCTGGGTATGGGGTTTGATTATAAACGTGATTTTGCCCCCCCACCATCTTGCTCGGGCTTCTCCTTTGCCCTTGGATGTGGGATATCTCCTCAAAGTCACTCCAGTGCCATGCTGCCACCGCTCCAGTGCTGAGCAGCTGCTGCTCCTGTGCAAGAGCATTCCCTTTTCTTCACACCCTCTCCACCATTTATTGCTTTTAGACTTTTTGATGATGGCCATTCTGACCAGTGTGAGGTGAAACCTCATTGTGGTTTTGATTTGCATTTTTCTAATAATGAACGATGTTGAGCATCTTTTCATGTGTTTGTTAGCCATCTGTATGTCTTCTTTGGAGAAATGTCTGTTTAGGTCTTTTCCCCACTTTTTGATTAGATCGTTTGTTTTTCTGGTATTGAGTATGAGCTGCTTGTATATTTTGGAAATTAATCCTTTGTCAGTTGTTTCATTTGCTATTATTTTCTCCCATTCTGAGGGTTGTCTTTTCACCTTGCTTATGGTTTCCTTTGCTGTGCAAAAGCTTTTAGGTTTAATCAGGTCCCACTTGTTTATTTGTTTTTATTTCCATTACTCTTGGAGGTGGGTCATAGAGGATCTTGCTTTGATTTATGTCATCAAGTGTTCTATCTATGTTTTCCTCTAAGAGTTTTATAGTTTCTGGTCTTACATGTAGGTCTTTAATACATTTTGAGTTTATCTTTGTATATGGTGTTTGAAAGTGTTCTAATTTAATTCTTTTACACGTAGCTGTCCAGTTTCCCCAGTACCACTTATTGAAGAGGCTATCTTTGCCCCGTTGTATATTCTTCCCTCCTTTGTCAAAAATAAGGTACCCATAGGTGCATGGGTTTATTTCTGGGCTTTCTATCTTGTCCCATTGGTCTATATTTCTGTTTTTGTGCCAGTACCATACCATCTTGATGACTGTAGCTTTGTAGTATAATCTGAAGTCAGGAAGGTTGATTCCTCCAGCTCCTTTCTTCTTTCTCAAGACTGCGTTTGCTATTTGGGGTCTTTTGTTTCCATATGAATTGTGAAATTTTTTGTTCTACTTCTGTGAGAAATGCCAAAGGTAATTTGATAGGGATCACATTGAATCTGTAAACTGCATTTGGTAGTATAGTCATTTTTAAAATGTTGATTCTTCCTACCCAGGAACATGGGCTATCTCTCCATCTGTTTATGTCATCTTTGATTTCTTTCATTAGTGTCTTATAATTTTTGGTGTACAGTTCTTTTATCTCCTTCAGTTCAGTTCAGTCACTCAGTCGTGTCCAACTCTTTGCAACCCCATGAATCACAGCACGCCAGGCCTCCCTGTCCATCACCAACTCCCAGAGTTCACTCAAACTCATCTCCATCGAGTCGGTGATGCCATCCAGCCATCTCATTCTCTGTCGTCCCCTTCTCCTCCCGCCCCCAATCCTTCCCAGCATCAGAGTCTTTTCCAGTGAGTCAACTCGTCATATGAGGTGGCCAAAGTATTGCAGTTTCAGCTTTGACATCAGTCCTTCCAATGAACACCCAGGACTGATCTCTTTTAGAATGGACTGGTTGGATCTCCTTGAAGTCCAAGGGACTCTCAAGAGTCTTCTCCAACACCACAGTTCAAAAGCATCAATTCTTCAGTGATCAGCTTTCTTCACAGTCCAACTCTCACATCCATACATGACCACAGGAAAAACCATAGCCTTGACTAGACGGACTTCTGTTGGCAAAGTAATGTCTCTGCTTTTTGATATACTATCTAGGTTGGTCATAACTTTCCTTCCAAGGAGGAAGCGTCTTTTAATTTCATGGCTGCAATCAGCATCCGGAGTGATTTTGGAGCCCAAAAAAATAAAGTCTGACACTATTTCCACTGTTTCCCCATCTATTTCCCATAAAGTGATGGGACCAGATGTCATGATCTTTGTTTTCTGAATGTTGAGCTTCAAGTCAACCTTTTCACTCTCCTCTTTCACTTTCATCAAGAGGCTCATCAAGAACTGAAGTTCTCTTCAGTTTCTGCCATAAGGGTGGTGTCATCTGCATATATGAGGTTATTGATATTTCTCCTGGCAATCTTGATTCCAGCTTGTGCTTCTTCCAGCCCAGCATTCCTCATGATGTACTCTGCATATAAGTTAAATAAGCAGGGTGACAGTATAAGCCTTGACATACTCCTTTTCTTATTTGGAACCAGTCTGTTGTTCCATGTCCTGTTCTAACTGTTGCTTCCTGACCTGCATACAGGTTTCTCCTTAGGTAAGTTTATTCCTAGATATTTAATTCTTTTTGATAAAATGGTGAATGGGATTGATTCATTTCTCTTTCTGATTTTTCACTGTTAGTATATAGAAATGCAAGTGATTTCTGTGTATTGATTTCATATCCTGCAACTTTGCTAAATTCATTGATTAGCTCTAGTAATTTTCTGATAATATCTTCAGGGTTTTCTGTATCATGTCATCTGCAGACAGTGAGAGCTTTATTTCTTCTTTTCCGATCTGGATTCCTTTTATTTCTTTTCCTTCTCTGATTGCTGTAGCTAGGACTTACAAAACTATGTTTAATGATAGTGGTGAAAGTGGCCACTCTTGTCTTGTTCCTGATCTTAAGGGGAATGCTTTCAGTTTTTCACCATTGAGAATAATGTTTGCTGTAGGCTTATCATATGTGGCCTTTACTATGTTGAGTTAGGTTCTTTCTAGACCTATATTTTGAAGAGTTTTAATCATAAATGGGTGCTGAATTTTGTCAAAGGCTTTTTCTGCATCTATTGAGATGATCATATGCTTTTTATCTTTCAATATGCTAATATGGTGTATCACATTGATTGATTTGTATGTATTGAAGAATACTTGCATCTCTGGAATAAAACCAACTTGATCATGGTGTGTGAACTTTTTAATGTGTTGTTGAATTCTGTTTGCTAAAATTTTGTTAAGGATTTTTGCATCTATTTTCATCAGTGATATTGGCCTCTGGTTTTCTTTTTGAGTATGTGTGGTCTTTGTATCAGCGGTCTTTGTATGTGTGGTTTTGGTATCAGTGTGATGGTAGTCTTGTAGAATTAGTTTGGAAGTGTTCCTTCCTCTGCAATTGTTTGAAAGAGTTTTAGAAGGATAGGAATTGGCTCTTCTCTAAATGTTTGATAGAATTCTCCTGTGAAGCCATCTGGTCCTGGGCTTTTGTTTTTTGGGAGATTTTTGATCACGGCTTGCTATTTCAGTGCTTGTAATTAGGTTGTTCATAATTTCTATTTCTTCCTGGTTTAGTCTTAGAAGATTGAACTTTTCTAAGAATCTGTCCATTTCTTCCAGGCTATCCAGGTTAATGCCATATAATTGTTCATGTTCAGTTCAGTTGCTCAGTAGTGTCCGACTCTTTGCTCATGTTAGTCTCTTATAATCCTTTGTATTTCTGCATTGTCTGTTGCAACCTCTCCTTTTTCATTTCTAATTTTGTTGATTTTATCCTTTTCTCTTTTTCTTGATGAGGCTGGCTAAAAGTTTGTCAATTTTGTTTATCTTCTCAGAGAACCAGCTTTTAGTTTTATTAATCTTTACTATTGTTTGTTTTATTGCCTTCTCATTTATTTCTGCTCTGATATTTATGATTTCTTTCCTTCTGCTAATTCTGTTTTTGTTGTTGTTGTTCTTCTTCTTTTTCCAGTTGTTTTAGGTGTAAAGTTATGCTGTCTATCTGATGTTTTCCTTGTTACTTGAGGTAGGATTATATTGCTATAAACTTCCCTCTTAGAACTGCTTTTGCTGCATCCCATAGGTTTAGAGTTGTTGTGTTTTCATTGACATTTATTTCTAGAATTTTTTGATTTCTTCAGTAGTCTGTTGTTATTTAGAAATGTATTGTTTAATCTCCATGTGTTTGTGTATTTTACAGTCTTTTTCTTGTAACTGATTTCTAGTCTCATAGCACTGTGATCAGAAAAGATGCTTGATACAATTCCAATTTTCATAAGTTTACTGAGGTTTGATTTGTGACCCAAGATGTGGTCTATCCTGGAGGATGTTCCATGCGCACTTGAGAGGAAGGTGCATTCTTCTGCATTTGGAGGGAATGTCCTGAAGGTATCAGTGAGGTCCATCTCATATAATGTCATTTAAGACTTGTGTTTCCTTATTAATTTTCCGTTTTGATGATCTGTCCATTGGTGTGAGTGGGGTGTTGAAGTCTCCTACTATTATTGTATTACTGTCAGTTTCTCCTTGTATGTCTGTTAGTGTTTGTCTTACATGCTGAGGTGGCCCTATGTGGGGTACATAGATATTTACAGTGTTATGTCTTCCTCTTGGATTGATCCCTTGATCACTATGTACTGTCTTTTCTTTCTCTTGTATTTCTTGACTACATAAATCCCTTTAACATTTGTTGTAAAGCTGGTTTGTTGGTACTGAATTCTCTTAACTTTTGCTTGTCTGAAAAGTTTTTGATTTCTCCATCAATTTTGAATGAGATCCTTGCTGGGTAGAGTAATATTTTTTGTAGATTTTTCCCTTTCAGTACTTTAAATATATCCTGCCATTCCCTTCCAGCCTGCAGAGTTTCTGCTGAAAGATCAGCTGTTAAGTGTATTGGGTTTCCCTTGTATATTACTTGTTGCTTTTCCTTTGCTGCTGCTAATATTCTTTCTTTGTGTTTAATTTTTATTAGTTTGATTAGTATGTGTCTTGGTATGTGTCTCCTTGAGTGTATCCTGTCTGGGACTCTTTGTGCCTCTGGAACTTGATTGACTATTTCCTTTTCCATGTTGGGGAAATTTTCAACTATAATCTCTTAAAAAATGTTCTCATACCCTTTCTTTTTCTCTTCTTCTTCTGGGACCCCTATAATTTGAATATTAGTGTATTTGATATTGTCCCAGAAATCTCTGAAACTATCCTCATTTCTTTTCATTCTTTTTACTTTATCCTGTTCTTCAGAAATTATTTCCACTATTTTATCTTTCAGCCCACTGATTTGTTCTTCTGCTTCAGATATTCTGCTATTGATTCCTTCTAGAGTATTTTTAATTTCAGTAACTCTGTTGTTTGTCTTTGTATGTTTATTCTTTAATTCTTCCAGGTTTTGTTGATTGATTCTTGTATTTTCTCCATTCTGTTTTCAAGGTTTTTGATCTTTGTTATCATTATTCTGAATTCTTTTTCAGGCAGTTTACCTATTTCCTCATTTACTTGGACTTCTATGTTTCTAGTTTATTTATTCATTTGTGCAGTATTTCTTTACCTTTTCATTATTTTTTAAAATATTTGTTGTGTTTGAGGTTTCCTTTTCCTAGGTTTCAAGGTTGAATTCTTTCTTCCTTTTGGTTTCTGCCCTCCTAAGGTTGGTGCAGTGGTTTGTGTAAGCTTCATTTAGGGTAAGATTTATGCTGAGTTTTTTGTGTTTTTCCTCCAATGGGCAAGGCTGAGTGAGGTGGTATTCTTGTCTGTTGAGGGTTGGGTTTGTATTTTTGTTTTGTTTGTTGTTTGGATGAGGCATCCTGCACAGGGTGCTACTGGTGGTTGGGTGATGCCAGGTCTTGTATTCAAGTGGTTTTCTTTGGGGGAGTTCTCACTATTTGATACTCCCTAGGGGTAGTTCTCTGGTAGTCTATGGTCTTGGAGTCAGTGCTCCCACTCCAAAGGCTCAGGGCTTGGCCTCTGGTCAGGAACGAAGATTCCACAGGTGGTTTGTTATGGCATTAAGTGAGGTTAAAACATATATCCAAAAACAAGAAACCAAAGATGAACCCCAGAAAAATAGCAGTTATAAAATCAGGCAAATAATAATTAAAATAATGGAATATATACATATACATCCATAAGCAAAATTGAAATAGTCCAACAAAAATAAAGTACAATATATTGACCCAAGAAACAAAGGAAACCAAAAATTATATCTACCAGTTAAGAAGAAAACTAACTAAAGCACAAATTGGGAAATAAAACTAAAGCAAGGTGCCAAGTGGGAAATAAAGCATGAAAACAAAATTAACAAATATGTTGAGAGGAAAGGAAAGAAAGAAAATAAAGAAAGAATAGATATGCAAAGTTTTATAAAGGTAGATAAAGATTTATATACATTAAAGACTAACTGCAAGGGGAAAAGAACAGTAAGGAAAGCAAACAAAGGAATAAATGTAGAAAAAACAATAATAGGCTTAAAAATTAATATTAAAAATTTTAAAAAGAGAAAAAAGTGAAGAGGAAAGAAAAAAATAAAAAGGAAAACTCCACGAAACTACAAAAGCTCAACGTAGAGGCAGAGGTTTATAGCAACAATAAAAAGTGTGGTTAAAGAAAAAACTCAAAAGCTTAATTAGATTTCATAGTGTCAATAAATTGATAACTACAACCAGGGGGTCAGGGGAAGGAAAAAAGAAAAAACCAAAAAACAAAAGAAACCTTCAGAACAAGTCAAAACATAAGAATACTAAATGTTTTTCTTGAGTCACTGCTGTCACGGTCCTTTTCGTCTCTGGGAATCACAGTCCACCTCACCTCCCCAGGATGCCCTCCAACACTGTACTGGTCTCTGGATATGCTGTGGGGGCAGCTCAGATTCTAATCTGGCCCTACTCCTGTGTGTTCTTGCCTCCAATGTCCACAGCTTTCAGACATTGTGCGTTTTCTTTTGTGGGAGCTTTCAATGTCCTTTTATGTATTCTATAGACACAGAATGTGCCTAGTTGATCATATTGATTTAATCTGCAGCTTGTACAGCTGGTGGGAAGGTTTTGGGTCTTCTTCCTTAGCCACACTGCCCCTGGGTTTCAACTGTGGTTTTATTTCCACCTCTGCATGTGGGTTATTCACTGGGGTTTGCCCCTGAGGCTGCCCTGGAAGACTTGGGTCTGCCCCAGTGAGGGCCAGGTGTGGAGGTGGTGCAACTGCTTGGGTTGCAAGGGTTTTGGCAGCAACAGGTACTCAGGGGAGTTGGCGGCTAGGGCAGCAGCAGCAGCAACAGCGGAAGGGTATGGCAACCAGTATTGGCCAATACACTCCAGTATTCTTGCCTGGAGACAGCCCCCCTACCCCCAACTGACAGAGAACCCTGGCAGGCCACAGTCCACAGGGTTGCAGTGTTGAACACAACCGAAGCGACCCCAAGTGTATAGTCGCAAGACCCTTTTTTTTTTGCCTGTGGCAGCTCTGCCCCAGTGAGGGTTGAGCGTGAAGGTAGTACAGCTGCTTGAGTTGCAGATTACCCTGGCTGTGCCAAGTGTGCAGGGATACGGACTGCCTCCACCACAGGAGTTATGGACTTATCAGAGTCTTTTTTGGACCCTCTGGTAGCTGGTGATCAGAAAGCCTCTTTGGCTAGTTTTTCTCTGTTCAGGTACTTAGAGGGCCCCAGGCAAGGGAGCTTCTCTGTTCAGCATGTCAGGCACAGAGAGGAACTGCCCTGGCTGGAGTCCTAACTCTGTAGTTCCCTGTGTCAGGCGCTTGACAGGCCAGCCTCTCTATTGTTCAGCTGGCAATGCTGGCATGTGGGAAAAGAGGCTATGGTGATGCTACGTGTGACTCAGCAGTATTGCTTGCTTCCATGGCTGTCTGGCTTTCCTCCACAGTCATTCCCCACCACATTCTCCTCCTTCACATCGCCTCAGTCCATGTCTCCACAGTCAGCAGCAGCCCTCACCCTGGGATTGCTCTGCAATCCCTAAGCTCCAGTTCCCAGACACTGAGCCTTCTAGGGGACCTGCATCCCTGTCCAGGGTATGTATGGCTGCGGCAGGGGCTGTCTGATTCTCATTCCATTTAGACTGTCACAGATCAGCTGTTTCAGCCTTCAGTGTTTCTCCTCTGACTCAGACAATTGCCCCGCTGTGGGGATCGGACCCCTACTTCAGTTCCCCTACCTGTCAAGGGCAGGTCCAGTCCTAGTAACAGTCTTGTTTTCCCCCCTAGTTCCTTTGTCCTATCAAGTTTTGTGAGGTTCTGTATAATCTTTTCGGCTGGTCAGGCACTCCTGTCTGCTCTCAGCTGGTGTTCTGCATGTACTTCTGTGTCTGAAGATGTACTCCTGATGTATCTGTGGAGAGAGATGTAGCCCATATCCATCTACTTCACCATCTTGTTCTCTAAACTCTTATCATCTTAAAGAGATTTTTTAATGTCCATTGTTATATTTTAAAATATTTTATTTTCTTATAGTTCAATTTTCTATTGATTTTCTCGATCTTGACAGTCCCCATCTTGTCAGTTCAGTTCAGTTCAGTTCAGTCACTCAGTCGTGTCTGACTCTTTGTGTCCATGAGTGCAGCACACCAGGCCTCCCTGTCCATCACCAACTCCCGGAGTTTACCCAAACTCATGTCCATTGAGTCTGTGATGCCATCAAACCATCTCATCCTCTGTCATCCCCTTCTCCTCCCACCTTCCATCTTTTCCAGGGTCTTTTCAAATGCATCAGCTCTTTGCATCAGGTGACCAAAGTACTGGAGTTGCAGCTTCAACCTCAGTCCTCCCAATGAATATTCAGGACTGATTTCCTTTAGGATGGACAGGTTGGATCTCCTTGCAGTCCAAAGGACTCTCTCTCAAGAGTCTTCTCCAACATCACAGTTTAAAAGCATCAATTCTTCAGTGCTCAGCTTTCTTTATAGTCCAAATTTCACATCCATACATGACTACTGGAAAAACCATAGCCTTGACTACGTGGACCTTTGTTGGCAAAGTAATGTCTCTGCTTTTTAATATGCTGTCTAAGTTGGTCATAACTTTCCTTCTAAGGAGTCTTTTAATTTCCTAGCTGCAGTCACCATCTGCCGTGATTTTGAAACCCCCCAAAATAAAGTCTATCACTGTTTCCACTGTTTCCCCATCTATTTGCCATGAAGTGATGGGACCAGATGCCATGATCCATCTTGTCACTGCCTTTTAATCTTGCATTGAATACATTAACCAATTATTTTAATGTTTTAAAATGATAACTCTGGATATCTATGTCTCTTATAGATCTTTTTTTATGATGGTCTTTTCCTCTTGGTTTTTGGTCAGTTATTCTTGTGGTATGCTTGATCAATTTTTGATTTAATGACATAATTTGTATAAAATATACCTTATGTATATTGAAGCTCTTGTTGACATTATCTTTTTACATAGAGAATGAAATTTTGCTTTCAGGAAAGCTATTAGAGTAGGGTCAGGTCATATAGGATTCAAAACTGGATTTCACTCTTTTGTGAGGGCTAGTCTATTTCTAGTTGGATCTTATTCTTACGGTGTAGACTTTTCAGGCTCCGAACTGGAAACTAGGATATGCTTGGTTGGTCTTAAGCTGTAGATTTTGTTTTTATGGTCCCTCAAGATTGCCAGACTCTCTGCTCATCTTGCTAATTTATTACCCACGACATTCTGCTTGTCCTCTTAGCTTCTCTAACACAAGGCACTAAAAAAATGCCTTAAGGAGTCAGGTATTTTGAGTTGACAGCTCTAATGGGAGCTCTTTCCGGTTTGTTTTCCTTTGTTTCAGGGTCCTAACTGTTGAAGCCTTTGCTTCCTTTGTTTCTCTTCAATGGTACCAAGCAGACTTTTTTTTCAAGCTTTTGTGTTTTTTCACCAGCCATTTATGGTGGATGTATTGATCGGTAATGGGTTATACCAACATCACAAGTTAAACAACTCTGAAGCAATTTTTATTTTTCAGCTTCCAATATCTTTGTTTTCCTAGAACTGGACACAATTAACTTATCAAAGAAGGCCATTTCTCAATATCTTAAACCTTGTAATTTCAGACTCTTGTTTTAACAAGCTTTACATTATTTATAAATATGAAAATGCATTTTAAAAAAGGAAAATAAAGTTAAAAAGATTTTGCCAACATGTTTATTCAATATTAATAAAACTACATAAAATTAAATACTGTGTGTAACATATGAGTTTTAATATTGCAGAATTATAACCCTCTATAAGGTACGTCATGTAACAAACTACTCTGCTTTTCTATCTTAAGCAACATGAAGTATTGTAAATGATAGATCACACCAATAACATTTCACTGTGTATTGAAATCAGCTTAAGAAGCAATCCTTTTATTGGATATAGGTAAAAAAAGAAAGAAACAGCACTTCTATCCCTACCCTGATAATAATCAAGGTAATTAATTAATCAAATTTCAGAACATCAGCTATAGGTCACAGGCAACTTTTTCTTAAGCAATTTTATGGAAAGTTTTGGTGTTGGTCAAAAGAAGATGCAGGTTTATTATTCAACTTCATTTTAATGTGTTTCAATATTCTATGACAGATTTTGGTTAAGATAGTTCCAATAAAAGTCCTAATTTAAAAATCTAACAACTTAAGACTACTACATCAAAAAAAAAAAAAAAAAGCCGTCCATGAAATGTTCCTTTCTTTCTGAAGATTTTACAATGCATTTATATGATTAACCAGGCTTTCACTATTAAAATTAAATAGCCAAATGAGACAAACAGTTCTGAGCTATTCTTTCACAACCAATTAAGACAGTGCAGAGTTCTGTCCATTTAGCCATCTGAGTTTTCTGAGCAGATCTGTTGACCTTGCCAGCTCCTGCAGGCTTCTTACCTGCTGTTGTGATGACAACCATAGTAACTGTTTGCCTCATATCATGAACAGCAAAATGACCCAGAGGAGGGTACTCAGAGAAATTCTCAATACACATAGTTTTATCATGAATCCCTTTAAAGATGGCAGCGTGAGTAGATTTCAAAAATTTGGGCTATCTTCCACTACTTACCAGAAAAGCAATCAATCTTCTTTTGTCTGGCAACCTTACAAGCAAGGTAAGCAGTGTGGCAATCCAGCTTCAGTGTGGAGCCAGCACTGATTTGGCCTGGATGGTCCAGGATAATACCCGAGCAATGAAGCCAACTGCTTCCATTAGCAAGTCATTTTTGCTGTCACCAGCCACATCGTCAAAATAAATATATTTGACAAACATGTTCGTGATACTCAAGATCATGTTTTCCCCAAGCAAACTGTCCCTCAAAGTTTCAAGATGCATTTCAACACACTTTACTTCAGTTGTAATGTTGACTTGGGCAAAGGCGGTCACCGTACCCAGTCTAGTCTTGACTTGGCTCACAGGGGTTTAACAAATAAGCCCAGTTTTGTAGACAACCTGGAGAGACAGACAAAAAGACTTGTCAGTTGCATGAACTGTTGACAGGACGCAATATAGAATTTCAAGCAATGTAGTTCCATTGGCATTCTCATACATATGGTGACTGTGGATTAAGAAATCCTAGAGTTCCGTAGAGTTACTGCAAGAAGCTGAGATGTGGTCTGGTCCACATATCATGATTTATAGACTGAATAAAAATAATCTACCCACTTTCATCTTTATTTTGTTCCAACTGTAACTTATGTTCTACACATTTATTCTCAATTATTATTTTCTCAGTCAACAAACACAATACTTATGACTTATGAGGTGATCTGTGGTGCTTTATATCTTTGAAAAGTTTCTTATAATTGGAAAGTTTGGACAATCATCACTATATTAAAAATGTTTTTCCTCACTGAGTCTAGGTTTTCTTCTGTATGAATAGAAATTTTACCCTTCTACCACATAGAATGTAGTGAATGTTGAGGGCATTCAAGAAATGTTAACTTCCCTAATAGTCCTTCCACACATATGCCAGAAATTGTGGTTTGGCTCTACAACATAAGCTATCAAGTTAAAATCAAATTTATCAATTCTCAATTCTGACTTCTTAAAAATATCAGTAAGAAGAGGGCTAGTCAAAAAGTTAAACTGCTAGTAGAAATTACTATTGAAGAGGTGCAAAAGAATGACAGACTTATAGTTCGGGAATATAACTGAGAATTATAATGGTAAGCTTAAACTTTAAGTGAAAGTGAAAGTTGCTCAGTCATGTCAAACTATACAGTCCATGGAGTTCTCCAGGACAGAATACTGGAGTGGGCAGCCTTTCCCTTCTCCAGGGGATCTTCCCAACCTAGGAATCAAACCCAGGTCTCCCACATTGCATGTGGATTCTCTACCAGCTGAGCCACAAGGGAAGCCCAAGAATACTGGAGTGGGTAGCCTGTCTCTTTTCCAGCGGATCTTCCTGACCCAGGAATTGAACTGGGGTCTCCTGCATTGCAGGTGGATTCTTTACCAGCTGAGCTATCAGAGAAGCCCAAGCTTAAACTTTAAAGAGGTCATTTAAAACAAGCTAGTTTATGTTTATTTCTACTAAAAATACAATCAACCATAAAAGTAAGAGCTTGAATGAGACTCTAAGCTTCATGCACATCCTTTAATTCTTACAACAAACTTTTATGCTGTAAATGAATGCTAACATTATTCTCATTTTATAGAGGAGGAATGTTACAAAATTTGTGTAAGGAACTCCGGGAGTTGGTGATGGATAGGGAGGTCTGGCGTGCTGTGATTCATGGGGTCGCGGAGAGTCGGACACGACTGAGCGACTGAACTGAACTGAACTGAACTGATAGACCACGTATGTGGTGAGGCAGGCTTTAACTACACTAAGGAAACCCTGACCAAATCTGCTGTGAGACATCACCCCTGAGTTGCTTCAGATGCATTCTGGACAATAGTATGATCTGGAATTTAAGGTGGGAGGAGGCAAAGTCCTGACTGCTCTCCCCCTTCCCCCAAGAAAACACGCACATCTTTCCTTCCTTGTTTCTTGAATTTGAGCATTAAGCATTTTCTCTCTTTTTCATAGTGAACAACTTCCTATAAATTTCTCCCAGCCCCATTGTTTTGTGAATGTTTCCATTTGTAGAGACATCAATTTAAGTGTATCCAGACAGTTCTGGCTTTTCTGTCTTTGTCAAACCACCTGATTCTACCCTTCCTATGAAATGTTTATTTGAAAATAGCAGAGAGAAAGTTCCCAGATGTGTTCAGTTCAGTTCAGTTCAGTTCAGTCGCTCAGTCGTGTCCGACTCTCCACGACCCCATGAATCACAGCACGCCAGGCCTCCCTGTCCATCACCAACTCCCGGAGTACACTCAAACTCATGTCCACAGAGTCGGTGATGCCATCCAGCCATCTCATTCTCTGTCGTCCCATTCTCCTCCCGCCCCCAACCTTTCCCAGCATCAGAGTCTTTTCCAGTGAGTCAACTCGTCGCATGAGGTGGCCAAAGTATTGCAGTTTCAGCTTTAGCATCAGTCCCTCCAATGAACATCCAGGATTGATTTCCTCTAGAATGGACTGGTTGGATCTCCTTGCAGTATAAGGGACTCTCAAGAGTCTTCTCCAACACCACAGTTCAAAAGCATCGGTTCTTCGGCGATCAGCCTTCTTCACAGTCCAACTCTCACATCCATACATGACCACGGGAAAAACCATTGCCTTGACTAGACGGACTACTAAGGCACATTTCCTAGCGTAATTCTCTGAAGTAAAAATTGATCTATGATGGACCCTGTAATTAAGTGGCAATTGCATTGTTAATTCCTCTGAGGAATGCCAGTGGCATAGCTTAAGTTGGTGAAAAAAAAGTTAGCAGAGTCAAGACTAGTGCAGCCCAGACTCTTACCTCTTTTCTTCATTGACTTCCAGCTTAACTGGTTGTCATGGTTGAATAGGTGGACTCAGGTCTGAAAGAGTACTTGGCCTTACATTTTTCCTAATTAACTGTCTTAATAGCACGTTCCTCTCCTGAGAACATAACTGCTTCTTGGAGCCAAATTCTGCCACTTTTGTGAGCACTGATTAACCATACTCATTCAGTAAACATGTGTGAGCGTAACTGAGCAGGACCTCCGAGGCCTTCCCAGAAGAGACCTCCACCCATGTCTCCACCCTCCTTTCGTCCATAGAAAAACCTGAGTCAAAGAATCAATTTAATCAGAGAAGTGAAAACATACAGAAAAGAGGGCAGTCAAGCAAGATAAAAGTAATAATACTTTAGCCATTAAACAAAGTCAAGGACCTTTAAAAGTTCTTCCTCAAGGACTTTCGATAATATTCTGAGCCATGTCCTTTGAGCTGTTTTGCAGTTATTGAGACCCCCATCAGGAGGAAGCCCAGACTATCTGGAACTAGAAAGCTGGTGATACTGACTCTCAATTACCTCATCGCCAACCAGTCAGAAGAATTTCCAGAAGCTGATCACGCTCTACTCTTTGAACACTATAAGACTCCTCACTACCCCCTCCAGGGTGAGTCACACAGTCTTTTAGTTTTTGGCTCTGTTGCATGGTATGTGAGATTTCAGTTCTGCAACCAGGGATTGAACCTGTGCCCCCTGCATTGGAAATGCCGAGTCTTAACCATTGGACCACCAGGGAAGTCGCTTTATACAGCCTTGATGACATTAGCCCACCGTCTGGCAAGGCAATAAAAACTACCATTTTCTACCTCACCTCAAATCTTTTCAGCACCCAATTTCTTGAGCAATTTCTATTCAGCATCTTCACCCAATTTCTACTCAGCAGAGGTGAACAGAAGCTGAGTTTCAGCAACATATACAACAGTTCACTGATTAAACCTATGACTGAGGATAAACATGTATTTGCATAGGCAGAGGATTTCAGGAATCACTGGGCTCTGAAACCATATCTGCCAATGCAGAGAAGCCTTTGGGAGCATGGACCAACAGAGGAATCTCTGTGGATTAAGAGCTGCTCATCTCTCAGTTCACTCTATGTTGGTGTCCCCTGACACTAACATTCTATCACTATTGTTCAAGTAGTCAATTCTTTTGTTACTGTTTGGGAAATGGTATAGACATACCATATGAGTCACTTCTAGAGCAGCTATTACTGGTGTATAAATGGTTCATTTCCACTGTGATACAATTAAGAAAATTCTTCCTCTCACTGTATTGGTCTTCCCCCCACCCTGCCTCTTTTCTTCTTTCAAAGTAGAAGGGAGAGAGAGAGAGATTCACAGATTTCATCTGTGATGATGTCCTTTCTTTCATTTCTGTAGGTAAGTGTAGGAGACGTGTGGCTCAAACTCCTCTAACTCCTCTGACCTTCACACTTTAAATGTATGGTCCATTTATTCAGGGCCCTGGGGTTCTGTTATAAACTTCAATGTGCAAACGCCAGGATATGGGAAAGAAGAGGCTTGAGAAAAGACTAGAGGGTACTAAATATAATGACAAAATACAAAGGCCTACAAGTGAAGTGGAACAGACAACTGCAGGCATCAGATGTGAAAGAGATGTGATGGATCCGGTGAGTCTCGCTGTGTGTGAAGGAGAGCAATTGGGTTTTGAAGTCATGAGCTAAACCTCGCCTACATCAGCCAGTTAAATAGTGTGGCAGTAAGCTGAGTGCCTGGGCTTTCCTTGTGGCTCAACTGGTAAAAAATCCTCCTGCAATGCAGGAGACCTGGGTTTGATCCCTGGGTTGGGAAGATCCTTTGGAGAAGGGAAAGGCTACCCACTCCAGTATTCTGGCCTGGAGAATTCCATGGACTGTTTAGTTCATGGGGTCACAAAGAGTTGGACAGGACTGAAAGACTTTCGCTTTCAAGATAAGTGCCTGGCTGATCAGGCCTGGGCTGGAACTCTGTGATGGAAGACCCTATTTCCATTCTGAGTGAATGCCCTCCACCCACATGGAGGAGAAAGAGTACAGATTCCTTATCTCACCAGATGTGCTCATACCTGTAGAGATCACAGACATAAATGGGCCAGTGTTTTCTTCTCATTTCTTTCAGGCCCAACCACTTGGACAAAAAGAATACGCAATTTATATGTAAGTTTCACCACTATGTTGTTTTAAATTCAACAAATGAGCTTAGAAGTGGCAAGGATCACTTACTTTCCTCATGGGATTATTCAGTTGCAGAGGATATAAAGCAATCCAGCTGTGCAGAAAAGGATGTAATCTATTTATATGACTCTGAGTACTTGGAAAAGAAAAACATGCCATGATAACAAGAACGTGTTTGCCATTTTTCTAGTCCTATACATAGTGTGTGAGAGAAGGTTATTTACAGTTGTTTTCTAGGTATTTTGTGGTCAGGCTTTAACAATTTTGCAGTTTTAGAAGGATACTTACTAATTCTATAAATCAAGAGTGTCAGTACGTTCATATTTCTTAGAGACAGGAAGTTTCATTTTAGATTCAGCTGCAAAGTGCCTAGATAATAATAGTATTCTCTGGGAGAATGTAAAGAAGAATTTAAGTGGCATACATTATAGAGTAAAAAAAAAATGTCTTAATTTGCATCCCAGGAAGGTCAAAAGGTAATCAATATTGAATCTCAGCTTCCTTTAAGACACATAATTCATTTAGTGCTTCTAATGATCAGAAAAAGTACTCTAATAGTGACAATGGAGAATGAAATGTTCTCTTTAAACTTGCAGCCATGAAATTAAAAGACACTTGCTCCTTGGAAGGAAAGTTATGACCAACCTTGATAGTATATTAAAAAGCAGAGACATTACTTTGCCAACAAAGGTCCGTCTAGTCAAGGCTATGGTTTTTCCCGTGGTCATGTATGGATGTGAGAGTTGGACTGTGAAGAAGGCTGATCGCCGAAGAATCGATGCTTTTGAACTGTGGTGTTGGAGAAGACTCTTGAGAGTCCCTTATACTGCAAGGAGATCCAACCAGTCCATTCTAAAGGAGATCAATCCTGGATGTTCGTTGGAGGGACTGATGCTAAAGCTGAAACTGCAATACTTTGGCCACCTCATGCGACGAGTTGACTCACTGGAAAAGACTCTGATGCTGGGAAAGGTTGGGGGCGGGAGGAGAAGGGGACGACGGAGAAAGATGGCTGGATGGCATCACCGACTCTGTGGACATGAGTTTGAGTGAACTCCGGGAGTTGGTGATGGACAGGGAGGCCTGGCGTGCTGTGATTCATGGGGTCGCGGAGAGTCGGACACGACTGAGCGACTGAACTGAACTGACTGAACTGAAGGACATGGAAACATATCTCAGTTTTTCTTAAAATGTGACCTAAATAGAATCACTTGGAACTCCTGTGAAAAGTACAGACTACTGAACCTTGCCCCCAAATTATCCACTGTTTCTACTAACTTATGAAGGAAGAGATCACAATACCTAATACCAACTTCCTTAGCTTGGACTCATACGTTCCTGAAGGGACTTTCACTTCCAAGTTTGGGAAATTTTGAGCATCAAAATAAATAACCATATTGATGGGCTATAAATTATTGAACAGATGAAAGTAAATACATACATAAATAAGGATAAGAGAAACTATTCTTTACAAATGAATACCAAATAATAAATATAGAAAAAAGTGTTGTAACTTGAAAAACCACTAATTACTCCTATTATAGAAATAATTATTTCAATAAACACTGAATCTATTGTGGGCTGAGGAGTGAGATACTTTCATGGCCCAAAGTATCTTCATTTTTCATGAAAAAATATATATTAACACCAGAGAGGCTAGATGATCAGGCAGAATAGCTGGGCAGTGCATATAGTGGACCTCAAGGCAATAGCTTACACTTGGACCCTGAACCAAATGGAAAGACAAGAACCCTGTATTTTTCTCAGGAGCCCACATCTTTGTTTTGCTGAGAGGCATCCATGGAAACTCAGGAAGACATAGGACTTCAACAACTATGTCAGGACTTCAGAGCTCAACACTGAAGACTAACTCAATTTCTCATCCTAGTAAACAAGGACCATGGGGATTCCAACTCTTCCTCTTCTAGGACTGGCCCAGGAATCAGGTGACCTCAGGCTGGGTCTAGACGCATGGATCTGTGGAAGGCACGAACCAGGGTAGTCAAGCCTGAATCGCAAAATAGCTTATCATCTTACTACAATATTCACTTCCCAACTGAGGGCAACTGGGATCCCCAATTTTCCTAAAATATGCAGAACTTTTTCATCTTGGTCTGTCTGAAACCCTTCTGCTCTTGGGACTCTCTGGGGACATAGCAATAAAACAGTAGAATATTTTGGTTATTGGGGTTTAAAATCATAATCATCAGCTTTATTTTGAATGTCTTTTTTTTTTTCTCCAGAAAGAATAATTTGCATAGATAGGCAGTATTAAGAACTCTGTATTTCTCCAAATATTCAATGTTTATCCATGGAGATAGACTACAGTAAGTTCCCTAAATACAAATGAGTTCCATTCCAAGAGCACGTTCATAAGTCTAATTTGTTTTTAAGTCCAACAAAGTTAGCCTAGGTACCCAACTAACACAATTGGTTATATTGTACTGTATTGTAATAGGTTTGTAAAACTTTTCACACAAATAATACATAAATAAAGAAAACATTTTTAATCTTACAGTATAGTACCTTGAAAAGTACAGTTGTACATTACAGCAGCTGGCATACAGAGCCTGGCATTGAGTTAGCAGGAAGAAGAGTTACTTCCTGGAGGAGGGAGAGGAGGTGGGAGACGGTAGAGCTGAAGGATTGTCAGCAATAGGAGATGGAGGGCAAGCTATAACTTCACTCATGCCTGACATTGATGGCACAGGTTCTGGTTCCTTGCTGGATTCAATTCCATCTACCCTCTTGAAAAAATGATCCAGTTATGTCTGGAGAGTAACTTCTTTTTTTCTGGTCACAGATGGCACGGAAGCACTGGATTGTATTCTGAAGGTTACTACTGCAACCTTCTTGAACAGTTTGTGTTCCGTGCCTCAAAAACTAACAGTGACTCCTCACATAGAACCAGCATACATGACTGGACAGACAAACATACATTCACATTTTGAAAGTTAGAAACTTGAAGGTTTGTGTGGAGGGGACTTAATGGAATTCTAACTGAGGCCAACAGTGGGCCCCATCACAGCCACTTCCCATGCTGTTTCCCACACCATCCAAATCACTCCCCTCTTTCTAGCTTCCAGATTTAAAATCAAAACAGAACAGCAATTTACAATCTCTGAATGGGTGAACTCACCAGAGCTCAGTATATATTGTACTTGTTCCTCATTAAAATTTCCCTTAGGAATGATAAAATAAAACAAGTGCACAAGACAAAGATATAAATCTAAATAAATGGGCTTCCTCTAAAGCCTAATTTCTATAGATATTTGCAGCCAACACAGGCTTCCCTTATGGCTCAGCTGGTAAAGACTCTGCCTGCAATGTGGGAGACCTGGGTTCAGTCCCTGGTTTGGGAAGATCCCCTCAAGTAGCTACGCAGTCAAGTATTCTGGCATGGAGAATTCCATGGACTGTGAATTAAATCAAATCCCATATGATTATACAGTGGAAGTGAAAAAATATGTTGAAGGGATAAGTTCTGATAGAGTGCTTGAAGAACCATGGACAGAGCTTCATGAATTGTACAGGAGACAGTGATCAAGACCATCTCCAAGAAAAAGAAATGCAAAAAGGCAAAAAGGTTGTCTGAGGAGGCCTTACAAATAGTTGAAAAAAGAACAGAAGCCAAAAGCAAAGGAGAAAAGGAAAGATATACCCATTTGAATGCAGAGTTCCAAAGAATAGCAAGGAGAGATAAGAAAGTCTTCCCAAGTGATCAGTGCAAAGAAATAGAGGAAAACAATAGAATGGGAAAGAATAGAAATCTCTTCAAGAAAATTAGAGATACCAAGGGAACATTTCATGCAAAAATGGGCTCGATAAAGGACAGAAATGGTATGGACCTAACAGAGGCAGAAGATATTAAGAAGACGTGGCAAGAATACACAGAAGAACTATACAAAAAAGATCTTCATGACCTGCATAACCACGATGGTGTGATCACTCACCTAGAGCCAGACATCCTGGAATGTTAAGTCAAGTGGGCCTTAGGAAGCATCACTACAAACAGAGCTAATCGAGGTGATGGAATTCCAGTTGAACTATTTCAAATCCTAAAAGATGATTCTGTGAAAGTGCTGCACTCAATATGCCAGCTAATTTGGAAAACTCAGCTGTGGCCACAGGACTGGAAAAGGTCAGTTTTCATTCCAATCCCAAAGAAAGGCAATGCCAAAGAATGTGCAAACTACCACACAATTGCACTCATCTCACACGCTAGCAAAGTAATGTTCAACATTTTCCAAGTGAAGCTTCAACAGTGCATGAACCATGAAACTCCAGATGTTCAAGGTGGATTTAGAAAAAGCAGAGGAATAAGAGATCAAATTGCCAACATCCATTGGATTATAGAAAAATCAAGAGAGTTCCAGAAAAACATCTATTTCTGCTTTATTGATTGTGCCAAAGACTGTGGAAAATTCTTAAAGAGATGGGAATACCAGGCCACCTGATCTGCCTCTTGAGAAATCTGTATACAGGTCAGGAAGCAATAGTTAGAATTGGACATGGAACAACAGACCGGTTCCAAATAGGAAAAGGAGTATGTCAAGGCTGTATATTGTCACCCTGTTATTTAATTTATAATGCAGAGTACATGCATATACAAATGGCAAAATACATACAACCACATGCAGAGTACATCATGAGAAATGCTTGACTGGAGGAAGCACAAGCTGGAATCAAGATTGCCGGGAGAAATATCAATAACCTCATATATGCAGATGACACCAACCTTATGGCAGAAAGTGAAGAGAACTTCAGTTCTTGATGAGCCTCCTGATGAAAGTGAAAGAGGAGAGTGAAAAAGTTGGCTTAAAACTCAACGTTCAGACAACTAACATCATGGCATCCGGTCCCATCACTTCATGGCAAATAGATGGGGAAAAATGGAAACAGTGACAGACTTTATTTTTTGGGCTCTAAAATCACTGCCATAAGGGTAGTGTCATCTGCATATCTGAGGTTATTGATATTTCTCCCAGCAATCTTGATTCCAGCCTGTGCTTCTTCCAGCCCAGCGTTCCTCATGATGTACTCTGCATATAAGTTAAATAAGCAAGGTGACGATATACAGCCTTGACGCACTCCTTTTCCTATTTGGAACCAGTCTGTTGTTCCATGTACAGTTCTGACTGTTGCTTCCTGACCTGCATACAGGTTTCTCAAGAGGCAGGTTAGGTGGTCTGGTATTCCCATCTCTTTCACTTGTACCACAAGGAGATCCAACCAGTCCATTCTAAGGGAGATCGATCCTGGGTGTTCATTGGAAGGACTGATGCTAAAGCTGAAACTCCAATACTTAGGCCACCTCATGCAACGAGTTGACTCACTGGAAAAGACTCTGATGCTGGGAAGGGTTGGGGGCGGGAGGAGAAGGGGACGACCGAGAATAAGATGGCTGGATGGCATCACCGACTCTGTGGACATGAGTTTGAGTGAACTCTGGGAGTTGGTGATGGACAGGGAGGCCTGGCGTGCTGTGATTCATGGGGTCGCAGAGAGTCGGACACGACTGAGTGACTGAACTGAACTGAACTGAACTGAAAATCACTGCAGATGGTGACTACAGCCAGGAAATTAAAAGATGCTTGCTCCTTGGAAGAAAAGGTATGACCAACCTAGACAGCATATTAAAAAGCAGAGATATTACTTTGCCAACAAATGTCCGTCTAGTCAAGGCTTTTTTTTTTCCAGTGGTCGTGTATGGGTGTGAGAGTTGGACTATAAAGAAAGCTGAGTGCTGAAGAATTGATGCTTTTGAACTGTGGTGCTGGAGAAGACTCTTGAGAGTCCCTTGGACTACAAGGAGATCCAACCAGTCCATCCTAAAGGGAATCAGTCCTGAATGTTCATTGGAAGGATTGATGTTGAAGCTGAAACTCCAATCCTTTGGCCAACTTATGCGAAAAGCTGACTCATTTGCAAAGACCCTGATGCTGGGAAAGATTGAAGGCGGGAGGTGAAGGGGACGACAGAGAATGAAATGGTTGAATGGCATCACCAACTTGATGGACATGAGTCCGAGCAAGCTCCAGGAGTTGGTGAAGGACAGGGAAACCTGGTGTGCTGCAGTCCATAGGGTTGCAAAGAGTTGGACATGACTGAGTGACTGAATTGATTGACAGTGTGGTCCATGGGATCGCAACAATTTGAACACGACTAAGCAACTTTCCCTTTTTTTCACAGCCAATATAATCTCTAGACAGATAAAGTTTTGTTATGACTAGCAATTATTTCTATGAAAGCCTTTTTAGATATGAGGTGCAATAAACCCTCAGTGTAATAGCAATCTGGAGATCTTAAAAACATGAATTAATAGCCCCTGGAATGTTTTGCAAGGGAAAGAAAGCCAAAGGTACTGAAGAAAGCAATGGGAAGTAAAATGAATAGATCTAAATCTTGTTCTAAATCAGCTTTCAGATCTAAGCCTCTTGACAGGTATGGTTCACACAATACTTTGTTTCACAGCATTGATATGATTTCTATGGTGAGGGGGTGGCTTTAAGATATTCCATATAATCCTTGTATTTCCAACTGTTTTCTTGTTCATAAAAACTTGCAAGCTGTCTGCATCCTCTCTTTTGGGAAAGTCAGCACAGGTTTGTTAGTTGCAAAACTGCAGAACACAGCTTCCTTAGAAAAATGTAAAATCTCCTGATTGTGGGGTGTAATATTGCTTTATTCAATTAAATGACTTTTCTCAGTGTTGAGATGCATAGCCGAAGGGAAGCAAGCATTTCCTTAATTAAAAAATGGCTGTGAACTGAAGGCGTCATTTAATCATGTGGAACTAAGTAGAGAGACTAGGGTCTGTTTATCTCTAGTAGAATAACAAGCTGCAAATAAATGTAAAACATTTCAGGGCATAGGTAAACCAAGGATGGTTTCTCAAAATAACATATCAGGGTTATATTTCACAAATAATATTTATATTGTTAGTTACTGAATTGTTTGCAATCTGTATGACTCGGCAGAGAAATCCCAAGTCTTTCCCAAATAGATCATTTTCTTAAAAGTTGAAGTCATTTGGCATTCAGAAATCAGAGATTTTTGATTGGTGAATTTAGGGTCTGCCCCTAACTAGGAGACAATAAGCAAACCACAAGAGCTTTCTAAGTATTATTATGTTTTTCTGTAAATGGGATGTAAGGATTAAGATAATTTTGTCTATGTATAAGGACAGAAATAGATTTCTTCTACAGACCCGCCTTCTGGCCAAAGTTAACTCCCACATTGGTCTGCCACCCTGGATGACAAGCCACCCTTCTGATGGCTCATGCTGGAATTCCAGGTGTGATGCTGATCTTGAGTGGCCTTGGCCTGCAGCAACTTGAGGCAGAGTTTCAGTTCCTGCCCAGAGTTTCAAGTCAGGTTACAGCAGTGAGAACTCTGAAATCCAGTCACTAGACTACCAGGGACCAGTGGCCAGAGCCAAGTCCTTGGCCCTTCAACTTTGTAGAAATGAAACAGAAAGAAACAAGTGTTTATTAGAAGGAAGAAAAGAGTACATGTGCATATACACAGGGGTGGGCTCAGAGAATCGCACCCTCGTGGTAGTCTGAATCACTTATATGGGGCGTTTCTGCCCAGTTTCCTCTGGCCAATCATCTTGCTTTGCCTGGTGCTGAGTCTGTGTTTGGTATATCTCAGAGTCCTCCCATGTGTGCGTGTGCATCTCTTAACCAATTTGGATTCTAACAAAAAGGCCTCTGACATCAGTCCCCTTTTTGATCTCCTGGGACCTTTCTGTGCATGTATAGTTGGGAAGCTCTTCTTGACTTCTAGAATGAGAAATATGTGATCCCTTTTCTGGGTAGGGCTAGCTCCTCCTTTTCATCTTGGAGTATGTGTTCACATGGGACAAACTCCAGCTCTTCAGCTGAGGGCTCATCTATCTCCCCTACTTCAGTGCCTAGAGGGAGGCAACTTGTCCCACTGTTGACAAGATTCTGTATGATCTCAGAGTGTTTGCATGAACTCACTGAAAAGGGGCTGTCCTTCAGGAGAGCAAGGAGACCTACTGATCTCAAAAGGCTTCTTAGGGATCTCTATGCTAAGCAACTTCCAAACAGTAAGATTCCATAGATGAATACAATTTCAAATAAAATAGAAGACAATAAATATCTGGTTACCAATTTTTATCATTAAAAAACATAACCAAAAACACAAACAACAAAAAAAACCCATACATCTTGATTGATATTTCAAAATTGTGCTGTTTAGTCACTAAGTTCTGTCCGACTCTTTGTGACCCCATGGACTGTAGCCCACCAGGCTCCTCTGTCCATGGGATGTCTCAGGCAAGAATACTGGAGTGGGTTGCCATATCTTCCAGGTATTCCCCAACACAAAATCATTTTAATCCCAATAACATTTGTAAGACATGCATTTGAAGGAAAAATCTTTCTTTCAAATGAAATAAATTTAATTATATAATAAAGGTATTTCATTGTCTATATTTGATTAATTTTGTTGCAGACTAATGGAAAACCCTGTATGGGAAAAAACAGGTCTGTCGATAGACATTTAGAAATTGTTACTTTAATGAGCCTTACAAAACAAAAGCTAGCTTACTGATGGAAATCCCTATCAGTTTTTAAGCTTAGTTATAAATGGATTTTTAAAGCCTGTTTATTTATCCTATAAAAATCCTCCTTCTTTTGTTATTATCTGATCTTGGTACATGGTATTTGTGGCTGATAGTGATAGACTTATCTAAAACATGAGAAACACTTAAGCTAGCTTCCACATTTGTGACTGTGTCTGGAGATAAAAAAAAAAAAAAGAAGAAACCAATACTGACTGAAACCAAATGCAGTCTCAGTTCAGTTCAGTTCAGTTCAGTCTCTCAGTTGTGTCCGACTCTTTGCGACCCCATGAATGACAGCACGCCAGGCCTCCCTGTCCATCACCAACTCCCGGAGTTCACTCAAACTCATGTCCACAGAGTCGGTGATGCCATACAGCCATCTCATTCTCCGTCGTCCCCATCTCCTCCCACCCACAATCCCTCCTAGCATCAGACTCTTTTCCAGTGAGTCAACTCGTTGCATGAGGTGGCCAAAGTATTGGAGTTTCAGCTTCAGCATCAGTCCTTCCAATGAACACCCAGGACTGATCTCCTTTAGAATGGACTGGTTGGATCTCCTTGCAGTCCAAGGGACTCTCAAGAGTCTTCCCCAGCACCACAGTTCAAAAGCATCAATTCTTCGGCGATCAGCTTTCTTCACAGTCTAAGATAATGTAATTTTCTTAGAAGTAGAAAATCTACTGTGTAATATGCAGTCAGTTCTTACAAGGCTAGCCACAGCCTCATACAACAAGCTAAATATTCTACTATACTTATTTGGGCAGCTGTCTCAATAATTTCACAATTTGATTCATGTTCTTGATGTCATTTTCACTTGCTATAGTTTTCTTGTTAATAAGATTGCTATACAAATGATACATGTTAAAAACCATGGTTCAAAGAATTGCTGCCAACCTGCTGCTGCTGCTGCTAAGTCACTTCAGTCGTGTCCGACTCTGTGTGACCCCATAGATGGAAGCCCACCAGGCTCCCCTGTCCCTGGGATTCTCCCAGCAAGAATACTGGAGTAGGTTGCCATTTCCCTCTCCAATGTGTGAAAGTGAAAAGTGGAAGTGAACTCACTCAGTCGTGTCCAACCCTTAGTGACCCCATGGACTGCAGCTTACCAGGCTCCTCCATCCATGGGATTTTCTAGGCAAGAGTACTGGAGTGGCCAACCTATGACCATCTAAAAGAAAAACACAACGAGAGAGAAAAAAAAATTGAGAGAAAATAGCTTTATAAAACCACCAAATACACCTTCTACAGAAAAATTTCATTAGAAGGTAGATGCTAGTAAAGAGAAAGATGAATCTTAGATACTGTAATTTGGAATATCAATAGCATGGGGGATAATCTAGATTCTACAAAAAGTATATGGGAATTCATAGGCATTTCTGGAAGGCGATGCATATCAGGATTATAATATCTTCTGTGAAACATAGATTTTAAGTCTCTTTTCTATTGCAAGGATAAAATATAATATTATAAAGATATATTAAAATGAAGAATGGGGCTAGTGAAATTTGGGCGTTGGGATAATATTCAAATAGTGCTCAATGAAACTAACTTTTAAAATTTGTCTTTTTTATTTGTTCTATTTAGTGTATTTTGTTTATCCAATACACTGCTACTTCTCTTTTTCCTTCCAAGTTATATGTCATTCTGCAAATACTCATAATACATAATTATTCATTAGTGAACACTCTGAAATTACTTACTTATGCTAATTACCATTGAAAGACAAATCCTAAATGTCTAATGGAGAATAAGTCTGCTTATTATGTACAATTATATCCAGTTTCACCTGAATGATTGTAATTAAATGTCACTAAGTAGTATATGATCTTACTCCTTTCCTTCTCCAACTGTAACCTGTTGGCTTATCTGCATTATGGCCTATCCAATGGACAGATTTATTGTTGCACAAAGCTACTGAGCAATGGTTGAATAGAATTTGAATCTTAATTAACCACTAATTAGAAAGAAAACATGGAGGGTCCCCCTCTCCCCGCAAAATAAAATCTACTTTTTTCCTAATAGGTTTTAAAAGGCATTTACTAAACCATACATCTCACAAAATTAATAGGTATTATCAGGAGACAGCTTGCATGTTGAAAAGCCAAGAATCTCATGAGAGAAGCCTGTTGATTCACTACTACTGTATCATTTTTTAAAGCAGAATGGAATTAAACTTTAATTTCTATGAAGGAAACACTGCTAATGAAAAATGAATTCTGCTAAGCCAATTTCATTTCCCTGAACCCTGCTCTCATTAGATGAGAGGAGTTTCGCTGAGAGCTCAGGAATTGAACAATGAAAGAGTGACATGAGCTACAATAAAAGAATATGGTGGAATCTGTTGCTTTGATAGTAGCTACAGGCCCATGGTCATGTATGGATGTGAGAGTTGGACTGTGAAGAAAGCTGATGGCCGAAGAATTGATGCTTTTGAACTGTGGTGTTGGAGAAGACTCTTGAGAGTCCCTTGGACTGCAAGGAGATCCAACCAGTCCATTCTAAAGGAGATCAATCCTGAGTGTTCATTGGAAGGACTGATGCCAAAGCTGAAACTGCAATACTTTGGCCACCTCATGCAACGAGTTGACTCACTGGAAAAGACTCTGATGCTGGGAAAGGTTGGGGGTGGGAGGAGAAGGGGACGACAGAGAATGAGATGGCTGGATGGCATCACCGACTCTGTGGACATGAGTTTGAGTGAACTCTGGGAGTTGGTGATGGACAGGGAGTCCTGGCGTGGTGTGATTCATGGGGTCGCGGAGTCGGACATGACTGAGTGACTGAACTGAACTGAACTGAACTGACAGGCCAATGGTGATGGTTATGATGGCCTCTGTCTCTAAACTTCCACAAGTGTGGCTTCACTGATTATCCTGGGCTTCAGGTCCACATTCCAATTTTCTGTTTAGTCACTGTCCTACTGTAGGGGTCCTTTAATGGACCGGTACCTGGTGGTCCAGAGAAGACGATAAGAAAGTGAAAGAGAGAAAGAGGCTGATGTTCCCTAGTTTACACAGAAAACCAATTAAAGTCCTTGGCACAGGACTTGCGTCTCCCACGAAGGCACTGGGTGCCCTCGAAGGGGGTGAAGGCACAGGGCGCCTTCTCGAGAGAGTCTTAGAAGCCCGGGCAGGAAAGTGGGCAAGACAGGTCTCCAGGCTCTAAGGAATCAGCCGAGGAAAGAGAGAGAGAGAAAGAAAGACATGGGGACCCAAGCTCTGATGGAGCAAAGGTGCTTTAATGATTTCTCTGTGAGTATATAAAGGCTGTGGAACAAGAAACTTCTTTCAACAATGATAAAGATCAGAAAACCAAACGTACAGTAGCCATTATCAAGGGAACCAGGGGTTAATAATGGTCAGGAGACAATCCATACCTCAAGAAAGAGGATCGAGACTAAGCAGTTTTGCTATAAAGAGAATGTTTACTAAAGGAGACTCAAGCCCGTCTCACACAATGACCTTAGTTCCTGGGAACAGTGTGGTGTTCCGCTTAAAGAGAATCAAAGGACTTGTGAGAAACAGCACGCAGGAATCCTCCTGTTAAACATTCCCTGACATCCTGCTGCTGCTGAGTCGCTTCAGTCGTGTCCGACTCTGTGCGACCCCCTAGACGGCAGCCGACCAGGCTCTGCCGTCCCTGGGATTCTCCAGGCAAGAACACTGGAGTGGGTTGCCATTTCCTTCTCCAATGTGTGAAAGTGAAAAGTGAAAGTGAAGTCGC
The DNA here is from genome assembly GCF_049115385.1 of Moschus berezovskii. NCBI lineage: Eukaryota > Metazoa > Chordata > Mammalia > Artiodactyla > Moschidae > Moschus > Moschus berezovskii. The sequence goes on along the minus strand of NC_142469.1, from coordinate 91,037,331 downwards.
TCAGTCGTGTCCGACTCTTCGCGACCCCATGGTCTGCAGCCCACCAGGCTCCACTGTCCATGCAATTTTCTAGGCAAGAGTACTGGAGTGGCTTGCCATTGCCTTCTCCGCCCTGACATCCTACCATCGTCTTAAAAGCGATATACCTAATGCTGAATCTATCATTTTCCTCCCAAATCAGCAAATTTTAAAGTCTGCTTTCTAAAGGTCCTGTGCTAGACTTTTAATTAAAAATGAACTTTGTACCCTGACATTCAAGAACTTCGACATTAGCATCCAAAACTTTTTACCACGTTGTTCTGTTCTAGACACTGATACTTTTAGTTTTGTGTTGTTCTTTGTTGCTAATATCTTTAACAATCTGTGGACTTTTCCAAGAAGGATACCCATATATCTATAAACCCAGTATTCTTTTTCAACTTTGTAAGGGGCTCAAGGATATCTAAAAAGCCACAAATAAATCTCTTATAAGTCCCAATATCCCTTTCTTCTTCCTATAAAATTAGGCTATTTGATGTTTCCTTCATATTCACTGTATTTTCCTGTTGCTGAGCTCTGGTTATGCTATGCCTGTCACCAGCGACCTCCTCTCTCATACACATCTATTCTTCAAGTGAAAGTGAAAGTGTTAGTCACTCAGGCATGTCCGAGTCCTTGCAATCCCATGGACGGTAGCCTGCCAGGATTCTCTTTTCCATGGAGTTCTCCAAGCAAGAATACTGGAGTGGGTAGCCACCCCCTTTTCCAGGGGGTCTTCCTGACCCAGGGGCTGAACCTGGGTCTCCTCCATTGCAGGTGGATTCTTTACTGTGTGAGCCACCAGAGAAGCCACCTAGTCCTTGAAGTCTGTCTCTAACGTTGCATCCACGAGTAGGTATTTCTTGGGGGTTTTGACTATCCAACAACCATCCTCCTTTTTGCTGGCAGTAGTACCCTTATCTTGGATGAAATACTCACCTCTCCCTCATAGAGTCCATAACCCTCGTCTCAAAGTGGTTCCTGATTGACTCCAACCAACTAGCACTTTCAATCTCTTTGGTCATAGAGACTGACTGATAAATAGGTACACGTCTTAGAAGCTAGCAGATGTCTGATGGGGGTTTCTGGGAAAGTAGCTCCATTTTTCTTTGGTGGAGATCCTCTTTTCCTCCTGGAAATTAGAAAGGAATTATAGAATATAATTCCTCTATATTCTGACTACTCCTACTAATTAGAAGGAGTACAGAGTTAGGCTTAAGCAGACGTACTAGAAGAAGTCAAGAGAAATTTGGAGAAACTAGGTCTTGAGTTACACTGCTGAGCCACTAGACCATGACCAACTAGAAGCCCACCTTTTATATTATTCAATACATTTTCTATGTCATTTGAATTAGTTTGAATTAGGTCTTCTATTGCTTGCAAACTAAAAATTTCTAAAGTATACATCACTCAAACAGTCTTGATTTTCCTTTTTAGTACATTGTGACATTTTGTTGGTTCAGTTTTTTGTGTCAGTTAGTCTAATATATGTGTAATGGTATATGTGGTTTATTGTCCATTTGGTAAGAGGACTGATGCTAAAGCTGAAACTCCAATACTTTGGCCACCTCATGCGAAGAGTTGACTCACTGGAAAAGACTCTGATGCTGGGAGGGATTGGAGGCAGGAGGAGACAGGGACGACAGAGGATGAGATGGCTGGATGGAATCACTGACTCGATGGACTTGAGTTTGAGTGAACTCCAGGAGTTGGTGATGGACAGGGAGGCCTGGCGTGCTGTGATTCATGGGGTCGCAAAGAGTCGGACACGACTGAGCGACTGAACTGAAGAAGTTCAAGCCTGAAAAACTATACATCAAGCATGTCTTTAACCTTCATTTCACCTTGCCTGAGATCTTTCATTTCTTCATATATGATTATACATGGTTTCCTCATATATTAAAAGGTAACTTTAGAATGCTTCAGACACTGTGGTAAGCACAGAGGACAGGAGCAGAACACTCAGAGGGTTGTCTGTTGGTGGCAAGCCATCTGAAAATTTAGTGGCTTAAATTAGTGGTCATACACTTTACAACAGCAAAATATTTTACCGATAAATGTGTAATTTGACCAGGATTTTTCAAGGGGAATATGTCTCCCCTCTCCATGTAACAGCTGAACTGGAGGCATCACTTCCAAGATGATGGACTTACATGGCTGGCAAGTTGGTACTGTCTGTGAGCTGAGAGCATAGTCAGCCTTGATTTCTCACCATGCAGATTCTTTCATGGCACTACTTGCGTTCCTTCATATTATGGGGGCTTGGCTACAAAAATAAATCTTATAAAAGACAGGAAGTGGAGGCTGCTAGTTTCTTAAGGCTTAGATCTGGAACCTAAAGCAATTTTACTTCTCTAACACATTGGTCCAAATAGTTGCAGATCCTGTCAAAATCCAAAAGGAGGAATAAATAAATCCCATCTCAGAGTAGAAGTATTCGAGGCCATTTTTAGTAGACAACAAGGATATATAGAATATGGTCTTTTCCCTTAAGGAAATGGGCTCAGTGGGTACGAGAACGAGACATGAGACATACAGATGTGAGAATAAGAATATGAAATAGTAAAGGCTGCAATATTCATTAATAGTGCTATGGAATGATTGGCATTCCTCCAAAATTCACATATTGAAGTCCTAACTTCTAATGTGACTGTGTTTGGGGATAGGGCCTCTAGGGAGGTAATTAAGGTTAAATGAGGTCACGAGGGTAGGGACCTAATCCAATGGGACTTGTGTCCTTATGAGAAGAAGAGGGGACACCAGAGATCTCTCTCTTCTCTCTTCCTATGAATACACAGAGAAGAGGCCTTGTGAGCAAAGAGCAAGAAGGTAGCCATCTACTAGCCAGGAAGAGAGATCTCACCAGAAACCAACTCTAGCAGGACCTTGATATTTGTTTCACAGCCTCCAAGACTGCGAGGAAATAAATTTCTGTTGTCTAGGCTACTCAGCCTGTGATATTTTTTATAGAAGTCCTAAGGAACTAATGATGATAGATAGAGAAATTTTGATAGGATAGATATTAACAGATAGATGGACAGTATATCCTACCCAGATTTGCCTGAGGAGGTCAGAGGAAGGCTGCCAAGTTGCACAGCTCCAAGGGACGTAATTTATGTAAAGTACGTGTGAATTGCTGTGAGTTATCTGAATGCTGCAAACCTGGGAGAGGAGACGTTACAGAGAAGGAGAAGTTTGAATTAAAACTGGAAGTTTAAGTCAGTCATTCATGGAAAGATAAGGAAAGAGAAGCATTCCAGGCAGAAGGTAGAACCAGTGAAAAGTTATAGGTACATGAAACTGTGAGGCATTTTTGAGAAACCAGGTTGCTTTCTAAGGTGAGAGCAGAAGGCATGTGGGGGTGTTTCTGCAGCAGCGTCTGTGAACCAGATGTTTTTGTTATTGCTTTTGCTCAAAACAAAACAAAACATCACCAAGGTGATTCAGGTTTCCTTCTTTTCCTCATTCTCTATGCCGAGCTGGTTTCTAAGTCTTACCATCCCTTACTTTTTGATAGCCACCATGTATCATGTTCCTTTCAATTCTTACCAGTATTTTTAACTCACAGTTGGAATTCTGCATAACTCCTAAGTAGATAGCATTTACTCCTCCTACTCTGACCCCACTTCTGACCTAATTCAAAGAACATAATTAGTTGGGTTGAGTATTTTAAAAAACCATTTTGGCAGTCACTGTGATTAAGGCTGACTTGTAAGTGATCTGATAGGGTTGAAAATCAGTTTACCAAGTCTTGAATATGAAGTGAGGTTTTAAGCAGAAGATGATTTAAATGGCTGTATGTGTTTTAAATGAAATATGGCAGTAGATTGTTATGGTCCAGGGCAGGCTGCTCCAAAGTATGCCTCAATGGCATATGGATTATTTTGAATTAAAGTCATCTAAGAAATGGCCGATGTGAGAGGGGCACTTTGACCCTCCTCACTGCCCCTCAGTAAGTAGGAGAGAAATGTCCCTTGTGACAGGTACACTCTCTGCATCTAGAGGTAGAAGAACATCTTTGCTGCCAGAGACAGGGAATCTGGGGGCAAGAAGCTTTATAAATAAAACATGTTATATTACTTCCTTAATTTTCTATACCAAGCCCAAACTGTTCAGATTTTTCCACTGGTTCAGTGCCCAAAGCCTAGATTTCTTTGTCCTCTCAATTTCTCAGAAATGTTTTTTTTTTTTTTTGGCTAAAAAGTATAAAAACTGTTCCCTTGGCTGCTTTTTAGGTCCCATTGCTATGAGACCTCTGTGTGCACTAATTAAACTTTGTTTCTTTTTCTCCTGTTAGCCTATCTTGGGTCAATTTTATTTTTAGTCCTGTCCTAAGAACTCAAGAAGGGTAGGGCAGAATTTTTCCCCTCCTCAATAAGGTAATTTTGATTTAGCTGTATTTCATAGAAGACAAGTAGAGGGATTCCTCAGGTACGTCCTCTCGTATACTTTTTTGGTTTGTCTTTGGGAGACTACACCTTTTTCACACATGTGTTTATTCTGAGCAACATGAAAATGCTGTTCCAGTTATTGAGCCATTTTCTCTCATGCCAAAACTCCCTCTGGGACAGAGCAGTGCGTTAAATCAAGCCTTCTTGATTGATAGAACCATAATCAACCTGAATCTTATTTATTTTTATCTTTCTGAATGTTTGCATTAGCTGCAAACCACAGTTTTGCTTTGTCAACTCAATCCTTATTAATGTCCAACAACAGAGAGCACTCGAATGATCCTTGAGAGCTGCAGGAGAATCAACAGACATGCCTCTCCTGCCTGCTTCCTACTTGTCAGCTATGCTTCCTATCTGTGCTTCCCCTGATATCACCCTGGCCTTGATTCTTCGTTCTGGCCCTGGCTGCGCTGTCCTAAAGAAGCAGTTATAGTGAATTTGTGGGCTTCCTAAGTGGGGCTAGTAGTGACAAACTCATCTGCCAATGGATGAGACACAAGAGATGCCAATACAATTCCTGGGTCGGAAAGACCCCAGGAGGAAAGCATGGCAACCCACTCCAGTATTCTTGCCTGGAGAATCCCATGGACAGAGGAGCCTGGCAGGATACAGTCTATGAGATCACAAAGAGTCAGACACGACTGAAGCAACTTAGCACACACACATAGTGGATTTGTAGTTTTCCTCCATTCTCCAAGTCTGCCTTTCTGTGCCTGCCCAGACACAACACGTCAGCTCTCTCATTCTCTTCAGAGTGCTGTCCCAGGCCATAGGCTCTGTCCTTTAAATTGCTGAATTGTCATAACCAACCTCTCTGTGTCCTTTGTGTCCTGAGCACTAGAAGTGGTAACTGCTTCCTTCCTTTGCCAGTTCACACTTCAGAGTTCTCTTTTTACCCTTCATTACCTGGTTACTAACTTTTACCCAGTTAGTTATTTACATTAGCTGCTTGTTGTTCAAATAACTGGCACATGAGTCAAGGTTCAACTAAAGAAGAAGAGACTTCAGAAGATATTATATATATAAAATAAGGAATTGGCTTACATGAATATGGATGCTGACTGGGCAAGTCTGAAGTCCATGGAGCATGATGTCAGGAATGGCAGCAGGAACCCTTGTACATGGGCTGAAATTACTATCAACAGGCAGGATTTCTTCATCAAGAAATTTCAGCTCTTCTTTTAAAACATTTCAACAGGTTGAATCTGGTTTACCCAGATTTAACCTGTTTCTCAAGGTCAACTGCTTATGGTTCTGGGTGTTTAGTCACTCAGTCATGTCCAACTCTTTGAGACTCCATGGACTGTAGGTTCCTCTGTCCATGGGGATTCTCCAGGCAAAAATATTGGAATGGGTTGTCATGCCCTCCTCCAGGGGATCTTCCAAATCTCACGGATCAAACTCAGGTCTCCCTCATTATAGGCAGATTCTTTACCATCTGAGCTACCAGGGAAGCTACCTTCATCCACAATAACTTCACAGCCACATCTAGATTACTGTTTGATTGAATAACTGGTGACTATAGCCCAGCCAAGTTGGCACAGCCACAGACCTTAGAGCTCATGTGATCTCTGTCTCCTTGTCAGCCTCTAACTCATACAGACCCTCATCCATGTGTAGATAGCTGGGTTTTCCTGACTGAACAATGGCAAGAAAGAACTGCTGTGAGAACTTATTGCCAAACTAGATCACATGGATGTGAAGTGTGGCTCCAGCTCTCTGAATGTTATACAGAGTGATCAATATTTAGGAAATCTGATTCTATTCCTGCCTTTGGCTTCTTATATTTGATTATTATCCATGAATTATGAAGAATACAACTTAAATTTCTATTGAACAATGAAAATATTTTTGATAGAAGAATGCATTAAATTATCTATTTGATTGAAGGTCTACCTAGTCAAGGCTATGGTTTTTTCAGTGGTCATGTATGGATGTGAGAGTTGGACTGTAAAGAAAGCTGAGCACTGAAGAACTGATGCTTTTGAACTGTGGTGTCGGAGAAGACTCTTGAGAATCCCTTGAACAGCAAGGCGATCCTACCAGTCCATCCTAAAGGAGATCAGTCCTGGGTGTTCATTGGAAGGACTGATGTTGAAGCTGAAACTCCAATACTTTGGCCACCTGATATGAAGAACTGACTCATTTGAAAAGACCCTGAATCTGGGAAAGATTGAGGGTAGGAGAAGAAGGGGATGACAGAGGATGAGATGGTTGGATGGAATCATCGACTTGATGGACATGGGTTTGGGTGGACTCTGGGAGTTGGTGATGGACAGGGAGGCCTGGAGTGCTGCGGTCCATGGGGTCACAAAGAATCAGACACGACTGAGCAACTGAACTGAACTGAACTGAACTGAATTTACCTTTATCTTTCTAAATGCTGCATCAAATTCCTATATATAAGAAATTCTATAAAATTATATTTTTGTCTCTTCACTTACTGTTTTGATCTTAGGCAAAATACTTGGTGACTTCTCAGATCTTATCTTTTCTGTTTATCTTGTGTTACTGTGAAGTTTGAATGGGATTTTATATATATATAAAGAGGCTTTGTGTGTAATAGCAGGCATTCTCTTTACTTCAGGAACATTCAGCAGGATTTTTAAAAGAAGGGCATATATTTCTGCCTTCTCTGCTCTAATTGTTTAAGTTATTTTTCTATTTCCATCTTGAAAGGCTTTACTGCATCTCTGAATGTATTTGTTGGGCCTGCTTTTCCAATCAAAATTATTTCATAAATTGTTTCCTTTAGAAAGTGAAAGTGTTAGTCATTCAGTTGTGTACAACTCTTTGTGACCCTATGGACTGAGCCCTCCAGGCTCCTCTACCCATGGAATTCTCCAGTTAAGAATATTGGAGGGGGTTGCCATTTCCCTCACCAGGGGAACTTCCCAACCCAGGGATCGAACTCAGGTCTCCTGCATTATAGGAAGATTCTTTACCGTCTGAGCCACCAAGGTAGCTATGAAGAGATTTACAGCTTTGGTTTTCTAGATTAATTTTTCAGAATTATAGACAAGATGAGGAGAGACTGTTTAGGTTCTATTAAGAACTTGGTGTCCCTAAGTGGCTTTTATAGAGTTGGTGAACCAAAATTAAACCTTAGAGACCAAAGGGAGATTTCACCTTTACTCTTATCCCATCCTTTACTAATGCTCTGAACATAAATGAACTTGGACTCCAGGTCCTGATTTTATTCCATCTGATCCTCTAGGATTCTAGGGTTTGTTTTTGTAAAGCTCAACTCGGTAGGCCCAAAACTCTTTGAGGAAGACACATCTTCTTTTTTCATGATACAGTCCTCTACTTATACATACACAGGAATGATGGATTAGTGGAACGAGAAACTAAGGAAGGGACAGCTTTGATATGCATGTGAATCCGTTTGCCAGGGTTTCTGTTAAAGTAGCACAGACTGGATTACGTCAACAACACATTTTGTTTTCTCACCTTACTGGAGGCTAGACATCCGAGATCAATGTGTTGGCCCATGAGATTTCTTCTGAGGCCTCTCTTCTTGGCTTGCAGGTGGATGCATTTTTACTGTGTCTTCTCATAGTATTTCTTCTGCAAACCAGCAACCCTGGTGTCTCTTTCTATGTCCAAATTTCCTCTGTCCTTATGAGGACACCAGTCAGATTCAGTTAGGGCTCACCCTAAGGGCTTCATTTTAACTTAATTGCCTCTTTAAAGGCTCTGCCTCCAGGTAAAGCTACATTCTGAGATACTGGGGATTCCGGCCTCAACACAGGAATTTTTTTCAAATACTCAATTTGGCCTATATTTTCTACAACATGCAAATAGTTCAGCACTAGGTACTGTGATAATGCATTTTATCATGTAATTTTAATATAATTAATTTTCATGGCTCTGTTATTTTCCCCACTGTAAATGTGAAAAAAATTCATGCTGAATAAAGTTAAGGGTATTTGGTGGGGTCCAAACTTTTGAACTGTGGTGCTGGAGAAGACTCTTGAGAGTCCCTTGGACTGCAAGGAGATCCAACCAGTCCATTCTAAAGGAGATCAATCCTGGGTGTGCATTGGAAGGACTGATGCTAAAGCTGAAACTCCAATACTTTGGCCACCTCATGCAACGAGTTGATGCACTGGAAGAGTCTGATGTTGGGAGGGATTGGGGATGGGAGGAGACGGGGATGACAGAGAATGAGATGGCTGTATGGCATCACCGACTCGATGGACATGAGTTTGAGTGAACTCCAGGAGTTGGTGATGGACAGGGAGGCCTGGCGTGCTGTGATTCATGGGGTCGCAAAGAGTCGGACACGACTGAGCAAGTGAACTGAACTGAACTGAACTGAAGCTTTGTGTGGGGGGAAATGATCTCTGGCACCAAAATAAATATGAGAAAGTCATTGATTTGGAGAAGTTCCTGTCTCTGGATTAGTTGATATTGCAAGATGACAAGGAAACAAGTTGAGCTTCAACTTTACATCCACTTACAGAGACCATCCTATAGTTTTAACTAAACTAAAATCCTACTCCAGAGAAGCTGATCATTGCCAATAATCAGGAAAAGCTCCTCTAATTCAGATTTACTTCTGATATTAGCCTTTCAGAGGGTGCCCTTGGGTTCCCAGAGCTCTGTCTCCAACATATGCAGAGAGAGGAAGTTCTTCAGAGTATATGTTCCCTCCACTTGGGGTGACCTATTTGCCGGAGGGTGACTGGAACCTAATTTAAAAGCCCAGCTAGACAAACCACAGTGAAATTTACACTTCTGACTCTTTGAAAAAGACTCTGGTACTGGGAAAGATTGAAGGCAAAAGAAAAAGGGGGAACCAGAGGATTAGATGGTTAGATAGCATCACCAACTCAATGGACATTAATTGGATCAGATTCCAGGATATAGTGTAGGACAAGGAAGTCTGGCATACTGCAGTCCATGGGTCACAAAGAGTTGGACACAACTTAGCCACTGACAACAATTTATACTTCAGAGTCCCTCAGAAACCAGGTTGAGACTTGGGCTTTGCCCAAAACCTCTCCCTTGTTTGGCTGCTTCTTTTCTGCCCTGGGTTCCCCTTCTCTTGTTAGTGGCATGTCCTTACTAAATTATTTTTGTATAAAGTTTTGACTTCAGATCTGATTCTGGGTCACCTTCTATGGCTAAATTACCTTCTGTGGCTAAATCTTGCTCCAGTTTGTTCCAGTTCTTTAGTGGTAGCAATAGATTAAATCAAATCCCAGTACTGTTTGTAAAGGGATCAAAGTGGGAAACCTGGGTTTAATTCCTGATTGAGCCATGTATCATCAGCACAGTGACACTGAAATTCTTCACTCCTTCCAGTGGAAAAGACAGAGCCAGACGGACAGACGAAAAAAAGGAATTTGTTCATGTTGAATCCTGCCCCAAGGCCACAGGAGTGAGGCCTTGTACCAAGGCCACAGAAGTGGAACCCAGAACAAAGCCACCCCCGAAGCTGACTGAGTCCCTTTGTAACCATTGCCAAAGCTACCCTAATCATCATCAACAGGCTTCCTGACCTATGTTAGGCAAAAATGCCCACACGGTGTTCAAGCTATAGCACCCTAACCAATCACCCAATGGCAACCTTCTGGCAGGAATTTTCTTTGTCTTGAGGCTATAAAAATTGGCTCAGTTCAGCTCAGTTAAGTCGCTCAGTCGTGTCCGACTCTTTGTGACCCCATGAACCACAGCACGCCGGGCCTCCCTGTCCATCACCAACTCCTGGAGTTCTCTCAAACTCATGTCCATCGAGTCGGTGATGCCATATAGCCATCCCATTCTCTGTCGTCCCCTTCTCCTCCCACCCTCAATCCCTCGTAGCATCAGACTCTTTTCCAGTGCATCAACTCGTCGCATGAGGTGGCCAAAGTATTGCAGTTTCAGCTTTAGCCTCAGTCCTTCCAATGAACACCCAGGATTGATCTCCTTTAGAATGGACTGGTTGGATCTCCTAGCAGTCCAAGGGACTCTTGAGAGTCTTCTCCAGCACCACAGTTCAAAAACATCAATTCTTCGGCGATCAGCTTTCTTCACAGTCCAACTCTCACATCCATACATGACCACGGGAAAAACGATAGCCTTGACTAGACGGACCTTGATTGGCAAAGTAATGTCTCTGCTTTCTAATATGCTATCTAGGCTGGTCATAACTTTCCTACCAAGGAGTAAGAGTCTTTTAATTTCCTGGCTGCAGTCAGCATCCGCAGTGATTTTGGAGCTCCAAAAAATAAAGTCTGACACTGTTTCCACCGTTTCCCCATCTTGGAGAGATAAGAAAGCCTTCCTCAGCGATCAATGCAAAGAAATAGAGGAAAACAACAGAATAGGAAAAACAAGAGATCTCTTCAAGAAAATTAGAGATATCAAGGGAATATTTCATGCAAAGATGGGCTCGATAAAGGACAGAAATGGTATGGACCTAACAGAAGCAGAAGATATTAAGAAGAGGTGGCAAGAATACACAGAAGAACTGTACAAAAAAGATCTTCACAACCAAGATAATCACGATGGCGTGATCACTCACCTGGAACCAGACATCTTGGAATGTGAAGTCAAGTGGGCCTTAGAGAGCATCACTACGAACAAAGCTAGTTGAGGTGATGGAATTCCAATTGAGCTATTTCAAATCCTGAAAGATGATGCTGTGAAAGTGCTGCACTCAATATGCCAGCAAATTTGAGGAGATACCCCTCATCCAAGGTAAGATGCAGCAGCTGCGCTTTCTTGGAGCAGCTGTGAAGAGATATCCCACGAGCAAGGTAAGAGAAACCCAAATAAGACGGTAGGTATTGCGAGGGGGCATCAGAGGGCAGGCACACTGAAATCATAATCACAGGAAACTAGTCGATCTGATCACATGGACCACAGCCGAATGTGGTCCACTGGAGAAGGGAATGGCAAACCACTTCAGTATACTTGCCTTGAGAACCCCATGAACAGTAACAAAGGGCAAAATGATAGGATACTGAATGAGGAATTCCCCAGGTCGGTAGGTGCCCAGTATGCTACTGGATATCAGTGGAGAATTAACTCTAGAAGGAATGAAGGGATGGAGAAAAAGCAAAACCAATACCCAGTTGTGGATGTGACTGGTGATAGAAGCAAGGTCTGGTGCTGTAAAGAGCAATATTGCATAGGAACCTGGACTGTTAGGTCCATGAATCAAGGCAAATTGGAAGTGGTCAAACAGGAGATGGCAAGAGTGAACGTCGACATTCTAGGAATCAGTGAATTAAAATGGACTGGAATGGGTGAATTTAACTCGGATGACCATTATATCTACTACTGTGGGCAGGAATCCCTTAGAAGAAATGGAGTAGCCATCATGGTCAACAAAAGAGTCTGAAATGCAGTACTTGGATGCAATCTTAAAAACGACAGAATGATTTCTGTTGGTTTCCAAGGCAAACCATTCAATATTACAGTAATCCAGGCCTATGCCCCAACCAGTAACGCTGAAGAAGCCGAAGTTGAACGGTTCTATGAAGACCTACAAGACCTTTTAGAACTAACACCCAAAAAAGATGTCCTTTTCATTATAGGGGACTGGAATGCAAAAGTAGGAAGTCAAGAAACACCTGGAGTAACAGGCAAATTTGGCCTTGGAGCACGGAATGAAGCAGGGCAAAGGCTAATAGAGTTTTGTCAAGAGAATGCACTGGTCATAGCAAACACCCTCTTCCAACAACACAAGAGAAGACTCTACACATGGACATTACCAGATGGTCAACACCGAAATCAGATTGATTATATTCTTTGCAGCCAAAAATGGAGAAGCTGTATACAGTTAGCAAAAACAAGACCAGGAGCTGATTGTGACTCAGATCATGAACTCCTTATTGCCAAATTCAGACTTAAATTGAAGAAAGCAGGGAAAACTACTAGACCATTCAGATATGACCTAAATAAAATCCCTTATGATTATACAGTGGAAGTGAGAAATAGATTTAAGGGACTAGATCTGATAGATAGAGTGCCTGATGAACTCTGGATGGAGGTTCGTGACATTGTACAGGAGACAGGGATAAAGACCATCCCGATGGAAAAGAAATGCAAAAAAGCAAAATGGCTGTCTGACGAGGCCTTACAAATAGCTGTGAAAAGAAGAGAAGTGAAAAGCAAAGGAGAAAAGGAAAGATATAACCATCTGAATGCAGAGTTCCAAAGAATAGCTAGGAGAGATAAGAAAGACTTCCTCAGCGATCAATGCAAAGAAATAGAGGAAAACAACAGAATAGGAAAAACAAGAGAGCTCTTCAAGAAAATTAGAGATTCCAAAGGAACATTTCATGCAAAGATGGGCTCGATAAAGGACAGAAATGGTATGGACCTAACAAAAGCAGAAGATATTAAGAAGAGGTGGCAAGAATACACAGAAGAACTGTACAAAAAAGATCTTCACGACCAAGATAGTCACGATAATGTGATCACTGACCTAGAGCCAGACATCTTGGAATGTGAAGTCAAGTGGGCCTTAGAAAGAATCACTACAAACAAAGCTAGTGGAGGTGATGGAATTCCAGTTGAGCTATTTCAAGTCTTGAAAGATGATGCTGTGAAAGTGCTGCACTCAATATGCCAGCAAATTTGGAAAACTCAGCAGTGGCCACAGGACTGGAAAAGGTCAGTCTTCATTCCAATCCCAAAGAAAGGCAATGCCAAAGAATGCTCAAACTACCGCACAATTGCACTCATCTCACACGCTAGTAAAGTCATGCTCAAAATTCTCCAAGCTAGGCTTCAGCAAAATGTGAACTGTGAACTCCCAGATGTTCAAGCGATTTTTAGAAAAAGCAGAGGCACCAGAGATCAAATTGCCAACATCCGCTGGATCATGGAGTAAGCAAGAGAGTTCCAGGAAACCATCTATTTCTGCTTCATTGACTATGGCAAAGCCTTTGACTGTGTGGATCACAATAAACTGTGGAACATTCTGAAAAAGATGATGTGAATCCAGACCACCTGACCTGCCTCTTGAGAAACCTGTATGCAGGTCAGGAAGCAACAGTCAGATCTGGACATGGAACAACAGACTGGTTCCAAATAGGAAAAGGAGTATGTCAAGGCTGTATATTGTCACCTTGCTCATTTAACTTATATGCAGAGTACATCATGGGGAATGATAGGCTGGAAGAAGCACAAGGTGGAATCAAGATTGCCGGGAGAAATATCAATAACCTCAGATATGCAGATGACAATACCCTTATGGCAGAAAGTGAAGAGGAACTCAAAAGCCTCTTGATGAAAGTGAAAGAGGAGAGTGAAAATGTTGGCTTGAAGCTCAACATTCAGAAAACAAAGATCATGGCATCTGGTCCCATCACTTCATGGGAAGTAGCTGGGGAAACAGTGTCAGACTTTATTTTTTGGGGCTCCAAAATCACTGCAGATGCTGATTGCAGCCATGAAATTAAAAGACGCTTACTCCTTGGAAGGAACGTTATGACCAACCTTGATAGTATATTAAAAAGCAGAGACATTACTTTGCCAACAAAGGTTCGTCTAGTCAAGGCTATGGTTTTTCCTTTGGTCATGTATGGATGTGAGATTTGGACTGTGAAGAAAGCTGATCGCCGAAGAATTGATGCTTTTAACTGTGGTGTTGGAGAAGACTCTTGAGAGTCCCTTGGACTGCAAGGAGATCCAACCAGTCCATTCTAAAGGAGATCAATCCTGGGTGTTCACTGGAAGGACTGATGCTAAAGCTGAAACTGCAATACTTTGGCCACCTCATGTGACGAGTTGACTCACTGGAAAAGACTCTGATGCTGGGAAAGGTTGGGGGTGGGAGGAGAAGGGGACGACAGAGAATGAGATGGATGGATGGCATCACCAACTCGATGGACATGAGTTTGAGTGAACTCCGGGAGTTGGTGATGGACAGGGAGGCCTGGCGTGCTGTGATTCATGCGGTCACGGAGAGTTGGACACGACTGAGCGACTGAACTGAACTGAAATCCAGAAGTAACTCAGAATTCAGGCATGCCCATGTCACTAGGAATTTGTCTCATTACTTTTGATTTTTCCTTGCGCCAAGGCAACAGGGTCACCACGAGCTCCACGTTTATATACCTTGCCAGTTTAGCAATCTCCCTAGAGTGAAGGCATCTCTTCTCCCAAAGCAAACCTCATGGGGCCTGGGATTTACTCAACTGGCCCAATTCAGGTTAGGAGTTGATGCTTGAATAGGTTAATCTTTCTGGCCTTGGGCAGATTTCTTTCCCTGGAGCCAGGGCAGGATCAGCCTCAACTCATTTACACTGACTAAAAGCAGGGATGACTTGTCTGTTCTGAGTAGACAAGATTAACTAGTTTTTCCAGTGAGCTTAATCAATATAATTAACATGTATGAACCACTCCATTTTCTCCTCACCATTAATTGGAGATAATTATAGTTTATCTATCACGTTAAATGACATAGGAAAATTTCTCAGGACATTGCTTGGTACAAAATAGTTGTTCAATAAGCTATAACAATCAGTAGTACAACATTGATAGACTTGTGTTTGGCCATCTCAAGGTTCCTCCTGTTTAAATCACTTAATTTTTCTATTTTAGGTGTTTGACTAATGAGATCAGACAGAGAGAATAAATGAAGACAGAAATAATGTCCTAAGGATCTATGCTCTGAATTGGCAAAGACTTCTTCCTAGAAGTCAGGAAGTACTTAAAGTTATAAAAAAAGGCAATACTAATGTTAAATTCTATTATGAATAAAGTTGTGGTATTACATCACTATAAAGATCACAATGCACATTTTATTTTTTGGAGGAGAGAGAATTATTGGGAAGAAAAAAGATTAGAGAAATATACAAATATTAAAATTTTATATTTTTCTACTTGACATAATTCTTGTTAAGTTTATGAGTAAGTGGTAGAAAAATGTGACATATATAGACATTTTTTTTCTGATTTTTAAGTGTGTGTGGGGGATCAGAAGGAACTTAATACATGACTCAATAGAAAAAAATAAAATTTCCTTTCATTTGCTTTATAGTGAGGTCTACTTTATCACTCTGTATAACAATGTGCTGCTGCTGCTGCTGCTGCTAAGTCACTTCAGTCGTGTCCGACTCTGTGTGACCCCATAGACGGAAGCCCACCAGGCTCCCCTGTCCCTGGGATTCTCCAGGCAAGAACACTGGAGTGGGTTGCCATTTCCTAGGAGATAGTAAAACAAACTTTTTCACGATGTATAATTTCTGGTTGAATTCCTGGGTGTTATTTAATCATTTTCCTGATTGCATGTAAATATATTTAAGCTGCTGCTGCTGCTGCTAAGTCACTTCAGTCGTGTCCGACTCTGTGCGACCCCATAGATGGAAGCCCACCAGGCTCCCCCGTCCCTGGGATTCTCCAAGCAAGAACACTGGAGTGGGTTGCCATTTCCTTCTCCAATGTGTGAAAGTGAAGTTGCTCAGTCGTGTCCGACCCTTAGCGACCCCACAGACTGCAGCCTACCAGGCTGCTCCATCCATGGGATTTTCTAGGCAAGAGTACTGGAGTGGCTTGCCATTGCCTTCTCCGATATTTAAGCTATAAAGTATAAATTGCCCTTACAGTTAAACATTTAGCCTTCTTTCTTAAAAATAATCTTAACAATGTTTCATATCTGAAAATTTAGCATTTAAAAATACTTCAGTGGTGAATTATTGTTAACTTAGAAGAACATAGAAGGAAAGAAGAAGTCAAACTTTATCTTTGTTATTTTGGTTCCAAACCTATGAAAAATCTGCATTCCATTCTGAAAGCTATTTTGTATCTATAATTTTCTAGATAATACAAATTTTTTAAAATGAGTCTTTAATTTAGAGATATCCTTTCATTTCATAAAAATGTATTCTCTTGCCTAAAAATATTTTCCCCATCTTCTTACTGAATAATATCATTTCACTCATTTTGAGAAGAAAAGAACATGTTTTATCAGATACCCAGCCATACCCATGTACATGTAGAATTCGATGTCCCATAGTATCAGGAAGGGATGAACATGTGCCAACTCTTCCATTAGTGATGGGCTTCTGGCTAAAAGCCCTCTTTGCTTGCCTTGGTCAAGCATGCGTCACGAGAGACTGGGAAAAAATGTTCCCATTGATTTTTTTTAACCCCGAAGTCATTTACTCTATTATGCATATGAATGGACAAAACATTCCTTAAAATTGTGAGATGGAATCACAGGCAGACACTAAGAAGTTAGTTCTATATGTAATGTTAAAGAAGTTCCCAAGATAGCTGGAAAAGCAGAGTACAAAGTAGGGGTAGATGGCATGGTCTCATACATAAAATATATAGTAACATAACTATCGCTATATAGAGCAATTCTTAAAAGATAACAAGATCTGGATGACACTGATCACCTTCAGGAAGAACTGTAACTCTGGGCTCAGTGTTTACTGTGTACCATTATCACAGTGTTAACAATGCAACATTAGAAAAACTGTAACATGGAAGTATGCTACTGCTGCTGCTAAGTCCCTTCAGTCGTGTCCGACTCTTTGCAACCCCATAGACGGCAGCCCACCAGGCTCCCCCATCACTGGGATTCTCCAGGCAAGAATACTGGAGTGGGTTGCCATTTCCTTCTCCAATGCATGAAAGTGAAAAGTGAAAGTGAAGTGTCTCAGTCGTTTCCGACTCCTAGTGACCCCATGGACTGCAGCCTACCAGGCTCCTCCGTCCATGGTATTTTCCAGGCAAGAGTACTGGAGTGGGTTGCCATTGCTTTCTCCGAACATGGAAGTATAGCGTGGTATAATACTCATCTATGATTTATAATTCATAGTCAACAAGTTGTTTCAGTCATGTCTGACTCTGCGACCCTATGGATTGTATCCTGCCAGACTTCTCTGTCCATGGGATTTTCCAGTCAAGAATACTGGAGTGTGTTGCCATTTCCTCCTCCAGGAGATCTTCCTGACCCAGGGAATGAACCTACGGTCTCTAACCTCTCCATGGTTTTCAGAATTTTCTATAATTGTTTATCTTTTCTCTATTTAATTTTAAAACTATTTTAAAAAATATTTTCTAAATATTATGTCATTTCCTTGGTATTTCAATGTACATTGTTAAAAATACAGATTTTTTTAACTTTCATATTCATATTACCATTATCTCTCCTTACATAATATATTTTTTTAAGGCTACTGGGTTTTTCTTGCTACTTTTTAAGGTCAGTTTTACATTCACAGCAAAATTGAAATGAAAGTACAAAATTTCCCATATTCTCCCAGCCCCTATACATTCATAGGCTCCCCCACTACAAATATCCCCACCAGACTCAAACACTTGTTACAGCCTACATCTATACATCATAATGACCTAAAGTTCATAGTTTGCTTAGTGTTCACTCTTGATGTTATACATTCTATGAGTTTGGACAAATGTATGATGACATGTATCCATCATTTTACTATGATACAGAACATCTTCACTATCCTAAAAATCATAGCTTATTTAACTTATATGCAGAGTACATCAAGTGAAATGTTGTGCTGGATGAAGCACAAGCTGGAATCAAGATTGCCAGGAGAAATATCAATAACTTCAGATATCCAGATGACACCACCCTTATGGCAGAAAACAAAGAGGAATTAAAGAGACTCTTGATGAAAGTGCAAGTGGAGAGTGAAAAAGTTGGCTTAAAGCTCAACATTCAGAAAACTAAGATCATGGAATCTGGTCCCATCACTCATGGCAAATAGATGGGGAAACAATGGAAACAGTGACAGACTTTATTTTCTTGGGCTCCAAAATCACTGTAGATGGTGACTGCAGCCATGAAATTAAAAAACGCTTACTCCTTGGAAAAAAAGCTATGACCAATCTAGGCAGCATATTAAAAAGCAGGAACATTACTTTGCCAACAAATGTCCGTCTAGTTCAAGCTATGGTTTTTCCAGTGGTCATGTATGAATGTGAGAGCATGGATGTGCATAGACCATAAAGAAGGCTAAGCACTGAATAACTGATTCTTTTGAACTGTGGTGTTGGAGAAGACTCTTGAGAGTCTCTTGGACAATAAGGTGATCAAACCAGTCAGTCTTCAAGGAAATCAGTCCTGAATATTTATTGAAAGGACTAATGCTGAAGCTGAAACTCCAGTACTTTGGCCACATGATAAGAAGAACTGACTCATTGGAAAAGACTCTGATGCTGGGAAAGATCGAAGGCAGGAGGAGAAGGGGTCAATAGAGGATGAGATGATGGGATGGCATCACCAACTCAATGGACATGAGTTTAAGAAAGCTCCAGGAGTTGGTGATAGACAGGGAAGCCTGGTGTGTTGTAGTCCAGGGGGTTTCAAAGAGTTGGACACGACTGAGTGACTGAACTGAACTGAAAAATCCTCAGTACTCCACCTGTTCATCCTTCCTTTGCAACCCAGAAACCAGTGATCTTTTTACTGTCACCATACTTTGCCTTTATAAGAATGCCATATAGTTGAAATCATATAGTATGTAGTCTTTTCAAAGTGGCTTATTTCACTTATGGTATGTATGTAAGATTCCTCCATGTCTTTCTATGGCTTGATAGTTCATCTCTTTTCAGTCATGAATAATATTTCATTGTCTTCAGGTACTATTTTCTTTATCCATCTACTTGCTGAAGATATATCAGTTACTTCCATGTTTTGGAAATTATGAATAGAAGTTGTTTAAAGCACCCACATGCAGGTTTTTGTGTGGACATGTCTTCACTTCCAATAGGCAAATATTTAGCATGATTGCTAGATTTTTTTTTTTCAGTTTTTATTTTTATTTATTTTATTTTTTTATTATATTGGTTGGTTTTGCCATACATTGACATGAATCCGCCCCAGGTGTACATGAGTTCCCCTTCCTGAACCCCCCCTCTCACCTCCCTCCTCCCCTTATCCTCCCTCTGGGTCATCCCCGTGCACCAGTCCTGAGCATCCCGTATCATGCATCGAACCTGGACTGGTGATTCGTTTCACATATGATAATATACATGTTTCAATGTCATTCTCCCAAATCATCCCACCCTCGTCCTCCACAGAGACGTCCTCCACCCTCTCCCACAGAGTCCAAAAGACTGTTCTATACACCTGTGTCTCTTTTGCTGTCTCATATACAGGGTTATCATTACCATCTTTCTAAACTAAAGAAACAAAAGACCTGTACATAGAAAACTATAAAACACTGGTGAAAGTAATCAAAGAGGACACTAATAGATGGAGAAATATACCGTGTTCGTGGATTGGAAGAATAAATATTGTGAAAATGAGTATACTACCCAAAGTAATTTATACATTCAATGCAATCCCTATCAAGCTACCAACGATATTTTTCAAAGAGCTAGAACAAATAATCTCACAAGTTGTATGGAAATACAAAAAACCTCGAATAGCCAAAGCAATCTTGAGAAAGAAGAATGGAACTGGGGGAATCAACCTGCCGGACTTCAGGCTCTACTACAAAGCCACAGTCATCAAGACAGTATGGTATTGGCATAAAGACAGAAATATAGACCAATGGAACAAAATAGAAAGCCCAGAGATAAATCCACGCACTTATGGACACCTTATCTTCGACAAAGGAGGCAAGAATATAAAATGAAGAAAAGATAGTCTCTTTAACAAGTGGTGCTGGGAAAACTGGTCAGCCACTTGTAAAAGAATGAAACCCTAACACCATACACCAAAATAAACTCAAAATGGATTAAAGATCTAAATGTAAGGCCAGAAACTATAAAACTCCTAGAGGAGAACATAGGCAAAACCCTCTCCGACATAAATCACAGCAGGATCCTCCATGACCCACCTTCCAGAATATTGGAAATAAAAGCAAAAATAAACAAATGGGACCTAATTAAAATTAAAAGCTTCTGCACAGCAAAGGAAACTATAAGCAAGGTGAAAAGACAGCCTTCAGAATGGGAGAAAATAATAGCAAATGAAACAACTGACAAAGAATTAATCTCCAAAATATACAAGCAGCTTCTTCAGCTCAATTCCAGAAAAATAAATGACCCAATCAAAAAATGGACCAAAGAACTAAACAGACATTTCTCCAAAGAAGACATAAAGATGGCTAACAAACACATGAAAAAATGCTCAACATCCCTCATAATCAGAGAAATGCAAATCAAAACCACAATGAGATACCATTTCACACCAGTCAGAATGGCTGCTATCCAAAAGTCTACATGCAATAAATGCTGGAGAGGGTGTGGAGAAAAGGAAACCCTCTTACATTGTTGGTGGGAATGCAAACTAGCACAGCCACTATGGAGAACAGTGTGGAGACTCCTTAAAAAACTGGAAACAGAACTGCCATATGATCCAGCAATCGCACTCCTGGGCATACACACCGAGGAAACCAGAATTGAAAGAGACACGTGTACTCCAATGTTCATCACAGCACTGTTTATAATAGCGAGGACATGGAAGCAACCTAGATGTCCATCTGCAGACGAATGGATAAGAAAGCTTTGGTACATATACACAGTGATTAATAGATTTTATAGTAAGAGTTTCTACATCTTGTTTTGCAGGAAACCACCAAACTGTCTTCCAAGGTGGTTGTCCCATTTTTCATTTCAGCTAGCAAAAAATGGGCTTCCCTGGTGGCTCAGCTGATAGAGAACCCACCTGCCAGTGAAGGAGACTCAAGAGACACAGGTTCACCCTGGAGAAGGAAATGGCAATCCATTCCAGTATTCTTGTCTGGAAAATGCCATGGATGGAGGCGCCTATGGGATGGCAAAGAGTTGGACACAAGTGAGCACACACACACACATACACACAGCAATGAACGACATTCTTGTTGCTCCACATTCTCACCACCAGCTGGTGATGTTAGTGTTTCAGATTTTGTCCATTCTAACCATTGTGCATGGTATCTCATTTTTTGTTAAATCACATTTCCGTGATGTGGGACATACTTCCACATGCTTATTTGTCATCTTTATATCTTCTTTGGTGAGGTGTCTGTTAAGATCCATGACCCATTTTATAACTGGGCTGTATATTTTTGTATAGTTGAGTTTTAAGGATTCTTTGTGAATTGGATATCAATTCTTTTTCAGATGTGCTTTTTTTCCCAGTCTGTGGCTTGTCTTATAATTCTCTTGACACTGTTTTATGCAGAGCAGAAGTTTTCATTTTAATGAAGTCTAGCTTATTATTTCTTTCATGGACCATGCCTTTGGTGTTGTATCTAAAAAGTCATTGCCATACCCAACATCAATTAAATTTTCTCCCATTGTCTTACAGGTGTTCTACAGTTTCAGATTTTACATTTATGTCAATGATCCATTTTGCATTAATTTTTTTGAAGAGAATGACACCTATATTTAGATTTATTTGTTTTTCATATGAATATTCAGTTGTTTTAGCACCATTTTTGGAAAAACTGTACTTGTTTTGTGTTAATTTTGCTTCTTTGTCAAAGATCTGTTGATTACATTTGTATGGGCTCATTTGGGGGCCTTCTTATTCTGTTCCACTGATCTGTTGGTCTGTTCTTTTGCCAGTACCACAGTGTATTGGAACTGCGGTGCTTGAGAAGACTCTTGAGAGTCCTTTGGACTGCAAGGAGATCGAACCAGTCAATCCTTAAGGAAATCAACCCTGAATACTCATTGGAAAGACTGTTGCTGAAGCAGAAACACCAATACTTTGGCCACCTCTTCACCTCTTCTTTTCATTGGAAAAGACCCTGGTTCTGGGAAAGATTGAAGGCAAAAGGAGAAGCACGCAGCAGAGGATGAGGTGATTAGATAGCATCACTGACTCAGTGAGCATGAATTTGAGCAAACTCTGGGAGATAGTGAATGGCAGAACAGCCTGGTGTGCTGCAGTCCGTGGAGCTGCAAAGGGTCAGACATGACTTCGCGACTGAACAATAACAACAACGTGTGTCTTGGTTCCTAGTAAGTCTTGAAGTTGGAGGACTGGTGTCATTCATTTGTTCTTCTCAATATTGAATGGGCTATTCTGGGTTTCTTGCCTCTCCATGTAAACTTTAGAATAAGTTTGTCTATATTAACAAAGTAATTTTCTGTTTTTTTTTTTTTTGAGATTACAGTGAATTTAAAGATCAAATTTGGAAGAACTGACATCCATACAATACTGAGTCTTCTATCCATTACCATGACATATCCCTCTAATTTTTTGATTTCAGTTATCTGATTTTTATATTTATCCTTGTATAGTCCTTGCAACATATTTTTGTAAGAGTTATACCTATGTGTTTCAGTTTTTGAGATGCTAATGTAAATGACACAGTTTTATTAAATTGAAAATCCAGTTTTCATTGCTGGTATGTAGGAAAGCATTTGACTTCTGTATATGAACCTTGTATCTTGTAAACTTTTTATAATCACTTATTAGTTCCAGGAAAATTTTTTTTTTCCCTGCTCAATTCTTTTGATTTTCTACATAAACAATTACTTCATCTGCAAAAAAAAAAAAAAAGGACATTCTTTTCAGGACTTCACATGTGCTCATGAAAATAAAAGAATCCTGGAAACTATGAAAATTAGGTATTACAATCCAGCTTTTTGGCAATATGTTTTAGATCAAGTGTTTTTCAAATAAAGTTTTCATTGTTTGCTTTTATGTGCAGAAATGTTTAACTACTAGGAATTGCATTTATTCTTGATTATTATCATAGGGAAACTTGGAGGTCTGAAAGTCTCTTGTCTAATAGATATTAACTTGAATAATTGAGAGATAGAAATAAACCCATGGGGCTTCCCAGGAGGCACTAGTAGTAAAGAATCCTCCTCAATGCAGGAGAGGCAAGAGATGTGGGTTTAATCCCTGGGTAGAGAAGATCCACTGGAAGAGGAAATGACAGTCTTGCCTGGAAAATTCCATGGGCAGAGGAGCCTGGTGGACTACAGTCCATGGGGTCACAAAGAGTTAGATATGACTGAGCACACTGCAATAAACTCCTAGTAAGTATTCAAAACATCAATGTTAAAATGTATTCACTTATTCATGGCTGCTCTTTCACTTTGCAAATCATAATTCCTTCAATTCCCTAGACTTCGCTAAATAAATTAGTTTCCCTGGTAAGCACACTCACTATTCAAAAAAAAAATTATGTATTTATTTACATAGTCAAATGTTTATTCATTCATTAATTATGGTTGAATACCCACTTGACACCAAGCACTATTCTAGGCATTGGGATAGAGATAAAAAATCCCTACAACTGTTTAAATGTTTTCACAAGTTAGTTAAAATTATTCAGTGTTTAATACATGTATATAACATACAAGACACTGAAAAATTCTTTGCTCCAATATAAAGATGTGTCAGACATATCTCAGTCTGCCCTCTTGATATCTTAGTCTAGTGGTTGGGACAAAAACACCATGTTGTTCTAAAACAAGCTGCGCTAGAATAGAGAAAGAGATGAGACACTTTTGACACAAACGGTGACTGAGACAATTTCTAGCTAAAGGTCTGGGCCTTTTCTTTCATTAAAGCTTTCATTTGGCTGCAGCAAGATGCTTGAAGTAACTGATAATGTGTTTTGTGCACATCTTAAAAAGTTGGATTTGGGTTGTGTTCAAAATGGCATTCATCACAAAGTTAAGAGCATTTATTTATTTATTTATTTTTATGGCTTAAAACAACTGAAATTTATTCTTTCACAGTTCTGGAAGCTGTAAGGCAGAAATCGAGGCACTGGCAGGGCCATATTCCCTCCAAAGCCCATAGGGGAGGATTCTTTCTTGCCTCTTCCAGCTTCCAGTAGCCTTAGGTATTCTTTGGCTAATGATAACATCACTTCATTCTTTAAAGTATTAAGAATAGTTTTTATTTAAACCTTGACAGACTGATGAGAAATCGCTAGTCTATCCCTCCATTTTTGATACTCAATGCTTATTTAAAGAGGAAAGGTAAAAATAAATAACTCCATTCCATTCTCCAGGGTAACTGTCATTTTATGCAAATAGCATGTACATATATGTGTATATGGGGTTTCACCATAAAGAATCTGCTTATAATAAAGGAGATATGGGTTCAATCCCTGTGTCAGGAAGATTCCCTGGAGGAGGGCATGGGAACCCACTCCAGTATTCTTGCCATGAGAACCCCATGTACATATGAAAAGGCAATATAACACCAGAAGATGAGCCACCCAGGTCAGAAGGTGTCCAATATGCTATAGTAGGGAAAGGGAGGGCAAATATGAATCTGCCTGTGATGCAGGAAACCCCGGGTTGATTCCTGGGTTCGGAAGATCCCCTGGAGAAGGGATAGGCTACCCACTCTAGTATTCTTGGGCTTCCCTTATAGCTCAGATGGTAAAGAATCTGCCTGCAATGTGGGAGACCTGGGTTTGATCCCTGGGTTAGAAAGATCCCCTGGAGAAGGGAAAGGCTACCCACTCCAGTATTCTGGCCTGGAGAATTCCATGGTCTGTATAGTCCATGAGGTTGCAAAGAGTTGGACACAACTGAGCGACTTTCACTTTTCAGAAAGAATGAAGCAGATGGGTCAAAGAGGAAGTGACGCCCAGCTGTGAATGTGTCTGGTGGTGAAAGTAAAGTCCGATGCTGTAACGAACAATGTTGCATAGGAACCGGGAGAGTTAGGTCCACAAATCAAGGAAAACTGGACATGGTTAAGCAAGAGATGGCAAGAGTGAACATCAACATCTTAAGAATTAGGTGTTTTTTTTTTTTTAATTTGGTTATTTTTAATTGGAGGATAATCCCTTTACAATATTGTTTTGGTTTCTGTCATACGTCGATATGAATTCAGCCATAGATACACATAGGTCCTCCCTCTCTTGAACTTTCCCCCCCACCTCCCCCACACACCACATCCCACCCCTATAGGTGGTCACAGAGTGCCAGGTTTGAGCTCCCTGCATCATATAGCAAATTCCCACCAACTGTCTATTTTACATGTGATAATCTTGAAAGATGATGCTGTGAAAGTGCTGCACTCAATATGCCAGCAAATTTGGAAAACTCAGCAGTGGCCACAGGACTGGAAAAGGTCAGTCTTCATTCCAATCCCAAAGAAAGGCAATGCCAAAGAATGCTCAAACTACCGCACAATTGCACTCATCTCACACGCTAGTAAAGTCATGCTCAAAATTCTCCAAGCCAGGCTTCAGCAATATGTGAACCGTGAACTCCCAGATGTTCAAGCAGGTTTTAGAAAAGGCAGAGGCACCAGAGATCAAATTGCCAACATCTGCTGGATCATGGAGAAAGCAAGAGAGTTCCAGAAGAGCATCTATTTCTGCTTCATTGACTATGCCAAAGCCTTTGACTGTGTGGATCACAATAAACTGTGGAATATTCTGAAAGATGGGAATACCAGACCACCTGACCTGCCTCTTGAGAAACCTGTATTCAGGTCAGGAAGCAACAGTCAGAACTGGACATGGAACAACAGACTGGTTCCAAATAGGAAAAGGAGTACGTCAAGGCTGTATATTGTCACCTTGCTTATTTAACTTATATGCAGAGTACATCATGAGGAACGCTGGGCTGGAAGAAGCACAGCTGGAATCAAGATTGCCGGGAGAAATATCAATCACCTCAGATAAGCAGATGACACCACCCTTATGGCAGAAAGTGAAGAGGAACTCAAAAGCCTCTTGATGAAAATGAAAGAGGAGAGTGAAAATGTTGGCTTGAAGCTCAACATTCAGAAAACAAAGATCATGGCATCTGGTCCCATCACTTCATGGGAAATAGATGGAAAAACAGTGGAGACAGTGTCAGACTTTATTTTTTGGGGCTCCAAAATCACTGCAGATGCTGATTGCAGCCATGAAATTAAAAGACGCTTACTCCTTGGAAGGAAAGTTATGACCAACCTTGATAGTATATTAAAAAGCAGAGACATTACTTTGCCAACAAAAGTCCGTCTAGTCAAGGCTATGGTTTTTCCCGTGGTCATGTATGGATGTGAGAGTTGGACTGTGAAGAAAGCTGATTGCCGAAGAATTGATGCTTTTGAACTGTGGTGTTGGAGAAGACTCTTGAGAGTCCCTAGTACTGCAAAGAGATCCAAGCAGTCCATTCTAAAGGAGATCAATCCTGGGTGTTCATTGGAAGGACTGATGCTAAAGCTGAAACTGCAATACTTTGGCCACCTCATGCGATGAGTTGACTCACTGGAAAAGACTCTGATGCTAGGAAAGGTTGGGGGTGGGAGGAGAAGGGGACGACCGAGAATGAGATGGCTGGATGGCATCACCGACTCTGTAGACAGGAGTTTGAGTGAACTCCGGGAGTTGGTGATGGACTGGGAAGCCTGGCGTGCTGTGATTCATGGGGTCGCGGAGAGTCGGACACAACTGAGCGACTGAACTGAGCTGAACTGAATATTCCATTGTATATATGTACCGCAGCTTCTTTATTCATTCATCTGTTTGTGGACATCTATGTTACTTCCATGTCCTAACTATGGCAAATAGTGTTGCAATGAACATTGAGGTACATGTGTCATTTTCAAGCATGGTTTCCGCAGGGTACATGTCCAGTAGTGGGATTGTTGAGTCACATGAGAGTTTTATTTTATTCCTAGAGTTTTAAAGAATCGCCATACTATTCTCCATAGTGGCTGTGTCAATTTACATTTCCATCAACAGTGCAAGAGTGTTCCCTTTCCTCCACACCCTCTCCAGCATTTATTATTTGTAGATTTTTATGACGCCCATTCTGATCTGTGTAAGGTGGTATCTCATTGTAGTTTTGATTGCATTTCTCTAATAATGAGAGATGTTGACCATCTTTTCATGTGTTTACATCTGTATGTCTTCTTTGGAGAAATTTCTGTTTAGTCCTTCTGCCCCCATTTTGATTGTGTTTCTTGTTTTTCTGGTATTAAGCTGCATGAGCCGCTTGTATGTTTTGGAAATTGAAAAGGTCAATTTTCATTTCAATCCTAAAGAAAGGAAATGCCAAAGAATGCTCAAAGTACTGCACAATTACACTCATCTTACATGCTAGCAAAGTAATGCTCAAAATTCTCCAATCCAGACTTCAACAGTACATGAACCGTGAACTTCCGGATGTTCAAGCTGGATTTGGAAAAGGCAGAGGAACCAGAGATCAAATTGTCAACATCTGTTGGATCATAGAAAAAGTAAGAGAGTTCCAAAAAAGCATCTACTTCTGCTTTATTGACTAAACCAAAGCCTTTGACTGTGTGGATCACAACAAACTGTGGAAAATTCTTCAAGATATGGGAATACCAAACCACCTGACCTGCCTCCTGAGAAATCTTTATGCAGGTCAAGAAGCAACAGTTAGAACTGGACATGGCACAACATATTGTCACCCTACTTATTTAACTTCTGTGCAGAGTAAATCATGAGAAATGCTGGGCTGGATGAAACACAAACTTGAATCAAGATTGCCGGGAGAAATATCAATAATCTCAGATATGCAGATTATACCACCTTTATGGCAGAAAGTGAAGAAAAACTAAAGAGCCTCTTGATAAAAGTGAAAGAAGAAAGTGAAAAATTTGGCTCAAAACTCAGCATTCAGAAAACTAAGATCATGGCATCTGGTTCCATCACTTCACGGCAAACAGATGGGGAAACAGTGACAAGCTTTATTTTGCAGGGCTCCAACATCACTGCAGATGGTGACTGCAGCCATGAAATTAAAAGACACTTGCTCCTTGGAAGAAAAGCTATGACCAACTTAGACAGCATATTAAAAAGCAGAGACATTACTTTGTCAACAAAGGCCCATCTAGTCAAAGCAATGGTTTTTTCAGTAGTCATATATGGATGTGAGAGTTAGATTATAAAGAAAGCTGAGCACCAAATAATTGATGCTTTTGAACTGTGGTGTTGGAGGAGACTCTTGAGAGTCCCTTGGACTGCAAGGAGATCCAACCAGTCAATCCTAAGGGAAAGCAGTCCTGAATATTCATTGGAAGGACTGATGCTGAAACTGAAACTCCAATCCTTTGGCCACCTGATGCAAAGAACTGACTCATTGGAAAAGACCCTGATGCTGGGAAAGATTGAAAGTGGGAGGAGATGGGACGACAGAGGATGACATGGTTGGACGGCATCACCGACTTGATGGACATGAGTTTGATTGAACTCCGGGAGTTGGTGAAGGACAGGGAAGCCTGGCGTGCTGCAGTCCATGGGGTCGCAAAGAGCTGGATATGACTGAGCAACTGAACTGAGCTGAGTCCTTTGTCAGTTGTTTAATTTGCTATTGCTTTTTCCCATTCTGAGGGTTGTCTTTTCACCTTATTTATAGTAGGAATCAGTTTTGATTACCTACACACTGTGAAATGACCATCACAATCAAGGCAATTAACATATATACCACTTCACATAATTACCTTTGTTTTTGTTTTGTGTGGTGAGAACATTAAAACCCACCCTTAATAAATTTTAAGTCTTTAGAAATTCTGGATCTAAAGAAATAATGAATGAAATGAAAAAGGCCAAGAACATAATTTTTTGATTGGAAATGGTTTCTTTTCCAATGGTGCTTTAATATTTGATTCAATGCTCTTCAGAGGTAAGTGATGCACTTTCCTATTTATTATTTGTTCATTTTGTTTTTCTCTTGCATGCAGGTCTCTTCTCTCCTCCCTGCATTCTATTCTTGAAACATTTCAGTGAGAGGTGGCAGGCTGGCGAGCCTGTGGGAAACGGGTAAAGTTCAGGTCAAAGACACACTGAAGGCTCATTATCCAAGCAAATATTTCAGTGGTTTTGGAGAGAAGTCTGACCAGGGACTAGTAAATCTTTTAATGAAGAAAGCAAAATTTCCTGAAGGAAGATTCAAAAACACAGATCTCTGCTGCTGTTGCTGCTGCTAAGTCACTTCAGTCGTGTCCAACTCTGTGCGACCCCATAGACGGAAGCCCACCAGGCTCCCCCGGCCCTGGGATTCTCCAGGCAAGAACACTGGAGTGGGTTGCCATTTCCTTTTCCAATGCATGAAAGTGAAAAGTGAAAGTGAAGTCGCTCAGCCGTGTCCGACCCTTAGTGACCCCATGGACTGCAGCCTACCAGGCTCCTTCATCCATGGGATTCTCCAGGCAAGAGTACTGGAGTGAGTCGCCATTGCCTTCTCCAACAGATCTCTACTTCTTGTTTAATGTAGAACTTCCAAGCCAGAGAATCAGGTCTTGCTAGGCCTACCATGATAATTAGGCAAAAGCATAGAAAGGCACAGCTCACAGGCCCCTGCTTTATTTTCATTAGTTGGCAGTACCTAACACTGGGTTTGAGCGGTCACATTCTGGACCTTCTGACTTGAAGTGTGGTGTGATAGAAGTAGACTGAAATATACCAGAAGGTAAGTATCTAAGACCTGGCTTAGCCATTGACTAGCTCTGAGGACATGGGCAAGTCATTTAACTCCTCCTCATTATATATGAATGCTTGATGGGATTTAGAATACTTTAAAGGACTGTTGTAAGATTCACATGTGCTCATGAATGTAAAAGAAGTCTGAAAGCTATAAAAATTTGGTACCATGATCCATCTTCTTGGTAATGTTTTAGACAAGCTTTTTTTTATTTTAAAAAAAAAGCTTTTTTAAAATAAAGTTTTATTGTTTGTTTTTATGTCTAGAAATGTTCACCTACTAAGAATTAAAATAGGTATAGACCTTTCCCTTTAGCAGATGTGAAGGTAAAGGATATAAAATGAAGGTGGTGTAGATGAGGCTGTATGCAGAATTAAGATAATCACGGGGGTGGGGGCTTATCTAGGAAGTGACAAAGGGTTGAGTTTGGAATACCAACTTACCCTCTTTCAAATGAAGGAGTTGTCAGTGCTCAGGTTAGAGTGTAGAATCTGAACATAAACAAGTTTGAGGGAAAAATAAGCAGAAAAAATTGGAAAAGAAACTAGGATCTGGCTGCAGGAAGATGAGAGAGTGAAGGCAAGCTGCTCAGTCGTGTCTGACTCTGCGGCCCTGTGGGCTGCAACCCGCCAGGCTCCCCCGTCCCTGGGATTCTCCAGGCAAGAGTACTGGAGCGCGTTGCCATTTCCCCCTCCAGGGGATCTTCCCTTAGGGACAAAGCCTATGTCTCCTGCATTACAGGCAGATTCTTTACCATCTGAGCCACCAGGGAAACCCAATAAGAAAAGAGAGAGGGAGAAAGGAAGAGAGAGGTACAGAATAGAGGGGGAGAGGGAGGAGAGGCTGACCTAGAATGAGAAGCTTGAGGTCACTCAGTTCAGTTCGGTCGCTCAGTCGTGTCCAACTCTTTGCGACCCCATGAATCACAGCACGCCTGGCAATCTCTAAACCTAACACAGTCTATCAACTTTAGCTGCACTCTAGAATCGCCCTTGGCACTCTGAAAATACTGATGCTTGGCTCCGGCGCATTACCAGAATTCTGATTTGATTGGTCTGGTATCAATTTTTTTAAAGCTATTTTCAGATGATTCTAATCTGAGCAAAGCTGAGAACCCAGAATGGAAGCAGCTCCTAACTTAATTGTGTCTGTAATTCACCTTGAAATGCAGATCTTGGGGGGAGCCTGGCATTCTGCATCCCTAGGAAGCTTCCAGTTCCTAACAGGGTCCTAACAAGCTTCCCTTAACTTCTGAACAGTTGCATTTTGTTAAAAGTAACAAAATGATGAAGATGATGCTAATAATGAAGAAGGAGGAGGTGGAGGAAATGGCAGCTAACATTTAATGAATATCAAATATGTGACAGGCACTGCACTGGATGTTTCCCAGGGTTAAACAGTTAAAATCCTTAGAAGAACCCTATAAGGGTTGGTATTATTAACTTGGACAAACTGCGTCTTTAAAAGTCTCAGGTATCTTACCTAAGTTTAGAAACCTGGTAAAGAGATTTGAATTCTGGCAGTCTGACCCTGAGCCTGCTCTTAACAGCTCTATTATCCCAATTCTGTAAAGCTTCTATAGGTTTAGTTTTAAATGATAAACACACCACAGGAGAGAAAATCTGAAAGAACGAGTCAAATCTGGAAGCTTCTGTGATACTGGCCCAGACATAAAAAAGGTGAAAACCTATACCTGATTATGGCTTTTGACTGTGGAAACAGCTGAGGGGCATCACCATGAGAATTTTTGCAGAGAAAGCATCATTTTCATTCTGGATAAGGCAAGTCACAGACTTCTCCAGAGTCTTAACCTTGACTGTTCATTATATCACTTGGGCAGATTTAAAAATTCTGATGTCTGGCCTATATCCCAAACCAGATAAATCAGACTCTCTGGGAGTCAGACCCAGAGATTAGCATCTGTTAAAGCCTCCAGGTGATTCCAAATTGCAGCTAACTCTGCTGATCCCTGGGTTTTGAGAGTGGGATCCTGTGAGGAAACTGATACCACTGTTGATAAAGTCCAAATGTCACATTTCCTGAGCAGTCTGTTCTAACAGCTGGAGGTATTTTCCCTTTTACCCTGAACTGCCGTGGCTTCTATCTCCTTCTGTCTGAGAGCACTGACCATATCCAGCCTTTAAGATGGGTATTTGTGCCTTTATTCAAAGCTCTTTGGAGCCTATAGCTTCTGAGAGCAAATAGTAGAAGGCTATACTCACACAAAAGGTTTCTCCCTAGATAGTATTGCCAAGAGAAGTCATCTTAAACAATGCTTTCTGTGGTCAAACTGGTTGAGTTTGCATCGTGTGTTTATTACTCTCTTAGAGAGTTCCAGTGAATATTGGATTTAAAAGCTCTAAGATATTCCATAGTGGAGAAGCATCTTTACTTAACTAAGGATTTCCAAAATTATTTGACCATAAAATACTCTTGATATTCTGCTTTTATACACACATTTGAGGGTAAGGTAATCCTGGTATATAAAAGAGAATTGGCTACCAATCCAAGAAAAAGTGATACCAAAACTCATAAGGTTGTTGTGAAGCATTAAATAAAATGAGATAATAAATAACAAAAGAGTAAGTAATAATAAATTGAATGATATCATTTATGTACCATGTCTGTTATAGTTCCTGGTGCTGCGGGCTTCTGTCTTTTTCATCTTTGTAGTCACAAAAGTACCTAGGATGGATCTTACGTTACACACCCACACACAAAACACATGCACACACACACACAAATACACAACCAAAAACAACCATGAGGCATGAATCTAGCTATATTTCTTCTTTCAAAATAGTAAGAAAAATTCACAATTCATAGGTACTTGTCAGAAGCATTAAATGCCACCTAAGTTGACAATCTCCTCTGCAGTTTTTCTACTACTAATGGTTTTAGAGAAAGAAGAAATTATTGATGACAATCTCCCTTTGAAATTCAGCATTTGTTATTTATTGACTGATTTTATGGTCTGATTATAGACTGACTGTGGTTCCTGAATCACTCTCTTCCCTCTGACAGCCAGGTGGGTGACCATACAGCAGATTTAGGCAGCGATGATCGCGGCTGCTGAGCAGAAGGCAGGCTCTGAACACCGCCAGAACCAATCACTCCTACTCTTGTGTTGCTGGACACTTTTTTACTTGTCTGGTCTTTGAATTGCCAGTGAGTTCTTAAGCACAGAGTGGAGTGTCTGGCTTTCAGTTCTTTATAACCAGTTCTTTAATGAGTCACATATAATGTGCTTAATCATTTATATAAAAACCATAGGGCGTCTGATAGAACACAGATTCAAAGTATCCATGTCTGCATGAACTGGGAAATATAAAGAAGAAAGCTGGTGACTTTGTTGTTGCTGCACACAGAGTTTATCTTCCTGTACTATCTCTCACATTCCTACCCTCCTCGTTCGGTATTCAGTCCAAATCCCTCTCTTTCCTAGTGGAGGATGTTAGTTCCAGCTGGAACTAGAGGAAGAGTAATGCGGACAAGAGGAGAAAGCTCTTTGTCTCCCAAGAATTGTTGTTTAGTATTTACTGTAGCTTTTCTGGGCTGCCTGGACCATGAAAGGTGAACTATCAGTTTGTTATACACAGTGTGGACAGGAGCATGATTTTTAAAAATAAATTTTTCTGTGAATGCAACTCTTGAGCATTGTTTCTCCTTTTTAAAATCCAGTGTCTATTCTTGCTACACTTAAGACAATGATTCTCGAAACTTGCTGCACAATAGAAATACTAGGTCATGAGACCCAAATATGTTTTATTTTTTAAGCTCTCTGGGTACCTCTAAAGTACATCACATGTTTGAGAACCTAGAGGCCTTAGAGTAACATTCATTATTGTTAACAGATTTATTTAAAGCTGGGGGCTTTAAAGATTCCTGCAATGCTGATTTTCTGTCTGTTTCCAACCATGAAGGTTGGTTTCCACTGGAAGAAACACAGTTGACAACCATTAGACTGTGAACTTCCCATCCTAATCCCTGATTCTCAGCAACAAACTACTGAACATGTGAACTACTGGGACACTCATTTAACCATAAAGGACTCAAGAAAGAAAAGAATCCCCACCCTGTCTTTGGCCAGGTGACAAAACAAGGCTATTGACATTTTGTTTCAAATCTTTGAAAGAAATTGTAACAACTCTCTGACACCGATATGGTCAAATTGGACTGTGTTATACTCATAAATTACTTTTCTAACTTTACTTTTCATATAAAGAACAACGGTATTTGCTAAGGGATTAAATTCACCCATATTTTAGGTTTAATTCCTGGTGTCTCGAGGAATCCTATGATTTCCAAAATATGAAAAGATTTTCCTTTCCTTTCTTTCATTTTGGCAGTGGAGGTAAAGTTTTTAAAAAATATTCAATAGTGATTTAAGGCTGTTTCTAGACAGCAGCTTAAAGAGAATCAGCTTGAAAATAATGGATATTTTTTAAAAAAATTATAAGTATACAGAGATGATGTTTCTTATTAAGCTTTTGATAAACATTTTTGGAATTAAATTTAAAACCCATTCATGTTGGTTATAAGGAAGAGGAATAGAGATACTATTGATCTGAAGTGAAGTTGCTTTATACAGTATACATAATGGCCTGCAATATCATAATTTTTCATATACAGGCACCAGAAAAAATGAGATGTCATTCAATTTTATCTGCTTATGCCAACAGAACTGGTAAACAAGAGAGACTTCACTCAGGGAAAACTAAATCGTTCATGAGTGCATATTTTCCCTTTAGTTTAGCCTTCATATTCAGGTAAATTTATTTATTTATTTTTTTTTTTATAGTTTTTTATTTTTATTTTTTTTTTTATGTTATGACATGCATTTATTTTTTTTTTTTTAATGTAGTTAATTTATTTTTTATTGGAGGCAAATTATTTTACAATATTATATTGGTTGGTTTTGCCATACATTGATATGAATTTGCCCCGGGTTTACATAAGTTCCCCCTCCTGAACCCCCCTCCCACCTCCCTCCTCCCTTTATCCTCCCTCTCTCATATTCAGGTAAATTTAGAATGGTGGAGTATGAATGTGAAAGTGGATAGTATTATTGAATAAAATCTCTGGACTTTCAGATCTAAGATCTGTAGAGTCAAACTTGGAGAGTCATTGCCACAAAGTAATGAGTTAAGCTCTCTGTGCTGCTTTGTAGGTTCCCACTAGCTAACCATTTTACATGTGGTAGAGTATATGTGTCAAACTTAATCTCCAATTCATCTCAGCTTGGTGCTCTCTGGTGACCTAAATGAGTGGGATGGGAAGGTAGGAGGCAAGTCCAAGAGGAAGGGAATATATGATGGTTAGATAGCATCACCGACGCAATGAACATGAATTTGAGCAAACTGCGGGAGATAGCGGAGGACAGAGGAACCTGCCATGCAGTCCATGGGATTGCAAAGATCTGGACATGATTGAACAACAGCAAAATAGCTAATTCATTACATTGTAAAGGAGAAACTAACACAACATCGTAAATCAACTATCCAACTCAGTCATGACTCTTTGGAACCCCATGGACAGGGGTAGGCTACTGTCCATGGGATTATCCGCATAAGAATACTGGAGTGGGTTGTCATTTCCTTCTCCAGGGGACCTTCCCAACCAAGGGATCAAGCCCAGTGACCTGCATCTCTTGCAGTTCCAGCATTGGCAAGCAGGCAAGAATACTGATGTGGATTGCCTTTTCCTTCTCCAAGGAGATTTTCCCAACTCAGGGATTGAACCCGGGTCTCCCGTGTTGTAGGCAGATGCTTTACCGTCTGAGCCACCGGGGAAGTTACTAAGCCACCTGGGAAGCCCCAAAACAACTAAACTTCAATAAAAATAAAAGGAAACAATGAGGATTTACAGTATTTCTGTAGGTAGAAGAGGCTGAAACAATACTTTTGACTAGTATTTTACTACCTGTTAGAATGAGAACTTCTCTGAAAATCTGTGCAGCAAAGACCCCCATCAGAAAGGTGAAAGTAAATAATATCATAAAGTGCACCTTCTTTGTATCTTGGGAAGAGACATGTCAACCCACGGGGTCACTGCATGCCTTGCGAATTTGGGTCAATGGTCAGGGGTCCTTTATCAGTTCTATCTCTCTAGGTCTCAGGTACTGTGCCTCTGAGGCTGTCTTTTGCTGGAGAGGCTATAGCCACTCTCTCCATTAAGTAGAAATAAAACATATCTAATCAAGGAATAAAGGACACCTATTTCTCCAGGAGCAATAGATTGTATTTTGTCAGATCAGATATCATCAGCCTGAGTGAGCAGAAACTGCTCACTTATTAAAAGTCCTCTCTCCTAGAAAAGTATTTCTTTTATCACTAGGGTTCTACAATAATTTTGTAAATGTATGAATTTCATATCTTATCTCATAATCTTTTAACTAGTTATTTAACAAGTCATGTGCAAATCTTTGTGACCCTTTGGAGTGTAACCCTCCAAGCTCCTCTGCCCAAAGAGATTTCCCAGGCAAGAATGTTGGACTGAATTGCCATTTACTCCTCCAGGGGATCTTCCCAACCAATGGATTGAACACAGTGTCTGCTGCACCTCCTGCATTACAGGCTGATTCTTTACCACTGAGCCACCAAGGAAGCCTTGACACTAACAAGTTAGACAGTAAGAAGTTAATTTTTATTTAGCTGAAAATTATGAGGAAAGAAGTTTAATGTTTTCAACCAGTTAAAAATGCTGCCCCTTGATCAGCACTACTTATAGTGAATTACGTTTCCCATTACAGAAGGATGAAGGTTATTTTAAGTCACATCTAGCTACTTGAGGGAGCAGAACCTTCTCTGAGGCACTGGTGGCACTCTTTGCCATCAGCCATCAAACTTGGCTTTGATAAATGGAAAGGATTGGTCATGGAAATGTGTGCTAAAAATGTCTGCCATGTGTTAGTCCTTGTGGCTACCTGAAAGCAGATTGCATTGTAGTGAAGACTTGAAAAGAGATAACAAATCTAAAGAATCTACACTAGCAAATATTCTGTGTGCAGTCAAAGTGATGACAGTGTGGAAAAGGCCAGGAGACTTAGGGGTCTGCATGGTTTAGTGATCTGTAGGTAAGCTCTGGATTCCGGTGATCCTGTGAACTTAGTCATCAACACTTATTAGCCCTGTGACTTAGGCAAACTACTTAGTATATCTGAGCGCCAGTTTTCTTACCTGTAGGTTGAGGATAATGACGGTGGCAGAGACGAGGAAGCCTGTTCACCTTTGGCCTTAGGCATTAGGATGACTGCATTTCCCAGCCTCCCTTGCAGTTAGAGATCAGGGTACAAACCTCCAACTCATGCATTTGCTTTACTGAAGTAACTTAAAGAGACCAAGTTCAAGTTGCTACCAGGGTGAAGCGGAGGGGTGGCAAATTTTATGTGAACATGAAATAAACACTATTTTCTTGAGGCACTGAAATTTCAGTCCTCTCTCCCATCCTTCTTCCCTCTCTCTTTTCTCCCTCTCCCCCTGCTCCCTCCTTCCCTCCCTCCCTTCTTTTCTGAGACTGTAGAACAGTGTAGCGTATCCTGATTAATACAGATCACACCTACTTGCAGAATCAGGACAATAGAGTCGCTAAGAGCAGGCTCAGGGTCAGACTGCCAGAATTCAAACCAATTTACTAGGTTTCTAAACTTAGGTAAGATACCTGAGACTTTTTAAGACTCAGTTTGTCAAAGTTAATAATGCCAACCCTTATAGGGTTGTTCTAAGAATTTTAACTGTTTAACCCTGGGAAACATCCAGTGCAGTGCCTGTCACATATTTGATATTCATTAAATGTTAGCTGCCATTTCCTCAACAGATGTAAAGCATCTAAATGTTTCTTTCACTGAAAGTGATACATCTGGTTCAGGGAAAGATGCAATGTATTGAAAGAACCCCAGATTGGAAATCTTTAGCTACATCCAAAATTAGCTGTTTGCTTGTGGGTAAATCACTTAACTCCTTTCTGCCTCAACATTTTTAATCTCTAAAATGATGAATTTGAATTATATAAAATAATAGCAAATGTTTAAAAGACCTGTTATGTAGTCCTATGTCCCAAGCATTATATCTTTGACATTGTTTAATCTATAGGTTTAATTTTAAATGATAAACACACCACAGGAGAGAAAATCTGAAAGAAGGAGGCAAATTTGGAGGCTTCTGTGATACTGGCCCAGACATAAATAAGGTGAAAACCTATACCTGATTATGGCCTTTGACTGTGATTTACCCACAAGCAAACAGCTAATTTTGGATGTAACTAAAGATTTCCAGTCTGGGGTTCTTTCAATACATTGCATCTTTCCCTGAACCAGATGTATCACTTTTAGTGAAAGAAACATTTAGATGCTTTACATCTGTTGAGCTAAATTTATTTAAAGAAGGAGCTAATATGTTGAAGCTTTAGTGATATCTGAACAACAGTGAGCATTCTTTGGCATTGCTTTTCTTTGGGATTGGAATGAAAACTGACTTTTTCTAGTCCTGTGGCCACTGCTGAGCAGAGACATTGCTTTGTGAACAAAGGTCCATCTAGTCAAGGCTATGGTTTTCCAGTAGTCATGTATGGATGTGAGAGTTGGACTATAAAGAAAGCTGAGAGCCAAAGAATTGATGCTTTTGAACTGTGGTATTGGAGAAGTCCCTTGGACTGCAAGGGAATCCAACAGGTCCATCCTAAAGGAAATCAGTCCTGGATGTTGATTGGAAGGACTGATGTTGAAGCTGAAACTCCAAGATTTTGGTTACCTAATGCGAAGAGTTGACTCATTTGAAAAGACCCTGATGTTGGGAAAGATTGAAGGCAGGAGGAGAAGGGGATGACAGAGGGTGAAATGGTTAGATGGCGTCACTGACTCAATGGACATGAGTTTGAGTAAACTCTGGGAGTTGGTGATGGACAGGGAGGCCTGTCGTGCTGCGGTTCATGGGGTCACAAAGATTCAGACATGACTGAGAGACTGAACTGAGCTGAACAACATTAACCTCAATCTTGTTGAGTGGCACTTATTAGAAATTTAATAAATTACCTTTTTATCTTCTCATGAAATTTTTCAGACTTTTGAGAAGAGGCGTCATTCCCTCCCTAATTTTTTTTTTTATTCTAAATTCTTTTAGTAAACATTTTGGAAATAATAATTGCCTATTTGAAAAACAGAATGACTCTTTAAAAAAATCCCCAGTATATTTAATTTAGAATGGTATATCATTTGTTAAAGTGCACAACCATAGAATATGATAATTATTATAAACTTTTTACTATAATATACTTTTTACTTCAAGTATTTCCTAATACTTTCATAAATTATTATAATTAGACAATGATTTTGAGTTTGTCCGTTTGTTTTATTGGTAGCTTTCCATTGTGAGTCAATATGTGGTGATTCTGCTCGTGGAGTTGAGCAAACTTCCCCAACCCTCTGGGAGATGACTCACACCCAGTTCCCAACTGGTGATTCTAGAGCAGGCTATATAAATTTTCCATCATTTTGCTATTCAAACTAAGTGTGTTTACTTGTTTTAAGAACTCTCAAAACTAATTCCAGTGTAGTATTTTCAATACAGTATCCAGCATAGTATGGTGGTTCAGAGCATGTGAATTGGGACCCAGGACATGTACTGTCATCTCTATGGATATCCTGTCAGCTTTGAGATCTTAGGCAAGTTACTTCGTCTTTTTTGAGGCTCAGTTTTCTCATTTATAAAATGAGAATACATTGTAATTCAAAGAATGCTACAAAGATAAGTGTGATGCAAAATAAACATTGTTCGGGAGGGAATAAATAAAATTATCAAATGTGCTGTGCTTGGTTGCTCACTCGTGTCCAACTGTTTGCAACCCCGTGGACTGTAGGCTCCTCTGTTCATGGGGATTCTCCAGGCAAGAATACTGGAGTGGGTTGGCACTTCCTTCTCCAGGGGATTTTCCCAACCCCGAGATCGAACCCAGGTCTCCTGTGTTTTAGGTGGATCATTTACTGTCTGAGCCACCAGGGAAGCCCTATTATCAAATAACTGATAACATAATCTTGGAAGCAAACCTAAAGAAATACTGTATATAGAAAAAAGTTTTTGGTGTGAAATAATTCCTCATGTTATTTGTAGGGTTCAAGAAGTTATAAATAATCTAAGTATCTAATGGCAGGGAAATGGTTAAATAAATCGCAAGGTATGCATATAATAAAGATTATGGAGTATCTTTGTTCATGTATGTAAGAAATGCTCTTAACGCATTAGCTTGCAAATACTAAGTAGGTCACTTTAATGATTTACCCTAACTGCCTGCCTGCTCTCTGGCAAATACCACGGCATTTTCAAATTCTGTTGAGTTGTTGAAGGGGGAGAGCATTGCCTTTGATGTAATTTGCACCCTGCCTGCACCTCTACCTTCAGCTGCTGCTTTGTGATCTACTTTGGCTGCTGCCTGCAGTCACCTTACTTGTCCCTATCGCTGATCCCTGCTTCATTTCACAGCCATCTATCCACACCTTTTCCTGGGTTGGACTGACTGTCCACATCCTGACCCTGCCCTCCCCTTGACCTCTAACAGCCTATGAGGCTCCCTCCTTTGTTGTTGCTAACAGCTCAGTACCACCTGCTCTGATCTGTTATTGATGCCCCCTGTACCATTTCA
Source organism: Moschus berezovskii (assembly GCF_049115385.1). Taxonomy (NCBI): domain Eukaryota; kingdom Metazoa; phylum Chordata; class Mammalia; order Artiodactyla; family Moschidae; genus Moschus; species Moschus berezovskii. Next base: position 90,996,940 of record NC_142469.1, on the reverse strand, counting down.
CCAAGCTGCTATAGGCTGGCCAGCTCTCTGCTCGACTGTCCCCAAATAGGCACTCTGCCCCTCAGAATCTCCATCACTTACCTTTCCTGTTGGGCTACCAGGAGATCCCTGCCCCTTCTTGTGGCTGAGTCTACATTTTATATGTGGGGGTTGTGTGCAGAGGCAAGAAGACTTGTTAGCCCATAGAGATCCATTCTTGCCATTGAGCCACAGGACTCTGTCCATTGCCAAGCAATAGGTTCTGATGGGCTTCATCACTGTCCCCGCCTAATCCAGCCCTATTGCTTTTTCTTGCCCAGATTCTGTTCTCCTTTTTCATGACTTTGTTTTTCTCTTTCAGGTCATCTATTGCTCTTCTCCATAACCTGCCCTGTCTATCAGCTATGCTGCTATATGTTGTAATTTGCTATATAGTTGCACCTCAGTTGGGAACCAGGTATTAATTATTCTCCCAAAATGTTCCTGGATTCAGGCCCAGGGAGACTGGGAACTTTGCCTAACTCTACAAGCAGGTGATTCCCTAGCTCTGATCAAGTGGAAACCATTGTTTAAGTCATATTGTTAAATGAAAAAAAAAAGAGAGAGAGAAAATATAAATGAAAGATGATCATAACTGTTAAAACCATACTTACTTTCATGAATATTCCTGGAAGAAAAAATCAAAATGTATGTAATGTTAGTATTTGGATGCAATGACTGTAGATCATTTTTTTCTTTCTTTAATTCTCTAAGCTTCTACCATGCAATTTATTTTCATTGAAAAAAAATGACAGTTTAAGAAAATGTTGCAAAGAGATAATCCAGAAGCTAATAAAAAAATTTGGAGAAGGGAATGGCAACCCACCCCAGTATTCTTGCCAGGAAAGTCCATGGACAGAGGAACCTGGCGGGTTACATTCCATGGGGTCGCAAAGAGTCCCACTTGACTTAGCGACTAAAATTACAACAAATCTATTTAAAGGACAGCTTCCCTTAAACTTTGTTTTGTGACTTTCCTGTGCTATAAAGGAACAATGGTCTTTTTAGAAAAACTATCTGTTTTTGACTGTGCTGGGTCTTTGCTGCTGTGTGCAGGCTTTTCTCTAGTTCCGGCGAGTGGGGGGCTGCTCTCTCGCTGTGGTTCACGGGCTTCTTGCTGCGTGGCTTCTCTTGTTGCAGAGTGCAGGCTCCAGGGCACACGAGCTCAGCAGTTGAGACTCGCATGCTCTAGAGCTGAGCCTTAGTAGTTGTCGTGCATGGATCAGTTGCTCCACAGCGTGTGGAATCTTCCCGTAGGAGCTATCGAGCCCTGCATAGGCAGGTGGATTCTTAACCCCTGGACCGCCAGGGAAGTCCTAAAGAAAGAGTAGTTTCTTTGACTGGCTCTTTTCAAAGCATTTTTTTCTTACTTCAAGTCCCTCAATATACCTTTGCCTTGCCTTCTACAGATCTTGTTTTTGATTCCTGTCTGTACCCGTGTCTGTATCTGTGAGCACGTATATTGTTTGCTATCTACCTGTCTGTCTGTCCGTCTCCATATCCAAGTATTGTTGGTGCCCTGCTCAGTCTTGACACTCACCTTCCCAACACAGGCCAACTCTTAGATTTCTACCTGCCAACATCTGCAACGTCTTTGCCTGAAGCCTTTCTCTGGAGACTGGAATCTGCCTCAGAGAAATACTGGAAGCAGTTGGAACCAAACTTCACCTCCCTCCCTAGTGGTCTTCAACCCTGTCTGGAATCAGTGATTCAGTGCTCCCAACTCCTTTGTCCTCTGGGGAGCAGAGACAAGGATGAATCACGTCCACTACTGTCTCCCAGAGTCTCTGTGGGATTGAGTCCACAGCGGTAAACTGCATGGCCATGCAGCCATATTGGCTGCCGCATTTTCCCACTATTCTACTGGCACTTCCAGGAATCAAAACACCACTTTTATTCAAATTCTCTTCACAGGATCTTTTCCAGGGAAATCCAACCTGCTAAAACGTCCTCATTCATTTCTATTTCCTGCAGTTTATATGAAAAAGGCTTAAGGGGTATGGCTGGCTCAGGGCTAAGTGTGAGCTGGAAAGGTGACAAGACTGCCACCAAATTAACATAACACTAGGCATCAAAAAAGCAAGAGAGTTCCAGAAAGACGTCTATTTCTGCTTTATTGGCTATTCCAAAGCCTTTGACTGTGTGGATCATAACAAATTCTGGAAAATTCTGAAAGAGGTGGGAATACCCAGCCACCTGACCTGCCTCTTGAGAAACCTGTATGCAGGTCAGAAAGCAACAGTTAGAACTGGACATGGAACAACAGACTGTTTCCAAATAGGAAAAGGAATACTTCAAGGCTGTATATTGTCACCCTGCTTATTTAACTGATATGCAGAATACATAATGAGAAATGCCAGACTGGATGAAGCACAAGCTGGAATCAAGATTGCCAGGAGAAATATCAATAACCTCAGATATGCAGATGACACCACCCTTATGGCAGAAAGTGAAGAACTAAAGGGACTCTTGATGAAAGTGAAAGAGGAGAATGAAAAATTTGGCTTAAAGCTCAACATTCAGAAAAATAAAATCATGGCATCCGGTCCCATCACTTCATGACAAAGAGATGGGGAAATAGTGGCAGACTTTATTTTGGGGAGCTCCAAAATCACTGCAGATGGTGACTTCAGCCAAGAAATTGAAAGACACTTACTCCTTGAAGGAAACTTATGAACAAACTAGATGGCATACTAAAAAGCAGAGACACTACTTTGTCAACAAAGGTCCATCTCGTCAAGGCAATGGTTTTTCCAGCATTCATATATGGATGTGAGACTTGGACCATAAAGAAAGCTGAGCGCCGAAGAATTGATGCTTTTGAACTATGCTGTTGAAGAAGACTTTTGAAAGATCCTTGGACTGCAAGGAGATGCAACCAGTCCATCCTTAAGGAGATCAGTCCTGAGTGTTCATTGGAAGGACTGATGCTGAAGCTGAAACTGCAATACTTTGGCCATCTGATGTGAAGAGCTGACTCATTTGAAAAGCCCCTGCTGCTGTTGCTGCTAAGTCGCTTCAGTTGTGTCTGACTCTGTGTGACCCCATAGACGGCAGCCCACCAGGCTCCTCTGTCCCTGGGATTCTCCAGGCAAGAATACTGGAGTGGGTTGTCATTTCCTTCTCTGAAAAGACCCTGATGCTGGGAAAGATTGAAGGCAGGAGGAGAAGGGGACAACAGAGGATGAGATAGTTGGATGGCATCACCGATTCAATGGACATGAGTTTGAGTAAACTCCGGGAGTTGGCAATGGACAGGGAGGCCTGGCATGCTGCAGTCCATAGGGTCGCCAAGAGTCGGGCACGACTGACTGACTGAACTGAACTGAACTGAGGCAGAAACACTAGAAGAATGTTTAAAAGAGTCAAGATGAAATAGGAGAGAAGAGGGCAGGGCATAACCTTTAAGAGGATACGAAAAACTGGTTAGAACCAAATAGATCCAAGATGATGGATGATGAGTCAACTTCTACTAGACCTTGAGCCTCAGTAAATGCTCACTGTAACACATCAGCAAGTTAAAATGACACATGCACAGGTGTCATGACAGTTCCAAGGCTGACCATAAATCCTGAGACCAGGTGTGGGATCTCAGTTAAAAGATGGTGGATTCAAGTCCTAATCTGAGTTGCACAGTTTCAAATGTGTCTGTGCCTAGTTCTGGATGCAGAATTTTAAAAAGGATATTCCAAAATTGGGATATAACCATAGCCTGATTAATAGTTTAGGAACCTAAGAACAAAGCTAACAGTGAAAGAAGTAAAGCAGTTGGCTTGGAGAACAAACCACTAACTAATGGCATAATCACTGTTTTCAGGTGGTTGAAGGGAAGCCCTGTGCCCAGTGGACTAAATGTGTTCAGTCTGTTTTTCAGAAGGCAGAACTTGAACTGGACAAAAGTTGTTGCTCAGTTGCTAAGTTGTGTCTTAATCTTTGTGATTCCATGGACTGCAGCACGCCAGGCTTCCCTGTCCTATCTCCCAGAGTTTGCTCAAACACATGTCGATTAATTCAGTGATGGCATCCAACCATCTCATCCTCTGTCACCCTCTTCTCCTCCTGTACTCAATCTTTCCCAGCATCAGGGTCTTTTCCAGTGAGTCGGCTCTTGGCATCAGGTGGCCAAAGTATTGGAGATTCAGCTTCAGGATCAGTCCTTCCAGCAGATATTCAGGACAAAAGTGAGAGAAAAGAAGCAAATTTTGACTCTGGAAAGGGAAGGTTTTTCTAACAATTAGAGCCTTTCCTTATCTAATGCAAGATCTCGGTCCCTGGAAACACTTAGGCAGAGGGCAAAAGTCCCCTAAATCCATTCCCACCTTTAAACCAGGTCACGAATATATGAACCTCTGTGATTCTTACGAAAAGCTGATTTCTGTTACCAGGATTTTGTCTCTGCCGTTCCATCAGGCTGTCATCTTGTTGCATATCTTGCTGGTGCTATCTCCTGGTTTTCCTGGTTCCCCAGAGACCTTCATCCTGGATTTGCACAGTAGTTTTGTTCTCTGACCAGCTTTGGGTATTAACAACGTAGTTTAGGACTTGCATTTCCAGGATCCAGGACCGTCTGCTCTCTCTGTTTGCACAACAGCTGGCCATAAGCCTTGGACCAGTCAGTCCCTCCCTGTCCAACCCTAGTCAATGGTGCCTTCCCACCTGGCCCCAGCCTGACATGGGAAGAAGAACAGGACATAAGGGAATAAGATAGACCTTCACTGAGGTAAGAGTTTAAGTGATTTCTAAATTTACTTCCAACTCTTTAATTCTATGATGATTTTCCTTTTCAGCTTTTATCATCTTCATTCATAAGCTTTTCCTCCTTGTTTATTAAGCTGTAAGCACTGCTTCTCCAGCTACCCTGAGAAAATCAAGCCAGTTTCCAGTTTAATAGCATCACTTCTTGAATTCTCGAAGTTCAATCTTCCTTCCTCCCAAGGCTTGGTGACACAATTAGCCTTTCACTTTGTCTAAAGGGATATACTTCTGTAAGGAAGGAATCCCCAGCCCATGCATCCCCATGGGTGACTTATTTGCCCGCTAACTGGTGCCTTCTCCAGCAGTCTATGTCTTATCTGCAGTTCTCCTGCAGAGGACGCTGTCTCCCACACCGACACTATCTTGCCAGACCTCTGGCTGGGCTCAGGGAACACTGAGGATTGCCACCTTCTTCTGCAGGCAAAGCAGACCTGCTGCCCAGTGGGACTGCTCTCTCTGATGCCAAAAGAAGAGCTTGTTTTTCATGATGAAAACATGTGCTATTCCAGTTGGCAGATTTAGGATCAGTAGGTAGAAATACAGAGCTCTGGACCCCATAAGGATCTTGGAACAAATTTTCAGAGAACTGGGCTGGGAAAGCTATACAGTGTTATATAGTAAATACTCATTTACTGTCTCAGCAAATACTTATTGAGTGTCTGCTTTGCCTTGAAGACTCAGAAATCAGGTATTAGAACATGAAAAAGAACTAACAGTCACTTCAGGGAAAGAGACATGTAAGTTATAATGTAATCTGGGATGTTAATAAAATGTAGGAATATGAAAGGGTGAGCAGTCCCAACTGACAGTGACTCCTATGTATTATCCTGGGTTCTGGAGAAGAGCATGAATTCACAGGCTTAGTATCGGGGTCAATTCCCTGCTGAGCCACTTACTATCTAGGAGATTTTGGGCGTGCAAATTATTTTAGTTCTTTACAGTATTGCTTATGGCTGTAGTACTGGGAAGATTAACTGAGAATGAATACAAAGGAGCTGCAGGGACTTCTCTGGCCTTCCAGGGGTTGAGACTCCTGGTCAGAGAACTAAGATCTCGAGGGGTGGAGGTGGGAAGAGGGTGGAGACTGCAACATTTCTGGCCCAGAATAGGTTTAAAAATACGTTGCTTCTCTTCTCTTTGGTGGCTTCTCAGGATAGAAATTGTTGAGGCAGTTCCTCATACAATGTTTGCAGTTTCTGGATTCCAATTTCACTGTCTCCAAATGTCTGCCTTGATAATATATTAAAAAGCAGAGACATTACTTTGCCAACAAAGGTCCGTCTAGTCAAGGCTATGGTTTTTCCCGTGGTCATGTATGGATGTGAGAGTTGGACTGTAAAGAAAGCTGATCGCCGAAGAATTGAGGCTTTTGAACTGTGGTGTTGGAGAAGACTCTTGAGAGTCCCTTATACTGCAAGGAGGTCCAACCAGTCCATTCTAATGGAGATCGATCCTGGGTGTTCATTGGAGGGACTGATGCTAAAGCTGAAACTGCAATACTTTGGCCACCTCATGCGACGAGTTGACTCACTGGAAAAGACTCTGATGCTGGGAAAGGTTGGGGGTGGGAGGAGAAGGGGACGACAGAGAATGAGATGGCTGGATGGCATCACCGACTCTGTGGACACGGGTTTGAGTGAACTCCGGGAGTTGGTGATGGACAGGGAGGCCTGGTGTGCTGTGATTCATGGGGTCGCGGAGAGTCGGACACGACTGAGCGACTGAACTGAAATGTCTCTGTTGTGATGAAGCTTCTGGACTCTCCAAGCAGAGGCCTTAATGACTCACGATGACATATGGCTGCTTCTTTGGACTACACATCTGAACTGTTATCATTTTCTCCTTTTCTTCCCGATTCTTTGTTTCTCCTTCTCTCTCCTATGGGTTTTCCTCATCAGACATCAAGCCCCCATTTCATAATTTTTCATTCTATTTTCTGGGCACAATGCAGATAATCCTGGTGTCTTAGCTCCTGATTCTGGTGGTTTCTTCAACATCAGCCTTCCTGGATAGAGGCAGCTCTTTCCATCTAAATGCACCACGCTCTCATGGATGTGGTCCTGGTATCACCAAGTTTTCTTTTTGAATGACACTTGGTAGATGCCTTACTTTGCAGGTGTCTCATTCAGAGATGTGAATAAAAGAGGCTCCATTGTTTTGAGGATCAGTGAACTCTCTATTGAAATGCAGAGGAATAGAAGTTGGGACGAGCAGGAGGATATCATCAAGGTGAGAAACCAGGTGCCCTTGAGTGTGAGCCAAAGGGAAAAGGCTATATGGGGCCCAAATGAAACAACGATGGGGCTTTCGGATGCCTCTGTCTTTAAAGCTTTGCTGGAGATGCACGAGTTTGTCAACCTCACATACTCAGCTAGATGACAATGTCTGCCACACTACTGAAATTTTAAATTCTGGAGTTCACTTTAAACTGATACGTCCTTCCTCATAATCAAATTATGCTCTACTTTGTCACTTACCTGGTCTGTAGATTTTGTGTGGTGATCTCCAGCTTTCATCTAAAAGACGTGCTCTGAGCAAAATCAAACCACTGAAATTATTTTCTATACCAGTCAATTTCTGTCATTGTCATGCTTACAAACTAGAGAGAGGGAACATACTCGTTTAATAAATAGAAAATATTTATTATACAGCATTATCAAGATTATTTGACAAAAGGCAGTAACGAGCCAAAGGAAAACACTTTCACAAGAAGCTAAACAACTGTATAAGCACATACATTAAGGTAGAAAGTTTCTGCCCTTTTTGTATAGGGTATGTATGTGTACATTTCCAATTTTGAACAATTATGATTTAAGAGCTAATAATCTATTGTACTCAGGAAAACTTTTAATCATGATAATTGTAGTCATTCAGACTAATAATATGACTGGTGTTGAATGTTTTCACCAAGCATCTGAGACTAAAATCTCAAGCCAAACTGACATAGTATTTGAATAGTAGAAGTTTTTCTGATCTATTCTTACTTTAAAAGTTTCTGAATGCACAAGTTCTGATGTTAAGAACAGACGTCAATGGCATTAGGATAAAAAACATGTTTCACTAATATTAGATTGTATACTTTCTCTTGCTAGTTTACCAATTAGCAGACCTTATATGAAGTACTGGAACCATCCATTTTCCTCATTCTGCCTCATGACAGTGAAAATCACATTTCAGTCATGAGTCTTTCTACCAAAGGTGTAATAAAATAATTTTTGAAAAAGAAAAGGCAGTCTATTCTTGATATAAAACTGACTAAACTTGGCAATAGGCTATGGGAAGACATAAGAAATATGAGCCTCAAACATTGGAGTGGATGTTAAATTCTGAACAAATGATGCAGTGGGTATTTAAAGAGTCTAAGATAATTTTTGGCTGAGAAATCAGCAGCTTTAACATGAAGGAAACACATTAAAAGACTGAACATAAGGCATAAACAAAGATATTTAAGGGGATAAGATTCATTCTCAAATAATACAAGAATCAAAACAGCAAGAAAAATCTTTTATTGGGGGAAATGGAGGAGCAAAAATGAAACAACTGGACATGGATATTACACACCACAAATAACAAAAAGAAAAAGAAAAGCTAAGACAGTGAAAATATATAAATGAAAGAACATGGAAATAAAAATGAAAAGAAATCAAAAAGTGAGGATAAATAATTTGAAAAATTATGACAAGACAGTGGTTAGTGTATGCTTTAAACACATAAAGCTCAAGTAGCAGTGGAAATTTTTTTTAAAAAATCATAAAGGAAACAGAAATAATGTAAATACTATTTCGATCTTATGTTTTAATAATGATGTGTGCAATTATATAAAATCTACCTTTTTACTGTTACCACAGTTTTTGTGAACTTTTAGTATAACAAATCTTCTAACCACTTCATCAATAACATATTCTCACATCATAAAATATCTGAAAAATAAGTTCCCTCTTAGAAGGACCATCTGAGCAGCATATGAAAAACATTGGACCAGAGCACTCCAACCTTCACAGAGCTTCTGTAGATATTGATAGCAATGGTATATAAAACATTACTGGAACATAAAAATATCTATACTATATCGGAGAGACAGTCTTCTGGCTGCAGTTAGATTGACATTACATTGCACAGTTTTTATTATCACGGGTATACAAGGACATAGGAACACATTCACTTGCTAGTTACAAGGACTTCGGTGACAATTGAAAAGAATTATTTGTCATTGAAACCAATAATAGCTGCTATGAGTACACCATTAAGTTCAAAGATAGATTTGTTTCTGTAGTACATAGGAGAAACAATGGCACCAAATACATACTGCATCTTAGAAAGTTCAACTGGTAAGTATTATTTGCTACAGTAAATGGAAGGTAACGATTTTGCCATGTGGTTTGTTCTCTTTAACATAAGGGCAAAGGAGAGCCCCCTTGGCACACAGGTAAATCCGCAAAAGTCTTCTGCTGCTCTCAAAACAATCTCATCTGGCCTTTTTTTTTTTTTTTTATGAAATCACCAATAAGCGAGCATCAGATATGGGAAGCTGATTTTGCTGATTTTGTTCAAAGCCCCAAGCCTCTGCACTGTCCTGTTTCTCCTTCCGCCCTCCCTTAGCACTACTGATGAAGCGCTTTTGGTTGATGATTTTGCTCCTCTTCCTGTTCTCTTAAATAGAGGGAAATCACAGAGCAGCAAGGTGTCCACGCACCTGTCTCCAAGTGTGACAGCAAGGCTGGCACTGGCTGGGCGTGCGGTCGGTGAAGACGGACCCCTTTTGGGGCCAGTTCTCCCGAGGGTCCCGGATACCCGGGTTCTGTGGGCCCAGTAGGGAGAAGGGCTCGAGAGAAACGAGCTGCTCTCCGTGACCGCCCTCTGGGTGGGTCCCCTCCTTCCCCTACCTGCTCCATCTGACTCCACCACGCTCGCTGGAAACACCAGGATGACGAGCTAGTGATTAAATGAGCGGTCCGCCCCGCTGTCCCCTTCCAGACGGGCCAAGTGGCTGGGCGTGTATTTCTACGCGCAATGGTCCAAAGAGATTATGTGGGTTGGTTTTATGTATTTATTTTTTGCGATAAAAGTGACATACTATATGGGATTGTGCTTTGTCGGAATTCCCTTTCTTCCCAGAGAAGGGTTTTTGAAGAATTCCAGACTCGGAATCCTCGCCTGGCTCCCTCCCGGCTTGCGGAGTCCAGCACCTCCGGCGCCGGCCTCGCTAAGGCGGCAGCAGCCGTCGCCTCCCGGCTCCCCGACTCCACCTGCAGCCTCGGCTCCCCGCCCAGCTTCCCGCGCGTCTCTCCCGGGGAGGCGCCCCCGACCGACCGCCTCGGGCCTTTCCCGCATGGACGCCCCCTCCCTACAGCGTGGACGAGCTCTGCTTGTAGTCCCTCAGGATGACCGAGGCGTAGGTCACATCGGGAGGGCTGCAGAGCACCGACTCGGACACGGGGGAGCTGGGCGCCGAGCTGCCCGAGGCCACCGAGTCGCGGAAGGGGGACGGGGGCGTCAGGGCGGGCGAGGCCTCCGGGGTGGGCTTGCTGGGCGCCGGCAGGTCCGCCTCCTCCTCGTCCTCCTCCAGCTCGTCCTCCTCGGTGTTCCCTTCCCGCTCGGACAGGTACTCCTGCAGCAGCTTGAACCTCTCGCTGTCGTCCTCGTCGTCGTCGTCGCCGGGCGGCGAGGCGGGCTCGTCCGCGAAGGGGCGCAGCGGCAGCGGCAGCAGCTGCAGGTGCTGCGGCGGCGCCGCGGGCGGGAACAGGGAGCGCCCCGCGTTCCCCGCGGCCCCGGGGACGGCGAGCACCGAGCCGAAATCCGGCATGCCGGCGCTGAGGTTGTTGACCACTCCCTGCAGCTGGTCCAGGAAGGATTTCTGCGGCAGCGGCGGCTGCTGGAGGGGCGGGGGCAAGCCCTTGGGGACGGCCGGCTCGGCCAGGAAGAGGGGCGTCTCCTCGGCCGTCAGGTGGGGCGGCAGAGGCGGGCTGCTGGCCGCGGTCGGCACGCGGCGCGGCGCCGCCCTGGAGGGACTGCGGGGAGGGCTGAAGCCCCCCGGCGGGGCGTCCTCCTCCTCCACGTTGTAAAGGGTCTTGGTGCTGGTATCGGAAAAGGTCAGGCTCTTGCCGGAGCCTTGGTAACTTTTAGTGAGGGGTTTGATGACGGCTGTTTGGTTGCAGGCCGTCTCGTTGGTCTTCACGTGCACCGAGAGGCGGTGCCACATGTGCTGACCTTTGGGCACCTGTCTTCCACCTGGTTCAGACCACGACACAGACTTGCCATTAGAACTACGAACAGAACAGAGATGGGTTTATTGGCGGGCATCTCACGCACGCAGGATAACATACACACAGAACGTTTGCAAGCCTAGCTCAAAGCAATTTGACTCCCTCCCACTGTGTGTCTGCCTGTCGCACGCACTCCCACCTTCTCCTTTCTACCCACCAGACTCCAAAAGCTGAAGCGATCGCAGGTTGCCTCTGAAGCTGTGGCCAGGGATTCCATTCCACCCCAACACAAGGCAGGACATTTTGACCCCGAGAAAAATCGTAGCGGGGAAGAGCTATCTTGTAGAAGCAGCTATTTTCATTTAAGTCTTATTTCACAGCTATACCACACATGCTCAAAGGCGATGAAACAATTGTTGCTCAGTGCAAGCTTTTGAAAGATCCCAAGATTGACAAATTAAAAATAAAATCTTAGTCACACATAGACAACAGAGCGTAATGACCATAGCTATTGTCTCCCTTTCTTCTTAGTCCCTGGAACAAATTAAGACCCACGTATAAAACTACTGTCATCGTCCTGTGAGGTTATAAAACACATCCTCTCAGAGGCCCGTTCTGATATGCGGGTATTTCATATGGTACTAGATGCAGCTTGGTCATGCACATGGCACCTGTACAGAAGGAAAAAAAAGGAAATGACAGAAAAACGCAGACCCATGCTCCACTTAAGAGTTTCCCAACTTTCTAGTTTCCTTTTATTTCAAAGCATTATTCCCGATGCATATGGTGGATCACAGTTCACTCACAGCAGGTAGCTTGGGATTTTCACACTGTCAACATTTAAGTAGGTGTGTTTGAAAGAGCTAGAACTGGAAAGCCCAGAAAAAAAATATGAATATCCATATCCTGTTTTAGTCTACTTGCATAATTGATGCAAAAGGACAAGATTAAGATTCAGACAAAGCAGAAGTTACTGAGATCAAGACATCTCCAGGGCCTTTTCTTCACTGATCATTGAGGCAAAAAAGACTTAGGGGTCTTTTTGGGATTCTACACCCTTAATGGGATCCTCATAAAGCCAACCAAATAGAATACATCTCTGAAAAAGAAAAAAATGAGATGTACTGTGTGCCTAGATGCACATTCTATTCTGTCTGTTCTAACAAATCTGGTCTTACATTTGGACTCTTAGTTTATTTTCTATATAATTTTTAGCAGATGGTGGTACCTTACCATAGCTTACTATTAATAACAACAGTGTTAATACTTAAATCAGGAAATAATTTTTTTTCAAGATTTTGCTTTTTCTTTGTATCCATGAAAACAACAGAGGAAGTGGCACAATGATGACACAATTTTTGACATTAAAAGAAAGAAGGAAAAATATTTTCTTAGGTAGAGATGTGAAATAGACTTTTTCATATCATAGTCTTTGGTTTGGAAAACATAGGAAATGATCAATGGTTAATATAATGGTTTATTTAATCATTTTGAAAATACAAGAATGAATACTTTAAAAACTATGTGTGAGTGCCACATATATGATGATGGTAATGTTTTGACATTTCAAACTTTATAATCCTGAAAAGTCAAGTGAATCAAATAAGTATGGATTTGTGTAGAAAGTCTGATATCAATTCTAGAAAATTCTGTATATAAAAGTTCTAAAATAGATATAAAAGCTAAATTTTCTTATTATTTGGGAAGAAGGTAGTTTCTCCATATAGCTGATAATCTATGCTATATTTTTAATTGTCAGATAAATCTCGTCTCCAAAATATGATATCAAAATTAATATTTCATGCAAGTGTATGCTTAATGTATTCTCTAAGGATGTCTAACTGCTTATGAATGTGAAATTACAGACTTATTAGGTTCTATACAATCTTGTTAGAATAGCTAACTCTCCCGAGGTGAGCAAACTAAAGAATAAGCTGGTGGTGTTCCTGCCAAGAACAGCCAACCAACCAGCCAAAGCCAAGACCAGAATCCACAGTTCCTCCTCTGAGTTTGAAATTCTGGGCAAGCTCACCTCCCACTTTCCTCTTTCCCAATTTCCTCCATCTCCCACTCTACTTACACTGTTTCTCTCTCTATGCATTTAATATGCCTCTTCCAGAAAGTATAGAACTGCCTAGTCGCCTCTTGCTTTGCTTGCTGCTGCTGCTGCTGCTAAGTCACTTCAGTCGTGTCCGACTCTGTGTGTGTGTGTCTCTTGCTTTGCTTAAATATGCTTTAATATACTTTCCAGTGGCAATGCTTTGCAGCCCTTTCAATGGCAATGGAAACATTTTTTTCTTCTCCAAATGTTTGCCTCTCCATGCTCATTAAGAAAATCACTAAACTAAAAGGCTGCTCATGTCTTCATTTATTTGTATATGTGTATGTATGTGTGTGTGTTTTAAAAACCAATTCCCTCCAGAGCTAGTCTGACCTAATTCAATCAGTAGGCTTAGATAAACAAAACATTGTCCAGTTTCCATATATGCTAACAAAAAGGGCAACATTGTATTCCTGGGACTGAGTTCACCCCCTTGCTCACTGACTTGCCTTGTCTTCCTCCTTGTACAGGAGTCCTCTACCAGCCTCTGTTTAAATCCTTTGAAAGGCATTATTAATCATCTTGCAGACAGAGATGATCACAATTCAGTTCTGCTTCATCCAATACAGTTTTTATTCTTGTGAGGGGAGATTTCCACCCCAGCAGTCAAAGTTAGCAGCTTTCCTTCCCCTCAGAGTCTTGCTCTAGATTTTCTGTAAAATACTGTTCAATTAGGAAACAGTCCTAATGCCCTAGGGACTTTATCAGGTTAAGAAAATTAGATTAACCTTTTTTTTTTTTTCAAGGGCAAAATAAATTGCTTCCTAAAAACCAGAGATATTGGAGGAAAAGCATCATTTCATAGAAACTACAGCACAGGGTATAAACTTTGGTCCTTCTGCATTAGTTATCTTTAACCTACGGTCAGCACGCAGCTTGAATGGTCCATGAACCTACATGTGTATTAAAGCATTGTTTTTAGGCTAAGTCAATATTATGTCCTTATAGATTATGTGCTGCTATTTTTAAATGCAAAATGTTGTTATTGATAAATTGTACTTCTAGATACAAGTGTAACTAAGTTCTGAGAAGCTTTTTTTGGTGTGTTTTGTGTTCAAGCTAATAAAGGTACAATTACTATCACAGGTTCAGGTGAGTATTTGATAACCATTTTGGTGTGAAAAGTTATTATCCTATTTGAAAAGGTTAGGAACTCATTGCTGTGATATTAAAAAGAGAAAAATGTATAAAATATGGGGCAGTAAAAAGCAATAAATACATTATAAAGATACAATATTATTATGAAATAATACTTTTATTTAATCCCAGATAGCTTTAATACCTTATCTTTCAAAGCCGCCGGCTTCTTTCTTCTATTATTTAATGTTACTTGGTTCCCTAATCTTAGGAAAAGCAATCTGATTTAGAAACACTACAAAATTGTCAGAAAGCACCTTGTCAGAGGATATCTTGGGTGGCTAAATATATTTACTGATACTGAAGTAATTGGAGGAAATTGCTGTTAGGCCTGGGAGGGACTAGAGACACGGAGGATGAGATACACGGAGAGTCACTCAGAGCTAAGAGGGTGGAGGGCTGCAATTCCAGCTCCAACCGGCTCAGGATCTTGCTTTGGTTTTTCTTTCATTAGATAAGTATCACAATCCTCCCCACCCCACCCCCCAACAGAAAACCCACTATTTACAGCACTTTAGAGAAGAGTTTGAAGTGGGTGGTGTAAACAGATTAGTATATCTTTGGCATTCAGAGTGATCCTGTCTGTTTTGTTTCGTAAGTACTAGTTACATCTGCAGAGTACGCTGCTCTCTGCTCCAGAGAGGCCTAAAATGGGAATACCAGTGGGTGGGTGTTTGAGATCCGGAGGAAAGCATCCTGCACAAGCTGCCTGAGGGGGAAGCTTGCTCAACACCTGTCTTCCTTATGTCCAACTCAAGTCTCTGCCACTAGGCTTAATAGCTGCACAGCAGACATAAGGATGGCTTCCAAAGAGCCCAGGCAAGGCGAGGTCTTCCCTTGGGGAGGGAAGTCTCAGTCCTGGGAACCTGAACAGGGTAACATTTGTTTTCTTTGAAAATGAAAATGGAAGCAGGAAATGCCACTGGGTCTTAGAGTGGAGAGAATGGCTCACCAAGAAAACAAACCATAGCCACAGGCTTGCGGATAGCTCCACAGTGACCCAGCAGCTGTGGCCGGAACCTGTGGCCTTCCAAGGAAAGGCTGGTGTTGCCCTAAGGGAGGCTGCCTGGGTGGGAGGCCAGAGCTGCCCTGTCCAGTTATCTCACCTCCATGTTCTTCAGCAAGCTGGCACCAGAGTGCATCTTGAACAGTGATCCTTGCAGCCTCTCAGGCGTTGGGAACTGTTTGAAACCATTAGAGTCAGACTCCTGTTTTCTTAGGCAACCCCAAGCTAGTCTTCAATACAAAGAACTCCCACTAACTCCAGCTTCCCTTCTTGAAAGCTTCCCCCCTAAATCTGCATATTCAGTATATATTCTCTGGAAGCTTCTCTGAACATTCAAATTTTCTCATCTTATTGAATCAGCACTGCTTATAAGGTAGAGAATTTCTGAATGTGTTGGTGAAGACAAATGCTTTTTAATATTGTGAGAACATGGAAGTTGCTGCTGATATGAAGCCTTAAGTAGCATTGTGAATTTTATCCCTCTCCTTGCTGATTCTAACTTCATCATAAACTGATCAGAAAATCATTTGACTGGCTGAAACTGACAATATTACAAAGTCTAAGTGTACAATCCTCCTTTGAGAATCCTCAGATCAATCACGTTGAATATCCTAAAGTTATATGATTTGGGATAAAAGACAACATAAATAAAATCAGTTTGCTTTTATTAAGCATTGTGCCTTCTCCAATAAATTAATAAAGAAAAAGACATCTACAAATGAAATAAACTCATCAAGGTCAACAGAGTATGGAAGAGCCCATAAACTTTGCTCAGGTTTAGGGTCTACTGTCTCAAGAAAACTGACAAATATATTTCCAACTGAAGAGTAGAATTCTGATGGTTTCTAAACTTTTCCTTTATTTAAGACTTTTTTTAATGTGGACCATTTTTAAAGTCTTTATTAAATTGGTTACAATGTTGCTCATGCTTTGTTTTGGTTTTTTGGCTGCAGGACACATAGGGTCTTAGCTCCTGGACCAGGAATGGAACCCACAGCCCCTGGCATTGGAAGGCAAAGTCTTAACCACTGGACTGCCAGCTAAGTCCTTAGATGTTTTTCTAAATATATTTTAAATGACGTTTGGCCGAATGTAATCATGATTGCTGGCTGAGGAAAGAAATTCCGGTGCTGTTTATTTATGACAACATATTGGTACAGCAGTGTTGTTTTAGCGGAGGTAAACCAGCTGTAGTTATATTCTTCCAGGAAGTATAGATGAGCCTAGATTATGTTCCTTTTGAAGAAAGTTCAGATAAAGCATTATAGTTTATTCTATGCTCCATGCTTCCAGACTTATCATTATCACTTTAATAGCAAGTCCCTTGATGCTCTTCAGCAGTACCTGGAGTCCTCACATTTGCCCTGGAAATAGAGGGCAGCTGCATTGCTCTGCAGGGCTTATTCCTCAGAGGTGGGGAAGATCCAGGCAGACCTTAAAGATCCAGTAGGCAGCTTTTTTTCTATCACTAGTCCTTTTGCCTGGCTTGTTCACAAGCGCTGTGGAAATCGAAGTTCACAAAAAGAATATATATATATATATATATATTTTTTTTTTCAGGAACAACTAAGGCTAAAAATAGCCAGTCTTACTCTATGATGCACAGCTTGGAAGCTATTAGTTTCTTCCTGATCCTTTATTGCCTCCAGGAAGCTTGAATAGTCTTATTTCAAAACTTCTTTATAATCAACCTGTTTGCTTTGCTGACCGTTGCACTATTTTTTGTCACCTACCACGGATGGACCACTTTCCAGCTTTGTTGTTTTTAGGCACTCACCTTAAAGTCATGAAATATTTGGTGCCTCTCCTCTCTCTCTGGCCCTGCTGTCATGACAGGACAAGCACGTCTCCTAGACCCATCAATTCCTTTTGACAGGCAGCCAGCAGCTGTCATCATCAGGATGTCCTTACTGTGTCCTTGGTCAGACTCAACCCTTGATGCAAGAAACACTCAGTTCTTTTGGACTTGGGAGAATTAGAGAGAATGCATCCTGAAAGATGAGAGAGGCTCTGATCTCGATGTGCAGAGTCCTCCCAACCGCGCCTATTTCCCTCTATGGGTCAGTGTGATTTGATCGAGACCACACTTGTTCTATTGGGGCCTTTCCAGGGGACGTCAGAACGTGACTTCCCAATGCACTCCACTGAGTGAAGAGTCGCTAGGACCCCGTTCTCTGGGCTCCTTGGCCAGGCTTAGTAGCAAACGTTTGAACAAACTGGGCTCTTCTCATCTGAAGAGCTATTCGAGCCACAGACACCTCATCAGGGAGCTCCCTTCTGCTGCAGGAATGTGTACCTTTGACTCTCCCAGGAGTTTGAAGGGCTGTAAAGGAACAGCTGAGAATGACCACAGACTCCGTGCACAATGAATTGAATATGGTTTATGTTCTTTTGTTGACTTAAAGAGACACTGTCAAGATCTAAAGGTCAAAAATTGGACCAAACATGCACCGTTTTTATCAGATGGAGAGAATCTGATAAAAGCACTCCAAATTCTGGGAAAATAACTCCTTTCTTTTTTTTTTTTTTTTCAAAACTCTTTTTTTTGGGGGGACTCACAAAACTTTTGTTTTGTGCTCCCCAGGGGATAGGAGGCACCTAGCAGAGATTCATCTTGGTGCCCACTCCCCCGCTCCAACTGACATTATGGAATTCTTCCATTCAAATTGTGGCTTTACTTAAATGCAGACAGGATCATATCAAACATTTGTGCAGCAGCAAAAAAAAAAAAAAAAAAAGCAAAATAAAAGAAAAGAGCTCTGTTCGCCCGGGAGAAGCTGACAAATTTGTAAAGGGGGAAAATTCACTTTCAAGCTTGTGAGTGAGAGTCACAAACAAAAGTGAACCTCTAGAATGGGAAAAAGTGTTGCATCTTGCATGAAAACATAAGAAAAGAAGCAGAAAGACTAACAACTTGACAGTGTCCTTTTAAGAACGATGGACAATCAAATTAAGGCAGTCGTGCAAACCATGGCACGTAATGGTTCCTCGTCCTTGATGGCATGCACCACTTCTGTTTCCATGTTAGAAAGTAGAAAAACCCAGGAGAGAGAAAGCAAGGGGCAAACCACTCTATTTTCCATGCAGCTTCTCTTACACATTCACTGCAGTGTGGGGGTTTTCAAAGCTGCACATGTGCCGACGGACACTGGCTGGTGGGCGAGAATTCTGGCTGCCTCTTCCTGAGGATTGAAAAGAAAAAGATACCCAGTGAGTGAGTGGTTACACACACACATAGAGATGGTGATCACACCGCTCAGGCGGTGCCTGCCTCCTGAGCCTTTCTCCAGGTCACTCCACCTCCACATCCTGCATTTTCCTTGTCCTGCCAGCTGCGCCTTACTGCCAGGACCAATGCTGTGAGTCACATCAGTGGAGTGCATTCTTTCTTTTACCTGGTGGGATCATCTCTTTTCAAGTGGCAGATGCTTTCTTTGCCATGTGTATGTTTCTCCCAAACTGGCTCTTTTCCCTCCAATCTTGATACCCTCCTTTATTCTTAGAGGCAATAGATTCCATCTGAATCTTCCAACCCACCACCCATCTTAAAGAATGCTTACAGATTTATGTCTTACACCGTGACTTTTAATTGTAGTGCTAATCTGACTCCAGATTATGTTATCATAAAAGGAGTGCTGTCACTTCACATAGTCATAGGTATCTCTTGGACCTCACAAGATGGAACATATCCAGAGGTGGAAAGAAGGGAAGTGGCAAGAGACTGGATGAGCCTCCCTCCAGGGAAGAAATTCATCTCAGTCCCTGGTTGGATGTCTCTTTATATAGCACAGTGTGAGGGTCTGGTAAGTGGAGAAGATCCTTGACTAGACATGTCAAGGCTGATGTGCCAGCCATGCACAGGTAGCCTTTTCAGCATTTGTTGGAGTGAGACTACCTGGATTTCCCACAAGTTAAGGAAACATGAGCTTCCCTCTTTAGAAGTTGGTGGAACAAAGCCATCTTAGTCTCATTCCATATTAAGAGGGCAGCCAATCACAGAAAAGAATTTAGGAAGAAGATGCGAAAGGAAAACCATCAGCAGGTGCTATGAGTGGTGTGGATAAGACTGCAGTCATGAAGTCCCCTATAAGGCTTTCTCACAAATGTTCTCTGCCAATCATCCTTGGGCCAATCTACCCCCAAGATCCTGGTGACAATTATCCAGTGTTAATCAGAAGAGGACCACAACAGCTCCAGGCAAATCAAAGGCATTTGCCAACCTTCCTGTCTCTCTTTCTTATCAAAGCAGGCAGAAGAGGGGAAGTTCAGAAGAGGGAAAGGAAGAGGCAGAAAAAGATTTCAGGCTGAGGCCTGACATTGTTCTGGGAAGGAGAGATGTGAGTTTTGAGATCTGAAACACGAGCACTGTGGAATGTCTCTTTAATACCTGTAAGCAAGGAGTCTAATCTGAATGTAGAAGGTGAGAAAAAAGATTTTTCATAACACAGTTGAAGCTGAAGGAGAAAAATTAAACTGATCAATATGTACATTTCCATCAAGTTTAGACCATTCAGTAAACCATTTGAGAGTACACGTTCTATCCAGAAAGATCTGAAATGCTCATCCAGAGATAAGATCTTGAAACACTTTGGTATAATTTCATTTGCACAGCACTAGTCCATTTACTCAAGAAAATTAGACAAAGAGATCATGTTTGCTATTGAATAAGTCAAAGCAATATGACACTTAATGCGCCCACCTGCAGTCACAAAGGTCATGAAAACATTAGTGGTAGATGCCCAGAAACAAAAATATGATGTTTGAATATATAAATGAGGTTATTGGCAGAAAAGGACATTTCACCTGTAAAGTAATATTAAAACAAGTTCATTTCTCATGAAGGCAGAAAATACATTCAAAGCATTTGGCTATGCCTTGCTAAATTGCCTGATCTCCTTGAAGCCTCCAATTAATTCTTCTTTAGATAATGTCCATATGTGGCCTGGTCCAATGGTACAGGGAAGACAGGACCCTGGCAGAGCTGATTTCCTGGCCCATGACCAATACAGACACAGGTGGGTCTCTCATCAGAAGGGCTCTGAACTCAGGGTTTAGTGTTCTCAGTTCATCTTTTTGAAATTCACAAATAATTTTATCACTTAATTTGTGTTTTATAGGTGGCTCAGAGGTTAACGCGTCTGCCTCCAATGCGGGAGATCCCTGGTTCTCCAAGGGTCGGGAAGGTCCCTTGGAGAAGGAAATGGTAACCCACTCCAGTATTCCTACCTGGAGAATCCCATGGATGGAGAAGCCTGGTAGGCTACAGTCCACGGGGTCACAAAGAGTCGGACATGACTGAGCGACTGAACAGAACAGAAGTGAGGAAATGGCAACCCACTCCAGTGTTCTTGCCTGGAGAATCCCAGGGACAGGGGAGCCTGGTGGGCTTCCGTCTATGGGGTCACACAGAGTCGGACACGACCGAAGTGACTTAGCAGCAGCAGCAGCATGTGGAAATGGAGCATGTGCAGAGGGGTTTAGAACTTCACCTCATGCATAGTCCTGGCTCCCTGGACAGGTTTTCAGCTTCTTGCTTCCCTCCCCACCCCACATTCTTCTACTCTGCCATGGCGACCAGAATCCATCCAGCCTCCCACTGCCCACCCCTGCCCAGTGATCACTGCCACCTTCTTCCCCTGCCAGGCAACCGTCGGAATGGATGTGGGACGATCAGATCAGGATCTGGCAACAAGGTCTTGTTACTCCACAGCATCGCAAGGAAGCAAGTGGCCGCGGCCATCTCCTCCCTGTACTGGCACATCCTCTGTGCATCTGGCAAGTAACAGGGCAGGGATGAGCCTCGTACCCCTCTTCCAGGCAGGTACCTTGCTGGTCTCTGAGGTGTTGTTGCAATATCCTTGGGGGTCCCTAGCCCACCATGAGTTGGGGCAGGAGGCACTGGGAAAAGGGAGTTGCCCAGGTTTAGTTTCTGCATGGCATCTACCCAGTAACCGGCTGGAGGGGAAGCTGGCTGAAAAGAAAAGGCTTTGTATTTTAGTACCGTTAACATTTTTCCTTCAACATTTTCAACTGGGGCTCCAGGTCTTCATTTTGCACTAGGCTATGCAAATGATGTAGCTGGTCCTGTCTGCTAAGATGTATGTATGATGATAAAAAACATGGGGAACATCCTGGCAGCTTAGAGGCTTGACCTGCTGACATTAGCATAGGTCCACACAGTGTGGCATGCCTGAAGAGATCAGCAGTGGTGTCTCCTGGAAACCGGGCAGGAAGCTCCCCCCTGTAGCCGACTTGAAAGTACCCTTGCAGCTATAGATAGCTCCATGGTTCCTTTGGGGGCTTCAACCGTATTGACAGCTAAACTTCATGCAGTAATTCCAAACAATACCAAAGCCATCTTTACTACTGACTGACATACCTGAAAAAAAATGACAGTTTCTCCTTCATGGTGCCATTTCTTTAGTTTCTGACTTTGACTTTGTGTTGAAATGAAATGTAAATGACCCATGTATACAGATGTTACTTTTATGTAAGAAGTGGATTATTAAAGGTTACAAGTCAAGAATTGAAAAATCTGATTCCAATGTGGCCATTTTATCAACTGCATGAAGTCTGAGTAAAGGAGCTGGACTTCAGGGTATTTTTAGCAACTGTAGAACCACATATTCAACCAACCCCAGAGTCCGCAAGCCCGAGTAAAAGCTTGGAGGGAAAATGCAGCATATGGGGGCTTGTCAAATATAAGTCCCAAATCTGTGCTGAATCTTTTGGCAGAAATTGTAGATTTAATGAAACCCCCGAAGTTTAGTTAGAAAGATTCATCTTCAGTTTCTTCTGGAGGTGAATTTTTTTTCCCTTTCCCCTTCCATGCTTCTTTTCTTCCTTCCCTTCCTTTCCTCCCTTCTTCTCTTTCTTTCTTCAAAATCCCTTCTAGTTGTGTGCATAGCTTCTCCCATCTGTTACCATTGTCAACATAATCTTTCTGGTGAAGATTCTTGAGAATCCCTTGGACTTCAAGGAGATCAAATCAGTCAGGCCTAAAGGAAATCAACCCTGGGTACTCACTGAAAGGACTGATACTGAAGCTGAAGCTCCAATACTTTGGCCATTTGATGTGAAGAGCTGACTCATTGGAAAAGACCCTGATGCTGGGAAAGATTGAAGGCAGGAGGAAAAGGGGATGACAGAGGGTGAGATGGCTGGATGGCATTCTCAACTCAATGAACATGAATTTGAGCAAATTCAGGGAGATAGTGAAGGACAGGGAAGACTGGTATGTATGCTACCGTCCATAGGATTGCAGAGAGTCGGATACAACTTAGCGACTGAACAACAGCAACAACATCACTCTTTGAGTGTACTTAGTCCCATGTGCTTTGCTTTCATGTGTTATTTTCTTTACAGCAAGTCACCCATACATTGGTTTCTATGCTAAGAACTGTTTTTTACGTCAGCTTAATACTTTGGCCACCTCATGTGACGAGTTGACTCACTGGAAAAGACTCTGATGCTGGGAGGGATTGGGGGCAGGAGGAGAAGGGGACGACAGAGGATGAGATGGCTGGATGGCATCACCGACTCAATGGACATGAGTTTCAGTGAACTCCAGGGGTTGGTGATGAACAGGGAGGCCTGGCATGCTGTGATTCATAGGGTTGCAAAGAGTCAGACACGACTGAGTGACTGAACTGAACTGAACTGAGAAGTTGTTACAGACAGGTCTTATTCATTATAATATAGCAGTAAAATTTCAGGCCAAGGATTCAGGAGACCAGATACTCTCCAACTGTGTATTTGCCTCTTTCAGACTCAGTTTTTCATCCATAAAGAAGGATTGTTGAAACAGTACATGTGAAAATGCTTCCAATAGCAAAATGCCATCCCTGCTTAAGATATTACTAGAAGTGTCCATGTAATTCTCCAGGCAAAAATGCTGGAGTGGGTTGCCAGCCCCTCCTCCAGGGGATCTTCCCAACCCAGGGATCAAACCTGCATCACTTATGTCTCCTACATGAGTGAGTTCTTTACCACTAGTGCCACCCAGGAAGCCCAGAATACTGAGGAACAAAAGACAGATATTTTAAGTCTCAGTGAGTATTTAAGTTAGACTAACTCAGAGTATCTCAAACTTCACTTTGTTTTACTCATAAATTTTAACCACTTGCCTTATTCAAGAATTTTAATAACTTCTGGTACAAAATAGTTTTCTCTCTAGAATTTTTTTCCCCAAAAAACATTAGCAACATTGAGTGGATGTATCTGGAGTGGGTAAAAGCTAGGTACAGAGCCAAACTAGCTGTCTGTGTCTGAATCTGCATGTCTATGACAGGTTTGGGTTTTTTAGCAGAGATAAAATGGTCTATACGATTCCAGATGGTCACCATGGCAGCTGTCCAAAGTAATCATAAAGATTGATAGTCACCACTCAAGACCATTTTTGTAGAAGATATCTATCTTTTTTGTTATAAATAAATGGGATAATTTGTACCTCTGACTGCTTTCTGAAGTCAAATGCATTTTTCTATTATCTGAATTTAAATATGTATTTCTCAGCACTCATGCATCAGAGTGGAAAATAGAGCTGACTGTATATATAGACCTATTGTAACTGGCTATTGTTCCACCCTTCCTTATAATACCTGTGCATCTAACTTAGTATAGTAAGGTTTTTTTCTATAAACACAATAATATAGTATAAAATATTGTTCGATTTTAAAATCTTTAATTGTTAAGATTTTTAAGTTAATAAGAGACTATAGAAAATGAGCTAATAAAATTCAACTCAATTTTCTCAAATATTAACATTCTGCCTTATTAGCGTTCCTTTTCTTTTGAAAACATCAGGGATAAATTTGAAACACTCTGTGTATTATTCTTGAGAGTCCCTTGGACTGCAAGGAGATCCAACCAGTCTATTCTAAAGGAGATCAATCCTGGGTGTTCATTGGAAGGACTGATGCTGAAGCTGAAGCTCCAATACTTTGGCCACCTCATGCGAAGAGTTGACTCACTGGAAAAGACTCTGATGCTGGGAAGGACTGGGGGTGGGAGGAGAAGGGGACGACAGAGAATGAGATGGCTGGATGGCATCACCAACTCGATGGACATGAGTTTGAGTGAACTCCGGGAGTTGGTGATGGACAGGGAGGCCTGGCATGCTGTGACCCATGAGGTCTCAAAGAGTTAGACACGACTGAGCAACTGAACTGAGCTGTGTATTATTCTTAACACTAATCCTCTTCTTTCCAAGAGAAAATTTGGTATATATCATACTTGGCATATACTAATAATTTTTCAACACGCATAGTCATGCATTAATAAATATTATTATCATTGTGATATGATTTAGCATGTTATTAGATTTCACATTCGTAGCATCACACAATATTTCCATTCTGCAATCTGCATTTTTTGCATAGTATTATGTTAATATACATAGCTATAGTTCATAAACTTAAACTAAACTGAATAAATACTTCATTATCAAGAATATAATCAGTCCTCTTACTGATGGCCATTTAGGTTGCTTCCTACATCTTGCTATTTTAAGCAATATTGTAGTAAACATTCTTGGTTATGTCTCCTTGCACACATATGAGAAAGCTTTTCTCTGGTGTGGTTTGAGAAGTAGAGTTGATGAATTTTTGCAAATGCACAGTATTCTTTCTTATTTACTGCCAAATTGCTCTGTAAAATGCTTGCAAATTTTACAGTGCTATGTGAGAATCCCTGTTATTCTTTCTAATCCAGTTTGCTTTTCAGACATCTTTAAAATTGACTCTTTATTAAGAAAAATGTTTTAAATATATGAACATGGAAAACCGCTAAAATGAATCCCATATCCCTACTAGCCAACTTCAATAATAGTCAATATGTATGTGAATCTTGTTTCATCTATACTTGCCATTTATTTATTTTAAAGTAAATCTGAAACAGTGTCATTCCATCCATAAAGAATTTAGTATGTATGCCTGCCGTACAGGTACACAATTTTATAATACAAGGAAATATATTTCCTAAAGTACATTAATTGGAGAAGAAAATGGCAACCCACTCTAGTATTCTTGCCTGGAGAATCCCGTGGGCAGAGGAGCTTGGTAGGCTACGGTCCATGGGATTGCAAGAGTCGGACACAACTCAGTGACTAAACCACCATGAAAGTACACTAATAGTGATTCTTTAATATTTGATATTGGACTTTCCAGGTGGCTCGTTGGTAAAGAATCCTCCTTCCAATATGAGAGATGCAGGAGACACAGGTATAATCCCTAGATCAGGAAGATCCCCTGGAGGAGGAAGTGGCAACCCATTCCAATATTCTTTCCGGGGAAGACCCCATGGAGAAAGGAGGCTATTGGGCTTCTGTCCATAGGTTTGCAAAGAGTCAGACACGACTGAGCACAGTATTTGATATTAAAATTTTTATATTAAATAATAAATATTTTAATTTCCTGATTGTCTCTATATTTTTGAAGTCTTTTTTGAATTTGTTACAATATTGTTTCTGCTTTATGTTTGGGATTTTTTGGCCAAGGGGCATATGGGATCTTGGCTCTTGGCTTTTGGCTCCTGGACTGGGAATCAAACCCACACTCCCTGCATTGGAAGGCAAAGTCTTAACCACTGGATCACCAGGGAAGTCTCATCTTTATATTTTTATTTTACTTTTGATTTTCAAATCATCATAGAAATAATATTTACATATCATATTTTGTCAGTGAGTCATGTCTTTTTTAATCTATGGATGTCCCCTCTTCCTTTTTGCTTGCTATTTGTTGAAGAGGCATCCAGATTATGAATTTTATGGATTGAGTCTCTATGTGTCATTTAACATGTTTCTCTGTTACCTGTATCTCCTAGGAATTATAGTTAGATCTGAATTCTTGATCAGCTTCATGATCAATTGTATGGAGAGAATAGTTCATTAGAGGTGGTGTTTTCTCTCTGTTATACTTTATGGGGAAGAACATAAATTGGGTCTTCTAGTAATCATTGGTGGCGCAGACACGACGCGAGAGACGCCGGCCTGGGCGCAACGAACGACGCAAAAAGGTGCGGCCGTGAGGAGCTACCCCACGCCTGAGGACAGGGCCGGCGGCCGAGAGGAGCTACCCCACGTCCAACAGGCGGTGGCTGCGCGGGCGCAGGAGGGCCGAGAGGAGCTACTCCGCGTTCAAGGTCAGGAGGGGCGGCCTTGAGGAGATACCCCTCACCCAAGGTAAGGTACAGCGGCTGCACTTTGCTGGAGCGGCTGTGAAGAGATTTTCCACGACCAAGGTAAGAGAAACCCAAATAAGACGGTAGGTATTGCTAGGGGGCACCAGAGGGCAGACAAAATGAAATCATAATCACAGGAAACTAGCCGATCTGATCACATGGACCACAGCCGAATGTGGTCCACTGGAGAAGGGAATGGCAAACCACTTCAGTATACTTGCCTTGAGAACCCCATGAACAGTGACAAAGGGCAAAATGATAGGATACTGAATGAGGAATTCCCCAGGTTGGTAGGTGCCCAGTATGCTACTGGAGCTCAGTGGAGAAATAACTATAGAAGGAATAAAGGGATGGAGCAAAAGCAAAACCAATACCCAGTTGTGGATGTGACCAGTGATAGAAGCAAGGTCCGGTGCTGTAAAGAGCAATATTGCATAGGAACCTGGAATGTTAGGTCCATGAATCAAGGCAAATTGGAAGTGGTCAAACAGGAGATGGCAAGAGTGAAAGTCGACATTCTAGGAATCAGTGAATTAAAATGGACTGGAATGGGTGAATTTAACTCGGATGACCATTATATCTACTACTGTGGGGAGGAATCCCTTAGAAGAAATGGAGTAGCCATCATGGTCAACAAAAGAGTCCGAAATGCAGTACTTGGATGCAATCTGAAAAATGACAGGATGATTTCTGTTCGTTTCCAAGGCAAACCATTCAATATTACAGTAATCCAGGCCTATGCCCCAATCAGTAATGCTGAAGAAGCCGAAGTTAATCGGTTCTATGAAGACCTACAAGACCTTTTAGAACTAACACCCAAAAAAGATGTCCTTTTCATTATAGGGGACTGGAATGCAAAAGTAGGAAGTCAAGAAACACCTGGAGTAACAGGCAAATTTGGCCTCGGAGCACGGAATGAAGCAGGGCAAAGGCTAATAGAGTTTTGTCAAGAGAATGCACTGGTCATAGCAAACACCCTCTTCCAACAACACAAGAGAAGACTCTACACATGGACATCACCAGATGGTCAACACCGAAATCAGACTGATTATATTCTTTGCAACCAAAGATGGAGAAGCTGTATACAGTTAGCGAAAACAAGACCAGGAGCTGACTGTGGCTCAGATCATGAACTCCTTATTGCGAAGTTCAGACTTAAATTGAAGAAAGTAGGGAAAACCACTAGACCATTCAGATATGACCTAAATAAAATCCCTTATGATTATACAGTGGAAGTGAGAAATAGATTTAAGGGACTAGATCTGATTGATAGAGTGCCTGATGAACTCTGGACGGAGGTTCGTGACATTGTACAGGAGACAGGGACCAAGACCATCCCCATGGAAAAGAAATGCAAAAGAGCGAAATGGCTGTCTGAGGAGGCCTTACAAATAGCTGTGAAAAGAAGAGAGGCGAAAAGCAAAGAAGAAAAGGAAAGATATAAGCATCTGAATGCAGAGTTCCAAAGAATAGCAAGGAGAGATAAGAAAGACTTCCTCAGTGATCAATGCAAAGAAATAGAGGAAAACAACAGAATAGGAAAAACAAGAGACCTCTTCAAGAAAATTAGAGATTCCAAGGGAACATTTCATGCAAAGATGGGCTCGATAAAGGACAGAAATGGTATGGACCTAACAGAAGCAGAGGATATTAAGAGGAGGTGGCAGGAATACACAGAAGAACTGTACAAAAAAGATCTTCACGACCAAAATAGTCACGATAATGTGATCACTGACCTAGAGCCAGACATCTTGGAATGTGAAGTCAAGTGGGCCTTAGAAAGCATCACTACTAACAAAGCTAGTGGAGGTGATGGAATTCCAGTTGAGCTATTTCAAGTCTTGAAAGATGATGCTGTGAAAATGCTGCACTCAATATGCCAGCAGATTTGGAAAACTCAGCAGTGGCCACAGGACTGGAAGAGGTCAGTCTTCATTCCAATCCCAAAGAAAGGCAATGCCAAAGAATGCTCAAACTACCGGACAATTGCACTCATCTCACACGCTAGTAAAGTCATGCTCAAAATTCTCCAAGCCAGGCTTCAGCAGTATGTAAACCTTGAACT
Source organism: Moschus berezovskii (assembly GCF_049115385.1). Taxonomy (NCBI): domain Eukaryota; kingdom Metazoa; phylum Chordata; class Mammalia; order Artiodactyla; family Moschidae; genus Moschus; species Moschus berezovskii. The sequence continues at coordinate 90,968,477 of NC_142469.1, read as the reverse complement.
CCCAGATGTTCAAGCAGGTTTTAGAAAAGGCAGAGGCACCAGAGATCAAATTGCCAACATCCGCTGGATCACGGAGAAAGCAAGAGAGTTTCAGAAAAACATCTATTTCTGCTTCGTTGACTATGCCAAAGCCTTTGACTGTGTGGATCACAATAAACTGTGGAACATTCTGAAAGAGATGGGAATCCCAGACCACCTGACCTGCCTCTTGAGAAACCTGTATGCAGGTCAGGAAGCAACAGTTAGAACTGGACATGGAACAACAGACTGGTTCCAAATAGGAAAAGGTGTACGTCAAGGTTGTATATTGTCACCTTGCTTATTTAACTTCTATGCAGAGTACATCATGAGGAACACTGGGCTGGAAGAAGCACAAGCTGGAATCAAGATTGCTGGGAGAAATATCAATAACCTCAGATATGCAGATGACACTACCCTTATGGCAGAAAGTGAAGAGGAACTCAAAAGCCTCTTGATGAAAGTGAAAGAGGAGAGTGAAAAGGTTGGCTTGAAGCTCAACATTCAGAAAACAAAGATCATGGCATCTGGTCCCATCACTTCATGGGAAATAGATGGAAAAACAGTGGAAACAGTGTCAGACTTTATTTTTTTGGGCTCCAAAATCACTGCAGATGCTGATTGCAGCCATGAAATTAAAAGACGCTTGCTCCTTGGAAGGAAAGTTATGACCAACCTAGATAGTATATTAAAAAGCAGAGACATTACTTTGCCAACCAAGGTCCGTCTAGTCAAGGCAATGGTTTTTCCCGTGGTCATGTATGGATGTGAGAGTTGGACTGTGAAGAAGGCTGATCGCCGAAGAATCGATGCTTTTGAACTGTGGTGTTGGAGAAGACTTTTGAGAGTCCCTTGTACTGCAAGGAGATCCAACCAGTCCATTCTAAAGGAGATCAATCCTGGATGTTCATTGGAGGGACTGATGCTAAAGCTGAAACTGCAATACTTTGGCCACCTCATGCGACGAGTTGACTCACTGGAAAAGACTCTGATGCTGGGAAAGTTTGGGGGCGGGAGGAGAAGGGGACGACGGAGAATGAGATGGCTGGATGGCATCACCGACTCTGTGGACATGAGTTTGAGTGTACTCCGGGAGTTGGTGATGGACAAGGAGGCCTGGCGTGCTGTGATTCATGGGGTCGCGGAGAGTCGGACACGACTGAGCGACTGAACTGAACTGAACTGAACTGAGTAATCACATTAAGACTGATCAGTGGATTTAAGGCTGCCAGCCTGATGTATAGATTATAAAACTCCCCATCAGTCTTTCATCTAATTGTTTTAGTAGTCATTGGTAACATTATATAGATCAATTACTTTTTTTACAAAACAATAAAATAATGCAATTATCGCTCTATTATATCTTCTGTAGCTGTTAATTAGATTTTTCTTTAAAAGAAAAAAACTTACCAGTTACTTAATTCCTCTGAGATAAAGTTCAAATAGAAAACACAAGCTAAATGGATGAGTCTTATTTATCAATGCTCAGAGTAATGATTTGGTTTTCTAACACCTCCAACAGTGATCAGTGTCTCACCTGTGGGTCTGTTTCTATTGTCTGTTTCCTTTGTGGTATTTTTGTTGTTGTTATATGGCTCTAACTTTTCCATAGTTAAGCATATTTTATAAAAGAAGACATTATAAATATATAAAATAAGATTCTATAGATGTTCTAATGGTTCTGAGTTATCTCTACCAGAGTTCCTTCACCTTTTTTTTTTCTTTCTGATAAGTAGAGTGGGACATGTGTGCATGCAAAGTCACTTCAGTCATGTCCAACTCTTTGTGATCCCATGGATTATAGCCTGCCAGGGGATGGATTATAGCCTGCCAGGGATGAAAATCAGAATAGAGGTTGTCTCTACTCTGGCGGGTTACAGTTCATGGGGTTGCAGAGTCGGACACGACTGAGGGACTAACAGTTTCACTTTTCTGGATAGTGGCAATCTTCCCTGGTGGCTCAAAGGTAAAGAATGTGCCTGCAATTCAGGAGATAAGCATTCAATCTCTAGGTTGGGAAGATCCCCTGGAGAAGGAAATGGCAACCCAATCCAGTATTCCTGCCTGAGAAATCCCATGGACAGATGAGCCTGGCAGGCTACAGTCCATGGAGTCACAAAAGAGAGTCGAACGCAACTTAGTGACTAAATAGCGATAACTAGATGGTGGAACAGATTAGAAAGGAACATGAGCGAGATTTCCAGGGTGATGGCAATGCTCTGTATCGACTGATTTTTGGTTACAGAATTTCAATTACATTTTCAGGAAATTGTGGAAAATTATGTATAGGACTTTGAATACAAAACTGAATATAAATAAGAAAATACAATAATTAATAGTTACTTGCTCTCAGGGAATCAGAAGAAGGGGTGGAAAGTTGCAAGTTTCAATATTAAAACATTTGATGGCATTAAGCCAATATAGTGTGCTTCATCCTTTTAGTCCTGGGAATCATCTTGTCATTTGGACCTAAGTTTTCAGAGCCCATGTGTCACCATCTCCTTCTCTCGTCTCCGCATCAGAAGCTCTATGGCCATTTCCAATGCTCGTTTGAGTAACTGCTTTTCTCTGCTTTTGGGTCTTATCAGTCTCCCTCTCTTATAGAACAACCACATCTTGGGTGTGATAACACATTTAATCTGGTAACAGTTCATGTATTATGGGCTTTGGAGCTAAACTACCCTGAAGTGACTGCACATCTCCACCTACTCTGAATTTCTGTGAACAATCTTTCCTTCTATTTTTACCTCTTAAGCAATTCTCTATGTTCATTCTCTTTACCCAAAACTGTCAAAACCCTAGGTCAGGTCACTATCATTTCCTTCCAGCCTCCACCCAGAGCACCCACACCTGCACCTTGCTCTCCTGTGTCCTCCACACTGAGGGTGAAGTGCTAGCCCTAAAGTACAGTTCTCACTAACGACAGTGCCCCCCCTGCTTTGTGACTGGGGTGGCCTTCCATTGCTCAGAGGATGAGAACCGCACTTTTGAGGTCCTTATGGAGGCCCTGCATGATCTGATCTGAGCTGACCCTTCTCGTCTCCTTATCATACTTCCCTCTATTCTCACCTCTGGCATCCTGGAATTGCTTGACGTCCTTCAGCCATCAGTGGCTTTTGTTATTTTTTTTGGTCTTTTAGCTCAAAGCCTTTACACTCTGATTCCTGACTTTGCTGCACTAATTTCAATCCTGCCCTAGCTAACCCCCTTTCTCCTTCAGAAGTCTTAACCTAAGTAATCCTTCATCCTGGGAGCATGTCCAGCTTCTACATATCAGGACTGGTTCAGTTCAGTCACTCAGTCTTGTCCAACTCTTTGCGACCCCATGAATTACAGCACGCCAGGCCTCCCTGTCCATCACCAACTCCCGGAGTTCACTCAAACTCATGTCCATCGAGCTGGTGATGCCATCCAGCCATCTCATTCTCTGTTGTCCCCAAGAACTGGTTAGATCCTCTTAATAACACTCTTGTATTTATCCTTACAAACACTCACTACACCTGTAATTACATGTTTAATGTCTGGTCTCCTGGCCAGGATCCAACTTTCCACAAAGACAGGGGCTGGATCTGTTTTGTTCACCATGGCACTCCCTGCCCTTGTCTCAATGGCAGGCACACGTTAGGTGTGTGAGTGAGTCATTAGAGCTTTTCTTCCTAATGTTAAAAGGGGTGTGTTAGGCCTTGAGCCCATTCTAACCATCAGAGCAAGAGTATATTTATACTAGGATTGGCCCTGTAATAACTTTTGACTTTAAACAGTTGGAGCTAAATAAAACCTTACTAAAATGGCTTGCAGTTCTATCTCTTTCAATAAGACACTGGCAGAATCACTGGCTAAAGTCCCTAAGCTGCCCGGGGATGGATCTATAACCATCCCTCCTGCTCCCTCTCCTCTCCCCTTCCTGCCCCATTATCATAACTTCTTTTATCCAACGTTGATCATGTTAAGTCTTCACTTTTTTTCTTTGTTAACACTTTTCCTACTCCCCCATCCCACACCCACCTAAGCCAAATAACAAGCTGTGTGAAGTTTAATCAAGTGGAAAATGACATTAAATCCCACAGTGTCTGAGAGCATTTACTAAGGGCAAGCGCACAGTATATATTTTTACAACTGAGAAATCAGAAACAGGAAAGTATTTTGTATCGTTATTGATTTATTTTAAGCAGTTGTTTTTCAATATCTTTAGCAGCATCACTAGGGACTTGACCTAATTTTGTTAGCAGTAGACTTCTCATTTATCTTGAAGATGATTTGCATAGAGGGTGTTATTAAGTTGCCTTCAGTTATAGTAGATTTCCCTTACCCCTCTGAAATAAAATCAAAGACACTTTTTTTGGTTAACTGGATTAAGTATTTGCTGATTTTCTTTTACTATTCTATTAACCAATGTTAATAATAAGCAATACTTTATCATTGGCCTGTAATTTATGATGTATTTTAATTCATTCAGAGCACAATATCCTAATGATCCATAATTCCTTTTTATAAAAACAGCTTTTCCTTTCCTCTCTGTTCATCTTGGGGCTTCCCAGGTGGCTCAGTGGGTAAAGAATCTGTCTGCAGTGTAGGAGATGCAGGAGATGTGGGTTCAATTCCTGGGTCAAGAAGATCCCCTGATTCCAGCATTCCAATATTTCTGCCTGGAGAATCCCATGGACAAGGGTGCCTGTCAGGCTACAGTCCATAGGGTCACAAAGAGTCAAACACAACTGAAGCAACTTTAGCACACACATGCTCTGTTCGTCTTCAGGCAACTTAGGAGTATTTTATAGCCAGGATCCTCTATAAGGTAGCAAAGACAAGTCCTGGTTTTTATGTTTGTCTGACTCTACACCTTCTACCTTCATAACGAACGCTATAGCAGAGTGATGCATTTTCTCGCCCCTCTATTGGCATATCTGCTGGAGTGTGTAATAGTCACTCACATATTGCACAGATAGGTGATTATTTGGCTGACTGGTTACCACCTGCAAGTTTTAGAGTTTCTTTCCATCAAACTTTCTAAATATAAAATGCTGGTGCTTAGAAGTGACTTATTCAGATGCTGAAGAAGAAAGGAGGGTTGGTGGGATGGAGATCGAATTACTCTTGTGGAGATACTTGTAGGGCCTCTGCTCATGTCATAATTATACCACTTTTCTGAGAACTGCCTCCCAGGAGTTATGGGCCCCTGGGAGATGGCTTTATATTCTGTGACTCCATCCTTTGTCCATCATCTCCTTGACCTGGGATAGACATCTGAGTCAGGCTGAAGCAATCAGTTTCTGCCTGCCTTATGTAGAGACATGTGGGTTGAGGGAATTGAAGCAATGTCTTCAGTATACTGGACCTACAACAACATGTAAACTCGGGAGCACTGGGATGGGTGTCCTTGGACTGATTGAGAGGGCCCAGAAATGGAGAAAGCAGGTGTATGAGGAGAAGAAGGAGGCATGGAGGGAGCCAGGAGATTACACGGAGCACTGAAACCTTTGTCCTCAGGAGACCAGTCCACTTTGTGGCCCAGGAGCATTCCAAACTTTGTTAACATAAGATATCAGAAATTATTTCTTATATTCTTTCTTTTAAATACCCCACCCCCTTTTGCTTAGACTAGCTTAATTTGGCTTTTATAACTAGCTTCAAAAGAGCTCTAACTAATGAGCCTATAAGCACTGTTCTCAACATGAAGCTTCCAAATCCTCTGGTCCTTTCTTCTCTGTTTCTTCATTGTGCAGGCTGCTAATATTTCTGCTCCTGAACTAGCTTTGCAAACGTGTTGCTCACATGGCCTGCTTTCCCTTTGAGTAGATAACACTTTACAGTGGACACTGAGGCTAACAGATGGAATGCAAATGATCTCATCTCTCTTTAGCTGTGGCCAAGCATGGACAGGGTGCCAAGTCATGTCAAACAGGGTGTCCTTCCTTGCACACCTCACACACTGAGTAAGAGCCTCACGCCTGGGCTCTCAGCAGACACACAGCTCCTCCATCCTGTCCAGTGTGGATATTATAAAATGTCAGTAATGATGCACACAGCCAGCTTTCAGCTCTCTCCTCACGTGAAGGGGTAGTGCAGAGTTTTATGTTAGCATACGAACTTTCATATCTCCTCCCCCATTTTCATAACTTTAGTGTCACGAGCTAACGGTTATTGAGGTTTTACTATGTGTGAAGCATTGCAGTATACTCTGTATAAAATTTCCATTTATTTATACAAAGGGAAAATAAATTTGCTTAGGCCAGCTTAGTTTGGCTTCAGTAACTTGAAGTCAAAGAGTTCTAATTAATGAGCCTATAAGCTTTTTTCTTGTGATCTAAGAACATCGGTGATCATGTTTAGCCTGGAGGCCTCCAGTGTCTCTTCTGATAGTTTTTCTCATTTAATAGGTGACTGTTATATAGAGTGGGACCAAGAATAAAAATTACCTGTTACATAGAGTGGGACCTTGCAAAACTAAGGAGCCCAGACTCAGTAACCTTCTGACTCTAAATTTACACACCCACCTAAATCACCACATTGTACCGTTTTCTATTATTTCACTCACTGGATTCTATTGTAATGGGGTGTTATACCATAAACTGTGAACTTCTTGAGGACAAACTCCATGGCTCATTCATTTTATTGAATGCAGGTGTGAATGAATGCATTTTTGAGGTAACAAACATAAAAGTGATTAAAATCATATTTTAATTAAAGTGATAAGATGATTTTAGTTCCATTTATTCCTCTCACAAAAATGGCCTTGAACTTCCCAAGTCTTAGTTTCTTTACTTATACAATAATATTCCATGTTGCTACTTTGGGTCATTATAGATATCATCTGGAATGCTTTTGAATTCAGTTCAGAAATTACACATTATAAACATAGGAGAATAAAATATTAAGTTTGAGAACTTGAATATGCATGTCATGCAAGTTCATTTGAATTTGAAAGAAATATAAAAGACAGCCTATATTGAAAAGGAATATGCTCTCTTTGAAGCTGCAGCAGAATCTGTGCCCCATGGTCTCAACACAGAATTTGAAAACATAAATATGAGAATTGAAAGTAGCTATTTCTGCGTTATTTGAAAAATGAGTATATTATTCAGAAGAGGGGGAAAGTAAACGATGCTGACTGCAGATTTGCTGCACCTGCTGGGAACAAGTTGTGTCCATCCCCATGTGCTCATGTCCTTCATCCCTCTGCCTGCACTGAAGCCCATGGTCTCGAAAGATGGTCTCTCACCATGGCCGCTCCTCAACACACAACTCACTCACTAACTTGTTTTCACCTTAAATTATGACTGATATGATTTTAGGTCACAGTGTTACTTAGTTCAGAGAGTAAAGGCATTTCAGCTTGCTTTTTCCAGGGAGCATAAGACTTTACCCCAAACAAAATAATCTCTCTCTGGCAGGCTCAGGCACTATGCCTGGCTGTCAGGAAGAGAGACAAAGGTTTGGATTTCTAGCCCCTTCTAATCAGAGCTGAATGAAGGGAACTGTTTCATTCTCATCTGAGTCTGACTCTGAATACATGGCACTCTTCTTTCCTCTACAAGCAACCTGAACTTAGCATCTGTGACTCCTCCAGCTCCACTCACAAGGCCAGGACAGCACACCTCACTTTCCAGCTTTCCCACATTTGTCCCATCTCAACTCTTACAATGTTTGTATCCCCAGAGATCTGATAAGATCAGTAGTAAAGATGTGTATTTTCAGATTTTATTTAAAATTTTTCTAATTTCCCACCTTGATTCTTCTTTTCTAATGTCAGGCAACACGCATGTAACTTAATGAGAACCAGCATCAACCACAATCAACATGCTCTTCAGAGCTGGTGCTTCATTATCACACTTGTCAATTGATGTCAAATAGCTCTATTGCAAGGGCACAGTTCTGGGTCGGACTGCCCAGCATAAACTGTAGGATCTCTATATTTTTTATTTTTCCTTATCTGTCAGTTGCTTTCTCATATACTATAAGTGAGCTTACGTTTCTCCTGTACTATACCACTACATCCTCTTCCCTGGCCTCCTTAGATACTGTCTAAACTTCTTAACTCCTTTAATGATGAACTCCTCAATTTACTGCAATAAAAATTCTACTCATATCACACTGCTAAAATCACTCAAGGATAACCATGGTGTTTCCATCCATGGAGATCCCAAGTTCTATCATCCTGAAACAGTCTGTTATGGACTGAATGGTTGCACTTCCCTTAAATTCATTTGTTGACGTCTTAACCCCCCAACATGATGGTATTAGGAGGTGGACCCTTTGGGAGATTATTAGGGTTAGATGGCAGCTGTCTGCAACACAAATGGGAGAGGTCTTACTGGAACTCAGCCATAAGGAAACCCTGATCTTGGACTCTCAGCCTTCAGAACTGTGAAATGATAGATGTCTGTCTAAGCCTCCAGTCTGTGCAATTTTCCTATGGCAACAGAGTAGATTAAAATAGTCTCCTGCTTGGTTTCCTTGATAATGCAAAATTTCTGTTCCCCCCTTTTTTGTTATGTGCTGTTTATTGCTTTCAGTTTTTCCTTATTTATCTTCTCTCTTAAATGTAAGTAAGTCTTTCCTAATGTTCTTCCCCTGACTTTCTTCTATTCTCATATCACAATCACATCTTTGGCCACTGTAAACATTAACAATTAATCCTCAAATCTAGAGCTCTGGCTCAGACCTGCGTCTTAAGCTCCTGACTTAAATGGTTAAATAACCTTATGGATGCCTCTGTTTGAATTATTACAGGATTTTTGATTGACTAAGTCTGAAACCCAACTTAGCAACATTTCCCCAGTCCTATTCCTATCTTCCCTATCGGTTTTCATGGTAGTTGTGCTTTTCTACTACCAACTGCTACATGGTAGTTGTAGCTGAAATTATGAGAGTTGTTCAAACAATAATTTCTTTTGTTCATGCCTGTCTTCCTCTCCCCAAATCAATATTTCAGTTCTAATGACTTAAGCTCAGAAAACTTCTTCATATGCATGCCTTGGATTTGCCTTTTCTCTCTTTGCTCTCATTTAAACCTCTTATTTTTAACCTGTCCTCTGGATTATTGTAGCACTCTATTAACTAGTCTGTCTACAGTCAATCTATTCCCATAAAGTTCACACACGATCATAAAATTTCACAAAAGTCATTAATGCATCTTGTGGTCGCCATAAAAAAATATCCAAATTTCCTCTTAGAACATTGATCACTACCTGTAATCTGTCCTCTTTCTGTATTTACAAATTTTCCCACACTACACCTCTCCATGTGCTTTACTCAAAAGATTCCATATTTCAAACCAAAAGTACACTAACATTTCTGAATTCTTTGCTTATATTATTTTCTGCATGTGAAATGGTCACATTTTCTCCTGTTGAAAAGCATCCTTTATGGTTAAGTTCAAATGCCATTTTTATCAAGAGTCTTTCCTCATCTTTCCATAGACTCCACTCCATTTAGCTGGGCTGAATCTCTTTCTTCCCTGAACACACAAAATGCTATATTGGTCCTCTATTATTGCACCTAACCCAGCATATATAGTTGTATTTTTTAGTGTTTCCCTTACTATATTGCAAGACTGGTGCAGTCTGTGCCCATCTCTTAAATTGTTTTTTATCCTAAATATTAACTAGCACCATACCAAGTACCTAAGTGCTTTTATGAAGCATATGTTACTGTTGACACACTTGTTGATTAAATAAGTGGATAATAAACAGTATATTCACCATAAATGTTGCTCTCAAGTACTAAAATTCTATGATGAGTACTTCAATAAACTCTTCTGAAAGTTACTATAAAACCAAGGGAAGAATCACAATGACTTCTAAAGCCATTTATTATATGGTTAAAGGGAAAAATAATTTTAAAATGACAGATTTTCTCATTCACAAGCTAGAGGAGTGGATGAGTTCTTTTTATGAAAGAGAACATGCTATCTCTGTTTGATTTTGATGTCTTCTGGCTAACAGCCGTACTTCCTTTCATAACCAAAGGAGGAAAGATTAGAGCATAAACACTAATGCTGCAGACTTCTCTACCTTTTCTTGTGGACAAAACAATATGTTTCTAGCAGATCAAGAGGAAGATGTCCTCAGAGCATCATTCGACTTGCATTTCACTTAGCTTTTGCCCTCATTAAAAGCATATATACAGATGCTTAAGAAATAATCACAAGAACATATTAATACACTATTTACTTAGAAGCCTATGTTTTAAAATTACCTCCTTGCATCAGTCTAATGCATTTTTCTGGTGATTATCATTGTTTTTAATTTTGCTTGCAATTACACACCCCAAAAACGTCAAAGGAGTGTGTTGTCACATTTCAGCTCCATGTGCCCTCAAACTATTTGGCACTCGTTGAGGTTATTTATTCAAAAAATGACTAGAAATTTTAGTTTGACATTTAGCCATTGATATAATTTTTTTTAAGAAAGCATGTCATTTACATAATGTTTTAAGCTTTTAGTTGCATAATGCTAATTCATTTTGCTTTAAAAGGAAGTGACAAGTAACTCAGACCTAAATAACTTAATTACTCATATCTATGGATAGATTTCTATGTTTCTTCTCCTGCCAAGAAAGAGAATTTTACCAATATCTTTATATTAAGTTAGGGCCTGAATATGTTCCCATTCAAATACATTAATAGCTTAAGATATTATCCTGGTCAAAGATAATTATGTTATTCAGTTGATCTTCCAGGACAGGATTATGCCTAGTAGGACTTCTAACTATAAGCAACTCAAGTAATCCAAACACCCAATGTATTGATTAAACTCCTCCTAAATTTTATTTCAGAAAACATAAAGGCAAGTGTTCAAACCTTTGATTGTGTCAGATATATGGCTGTGAACAAAACAACAAATGGAAGTAAACTTTGCAAAAACAGACACACAACATCAGCCATTCCCTCTATCTCAGAAACAGCCTGGTATGAATATAGTTGGACTTGCAACTCCTCAGAATAATATTGAAAAAGATGGATCAGTTGGAAGCTCTTCATTACAGCATCTGTTCTGTGTTTATAGCTACATATGCAGACTGCTGAACACCCACAGTGCACCATAAACGTAGGGATTACACATCCAGAATGGCAATACACTCATTGGGTGATGTGTTCCCTAGAGTTTTCAGCCCCTTGCTTCAGTTGGCAAAACTCTGCTAGATTTTTGTTGCTGTAGAAAATATTAGATTGTTTGTGGTTTTAGAAACTTTGGAGACAAACCAGGAAATCATAAAGCAGCAATAAAAAGGTAAAAACAGGCCCTGAGATTATTGTTATATTTTAAAAGTACAGTCTCATAGAGAGTTACAAGAGAAGTAACAGCAGAGTAAGTGAGAAAAATGAGTAAATAAACAGTTGTTTTCCATGGAAATTTAGCCTCAAGTACCCTCTGTGGGTCAGCTCAGCTGTGTGATACACTTTGGAGAAGCTACCAATTGTACAAAGAAAGCTGCATATTAGAATTACTAATTAGAAGCATTATTTCTTATTGTCAGAATCTAATAACATGTGATAAATAAAAGATAGCTAAAAGTTGAGCAATGCATTAAGTGCTGAAAGCAGTGCTTCCTAGACAACCAGCTCAATTTAGACCAAGGTAATTTTTCTCTCAAAAGTGTGATTCCAATGAAATTAATTTCTAAATTCATAATAATGCTGGGAATATTCTCAACTCCTAATGAAAGCGGTTCCAGGTGTGAGAAGGTAATCAGAATAAGCACAATAGCTGGGGACTGTATCCATGGTAAGCTAACTTCACGTTATCCCAGCAGTGAAGCAGTGTGTTCTAAGGATTAGTCACTGCTCTCTTGGACAGGTGCCCGTATCTGCCTCTCACAGAATCACTGAGAGAGCTGTCAAAATGCATAATCCTGAGTACCAACAAAAGATATCTTGATTACATAGGTTCCCTCTTTCCATTAAATGGTTAGAACAGTTTTCAGAAATGACTCATGACCAAAAATCATAAGAAAACTTCTAAAGAACCGTAAAGAAGGCAGTTAGAAAACATGGAGCTGAGTAACGGTTTTTGGTAGGATGGAACACTCAGAAAGCCATATGGGATGCAACAAGAAGCCTCCTAGTCTTCAGATACATTCGAGTTTAAAGAGTGTTTTCTCCCTTCTTTTCATTTTGTTTCCTCTCATTCCTTCCATCTAAATGATAACTGTCATGGTGCCATAGTACATCTGGACTCTGTGGCTATGGTCTGTTGTTTTTTGTTTTCATTTCATGGCACTGTTGTTTTGCTTTCATGCTCACTGGAACTGAGGGGATGTTGGTTAGAATGAAAAATCAGGGCAAGGGAAGGAAACAAATAAGTGGCTTTAATAATCAGAATTTCATGAAAAAGTAGATGCAAACTATTGACTTCATCCTTAACACTGAAAAAAGTTAGGGATGCTTTATTTGAAGTAATAATAAAACTTGATGAACTTCAAAAATATTTATTTCCTAGAGACTCCCTCATCTGAGCCTCAAACCAATTATATGGTTTCTATAAAAGAGACCCATGGTGCTGCTTTGCAAGCAAAGATATAAAACCCAGAAATTTAAGATATGTAGATTTTTTGACATATGTTATGATGAGAAATTTCATGCCAGTTAAGGCCTAGGCAAAGAATAGCTAACTAAATGGAATTTACTTAAGAGTCACACAAAGTCCCAGTGGTTTGGGGGCCTCACTTAACAAAAGGGGGAAAATAACACCCATTCCTCTTACCTTGCTGACATATTCAAGTGCACAAAATAGTTCTGAAACAATTACATAACTATTACTGTTAAAAGCCTTCACTTTCATAGGATTGTTTTAAAAAGTAAAATTAATACTGCCACTGGGGGAAATAGTTTCATTTTTGGAAAATTAAACTACTGTTAGAACTTCAAGCATGCGTGTTATTTTAAATGTTGTAAATGTGACATGAAATCTGTTTTCATGGGTCTCAGAATGAGATGACACATGCAAATTTTAGCATATGCTTCCCTGCAAAACAGAGGCAGGAAAAAGACAGGAATGTGTGTATTATATAAACTACTCAGAAAAATTACCAAAATAGAAATAAGCTGGACTTTGATATTCACACTGACTCTCAGGTTGGAGCTCTTTACCTTAATCTGGTTTCTTGTTTCATTTGGTGCTTGATGGCTAGAAATCATTCTGATCCTAACTTTGTAGCAGAGATAGGTCAATTCATGTGTAGCATTATGAAGTTTACAGTGCACATAAAATAAAGAAGAGGTGGTGCTTGGTAAGATAGTTGCATAAGGGAACTTATTTCAGGATATACTTGGTGCTTAACTAAACTCAAATTTTGAAATAGGCCAATTCCCCCAGGTGCTAAATTTCCTCCCTCTCCATCCCAGGTGTGACTCAAAAGTGACCAAAAAGTAAATCAGAAACTATCTCAACCATAATCTAAACTAGAAATTAGAACTAGAGATTGCATCTCTGCCCAGACCCCAGAGATGTACTGATATACCACAGAAGGAGGACCCATGCGAAAGGAAAACAGAAGCTGTAGATTCCAGGTAAGAGTGAATATACGCTCGGCTGGTTGTTGCTTCACACTCCTTGCGCTTTCAAAGAAATAAAAACACTGAAGATCTTTAGTACTAACACATTCCTACTGCAACAGAATGTGAGATTTGAAAGAAAAAAAAAAGAAAGCATTAAGAAAGGACATGGAAAACATGGGGGAAATGGAAGAACATGCTTTAGTCAAATAGAAGAAAATAGAGAGAGTGAGAGACGGAGAGAGAAAAGGCAAACCCAGGCCAGACAACTCACTTGGCATTCCCTGCCCCTGGTTTCTTTCTTCGGAAAATGCTGAGTAAAGTGTTGGAGCGGCAGGGCAGCTTGCCATCGCCAACGTGCATGCGGACCACGTCCGAGGTGGTGAAGGCACTGCGGACATTCCTCTCGGGTTTGGCAATAATGATGTACATCTTGGGAGTGAACATGCAGCCCAGGGCCACCGTTACACTGAGGCTCACTGCAAAGCAGGTAGTAATGATCTTGTAGTTGCTCCCAAAGTAAATGGGCACGAAAGCCAGCCAGATGATGCAGGTGGTATACATGGTGAAGGCAATGTATTTGGCCTCATTGAAGTTGGCGGGCACATTGCGGGTCTTAAAGGCATAGTAGGTACAGCTCATGATGAGGAGCCCATTGTAGCCCAAAGGGGCCACCACCCCCAGGTTGCTGGTATTGCAGATAAGGTAGACTTCTTTGATGCTCGGGTAGGACAGGATGGGCATGGGGGGCTCCATGATGATCAGGGTTATCACCAAGGTTAGCTGCACGCTGATCAGAATTGAGGCAATGATCACCTGGGCCCAGGCACTCATAAACCTGGGCTTCCGGGTGCAGATCTTCTTCTTGCTGCCAGCCAAGATGCGTGCGATGCGGTTGGTTTTGGTCACTAAAGCGGAGTAGCACATGGCAGAAGACAGGCCGACCAGGAGGCGCTGCAGGTAGCAGGAGGTGGTAGTGGGCTTGGCAATGAGGGTGAAAGGACACACGTAACCAAGGAAGATGCCAGCTAGGATGATGTAGCAGAGCTCCCGGCTGGAGGATTTGACCACAGGTGTATCTCGGTATAGCACGAAGATCAGGGTGACAAACAAGGTGACGAGGATGCCCAAGCAGGAAAAGGCGATGGCTATGATGGACTCTATGTTGCTCCACTCAAGATAGCGGACAGGAATGGGTTCACATCCTGTGATAAGAAAGATAGTTTTAAAATGAATCCAAAGTTTTTCTGATCAGTAACAATAGTGCTCACTAGTTGCAAGGTCATAGCTATATTCACAGCTTCCATGGTGTGTGGTGCTTTAGTTCCTTTTTAAAAATGCCTCCTTATCACACAAATAAAGACATACATTGTTTTCTCTGGACAGTCATACTCCCAAATTTAATCTCATTGCAAGCCTAATGTGTCATCCTTAGGCCTATAAAAATTGTCTTTTCTTAAAGTGTTATAAGTGGATGCTGCTTTGTAGATGGAACTCAGTTCTACACTTTCAGAAAATGAAAGGGGAAAATGGAAACTAAACTGTGTTTCCATTGAAGGTTAGATGGTCACAGTATAACAGAATAAGTTAATAAGAAATAAACTGACAAAATTTTTATTTTTATGTATCTATTTTTCAGCGACAAATCCAGCTCATAGACACAAGCCCAGCTCATTAGAAAAGCATTTTCTTCCTTTCTCGCCAGCCAGAAAGATGTTTTAAACATAAATTCCATTTGAATTCCTTAGAAGAATCTGTATTCTCTTATTTTCCACATATTATATTGCTCACTTTAAGTTACTTCCTTTAGGTCTTAGGGTCTCAGCCCTTTAGTTATGTATGATCTGTATGCGGCATCAGAGGGCCTTTGACTTATCAGCCTCTAATAGACATACTAAGGAAGGACGAAATCTCCCTTCACCCACCTCTTGAAAGGAGAGACAGCCCTGTTTCTAAATGCCTGGCTTATCTTTTCCTTGCAGAATAAAGTCTGTTTTGTATTTCACAGAGAGAAAAACATTTGTCAAGTCTTGGCAAAAACCCTTTCACACGGTTCTGTGTTTGGACTGGGCCGTTATTTCCCAAATTGTGAGAATAAAAACATGTATTTCCATACATTTAGGAAAAGATTCATTGTTCTGAAGCCGTGAGAGCCAGGAACCACCAGAACCTGTTTTAAATCTGTTCAGTCACCAACAAGCGCTGCCGTCAGGGAATGCAGTTTTTACGTGTTAACCAGCCAGTGCCAGTCCTGGCCTCTGATAATCACTCAGGAACAGACTCATGTTAATGCATAACCGTTGACCACTCACAAGCACACTCTCCTGGCTGACCAGAGTGGCCTCCCTCTTTTGTGTGTCAGGCGTTTGTCTGTATCAAAGTCTTAGCTCTTCCTGGAAGAACTCCTCCTTCCTAAATAAGCCACTGCTGCTGCTAAGTCACTTCAGTCGTGTCCAACTCTGTGCGACCCCACACACGGCAGCCCACCAGGCTCCCACGTCCCTGGGATTCTCCAGGCAAGAACACTGCAGTGGGTTGCCATTTCCTTCTCCAATGTATCAAAGGAAAAGTGAAAGTGAAGTCGCTCAGTCGTGTTCAACTCTTAGCAACCCCAAGGACTGCAGCCCACCAGGCTTCTCCGTCCGTGGGATTTTCCAGGCAAGAGTACTGGAGTGGGTTGCCACTGCCTTCTCCAAAATAAGCCATATTTTAACTCTAAATCTTTCTGTTTCCTTGATAAAGTTTAGAAAGATGATTTGATAGAATGATAATAACCATTATGGGGGACACAAGCAATAAATTAAAATATTTAAGAACAGCTTGGGAAAGGAAATGGCAACCTGCTTCAGTATTCTTGCCTGGGAAATCCCATGGACAGAGGAGCCATGTGGGCTACAGTCCATGGGGCCACAAAAGAGTCAGACACGACTGAGTGACTAAGCAACAACAGTAGACAAATTAGGAGATAAAATACTTAATAGTCAATACAGTAAGCCCCCTATGTATGAACAAGTTCTGTTCTGAGAGCATGTTTGTAAGTTCAATTTGTTCACAAGACTAATTAAATTAGCCTAGGTACCCAACTATCATAATCGGCTATATACCACTGCCTTTATACTTGCTTCTGGACATCCTGGACTTGAAATAAAGATACTATACTACTGTACTCTACACAATACTGTACAGCACAGCACACAGAAGCACAGCCACTTGTACAGGGTGCACTCCATGACAGTGTATGCCAGACACCTGAACTAACTTACACAATTGGACACGTGAACACACATTCGCACCCTTGAAGCTTCAAAACTTGAAGGTCGGTATGTAGGGGACTTACTGTATTCAGCTCTTTTAACTGGCATTCTGAGGCTGCTAAATAAAATTCAAATTCCAATGGAGTCTTCGTCAAGGCCTTTGTAACATTCCGAAAGCTACCCTCTGCATTTCTCTTTTTCCATGCAACCTGGTTTTATAAATGAGGTATTCTGTCTTTGGAGTTTTTATTAGCAAAGAATACTGCGTTTAAAATTTTTCGAACACAAGTCAGATCCACTGAAGTCGAATTAAAACCCTGGTCTAGAGCCAAATTGAGAGATATAATTAATGATTTTCCTAAACTTCAGGGGTACAGGCAAAATATTTTGTGCAGAATTCCGGATTTTTATTAGACACTTATTGTCCTGCACTGCAGATATGTACCAATTAATTCAATTAATTGTTAGCCGCATGTGGGAAAATATTTTAAAAGGAGCGGATTCAAAAAGGGAAGATTTAAATAACTCAGTGGTGTAAAATTTTAAAATAGAAAATATATTACATAATGCAATTTCAGAAGTTTTTCTTTCACTAAAGATTCAAAACAAAGATGAAAGACAGATTTTAGGAAACCTTCAAACAATTATGGGGTAGATTCAAAGCTGACATAACAAGGACTATATCCTCTGTGCAAATAGGCTCAGATATGAATTAGGAGAATCAAACAGAAAATGGAATGTTAAAATTAAAAATTACCAAGTTAGAAAATATCTAACATTTGACCAGGCATTTTCAGATAGACTTTAAAAGTAAATAAATGAGACACAAATATAATAATGGATCCTTAGTTAAAACATTTAAAAGGGCCTCTATTCTCTGTGATTTGGGAAGCTATAGATAAGAAAAGGGCTTCCTAGGTGGTGCTAGTGGTAAAGAACCAGCTTGCCAGTGCAGGAGATGTAATAAGAGATGTGGGTTCAATCCCTGGGTTGGGAAGATCCCCTGAAGGAAGGTGTGGGAACCCACTCCAGTATTTTTGCCTGGAGAACCCCATGAACAGAGGAGACTGGCAGGCTACAGTCCATAGGGTCGCGAAGAATCGGACACGACTGAAGTGACTTAGCTTGTAGCATATAGGTAGGGAATATACAGACATCACAAAGAAAGGTGTCATTTAAAGAATCATCACCCCCAACCTAGATCCTGTTATACAGAGTGAAGTAGGTCAGAAAGAGAAAAACAAATATCGTATATTAATGCATATATATATGCTTCCCTGGTGGCTCAGTGGGAAAGAATCCACCTGCCAAGCAGGAGACCTGGGTTCAGTCCCTGGATGGAGAAGACTTTCTGCAGAAGGCAACGGCAACCCACTTGAGTATTCTTCTCTGGGAAATCCCATAGACAGAGGAGCCTTGTGGGTTCCAATCCATGGGGTCTCAAAAAAGTTGGACGTGACTTAGTGACTAAACAATAACAACAGTGTATACATAGGGAATCTAGAAAAATGGTACTGATGAACATATTTGCAGGGCAGGAATGAGATGCAGACATAGAGAACAGACTTGTGGACACAGCAGGGGAAGGAGAGAATGGGACGAACCGAGGGAGCAGCAGTGGAACATACACATTACCACGTGTAAAACAGATAGTTAGTGGGAAGCTGCTTATACAACAAAGGGAGCCCAGCCCAATTGTCTGCGATACCTGGAGGGGCAGAAGGGAGGCTCCCGAGGGAGATGACACATGTATACATATGGACGATTCATGTTATTAGGATGAAGAGACCAACACAACATTGTAAAGTAATTAACCTCCAATTAAAAAAAAATCATCACCTCATATTAGTAAAACTCAGGACAACTTCCTAAAATCTATCTAATGACTTAACTCAGGGGAAGACATTGGCACACACAAACTCCCTGTCTGTCCTCTGAACAGGTGAAATAATATTTCTTTGTTATTGATATAGACACTCTTAATGTCTACCAACAATTTCACTATTAATAGAACATCAAAATCTTATGTACCAACACATAACTGGGACTTATAATAATAGTCTCAAAGTCCCACCTATGTGTTGGTACATAAGATTTTCACTATTTAATAAACCAGGGTATTTGATGTTCTCTTTGGAGAAGATTCTTGAGAGTTCCTTGGACTGCAAGGAGATCCAAACAGTCCATTCTAATGGAGATCAATCCTGGGTGTTCACTGGAAGGACTGATGCTAAAGTTGAAGCTCCAATACTTTGGCCACCTCATGTGAAGAGCTGACTCACTGGAAAAGACTCTGATGCTGGGAAGGATTGGGGGTGGGAGGAGAAGGGGACAACAGAGGATGTGATGACTGGATGGCATCACTGACTTGATGGACATGAGTTTGAGTAAACTCCGGGAGTTGGTGATGGACAGGGAGGCCTGGTGTGCTATGATTCATGAGGTTGCAAAGAGTCTGACACGACTGAGCAACTTAACTGAACCGAACATTATTCTTGATGACACAAAACCCACAGTTCTAACATGTAGGGTTTACTGTCAGACAAGATGTGCTACAATTCTTGCACATGGTCAAGTTATAGCTGACTTAATCATGAAAATACCTGTACTATGTATAACCTAAGACATTATCCAAGTAATGCCTATGTCCTAGAATTCCTGTGGACAAAAGACTCCACAGAAACAGAAAGATGAATTGAAACACAGCACATAAGCATGCAGATTATCATAGGTATCGTGATCACCACAAATCTTTAATTTTTGTATAAATATGAAAATGCTACACCATGATCTAGATGTATTAACAGTATGAAAGAAAGAAAGTGAAATGTTAGTCTCTCAGTCAAGTCCTACATTGCCGACCCGATGGACTATAGCCACCAGGCTCCTCTGTCTATGGAATTCTCCAAGCAAGAATACTGGAGTGGTTTGCCATTCCCTTCTCCAAGGGTTTGTCTCAACCCAGGGATCGAACCCAGATTTCCTACATTGCAGGCAGATTCTTTACTTTCTGAGCCACTGAATAAATGAAATTAACAGAATGACAATATCAAATAATTATTGTTCATTGTGGTAGGTAGCTTCTAAGATGATTCAGATTGATCCCCACATCCTGAGATTCATGTCTATGTGTAATGCCGTTCCCTTGACTGTGAACTAGGCCTATGACTTGCTTATTTTCTATAGAATATAGCAAAGTTGATAGGATGTCTCTCTCATGATTAAGCTATATAAGATAACAATCTTCATCTTGTAGCAGATTCTCTTGCTGGCTGTGATGAAACAACTCCTATTTTGCTAATGTCCACATGGCAAGGGACTGAGAGCAGTCCTCATCCCCAATCACCAGCAAAAAAAAAAAAAAAAAAAACAACACACACACACAAAAACGAATCCCTAAATTCAAGTCTTTGATGATTGTACTCTGCCAATAACTAGCTAAGTGAATTTGGAAGTGTACCCTTCCACAATCAGGCCTTCAGACTAGACGCCACCCACAGTATATACTTCCATTTTTAGCTTTGTGAGAGATTATGACGCAGAGAACTCAGCTAAACTGTGCCATATTTCTGACCCACAGAAACTGTGAGAAAATAAATGTGTATCATTGTTAGCTACTAAGTTTGGGGGTAATTTGTTACACAGCAATAGATAACGAATTTATCCTTTAAAGCCAACCTCTTAATTTCATAGCCAATGCTTAGTCTCTTTGCCTAAAGATAATTGCAGGCATAAACTAAGTTAGTCAAAATGTCTTTAGGTTTTGTACAAGGTCTTTAAGTCCTTCTACCACATGTAATAAATCCCTATTATTAACTGAAATTGTCCAACATTTTCTGCTAATTAGCTAGTTATGAACTGTTGCTAATTCTCCCCATATTACCATTCACTGATGTAATAAGTGAGCATAATTAAGCTCTATAACCAAAAGAAGAGAATCTCAGGATTGTGTTTATGTTATTCAAGGAGTATCCTTGTTGAATAGAATTTTGAATACCCAGTTCTAAATATTAACATTGTATCACCATGGGTCTTATACTAAAACTAAAAAGAAAAACCCTAAATTTAATACATAAGAAGTCCAGCCAGTATTATAAAATGCAATGCTCTACCATGATATAAATATTTTTAATAACTGAATTTTGGCTTCCCTGTATCCTATCAAATTTTAAAAGAAAAGAGGCAGATATATAAGCTAATAACTGGTATGATTTCAGAATAATCCATTTATTTAACACTATAAAGACACATTTTTAAAAAGTCTTTAAATACTATAAAAACACTTCTTAAAATGTTTTCAGTTATTTTTTAAAATAATAATATCTTGATGTGTTGATGTTATATAAAATAATTGCTGCCATAGAAGTTCAGACCTGTAGCATTAAAAAATGTACTACAAAGGCTAATACTAGTGCTGTAAAATGTAGTATAAATATTTTAGAGATGATTATACTATACAGACTACTCTAAGAGTCCTTACACAAGTCTCATATAAAACAATAATGAATAGTGTATCCATTACAACAAAACAGGACAAACAAGTGTATTACCTCACATATGTGGATAGGACGGATATTTTGTGTAATAGAGAAGTTCAAGAATTCAGTTATAGGAACACAAAGTCTAGCCGGCAAAGAAATTCTTAAAAAAAATGCCAGATCTACAAGGATGTTATCTGGCAAAGCCAGAATGGCTGTCTGGCAGCACCACGTGAAGTATCCAATAGACACTAGATAAAATTTTGATGGAAAAAAATTAAAGAATTCATTTCAGTAGAAACAAATTGGCCACAAAATTAAACACTAATGGGAAAACATGTCCGGCATAGCAGATGCAGCGAGTTCATGCTTCATTTGTAATTAAATTAATCTGCGAAAACTGTAAAGGTGGGGACACTGACTGACACAATTGTAAAAGAATCCTGTGAGTAGCTCCAAATGCATTGCCTATAGTTATCTCCTTCCGTGGTTTATAAATATATATTAAACAGTGTGAATATTTTCTGAAGCATTCCGCTGTTGACAAACCACAACACTTATAATGATTAAAATATGATCAGACTTGTAGTCTTAGCAAGCATGTTCCAACTTATCAATCTAGGGATATGGAAACATTTCATTGGAACATTTATTCATGAATTTAAGTTATATAAAGCTGTCTTCATTCTCAGACTTTTGAACAAATACAAGGGAACTTGAATACTGCTGGAGGTTGCATTCCTAAGTGATTTTAACCTGAGGATTTTCAGAGCACCTCCAGAAGCTGAAGGCTCATGGAAGCTAACTACTAATGCAAGAATTTTGAGGCAACATGATCATTACACATGGTCATCTGTGTAGGATTATCTTCATATTCCTACATGTATCATACTCTCTTGTGTATTCTCTTGCTTATTCATACTTTTCTTCTTGACTGATTAAAATCTGTACAATTTTTTCCTTAATATTCTCCTTACTGGTAATAAGTACTTGTCTAAACCTAGGTTTTACTAGAGACAATCATACTCTTAACTCAATAATCCAAGTAATATTGTTAAGTACAATATTAGGATAATCTTTGCATATGCAAATATTTCACAAGTTCAAATACTTGGAAAGATTCAGAAGACTCACAGAATATGCTCATGTAATGCTTCATTCAAAGGCAAAAGGAAAAGTGCAGTGAGAGTGCAGGTACAGCCAGGGACAGAGGTATCCTGGTACCCCTGGAGGTTGGGTAACTCTCCTCCTTAAACCTCAAACCAGGACAAATAAGTAAATTACCTTACATATGTGGACATGATGGATATTTTGTGTAATTCTCTCAAGATATCAGAACTAGTACTTTTCAAATTTAAGATGGGCTCATTCCAACAAGGGCATGCTTTATCGGTGTATTGAGCTACCAAAATCTGCACAATGAACATTGATTTTGAGATAGCACAAGATAGAAACTCTCACTGAAGTCTTTCATGGCCCTCAAGTTGTATAGCCAAGTCGACCTGTCTAATAAAATATGCTTTAGTAAATGAAGTAACTTTGGTTGTCACTAGTGGAGTTTCAAACTTTAAACCGCATATCATAAATTCTAGCCCCCTTAATGTAACCAGTTTAAAGTTTAAAATTCCACTGGCCTGGAGAAGGAGATGGCAACCCATTCCAGTATTCTTTCCTGGAGAATTCCATGAACAGAGAAGCCTGGCAGGCTATAGTCCATGGGGTCACAAAGAGTTGGATGCAACTGAGAAACTAACACATACACATTAATGTAACCAGGGACTAAAAACTGATACTCAGCCATCTCCATAGGCAATCAGTCTTCTAAGCCTAGCTGTAAGTTAAGCCTACCTTACCCAGTGTACTATACACAAATGAAGAAAACCATCCTTCTGATAGAAGTCTAAGTATTCTTGTGTTGCAACAGTAGCAGTTTGTCATAACAATACCCCAAAGCAGTATACACAACCCACCATTCAGTCAGTTCAGTTTAGTCACTCAGTCATGTCCAATTCCACCATTCAGTCAGTTCAGTCACTCAGTCATGTCCAACTCTTTGCAACCCCATGAACCACAGCACGCCAGGCCTCCCTGTCCATCATAAACTGCTGGAGTCTACCCAAACCCATGTCCATTGATTCGGTGATGCCATCCAACCATCTCATCCTCTGTCGTCCCCTTCTCCTCCTGCCCTCAAACTTTCCCAGCATCAGGGTCTTTTCCAGTGAGTCAGTTCTTCGCATCAGGTGGCCAAAGGATTGGAGTTTCAGCTTCAACATCAGTCCTTCCAATGAACACCCAGGACTGATCTCCTTTAGGATGGACTGGTTGGATCTCCTTGCAGTCCAAGGGACTCTCAAGAGTCTTCTCCAACACTACAGTTCAAAAGCATCAATTCTTCGGTGCTCAGCACCATTAAGATTGCTTTATCTCTTGTGAAGATCCTAGATTTTTTTTTTCCTATGTGAAAAGTAGGATTTTTAACGCCAATCCAGGACCATCCAAAACTGAATCACGTGGGGATGGGGATTGACAATTTACATCTTGAATAAGCCTCTTAAAAGTTGCTTTTTCTTCTTTCCTTTCCTTTCTTTCTTTTCTTTTTCTATTTTTAAAGACATCCTAAATTTGAGAAGGGCTAGCTTCGATATTTTGAGGGAATTAGACAAAATATCCATTTTCCATATATGTTTTCCATATATGTTATACTTTATATATCCTGTTTTTTAAAAAAAGAAGGGTTTCCCAACCTCCAGTGTTTGGTAATTCCAAGACTAGAAGGGGTGGTGGTTAAATTCAGTCAGTGGTTTAGAATGAGTGCCCTGAGCCTACCTGGCACCCACAAGGAGAAGACTTTAATAGGAGTTGTGCATACTGTACCTAAAGCATTGAGAACTTAAGGCCTGGCAGTGTTCATGGTTAGAGTTACCCCAGACAAGTCAGTTTCCTTCTAGTGGACTACAAGTTACTGAGCAAAATCCAAGAGAAGTGGTAATAACTCTAATTTGAGAACAAGGGCTAACTTCTAATTTTCGAACTAAATATTGGCTCATTTATAACATTCAAATGCATTCGAGGAGGTTAAAATTTAATATCTGAATTCTTTCCAATTAAGTAAAGACAAATTTAATATGAAACAAGAAACAAAGATAGGCCACAATTATTCCACCTAAACTGTGTTGGGACATTTAATAACATTTACAATACTGCTTCACAATTGCATAAGGCTTCATTGAAATGCTTTCTCTAATATTTTTGCTGCTGCTGCTGCTGTCACTTCAGTGGTGTCCGACTCTGTGTGACCCCATAGACGGAAGCCCACCAGGCTCCCCCATCCCTGGGATTCTCCAGGCAAGAACACTGGAGTGGGCTGCCATTTCCTTCTCCAATGCAGGAAAGTGAAAAGTGAAAGTGAAGTCGCTCAGTCGTGTCCGACCCTTAGCAACCCCACGGACTGCAGCCTACCAGGCTCCTCCATCCATGGGATTTTCTAGAAAAGAGTACTGGAGTGGCTTGCCATTGCCTTCTCCGCTAATATTATTACATTAATACAAATTACCTAAAAGGGGGAATTCTATTTATCATTCAATCTTTAAGCTCAAATGTCCCTTCCTCTTTCTCTTGCCAGGGAAAAGATGATTGCTTTTTTCTCTGTACTCATATGAAATTTTGTATATAGTCCTGTTCCAGGACTTATAATTGTCTGCTAACATGTCTAGTTTTACATGAAGTTTGTCTTCCAGGATATAAACCTTGTCTCATTCACCCATATGTCCCAACAGCTCAAAAAAATACCTAGCACAAAGAAAGTGGTTGTGTATAATACAAAAGTAAATAAGTAGATAACATGAGAAGTGGCTGCAACTGTTAGGTAGGGAAAAATAGTTAAAAGTTAATTTTTATAACAGTATTTTATAATTTTTATCATAAGATTTAGGGTAGTCTGATTTTATAAGGAATTATTTTTATACTATTTGACATTTTAAAAGGAATAAGCAGCATTGGGTTTCTTATAATTGGTTCATGAATTGTTAAATTATTATCAAGTTGTATATCATGGCAGAAGAAATCTCTGTTTATGCACCATAAGAAGTAAAGTGTGAAATTTAAATGCTGAATTAAAATGTGCATTTTCCCAAGAAGAAAACACGCGAACTTTATTAACAGCTTCAGAAGGCACTTCCTCTAAGAAATACACATTTTTTTTTTCTTCATAGCCAAAGAGCAACATATCCTAATGAGAATAAAAACTCACTTGTTAACATATTTTTATTCATTAACTTTAGTCTTTGGTGCATATATGCAAAGTATCTCATAAAATGATTTTAAGCATATTTTTAACAAACTTCACCTTCAGTAAAAAGCACTATTTTCCAAAGAAGAATGATTTCTCACTTTAACTAAAGTTCAGTCCAAAAAATCCACCCATGAAAATAAAACACTTACTTAAAGGCAATGTATATACTCCTCTTAGTATTTTATTGATTTTTGTTTTTCTCTGCCTGTGAGTCTTCTCTTTTCACAACTACTGCTACCATGGCAGCAGTCAAAAGCACACTGCCATGAACTGTGCCCTTGCTCTGAGCCTGACGTGGCACCCAGTAAGTGGCAAATTAGACCTCATTTTCTATTCATGTGAAAGAGTGGAAGGGATGCAGAAACAATAGGTACCATTAAAACTAAGTATAAATGAGGATGCAAGATGCATATTCTGAAAGATCTGAAACATAAGAGTTGTGGCATAATTTGGATATATGATCCAAGTTTAGCCACTTACCTATTGTTACCAGATAAAGGCAGAATGGGCTGTTGCTTGGCTCAACTTTTTTGAATGTTAGTGATTTTTACACATATGATGGATGATAGTAGATTTAATTCTCTAGAAAGATAATTGCATTAAAATTCATCCATTTATAATTAAGGAGGTTTTTTTTTTTATTGTTGCTAATCTAGGATGGTCATCGCTTGGCAGTGGACAGACAATACATCCACAATGGAAGATCTCTAGGGGATAAAACATGTGACTTTAAGTTCTGTTATTATATTAGATCTTAAAGAAGAGTTTTTTTTTCTATTTTAATATTGGATAGAAGTTCTTTTCATGTATGAGAAAAGCCTCAATTAAAGGGAAGCTGAGACAGTAGAAAAAGTCTGGGGAAGCTCTGAAAATGTAGACAAGAGGAAAACTTGTACCTCAAAGCCAGGACTTCTGACATTTAAGATTAATCCTAGAAAGGGGCTAGTTTTGCCTTTGATTCTCTTTCTTGTCAGTTGCAGTCTCAGTCAAAAAGTAGAGAGGACTGACTCTGAAGTCAAACCTAGTTTTCAAGCACAAGGGTGATCTAAGGAGACTGCTTTCTCAAGATAAACAGGACAGGAAGCACACACTGAGTAAGAAGATCAGTTCGTGAAGATGTGAACCTGTGGGGGAGGAGGCTTGTGTCCAGAACAAGGTTGGAAAACCTTCTTCAAGTCAGCGCAATGCATGCAACCATGAGATAAATGCAGAGTGAAAGAAAGGGCTTTAGACCCAGAGACAAAAACCCCTAGATTCTTGAGGTGGCTTCTCCTATTAACCATCAGTATTGACCTAGATGAGTTCCTTCTCTCTAATTCTCTCAATAGAACAAATATTTATCAGGCAGTAATTATGTATGTTCAAGGCACCAGGCTGTGAGCCAGAGTTTCCCAAGAGATGGGACAGGGACTAGAATCTGATGGGTCCTGTCTTAGAACTAGTGAATGGGGATCTCTGCAGATGAGTAATTCCTGGGTGATTTTTAGGCATATTTGAAGTTGAAAACCAGCTTTCAGCAAAAGAATTAAAAAAACGGGTGAGACAGAGTTTGTACCTTCAAAAACATTCTAATTTCTTTTCATTTTAAAATGGCCTTTTTACCAGATGATTGCTAAAAGCTTTGATATTCAGTTTATTTTCTAACCGTATTAACATTTTACATGGTTTTTTATTTTAAAAAGTAAAATTTTAATTATTGACCTTTTTCTACACAGGCGGCCATTTTTGATGTCCTCTGAGTAAGTCACACAATTTCTTAATTTCAGAGTCTTATTTGGGAAGAGGTGAAAAAGTAAACAGCACTCGTGAATGTCCCTAATGATTTTCAACAGCACCCAGGGAAGCATGGGGTCAGCAGTCAATGAACTAGGACCCACTCCTAACTTGTTATGACCCTGGGCACACAAGTACGCCTCTCCAGGCCTTAGTTTTCATGTTCTAAAATGAAGGATTGTGTTATTCAGATGATAAAGTCTCTATGAACTCAAAGTTTCTATGGTTCTATCACTCTTAAAATTTGTGAACAACATCTGTGACACATGTGTCATCTGTAAGCTCATATCAGAGTATTTGGAAATCAAAACTCATGGACATGCTAAGTTGCTTCAGTTGTTTTCAACTCTGTGGGACACTATGGACTGTAACCTGCCAGGCTCCTCTGTCCGTGTGATTCTCCAGGCAAGAATACTGGAGTGGGTTGCCATTTCCTCCTCCAGGGTATCTTCCCATCCCAGGGATTGAACCTGTGTCTCTTCTGTCTCCTACATTGGTAGGCATATTCTTTACCACTAGCGCCATCTGGGAAGCCCCAAGACTCACATACCTGAACATTACTCTTGGGAAGCTTATAGACATGGGTAATCCATCCACAGGAATCCCACTGATTTCACCAGTAAATCATCTCCTGCATTCACTTATTCCTCTCTACTCCCATGCAGCTGCTCTGTTCACACCCTTTGAAATTACTCATTTGGACCAACACGGTAGCTTCCCCACTTCTCTCTGTTTTCAGTTTAGGTTCACTATCCTTGTCCACACTGCCACCATGGTTATCTTTCTGAGACACCAATATCATGACATTATTCACCACTTTAAATGCTTCTGTGGTTCTCCTATGCTTGAAGCCAAAATCCAAACATTTAGAATAAGTTCTTACAGAAGTTCCTTACCATTTGCTTCCAGTGTCCTCATCCAATCTCATTTCTGACCATATCTCTACCAGGCCCTTGTATTTACCAAACAACCCCATATACTTGTTCCGTGGTTTTCCCCAAATGTACTACATGCTTTCATGTTTCCCATGTTCTACTTTCTATCTGGATTTTTTTTTATCTCTGTGTCTGTCTAACAAACTTTACAACTACTGTAAAATTTGTCAGGCAGACAAGGAGATGAAAGAAATTCCAGACAGAGAGTAGAGCATGGGAAACTTATTAAAATAGAGGCTTCCCAGGTGTCTCAGTGGTAAAGAATCTGCCTGCTAATGCAAGAGAGGCTGGGGACTCAGGTTTGATCCCTGGGTTGTGAAGATCCACTGGAGGAAGAAATGGCAACCCACTCCAGTATTCTTGCCTGGAGAATCCCATGGACAGAGGAGCCTGGTGGGCTACAGTCCATAGGGTCGCAAAGAGTCGGTCATGACTGAGTGACTAATTACACTATTAAAATAACTATTTTGTTTTATATTTTTACATGTTTTTTCCCTGATATATCTTCAGATAAAAATTATAAAAAGAAAAACAGGAACAACCAGTATACAAGAATACCCTTTGAATACACTTTTATTTATATTCAAATAAATTTTCAATATGGATGATGGAGAACTTTTAAGAGCTTTAAGTGTACTTTTGACATGAGCAGTAACAATGTAAATAAATATTGAAAAAGACATGAGTTAATCACTCACATTTTAAACAACAGGCACATTGCAGAGGCCAACGTTCGGGATAAGGTTGACAAGTGAGACAATTCCTACCTGTCAGATCTGCATTGGGCCACCATCCCAAGTCACAAGCTTTGCAGGTGAATTCATCTTGCACATACTCATTCTCTTTGCAGGCAGTGCAAATCCAGCAGCAACTGACTTCCCCTTTCCGTATGACCTATAACACAGGGATATTTCATATGCCTTAAATTTAGTTTCTCCAGAAAGACTTTCTTTTTTCAGATGAAGATTTGCTTTCATACTGCAATTTTTTTTTTTCTTGAAGACTAACTTCCCCCAAAAATCAAACATATTGAGGAACCTCAAATACATGGATTGAAGTATACCTTATTGTATTAGAGTTCAAATGTGAATTTCAGTTCAGTCCATGTTGGATTTGGAGGCTGTTCAATAATCATTTCTGTTATAAAGGGAATCAAACAGTTGAATGCTATCATTCAGTTCAGTTCAGTTCAGTCACTCAGTTGTGACTGACTCTTTGCAACCCCATGAATCACAGCACGCCAGGCCTCCCTGTCCATCACCAACTCCCGGAGTTCACTCAAACTCATGTCCATCGAGTCGGTGATGCCATACAGCCATCTCATTCTCTGTCGTCCCCGTCTCCTCCTGCCCCCAATCCCTCCCAGCATCAGAGTCTTTTCCAGTGAGTCAACTCTTCGCATGAGGTAGCCAAAGTATTGGAGTTTCAGCTTTAGCATCAGTCCTTCCAATGAACACCCAGGACTGATCTCCTTTAGAATGGACTGGTTGGATCTCCTTGCAGTCCAAGGGACTCTCAAGAGTCTTCTCCAGCACCACAGTTCAAAAGCATCAATTCTTCGACTATTATTATATATATATTAATATGCATTAATAGTTCTCAGAAAAATAAAAGTACATTTCTCTTTTTTATACTGTTATGATGTAAGCTCCCTGATCTTTACTACCTTAATGTCTAATATGTTGCTAATCCTATTGTTTAAAATATCATTTCTAATACTCCTTGTTTTTCATTGTTTAAAATCCATCTCCATGTGTTGTCTCATGATATGCACGTTTTCTTTTAAACCCTTTTATATGTATTTATACTAGGCATTTTAATTCGACTATTAATTCCATCATCAATATAATATCTAGGACTGTTTCTGTCACTTGATTTTCTTTCTGGTTATGTGTCACATTTTCTCACTCTGTCACAGGTTTAAAATTTTTTAACCAGATGCTGTACATAAGGTATAAAGTGCTGGATTTTTTTCTTGAAGTATTGGCCTTTGTTCTGGCAGGCAGCCTGATTACCTGTGGCTCAGTTTGAGCCTTGTTTTTCATCTTTTAGGGCAAGTCTAGAATATTCTCTAATCTAGGAATAGTTTACCCTTATTATAAAGTGTGACCTTGCTGGGCTCTCTGCTTATCTCTGTGTATTCAGCAAGGTATCTCTACTCTGGCTTATGGGAACTGGGAAATTTATTGGCTTTGTGGGGCCTCTGGGAATCCAGCACCTCAGTAATTTTTCTTTCCTTGGACTTTCTGAATTGTGCTATACTCATGCTGGGGACTTCCCTGGTGGCTCACATGGGAAAGAATCCTCCTGAAATTCAGGAGACCAGGGTTCAGTCGCTGGGTGGGGAAGATTCCCTGGAGAAGGGAATGACTGCCCAATCCAATATTCTTGCCTGCAGAATTCCATGGACAGAGGATCCTGGCGGGCTACAGTCCATGGGGTCACAAAGAATCAGACACAACTGAGTGACTAACACTTTCACTTCATACTTAGGCAGGTAGAGTCAAATACTGACGGGAACTCACATGCCAACTGCTGGAACTCTTTTTTGAATTGATTCATTCTCTTCTTTTCCCTGCACTACAGATTCTGTCTGCCTTGGCTCTCCTAAACCTTGGTTTCTGTCTTCTTAAATTATCAAGATAGCCAAGCTCTGTTTGTGTTCTTTCTCACTAAATAACAACCAGGAAATTGCCTCCAGACAGAATGCCTGAATGATTTTAGAGTTCACTTCTCTGTTTCCTTCCAATTCTTTGAAATCAAGGTCATACACTCTTTTCCAATGTCTGAACACAGTTATTTCATATGTTGTGTCAAGTTTTCTGATTGTTTACAGAAGAATGCTGTCTGAACTTTTTACTCTCTCATGGCTGGAAACAGAAGTCTTTCCCTAACATGTTCAGTCAGGTTAGTCACTCAGTTGTGTCCAACTCTTTGTGACCCCATGGACTGCAGCATGCCAGGCCTCCCTGTCCATCACCAACTCCCGGAGTTTACTCAGACTTATGTCCATGAGTCGGTGATGCCATCCAACCACCTCATCCTCTGTTGTCCCCTTCTCCTCCCTCCTTCAATCTTTCCTAGCATTAGGGTCTTTTCCAAGAGTCAGTTCTTCGCACCAGGTGGCCAAAGTATTGGAGTTTCAGCTTCAGCATCAGTCCTTCCAATGACTATTCAGGATTGATTTCCTTTAGGATGGACTGGTTGGATCTCCTTATAGTCCAAGGGACTCTCAAGAGTTTTCTCCAACACCACAGTTCAAAAGCATCAATTCTTCAGTGCTCAGCCTTCTTTATGGTCCAACTCTCACATCCATACATGACTACTGGAAAAACCATAGCTTTGACTAGATGGACCTGTGTTGGCAAAGTAATGTCTCTGCTTTTTTAATATGCTATCTAGGTTGGTCATAGCTTTTCTTCCAAGGAGTAACTGTCTTTTAATTTCATGGCTGCAGTCACCATTTGCAGTGATTTTGGAGTCCCCCAAAATAAATTTTCTCACTGTTTCCATTGTTTCCCCATCTATTTGCCGTGAAGTGATGGGACCCTAACATGTTAGACATTATCAAATATTCTCATAGTAAAGTCAAAAATTAAATAGTAAATATTGCCATAGCTTAAAGTCATATAAACCTTATCCTTATCCTTTGTGAGGATAAAATTATCTTCTTGTAGATCAGCTCAAAATGTATTAATGAGCCACTATTTTAAAATTACATGAAAAATATCCCATGACAGTATATTTTCAGAAACTGTAAAAGGTATTCTTTTTCTTTTTTTACTTTCAAATAACTCTAGAAAGTAGACTCAAACTGCCTCTCTGAAAAATCCACATCTATCCTCAGAATAAGCATGACAAATTTATACTGTATTCCAAACCATAAATTTGTCTAATGCTATGGAAAATTTTTAAAAGTAATGCTTTATTATTTTAATTAGTATAAGAAGTACAAAATAATGTCTATCTCTTCAATCAGCTTTATCTTTTTCCTAACTATAAAATGAATACTACAAATTAGACAAATTCCAAAGATAATAATTCTAATCAAATGTATTTATGCAAGATTACTAGTGAAAAATAGATCCTATGGGTAACTGCCACATGGAAAAATACTTAAAATTAGGTTTTTAATGACTAAATAAGTGCGTAAAAAATGATTAGCTTGTAGATTTTTAAAATAATGACAAAGGAACCACTCAGATGGAATTCTTTTGTTACTCCTTCTTATTCGGCCACCAAATATGTGCACTTTTGACATATAAAACCTAAATTATGGGACTTGTCTTTTCTGTCTCTCAGCTACCCCTATAGACTTAAGATTCTCTGGTGGCTCAGATGGTAAAGAGTCTGCCTGCAGTGTGGGAGACCCAGGTCCGATTCCTGGATTGGGAAGATCTCGTGAAGGAAATGGCATGCTGGATTTTGGTCCCTGCCTCTAATCCTGTAACATGGCTTTAATTTCTTCTCACTCCAGAGTAATATGCACGCAACTGCCAAGACTATCACTGTGGGCTGTGGGCTCCTAGGGGAAGGGAATCATGCCTTACTTTCACTGTTTTCAGGTCACAGTCATCATGAAATGCACCAAGAACACACAGTAGGTGCCCTCTGAATAAGGGTTGAGTTGAATCTTTTTAAAAAATGTAATTAAGCCACTCAAGGAAATTTAGTGCCTCCCTTTTCTAATATCTTCAAAATATAAACTCTTTGGTCAGGTGTTTGCTTAGACCCCAGCCCTTGTTTCTGCACCTGAGTCTGACTGCTAATAATTTCTTACATAAGTCCACCAAACAGACATTATGTCCTCAGTAGTGTCTATATAACTGTTGTTTTGTAGGGAGGTTTCAAGTAGGGCAGATACATCATCTGATTTATTTTTCATCTGACTTTCTTTCTACAGGGATTATTATGACTACCATTTGGAGAACAGATTTTGAAGAGGGCAAGAGAGAGAGTATATGTTGCTTAATCCATGGTTTTAATATGCAACAATACAGTAAATAAATAAATAAATTTTAACAAAAGAAAAAATATTCTTTTCCATTCAGAGAACTCTCTTTCCTCCAACAGTTCATATGTCACTACATTTGAGTCCTGACACAGGCTCCAGGAACTATTTCTGGTGCAGTGAACCCTTTGAAACATTACCTTATTTAAAATCCTCTGTAATTACTAATAAAATATAGTTTACTACCACAAGTTAGCTTTTGTCCACTAATTGTGTCACATGTATATGACAGAAGTAGTAGTCAGTCAGTCGTGTCTGACTCTTTGTGAACCCATGGATTGGAGCCTGCCAGGCTCTTCTGTCCATGGGATTCTCCAGGCAAGAATACGGAGTAGGTTGCCATTTCCTCCTCCAAGGGATCTTCCTGACCTAGGGATTGATCCCAGGTCTCCTGCATTGCAGGCAGATTCTTTACCATCTGGGGTACTGGGAGGACCCACATGTATATGACAGATACACTTCATTCAGATACTTTAGAAAATTCTTAAATTATTGTCTCATGTTTTCATCTCTTCATATCACAAATATTTTAAATTATTTTTATATTTTTATACTAAGTGATATTTCTTTTGCATGTAGTATACTGTCAATAACTGAATAAAGTGTTGTTTCATTTTTGTTACACTAAAACACTTTAATGACGGCTCTGAGTCATGATAAGAGCTTTAATGTTTCACTGAAATGTTCCTTGAAGGACCAAGTCTTCCCAAGACACAAGAACTGTTTCAGTTCCTTTTACGTCCTATGTACTAGTGCTCTGTTTATTGTTAGCAAGACTAGATGACTTGCTGCCTCACACAAGGCTACGATTCAATTCCATATTCACTGTAGGAGTCTTATTTATGCCATAGGAAATCCAGTGTTCTTTTTATGAATATGTTTCTGAATAATTTGAAATGGATTTTTTTTAGTTTAAGCTTTATTTAGAAAAAGGATAAAAGAAAGTAAACAGCATCAGGAGAATATAATGAAGGAAAAGTAACAATACATTAAAGGAAATAGGCATTTTCTTCAGGAGGGAAATGCCTGGAAAACTAAACAGAATAAAGACATGGGTCCTACCTAACTAAGTCTGTAGGAAAACGAGCTGATATATAGGTTTCCTTTGCATTCACAGTGCTAGCACAGTTCTTGGCACATATTAATTATTCAAAAATGTATGTGAAAGGAAAGAGAGAAATAATAAGGAATAGGACATAAACAGGAGAAATGAAAATGAAGAATTTAAGAAAACAAAAAATAGGAGGGACTGAAAGCTTGACAAAGACTATAGAAAAATATCAATTTAGGAAAATCCCTACATTGTAATTTATTACAGGGAAAATGTAACAAAAAACATATAGAAATATAAAATGATCACAAAAATGGACGTATATTGAACCAGCCCATGTGTGAGGAACTCTGTACAGAATTACACTAACGCTCACAACCGCTCCATGGAGTGAAGTTAATTATATCCATTTTGCAGGTGAAGAAACAGCTGCAGAGGGGTCAGCAGCTTGTGCAAACCTCAGTCACATCATCTCCAGTTATTATCAAGATCTAGGCTCTTGCTAGTGTAAAACAGTTATCACAGTGATGATATGTTATATCAAGAACCAAAATTACATCTCAGAAGTTGGCAGATATTTATTCACTTATCCAACTTTTATTTAGTGGCCCAGTATGTCAGACATGGTATGATGCACAGGTACAGATAAATGAAAAGACCTGATGATCACTGAGGTTAAGAAGCTCAAAACTCTGACCGAGTAGAGTAAGTATACTGATAGAAGAAGGAATGAAATGCTTCTGAAGGGCAAATGCAATCAATCATTTAGCCATTCATTCATTCTGATTATGCATGCAGAGTGCCAGGCACTGCATCAAGGGTAGAGACCATCAGTGAATAGATCATATCCTTATCTTTGAGAAGTTGTCATTCTAGAGAAAAACACAGCAAGAAAGAGGAATAGGATTCAGGACAGGGACCTATAGGAGGCAAGAGGCCTAGGAATCAGACTTTAGAGGTACTTAAACCTTTCAGCATGTGGGGTCCACCCTGCACTTGCAAGCTTTTAAGTGGAGTCGGGTGGGGGTGGGCAGATCTCTTTAGTGTATGTGCAGTAGGCTTTTGACTTGCCTCATCTTAGTCCCAGTCCTGTTAGGGAGGAGGCAAATGGAACTGGGGATTGCAATTGTGCATGTGATGGCCAAGTAAAGCTTCATTAAGATAGGTCATTTGACTCCAGTAAAAATTAATTTTTTAAGAAAAATATGCCATTTGAGTAAGGACTTGAGAGCAGGAAAAGAGGAAGCTCTGAATACATCTGGTGAAAGAGAGTTCTAAGTGGTGGGATCAGCCAGAGCAAAGATTGGAAGTAAGAGTTCTCTGCATACTCATGCTATTGCCTTCCTCCTTTACTTTTCTCTATGTGGGTAATGCACCAATAAATGTTTACTTTAAAAAGACTTCAGGCCCTGCTTCAGCCACAGCCACCTGCAAGACACAGGAGATCTGCTGGGCTCCTTCTCTTCTCCATGTCACGTGACTCAGTGGCAGCTCCTATCAGCACCTGTCTCCAAAAGTGGCAGACAAGCTAGATCTGAGGCCAAATGAAAAGAAGAAAGTGTTAATCGCTAAGTTGTGTCCGACTCTCTGTGACCCCGTGGACTATAGCCCGCCAGGCTCCTCTGTCCTTGGGATTCTCCAGGTAAGAATACTGGGGTGGGTTGCCATTCTCTTCTCCAGAGGATCTTTACCACCCAGGGATCAAACCTGGGTCTCCTGAATTGCAGGCAAATTCTTTACCATCCGAGCCACCAGGGAAGCCCACAAGGATAAAGTGATCATCAAAAAGTTCAGTAGCCAGACCAGCTTAAATACTGGTCAAAGCTTGAGAGATGAAGCCATCAGAGTGACTGTGAATAAATTAATGATGATTCCACAGAATTTCTTATCATAACAAGCAAAGTTACCTCTTCACCCAGAAAGACTATAGTAATTTCATGATTTCACATACATAATAAAACCTGCAATATTTTGTCTTCAACTTTTTCCAAAATTTTAGCCAATATGGTTTTAATAGGTGGGACAGATCACATCATTATTATGCAATCATAAGCTTCTCAGATAAAGAATTTTTTATATTTCTGTGTGCAATTTTTATTGAGACTCTGCCATTCTGTAGCGGACTTTCGAAGATATTACACAATGAAAGAACCTTCTCTTTGTTTCATTGGTTACATTAACTATCAGTTCAGTTCAGTCGCTTAGTCGTGTCCGACTCTTTGTAACCCCATGGACTGCAGTACGCCAGGCTTCCCTGTCCATCACCAACTCCCAGAGCTTACTCAGACTCACGTCCATTGAGTCGGTGATGCCATCCAACTATTTCATCCTCTGTCATCCCCTTCTCCTCCTGCCTTCAATCTTTCCCAGCATCAGGGTCTTTTCCAATGAGTCGGTTCTTCACATCAGGTAGCCAAAGGATTGGAGTTTCAGTTTCAGCATCAGTTCTTCCAATGAATACTCAGGAGTGATTTCCTTTAGGATTGACTGGTTGGATCTTCTTGCCGTCCAAGAGACGCTCAAGAGTTTTCTCCAACACCACAGTTCAAAAGCATCAACATTAACTATGAACATCTTAAATGGGTAGTTTGCTTTGATTCCAGAAAGAGGAGGCTGAGGAGGACAGGACAACTGTAGCTGATGATGTTATTGCTAATTTTCTTAGTTGGTCTTGCAGCCATGTGAGAATTTCTTTATTCTTAGAAAACAAGCTGAGGTATGAAGTTTCATGATATTTGCACCTCACTTTCAAATGGTTCAGGGAAAAAATAGTTAACTCAGTCCTGAAGTATACCGTCTGTAAAAATAGGTGTATTTGGGCTTTTTTTTCACATGCATAAGTGTATTTTACTATATGATAATATGACATGGGTAATGAAGAACCACTTATAGTCCATGTTCACATAATGTCTCCATAATTCTATCTTGATCGGCCAGGTCAGAAGAGGGGGAAGTGGAGGTCTCTACTCTCCATGACAAAACTCCCAAATCCAGTTCACTTCAGTTCAGTTCAGTCGCTCAGTCGTATCCAACTCTTTGTGACCCCATGGATGAGTAAAGAATCCAAACACAAACTTAAGGGAAGAAAAAAATAAGAGAAGAGAAGGGAAAAGAAAGAATAGGAGGCCAGTGGGAGCAAACTCCAGGACCCTTTCTCTGGGATTCTCTACCAGTTTCCCCATCTCTGTCAGAGTCTCCCAACTGCCTTCTAATACTTACTGCCTCCTTCACTCTAGATTCTGGTTTCCCTTGGCATTTTTAAAGTGGATCTCTATTTATAATGTTGCTGTGAACTATTGAGAAAATAAGCTTCAGCAATTGAAATTTGTAGGAATCATGCCAGTTCATATAATGAAAGATGGTTGAACAACATGTGGCTGTGGGTTGATAAGAGTTTTGGGTTGGCTCGAAGCCCAGCTCGGCATTTTCTAGCTGAGAAAGCTTGGGGCCAGTGACACAAGCCCTCTGGGCCTCTGACTTCTGATCTATAAAATGGGGTGATAATACCTCTTTTAAAAGAGTTGTTTTAAGGAACAATTGAAATGATGCCAGTAAAGCATCCATTATTGCACTTGCACAAGGGTATGCTTGATAAATGTTAGTCCCCCATCTCTACTGCCTCTCAGCTCCTTTCTTTCACTTCCTTTGCCTCTCCACCCCTTCTTACCTCTTTCCTGCCTTCCCTGCACAGAGGAAAAGAGCAGCAGGCTTGGTGTGGGAGACCAACACGCATACCAGGCTTTTGCTGTTCACTTGCAGACCCATGGTCCACATTTTATGTGCTGCCTCAGATTCTTTTTGCCTGACCTGTGTCAGGCCCTCGGCCATGTTCTTGGGCATTCTGGACACGTCTGCAACTCCACCTCAGTTTCTACCACGACTGCGTCATCTTAAGGCATCTCCAGGTGGCTCTCTTTCCCATGCAGGAGGCACTGGGGTCCCGAACTGCCTCCACTGCACTCACCACAGCAGGAGCTGTAAGACCCCCAGCTGCTTCCCCTCCCCTCACTGCTTCCAAATCTGAAGAAGGTCCACTGGGACAGGGACTATGGCTGCTCCAGTAGTCGCCTAGAGGGGTCAGGTGACGTCACTTCCTGTGAGCAAACGTTGACCACAGGAAGCAGAAAATAGAATAGCAGGAGTGTGTACATTTTTCTCCTTTCTTTGCTCCAATAAACAGTCTGAAAAGTCTGTCCAGAAATCTGGTGAGGCTGAGTTGTGCTCAGTGAGGCAGTGTCCTGCCCAGTGATGCATAACCTCAGTGGGGGAGGTGTTTTACCATGCTTCCATGTCTCCATTCCCTTTTCCTCTCACTCCTGCTTCCTTGAGATTATGTCTCCACTTAAGCCTTGCTTAGCTTTAAGGGTTCAAGAGAACCTGAGCTCAGGACCTGTGAACTACATTTTCCAGGCTCTCTTTCCAGTATCTTCTCCACAGGGTTGGAAGAATGGGAGGATCTAATGGGAGACTGAAGAGCCAGAGAGAAGAGAAGCCTCATATTGAGGCATCTCCTCCCTTCAGCTCTGGACATGTCTCAGGTCGTATCTATGACCTTCCTTGTGTCGCTTTGGCCCTGGGGTGGGAGTAATTCCTGCCACTGCTCATCTTTGAGTTGCATCAGTGCCCCCTCTTACTTTTATAACCAGTTTTCTTCTTCTTTTTTTTTAACGTAAAACTCCCTTTGTTGAACCACTTAGTGTGGGTCCTTTCTTTCCTGACTGTACCCATAAAACACAACAATGAAAGTTTGATTTTATTTACCTCTGGTTTTGGTATGACTGAAATCAATTTCTCCTTCCTAAAATATTATATTTGTAGAATATTTATATTTCTAAAAATCAATAACATAAGAAAACTGGACTTCTAGCTGCTTCAAGGGAAGTTACCATAAAAACAGGTCAAATGATTGTTTCAGCATTTGAAGTGACATTTGACATTTAAAATGAAAAATCCTTTCCCAAAAGTTATGCTTCTCAGTTAATACAAGTGCAAGCCCTTCCATCACCTTTTATGTTGCTTCTTTCCAGTCTCCGTAGTGGCTACTGAGAGATCTTGCTCTGCATCCTGAACCTGCTAGGTGGCAAATTGACAATGGAAGAATACAAATGCTATTACTTGGTAAATGGGATTGGATATCATTTGTTTCTGTACCTCCCATGGTGCTTATGGGAAACAAACAAACATCACCCCTCTCCTCCACTCCAGATGCTATTGAGAATGGGCATACTTTCATCCTGCAGGGTACATGGT
This sequence comes from Moschus berezovskii, assembly GCF_049115385.1. Lineage (NCBI taxonomy): Eukaryota > Metazoa > Chordata > Mammalia > Artiodactyla > Moschidae > Moschus > Moschus berezovskii. Next base: position 90,928,918 of record NC_142469.1, on the reverse strand, counting down.
ATTACAAGAGATTTTCATATTGCAGCTAGTGCTCTGTAGTGACTCAGCAATGATTTCTGGGATCTCTTTTGATAACACTGCATGGGTGTAATGCAAATGTAATGCCAGAAATATTTGAGCATCGAGCTTAGAGATGCATGCAGACAGCCTTTCCTCTGAACTGGGGGCCTGGGGGGAGGGTGTATCTCTGGAGCATACAAATGGGACTACACATGGCAATGTGAGCTCCCATTCACAGTCTGCCAGCAGTCAGAGTAACAGGAGGGAATTCTGAAACAGAGCTGGAGTGCAGAGCATCTTCAGAATGATTTGTTTTCTCTTGCCAGGGTTTTGCTTATTCATTTGTTTGCTTTTGTTATATTCTGAAAAACCAAACTTTGTAGTTTCATAAACTTTTTTCATAGTAGTTTTCTGCACTAAAGATGCAGTTCTGTCACCCAGGCTGAGAAGGAGGTCTGAGATGAACATGTGACCTCCTGTGGGTCATCAGTCTACCACCAGTGAAGCCGCTCAGTCGTGTCTAACTCTTTGCAATCCCATGGCCTGTAGCCTACCAGGCTCCTCCATCCACGGAATTTTCCAGGCAAGAGTACTGGAGTGGGTTACCATTTCCTTCTCCAGGAGATCTTCCCAACCCAGGTCTCCCGCATTGCAGGCAGACACTGTTTACTGTCTGAGCTACCAGGGAAGAAGAGCATAAAGCCCAGGGCTTCTGGGTTGTCCCAACCATAAGACTTTAGGTCACAGAAGTCCTGGTTTTCCCAACCATCCAGAGAAGAGGACAAACCCAGAATCATGTGGTCTAACATCCTGTAGCAAGAGTCAAGGACAAGTTTTAGGTTTCTCTTGATTTCAGAGGATATATTCCTAATACCACCAGAGAGCCTCATGTGAAAAATTCCACCTGAATAAGAATCGGAAGTGGATTCTTGGGGAGAATCTGCACTGACATGTGGCCCACACACACTGGTTTGGTTGGAGCCATTCTTACACTACTGACATTCGTTTCTACACTGGGTGGAAACCAGTGGTGTCTCCAAGCCTACTGACTGCCTCATACTACCCTATTCAGGTAGGAATCCTCACCTAAATCTTCCCGTGATCCAACAACTCAAGGATTAACCATGGGCATGGCAGGAGGCCTCCAGCACCCTGTCATAGCACTAAAGTAGAGTTCATTCTGATTCACTAGTTGTCATGACACTTATTGTTGCTGTTCAGTTGCTCAGTTGCATCTGACTCCCTGCGAGCCCATGGACGGTAGTACGCCAGGCTTCCCTCTTCTTCACTATCTTCCAGAGTTTGCTCAAATTCATGTTTATTGAGTCCATGATGCCATCCAACCATTTCATCCTCTGCTGCCCATCTTCTCCTCCTGCCCTCCATCTTTCCCAGCATCAGGGGCTTTTCCAACGACAATTATTAAATATTTTTAATATCACATCTGCAGAGAAGGCGCTGACATTTGAAACTAGAGTGAGTTGCCTCAGGAGTTCTTTTCCATACTCAAAGTGACTAATTCCCTAGAGAGTTTGAGTCCACCTGCACAGCTCTTAGATGTTGTGGGTCCCAGATCCTCCAACTTCTTTGATCAGTAGGGATAAAGTGGTGTGTCCAGCTGCTGCAGCAACACTATTAGACTCTCGCCCTAAAGACCCCTAAATATATTCTCAGGGTGAATTCCATGAATGGCATAGCAGCATGATGGCGTGATGGGAGAGCAGGAGCCTCACACAGTATGCACTCCAGCCCCAGCTGTGCTTAGTGACATTTAAGTGACAGTCCAGTCTACTCCCAGAGATGAGTCACAGAAAATTAGAGACGAGAAAGACCTATTAGGTCATTTAATCCACACTTCTGCCAGTTCACAATCACCCCTCTATGCTCCATTTCCTACTGCATCAGCTAGTTTGGTTTTTAAATAGCATGGGATACAGAGTGTGCTCTTTCCACGCCTTCTACACCAAGACTCCTCTCTACCTCCGTTCAGCCAAATGCCCATTATAGGATATTTATTTATTCTAGTTTTAAATACACGGTGATATCACAGTCACTCACTTGCCCCAACCTGGAAAGTTTTGGGGAATAATTAGAAAGTGAGGATTCTCTTTTGGCTGGAAATAGTTTCAGGAAAATGAAACAACTTGGTCGAGAAAAGAGAAGTGGTAAGCAGTGCTCCTGTGTTACCTCATTTCAACTTCATTTTAGTTTTACACTTGGCATTGTTCAGCTTCTGCTTTCTTTAACAATAGCTAGAACTATGACTAAGCAGTATCATTGGCTTTGGCTTCCAAGTTTACTTCTGTTTCAATTTTTAATTGGATTATTCATATCCCCTTGCTTTCTATATTGTATTTAAGATCACAGCTCATCATTGCAATGCAAATAAAGACTGTTCTAAATATCCCAATGGTTTTCCTATTTTCCAATCTTGGTTTGTCTTCTCAATTTTTGCTAAGCACAACAGAAACAATAAGCCTAGCACACTCTTTCTGGACAGTCTTGTTAAAGAAAAATGTGTTTTTCTTCACTTATGCACAGGCAGGAGGTCTCCTCCAGGACACTGTCCAAAAATGCATCGGTGACTGGCTTACCTTGATTTGACCCTTTAAGCAAGGCTCACTGCATACAGACCGTACCATTCCACTCTTGTTCATTTGGATTTTGTAATCATCGATGTTTAAGACCCCTTCATGCCAAGTTCCAACATGTACATAGTCATAGCGATTGGCTTCGGTGTACTGCAGATTCATAATATCATACCTACAAAGAAAACAACATGTGTGTCTTGGAGCATATGGACATGACGTAGAAACTAAAGGAATTTGGTAAATAGATAATAGTAGAAAGAAGAGAAATAAAAGTTAGAAGCATCCCATGTCCTAACATGAGCTGTTGTCAATATTTTAGTTTATTTAGTTGAGCTATGTGTCCTGTGATTTTCCAAAATGTGTATTCCATTCTTCAGTCTCTGTATCATCCATATTAGTTAAAGAATATATTATTCTTGTACTTTTCTTTCTGTGTATTCTTGAAAATAATTCTATATGTGCTGGGTTGATCACCATATCTTTCAAATCATTATTCACCAGATTATTCTTTGATCAAGTAATAATTCTTCAGAACATTAATTTTTAGCTTAAATACTTTTATTCCAAATTTCTTTTTCACATTCAGTTGCTACTTTAATTACACTGGATTAAAAAAGGTGAGTCTTATCACGTCTGGAGTCTTACCTATTTTAGGTGCTAATAGAGCAAGGAATCTGAGAAATGCATCTTTAATTAGCAAGGATGTTGAGAATTTAACAGTTTGAGCATTGACATTTAAACTGGTCTATTCCTTGATTAGGACAAACGTTTTTGAATCCAAATAATTGGTGTCAGTTATTTCAGTTATTTAAATGCTGTGACGCTACACAGCGGTAAAATCCACATTTAGAAATCTTCTGTGTGTGTTCTGGGGGCCAGATTCACTGTTTCCCAGTGAAACTGGTAGAGAGCATTTTCCAGTTTGATGGAAAAAGCGCAAGATTTGATGTTAGAATGTATAAGCTGAAATCTCTTTTCCAAGAGTTTACCAGTAGATTGCATGACTTTGGAATGTCAGTAAACTCTTTAAAGCTCATGGGCTTCTGCGGGAATTTACTTACATGGAGTAGGTTAAAAAAAACTGTTTCACAATGGAGAGAAATGTATATAGAAGACAATATCACTATATCATATTCACATTTGTAGTACTATTATTATTACTTATATGCTAAAATACTCTTGTTATCTCCATTCTATAAGAAAGTGAAAACATCTTTGTGTTGTCACAGCCATTTCCCTTTCTCAGCTCTCTTCCTCCTCCCCCCTGTCCCTACCTATGTCATGTCATCCTGGAATTCTTTCCCTACAAACCTGATTCAGACACAAAATCCTCCTCAGCCCAACACCCCAGGTAGCTACTACCAGTCAGCCTTGGTTGTCATCTGAAATCTACCGGCTCTATCTGGCTTGGTTCTTTATTTCATCACTGTTTAGTCACTAGTTCGTGTTCGACTCTTTTGAGACCCCATGGACTGCAGACTGTCAGGCTTCTCTATTCATCGGATCATCCAGGCAAGAATATTGGAGTGGGTTGTCATTGCCTTCTCAAGGGAATCTTCTCAACCCAGGGATCGAATCTTCATCTCCTGCTTGGCAAGCAAATTCTTTACAATTGAACCACCAGTTCTTTATCTAGACAACTAATATCTTTTCATAGCTTTGTTCCCTGTTTTTAATAATGCACAGATGTATCCTGTTACCGACAGGGTTGCTAGTGGCTTCTCCACAACCAGATTCTGGCAGTTTCTATAAATAGCAACCCCTTAAAGGAAACAGGGATTCTAAGGGAGTAAAGAAAGTCTTTGCTCTACTTTTCCAGATGAACAAAACTTAGCTGGAGTAAGAAGAGAGAATGGCACACCTGCAGTGCATTATTCATCCCTCTGCTTTCTGGTTTTTGGTAATAGAGGGTTCTCATTCCTCTGGTTGCTGAGACAAACCAGAATGTTCTCAGAGTAGCTCTCTGACTGATAGCCACATGGGTATTAACTGCAGGCTGACAGCTCACACTCGTCTGACTGATCAATGTTACTGATATATACCTCCAATATTTTTTCCATTTTTTGCATTCCTTATGGTAGGTAGCTCAGTTAGTAAAGAATCTGCCTGCAATTCAAGAGACCTGGGTTCTAATCCTGGGTCAGGAAGATCCCCTGCAGAAGGAAATGTCAACCCACTCCAGTACTCTTGCCTGGGAAATCCCATAGACAGAGGAGCCTGGTGGGCCACAGTCTGTGGGGTTGCAAGAGTCAGATACGACTTGAGTGACTAAACCATCTAAACCACCAACCATGGTTACAGAGCCTACTGTGAGTGCTTTGTATGAGTAGTTTCCTTTTTCATTTCCTCTCATCTTTATGTTTTACTCCATGTTACATTGTTAAATCTCTTCATATACTTTCAATGAAGGCTTAGGTGTAATGCTAGCTTTATTTACTTATTTTTTTCTTGCCTGGCGAATCCCAGGGATGGGAGAGCCTGGTGGGCTGCTGTCTATGGGGTCACACAGAGTTGGACACAACTGAAGTGACTTAGCAGCAGCAGCAGAGGGATATATGTTATAAAAGGCAGAATTTCCAAAAAATGTTATAGTTATGACAATTTGTTAGATTTTGGGGGTTTAAAATTTCCAAATGATTTTTCAGAAATTTTTAACCATAGTCAGTGTGGTTTTATTTATTTGTTTGTTTTTCATTTATTCTAATTATATATGAATGAAGATCTTTCAGAATATCATGTTATTAATCTAACAAGTATTTTTATTTTTTATTTTTCATTAATTTATTTATTATAATTGGAGGCTAACTACTTTACAATATTGTATTGGTTTCGCCACACATTGACATGAATCCGCCCCAGGTGTACATGTATTCCCCATCTTGAACCCCCCTCCCATCCCTCTGGGTCATCCCAGTGTGCCAGCCCCGAGCATCCTGTATCATGCATCGAACGTGGACTGGCAATTCGTTTCACATATGATACTATACAAGTTTCAATGCCATTCTCCCAAATCATCCCACCCTCCCCCTCTCCCACAGAGTGCAAAAGACTGTTCTATACATCTGTGTCTCTTTTGCTGTCTCGTATACAGGGTTATCATTACCATCTTTCTAAATTCCATATATAATGCTAGCTTTCAGTTTCTTAAAACTTATATTTCACCTTCCCCATTTCAATAGGAGAAATCAGTTCACACTTTATTAGCATTTAGAAACTGAAAAATTCACAATATCTTGGCATGAAAACATATTTTGAAAAAGTCCCAAAAACTAGCCAAAAAAAAAAAAAAAAAAACACAAAACCTGATGATACCAAGGGAAAAATACTGACTTACTAAAAAGAGGCGTTCCCCTGTGCACTATGTGTTAATGAACACTGCTCCTTTCTCTTGACCCCACAGTCCCTTCTCAGCATGTTGGTGGTTATTTGGAATATCCTCATGCTGTAAATTACAAGTTTGTAGCATCCTTTCAATGTGTTCAATTTCTGTTTCATGATGACTAACTAAAATAATTACAAGAGGGACCAAAAGCATGAATGGTGGTGTGACAGGAGATAGAGGGAAGTGGTTGAAATAGAAATTGAACACAGATTAAGCTGAACTAAGCTGACCAATTTCAGACATGAGGAAATGATCCTTGAAAAGGAACCCAGGGAAAAACTTCTGATTTAAATACTTAATTAAAAATGAAGGAGAAACAAGCTAAAATTGTGGGTCCATATTTTAGACGATTTACAAATAGAGGAGGTGGAAACTTATATCTCTGCAGTGGGATAAATGGACCTAGCCCTGTCCTAGGCACATTGTGTATGCTACAGAATCATGATGGAAGGTTTCCATCCCCAATCCAATCTTTTACAGAGCTGGTTTGAAGTAGAACCCAGGATTACAGCCATGGATTTAAAGCGGGGTGGGAGGAGGTGGTCAGTGTTCTGCATCTTAGATCTGCTTGTGCCATCTGGTACCACTTCCTAAGGTGCTCAGCTCCTGGATGCCTTCCACATGCCCACCCCTGCGTCTCTCTGTCCTTCCCACTCTCATCTCCATCTAAAGTTGCTCCCACCTAACTGGCAGCTTGGAAGAAATCTGATACATCCATGGCTTTAATTGCTGACTATTACCTATATCATTTATCCTTCCTGGAGCTGTTGGCTTTTAGCAGGGAGAATCCATTGAGGCCCCACAAGGCACTTGCTCAATGTAGAACTTTAAGCTTCCATGAAAAGAAGGGATATGTGGAGAATTATTTAGGGTCAAATAGTCTCTTACAGTCCCTTTGAAATGACATTAAGAAGGTTGTCAGCAACTTTGCCTAATTTTAGGATTAGCTAAAAGGCAATGCGATGTGGCAAAAAGATTACAAGTCTCAGAATCAGACGGCACTGTCTCTACCAGCTACTCTCTGGGTGACTTTAGGGGAGTTTCTTAGTTTCTCTGACACTCAGCTTTATCATCTGTAAAAGAAGATAATAATATGCCTGTGGCAATGAGGATTAAATGATTTGCTGTTCCATTTTATCACAACATATGCTTTTCTAAAATCTCCCATTCTGCAAGCTTTCATACTGAAAGATAACAAGGTTTATGAGGGGAAAAAAAAAGAGAGAGATTGTGGGCATTCTGTGCAGCAGCCAGACTGAGAGCCTTTTTTCTTTCCTGTTGTCGGTTTTAATTTTTATCCCACTATTCTGATCATCCTTTGCCTAAGAAAATCCGTATGAATGAACACAACTACTCTTTATACTGATATCATCCTCTATATACCAATTACATAGGGACTAATTGGTGTTATAAAAGCAAATACTGCAGAGGAAACAGTGTATAAAATGACTTGGGAAAAATATATACATACATTTAGCTAGATATAATTTTCTTTTGCTTCTTGATTAATTCTTTGGAAGCCATAGAGACTCAATACAAGGCAGAAAGTTCTTTTCTTTCTTGTTCCAAGAAACATGTTAGTGGGAACATAAGGTAGCCTGAGAAAAAGGGACACATATGGTTCTCTTCATATATTAAGCTCTTTGAGCAGATAAGATTAAAATATTCCACAAGCAGTATGGCATTGGGATTGATAAATCAGAACATGCTGACCAGATGTTGGCATTGCCAGGGAGGGTTCTGCTGCTCAGGTATACTCACTCTGGTTTCTTGGGCTTTCAGGAAGGTGCCAGGCCTTCTGGAGGAAGACCAAAGATGATAGTGGCTGCTGCTAAGTCACTTCAGTCGTGTCCAACTCTGTGTGACCCCATAGACGGCAGCCCACCAGGCTCCCCCGTCCCTGGGATTCTCCAGGCAAGAACACTGGAGTGGGTTGCCATTTCCTTCTCCAATGTGTGAAAGTGAAAAGTGAGAGTGAAGTCGCTCAGTCATGTCTGACTCGTAGCGACCCCATGGACTGCAGCCTACCAGGCTCCTCCGTCCATGGGATTTTCTAGACAAGAGTACTGGAGTGGCTTGCCATTGCCTTGGAGTGTGCTTTATAATGCCATTTCCATCTAACATTAGCCCCATTTTTTAGCTATCTAGTTGTATCTACCTTCATGACACCCAGAAAACATGTGACCAAAAGGAGCCAGAGTGTCCATCTGTCTGGCTTAGAGAGGATCACAGGGTTATTTGGATCCATTACGGAAAGGTCTGCTTTACCTTCCAGGAGCATCCCCTTTCTCATCAAACCACACCTCCTCTCCAGACACACCGATGAACGTGGACTTGATGAGGAATTCCAGGAGTTTGCTGCCATCAATAGGCTTCATGGCATCGCAGAGGCCCACGTGGCCGGGGCAGAGGGCCTGATGCATGTTCTGTAGCCCGTGAGCCATGGCGTAGATGGCATTGATGACAAACCCCATCTTACTGTCCTGGACATAGTTCTCTTCTAAGCTTTCATTGCCTGTAACATAAAAACAGATTACTTCCAAGGCTACAGTCATGAAGTCTAAACCTGCATGTTTAATTCTCAAATGCTTTTCAGGGCTCTCAGAAGGGAAAGCCAAACATACCCGTCTAAGCTTTGTATTTGTGACTAGCTCTAGATAGATAGTATATTCTATCTTCAAATAGTTTATTCAGTTTTATTTTCTGAATTCAATAATGGCTTTATAACATATAAAACAAACACCATAGAGGTAAAAATAAAGAACATTCGCATTTTGCAAGGAAATCCTTAAGGAGCAATGAAAATAACTCTTATTTCCTCTGGGTTCACGGAGATTTATATTAAAAGTCTCCCTATATCACAGTCCTGGAAAAGTGTTTTTTTATATCTTTTGTGACAATCCACAATCTGTCATAAGTCAGTTTGTGCATTATCTAAACCTCAATATTTTCTTTTGATGATTCCACTAATTTTATCATCTCTAAGATCACAAAAACCAAGAGTGAAATGAACTGGTTAGTATGAATTTCTTCTTATATGTGATTTGCTATACAGAAATATTTGAATAAGATTTGCTAATTATCAGAAACTCAGGTGAAATGCTTCTTGATGGAAGAGTCACACTACACCTTTAATCTAAACATTTAGTTTTATCTCTGAATTTCAAAAACTCTGCCATTATTCCCACCAATGTCACAGATGACAGCTTAAGTAGGTCATTAGACCCTAAAGTGCCTGGGCTGGATAATAGCAGAATATTTTAGGACCTTAGAGAATGTTTAGAAGAAATGGTAAAGAGTTTTGACTTTGATGTTGAGCTTGAGATTAAATAAGACATTTATAAAGAGTTCTAAGCTAATCTATTTAGGTACACTTGAAAATGTAAAAAATATACATTTGCATCTATCCTGTGAGTGAGATTTGAAATACCCAGGCCAGGTTGAAGGGGGGAAAAATTCAATTTTAACTCATCTTCCAGTACTGCTTAATAGGAAATTGTTAAGAGTGTGATTTTCTAAAGTAGTTTTCCTAATTGAAAGAAATAGGAGCAAGAGAGGCAGAAAGGGCATTTTAGAATTTAACTGTGCAGAGTAAGTTTAGAAGTTATATAAAGCAAAAAAGAAACATCCTCCCTGCAAAAACTAAGAAGCCATTGAAATAAGGTGATTTATGTCACCCAGAACCCCTGGATCTTAAATGTTAGTTTGTTTTCTGTCTATATTATATCAGGATATAAAAGAGATAAATTAATGCCATATGTCCGATAAGTTTTAAATGAGCCTTTAAAGACTGTTCGAAACCTCCGAGTGTTAGAGTTAAAGCTGTTAGAATTAGAGAAATTACCAGCAGTTAAAGAACAAGAAAAAAATAGACAAAAATTGGATGACAAAATAACCTTCAATGTAGCAGTTATTTAAAGAGTTCTAGCAACTATTAAAGGAAAATTCTACTAAAATCATCCACTTGAAGTGGCTGCTATTAAAGTCAGCCCTGGGAGCAAACTATAAGAAAATATGTGCTCTTTACCAATTGGAAAGTTTTCTACTGAGGACAAACCTTATGACCACTGAGTTTGCTATCTTGTTTTTGTTTTGATAACTATTATTAAGACGTATATAATGCACCTTTAATAATAATTATCAGATCAAAACAACCTGTATTTATTTACTAATGTTATGAGTAAGGTGAGTGAAGTCACTCAGTCGTGTCCAACTCTTTGAGACCCCAGGGACTGTAGCCCACCAGGCTCCTCTGTCCATGGAATTTTCCTGGCAAGAGCACTGGAGTGGGTTGTCATTTCCTTCTCCAGGGGATCATCCTGATCCAGGGATTGAACCCAGGTCTCCTGTATTGGCAGGCAGGTTCTTTACCACTAGCTCCACTCCAATTAAGATGAAGAAGCCCATCCTGTCAGTATTTATCACACAGAGAACCAGGAGGCTGAGCACATGTCTTCAGGGAATATTTGTTATGCAAACCCTTTTCCAAATAAGTGCAACCAGCTTGTGTGACTGTGTAAATCTGAAGTGACACATGTACTTCCCTACCACCAATCCACTAGGTCTGCACTTGAAGGGGATGTGCCTGCTGTCAGTAAGAAGTCTCTTTCCAGATTCTACCCCAGCTCAGAATGAACCAGCATTTGGAACGGTTTGGCACTGAGTTAGAAAAATCACATGGCCTTTACGGGACCATTTTCTTTGCCGTATCAATGGTCCCAGATGATGCTGCAAGAATTCATCAACAGACAAACAGAATATGTGACAGGTTTTCCTGTTGTCCAAAGATCCTATATTTTCATGACCAGTGAATACAGAATCCAAACTAATAATATTGTCACTTAGTGGGAAGGTGAAAACACTCTGATTCCCGGGAGTTTAGTGCCTTTTTAATAACACTAGCCTCAGAGTTATTAGTGAGAAGGGGATTTTATGATTCATTTTCTGTGGTGCGTTAACTGTTACAGGCCACTAGGGTATCATTAAACCATTACGTTTTCTAATATACTAAATGGAATCAAATAATCATGGTTGACTGTGTTTATTTACCTTGAAAAGAATACCTGCCTAACTACTTCACAGTGGAATGTGAAAATAGCTACCTTGATTCGAAATAGTAATCTTGTTCTTATTGCAAGAACACAACAAGGGCTATGAATTGCTGCCTGAGTGCGGCAGCACACAGCCTCCACGGGAGAAGAAACAGACTGTGTACCCCCGAAAACAGGAAATGCACAGTGGTGGGGCAAAGGCTTGGCTATTCTATCTGCTGCCTCATTTAGGATGGCTATCCAGCAGAGTGGATAGCAGGAAGGGCTCTGGGTTAGGCACTTAAACACCTGGAATCTAGTGAAATGGAGCAGGACCCTGTGAGGCTGTCCCAGGTAGAGATCCTTTCTGTGTCCCCAGTTTCTTGTTTTGGGCTTCCCTGGTGGCTCAGATGGTAAAGAATCCGCTTGCAATGCCGGAGACCTGGGTATGATCCCTGGGTTGAGAAGATCCCCTGGAGGAGGGCATGGTAACCCACTCCAGTATTCTTGCCTGGAGAATTCCTATCAACAGAGGAGCCTGGTGGACTACAGTCCATGGGGTCACAAAGAGTCAGACAGGACTGAGTGACCAAGCACGATTTCTTGTTTGTAGGAAATGGGCTTCATTCGGCCTCCTTGACCGTCCCTGAGTTCCAAAGTGCAGATTCCAACAGTCGCTTATGGGAAAGAGAGGGAATGCAGAAACAAAGACGGAGCAGTCAAGAAACAATAGTACAGCCAGGGGGCTGTACTGATTCCTCCTTAAAGGATGAACGTAACAATATCTTCTAGTTCTTGTGTAGGAAGCAAGGCCTTCACCCAGGTGGAGGACAGTAACAGCAGGAGCCCTGGAAATTGTCCTGTTACCACTCCTGATCAATCAGAGAAAGTCATGCACCTTTCAGTCCCCACCCCAAACCTTCTCCCTGTTATAAAACTTCTCCCTGAAGAGCCATTAGGGAGTTCTGTTTCTGAGCATGAGCCACTCATGCTCCTTGCTTGGTCCTGAAATAAATCTCTGCTCCAAACTCTGACACTTCAGTCTGTTTGGCCTCCCTGTGTGTTGAGTACATAAACTTGTGTTCAGTAATATTAGAGGTATTTCTGCCGTAACATATCAACAATACATGTCCAACAAACCCTGGAACTTGGACAAGGGTCTGGATCTCTTGGAGTCCAGTTTCTTAGAATGCTAGAGTCTCCGTTTCCTGACCTAAAAATACCATAAGTGTATTCAGATTATCTTCCTGAAGATGTCTTCTCCCCTCTAAAGTGTCTATGTTTTGCTTCTCCAGTTCTACCTTTATTGGTACTTAGCAAAGTCCTTTACATATGTTATCATTTTTCAGTCCTTAAAACTTTATGAGTTTTGGTCTTTTATCACCGTTTTACCATTGAGAAGGTTAAAGCACAGATAAGTGAAGTCTCCATTAGGGAGAAATGCCTTTCTTTCTTTTTACTTAATGCTCCTTTGTGAAGAGACTCTTACTGAGCACCACCTCAGGCCTCTTGTCTTGACTGATGGGAAGGGAGGGATGACTCATCTTTTTGCAGTACTGGGAAAAAGAAATGCATGCTCAGCTCAACCTCTTTTTCTCTCATCTGGAGGCTGACACTTGACAGTTGTCAGTGGTTGTGGTTGATTCTCCAGCCTTTGGTAAATGTGGGCTGTAGCTGTCCAGTTGAGCCAGTAGACTGTGTGTGTGTGCTGGTCTCTCAGTTGTGTCCGATTCTTTGTGAACCCATGGACTGTTGCCTGCCAGGCTCCTCTGTCCATGGGATTCTCCAGACCAGAATACTGAAGTGGATTGCCATTCCCTTCTCCAGAGGATCTTCCCAACCCAGGGATTGAACTCTGGTCTCCTGCATTGCAGGCAAATTCTTTACTGTGCGAGCTACTGCCTTGTGCCAGTAGAATAGACTGGTTAATCTATCTAGTATTGCACATATCTTATCAGTGTCCTTAATCCAGTTTAGATTTTTTTGTTTTTCAATTTTTTTGTTGACTTTTAGAAACTTTTTCAACAAGGTATAACTCACATATGGTGCAGAAATTTTTACTATACAGATTAATAAATGTTTACATATGGAGTTGGTGATGGACAGGGAAGCCTGGCATGCTGCAGTCCATGGGGTCGAAAAGAGTCAGACACAACTGAGTGACTGAAATGAACTGAACTGACATGTGGACATACCCATGTACCTGCTCCCCAGATCATGTTATAGAGCATTTCTAGATGCTTCCGTTTACTTACAGCTTCCTTAATTTATCCCAGCAGTGTTTTATGATTTTTCAGTATGCAGGCATTTGATTTTTATGGCACTCCTACAGTTGGTTGGATGGCACCACTGACTCAGTCAACATGAGTTTGAGCAAACTCCAGAAGATACTGAAAGACAAGGAAGCCTAGTATGCTGCAGTCCATGGGATTGCAAAGAGTCAGGCATGACTTAGCGACTCAACAACAAGTACAATTGGTGTCCTTGAAAAACATTTTAATTATCTGTTGCCTGTATAGAGAAATACTATTGATATTAATTTTTGTATTTTGCTCTTATATTCTGCAATGTCACCAAATGTACAAATTCATTCTAAATTTTTTAATAAAAATTTTTGAGTTATCTATATATGCAATCACTTTATTAATAAAGCATATTTTATCTCCATCTGTTTCACTCTTGGGTCTATTCCTTAGTTAGATTCAGATTTGAGAAGGAAGCTCATTGACTGGGTCACTGAAATCCCAGGGGTTCTGCATTCAAGGTCACAGAGCTACCAAGGACAGAGGCAATGGTCTTGAGTGCTGGGTCTGGTCCCTGCCAAGTGGCACTGTGCACACAAGAACAGCCCTATGCAACTGATGGAGCAGTTCTAGAACCAGATGAGACATCAGTTAGCAAAAAACATTAGTTTGACTTTAGTTTGTCTGGGTCTTTAGTAATACTGTCCCAGTGTTAATGTCCAAAATGGAAAAACTAAAAATAATTTAAAAGAATGCTAAACTCCAATGAAGTACTTTTGTTGATGCCCGTTCTTTCCATTGAATTAGTACAATATTCCCACTATGCATGTAGGTCTATGTGTGCTGCTTTTCCAAATAGCATTACATTCCAAATAAAAAGAAGCAAAACAAACATTCCTTTTTCTCATCATAACAAGGAAGTGTTTGGAGAAATATTAGTAAACATAACTATCCCTGGAGAAAATATTCTTCTGATTTCTTGGCCTTTTATCTCTCTGCTGCCTCTTTTTACTGGAGAGCACTAAATATTCAATACATACTTTGATACAATCTCTATTCAGATTGAAACACAAAGAATTGTAATTATTTTATATTGCTAACATATCAAGCAAAAAAAGTGAAATTGATGTTATTTTAAATGAACTGAGTATCAGATTAATTGAAGGAAAATTAATCAGGTCATTTTTAAAATAATGACCTCAAAGGATGAAAATGCCCTCAATTTTTCTTGAAGGCCTGGGCTGTTAAATTTTCCTTATGCTTTTCCAGGAAGAATTTGTGGTAAGCCAACAGTCCAGCCTTTTTCATGCTCAAGTTTTAAAACTTCAAATATTTTGTTTCCTCTGACTCTATTTTCCTCTTTCTCTAAACATTTTCTCTGTTCCCATAACAGAAAAATATGACCCTTCCATTATTTTCTTTTCAATTTACTAAAATGTAAATTAATTTCTATGTCGGATTGAAAAAAAAGAAAATAGGGATCATTTACTTGAGTGTGTGTTTTTATCACTGTTATTAGCTGAATTTCTATTACTTAAACCCAACTGATCTTAACATATGTGAACAATATAGACATATTTAAAAATACATCATCACAATCTATTGTTAAGAGAAAAATCTCCCGGTTACATGGCACATAAACAGCAGGCTCCTTGTAAATTGCTGGTAACGAATAGTAAGCCTTCATGTCCCTGAAAATACAATTGCATTTTAGCTAACTCATATTTCACAAGATTATAGTGTTATGTGAAAAACAAATGAGGACAATCCCTGGTGTGTTAAAGTGATGCTGAGGATTAGTCAGTAACATTCAGTTGAACTGTGGGGCTCTTTGTTTCTCTACAGAGAGAAAATAAGGGTAGCCCATTGTGTGCCTTTGCCTTTGTCGATCTGGCACAAAACCATGTCATGGAGTTATAAACCATTCCCTCTGGAGTACCTAATCTTTGCAGGTCTGCAATATGCATTTGGCAGGTAATCACAGAGATGGAGTATGTTACTGACAGCTGGCTGCTTTAGCCAATGTGGGAAGTTGGGGTATTGTTAAAATTCATCAGGGGCTAACCCCCTTCTCAGCAACCTGCTGGGTCAGAATCCTTGGCAAGCCTATTCATCTTGGCTTCTTCCAAATTCTAAGGAGGCATAATATGCTCAAAGCTTCACTTTACTTTTTTATGGATGATAGAAACATGCTTTCCTTTACAAATATAAGGGAGTTCCATGATTTAAGGCTATTCGAGCTCTTGTCAACGGTTTGTCCTTTTGTAGTATCCCGAGTTTCACACTGCAGTGTTTAGATTGAGCTAATAAGTCAGAGTGCATTTTGCAGAAATATAAGAACTATTTGTGAAAGTTCTACTTAACTCTACCATTTTAGAGTCTAATAGCATCTTCTGGTAACCAATATAAGGTCTTGTTTATTACAAAAACAAAACCTTAAAAGTTACATGGTGTTAGCATTGTAAATCCACTTTTATAATTGACTTCTGGTTAATACAGTACAACTTTATGACTTGACAAAATGCTGTACATAGAAAGTCTACATATTAAGGATATACTTCAGCCTCTTTCCTGGAATTCACATGCTGAGTGATAAAATGGAAGCTTGGAATAGAAACCTTCCTTGTTCTGCATAGGCTCTGGGGTTTAAATATTGGCCATAAGGTTTATTACATGCCCCTATCACCCATGAATGGGATATACTCTGGATTTCCATGTGAGGTTCATTTCTGCACGGCACTATTAGTTGATATTTTACACTGACATTTTATCTAGATTTAACGATCCTTTTAGACCACAAGGCTATCTGTTCCCAAGTTGGTTGGGATTTCTGGAATGATATATTGCCTTTTATGTGATATCTCCCAACAGCATCTCTAGAAAGAACCAAACTCAGAATTCCTAAGGGCTTAATAAGAACTCATGGCTGGTGAGACTTCAAGCAGTATCAGTCACAGAATTAAAAGAGAAGCTCCTAAGATTGGTGTTGTCAAGGGTCTATGGCTAAAGCACATACAGGATTCAGACTTCATGCAAATCTGCTTTGATGCGCCAATCACTCTGCTCAGCTTGTGAAAGGCATACAGACATAAGAATACAGACATAAGAATGACAAATATAGATTCTGTAAGAGGGACACCCTGAGGGTAATGGGCTGATCCAAATCTATTAAAATTATATTCAGGAGTAAAATATAAGCACTATATTCTAGTTGGTAAAGTTGTTTATCCTAGGGTATGGGCTAACAGTTCTGAAATAGCTGTACACACATACCAAGGTTGAGAAAATAAATGAAGAAATGGATGACAGAAGACAGAATCCAAGTTTATTACACCCGGAGTGGGGAAGGTTACTGATAAGCAAAAGGAAAAAGCTAGAATAAATCATGTGTTACTGGAATCAAGGTAAAGGTATCAGTATGAATTTAAATTTAGCTTAGTACATGTACTGATGGGTCAATATAGAAATAACCATGCTTATGCTTACTTGCGGATTGGTATACACGTACTTCCCAGCTCTGTCCTTGGACGCATCAATGTCCCAATCTTAACAAGCATATCCAGTGCCCAGATTTTGGATTCTAACACCACTCTCTCATAAAGAGGATTAGGATGTTTTTGGGTAAATAAACAATTGTAGGGCTGGGGCAGGAAGTATACAAGATGAGCCTGAAATATCATGCAGTGACAGAAAATAAGGAAGTACTTAAGAAATAAAGCAATAGGGATATGTCAGAGTCAATTGAAAGAACTCTCAATGGCCAAAGCTGAGACAATTTGAGCAAGAAAATCAATAAAATAGTGTTGAATTATAAACCAAAGTATAAAATATAAATATTCTTGAGTCCAAACTGATATAAATAAAGGATTAAATTAAAAAATATATGAGGAAGAGGCAAATCTCCTATATATAATTCCAAACAATTTATGTAGCTACTCTGCCATCAAGAAGCTGGAACATAATTCCGACTCCTTAAGTGTGGGGTACTCTTAGCAATTGGCTTTCAAAGAGTACAGTACAGAAAAAAAAAGGATATAGAAACTAAAAACCTAGTATATGCTGCCTTTGCCAGGTGATCAATGTTAATATGGTCAGTGATAAATTGATGGGGTGGAAGGACTGATGCTAAAGCTGAAACTGAAATACTTTGGCCACCTCACACGACGAGTTGACTCACTGGAAAAGACTCTGATGCTGGGAAAGTTTGGGGGTGGGAGGAGACGGGGACAACAGGGAATGAGATGGCTGGATGGCATCACCGACTCTGTGGACATGAGTTTGAGGGAACTCCAGGAGTTGGTGATGGACAGGGAGGCCTGGCGTGCTGTGATTCATGGAGTCGCAAAGAGTCGGACACGACTGAGCGACTGAACTGAACTGAACTGAACTCTTGATACATCGTATTGAGAAAGACACTTCACCTGTGTGGTCTTCCTCCCAAAACTCATAATCTCAGTCTGACTATGAGAAATACATTAGGCAAACTCTACAAAATATCTGAGAACTGTCAAGAACTGTCAAGATCATCAAGAGCAAGGGAATTTTGACAATTATCACAGTTGAGAGAAGCCAAAGAGATACAAAAAATAAAAAATATCCTGGATGGAATCCTGGAATGGAGAAAGGAAAACTGATGAAATACAAAAAAATATGGAGTTTAGTTAATATTAATGCACCAATGTTGACTTTTTAATTGTGGCAAATGTCTCATAGCAGCATGAGATGCTAACTATGAGGGAAACTGAGTGTAGAGTATTCAAGAACTCCTTGATATATCTTTTTTTTTTTTTTGATTGTGCTGGGTCTTCATTGTGGCACATGGGCAAGAACTCTCTGATATATCTTTGCAGCTTTTATTTAAAACTGTTCTATCAGTAAAATACAAACTAATTAAAAAAAATACAAGAATTAGCATCCAACCCAAACTAGTATCAGATAATAAGAGGTAACATGATTGAATGCTTGCTATGCGATGAGAACTTGATCAGGAGCTTTACATATATTATCTATTCACCTCAAAATGACACAAACTGGATGATATTACTATGCCCAAGTTACTAATGGAAAATCCAAGGACTAGTCCAAGAACACACAGCTGAACAGTGTGTGACAACTAGCCTGACACCCAGCTGACTCTGGAGCGCTCACTCTTAGGTACTACATTGCTCTGCATCTTGCCTAATTGTAATCCAGAGTATATTCCACTCATTAGGCTCATGAAGAGATGTGGTATTTGATGATATACTACTAAATATTCATGTGTGCAGAATGACATTCGCCCTCGATTGTAGATTATATATAATCTGTAAAGAGAACATCCACATATTCCATCACATGGTGACAGTGTCCTAATTTATTTCACATGGATGATGTTGATATAGAGGCAGAATGTTTTTACATGACTTTTCCCTATAGATGCTTCATTCAATACTCCACAGAGAAGGCTAAATCCAACAGATAAAAATCTTTTGGAAGGACACCTGCCACTAAGAGTCAACATTCTAGATTCTCTGACCCTAGATGCTTCATTCAATACTACACAGAGAAGGCTAAGTCCAACAGATAAAAATCTTTTGGAAGGAAACCTGTAATAAAGAGTCAATATTCTAGATTCTCTGAGCCTCAGACTCACCTAACCACAGAAGCTATTAACAGGTTCCCCAAGGTTTTATCTGACTTTCCACACTGCTGCGGGGGCAATCCTTCTGGGCATGATTGCTGTCCATGCACTTAAAAAGTTGAAAGTGCACTTTCTTCTAGTGGGAAATACCCACAGAAAGTTAACTGAAGAATCTAATTAAACAAGAGTCCCTTAAGGCAAGCATACAGTCTTGCTTGGTGATATCAGTTTGGAAGACACAACATAAGAACCAACTTTGAGAAGGCCCCAAAGTATCAATCACAAGGAACTCTCTCAAGCAGCACCCATGCTCTGCGCATGTAGTTAATGTATACTGGGGTCAAGTCTTTGCAAACTGACTTTGCTCAAGCTTATCAAAACACACTCATCAGAAATGGACTAGGGAAACATGGAATTTAACATCTCTGACACCGTATTTCTGTTGACTACTGGACTTTTTAGTCCTGGGTGTTCATTGGAGGGACTGATGCTAAAGCTGAAACTGCAATACTTTGGCCACCTCATGCGACAAGTTGACTCACTAGAAAAGACTCTGATGCTGGGAAAGGTTGGGGCAGGAGGAGAAGGGGACGACAGAGAATGAGATGGCTGGATGGCATCACTAACTCTATGGACATGAGTTTGAGTGAACTCCGGGAGTTGGTGATGGACAGGGAGGCCTGGAATGCTGTGATTCATGGGGTCGCAGAGAGTCGGACACGACTGAGCGACTGAACTGAACTGAACTGAACTGAGGATGTCAACTGTTAGAGTCCACTTGGATGGTGCCTCAGTCATGGAATTCAAGTCCTATTGAAATAACTGAACAACACATTAAGATGTTTCCCTGGTGGTTTCAAGTTATTCTTAGATAGGGATATGAAACAAACACAAATGTGGTCAAGATTATTCTTTTCCTACCCTTATACCTTGTTCATATTTGTAATCAGATTGAACTTTTTCTAGTGTAACAAAGATAATTACCTTTAATTAGGACTTGGAATTTAGACAAAATAGGTGTGTCTTCTCACCTTTCAATGTATCTATTTGATTCTTAAAAACATAAACAAGTAGCCAACTCTAGAAAGAAAAAAGAGTGCAGAGAACTTGACAACCACTAAGATTCAAACTTACATAGCAGAAATGGACAGAATGAGCCAAAACCAAGGCTAGATAGAAGAAAGGAACAATAGATACCCGTAACTAAACACAAAGATATAAGAAGCCTAGGCTCCTAAACTACATTTATGCCAAAGCCTGTGTTATTTGAGGGCATTTCTGGTGCGAGGTGTAAAATTCAATGAGAGAAGAACTGTTTTTTGCCGTGTATATGTGTATGCATACGTGTGTGTGTGAATGTGTGTATATGTTTGTACATACTTTGGGTTACAACAGCTGTATCTGTGCATTCAAAGCACTGATCTATTTTGAGATCTGATATTTTGCAGCATTCTTCAAATGAACTTAGCATAAATAAAGGAAGCCTCCTGCTTCACAGAGGGCATCCTGAGTTGTCACAACACTGAGTGAGGTTGGAGCTGTGGCATGGGGACTCCTTCACTCATTGCTCACACTGCTAGGAACAAAAAGGCAGCATCAGAGGTGAATCCTACCCTAAACTAGAGATCAGAAGACCAATGCAGAGATTAGTTTGCTGAGAAATGAGCACTGGAGCCAGGGCATATACATTCACTCTGTCTGTGCTCAGGAATATTTGGAAAGAAAAAAACAAGAAAGAAACTGGCCAGGATGACACTGTCACACTGATCAAATATAACAGCTTCTTAAAGTGATGAGGTCAACAGGAAAACCATTAAAAGCATCTTCTCCACGAACATTTGGCATTGGCTTTTCAGTCGTGCCCACAGAACTATAAGGGCAGCCATGATTTCTCTGCCTTCACACCTCTGAACCAGAATCACCAGATACACTTACAACTGCTCACATAGATGGGAGCCACATAAAAATTCAGTGGTGGATTTTTTTTCTAGGGAAAAAAGCATGTTTTATGTACCAACAGATATTATGGTTTATTGGTGAGTTGCTATTTGCCTGGCCTCCTGAATGCAGTGGAGACACAAGCTTTAGAAACCCAGATCAGCTTGTGATGCAAAGAGAAAGGATGGCTGAGGGCCATTTCGCTGCAAGAAATCATTCCTTCTGTTGTGTGTTCAGCTGCTCAGCTGTGTTTGACTCTGTGACCCTTAGGGCTACAGCCCACGAGGCTCCTCTGTCTATGGGGTTTTTCAGATACGAATACTGGAGAGGGTTGTTTTTTCTCCTCCAGAACACATTCCCTCCTTCTACTGAAAACTGCAAAATCATCATCATCTCATCAGAAAACTCCACCTGCAATGAGAGCATACTTTGCTCTTTCTCATGCAGTAATAAAAGGTATTTAGACAACTGTCATCTACATAATCTCAATTGTTCTCAGAGTGAATGACTGACAGCTCAGGAATAGGATCATGATCTAACTGAGGCTTAATTATTATTAATGGAGACTAGCATACATTTAAGAACACTCAAAAGGAAACCTGATAGGATGACTATAAGTTATTACTTGAGATTATGAACACAAACTAATATAAATGAAGTGTCTATTTAACATATTAGTCAAGTTAGAAGCTCTAAATGTCTGTAACAATAAAATAAGAAGCTGTGTTTAAATGGAACAAGTATGAAGGAAGTAAGTTCAGGCAATTATTTCAGTCTAAATCAATGATAAAATTCTTCAAATATCTTAAAAGATAGAACCAAAATCATGCCATATCTAAGTTTGGGAACCGAGTACTGTTGGAAGAGAGCTGTTTAAGTTTCATAGCTATTTGGTTCTCTGATGGGACGAAGAGGAATGAAGAAGTCAGTACCTGGAATAATAGAGACTTCAAAGAGCTTTTAGAATAAAATTACAATGAGAAATGCCAGCTCATTCACTTAGGCTATTTAACAAAATAAGAATTGAATGCTGCTGTGATGACATTCTCATTTGGAAAATCATTCATCTAGCCATGCATGGCGCACATTCCATGTCAACCTCTGTGTGTATATTTTGAAGAGTCAAACTGTGTGAGTCCTCCAAGACAGAGATTGAGGAAAGAAATCAATCACTGTGGAATTACAGGGAAGCTTCATGCAGGAGGATGGACATAAGGTTGCTTCTAAACAAAGGTAAGATACAGAGTAAAGAAAAGAGAAAGACAGAGAAGGGGCTTCCTGTGTAGCAGAAACTGGAAAATCTTTAAAGCCAGGAGCTCAAGACGAGGAGGAGTAAGATTGATTCTTGTTGAGTCCAGAGATGTAATAGATACTCTTAGTGCCCTGCTCGGATCACCTTTACCAGCCAGAATACAGATGTCACAGCTGCTGCAATGTGACTGATGACTACCTATAGCTGCTTTTTATGAAGAATTGCTCTCAGACAACCTGGAGATGCCTCATCAAGAAGAGCACCCACCTCCCCTGGCAATACTCCTTATAAGAACTCAGTCAATGGCTGACTGACTCTGAAGTTCAAAAAGCTGGCCTCCTTGCTAATTCTGTGGACAGTCTGTATTCCAGAACACCCAGGTGGGATCAGACTCCAGCTCAGACATTGCCAACTTAATTCCCAGCCCCATCCCGATCCCTTTCCTCTTCTCTTGCGAGCATACCTCAATATATTATTAGCAAAGCATTCTTTGCATCTGGCTCTGCTTCTCAAGAACCCAACCTAACATAGGCCAAACAGGCGTAAAATACTAGAATATAGCTAATAGACTTGAGACTCTAAAACTCTTCCCAGCTTTTCCACTCCACATCAGGATTGATTGTGAGACACTTCTCTCAGTTATTATCAGCATTGGACTTTTTTTAAGGTATCTGCTGAAAGGAAGGTTCTGGGCTCCAGGCTATACCCATTAAAAAAGAATCACCATTACTGAGGCTGGGCTTCCCTGATAGCTCAGTTGGTAAAGAATCCTCCTGCAATGCAGGAGACCCTGGGTCAATTCCCAGGTTGGGGAGATCACTAGAGGCTACCTACTCCAGTATTCTTGGGCCTCTCTTGTGGCTCAGCTGGTGAAGAATCCAGTCGCAATGCAGGAGACCTGGGTTTAATCCCTGGTTGGAAAGATCCCCTGGAGAAGGGATAGGCTACCCACTCCAGTATTCTGGCCTGGAGAATTCCATGGACTGTATAGTCCATGGGGGTGCAAAGAGTCGGACACGACTGAGTGACTTTCAGTTCATCAGTTCAATCAGTTACTGAGACCAGAGCACTCTGGGAGAGTCTCATGCACTTTAAGGATTAAGAATGATGCAGTAGGACTTGGAGCAGGATGTTATTGATGGAAATCACACTTGTGGGCAAATGAAGAGGAGAGGGATGTGGGAGTTGGGACTAAGACTGAAAGAGGGGCTTCCCAGGTGGTCCAGGGATTAAGAATCTGCCTTGCAATGCAGGAGACATCAGTTCGATCCCTGACCCAGGAGGATCCTTCATGCCATGGGACAACTGGGCCCATGAGCCACAACTTACTGAGCCCGCACTCTGGAGCCCATGAATCACAGTTATTGAGCCCATGTTCTGCAACTGCTGAAGCCTGTGCACCTAGAGCCCAAGCTCTGCAACAAGAGAAGCTCAACTACTGAGCCCACATACTACACCTACTAAAGTCAGCGCCTGGAGCCTGTGCTCTGCAACAAGGGTGGCCACTGCAATGAGAAGCCCAGGCACTGCAACTGGAGAGTGGCCCTTGCTCGCTGCAACTAAGAAAGCCTGCACACAACAACGAAGACCCAGCGGAGCCAAAAATAATAAATGAATTTTTTAAAAAGGCTGAAAGATTTAATGAAGAATTACAGCAGTGTATTGCAAATGACGCATCTTAGTAGTAAAAACAACTTCCCCAAATAGGGATTCAGAACTGGAAAATATGTAACAGAGAATTATGTGTCTTTTGTTCATTGGTGCCAGTTCTTTGACCCTTAGGACTCTTCCTTATAAAATGGGAATAATGAAGCCTCCACTTAACAACTTATATGCCTATAATGGAGACAGACTGAAACAATGTTCTAGTTGCTTTAAACCAGTTGGAAGAAAGGGTGTTACATAAATACAAATTCTAACAACCGTTAATACCTTCTTGGCTGAGTTTCAAAACCACAGTCAAGATTTAAAGCCTTACAATATTCATGAAGCTGTAATGAAGTTCAAGAGGCTTCAGATTTAATCTGCAAGATGTCAGTCAATGAAAGAGATTTCTTATTCAATTTCTAAATTATTCCTAACTGAAGGCAGATAGCACCTATAAGAATTCTGCAATTGGAGACTTATATTTGCTTTAAGAGACTGCATAATAGACAATTTTTTTCATTAAATTTTGGCTGAATTCCAAAGGGAAAAAGATTTTAAAATGAAATTATTTACACAGGAACTCACTCAAGGATGAGGTCTAGTCCTGTGTCACTGGGACCATGGAACAGTCTTGGCCTGAGAGAAAATAAGTTTGTCAAGACAAAGGCCTCAAGCTTATGGTGATTTATTAGTGACACAAAAAACATCATGGCACACTAATAGCATGTGAAGATGCAGATAATGATCCATCAGGTGCCTTCCACCCTATATAACCACTTTATTATAGCACACCTGCTTTCCCTGGGACTTTTCCATACCTGGCAGACGTAAGTAGACAGGAAGTACATATGGAGATAGAATGGCAGATTTGCATTCTGGTCTTGGCCTGTTCATATGAAATGATACAAATATAAGTCATTAACACATTTTGGCCCTGGCTTGGCCATATGTTTTCAGAAGGATAATGAGGTCAAATGTACATGTATTTGTATTGTGAGAAAATTTACATGGTATTTGTGTTGTATGGCTATGCACAACACAGTAAACCTTTCTGGGTCAAGGTTCTTCATCTTGTAAAATAAGAAAGGATGATCTGGGTAAATGTCTACATTTCCAATCTGGATTCGAATTATGTGCAGATCTCCACCCTAAAGTTAATCCACTGGCTGAGAATGAAGCCATCCCATTATCCATGATTGACAGTTGCATTCTGGGGACTAGCATGGGAGACTGAGGCATCTCATTCTTTCTGGTTACTGTTTTTCAATTTCTTATTTCCTAAACCTTACACTGGGGCTAATAATTAAGGTAAGTTGTACGTAAGTTTCACTTTGGGGCTTCCCAGGTGGCGCTAGTGGTAAAGACTCTACCTGCCAACACAAGAGATATAAGAGATACGAATCCAATTCCTGGGTTAAGATGATCCCCTGGAGAAGGAAATAGCAACCCATTCCAGTATTCTTGCCTGGAGAATCCCGTGGACAGAGGAGCCCGGTAGCCTACTGTCCATGGGGTCACACAGAGTCAGACACGACTGAAATGACTGAGCACATACATGTTCCACATCCCTGCCACTGTTTACTTCCTGGTAGAAATTCTCATTAGTAGTGAAGTGGCTGAAGGACAAGTAAACAAGTAAGGCAAAGGGAGGAAGAAGAGAAGATCAGACTGAAAATCGAGGACTTTATAATCACAGTATGTGGCTGGATATTTTCCCATTGCATCTTTCTAGAATTGAAGGAACTAAATATGGTTGGGGGGAGAGAATATCAGAGATTTTCTTGCTTGAGCTGGGCAAAAAAATATGATACATATTAAAATACGGATGTGAGAATCAGCAGCTCAGGATTTCAGATTTTGTCTGTAAGGTCTTGAAGTATTCATTGTTTGCACTCATGTATAGAGATTAATTTCTTCTTGGGATCAGCATGTCCTGAGTGACAGGTACAGTCTCATATCAGGTAGTCAGAATCTTTCCCACCCTCTGAATCCTTTCAAATGATTCCAGTTGATTCAGCATCTATGCCTGCCCACATTACCAACAAGATATAATAAAATCCACATGAAATTTCTTCCCTGATCATTGTCCTGAAGAACCAAAACAGAAATAGGGCAAAAGACAACACTCACTTTACGAGATAATCCAAAAGAAAATTGAGGTACATCAGTGTTGTTCAAATGCCAGCAGCTGCTCCCCAGAGAGGTCATATTTCATGCATGTTACAGCATATTAAAAAGCAGAGACATCACTTTGCTGACAAAGGTCCATCTAGTCAAAGCTGTGGTTTTTCCAGTAGTCACGTGCTGATATAAGAGTTGGACCACAAAGAAGGCTGAGTGCTGAAGAACTGATACTTTCAAACTGTGGTACTGAAGAAGACTTCTGAGAGTCCCTTGGACAGTAAGGAGATAAAACCAGTCAATCGTAAAAGAAATCAACCCTAAATATTCATTGGAAGGACTAATGCTGAAGCTGAAGCTTCAATACTTTGGCCAACCGATGTAAAGTGTTGGCACACTGGAAAAGACCCTGACACTGGGAAAGACTGAGGGCAGGAGGAGAAGGGGGTGACAGAGGATGAGATGATTGGATGGCATCACCAACTCAATGGCCATGAGTTTGAGCAAACTGAAGAAGATAGTGAAGGACGGGGAAGCCTGGTGTGCTACAGTCCATGGGGTCACAGGGTCAGATACAACTGAGCGACTGAACAACAAGGTAAGGTTGCCAAGATAATTTAACTAAAATTTTACAAGTGTCTTTTGTGAAGATGCTATGCTTTAATAATGAATAAAGAGTGATAGCTTTTAACTTGTGTTCTAGGCAGAAGGCCGCTCTACAGATGTCCACATGTCTGGAACCTGTGAATGTTCTGTTGCATGGCAAAGGTACATTGTAATTATGGTTGAGGAACTTAAAAATAAGGGAATTATTCTAGATGATCCAGATAGATCCGATCTAAACCACTTAAGTCTTGGATATAGAGAACTTTGGCTAGATGGAACAAAAAGTGTGTCAGGAAACAAATGGGAGGATTTGAATCATGAGAGGAATTTGCTCCTTGCTGGAGCAGTCATATGGGAAGCAGGAAAAAGTGAGAAACTTATAGGAGCAAGTGTTGGCTGACAGGCAGCAAAGAAACAAGGCCAAACTTCAAAGAACAGATTTCAGTCAACAACCTAAATGAGCTTGGGAAGGAGTCATCTCCAGAGCCCCGTGAGACACCACACATGACTCAGCTGAGCCAGTTATGCCAAGACTTGTGACCTACACACTGTGAAATAATAACTGGGTGTTATCCTAAGCTGTTGTGATCATTTGTTGAGGCAGTAGTAGAAAATGAAAGAGCTTCCCTGATTTGGCTCAGATTGTAAAGAATCTGCCTACAATGCAGGAAACCAGGTTCGATCCCTGGGTCAGCAAGATCTTCTGGGGAAGGGAATGGCTACCCACTCCAGTAGAGTGGGTATTCCATGGACAGAGGAGCCTGAGAGACTATAGTCCCATGGGGTCACCAAGAACTGGACATGACTGAGTGACTAACACTCCCATTTTCAGAAAACAAATATCACTCTCACTGACGGACATACATAGTGTTTTAGTATCCAGCCAACTACATAAGGAAATTTATAAGGACCCTCAAGGAGAAGATACCTAGCTTTTATATTTCATGAAATCTACCACCTTATTGGTGGTGGTCTAAGGGTACATCTCTTTGAATATTTAAGAAATAAAGAAATGCTTTTTATTCTGAAATGATAACCAGACTGTATTCAGTCTCCATTCTAGTTCTATGATTTTTTTCCAAGTTATTGAATACATGAAACCCCATCTTTTCCCTATCAACCAGTTGATTTTAAGGCTGTTTTTCATAGGCAGTTGTCGGCGAGACTGTATTTTTTATTGTCACAAAAGCTTCAAGTCATCTTTAAAAATAAACATGTTTGAGGTGAGAAAGCTTTCCTTTAAAAGAAAATGGGGGAAAAAACTGACATCTATCTGTACACTGCATACTTTCCTTCAAACCTTCTGAAGAGGGTATTAAGACTCTCATCCTAGAGTTGAAGAAACTAAGGTGGCTCCTTTTCTACTACCCTATAACTGGTGAGAAACACATGATATAGAAATTCATTTTGTCAGTTTTCTAAGCATGGAGTCTTAAAAGGACTTTTCCGGGTAATCATTAATTATATCTCTTGCTTATGACAAACTTCTGAATTTACTAATAGGATTTGAAATTATATATACACACACACAACAGTGAACTAGATTCTGTACTTTGGTTTGTGCAATACCTTTTCCCATTGTTTCCTGTTCATTATTCATTTTTCCCTAGCTTAAAAAAAAGTATATAAACACAATATGTTTGATTCTACAGAGATCGATTCTTCAACTCCTAGTGCCTTCTCTCCGGGCTGGGGCAAACCCTTATGGCCCTGGCTGTAGTGGAGTGAGTTCTAAGTTAAGGTGAACATATTCTGTCGTAATTCCAGGACAGCTGATGGAACATTCCTGATAGTTCCCTGAAACCCATTCCTACCGGTGCTTAAATTCTGCCATGGTGGTGCCACCATCAATTTCTCTGCTGAGAGGTGTGGCTTCAGGGCCGTCCATACCATCTCTTCCTGCAGGAATCTAAACTTCACAGCACATTGTTTATAGCATGGGCTTTTCTGTCCCTGTATCAGTTTCCGTATCTCATAATTTAGTACTTCATTATTTTAGCTGGTCGTGCTGTGGTATATACTTAGGTCATGTTAGTTAATTGAATCATGTGAACATGTCCATCACCTCAGTCAGACAATAAATTTCTGTGAGCACAGGTATCATTTTACTAAGCTTGTGCACCCCATTACATGCTCACACAGCATTTGGGACATAATAGTGTAGGATAAGCATCTGGTAGATTTACTGATATGTAACTTAGATTTAATCGAACAGTTGCTGGATGTTGCCCTTGTTACAGAGTATATGTATTACACCCTTTTTGTTTTTGTCTAAACATCAAGGGCTTTTAAAAAGCAGCATTGTAAAATAAAAGTAATTGGTAGAGTGGGGATAACGTCAGGCTGACAGTGCAGTGTTTAGATGTGGGTTTCTCTGATGGCTCAGACAGTAAAGAATCTGCCTGAAGTACAGGAGATGTGCATTGGGAAGACATCCTGGAGAAAGGAATGGCGATCCACTCCAGGATTCTTGCCTGGAGAATTCCATGAACAGAGGAACCTAGTGGGCTACAGTCCACTGAGTTGCAAAGAGTCGGACACGACTGAGAAATGAACACTTTCAAGAAAAGGAAACAAGGATAAGAAGAAGAAAAACATTTTTTAAATCTAAGATAAAATAGAAAATTTAAATATTGGATCAACAATATCACTATAATATGTAGAAATTGGTTATGTATAAATTAAAGCTTATAACATAAAAAGATAAGTGAAAATAAATTTGATAAGGTAATGGGAATGTAGAAAAACAGATTTCCCATAGATTTCTGTTGTTACTTTAACATTAGCAGTAGTAGTGTAGCATTAGTTGCTCAGTTGTCTGACTCTTTGTGACCCCATGGACTGTAGCCCACCAGGCTCTTCTGTCCATGCAATTCTCCAGGCAAGAATACCGGAGTAGGAAGCCATTCTCTTCTCCAGGGGATCTTTCAGAACCAGGGATCGAACCTGGGTCTCCTGTATTGCAGGCAGATTCTTTACTGTCCAAGCTACAGGGAAACCCCTATTTTAACATTATCTTCCTAGTAAAAGCTTTTTGAAAGTACATGAATTCCAATGGAGATAGTACAAATATCAGTACTATACAAATCCAGTGCCAGGAGTTGGGGGTGGGGAGAAGGAGGAGTGACTGGGAGGAGAGCAGTGGATTTTTAGGGTAATGAAAATACTCTGAATGACACTATAATGGTGGCTATAGGTCATTACACATTTGCCCAAACATGGAAAGAACAGAAAAATTTAAAAAGTGTGATAGATAAATATCACATGTCATGTTTAGGTAAGTAAAATGGTTTTCAATGTGTTATATTTATGTATAAACATAAAGAGTTAATATCATCAAGGCAATATTACAATTTAAATATTTGTGTAAGAGCATCACATCATTTATTTCACTTAATAATATTTGCACTTTAACATTGGTATATAATTCCCATGTTACAGATGAGGGAACTGAGGCCTCAAAATATTTTTTAAATTTTTTTTGCAAAGTCAAGCATATCAAGGAATAAAGCTAGAAATCAAATAGTGATCTCCTAACCCACATCTAGGCTAGAGCAGGACTTTGTGTATATGTGTGTGTGTGATACTTTTTTAAAAATTTTTAAAAATTAATTTATTTTAATGGAGGCTAATTACTTTACAGTATTGTAGCCATACATTCACTTGAATCAGCCTTGGGTGTACACGTGTCCCCCATCCTGAACCCCCCTCCCAATCCCATCACTCAGGGTTATCCCAGTGCACCAGCCCTGAGCATGCATTGAGCCTGGACTGGTGATCTATTTCACATACAGTAATATATATGTTTCAATGCTATTCTCTCAAATCATCCCACCCTTGCCTTCTCCCACAGAGTCCAAAACTCTGTTCTTTACATCTATGTCTCTTTTGCTGTCTTGCATAGAAAGTCATCATTACCGTCTTTCTAAATTAAGAGCTTGAAGACAGTAGGTCACACTTTTGTTTTAGTTGCAGCAGTTCTTCAATTAGCAATACTGTTCACAGAGAAATTTTAAACTAGAGAACAATATAAATAATTGCAATTACAGAAAATCTCACTT
This sequence comes from Moschus berezovskii, assembly GCF_049115385.1. Lineage (NCBI taxonomy): Eukaryota > Metazoa > Chordata > Mammalia > Artiodactyla > Moschidae > Moschus > Moschus berezovskii. Next base: position 90,898,427 of record NC_142469.1, on the reverse strand, counting down.
GGTTTCTGGCACATTATAAATTCCATAGGGATGGTACTTTCAAACTTCTGGCAACTTTGCACATAGACATGATGTGGCCAAAGAAAATATGATTCATTTTTATGAGCAGACACCCCTGGCCAAGATGAGCACACACAGTTTGAAGTAGGAAGAGATGAAGCAGATGGCCATCCCACAAGCTGTGGGGTACCTAGAATACCTGCCTGTCAAATTCACCCTTCATGGTTCTACCAGCCTCAACAACCTTTAGTCTTCCTTGCGAGGTGCCACCACAGAGTACCTGTGTTTAATGTCTTTTGTTTGCCTTTCATCAGAGAAGTTTGTAAAAGGTGGAGTAAGAAGGGGTCAAGAGAGTCCAACCTGAAACCACCAATATGACATCACTGAGTTATCTGGTTGTCCCTGGAAGCCTTGGGAAGAGCCCTAAGGGAGCAGCTCTTTAAGGGAAATGCTTAATCCTCCAATGAGCTTGAGTAGCTCACTTCAACGACCCCATTGCCTTCCCTCCTCACACTTGAAATGCATGCAGCCATCATGAACTTCAGTTCAGGTCAGTCGCTCAGTGTGTCCGACTCTTTGCGACCCCATGAATCACAGCACGCCAGGCCTCCCTGTCCATCACCAACTCCCAGAGTTCACTCAAACTCATGTCCATCGAGTCGGTGATGCCATCCAGCCATCTCATTCTCTGTCGTCCCCGTCTCCTCCCACCCCCAATCCTTCCTAGCATTGGCCTCCCTTAAAGATGTTATAGGGATTAGCCCTCATAAGCCATTTTTTATTCTCCATAGAAATGATATTAAAGTACTCGTTTGGAACATTACAAAGTGGTCTCTCAATCATGGATCCAAGACAAAGTTATCTCAGGATTCCAGACCAGGAAGAGCTTCACTTCTATGAAGGATGGTAAGCAACTTGTGTGTTTGTATCTTTTGGACACTGTGGTTCAAAGACAGAGTTGTTACCCATCTCTAGCCACGGAACATAATCTCATGACTTGTATTTTGTCTTTAAAGGCAACTTTGACTTTTTCTCTTTTTTTCTCCCTCTTTTACCCTGTCTTTAATCTATAAACTTTCCATATTGTATGTCATATTGTACCTGCCACAACCAAGAGAAGCCTAAGGAGATAACATGGCTAAATGTAATGTGATATTCATTGAATGGCACCCTGGAACAGAAAAAATAGACACTGGATAAAAATTAAGAACATTTGGATAAAATATGAACTTTAGCTAATAAAATGTGTCAATATTGGATCATTAATTATAGCAAATACAATGCACCAAAGTTAGTAACGAGGGAAACTGATCATGGGGTATATAGACTCTCTGCACTATCATCATAATTTTTCTGTAAATCCAAAACTATTCTACAAAAAAGTTTATCTAAAAAAAAAATCAAGACATATATGTCACTTTATATTATACTATAGCTAACTTTCCAGAATATTTATTTTCTATTCATTTCACTAAAAGTCATATTTGAAACTTTCATAGATTTTGCCTTAAATAATTATTAGGAAACAGATAGGTATTAATACATAAAGCACATACAGACAGGTATATAAAAACTTTTAGTTAAATAGTCTAGCCTTAAGCACAGTTTTTCACAATGTCTTTAGTCTCTAGGGGCTGTGCTGAATAACTGAAAGACTTCTACACACTTCCTACATTCCATATCCCGATTCATTTATTATTTATTATGTTTATTATTTTTCATTATATGAACCTGTAACATCTACTCACTTAGCAATTTTCAAATATACAGTAGAGTATTATCAATTATAGCTACTACACTGTACGTTGCATTCACATGACCTATTTTATAACTGGAAGTTTGTATATTTTTTATGTTTTTATTGCTATTTATTCATATCACCTATTTTTAAATGATGATATATAGGTATATCTTCAAAAATACTATTTGACTTTTGTTTGTATTTTTTATTTTCAACAAAAGCTATATAACCATAGCTCTAACTTGTTCACATCACTTCAGAGTCTAGAACTTACTGTCTTATGACTTAAATTTACCTGCAAATTGAATAAGTCATTAATGACATGACAGATTTCCTTTATTGTGCAAAGATTTTAAAATGAAAAAGTTCATGTTTATAATAAGAATTTAAAAATACAAACAATTTTAATGTCAAGAAAGGGCCTTCTAATAAAGTGCACAAAAAAGGAGTCCTAGATTTTTTTTTAATTATCAAGTCTGAGAAAATATTCAGCCTCAGTGATAATAAGAAAGCTAAAAATTAAAATAATACTAATTTTCACATTTTATTTTAGGAATTTGAAAAAGTATAATGCCTAATCACAGTGTGCCAGGGACCTGTGGAGAACATTGTGAAGAAGGTTGCAGGTGAGAATTCCTAGCCTTTTGCTGCATTACAATATCTTCTTACCCTGTGAATACAGAGACTTAGAAAACTGTTACTCAAGAGAGAAGAAAGGACTGATGCTGAAGATGAAGCTCCAATACTTTGGCCACCTGATGCGAAGAACCGACTCATTGGGAAAGATCCCGATGCTGGGAAAGAAAGAGGGCAGGAGGTGAAGGAGGCGACAGGATGAAATGGTTGGATGGCCTCAGCAACTCAATGGACATGAGTTTGAGCAAACTCCCAGAGACAGTGAAGGACAGGGAAGCCTGGCATGATGCACTACACGAGGTCGAAAAGAGTCAGACATGACTAAAGTGAACAACGAGGGAATGAAGCAGCCAGGCTGAGGCCATTTAATGCCTAGGAGTTGATGTAAATAAATTGTTTTGGAAAGGGGGAAGCATAGCTCTGAGACATTCAAAGGCCTTTGTAGTGTGTTGTAAGAATTTGTACATGCTTGTTATTTTCCCTAGAAACATCTATGTTGCTAAGAGGTAATATTGATCTCACTTCCTTGGTAGCTCAGCGGTAAAGAATCTGCCTGCCAAGGCAGGAGATGCAAGTTCAATCCCTGGGTAGGGAAGATCCCCTGGAGAAGGAAAAGGCAACCTACTCCAGTATTCTTGCCTGGAAATCCCATGGACAGAGGAACCTGGCAGGCTACAATGGGGTCTCATAAAGAGTCAGACATGACTGAAGCAACTAAACAACAACAAAAGATGAGCATAAACTCCAGTTCCAGAGCCTTTAAATAAAAGCTTCTCTAGTGGAAATAAGAAAACTCTGTACAGTAATACCTAATTATTGGAGAAGGAAATGGCAACCCACTCCAGTGTTCTTGCCTGGAGAATCCCAGGGATGGGGGAGCCTGGTGGGCTGCCGTCTATGGGGTCACACAGAGTTGGACACGACTGAAGTGACTTAGCAGCAGCAGCAGCAGTGGAAATAAGAAAACTCTGTACAGTAATACCTAATTATCACTTAATCTTACCTTAATTAGGAAAGAAAGGGATTTGCTGACAAATGCTTCTGACTGATGTCTCACTGTTTTGGTGTTCTGAATCTTTCATTCATTGTCTTAATAAAAATGACCTATAATTAATTTAGTCCCTGGTAAAGAGGAAGGGAATTTTTCTCCCTTTTCAGCAAGAATACTTCAATTTTTTGACTTTGACGCAGTAATTCTGTCAATTAAAATTTTGAGTTTAAAATTCTAAACATTTTAACCATATATTTTAGATATATGAGATTCACCCTCATGAATAAATGGCTGCAGTTTAATATTGGTTTAATAGTTATTATTAAATATTATGAAATAGTTATTCTTCCTGTTATAGGACATTAAGTTAGGGATCACTTATTATAACAGCATATCCTAGCCTATTCTGACCAAAATTGATATCTAAACTAGGAACATGATACAACAACAAAAATGACTGTGAATCATAAAATATGAGGTTTATAGAAACAGGTTGCAAATGGCAAGGAAACTATGACTAGGATCTAAAAGGATATAAATCATGAGATGAAAATTAAATCAATTTTCGTTTCCAATCTTCAAGACAAAACTGAGAAGATCTTTATGGTACAAAGGACAAATGAAAATTCAGCTTCATGACAAAGACCAAATCAAAACTCGTGCTATTATAATATAATCTCCAAAGGAATTAATTTGGCACCCACAAAGTTTTCAGATGAACACAATTGCTAAGAGAACAGATAAAGACTGGTTTTTCAATAAAAGTCGGTTAGGCTCAAGGTTTCTAAAATTAAGCCTAGAAGGTGAGGACTCTCTAAAAAAGAACTGTAGGCAAAGCTATTGGCAATGTTGTGATGGAAACTTAGTTAAAATGAAAGCTACATTCTTGGAAAAAGTTTTACTAAGGAAAACAAAAAGGTTACCAGCCTAGACTAAAATAAATTGTGACCATTGAAGATTTAAATGGTCCTTGTGCCATAACCGTTTAAGGCCAGGAAGCAGACTGATAAAGTTACTTGGCTCCCAAAGAAGACAATGCCCAATGCTGCATCAGAAGAGACCAAAAAGGATTATGGGAAAGGAGGGGTCTTACAGGGGTTGGATGCAAAGTCCATGAAGAACATGAGAGTGGGAGCTTCTCCCTGGGAGTATACCAGAGCCCATTCAGAGAACATTTCTCAAGCCAGCCACGGAAGCTTGGGATATCATCCCAGTGGAATTCTAAAATTTCTATGGGCCAATCACTGCTGTGTATCTCTAAGACTTTGTCTCTTTCAAAATGATTGCTTTTATAATTCTTTCATTGATCTCCTATTATGCAGTGGGCACAGAGGGACTTGTCTCCCTTGCACACAAGACCATGAAAGAAGAAAAGTCATGATCAGCCTGACTGAGAGAATATTATATGATCCAAATTTTGAGACTGATCATTGGATGGGTCTCATGTGTTTTCTCTGTTGGAGAGTAAATGAATGCATTTTTCAGGAAGAAATTAGATTTATCTAAATAATTTCACCCTGAAAGACAGGGTATGTAGACCTGTTGTTCACAAAGTATTTGCTGCCTTTCCCTGGGAAAGTATGATACTTCTCCACTCCCTGATGTCAGGCCAGGCTAATGTAACTTTCTTTCATCAATAAAACATTATTAGAAGCAGTGGATGTCAATTCCAGGTAGAAACTCTTAAGGGCCAGCACAGGATTGGCTGTACTCTATTCTTCGACTGTAATAATGGGCAGTATTCCAGAACGAATCTTCACTGTCAGCTTAGTTTTGGAGTAAAGATCACCTGGGAAAAAGGCATAGAAAACCTGCAGTGGAAATGGGACACGAGACAGAACTAAGTCTGTACTTTGAAGGTATTGGAATTTTGGGGGGCATTTGTTACTGTGTAGTATATCCTAACTGATTCGTATTCCTGTTTCCATTTTTTATTTTATATTTCAATTATTTATACCTGAGGGAACTTTAAAAATGTGGAGTGATAAAAGGAGGCACTCCAAAAAATCTTGAAAGGAAGTTCACTTTGCCCAAGAAAGAAACTCAGGATCTTCTTACACTTACTAAGAGCCACAATTATGGTCAGATATTAAAACTAATCATCATCTAAATTGGAAATCTAAATTTAATATGGAATGCAGAAAAACACAATATACAGGCACAAGGGCAATAAGCCCAAATAAGCTTGATTAAATGGACAGTCTTTGGCAGAGTCTGTGTTGCTATTGGCTACAGCTTTAGAAGATGACCGTAAAAAAACAAATACAATTTTATATTACTCAGCAAACAAGCCCTGAGATAATTTGGGATTTGAAAACTGGGACTTGAAGATTGAAGCAGTACAGTCTTCTGAGTATAAAGGCAAAAAATCAGGAAGAACAGAGGTGAGTGTGGCTGACACCTGTTAAGCTCAGGATCGCACTGTGTGTGCCTCTCTAGGACTTTGCAGAATGAAATGATCTGTACATTTTCTTTAAACCAACTCACATTCACTCAGTAATTAATATAAAGATGAATGGAAAACTATTGAAAAAAGCACAAACTGTGATTCACCAGGCTCTAGCTCTCACTGACAGCCAGACTCCTGGAGGATATCTGATATGTTGGTGTATATTTGTGGGAGAAAGATGGAAAATTATTTACATGGAATGAATTGAGGTATAAGAGACAAAGAGCATTTGTAAGGACATTTCTCCAATTGTGGCTTTAGAGAAAGTTGAATTATCCAGGAAATTAGTTATTTGTTCTCTGTGGTAAGAGCATGGTGTTTATGATGTTCTCTAATTTGTGGGTGTGTAAGAACAACTCCACCAATGGGAAACCAAGAAATGGGGATTAAGAAAGTGTGAAAGAAGTGTTGCCGCGCATTCAAACATCATTCTGGTTAGCCAGAGGCACATATTCTCAACTGCTTGGAGGCTTTACCAAAATGAGAGGACTGAAGCAGGAGAATGAGCTAAAGAAGCAGGCTGTAGAAAAGACTTAGAGAAGTTAATCCCTTGCCCTGTCTCGAAGTCTACTGTGCTGGGCAGAATAATAGGCCCACAAAGACACCCATACCCTGAAGTCTGGAACCTGTGGATAAATTAGGTTACATTGCAAAAAGGACTTTGCAGATATGAGTAATCGTCCCTTGAGAGGAGAAGATAATCCGTGATTATTTGGGGGGGATAATATAATCTCAAGTCAAAAGTGGAGAACATTCCCTGGCTGTGATCAGAGATGTGACTATGAAAAAGGGCAAGAAAGATGTAACATTGTTGATTTAGAATAATGATAGCTCAACTGCTAAAGACTCCACCCACCAACGCAGGAGATGCAGGAGTCATAGGTTCAATCCCTGGGTTGGGAAGATCCCCTGGAGAAGGAAATGGCAACCTATTCCAATATTCTTGCCTGGAAAATTCCATGGAGAGAGGAGCCTGGTGAGCTCCAGTCCATGGGGCTGCAAAGAGTCAGATATGAGTGAGTATGCATGCACACACACACACACCAAGGAATATGGGTGACCTCTAGAAGTTAAAAAAAGCAAGAAAACAGATTCTTAGCTAAAGCCTTCATAAAGGAATGCAGCTCTGCTGACACTGATTTTAACCTAAGAGACCGTTGTCCTTGCTCTAGCCTACAGAACTGTATGATAATAAATTTGTGTTGTTTTAAGGCACCAATTTCATGGTAATCCATGACTTACTGGTTTTAGAATGCCAATGTTTCAAACAAGCATTCCAATAAATAAATAAAGCAAATATATGACTGATTCAGCATTTACTAAATTCTCATCAACTACCACGGCTGCCACAGCCAGGGCCAAAAACTTGGCAAGCTCTCAATTTGGGCAGTGATATGTGGTTCCAAATTTTGAAAACTGGAAACAAAAAACAGAGAGAGAGTGAAATTACTCACAAATTTTAAGTATAGGTTTTTCCCTGTCCTTAATATAAATATTTGATTCTACCTCAGAGGTTCTGACTTAACTGGTATTGTATGGGACACAGACTTGTACAGTAGCATATTTTTAAAGAAAACTTCTTGATGATTTTAATAAACCAAAAAGATCACAAATGACAAATATTGGTAAGGATTGGTAAGGATAAGGGAATTTTTGTACCCTGTTGAAGGGATGAAAATTGTTGTAACCACTGTGCAAAACATTATGGAGTTTCCTCAAAAAACTAAAAATGAAAACTACCCTATAATCCAGCAATTACATTCTTGAGTATATGTATCTGAGGAAAGTGAAAACACTAGATCAAAAGGATACATGTACCCCGATGTTTATAACAACACTATTTGCAACAGTAAAGATACAGAAGCAATGTAAGTGTTCAACAGTAGATGAATGGATAGACTATGTGGTATATATTTACAGTGGAATACAACTTAGCTGGAAAAAAGAACGAAATTTTACCATTTGTAGCAGTGTAGATAGACTTGGAGGGCATTATACTAAGCGAAATACAAGCCAGAGAAAAAGGCAAATACTGTATGATATCACTAACATGTGGAATCTACAAAAAAAAAAAAGAACACAACAAAAAAGATGCCGAGCCCAGATATAGAAAGCAAAGCAGTGGTTACCAGTGGAGTCAGGGAGGGGCGATATGAGGGTGGGGAAGTAAGAGTACAAACTGTTCGGTATAAGATAAGCTGAAGGATGTATTTTACAACATGGGAAATAGAGTCATTATTTTGTGATAAATGTAAATGGAAAGTAAACGTTAAAACTTGTATACATTTGGAAAACTCAGCAATTGCCACTGGCCTGTAAAAGGTCAGTTTTCATTCTAATCTAAAAGAAAAGCAATGCCAAAGAATGTTCAAACTACTGCACAATTGCTCTCGTTTCTCATGCTAGGAAGGTAATGCTTGAAATCCTTCAAGCGAGGCTTCAACAGTATGCAAACCAAGAACTTTCACGTATACAAGCTGGATTTAGAAAAGGCAGAGGAACCAGAGATCAAATTGCTACCATCCATTGGATCATAGAAAAAGCAAGGGAATACCAGAGAAACATCTACTTCTGTTCCATTGACTATGCTAAACCCTTGGACTGTTTGGATTACAACAAACGGTGGAAATTCCTAAAGTATGGGAATACCAGACCACCTTACCTGCCTTCTGAGAAAACTATATGCAGGTCAAGAAACAACAGTCAGAACCAGAGATGGAACAATGGACTGGTTCAAAATTGGGAAAGGAGTATGTCAAGGCTATATATTGTCACTCTGCTTATTTAACTTATATGCAGAGTGCATCATGTTAAATGCTGGGCTGGATGAAGCACAAACTGGAATCAAGATTGCCAGGACAAATAACAACCTCAGATATAACACTGTAATGTTATAAACAGAATACCAAGGAGAGATAAGAAAGACTTCCTCAGTGATCAATGCAAAGAAATAGAGGAAAACAACAGAATAGGAAAAACAAGAGATCTCTTCAAGAAAATTAGAGATTCCAAGGGAACATTTCATGCAGAGATGGGCTCGATGAAGGACAGAAATGGTATGGACCTAACAGAAGCAGAAGATATTAAGAAGAGGTGGCAAGAATACACAGAAGAACTGTACAAAAAAGATCTTCACCACCAAGATAGTCACGATAACATGATCACTGACCTAGAGCCAGACATCTTGGAATGTGAAGTCAAGTGGGCCTTAGAAAGCATCACTACGAACAAAGCTAGTGGAGGTAATGGAATTCCAGTTGAGCTATTTCAAGTCTTGAAAGATGATGCTGTGAAAGTGCTGCACTCAATATGCCAGCAGATTTGGAAAACTCAGCAGTGGCCACAGGACTGGAAGAGGTCAGTCTTCATTCCAATCCCAAAGAAAGGCAATGCCAAAGAATGCTCAAACTACCACACAATTGCACTCATCTCACACGCTAGTAAAGTCATGCTCAAAATTCTCCAAGCCAGGCTTCAGCAGTATGTAAACCGTGAACTCCCAGATGTTCAAGCAGGTTTTAGAAAACGCAGAGGCACCAGAGATCAAATTGCCAACATCCGCTGGATCATGGAGAAAGCAAGAGAGTTCCAGAAGAGCATCTATTTCTGCTTCATTGACTATGCCAAAGCCTTTGACTGTGTGGATCACAATAAACTGTGGAACATTCTGAAAGAGATGGGAATCCCAGACCACCTGACCTGCCTCTTGAGAAACCTGTATGCAGGTCAGGAAGCAACAGTTAGAACTGGACATGGAACAACAGACTGGTTCCAAATAGGAAAAGGTGTACGTCAAGGTTGTATATTGTCACCTTGCTTATTTAACTTCTATGCAGAGTACATCATGAGGAACGCTGGGCTGGAGGAGGCACAAGCTGGAATCAAGATTGCTGGGAGAAATATCAATAACCTCAGATATGCAGATGACACCACCCTTATGGCAGAAAGTGAAGAGGAACTCAAAAGCCTCTTGATGAAAGTGAAAGAGGAGAGTGAAAAGGTTGGCTTGAAGCTCAACATTCAGAAAACAAAGATCATGGCATCTGGTCCCATCACTTCATGGGAAATAGATGGAAAAAGTGGAAACAGTGTCAGTCTTTATTTTTTTGGGCTCCAAAATCACTGCAGATGCTGATTGCAGCCATGAAATTAAAAGACGCTTGCTCCTTGGAAGGAAAGTTATGACCAACCTTGATAGTATATTAAAAAGCAGAGACATTACTTTGCCAACCAAGGTCCGTCTAGTCAAGGCAATGGTTTTTCCCGTGGTCATGTATGGATGTGAGAGTTGGACTGTGAAGAAAGCTGATCGCCGAAGAATCGATGCTTTTGAACTGTGGTGTTGGAGAAGACTCTTGAGAGTCCCTTATACTGCAAGGAGATCCAACCAGTCCATTCTAAAGGAGATCAATCCTGGATGTTCATTGGAGGGACTGATGCTAAAGCTGAAACTGCAATACTTTGACCACCTCATGTGACGAGTTGACTCACTGGAAAAGACTCTGATGCTGGGAAATTTTGGGGGCGGGAGGAGAAGGGGACGATGGAGAATGAGATGGCTGGATGGCATCACCGACTCTGTGGACATGAGTTTGAGTGAACTCCGGGAGTTGGTGATGGACAGGGAGGCCTGGCGTGCTGTGGTTCATGGGGTCGCGGAGAGTTGGACAGGACTGAGCGACTGAACTGAACTGAACTGTTATAAAACTCCTTTTGAAGGAGCTCTCCATTACCTTCATTATCCCCACCATAGTTTGGCCTCAGGTCAAACACAGGAAGGGAACACAGCCTCACCCATCAACATAAAATTGGATTAAAGAATTACCGAGCAAGGCCCCACCCATCAGAACAAGACCCAGTTTTCCCCTCAGTCAGTCTCTCCCATCATGAAGTTTTCCATAAGCCTCTTATTCTTCTCCATCAGAGGGCAGACAGACTGAAAACTACAGTCACAGAAAACTAACCAATCTGATCACATGGACCATAGGCTTGTCTAACTCAATGAAACTATGAGCCATGCCCTGTAGGGCCACCCAAGACATATGGGTCAGTTGTGGAGAGTTCTGACAAAACGTGATCCACAGGAGAAGGGAATGGCAAACCACTTCAGTATTCTTGCCATGAGAATCCCACGAACAGTATGAAAAGGCAAAAAGATAGCATATGGAAAGATGAACTCGCCAGGTCGGTAGGTGATCAATATGCTATTGGAGATCAGTGCAGAAATAACTCAAGAAAGAATGAAGAGACAGAGCCAAAGCAAAAATAACACCCAGTTGTAGATGTGACTGGTGATGAATGTAAAGTCTGATGATGTAAAGAGCAAATTTGCATAGGAACCTGGAATGTTAGGTCCATGAATCAAGGCAAATTGGAAGTGGTCAAACAGGAGATGGCAAGAGTGAACATCAACATTTTAGGAATCAGAGAACTAAAATGGACTGAAATGGGTGAATTTAACACAGAAGACCATTATATCTACTACTGTGGGCAAGAATCCCTTAGAAGAAATGGAGTAGCCATCATAGTCAACAAAAGAGTCTGAAATGCAGTACTTGGATGCAATCTCAAAAATGAAAGAATGATCTCTGTTCATTTCCAAGTCAAACCGTTCAGTATCACAGTAATCCAAGTCTATGCCCCAATCACTAATGCTGAAGAAGTTGAAGTTGAGTGGTCCTAGGAAGACCCACAAGACCTTCCAGAACTAACATCCAAAAAAGATGTCCTTTTCAATACAGGGGACTGAAACACAGAAGTATGAAGTCAAGAGATACCTGGAGTGACAGGCAAATTTGGCTTTGGAGTACAGAATGAAGGAGGGTAAAGGCTAATTGAGTTTTGCCAAAAGAACGCACTGGTCACAGCAAACACACTCCTCCAGCAACACAAGAGATGACTCTACACATGGACATCACCAGAAGGTCAATACCAAAATCAAATTGACTATATTCTTTGCAACCAAAGATGGAGAAGCTCTACAGCCAGCAAAAAACAGACCGGGAGCTGACTCTGGCTAAGATCATGAACTCCTTATTGCCAAATTCAGACGTAAATTGAAGAAAGTGGGGGAAACCACTAGACCATTCATGTATAACCTAAATCAAATCCCTTACGATTATACAGTGGAAGTGACAAATAGATGCAAGGGCACTCTATAGACAGAGTGCTTGATGAACTATGGATGGAGTTTTGTGACATTGTACAGGAGACAGGGATAAAAAGAAAAAGAAATGCAAGGAGGCAAAATGGTTGTCTGAAGAGGCCTTACAAATAACTGAGAAAAGAAGAGAAGTGAAAGGCAAAGGAGAAAAGGAAAGATATACCCATTTGAATGCAGAGTTCCAAAGAACAGTGAGGAGAAATAAGAAAGCCTTCCTCAGTGATCAATGCAAAGAAATGGAGGGAAAAAATAGAATGGGAAAGACTAGAGATCTCTTCAAGAAAATTAGAGATACCAAGGGAACATTTCATGCAAAGATGGGAACAATAAAGGACAGAAATCGTATGGGCCTAACAAAAGCAGAAGATATTAAGAAGAGGTGCAAGAATACACAGAAGAACTAAACAAAAAAGATCTTCAAGACCCAGATAACCACAATGGTATGATCACTCACCTAGAGCCAATCATCCTGGAATGCAAAGTCAAGTGGGCCTTAGGAAGCATCACTATGAACAAAGCTAGTGGAGGTGATGGAATTCCAGTGGAGCTATTTCAGATCCTAAAGATGATGCTGTGAAAGTGCTGCACTCAATATGCCACCAAATTTAGAAAACTCAGCAGTGACCACAGGACTGAAAAAGGTCAGTTTTTATTACAATCCCAAAGGAAGGCAATGCCAAAGAACGTTCAGACTACCACACAATAGCACTCATCTCACATGTTAGCAAAGTAATGTTCAAAATTCTCCAAGCCAGGCTTCAACATTACATGAACCCTGAACTTCCAGGTGTTCAAGCTGGACTTAGAAAAGGCAGAGGAAACAGAGGTCAAATTGCCAACATCTGTTGGAGCATCAAAAAAACAAGAGAGTCCCAGAAAAACATCTACTTCTGCTTTATTGACTAGGCCAAAGCCTTTGACTGTGTGGATCACAACAAACTGGAGAATTCTTCAAGAGATGGGAATACCAGATCACCTGACCTGCCTCCTGAGAAAACTGTATGCAGGTCAAGAAGCAACAGTTAGAACTGGACATGGAACAACAGACTGGTTCCAAATCGGGAAAGGAGTATGTCAAGGCTGAATATTGTCACCCTGCTTATTTAACCTATATGCAGAGGACATCATGCAAAATGCTGGGTGGATAAAGCACAAGCTCGAATCAAGATTGCCAGGAGAAATATCAATAACCTCAGATATGCAGATGACACCATCCTTATGGCCGAAATTGAAGAACCAAAGGACCTCTTGATGAAAGTGAAAGAGGAGAGTGAAAAAGGTTGGCTTAAAACTCAACATTCAGAATACTAAGATCATGGCATCTGATCCCATTACTTAATGACAAATAGATGGGGAAACAATGGAAACAGTTTGAGACTTTGTTTTGGGAGGCTCCAAAATCACTGCAGGTGGTGACAGCCATAAAACTAAAAGATGTTTTTGCCTTGGAAGAAAACTATGATCAAACTAGACAGCATATTAAAAAGCACAGACATGACATTGCCAACAAAATCAATCTAGTCAAATTATGGTTTTTCCAGTAGTCATGTTTGGAGGTGAGATTTGGGCTATAAAGAAAGCTGCTACTGCTAAGTTGCTTCAGTCGTGTCCAACTCTGTGCGACCCCATAGACGGCAGCCCACCACACTCCCCCGTCCCTGGGATTCTCCAGGCAAGAACACTGGAGTGGGTTGCCATTTCCTTCTCCAATGCATGAAAGTGAAAAGTGAAAGTGAAGTCGCTCAGCCGTGTTTGACTCTTCGCGATCTTCGCAACCCCATAGACTGCAGCCTACTAGGCTCCTCCACCCATGGGATTTTCCAGGCAAGAAAGAAAGCTGAGCACCAATGAATTGATGCTTTTGAACTGAGATGTTGGAGAAAACTCTTGAGAATCCCTTGAATAGCAAGGCGATCCTACCAGTCCATCCTATAGGAGATCAGTCCTGAATATTCATTGGAAGAACTGATGTTGAAGCTGAAAGTGCAATACTTTGGCCACCTGATGTGAAAAACTGACTCACTGGAAAAGACCCTGATGCTGGGAAAGATGGAGGGCAGGAGGAGAAGGGGACGACAGAGGATGAGATGGTTGGATGGCATCACCGACTCAATGGACATGAGTTTGAGATAGACAGGGAAGCCTGGCATTCTTCAGTCCACAGGGTCCCAAAGATTCAGACATGACTGAGTGACTGAACTGAATGTTATTTCAACAACCACAGATAATAACACTCTAATGGCAGAAAGTGAAGAGGAAGTAAAGAGCCTCTTGATGAAAGTGAAAGAGGAGAGTGAAAAAGCTGGCTTAAGATTAAACATTCACAAAACGAAGATCATGGCATCCAGACCCATCACTTCATGGCAAATAGATAGGGAAAAAGTGGAAACAGTGACAGATTTTATTTTCTTGGGTTCCAAAATCACTGCAGATGGTGAATTAAGCCACAAAATTAAAAGATGCTTGCTCCTTGGAAGAAAAGCTATGACAAACTTTAATAGCACAAAACAGAGACATCACTTTGCCAACAAAGGTCTGTACAGTTAAAGCTATGGTTTTTCCAGTAGTCATGTACAGATGTGAGAGTTGGCCCATAAAGAAGGTTGGGCACCAAAGAATTGATGCTTCTCAAATGTGGTGTTGGAGAAAACTCTTGAGAGTCCCTTAGACAGCAAGGATACCAAACCATTCAATCCTAAAGGAAATCAACTCTGAATATTCATTTTAACAACTGATGCTGAAGCTAGCCGAAGCTCTATCCTTGGCCATCGGATGCGAAGAGCCGACTTATTGGAAAAGACTTCGATGCTGGGAAAGATTGAGGGCAGGAGAAGAAGGGGACAATAGAGACTGAGATGTTTGGATGGCATCACTGACTCAGTGGATGTGAGTTTGAGCAAACTCTGGGAGATAGTGCATGACCGGGAAGCCTGGTATGTTGCATCCATGGGATTACAAAGAGTTGGACATGACTTGGCAACTGAACAACATCAACTAAAATTTTAAAAAGAAAAGAAATAGGGACACAAAGACTATGCTTATAGTACAAGATTATTTTCAGAACTTCATCTATGTGTAATAATGAATGAGATATGCCTGAGTCATTCTAATATCCAGATGCAAAACAAGATCATTTTGTTTTCATTCTTCCAACCAAAAGATATAAATACATGTGCTATGGGCTGAAAGTCTGTTTCTCCTCAAAATTCTTAGGTTTAAACCCTGATTTCCAATACGGTGGCATTTGGAGAGAGGGATCTGGGGAGATAATTAGGTCTTGGGTGTGATGTCCTTGTGATATGATTAGCGCCCTTGTAAGAAAAGGCCTTGCTTCCTGTCTCTGTTCTTCAGGGAAACCAAGAAAAAAGCCTTCACCAGAACCTGATCATCTTGGCACCCAGATTTCTCAGTTTCTAGCCTCCAGAAGTATGAGGAAAAAAATGCCTGCTGCCTTAAGCCACCCAGTCTACGGTAATTTGTTATAGCAATTGGAAAGGACAAAGAACATCTAAGACTTTTAAAACATATTTCCATAAGGCAACTTCTACCTGCATGGTCCAAGAATCTATGACTGTTTTGTTTTAAGGGTGTTTATTTGGCTTAGCTGTAACTGTGCCCCATTTATCAGCACTGTCTGTACAACTGAATTCCTAAGTAGAGAGTAAGTTTACTGCCTTGGATCAGGGGACTTTGAAATCTTCATTGCATTTTATATAAAAATGTTTAGCTTTGTTCCATGAGATACAGAGCATAATATTGTACTATTCTTTTTAAAGTGGGGTAAGACTGAAAATTGTAGCATTGGTTTGAGAAATTCTGCTCCTCAGTTTAATTAACCCAACTATTGCTCCATGTGAAGTTCATGGAATATAAGGCAATGGAGACCCTTTATCAGTTATCTATAGCCATAATAGTGCTGCATAGCAAACTACCCCAAGGCTCAGTGGCTTAAAACAACAATATTTGTTTAGTTCATGAGTCTGGGGGTCAACTGGGGTGTTCTGCTGCTCTGGGTTGTACAAGACTCATCTCAGCTGGGGGCTTTTCATGTGTAGATAGTAAGCTAATGGCTTGGCTGGGAATTGGCTTATTCAGGATGACCTCAATAGAGAAGTTATCCTATTTCTGCTCCATGTTCTCTCTCATCTTCTAGAAGGCTAACTCAGGCTTGTACATAGGGCTGAGGGAGTACTCCAAGCAGGAGAATGGGAGTAGGTCAAGCCTCTTGAGACCTAGATTTGGAACTAATAAGCTGTGAGGTCAATCTAGATTCACAAGGTCATGGATAAAGGCCGATGATATTCTCCAGGAGTGTGTATTGATATTTGGGCCAAACTCACAAAAGGTAAAGAGAAGATATTACTCCTACTAGGCTGAAAGAAATTGGAACTTATTTCAGTTCATAGATCATCTTAGTCTGAATCAAACAGTAATGAACCAATTTCATACAAACTTACATAATAAGTTAACTCAAAATAGAAAGTTCATAAAGTGTAAATCCTGGTGAGGCAAATAGTTTATAAAAAATTAGTAACCAGTCTAGAAATTGTGAATGGCAGTCTCCAAGTTCCTGGGCAAGAATGCACAGGTTCAGAAGCCTTGAAATTTTGTTATATCAGACTGTCATTAACTGACTAGTCCTCAGTTGTTGGTAAGCATTACAGATGTCTTCCATTATGTTTTGGATAATAACCAAGTACAAGGATATACTAGCTTTAAAAAGCATTGTGACCATCTGTTCTTGATTGGTACAAAGAATAAGAAGAGAAAGTAAAATTTTGGCTATAAATACTCTAGGTTATAAAAAGAGCTGATGGCAACACAGTGAACCCAATATATTCATACAGTTAATATACTGCTGCTGCTGCTGCTGCTAAGTCACTTCAGTCGTGTCCGACTCTGTGTGACCCCATAGACGGCAGCCCATCAGGCTCCCCCGTCCCTGGGATTCTCCAGGCAAGAACACTGCCACAGTAAATCTTAATATTGCCATATTTCAAGATAATGATAATATTTGTTTTCAAGGAACCTCCAGCTATCATGTTCTTAGACCAATAATTATATATTCAGAAATCTACAGTGAGGGAGCAATCCAAAAACAGTAACAACAACAAACATGAAAACTTTCTGTACCATACTGAGTTGATTTTTTTATAAGAAGGAAAATTGGAAGTGACCTCAACACTCAACTATGTGAGAGTGGCTAAGTAATTATAGTATAATCATTGAATAGAATATTATGGAGCTATTAAAATGATGGTTGTAAAGGCCACACAGCAACATCAAAAAAGTAAAGCATGATCCTAAGTAAATAAAGATACAGAATTATACACACACTGTGAGTATAATTATGCAAAACAAAATGTGCTGGTAGGAGTTGCCTTTTGAAATTCCTTATTTTAGAAAGCCTTATAAATGTTCATGTCTTTTGATTGAGTAATTCAACTTCTGGAAATGTATCCTAGAAAATTATCTGATAGGCAAAAAGGAAAAATTTAGAAGAAAGAACTTTTGTTGCATCATTGTAGTTTTAGTTTCAATTGTGAAGATATGAAAAATAAATGATTTTTTAAAAATTATAGCTCATTTGTTTGCAAAATGTTATATAACCATTAAGAATGAAAGAATTTAATGACAAAGAGAACTTCATAATTTTTTTAAAGTTTGCATTCATTTTTAAAAGCAATATATAACAAAAATTTCTAGTGTATTTAGTAGAAATACATAAAATATTTTACAGTAATTAACAATGGCTATATAAAAGCAAATTTTTAATGCTTTTCATGTTTATTTGCTTTTGCATATTGTCAATTTTCCTATACTAAGCATAGTAGTATGTACTGCTTTGGTAGTAAAAAAAAAAGCATAAAAGCCTACATAGAATAAATTAAACAAAAGAAAATATTGGATTGGCCCAGAAGTTCATTTGTGGGAAAACCTGAATGAACTTCTGGGCCAATCCTATATATATATTGGCACTGTGTAAGAGTAACTGATTAAGGGTTGTGTGCTTATTTTTTCTAGTTTACATAGCCTGAAATGTAGTTATATTAAATTTGTAATTTCAAATCTGTATGTATTAATGAAATGACCTATGCCATAGCTTATTTGTCAGACATGACGGTAATGATAACTCTTTACATTTATCTAATGATTTACAAGTTGCAAAGTATCTCACTTACATTATTCCATTCACTTCTCACACCTGTGTGAAGTAGAAATTGTTACCTTGTTCCAGTTGTAGAAATTTAGACTCAGAGGTTAAGCGAGGTCCTCCAAGTCACGAGGCAGATGCCTGGCTGAACCAGTGTTGGACCCAATGGTTTAACTTCCAAGTGTTCTCTCAGCTTCCATGGAATCATTTTAGTACTTTTTATCAGGAATGATAAAGCACTGTCACTGCCAACACAACACAAATGTTGCAGGCAACTAAGACACTTATGGGAAGACAGTGATGTTGATTTGCTTTGTGCCTCCTTTTTCCACTGTCCTCGCAATGATTACTTTTTTAGAAATTAGACTTCGATGTTTCAGTTAGTGCTTTTCCAACACATCTCAAATCCTTTGATAAACCCAACTAATTAAGCAGTGATGTAGCCCTTGCATGAAGCACTTTTTAATTAGCTACAGTGATTCCCAAATTATTCAGCCTCAGTTCAGGACCCTTAATATTCAAACTGACAATCCAGCGCATGTAAACTCTTTATTTAAACAGTGATATCTGAAATGAAGCTCAATAAAGGTTTCCATGGAAACTAACTTCAATATCAAAACTTTCCAAAACATCAAAATGACCCAATTAGAAGTGGTAAAAATAAATGACAGAAAGTGTAGCTATGAATAGTATGGAAAGGTTACTTCTACTTCTTTACATTAATTTTCATAAGTGTGCCTGCATATTCATTAGAAGACTATGCAATTCATTTGATGTTTAAGAATATCAAGTAGACAAGAATGTTACATGAAGTGAAATTTGATGTTGCTCTGCAATAAACTTGAAATCAATTTCATATGGAGATTAAAACTGAAGAGTTAGTTTACATGACTGTACATACAAAGACGTAGATAAACACTACTAAAGATAAAAGTCTGGGATTTTTGCAGAAGAAAAGATGAAAACTTCTATGAATTATTTCCAACTAGAAAAGTTAATAAGCCCTTTGTCATCCTTACAACTAAGAACAAAGGGAAATATTTGCTGAACTTGACTCCAGAATAAAATCCAAATAAAAGCATATTTATTAACTTTTGTAACCACATAAGCTCCTTAAAAAGACTTTGCGAGTCAAGCATAATATGAGAACAATTCGTGAATGTACCATTTTTTTCCTACTATGAATGTTAACCAAGTTTAGATATGAACCTTGATATTTGCATGTAATGTGACAAATGAAAACCCGAAGAATTATTGTACATGGCTGCAGAGTTCTAACTTTTGTTTCAAAAGCTTAGGTCATAAGATATTTCCCTGGAAATTCCTAAGTAAAGACATCTACACATGTTTAAAAAGGAATATTCTGAACTTTACTAATGAAACAAAATATCACAATGACATATATAATTGTATCACTAATAGGCTCTCAGACTTAACTCATCTGAAATTTATCTCCTGATCCTTAAAACCTACTTTTCCTGGATTCTTCCTCATCTCAGTCAACAGTGACACTGTCTTTTCAGTTGCTCAGACCAGTGTTTCTTCACAATTCTGTCAGCAAATGCCCTTACCTCTCACTCAAAAGAGCCCCAGAATCAATCACCTGTCTTCATCTTGCTTACCACAATCATGGCCAATCCACCACATTCTCACCGGCATTATTAAAGCAATCTCCTCACTGCTCTGCTTCCCTTTTGTCAAAACTGAAAAACTGCAGCAAGTAATTCTGTTCAGAAAAAGCAAGACTGATCCTGTCTCTGTTATGCTCAGACTTCCCAGTGGCTTCTTATCACACTCAGAACAAAGCCAGAGTTTTCACGAGGCACAGTGAAGTCCTGCAGGACTGTTTCCCATGTGCCTCTCCTACCTACCTCCTGTTATTCTAGGAACTCGCTGGCTCTGGCAGCCTGAGTTCCATACTGTTCTCCCACTAAACTAGGCATTTCAGGGCCTCTATTTATTTGCTATTACCTCTGCTTGGAATACCCTTCCCAGGTGTTTGCATAGTTCACTCTCACGTCTTTTTGGCTGTACCACACGACAGGTGGGATCTTAGTTCATGGACCAGGGATTGAACCTGTGCTCCCTGCACTAGATGTACTGAAAGCCTGGAGTCTTAAGCACTGCAGCTGATGCACTGATTTTTTTTTTAATTGGGGTATATTTGCTTCACAATATTGTGTTAGTTTCTATTGTACAAGGAAGTGAATCAACTATATGTATACATAAACCTCTCTCATGGACCTCCCTCCCTTCCCATCCCCTCCCATCGAAGTTACCACAGAGCACTGAGCTAAACAGCAGCTTTCCCACTAGCTAGCTGTCTTACTCATGGTAGTATATATATATGTTAATTTCAATCTCCCAATTTATCCCACCCCATTTCCCCCCCAAACCATGTCCACATGCCCATTTTCTACATCTGTGTTTCTATTCTTGCCCTGCAAATACTTTCCTCTGTATCATCTTTCTAGATTTTACATATGTGCAATGAAATTGGGTCACTTGTAGAGACGTGGATGAACCTAGAGACTGTCATGCAGAGTGAGGTTCTAGACATTTCTAAATAAAATCTTTTCAGCCCATGTCCCATCACTGTGCTACAACCCAGATTTGGTCAAAGATAGTGTTTAATTCTCTGGTACTTCCTGGTGGCAGGGAGAATGGAGACATGCTGTGGAGTTCATCAAGCTCTGAAAGATCTTAACAAGGCACTGCCCTTCTTGGGCATCCTCTAGTGGTCAGTGCATGGTGGGGAGGGGGTATCAGTCCCACTGAGAACCATCATTAAATGATTTTCTAATATCAAAATATGAATGTTATTAATGCTAGAAATAATTTGTGTAGTTAGCCGTATTCTTAGATAATTACCAAGATGAAATTACAGAATTTTTCATCTGTAAAACAGAGGAAAGTATTGAGTTTTTTTGCCACCTGTGCACATAAACACCCAGGTTGGTGATGTGACCCTGGGAGGCATCTTAAACTTTTGGCTTTCATATCAAAGCAAAGTCATAAAGAAGTAAAAGAGATCAAACCAGTCTGCTTACTGATGTCTGTGGGTTAACATCTCCTAAGCATGCCTACAATATATCTCTTTCCTCTGGCCTGAATGCTAAATACTTGATTTCTCAGTTTGCTTTTCCTTTATTCATTATTTCTTATGACTTGTCCCACCAGAGATCAAAGCAGTCTCCATGTTTCCAGAATATAGAAACATGAATCCTTGGGAGAACATACACTTCCTCTTCATTCTAGCTATTTTATAAATTAAATTGGAAATTTAGTCTTTGTATATCCAGGCTTGGCACCTTCTACATTCATTGAACAAGCTGGAGGAAATGACCAAAATTTGAGCTGTGATTTTGTGAAGATAAGTTACCTGTGCAGATTCTTTTAAAGTTGGGGTTTTCCAGAATGTGTCCTGGTAGGCGACACTGGAACCGATGTTGCCAGAACTCAGGGAACCAGGGATTCCTTGTATTAGTGTCCAGCCTCAGTTTCAGGAAATAATCATCAAATGACCTGACCTCTGGAGACTGCAGCTTTATCGTGATTCCCCCGTTGGCTTCCACCTCATAACCTTCAATGACTTCATCTCTGTCTGCCCATCCATCACTAAAAAAATGTGGGGATTGGGGTGGGGAGAGAGAAAGACAAAAGTCTCACAAATAGAGCTCTGAGTTATGCATGAAAGAAGCAGTTCAGCAAGACTGAAAGTTTTTTAAGCCAATATTGTTATCCATTGATGACTTTTTTGTGGAGAGTAGAAAATTGTGGAATCATCACATCTTGCTTGTTTTTCACAATAGTGAAAGTGACGATGAAGATGATGACAGTAACAATCACAACTAACCATTGAGCTTGTATTAGTCATCAGCTTCTGGTGTACTCACTTTTACTGAGTCAGATGTTCAACAAATAGCGGAAGTCCTGGAGAATCCCGGATATGGGTCCAAGCAGTCTGACTTCCAAGCCCATTGCTGTTTACAACTAGACCACAAAGCCCTTTGGTTGCTCTTCAAACCAGAAGAAAATAAAACCCAGGTACTTAGGTCTTCACGAAAAGATCTAAGGTTTCAAGGTTGTGATCAAGACCATTATATGAATTATATTATATGCGGTAGAAAATTGATTTAGCTCAGAAACATGACAACCACAGATTTTGCTCCTGGATATTGTTCAAATTTTCATCTCTTAGAAGTGACCAGATGCTTTTTTTCCTAATGCTATTTCAAATTAGCAACACTAAGAGAAAACAGTCTAGCTCCATAAAATAAAAATAATCTTCCTGCTTACTAAATAAGAGTTCACTGACACTTCATCCATAGGTTCAAATCTTTAAAGTTTGTTCACTACACTCACATCCCCCATGAGATGTTCCTCCAGTTTAACTCAAGTGTACATATGAGCCAGATCAAACCTCATGTGAGTGGCTATAATCCCTTCCCAAGAACGGGTCAAAGAAAAAAATGCATTAGATAGACTTAAACAGGCAAAGAACAGCTTATCAAAGACTATCTCAATAGGTCAAAAATACTGAACTCAATTCTACTGAAACACAACCTGGAAGTGTTTTTAAGGGTGAGTATGAGACTTCCCTGGTGGCTCAGTGGTCAAGAATCTGCTTTCAATATAGGAGACACAATAGACATGGGTTAGAACCCTGAGTTGGGATGATCCCCTGAGAAGGAAATGACAATCCACTCCAGTATTCTTGCCTGGAAAATTCCATGAACAGACGAGTCTGGTTGGCTAGAGTCCATGGGGTCACAAAGAGTTGAACATGACTGAGTGCACACACACACACACACACACACACACACACAAGAGCTAGAGAGGAAGTGTTGGAGCACCCTTAATAACTGGAAAAGGTCAGTTTTCATTTCAATCCCAAAAGGCAATGCCAAAGAATGTTGAAACTATTGTACAATTGCACTCATTTCACATGCTAGTGAGGTAATGTTCAAAATCCTTCAACTTAACCTTCAACAGTATGTGAACTAAAAACCTCCAGATATACAAGCTGGATTTGGAAAAGGCAGAGGGACCAGAGGTCAAATTGCCAACATCTGTTGGATCATCGAGAAAGGAATAGAATTCCAGAAAAACATCTACTTCTGCTTCATTGACTATGCTAAAGCCTTTGACTATGTGGATCACAACAAACTGTGGAAAATTCTCAGAGATGGGAATACCAGACCACCTGCCCTGTCTCCTGTATGCAGGTCAAGAAACAACAGTTAAAACTGGACATAGAACAATAGTTTGGTTCCATATTGGGAAAGGAGTTCATCAAGGTTGTATATAGTCACCCTGCTTAACTTCTATGCACAGTACAACATGCGAAATGCACATGGATGAAGCACAAGCTGGAATCAAGATTGCTGGGAGAAATACCAATAACCTCAGATATGCAGATGACACCACCCTTATGGCAGAAAGTGAAGAAGAACTAAAGAGCCTCTTGATGAAAGTGAAAGAGAAGAGTGAAAAAGTTGGCTTAAAAGTCAACACTCAAAAAATGAAGATCATGGCATCTGGTCCCATCATTTCATGGCAAATAGATGGGGAAACTGGAAACAGTGACAGATATTTTCTTGGGCTCCAAAATCACTGTGGACAGTGACTGCAGCCATGAAATTAAAAGATGCTTGCTCCTTGGAAGCAAAGCTATGACAAACCTGACAGCGTATTAAAAAGCAGAGACATTATTTTGCCAACAAATTTCATCTAGTCAAAGCTATGGTTTTTCCAGTAGTCATGTATGGATGTGAGAGCTGTGCTATAAAGAAGGCTGAAAGCCCAAGAATTGATGCTTTTGAACTGTGGTATTGGAGAAGACTCTTGAGAGTCCCTTGGACTGCAAAGAGATCAAACCAGTCAATCCTAAAGGATATCAACCCTAAGTATTCATTCGAAGGACTGATGCTGAAGCTGAAGTGCCAATGCTTTGGCCACCTGATGCGAAGAGCTGACTCACCAGAAAAGACCCTGATTCTGGGAAAGATAGAAGTCAAAAGGAGAAGGGGATGACAAAGGATGAGATGGTTGAATGGTATCATGAGTTGAGCAAACTCTGGGAGATGGTGAAGGACAGGGAAGCCTGGTGTGCTGCAGTCCATGGGATTGTAGAGTCAGACACAACTGTGCAACTGAACAACGAAAACAACATCACTCTTAATGATCACATTTCAAAGGGACGGATCCTAGGTCACTGAGAAAAAATTTCTCTGTTGTAAAACTAGCCAGAGGTTGGGATAAATTTTACATTTCAATGGGACAGAAAAAGAATTGACACTGGAATGGATGGATCCTAGGCCACTGAGAAAAAATTTCTCTCTTGTAAAACTAGCCAGAAGTTGGGATAAACTTTACATTTCAACGGGACAGAAAAAGAATTGACACTGGCATGATTTTGAAAGTAAAATCTCTGAGAAAAGGGAACTTAAGGGGCTCAAAGTCAGGAAGAAATCTGTCTAAAGTCTTTGAAGAACATTAAGAGTGTCTTGGTCAAGGAGTGGGTATATTCCTCTACTTGTTGAGTAGTGCCCTGCAGTTTCTGGAACACAAACATTTTGTCTCTGCAGAGAAAGTTTTGGGTCAAACACATATGACAGACTGTAGCTCACTCCTCTCCTTATTACCTGAGGTATCCTCCACTTAGCTAAGCTAATTGGTGTAATTTCATTCCAGAATCTTACCAGTGAGCCACATAGGAGCTGCATTTTCAGCAGATTGAGGGTTGTAGAAGGTATAGTTGACTTAACACGATTCAGAACTAAAGGAATTTTGAAGTAAGATATAGTCTTGCTAGCCCAGAAAATATCTATATGCATCTCATAAATCCACTAAAATACAAACTGCGGTATTTTGCATGGATCTTTCTTTTCTCTTTCTCCCCTTTCTCCCTTCCTCCCTCCTTCGCTCCTTTCTTTCGTTCCACATTTACTTAGCACCCTCTGTAAACCAGATGCTCTGCTGTGCTCTGGATTCAGTTGAGAGTGAGAAATGCTATTCTTTTCCTCCCTGGTGTTACAGACTTGGGGAAAACAGACGTTAAACAAGACTTGTAAATACTATGGCAGTAAAGAAGGAGAAGTGACCAGTAATTGGAGAAGGAGAGGCTTCAGGGCCAATTAGTCTGGTGTGTATGTGAGTGTGGGTGAAGAGATGATTAGGGACAGCTTTCCTGAGAAAGTAATGTCTGAGCTGAGACCTAAAGGATGAGTAGGCATTAGTCAGGTCCAGACGGGAAGAAGGTTCTGTAAAGAAAGTTTCTGAAAGATTATCCAGCACACAGGAAAGAACAAGACTCATTCAAAGAATTTAGGGTCCGTTCATTGGAGCATAGAGAGACATTAGCAAGAGATGAGGATGTGAGCAAAATTCCATCCTAGGAATTGTTAGGCTGAGGATTACAGTACGTCCTCAAGGTATTATAAAACTATTATTTAATGAGGTCATTTAGCTCTGCCCCTGGTGGTAAATGACCTGAGTATTTTGGGGAACAAATCCTCAGAAAATGATCGCCAATCAAATAGACTAAAAGAGAAAAAAAGGCCCACTCTTTTATCTTTCCATATCCTCTAGTTAGAAAGGTTTGAATTAGTTAAATTATTTAGAGTTATTCACGTTTATATCATAACTACACCTATAGCAGTTTTAAGATGAGAGCTATTGTTCATGTCATACTGAAAAGGAGGGTAAAAGTAAAACCAGTTTAGGCTTTCAAGAAATCCTGCCTATGAGTGTGTATTTAAAATCAAGATGACTTATTACTTGAAGGAAATAATTACTTTTTTTTTTTTTTTGATGTTAAGCTTAGGGATGAAGTCTGTTACTCCTAAGTTTTAATATTATGTGAAATGTTTATGTGTGCTTATAATACATACTAGAAACCCACAATTTTTAAAAGTATGAAACGAAATGAGTCTTCTCTAACGTTTACTTGCATTATTTAAAAGAAATCCTTAAGTTTGTAAAAGCACATATCACGTGTTGATGCTGGAAGCAGAGAAAGTGTGACCTCCTGACCTTTTATACACCAATACAGAGAAGGACTTCATAATAGGAAACCTTTGTATATGAATACAGACAACCTGAAGTTGGGGAAACTTCAAGGGGTTTAGTGGGGAAATCCCTACATCCCCTTTGCCATTGGACAAAGCCCTTTCCCGCTCCCTGTAGATAACCCTCTTCTAGAAATTAGAATTGGCGTTAGATCCAAGAGGTCATAAAATCCAGGCAACCAAAACATGACAGAGAAAATATTCAAACCAAGATTAGTTGGTGAATATCCTTTGAGGTGTTAATTGCTAAAGTTTTGTATGAGGTCTTAAATCTATCACAGGTGAGATGTAAGGGAATACTAACAAAAAGTCACAGAACATCCTTAAAACAACTCCTTGTTTGTACGTATTTTAAATATTTCTTGTGTATACTACTTGTTAAATACATTTACAGAGACTTTTGAAAATTGTTTGTTGTTTAGGTGTAGTATTGGGATTTTTGATGGGGATATTGTTTTGGTGAATTCTCCGTGAAGCACACTTGAAAGCAGCAAGCCAGCAGCTCTCCTGATGACTATTATAGATTTTTCTTTCCTTGTTGATGATGCTGGTAGGGTGGTGGTAGTGGTGGTGGTGGTAAGGTAGTAAGGTGGTGGTAGGGTGGTGGTGGTAGCGGTGGTAGGGTGGTGGTAGGGTGGTTGTAGGGTGATGGTGGTTGGGTGGTGGTGGTGGTGGCAATGGTAGGGTGATGGTGGTAGTAAGGTGGTGGTGGTAGGGTGGTTGTAGGGTGGTGGTAGGATGATGGTGGTAGGGTGGTGATGATGGTAGTGGTAGGGTGATGGTGGTAGGGTGGTGGTGATGGTAGTGGTAGGGTGGTTGTAGGGTAATGGTGGTAGGGTGGTAGTGGTGGTGGTGGTAGTAATAGGGTGATGGTGGCAGTAGGGTGGTAAGGTGGTAGGGTGATGTTGGTAGGGTGGTGGTGGTAGTGGTAGAAGGGTGGTTGTAGGGTGATGGTGGTTGGGTGGTGGTGGTGGTGGTGGTAGGGTGATGGTGGTAGTAAGGTGGTGGTTGTAGGGTGATGGTGGTAGGGTGGTGGTGGTAGGGTAGTAAGGTGGTGGTAGGGTGGTGGTGGTGGTGATAGTAGGGTGATGGTGGTAGTAAGGTGGTGGTGGTAGGGTAGTGGTGGTGATGCTGTAGATAGTGCTTGGCCACAGATGTCCTGTGGGCATCTGCTCAACCTCAGGTGTCTGGAGTGAATCCTGCTGTGCTGGGTGCTGATCATCCTCAGGCAGTGCTGAACTCTTATGAGGCACATTAACAGCCTCTAGTAGCTTCTACTGCTCCGTTTCCCAGTTTTGACTTCATTTTCTATCTGGGGTTTAGAAATGGAACTGTGGATGAACAGGGTGAACATTTAACAGGAAGCTACATGTCTTAATTTTTCCTCACAAATATATGAGACTCCTTATTTCCCACCCCCTCAACATTTTTAAACAGCAATCCTTTCACAAGGTTGTTTTTCTCTTCTCACAAAAGCATTGTTCTAGTCCTGCAAAATTTCACAGTCCAAACTTATAATAAGATTCCTTCTACTTGATAAATTCTGATTTTAATAAGAGAATATTATTTTTGATTTGACCTATTTCAACTTGAAAGGAGCTGTAGAATTGTTACTTTTGTATTATATCAGTTAAAAATAATTTAATAAGCAAACTGATAGTAAAAAAAATGCAATAGTATTCATTTTAAAAGCCATACAAAAACATTTTAGAAACTCCTATTTACATTCAATTAAAATAATTACACTCTTGAGAGTAAAGCAACTTGATTTGTGTAATGAATTCAAGTGATTGTGTGTACCCGATAATAAAACTATAATTCTTTAAAAATAATCCAAAGATTATCATATAACCAGGGAAAGAAGAAAAGCATAATAAAAATAATATTTTCAAAAACACATGTAGACAAGCACAACATTCCATAAATTACAATCAGTTCAGTTCAGTTTCAGTTCAGTCGCTCAGTCGTGTCTGACTCTTTGTGACCCCATGAATCACAGCCCGCCAGGCCTCCCTGTCCGTCACCAACTCCTGGAGTTCACTCAAACTCATGTCCATCGAGTCGGTGATGCCATCCAACCATCTCATTCTCTGTCGTCCCCTTCTCCTTCTGCTCCCAATCCCTATTGGAGTCTTTTCCCGTGAGTCAATTCATCGCATGAGGTGGCCAAAGTATTGGAGTTTCAGCTTTAGCATCAGTCCTTCCAATGCTTAACTTATTTACAAAGGTTGAAGAAATGTAGGGTAATGTAATTTAAGTCTGCTGCTACTGCTAAGTCACTTCAGTCGTGTCCGACTCTGTGTAACCCCATAGACGGAAGCCCACCAGGCTCCCCCGTCCCTGGGATTCTCCAGGCAAGAACACTGGAGTGGGTTGCCATTTCCTTCTCCAATGTGTGAAAGTGAAAAGTGAAAGTGAAGTTGCTCAGTCGTGTCCAACACTTAGCGACCCCAAGGACTACAGCCAACCAGGCTCCTCCATCCGTGGGATTTTCTAGGCAATAGTACTGGAGTGGCTTGCCACTGCCTTCTCCGAATTTAAGTCAAGTGATGTCAATTATGAGAAATATTTTGGAGGTAATGACAGCATTTTCAATAGTAACTGTGACTGGCTTTATTCATTCATCATTCATTCACTAAGAGTCTTGCATGAGTTCAGCATTTTGCTGACTGCTGCAGATAACATTGCTCAAAAGTAGAGGCAAGGCCCTTGCCATCAAGGTAATTACAGGGGTGGGGAGTCTGGCCTCTAAATACACAATAGCCATAGAACTGCAATCACTGAAAGAAAAAGAAAATAGGCTGCAGAAGCACAGAGAAGGAGCAAAGGGGTTTTGCCAAGGGAGATTTTACCCAAGGGGAAAAAACATCTAGGATGAGACCTAAAGGATGAGTTGAAGTTGCACAGGTAAAAGGGAAGACTGGAAGAGGGACCAGCTAAAGAGGCTACAAAACTGTCAAACAACAGTGAGGCTTTCAGTTTAGAGTGTAAAAGGTAGGGAAAAACAGGACAAGCAAGGATGAAATCTAGAAGAACTCTAACATCTTTGTTAAGGGTTTTGGATTTCATTTAGGATGATGTGAAACTACTCAGATTTTCAGTAGGAAATTGGCATGATTAGATTCATTTTAGAAAGGTTGTTCTAGAAAGTACTAGAGTTGAAGTACCAACACAAGTTGGTTCTTGTGAAGATCCTTTGGTTCTAGAATTCCCAGACAAAAACTGTAGAAACAAACAGAGACATGTACATACACATGTACACACAGCCTGATTACATTGCATTACAAAGCAGAGACACTACTTTGCCAACAAAGTTTCATCTAGTCAAAGCTTTGGTTTTTCCAGTAGTCATGTATGGATGTGAGAGTTGGACTGTAACGAAAGCTGAGTGCCGAAGAACTGATGCTTTTCAACTGTGGTGTTGGAGAAGACTCGAGAGTCCCTTGGACGGCAAGGCGATCCAACCAGTGATCCTAAAGGAAATCAGTCCTGAATATTCATTGGAAGGACTGATGCTGAAACTCCAATTCTTTGGCCACCTGATGTGAAGAACTGACTCATCTGAAAATACCCTGATGCTGGGAAAGATTGAAGGCAGGAGGAGAAGGGGACAATAGAGGATGAGATGGTTGCATGGCATCACCGACTCAATGGACATGAATTTGAATAAGCTCTGGGAGTTGATGATGGACAGGGAAGCCTTGCGTGCTGCAGTTCATGGGGTCTAAAGAGTCAGACAGGACTGAGTGACTGAACTGAACTGAACTGATGAACGCTTAGTTGACAGGGCTGATGAATTGAGAACTGGGGTAGGGACCACAATTAGTTTATATTTAGTTTTAAAATTAGTTATTGCCATGAATAAAGAACTGACAAAAATGTAGGTATCTTTATTTAATTGTCTAGGACAGGCATTTAGAGATCACTCAGCCTGCACTATTGCCTAGAAAATCCCATGGATGGAGGAGCCTGGTAGGCTGCAGTCTGTGGGGTCACTGAGGGTCGGACACGACTGAGAGACTTCGCTTTCACTTTTCACTTTCACATATTGGAGAAGGAAATGGCAACCCACTCCATTGTTCTTGCCTGGAGAATCCCAGGGACGGGGGAGCCTGGTGGGCTTCCGTCTATGGGGTCACACAGAGTCGGACACGACTGAAGTGACTTAGCAGCAGCAGCAGCAGCAGCCTGCTGAAAAGCAAAAGAGAATTAGGGGATAGTGTCACTTTTTACTGTTCTGTTCTAGATGGAATTAGAATTCAAACAGAAGCCTTATTTCTAAAGTTATGATGTTTCGGTAGAAAAAGAAGGTGAGGGGAGAAAAATGGAAGATATAGAAAGACAAAAGAGGAAGAATGAAAAGAGTTAATTCTCAAGCAGCTGAAGCTGATTAAGGTCAGATCAGGTATCCTTATTTTCTCATCTTCTCTTCACTCCAAGACCCTAACCCACCTCTGTCATCCTGAGCCTGGAATTATCTGCCACCTGGAGACTTGCGGTTATCTTCCTCTCCTAGCAAAAATGTAGGGCAAAGATGTCTACTGGTAAACATTGCTTTGCACACAGCCTTACAAATGTGGAGGCAACTTCTTAAACCTTCTGAAGGCCATGTCTCATGTATTAATGACAATTTCAAGCCAGTGTGAAAGAAAGGTGGGCCTGTGGGGCACGACTTGTGGACAAATAGGTCTTTTTTTCTTCCTTAAAAATTCTACTACCAAGTAGCATCACAGTTTATCTCTCATTCAACTAATATGAAAACAGAATGTGAGAATAGGGACTGGTTAGTTAAACTGTCTAAGCCTCTGTTGCTGCTGCTGCTGCTGCTGCTAAGTCACTTCAGTCGTGTCCGACTCTGTGTGACCCCATAGATGGAAGCCCACCAGGCTCCCCCGTCCCTGGGATTCTCCAGGCAAGAACACTGGAGTGGGTTGCCATTTCCTTCTCCTCTGTTACTCCACCTTTAAAATGGGGATGAAAATGATGTCACCCCATTAAGAGCTGTGTGAGAGTTAAACTAGATAATCCATATAAAACACTTATCACAATATATAGGTCATGATGAAGTCTTACTAGATATAGCAGTTCTTTATCATCAGTCGCATGATGTAACCAATGTACTGAACAGTATCAATGTGTGGGAGACTTTCCTACAAAAGTGCTGCTCACAGTGTGATCCAGATATTGGTGCCAGTTCATGAGCTATTTGTTACCAGTTGATGAGGAGATACTGAGAGTAAGCATTTAGAAAAACCTACAGCAGTTAGACATTGTTGCAAGATCTAAGAACCTGATGGGCGGACTCATGTCTTTGAATAGGGTTTAACCACTTCCTTTTCCAATTCATATGGTGAATTGCCTGTGACTCAAGCCTATGCACAGCCATATGCAGTAGAACTCAGTTACAGTGTGTGACCTTTTGAAGTTACTTTGCCAAATGTAACCCCAAATAATATAAAATCTGAGAATAAATACTTATTTTTATCAGTTTGTTTTTACAATCAGATTAAATTTTAATTGACTGTTTTATGACTTATCATATAAGATGACTTTCTATATCAGAGAAATAAAATTTTCATTATTTACTTTAATTCCAGCTGTAGGTGGTCTCACAAGCTCCACCAGAATTTTTTCTTACACTAAAAGACACAGTTTGCTGAGTGTGGCAATGGTATTTGAATGTGGACAATTTGGACAATTTCAATTTCATAGAAACAGGGCAAAAATAGTTCCAATGAAACTTACCTGAAAATATGTAGGCTTATATGTTGAATTTATCCCTAATTGATGAAATGCTGAAACCATAATGTATTATTTGGGAGGATATTTTAGCTAATGAATTTGTGAAATCATCAAAATAGCTGTTTGCAGTACCTACTCCCCCATGACCCCCTCCCCAGCACCCTTTTCTACAGTTTTGCTTTCCTCTGATTCAGTTTTCCACAGTCAAACATGGTCTGAAAATATTGAATGAAAAATTCAAAAAATAAACAATTTATAAGTTTTAAATTGCATGCTGTTCTGAGTATCGTGGCTTCTCAGGCTAGTGCTAAAGAATCATCCTGCCAAGTGTAGGAGATGAAAGAGATGCAGTTTTGATCCCTGGGTCCAGACGATCCTCTGGAGGAGGAAGTGGCAACCTACTCCAGTATTCTTGCCTGGGAAATCCCATGGACAGAGGAGCCTGGTGGGCTACAGTCCATGGGGTCACAAAGAGACATGGCTGAACACCTGAGTAGAGTGATGAACTCTCTGGAGGTCCTGCTCCATTGAGCCCCTTTTTCCAGGATATCCTACCTGTTAGTCACTTAGTAGCCACCTTGCCTCAGCTATTAGATTGACTACTGAGATAGTACTTGTGTTCAAGTGACCCTTATTTTACTTATTAATAATAATGGCCTCAAAGTCCAAGAGTCGTGATATTGGCAATTGAGATATACCAAAGAGAAGGCATAAAATGCTTCCTTTAAGTGAAAAGGTGAAAGTTCTCAACTTAATAAGGAAAGAAAAAAATTGTATGGTGAAGTTGCTAAGATCTAAAGTAAGAACATATCTTCTTTCCATGAAATTGTGAAGAAGGAAAAAGAAACTTGTGCTAGTTTAGCTACCATAACTCAAATTCAAAATCTGATAAAAGCATATGTTCAATATTCCATATATAAATATTAGTGTTTCATGGGTTTTATATGAAATGACATTTGCAATTGCTAAAAATTAAATGTGTATATAGTTGATAAGACATTAGTGAATGACTGCATTTGCTTAGAAATGTTCAATGACTCTGGTAAAGAAGGTAATTCAAGGTCTACTTTCTGATACCATTATAGCTTGATGATTTCCCAAACTGCCTAATGATGTGGAAAACTAACTCTCTGAATAAATAAAACTGGCAAAGCATTTTTTCACTGTAAGTTGATGAATGTGCAAATATTGTTTTTTGTGGCAGTTCTTTTAGTATATGTGTGGTTTGAAAATGAAAAAAATTAGAAGAAAGAAATCTCTGCTCTGATTTAAATTCTCTTTCAGCTTTATGGCTGAGAAGTACAAGTAGCTCTAAATTTTATAAAATTATGAAGAATTGTTTTATCCACAAATGTGGTTGACAGTTTATGCTTTATACAAAGGTATGTTCTGATGCTGCAACTGTCAGCATCAGGAAAACATTTGGAAGTGCTTACCTAAGTTATGTCCCTTGTGAGAGAATGCAAATCAGTGCAATGCTTCCCTCATTGAGAAACTCTTGATTGAAAAAAAAAAGTCAGCTGAAATAAACAACGCTAGTGACATAGCATAAATTTTGTTATGTAAGACCCTATATTGACTTCTCAGAACTGTTACCATTTCTTCTCTGAAAACTGTCTTCATAGACTAAAATTATCAACAATGGTGATACATACCTCAAGTGAACCAGTAAATACTACAAATTGGAGATTCTTTATTTTTTTCCCTACCCAGACAGTTATGATAATATGGAATCTGACCATAAACAGCTATTTTTGGTATTGAAGAAAGAAATTGTGTCAGGAGTGTCTAAACTGCAAAATAAACACTTTGTTTCCTCAGGATAAGAAATAAGGTTTGTTCTGACATTTAAACATATTAATATGAAAATCTGACTTGCTGTATTGACTGATACTTTGGATATACTTAATAACCTTTATATCTCTATGAAAACCAATAATTCAATTATTTTTCCAAAGGAAAGCTAAGATTAAAGAGCAAAATTAAAAGTTAGAAACTGTAAAGAACAGGTTTTTTTGTAGATTGCTATGTTAGCTGCTCAGCCATGTCTGACTCTTTGCAATCCCATGGACTGTAGCCTGCCAGGCTCCTCTGTCCATGGAATTCTCCCAGGTAAGAATACTAGAGTGGGTTTCCATTTCCTTCTCCAGGGGATTTTTCTGACTCAGGGATCGAACTTGGGTCTTCTGCATTGTATCACAGTTTTAACTTTAAAATAATGGTCAGTGAGTAAAAAATGATCTTGATATTATCATCTGCAAAGTGTTATCAGCAAACACTATGAATCTGATTGCTTTATTCTCCTTGGACTACCTAATAAAATACCATAGCTGGAGACTGGTGGTTTAAACAACAGAAATTAATTTTCTCACAGTTCTGGAGAATAGAAGTCCAAGATCAATGTTCCAACGGATTCAGTTTTGTTGAGAGCCCTCTTCCTGGCTTGCTGACTGTATAATCACATGGACTTTCCTTGGCATAAACAGAGACATAGTGAGAGGGAACAAGTTCTCCCAGTGCTTTTTCTAACAAGGACACTAATCCTATTGGATTAGGGCTCCACTCTTATGACCTTATTTAACCTGATTTAAACCCCTAAAGGCCCTATCTCCAAATACAGTCACATCAGAGGTTAGGGCTCCAAGAGATGAATTTGCAGATATTTAATTAGTCCATACTAAATGGAATAATACTAAAGTTATCATTCATTTAAAAATCTTCATGTAAGAAATTAATGTATGCAGAATTCACATATTTCAACAAAAGATAATTTAAATTGAACCAAAAAAATATGGAATAAATTATTGGAACTGGCTACTGATAAAGGATTAAGAATGACCTTTGAAAATACATCATCACTCACTTTACTTGATTCCAAAATTTAAAATAAATATCCAAAACTTGCTGAAATTCCTATAAAATCTCTTCTTCATCAATAGACTTTTGTGAGGCTGGTTATTCTACAAGGAATTTTATGAAAATAAAATAAAGAAGCAGTTTATACATGCATAATCCTATGGAAGCATCTTTGTTTTTCCAACTGAGATTAAATAATTTAATAAACTCATCTACCATTAAAAATTTTAAATATCAATATGCATGGGTTTTGTTCAAAGTGTGCATATAAGCATTTAACATATGGAGTCTCTGCTTACAACTTCTTGTTTATTTATAATTATAGAATATTAAAAGTTACAAATATAATAATAATTTTCTCTACTAGTCATCTAGGCACACACTTTCAATGAATAACATATATATATATATATTGTAATTCTTTCTTTTCTCCTTTATTATATTTACTGACATGAGTTTTTATGCCTGTTGAATCTAATAATATTACTTTGGGCTTGTATTTGCATGTTTTTATGCTGTATTTCATTTCTTAGCAATTTATCTTTTTTATATTTTATCAAAATACAATCCATACTAGATTGGGGCTTAAAAAAAAGGAAGAGAATTTGAGAAGCACTGTCTAGAAGATCTCTCTATCCTTTACGCTTTGGAAATTGTTAAGATAAAGACTTTGCTAATTCAACAGTTCCAAAAAAGGACACCTCAGAAACTCCATCTCAATGCTGATGACTATCAGCAGAGTCTTTTCATTTTGTTGGGAAGCTTGTAAAATTCCACAGAATGAAATGACAATACTGTGCTCCCTATTTTAAATCCCTGGCAGTGTTATTGCTGCTGAATCTTTCTTTTTCTGGCTCCATTGCTGTCTGAGTGAGAGGCTTCAGTTTCCCAGATAATTGTTAAGAACCAACTGAAGGGAGGAAAGAGATTTAGAAAAAGAGTGCAATAAGGAGGCAGACTGATTCTGATTAGAGCATAAACCGGATTCTGGCACTCCTCTGCTTACAGCAAACTAGTGCCTTTTCATCTTACCCCAAACCTTTTAATGAGTACCTTAGAAAACCCTGCTTATTCTGAGCCCTGTTAAACTTTCTCATTTCCACAAGTCTACCTTTTATTCTACTCTAGCCACCCTGGCCATATTGCTGTTATTGAATGAGCCAGAGATATTCCCTGGCCTTAGGATCTTTGCACCAGCCTTTTTTCTGCCTGGAATTCTGATAACTTGAATATTTGCATCCCTTTCTCTTTCACTTTCTTCAAGTCTACTCATATATCACATTCTCATAGAGGTCTTCCCCTATTTAAAGTGGGGCTCTTTCTCTCTACTCCTCTTTTCTATTCCCCTTTTCTTCTTAAAATATCACTATCTGACATACCATATAAATATATTTTCCATGTCCTTCCAGTAATATGGAAGCACCACATAGGCAGAGAGGTTTTTTATCTTTTTTGTTCACTTATATCAATATAATCCCAGAATTTAAACTAGTTCTTGGTTCATAGTAGTGCTCATTATACATTTGCTAAATGAATTAATGGATAAAAGACTCTGTGAACTAATTTATATTCAAGAAACCATAGAAAATGCTATGATCAGTGGTTGCTAGAGGTTACTCATATCAGCTGGCAAGAACCCATTGTCAACATCTTTCCAAAATCTGCAGTAAATGACTTCATGTCAGTAGGTTGAAATTGGCCATAATGAAAGTAATTACTTCATGCATATATCAGTTTCCATAAGAAAGTGCCATAAACAAAGTGGCTTAAAACAACAGAAACATATTTTCTCAGAGTTCTGGAAGCTAGAAGTCTGAAATCATGGTCCCCTGTAGCCATGCTTCTTCTGAAACTCTAGGTAGAATCCTTTCTCGTTTCTTCTGAGTTTCTGGCAGTCACCATCAATCGGTGGCATGCCTTAGCTTGCAGCTGCAGCATTCCAATCCCCGCCTCTGCTGTTCCCCTATGTGTGTCTGTGCTTCTGTGTCTCTTCTCCACTTATAAAGTCATCAGTTATATTGTATTAAAGGCTACCCTCAGATTCAGTTCAGTCACTCAGTTCTGTCTGACTCTTTGTGACCCCATGAACTGCAACACACCACGCCTCCCTGTCCATCACCAACTCCCGGAGTCCACCCAAACCCATGTCCATTGAGTTGGTGATGCCATCCAACCATTTCATCCTCTGTCGTCCCCTCCTCCTCCTAGTCCAATATAAATTCACCATCACTACACACTTGCAACAACTCTATTCCTAAATAAGGATACATTCTGAGGTATTAGGTATTAGTATTCAATCTATTCAACAAATCTTTGAACAAGGCACAATTTAACCCATAACAATAGGCAACCACTACAAATCAAGACTTTATTGTTTTACTTTGTTTCATTTTTTTTAAGAGAAGAAAGTGGAAATGTTAGTCACTTAGTCGTGTCAGACTCTGCGAACCCACACACTGTAGCCTATCAGGCTCCTCTGTTCATGGAATTCTCCAAGTAAGAATACTGGAGTGGGTTGTCATCCAGGATCTTCCCAACCCAGGATTGAACCCACGTTTCCTGCACTGTAGGCAGATTCTTAACCATCTGAGCCAACAGGGAAGTCAGTTGTTAATCTACCAGCCACCTACTACATTATGTGTGACATTTTCTCTGAAATTCAGGATTATTAGTGAACTTCTGACCTGTTAGATGAGCTAAAGTTTATTTAAATGATTATTGTTTAGTTCTAAAATATCCATAATTGAAATTAAATGCTATTATTTTTTAAATAAAAATTATTTTTTATGAAAGTTATTGTTACATGGTTTATATATTTGAATCACTTTACTTTGTCTTTCTCAAGAATAGATAATCACATGCTAAGATGCATCAAAAAAGTATAAAACATCCCCAGGACAGACCAAAATACTTTTAATAAATACTATCAATTTTGAAACAGATTTATGGTTTATATTTGCAATTATTTGAATTTGAGCAGTGTATTTGCAGCTTTTACACTATAATCAGACGTGTATCTGTGAATGCTTTAGGTCCCTCAGCTTCAAGTTCTTAATGATACAGCAGTAATAAGTTATGTCTATAATTTAGTAAATCATTCTAATAATACAAGAAAATTAAAACAAAGATAGTATATATTTACAGAGTACTTTCAATTTTACATTCCATGTACAGTAATTCATTTAGAGTACATTTTGATTCATTGAAAAATAAATTCAGATCTTTTGATAGCTGATTCAAATTGGTTGCATTATTTCATTTAATAAATATTTGCTGATATCCTACTTCGTGTCAAGCACTATCAGATCCTGAGAGCACATTAATTAATAAAACCAGAAATGTTCTTATTCTTCAAATTAAATTTAAATTTAAATTCATACGTGGGGCTCCTACTTCTGGCCACACTAGAGTAACAAGTAGCAAATCTACTCATGTCTGAAAAAACCAAAACATTGGACCAAATATATAAAACAATGGCTCTCAAGACATTTTACATTGGATTATGAAGGACAGTGGTCTCTGGAAAGTGAACACCAAATTAGATGAGCCCTACAATTATTTGGTCTTACTGTCTGGAGGTGTCCAATTCACAGAGGGAGATGGGGAGGGGGAAGGAACGGGCTCATGCACAGTCCTAATATCATGGATATCTAATATCATGGATATTAGAAAGGTGATGAAATTACCTTAGGGCAAAGAAACAACCAAAAGGATTTGAGGGAATAGTGCCTGGAGGTCACACAGATTTGGGAACAGTATTCTCAGTAGCTAGAATGGAACACATCATGGTTCACATGGAGTCGCCTAAAGTACTGAGAAAATCCTTGCCTCAGTAGTTAACAGAAAATTTGCTGTAGACCAAATGTTATTCTGGTCTCATTTACCAAAGCTTAGAAGCAAGGTCCAAAAAAGCCCCTCCCAACCCCCAGACTACTTCTACATGACTTCACCTCCTCCAAGAACTACAGAAAGAATATTTCTAGAAATAAGAAACATCCTGTAATCAATAAGACAGAATTTATAATATCTGTTATCCAATAAATATTACTAGGAATATAAAGTCATGTGTGGAGTGAGGGAGAAAAAAGATACTCAAATGGCAAAGAATAACAAAAAATTATCATGTGGTGATGCAGTTTTGGCAGAGAATTTTTGAAGAATCCTATGATATGAATGAAGAGGCTCTACCATTTTACTTTGGGTAGCCCAGAGAAAGCATTGGGTGGCCAAGGAAACATCTCTGAAGAGAAAACCCTTATGCTGAGATCTGAGCTGTGTGAAGACCAGAGGGAAGAAGTCTTTAGGTAGTTGGCACAAAGGTCCTTAGGTAGGAGCAAGCAGCTCTGGCTGAATGCCACCCACTTGCCACAGAAAATGTAGGCTCAAAATCTTTCCATTTATCAGATCAGAAGAGACATGAATAGATATTTTTTGTTCTTCAGCTCTCTACTATATACTTGCTATATAGGAGAAGAGGGAAGCAGAGGATGAGACGGTTGGATAGCATCACTGACTCAACAGACATGAACCTGAGCAAACTCTGGGAGACAGTGGAGGACAGGGAAGCCTGGTGTGCTGCAGTCCAAGGGATCTCAAAGAGTCAGACATGATTTAGCAACTGAACAGCAACAACATATATTTGCTACTCTGTAAGATATCATAAAGTTTTACATATTTTCCGTTTTCTTAAGTCTTCATTAGGAAATAAAGTTGATATGAAGGTGGTCTTATTTTGATTACCTAGGCTGACGAGTGACTCCTGAGATCAAAACTGGAGAAATCAGGGATTTCAAGCAAGTTGTAGCTGCTATTTGTACCTCATCTAGCACACTGTCTTTTTATGTAACTGTGAACCTAAAAATACACCACTGTTCAAACCACAGAGCTATCCCAAGTGCCTCCAGAAAAATCTTAAAATCATGTTCTGTGGCATCTCAATATGGCTCCAAAATCACTTTGTGTTACAGCAAGCTATTGGCAATAGGATTCCAGGTGACTAGGTCAGAACAGAGGCATTTGTAACTTCAATTCTGCAAGGTTTGAGTGGAATCTGGAACATTAGTTTCCTGCTTCACTGGAGTTAAGAGTAAGCTTATCCAACAGGTTCCCTCACTAAAATTTTCATTACTATTTATTTGTAGTGACCTCTGTTTCTAAAGTCATCCTGGGGTTGTGCGAAGTTGTCTGCTTAGAAACTATGGGCTGAAGCAAGAGCTATGCACATTTCTGTGGAGGAAAGAAAAAAGAAATATTCCCTGATGGAAGGTAATGGATTCTCTAATCACATCTGATGTAATATCACATGGGAAAGGGCACATGAGTATACAGGGAGGCAGAGAAATAGGTGTACTAAATAATAATGAGTGAGAGATTTATAAAGCGGAAGTAAAGAATGAATGAGTTATGAAGATCTTGGGTTACTCTCAGCAATTGCTTTTGGATAGGCGGTGTCTTGAGTTGCAGGGTCATGGGACGACTAGAATGGAATTCCCAGATGAAACACCTCAGGCAACAAGAATAATTTTCAGTGCTACAGGTAATATAACTTTGTGTCCTCAGTAAATATTTGTAGAAGGAAAGAAAGAACAAAAGAAGAGAGGGAGGAAGGGAGAAAGAAGGACTAAGAAATGAACATAGGAAATCCACATTGTTGGGAAAGTGAGCAGTACACATATAGAGGGCTGGTTTTCCAGTGTTTCTTTCATATAGTCTCAGCTGACAATCATGCTGTCAGGATCTCTTGCAGGTCTTTTTTAAAAATGGTCTATTTTTCTTACTTGAACAAAAGGTCAAAGCACACCAATTTGTGACTTTTCAGATGCAAGTCCAATGGTTTAGTAACTTCAGTAATGAATTCTTTTTACAGAACAGTGCAAAGTATCCTAATCTAAAGTTTCTCGATTCTACAATGTGAAGGAAAGAATGGAGCTTACCAAATTTGAATCAATAGCTATATGACTTGCTAATTCACCCTAGTTTTTTCAAACTATGACACTTTTTTATCATTAAAGTGGATTTTTAAAAATTTAATTGCTAAAACTCCATACAATGTGGTCAACTAATTTGATATGGATATTCGTCTTAAAATACAGAATAAAATGAAACCAAAATGCAAAAAGTAATTCTCAGACGCTAAAAATAATGAGAAGAATCAAAGCTGAATGATACACATGCGGTAATGAGCAGTCATAAGGATTTGGCCTCTGTAAATGAGGGAACTGAAAGTGGTTTCTAACATCCATTTGTGATGTGAACGATCGTTTCCTGAACCACGCAAGTCAGAGTTTGAAGCTGACACCCTAGCATGAAGCTGGGAGCTTAGCTTTGATGGGCTGCAAAATCCCACAGAGGGACTGAAAGTGTTGCACACCAGACAAAGGAGGCTTCAGATCAGTCCAGGGCCTATGATTGAAAACACACAGGGAAAAGTCACAATGCACATGCGTGATGTCTAAATTTACACAACCTGTATGGTACAGGAGCCACAAGCACAGAAATTATCATA
This sequence comes from Moschus berezovskii, assembly GCF_049115385.1. NCBI lineage: Eukaryota > Metazoa > Chordata > Mammalia > Artiodactyla > Moschidae > Moschus > Moschus berezovskii. The sequence continues at coordinate 90,857,118 of NC_142469.1, read as the reverse complement.
AAAACTGCCTAAGATTATTTAAAACCCCTAGACACCAAATGGAATGCCATGGGAAGTCAATATTTAAAGATCCTTTCAAAATCTAGGGAACTCTGAATCCTCATCAAAAAAACAAACCTACCGAGATCAGCTCATAACACATATATACATACATACACACACACACACACACCCCAAAGAATACTAAATTTACATTAAATACACATTAAATTTCTTCTAAAACTACATTTAAAAACCTATCTTTATGCTATTAGAAATTCTAAAAGCATGATGACATAAAATGATTGAAAGCAAAAGAATCAAAGATCCTATTCTGAGGAAAATGGTAGAAACAAGATTGCGTGAATGCTAAGCTGTTTCACTTGTGTCCGACTCTTTGTGGCCCTGTGGACCATAGCCCAACAAGGTTCCTCTGTCCATGGGATTCTCCAGGCAAGAATACTGGAGTGGGTTGCCATGACCTCCTCCAGGGGATCTTCCTGACCCAGGGATGGAAAGTGTGTCTCTTACATCTCTTGCATTGGCAGGCAGATTCTTTACCACTAGTGCCACCTGGGAAGCCTAGAAACAGGATTCAATACTCTTTCAAAAAAATCAGCTCCTAAGAAATCTAACAGAAGGCAGAAAAGTGGGATCAAGGGAGAACATTGGAAAGGTAGGACAAATAGCAAGCATAAAACAAAGTGATGGCTCTAATTCCAAATACATCAGTGTTGTTGCTGTTCAGTCACATCCAACTCTCCGTGACCCCATGTACAGAGCACATCATGTACAGAGCATGCCAGGCTCCTCTGCCCTCCATCATCTCCCAGAGTTTGCTCAAATTCATGTCCATTGAGTTGGTGATGCTATGTAACCGCCTCATTCTCTACCATGCCCCTCTCCTTTTGCCTTCAATCTTTCCCAGCATCAGAGTCTTTTCCATTGGGTCAGCTCTTGGCATCAGGTGGCCAAAGTATTGGAGCTTCAACTTCAGCAACAGTCCTACCAATGAATACATTGTCAGACTACTTTTAACACTAGACACAACTACATTTGAGCCTCATTTCTTCTTTGGCCCAGCCACTTCATTCTTACTGGAGCTATTAGTAATTGCTCTCTCCTCTTCCCCAATAACATATTGGACACCTTCTGACCTGGGGGACTCTCTTCCAGGTTGTCATTTCCTCCTCCAGTGGACCACATTTTGTCAGAACTCTTCATGATGACCTACCCATGTTGGCTGGCCCTGCATGGCATGGCTCATAGCTCCATTGAGTTACACAAGCCCCTTCTTCATAACAAGGCTGTGATTCATGAAGGGGAAGCATATCAGTAACTACAACTAAATTCACATCATGTTAATTCTGGCCTCACAGAATGTTAGGACCTCATTCAATTTCAGAAGAGTTTTGAGAAGGATTTGGTGTTAATTCTTTTGTAAAGGATTGGTAGAATTCATAAGTTAAGCCATGCTGTCCCAGGCTTTTCTTTGTTGGGAAGTTTTGACTATTGATTTAACTTCTTTACTTACTATAGGTTTATTCAGATTTTATATTTCTTTTTGAGTCAATTCCGGTAGCTTGTATGTTTCTAAGAATTCTTTTCATTGCATCTTGGTTATCTGATTTATTAGAGATGGCTTAAGTTTTGAAAAGTAATCAGTGTAATGCACCATAATAACAGATATAGGAAGAAAATTCATGTTATTATCTAAATAGGTGTTGAAAAATTTATTGCATAAAGCTTAATATTTGTTCAAGATTTTAAATGCACACATAAACAGAAAGTGGAATTGAGAAAAATTACTTTTATTGATAAAAGCTATCAGGAAATTACACATAAAACCTTTTACAAATATATTCATAAAACCTGAATATATTTGTAAACTATGCAAAAGAATTTACTCACAGTTACACACTCAACTGAAGAGTATGCATATGTGCATTGTAAAAAAGGAACAAGAATGTTCTCAACAAAGTGTCTCTAAGAGTCAAGAACTATAATCATCCTAAATGTCCATCAAAAGTAAAGAAGATAAATGCTGTTATAGTTGTACAAGTGAATCCCACAGAGCAATGGGAATAAGCCAACTATTCTATGTGCAATAACACAGATGAATCTCATAAACATAACACTGAACAAAAGAACACAAAAGAGTAACTTCTATATAATTCAGATTATGTACAGTTCCAAATAATCAAAAATGATCTATGGTCTTAAAAGTCAGAATCACAGTTATATTTAGAAGTATGGTAGCAAATTGGAGAGGGTATAAGGGGACTTTATAGGTGCTGAGGACATTCAATTTCCTCAACTTGGCAATAATTAAAGGAGTGTTTCCACTTTGTAAAAATTTACTGAGCTGTGCACATCTCATATGTTCTTTTATATACTTGAAAAAATCATTAAACTTTAGAAATAAAACACAAAATCAACTCTTAAAATAATGATGGAAACTTTCCTAAATATCAGAAGAACTTCACATGCACTCCCACAGACACACACCCACACCAAAAAAATCAAAGCAAAGAAAACATCCAGTGAGAGGATTTAAAAAGTATAAAATGACAACATAATAGCATGGCAGAAATTGGACTAAGTATATTTGTCATTTCAATTAAAGGAATATTGACTTAACCCACTGATTATAATAAAAATAATATATTAAACTGAATTCCAAAGAAAGAATTAAAATTATGCTAAATCACACAGATTCACCTAGAATAATTTTTTAATTGAAAATAAAAAGATGTGCAACAGCATACCAAATAAGTGTAAACAAAGAAATGATGTAATATAATTTTAATATCAGAGAAAAAGTGATTTAAGGCAAAAATCTGATCTTAAATTCATCTGATTAGCAACTTTAATTCCATGTGAAATATTAATTACCCTTTGCCATGTGACATAATGCATTCACAGGTTCAAGAAATTTAAATATAGGTGTTATTAGGGGGCCATTATTCTGTCTAACACAGTCTGCCCTCTGGTACATATTAATAAAACTTCACATCAACCCACATGTAAAATCATCCACTCCATTCTAGCATCTCTAAAAGTCTCAGCCCATTAACAGCATCAACTTAAGTCCAAAACCTCATAAATCTCATCAGCTCAAAATTCCCAGTTCTGGTCATTTAAGTCATCTAAATCAGGTATGAATAGGAACTGATCCATTCTGGGGCAAAATTGCTCTGCATCTGTAAACCTATGAAATTAGAAAACAAGTTATCTGCTCCCAAAACACAACAGTGGGACACGCATGGAGTGCCAGTCATAAGCATTCCCATTTTTAATAAAGAGAGAGAAAGAAAATGGAAGGAAAAGCAAACTCAAAATCTAGCTGGTAAACCACACAGGTCTCAAGGCCTGAGATTAATCCTCTGTGGTTCAAGGTTCTCCCTTCTTGTCTTGAGGCTCTTTGCCCTCAGAGATATCCTTCCTTTTGTATGAAGTACAGCACTTGTTTGCAGCTGGAAAAATTGATCTGCCTATTTCCGACCTGTTAAATTTTTTCAGCTTGACAGTTTTCTTTCACTTTTTACTTTCTTTGTCTCTTTTAGTCAAAAATGTCAGTATTTCATGTCGGATGAAAGTGAAAGTATTAATCACTCAGTCCTGTATGACTTTTTGCAACCTCATGGACTGTAACCTGCAAGGTTCCTCTGTCCATGGTATTCTCCAGGCAAGAATACTGGAGTGTGTTGCCATTCCCTTCTCCAGGGGATCTTCTTGAACCAGCGACTGAACCCGGGTCTCCTGCACCTGCATAAGATGCTTTACCGTCTGAGCTACTAGGACAAGCTCAACAATCTTGTGGATTTCTTGTGTATGTCAAGGAAATTTATCCCATTAGACATGAAGCTCTTTCACAGACCACTTCTAGAAACTCAGTTAAATCACCCAGATAAACCAGAATAATCTATCTCAAGATACTCAACTTAACAACATTTGCAAAGTTCCTTTAGACATGTTAAGTCATATACTCATAGGTTCCAGGGATAGGACAGGGACTTCATTTATTTTATTAATGTTTATTATTCTGCCCATCATAGAAAGCAAGTGAGAGGAGGTTACTATCCAGGTGGGTCTCAGAGCAAGAGTATGAATCATCTAGTCAGACAACTTGGGGGGACATACAAGTCAGAAGGAATGGATAGTATAGATAAATAAGTTACGCAAAGGAAAAACATGGCTGGGTAAGGTTCTAGGAGAGGTTATAAAGCCAAGAGGCCAAAATTATACTGTAAACATAGGCTGGGACAACATAATCAGAAGGGTAGCACACTATTCTAAGATGCTCACATTTCATGCCAGGTGCAGTGGGAGATTGAGGAGATTTTGAAGAACAAGAGCAACATAATAAAATCTATTTTAGAGATAGCGTACAATAAAATCTATTTTAGGTGGTAGTACCCCACGTCCAACAGGCGGTGGCTGCGTGGGCGCAAGAGGGCCGAGAGGAGCTACTCCACATTCAAGGTCAAGAGGGGCGGCCTTGAGGAGATACCCCTCGTCCAAGGTAAGGTACAGAGGCTGCACTTTGCTGGAGAGGGTGTGAAGAGATTTTCCACAACCAAGGTAAGAGAAACTCAAATAAGACAGTAGGTATTGCTAGGGGGCACCATAGGGAAGACAAACTGAAATCATAATCACAGGAAACTAGCCGATCTGATCACATGGACCACAGCCGAATGTGGTCCACTGGAGAAGGGAATGGCAAACCACTTCAGTATACTTGCCTTGAGAACCCCATGAACAGTAACAAAGGGCAAAATGATAGGATACTGAATGAGGAATTCCCCAGGTCGGTAGGTGCCCAGTATGCTACTGGAGCTCAGTGGAGAAATAACTATAGAAGGAATAAAGGGATGGAGCAAAAGCAAAACCAATACCAATTGTGGATGTGACCAGTGATAGAAGCAAGGTCCGGTGCTGTAAAGAGCAGTATTGCATAGGAACCTGGAATGTTAGGTCCATGAATCAAGGCAAATTGGAAGTGGTCAAACAGGAGATGGCAAGAGTGAATGTCGACATTCTAGGAATCAGTGAATTAAAATGGACTGGAATGGGTGAATTTAACTCGGATGACCATTATATCTACTACTGTGGGGAGGAATCCCTTAGAAGAAATGGAGTAGCCATCATGGTCAACAAAAGAGTCCGAAATGCAGTACTTGGATGCAATCTTAAAAATGACAGGATGATTTCTGTTCGTTTCCAAGGCAAACCATTCAATATTACAGTAATCCAGGCCTATGCCCCAACCAGTAATGCTGAAGAAGCCGAAGTTGAACGGTTCTATGAAGACCTACAAGACCTTTTAGAACTAACACCCAAAAAAGAGGTCCTTTTCATTATAGGGGACTGGAATGCAAAAGTAGGAAGTCAAGAAACACCTGGAGTAACAGGCAAATTTGGCCTTGGAGCACGGAATGAAGCAGGGCAAAGGCTAATAGAGTTTTGTCAAGAGAATGCACTGGTCATAGCAAACACCCTCTTCCAACAACACAAGAGAAGACTCTACACATGGACATCACCAGATGGTCAACACCGAAATCAGATTGATTATATTCTTTGCAACCAAAGATGGAGAAGCTGTATACAGTTAGCGAAAACAAGACCGGGAGCTGACTGTGGCTCAGATCATGAACTCCTTATTGCCAAATTCAGACTGAAATTGAAGAAAGTAGGGCAAACCACTAGACCATTCAGATATGACCTCAATCAAATCCCTTATGATTATACAGTGGAAGTGAGAAATAGATTTAAGGGACTAGATCTGATTGATAGAGTGCCTGATGAACTCTGGACGGAGGTTCGTGACATTGTACAGGAGACAGGGACCAAGACCATCCCCATGGAAAAGAAATGCAAAAGAGCGAAATGGCTCTCTGAGGAGGCCTTACAAATAGCTGTGAAAAGAAGAGAGGAGAAAAGCAAAGGAGAAAAGGAAAGATATAAGCATCTGAATGCAGAGTTCCAAAGAATAGCAAGGAGAGATAAGAAAGACTTCCTCAGTGATCAATGCAAAGAAATAGAGGAAAACAACAGAATAGGAAAAGCAAGAGACCTCTTCAAGAAAATTAGAGATTCCAAGGGAATATTTCATGCAAAGATGGGCTCGATAAAGGACAGAAATGGTATGGACCTAACAGAAGCAGAAGATACTAAGATGAGGTGGCAAGAATACACAGAAGAACTGTACAAAAAAGATTTTCACGAGCAAGATAGTCACGATAACGTGATCACTGACCTAGAGCCAGACATCTTGGAATGTGAAGTCAAGTGGGCCTTAGAATGCATCACTAAGAACAAAGCTAGTGGAGGTGATGGAATTCCAGTTGAGCTATTTCAAGTCTTGAAAGATGATGCTGTGAAAGTGCTGCACTCAATATGCCAGCAGATTTGGAAAACTCAGCAGTGGCCACAGGACTGGAAGAGGTCAGTCTTCATTCCAATCCCAAAGAAAGGCAATGCCAAAGAATGCTCAAACTACCAGACAATTGGCCTCATCTCACACGCTAGCAAAGTCATGATCAAAATTCTCCAAGCCAGGCTTCAGCAATATGTAAACCGTGAACTCCCAGATGTTCAAGCAGGTTTTAGAAAAGGCAGAGGCACCAGAGATCAAATTGCCAACATCCGCTGGATCATGGAGAAAGCAAGAGAGTTCCAGAAAAACATCTATTTCTGCTTCATTGACTATGCCAAAGCCTTTGACTGTGTGGATCACAATAAACTGTGGAACATTCTGAAAGAGATGGGAATCCCAGACCACCTGACCTGCCTCTTGAGGAACCTGTATGCAGGTCAGGAAGCAACAGTTAGAACTGGACATGGAACAACAGACTGGTTCCAAATAGGAAAAGGTGTACGTCAAGGATGTATATTGTCACCTTGCTTATTTAACTTCTATGCAGAGTACATCATGAGGAACGCTGGGCTGGAAGAAGCACAAGCTGGAATCAAGATTGCATATCAATAACCTCAGATATGCAGATGACACCACCCTTATGGCAGAAAGTGAAGAGGAACTCAAAAGCCTCTTGATGAAAGTGAAAGAGGAGAGTGAAAAGGTTGGTTTGAAGCTCAACATTCAGAAAACAAAGATCAAGGCATCTGGTCCCATCACTTCATGGGAAATAGATGGAGAAACAGTGGAAACAGTGTCAGACTTTGTTTTTTTGGGCTCCAAAATCACTGCAGATGCTGATTGCAGCCATGAAATTAAAAGACGCTTGCTCCTTGGAAGGAAAGTTATGACCAACCTTGATAGTATATTAAAAAGCAGAGTCATTACTTTGCCAACCAAGGTCCGTCTAGTCAAGGCAATGGTTTTTCCCGTGGTCATGTATGGATGTGAGAGTTGGACTGTGAAGAAGGCTGATCACCGAAGAATCGATGCTTTTGAACTGTGGTGTTGGAGAAGACTCTTGAGAGTCCCTTATACTGCAAGGAGATCCAACCAGTCCATTCTAAAGGAGATCAATCCTGGATGTTCATTGGAGGGACTGATGCTAAAGCTGAAACTGCAATACTTTGGCCACCTCATGCGACGAGTTGATTCCCTGGAAAAGACTCTGATGCTGGGAAAGGTTGGGGGTGGGAGGAGAAGGGGACGATGGAGAATGAGATGGCTGGATGGCATCACCGACTCTGTGGACATGAGTTTGAGTGTACTCCGGGAGTTGGTGATGGACAGGGAGGCCTGGCGTGCTGTGATTCATGGGGTCGCGGAGAGTCGGACACGACTGAGAGACTGAACTGAACTGAACAGAAAATAGAGAGGTCAGAATGTCAAAGCCTACACAAATAGTTGTAAAGAGTTTGATTTATAGGCTGAGCTAATTGAAGCAACGTGATTTTGTATGTGTACCTTAAGACCCTCTCAAATACGTTAAAATAATTCAATGCCAAATGGTTAAATGAAGTAATAAAGAGTAGAAAAGCCTACGACACCGTGAGTCAAGCTAATTGAAGTATGTGATTTTGTATGTGTACTTTAAGATCCTCTTAAAAAGTGATAAAATAATTTAATGCCAAAATGGTTAAATGAAGTAATAAAGAGTAGAATAAGCCAAGGGGGATTGTACTGGACTAGTTACACAGAGCCCCAGCCAAAATTCTGGGAAGAAACTTTAAAACTTCATGATTGCAGAAAACTGCTCTTTTCATTAAAAAGAAACTCTCTCTTGGCCAACAGCCAGTGGGTTTATACCAAATTGAAATGATAATCTAGATTATTTGAGCAAAATTTTTCCTAAAAGTTTCTGATGCTGTATTCTTTTTCTTCTGGGTTAAATTATTGTACTGACTGTCCACATTAATCAAATATAAAGAATAATCGTTCACTTCACTATTTCACTTAATGTTAATACAGCACTGAAACATTTGATTTTCATTACATTTTCCCCTAGAGAAACAATATGCTTGCCATTTAACATTATTTTCATTTGAGGTTCTTTACTATTTCTCATAAATCTATACAAGAGGCTGTCAGTTTTTGGGGTTTTTTCCAGGAACAGCACATTCTGCCAGGACATTTCTTTCATTATGATTTTTGTAACTAGCAGAGGCCATCAATGTCAGTTGAGTTTGGTTGTTAAAATCCAATTTTTAAATCCCTTCCAGCAAAGACTTGTTAACAACTGAGCTTTCCAATCTTTCTGTTCCTTCTTTATATCTAAACATGAAGTCCCCTCAGTGACCTCATTGAAAACTTAACTGCAAGTTGACACATTAGCAAAATCAAAGTATTCATTCTTACAAATATTTCAATGATTCACTTAAGAACTTGAATTTACTGTAGTAATAAAACTGGAATACTTTGATTTATTTTACATATTAAATCCTAAAAAGTTATCCTTAAATTAAGTTTCTAAAACATAGCAAGTAGAGACGCTATGTTGAATTAGCATGATATTTAAACATAAAGCTCTTTTAAAGCAAAGTGTCAACTGGTAAATTTTTTAAAAGGCATATTCATTAAGCTCTTTTTCATTTTGTACTTTTCTATATATTGATTTATCTCAGACTAGGCAACTTTCGGAAATTTGGAAATTTAGATGACAATGACTTTTTAAAATAATTAGAATGTACAGAATTTTTAGCATCTAAAACAACTTAAATTCAATATTTTCACAAATTGATCAACGCGATGTTGATTTGGTTGTGAGAGCAAAGATAGATTAAAATGGATATAATAATCTATAACTATATGAAGGAATACAACTTAGTTTATACATCCTAAAGTTATAAAAGGATAACTTTGTATAGGTTAGAATTCTCTAAATATAGATTTTGTTCAGCATACATTTAAAATATTAAATACACATAGCATATTTTCCAGGTATTATGTTATTGTGCTATGAGCCATGGAATAAAATAATATGAGCCCTGCTCTCAAATTCTAACAAATGATCAAGCATAAAATAAATACACATTATATCAATTAATTCTTAAACAATTTAAAGTGGTAACAGAAATAATATATAATGCAATCAAAGAAGGTCAGATAAGCACTGTACAAAGAGATGAGAGTAGCAGAGGATGCAGGGCTCAAGTTTATAGTTATTTCTAAGCGCAGGACGAAACTATTGAAGGACGGAGGGTTTTACATAAGAGAGTAAAGGATTTGATTTACACTGAAGGGAAAAAAACCACTCTGACTTGCAGGGATACAGATTAAAAACCTGAAGGGACAAAACCTGAGAAATTAGTGAGAGGCCATTGGATCAGTATGGATGACATATTATGGTGCCTGAGACTCAGTTTGTGATAGGGAAGCAGACACACAGGCATGTTAAGAAATAAATCCATGAGATATTTGGAAACAGAGTCAAAAATACTGGGTGATAAACTAGATGGGAAGGATAAAGGGGTGGGACAAGAATGACTCTATTTCTGACTTGAACAACAGGTAGATGGCAGTGATATCAACAGTGATAGGGAAAGTCAAGAAAAGAGAAGTTAAGAGTTTGGTTTATGTGTCAGGTTTGAGATAGTGAAGCAAATGAATGACACATAGATTATTTCCCAGAAACACAAAAATTTCCCATCAGATAAAATTCAAGAATTGAATAGACATTTGTCTAGATGACTTGAAAATCTCCTCTATAAAATTTTATAACTATGGAAAGTGGAAAAGAAAACGACTTGAAAGAAGCATTGTGATTTATTAAATTTGCTTTCATTAGGTGAGGTGCTCACGACCATGACTTTTATATCTTATTTGTTCCCACAAACTGATCCATCACTAAGAAAAAAGGAGATTGTGTGTGCATGCATGCGTGCTCAGTCGTGTCTGATTCTTCACAACCCTATTGACTGTAGCCCAACAGGCTCCTCAGTCCATAGGATTCTCCAGGCAAGAATACTGGGATGGGTTGCCATTTCCACCCCCAGGGGATCTTTCCAATCCAGGAATCAAACCTGTGTCTCCTGCATCTCTTGTATTGGGAGGGGGATTCTTTACCACTAAGCCACCTGGGAAGACCCAAAAAGCAGATGAGCTGAAGCTCAAATTTCCAGTATCTATATACATTTTCAATCTACATCTATATCCCACTCCAGTATTCTTGCCTGGAGAATCCCTGGACGGAGGAGCCTGGTGAGCTACAGGCGATAGGGTCACAAAGAATCAGACACAACTGAAGTGACTTAGCATGTATGTGTGTATCCACTAAAGAAAGTAATGGCTTTGGAGAAGCCATTTTTTTCCCTTTTTAAAAATAAAAATATGTCATTGCCACCTTTATTACTAAAATTCTGTGTTCACATTATTATCATAATAATTTTATTATTTTTAAATCAACATTTCCTGATCAAGTACAAAGAGAAGTTTATATATATGACGATTAGACTTCTCAAGCCATCCCCACCGACCTCACTTTGAGGCTCTGAGCCCCCAAATCCCCATCTCCAACGTGCTGATCATTGATCTGCTGCCTTCCCTGTCCTCATGGACAGAAGCTCAAACAAGCAGAACATGGAGACTCAGTGTGAGAAGACCCACTCAGAACACCTGCACTTAGCAAACCTTAAATTGCCAAAACTGCAGTACCTAAAATCAATTTTGGGCTATTTGGAATTTTTGAAGGAAACAGTACTGAGAAGCCAGATGTGTCTGTATCATATGTGAGTAATATATAATGTGAGTAATATATTAGTCATAGGCCAGAAATACTCCAAGGTTGCATTGTGTTAAGTGTGTCTATCCTGGAACCATGCTGCTTGAGTGAAGTTTCATCCATGTCCCTATCTAGCTTTATAAGACCTTCCCTGTGGCTCAGATGGTAAAGACTCTGCCTGCAATTCAGGAGACCCAGGTTCGAACCTTTATAACCTTGGACAAATTATTCAAGGGATTGGAATCTCAATTTTCTTATCTATTGAATCTGATTGATATCTCTATCTCGTATCTTTACAGTGTCTTAAATGAATGATGAACTTTTGGAACTCTGCCTGTCATCATTTGTGTCCAATAAATATGCATTATTATAATTTTATCCCAGTCTTTTTCTAGGGATGCATGATTTAATACAGGAAATGAAAACCACAGGCCAATTCAAAGCTCTTCAATAACATGCTAAAGTAACTTTAAATTACAAGGCAAATATGACAACTGAGAGCAGAACTTGCTCATTTTCTTGCATAAAAATGCTATAAATTCCACCTTCTTGTGCCTTTTTAGCATAAGGTCCATTTGATGTTTTCCTCATTGTTTCTTGGCCTTTTGGCTAAGGATCAAGTGTGATGTTTTCCTAAATAACTTCTATCTACCCAATGGCATAAAACCAAGAATCACTTGTATGTTTAAATTTTTCAACTCAGGAGTTCAAAAGTACTTTGGGACTTGTACCTGGCTGAATTTTACATTCTTGTAGGTGTAAATCATAAATTATAATGAACCACCCCAAAAATCAGTGGCTTAAAACTACAATCTTTTCTTCTCATTCATATATCTGCAAGCGGGATGGATTTCACTGATTTAGACCCAACTCTGCTGGGATGCTCTGCTTCAAGCTGGCCTTGTTGCTCAGGTCTGCTCCTTATATATTCATCATGTACATGGTCTGAGGGTAAGGCAGTTGTGCTATTTGTCAAAGCTTTCCTTGTGGTGATGGCAGAACCACAAGAGAACAAGCCCAACAGTGCAAGGAGCTTCAAGTCTCTTCTGGTGTTACTTTGCTAAAGTTTCATTGGCCTAAGCAAATAATATGACTGATGTCCAAGTCAAGATACAGAAATATGTAACCTTTTCTGGTGCAAAAAGGGAGGTAAGTGAACATGTCTCCCAATTATCTATCTAAGTTAATTGTAAATAATTGTGAATAGTTGAAAAGTAGATGGCAAGCCACTCCAGTACTCTTGCCTAGAAAATCCCATGCATGGAGGAGCCTGGTAGGCTGCGGTCTGTGGGGTTGCTAAGGGTCGGACACTACTGAGCGACTTCACTTTCACTTTTCACTTTCACACATTGGAGAAGGAAATGGCAACCCACTCCAGTGTTCTTGCCTGGAGAACCCCAGGGACGGGGGAGCCTGGTAGGCTTCCGTCTATGGGGTCACACAGAGTCGGACATGACTGAAGTGACTTAGCAGCAGCAGCAGTAGTTTTAGGTTAATTACATTATGAGCTTCCCAGGTGGCACAGTGGTAAAGAATCTGTCTGCCAATTCAGGAAACTCAAGAGATGGGCTCGATCACTGGGTCAGGAAGATCCCCTGGAGTAGGAAATGGCAATCTACTCCAGTATTGTTGTCTGGAAAATTTCATGGAAGAGGAGCCTGGCAGGTTACAGTCCATAGGTCTCAAAGAATCAAACATGGCTGAGCATGTACATACATTAGAGAGATGAGACTCCTGTGGATAAGGTAAACAGGGAAGGCTTTAAAGAAGGTGATATTTGAGCTGAAACTTGGATAATGGAAGAAGCCAACCAAGTGAAGATACAGAGATAGAGTACTCCAGTCACAGGTATAACTCTGAGACAGGAAAGAGCTTGGCCTATTTGAGGTCCAGAAAGAAGCTAGTGCCTTAAGCATTCTCAGCTCTAATCTTGAACTGAAAAATCCTTTCAAATTTCTTAAATTTGGCTTCTGGCCTTGATTCCCTAGTACCTTGTGTGCTGATCACCAGGATATATAATTATTGGCTACCCTGTCGCCACTGAAACATCAGCTCTTTTGGTATCTGCATGTTGGCAGTTTCTTATTCACAGTACAGAGCTCTACTCAACCCAAGGTTGGCAGATGCACACATTAACAAAGTCCAGCTTTTTACACATGAAGAATAAGTGTAGGTCTAGAGTGGTATCAACTCACAATCCAGATGAAATAGACAGAAGGTGCTATGAGAGTCACAGAAAAGGTCACATTTTGAAGCCAAATTTCATTTGTCATGTGAAACGATTCAACTTTCATTTTCCTTTTCCAGACATATAAAAATTTGAAAGAGTCAAGATCTATCATGTATAAGATACACAGAAACATAAAAAATAAATAAGACCATATTCTGCCCCTGAATTATAATACAAAATTATATTACTAAAGCTATGATAAACCTAGACAGCATATTAAAAAGCAGAGACATTACTTTGCCAACAAAGGTCTGTCTAGTCAAAGCTATGGTTTTTCCAGTGGTCATGTATAGATGTGAGAGTTGGACCATAAAGAAAACTGAGCGCTGAAGAATCGACGCTTTTGAACTGTGGTGTTGGAGAAGACTCTTGAGACTCCCTTGGACTACAAGATCAAACAAGTCAGTCCTAAAGGAAATCAGTCCTGAATATTCATTGGAAGGACTGATGCTGAAGCTGAAACTCCATGGCCACCTAATGCAAAGAACTGATTCCTTGGAAAAGACCCTGCTGCTGGGCAAGATTGAAGGCAGGAGGAGAAGGGGACGACAGAGGATGAGATGGTTGGATGGCATCATGGCGGACATGAATTTGAGCAGGCTTCGGGAGTTGGTGATGGACAGGGAAACCTGGGGTACCGCAGTCAGTCCATTGGGTCACAAAGAGTCGGACACAACTGAGTGACTAAACTGAACTGAAATGAAATGAAAGCACTTTAAACATTTTCTAATTTCTTTCATTCTTATCACATTTTGTCCTGTGTTGACTGTAGTACAAGGGCGTTTTCAATAACTATAATTTCTTTTGGAACCTGAGTTGGCTAGCTTGGGAAAAGAGAGATATTCCAGGTGCCTTTAAGATCCAAGATAGAATTTAAAGTTCGAAGGGACATTTGAGAGCATCTGGCCCATTAAGGATTTGGAGGCTTAAACCAAATGTATTAAGTAAATTGCTAAATGTAATATAACTAGTCAGGAGCTGGACTGTGGCTGGAACCCTGGTTCCTGAGTCTTTTATTACTTCACTCGCTATTACACTAGTCATAAAGAAATGACTGAGAATTTGCTTTATGATGAAATAGCTTAGTTCACTTATATTACCCTAGTCATAAAAGAGGCTGAGTATTAGGCTTATGATGAAATTAACCATCACAAAAGATAGATTCAAAAGAGTCATAAGGCAAAAGTAATGTAGGAAAACAATACTCATCAGAAATTAATTCTTTCAAAGTTTGTTGTTGTATTTTTTTAATTGAATGCTATCTAGAAATATTAGTTAATAAAATAACTGTAGTCAGTAAAGTAGCTTTTTTAGTGTAAAGGCAAAAAAAGATTAGTGATGTTGGTAGTAAAAAATAAATAAATGTGTAAAAATGTAAAGGAAACAGTGAGTAGATTAAGGTAAAGTGATATAGTCCATTACATAGAAAATGTTCATGTGTTCAAGACAGAGAAATCATATAATCCAGGGTCCATGATTCCCTGAGTATATCAAGGGATATAGCTATTAATATAATAAGGCTGGCAAAGAAACACAGTCAGTGACATGGTATGATGTTTTGTCAACCTGACAACAAACAAATAGAAAAGCCCTTGAGACCATGTTAGCCAACTAGAAATATTCAGGTTCCAAAGAGAGTGACAGCTATGAGAATAAATTATGAAAGAATAATAGTCATCCTGTGTTAAGGTCTCGCTGTAAACAATAATAAAACTGGACAAATATACACAGCAACTGTTTTCAAGCACAGGAGAGAAGATAGCTCAGGGATATAGTCATTGAGACATGGAGCCACATAAGACAATCTCCACAATAATGTCAGTTTTCTGTCCGGAACCATTATGCAAATCACTGCACTGGGCAGTAGAACCCAGAGAGCTGATGTCTTGGTGAGTGGAAGAAATAAAGTTCAGGATAGCAGGTGCTGATGGAATCTGCAAGGCAGAGTAACATAGATGAGGGAGCTGCAAAGAAATCCTCCTGAATACCAAACAGAAAATGCACTAGGCAAGATTCCATGAGGCTGACAAAATATGGCTAATGGGGGCATATGAACTGAACTGAGACCACACAGTGCTGGAAAGTCTTAGAGTTCTGACTAACCAGAGTAGAGATACCTCACTAAATATCCTGAGCATTCTTTTGAATGCTCACATAGAAGAAGAGCTATTCTGATCCCTTATAAAGGGCTACTCTAGATCAGTGGTTCTTAGCTAGCATAATTTTTGACCCTTTACCAGGGAATCTTTGGCAATGTTTGAGACCTCAGTATTTGTTATGTTTGGTAAGGAAGAATGACTGGAAGCCAGGGATGTTACAATGCACAGGGATACTATCCTGTACAAAACAAAATGTCAAGCCTGAAAGCAAGCCTTGAAAGGATAAAACTGTAAATTACCTAGCTGATAGAGCAACTCAAAGACAGAATCTAGACCTTCAACAATTTTGTTGTTTGATTCAATAACATTTGAATAAAAAAGGTAATGTTTAATAATGACCTGCTTACATTAATAAAGAACAGAAAATACTAGGTGTGTGAAGAAACAGGAAAACTTGACTCATAAGCAGAAGAAAAGAATCAATAGATACAGACCTTTAAATAACACCAGTATTAGAGTTTGTAGGCAAAGACTTTAAAAGTATTTAAAAGAAAAGATGAATATAATGAGAAAGCACAAAAAGAATTTCAGAAGAGAAACAAAAGCTATAAAAAAGAAACAAATGTAAATTCTAGGACTAAATATACAATACTAGAATTTTAAAAACTCTTTGGATGAATTTAACAAAAGATTAGACATGATGGCAACAGCGAGGAAAAAGTGAACTTGAAGAGAGAGCAATAGAAACTGAACCATAGGTCCCATTTGTTTATTTTTGCTTTTATTTCCAGTATACTGGGAGGTGGGTCATGGAGGATCCTACTGTGATTTATGTCGGAGAGTGTTTTGCCTATGTTCTCCTCTAGGACTTTTATAGTTTCTGGTCTTACATTTAGATCTTTAATCCATTTTGAGTTATTTTTGTGTATGGTGTTAGGGAGTGCTCTAGTTTCATTCTTTTACAAGTGGTTGACCAGTTTTCCCAGCACCATTTGTTAAAGAGATTGTCTTTTTTCCATTGAATATTCTTGCCTCCTTTGTCAAAGATAAGGTGTCCATAGGTGCATGGATTTATCTCTGGGCTTTCTATTTTGTTCCATTGATCTATATTAAAAGCTTCTGCACAGCAAAGGAAACTATAAACAAGGTGAAAAGACAGCCTTCAGAATGGGAGAAAATAATAGCAAATTAAGCAACTGACAAAGGATTAATCTCAAAAATATACAAGCAACTCCTGCAGCTCAATTCCAGAAAAATAAATGACCCAATCAAAAATGGGCCAAAGAACTAAACAGACATTTCTCCAAAGAAGACATAAAGATGGCTAACAAACACATGAAAAGATGCTCAACATCCCTCATAATCAGAGAAATGCAAATCAAAACCACAATGAGATACCATTTCACACCAGTCAGAATGGCTGCTATCCAAAAGTCTACAAGCAATAAATGCTGGAGAGGGTGTGGAGAGAAGGGAACCCTCTTACACTGTTGGTGGGAATGCAAACTAGTACAGCCACTATGGAGATCAGTGTGGAGATTCCTTAAAAAACTGGAAATAGAACTGCCATATGACCCAGCAATCCCACTGCTGGGCATACACACTGAGGAAACCAGAATTGAAAGAGACACATGTACTCCAATGTTCATTGCAGCACTGTTTATAATAGCCAGGACATGGAAGCAACCTAGATGTCCATCTGCAGACGAATGGATAAGAAAGCTGTGGTACATTTACACAATGGAGTATCACTCAGCAATTAAAAAGAATACATTTGAATCAGTTCTAATGAGGTGGATGAAACTGGAGCCAATTATACAGAGTGAAGTCAGCCAGAAATAAAAACATCAATACAGTATACTAAGGCATATATATGGAATTTAGAAAGATGCAAATGATAACCCTGTATATGAGACAGCAAAAGAGACACAGATGTATAGAACAGTCTTTTGGACTCTGTGGGAGAGGGCGAGGGTGGGATGGTTTGGGAGAATGGCATTGAAACATGTATATTATCATATGTGAAACGAATCATCAGTCCGAGTTCGATGCATGATACAGGATGCTTGGGGCTGGTGTACTGGGATGAACCAGAGGGATGGGATGGGGAGGGAGGTGGGAGGGGGGTTCAAGATGGGGAACATATGTACACCCAGGGCAGATTCATGTCAATGTATGGCAAAATCAATACAATAATGTAAAGTAATTAGCCTCCAATTAAAATAAATAAATTTTAAAAAAATTAAAAAAAGAAACTGAACCATAAAGCTCAGAGAGACGGAAGACCAAAACAAATAAATGAAA
This sequence comes from Moschus berezovskii, assembly GCF_049115385.1. Classification (NCBI taxonomy): domain Eukaryota; kingdom Metazoa; phylum Chordata; class Mammalia; order Artiodactyla; family Moschidae; genus Moschus; species Moschus berezovskii. Next base: position 90,839,371 of record NC_142469.1, on the reverse strand, counting down.
TAGCTCCAGAGAAATGTGAGACAAGTAACTGAGGTCCGAGAAGGAAATGAGAGAGATGGGAATGGAAAACATACTTGAATTAATAATAATGAAAATTCTCAAATTTCATGAAAAATATTCACTCACACTTCCAAGAAGCTCAACACAATACAAAGAGTAAATACAAAGAAAACTATATCTATCTAAATATAAAGAAAACCATATCTAGTCACATCAATTGCTGTAAATCAAAACAAAGGAGAAACTCTTTAAACAGCCAAAGGGGAAAAGATCCTTTATATACTGGTGAACAATAATAAGAATGACCATGTCAATATCATTAGAAAATAACACAAGGTAGAAGATAAATAATAAGGAAAAAATCATGTAGATATCTATATCCAGTATAAAAAGATAAACTGAAAGTATTTTCTCCCAACTTTTATTTTGAAAAAAATTTCAAACTTACAGAAGAGTTGCAAAAATAGCACAATGAACCTCCAATACCAATGCTCTTCATGCTCTTCATCTAGAATCACCAGTTGTCAGCATTCTCACTCACTTGCATCAGTCCTTCCAATGAACACCCAGGATTGATCTCCTTTAGAATGGACTGGTTGGATCTCCTTGCAGTTCAAGGGACTCTCAAGAGTCTTCTCCAGCACCACAGTTCAAAAGCATCAATTCTTCAGCGATCAGCTTTCTTCACAGTGATGCCTATAATTATCCAAGAGCTTACCCTCTTATAACTAGAGCTTGTACACTTTGACCAGCATCTTTCCATCCCTGCCCACCCTCAACTTCTGATAATCACCATCTACTCTCTATAAGTTCAACTTTTTTTTTAAACATTGCACACATAAGTGAGATCATATAGCATCTGTCTTTCTCTGTCTTGCCAATTTCATTTAGCATAATGTCCTTTAAATTCATCCATGTTTTCGGCAGGATTTCCTTCATTATTGTGACCAAACACTATCCACTGTATATGTATGTACCACATCTTTTTTATCCGTTCATTCTTTGATGAACACATTGTCTTCATATATTGTAAGTAATGTTTCAATACACATTGGGGTGGAGATTTTTTCAAGGTATTTATTTTCTTTCTTTCAGATACATTCCTGGTAATGGGATTGCTGGATCATATTGTATTCTTATTTTTAATTTTTTTGAGAAAACTCCTTACTGTTTACATAGTGACTATATTAATTTACATTCCCACCAACAATAGTTAATGGTTCCCTTTCTTTCATATCCTTGCCTTGATATCTGTTGTCTTTGTCATAAAGTCATCCAAACAGGCATGAAGTGATATCTCACTGTGGTTCTGATTTGCAATTCTCTGATGATTAGTGTTGCTGAACACCGTTTCATATACTTATTGGCTATTTGAATGTTTTCACAAATAAATGGAAAAATATTTCCTGCTCATGGATTAGAATTAATATTATGTCCATATCACCCAAAGTGATACAGATTCAATGAAGTCCCTATCAAAATTACATTGGCATGTTTCATAGAAATAGGAAAAACAATTCTAAAATTTGTATGTAAACACAGAGGACACCAGATTGCTAAAACAATCCTGATAAATAAGTATAAAACTGAGGGCATCACATGTTTTGATTTCAAACCATATTATAAAGTTATAACAATCAAAATAGTATGGTATGGTATCAAAATAGACTCATTGAATTTTGGAACAGAATTGAGAGCTCAGATTTAAATCCACACATATATCATCAACTAATCGGAGAAGGCAATGGCAAGCCACTCCAGTACTCTTGCCTGGAAAATCCCATGGATGGGGGAGCCTGGTGGGCTGCAGTCCGTGGGGTCGCTGGGGGTCGGACACGACTGAGCGACTTCGCTTTCACTTTTCACTTTCACACATTGGAGAGGGAAATGGCAACCCACTCCAGTGTTCTTGCCTGGAGAATCCCAGGGAGGGGGGAGCCTGGTGGGCTTCCGTCTATGGGGTCACGCAGAGTCGGACACGACTGAAGTGACTTAGCAGCATAGCAATCTTTTACAAGGACCCCAAGAACATATAATGGGGAAAGAGTAGTCTCTTCAATAAACAATATTATGAAAACTGGATATCTTCATGCAAAAGAATGAAACTAGAACTCTAACTTATATCACTCACAAAAATTAATTCCAAATGGGTTAGAGACTTAAATGTACCATATGAAACTGTAAAATTCCAGAAGAAGAGATAGGGAAAAAGCTCCTTGACTTTGTCTTGACAGTGAGTTTTTGGATATGACACCAAAGCACAGTCGACAAAAACAAAAATAAACAAGTGGGACAAAATAAATTTAAAAGTGCTTAAAGGTATTTTAGATAAGTAGACTAAGGGTTATTTATTTTATTTTGATGAGAGAATTTGTCACCAACAGACCTCAATCACTAATAATGTTAAGTGAAGCTTTTCAGGCTGAAATAAAAATAATTAAATTACTTGGATATATACAAATAAAGATGCCCAGAGATGGAAAGAAATGGAAAATTGTATGAGGCTTTTTTGTGCATCTTTTGTATCTTAAAGAAACAATTGACTATTAAAACAAAAGTACTAATAGCAACAATGATTTGGATAAAGTCATAACATACATAGGATTTGATTATATGACAAAATATAATGAATAACTGGGCATGGAAAAATATAAGTATACTGTCTTAAGGTTCTAAAAGTATACAGGAATTGATATAAAATTAAATTAAGGTAAATTGTGACAAATTAAATATGCATATTTTAATCCCAAGAGCAATACTTTAAAAATAGCCATAGCAAAAAGTCAATAGAAGAGAAAAAAATGGAATGCAAAAAAATATATTTCATTCAACAGAAGGAAGTTTGCCACATAACTGATTCTTCCTTTTATGTATGATTTTTCAGTGGCATGCAATGCTATTTCTCTTCAGTTCAGTTCAGTTCAGTTGCTCAGTCAGGTCCGACTCTTTGTGACCCAATGGACTGCAGCACACCAAGCTTCCCTGTCCATCACCAAATCCTGGAGCTTACTCAAACTTCATGTCCATCGAGTCAGTGATGCCATCCAACCATCTCATGCTCTGTTGTTCCCTTCTCCTCCTGCCTTCAATCTTTCCCAGCATCAGGGTCTTTTCAAATGAGTCAGTTCTTCCCATGAGGTGGCCAAAGTATTGGAGTTTCAGCTTCAACATCACTCCTTCCAATGAACACCCAGACTGATCTCCTTTAGGATGGACTGGTTGGATCTCCTTGCAGTCCAAGGGACTCTCAAGAGTCTTTTCCAACACCACAGTTCAAAAGCATCAATTCTTCGGCACTCAGCTTTCTTTATAGTCTAACTCTCAGATCCATGCATGATTACTGAAAAAACCATAGCCTTGACTAGATGGACCTTTGTTGACAAAGTAATGTCTCTGCTTTTTAATATGCTGTCAAGGTTGGTCATAACTTTCCTTCCAAGGAATAAACTTCTTTTAATTTCATGACTGCAATCACCATCTGCAGTGATTCAGTATCAACTGTAAATAAAGGTTTAACAAATATTTTAAGGCAGCTCTAGGCTGATAGTCTTATTATATTATTTAAAGAATAATAAGAATAAACTCATAATACTTTTTGCATGTTATGTCTTCGGCATAGATTTTAAAATATTTTGAAATGACTGAACTAACATTTAAATGTTTACCTCTGTTGGAAAATAAAAAGATGTGTAATAACAGTCCCTGGCCTAAAGAGGTTCATAATTGATTAGAAGTAAAAGCTGTAACCCACTCCAGTATTCTTGCCTAGAGAATCCCATGGACGGAGAAGCCTGGTAGGCTACAGTCCACGGGGTCGCAAAGAGTCGGACACGACTGAGCGACGGAACCGAACGGAAAGGAATGGGAAAGCCTACTAATGTATGCAAAACCACAATGCAAGTTTTAATAAATTGTATGAAAGTATTAATTATAATATTTATATATTATAATTATCAATAATAAATATTAATATAGCCAAATAGCTATAGAATTTTAGTGGCACCTGAACTGAGTCTTGAATTAAACTTCAGTAATCATAAGCAGCATGAACAGCATGACAAGAAGAGGAAACAAAATGAAAAGAAAAAATTCAGTGCAGAAAAAATGAATTTTGTTTATGAAACAGTGGAGTTTTTGAGCAGAAGAATTATCTGGGCTTTGGAGACTGATCTACCTCATCTGGAGTCCCTGCATGTACAAGCTGTCCCACGAATGTGTCTGGCTTCCACCAGCTGTCATTCACTCACACCAGTGTCCTTACTTCTTCCTTTCTCCATTTCAAATTGCAATTACATTAAAAGTTCTAACTGAAGCCTGTACAAGAACTCATAGTGACATCTCCTGCTTCTGAGTCTCTGTACTATTAGTACTTGTATTATTTTTCTCCTTCAGTTTAGCTTTTTGACATGAATATCCACTTCATTTAGTTCTTTAGGGTTCCACAGTGCCCACAGCAGTCCTTTAACATAAATTATTCAATGAAGCGTTTCATGACTGTATACCGATTTCTTAGAATAATTAGGCACTAAGGTCCTGATTCTAATGCATTTCAGTATCAGGTAACTATTGAAGCAAAGGGTCTTCTCACGAGCTAAGCCAAATAGTCCTCTGTTTCTTTATTCATAAAGCAGACATCTTTTTATTATTTTAAGCAGATATCATAGAAGTGAGATAAAGACTAATTACTACTGTATATTCCACAACCTTCATAATAGCATTGACAATTTTTATATTTACTTTTAAAATAATTGAAAACACTTTCCTCTTTTGCAAAAAAAATTTTTTAAATACTGTAAGAATAATAATGAATTAGCAGCAGTCGACAAGAATTTGTCCTAATCAGAGATTTTATAGCTAAATGAGATATCCTACACATGAAATTAAACTTCACTTCCATAAATTACTCTATTTCTTATGGTTACAGAAGATATACTCTTTTCAATACTTTTCAAAAATAGCCTATAGAGATTGATTTTTATTGAAAATGGACAATCTGTCACACATCTGGACAATACGTATTACAGGTATGCAATTTTTAAAAATATTTTAATGTTAATCTAATTTAAAATATTCAGGTAAAATAGAAAAAACTTAGTAACATAGGTTATTTGCCATTCGTTTTTCCATAAGTTTTACTTATTCAGAAGATATGTTGGTAACACTCCTGTGTTTGATTCCTCTTTATTTGAGTGACTGAAATATTAATAAAAATTCATGCACATGTATACCTTGAACATTTCAAAGGCCACATCCTTATTGTAGTATATGAAGAAAGAGATTTCATATTTGTCATAACAGAACTATTACAGAGAGACTGATTCTGTAATACAAGCTTTTCTATATAATCTGCATAATCATATATTATTGAAATACATTTTAACAAAAGATAAAGAGTTGAATTCCATTACCAGGAACACACAACAAATACTGTGAATACTTCAACATTCAAATAGAAATGAAGGCAGATTTGTCCATAGAGTGCTCATAATTGCTTTTTCATTTAGCTACTTCTAATAACCCTCTAACAATCATCCATCTGGGGAAAAAAAGAAAGGGCAAGTTCCAAAACATTGAATCCAATCCTTGTACCGCTGAGCAATCTCTTTTGAAAGGGGCATTTTGCATATACTCTCTGATTGGTGAAAGGAGCCCTTTCTAAGTCTTGATCTGGGGAAATTAAAAGAGAGATCATGTGACTACCATTAAAAATCTGTGAAAATGGTGCATCATAAGCCCTGGGTACCACTTAGAATTTGTAAAGGCAAGAATCAACTAAGTAGGTATTTCTGTTTTTTGACAATTTGAACAGACTCAAAAACATTTAGCTGAGATTTTAGAAGACACAGGGCACAGCATTAGCAATAAGGTCATTTAAGACAAAATCCCAGATTCGTTTGCCATGTTCTTGCTTCATGTTTGAAGAACATCTCTTTCAAGTCACTTGTTTTGTTACATTAATAGACTTTGGAGCTTTTCTCCTCCCCTGGGTCTACATTCTTCGCCCAGGGCACACACAGGCCATCAGCTAAAGGTTTTCACCATATGAGTCCTACACTAAGAAAGACCTATACCATTCACCGGACCATCTGAATATAGTTACAAAATGTCAAAAGACTTTTTGCAATGCAAGAGACACAGGAGACATGGGTTCAATCCCTGGGTCAGGAAGATTGACTGGAGAAGGAAATGGAAACCCACTCCAATATTCTTGCCTGTTGGGCTTCAGTCCATGGGGTCCAAAAGAGTTGGACATGACTTAGCAACTAAACAACAACAACAACAGCATTAAAAGTGCCAGAAGGCCGAGAAAAGGAGGGCACCAAATTTTGGCACAAATGTAAATTTGGCACAGAAATGAATTCTTATGTAGACAGCTTTCAAACAGTTTATGCAATGTTCAATTTATGCAACGTTCTTGGATTCATTGAGCTATAAGCCAACTTTCTCAATTTGTGCAGTAGGCAGGACCTACGTTTTGTCTCCAAATCACGTTGCATTTTCTATTCATCCCAGGTACTCAATGATCTCATTTCATTACATGTTCAAGTAGCTCCTTATTTGCTGATCTTCATAATAACATCTAAGCTCCTTTGCAAGGCTTTCTTAGGACTCCATTCATGGTCACAAGCCTTGTATCTCTGTGTTCACTCCCCACCCCATGCTTCATTAGAGGAACTCATCAATCCCACAAATAGGATCTACACTTTAATTTTTAATCTCTGAGTCTTTACTGTTTATGCTAATAAAATTTCCACATCCTTTTCCCGTAAGCTGACTAAATTCTACCAACAATCAAGACATATGAAACATCCTCTAAGAAGTATCTATAAATCCTCTTCTCTTTGCCAAAAACACTTTTTAAAATTTTTTAAATTGTTCTTGCTTTTACTAATTTATTTTTGATTGACAATATTATGTCGGTTTCCTCCATGTATCAACATGACTCAGCCACAGGTATACGTATGTCCCCTCCCTCTTGAACCTCCTTCCTACCTCCCACCCCATCGCACTCCTCTAGGGTGTTACAGAGCCCTGATTTGAGTTCCCTGAGCAATACAGCAAATTTCCATTGGCTATCTATGTTACAAATGGTAGTGTGTATGCTTTCATGTAATGTTCATAATGTATACTAAGGACCATAAGTATTTGCAGGCATGAGGAAGCTACTGGAATCATTCAGTAACATATTGAATCAATATCTTTTGTTTATTCTACCATTCTAAGCACTATAAAAGACACACTATCTTTAAGCAACTCACAGTCTGGCGATCTAACAAGTATCCAGGTGAAGGGATATCTCTTTATTTGTTTGTATCCCATAAAGTAATAACTTTATATTTCAAACATAAAATGTTGCTGATAAATGTTTGCTGACTTGAAACCCATGTAATAAAATAAATCCTAGCTAAAGTATTAGGAAATTATTGTATTAATTTACTAAGGAGAATTGGTATTTTAAAATTAATAAGCTCAAAAAGAGATGCCAAGTACACTCCAATGAGGTTTTAGGAATATGGATTTATTAGAAAATCTCAAATTACAGAAAATAGTCAAGTATCTACATCATGCATCCATCATATTTATAGGGAAGGTATTCATATATATCCATGAGAGAAGGTAGAGCTAATTTTACTGTATATCTGGACATAGCCTTCAGTTCAACTCAGTCATGTCTGACTTTTTGTGACCCCATGGACTGCACTACACCAGGCTTCCCTGTCCATCACCAGCTCCCAGAGCCTGCTCAAACTCATGTGCATCAAGTCAGTGATACTATCCAACCATCTCATCCTCTGTCATCCCCTTCTCCTTCTGCCTTCAATCTTCCCCAGTATCAGGGTCTTTTTCAATGAGTCAGTTCTTTGCATCAGGTGGCCAAATTATTGGAGCTTCAACTACAGCTTCAGTCCTCAGGGCTGATTTTCTTTAGGATTGACTGCTTTATTCTCCTTGCAGTCCACGGGACACTCGAGTCTTCTCTAACACCACAGTTCAAAAGCATCAATTATTTGGCACTCAGCTTTCCTTATGGTACAACTCTCACATCCATACATGACTACTGGAAAAACCATATCTTTGACAGTATGGACCTTTATTGGCAAAGCAATGTCCCTGATTTTTAATATGCTGTCTAGGTTGGTCATAGCTTTTCTTCCAAGGAGCAAGTGTCTTTTAATATCATGGCTGCAGTCTCCATCTGCAGTGATTTTGGAGACCCCAGAATAAAGTCTGTCACTGTTTCCATTGCTTCCCCATCTATTTGTATTGAAATGATGGGACCAGATGCCATGAGTTTACTTTTTTGAATGCTGAGTTTTAAGACAGCCTTTTCACTCTCCTCTTTCACCTTCATCAAGAGGCCCCTCAGCTCCTCTTCACTTTCTGCCATAATCTGAGGTTATTGATATTTCTCCTGGCAATCTTGATTCCAGACTGTGCTTCCTCCAGACCAGCATTTTGCATGATGTACTCTGCATATAAGTTATATAAGCTGGGTGACAATATACAGCCTTGACGTACTCTTTTCCAATTTGGAACCAGTTGGTTGTTCCATGTCCAGTTTTAACTGTAACTTCTTGACCTGCATACAGACTTCTCAGGAGGCAGGTCAGGTGGTCTGGTATTCCCATCTCTTGTAGAATTCTCCAGAGTTTGTTGTAATCCACACAGTCAAAGGCTTTGGTGTAGTCAATAAAGCAGAAGTAGATGTTCCCCTGGAACTCTCTTGCTTTTTCGATGATCTAACAGATGTTGGCAATTTGACATCTGGTTCCTCTGCCTTTTCTAAATCCAGCTTGAACATCTGTAAGTCCATGGCTCATGTACTATTGAAGCCTGGCTTGGAGAATTTTGAGCACTACTTTACTAGCGTGTGAGATGACTGCAATTGTGTGGTAGTTTAAACAGTTTGGCATTGCCTTTCTTTGGGATTGGAATGAAAACTGACCATTTCCAGTCCTGTGGCCACTGCTGAGTTTTCCAATTTTGCTGGCATATTGAGTGCGGCACTTTAACAGCATCATCTTTTAGGACTTGAAATAGCTCAATGGAATTCCATCATACATCTGGATATAGCCTTGAAATGGAGCAAATACTGATAGAATGTAAACGTGGATGATCACTGGGCAAACTGGAAAAGAACTGCCTTTTTAAAGATTTGGACCATAAAGAAACTGAGTACTGCAGAATTGATGCTTTTAAACTATGGTGTTAGAGAAGACTCTTGAGAGTACCTTGGACAGCAAGGAGATCAAACCAGTCAATCCTAAAGCAAATCAACCCTTAATATTCATTGGAAAGACTGATTATGAATACTTTAACCACCTAATACAATGAGCCAACTCATCGAAAAAGAATCTGATGCTGGGAAGAATTGAGGGCAGGAGGAGAAGCAGGTGACAGAGGATGTGATAGTTGGATGGCATCATCAACTCAATCAACGTGAATTTGAGCAAACTCTGGAAGATAGTGAAGGACAGGGAAGCCTAGCATGCTGCAGTCCATCAGGTCACAAAGAGTTGTACACAGCTGTGTGAACAACAACAAAATAGCCACAGACAGAAATATACACCCTGACAAATGCTCCAATTATCAGTCACAAAAGACTATTGCATTTTAGAAATAAGGTCTTATCTGTCCATTGAATACATGTTTCTAGCATATAAATCATAAAGCAGCGATAAATGTGAATTATGAAATTCATTTGAAAATGGCCATTTAACAGGCCATAGCCTCACACAGAGAAAATTTTAGTCTCTTGCTTTGGCAGCTGCTCTTCATTCCTTTCCACAAACAAGGCAAGTAATTTTTAAGCTGACAAATAGCCTACATTTAGGAAAATGTAATACTATGCTTACAAACCTTAATGGCAGGCAAACCTCTAAAGACTCAGACACTTGGTTTGAATGAAATAAATGTGTAAAGGACCACCCACCTATCAGAAGCCTTTCTGAACGCTTAGTTCTCCTTCTCTTCAGGATTCCCTAAGTGGCCCCTTTACCATCTTTTCCTCTAGTCTCCTCCTCCACCCTCCTCCATCAGCTTCCCTACATGGCTCTCTAGAAAGCCAGAAGTCACTCCCACCTCATTAGTCGCGGTATGGTTCTATACTTTAGGCTAGGGCAACTCATCAACTGGATGTTAGTAGAGCTTTAGTTTGTTTTTTTTTTAATATTCTTTACTGAGTATAATATTAAAACCCTAGCAGTTAAAAGAACCTGTAAGTATGCTCTTCCCCAAACGGTGCTCACAAAAGCAAGTTTGTAGTTTTAATTTCCATGTAGTTCAGGCTAGTTCAGTTTCTCCTGAATCGCGACTGTAACCAAGGGTCTCAGGCAACACGAAGGAGGAAGCAGGAGGCAGTTTCCAGAAACACAAATTTTCTGAGGTCATCAGTAACCCCTTCTCTATGTTCACAGGACAGCACATCTTTCAGAAGTTTCTTTTTTTTCTCTTTCTGTTCTGGAATTCTTTTCCACAAAACTTGATTAGGGAGAAAAATTATTGAAAAGCAACAATTTTTCCCAAGGTTGTGTCCTTAAAATATTGACATAATGTAGAAGCTTTTTTGCCTGAGGTAAACAGGCAGTTTTAATGAAGGATTTAAAGGCACTGAATCAGATAAAAGCATACTGAGTTCTGCATTGACACTTTATTTTCAAAATATTTTGTATGTCCAGCATGTCTTTCTGAAAAAGCAAAATAAAGAAAGAAAGTGTGACATCTTGAATCTCTTATTAGGAAAGCAATCTTATTAAGTGCCTCTTTGTTCTGTTTTTCTGTTTTGAGTTCTTAAAATCACATACTGTTTAGGAAAGAGTTCCTCTACCTAGGTGTAATTTACCCAACTAGTTTATCTTGTGATGGATTAAAGCATAAAGCTTTATTTTACTATATGCAAATAATATGTAAATTTAACCTTCCTTAATATCATTTCAAGTCTGAATTCCAGGCAAATTGCTTTTCTATCTCTTGGTTCCTATTTAAACAGATTAGTTTCCTACATTACATTATTCCATTTAATCCAGTTGAGCAGGGATTTCTTGGGCATGAGCTTCAACCATATCACATTGGTTTGGGTTCCCTCACCATTCTGGTTTTCATATTCTGAAATGAGTTTGGATCCAGATTCCTTTATCTGTGAAGAGACTGTTTATATTACATGACCTCTATTGTCTCTTTCAGTTTTTGCATTCTTTGCTAACTTCTAATGTGAGAATTAAATGAATATGAAGCATGAACCCATTTTGAAACTATAAAAGGACACGAAAATATGAATTAGAGACATATAAAATTACACAGCAATAATTTTATATAGTGGTAACATGGAATCTAGCTCTATGCTCTTTTCAGAATGATAGGCAGCATTTATCTAGAATCAATTGATAGTATCAAAGTGTTATAATTTACTTAACATTTCAAGTTAACTTATTTCACCTGGCCTGCTTTAGAAGGCATGTGGGTGATAGAAAAGAAGATTCTTTCCTTAATACACGCTTGTTTGTGGTTTTTTTTTCTCATTTGCCCTATACTTACTGACCTTGAATATCTTTAGTAAGTCTAAAAAAAAAAGAATTAGAATTTTAATCAACCTTTACGTAAATGATAACGATGCTTCTTATCTATTATTTTTACCCCCTCAGACATAACAGAGTATTTTTTATTTAAATCCGTTTTGAAATTGCTGTAGACTATCCTAGGTGTTCATTGGAAGGACTGATGCTAAAGCTGAAACTCCAATACTTTGGCCACCTCATGTGATGAGTTGACTCACTGGAAAAGACTCTGATGCTAGGAGGGATTGGGGGCAGGAGGAGAAGGGGACGACAGAGAACGAGATGGCTGGATGGCATCACTAACTCGATGGCCATGAGTCTGAGTGAACTCCAGGAGTTGGTGATGAACAGGGAGGCCTGGTGTGCTGATTCATGGGGTCGCAAAGAGTCGGACACAACTGAGCGACTGAACTGAACAGAACTGATATTGGCTGTAGCAGTCTACAACAGACTTATTTTTCAGATTTTTATTCTAGTTGTTTATCAAGTGGCTACCTCAGAATGTGATGAATGTTACACTTGTTTAGTATTCCAGCCTCACTATAGGTGAAGATTTAATGCAATTGTGAGGTTATAAATATATTATTATTATGAATTTACTATGATATTTTAAAATTATGTGTAACAGAATAGCTCAACTATTTTGTGAAATAATGCAGAAATATTCAGTTGGAACTATATGCCATAAAAAAAGTCATGATCAGGCTGCATTTTAACTGTATCACACATTTTCAAATAAAATTTTCTTTAGAAAATGATAAAATTGCAGGTATCAAAGATTAGTGAATTTTTAAGAAATAAGCATTTTACACTTGATTTTGCAAAATAAATCATTATACCAATATTATGAAGTGGCTCAAACTCTTAAGTCATTCAGTCTAGGTTAAAATCTCTACAGTTTTCTCTGTGCTTAAATTCTCTGTGCCTCAAGGTAATAAGATGGAATATTCAAAGCACTCACCAAAGAACATGTACTCAACAGAAGCACCAATTATTAGATTATTCCCATACTGCTCACTTAGAAAGACAGTGCAGAAAAGATACCTGTGTACATGTCCATATTAGATAATATGTAGCAATTTTTAATATAATTCTTGAATGTATATGAATTTCTACTATCTGCCAGAGTAATTTTGACTTTATTTTTTTATCATTATTTTTTGGTAAATAGCAATGAAAAATAAAAATTGTATATATTTAAGTTACATGGTGAAAGTGCAAGTGTTAGTCACTCAGTCATGTTCAATTTTTTGCAACCCCATGGGCTGTAGCCCACCAAGCTCCTCTGTCCATGGAATATTCCAGGCAATACTGGAATGGGCAGCCATTCCCTTCTTCTGGAGATCTTCCCAACCCAGGGATTGAAGCTGGGTCTCCTGCGTTGCAGGCAGATTCTTTATTATCTGAGCCACCAGGGAAGCCCCATTGGAAATTTTCATAATGTATACTTTCAGAAATGTATACATTTTCAGCTTCAGTAAAGTAGTAGAAGTGAAAGGTAAAAATCGTATATATATATTTGAGGAATACCATTTGATATTTTGATATATATACATCATGAAATAATCACCATAATTGTTATTTTATTCGTGGTGAGACCATTTTAAGATCTACCTTCTTGATACATTTCAAGTATATAATACTGTATTGTTAGCTATAGTCACACTGCTGCTGTATGTTAGATCGCCAGCACTTATTTACTTCACAAGACTGGAAATTTGTATCCTTTAACCAACATCTCTTCACGTTCCCCTCATCCTAAGTCCCTAGAAACTACTATTTAAAGAGAGAAGAGTAAGGTAAAATTTTTCTAGTATAAAATTTTATAAATATTGGGTTATAAATTAGCATCTTCACAAACTGTGCTTTCAAATACTCAGCATAGTACTTCACCCATGATAGGTATTCAATAAAAGTCTGTTAAATGTAATAATAATCATGACTATGGTGTTGGAAAGAGCACAATACATTGTGTTCCATGGTGACTTCGATTGTGCCTAATGCATGTCATCTGTTCTTTCAAGTAAAATTCTTTAAAATTTATTCAAAAATTAGCTTTTTCTCTATAAAATGACATGAACATCTAAAAAAACTCTTACTTTTCATACTGCCTGTAATAACAGTGACTCAATCAACTCTTGATGGCATACAATAGAATCTTGATAGAAGTTTCTGAGAAAATTTCAAATTTAGAACAATGTTTCAGTGAAGACTGCCATATATTTACCCATATCATTAGTATAAGTTCAGTTCAGTCACTCAGTCATGTCTGACTCTTTGCGACCACATGGACTCCAGAATGCTAAGCTTCCCTGTTAACCACCAACTCACAGAGTTTACTCAAACTCATGTCCATTGAGTCGGTGATGCCATCCAACCACCTCATCCTCTGTCGTCCCCTTCTCCTCCTGCCTTCAATCTTTCCCAGCATCAGGGTCTTTTCAAATGAGTCAGTTCTTCGCATCAGGTGGCCAAAGTATTGGAGCTTCAGTTTCAACATCAGTTCTTCCAATGTGTATTCAGGAAAGATTTCCTTTAGGATTGACTGGTTGGATCTCCTTGCAGTGCAAGGGACACTCAAGAGTCTTCTCCAACATCACAGTTCAAAAGCATCAACTCTTTGACACTCAGCTTTCCTTATAGTCCAACTCTCACATCCATACATGACTACTGGAAAAACCATAGCTTTGACTAGACAGACCTTTGTCAGCAAAGTAATGTCTTTGTTTGTAATATGCTGTCTAGGTTGTTCATAGCTTTTCTTCCAAGGAGCAAGTGTTTTCTAATGTCAAGGCTGCAGTCACACTCTGAAGTGATTTTGGAGCCCAAGAAAGTAAAGTTTGTCACTGTTTCCACTGTTTCTCCATCTATTTGTCATGAAGTGATGGGACCAGATCCCATGATCTTAGTTTTTTTAATGTTGAGTTTTAAGCCAGCTTTTTCACTCTTCTTTTTCACCTTCATCAAGAGGCTCTTTAGCTCTTCTTTGCTTTCTGCCATAAGAGTGGTATCATCTGCATATCTGAGGTTGTTGATATTTCTCCCAGCAATCTAGATTCCAACTTGTGCTTCATCCAGTCCAGCATTTTGTATGATGTACTCTGCATATAAGTTAAATAAACAGGGTGACAATACACAGTCTTTACGTACTCCTTTCCCAATTTGGAACCAGTTGGTTGTTCCATGTCCGGTTCTAACTGTTGCTTCTTGACTTGCATATAGATTTCTCAAGAGGCAGGTAAGATGGTCTGGTATTTCATCTCTTGAAGAATTTTGCACAGTTTGCTGTGACACACACAGTCAAAAGCTTTGGCATAGTCAACAAAGCAGGAGTAGATGTTTATTCTGGATCTCTCCTGCTTTTTCAATGACCCAACAGATGTTGCCAGTTTGATCTCTGGTTCCTCTGCCTTTTCTAAGTCCAGCTTGAACATCTGGAATTTCTCAGTTCACATACTGTTGAAGCCTCACTTGGAGAATTTAGAGCATTACTTTGCTAGTGTGTGAGATGAGTGCAAATGTGCAGTTGTTTGAACATTCTTTGGCATTGCCTTTCTTCGGGATTGGAATGAAAACTGACCTTTGCCAGTCCTGTGGCCACTGCTGAGTTTTCCAAATTTGCTGACATATTGCGTGCAGCACCTTAACAACATCATCTTTTAGGATTTGAAACAGCTCAACTGGAATTCCATCACCTCCACTACCTTCGTACATAGTCATGCTTCCTAAGGCCTACTTGACTTTGCATTCCAGGATGTCTGACTCTAGGTGAGTGATCACACCATCATGGTTATCTGGGTCATGAAGATCTTTTTTGTATAGTTATGCTGTGTATTCTTACCACCTCTTCTTAATATCTTCTGCTTCTGTTAGGTCCATACCATTTCTGTCCTTTATTGAGCCCATCTTTGCATGAAATGTTCCCTTGGTATCTCTAATTTTCTTGAAGAGATCTCTAGTCTTTCCCATTCTATTGCTTTCCTCTATTTCTTTGCATTGATCACTGAGGGTGGCTTTCTTATCTCTCCTTGCTATTCTTTGGAATTCTGCATTCAAATGGGTATATCTTTTCTTTTCTCCTTTGCCTTTCGCTTCTCTTCTGTTCTCAGCTATTTGTAAGGCCTTGTCAGACAACCATTTTGCTTCCTTACGTTTCTTTTTCTTGGGGATGGTCTTGATCACTGCCTCCTGTACAATGTCAGGAACCTCTGTCCATAGTTCTTCAGGCACTCTATCAAATCTAATATCTTGAATCTATTTCTCACTTCCACTGTATAGTCATAAGGGATATGATTTAGGTCATACTTGAATGGCCTAGTAGTTTTCCCTACTCTCTGCAATTTAAGTCTGACTTTGGCAATAAGGAGTTCATGATCTGAGCCAAAGTCATCTCCTGGTCTTGTTTTTGCTGGCTGTATAGAGCTTCCCCATCTTTGACTGTAAAGAATATAATCAATCTGATTACCATTGTGACCTTCTGTTGATGTCCCTGTGTAGAGTTGTCTCTAAGAGGGTGTTTGCTATGACCAGTGCATTCTCTTGGCAAAAGTCTGTTAGCCTTTGCCCTGCTTCACTTTATACTCTGAGGCCAAATTTGTCTGTTACTCCAGGTATCTCTTGACTTCCTACTTTTGCATTCAAGTCCCCTGTGATGAAAAGGACATCTTTGGGGGTGTTAGCTCTAGAAGGTCTTGTAGGTCTTCCTAGAACCACTCAACTTCAGCTTCTTTGGAATTCGTGGTTGGGGCATAGACTCGAATTACTGTGATTTTGAATTGTTTGCCTTGGAAACGAACAGAGATCATTGTCGTCTGAGATTGTATCCAAGTACTGCATTTGACTCTTTTGTTGACTATGACGGCTACTCCATTTCTTCGAAGGCATTGTTTCCCACAATAGTAGATACAGTGATCATCTGAATTAAGTTCACCCATTCCAGTCCATTTTAGTTCGCTGATTCCTAAAATGTTGATGTTCACTCTTGCCGTCTCCTGTTTGACCACTTCCAATTTACCTTGATTCGTGGACCTAATATTCCAGGTTCCTATGTAATATTGTTCTTTACAGCGTTGAACTTTACTTCCATCATCAGTCACATGCACATCTGGGCATTGTTTTTGCTTAAATATCATTAGTATAGCCATCAAGAAACCATGAACAGTATTTGAGAATATTTTAGGAACTCTGATATTAATTTCTTAAATGTCATAAAATAGTAAATTATTCATTATTGAATATTTTATTTCTGACATTTTCTAGGAGCTATAGATCACTTCACCACATCATTCTGACTTTACATTGCTGTTTTATGGAAATACAGTCTATTGCTTTATATTGAGAATTTATTATTTTAACAGAATAGTTTAAGCAACAATTTTTTTCCATTAGATCTAAAATATGACTGGTATGTGGTCTTGGCTATCTTACTGGAGTCTCACTAGGATATGTCAGTCAAATAAATTCAAGATCCAGTGAGCATATATTAATTCCCTGTCACAGAGAACACAGGTTGGTTCCGGGTATACAATGAGGATGAGGATTTAGGATCCGTCCTCAGAAGGTATTAATAAAAGTTGTAGTTGAAAAGGTAGGACAAAGATGCACATGCTCACAAATTATACAAGGCAAAATACACTGAGTTATAAAAGAAGAATATCTCAAAGGAAAGAAAATTCACAGCCAACTAACAAAGGGATAAGGGTCTCAAAAGCTCAACTTAAGAGGAGATTTATAAGCTGAACTTAGATGATCAAGGATGAATTTGATAGATTTTTAAAATATAAATCTCTACAAAAGAATTCAATTTATTCTATTACCAACAAATATTTACTGTGTATCTACTATGAGCAAGTATGTGGTTTTCACTGAGGATACAAATATGGACAATTATTTGATATCAAAGAAAGTGAGACAGACAAATAAGTAAACAAAAGATAATATAATGCAATCAGTGAAGATGGAGAACTAACCTCCTTACCCGGAGCAAAGAGGAAATGGAGATTAAGAAAGCCTTTGGGGAAGAAGAGATGAATGAATCAACTTTTTTAAGATAAGAAATCATCACAGATGAAGTGCGAGGAGGTGGTAATGGGTTTAGTATTTTTATATTTTTGATCATCAAAAACCGTAAGTTGCATTTTACCAAGTATATTTAAAAAAAACACTCGAGTTAAGAGAAAACATGAGAAATTCTGAGAAATCTTGTCAGATTCATATGGCTGGAGAACGAAGTGGTGAGCAAAAGTGGTCAAAGAAAGTGGCAAATTGGAAGCAGGGTCAGAATCCTAAGGGCTTTAAATATCTTGCCGTGGACTTTACTCTCTATCTGGAATACTTGGAAAGCTATTCAACAGGAAGACATGAATAGAGAGACATCAAAAAATGTAAGGAGGGGAATGACATGAGCAAGGTTAAAATCTAGAAATATCTCTCTGGCAGCACATGGAGAATGGACTGTTGGAAGAGAACATA
Organism: Moschus berezovskii; assembly: GCF_049115385.1. Lineage (NCBI taxonomy): Eukaryota > Metazoa > Chordata > Mammalia > Artiodactyla > Moschidae > Moschus > Moschus berezovskii. The sequence continues at coordinate 90,821,345 of NC_142469.1, read as the reverse complement.
TTGAAGAGACTGTTACAAGGAAAGCAAGTTGCAAAGAGAGAGTAGTGCAAATAAGAACTGATAAGGTTCTAGGTCAGTGAGAATGTGGTTGGAAATAAGTGAGTGATTGGAGAGGCATGAAAAAAGGAGATTCCTGTAGAACCTTGTGATTAGTTAGATGTTGGTAGTAAAGTAAGGGCTTTCCTGTGGCTCAGCAGGTAAAGAGCCACGTGATGATCCCACTCTGGGAAAACAGGAACTGAACTAACAGCTAATGAGGAAAACAAAGTAACCCTCAAATATAGCTACAGTTGAAAAAAATGATAATTTGCTAACATTTGTTAAATATGAGTGGTGGATGCATGGATATTACATGATTCTTTATTCTATATTTTTGAAACATTTAAATTATTTTAAGGAAAGGTGTTAGTAGCACTTGCCTGGTTTCTCCCGTTTGCCTTATGTGCTTTTTCTCTTTCCTGACTTTGCTCTGTATACTTTCATTACAAAAAATCAATCTCTCTTCTCCAACCTTCCCCAATGTATATGTATGAATGAGTCCTTTCACTGTTCACCTGAAACTATCACAACATTGTTAATCACCTATATCCCAATAAAAAATGCTTTTGGTATTAAAAAATAAAAATAAAATAAATCAAAGCTGTGAGGGTTACTAGATACTGAGTCCTAAGAGTATATCAAGCAAATCACTGAACCTGGATCTGGTCTCTAGGATCTCCAGATGTACCTGGATTCCAGGTACTTTCTTTTGGAAAAGTCTCTGAGAGAGTCTGAAGATACACACAGCAATATAGATGAAGAAGTCTACTGACAACCAACAGGTATTTAAGTCCCTGTTCAGCTTCTTTATCTCTAAGATGCTGTCTTTGACTGACAAATGAAAGCCTAAAGAATCTTAATGAAAGAAACTCCAGTGAACCTCAGCTTAGACATTCAAAGTGGTAAGATAAAGAAAACTGCTAAATGAAGATCAGCACATTTTTGAGAAAGCCAGGTAAAGCCTTTTAACAGACACAGGGTAGGTAGTTTACCAAATGAAAATGTTGATATGTATATTCCATTTCTTAGTTCATGTTGTAAACTTTGGAGTCAGATGTATCTAAGAACAAATCCCAAATCCATCACTAATAATCTATAGTTATGTTCCTTTGGGAAAGTAACTTAAACTATTTGAGTTTTAACATGCTCATCTGTGAAATGATTTGCTATCAGTATTAAATAACACATGGCCCAAGGGCTTCCCTGGTGGGTCAGAGGTAAAGAATCTGCCTGCAATGTGGGAGACTGGGGTTCAATCCCTGGGTCAGGAAGATCCCCTGGAAAAGGGAATGGCAATCCACTCCAGTATTCTTGCCTGGTTCCATGGACAGAGGAAGCTGGTGAGCCCATGCGGTCACAAAGACTAACCAACACACAAACACACATAGAATGACAGGCACAGAACTTAGCAAATGATATGTATTTAACAAATACTATTCATACAAGATTTTTCATATATTCCTGAGCACTGTATATTTTGCATTCTGATTTAAGAAGGCAGAACTAGGACAGTACTCAAGAGTTCAAGGCACTAATCAAGACCAAGAGAGTGTCTAGAAGTTCAAGAGGAGGAAGAAAAGATGAGGATAAAAATTTCTGAGGGTCTTTGGAAACTAACGTGTATGAATGACTCAGTAAACCATGTAACACACACATATGCCACTAAGTGATTTGGGTAGTTATTATTACTCAACCTAATACCTAATATAAATTATAGTTCAAGATAAAACATTGCATACATACTTTCAAATTTTATTTTGAAGATTCTTTGCTCACTTTATGTTGGATTTTCACATTTACTAGCATATATAGTATTTTTGAACTCTTCAATATGCATTATTTAGAAAAAAACTCACACTAAGGCCTCAATTTCACTGAAAACTTTGAAATCATGTGGATTAAAATCTTTATTTGAAAATTATTCTCTAACTCTTATATTGTATGGTAAGAATTTTATTGTCACCTTTGTGGTTAGGCTGAATCTTTTAAATAAATTAAATTTCTGATAGAACTCTTATTCAAGTTCTATTACCTGGGCAATACAGTATATAACTATAGTATTCTATAACTGAACTGAATTATCAAATGACTCACTTAAGAGCATTGAATACACCTATCTAACTTGTTCTATAGGCCTATAAACAAAATTTCCAAACCATATGTATTCAAACCAAAATGGATACATCTTTTTAATAATAATGTTCTCTAAATATCAAAGAGTGCAGCAAATGCTAGGGCTTCCCCTATGTCTTAGCGGTTAAGAATCCCTTCTGAAGGAGACACAAAAGATGCGAGTTCGATTCGTGGGTCAGAAAGATCCTCTGGAAGAGGGTGTGGCAATCTACTGCAATATTCTTGCCTGGACAATCACGTGGACAGAGTAGCCTGGCGAGCTACAGTCCATGGGGTCATAAAGAGTTAAGACTCAATTGAGCAACTGAGCATGCATGCATGCACAGCAAATGCTCAGTTGCCACATAGTACTTTCTAAGACAATGATATTTTGTTAGTGAAAATTGAATCCCTTGATTTACTGGAATTAAATTACTACTTAGGAACAAGACCAGTATTAATATACAACTTTCATTAAGATGCTAATTTATTTAACATTACTTAATTCTCCAGCGAGTACACATTCTATAAAGAATTGCATTCTGAAGCAATGTAATTGCTGAATATTCCCAACAGTATAAGAACTCCATGCATTCTCTCAAATTGATTTGTAATGGCATTATAGCAAAAGGCTAAGACTTATGCATTAGCCTACTTCTTTTATTCCCATGAGATAATTAAAGATTCAAATTTAAATAAAATTATTGATTGTGCCATAACTGTGTACTTAGTTTTTGTATAATAGATTAAACTAGCCATTCTGTTACTTTGGGAAAAAAACTGTAGAGATTTTAGTCACTGAGATGCAAATAAAAATCAAGTTGCAAAAGATTATAGTGCGAGTACACAGATAGACATAGAAAATATTGTGTTAAAACAATAAGTACACTTATGATGTGTTCAGAGTCACAGAAGAATTTAATTTGGATTGTTTCCAAGTTACTATTTATCAGCATATTATTTATTGAAAACTCCTACCCCACTATTTTTTCATATATTCAAAATTATATATATATAAATTTGTAAAGAAGATTATATATATATCACCTATAATATCTAGAGAATAAAAGTACTATGTTTGATTAAGTCTTTCCAATCTTATTTTACGTATATTTTTCTTTAAAAAGCTCAAATCATGCTAATAATTTCATGTTCAGAGTTTTATTTATGATTATATAATAAAATGTTAACCACATAATGAAGTTATTTAACATATTTTTATACACAATAACAGGAATATTTTCTACTGCCCAGTAACCAGACTTTTCAGCTGTTTCTAACATTTTTTTCTATTGCAAATGAAGTGAACATTCTTTTGCTTACATTGTAATCGATATCCTTGAAATTTTTCTAAAAAGGAAGTCAAGAAGGGGGAAGTACTGAGTCAAAAGAAATAAACTTTTTAAAAGTTCTTAATACATTGCCCTAGTTTGCTTTTTAAAATGTTACACCGGTTCACATCCAGCAGTTTCTGGGTGTTCATCCACTCAGAGTCTCCAGCATGGAGAAATATCACATAATTATTTGGTTAAATCTTTGGCAATTTGATAGGTATTTTATCATATCATTTATTTAATATGTCTTTAGCAGTACTATTGGAGAATGCAATGGCAAGCCACTCCAATACTCTTGCCTAGAAAATCGCATGGACAGAGGAGCCTGGTGGGCTGAGTCCATGGGGTCACTACTAGTCGGACACAACTGAGCGACTTCACTTTCACTTTTCACTTTCACACATTGAAGAAGGAAATGGCAACCCACTCCAGTATTCTTGCCTGGAGAATCCCAGGGACGGCAGAGTCTAGTCGGCTGCTGTCTATGGGGTCACACAGAGTCGGACACGACTGAAGCAACTTAGCAGCAGCAGTAGTACTATAATATATATATACTATATATATGTGTATACATATATGTTTGAAGAATAACTTCAGCAACATGGCTTAATAAAATGTACCTTGTTCGTGTCCCCTGTTATCAACCAAACTTTAGCACCCACCCATGTACAAAAGTGCCTCTGCAGAAGTGGTGGGATCCAACACTATACACCAGAGGACTGGATAGGAGTCCTGCCCAGGTGTGCATCCAGTAATAACCAAAGAGACCTCAGTCCTGGCAGTGGATCCTGCAATGGCCCATGAATTGACCCCAGTTCTTCTTAGCTGTGGTCCAGGGGACCTCAGAAAACACTTAGTTACCCCTTGGATAAGAGAGCCTTTGTGGAAGTCCAGGTTTCCAGCAAAGAAGTTTCAGCACATCACTGGAGCAAAAAAACTAAGAATCTGGATGCATTGAGGAGGGGTAAAAGGAACAGTTTGACTTTACCTGAATTAGCCCTGTTCCAAAGTGGCACAGCTCATGACCAAAAAGGATTTTCTCAGCATATGATTTCTCCGATGACAGGGGAAAGGAAAGGCATACAACCGAGCCTCTAGCTTCCTCAGCTGTATGGGATGCTGCCAGAGGGGTCCTTTTCACTCTTAGTCTCAGCAATGATTTTTTGGATATGACACCAAAAGCTAAGGCAACAAAAATCAACAGGTGGGATGACATCAAACTGAAAAGTTTCTCTGCAGCAAAAGAAACAATAACCAAATGAACAGGCAGCATATACAATAGGGAAAATATTTGCAAATGACATATCTGATAAGGAGCTAATATCCAAAATATATAAGCAACTCATACACCTCAGGAGCAACACAAACAATTCAGTTAATGAGCAGAGGAACTGAATTGTCATATTTCCAAAGACATACAAATGACCAAGAGGTATACAGAAAGATGTTCAGTATTGCTCATTATCAGGGAAATACAAATTAAAATCATGATGAGATAATACCTCACATCTATTAGAATGGCTATTACAAAAAAAGACAAGAAGCAAAAAGTTCTGGCAGCAATGTGAAGAATGGGAGCACTTGTGCACTGTTGGTGAAAATGTGAACTGATACAGCCACATGGGAAATAGTTTGAAGGTTCCTCAAAAAATTAAAAGCACAACTACTCTATGAGTCAACAATCCTACTTCTGAATATATATCCAAAGGAAATGAAATCAGTATCTAAAAGAGGTATCTGTATGCCCTTTGTAGCATTGCTCAGAATAGTCAAGGTAATGGATAAATGCATACAGAAGATGCGGTGTTTATATTCAGTGGAATATTATTTGGCCATAAAAGAAGGAATGCTGCCATTTGTAATTGCATGGATGGACCCTCAGGTTATTGGACTAAGTGAAATAAGACAGAAAAAAAAATACTGTATCGTATCACATGTGGAATCTAAAAAGTCAGACTCATACAAAAAGTAGAACAATGGTTGTCAGTGGCTAGCAGGTGGAGGAAATGGAGAGAAGTTGGTCAAATGGTGCAAACTTCTAGTTACAACATAAGTTTGGGGGCTCTAATACAGCCTAGTGATTATAGTTAAATGACACTGTATTGCTACTCAAAAATTTCTTAGAGAATAGCTTTTAAATATTCTCACCACAAAAGTAGAAATGGTAATTATGTGCTAGAGGTGTTGGTTAACCCTATTGCACTAATAATTTTGCAAAATATAAGTGTATCAAATCAATACACCGTACATCTTAAACTTAAACAATCTTAACAATTAAACATCTTAAACAATGTCAATTATATCTCAATAAAGATAGGAAAAAGTAACATTTTTGACTTACATATTCACTCAACAAATATGTATTAAACAAATTTTGTTTTGTAATTACCTATTCGTGCCATCAGTTTCATATCTGTTTCATATTTGTTTACATGTTACATAATTATGGTGTGTGTGTGCGTGTGTGTGTGTGTGTGTGTAAAAATACATGTTGTTGTTCAGTCGCCCAGTCATTGGACTCTTTGCAACCTCATGAACTGCAGCATGCCAGGCCTCTCTTATATGTATATATAAATTACAACCCAGGGATCGAACCCTGGTCTCCTGTATTGCAGGCAGATTCTTTACCAACTGAGCTACCAGGGAAGCCAATGTACATATAAATACATGTGTGTGTATATATATGTATATATATATGTTCAGGATAGAGTTCTAGCTTGCTTTCTTTTAAATTTTATTTATTATGATTTCTGTTAGCAAAAAATGTCAAAAGAGCCAATTTTATAAATACTTTCCCTTTAGATTTATACCATTACCTTGAAATGTTTATATTATCTTTCAGTATACTGCTAAAATAACACATATAAAGTAAATTAAAAATATAGACATATACATATGGTTTCATCTTTCTAAGATATATTTGGTTTATGTTGTGAGATGAAAATCTAATGACTATTTATTACATCTAGTCAGATGGAGAATATACTTGTATAATTTTTCAACTGGTTGTTAAGATCTTAAAAATGTTTTTTTCTTTTGTTTACATAAGGACAACATCTTGACTTGTTACAGATAACAAACTGTCCTCAAGAGTTCTGTGAACATTTTTTTTCCCTTTCCTTTACTCATAAAAATCTGAAGTTAGTCCAAGTTTATACCTTTTTGGCAAGTTTTCTTTGTTTAGTTTTGTCATCTTTGTTTGCTGACTCTTAAGAATATTTTACATTTTTGAAACTCACAGATATTGCAAGAACATGACTCAGTTCAGTTCAGTCACTCAGTCATGTCCAACTCTTTGCGACCCAATGGACTGCAGCCAGCCAGGCCTCCCTGTCCATCACCAACTCCTAGAGCTTGCTAAAACTCATGTCCATCGAGTCGGTGATGCCATCCAACCATCTCAACCTCTGTTTTCCCCTTCTCCTGCCTTTAATCTTTCCCAACATCAGGGTCTTTTCTAATGAGTCAGTTCTTCGAATCAGGTGGCCAAAGTATTGGAGTTTCTGCTTCAGCATCAGTTCTTCCAGTGAATATTCAGGACTGATCTCCTTAAGGATGGACTGGTTGGATCTCCTTGCAGTCCAAGGGACTGTCAACAGTATTCTCCAACAACACAGTTCATAAGCATCAATTCTTTGGCACTCAGCTTTCTTTATGGTTGAACTCTCACATCCATACGTGACTACTTGAAAAACCATAGCTTTGACTAGATGGACCTTTGTCGGCAAAGTAATGTTTCTGCTTTTTAATATGTTGTCTAGGCTGGTCATAGCTTTTCTTCCAAGGAGCAAGTATCTTTTAATTTCATGGCTGAAGTCACCATCTGGAGTGATTTTGGAGCCCAAGAAATAAAGTCTGTCACTGTTTCCATTATTTCCCCATCTATTTGCCATGAAGTGATGGGACCAGATGTCATGATCTTCGTTTTCTGAATGTTGGGTTTTAAGCCAACTTTTTACTCTCCTCTTTCACTTTCATCAAGAGGTTCTTTAGTTCTTCGCTTTCTGCCATAAGGGTGGTGTCATCTACATATCTGAGGTTATTGATATTTCTCCCGACAATCTTGATTCCAGCTTGTGCTTCATCCAGCCCAGCGTTTCTCATGATGTACTCTTCATATAAGTTAAATAAGCAGGGTGACAATATACAGCCTTGACGTACTCCTTTCCCAATTTGGAACCAGTCTGTTGTTCCAAGGACATGTCTAGATGCTTTTTTTTAAACTAATTTTATCTTAAGCTTAGCATGTCTTTTCAATAGGTCCTTTCTTTAAAACTGAAGCCCTTTTAAAATTATGCTGTATATTACTACTTCTTTTTGAATGGTCTTAGCCTCTCTCATGAGAATGCCTGTCATTCATAGTTTGCTTTTTTTTTCCATATATAGTCTGTTTCTCATTACTTCTATTTGCTTTCTTATGAAACTTTGCATGCTAGTAGTTCTCAACACTGCTTTTTTGTTTGGATCACTTTTGAAACTAAATACACAAATAGTAACAATAATAAAGATGGCTGGACCTAGGACTACCCACACCGCACAATTTACGAGATATCCTATACTCTATTGGCAATGACTGCTGGAGTTATGCAGTGATGTGGAACTGTGTGAGTCCTGGTCTACATCAGTTAGATCAAGGTGTATAGTAAAGCACTGATATTTCCATTTTTTTCCCCAATGATCTGTGTGCAGCTATGAATAGGACGATGGGACGCCAACAGCATGTGCATAGGGCTTAGCACATGTCCTGAAACATATTAAATATGGTATGATTTTATTGTACAAAGGAAAATAAAATAGTCTCGCTGTAAATTAAAACAAGGAGATATGTATTCCGTAATAAAACTGAAAAATACATGCAAAAGAAGGAGTAAATCATATCAGAAAATCTTTACTGTAAGCCAGAGACAGTCTCAGAATATTAAAAGAATTTCAAAAAATAAAGATGGACTATTCTTGGTGGAAGAAGCAATATAAGCCAACTTACAGAAGCAGAAATCTCTCGTTCTTCGGGGAAATGATCTAACTCATCTGGAGCACTAAGTAACACAAAAGCCGCATGAATGTCTCAGTGAAATCCACGCACAACTCTCTAAATAACAAAGAACTAAGGCAATGGCAAGCCACTCCAGTACTATTGCCTAGAAAATCCCATGGATGGAGGAGCCTGGTAGGCTGTAGTCCATGGGGTCGCTAAGGGTCGGACACGACTGAGCGACTTCACTTTCACTTTCACACATTGGAGAAGGAAATGGCAACCCACTCCAGTGTTCTTGCCTAGAGAATCCCAGGGACGGGGGAGCCTGGTGGGCTTACGTCTATGGGGTCACACAGAGTCGGACACGACTGAAGTGACTTAGCAGCAGCAGCAGCAACTGTATTTTTGGTGAAAGTGAAGTCGCTCAGTCATGTCCGACTCTTTGCAACCCCGTGGACTGTAGCCCACCGGGTTCCTCCATCCATGGGATTCTCCAGGCAAGAATACTGGAGTGGATTGCCATTTCCTTCTCCAGGGGATCTTCCCGACCCAGGAATCGAACCCAGGTCTCCCGCATTGCGGGTAGACGCTTTAACCTCTGAGCCACCAGGGAAGCCCAAGAAATGACATTATAAGAGCTTTTCATTAGGAAGATTATAGGCAGAGATGTGTAGGATGGCTTATAGCAAAGAAAGTTTGGAGTTTAGAATCAAATGTAACAGGCAAAAGGAAAATAAGTTTTGAGGTTTAAACGGGCCCAAAGAGTTGCCACTTTCCTCTGATGAAGTTCTGGACCAACTAAAATTGATGAAGGAGATGACAGATGAATATAAAAAGTGTTGAAGATCATGGTTTAGAGGTGCAGCAACAATGAACTTACTAATATGGAAGCTTTAGGCATACTTTTCTACAATCAGATTGTGCTATAAAATTTAGATATCAAGGAAAAATCAGAAAGGCAAAAAAAAAAATTGGAGGGGTTAAACTTAAAAGCTTGGGGGTCCTTTCCCAAAAATACTAGGAGAGGAGAGAGGGAAGGGCCAGGCCTAGAGTAAACAGTGGAGGAGCTCTCCCTACAGGAAGTTGACAAAGGTATTCCTTCATCCCCAACAGAAGGGCTTCTATTTTCTTGGGAGGAACAAAATGATAGCTCACATTTACTACCAGTGAAGGATTTCCTAAGTGCTTTACTGACTGTTTCATCTAATATTCTAAGAACTCTGGGATATGCATGTGTACATGCTCATTCGCTTCAATTGTGTCTGGCTCTTTGTGACCCTACGGGCTATAGACCACCATGATCCTCTGTCCATGGGATTCTCCAGGCAAGAATGCTGGAGTGGGTTGCCATGCCCTCCTCTGGGAGATCTTCCTGACCAAGGGAAAGAACCCAGGTCTCCTGCATTGCAGGCAGATTCATTACCACTGAGCCATCAGGGAAGCCCACCCTGGAATATAGGCACTGACTGGAATGCAAAAGTAGAAAGTCAAGAAACATCTGGAGTAACAGGCAAATTTGGCCTTGGAGTACAGAATGAAGCAGGGCAAAGGCTAATAGAGTTTTGTCAAGAGAACGCACTGGGCATAGCAAACACCCTCTTCCAACAACACAAGAGACGACTCGGCACATGAACATCACCAGATGGTCAACACCAAAATCAGAATGATTATACTCTTTGCAGCCAAAGATGGAGAACTCTATACAGTCAGCAAAAAAAAGACCAGGAGCTGACTGTGGCTCAGATCATGAACCCCTAATTGCCAAATTCAGACTCAAACTGAAGAAAGTAGGGAAAACAACTAGACCATTCAGATATGACCTAAATCAAATCCTGTATGACTTTACATGGAAGTGAGAAATAGATTTAAGGGACTAGATCTGATAGAGTGCCTGAACTCTGGACGGAGGTTCATGACATTGTACAAGAGACAGGGTTCAAGACATTCCCAAGAAAAAGAAATGCCAAAAAGCAAAATGGCTGTCTGAGGAGGCCTTACAAAGAGCTGTGAAAAGAAGAGAAGCCAAAAGCAAAGGAGAAAAGGAAAGATATACCCATATGAATGCAGAGTTCAAAAAAATAGCAAGGATATATAAGAAAGCCTTCCTCAGAGATCAGTGCAAAGAAATAGAGGAAAACAATAGAATGGGAAAGACTAGAGATCTCTTCAAGAGAATTAGAGATACCAAGGAAACATTTCATGCAAAGATGGGTTCAATAAAGGACAGAAATGGTATGGACATGGACCTAACAGAAGCAGAAGATATTAAGAGGTGACAAGAATACACAGAAAAACTGTATAAAAAAGATATTCATGACCCAGATAATCACGATGGTGTGATCACTCATCTAGAGCCAGACATCCTGGAATGTGAAGTCAAGTCGGCCTTAAGAAGCATCACGATGAACAAAGCTAGTTGAGGTGATGGAATTCCAGTTGAGCTATTTCAAATCCTGAAAGATTATGCTGTGAAAGTGCAGCACTCAATGTGCCAGCAAATTTGGAAAACTCAGCAGTGGCCACAGGACTGGGAAAGGTCAGTTTTCATTCCAATCCTGAAGAAAGACAATGCCAAAGAATGCTCAAACTACCACATGATTGCATTCATCTCACACACTAGTAAAGACATGCTCAAAATTCTCCAAGCCAGGCTTCAGCAATATGTGAACCATGAACTTCCAGATGTTCAAGCTGGTTTTAGAAAAAGCAAAGGCACCAGAGATCAAATTACCAACATCCGCTGGATCATGGAGAAAGCAAGAGAGTTCCAGAAAAACTTCTCCTTCTGCTTTATTGACTATGCCAAAGCCTTTGACTGTGTAGATTACAACAAACTGGAAAATTCTGAAAGAGATGGGAATACCAGACCACCTGACCTGCCTCTTGAGAATCCTGTATGCAGGTCAGGAAGCAACAGTTAGAACTGGACATGGAACAACAGACTGGTTCCAAATAGGAAAAGGAGTACTTCAAGTCTGTATATTGTCACCCTGCTTATTTAACTTATATGCAGAGTGCAAAATGCTGGGCTGTATGAAGCACAAGCTGGAATCAAGATTGTCAGGAGAAATATCAATAACCTCAGTTATGCAGATGACACCACCCTTACAGAAGAAAGTGAAGAAGAACTAAATAGACTTGATGAAAGTGAAAGAGGAGAGTGAAAAAGTTGGCTTGAAACTCAACATTCAGAAAAATAAGATCATGGCATCCGGTCCCACCACTTCATGGCAAATAGGTGGGGAAACAGTGGAAAGAGTGGCTGGTTTTATTTGTTTGGGCTCCAAAATCACTGCAGATGGTGACTGCAGCCATGAAATTAAAAGATGCTTACTCCTTGGAAGGAAAGTTATGACCAAACTAGGCAGCATATTAAAAGCAGAGACATTACTTTGCTGACAAAGGTCCGTCTAGTCAAGGCTATTGTTTTTCCAGTAGTCATGTATTCGTGTGAGAGTTGGATTATAAAGAAAGCTGAGTGCTGAAGAATTGATGTTTTTGAACTGTGGTATTGGAGAAGACTCTTGAGAGTTCCTTGGACTGCAAGGAGATCCAACCAGTCCATCCTAAAGGAGATCAGTCTTGAGTGTTCATTGGAAAGACTGATGTTGAAGCTGAAACTGCAATACTTTGGCCACCTGATGTGAAGAGCTGACTCATTTGAAAAGACCCTGATGCTGGGAAACATTGAAAGCAGGAGGAAAAGGGGATGATGGATGGCATCACTGACTCAATGGACTTGAGTTTGGATAAACTCTGGGAGTTGGTGATGGAAAGGGATGACTGGCAAGCTGCGGTCCATGGGGTTGCAAAGAGTCCACTGAGTGACTGAACTGAACTGAACTGAATTTCTATTTTACGGGGTTGAAAGAATAAATAAAATGGGTTAATGTGGCACAGATCACAGTGTCAGATCCTGAATTGAACCTAAGGCATTGTGATTTCCCATTCCACGTACCTAACCTCTATGCCAAAAAATGGCAAAGGAAGACTTTGAGAAATGCCTACTCTCTGAGGAATAGCTTGAGGACCAGGATTCCAGTAGGCGTAAAAGATAGGAATTTTGCAACATGAAGGACCTTGAGTAGAAAAAAGTACCTCTTAGATCTTCTTGTCATGAAGAACTAGAGAAGAGTTTCAGGAGCCTAGTAGAGGTAGAAGCTTGATTAGAAACACAAACACGTTGATGAATATGAGAAAGTAGAAGTAACAAGTATATATGTTCAGGAAACGTTAATATCATCTGAAGAAAAGGGGAGTGAAAGTATGATCACTTGTGAGACTAGAAAACGAGCCAAGGTGTTTCAGTTAGCTTGTTAAGGTATCTGAGAACATTTGTAAGAAGAGAAGAAACTTACAGGGGAGAAGGACAACTTGAAGATGCAAGTGACAAGGGGCAAAATTAGGGGGTTTGGGTTCCAGAAGAGGCCAAGGGATTGAGATTGAATAACAGGAGAAAAAAATGAAATAACAGGAGAAAAAAATATACCTTGAAATCATAGCTTTTTTCTGGTGCAAAGATTTTGAGTTATTGATATTTGAAGGGAGAGAAATAGAGGAGTCCTAATGAGGCAGGCCTCAAATCCAAGTTTGAGAAATCACTCCATGGTTTGACAAGGAAAGATTAAGCACCAAAGACTTAAATACAGGTGGATTGTCAGAGTTCTCCTTGGAAATGGGATACAGAATCAATAGAAAATAAATTAAACTGCTGAGAAGTTAGGACCAAAGGAGGCAAGCTAATATGGATGTACAGTGGATCCTGTCAGTTGGGGGAAGAGGCCCTGCTGAGATGGCTTAAATAATATATGGAGAGCAAACTGTAATTCATAATATTTTAAACCTGTCAATTCTCTGGTTGTCTATTTGAAGCATATAAACACAGATTCAAGTCCTTTTGGTGGAACCCATTATGAGCCTAATGCTTTGGTGATAGTCTCACTGCTCTTCCCCTCCCCAACTGCCCTCCCATATGCACACAAATTAAAGAATGGAACCAATTATTTTACAAATTCCAGCTCCTAAACTCCAAAACCAATGAACTCAATATTTTAGATCAAAATATATTTTTGTTCTGAAATAAAGACAAATATCTCTTTCAATATGGGGAAAATTAAGAAAAGGTGTGCCTAATCTTCCAAGTCTTATTTATTCTAGACAGCAGTAACAGATGATGTTTGTGTGTATAACAGAAAATTTTCTATGGTATTTCAAGAAGGGAATCAGTTTTGCTGAGACTTAAGTCACACCTTATTCTCTTAATTTTACTATTTCTTTCTTCAGTACTGCTTTTCTTTAAACTCTATGTCACTTAAAAATCTTGATTTTTTTGGTCTAATTAATTCTTTAGGGAAATATGATTGACATTATGTCATTGGGTCAATAAAAATGAAAGCGGCTTCAGGTGCCGTAGTCATTCAGCCACTGTCTGCAATTTTATTTGATGGGCGAGCGGGAGGTAAAATAAAGGGGGGAATATGGTATGAGAGAACTTGACATTTACAGAGTATCTATGATTTGCTAATATTATATACACTGTAATAAAATGTTTACAGGCTGTGCATTGCAGCACAATGGTAAGTCATGAAATCAACTTAGTGGGCCATGACTTGGCTTTTAAAAAGTGGAATAAATAAAGCAATACAAAACAGAGTATAACACATACAGTAGGAATACGTTCAGTTTAGAGAAAATTTTGTCCTGGTTATGTATAAATACATATGTACATCTGTAAACCCTACATCATGATTTAAAATATATTCTTGCTGTGGATGATGGTCAAAATAGCTCCAAAGTCATCAATTTAATGTTTTTGGCCAGCAAGAATCCATTCCACTTTCCCCAGAATCCTGAATTTTTATAGGGCTTTTGGGACTGGAAATTTCCAGATTGGATCCCTTGTAGAGAAGCTAAAAGGGGCCAGTTGAATACTCTATCCTAGGACTTAGAGTCCCGAACAGGTATTGCAAGAATGAAAAACATAAATAGTTGGCATACTTTTTCTAATGTTTGCATCCAGACAACTCTGTTTAGGCCATGATACCATTTCTGTGATTCCTGTTGCCTTAGTTTCTGCACATTACTGCCCATTTTCTAGCTTCATGTCAATACGTTGTCTTAATTTCCTTCTGATAAGTCCTTTAGGTGCTCATTAGCCAGAGTTAGCTTCTGTTATTCTAATTAAAGGATCCTCGACTTATACACATGTTTTGTTTCTTTTAAACCTCAAAACTGTTCTGTGATGTGGGAATTGTTTTTATTTCATTAGTGGGGAAAGTGAGATTCACAGCTATCTGGCAATTTTGCCAAAGGTTTTCATGCAGGTATGGAATTCAGACAGGTCACTGTGACTTTTAAAGTCTATGTGTTTTCTACTAAATAGTGTACATTGAACTGGCAATAGGAGACAGTGATATATTTCACATGCAGAATAATTTTATGCAGAGGACTTCTCAGGGAATAATTTTATTTTATTTGAGTGAACCAAAATCAATAATTTTCTATTAACTTCAATATAAATTTCAGCAGTCTTGAGATTTTACAGAGGGTATTAAGATTGTGTATATTGAGAGAAAATACAGCTTAGACTGTTTCACTGATATTTTCATTGAGTTTAAGAAAAAAAATGATATCATCCTATTAATTGCATCCCCTTAGCAATAAACCAGAGTTCTGGAACTCTCAAGATCTATGAATTGAAGGTGAACAGCTCAGGAATTATCCCAAGAAATGCATCAATGTCAACAAAAGAGAAAGACTGGATAATTCAGCTAAACAATCCTGTTTTTCATTAACATTGTGAGTTCAGCTCCTTCATCCTTCTAAACCTACTCTCCACACACACACACACACACACACACACACCAATCAGTCAACCATTTATTCATATTAATTCCTGTTGTTACTCTACAGCCATAACAGTGCAGTCCCCCATTTTCTTTTGCTTGTGCTGCTGCTGTCTTTTAGGTTGTATCCCTAAATCAAGCCTCAGTTTCCTCAAATCCAGGCTTTTCATTGCTGCTGGAACAGAGCATAGTTCTCTATCATTTCTGCTTAAAATGTCTCATGGACCTTCCATTATTTAAAGGATAAATTCCATCATTATTTTAATGCATAGCAAAATTCTTCAATACTTTAAAGCTGACTTTCCCAAACAAATTATATGGTTTGATATCTGTGCTTTTGCACACATTATTTCAACTGAAGGGAATGTCCTTTCTCAAGTTGCCTTACTGGAAAAATCCTGCTGATCTCTTAAGACCCAGTTTTGAGTTTACTTCCCACAAGAAGGTGTCTCAAATATTTTCTAGAACCATTTAAAAAGTTCATTGCATTCTCCCTTATTATCTCTGTGAAGTGAAAGTTATGCAGTCGTGTCTGACTCTTTGTGACCCCATGGACTATACAGTTCATGAAATTCTCCAGACCAGAATACTGGAGTGGGTAGCCTTTCCCTTCTCTAGGGGATCTTCCCAACCCAGGGATCGAACCCAGGTCTCCTGCATTGCAGGGAGATTCTTTACCAGCTGAGTCATAAGGGAAGCAAGAATGCTAGAGTGGGTAGCCTATCCCTTCTCCAGGGGATCTTTCTGACCCAGGAATTGAACCAGTCTTCTGCATTGCAGGCGGGTTCTTTACCAACTGAGCTATCAGGGAAGCCCTTTATTATCTCTATGTCTTGCATATATAGTTTGCTGTTCATCCATTTATGCAATAAGTATTTTACTAAGACACTGTTCTAGACTCAGGAGATACACTAGGTGAAAAAATACAGGCAAAAATATCTGCCCTTAAAAGGCAAAATAATCAATAAGAAAAATAAGCAAAATATATCAAATATAAGATGGGCTTCCCAGGTGGCTCAGTGGTAAAGAATCTGGCTGCCAATGAAGGAGACACAGGAGAGGCAGGTTCTATCTCTGGGTTGGGAAAATCCCCTGCAAAAGAGACTGGCAACCCACTCCAATATTCTTGCCTGTAAAATTTCATGGACAGAAGAGCCTGGAGAGCTGCAGTCCATGGGGTCACAAGCAGTCAGACATGACTGAGCATGCACACATCAAGTGTAAGACTTCTTAGGGACAAAGGGAAATATCAAGGGAGAGGGTGACAAATTATGAGAGTGGTCAGGGAAGGCTTCACTGAAATGCATTTGAGGAAGAACATAAAGCGGATGAAGGTGTGAGTCTTGAGAATGTCTGAGGATGTGTTTCAGGCAGAGGGAACTATAAATGCAAAGGAGTCTAAAAAGGAATGCACTGGACAAAATCAAGAAAGAGACCAGAATTAGGGTTGAAACATACAGTAAGAGGAGAATAGATGATGGAGGATGTGGCAGGACCTTTAAATGAGATAGAAAACTGTCAGAGAGGTGCAAGCAGAAAAGGGATATGATCTGAGTTGATTTCTAAAGATCACTCTGTACAAATTCTGTCCTCACCCATATGACCAAATCAAATGCTGAGATCAGATTAGATGGACAAGATGTCTTTACTTTCTTGAGATGCTTAGGAACAACTGTGAAAACAGAGCATCTGCTGCTTTTGGCCTAAGGTAGTTTTCAACTAAAAACTGCCAGAAAAATACAGCAAGTCTGTCCCTCACTTCTAATATTTGAATTTTATTAATAGGTCACAAATAACTCAAAGGAGAATAATGTATGATCTACTTTCTCTTGGGGTGCCCATTTACAAATGTGACACTCAGATCTGAAAATAAATTTAGTGCAAGGAAAAACATAAAAAGGATCTTGGGGTGAGAAAAGCACTATGCAAAGAGGATTGGGAAACTAATTTGGAAGTTATTTTGTGATGGAGCTTTAGGGATTTAAGTCAATTAAAATTAGCAAGGGAGAAAGAAGGGCTAATGCCATGGAGTTGATATTTAAGATGCCTGAATGTGAGAGGGTTAAAGAAAGAAGTTCTGACATATTTTTATAGTTTTAATATAGACAATTACCTGTCTGTGATCATTTAAATGACCCTATTTGGAAAGAGATTCATAGATGTTGAAGTTTCCACTTAGACTTATTAAATATTTTTCCAAGGATCTTGTTTTTAGTCCTGAAAATCAGAGAAACTCAAGCCAGTACTTCTTTAATCAAATGATTGCATCTGCACTGAAAAGAGAAATGTTAAAAACCCTGAAGCGCTTTAAGACATTCGTCTTGCTAAAACAGTCCCATCTGTCACCTTTGAGTCAAGAGAAGTGCAGGAAAACTATGGTAGGCTTTTCTTCACCTTTGTATAATGTCATAGTTTCCATTTATTAAAATATTTCCAGTGATATGTTCCTTAATTTTATCAGCTACATAACTTATCATGCCACTGTACGTACACAGAAAAGGTAAGTGGCGTTTACGTAGATTGCATAACAAGGTGAGCTCAGGATCCAGGTGAGTCCAATACCACCTCCACAACGCATCATGTGTTGCTGGTCACATTTGTTAACGTCTCTGTGACCCAGTTTTCTACTCTATAAAAAGAGTTATTATGTCAATTAAATGGGATGGTAAGTAAAATGCTTAGAACAGTGCCTAGAACAATATAAGAGTCCAATCACCATATTAAATATAAAGAAAATACATAGAAAACTGGATGATACCACAGAAAATATGATATAGTAAATGTGCCTATCAATTCTCCAATGCCTGAAAACAATTTTTAAATATACACTTAATCCTTGGTACATCTGCCTGCCTCTACTATATTTATTGCCAATTCAATTTACCTATCCTGGAAGTAATTTATACAACTATGCTCATATCTTTGCATTTCTTTTCATTCATGAGGCCCAAGTTCTTATCAACAACAGAGCTTTTTAGAATGGAAGCAGCCACATTGCTGTGGGTTAACCTAAGGGAGGGGAAAAAAAGAATAGAGGGAGGTAGGAAGACGGGGAGAAGGGGGCCTTTATTAACCAACAAGCTCTATCTGCACACCTAACACTTCACCAGAACAAATGATCCACTCCCTATCCAATTCTTAAGACCCAGCATCCAACAAAATATTCTTAGGGAAACAGCTAATATTTATTTTCCTCTTTGTACAGTTTTACCAAGACTAGGATGAGTCTCTAAAAAGTAAATTGATGTTCTTATATATGAAAAAAGTATTATATGTTATTATATAAAATGTGATATATTTAATATACTTCTATAGCAGGCTCCCCAGGTGGTGCAGTGGTAAAGAATCCGTACACCAGCGCAGGAGATGAAACAGATAGGCTTGATCCCTGGGTCAGAAAGGTCCCCTGGGGTAAGGAAATGGCAGCACACTCCCATATTCTTGCCTGGAAAAGTCCATGGACAGAGAAGACTGGTGGGCTATAGTCCACTGGGTCACAAAGAGTCAGACATGACTAAGCAAGTGAGCATGCACTTCGATATTATAATATATAATTGATTATATAGTATATAGTATTATATGCTAAATAATATTATATATACTTTTATATATTATATAACAACACATATTTAGATATGTATGCATATACATGTATATTTTAAGCTGTTGTAATACTGATTCCTCTAAAGTAGTGGGCCACCTACTCACTTCCAGCAACTAAAACCTGTTTCTCCCTTTTATGCAGCTTTATCATTGGGATGCAGGTAGCCAGGGGACCCAAGACCCTTGCCAGATATGAAAGCTAAATCCCAAGTTGTAATAAACAACCTCCCTTCCTGGAGAATTTAGCACTGGGGCTGAGAAAGAGATCTCTCTTCTCACCAGAATATTGATCTCATATCATGCAAATGTGAGTGCCACTGCCAAGTATTCCTCCATGTGAGCTGAAGAAAAGAAAGCTGGTCTGCAGAGGCAGAAGAAAGTATTTTGAGAGGAGCAGAGACAAGAAAACATGCTATTGACATTTATTTGCCGGGTACCAGTTGTTTTGCTGATATTGGAGGTGATTTCCCCCTATCATAAATTATAAATTCACCTTTTTCACCCATAGGTCAGTTTGTTCAAATAGGTTTCTGTACCTTGTAGTCAAAAGAGTCTTTATTAATATGTCCAGTTTAATCAAAATACAATATATATCAAGTACTTACCATGTTTCTTATACTGGGTATACAAAATGAAAAAATATGGTTCTGGCATTTTAGATGTAGCATTGATCAAGAAATAACAGATAAAAAATACACAAACTGTGACAGAACACAGTAAACTTAGTAAACGGACCCTTCCATGGAATGCAATCTAGGTATTGCTATTAATAAGCTATACTGAATCCTTGGTCCCTCAGCATAATTCCTCCTGTGGTCTCCTCTTTAATACAATCTTTATTTATCTTTGGTTGCACTAGCTCTGTGTTGCTATGTGCGGGCTTTCTCTCGTTGCCATGAGTTGCAGGCCACTCTCTGCTACTGGTGTGAAGGCTTCCCACTGCAGTGGGTTCCCCTGTTGCAGAGCACAGGCTCTAAGGTGTGTGGCTCAGAAGCTGCAGCACATGAGCCCAGTTGCCCTGTGGCATGTGTAACCTTCCTGGACCAGGGATTGAACCCATGTCCTCTGCATTGGCAGGTGAATTCTTAACCACTAGACCACCAGAGAAGTGCCTTTGAGCCCCTGTTTGATGAATGTGTTCATCCACAGATTGACTCCCATATATTATCAGCTCCAAAGCTACTACAGTCATGTTTAGCAGGTAGATGTGAGCTCTTCACTGAGCCCTTCTCCTCTGTTGAAGCATGATCCAGGAATCCTACTGACTTCCCAAGCCGAAGAACCTCATCAAATCTATTTCTCTCAATAGCTTCCCAGGTGGCACTAGTGGTAGAGGATCCGCCTGCCAATGCAAGAGATGTGAGTTCCACCCCTGGATCAGGAAGATCCTCTGGAGGAGGAAATGGCTACCCACTCCAGTATTCTTTCCTGGAGAATCCCAAGAACAGAGGAAGCTGGTTGCAAAACAGTTGGATACAACGGAGCAACTGAGCACAGCAAACTACTCTGGCAGAGTCTTCCAGGGAGCAGGTCGTTGTTGCTGTTGAACTGCCAAGTCATGTCCAACTCTCCACAACCCCGTGGACTGCAGCATGCCAGGCCTTCATGTCTCTCACTATCTCCCAGAGGCAGCAGATACAAACCCAGATAATGCTAAGTTGTTGAAGTGATATAAATCCCTGCTCTCTAAAGTATACTTCCTAATGATTGAAAATGTTCTCCTGGAATGTTATGGAATAAGACTCCAAACACAAAGATACTATCCTGATCATCTGTTGTTGTTGTAGACTGGAATATGTGTAACTGTAAACATAATTTAATTCAGCCTTGTTTAAAATTTAAAATTAATGTCAGGAGTTGCTTCAGGAGGTTGGAAAATGCTTAGCTGAAACACTCAAACAGGGCTTGCAGAAAACAATTCAATGAGCTGACCACTGTACCTTGTTATATCTCTAAGATAAATACAAGTCACATCCTTTGCAGGCATTAAGACCATAAATACTAGACAGTTGAAGATGAAAGCTCTTTCTTGTAAGATTTGTACATTTGGCTCACAGCTATTAGAAAAGCACTTCCCTCCTTGGAGGTTTCTCAATTATATTTTACTTTTAACAGTAATGGCAAATTGTCACATGAATGTTAATCTCAAGACTATGACACATAAGCATTTTAGGAAAATGAATGCATTCACTATATGTTTATAATAGGAAAACAAAGGTTTTGAATATTTAAGCATTCTCTATGCTTGTGCTATGGCTATCTCAATCTTGTATAAAATCAGGTCATATTCTCTTGACTTTAGAAACCAACTATTTCTATCTTTATATCATATTTGATAACAGTATAAATAGTAACTATGATAAATATCTTAAAGCACATAGAATATTGGTTTCTTCAACATATTTATAATTGAATTTTAGAAAGTATCCATTCCATTTCCAATGATTTGCTTTGTACAGTCCATTGGACAGAGAAGTCACTCATATTTGAATAGCTCAGAAAGAATAGGATTACAGATGTCTCTTGGTAGGGACATAGCTCTCCTTTCCCTATTGTTCTACACATTTATATTATTAACACTATTCCTGCCCCTAAACATAAACAAATTTGTGTTCTTTATTTTAGACTATCTACTTTTTCAATTACATATATGTTTTCCATAGTTTATTTACTTGTTCCAATTAGGAAATGTTAAAGCATTAATCGGACACAAGGAACCTCAATTAACCTTAAGAACAAAAGAGTAATTTACTATCCTACCAAACAACAGTGCTGACTCTTATTGTTAATAATTCATAATAAAAAACAGCAGCAGATCAATCCAGGAAAAAACAAATCAAGTTGAGAACAGAGGTGGCAAAACAGGCATAATTATTAAATTTGCAATTGCTAGTGGCTTTAAAGTATCAGTGATAGCTGACCCATACCTAAAGTTATGGCCACAGCACAGAAGAACCATTAGTGAATCCATGGCTGAACTTCTGGTTCTTCTACTATTCCCCATATGAGTAAGTATATTATGAGAGCTCAAAAACCAGACCAATAGGGGTTCTTCAGAAATAAAAGCAGGCTGTCTCCAAACTAGAAAGGAGGTTGATCTAAAAGTCCTACTATTGACTGTTGATTAGAATTTAAAACAAACATTAATTTTAAAAGTTATCAGTACTGGCCCAGTTCCCAAACTACCCAGAAAAACATTCATAGCCAATGAAGTAGTTGGGATATAATAAAAATTAACTTGTTGCCAACTCATCTAAGATCTCTTGAGTTCTTTTCACTTTTAAGAGTGGCCCTTAAAGATCTGAAGTGCTTAAGGTTAGCTACTTCTGCCAGATACATAGATAATTGTTGAATAAATGTTCATTAGAAGGGAGGCATAAAATAGGTCATATATCATTCTTCAAGTTAAAACATTCTTCAATTTTCTGTCTCTTTAAAGTGCTCTATACTTGATCTGAAAGGATTACTCAAGGCAGACACAAGAATATTCCAGAGATATAATTATGTTATCCCTACGACTTCCATTAGGAAAAGTAGAAAATCTCCTAAACCAATGTCTAGACTAAATACCATTTAGAAACTGAGTCTGGAAACTTTTCTGAGACTACAGACTCTGGCCATTACTACATTCTGATCCCCTAGTTAGAATATCTTTAAAATATTTTAGCCAATCCATATATCTTGAATACATTTTATTTCACCTTTCAAAGTCCATTACTAGCATTCACCATGCAATGTAAGACAAGAGTTTCACTAATATAAATCCACTTCTGACATTCAATATGCCTTTTAAACTTTCTGCATTAATCTAGATCACAGAAAAGTTTGTTGTCACTGTCTCTGGATTATCCCTGGCCTTATGTCTGAAGCTCAGATGACCTTCCTAGGACTAGGCATGACCACTTAGAGTGCTTGAAGTAGTCGATGAGTTACAGGATAAACTAAATAACCCACAACTAATATCATATACATTCTCCATAGATGAAGAATGCTGGTATGGCTCCACATAATTTTTCTTCTCTACCTTAAGCATTTCCTACACCTCAGATGGCATCATCTCAAGGCTTCTCATGCACAATATGCTGTAAAATTTTTCCTGAAAGGGTAGAGATGAGTAAGGGACAATATTCTAAGCCTTCAGACACAGAGCCATTATAACAAAGTGCTTGCAAGATAGAAGACAGAGTAGAAGTTAGCTGTTGATCATTCCTTTTTATCCCTACTACTTCTTTAGGCAATGGATAAAGGAAAACAATCACCAGATTTGTAAAAGTTTGGACAGAACACAGGAATTTCATGCAACTGACTTTAGAGTCACTAATCTAAGTTGGTCCAGTGGCTAAGCCTCCACGCACCCAAAGCAAGGGCCTGAGTTTGATCTTTGATCAGGGGACTAGATCCCACATGCAGCAAGTAAGAGTTTGTTTGAGGTATCTAAAGATTCCACATGTCACAACTAAAAAGATCCTGTGTCCCAAAACTAAGACTCAGCACAGCTAAATAAATAACTAAAGCCTTTTCAGAGCCAAAAGAAAGAAAGAAATATGCTTACCTGCTTGAGGATCTTTGAAGGTAGGTTGAGATCATTTCAGAAAATGTTCTCCCATAAATGATGTACGTGAAAATTGATGTCTTATAGCTACCAGATCTTTCCCATACTCCACTTTTGGTTCCTAAATGATTTGTGATAACTGGTCCTCCTTCACAAGTTCTTTTTTACTTATTAGAAAAAGGCAGCATATAGGGTTTGGAGGCATACAGAGCTGCATACCTAACAGGGCTTTACAACTTGCTGGCTGTGTAACAAAACTTTCTGTGTTGTGAGGATCCAGGTTTTTCTTAGTTTAAGGCTTATAAACAATAGAAATTTATTTCTCATAGGTCTGAAGATTGGAAATCTGAGATGAGAATGTCATATGTTTGAATTTTTGTGAGTGCCTTCTTCCAGGTTGCAGATGGTCATTTCTTCATTGTATCCTCATATGAGAATGAAAACACTCTCCAGAGTTTCTTTTATAAGGTCACTAATCCCATCCATGAAGTCTCCACTCTCATGACCTAATTACCTGCCGAAGGTCCCACCCCTCAAAACCATTATATTGGGAAGTGAGAAGGCAGGGTTTTAATATATGAATTTGGAGAGAAGGACACATACAGTCCGTAACAGAGATGGTATATGTAAGTGATCTGAGAGAGGGCTAGACACACAGTAGGCATACAGTAAGTAGCAGGTGATAGAATCACATCTCACCAGGACCTCTTCACCCAGGCAGGATGGTGCTGTCACTGTGCTCTGGAGCACACTGTGCTAATCATACCTGACCCTGAATATCTGCCTCAGCTGCTCCTGCGAATGCTATCCCTTTTCACTTCCAACTCAGATTCAAGTCATCTATGAGGTCCTCATTTCCCCTTAATATTGTCATGAGATATATCTTACACATTTGTTTGTTTTAGTCACTAAGTCATCTCCAATGCTTTGTGACCCCCATGGACTGGACCCCGCCAGACTCCTCTCTCCGTGGGATTCTCCAGGCAAGAATACTGGAGTGGGTTGCCATTTCCTTCTTCAGAGGATCTTCCCAATCCAGGGATTGAACCCGCATCTCCTGCACTGCAGGCAGATTCTTTAGCGCTGAGCCACCTGGGAAGCCCTACATCTTACATAAACTGCACTAAACCTGACTGAATTTTTCACAAGCCAAAAATTTTCCTGGTTCTTGGTCCCAGCATCCCGGTTACTGAATAAGGCAGCCCCGTCAGGACTGAGCAAAGAAAAGAGTAAAAGAACATCTACTGTCTGCAGATCCTCAAAAGACACTTTATAGAATTACTGGCTAAAACCTCTCTCCCGCCAGTGGAGGGATGGGGTTGAGGATGCTAGGCAGAGCTAGTACAGAGAAATTTAACATAAAAGGATGAAAAACTGAGTTAGGGAAAATGATTCCCAACAAGGGTGCCAATCAATTGGGAAAGTCAATTTGTTATTAAAGAAAACCAAAGTATGATGTAAATGGTTGGAAAATCCTGGGAATCTAAAAGAAAGCATCATCAGATAGGAGAGGAGCCCAGAAGGACTCCTAGTTAGGATCCTAATGCATTTGAAGTGTGGAAAGAGTGTATACAGATCACAGTTTAAAAACAAAATTTAGATAGCTAGAGAGCTAGCTATCAATAGACTGATACATACAAGAGGAGATTTTAAAAGGATGCTAAAACCTCCACCTAATATTATCTCCTTTTAAGAAATATTTCATTTCTGATTCCTCCCACAAGACTGTGAACTCCCCAAAGGCAGACAGAGGTGCCTGATTTTCCTCTGATTCTTCAGGTGATTATCCAGAAAGGTTTATTCAAAGAAATGAAACATCAGGTATCTTCTATGGGTCAGGTTTATTGATGCAACTAAGTGCCAGGAGACTGTCTCCTGCTTCGACTTTGAGTGTATGTAGACAGCATCTTTCTTCTATAAGAATGAGCCTCATTTCCCTCAAAACATCTCAGTCTCATAATGAGAAGCAGGTGTTCTTCTCATTTCTTAGATGGATAAATTACAAAACAAAGAGGTGAACAGACGGCAAAGGAAAAGCAGGCAGCTGCTGAAGCAGGAGTGGATTTTTTTTTTTTATGGTGTGTCCCTATCTAGCAGGCCTCGCATGCTGATTTCCTTGCGAAATCTGCTCCAATAAAGCAGCCATTTGCCAGAGTGGAAGCTGTGTGTCTTCTGCAGAGGACCCACATTCAGTCATCAGGTTCAGGTCTCACTGCCAAGAGGAAGTTTATTTCAGGGCAAACTTGGCAGGTATATATATGAATTTCTGGCAACCAAGGCTCTGCCATAGAGAGTGTCATTAATTTGGGGTAGTTTATGTTCAGTTGGATTAGCCCCAAAGCAGCACAAGCTTTAATGATATCATGCTCATAAAACAACCAACCTGAAGTAGAAGCTCAGTAATTGCCTGGATACCTTCTGATGGCTTTTCCAGAACCTTCGCCATCCTTCTTCACCCTGCTTTGGGCCCCAGGAGACTAATCCTTATGAATTGCAGCTGAGTTTCTTATCCTCCAGCTTAACCACTATGATCACTAGCAGAAAATCAGAGAACAGGAGAGAGTCATCCCAAGCTCCCTTCCTGCCAGGCTGCAATGGAGCCCCTAGCTCTATTCCTCTAACTGGGATGCAGCTTCTTTGTTGTTCAGTTGCAGAGTCATATCTGACTCTTTGTGACCACATGGACTACAGACGCCAGCCCTCCCTGTCCCTCACTATCTCTCAGAGCTTGAAACTTCTACCAGGGGTACCCCAGGTAGTATCCCTCTGACCTCGTGATCTGGCAGCCCCTTCCTTATGGTTTCTTGGTGATTCCCTTAACCTTGTCACATCTTTGGGGAAAAGTCCCCTCATTGAATTATTTACCCATTTAGATACCTCATGGGTTTCCTGCAGGGATCTTGACAGATATATGAATGCTTGCTCCTTTCCAGTATAAACATCAGAACTAGAGAGATCCTGTGCTGCTTTCCATGGCACTGAAGAGTATGGAAGTCAGTGGATCAATGTTCTGTTCACATCATGTTTGCAACTCAGAAAAAAGTGCTGGCAGAAGCGTCAGCCCTTGGCTTGCTCTCACCAACCACAACTCTTGGCACACTACACATGTCAGCCCATCCTGCCGCCTCAGTAGCACTGCAAGTAAACATGATTATATCCATTTTACAGTAAGGAACTGATGGTTAAAGTCAGACATTAGCAGGAAAAGTTTGTACTCTTTTCATGACCTCACAATTCTCACTCCTCTGGGGCTGTTTTCTCCACCATAAAATGGGACTGCTGGACCATATCAGTGATTCCCAACCCTGGTTCTATAGCTGGAGAGCTTTGAAAATTCCACAGTTCAAAACTTCAGCAGTTAAATTTATAAGTCCCTTTTATGATTCAAATCAAATAAGAACTAAGATTGAGACTACTGAAATAAATGTCCCATAAGGCTCTGATACTGGGAGGGATTGGGGGCGGGAGGAGACGGGGACGACAGAGAATGAGATAGCTGGATGGCATCACCAGTTCAATGGACATGAGTTTGACTAAACTCCAGGAGTTGGTGATGGACAGGGAGGCCTGGCATTCATGGGGTCGCAAAGAGTTGGACACGACTGAGTGACTGAACTGAACTGAACTGAACTGAAAGTTTCACTTGATTCTAAAAATTTTATAATTTCGGTATGTTTAACATATTGCTTCAGTTTGGGCTTATCATAATTTTATATTGCTGTATTTTCCATCTCTTTCTTTCTTCCTTCTATATTGCAGTAAGAAAATATTTTTGTAGAAAGAATGTAGTACAAACACTTGTATAACACTATTTTTGAGGTATCTATCGCACACTTACAGAATGTTGGCCATATAAAAAACCCCTTCCTGTGTGATGAATAGAATGCAGTCATTGCCCTCAAGAAACTCAGTCTAATGGGAATACAGATCGCAAACCAGACACCTATACTGTAATGTAACAAGAGTAGTTAATGAGATATATACACTGGATACGTCAGTTTCAGAAGCTCCTACAGTATAATAATATCATGACCTACCCCACAAAATCTTAGAACTGTCTCAAAGACTTCATATTTTTTTCGGAGAAGGAGTGGGTCAATTTTATCCACATATGAATATAAACAATTCAGCCCATCTGAGCTGTGAATGCAGGTTGCTTGGCAACAGCTCTTACAGTTGTTATTTGCTATGCAATGAAAGGAGCTGGTACTTTTCTCTTTAAAACAAAAGAATATTAATAACGGCAATAAGAGTGGGTATTTATAAGTCTTTTGTGTAAGAACTACATAATATTTTAGTTCATGCATGTTTTTGAGTCAAGGTTAGGCCGTTTTTGGAAAGGTAAGGAGGTTGAGGGAGAATCTCATAGTCAAACACCATCATTAGGAGAATATACAACAGTCAGCTGACCTGATTTACTAAATTCAGTGAGCATTTATTGAGCGTGGTTTTTTATCTTTAACTCTCTATCTACAAAGTGTCTTATGTAAAGTGAGGAGAAACCGGGATATATGCTAGGGAAGGAGCACAAAAATATGATCAAATGTATATTCCTGGTGATTAATATATTTCATTAAACTATTAAATCATTTCAACTGACTTCACCTTAGAGAAAAAGTACAAAGCGTTTCTCAGGTATAGCTGTACCTCTATAGAAAAATCAATGGGAAGTCATAAGGGGAAAAATTTTTCACTTCTTAATAGGAATCATTAAGGATATAAAATTCATACAAACCCATCTCTAACTTTAGAGGAATCTTCCTACTATCATACCTCAGTAATTATAGAAGAAAAAATGTCCAATGAAAAGCAGAGTTTTTCTTTTTTTCCATTAAAAAATTGTAGATCGGGGAAAAAAGTACCAAACATACTTCATAGCCACATCTTCCTACACTAACTCAGTTCCCTTTAAAGAAGAAAGCAGCTCCTTTACTCCCTACTATTATAAAACATGACAGACAGTTTATTCCATAGCTTTTGAATCTTTTGGAGAGAGATGAGTGAATCAAGTAAAAAATGCCTAACAAATATGATTGCAAAGAAACGTCCATTTAAATATATTACTGCCATCTTGCACTTCTCATAAGGATCACCCCAATTTCAAAGTCCTATCCATCTTTCATTTATTTATCAGCTCTAAATGTTAGCATATCAGTAAAACCAAATGGTAGAAAACAATTTGGATGTCTAAACAATGTTGCCTGTGTTATGTTTGTCATTTTGCTTGTTCCTGAGCAGACAGATGGGATCTAACTTGTCACAGCAAGCTCCAGCAGAAAACGACATGAAACACACATACAAAATGATGAGTGTCAATGAAGCCGCAGGCTCATAATGTGCATTAGTTAGCAGTAATGATTTGTAACCTGAGGGCACTACAGCAATCCATACCTGGATATAAAGTACCAGAAACAAACCATTCTCAAATCTTTTTGAACATCTATGTTTAGTGCTCAGCATAGTTAGATGCTTAAGTTTTCAGCATGTGGTCTGAGTTCATTCCTCCTCCTTGTAAAACAGTGGAATTTATCAACCCTGGACACATAATGACATCACCCTATCAGAAAGCATGGCTTCTCATGCCTGAGAAGATGTAGAGACTGCCACTGCCTAGTCTTATTTGCTTACTTGCCATACCGCCAATTAACCCCCTTTACTCCAATCACCAAGAAATGTCTGTGTCATTGATTCTTTTCATGGGAAGTGATAGGAGTGGGCAGTCCTTGCTTTTTTCTGAAACACCATCTTCTCTGAAGGGGCAGGATGATAGGAAAAGGGATATTTAACAAGATACTATAATTTACAATGGAAAACAAACTAAAATATAGTTTCTCAGTATAAAATGAAGCATAACAAAATATGACTTAAAGAGTTTTATAATAAAGCTACACTTTACTTTCTGCCAATCAGTGATTTTCAGTGAAGTGCATTAGAGATTGCAAGGGAATTAGAATTATATTTATGAAAAAGTAAGCATCAGGAATTCCAGCTTCTGCTTGGAATGTAGTAAGCTAAAAATAGTGTCACTTCCTTCCTTACATTAAAAAAAGGCACAAATCTGTAAAATCACCATGTTTCTTGAATCCATTAGATAACAGAGTCACAGAACAAGCAAGAAATCCTAAATCTAAGGAAAAACAAATGTTTTCAAGGAGAAATAGCACAGTAGCCCTTGATTACCTGAGGCAGATGCTGAATACCCAAAGCCAAACATGAAGGTAAGAGTAATTCTACTAACACTTATCAGCATGCGAAGGTAGAATGTGAGCTACTGTGACAACATATGGCTTTTGGGCCCCCGAAACAACAAGGAACCATATCCACTGTCAGACTCTTCTTCACAAACCTCACTGGATGTCCTCACATAAGATAAGAGTGTACAGGAAGGGTCAGGAAGTACCTAGAATAGGTAGTGGAGCAGCATCCCTGAAGGGAAGACACAGAGACCTACCTGGATCCTTTCCCCTTATATTTCCTATGGACCAAAAACCTCAAGTCTTTGGGGGAAATGGGGAAAAAACACCATCACACTTAAGGCACAGGGAACAATCCATGTATTTAGGAGAAGTGAACAAATAATATTCTCTAACTATGGGAGTAGGAGCAGAAACAGACATTGGGCCCAGACCATCAGAAAGAGGAGAAGAGTGACCGAGATGGTCCCTCCCTTGAGATGCAGGAACAAAGCGCTGCCTAAAAATAAGGCTGAACCAGAACAGAGACTGTTGCCTCAGTGCCTACTGACACCCTGAATGAAGTAACAGCAGTCAACTACTGATGTGACTTAGCAGCAGCAGCAGCAGCAGTGAACTGCTAGTGGATGGATAAGAGCATAGAAAAATAACTTTTTTAAAGCACAGGCATCAAGGGAAACTCTCATGGTGAAGGTGGAAAACACTTTGGAAAAAACCTCTCTGGCTGGGGGACTTCCTTGGTGGTCCAGTGGCTAAGGCTTCATTCTCCCAATGCAAGGGCCCTGGGTTTGATCCCTGGTCAGGGAACTAGATCCCGCATGCAGCAACTAAAGATTCTGCATGCCACAACTAAAAGACCCTTTGCAGCCAAATAAGTCAATACATATTTAAAAAGTAAAAACCTCTCTAGCTGGAAATTGAAGTGAAATCATGAATTTGAAGATAGAGGATGAATATTAACCACACTGAAACACAAATATAAAAAGGAATTTTTCTATGGACAATCAAATGGCCTAATATATAGGTAACTGGAATCCCAGCAGAAGAAGAGAAATAAATTTGAAGACATTATGGCAGAGAATTTTCCAGAATTAGTGATAAACAACAAATGACAAATACAAGAAGCTCAGAGAGTGACTGGAATAAACACAAAACACACGTACATATCCCAAGACAGCTCCCATTTAAACTTCTGAAAGTGAATCACAAAGACACAGAAATACATTACATGCAAAGGAACAAAGATAAGAATTACAGAAGATTCCTCACCATAAATTATACTAGGCAGAAAATGTAATTTAAGTGTTGAAAGACAAAAAAATCTATTAACTCATAATTTTATACCCAATGAAAATATCTTTCAAAAATAAAAGAAAAATGAAGACATTTCTTTGGGAAAAAAATGGAAAACCAATTGCCAGCAGACCTTTACTATAGCATCAAAGGAAGTTAAGAGCCAGGGGAATACAATGACAAATGAAAAATCTGGATCCATAAGAGAAATGAAGAGAATTAGTAATGAAGATGAACTTAAGATTCATTTTTTATTATTTTAATTTAGCCTCCAATCAAAATAAATTAATTTTAAAGGAATTAATTTTCTAAAGCAAAAATAATTTCAATGAATTTATAAAATATGTAAAAATAAATCTATGACAAAATGATATAAATATAAGAGGAAAAAATTGGGATTTAACTGCTATTATGTCTTATAGTACATATGAAGTAGTATAAAGTTATTTGAAGGCATATTTTCATTGAATAATCTGAATATTATAAACCTAAGGGCAACACAAAAATATTTCACATAGATAAAAATGTAAGATAATAGTGGACATAAATGTATCATCTAAATATTCAAAAGAAAACATTTCTCTGGAAAAGAAGTGGAACATCACTTGCCAGCAGAAGCCATTTGAGAAGATGACAAATGTTAATCTGATCATATCAATCATTACAATGGTCTAAACAAATTAATTAAAAGAAAAGAAAATGCTACAGTGGATATAAAAGTAAGACTAAAATGTATGCTATCTAAAAGAAACTATTTTAAGTATAAAAATATAAATAGGTTAAAAATAAAAGAATGGAACCAACCAAAGTGTCTATCAATGGATGAATGGATAAGCAAAATGTGGTATATCCATGCAAGGGATATTATTTATTCATAAAAAGAAATAATGTAATAATAAAAGCTACATTGTGGATGTACCTGGAAAAAAGGTAGATGAACCTTGAAAACATTATGCTGTGTGAGAGACACCAGCCATAGTGAGAAGTGACTTAATAGGTGAATGGTTTCTTTCTGGCATATTTCTCTTAGCATAATGTCTTCAGTGGTTTATTTTTGAGTTAATGAAAAATATTCTGAAATTGATAGAGTGGTGATAGCTGGACAACTCTGAAAGCAGCCTACAAATAACTCACTTTAAAGAAGTGAATGTTTCAAACAAGTAGAAGAAAAAAAGTATAAAAATGGATGTTGAATTAGCAATATAAATTATATAACACAATCAAATAAAGAGCAATATTACATAATGATAAAAGAATTAATCCAAATAGAAAATATAACAATCTTTTATGAGAATGCATCTCCATGTCCATTAAAATTTTAATATTTTAAAATACATGAAGCCAAAAACTTTCAAAATTGAAAGAAGAAATAGAAAATTCTGTCTTTTATTAAAACATGTCAGCAGCTTCACTTCAGTTGCTCAGTCGTGTCTGAATCTTTGCGACCCCATGGACTGCAACACACCAGGCTTCTCCATGTATCACCAATTCCCAGAGCTTGCTCAAACTCATGTCCATCAAGTCAGTGATGCCAGCATAGCAGGAAACAATTTATGAAAACAATGTCTCAACTATTTTTGTCTGATAAACCCATTCACGTTGGATCTGATAAATGCATTCCATAGAGCTTCACTATGAGCAACATTAAACTTTCCCAAAGATTCTTATTCATTTGTTTATTCCAAAGAGCAACTGATATGTTTCCTTGAGCTTCTAATGTCTTACTACTAAGTAGAAAGGACATAGGATTGTAATTAAGAGTATGAACTTAGGAGCAAGCCTGCCTGGGTTGAAATCCCAGCTCCTACACTTATATGACCTTAGGTATAGTATCAGACTTACAAGGTTATCATGAATATTAAATAATTCATTCATTTAAAGCAGTTATAACACTGGCCCTTGATACTGTAAGAACTCAATAAGTAATAGTTATTTTTACTAGAAACATATGCTTTTATTCTTAAAACATTTTGCTTCCTCTCATTATTTTTGGAGAATACTATGCAGAAGAGATTTCTAGGACAAAACACAGATTCATAGAATGAGGAAGCTAGAAGACATCTTCGACATCTTTCATTACATTTCTTAAAAAAATCTTGAGGGATCCTTTATTCAAAACCAATTGTGAAGAGAATCTAATAGGTAAAACTGAATATGACTCTGAATCCCCAGGTGGCTGTGAGAGCTGGACTGTGAAAGCTGAGCGCCAAAGAATTGATGCTTTTGAGCCACAGTGTTGGAGAAGGCTTTTGAGAGTCCCTTGCTTGGCAAGGAGATCCAACCAGTCCATCCTAAAAGAAATCAGTCCTGAATATTCATTGGAAGGACTGATGCTCAAGCTGAAACTCCAATACTTTGGCCACCTAATGCAAAGAACTGACTCATTGGAAAAGACCCTGATGCTGGGAAAGATTGAAGGCAGGAGGAGAAGGGGACAACAGAGGATGAGAATGTTGAATGGCATCACCGACTCGATGGACATGAGTTTGAGCAAGCTCCGAGAGCTGGTAATAGGCAGGAAGCCTGGCGTGCTGCAGTCCATAGGGTTGCAAAGAGTCGGATATAACTGAGCGACTGAACTGAACTGAATCCAGGTGGCAGTAGTAATAAAGAACTTGTCCCCCAATGCAGGAGACAAAAGAATTGCAGGTTTGATCTCTAGGTAGGGAATATTCCCTGGAGTAGGACTTGGCAACCCACTCCACTATTCTTGACTGGAGAATTCCATGGACAGGGGAGCCTGACAGGCTACAGTCCATAGGGTCGCAAAGAACTGGACACGACTGAAGTGACTTAGCATGCATGCACTGTTTGTAAAATGTAGGAAGGAAATTAAGTTCAACAGCACTTACTGATCATGTCCTCTTTCACTTGGCTCTTTTTCAGTAGCCAAGAGAAAGTCCCTTTGGATCCCTGGGGCTCCTAGAGGCACAAAGTCACTGATTTACCAACACGCCTAATTTTATAGACAAGGCCCCTGGTGCCCATAACATTCATATCAGTAGAGGTTCATTTAAGACTAGAATTACTCTCCAGGAAATTTTTATGCCATCTGATACTTAAGTTTCCTCAACATGCAGCTTTAATATGTCAGTCTACACAGAATTACTAAATTCTGACTCAGAGTTTTTTGGTGATAAGCAACAGAATCTGACCTATTAATTAAGCAAAAAAGTATTTAGTTTATTGGATGGCTCACATATTAACAAAAGACTTGAGAAACAGGCTCAGAAATGGACTGCAGTCAAGAGGCCAGACAAGCAAACAATCTTTCACCAGAACAGTTCATTTCAGATCCTTTGCCATTACTCTCAGATACCACTATCTTACCCTCTTCTCTGTTAGAGAAGAGGAATGTCTGGGCCCCTGGGATTCCTGCAACAGAAAATGAAGCCCTAACTACCCTTAAGTCTCACGTGAACAAATGTGTATTATAAATACCTCATATAAAAGGAGCTACACAATTATAATTTTAAAAACTCAGAGAGGCTATAAAACTATATCAAAGAAAGATCTATATGAACTACCATAATGATAAATTTTATGAATCTGAATAATGCCCATATCCTTGAAACTGTAACTCCATCATTCCCCATTAGTATCATAGGAACACACTTCCTCAAAACTAAAAAATAAAGGAAATCTTCATATGCTATTAAAGTGTATCTCCTCTTTCAAGGGTTAACATCAATAAGCATACAACAAAATGATGTTTGTGTGCTCTCTACAAATCAACTTTATACTAAAATTTCTTTTCTCAACTTCTAAATAATGAATAAGTATTCTAGACTGGCAGATGGAAATTATAAACACATATATTTACTAAAATAAGAAACTATAATAGAGCAAGGATAGGAATATTGGATTGCCACAATGATAATAAAGTTTATAGATGTGTTTATAGTTTGATATAATTGAAAAAAAAAGATAAATTGGAGAAGATGCAAGAATCAATAGTTCATATGCCTGGTAGACTGTTTGTCAAAGATCAGACATCTCAAGATAACCTTTGACAGGGTGCAGATTGCAGTAAACTTATGATTGAGTTCTCTTATATGCTCCTATAATGCAATTTATCTGTTGTCAGTTGGAGGAGAGCTGTATTCTCCAGAGTTACAACTGTTATTCCACTGTTCAAATTTAAGAACGAAGCATAGGTTTCTGATTAATTATCAATCCAATTCAGCAAAAGTGGGAGCTAAAAAAGTAACACAAAAGAGACCAATCACACACAAGTTTGGGGTTTTAGTCAACCACTGATAAATGCTTTGCAGATATATCTGAGGTGCTAAAATGTTGTGCTATTTATCATGTAAGAGATAAATGTCAGAGAAAAGCTATAGACTAAGTTTTGAATTCTTGGTCTCACTTGACAACAATAAGAAAAAAATAATCTCTAAGTCCAGCTCTCTGGATTCTTATTTGCATGTACAAATGCTCTCTGAAATGGAATGAATTGTTTTGCCAAATGAAATATCCATTACCTTCAAAACAAACGACAACGCACGACTTCATCGCACAATGATTTCAGTTTAGATGCAATAAATGTGTGGTGCTTCCTACTGCCTAAGATGAGTTCCCTTCAAGATAAAAGGATTTCTCATCTTTTAAAGGAGACTGCCCATGTTTCTGTTCACTTTCATAGAAACTATGGTTGCAATTTTCACCTAATTGCTGCATCTGGTCATTTGATATATTTTATTGCTGTATCTCATCTTCTTGCTCTTTCTAGTGAAAGCACTTCAAGGAAACTACAAGAGAGTTCGATATATAGCCCTGGACCTTCTTAGGCACTATATTTGAGCTATCTAATAGGCAAAATGCTGGAACTTCCAGTAAAGGAGCTGAAACAAGAAGACAGAACTCATACTGTGAGTCAAAGGTACCATGATTTCTGTAGACAAGATATTTATCATGCAAAAGAGAAAAAAGGTTGTATTTTTCTTAGGTTCGCCAAGAAGCAGTATCTAAATGGCCAGGAGATCTTAGCAGAAAGAGATTGGAAATATTTCCAGATCCCCAGGGATGATGCAAGAAACAAGCACCCAGACGAGGAAGATGCATCACCTTGAAGGGGCATGGTGAAGCTCTCCCTAGAACCCGTGAAAGCTCCCCAAGTAAATGTCACCTTTGCTCCTGGTAGCTTCCCAGAGAATTGATACCAATTTACCAGTATCAATCAAGTAAGACCTGTTCTCTTGCCATTTCTCCCTCCCAAACTATGTAGCAGTTATTGGTTGAGGAGATATTACTAGCAGAGGATAAAGCTGTTTAATTTGTTCCTAGCCAGACTTCAAACACCTACCTTTACCAGACTCTCTTTAAGGTAAATAGAAGTTTTCAGCATAATCAAAATTCAAAGTTGTTTATTATTACACTGGACTAGACATATAAATTACTGAACAGAGAATTTTTGTGATGAGAAGTGAATGTGGGACTTTTATTATCTGAGTTATGAGACCTACTCTGCATATCATTTAAATGCAGAAGACAAACAAGCATCCTTTAGTGTAAGATTAAAAGGAGGGCTATATAAAAAATAAAGTCTCTTTATGATTGCACCCTCTGAGTTTTGCTCTTTGAACATAATGACAAGTCCCAACCCCCTTCTGTCATTAGGATGAGATGCACAGGCCTTCTTTAGCAAGTTGCACTTAGTTCTTTTAGGCATCATTAAGATAGTTTTGTCACCAGAATATATTTTCAGAAGTCATTTGCTGTAGTTTTTAAAAATATAATAAATTTCACATTCCAGCAAATACCCCCTACCCCAACTCACTGGTATTAACCAATTATATTTAAAGGTTTATTTTTTTGTTTGTTTTTTGTTTTTGATTCCTTAGAGTAAAGCACTGGGGAAGTGTCATCTGTAACCAATAATTAGATGATTCAATATTTATTTGTATTAACTGTTTATAATAAAATGGTTGAATTTTAGCTTCATTGGATGATGACATCGCATCTAGGCCAATGAGGTTTCTATGGTTACACAGCTGGATTTCTGGTAGGCCCAAACTATTCATAAGTAATAGAGCTATTAGGATTATTTTTCTCCCTTAAAAATGGACATTCCACAATGTTAAGAACCTACATTATACATCTGGACCCTAAGGATGTAGCTAAAATGCATCAAAACAGTAAACTATTATCTTCATCATATTTAAAATGCAGGAAACTCATTTTTGTGGTTGATCATTGCTTATAAAGTATATTATATATGTATATATAAAGATATCAGAATATGATGTTATACACAGAAGTAAGCCTAGAATCACAGTACATTGCATTGTTATTTCTTTTAATGTGGTGTAAAACACTGCAGAAAAAGTGATACATGTGATGAAAAGGGTGTCCAAAGACAGTGAGATTGCACTGTCTTTCCACTACAAGAATTATTTTTGTGCAAGTATATTTTAATGTTATTGCTGAGAAAAATGAAATTTCCAAAGGCTGCAGTATAGACCATTTAAAAAGTTTCACTCAATTAAAAAAAAAATTGTTTCTTGCAACTGGAGGGAATGAAATTCTTTTTCCAAATCTCAGTAATTTTAAGAAAATTGAAATCATACCAAGCATCTCTTCCAACCACAACACTGAGACTAGAAATCAACTACAAGAATAAAAGCTAACTGCAAAAAATGCAACCACATGGAAGATAAACATTGAAAAAACAATGGGTCAGAAAGAAATGAGGAAATTTAAAATTACCTGGAGACAAATGAACTTGGAAACACAATATCCCAAAATCAATAGGACACAGACAAAGCAGAAACTTCCTCAGAGGGAAGTTTACAGTGATTATAGGGCCTACCTTAGGAAATAAGAAAAATTTCAAATAAACAACTTAACCTTACACATAAGGAACTAGAAAAAGAACAGTCAAACCCAGAATAAGAAGAAGAAAATAAGTAGTAAATATCAGAGTGGAAATAAACAAAACAGAGAGTAGAAAAAATACAAAAGATCAATGAAATTAAGAGCAGTTTCTTTGAAAAGATAAACAAAATTTATAAACCTTCATCAAGCAAAAAGAGAAAGGGCCAAAAAAATAATTGGAAATGAAAAAGGAGAAGTTACCACTGACACCACAGAAACACCAAGAATTATAAGAGGTTATTACGGTTATATTCCAATAAAATAGATAACCTAGAATAAATGGATAAATTTCTAGAAATATATACTCTCTCAATACTGAATCAACAAAAATTGAAAATATGAACAAATAAATTACCCAGTAATGAAATGAATTATTGTTTTATAAACTTCCAACAAACAAAAAGTGCAAGAAAGGTAGTTTCACAAGTGAATTGTACCATGCCTTTAAGGAAGAATTAAGTCCTATCATTCTGAAACTATTCCAAAAATGGAAGAGGAAAGAATGTTTCCAAACTGACTCCAGGAGGCCAGCACCACTCTGATACCAAAAGCAAACAAAGATACCACATAAAAGAAAGAAAATTACAAGGCAATATCACTGATGAATATAGAAGTAAAAATCTTTCGAAAAATATTAACAAAACAAATTCAATAGATTGAAAGGATTAAACACCATGACCAAGTAGGATTTATCCCAGAGATGCAAGGATGGTTCAGTATCTTTAAGCAACTCAATCTATCTGAAATACTACATCAACAAATTGAGGAATTAAAATTATGGATCATCTCAACAGATGCTGAAAAAGTGTTTAACAAATTCAACTTCCATTTATAATAAAAATTCTCAAAAAAATGGATACAGAAAGAGCATACCTCACTAAAATAAAGGCCATATATGATAAACTTACACAAACATC
Organism: Moschus berezovskii; assembly: GCF_049115385.1. NCBI lineage: Eukaryota > Metazoa > Chordata > Mammalia > Artiodactyla > Moschidae > Moschus > Moschus berezovskii. Next base: position 90,782,605 of record NC_142469.1, on the reverse strand, counting down.
ATTATCTAAGTGAAAAACAAAAGGCATTTCCTCTAAGATCAGGAACAAAACAAGGGTGCCAATTCTCACCACTTTTATTCAACATAGTATTGAAAGTCCTAGCCACAGAAAAATTCTATTGTGTTTTTATACACTGACAACAAACTCAAATGGAGAAATTAAGAAAGCAATCACATTTACAGTTGCATCAAAAATAATAAAATATCTCAGTTCAGTTCAGTCACTCAGTCGTGTCTGACTCTTTGTGACCACATGAATCACAGCACGCCAGGCCTCCCTATCCATCACCAACTCCCGGAGTTCACTCAAACTCATGGCCATCGAGTCGGTGATGCCATACAGCCATCTCATTCTCTGTCGTCCCCGTCTCCTCCTGCCCCCAATCCCTCCCAGCATCAGAGTCTTTTCCAGTGAGTCAACTCGTCACATGAGGTGGCCAAAGTATTGGAGTTTCAGCTGTAGCATCAGTCCTTCCAATGAACACCCAGGATTGATCTCCTTTAGAATGGACTGGTTGGATCTCCTTGCAGTCCAAGGGACTCTCAAGAGTCTTCTCCAGCACCACAGTTCAAAAGCATCAATTCTTTGGGGATCAGCTTTCTTCACAGTCCAACTCTCACATCAATACATGACCACTGGAAAAACCATAGCCTTGAGTAGATGGACCTTTGTTGGCAAAGTAATGTCTCTGCTTTTTAATATGCTATCTAGGTTGGTCATAATTTGCTTCCAAGGAGTAAGCGATTTTAATTTCATGGCTGCAGTCACCATCTGCAGTGATTTTGGAGCCACAAAAAATAAAGTCTGACACTGTTTCCACTGTTTCCCCATCTATTTCACATGAAGTGATGGGACCAGATGCCATGATCTCAGTTTTCTGAATGTTGAGCTTCAAGACAACTTTTTCACTCTCCTCTTTCACTTTCATCAAGAGGCTTTTGAGTTCCTCTTCACTTTCTGCCATAAGGGTAGTGTCATCTGCATATCTGAGGTTATTGATATTTCCCGGCAATCTTGATTCCAGCTTGTGCTTCTTCCAGCCCAGCGTTCCTCATGATGTACTCTGCATAGAAGTTAAATAAGCAGAGTGACAATATACAACCTTGACGTACTCCTTTTCCTATTTGGAACCAGTCTGCTGTTCCATGTCCAGTTCTAACTGTTGCTTCCTGACCTATATACAGGTTACTCAAGAGGCAGGTCAGGTGGCCTGGTATTCCCATCTCTTTCAGAATGTTCCACAGTTTATTGTGATCCACACAGTCAAAGGCTTTGGCATAGTCAATGAAGCAGAAATAGATGGTTTTCTGGAACTCTCTAGCTTTTTCGATGATCCAGCAGATGTTGGCAATTTGATCTCTGGTGCCTCTGCCTTTTCTAAAACCAGCTTGAACATCTGGAAGTTCACGGTTCACATATTGCTGAAGCCTGGCTTAGAGAATTTTGAGCATGACTTTACTAGCGTGTGAGATGAGTGCAATGGTGTGGTAGTTTGAGCATTCTTTGGCATTGCCTTTCTTTGGGATTGGAATGAAGACTGACCTTTCCAGTCCTGTGGCCACTGCTGAGTTTTCCAAATTTGCTGGCATACTGAGTGCAGCACTTTCACAGGATCATCTTTCAGGATTTGAAATAGCTCAACTGGAATTCCATCCCCTCCACTAGCTTTGTTCGTAGTGATGCTTTCTAAGGCCCACTTGACTTCACATTCCAAGATGTCTGGCTCTAGGTGAGTGATCACACCATTGTGATTATCTTGGTCATGAAGATCTTTTTTGTACAGTTCTTCTGTGTATTCTTGCCACCTCTTCTTAATATCTTCTGCTTCTGTAGGTCCACATCATTTCTGTCCTTTATCGATCCCATCTTTGCATGAAATGTTTCCTTGCTATCTCTAATTTTCTTCAAGAGATCTCTTGTTTTTCCTATTCTGTTGTTTTCCTCTATTTCTTTGCATTGATCGCTGAGGAAAGCTTTCTTATCTCTCCTTGCTATTCTTTGGAACTCTGCATTCAGATGCTTATATCTTTCCTTTTCTCCTTTGCTTTTCGCTTCTCTTCTTTTCATGGCTATTTGTAAAGCCTCTTCAGAGAGCCATTTATTTTTTTGCATTTCTTTTCCATGGGGATGGTCTTGGTCCCTGTCTCCTGTACAATATCATGAACCTCCGTCCAGAGTTCATCAGGCACTCTATCTATCAGATCTAGTCCCTTAAATCTATTTCTCACTTCCACTGTATAATCATAAGGCATTTGATTTAGGTCATATCTGAATAGTCTAGTGGTTTGCCCTACTTTCTTCAATTTAAGTCTGACTTTGGCAATAAGGAGTTCATGATCTGAGCCACAGTCAGCTCCTGGTCTTATTTTTGCTAACTGTATAGAGCTTCTCCATCTTTGGCTGCAAAGAATATAATCAATCTGATTTCGGTGTTGACCATCTGGTGATATCCGTGTGTAGAGTCTTCTCTTGTGTTGTTGGAAGAGGGTGTTTGCTATGACCAGTGCGTTCTCTTGGCAAAACTCTACTAGCCTTTGCCCTGCTTCATTCCGTGCTCCAAGGCAAAATTTGCCTGTTACTCTAGGTGTTTCTTGACTTCCTACTTTTGAATTCCAGTCCCCTATAATGAAAAGGACATCTTTTTGGGGTGTTAGTTCTAAAAGGTCTTGTAGGTCTTCATAGAACTGTTCAACTTCAGCTTCTTCAGAATTACTGGTTGGGGCATAGGCTTGGATTACTGTAATATTGAATGGTTTGTCTTGGAAATGAATAGAAATCATTCTGTCGTTTTTAAGATTGTATCCAAGTACTGCATTTCAGACTCTTTTGTTGACCATGATGGCTACTCCATATCTTCTAAGGGATTCCTGCCCACAGTAGTAGATATAATGGTCATCTGAGTTAAATTCACCCATTCCAATCCATTTAGTTCACTGATTCCTAGAATGTCTACGTTCACTCTTGCCATCTCCTGTTTGACCACTTCCAATTTGCCTTGATTCATGGACCTAACATTCCAGGTTCCTATGCAATATTGCTCTTTACAGCATCGGACCTTGCTTCTATCACCAGTCACATCCACAACTGGGTATTGTTTTTGCTTTGGCTCCATCCCTTCATTCTTTCTGGAGTTATTTCTCCACTGATCTCCAGTAGCATACTGGGCACCTACCGACCTGGGGAATTCCTCATTCAGTATCCTATCCTTTTTCCTTTTGATACTGTTCATGGGGTTCTCAAGGCAAGTATACTGAAGTGGTTTGCCATTCCCTTCTCCAGTGGACCACATTCTGTCAGACCTCTCCACCATGACCCATCTGTCTTGGGTGGCCCCACACGGCATGGCTTAGTTTTATTGAGTTAGTCAGGGTTCAGAATGTGGTCCACTGGAGAAGGGAATGGCAAACCACTTCAGTATACTTGCCTTGAGAACCCCATGAACAGTATCAAAAGGCAATATGATAGGATACTGAATGTGGAATTCGCCAGGTCAGCAGGTGCTACTGGAGATCAGGGGAGAAATAACTCCAGAAAGAAGGAAGGGATGGAGCCAAAGCAAAACCAATACCCAGCTGTGTATGTGACTCATGATAGAAGCAAGGTCCAAGGCTGTAAAGAGCAATATTGCATAGGAACCTGGAATGTTAGGTCCATGAATCAAGGCGAATTGGAAGTGGTCAATAAAACATCTAGGAATAAATTTAAATAAGTAAAAGACTCAGAAAACTATAAAACACTGGTGAAAGAAATTGAAGATAACACAAACAAATGGGCAGATATGTCATACCCATGGACTGGAAGAATTAATATTGTTAAAATGATCATACTTACACAAGGTAATCACAGGTTCAATGCAACCCCTATTTTAATAGTGTTTTCCACAAACCTATAAAAAATAATTCTAAAATTTTATGGAAGCCCAAAAGATTCCAAATAGCTAAAATTACCTGGAGAAAGAAGAACAGAGCTAAAGGTATCATGCTCCTAACTTCAAACTGTACTATAAAACTACAGTAATCAAAACAGTATGATGCTGGCATAAAACAGACACACAGATCAAAGAAACAGAAAAGAAAATCCAGAAGTTAACCCCCATTTATATGCCTACAACAAAGGAGGCAAGACTATAAAATGGGGAAAAGACAACTTTTTCAATAAATAGTCCTGGAAAAACTGGGCAGCTACATGTAAAAGAATCAAATTGGATTACTTTATCACATAATATACAAAAATAAACACAAACTGGGTTAAAGGCTTAAATGTAAGACCTGAAACCATAAGAGCCCTAAAACCAAACATAGGCGTTATGCATTTTGACATCAGGCTTAGCAATAATCTTTTTAGCTTTATCTCCTCAGATAAGAGAAACAAAAGAAGAATAAATAAGTGGAACTATATTAGACTAAAAACAGAAGCTTTTACACAGCATAGGAAACTATCAACAGAACCAAAAAGCAACCTACTGAATGGAAAACGATATTTGCAAACAATATATCTCAGTTCAGTTCAGTTCAGTCGCTCAGTCGTGTCCGACTCTTTGTGACCCCATTAACCACAGCACGCCAGGCCTCCCTGTCTATCACCAACTCCTGGAGTCCACCCAAACCCATGTCCATTGAGTCGATGATGCCATCTAATAAGAGGTTAATATCCAAAATAAACCAGAAACATGATAAAACACAAAAAACCAAACAATTAGGTTAAGAAATGGGCAGAAGACCTAAATAGACATTTTTTCCAAACATGGCTATCAGATACAAGAAAAGATGCTCTGCATCACTAATCATAAGGAAATGCAAATCAAAACCTCCAAAAGATAACATGTTAAACCTCTCAGAATGATTATTATAAAAACAACAACAACAACAACAAATTCCAAGTTTCAGTGAGGATATAGATAAAAGGGAAACCTTGTGAACTGCTGGTGGGAATGTGAATTGGTAGAACCACTATTGAAAACACTATGGAGGGTATTCAAAATACTAAAAATAGAACTACATTTGATCCAGCAATTATACTGAATATTTTCCCAAGGAAAACAAAAATACTAATTTAAAGTACAAATGGAAGCAACCTAAGTGTCTGTAGAAGGTTGAGAGACTAAAGAATATATATATATGGATATATATATATATATATATATATATATGGAATAATGGAATATTATTCATCCTTTAAAATTCATGAAATTTTCCTATTTTCAACAGCAAATGGACCTAGAAATTATTATGCTAAGTGAAATAAGTGAGACAGGGAAATACAAATACCATATGAATTTACTTATATGTGGAATCTAAAAAACAAAACAAACAAGCATAATAAAACAGAAACAGATTTATAGATTCAGAAAACGAACTGATATTTGCCAGAGAAAAGCGGGTTGGGAGATGCATGAAATAGGTGAGAGAGCTTAAGAGTTACAAACTTAAGCATCTGTGAGACCGATGAGTCACAGTGCTGTGGTGTTCAACACTGCTGTTGCTGAGTCGCTTCAGTCGTGTCCGCCTCCGTGCGACCCCATAGATGGCAGCTCACCAGGCTCCCCCGGCCCTGGGACTCTCCAGGCAAGAACACTGGAGTGGGTTGCCATTTCCTTCTCCAACGCATGAAAGTGAAAAGTGAAAGTGAAGTCGTTCAGTCGTGTCCGACTCTTTGCGACCCCATGGACTGCAGCCAACCAGGCTCCTCCATCCATGGGATTTTCCAGACAAGAGTACTGGAGTGGGGTGCCATTGCCTTCTCCGGTTCAATGCTAGGAGTATGGTTAATTATACGGTTCATAACTTTGTATGTGAGATATATAAACTGGGCTTATCATGGTGATCAATTTGTAAGGTAGAAAAGTATCAGATTCCTATGTCGTACATCTGAAACCAATATAAGTCAATTATATTTCAATTAACAAACATGAAAAACTCTACACTTTCACCAATTTTCAGCATACAATACAGTATTGTCAACTATAGGAAAGCATAAACTGTGACAATCTTTCTGAGAGCACATAAAATTCAGCACATGTTGAAAATTTTAATGACTTACAGCATCGGATCTGATATTACACATTCAATAAATTGTACATTTCATTTCAAGTGAGAAAATTCAGTATCAAATTGACAATTTAATGATGTAACTATGAGTGTCTAAGTTCCTTTTCATTCCTAACATAACTATTTGAATTTTATTAGTTTCTGAACTCAAGATAATATACCTAAATGTATCCAAAAATTTGAATGAGGTATGCCTCTTATATGGATATATGAAAAATATTCAAAATTCATAAAATTAAAAAATTTTTAAATATATATTTCCAAATGACAAATGTCATTTGCCTGAAAGTATTTGTAAACAAAGTAGAATTTACTTAAGGTTAAGCAAGTGTGATGAACTGGATTTGAAAACTCTTGGTTTTATTCTTCCCCAAGTGAAGTGAAAGTTGCTCAGTCGTGTCCGACTCTTTGTGATCCCATGGACTATACAGTCTGTGGAATTCTCCAGGCCGGAATACTGGAGTGGGTAGCCTTTCCCTTCTCTAGGGGATCTTCCCAACCCAGGGATTGAACCTAGATCTCCCATATTGCAGGCGAATTATTTACCAGCTGAGCCACAGAAGTGCAGCCCAAGAATACTGGGGTGGAGAGCCTATCCCTTCTCCAGCAGATCTTCCGAGCCCAGGGAAGCCCTATTTTTCCCCAAAATAAACCCCTATTTTGCCATTAATACAAATTCCTTTTCCCCTTAGATCATTATTAGTAATTTATTTTTACCAAGATTTTATAAAAAATATATTTACTCACTATGGATACACATAAGATTGAACAAACACTTTACAAAATAATACTTAATCTTTATGATATATGATATGTTAATATTTCCTAAAAACAATTCTTCATCTTTATTACATGCCATGCTGTGATATTTTCTATTTTTTTTAAGTTTTTAATTATAACTCATCTTCATCTATTAATTGAGCCTATGACCCACTAATGAGGATGACCTATAGTTTGAAAACTACTGCACCAGGCTGTCCCACAGACTGACTGTTTTACCACTTATTTCATTCATTCTTCATTTTTCAGAGATGCTCTCTTCTTTGCATGATACCTGGACACAAGTTTTACCTGAGATTCCAAACTCTTATTTATATCCCTTAGGGCTTCCCTGGTGGCTCAGAGGTTAACGCGTCTGCCTCCAATGCAGGAGACCCGGGTTCGATGCCTGGGTCGGGAAGATCCCCTGGAGAAGGAAATGGTAACCCATTCCAGTATTCTTACCTGGAGAATCCCATGGATGGAGAAGCCTGGTAGGCTACAGTCCACGGGGTCGCAAAGAGTCGGACACGACTGAGCGACTGAACAGAACAGAACAGAACAGTGTGTTTATCAAAGCCTCTTTCAACAAGGCTGGTCTCTCCCTACATAGATTTTGTCATACCAGCTGCTAAAAAGATAACATATTCTCTTTAGTCTCACACACATTTAAAATATTACCATGGACAGGAACTTTAGTTAATAAAGTGTTTTCTACTTAAAAAAAAAATACTTCAAACCCATCCACCCTGATTGTGATTTGAATGCACTTTCTTAAAGCAGATGTATTTGATCATATCATTTCAAACTCTAAATGAGAAACGAGTGCAAAGAAAAGTCTAAAGCTTTTAAAAATAACCATTCTCTAGAGCAATCAAGGGAATTAGAGAAAAAAGAAGTCACAAAATCGTTTCTAAAACATAAGATAATTTAGCTCTTCAAAGATGAAGAAATCAGGCAAACCATGGGTGGGTAGGTAGCTCCAAATCATTTCACTCAAGAAATAAGAGAACAGATTTAACTGCAGTTGCAGCCACAATGTTTTCCATATAACATTATTTCTAGAAAGATATAAGTTACAAACTCTGCCTGTGATTGGAAGCATGTCTCCTTTTCTCAGCTGCACTTGTGATTAAATATTGACTTTATCTAGTGAGTCTATAGAAATTGACACACAATGGCTTAACAAAAGGCAAGATATTGTATCTGGAATTACAGATGCACTCAGAGAAGCTAGTGTTTTATGGCAGATATAGTCTACCACCTGTTTAATTAAAGCAGGATCTAGATACTTTCAGATTCATGCTTCTGATTTATTTATGTGTTTTATTCAGTGAGGAACTAATTTATTTATGTCTGTTCTTCTGATACTAACTGACTTTGTCAGAATCTTGCAAGCACATCACTGATTTATACATCATTTATGATTTCTTAAAGTTTCCTTAGTAAAGTTCAGACTCTATACTCATGAATCAATGGCAGAGGAGGGCACTTATTTCAGAAACCATCTTTATCCCAAACATTTTAAAGTATAATTTTGCATTTGCAAATGATTTTCTGCTTCAAAAATGTTTTCACATACACAAAAAGAAGTGTATCTATATTGTATCTATTCAGTACTTCACCACCACAGTAAGAAATAGCTTCATTTTGGTAGGTAAGAAACAGTTATTAAGTGAGCCGCCACCCCCTACACCCACCCTGATACCGTGGATAAGGAACCATGACAAATTATTAAACTTTCTAAGCCTGGTGACTTTTCTGTCTCTAATATGGAGATAATAATGGTGCCAATTCACAGGGTTATGATTATATTGCAAAGAAATGAGATACACATAGCAAAATACTTGAGAAAACATTTATGATAAAAGTTTTACTTCTGTTACAACACAGTTTATCTGTCTTACAAAAGCTATTCTTCCCTTCAAGATTCAGCTCAAAAAACACCTTCTCTATGAAGTCCTCATCTTCTTCCTCTGTTCTTGATGCTCCCTAAATACAGTATGCTTTACTTGTGTCTATCACTACTTCTATATTGTATTGTTACTATTGGGAATGTATCTATCTCTTCAGACACTGTGAATTCCTTAAAGGTAGAGGATATATTTTAGTTAATGTGACATTTCTGTGCTCTACTTCAGGGCTTAGTGCATAGTAGGTACCTATATTCTTCTCCTATTGAATAAATGAATGAGTCTATTGTTGGCATTTTCTGTCTTTAATTGCTAGATGAATATCTTAAAATATTAGTACAGCACCTGTGCTAATGCTTATGTAGAATAATTTTATCTAAGTGAAACTGTGAGATGTTAAGAAGGATATCCTAAATTGTGTTTATGATACATTGTGTCAAAATCCCAACATGTTTCTGAAATCTAAAAATTGTATTACCTGAGTCTTACTGGTATTAGGACACAAAGAAAATACAAATATTAACTAATCATTAAATGAATAATAACAAATAACTTGTGACTCTTCACTTTTATTTGGAAGCATTATTGGGTTAAATACAACACTGAAAAAAGCCATTGGATCATATTAGCTCTTAAATCAAGGAACATATAACTCATTTTGAACTCAAATAATTGTCAAAGAAGAATCATCCCTATTCATCAAAGTCTTTAAGACAAGGATTTTGAATAGACTTCTCCAAAGAAATCTTGATTAATGAAGCCAATGTACCAATGGAAAAGACTGCTCTCTGGGTGAAAAATTTGGCAATAAACAAGCTACCATTTAGTAGCCACACTGCAAAGTTTCTCAGGGCTTCCCTGGTGGCTCAGAGGTTAAAGCGTCTGCCTCCAATGCGGGAGACCCAGGTTCGACCCCTGGGTCAGGAAGATCCCCTGGAGAAGGAAACGGTAACCCACTCCAGTATTCTTGCCTGGAGAATCCCATGGACGGAGAAGCCTGGTAGGCTACAGTCCACGGGGTTGCATAGAGTCGGACACAACTGAGCAACGGAACGGACAGTTTCTCAACAAGACAAGACTATGTTGAAATAGTTAACTTATTTCAGAATGGTTAACTTATTCTAGTACGTATTCTGTGTGCCACAATGAATAAGAAATTTTCTTCACTTTTACCTCCCTTACTTCTCTGGCCTGTGGTTCATTCATACATTTTAAATACAAGAACCCATATCACTCAGGGTGATTGTATGTACTTGTCTTCTCAACTGAATTAGAGATTTCCACAAGACACCCCAGAATTATTCATTGTTTGATAATCAGTGTCTAGTGCAGTACTTGGCATATAATACTATCTCCTCAATAAATGATTGTTGATCGGAATATTTAGATGTTTCTAGTACCAAATCATCTCTAGCTTTATAGTGCTACAGGTTCTGGGAAGACACCTTACAACTAAAACTAAGTGGGCTGCTTGTCTGGGCTTCATATTGTTCTGAAAATGGTTGGCCTCCAGCAGGTGGTGCTTAGTTGGGAAAAGTTTCTTAAAAGAGGCCATCGTCAATGTAATGTTCTCAACAATTTATTGAGTGATAGCTTTACTACAGTGTGTAAGGCAGCTCATGAGAGTATGGTAACTCTGCTGTGAATGTTTTCACAGCTTAGAGGAACATATCTATTCCATGTTAAGTGCTGCACCTTTAAGCCATAGTTTCCATTAGTCCCGGTTCCTGTTACACTGTTAAACTCTCTAGCCAGCTTTTCTAAGCTTCTCTAAGAGAGCGAATCAACTAAAGAATATGTTTTCACTGGAGACCAGGGAATACCGAACTTTACATTAAGCAATTGACATGGCAACAAAAACTTTCACCATTCAAAACAAATTGGCAATAGCACACCAGATGATTTTAAGTGGAATTTTTTAGACAGTAATATTTGATACTGTTCTCAAAGTAGAAGGCTACTACATTTTTCTTCCAATAAATTATCCACTTCAGTTTCATAAACAACTGGATACAGGTTTATTAAAAAGTAAGTTTTAAAAGAAAAAACTACAGTTTTAATGGGGGGTAGGTATATTCCTGATTTTCAGTCTCTAGAGTTAGTTATGGTTACCTAAAAAGATAAAATCATCTTAAAGCACAACAGTATTTGTATATTTTTTTCATATGAACAAATCTAATAAAACTGTGGTCAAATTTATAGAACAGTATTGGAATAACTTTTGCATAATATACATTAAGACAAGAAGTCTTGTTGTTTTGTTGTAAACTTTTTAAAATAGAAAATTATAGAATAATGGTAATAGTAGTTGTTCTTTATTTTATAAAATACCATTTCTTACAGGAAGAACATCCTAGTAAGATCTCAGAGTAAGGGCACAAAATTAGGATGATTCTATATCATCATCCACATATTTTTGTTGCTTATTTGAAAGACAAATTTGTAGGAGGAAGGAAGTTATAGATTTGTATAATAGGAAATATCATGGAGAAAAAAGAATAGAGAAAGTGTAGTATAAAAAATAGCTGAGGAAAAAGATGGGAGCCAGATAGAAAAGATATAAAAAAGAGAAATCCTACACAGATGGGAAAAAAATACTAGTTTAATCATCCTAGGACTAGCTGTCATTAAAGGAAGAGACCAATTGTAAGACTCTGAGATCTCTCTATACTGTTAAAACCAAACTGTACTGAGCTTTGAGGGGCTAGCCGGGGAACTTAGCCACCTGATGGCTAACTTAGCCACCATGAACTATATTCAGCATGATTTTGTGAGGAAAACATCTTTATTGCAGCAGCAAATAATTAATTCAATGAAAATATAAATGTCTCCATTAGAACCAAAAAAAGGATGGGGAAGGAAAAGAAAACAACAAGCTCATGTTCTCCCCGCTCCAAAGCAGAGCTATGCACTGATATTTATAGGCCTGAGGCATTAAAGTTTTTAGATAATTCAGATATTGTGTCCAAGTGAAAAATCATGCATTAATTAATTTATTTGAAACTACACTGCAAAGTAGAATGCAATGATGAACATCTTGAAAACTATATTTTTAGAAATGCACAGATAAGTTGTTTTAGTCAAGCAGTGAATGAATACTAATTCTTTGTTATTTAAGTGGATCTGTTGCATTTTGACACATTGTGATAGTCTTTGGATGTATCAATTTGGCTGAGCTATAGTCCTCAATTATTCAATCAAACACTAATCTAGGTGTGTCTATGAAGTTATTTTATTGTTATATTGAAGTCTATAGTCAATTGCCAGAAATCAAATTGCCAACATCAGCTGGATCATCGAAAAAGCTAGAGAATTCCAGAAAAACATCTATTTCTGCTTCATTGACTATGCCAATGCCTTTGACTGTGTGGATCACAATAAACTGTGGGAAATTCTGAAAAGGATGGGAATACCAGACCACCTGACCTGCCTCTTGAGTAACCTGTATGCAGGTCAGGAAGCAACAGTTAGAACTGGACATGGACAACAGACTGGTTCCAAATAGGAAAAGGAGTATGTCAAGGCTGTATATTGTCACCCTGCTTATTTAACTTCTATGCAGAGTACATCATGAGGAACGCTGGGCTGGAAGAAGCACAAGCTGGAATCAAGATTGCTGGGAGAAATATCAATAACCTCAGATATGCAGATGACACCACCCTTATGGCAGAAAGAGAAGAGGAAATAAAAGGCCTCTTGATGAAAGTGAAAGAGGAGAGTGAAAAAGTTGTCTTGAAGCTCAACATACAGAAAACAAAGATCATGGCGTCTGGTCCCATCACTTCATGTGAAATAGATGGGGAAACAGTGGAAACAGTGTCAGACTTTATTTTTTTTTTGGGCTCCAAAATCACTGTGGATGCTGATTGCAGCCATGAAATTAAAAGACACTTACTCCTTGGAAAGAGTGTTATGACCAACCTAGATAGCATATTAAAAAGCAGAGACATTACTTTGCCAACAAAGGTCCGTCTCGTCAAGGCTATGGTTTTTCCAGTGGTCATGTATGGATGTGAGAGTTGGACTGTGAAGAAAGCTGAGTGCCAAAGAATTGATTCTTTTGAATTGTGGTGTTGCAGAAGACTCTTGAGAGTCCCTTGGACTGCAAGGAGATCCAACCAGTCCATTCTAAAGGAGATCAGTCCTGGGTGTTCATTGGAAGGACTGATGCTAAAGCTGAAACTCCAATAGTTTGGCCACCTTATGCGAAGAGTTGACTCACTGGAAAAGACTCTGATATTGGGAGGGATTGGGAGCAGGAGGAGAAGGGGATGACAGAGAATGAGATGGCTGGATGGCATCACCGACTGGATGGACATGGTTTTGAGTGAACTCCGGGAGTTGGTGATGGACAGGGAGGCCTGGCATGCTGTGATTCATGTGATCACAAAGAGTCGGACACGACTGAGCGACTGAACTGAACTGAACTGATAGTCAATTGACTTCAAGTAAGGGGATTGTTCTAGATCATTAGGTGAGCCTAAGTCCATCAGTTTAAAAGTCTTAAAGCATTGTTGAGGCTTCCCTAATGGAGAAGAAATTTCAGCACTGGAAAGAAGAGTTCCAGCCTTTTCTTTCTGATGACCTTCCCTATGGATACTGGATTTGCTTAGCCAGTCCCCACAATCACATGAGCCAATTCCTTGCAATGAATCTCAGTATGTATATATCCTAACGGTTTAGATGATAAAGAATCTGCCTATAATGCAGGAGACCCAGATTCAATACCTGGGTTGGGAATTTCCCCTGGCGAAGAAAATGGCAACTCACTCCAGTATTGTGTGGAGAATTACATGGAAATAGGAGTCTGGTGGACTACAGTCCACTGGGTCTCAGAGAGTTGGCCATGACTAAGTGACTAATACTTTATGTTTCTTTAATTGAGCCCTAATATACATGCTGTCCTCTGGATTACTGGGAAATTTTCTAGAAGCCAGGAATGTAAGAGGAATGTAAGCCAACTAGTCAGTGGAATGCAAAAATGAAACTGGAAAAAAATTATATTATTAACATTTAGGAAAAGTTTAAAGATAAACACTATTATTCATAGCTTACTACTGTTTATCATCTGAGCTATTAGCTCATAGAAAGCTTAAGTATTTTCACGGATTTCTGAAAGATACAATCTGAGGTGTTTGAGGAAAGTTTGTAGATGCTTTTTAAATAAAACCTTAATGTATTCTGTTCAAGCCACTCAACACTACTCAGTAATCAATCTGAAGCCCTAAATGGATCTCAATAAAAAGTCTGTTGATAATTAAATTGATTTTATTTGATTAAGTGATATCAGACTTTTACCATCTAAGAAGCCCAAGAAAATTTCCATTTACTAAAAAAAAAAAAAATTATGTTAAAATAAAACTTGCCTGTCTGCTCTAGCAAGTGGTAAAAAAAACTCTTTTCCGTGCTTTACTTTGTTTTCTTTCTATCATCAGAAAGAGACTCAGGTTTTCCTGGAGACACATAGGTCACCAAATACTAATGGCCAAATGTCAGAACTGTCAACTTCTGCCAAGAACATGGATAAAAACTCTCTGGACCAAAGACAAATTCAATAGTTATTACTTTCCAAGAACTCTACTGATGCCTGGGTTTTGCAAAGCACTGTAGCAAGTTAAATCATTCTTTTTCCCTTCTGTATAACTCAAATAGAAAGTAACACTGATAGAAGCTGAATGAATCAATGGAGCTGAAAGCAGGGGGAAGAAGGATTTGAATAGGTTATAATTACTTTATATTGAGAAGCTTTCTCCTTAGTCACATTAGAAGGGTGGTATGGAGAACAGGCACTCTATTTTACTCCACATGTTTAACTTAGGAGGTGAAAAAAGGTCCTTTCCCATTCTTGGTGTGAGTCTGCATTCTTTAGCACACACATGCTTCCTGTGCACCAAGGGAGCCAGAACCGTAGTTCTCAGTGCCATGCAAGCAACCCTTGCATTTAAAGGATTGTTGGAGTATCCTGAAGTGGGCCTCTTTTATTTGCGTAGGTCTGTTCACAATGAAGAACTGGTACGTGAATAAGCCCTTTTCCAAACACGTTTCCTAGTGGTAGGTAGGTGAACTCAAGATGTCTGCTAAAAGTACATTAACTTGGACCACAGTGGCAGGGGGAAAGCTCTCAAGGTTCTTGTCCTACTTATGCTTATCCCTCTCCCACCCACCTGGGACAGCCCCTCTCTGTCTGTACCAGCCTATCCGTAATTCAGCCACTTCCCAGCAACATAGAAACAAAGAAGCAGCAGCTCTTCTGCCAATCCTGGTCTTACCACTGAACCATCTGTGTTACAACAGTGTCAGTTCAGTCGCTCAGTCGTGTCCGACTCTTTGCGACCCCATGAACCGCAGCACACCAGGCCTCCCTGTCCATCACCAACTCCCGGAGTCCACCCAAATCCATGTGCATCGAGCCGGTGATGCCATCCAACCATCTCATCCTCTGTCGTCCCATTCTCCTCCTGCCTCAATCTTTCCCAGGATCAGGGTATTTTCAAATGAGTCAGCTTCTCGCATCAGGTGGCCAAAGTAATGGAATTTCAGCTTCAACATCAGTCCCTCCAATGAACACCCAGGACTGATCTCCTTTAGGATGGACTGGTTGGATCTCCTTGCAGTCCAAGGGACTCTCAAGAGTCTTCTCCAACACCACAGTTCAAAAGCATCAATTCTTTGGCGCTCAGCTTTCTTTATAGTCCAACTCTCACATCCACACATGACCACTGGAAAAACCATAGCCTTGATGAGACGGACCTTTGTTGGTCAAACAATGTCTCTGCTTTTTAATATGCTGTCTAGGTTTGTCATAACTTTCCTTCCAAGGAATAAGCATCTTTTAGTTTCATGGCTGCAATCACCATCTGCAGTGATTTTGGAATCCAGAAAAATAAAGTCAGTCACTGTTTCCACTGTTTCCCCATCTATTTGCCATGAAGTGATGGGACTGGATGCCATGATCTTAGTTTGTGGTATGGTAAAAAATAAAAAATGCATAAGATGTAGAATTATTATTACTATCAGCAGCAGCAGCATTATACTATTATAGTATCTTGCAGTGTTTCTGCTTCATACTGTATTAAGCACTTATTTATGTTCTAGTTTAATACTGTGTTAACATTATAGATTAGAGTTATTATTTTCTTTATTTCATAGAATTATTGGAACTTTGAGGATATAGAGTTCAGGAATATAGTACAGCAGCTGTCATATTTCCAACAAATTACAGATTTTCTGACTTGATTTTTCTCCTTTTTGCCTCTTAGGATCTTGCTTTTAATTCTAAGCTCCTTCTTTTTTATTTCTCCCTACTTCCCCAAATATTCTAACTCAATATGCTCTAAATTAGTTAAAAAATTCTGAACATAGAAAATCCAGGGGAACCTCTGTGATATTGCAGCTGAAAATGTAATAGTTTATAATTCTACCCTCATCTTTTATCTCAAAATAATAGTACCTTCAGAAAATACAGCCTGGCCATTCTTTGCCTATAATCACATTGTGCAAGGTGGCAATGTTCTACTTGCCAAGATTCCTTTCCTATTTAAAACAGATTTGTAATATCATTCTATTTCTTCAGTGCAACAAGACACATGAAGATGAAAGGCTTACTTCAACATTTACCCTCCCTGTACTTCTGCCCCCCACTTTCTGATACTTTTGAGAGTAAAGTATCTACTACTCATCAGAAACACCATGCTTCAATGAATTACAGAGGGTAAATTAACAATACCAATTGGATTTATAAGGTAAATAAGCAGAATCCTAATAAACTGATACTCTCATTTCAATGATAATGCTTCTGACCTTAACATCTTCCTTTCATGAATGAAATACACTCTTGCTTCCCAAACCATCATTCTGCTTTTGTAACTTTCCTCCAACCCATTTTTCATGAACCTTTGAAATCTATATGTTTTCTCTGAAACCCTCTGTAGTAGAAATGCCTGGAGCCATCCATGAACTCTCAACCTTTATGTGATGTTCCATTTCTTCTTTGTTCTCTGAAACCAAATTTAAAGCACAAAGAAGTGAATGAAGTCAGGATGAAAAAAACTTGCAAATTCTACCAACCTTCACCTACTTAGTCAAAAATGTCCCAGATCTTTAAAGTATTTGGGGACCAAGTTAATTGCACTCTCTAGGACAAATCATCCCAGGTGGATGACTTTCTATTTTTGCCTCTCTGACTCTTAACCCAAGATTTGGAGCATTTGCTCAATATTCTAAAAATAAAAATATCTGTTCACTGCAACATGGTCATAGGAAAGAGCATAAGATTTGCATCTAAACGATTCATATTTGAGCACTGGTTACACCAACTTCTAGCTTCATACTCTTGGTAGAGGAAATGATTTGAGTCTCTATCTTGACTAGAATATTAAATAATACCTAATTTATGGGGTTTCTGTCAGGGTTTATTAGGTAGTAGATATAAAATTGTTTAGTAAAATGCAAGAAAATGTTAAAGTAATATACAAAGTTACATTAAGATTTTTACCCATTGATTATACTTCCATATCATCGTACAATCTTTCAAAAATTTATTGTTTACATAAAGTTACCTTGTTTTTTTTTTTAAAAAAACTATACTGCTCATAATTATTGGCAGTAATAAAAATTTAAGAAGGAAAATGATTTCAACTGAGAGCTGGAGATGATTTTAAATTGCTACACAAAATGAATGACTATGATTGACAAAATATTAGCAGTAATTTATGTTTCTTCTAGGGAGAAATATATGTATAATGTAATATATGTATATGTGATATATATACTATATACAATAAAAAGATAAAAGCCCTATCTTAACTTCAAAATGTATAGCAACAATAACAGTGCCAGTGGAAATATAACCAGTCAGTTCTTGCTCCAATATGAGTAGAGTGAAGAAAAAGTGGCAGTGGGTAAGGGTAAGGTAAAGTTTTATTTAGATGCTATTTTTATTAACCAAACAAACCAAAAAAAAAAAAAAGGAAATAAATGATCTTAGTCTTATTAGCACTGTTCATCTATCAGAATTACTAATGAATACTGTTTATACAGGACTTAAAGTTGTGAAAAGTAGAAAGATCATTCCAGTAAGTTAACAGTTTATGCTATTTTCCATGTATATAACAATTTTCTTATTTTCAACACAAAAAATTATGTACATTTTTAAAATAAGAACTCATTCTATCTGATCACTCTAAGTAAAAAGTGGAAAAGTTTTAAGAAATATCATTATAAAAGTGTCATATTAATTAGTTTTCTGGGTTTCCAGCTAGGAGCCTCAAGGTGTTTCTTTACTCCAACTTCAACTACATATAATTCTGCACTTGTGACATCTGAGGACAATAAATAAGGGTAACCTTTAAGGGAAAAAGTGAAATAACAGGAAGGTGGCAGGGAGCCCAAGGGCTGTATGTGAAAGAGAGAAAGAGGTCATCTGGGACAGCAGAAAGGAGGAAAATCATCAGAAGTTGATTAGAATAAAATTTTCTATATACTGATTATCTACAATGGGTCAAAGACTATTATCTCTGATTTTAGCAATGACTTTTCAAGGAAAACATTATAAACTCCATTTCCTAAATAAAAAAATAGGTTCAGACAAATAATATACATTAAATTAACATACATAATGTTCAATCAATAATTTGCCTTTGGTCCCACAGGTACTGTTTTGGCCAGGATTCAAACCCAGATCTATTTGACCTCAAATGCCTTTTTTTTCTCTCTCACCAAAACAAGTTGCCTGTCTATATTTTGAGTTCCCTCTCTGTCTTATATAGGTGTGGTTTTAGTGGTGTTTGATGGTATTATGGCCAGATATTTAAAAAGTCTATATCTTGTACTGATCAATATTATTTCTCTCTACAGGGAAATAAGAAATCATGTACTAATTAACTAATAATGGTGGAAATACTTAGAATAGAGCTCTGGTGAAAGATTATTTGAAGGACCTAACAATTTCCAAGTCTGTCTAAGGACCAATGGAATGAAAGATATTTTAAACAGAGAGATAGGGACAGAGACAGAGAAAGAAGGGGTAGGGGAGATATAAGTGTGTGTATTAAGCAAACTCCAAAGGCCCTTAAAACACTCAGTCAGCCATAAGAAACCAGAAAGAGAATAATAATGAGGCATGGTTTTGTGGCTCTTCCCTCGTAGCTCAGTGAGTAAAGAATCTGCCTCAAAGGCAGGAGACCTGGGTTCAGTTCCTGGGTTGGGAAGATCCCCTGGAGAAGGAAATGGCAACCCATCCAAGTATTCTTGCCTGAAGAATCCCATGGACAGAGGAGTCAAGCAGGCTACAGTCCATGGGGACACAAGAGTAGGACATGACTTCGCAACTAAACCCCCATCACAGTTTTTCACCTTTTAAGGAATGATAACCCTGTCCACTGACAGTGTCAAGATCTGGGGCCTGGAATAGCAACTCTTCCCTTCAGTGGGGATGTCTATGAAGGAGATAAGGTCTAGAAGTGGGAGTGCCCTAGGAAGAAAGGAAGAAAGCTGTCCTTCCTTTTCAGTGCACTGCATAGGCCCTATCTTCTCCCACACAGCAGGGACATTTTCTCCGGCTTCTCTGCCTGTCACTCCTGACCACAACATCCCGCCTTTTGCTCACCACAAAACGACACCCAGTGTAAAAGTCTTATTCCATTTGCTAGAATAGAAACAACTATGCTGACCACACTTTATAGACATTCAGCCTTATCTTCCTCTGCTATGGGACATCAGCCTGTTCCCTCCTTTGAATTCCTTCCATGTGGGCTGAAAAGGTACCACATCCTAAAGAGATTAGCCCAACAAGGTTATGCTGCCCACAAAGGCCTCTGCTCCCTCGGCCCTGGGAGGCACACCTGCGGCTTTGCATATTTAGTATGGAGCATGTGGGGTGAGAGCCAGGGAATCGGACACAAGCTGAATGAGGAAAGGCAAGGCTGGCTCTCAGTTTGGTTACAACTCAAAGATTGTGTGGTGTTCTCAGTTTGCCTTTAGAAAATCTATGTCCCAGAAAAAGAATCAAAGTCATTAAAGGGCCAAATCTAACTTAAGAGAAGAAAAAATATATATATTTAATTCCAATGTGCCATTTCTAAGTATAGTTATTTTGTCTTTCTGCACCGAACTCCTAAGGGAGAAGAATATACTGCGTTGTGGTGATAACAATCCAGGTTCCAACTTACCTAACTAGAAAATAAGGTTTAAAAATTTTTCTATGTTAGAATTGGCCAACCCTCTGCAACTCTCATCCAGCTATTTCTGTTGCCTTTACCTTTGGAATCAGCTGTCAGATCATCTAGCCCTTAAGAGTCTGCCTCTTAGATTTTCACTCACTAGAAATGTACTGCTGCTGCTGCTGCTTGCTAAGTCGCTTCAGTCGTGTCCGACTCTGTGCGACCACATAGATGGCAGCCCACCAGGCTCCCCTGTCCCTGGGATTCTCCAGGCAAGAACACTGGAGTGGGTTGCCATTTCCTTCTCCAATGCATGAAAGTGAAAGTGAAGTTGCTCAGTTGTGTCCGACCCTCAGCGACCCCATGGACCGCAGCCTGCCAGGCTCCTCCGTCCATGGGATTTTCCAGGAGAGAGTACTGGAGTGGGGTGCCATTGCCTTGTCCATAGAAATGTACATGTTGGGTTAAATAAATCCTCAGAAAGAAATAAAGAAAAGGAAAAAGCAGAACACTGTGAAGTTTCCCATAAAATGAATGCTGCTTTTTTGAAATAAATGTATGCTAGGAAAGAATTTAAAATAGGAGCTCAAAAGAAAAAGAAAGAAGAGATTAGTTTGTAGGAAAAGGGACCATAGCTAAGTGATTTCCTTTGTCATTTTTAACAAAAATCTCTTGTTATAAACATTCTGTACTTTTGAACACACCTTAAATTGAACTCCAAAACATCCCAGAACCATTTTTCACATTTAAACCTCACTAAGTAGAAATAAAACGAGTGTTGAAAATAATGGAATCACTGTGCTTAGTCGCTCAGTCATGTCCGACTCTTTGTGACCCCATGGACTGTAGCCCGCCAGGCTCCTCTGTCCGTGGGAATTCTCCAGGCAAGAATACTGGGGTGGGTTGCCATGTCTTCTTCTAGAGGATATTATCAACCCAAGGATAGAACCCAAGTCTCCCACTTTTCAGGCAGATTCTTTACCATCTGAGCCACAAGGGAAGCCCAATGGAATCACTAGATATTTTTAAATGCATGTATTTTTCATATGTTCATTCACTCATTATTGAAATATTATGCAACATCATATAAAGAGGTGACCTCTGTGTTAAGATCTAGGATGCAAGAACACTATACAGAGCCTCTTCCTCAGCAGATAAGAGGGTCTGTCCTAAGATGTTACATGAACTTAAGTGAAAGTCGCTCAGTTGTGTATGCTCTGTGACCTCAAGGACTATACAGTCCATGGAATTCTCCAGGCCAGAATACTAGAGTGGGTAGCCTTTCCCTTCTCCAGGGGATCTTCCCAACCTAGGGATTGAACCCAGGTCTCCTGTATTGCAGGCGGATTCTTAACCAGCTGAGCCACAAGGGAAGGCCAACATGAACTTCAAGGCAGGCTGTAATTTGGCTAAAACAGGGGCTGTCTTAGACCCCAGCTCTGTTCCCTATTACTACTCCATACTCTGAAAACACATATACAAAACCCTGCTGAATGTTTGTAATGGGGAGAATTCCCAAAGCACATGTAACTAGGGTTTCTGAATTGCTTTAAAGTCTGATTTTTTGGCTGCACTGTGTGGCTTGCAGGATCTCAGTTTCCTGACAAAAGATTGAACCTGGCCAGAGCAATGAAAGCCCAGAATCCTAATCACTGGACCACCAGGGAATTCCCTGATTTTTCAAATTATTAATAAACAGGATTTCTTTTATAACTTTTAGTGTTATTAATTTAATAGACTCTTTTAGAAAGAACATTAAAATTAAATCTTGTTTCTGAATTACCACAAAAATTAATGTTACTATAAGTTACTATAGTTACTATAATAAAATTTATTATAAGTTCTCAACAGGGATACTACACACTCTAATATTAGACTCACCTGTAAATTTGATGCCCTGGGCTATACTAAACACACCCATCTCAGGGGACTCTGTGATGTTACACAAGAATATAATGGTTGACTGAGTGCTTTGCAAATGATTTTAACTATAGTTACATGGGATCTTTCCAAATGAGAAATAAAATTAACAGAAAATACATTTAGATAGAGATTTTTCAGGGTTTGCCTAGACTTCTGTGCTAACTCTGAAAGATCAAATTAGGGCAAATTGGTAAAAGCTTCTATCAGTAAAAATCTCTGTGCTACAACACTCTTGCCCATTGCCTTATTATAACATTTTTAAATGACAGCAGTATATCTGCATTTTTTCTTTCTTCACTCACATCATCAAGTAGTCCAAAAATAAAGGTTTTGTGAAGTTCCTGCTAATGCACCTTATAAATTAACACATGCATAATGTTAGAGAGAAGACTGGCTGCTATCAGTTTGACAGTATCTACTTATCACTTCTTTGAAAGCTGTAGGTGCATGCAATTAACACTCAATAAGAACATTATATTCAAAAATACCACATAATCTACATGTGTTGAAGAATAAGGGAGCTCATTCTGATGTAAAGTTTGGGACAAACAATGATTTAAAAAAATACTTCCTTTTCATTTGAAAGATTGTTGCCATACACTCACTCAAAAGATAAGGGAATTAACAAAGAGTGATGGTAATGAATGCTCCAATATCCAAATTTTGGAAAATTTGGGTGAGAGATAAACTTCTGGATTCAGTTTTATTTTCTGTCCCTGTGGGCTAACATTTAGAATATAGACTCTAATTTCAGCGTTTCAGGAAGTCTTTAAGAACTTTGTTAAACAGAGGTTAACTAAGACTCCTCCGATATACTGTTTCAGACATGCTCAGTTGATCTTATCCAGAAGTAAATTTGAGTGCCATTGTGTCAACTGATTTACAAATTTGACTGTAGTAGAAGGAGCTGGCTGTCCACAGAAGAAATGAGTTCTTCCCATTCCAGCATAAAGCTGTCATTAAGATGTGGCTATGTGGTTAAGGGCTATGTTTCCTACAGCCCTTTGAAACTAGGTATGCCATTTGACTAAGTTCTGGTCAATGGGATCTGAGAAAGGGATGAGCGATACTTTGTCTATTAGCTGGAAATAGAGGATTCTAATGCCCTGGGAGATGACAGAGCAAGAAGGTTAAAGTTAAAACTCCCATAGAGAAGAAAGCGGTACAATTACCAGGAACCCCTGCATTGAATACTTAACCTGACAAGGAAATAAAGTTCTCTGTATTAAACCACTAAAATTTAAGGTTTTATTTTTTATAGTAGCTACTGTTTCCCTAATGAACAAAATGCTACACACCAGAATCCCTAAGGGAAAGCCCATGACTGCATTTTTTTTTTTTCTAAAGTTCTTTTGAGTGTCCTACTGACAGCCCAGCACCTATCCATGGTTCTGAATTTGTAAACCTCATCCTAGAAATGAGAGAACATTGATGTCCACAGAGGAAAGTCACTTTCCAGAGTCGGACACGACTGAAGCGACTTAGCAGCTAAACAGTGTGAGGGCTAGTAAGATAATTCTGCCCCCCTGAAGATATCAGCCTAAAGGAAAACAAGACTGGACACCATAGTAGAAGCCAGCTGAAGTTAGTATGATCTGTGTTCATTTCGCTAATAAGCACTCGAAGCTTGTATTAAGAATTGTAGATAATATTTAATTTAACAAAACTTTCACTGCAGTCCTGAATACTAGGATTGTTCTAAGCAGTTTCAGTTCTCCTATCTAATGTAATCTTCAGAGAAAGTCTGTATGATAGGTATTATGATAGCTACTTACGCTGGCGGGACAACTGAAGCTCAAAGACGGAGAGGAAATTCCTCGAGATCCCACTGCTAATAAGAGTGAAGATCTGCTTGGCTTAAAACCTCAAGATCCCACACTAACCAGCTACTAATCAATTGATGTTGATACGTGAAAACCTAAACCATCATTACGGCTTATTTAAATTAGAGAATTTGGTTTGTACATAAGACAAACACAGGCTTTCCTACCTCCTCTGGAAAGCATGTCTCCCTACACAGGTGCAAGGCCTGCCCAGGATTCTTGCTATAAGAAGAGAAGAAGAAAAGTCTGAATCTGCCAGAAGTCTGAGTAAAAAGAAAGAGCAAAAATGAAGCCCAAGAAGGCATGTTTACACATTGGAATAGCCAGATTAAAAAAGACAATAACAAGTTCTGGTGAGGAAATGAAAAAAATGGACCCTCACACTGCTGGTGGCGATGTAAAATGATGCAACTGGTTTGGGAAATAGTCTAGCAGTTTTACAGAAGACAAAACATAAAATTATTCAATATCATATACCACATCCACTTGAAAGAAAGTGAAACAAATATATACCTAAAAGAAATGAAAACATGTAACTACTATTGAAAGAAGCCAGTCACAAAGGACTACATATTGTATGATTCTGTTTATGTGAAATATCCAGAACAGGCAATTCCACAAAGGAAGTAAAGAGACTTGTGGTCGCCTAATCCCAGGGTGGGAGGATTTGGGGGGAAATAGTGTTCTTGCCTGGAGAATCCCAGGGATGGGACAGCCTGGTGGGCTGCTGTCTACGGGGTCACACAGAGTCGGACACGACTGAAGCGACTTAGCAGCAGCAGCAGCAGGGAGTGACTACTAATTGGCATGAGGTTTCTTTGGGGATTATGAAATGTTCTAAAATTGATGTGCTTTTTGCACAATTCCATGATTATATTAAAAGTCATTGAATAAAAGTCCTTAAATGGGGGGAAAAAAGGAGGCATGTTTAGCGATCCTCTCCATCATGCTACTCAAAAGAGCCTTCCTCTTGGAAGCTAGGCCTTAGAAGGTAGAGAGAGAGTAAAGCTTTCTCCCAATACCTGTGAAGTTTTCATTTTATAAGCCAAGCAAAAGTACAGAGAAAGCTTGATGTGCAATGGTTACCTCTTCCCACTCTTACTCTCTACGGCCATTTCCCCTATTATGTATGGCATATTGCATTCATATTCAAGTCGTCTAAAAATGTGCTTTGTTGACATATACAACATGTCACTAGAATAGAAGTCGAGGGAATAGTGATGTTTATGATAATGGTTAACATGTATTGAGCAGTACAATCTTCAGACATTCTTCTAAAAACTTTGCATGTAGTAACTTGTTTAATTCTCACAACAGCAGTGTAATTACCTGAGACGCAAAGTGGTGCAATAACCAGGTAGTCTTTAAGGGGCAGAGCCAAGACCTGAACCAAGACCAGCAGGCCTGTTTTCTACACTCACACACTATATTGGCCTTTGATAACATGCTTACCCTCAAACAACTTAATTAAACCAGAACAAGTGACATGTAGGGTAGTACCAACTTAATGTCGTGTAAGTTCAGTGCAGGACTAAGTGGTTTCCTGAAAAGGGAAACATTTGGCTTTATGGATATCTGGATTCTTCCTAAACAGAACTGTGTCTGCACCTCGGTGCCAATAGGGACTGAAGGATGTTAGTCAATGTGTTTAGAAAGTTCAACAGGGGGTTGGGTAGTGAGATAACTGGGAGGTAGGATGGTTGTAGTAAAAGAGAGCTCTTATTTTGAAAGATCAAAGGTAAAAAATCCTCAAAGATACACCAGTTGATGGTGAAATTTAGAAACATGGAAAATGCAGCTGAGAAACTGAAAGAAATATAGGATCAAAGTGGCAGCTGGATTTTAAATCATCAATTTGAAGACTCGAGATAAAGAGGAAAACGATAACACAGACTCTGATGTCACAAAGAAAGGTAGACATACACCATGGAAGCTAGCAAATAGTGACAAAGAAAATGTCATTAGCAGATAACCTAGACAAATTGACATATGAAGAAATGAGGTTCTACCCAAAGTCAAATGGCAAATAAGTTGCAGAGCCAGAATTCTAACTTCTCTCCTAATGATTTCACTGTCCCTGCTCTGTAACCAGGATAACATATTTCCACCATATATATTCTGAAATAGTTTGCATTAATTAGAAAACCTAGATAATAGCAGATTTTTTTCTATTTCAATTTGATATTATATAATTGGTGTATATGATTTTTGTTTCAAAATGTTACTGTAAATGTTTGCATTAAAAGGAGTATCACATTAAATTATTATTCTACAGATATTCCCTTTTCATAAGGCAAATGCCAGCATTTGGATATTGACTCTGAGAGCAATCAACCTTGTTTATGCTGGAAGTTAAGCAATTTTATATGTGATGAGGCTAGTAAGTATTCTGGATGATTGGTTACTTGGTTTCATTTTAGCACAATCAAAAGACAATGATAGATCAATATGTTTATCCCAGTTTTTCCAACTTCTCGTGATAAATATTCCTTTGACAACTTTGTGTACTGCATGTTCTTTTCAAGCACAAAGAGAAAGCATTATATATTCAATACCAAAGCTTGTATTAGCTTGTAATGGACCAGAGATTGACCAATAGGAAAAAACAAAACGTGACAGACTGCTTTTAGCTTCAGCAGAAGAAAAAACAAAGAGAAAACAGAGCAAACCAAAGAGGTATAGAGGAATGAATAAAATAACTGAAAAAGGACAAAACTGGGGAAAGGTAAGACAGGCCATGCGGAACCAAAAGATTAACTTAAAAAACAAAATGAAAAGATGGAAAATAGAACTAAAATTCAATGCTTTCTCCCTGCAACTTAGGTAAAATCATTGACTTTGACCTCATGTAGAGGAGCCTACATGGGCAGAGATTATTATTCCAAAACAGAAGGGCTATTAGAAACAAATCAAATCCACTTTGGATACTTTAGAAAAAGGGCTCAGAGAGAAAGACTCTGCCTTAAGTTGGAAATAAAAGTGATAAAGGGATTGACAGGAGAAGAAGGAACCCCTCTAAAGAAGATAACTCTGTAACCCCCTCATTCATTTATGGCACAGCCTTCATTGTCTGTGCCAGACACTGTACTGACTGCTTGGAAAACAAATATGGATAAGACTTGGCTCTGGCCCTCAAAGAACTAACAATTCTTTTGTTAGAATCATATTAGTACACAGATCATCAGATCACACTGAGGAAGGTGCAAATTCAGAAAAACACACAAGGTGCAAATGAGGCCATGTGGGTGAGCATCTGAATTCAGACTAAGAAAGAAGGTTAGGAGAGAATTAAGTCAGTGAAGCTTCCTAAAAGCTTTGAGTTACTTACACAGAAGGGACTTGAAGGCCCTTCTTTCAAAACAGCAGGGGTAGAGTATACAAAAGCACAGAGGTGACAGAAAAGGACAGGGGCACAGAGGATAAGGCAGTTGTATGATGGTATTCAGAAAGGCAACATAGAATCAAATCAGAAGAAGCAATGAGCAGGATGCCAAGGAGTTATCCCAAACACTACAAGCCACTTCAAATAATTCAATCAGAGAGATGGCATGTTTTGATACAGCAATGTGAGGAGGAAGTGGAAAAAGAATCAAGACTGGGGAAGACAAAATTGCAAGGATGAAGTTCAGAAATTCAGTTCGGAGTTGTGGCAGTAACCTAAATGATAAATGATGAAGGCTTGAACCAAGGTTGGAGCGATGGAGGTGGAGATGAAGGGACAGAGCCAAAAATTATTAGAGCGATAAAACAGCCAAACATGGTGACTAATTGTATGTGTAGATGTGTCTGTGTGTATGTGTGAAAATTCAGGTGTGTGGCTTGGGTGACAGAGAAGTAGTTTGGGGTACTTTTCTCTAAGAAAGGGAATTAAGAGAAAGAACTTGGGGGGAAATGGAGAGAACTTTTCTTTATTGCAGGTTTTTGATTGCTGATTCTATCTCCTGAGAAGTATTTCATCTATTCAGATTTCTATTTCTTCACGATTCAATTTTAAAAGGTTGCATGTTTCTAGAAATGTGTCCATTTCTTCTATGTCTTCAATTTGCTGCTGTATATTGTTCATAGTAGCTTCTCACGCGGAGAAGGCAATGGCAAGCCACTCCAGTACTATTGCCTAGAAAATCCCATGGATGGAGGAGCCTGGTAGGCTATAGTCCACGGGGTCGCTAAGGGTCGGACACGACTGAGCGACTTCACTTTCACTTTTCACTTTCACACATTGGAGAAGGAAATGGCAACCCACTCCACTGTTCTTGCCTGGAGAATCCCAGGGACGGGGGAGCCTGGTGGGCTTCCGTCTATGGGGTCACACAGAGTCGGACACGACTGAAGTGACTTAGCAGCAGCAGCAGCAGCTTCTCATGATCCATTGTTTTTCTATGGTTTCAGTTGTAATATTTCCTTTCATATCTGATTTTATTTGCTTTAACCTCTCTCTTTTTTCTTGGTAAGTTTAGCTAACGATTTGTCTATTTTTTGTTTTTAGAAACCAGTTCTTAGTTTCATTTATTTCTTCTTTTATCTCTTTATTTCTATTTCATTTATTTCTGCTCTGATATTTATGTTCTTCTGTCTGCTTAACTTTGGGCTTATTTGTTCTTTTTCTAATTCCTTGATATATAAAGTTAGGCTGTTTTTCTTAGACCTTCCTTTCTTCTTGATTTATGCATTTATTGCTATAAACTTACCTCTTAGAACTGCTTTTGCTGCATCCTGTAAGTGTTGACATATTGTGTTTCCATTTTCATTTGTCTCAAGATTTTGTTTTATTTCTCTTTTGATTTCTTTTTTGATCCATTGGTTGTTCAGGAGCATATTGTTTTAGCTCCATGTATTTGTGAATTTTCTAGTTTTCTTCTGGTAATTGATTTCTAGTTTTATACCACTGTGGTCAGGAAAAAAACTTGATATAATTTCAGTATTCTTAAATTTATTAAAATCATTTTAATGATCTTTTTGTTCTACTGTGTCAGTCAGGTATGTCTGACTGCAGAAAAAGAAATTTTAATTTCTAGGTACACTGAACATTACTCTTCAAACATCAGATCCCAAATGTAATGACTAGCCAGATAAGTAGTCAGACATGAGTTAGATGTACACAGACAAACACAAAGAAATGTGTGTTAAAATGAAAGAAAAAAATGATGGAAAGAAAATAATGTTAGAGCTATTAAGATTTGCAGTAATAAAAAAAATTAAAGAAATTCTGGGATGTCTTAAATCCACAACTCCCTCATCCAATTCCCAGAAAACTGGGTTTACTTAAACTTTCATTTCAAATTTCCACCAATGCCCACAATACTGCATCAGATGAAGGTTTCATCATGAGGTTAGAATCTGAAATAGAAGGTTATTCTGTGCATTTGCACATTCTGAGCAAATGATAACTTCCAGACATTCTCAATTTTAAAGGTGGTTCATATTAATCATCTGGAGAAGGCAATGGCAACCCACTCCAGTAGTCTTACCTGGAAAATCCCATGGATGGAGGAGCCTGGTAGGCTGCAGTCCATGGGGTCGCACAGAGTCGGACACGACTGAAGTGACTTAGCAGCAGCAGCAGCATATTAATCATCAGATTCTCATTCCATTCCATCTCTTACCTTCTATTTTATATTTCCCATCACTTTATCCTATGTGCTTCATTCTATATAGTTTCCTCAGATTTATTTCACTGAAAATCTCTTCAGTTGTATAATATTCTATATAACCACTTTCTGAATTTTAGTTTAATGACTACTTTCTTTGTTGGCAGATACTTTATTTTGTTCTTTGTCAAATGTGAAAGCTACTTTGTCATTGTCTTCTATTGTTTTTCTATGACTCTAATCTTTTTGCTTAAGTCTTTTTAATAGTGTAATAGACTATTACATGACCGCTATGCAATTTCTTATCTCAAGTTCCAAGGGAGCTAGTCCTTAAATACTTGTTGGTTAACTCCCTCAAGCTGAAATATTTCCTTGTGTGCTTTCTATTTTTTCTCATGAGCTCATTTTTAGTAGGAATTTTTTTTTCCTGTATTAGTCCTCTGCACACTGGATTGGTCATTATATAACTGCTTTGTCTTTCCTTCTTCAAACCCTCAGGGTGTTCACTAGTTCAGAATGTTTTTTAATTGATTATCTGTCTTGAGGAGTCCAGCAAAATATCTGTAAAATAGCTTCAGACTCCACGCCTATTTGTGTTTCTGAACTAGGACTTCAGTTTCTCGCTGGAATATCTTTTTCCCACTGAGGACTGTGGTAAAGTCTATTTCTTTGTTACATTCTTGTGCAGATGAACAAACTTTTCCTATTTCTTCTTTAACTTTATTCTTTGTAGAGGTACAGTTTTAGCATCGCTGTTAGTTTCCATTCTCTTACTCAGGTTCAAGGTTATATATCTTATTCCAACACGGATTCAACTCTATTCATTAGCACCAAGATCCTATATCAGACATAGTCTGACATCTCTACCCTCTAGTCTTAGAGACAAAACAAAACACTTACCTTACCATTCTAGCTTTAATTTTTCTTTTTATTCTGGCACCAGTAATTCCCTTCCTTCCTTTAACAACCATAGTTTTTATAAAATTTAAATATATCCAAATTTTCTATTTTTTAATAGCAGGAAAATGATTCATGCTAGCTCAGGTAATAAAGATGGAGAGAAGTTTTTTTATGGTAGATATAACTTTGGTGGAAAAGGCCAAAATGTAGTTTCTCCTAGAATGTAGTTGATGTGGAGAGTTTGTAACACTTGAGTTTAAATCCTAATTTCCTACTAACTATAACACTGCAATCAAATCACATACCCTCACTGTGATTTTGTTTTCTATTAATAAATTGTGGAGAGCACAAATGATTTTGACATATGTAAAAGTCTCTAAAATCTGAAGTATCATGATAACGATGTGATTATTTATTTTACTTGTGAACCTGAGATCAGGAAAAGTATCAGTATTTCAAAATGACATGCCAAGATACTTATAGAAAGCATAGAGATGGGAGAAAGTTCAGAGGCAAGAGAAGCAAGCTAATGCATTAAATTCATACTTAGATAGGAATAGGAATTTCTACAGGAATATGGGACAGATGGGAAAAGCAGCAGGATGTCATAGCGGTTCAATCCAGAACTGTGAGAGGCTCAAAGGGCTGGTGGGAATTCTATGAGAAGTCAAAAACAGGCCAGGTCACTGAGGAAAACAGAAAAACAGTCCACTTGCATAAGACCCAGATCAAGGGTCTTAAGGTTTAAGAGACATAGAAAATTAATAGAAAACTTTCTTCAATTAAGTAAAATGAGAAAATCAATAATGGTACAAAAAACAGGAAAACGGTACTTCAGAAAAAATATCAAAACTAAAGAAGCAAAAACTTTGGAACTGTTATTCTATTGAACATCAAATGTTTCCTGTTATATCTATTTCTATTTTGATCTCAACACTCATAGTATTATTGTATATATTGGCTTAGCATCTTTCTATACTACTAGTTTATGCACTCTCTAAGGGAAAGAGTGTTTTCTTCAATTCTAGCCCTTGGCACAGTGGCCTAGTATAGAGTACGTTTTCAACAATTGAATCTCGAATGGACAAATAAGAAAGTTGATATGATAGGGAGGCAAAAGCCAGGGGAAAGAGGCACGTGCAATGTTAAAAAAATCAGGATTTACTTAAACCAACAGTTCTTTTTTTAATTTTATTTTTAGTTGGAGGATAATTGCTTTGCAATATTGTGTTGGTTTCTGCCATATATCAACATGAATCGGCCATGGGCTTACTTTTGTCCCCTCCTGCTTGAAACTCCCTCCCACCTCCTGGCCCATCCCATTCTTCTAGGTTATCACAGAGCAAGGGGTTTGAGATCCTTGCCTAATACAGCAATTTCCACTGGCTCTTCTGGTAACTTGGAATTGGCAGATGATATTACAGAGCCACAAGCTCCACCTTTGAGTGCACAGAGAGAAAAGAGGAGGCCTCTGAAAAGTGTAGGAAAGCAAAAGAGTGAATGCTCTTCTTCAAAGAGAGTGGAAGAGGGCAAACTCAGCAACTCATACTCATCAACCAGATTACTGAGAAAAGTAAACTATTGGTATCGTAACTGGGAAGCGTTAATTTTTGAGTTCATATTGAATCTCCATCTGTGACTTTAACCCTTATCTTGCCTCTTTCGTTATCATAGGCATACATAATGGCCTGCCTCAGGGAGATAATCAGATCTCTCATAGCTCAGTTGGTAAAGAATCCACCTGCAATGCAGGAGACCCCAGTTCAATTCCTGGGTCAGGAAGATCTGCTGGAGAATGAATAGGCTACCCACTCCAGTATTCTTGGGCTTTCCTTGTGGCTCAGCTGGTAAAGAATCTCCCTGAAATGTGGGAGACCTGGGTTCGATCCCTGGGTTGAGAAGATCCCCTGGAGAAGGGAAAGGCTACCCACTCCAGTATTCTGGCCTGGAGAATTCGATGGACTGTATAGTACATAGGGTTGCAAATAGACATGACTTAGCAACTTGCACTAACATTCTTGAATTATTTGTGTGTCAGATGGAGCCCCTCATCTGCTACTTACCAGCCTGGTTCAGAAATTCACATTTGGGGTGAGGGGCCGGAATTGGAATTGCAGATAGCTGTGACATCTTTGTTGATATGACAGGAGATATTCCTTCAAACCACGCAAGAAATGACTGTGCAGAAGTGAAAACAACATATCCCCCTGCCTGAGACTTGCCATTTTAGGAAATATTTGCAAGAATTAAATGGCCTTTTTACTTTGTTTCCTCACCTTGCCCCATCAATGATTCATAAATAAAAAACCTGGCATCCAGGCCCCAGGAAGATGGATATTATGATCTATCATGTGGGGAGCAGAGCGAGCACTCACTGAATAAATTAGACTAGCTTTGGGAAGAGTCAAGTGAAAGTATTGGTCACTCAGTTGTGCAAAACTCTTTGCAACCACATGGACTGTAAGCCTAACATGCTCCTCTGTCCATGGAATTCTCCAGGCAAGAATACTGAAGTGGCTTGCCATTTCCTTCTCCAGGAGACCTTCCCCATCCAGGGATCAAACCAGAATCTCCCACATTGCAAGCAGATTCTTTACCATTTGAGCCAGCAACAAAGCACTTGGGAAGGGTAAGTCATACCAAATCAAATTATTTTTGAAATGAAAGGGCAGGTTGTACAGATCCAAGAAATAACTGTGTGCTTAGTCATTCAGTCGTGTCCAACTTTGTAACCCCGTGGACTGTAGCCCATCAGGCTCCCCTGTCCATGAGGATTCTCCAGGCAAGAATACTGGAGTGGGTTGCCATGCCCTCCTCCAGGGGATATTCCCAACCCAACTCTCCAATGGTCAATGATTTAATCAATTGTGCTTATGTAATAAAGCCTTCATAAAAGTCATAAGGACAGGGTTCTGAGAGCTTCAGGGTAGTGAATATGTGGAGATAGGGAGAGACTGGCATGCTCAAAGAGGGTCTGAAAACTTTTCTCTTCCCTGTGAACCTCTTCCATTTGTCTTTTCCTGAGTTACATCCTTTAATAATAAACTGGAGATCTATCAAGTAAAATTTTCTCTGAGTTCTATCAGCACTCTAACAAATTACACAAACCCAAGGAGGAAGTCTTCAGAATTTCTGATCTACAGCCAGTTATTCAGAAGCCCAGGTGACAACATGGACTTGTGACTGGAGCCTGAAGTAGAAGGGGGAGAAGTCATGTAGGACTAAGCCCTCTGCCTATAGAATCTGACACTCAGACACCCAGCTTATTGAGAATTGCTTATTGGTGTGGTAACCCCACCCCACTCCACACACACACATATTAGAAATTGGGTCTCAGAACACATTAAAAAATATTTTTATGTATTATATATAATATATTGTATAACTTTTATGTAATTATAAATATATTATTCAGATATCACATCCCCCCCTCCAAAACTCTAGTTTCTTGTGAGAAATTAAGGCAAAGACAAAAACTAATAGAGTGTATCTGGAGCAGAAACCAGTAATGATTAGCATCTATTTCCCTCTCTGCTTAACTATCAGAATCCTGGAGTTGTAGCTTGGCACCTGGCTGCCAAGTGAAAGACTATCAGCCTCCCTTGCAGCTAGGTGTGAGTAGGTGGCTAAGTACAAGCTAATGAATCATGAGCTGAACTAATACATGCCAGTTTCATTCTTTTCTTTGCTTTTTTCAAAGAATAGGCCACTAGCCCTGAGCAATCTTTCCCTCTCTTTCTGACCAGGAAATAGCTACATCTGGGACAGTTGCCTTGGACTTAGTGAAGGAAATCACATATTTGGAATATCAGATACAATTCTTTCTCCAACCAAGTCTCAGATAACTCTGGGTCATATTCAGTCTGTCAGCTTTGGACCACTCACATCTAGACTGTTGAGTGACAATCAAGGTTTCGTCTTACTTAAGTCATTGAATATTTTAATCATCTATTTACATATCAGCCGAGCCTGCACCTTGTCATTAAATTATCAAAGTAAGCAAATGTGCTACAACTGTTCATCCTTTCAAGGTTCTTCTATGAAGCATCACACCAATCTATGATTTCAGGTTTGTTACCATCCATACACTCAGTTACATCATAAAATGGTGAATAATATTTAGAGTAGTTTGCAAGCTTTTGGATACATGGGAATAACTCTGTGTGGGGAAATGCAAGAATTGGAATATTTACAAAGCAACTTGGATGATTCTGTTTCTGATGGTCTACAAAAGATGTTTTGAGGAACTGTGGAATATCGGTGATAAGAGTCAATTTTGTCTGACGAGAATCAGTCTTAGAGCCACCAATACTTTGTACCTAAAGTCAGTGTGTCATGAACCACTGTATGAAACATAAAGCGAAAGGAGGAAGATGAAGGTTATAATGAGTCTTCTAAGATAATCAAGACTAGATTGGTCCATTCTTTTAAAAGGTATAGATCAAGTTCAGTTCAGTTGAGTTGCTCAGTAGTGTCTGACTCTTTGTGACCCCATGGACTACAGCACACCAGGCTTCCCTGTCCATCACCAGCTCTCAGAGCTTGCTCAAACTCATGCACATCGAGTCGGTGATGCCATCCAACCATCTCATCCTCTGTTGTCCCCTTCTCCTCCCACCTTCAATCTTTCCCAGCATCAGGGTCTTTTCCAACGAGTCAGTTCCTCACATCAGTTGGCCAAAGTATTGGAGTTTCAACTTCAGCATCACTCCTTCAAATGAATATTCAGGACTGATTTCCTTTAGGATTGACTGGTTTTGATCTGACTGGTTTTGATCTTCCTGTAGTCCCAGGGACTCTCAAGAGTCTTCTCCAACACCACAGTTCAAAAGCATCAATTCTTCGGTGCTCAGCCTTCCAAATTATTAGAGCAGTGGTTCTGAACAAATAAGCTCCCCTTGGAATTACCTGTGGAATTTTTTAAAGTACAGATGCTTGTCCTCACAGTTATATGTTGATTTAGAGTATCTGGAAGTCAAGTCCAGTTTTTTTTTTCCTTAAAAAAACCAAGTTGATTATAATTCACATTCATGAATAACAAGCAAGGTGTTACTCAATTAAGAAACCATTTCTGGAGAATTTTTGAAGTAAGTTCTTCTTAATTTGGAAATGAGACAGAAAGTGGTAGCATCGTTAAAAAGTTTCTGTTTTAGAGAATGAGAAAATAATTTTTTGCTAATTAATGTATTTTCTGGGGGATGGAGACTAAACCAATGTCTCAAGGTCAACAAACAAAAATTAATTCAGCTCTTAGTATAAGCGAGGTCTTCTCAAGTGTC
Organism: Moschus berezovskii; assembly: GCF_049115385.1. Lineage (NCBI taxonomy): Eukaryota > Metazoa > Chordata > Mammalia > Artiodactyla > Moschidae > Moschus > Moschus berezovskii. The sequence continues at coordinate 90,747,214 of NC_142469.1, read as the reverse complement.
TCAGTGGTAAGAATCTGCTTGCCAGTGCAGGAGATGCAGGAGACTGGGTTTGATCCCTGGGTTGAAAGATTCCCTGGAGCAGGAACTGGCAATCACTCCAGTATTCTTGTCTGGAGAATCCCATGGACAGAGGAGCCTTGCAGTGGGCTACAGTTCATGGGGTTGCAAAGAATAGGACATGACTGAACATGCACACACACACTATAAGCTTGGTCTTGTAAGGAATTTAAAGAATATATTCTTTGGCTCATGAAATCATCTCATTACTTGATAATTGCATCCGTTTGTACAAGCAACATACATAAATTTTTAGGGGAGGGGAGAGAATAGAAAATTCTAACATAAATTTAAAGAGTAGGAGAATATGAGGGAGTCTTCATGGAGAAAATCACTTGAATTTTGAGTCTGAGTACAAACTGCCATGGAAGGGAGAACTTTTCAGGTCCAGAAATGGAGATGTCTGTGGCACATTGAAGAAATGCAAAAAAAACTTCTGTTCTCTTGGAAGAGAAAAGAAATTGTTGTAAAGACTGTAAAGGATCTTGAATGCAAGCACAAGGAATCTGGACTTTGTCCTATAAACAAGAGGGAATCAAAGTTGTTTCTGCCTTGAACTGATATGGACGAAGAAGGGCTTTAAGAAAAATTGATTCAACAGTGGGGTGCACGATAGACTTGAAAGAAAAGATGTATGGAAGAGAGGAAATGAGAAAAAAACAAATGTTATTGCTGTGATCACAGTAGTATGGTAACCACAGGGGTTTTTGAAATCCCTGCTAATTCTGTGACCTATGAGGGCTGTAAGAGAAACACTCATACCTTTTTGAAACCCTTCAAATGGCTTTGATCACTATGTGCAGAGATAAACCTAATGGACTTTAGTTTTACAAAGAGAACATCCTGAGTAAGACAGAAGGCTTGCTATTTAACCAATCGAACATTCAATCTTGAAAGTTTTTTTTTGTCTAAGAGTAAAATAAGAACAACATTAAGAAAACAGCTATGCTACTAAGCCCCAAGTGATGATTTGCCTAATCATTCTTACTATTGAAAATAATTGCCAAAAACTTTCATGTTTATTTGGCTTTTGTTTTGTCTTATTTTGTTATTGATTTTTAAAGCAAATAGCTCATCTGATACACCTTTTGTGCCTAGTTTTGTTGCAGATATTTTTATTCTGTTTCTTAATGAACATAAATCACATCTCAATTAAATTAGTCTCAATGAATGTAATGAAATAAAATGAAACTGCAATGAGATTAATCTCATTGAAATTGTGATTTCAATGAAATAACAATTTTTTGTTGTTTTTCATGAAATATCTTTGCCCCTACAATACTTATTGCATCACTGGGTGTATCATGGAATTTTTTTTTAAGATGGTCTTTTGCCTGAACAAATTAATAAAGTCCTAAGTGAAGTGACTTAGCAGCAGCAAGGCACTTAAGCGATATCTTCACAAATGTGCCCAGTGCATACTTCACATACAAGTAAAGGGAGTAAAGGAAAATTAGAAATGAATTCCACTTGATCATAGACTTCATGGAGTGGCATGAACTCTGGCTGTCTTCATTTGGAAAATACCATATCTTCTAGATCCTTATTAGTAAAAAAAATATTCTTGATGGAGAATCTTGATTTATTTTTCAATGCCTTTACTTTTCCTTTATTCTGAATGTCTTTGGTATCGATAAAATATTTCACTACAGTTAGTTGATCAATATATTCTAGCTCCTCAAATGTTTGAATAATAAAATCATGTTCAGATGTTACATGTGCAAAAACTGCTACAGTTAGAGCTTCCGATCTTCTAGACAATCAACTAATCTTTTAGATAAAGTAAAAGGAGCAGGTCATCAGCAGCAGTGTCCGTGACCAGTATTTCTCATTCTCCTTCTAGACATATAGTAATATTGCATTTCTTCTCCTACTTTAAATTAGATGTGGTCATGTGACTTGTTTTGACCAATAAAATATAAATAAAACAGACATTTGCTTTTCTAGGCATAAAACGTTAAAGTTCCCATCTGTCTATCATGATACCAGCAACACTCCAAACAGGCTCCCTCACTTATATGCTTAAGTGAGGACAACAGACATTATAACCACTATAACTCAATGTACATATAGTGTGAGAAATTAAAAAACCTTTGTGGTTACAGACCACTAAAAGTTTATAGATGTTCTTTACCAGAACATAAACTAGCACATCTTGATTAATAAAGATATTTGAACAAGAAGAGAAGAAAGCTGTAACAAGAAAAGTCACAAAATGCAGCACTGGTTTAACAATTTCCCTGGTGGCTCAGATGGTAAAGAATCTGCCTGCAAGGCAGGAACACAGGGTCAGGATTAACAGGGGTCGATCCCTGGGTCCAGAAGATCTCCTGGAGAAGGGAATGACAACCCACTCCAGTTTTCTTGCCTGGAGTATTTCATTTACAGAGAAACCTGGCAAGCTACAGTCCATGGGATTGCAAAAAGTCAGACTAATAACTTCACTTTCAAGCAGTAGTTACTATCAGAAGCTGTTATCTGTTAATCAGTGGAGAAACATCTGGTGAAACTGCCACTTGTAATAGTTTGGTAGGCAGATCATATACCCAATGAATTTCAAACATTTAGAAAAGTTGGAGAAAAAAATATTCTGTGTATATAGATGGCTATTAGACACACTTTACAAGGCACTATGAAAAAGAGACTTAGTCAAGAAAATATTAACTGGTTTGGAAACAAACAAAAAAAAAAATGCAAGTTGTCCCTAAATTCAGAAATGCAGAGAAGAGGCAAATGCTTCCCAGGCCAAGATAAAATTCATAGTCTTTGAGCAAGAAAAGCCAAGTAAAACAAAGGCAAGAGTCATATTAAAAGTATTCGGGTACTTTTAGGTACTCAGGTACTCACCCTTTTAGGAGAGGGTGAGGGTGGGATGGTTTGGGAGAATGGCATTGAAACATGTATATTATCATATGTGAAATGAATAGCCAGTTCAGGGTCGATGCATGTTACAGGATGCTCAGGGATGGTATGCGGGGATGACTCAGAGGGAGGATAATGGGGAGGAGGGAGGTGGGAGGGGGGTTCGGGAGGGGGAACTCATGTACACCCAGGGCGGATTCATGTCATGTATGGCAAAACCAACCAATATAATATTGTAAAATAATTAGCCTCCAATAAAAATAAAAATTTAAAAAATAAATAAAAAAATTTTTTTAAGTACTCGGATAAATATCTGACTAGATGAAGCTGTCTCAGAGTGAGACTGAACTCAACTCCTCCAAGCTCAACTGGTACAAAGTACCTGAAATAATTCAAGGTTCAGAAATAAGCAAATGATAAAGTTAAAAAATATTTGTTGTTCAGTTGCCCACTCCTGCCCAACTCTTTGTGACCGCATGGACTGCAGCATGCCAGGCCTCTTTGTCCCTTACCATCTCCCGAAGTCTTACCAAGTTCATGTCCATTGCCTTGGTGATGCCATCCAGCCAGCTCATCCTCTGATGCCTCATTCTAAAACTTATGGCTATCCTAAAAACTTTTTTAGAAAGGACTGAGGGTGGGATTGCTAGCAAGATGTACTGACAAGAATCAAATAGATAAGATACAGTATTTTCAGAGCATTTTACTGCTATTAAGAATTATCAGTCTGGACTTAAAAAGACTGCCATTGATCTAGGCTTCATTCACTTCTTAAACTGTCGATCATCTACAGGCAGAAAGTAGGCTTAGGAAGCCACACAATTCTAAAAGTATTTACTACTAAATAAATGTGGCTCAGAGGTTAAAGCATCCGCCTCCAATGCGGGAGACCCGGGTTCGATCCCTGGGTCGGGAAGATCCTCTGGAGAAGGAAACGGTAACCCACTCCAGTATTCTTACCTGGAGAATCCCATGGACAGAGAAGTCAGGTAGGCTACAGTCCACGGGGTCGCAAAGAGTTGGGCACGACTGAGCGACGGAACGGAACGGAACGAAATTGTTCAGATGTGCCCACAAAGAATCACAGAACACAAAGAATTCCCAGAGGGTCACAGAGAACACTAAGCAAGAGAGCTAACCTCAGATGGTGGAACCAGGACCCTATGCAAGGATTTTTCTATCCCCAAGGGGGTGGTGTTTCAGTAACTAAGTTGTGTCCGACTCTTGCGACCCTGTGGACTGTAGCCCATCAAGCTCCTCTGTCCATGGGATTTCCCAGACAATAATACTGAAGTGGGTTGCCAATTTGCTTATCTAGGGGATCTTCCCAACCCAGGGATCGAACACTGGTCTCCTGCATTGGCAAGTGGTCTCTGCATTGCACATTGGACTCTTTATCAACTGAGCCACCCGGGAAGCAATTTATGAATATTTTGACTCTATGGGATAGTAGAATTGTTCTGGACCAGACTAGCATCTACTATATATTTTTCTTTATTTCCTTTCCAAGTCAGAATGTTTATTGAAGTTATCCTATTTTATTATGACCAATGAATATTGGACTGTAAGAGGAAACTAACTTATATCTTTTAATTCACAAATCTCCAGATTAAAAGGAGCCATATTCAGACATGATGGATAGCCTACTGCTTATTATTCAGATGTGATAATCTATGAGATTTATGCTATCACTGGATGAGACTTGTGGGTTGACTCCATTGGGAAGAATAAAGTGTATTTTTGCACATGGTAATAAAAAATATGGCCATTTGTTGACCAAATATTGCATTTGTCATCAACATTTTACTAAAGAATGAATATTTCTGGTTTGCCTTCTTTCAGATTCATGGTAGGATTGTGCTTCTTTTTAATAATACAGTATATTCAGTAAAATGTGAGTGGAAGCTATGTGGTCTCTTTAGAGTAAACGTTTTTAAAGGAAGTATTCTAACATATTGCTGTCCTGTTTCCATGTTAATCAGCAGCCTTGCAGATCATGAAAGCTACATTTCCCTGAATGAAAAACAGCATGAAGCAGAGCCCCGTAAACCTGAGACAACAGGTAATGTGAGGAATAAAGAAAGCTTTTTTTGTTTGTTTTGGCCTTCCCTGGTGGCTCAGATGGTAAAGAATCCGCCTGCAATGCAGAAGACCTGGGTTCAGTCCCTGAACTGGGGAGATCCCCTGGAGGAGGGCATTGCAAACCACTCCAGCATTCTTACCTGGAGAATCTCATGGACAGAGGAACCACTAAGATGTTAAGAGTTGTTTGTTACTGCACAATGCATGCATGCTAAGTTGCTTCAGCCGTGTCTGACTCTTTGCGACCCTAAGGACTAAGCCTGCCAGGCTTCTCTGTTCATGGGATTCTCCAGGCAAGAATACTGGAGTGGGTTGCCATGCTCTCCTCCAGGGGATCTTCCTGATTCAGAGTTACTGCACCGTAACATAACCTATTTGACTATCGTAAGACATACAGGTATAGAAAGTCAGTGTTTAGCTTACCACAAGCACTCAATAAAGATTTGGTCATGGAACTGAATTTATGCAGGCATTTTAGTGTTTAGTAACAAAACTCCAAATCTCCAGGAGATTTTGTCTAGTAACCAAACTCCAAATTAAAGAGAATGCAATTTTGTGGATTCTCACAGCGTTCAACGAAGTTCAATTCATATAATCCACAGATAGGCAGTTAGAAAACAGAAAAGATATCAGCACAAGACTAGAGGATTTCTCAACATTCTAAACAATAGAACAATAAGCAGCCTCAGGAAGCAGTGAGTTTCCAAACAAAAATAGAATGAGCAGCAGTTTGAGAAGGTGAAAAGAGACTTCTGCTTTGGAAGGGAAGTTGAGTGAATTGACCTTTACATTTTATTCTGACTCAGAGATTCTGTAATCTGTAATTGTCTCCCCCTGTCTCTTTCAAACTGACTTAAAACAAAATAGGTGGAAGCGAAGCACCTAGGCTGAACCCAAGATTTATGATAATGATATTAAACTTTATCATCTGACAAGTGTTATTATATGTCTGAGGTGACCCATTTTAATATTGAATTCCTGGCTAAATCCAGCCAGTGTTCCAGGTCCCACATTTCACAGTGCTTCAGGGTTCTCAGTAGGGAGGAGACCTATTTAACTGCCCACTCCAATTGTGAATTACAGACTAAATGACCTGATTATTGTCATAATTCCTGAGGTATATCTTTTTCCAACTTGTTTCCTAGTTTTATAGAAACCACACAAAGAACTTATCAAGATATAAATATTTATGCTATAAGCATGAGACAGAAGTGAGGATAGTGATTGGAACTACCAACATTTGAAGTCAGATTAAGGAGGGATAAATGTGGAAAGGAAAGAAAATATCAGTGTTTCTGAGGAAAGAAAATATCTGTGTTAGACAAGATAATTTGCCAAGCAATCATCCTAGGCATGATGAGTGTACATAAAGACCAGACAATTACTTAATAAAGGTACAAAAACAACTTTAAGATCATAATACAAGGAATAGGAAGGGAAGATAAATATCACCTAATTCTTTTATTTAAGGTAGTTTATCTGTTTTCCCTTTCGGGTCCTAGTATCTGACTTCAAGACCAGTAACCACCATTTTTACTGTTTTAACAGGTAGCATGTGTATCTCCTCTCCATTCATCATTTTACTTGACACTCAAGGCAATCTTAAGATCTGGGAAGTGGAACAGAAAATGATAGTTGCTGACAAAAATTCATTCTCCCCTTCTTGCATAATAAGAGTTCCTAGTTGGACACATGGCCAACCAAAAGACAGAACAAACTTCTCACTATCTCATGGAGCTAACTACTCTGTTGTAACAAAGTTACAGTGGGATATAAGGAATGTAAAGGAACTTCCATGTCCCATTCTTAAAGGAAGGTGTATACTCATCTCCTTCCAAACTGCAACGTGGCTAGCACAGATAGTTCTCGTGAACATTGAAGATGAGAACAACATCAAAGGGGTGGACAGAACAACAAATTGGAAGGAACCTGAATATCCCTACTAGCCTTGAACTGTCTACCTCCAGACTGCTGTTACTTTTATTTGTATTGTGGTAACCAAACTTGTACTCTAATTAACAAGACAAAACAAGTATTTTTATTACCAATTTTATGAAAAAATATTGATACTCAGCTTGCTTAGAATACTTGGTCACTGGTTAGTGCCTCTTTTCAAAGAAAGTGCAGTGGAATATTTTGTTGATTTAACACATATGACTTGTTTTATATTGTCAACTATAATATCTCATTCTGGTCCAGGAAGAAAAAAAAATATGCAGTGCTAGAAATGAGTCCTTCATTTAACCATATAAAAAACTTAGAAAACTAAGAAAGTTTTTTCTGAGAATGGCTGCTATGTGGATGAGCTAATCCAAAAGCTTAAAGCATATTTATGTAGGGTTTTGTGAAGTATTTTATTTAAAGAGCAATAAGAAAGGGCAAGGTATTATTGCTTGTTCTTCTAAAAGGACGTGTAAATGAATGATTTTTTTAAAGGATATTTCCAATTCAGATCATGTTGCATGAACAGCTGTAACTGACTTGAGGGCACTGAGGGATGGAGTTAGATAATTTCTTGTAACCAAGGCAAATTCAAAAGAGGACAAGTTTCATCCACCTGTCATTTAGAAATTCCACTTCTTTAGAACTCTAGAACACATGATTTTTCAGAAAGAAACAATTTTCTAGAAGAAAAAAAATCACTCTAGCAATCAAGCTTCTTGTCTTCCCTGCTTATTAATGAAGTGAATTTGTCTGTAAATCCTAGGTGGCAAAACTATGATTCATCATATAATGATCTTTAAAGTGTATCCTATGAAAATGAGATGTGGGTGAAAAAGGTTAAAGTTCACAGTAATAAAGTAGATCAATAATGTTCATGCTCTGAACAATCGGGTTCCTTTCCAATGAAATGAGACCCTGATAAGTTATAGAAATACTTGATATAATTTTACATATTTTTTATGACTAAAACATCTGTTCCTTTTCATTTTTACTTTTTAATGATGTTTCTATGCTTCTTTTATATGTCTACAGTTCTTGTACTGTGTGTTCCAAGAGCAATATCTTTTTTAAAAATTGGAGTATAATTGCTTTACAATGTTGTGTTAGTTTCTGCTACACCATGAAGTGAATCAACTATTTGGGTATAAATATCCCTTCCCTCTTGGACCTCCCTCCCTCTACCCGCATCCCACCCATCTAGGTCATCACAGAGCAGGTGCTATATAGCAAGTTCCCACAGCTATCTATTTTACACATGGTAGTGTATTTATGTCAAACCTAATCTCCCAATTCATCCCACCCTCCCTTTCTGTAAAGAACAATCTCTTATTTACTCTTATAAACTATATTATTTCCTTTTGCATTTACTTAATAAATAACTTCTACTCAAAAATTATTACAAACTGATTATTATTGCCAACCATTCCAACCCATATTTACCCACCTCCTATTTTCACCTGTTACCAGATTCAGGCCTTCAGCTCATAGCACATTTGACAAAGGAGGAGCAAGGAGAAAAACTACTCTCGCCATTGATCCTGGAAAAGAGAGAAACTGACAGCTTGAGCTATAATGGCATTTTAAATCAATCTACAAATTTCTAATAGTTTGCTATTATTCTGATCTCTACTGATACTTTTTCTTTAGAAGTCAGTCAACAAAAATATAACTGGTTATTATATACTAAGCACTACAGACAAATTGGGAACACGATAGTAATCACAGCAGAATGAACTTGTATTGGATACACATTCCCCTTTTTTCCTTTTCCTTTTTCACTTGAAAACTGGCAGTTACTGGTTTTGCTTCTTGATCTTGTTTTGATCTTGAACATGTTCATAACTTAGAGTGAGGACAGAAGACATATTTTGTTTAGTGAATTGAAGCTATCACAAAGACTTCATTATTCAGTGCCTCCAACGCTTCATTTCTCACCATTACTCTTTAAAGAGCTTGTGAATTTTGCTTTGTTGTTTTTTCTTTAAGAGGTGGCAAGTTACGTGTGAACATTTCAAGTTTGCTAGTCTCCTTCTAAGCTAATTTTGTATTCACTGAAATCCCTTGTTGAAATGCATGCACTGCACATCTATTTGTGTACTAGAGGTGTGTTATTGAAATTATCCTTGATAGGCAGCGAAAATGTCAATACAGTCATCCTTTTCTTGGCTTCAATGTTCCTTAGCAGATGTTTTATTATAATTTTACATTCCATTCCCTATGGATTTTACGTGTGTTATCACATTGAGATTTTTTTCTAGTTCAACCAGTATTATATATGTTCTGCCATTATAACAAGAGCTAATTAGAAATATGTACTACTTATAATATTTCTTGAAAGTGAATTTTTACTAGAGTCAGTTTTGCTTCAAGTTTCCTAGATCATTTGGTAGCTAAAATTCTGTGTGCTTGAAAAAGAAAACAGGCTATGGTCTGGAAAGAATAAATCATATAAAACTAGTAAAGGTCTATGAAGAAATTAATTTTAATAAAGTTTAAATTTATGACATTCAGATGCTATTTTGATTTTTAAAAGTAAAAACTAATAAAGTTATAAAACCTATAGGACAAAAACAAAAATGACAAATGTTAGTTTTTTTCTTAAGATAGAGTAGAAAGGAATTCTATCTATTACCTCACACAAAATGCATTTCATATTTATTCCCCCAAGGTCTCTAAGATCTAATTTGCTTTGTGTGTAAAGGCAAGAAAAAATGTTTTTCTGTTTTACAAGATAATTCTGTAAGGACACCCTATGATTGAGAATCAATTAAGAGTATTTTTTACTCCTGCACAGTCAACAGAAATAGACTGAAGCATAGCTTTGCCCTTTCATCAACAGTGAAAACAAACCAATATGTAATTCAAAATCTGGTGCTTGAAATAGGAAGTAATAAAAATCCAGTAAAGCCCTTAAATGATTTGATACTGTCATGTGAAAAAAAAATTCAGTTAAAATAGAATATCTGGATAAAATAAATATTACTTAAAGAAATAACACAAAAATGTAATAATCATTTTAGAGAGATTTATAAAAACTTAAACTATAAAGAAATAAAGAACAGGAAAAAATGAGGATTCTGAGTTCTCACTCTGGGCATACTACTTACTCTATATAATTTGAACTATTGGCACCTTATCCTTCAATTTTATTTCATGTAAATGAATGATCAGAGTGTTCAATTTCTTGATACTATATTAAAATCAGCCCAGTTTTCCTCCAAATGTTTAGCTGGGGTCACCAAAACCATCTCTCTGCAAGTCCAACCAAGCCTTTTCCTGACTAGAGTAACGAGTCCACTTCTGACAGGGGAGTCTAAAACCAGTCTGAATTGAAGCACCAGCATTAGTCCTGGGAAAGCATGTGCACACAAGAGTGCTGATTTTATTTTCTTCAGTATATTTTATTCTCCCAATTTTTATAATTGAGACTCTCCAGTGGTTTGCAATTGGGTACCCTCTTTCCTGGGCTTCCCAGGTGGCGCTAGTAGTAAAAATCCACTTGCCAATGCAGGAGACATAAGAGATGCAGGTTCAATTCCTGAATCTGGAAGATCCCCTGGAGGAGGGCATGACAACCCACTCCAGTATTCTTGGATGGAGAATCCCTTGGACAGAACAGCCTGGCAGGCTACAGTCTAAAGGGTCGCAAAGAGTCAGACATGGCTGAAGAAATTTAGCACAGACACACATACTGTTTTCTATCTGAAGATAGATTGCTAAGAGTCTATGTGTCTGGGCTCTGACCACTGTCTATTTCTTATAAGACCCACTTCCAAGTCATCATATTCAACCCCTACTTTCACTCCTCTATCTCCAGCCCAGAGTAGAATCCCTTGGGTGAGCTAATGCCTTTGAGTTAAAATAAGAGGCTTACCCCTTTCTCAACTTCACCTTAAGCTGTGCCAGTGGATGATGCACAAGCTGAAACAGTGGGAAAGCTGGTTTAGACCAGACATTCCCAAATGCAAATACATCAACACAATGTCTGCATAATATCTGGTATCCTAATGAAAATGGCCATTAAATGAGCAACTTAATCTTTAAAAATACGTGAAGCATAGATGATCAAAGTTAACATAAACAGTGATCTTACACATTTACCCTTGATACGATATGATGAGAATGGTACTTTACCTATGTGGACCTATACCTTTAGTCAAATTATGAGAGAAAAAGATCAGATAAGTCTTAGTTAAAGAATGTTCTACAAAATACTCCCCAAAATAGTCAAGGTCTTTATAGATTAGGAAAATCTGAGAAACTGTCACAGCTAAGAGGAGCCTAAGGAGACACAACAGCTAAATGTAATGTGGAATCCTAGAAGAGAAAATAGATATTAGGTAAAAACTAAGAAAACTTGAATAAAGTACAGATTTTAGTAAGAGATATAAATATAATAAAATACATTAACATAAGATATTAATAAAGGAAATTGGGTTTATAGGATTTAGCTGTACTGTCTCAGCAACTTTTCTGTAAATTTGTTCTACAAGAGTAAAACGGTTCTAAAAGAGTAAAGTTTAACAAAGTAATACATAAAAAGTTTATCAAAACAATATACAAAAAAGAGTTATGTTGGCTAATTATAAAAATCAATTATAGCCTGTAGACCTATAAGGCACAGAACTTCTATGACTATGTCATTTCATTTTTCTGGACCTTAACATAGTCATTTTTCTGAACCCTAACTCTGTTTTAAATGTATTTTTCAAGGCAAGGACTACTGCAAAAATACAATTAATGATTATATACATGGAAGAAATTCAATGAAGGCAAAGATGCCATGTAAAAAAGAAACTAAGAAAATGAAATTCATGATATCAAAATGTCACTCATAAGTTATCCTCGCTTAGAACAGTTGCAAATATGTTAATATCAGATCTTAATATAATATAAAAATTCCAAAACAAAAATCTAGGAACATAAAACATGTGAGAATATATATTTTCACATATGTGTGTGTGTGTGTCTTACAATTTCATAGAAAATAAAAGAAAATCAGATTTTAAAAATACATATTAATAGTATCCTAGAAGCAACGGATGAAATTTAACTTATGCAAACTATTTTCAGAATATATCAAGCAGAAAGAAAATGAAGAGAATCTAAAATTTTAAGACTGAAAAAATGACTCAGCCTATTCCATCCTCTTTTATTCTAGCCTGCTGTGAGTTGTCAGGGAAAGTCACAATGGGAATACATGTCGGTTCTTGTTACTCCTCTGGTCTGGGCTTAGGAAATCATACGTTGGAGCAATGGTCTAAAGGTCAGAGAGAGGGGGATCACTCACTTTGTTGCTTCCTCTCCTGGTGCTGCATTAGGAAAATAGCAACAGACTTGAAGTCAAATGTCTAATTCTTCAAGAAGAAAAGAATGTTCAGATAGTGTCCATTTAGTAATATGACTAAAATAGCTAACATGTATTGGTTTAAACAAGAAAAGAATGCTCAGACTGTGTCTATTTAATAATATGACTAAATCTTATAGCTAACACGTCTTGATTTAATGATAATGCAGGGAGATTATGTTAAGTGTTTAAAATCAGTTCAGTTCAGTTCAGTCACTCAGTTGTGTCCGACTCTTTGCGACCCCATGAATCACAGCACGCCAGGCCTCCCTGTCCATCACCAACTCCCGGAGTTCACTCAAACTCATGTCCATCGAGTCAGTGATGCCATCCTGCCATCTCGTTCTCTGTCGTCCCCGTCTAAAATACCTCCATTCAAAGTTGCGATAGCTCTATGTAACAGCTTTATGTACAAACCTTCCCAAGGTCTCTTAGCAGTAAATAGGGAGGCTGGGGTTAGAATCCAGTTGTTTTTGACTCTTGTCACTGCTGGTCCAAAGCTATCTTTTTAGAGTAATTAACCTGACATAATTTACTGTTCAATCTAGAGAAATAAGTTCATTAAAAGATTTATCTTTTTGCAGAATTTATTGAATGAATTACTTTAGTATACATCATATACAGTTTCCCTGTTGCTTAAAAAACACGAAAGAATTATAATATTTAATTTATCTTAAAGAGAAATATATATAAATTTTTCCCTTTCAAGTATTATTGAGCTGTTGATTCTAGAGGAGATAGATCAAACTGATCTAAATCAAAATTTTAGTAAATCAGGGTCTCTGAGTCTTTTGTACTAATTTTCTCACCCTAATTTGAGCAGAGAAGAGCATGAGGAGACAGTAAAATTGTAACTATGTTCTGTAATGCTCGAAAGGGAGGGACGCATATCGATTCATCAGTTCTAAAAAAGCAGTTACAACATATCATAACTTAAAATCATGTAGACCAATAAATCTTTCTAACAGAGCAGTCTCTTCCAGTTCTTGACAGGTGGTTCTGCAACTTCTGCTTGACTATTTTGACTTAAAACATCCTCACTGACTTTAGAAAAATGTATTTTCTTGTTGGATAGATAATCACAATTGTCAACATTTATTGGATGTTTACTGTGTGTCAGGTACTAAACTGGACATATTGGCTTAATACCAAGTATGTAATGAATACCGTCTTAGTTAGAGGCATTGTTATAGGAGTACTAGGGATTCAACAATGAGTGAAAAAAAGACCCTATCCTTAACATGTTTATAGTTTATCACTTAATCAACAAAATATCTTATGAGATAAGTACTATATTTAGAGCAGTATTTGTCTCCCCTCTACAAGGGAAGAAGGAGGCTTAGATGCTTTCCTATAGCCATAATGCTATTATAACATATAGGTGTACATAAACCAAGTGTTACATTATGTTCTTTGAAATATAACAGCATATCATCAAAGTTCAATATAAGCCATATCATATTTAGCAAATACATTAGGTATTTCTCATCTTACTAAGAGGGTATACCATTCACATGTTATTTTCCTTATCATGAGAATTGTGCATAAAGACTTGAAAATTTGTGAGTTAAAAAAAAAAGTTTTCCCAATGAACTAAAAGAGGATATTTACTTCCCTTTTCTTCCCCCAATTTCCCTTTATTTCAACTGGCTAGTCCAATCCTTTCAAGAATCAGACCTCACTTAGCTCAATGCCGAAGAGAATATTTTGGATTTATGAAATGGATTCTGCATTTGCATTTATGTGTATTGCTCTGTTTTACTTTTACTATTTACCATTTTGAAAACAAAATTCCTACAAAATCAAACCAATTCTATAAAATAAAATGCTCCTGCTTTTAATATATTTTTCTCCTATGGATAATATAATAAATTCAATCAAGAAACACCATCTACACAAGTGTGTGTGTGTTAAGTCGCTTAAAGATTGGCTTAAAACTCAACATTCAGAAAACTAAGATCCTGGCATCTGGTCTCATCACTTTATGGCAAATAGATGGGGAAACAGTGGAAACAGTGACAGACTTTATTTTGGGGGGCTCCAAAATCACTTCAGATGGGGACTGCAGTCATGAAATTGAAAGACGCTTGTTCCTTGGAAGAAAAGTTATGACCAACCTAGAAAGAATATTAAAAAGCAGAGACATTGCTTTGCCAACAAAGGTCCATCTAGTCAAAGCTATGGTCCTTCCAGTAGTCATGTATGGATGTGAGAGCTGGACTATAAAGAAAGCTAAGTGCTAAAGAATTGATGCTTTTGAACTGGGGTGATGGAAATCAGTCCTGAATATGCTTTGGAAGGACTGATGCTGAAGCTGAAACTCCAATAATTTGGCTATCTGATGAGAAGAAATGACTCATTGGAAAAGACCCTGATGCTGGGAAAGATTGACGGCAGGAGGAGAAGGGGACGACAGAGGATGAGATGGTTGGATGGCATCACTGACCCAATGGACATGAGTTTGAGTAAACTCCGGGAGTTGGTGATGGACAGGAATGTCTGGCATGTTGCAGTCCATGAGGTTGCAAAGAGTCGGACACGAATGAGCGACTGAACTGAACTGAGACAAATGGTGACAGGTCTTCCTAAAGACTTTCAATGGGATGACACGGGGAAAGTAGAGGTAATAATAATTGTCTGCAAAAAATCTCAGAAAACACAAGTGATAATGCTAACAGAGGGTTCACGCTTGTGTTTGTGCTCTGTCATGTTCGATTCTTTGCAACTACAGCCTGCCAGGCCCCTCTGTCCATTTCTGGGTAAGAAAATTGGAGTGGCTTGCCATTTTCTCCTGGAGATGGTCCCAGCTCAGGGATCAAATATGCATCTCTTGTATCTCCTACATTTGCCAGTGGATTCTTTACCAACTATACCACCTGGGAAGCCCTGCTAACAGAGGGTACTTATGTCCTTTAATGCTGTCATTGCAAAAAATTTCACTGTGATTCCTGCTTTAACTATATTAGTATAATGGCTTTAAAATCAAGATCATAAAATGACTAAAAGCTAAACTCTTTACAAAGCCAAGTACTGTGATTCTGTTCATACTACTATACTACTCTCTAATACAGTCCTGCACTTTTTTATGCACTCTCCTTCCCTTGAGTCACTGGACCTAGTGACATGCTTCTAATAAATAGAATTTGGCAAAAGTAATGGGATAGCACTTCCACAATTAGGTTACAAATAGACCATGACTTCCATCACTTCCTCTCTCTCTCTCTCTTTCTCTCCCACTTCCAATCTCATGCCCACCCGTTCTCTTTCTCTCTTGCTGGCTTGCTCTAGAGAAGTCAGATGTTATATAAGCTTCCCCATAGAGAGGCCCATGTGGCAAGAAACTGATTATCTCAAGCAAACAGCCAGCAAGAACTTAAGATCTGGCAACAGCAAAGTGCGTGAGTTTGGAAGCAGATTCTCCCGAAGTTGAGCCTTGGGATAGCAAGATCTTGGATAGATGAAAACTATTTGCACTTCACAAGTCGTTCTCTATGCAAACATCTTTCCTTCTACGCAGAAAACTCAAGACACAAAGTCTCTAGGAGACAAGTATAAACATATCTAATTTAACAACCTGAAACATAATTAAGGAGCGCAAGGTATCCTTTTGAAATTTTAAGCTTCATTGAGTGATTTTATATCAATCAGTATAAATTTTTCTAACATTTCCAATAGTAATGACCAAAGTCAATAAATCAATTTCATAATTCTCAATATTCTACTTCTACTTTGACAAAACATGCAAGGAAGTTGCCCTTCCATACTTTATTTCTGGCACAATTTTCTCAATTCCAGCTCCCTTGAGTATTTAGGTAAGCTTGCAATCTCCATGGACATTGACTAGAGTGAATTTTAATAACTATGCAATATGCTATATTTGGTGAGCAAAGAAGGAAAAATATACCAGCTTGTTTCCTCATTGGCAAGGAATGCCAAACTCAAAAGCCTTTTAGGTCAAACTCCCTAGTTATTATATAGTACTTTCACAAATCACTGAAACTACATCTTCATTTTGAAAAATTGCCATGGTAATTTCTAGGGAATACACATGTGCACGAAGAAAATTGCTACTATGAAAAAATAGTATAAAAATGGTGGCAGGGGGTTCAGGATGGGGAACACATGTATACCCATGGCTGACTCATGTCAGTGTATGGCAAAACCACTACAACACTATAAAGTAATTAACTTTCAATTAAATAATTAATTTTTTAAAAAATTACTAAAAGGAATGTTTATAACAGGCTCAATTCTAAATGATGTCAGATAAAAAACAAGAAGCCAAATACTTCCAAATATGTGAACATCCTTGACATAGACTATAACTATAATAAGAGCTCTGGGTAAGTACCTCAAGGAAAAAAATGCAAATTTCTTTCATGTATGTGATTCATGAGGTCGCGGAGAGTCGGACACGACTGAGCGACTGAACTGAACTGAACTGATGTATCAACCCTCATACCTAAATCCCTAGAATAATAGAACAGTGAGAAGTTATTTATTTTTACTCTCTGAAATAGGTAAAGCTTATTTATTTTGCTATCTATGAAAATTAAATAAAAGTGGGACAAGGTTCTCTTGTTGAAAACCACACATTTTAAGTAATATATTGTGACAGCTCTGGATACTACAATGGTTAAGGGTTTGCCAGTAAGAAGAATTATCACATCAGATTTCCAACCTGATCACCTCCTCTCTTCAGAACAAACCAAAGATTAGCCTCAAAATTACTCATGTCCGAATTTAATTGAATCAGAATATGGAGAAGGTAACCTCCCAGACATTGTTTAAAACAATAGCGCAACTGATCAGTAATTAATGAAGCCTAAATTTGAGTATAATAACAAAAGACATACACAGTATAACAGAGAGACCAGGAAAAGAGACAGTCAATGACATCTTGATTAAACCACTGTCACCCCAAAGTGCGTATGTGCACACCCAAGACTACGTGCACCCTCTGAGAAACAAAATCAAACACTTCACACTGAGGGAAATAGGCTTCACTAATATAGTCTAGTCAAAGCAGAAAACAAAAACACAAACAACAAGAGCAATCTCCAAGGAAGGGATAGGAGAATCAGTATACAGAATTGCTACAATATATTACCTAAAACGTGTGGTTTTCAACAATAGCAAAAAAAAAAAAAATCATGCTATATTAAAAAAAAAAGAATAACAGGAATGTATGACTCATACATACTTTTAAAAAAGCAAGCAACTAAAACTGTCTGGGAAATAGACCAGATGTCAGCTATAACAAAGCCTTCAAAGTATCTTTTATAAATATATTCAAAGAACTAAGGAAACCATGCTTAAAGAAATAAATACCTAACTAAATGTCATTTAAAATATAGACATTATAGAAAAATCAAGAAGAAATTCTAGAGTTGAAAAATACATTAAGAACTCAATGGTAGGTTTGAAATTCAAGAAGAAAAAATAGTTGAACCTGAAGATATATCAATAATTATACAATTCAAAGAGATAGGAAATAGAATTTTTTAAAATGAACACAGCCTCAGAGAAAAATAAAATCCTTTGTATGCTATGTAAATTGCATACATAATATAGGAGTACCAAAAGAATTGAAGAAAGGAAATGGAACAGAAAAAAATATTCAAAGAAAAATTGTCTGGAAACTCCCTAAATTTATTGAAAACCTTCAATCAATACAGGCAAAAACGAACTCCAAGTAGGATAAATACAAAAAGATCCACACTCAGGTTCAGTTCACTTCAGTCATTCAGTCAGGTCCGACTCTTTGCGACCCCATAAATCACAGCACGCCAGGCCTCCCTGTCCATCACCAACTCCCAGAGTTCACTCAAACTCATGTCCATCGAGTCGGTGATGCCATCCAGCTATCTCATTCTCTGTCATCCCCTTCTCCTCCTTCCCCCAATCCCTCCCAGCATCAGAGTCTTTTCCAGTGAGTCAACTCATTGCATGAGGTGGCCAAAGTATTGGAGTTTCAGCTTCAGCATCAGTCCTTCCAATGAACACCCGGGACTGATCTCCTTTAGAATGTAAAGGTTGGATTTCCTTGCAATCCAAAGTACTCCCTTTTTTTTTTTAATTGGAGGCTAATTATTTTACAATATTATATTGGTTGATTTTGCCATACAAAGCTAGTGGTGGTGATGGAATTCCAGTTGAGCTATTTCAAATCTTGAAAGATGATGCTGTGAAAGTGCTGCACTCAATATGCCAGCAAATTTGGAAAACTCAGCAGTGGCCACAGGACTGGAAGAGGTCAGTCTTCATTCCAATCCCAAAGAAAGGAAATGCCAAAGAATGCTCAAACTACCACACAATTGCACTCATCTCACACGCTAGTAAAGTCATGTTCAAAATTCTCCAAGCCAGGCTTCAGCAATATGTGAACCGTGAACTCCCAGATGTTCAAGCAGGTTTTAGAAAAGGCAGAGGCACCAGAGATCAAATTGCCAACATCCGCTGGATCATGGAGAAATCAAGAGAGTTCCAGAAGAGCATCTATTTCTGCTTCACTGACTATGCCAAAGTCTTTGACTGTGTGGATCACAATAAACTGTGGAAAATTCTGAAAGAGATAGGAATACCAGACCACCTGACCTGCCTCTTGAGAAACCTGTATGCAGGTCAGGAAGCAACAGTCAGAACTGGACATGGAACAACAGACTGGTTCCAAATAGGAAAAGGAGTGCGTCAAGGCTGTATATTGTCTCCTTGCTTATTTAACTTATATGCAGAGTACATCATGAGGAACACTGGGCTGGAAGAAGCACAAACTGGAATCAAGATTGCTGGGAGAAATATCAATAATCTCAGATATGCTGATGACACTACCCTTATGGCAGAAAGTGAAGAGGAACTCAAAAGCCTCTTGATGAAAGTGAAAGAGGAGAGTGAAAAGGTTAGCTTGAAGCTCAACATTCAGAAAACAAAGATCATGTCATCTGGTCCCATCACTTCATGGGAAATAGACGGAAAAAGAGTGGAAACAGTGTCAGACTTTATTTTTTTGTGCTCCAAAATCACTGCAGATGCTGATTGCAGCCATGAAATTAAAAGACGCTTACTCCTTGGAAGGAAAGTTATGACCAACCTTGATAATATATTAAAAAGCAGAGACATTACTTTGCCAACAAAGGTCCATCTAGTCAAGGCTATGGTTTTTCCCGTGGTCATGTATGGATGTGAGAGTTGGACTGTGAAGAAAGCTGATCGCCGAAGAATTGATGCTTTTGAACTGTGGTGTTGGAGAAGACTCTTGAGAGTCCCTTGGACTGCAAGGAGATCCAACCAGTACATTATAAGGGAGATCGATCCTGAATGTTCATTGGAAGGACTGATGCTAAAGCTTCAATACTTTGGCCACCTCATGCGACGAGTTGACTCACTGGAAAAGACTCTGATGCTGGGAAAGGTTGTGGGCGGGAGGATAAGGGGACGACCGAGAATGAGATGGCTGGATGGCATCACCAACTCTGTGGACATGGGTTTGAGTGAACTCCAGGAGTTGGTGATGGACAGGGAGGCCTGGCGTGCTGTGATTCATGGGGTTGCGGAGAGTCGGACACGACTGAGCTACTGAACTGAACTGAACTGAACTTTGCCATACATTGACATGAATCCGCCCCAGGTGTACATGAGTTCCCCTTCCTGAACCCCCCCTCCCCCCTCCCTCCTCCCCTTATCCTCCCTCTGGGTCATCCCCATGCACCAGTCCCCAGCATCCCGTATCATGCATCGAACCTGGACTGGTGATTCGTTTCACATATGATAATATACATGTTTCAATGCCATTCTCCCAAGTCATTCCACCCTCACCCTCTCCCACAGAGTCCCAAAGATTGTTCTATACACCTATGTCTCTTTTGCTGTCTCGTATACAGGGTTATCATTTCCATCTTTCTAAATGCAAACTAGTACAGCCACTATGGAGAACAGTGTGGTGATTCCTCAAAAAACTGGAAATAGAACTGCCATATAATCCAGCAATCACACTCCTGGGTATACACACCGAGGAAACCAGAATTGAAAGAGACACATGTACTCCAACGTTCATCACAGCACTGTTTATAATAGCAAGGACATGGAAGCAACCTTGATGTCCATCTTCAGACGAATGGATAAGAAAGCTTTGGTACATATACACAATGGAGTATTACTCAGCCATTAAAAAGAATGCATTTGAATCAGTTCTAATGAGGTGGATGAAACTGGAGCCTATTATACAGAGTGAAGTCAGCCAGAAAGAAAAACACCAATACAGTATACTAACGCATATATATGGAATTTAGAAAGATGGAAATTATAATCCTGTATACAAGGGACTCTCAAGAGTCTTCTCCAACACCACAGATCAAAAGCATCGATTCTTCGGCGATCAGCTTTCTTCACAGTCCAACTCTCACATCCATACATGACCACGGGAAAAACCATAGCCTTGACGAGACGGAACTTTCTTGGCAAAGTAATGTCTCTTCTTTTTAATATGCTATCTAGGTTGGTCATAACTTTCCTTCCAAGGAGTACTGCTGCTGCTGATAAGTCACTTCAGTCGTGTCCGACTCTGTGTGATCCCATAGACGGAAGCCCACCAGGCTCCCCCTTCCCTGGGATTCTCCAGGCAAGAACACTGGAGTGGGTTGCCATTTCCTTCTCCAATGTGTGAAAGTGAAGTCACTCAGTCGTGTCCGACCCTTAGTGACCCCACGGACTGCAGCCTACCAGGCTCCTCCATCCATGGGATTTTCTAGGCAAGAGTACTGGAGTGGCTTGCCATTGCCTTCTCTGTCCAAGGAGTAAGCGTCTTTTAATTTCATGGCTGCAAGCAGCATCTGCAGTGATTTTGGAGCCCAAAAAAATAAAGTCTGACATTGTTTCCACTGCTTCCCCATCTATTTCCCATGAAGTGATGGGACCAGATGCCATGATCTTTGTTTCCTGAATGTTGAGCTTCAAGCCAACTTTTTCACTCTCCTCTTTCACTTTCATCAAGAGGCTTTTGAGTTCCTTTTCACTTTCTGCCATAAGGGTGGTGTCATCTGCATATCTGAGGTTATTGATATTTCTCCCAGCAATCTTGATTCCAACTTGTGCTTCTTCCAGCCCAGCATTCCTCATGATGTACTTTGCATATAAGTTAAATAAGCAGGGTGACAATATATAACCTTGACGTACTCCTTTTCCTATTTGGAACCAGTCTGTTGTTCCATGTCCAGTTCTAACGGCTGCTTCCTGACCTGCATACAGGTTGATATAAAATCTTGAAAATCAAAAAAAAAAAAGAAAATTTTGAAAGCGGCAAGAGAAATACAACTCATTACATGCAATTTAATTTCACCTAATTAAGAAACGATCTCATTAACTGGCCAAAAGTGACCAGAAGGCACTTGAATGACATAGTCAAAGTGCTGAAATAGTCAAAGTGCTGAGGGAGATGGGGGGAAGCTTCAAAAGGGAGGGATATATGTATACCTATGGCTGATTCAGGTTGAGGTTTTACAGAAAACAACAAAATTCTATTAAGCAATTATCTTTCAATTAAAAAAAAAAGTTTAAGTGCTGAAATAAAAAGCTATTAACCAAGACTCCAGAAAAATTGTTTCTCAAAAATGAAGGTGAAATAAAGATATTCTTAGATAAAGAAATACTGAATGAATTTATTTCTAGCAGGTCCACCAAAGAAAACGGTATAACACATCTTTTCTTTTATATTTCCTTAAATGATTTTAAAAGTGATTTTCTAAAACAGTATGCATATAATTATATGCAGGAACCTAGAAGACTCTTGAGAGTCCTTGGACTGCAAGGAGATCCAACCAGTCCATTCTAAAGGAGATCAGTCCTGGGTGTCCATTGGAAGGTCTGATGCTAAAGCTGAAGCTCCAATACTTTGGCCACCTCATGCAATGAGTTGACTCACTGGAAAAGACTCTGATGCTGAGAGACATTGGGGGCAGGAGGAGAAGGGGGCGGCAGAGAATGAGATGGCTGGATGGCATCACCGACTCAATGGACATGAGTTTGAGTGAACTCCGGGAGTTGGTGATGGACAGCGAGGCCTGGCGTGCTGTGATTCATGGGTCACAAAGAGTCGGACATGACTGAGCAACTGAACTGAGCTGAACTGAACTGATACATACAGAAATGTAGTATATTCATAACAGCACAAAAGTTGTGGGTGGTAGCAAATTTATATCAGAGCAAGGAAATGATACCAAATGGAAAATTTTATCCACAGGGATAAAAGATGTAGAGAATCAGAAACAGCACATAGGATTGTAAATATAATGAATTTATAAATATATACTTACTCTGCTTTCTTTTATCAGCTTCCTTAATAAATATAAATTGTATAAATTAATAATTATAACAATGTCTTACTGGATTTTTTTACATATATATATGTAGTATGTATAACAGTAATGGGACAAAAAGAATTAGGTGGGAATAGAGCTATATTCATTATAGTCAAGCCTGAAAATACCCCAAATGCCCACCAATAGAATGGATAAGCAAATTGAAGCATATTCATGCCATAGAATACTACAGTTGACCCTTGAACAATGTGTAGGTCAATTCACTTATAACATATACCTGTAACAGTATTCCATATCTGTGTTTCCTCCCCAACTTCAGTCTCAATCAACCATCAACCTTGTAGGACTTGTAATATTTAATACTGGGAAAATAACCATGTAAAAGTAAATCTATGCGGTTCAAACCGATATTGTTCAAGGATCAATTGTATTCAACAATAGCAGTCCATTGGTCTGCTATGGGCAACCCCAGACTGGAGATGGCTGAGGTTAAATTTGCCACATGTTTACATGCTTCCTATCCAACATATTGATTAGTCTGAGAATTGGGACACTGCAATATTTTCAGGGGCAGTTCAATAGGCTAGTATGGGCCTCCGGAGGAGACAGAAACACAGGAAATAAGCAGAGTTGCAAAGAGTATTTATTACTATCACTGCTACTACTACTATTACTACTACTACTAACACTACTATTATATACTACTTTCAAATGTATCTTTACTTTTAAAAGAAACTTTTGAGGAGAAGGAAGAGCTGGCTGCTGTGGAGAAGGCTGCGACCCAGGAGGAGCTCAGAGTGAATGTCCTGCAGCGGCTCCTGAGTTAACGGCCATCTAAGCTGAGGTCAGGACTGGTGTGAACGTGGCAGGCATCCCCTTCAGCGGTTCCCTTCTGAAGCCTCTTCCCTCAGCCAGGCCTGAAGTCTGTCCACAGCTTTCACCACTCAGGCCCTCTGAGAGGTAGAAATAACCAACGCAGGAGAAGCCCGGCTCCGGCAGCGCAGACACGGGAGATGCCCGGCTCCGGCGCAACCGACCACGTGCAGAATCGTGGCTGAGAGGAGCTGCCCCGTGCCCAGGGTTAGGGTGGCGGCCGAGAGGAGCTGTACCACATCCAAGAGGCGGTGGCTGCTTGGGCACCGGAGGGCCGAGAGGAGCTGCTCCACATTCAAAGCAGGAGGGGCGGCCTTGAGGAGATACACCTTGTCCAAGGTAAGGTACAGCGGCTGCACCTTGCTGGAGCAGCTGTGAAGAGATACTCCACGACCAAGTGGAATATAAGAATCCAGTGTTTTGGGGAGAAAGGAACAAGATGGCGGAGGGATAAGACGGCGAGACCACTCTCTCCCCCACAAATTCATCAAAAGAACATTTGAACGCGGAGTAAAGTCCACAAAACAACTTCTGAATACTGGCAGAGGACATCAGGCACCCAGAAAAGCAGCCCATTGTCTTCAAAAGGAGAGGGAAGAAATCCAGCTCCACCCACCAGAACACCGACACATGCTTCCCTAACCAGGGAACCCGGACAAGTCACCTGTCCAACCCCACACACAGCGAAGAAACTACATAATAAAGAGAACTCCACAAACTGCAAGAAGAGGGAAAGGCCACTCCAAGCAAAGCAATATAAGCAAGATGAAGAGGCAGAGAAATACCCAGCAAGTAAAGGAACAAGATAATTGCCCACCAACACAAACAAAAGAAGAAGATATAGGGAATGTACCTGATAAAGAATTTCGAATTTTGATGGTGAAAATGATTCAAAATCTTGAAAGCAAAATGGAGTTACAGATAAATAACCTGGAGAAAAGGATTGAGAAGATGGAAGAAAGATTTAA
Source organism: Moschus berezovskii (assembly GCF_049115385.1). Lineage (NCBI taxonomy): Eukaryota > Metazoa > Chordata > Mammalia > Artiodactyla > Moschidae > Moschus > Moschus berezovskii. The sequence continues at coordinate 90,722,768 of NC_142469.1, read as the reverse complement.
TAAGGACTTAGAAGAAATAAAAAAGAGTCAGTATACAATGAATAATGCAATAGATGAGATCAGAAACACTCTGGAGGGAACAAACAGTAGAATAACAGAGGCAGAAGACAGGATAAGCGAATTAGAAGATAGAATTGTAGAAATAAATGAAGCAGAGAGGAAAAAAGAAAAACGAATTAAAAGAAATGAGGACAATATTAGAGACCTATGGGACAATGTTAAACGCTCCAACATTTGAATCATAGGAGTCCCAGAAGAAGAAGACAAAAAGAAAAACCATGAGAGAATACTTGAGGAGGTAATAGTTGAAAACTTCCCTAAAATAGGGAAAGAAATAATCACCCAAGTCCAAGAAACCCAGAGAGTCCCCAACAGGATAAACCCAAGGCGAAATACTCCAAGACACATATTAATCAAATTAACAAAGATCAAACACAGAGAACAAATATTAAAAGCAGCAAGGGAAAAGCAGAAAATAACATACAAGGGGATTCCCATAAGGATAACAGCTGATCTTTCAACAGAAACTCTTCAGGCCAGAAGGGAATGGCAAGACATACTTAAAGTGATGAAAGAAAATACCCTACAGCCCAGATTACTATACCCAGCAAGGATCTCATTCAAATATGAAGGAGAAATCAAAAGCTTTACAGACAAGCAAAAGCTGAGGGAATTCAGCATCACCAAACCAGCTCTCCAACAAATGCTAAAGGATCTTCCCTAGACAGGAAACACAGAAAGAGTGTATAAACTTGAACCCAAAGCAATAAAGAAAATGGCTACAGGATCATACTTATCAATAATTACCTTAAACGTAAATGGGTTGAATGCCCCAACCAAAAGACAAAGGCTGGCTGAATGGATACAAAAACAAAACCCCCATATATGCTGTCTACAAGAGACCCACCTCAAAACGAGGGACACATACAGACTGAAAGTGAAGGGCTGGAAAAAGATATTCCATGCAAATAGAGACCAAAAGAAAGCAGGAGTAGCAATACTCATATCAGATAAAATAGACTTTAAAACAAAGGCTGTGAAAAGAGACAAAGAAGGAAACTACATAATGATCAAAGGATCAATCCAAGAAGAAGATATAACAATTATAAATATTTATGCACCCAACATAGGAGCACTGCAATATGTAAGACAATTACTAACAAGTATGAAAGGGGAAATTAACAATAACACAATAATAGTGGGAGATTTTAACACCCCACTTACATCTATGGATAGATCAACTAAACAGAAAATTAACAAGGAAACACAATCTTTAAATGATACAATAGACCAGTTAGACCTAATAGATATCTATAGGACATTTCACCCCAAAACAATGAATTTTACCTTTTTCTCAAGTGCACACGGAACCTTTTTCAGGATAGATCACATCCTGGGTCATAAATCTAGCCTAGGTAAATTCAAAAAAATTGAAATCATTCCAAGCATCTTTCTGACCACAATGCAGTAAGATTAGATCTCAATTACAGGAGAATAACTATTAAAAATGCCAACATATGGAGACTGAACAACACGCTGCTGAATAATGAACAAATTATAGAAGAAATCAAAAGAGACATCAAAATATGCATAGAAATGAATGAAAATGAAAACACAACAACCCAAAACCTCTGGGACACTGTAAAAGCAGTGCTAAGGGGGAAGTTCATAGCAATACAGGCACACCTCAAGAAACAAGAAAAAAGTCAACTAAATAACCTAACTCTACATCTAAAGCAACTAGAAAAGGAAGAAATGAAGAACCCCAGGGTCAGTAGAAGGAAAGAAATCATAAAAATTAGGGCAGAGATAAATGCAAAAGAAACAAAAGAGACCATAGCAAAAATCAACAAAGCCAAAAGCTGGTTCTTTGAGAAGGTAAATAAAATTGACAACCCACTAGCCAGACTCATCAAGAAACAAAGGGAGAAGAACCAAATCAATAAAATTAGAAATGAAAATGGAGAGGTCACAACTGACAACACAGAAATACAAAGGATTATTAGAGAATACTATCAGGAATTATATGGCAATAAAATGAATAACCTGGAAGAAATGGACAAATTCCTAGAAAAGTACAACTTTCCAAAACTGAACCAGGAAGAAATAGAAAATCTGAACAAACCCATCACAAGCACGGAAATTGAAACTGTAATCCAAAATCTCCCAGCAAACAAAAGCCCAGGTCCAGACGGCTTCACAGCTGAATTCTACCAAAAATTTAGAGAACAGCTAACACCTATTCTACTCAACCTCTTCCAGAAAATTGCTGAGGAAGGGAAACTTCCAAACTCATTCTATGAGGCCACCATCACCCTAATCCCAAAACCTGGTAAAGACCCCAAAAAAAAAGAAAATTACAGGCCAATATCACTGATGAACATAGACGCAAAAATCCTTAAAAAAATTCTAGCAATCAGAATCCAACAACACATTAAGAAGATCATACATCATGACCAAGTGGGCTTTATCCCAGGAATGCAAGGATTCTTCAATATCCGCAAATCAATCAACGTAATACACCACATTAACAAACGGAAAAATAAAAATCATATGATTATCTCAATAGATGCAGAAAAAGCCTTCGACAAAATTCAACATCCATTTATGATAAAAACCCTCCAGAAAGTGGGAATAGAAGGGACGTACCTCAACATAATAAAAGCTATATATGACAAACCCACAGCAAATATTATCCTCAATGGTGAAAAACTGAAAGCATTTCCCCTAAAGTCAGGAACAAGACAAGGGTGCCCACTCTCACCACTACTATTCAACATAGTTCTGGAAGTTTTGGCTACAGCAATCAGAGCAGAAAAAGACATAAAAGGAATACAAATTGGAAAAGAAGAAGTAAAACTTTCACTGTTCGCTGATGACATGATCCTCTACACAGAAAACCCTAGAGACTCTACCAGAAAACTACTAGAGCTAATCAATGATTACAGTAACGTTGCAGGATATAAAATCAACACACAGAAATCCCTTGCATTCCTATCACTAATAATGAGAAAATAGAAAGAGAAATTAAGGAAACTATTCCATTCACTGTTGCAACGAAAAGAATTAAATACTTAGGAATATATCTACCTAAGGAAACAAAAGACTTGTACATAGAAAACTATAAAACACTACTGAAAGCAATCAAAGAGGACACTAATAGATGGAGAAATATACCATGTTCATGGATTGGAAGAATAAATATTGTAAAAATGAGTATACTACCCAAAGTAATTTATACATTCAATGCAATCCCTATCAAGCTACCAACGATCTTTTTCACAGAACTAGAACAAATAATCTCACAATTTGTATGGAAATACAAAAAACCTCGAATAGCCAAAGCAATCTTGAGGAAGAAAAATGGAACTGGGGGAATTAACCTGCCAGACTTCAGGCTCTACTACAAAGCCACAGTCATCAAGACAGTATGGTACTGGCATAAAGACAGAAATATAGATCAATGGAATAAAATAGAAAGCCCAGAGATAAATCAACGCACCTAAGGACACCTTATCTTTGACAAAGGAGGCAAGAATGTACAATGGAGAAAAGACAGTCTCTTTAACAAGTGGTGCTGGGAAAACTGGTCAGCCACTTGTAAAAGAATGAAACTAGAACACTTCCTAACACCATACACCAAAATAAACTCAAAATGGATTAGAGAGCTAAATGTAAGACCAGAAACTATAAAACTCCTAGAGGAGAACATAGGCAAAACACTCTCCGACATAAATCACAGCAGGATCCTCCAAGACCCACCTCCCAGAATATTGGAAATAAAAGAAAAAATAAACAAATGGGACCTAATTAAAATCAAAAGCTTCTGCACAGCAAAGGAAACTATATGTAAGGTGAAAAGACAGCCTTCAGAATGGGAGAAAATAATAGCAAATGAAGCAACTGATAAAGGATTAATCTCCAAAATATATAAGCAGCTCCTGCAGCTCAATTCCAGAAAAATAAATGACCCAATCAAAAAATGGGCCAAAGAATTAAACAGACATTTCTCCAAAGAAGACATAAAGATGGCTAACAAACACATGAAAAAATGCTCAACATCCCTCATAATCAGAGAAATGCAAATCAAAACCACAGTGAGATACCATTTCACACCAGTCAGAATGGCTGCTATCCAAAAGTCTACATGCAATAAATGCTGGAGAGGGTGTGGAGAGAAGGGAACCCTCTCACACTGTTGGTGGGAATGCAAACTAGTATAGCCACTATGGAGAACAGTGTGGAGATTCCTCAAAAAACTGGAAATAGAACTACCATATGATCCAGCAATCGCACTTCTGGGCATACACACCGAGGAAACCAGAATTGAAAGAGACACATGTACTCCAATGTTCATCGCAGCACTGTTTATAATAGCCAGGACATGGAAGCAACCTAGATGTCCATCTGCAGACGAATGGATAAGAAAGCTTTGGTACATATACACAATGGAGTATTACTCAGCCATTAAAAAGAATGCATTTGAATCAGTTCTAATGAGGTGGATGAAACTGGAGCCTATTATACAGAGTGAAGTAAGACAGAAAGAAATGCACCAGTACAGTATACTAACACATATATATGGAATTTAGAAAGATAGAAATATAACCCTGTATACGAGACAGCAAAAGAGACACAGTTGTATCGAACAGTCTTTGGGACTTTGTGGGAGAAGGTGAGGGTGGGATGATTTGAGAGAATGACATTGAAACATGTATGTTGTCATATGTGAAATGAATCAGCAGTTCAGGGTCAATGCATGTTACAGGATACTCGGGGCTGGTGTGCGGGGATGACCAAGAGGGAGGATAAAGGGAGGAGGGAGGTGAGAGGGGGGTTCAGGAGGGGGAACTCATGTACACCTGGGGCGAATTCATGTCAATGTATGGCAAAACCAACCAATATAATATTGTAAAATAAAAAAAAAATAAAGATCAAAAAAAAAAATAAAAGAAACTTTTGAAAATAAATTTCAAGGTAAAGCAAAATACAGTCTAAAAATCAATAAATTAATTTAAAACCACCTGGAACTGAAATGGTGGATTGATAGGCAGTAGAGTTAAATTTTTTACTTCATCTTCCCTTTCAAATATATCTTGTAAGCGATTCATTTATAGTGAACATCCCCTGAGTGCAAAGCCCTGATGCAGGCATCACATAGTTGTGGTTCTGAAATTTAACTCATCTTGAGTCCTTTTGAAAAAAAAAGAAGATCCAAATGCCTTCACCAAGAAATTCTACTAATGGTGTGGGGTGAGATCCAAGAATCCATATTTTTAAGAGGCCCTGATGAGTCTGATGTGCAGTCAGATTGAGAATTGACTGTCACGGAAACTACGAAAATGTATTAAGATAAATTCCCTGTAGTCTTCAATCAGCCTCAAACACAAACTTGGGTAAATCATTAACGACATCCTTTTTCATTCATTCAAATTTGAGCCAGTGCCTTATGATACAAAAGGCACTTGAAACCCTTTCCTTCAGTGTTTTTAATATCTTCTAGGAGTTCTTGCCTGGAGAATCCCAGGGACGGGGGAGCCTGGTGGGCTTCCATCTATGGGGTCACACAGAGTCGGACACGACTGAAGTGACTTAGCAGCAGCAGCAGCAGGCAAATAGAGACCATAAGAGTAAAGTCTTTCAGTTTTTAGGTGTGTGTTATCTGAAACACAGAAATAAGCATTGATATAAAGGAAGAGTTAATAATTACTAACTGTCTCCCAATTTTGTGGAAATCCTGAGCATTTCCATGGCTGAGGTCTGTGCTCAAAATAACTGTCAGTATCCTACAAATGATGCTTATTCTCCAGAGTACTGTAAATCTCTTCTCCTTTCTTAGCACACATTTCTCATGGTCTTTTTCTAACAGTGTAATCATCCACAAAGCTCCCATTAATCTGCCTTTGGAGAAGGACTGTTTCAAGGAAAGGATAGTCTGTCAACAGGTTAGTGATCATTTTCTGCCCTTGGGATCCTAGAGAAGGCCAGCTTATGAATCTTTAAGTCGTGACCGTTACGCGTCAGAAGATGCTCATCGGTTTTGGCCATTTTCTGATTATAATCCGTTTTGAGGGATGTCACACTTCACTGGAAGTCCACATTTACTTAAAACACATAGCCTTTGCAATTTTGCCTGAAGGCTGCACACTTTAGATATTTCCCCATTTTTTTCATAATGGGAAGATGGGATCTAAAGTAACTCATTTTTCATTAAAACCATAAGTGTGTGGAACATAATACCGTGGTATATCATCTTATGTTTCAAGGGTATAGCAGTCACTATTCTAAATATGTGTTTAGGTTCTAGAAAAAAAGACCAAAAAAAAAATACACTGTAAAAAACAAATATTTCCTTTGTTTTAAAATGAAACTGTAGTCTTCTTTCCAGATAAAGTAATTGCTCCATTCCAGTCATATTTTAAAAATGTGTCTAAGGCTGTTTCTTATGCTTTCAGCTCATACACTGTGGTGTTCGTGTTTTCACAGATAAGATTTTAGATTGGGGATTTGGAGGATTTCTCTTTAGTGACAGATAACAGAAAGTGGATCTAGTGAATGAGAAGATTACAAATGTGGGAGAGATGACAGTAAAACAGTACACACCAATAAGAAAGGGATGCTAAAAGTGAAAGGTGAAAGTGTGAGTGTGTTAGTTGCTCAGTGTGAGCAACTCTTTGTGATCCCATAGACTGTAGCCCACCAGGTTCCTCTGCCCACGGAATTCTCCAGGCAAGAATACTGGAATGGGTAGGCACTCCCTTCTTCAGGGGATCCTCCCAAGCCAGGAATTGAACCAGGCTCTCCCACATTATAGGCAGATTCTTTACCATATGAGCCACCAGGGAAGACCCAAGAAAGTAACAGGCACTTGAAATGTAAGGACCACATACTGTAAATTGACTGATCAAGATATAATAGAGAGCAGGGATGAAGTGGAAGGTTGACCTAATTATCTTTATTGGATGCTTGTTACTTATAGTGTAGAAATAAGATGTCAGAATCCACTAACCAGAAGGGTCTAGGAAATACATAATTAAATATGTCATACCTAAGTATATCTAAACAGAGACTGCTAAAAAGGTAGAATGTAAATCTACTAGAAGGGCTTCCCAAGAGGAGGAAGCCAGGGTAGGTGCCAAGGAGAATGACAACACTAGGAATAGGATGAAAGCCAGAAATCTCTTCTTCAACCTCAGTAAAGACTGTGTCTCTGACAGACATGATACTGACACTCAGTTTTGGTTTAAAACAAAGAAGCATTTTGTGACTAGACAAATACAACAACCTGAGAGGTAAGCAGATATTAGACCCAACTTTACAGACGAATTATAGAAACAGAGGCTGATAGAAACACCAACCCTTACCACACTAGGTAGAACTCACTGATCCTGGAATATGAAGGAGAACTCAGGACCACACACAAAGCTATCCTATCTCACTGTGACACTCCAAGCTTTCTGACAGAGTTCCTAAACAATGAACACATCAAAACATTCTACTTGGCATGATAAGGAAAAATATATATATATAATCTGGCTCCTACCATTATGTGTGTGTGTGTGAGTCACTCAGTCATTTCTGATTCTTATCATTGAAGAGGTTACAATTTGATATTTGTATATCTATATGATGCTAGGGTACAGTAGGTAATTTGAATTTTGCCTGATCAAGATGGTGGAATAGAAGGACGTGTGCTCAACTTCTGCCAGAACACAAAAATCACAGCTTAGATTATTTAAATATGACCTAATCAAATCCTTTATGATTATACAGTGGGGGTGATGAATAGATTCAAGGGATTAGATCTGATAAACAGAGTACCTGAAGAACTATAAATGGAGGTTTGTATCATTGTATAGGAGGTGGTGACCAAAACACTCCCCAAGAAAAAGAAATGCAAGAAGGCAAAATGGTTGTCTGAGGAGGCCTGGTAAGTAGTTGAAAAAAGAAGAAAAGTGAAAGGCAAAGGAGAAAGGGAAAAATATACCCAAATGAATGCAGAGTTCCAAAGAATAGCAAGGAGAGACAAGAAAGCCTTCCTCAGTGAACAATGCAAAGAAATAGAGGAAAGCAATAGAATGGGAAAGATTAGAGATCTCGTCAAGAAAATTAGAGATACAAGGGAATATTTCATGCAATGAAATGCCAAGGACCTAACAGAAGCAGAAGAGATGTGGCAAAAATACACAGAAGAACTACACAAAAAAGGTCTTAATGACCCAGACAACCGTAATGGCATGGTCACTTATCTAGAGCCAGACATCTTGGAGTGTGAAGTCAAGTGGGCCTTAGAAAGCATAACTATAAACAAAACTAGTGGAGGTGATGGAATTCTAGCTGATCTATTTCAAATCCTAAAAGATGATGCTGTGAAAGTGCCGCACTCAATATGCCAGCAAATTTGGAAAACTCTTTCAGCAGGACTGGAAAAGGTCAGTTTTCATTCCAATCCCAAAGAAGGGCAATGTCAAAGAATGTTCAAATTACCATACAATTGCATTCATTTCACATGCTAACAAGGTACTGCTCAAAATTCTTCAAGCAAGGCTTAGCAGTAAGTGAACTGAGAACTTCCAGATGTACAAGCCGGATTTAGAAAAGGCAGAGGAAACAAAGATTAAATTTTCAACATCAGTTAGATCATAGAAAAATCAAAGGAACCCAAGTAAACATCTATTTTTACTTCATTGACTATGATAAAGCCTTTGATTGTGCGGATCACAAGCTGTGGAAAATTCTTATAGTGATAGGAATATCAGACCACCTTAACTGTATCCTGAGAAACCTGTAGGCAAGACAAGAAGCAACAGTTAGAACTGAAAATGGAACAATGGACTGGTTCAAAATTGGGAAAGAACTATGACAAGACTGTATATTGTCACTCTGCTTATTTAACTTCTATGCAGATTACATCATGTGAAATGCTGGGCTGGATGACACACAAGCTGGAATCAAGATTGCCAGGAGAAATAACAACCTCAGATACACAGATGATACCTCTTTAAAGCGATGAGAAACTAAAGCATCTCGATAAAATTTTAAAAAGAGGGTGAAAAAGTTTGCTTAAAACTCAATATTCAAAAATGAAGATTATGACATCTGCTCTCATCATTTCATGGCAAATAGATGGGGAAACAATGGTAACAGTGAGAGACTTTATTTTCTTGGGCTCCAAAATCACTGCAGATGTTGTCTGTAGCCATGAAGTTAAAAGACGATTGCTCCGTGAAAGAAAAGTTATGACCAACCTAGACAGTGTATTAAAAATCAGAGACATCACTTTGCCAACAAAGTTTCATATAGTCAAAGATATGGTTTTTCCAGTAGTCATGTACAGGTGTGAAAGTTGGACCAAAAAGAAGGCTGAGTGCCAAAGAATTTATGCTTTCAAAATTCTGGTTTTGGAGAAGACTCTTGAGAGTCCCTTAGACAGCTAAGAGATCAAACCAACCAAGAGTGAAGGAAATAAACTCTGAATATTCATTGGACTGTCTGATGCTGAACCTGAAGCTCCAATCCTTTGTACACCTGATGTGAAGAGCTGACTCTTTGGGAAAGACCCTGATGCTGGAAAAGATTCAGGGCAGGAGGAGTAGAGAGTAACAGAGAATTAGATGGTTGGATGGCATCACCAACTCAATGGATGTGAGTTTGAGCAAATGCCAAGAGACAGTGAAGGACAGGGAAGCCTGGTTCACTGCAGTCCACTGGGCTGCTAAAAGTTGGACATGAATTAACTACGAAACAGCAACAACAACAGCAACTTAATTTAGTAATTGGGGTAATTATTTAACTTCTTTATCTTGCAAATCAACCTTTCAGGTTGTTAAGACTGGAGATATCAGATATTATTAGTTTAGTACATACCAAACCTTCAATAAATGGCAGCTATTTTTATGTATTTACACAAATAAACCATGCTTATTTTCACTTTCTTCAAATAAAAGAACAATATAGGAATTAGAATAAATCTTTGCTTACATTTTAGAATTTTAATAATTATGACAGAGGATTTCAAAGAATTATTACCGACTTATTCCAAATCAGGTTTTACATAGGTGTCGTTCCATAGATGGGCTTCCCTGTTGGCTCAGTGGTATAAAGAATCCACCCACCAATACAGGAGACGTGGGTTTGATCCCTGGGCTGGGAAGATCCCCTGGAAAAAGAAATGGCAACCCACTCTAATATTCTTACCTGGCAAATCCCATTGACAGAGAGGAGCCTGGCAGATTATAGTCCATGGGGTCACAAAAGAGTGAAACATAATTTAGAGACTTTGTTTTGGTGTTTTAGTCGCTAAGTCATGTCTGACTCTTTTTGCACCATTTTTTTAGTGACTAAACAATAACAATTTCCACAGATAAAGACTGGTATGCAAATAGAGAATTATATTGTGGAGTCTCATGTTAAACATAATGAGCTTGAAAATAAGGGCTCCCTTTTTGAAATATCATGTAAAACATTTAACACTGGCATGCTGTGATTCATGGGGTCACAAAGAGTCGGACACGACTGAGCGACTGAACTGAACTGAAGAGAGAAATAAAAAGGGTTCAAGTAATTAGAAATGTAAAAACTTTATCAGAGATAGTTCAGTTTATTTTCCCAAATAAGTTGGCTCTAAACAATGAAATAAATCTCTGAAAGAGAGAACAAACTGGGGAAAAAAAAAAAACTAAAAGCTAGTATCTCTTCCATAAAACAATCACACAGTATAACTTAATAAATGAATTCTGTAGTCACATTGTCTAGTTTCACATCCCAACTACAGCACTTTTTGACAAGTTCTTTACATCTCCATACATTAAAACAAATGGTATCAGTACCTATTTTATCAGATTGTTATGACAAATAAGTTTATGTATATAAAGTGCTTACAGGGGCTTCCCAGGTGGAACAGTGGTAAAGAATCCACCTGCCAATGCAGGAGACACAAGAGACATGTGTTTGATCCTCGGTTCACAGAAGATACCCTGGAGAAGGAAATGGCAACCCAGTCCAGTATTTTTGCCTGGAAATTTCCATGGACAGAGGAGTCTGGCAAGCTACAGTCCATCGCAAAGATTAGAACATGACTGAGCAACTGAACATTGAACACATACAAAGTGCTTAGAACAGTGCCTGGCATACAGTGAGTCCTAAACAAATGTTATCACCATTATCATCATCACCATAACAATTAAAATATAATTATAGATATTTTCTGCACAATTTGAGAGGCATCTTGAAGGAGGTAGTTTTAAGAACCCAGAAAGAATGATTCTTTTGTGTGATGATTAACTTGACTATGGTTAGTTAACTTACTTGATAAGAATATTATTCCAGTTTGTCCAAAGTCAAGTTTTGATTTTTACATGGATATGCTGGCTACATTCCATGACCACAAATTAAGACACTAATTCTAAGAAATTCTATTCAATAAATTCTCCAGGTTTTTACAAGGTGACTGGCAAAAAGTGTATATTGATTAATCTAAATTCATGAATAACTTTAGAAAAAATGAATCTATAAATACATTCTTTTTGAACATAGTTCAGTCATATGGTCTTAATATATTATAAATTCTAGAACTGGAAAAACATTTAAAGATGATCTGGAGCCAAGTCATTAATTTTTATAAGGAAAAAAGATAGAGACAAAAAAATGACAAGATCACATGATTACCCTGTGGCTGAGCTAGAACTCTTAGCTCATATTTTGTTTTGTTTTTCGACTACATATATTCATTAAGTACAGGATTTTAAGATCTCTGAGAACTTTCTAAAATTCTATTTGTCATGATGGTTTATTATTCCATTATAAAGAACTCAGTCCTGGTGACAGAATGTAGACTTTGAAGGCCATTGCAAGGACTTTGTTATGAGAAAAATGAAAAGCCATTTTCAGGCATTGAGCATGTAAGATTAAAAGACATTACCTGACTTAAATTTTTAAAGGACCCCTTTGCCTTAAGAATAGATGTGGGAAGGGGCAAGGATCAATTAGTAGGTTTTTACAAAAACCCAAGGAAGAGATGATGTTGGCTTGGACTAGGATGGTAACAGAAAGAATGGTATTAAGTCATCAAAGTCTGGATATGTTTTGACTGTAGCACAAGCAATATTTCTTTCTGTGTTGGATGTGAAGTGTAAGAGAAAAGAGGAGTCAAGGGGAGGCAAAGGAACACAAATCTCCATTCAGGAATTTCTATTATTTTTTTCTTAACTAAATGTATCTTGCTGCAGTCTATGCCATGATTTATGTATTTTCATCTTTATGAAAAGAGGTCCATTGCCATCTGCACAATGTCTTCTCTGAAATCAGCAGCATCCAGAATTAGACCATGTATTGTGAAAGAAACTAAACAGTGGCTCGTGACCTCAAAGGAGTTTGTTATTTGGAAAGTTAAAGCCCCTTATATGGGAAGGAGATATATTTGACAGCATTACAAATGTAGCTAGAAGTTGCAACTTGGTGTTAAACTGGAACCCTTCTGGACATGTCTGCTTAAATTAGGGAACCAAGCTCATCAAATGCCATTGGCATGAGGAATAGGGGAGTGTTTGGGTTAGAATTCATCATACAGGAATTGGGAGAATCAAGCTTCTGAAGGAAAGGCTAATTAGGTACTCCGTAGTGTTACTTCTTGTCTATTGCCAGCTCAGCTCTCTCTGGACTCATATTTGGATTCATATCTCTCCCAAGGAAGGGAGAGAGCTGTGAACAAAGAATGGAAAAGGGCCATTTTCCACCAAATGCTCTAATATATGAAAGTAAAAGCCACTTTGATAGACCCTCGTGGTATACAGCCCAGAAAATCAGAAAAGCACTGTGTGCCGTAGCTTTGACATCTCCAGGGTTCCAAGCTTTACTGGCAGTGACTATTGTACAGGGAAGTGTCCTTAGAAGCGCAGGTGCTCAGTGTGATTACAGTGTCTTTAGGATACATCAGTAAAACCCAGAAGAGGTAGGCAGAGAAAGAGAGGAGTAAAAGAAGCAGATATCCCAGGTAGGTGACCTCATCAGGAGGAAGCACATGTAAGACTCAGAAATACATATATGGACTCAGTTCCATTATTAGCAGGTAAGCAAGACCCAGAGAGATAAGATAAGGGAATGAACTCTTCACACTCCAATTATTCAGTAACAGAATTTAGTATAAACACATTTCATCACTACGTAGTCTTTATACCCTCCAAAGCTCACATATTTGCTACATCTGCCCAAGATCTCCAGAATCCAGGTAGTGAGCTTCTCTTTGGAGATATTAAATGGAATGAATCCAGTAAAGCAGGCTTTTCTTCTTTTGAATATGGTAAACATGACAATTTTTTAGAAAAACCAGCACCCTTCACAAAAGCAGTCACTTTAAAAATCAATTAAAAAATTAAATATCTATATGCCATCTGTCCTGGTGCATATATTAAGAATGTTATTCCATGTAACATTTCAACAATGCTGCTTACATTCTTTTTCACTCATAAAGGAAGTAACATTCCTTCTTTAAACACTCCTTCTTTAAAGATGCCTTCTTAAATAGCTTCACACAACTGCATCATGTCAAAAAACCCAAAAAGACTCTCTGTGGCAGTGTGGCAATTTCACCCAAATTCAATCTTTTTTTTTTAATCTTGAACTATACTTTGACCTTGACTTCATAGTTCTTCATGCCTAGAGATCATTTCTTTGTTTCTTTATTCATTTAATTGTATTTCTGTCCTACCTTCTACTCAAAAGTCTTTGACGGGCTCTGTGCGTCTAGCTCCAGATGATAGTGAGGTTGGTTTTACTAGCATTTCAGTCATTATCACAAGGGCAGGTCAGAAGGGAAAGGTCCTGGGTGAGTGTCCACACCACTGCTGCCCAGTTTCCTAGAGAAGGGGGTCAGTGGTTAAGGCAGTTTGGCAGGTAAAAAAGACTGTACTCTAGCCATAAGAGAAGATGGGGGAGGAAAAAGAGATCTGGAAAAAATCAGTGGGACAGAGTCAGAGATCAGTGGAAGCTTTCATTCTGGTACATTTAGTAGGTTCCTTGGAAAAATTCATCAGTTCCATCATGTATTCATATTAGAAGAAGGCAAATTAAACAAGACACCTGTTAGGTCAAAGATTCTATGAAAAATACGGTGATATGAAAATCTATTCCCACCCAAGTACACATGGTATAGAAAGAACACAGACTTAGGACCCCACCACCTGCAATTCCAGAAATCACATGCTGACAGCATCACTATTTGCCATGTCATAAACATAAGAGATTATATGACCAAGTACCAGAGTTTGGCTGCATGTCCACACCTGCATCCAGCTAGTCTTTTACAATTCACCGCTGAATATATATTTCCATCTTCACTACTACCCTTCATCCACCAAGACCTCATTGAGATATCTATGCTTAGGAATACAAAACAAAAGCATTCTTGTGGTTTGGGGAGGAGGAGAGATAGGAGCCCAGAAGCGAATGAAAAGAACAGTTCACCAGGACAAAAAATTCTAGCAACAATTTCCCGCTTTTTTCTGAAACAATCTCATCATCATCATCTCATCATCTCAACAATGTCATCCACTGCTCTGCTCTTTATCATGAAAATGGCAATAGCCCCGCTCTCAGTGAGATTCAGGACCAAAGCACATCTCACTGTTTGGAGTCAGGAAGTCCAGTTTAACGAGAGCAAGTACATGTGTGCCAAAGTGTGTGTGTGTGTGAGAGAGAGAGAGAGAAATTTACCTTCCGATGAGTGAGAACTCGCCTACGACGCCAAGGCGCCGCATGGCGCTCAGGAGGCCCCGGACGGTCATCCCTTCACAGAAGCACACCACCACTCTGGCCTTGGGAAGCCGCTCTCGGAGCTTGCGCAGGAGTCGGTCAAAGCTCTTCTCCCCAGCGTTGCTGTAGATTTTGTCTGAGTGGGCAATGCAGAGGCCTTCCTGGGCGGCCAGCTCTTTGAAAGCATCCATTCCGCTCTCCCCATAATTCCCTGTCCAGAAACAATCAGCATATGTTCAAGACAACCTGACATACACAGCACTCACAAGCTAGAATAAAGACTCATTAGTCCCAGAGAACAGGGAGAGCAGACTTGCCAAGTAATTTGAAAATATAACTGGGACTGAAGGAAGATCTGGATGGAGTAAAGAGAATAATCAAATGTAATCAAGCTATCAACTCTGAAAAAAATAGAAAATTAATAACTTGGGTATCCACAGTGAAAATGGTTTTGAGACATAAAAGATGCTGTCCTGTTTTACAGCCATCATCACTAGTGGTTGTCCCAGATTTTAGCAATAGGAGAGGTCAGCACACAGGGATAGGAGGTCAACCCGCACAATGAGACGTGTTCAGTTGAGGACTTACTTCATCTGTCTGCCAGGTTAAGAGCAGACACTCGTGCTGATAGCAAGTCCTGCCACATTTCCATGAAGAGTGAGTAAGCCAAGCAAATGGAGCACCTGTCCAGGCTGGAATACACAGATATAAACCTGCTACCGGGCTCAATCAAAGCTGCTACAAGGCTCAATCATAAAATTCTTTCACTTTATCAGCATCCTCTGATAAAGTGAAAGAATTATGGGAGATTTCGTCTTTTGCTTTGATTTTAATATTATTATAATAAAACATACTTTAAAAGTAAGAATAGAAATCAGTGAAATAAAACAAGTATCAGGACTTCTTCCCTGGTGGTCCAGTGGTTAAGGATCTGCCTGCCGATGAAGGGGACACAGGTTCGATCCCTGATCTCAGAAGATTCCACGTGCCCCTGGACAGCTAAGTTCCTGCATCACAACTACTGAAGCCCACAAGCCTAGAACTCCTGCTTCACAAGAGAAGCCACTGCAGTGAGAAGCCCAGGCACCACAACTAGAGTGGAGCCCATGCTCGTCATAACTAGAGAAAGCCTGTGCAAAAAAATGAAGACCTAGTGCAGAAAAAACAAATAAACAACAAAACAAAATAACAAAATAAATAACAAAAATCCCACAAAAGACAAATACCACATCATGTCCATTCCCCATCTCTCTATTTCATGGATGAATTTAGCCCCCCAGGCTCCTCTGTACCTCCACTCCTGTCTCCAAGTTTAGGGATTTTGGTATACATGTAAATGACCCAATATCATATCCTCACATTTTCTCAACCTCTTCTATCCAGTGATATTTCCTGTAACTCAGAAACTTTCATGTTCACACGTTTAACCTTGTGTTCACAAATGTTTCTAATATCTCTGAATGTGGAGACCAAGCATCCCAATCTGTTTTTGGCCTCATCATTCGAGTGCATATATTTCACTATCCCATCTCCTGCAATTTTTAACCTCATATTTTATTTTGTACTCAGCTCAAAGTAACCTGACAGTTAATACTGATCATATCCCTTGATTTTTTTAATTTTTATACATTACCTGAATTTTTTTCTTATTTAATTTTCTCTTCCCCCTAGTTCCATGAGAACATCTTGTTCTGAATAAGTCATAATTCATTTATTCAATGATGTAGTCTTAGTATTTAGAATAATTCTAGACACTAAATGTACAGTAAAACTGCATTTGTTGTAGCAACCCAGTAGAGGAAGAGGCAAAAATTATAAATAAGCAATGTAAACAAAATAAGTAAAAGTGGGTAATAGGATATGAAAAAAAAAAATCACTGAATCTCACCAATTATGAAGACAGTACAGTTAAAACAAGGTGCTATTTTTTCATGATACTATTTATCATATTGCCAGAATTTCAAAGATTCATGATATTCATTATTGGCAAGGCACAAATACATTCACTTTTGGTAAAAGTAGTTCAAATTTTAGTGGACAGTATGGCAGTAGCTTTCAGATTTTTTCAAGGTAAATATCACATATCACATTTATTGCATAGAATATAACAAGAGTTAAGTAAAAAAAAACTTTAAAACAATAATACTACCCATTAAGAACTTACTATAGAAATCTCAATATCTATAAAATTTTCCTGGACATTGTTGAAACCTAAGAAGATTATCCTGTCTTTTTTAAAAGAAAGAGTTCTTGTTTCCTGTTCCTTAATACTAAATTACCAAATTAAAGTTTTTGCCTCTTCTTTTAACTACCTTCAGTGGCCTCTTGCAGTCCAGTGAAGCCCAAATGGAAGATTGAACACATGACAAAATCCTCAGCTCCCTGGACTTTGGAAGCATATCATGGCTCAGACAAGAGGCACTGACTGATAATAAGGGAGAAGACCGCAGCGGTCTAGTGAACGGCTCATCTGTCTGCAGCAGAGGTACAAGGAAGGAAGTCAGATGCCACTTACTCACAATAAAGGCGGGTTCAGAAATCTACGAGGTACACAGACATCACCAGCCACATCACCAGCCAACTCTTTCAGCCAAAGGCATTAAAAAGGCATCATAAGATGGTGTTACAAGGGAAGCAACTCAACTGCTAGGGTCTATCTTTGGACTACGATCACAGAAAATGGTTTTACTCTTTTATCAAAACACAAGCAGACTAAATGAGCAAGAATATTCTATGCATTCAAATAAGAAAATCCTTGGTTTTCAATCTAGTAAAGGCTTTGGACATACTCTATCCAAACCTCTCAGGCTACAGCAAGGAAACTGGGACAAGTAAAATGGCTCACCAATAGGCATGAAGCTTCTTTGTGTTAGAATTGGAACAGTCTACCTTATTCCTAAGTTACTGCTTGTTTCTCTTTTATTTTTTTGACAGTTTGAAATAATTCTCATTGACCAGCTTAATAGCAACAAGTAATTAAACATGTATGTTTTTATAATTTTTTTAAAAATGTCGGCATAGTTTAATTGCTTCTATGAAAGACTTGTTTCAATTTCTTTATTCATATTTTCTTGCTTACAGGGTAGTTATTCATTATACCAATTGATTGAGAGCTGAATATGATGTGATAGATCATATTTAAACTGCTCATTTCTCTTAAGAAGGCTGGGACTCCAAACTAGCATATTTCTATGTTGCTGCTGCTGCTAAGTTGCTTCAGTCATGTCCAACTCTGTGCGACCCCATAGATGGCAGCCTACCAGGCTTGTCCGTCCCTGGGATTCTCCAGGCAAGAATGCTGGAGTGGGTTGCCATATCCTTCTCCAATGCATGAAAGTGAAAAGTGAAAGTGAAGTCGCACAGTCGTGTCCAACTCTTCATGACCCCATGGACTGTAGCCTACCAGGCTCCTCCATCCATGGGAATTTCCAGACAAGAGTACTGGAGTGGGTTGCCATTGTCTTCTCTGGTATTTCTATGAAAGTAATTCTAATATAAAAATAAGAATAATAACTTGCACATTTATAAATCTTTATATTTTAAATATCACATTCATAAATATTACCTCGTGTATTTGTTACATTGATGGTAGTACTAGATACAAATACTATACAAAAGAGGAAGAAAATCACCTCTAGGAAACTTAAAATCACATTGCAGTACTTTTATTTAGTAGAAATGACATGACAAACTTGAATATAAATATTTAATAGAAATGCTGTAAGTTAGGAATCAGGAAAAGCTGCCGAAAGAATGTGCCTCTTGTTGGCAAGGGTATGGAGAAAAAGGAATCCTTGGACATTGTTGTGCGTGCATACTAAGTCGCTTCAGTCATGTCTGGCTCTTTGCAACCATATGGACTGTAGCCCGCCAGGCTCCTCTGTCCATGGGATTCTCCAGGAAAGAACACTGGAGTGGGTTGCCATGCCCTTCTCCATGGGATCTTCCCAATCCAGGGATCGAAATTGGGTCTCCTTCATTGCAGACAGACTTTTTACCATTTGAGTCACCATTGTTGGCAGGGATGTAAATTGGTACAGCCATTATGGAAAACAATATGAACTTCTCCAATATTTTAAAATGAAACTACTATATGATCCAGAAATCACTCGGAAAGTTAAAGTTGTTCAGTTGTGTCCAACTCTTTACAACCCCATGGATTGTAGCCTGCCAAGCTCCTCTGTCCATGGAATTCTCCAGGTCAGAATATTGGAGTGGGTAGCCATTCCCTTCTCCAGGGGATCTTGTCAACCCAGGGATCAAACACAGGTCTCCCACATTGCAGGCGGATTATTTACCATCTGAGCCACCAGGGAACTAATCCCTCTACTAAGGGTATAAACAAAGGAAATGAAATAAGTATCACAAATAGCCAAGATATGGAAATAGCCTAAGTGTCCATTGATGGGTGAATGAATGGATAAAGAAAATGTAATAATATGTTACATACACATGGAGTGGAATATTATTCATAGAACATTAGCCATAAAATGGAATATTAGGCACAAAATGGAATATTTGTGATTAAAAATGAAGGTAAGGCCATTATAGTCAAAGTTGTGATTTTTCCAGTAGTCTTGTATGAATGTTAGAGTTGGACCATAAAGAAGGCTGAGCACAAAAGAATTGATGCTTTCAAACTGTGGTGCTGGAGAAGACAACTGAGAGTCCCTTGGACTGCAAGGAGATAAACAAGTCAATCCTAAAGGAAATCAACCTTGAATATTTGTTGGAAGGACTGATGTTGAAGCTGAAGTTCTAATCCTTTGGCCACCTGATACAAAGATCCAACTCACTGGAAAAGATCCTGATGCTGGGAAAGATTGAGGGAAGGAGGAGAAGGGAGTGATGGTTGGATGTTTGGACGGCATCACAGGCTCAATGGACATGAGTTTGCACATACTCTGGGAGATAGTTAAGGACAGGGAAGCCTGGCATGATGTAGTTCACGGGGTCACAAAGATTTAGACACAACTTAGTGACTGAACAACATCAGCAAAGGCCACCACTTGCAATAACATTGGTGAACTTAGAGGACGTTACGTTAAGTGAAATGAGCCAGACGTAGAAAGACAACTACTGTAAGATCTCTCTTATATGCGAAATCTAAAAAAGTCAAGCTCATAGAGCAAGAGTAGGACAGTGGTGACCAGAAGTAAGGGAATGGAGAAACCGGGGAGATGTTGGTCAAGAATGGAAAATTTCAGTTATGAGTAAGCTCTGGGGATCTAATGTACAGCATGGTGACTATACAGTTAGTGACATATATATATAATAATAATAATCTATAGCTAATATTATGTATTGTATACTTCAGATTTGCTGAGAGTTTCTTAAATGTTCTCAGAAAAAACAAGACAAGTAACTATGTGAGGTAATGGATGTGTGAATTAACTTGACTGTAGTAATCATTTCACAAAGTATATGTATATCAAACTACCACATTGCACACCTTAAACATACACTATTTTGTTTGTCAATTATACCTCAAAAATCTGGGGGGAAAGAACATGCTTTTATTCTGGATCTTAAAATAGAAACAGATTTTTCCACAGATAGAAAGAAAACTAAAAGACATGTACTCTTTGCCTGCCTCACAGGTCACAGTCCAATGATGCCAGCCTGAAAATAAATTACTTAGCACAGAATCTGCCTTCTGTCTCCCTTCCCCTTTCCATCTGACCACCCAGATCTCCTTTTGCCTTTCCTGGTAGTGAGGAATTTTTAAAGATACTTTTCTGTGAGGCTCGGAAGGAGTTTTGAATATATAAAAACTGACATAATAAAACTCATAAAAGTGCTATATATAAGTTTTAATACCAAAGAATCCCAAAGGAAATAAATCCTGAATATTCATTGGAAGGACTGATGCTGAAGCTGAAGTTCCAATACTTTGGCCACCTGATGTGAAGAACTGACTCGTTGGAAAAGACCCTGATTCTGGGAAAGATTGAGGGCAGGAAGAGAAGGGGACAACAGAGGATGAGACGGTTGGATGGCATCACCAACTTGAGGGACATGAGTTTGAGCACGCTCCGGGAGTTGGTGATGGACGAGGAAACCTAGCACGCTACAGTCCATGGGGTTGCAAAGAGTCTGACATGACTGAGCAACTGAACTGAATTGAAGTGTTAATACTCAGGTCTGGTGTAAGGAGCTACATATTTTCATTCAATTATCAAATAGTTTATTGAGCTCTCAACTTGAAAAAAAAAATCCCTAGGCTCTGCACTTTGAAGAGTTGCCCAGAATTATTGGACATTGGCTTTACCTTCAATTTGATGAATATTTGCTATGTGTCTGGCACTGTGCTAAATACCTAAGCATTTTATTTTTTCATCAGAAGCACTCCATATAAAAGTTATAGCTCAGATGGTAATGTGGAAGCTCTAAGTTACATACTTTGCCTAAGATGAAACAGTGAATGTAGGATTCAACATCTAACACAGAAGCTCTCACTCATAACCACCATTTTATACTGCTTCCTACACAGACTTGTCACACAGCTATGAAGTCATGACACAAGCACACTAAATACAGCCACAGTCCTAAGCTAAATATGCTACATGTGATATGCAAAATGCCACAATTCTAAATTTCTGAATGAGAAAGCAGAGATGATCAGAGAACACCTCCTGGGAAAAGTAGGAATGAAGCTGAGTTCTTGAAGAATGTAAGCAAGAGATTGGCTTTCAGGGTGTGAAAGTGAATGAGAATCCACAAAAAATGCTTTTACATTCAATGAGTGGAGAAGTTTCACTGTAGCATAAGGTTCTTGGCTTATAGAATGACACTGTACAGCAGATCCCAAGTAAAGCATCTTACATACCACTACCAGAGTGCAACATGGAAATGTGCTACATGTTGCTGTGTTGTAGCAGTTTCTATAATAGACTTTATCACTGTTATGATGTTGCCCAAATCCTAGAGAGTAAGAGAGAGAAGGAAGAAAGGCATCTGACAAAGCCCATAAAATATAAAATTGAAATATGTTGAAACATTTTTATTCTACCTTAGTTATATGAGGAAAATATTTACAGAGAGTATTCTGTAAATATTCTGTAAAAATTCTGTAAGAATATTCTGTAAATAAATATTCTGTAAACTTGCAGAGTATTAAGATAGTCTGCAAAACAAGCCTTTAAATAGAATATATGGGGGATTAATGAGAGAGAATATGGAGTTTGCAAATAAATCTCTGTAGTTTGAATAACAAAAGTATCTAACTTAATAGATGTGGATATTATACAAGGGCAAAGTTAATAAAAGTACTGAAAATAGACGTAAAAACTAGAACTATCTCAAAAGCATAAAAAACAATGACAACACCTCAATTTTTTAAGCTATAGGGATTTTTTAAGAAGTTAGATATGATTGGTGTCCTGCAGTCCATGAGATCACAAAGAGTTGGACATGACTTAGTGCCTGAACAACAACAACAGATATGATTATTATCAGATCATATTGACAGACATTAATTCACAAAAGATTGATTTGTAGTGATTTGGTAGGTAAGTTTCACTAACAAGCTATGAAATAAAATTGTCTTGGATTTCATAATCACCTGTGTGAACTACCATCATGGGAAAAAGTAGGCACCTAAGGTTGGTCTTTATATTGAATGTTTTTTCTTCAACTCTTAAAATATTGAGGCTATATTTAAAAAGCAATCTGAATTCTTTTTGGTGGCTATAATGACATTTCAGCATGTATTTTGAATGAAGTCCAATGCCTGTTACTGCATCTTCATAAATGACCTTGGTCAAACAACAGCATTCAAAATATCTCCTCCCTACACATGTACAACTCAGTTACATGAGGGGGAATATTTATACAAGGAAAATATGTAGATATGTCTTCATTTTCCTTAAAGAAGGAATGGTGTTACTTTCAAAGATTCACTAGTCTTATGCGCTGGACTCCCTTAGTTTCTGTCTTATTCATGCTTACATTCCTCCCTTGGTATTCTGTAGTAGTCTTAGAATGTTGTGTTGTGTTGTGTTGTGCTGTTGTTTTGTCCCCAGAACTATTATTGTGTTGCTGTTTATTCTAACTCACATCTGACTCTGCAACCCCATGGACTACAGCCCATCATGCTCTTCTGTCCATAGGATCTCCCAGGCAAGAATACTGGAGAGGGTTGTCATTTCCTTCTCCAGGGGATGTTCCCAAACCAGGTATCAAACCCTGTCTCCTGCATTAGCAGACAGATTCTCTATCACTGAGAAGCCCAGGAAGCCCCTGGTTGATGATACATCCCTTGGGTTATGGGCCAGTCCCTATCCAAGGTCCTGAAAACTTATTAATCTGCCTCCTGTGACATCTTGGACAAATAAGAAAATATCCCATTTTTAAAAGAACTATGGTGATGAAAATTGATCTCACAGCACCTTCAAGAAACCTACTGCCAATATCCAATAATCACTACTATCATGTAAATTTTCTTTGTGATCTAAATCTTGCACAATAAAATCTAAACTTATATCTTCTCCACTCTCAGCGGAGACAGATATCAGCTTGTTTTAATTCTTTCTTTTCTTTTTTTAAAAAGTCTTTCTGGAAGCCACAATTCAGCTTTCCCTCCTCCCAAAGAAACAACCCCTATTCTTTTAACTTTTCCTGGCAATGTTTTAATTTATTTGGTTCTCCCACTTAACACGTATAAAGTGTTATATTTTCCTGCTCCATTCACACACCTGCAGTCAGCATTATGGGTCTGGTCAGTCAGAGGTGAATGAGTCATCACCTGCCTGAGAACTACACAAGGGAATTTATATGCTAGGTCAGTGAAGGATGTGCCTGAGACAAGGTAGTCAGAGCAAATAGAAGAGAATCATTTTTATCAACAATTTCACAATACCACCTCTAATTATCCCAGTTTGGACAGGTAGAGTTATAGCATCCAAGTTGAAGAAGATTAACCAAAAGTAACTGCTATCTCTATGTAATAGGACTGGTCCATCTTTGACCTTTTGCCCCATCCTGTTTTCAGGTATGACTTGTAGCTGAGTAAATGAGAGGATGAGCCTTGGAGACAGACCAACCTGGTTTGAATCCTGGATCCTGGATGAGGAGATAGCCTTAAGTATTTTCTTTGGACTTTTCTTTCCTCCTGTGCAAAATGGGGGGTCATACCATGCATCTCAAAGGATTGTTGTGATTACTGAATTATATGTATTAATGAATGCAAAGTTCCTGGAACAAATAAAAATCCAAGGAATGGTGCCTAGTGTGACTCTCTAGGTTTCTCTAAAGTTATAGAATCTAAAATTGGACATAGGCTTTCTCGTTGACTTGAGAGCTTTAGATTCCTTTATTTCTGTGTTCCTACTTATGAAACTCAAGCTCGTGGCTGTTTCTTTAACAGCAGTTTTTTGCTCTCCACTCATGGTCACCTTGTTCCCAAGTTGTCCCTAGATCATTTTTTCTGTCATTGGTGCAAAAAAAGCATTTACTTTTCCATTTTATTTTTGGACTATTGGTGTTTACACAACGCATTCAAAAGTCTCTGTCTATATTGAGTCTCTCTGTCACTGAATCTTAAGTTTCAGATACTTAACCTATTTTAGAGTTTTATGTAATACCCCAGTTTGTTGTTTCTCTAACTCAAATTCTTCATGATATGGAGAAAGAAGCTAAGAGAAGGGAAAAATGTAAGTGGTATAAAAATATAAAGGACATCATCATTCTTGGAGAAAAGCAGTATTTTACCATTTCAGTCGTCACATGGAAGAAACCAGTTCACAGAAGCAGTTCCTACCTTACCCATCCACTGTCCTTGCCTGTGTGATATTGAATATACCATCACAACTGGGAAAACTGTATCTAGTAAAAAGTTCAGAAGAAGTACCCCACACCACACCACAAACACACGCACACATACACACACTGTAGTATACTTTTAATGATAATATCTGGTACTGTCAGAATTTATGGAAATGAGCACTCATATACTGCTAATGGTTGTATAAACTGTTCTGATTTTTTCGTTGAAAATCTGTAGTAGTAATGCTTCAAATTACACGCATATTTTTCAACTCAGAAATTTAAGTTTCAGAAAATAATTCCATTGTCCATCTAGTTTCAGCTACAGAGATCTCTATCACAGCACGTAACTGGAAAATATAGCAGAAAAAAAAAACCAAGCAAACAAAATCCCAAAACAGGCAAGAAAAAATACTGTTTTCTACAGGAAAACATGGTTAAATAATTATTCTATACTGATATAAAAAATATATGCAGCTGTTTTCTAGAGTGGTATGAAGTTGTAGTCCATGTAAAAGGAATATCATATTAAGTATTAAAATGTTAAAAATGTATGCAAACTATAAAGCCATTTTTAATGTATATGTATGTATATAAAATTTGAAGAATAAGCAGAAGATAGAATTAACTATGATTATATTTTTATATTTCTATTATCATTGTTTTTAAATTTACCTAAATAATCATGTATTATTTAGTACAAATTAGACATTTTACTAAATTTAGACATTATACAGGAGATAGGAATCAAAAACATCCCCAAGGAAAAGAAATGCAAAAAAGCAAAATGACTGTCTGAGAACAGAAGAGAAGTGAAAGGCAAAGGAGAAAAGGAAAGATATTCCCATTTGAATGCAGAATTCCAAAGATTAGCAAGAAGAGATAAGAAAGCCTTCCTCAGCGATCAATGCAAGAAACAGAGGAAAACAATAGAATGGGAAAGTCTAGAGATCTCTTCAAGAAAATTAGACATACCAAGAGAATATTTCATGCAAAGATGGGCTCAATAAAGGACAGAAATGGTAGGGACCTAAAGAAGCAGAAGATATTAAGAAGAGGTGGCAAGAAAACACAGAAGAACTATACAAAAAAGATCTTCACGGCCAGATAATCACTATAGTGTGATCATTCACCTACAGCCAGACATCCTGGAATGTGAAGTCAAATGGGCCTTAGGGAACATCACTATGAACAAAGCTAGTGGAGGTGATGAAAATCCAGCTGAGCTATTTCAAATCCTGAAAGATGATGCTATTAGAGTGTTGCACTCAATATGTCAGCAAATTTGGAAAACTTAGCAGTGGCCACAGGACTGGAAAAGGTCACTCTTCATTCCAATCCCAAAGAAAGGCAATGCCAAAGAATGCTCAAACTATCGGACAATTGCACTTATCTCACACACTAGTAATGTCATGCTCAAAATTCTCCAAGCCAGGCCTGAACAATTTGTGAAACCTGAACTTCCAGATGTTCAAGCTGGTTTTGGAAAAGGCAGAGGAACCAGAGATCAAATTGCCAACATCTGCTGGATCATGGAAAAAAGCAAGAGAGTACCAGAAAAACAACTATTTCTGCTTTATTGACTATGCCAAAGCCTTTGACTGTGTGGATCACAATAAACTGTGCAAAATTCTGAAAGAGATGGGAATACCAGACCACCTGACCTGCCTCTTGAGAAACCTGTATGCAGGTCAGGAAGCAACAGTTAGAACTGGACATGGAACAACAGACTGGTTCCAAATAGGAAAAGGAGTATGTCAAGGCTGTATATTGTCATCCTGCTTATTTCACTTCTATGCAGAGTACATCATGAGAAACGCTGGGCTGGAAGAAGCACAAGCTGGGATAAAGATTGCCAGGAGAAATATCAATAACTTCAGATATGCAGATGACACCACCCTTATGCCAGAAAGTGAAGAAGAACAAAAGAGCCTCTTGATGAAAGTGGAAGAGGAGAGTGAAAAAGTTGGCTTTAAGCTCAACAGTCAGAAAACGAAGATCATGGCATCCAGTACTATCACTTCATGGCAAACAGATGGGGAAACAGTGGAATCAGTTCAGTTCAGTTCAGTCGCTCAGTCGTGTCCAACTCTGCGACCCCATGAATCACAGCACGCCAGGCCTCCCTGTCCACCACCAACTCCCAGAGTTCACTCAAACTCATGTCCATCGAGTCAGTGATGCCATCCAGCCATCTCATTCTCTGTTGTCCCCGTCTCCTCCCACCCCCAATCCCTCCCAGCATCAGACTCTTTTCCAGTGAGTCAACTCTTCGCATAAGGTGGCCAAAGTATTGGAGTTTCAGCTTCACCATCAGTCCTTCCAGTGAACACCCAGGATTGATCTCCTTTAGAATGGACTGGTTGGATCTCCTTGCAGTCTAAGGGACTCTCAAGAGTCTTCTCCAGCACCACAGTTCAAAAGCATCAATTATTTGGCAATCAGCTTTCTTCACAGTCCAACTCTCACATCCATACATGACCATGGGAAAAACCATAGCCTTGACTAGACGGACCTTTGTTGGCAAAGTAATGTCTCTGCTTTTTAATATGCTATCTATGTTGGTCATAACTTTCCTTCCAAGAAGTAAGCATCTTTTAATTTCCTGGCTGCAATCAGCATCTGCAGTGATTTTGGAGCCCAAAAAAATAAAGTCTGACCCTGTTTCCCCATCTATTTCCCATGAAGTGATGGGACCAGATGCCATGATCTTTGTTTTCTGAATGTTGAGCTTCAAGCCAAACTTTTCACTCTCCTCTTTCACTTTGATCAAGAGGCTTTTGAGTTCCTCTTCACTTTCTGCCATAAGGGTGGTGTCATCTGCATATCTGAGGTTATTGATATTTCTCCCAGCAATCTTGATCCCAGCTTGGGCTTCTTCCAGCCCAGCGTTCCTCATGATGTACTCTGCATAGAAGTTAAATAAGCAGGGTGACAGTATACAACCTTGACGTACTCCTTTTCCTATTTGGAACCAGTCTGTTGTTCCATGTCCAGTTCTAACTGTTGCTTCCTGACCTGTATACAGGTTTCTCAAGAGGCAGGTCAGGTGGTCTGGTATTCCCATCTCTTTCAGAATTTTCCACAGTCTATTGTGATCCACACAGTCAAAGGCTTTGGCATAGTCAATGAAGCAGAAATAGATGTTTTTCTGGAATCCTCTTGCTTTCTCCATGATCCAGCAGATGTTGGCAATTTGATCTCTGGTTCCTCTGCCTTTTCTAAAACCTGCTTGAACATCTGGAAGTTCACGGTTCACATATTTGGCTGACTTCATTTTTCTGGGCTCCAAAATCACTGCAGATGGTGATTGCAGCCGTGAAATTAAAAGACGCTTACTCCTTGGAAGGAAAGTTATGACCAAC
Source organism: Moschus berezovskii (assembly GCF_049115385.1). Classification (NCBI taxonomy): domain Eukaryota; kingdom Metazoa; phylum Chordata; class Mammalia; order Artiodactyla; family Moschidae; genus Moschus; species Moschus berezovskii. The sequence continues at coordinate 90,694,890 of NC_142469.1, read as the reverse complement.
CCAGACAGCATATTGAAAAGCAGAGACATTACTTTGTCAACAAAGGTCCATCTAGTCAAGGCTATGGTATTTCCGGTAGTCATGTATGGATGTGAGAGTTGGACTATAAAGAAAGCTGAGCACCGAAGAATTGATGCTTTTGAACTGTGATGTTGGAGAAGACTCTTGAGAGTCCCGTGGACAGCAAGGAGATCCAACCAGTCCATCCTAAAGGAAATCAGTCCTGAATATTCATTGGAAGTACTGATGCTAAAGCTGAAACTCCAATATTTTGGCCACCTGCTGTGAAGAGCTGACTCATTGGAAAAGACCCTGATTTAGGGAAAGATTGAGGGCACGAGGAGAAGGGGATGGCAGAGGATGAGATGTTTGGATGGCATCACTGACTCAATGGGTTTGGGTGAACTCCAGGAGCTGGCGATGGACAGGGAGGCTTGTCGTGCTGTGGTTCACGGGGTCACAAAGAATCAGACATGACTGAGTGACTGAACTGAAACTGAAACCGAGTCATGTATTACTTTGTCAATAAAAATATTTGAAATAAAAATACATTAGAGTACAATTTTCATCTGAATATCATGCCAAACATAGCTATTATAGGGTATTCAGAAAAATTTTTCAGAATGGAAGTGAATCTCTCATAAAAACAATGTAATGACTTTTCTTCCTTAAGAAAGTAAGAAATACCAATGGCTTCGTCACTTTTCTAAAGCTGACCATAAGCTTTGTGCCATTCCTTGATACGTATCTATTTAGGTTGAGTTCAGTTCAGTTCAGTCATTCAGTCGTTTCCGACTCTTTGCGACCCCATGAACCGCAGCATGCCAGGCCTCCCTGTCCATCACCAAATCCCGGAGTTCACCGAAACCCATGTCCATTGAGTCAGTGATGCCATCCAGCTGTCTCATCCTCTGTCACCCCCTTCTTCTGCCCTCAATCTTTCCCAGCATCAGGGTCTCTGCAAATGAGTCAGCTCTTTGCTTCAGGAGGACAAAGTATTGGAGTTTCAGCTTCAACATCAGTCCTTCCAAAGAACACCCAGGACTGATCTCCCTTAGGATGGACTAGTTGGATATCCTTGCAGTTTAAGTTTCTCAACTTAGGTTAATATGGTCTGTTAAATATATACAGATTTCTTGTTTGAAATCCTGAAATATGATATGAATCTTCTTAATTTATTAATTTAAATAAGTTGTTAATCTCGTCTTTTTTTTCCCCCTAAGACTCAATGAAATTTAGTCTGGGAGATGTAAATTTCATCATCTGCTAAGGTTCTGCCAAAGAAAAGATATAAAATGCTCACAACACTCTCTATGCTGTAAATTCTCTACAAAGTCTGGGCAGCAGGTCTGGTCATCTCTTTTCCACGATAAGAAAACACTTCAGGTTGAAGCCAAGATGGTTGGCCCACTGAAGTCCCTCTCCTTTGAGTAAAGGGTTAAAAGCAGTGTGAACAATGTCTAAGTATCGTTTGGGTATTATTTCTAATAGGGAATAAAGATGAATAAAATCTGTTTAACCAGTTACTGTGCCTTCATGTCCTGGGTATTCTGTGTCATTGAAGGTAAAGGAAATCAAAGTACAACTTGGTCCAGGCAGGATAAGCAACCCTCATGTTACAGATTCTAAAGCAGTAGTACAAAGCGAACATTATAGGGACCTTATTGTTTCACAATTATCTTCATTTAACTTCAGTACGATCTTATTGCTAATTTTGCCATAATTTCTCCATTTATGAAGAAAATATAGGCCTGAGAAAGTGAACTGTTTTGCCCCAAAAGTGTCAGAGCCAGAATTTAAATTCAGATATGTCTGACCCTGAAAACTATAGCCTTTAATTACTTATCTACAGCATCCTTTATGTTACATACGCTAGTAGTTTTCTATTCATTATCAATTCCCCTTTCCTTCCTTACTAAAAAATACCCCTTTTTGTTTGGGGTGACTGTGCATAGTTAAAGGTATCTACTTTCTCAAACTCTTGCAGCTAGAAATGCAAAAGTGACCCAATTCCAGACAGTGACATTTAAGCAGAAGTTGCCAGGTGAGGCTTCTGGGAAATTTTTGAAAAGGTCAGATGAAACAAGGATGCTTCTTAGGCCTTTTGTCCTTTCTTTCTTTACACCAGTATATGGACCCAGGCTTAGATGTGCAGCAGCCATGTTGTCATAATGAGAGGTGAACTATGAGAATGAAGTCTTCACACAAAATCTAGGAGAGTGGAAAACATAATAGCCCAGCTACCCAGTAGCAGGACTACACTTCATCCTAGCCCTGCACTAGCTACCCTTGGATGTCTTCTTGAATGAGAAAGGTGAAACCCAATGTGCAAAGCCACCATTAGGATGGTTTTCTGTTATTTGCAGATGAACACGTTTTTGATCTTCTATATGACATTTCAATAAAAAAATCCCAGAATGAGAGCCAAAAATCTTGACTCTAATTTGCTGTGACCTTGAACTGTTTACCATTATCTTCTCCTCAAGTTCAAAGTATGGGGTTCATACCAGGAGATCTTTAAGGTACCTTTCAATATGAGCATTTGGTGATTCTAGAACAATATGAATCAGCACTCTTTCATAATCCCAAGCTTCATGTCAAAACATATTTTATATTCTCAGAACCCAGAGTAAGCATCTGCTTAGCAAAAATTTTTTCAACAGCTTTTTTCATCCCCAATCTGATTCTTTTACAAGTACACGACTGTAGGGGAGGATAAAGCATTTGTTGTGTAACCATCTAAAGTGTATCTTGCCTGCAGGTTTATTTTTGCCAATACTCACTTTTAGGTATTCAGTCACTAAAAAGCAGGGAAAAAGACACAGCCCTGCAGAAATAAGCATCATATTAGAAAACAAGTTTGCTTACAGAACAAGCTCATTAGGTGAACCTGAAGTAATAAAGAGACACACTGTCCAGCATCATTGGAATGACATTCAGCAGGAGCCAGCTGTTCCCTTACCCTCTCCGTGCAGCTACTTTTAGCCACCTTTTGCTCAGTGGGATTAACCCAACCCCATTACTAAGCCCTTCGTCTCCTTCTACTTAACCCCACTTTTTGTATCTTTACATCATCAGTAAAACTTTCCATTCAACAAAGTCAAAATAGATTTTACCTTGGATCAAAAAGAAATTGGCCTATGAAGGAAATGCTGTCATTATTTCAAAAGACATGAGAGCCTCATGCAGGAAATGTAGTGAATTAAAAGGCCCTTGGATTTGTGCCTAAAAAATCTAGTCAGTTCTGCCTTGGTCTAACTATTGTTGCTATTGTTTGGTCGTTGAGTCATGTCTGACTCTTTTCAACCCATGAACTGCAGCACACCAGGCTTCCCTGTCCTTCACTATCTCCTGGAATTTGCTCAAACTAACTATGGCCATGTGCAAGTACCTGTACTGCCCGGGGTTCCAGTTTCTTTATCTATAAAGTTAAGGAGTTGCACTGGATAATACCTGAGACCTCATTATGAGGCTGTAAGGCTAGCCTTGGTTTTCTACCAAGGTGGGTTTTCTATCATGGTGAGAAAGACTCATTCTACACCATTTTGTGGACTTCCCTGGTGGTTCAGATGGTAAAGAATCTGCCTGCAACGCAAGAAACCCAGGTTTGATCCCTGGGTTGGAAAGATAACCTGAAGAAGGGAATGGCAACCCATTCCCATATCCTTGCCTGGAGGATTCCATGGACAGACAGAGAAGCCCGATAGGTTCATGGAGTCACAAACAGTTGAACATGACTAAGTGACTAACACACATACACATACACACACCATTTTGTATTATAGCACCTTAGTCTGACCTGTGTGTCACCTGGATTGATTGAGGCTAAATAGAAGACTTTTCTGATGATTATGCCAATGATCTTGAAGTAATACCATTTGCTTATAGGAAAGATAACATTGCAGAATGGTGAAAAGCAGGTACTCTGAAACCACAGAGTCCTGGGCTCAAATTCTGACTCACCCACTGTTTAGTTGTGGGACTTCTGTTGTCAATGACCTCTCTGCTTTTAGGTTCATCTGTGCGATGAAAATAATAGTACTATCAAAACTACCTCTTAGACTTTCTGTAAGGATTAAATGATTTAATAAATATAAATATTAGCATATGAGAGTTTGTTAGCATTTATTTAGCTAACATTTCTTCAGCTGTAGGTGCTAGGCACCAGGTGAAGCCATTTACATTCATTATGTCCTTTTGTCCTCGGAAGCCCACAGCACAACATTTCTCACATGATACAACTGAGGCTTAGAAAGGTCGCTTCTGTCCCCGCACAGCATAAATGAGGGAGAAGGGGACTCACGCCTGGCCATCAGAGTCCTATTTGACAGGTTGTAGGGGCACCAGATGTGTGAGCATGTGTAGGGATGAGTCAGCTGAGTCAGGGAAACTGCAAGGAAGGGTGACAGGCTGCCTCTATGCATGATGATGAGCAAGGCAGAGTCACTGGAGGGCCAACTAAGAATACAACCAAGTAAATGTCACTGGGCATTTTATCTGCTCTTCAGGCCAGGGTGTTTGGACTAAGGCTTATATACACTGCTAACAGAAGTGGTAGCAAAGGACTTGGGCCCCTGTAGCTCAAGATGCCTCCTACCCTGATACCTGAAATTCTACAATAGGTAAAACATAACACCTCTTTCTCCTAAAAAGATAAATCATCCTGGGAAAGATAACCCTTTAAAGCCCTGACATCTTAATCTGATTTGGTTTAGCAAATCTTTCTGAAAGTAGTGGGCCACTGGAAGGATCATGATGTCATGGGTACAAAGGGTTGTGAAGCAAAGCAGTGCACAGAAGGCAGTGTGTGTGTCAATTCCACAACACACTAGGTGCCAGGTTCTTTCCCATAATTATCTATGGAGCATTTACAGACACCCTCTGATGGTGACTATTAGTCAAAACTTTCATAGTACATTTAACAAGAGAACTACCAAGAAAGAACCTCGTGAACATGGAAGATAACATTTAATGACAAAGTTAGAGCTAAATATAATATATAGATAAAATATAAAGGAAGAGTTCATGAAGACCCTAAGTGAGAATATCATCCACTGTAATTTCCCTTCACCTATATGTGAAGGTGAAAGCTAATTTCCCTTCACCTATATACATTTCCTTATCCTTATGTATTAATACAGTATATGATTAATACAGTATATACAGTATATCCCTCCTCCAGTGGCTCTTCCCAAGCCAGGAATTGAACTGGGGTCTCCTGCATTGCAGGCAGATTTTTTACCAACTGAGCTATCAGGGAAGCCTTTGACTGTGGGGATCACAACAAACTGTGGAAAGTTCTTAAAGAGATGGGAATACCAGACCACCTTACCTGCCTCCTGAGAAACCTCTATTCAGGTCAAGAAGCAACAGTTAGAACCAGACATGGAATAACAGACTGGTTCCAAATTGGGAAAGGAGCACGTCCAGGTTATATCGTCACCCTGCTTATTTAAATTATATGCAGAGTACATCATGCAAAATGCCAGGCTGGATGAAGGACACGTTGGAATCAAGATTGCTAGGAGAAATATCAACAACCTCAGATATGCAGATGACACCACCCTTATGGCAGAAAGTGAAGAAGAACTAATGAGTCTCTTGATGAAAGTGAAAGAGGAGAATGAAAAAGCTGGTTTAAAACTCAACATTCAGAAAACTAAGATCATGGCATCCAGTCCCATCACTTTATGAAAAATAGATGAGGAAATGATGGAAACAGTGAGGTACTTTATTTTCTTGGGCTCCAAAATCACTGCAGATGGTGACTTCAGCCATGAAATTAAAAGACACTTGCTCCTTGGAAGAAAAGTTATGACAAACCTAGACAGCATACAGTAAAGCAGAGATATTACTTTGCCAATAAAAGTCCATCTAATCAAAGTTATGGTTTTTCAGGAGTCATGTGTCGATGTGAGAGATGGACCATAAAGAAAGCTGAACACTGAAGAACTGATGCTTTTAAGCTGTGTGTTGGAGAAGACTCTTGAGAGTCCCTTGGGCTGCAAGGAGATCAAACCAGTCAATTGTAAAGGAAATCAATCCGGAATATCCATTGGAAGCACCAATGTTGAAGCTGAAGCTCCAATCCTTTCACCATAGCCACCTGATGCAAAGAACTGACTCATTAGGAAAGATCCTGATGGTGGGAAATGTTGAAGACAGGAGGAGAAGGGGATGACAGAGGATGAGATGGTTGGATGGCATCACCAACTCGATGAGTATGAGTTTGAGTAAGCTCTGGGAGTTGATGGACAGGGAAGCCTGACGTGACGTGCTGCAGTCCAAGCAGTCACAAAGAGTTGGACACAACTGAGCGACTGAACTGAACTGAACTGAAAGCGGAAACAGTAACAGATTTTATATTCCTTGGCTCTAAAATCAGTGCTGATGATGACTGCAGCCACAAAATTAAAAGACACTCGCTCCTTGGAAGAAAAGCTATAGCAAACCTAGATAATATATTAAAAAGCAGAGACATCACTTTGCCAAAAAAGGTCCATATTGTAAAATCCGTGGTTATTCCATTAGTCATGTATGGATGTTAGAGTTGGACCATAAAGAAGGCTGAGCACCAAAGAATTGATGCTTTCCAATTTGGGGGTTTGAGAAGGCTCTTGAGGGTCCCTTGGACAGCAATGAGATGAAACTAATCAATCCTAAAGGAGATCAACCCTGAATATTCTTTAGGAGGACTAATGCTGAAGTTCCAATTCTCTGGCCATCAGATGTGAAGATCCAACTCATCAGAAAAGAACAAATTTAGGGCAGGAGGGGAAGGGGTTGAGAGAGGATGAGATGGTTGGATGGCATCACCAACTCAATGGACATGAGTTAGAGCAAACTCCTGAAGATAGTGAAGGAGAGGAAAGCCTTGTGTGCTACAGTCCATGGAGTCACAAAGAGCTGGACACAACTTAGTAACTGAACAACAGCAGGTATTGTTGACTCAGCCCTTCCAATGACACTCTGCAAGTTTTATGGGTTCCAATAAACAGTCCTCCAATATCTCTGACTCATTACGGAAAAGTGAGGACAGAAATGTAGAAATTCAAATACGAAGCTGTCTAATCTCCTGTTTATACACCTTCACCATGGGACATAAAAAAACAAGTATTATATCCCAGGAATGAAAAAATAAATGAACGAAAGAGAGTCCATTAACTAAATAAACTCAGGCTTCTGGAAGAGTTGGACATGCAAAGGGATGACTACAGATGGTGCTAAGTGCAGAGCAGAGGAGAAAGCATCTACAGGAAAAGAAATTAAGGGTATTAAAACAATGTCTTATTCACACGGATGTTCCCTGGACCCATTCTAATACAGGAGTAACTAAAGAGCCTCTTGATGAAAGTGAAAGAGGAGAGTGAAAAAGTTGGCTTAAAGCTCAACAGTCAGAAAACTAAGATCATGGCATCCAGTCCCATCACTTCATGCCAAATTGATGGGGAAACTGTGGAAACAGTGGCTGATTTTATTTTTCTGGGCTCCAAAATCACTGCGGATGATGAAATTAAAAGACGCTTGCTTCTTGGAAGGAAAATTATGACCAACCCAGACAGCATATTAAAAAGCAGAGACATTACTTTGCCAACCAAGGTATATCTAGTCAAGGCTATCGTTTTTCTAGTAGTCATGTATGGATATGAGAGTTGGACTATAAAGAAAGCTGAGCACCGAAGAACTGATGCTTTTGAACTGTGGTGTTGAAGAATATTCTTGAGAGTTCCTTTGACTGCAAGGAGACCCAACCAGTCCATCCTAAAGGAGATCAGTCCTGGGTGTTCACTGGAAGGACTGATGTTGAAGCTGAAACTCCAGTACTTTGGCTACCTGATGTGAAGAACTGACTCATTTGAAAAGACCCTGATGCTGGGAAAGATTGAGGGTAGGAGGAGAAGGGGACGACAGAGGATGAGATGGTTGGATGGCATCACCAACACAATGGACATGGGTTTGGGTGGACTTCTGGAGTTGGTGATGGACAGGGAGGCCTGGCATACTGCGGTTCATGGGGTTGCAAAGAGTCAGACACGACCAAGTGACTGAACTGATTGATAGGTCTTTAAATTAAAAAAAAAAAACCAAGGGAAAGAAAATAACAAAATGTATGACAATTCCAAATGTACATATGTATATAAGCAGATACACATATGCAGATATATCTGTCTGTGTATGATATAGTAAGAAGCTATTTTTCAGTTCAGTTCAGTTCAGTCACTCAGTCGTGTCCGACTCTCCATGACCCCATGAATCACAGCACGCCAGGCATTCCTGTCCATCACCAACTCCCAGAGTTCACTCAAACTCATGTCCACAGAGTCGGTGATGCCATCCAGCCATCTCATTCTCGGTCGTCCCCTTCTCCTCCTGCCCCCAACCTTTCCCAGCATCAGAGTCTTTTCCAGTGAGTCAACTCGTCGCATGAGGTGGCCAAAGTATTGCAGTTTCAGCTTTAGCATCAGTCCCTCCAATGAACATCCAGGATTGATCTCCCTTAGAATGGACTGGTTGGATCTCCTTGCAGTCCAAGGGACTCTCAAGAGTCTTCTCCAACACCACAGTTCAAAAGCATCAATTCTTCGGCGATCAGCTTTCTTCACAGTCCAACTCTCTCATCCATACATGACCATGGGAAAAACCATAGCCTTGACTAGATGGACCTTTGTTTGGAAGCTATCTTTAATAGAAATTAATTTAGATATATTGCATGTGTCCATTAAAATGAAACCATTTTATTTCCTTACTCTTGTTCATTCATAATTTATCAGTACTCTAATGTATGTTGAGTTTCTCTATTACCACAATTTCAATCCAAGGCTTCACTATCTTTTTCTCCTTATCATCTTTGTGGCCTACCCACAACTGCTCTCATTTTAATTCAAACCACTCTCAACATAGATATCATAGTTATAAGAAATAGAAAATCTGAACAGACCCATCACGGAACTAGAGACTGTAATCAGAAATCTTCCAGCAAACAAAAGCCCAGGTCCAGACGGCTTCACAGCTGAATTCTACTAAAAATTTAGAGAAGAGCTAACACCTATTCTACTCAAACTCTTCCAGAAAATTGCTGAGGAAGGGAAACTTCCAAACTCATTCTATGAGGCCACCATCACCCTAATCTCAAAACCTGGTAAAGACCCCACAAAAAAAGAAAACTACAGGCCAATATCACTGATGAACATAGATGCAAAAATCCTTAACAAAATTCTAGCAATCAGAATCCAACAACACATTAAGAAGATCATACATCATGACTAAGTGGGCTTTATCCCAGGAGTGCAAGGATTCTTCAATATCCGCAAATCAATCAACGGAATATACCACATTAACAAACTGAAAAATAAAAATCATATGATTATCTCAATAGATGCAGAGAAAGCCTTCGACAAAATTCAACATCCATTTATGATAAAAACTCTCCAGAAAGTGGGAATAGAAGGAACATACCTCAACATAATAAAAGCTATATATGACAAACCCAAAGCAAACATTATCTTCAATGGTGAAAAACTGAAAGCATTTCCCCTAAAGTCAGGAACAAGACAAGGGTGCCCACTCTCACCACTACTATTCAACATAGTTCTGGAAGTTTTGGCTACAGCAATCAGGGCAGAAAAAGACATAAAAGGAATACAAATTGGAAAAGAAGAAGTAAAACTTTCACTGTTCCCTGATGACATGATCCTCTACACAGAAAACCCTAAAGAATCTACCAGAAAACTACTAGAGCTAATCAATGATTACAGTAAAGTTGCAGGATATAAAATCAACACACAGAAATCCCTAGCATTCCTATACACTAATAATGAGAAAATAGAAAGAAAAATTAAGGACACTATTCCATTCACTGCTGCAACGAAAAGAATTAAATACTTAGGAATATATGTACCTAAGGAAACAAAAGACTTCTACATAGAAAACTATAAAACACTGGGGATGACCCAGAGGGAGGATAAAGGGAGGAGGGAGGTGGGAGGGGGGTTCAGGAGGGGGAACTTATGTAAACCCGGGACGAATTCATGTCAATGTATGGCAAAACCAACCAATATAATATTGTAAAATAATTTGCCTCCAATAAAAAATAAATTAATTACAAAAAAATAAAATAAAACACTGGTGAAAGTAATCAAAGAAGACACTAATAGATGGAGAAATATACCGTGTTCGTGGATTGGAAGAATAAATATTGTGAAAATGAGTATACTACCCAAAGTAATTTATACATTCAATGCAATCCCTATCAAACTACCAACAATATTTTTCACAGAACTAGAACAAATAATCTCACAATTTGTATGGAAATACAAAAAAACCTCGAATAGCCAAAGCAATCTTGAGGAAGAAGAATGGAACTGGGGGAGTCAACCTGCCGGACTTCAGGCTCTACTACAAAGCCACAGTCATCAAGACTGTATGGTACTGGCATAAAGACAGAAATATAGATCAATGGAACAAAATAGAAAGCCCAGAGATAAATCCACGCACCTATGGACACCTTATCTTTGACAAAGGAGGCAAGAATATAAAATGGAGAAAAGACAGTCTCTTTAACAAGTGGTGCTGGGAAAACTGGTCAGCCACTTGTAAAAGAATGAAACTAGAACACTTCTTAACACCATACACCAAAATAAACTCAAAATGGATTAGAGAGCTAAATGTAAGACCAGAAACTATAAAACTCCTAGAGGAGAACGTAGGCAAAACACTCTCCGACATAAATCACAGCAGGATCTTCCAAGACCCACCTCCCAGAATATTGGAAATAAAAGCAAAAATAAACGAATGGGACCTAATTAAAATCAAAAGCTTCTGCACAGCAAAGGAAACTATAAGCAACATGAAAAGACAGCCTTCAGAATGGGAGAAAATAATAGTCAATGAAGCAACTGATAAAGGATTAATCTCCAAAATATACAAGCAGCTCCTGCAGCTCAATTCCAGAAAAATAAATGACCCAATCAAAAAATGGGCCAAAGAACTAAACAGACATTTCTTCAAAGAAGACATAAAGATGGCTAACAAACACATGAAAAAATGCTCAACATCCCTCATAATCAGAGAAATGCAAATCAAAACCACAATGAGATACCATTTCACACCAGTCAGAATGGCTGCTATCCAAAAGTCTACATGCTGGAGAGGGTGTGGAGAGAAGGGAACCCTCTTACACTGTTGGTGGGAATGCAAACTAGTATAGCCACTATGGAGAACAGCGTGGAGATTCCTCAAAAAACTGGAAATAGAACTGCCATATGATCCAGCAATCGCATTCCTGGGCATACACACCGAGGAAACCAGAATTGAAAGAGACACATGTACTCCAATGTTCATTGCAGCACTGTTTATAATAGCCAGGACATGGAAGCAACCTAAATGTCCATCTGCAGACGAATAGATAAGACAGCTTTGGTACATATACACAATGGAGTATTCAGTCAGTTCAGTTCAGTTCAGTCGCTCAGTCGTGTCCGACTCTCCGCGACCCCATGAATCACAGCATGCCAGGCCTCCCTGTCCACCACCAACACCCGGAGTACACTCAAACTCATGTCCACAGAGTTGGTGATGCCATCCAGCCATCTCATTCTCCGTCGTCCCCTTCTCCTCCCGCCCCCAACCTTTCCCAGCATCAGAGTCTTTTCCAGTGAGTCAACTCGTCGCATGAGGTGGCCAAAGTATTGCAGTTTCAGCTTTAGCATCAGTCCCTCCAATGAACATCCAGGATTGATCTCCTTTAGAATGGACTGGTTGGATCTCCTTGCAGTATAAGGGACTCTCAAGAGTCTTCTCCAACACCACAGTTCAAAAGCATCGATTCTTCGGCGATCAGCCTTCTTCACAGTCCAACTCTCACACCCATACATGACCACGGGAAAAACCATTGCCTTGACTAGACGGACCTTGGTTGGCAAAGTAATGTCTCTGCTTTTTAATATACTATCAAGGTTGGTCATAACTTTCCTTCCAAGGAGCAAGCGTATTTTAATTTCATGGCTGCAATCAGCATCTGCAGTGATTTTGGAGCCCAAAAAACAAAGTCTGACACTCTTTCCACTGTTTTCCCATCTATTTCCCATGAAGTGATGGGACCAGATGCCATGATCTTTGTTTTCTGAATGTTGAGCTTCAAGCCAACCTTTTCACTCTCCTCTTTCATTTTCCTCAAGAGGCTTTTGAGTTCCTCTTCACTTTCTGCCATAAGGGTAGTGTCATCTGCATATCTGAGGTTATTGATATTTCTCCCGGCAATCTTGATTCCAGCTTGTGCTTCTTCCAGCCCAGCGTTCCTCATGATGTACTCTGCATATAAGTTAAATAAGCAAGGTGACAATATACAACCTTGACGTACACCTTTTCCTATTTGGAATCAGTCCGTTGTTCCATGTCCAGTTCTAACAGTTGCTTCCTGACCTGCATACAGGTTTCTCAAGAGGCAGGTCAGGTGGTCTGGGATTCCCATCTCTTTCAGAATGTTCCACAGTTTATTGTGATCGACACAGTCAAAGGCTTTGGCATAGTCAATGAAGCAGAAATAGATGTTTTTCTGAAACTCTCTTGCTTTCTCCATGATCCAGCAGATGTTGGCAATTTGATCTCTGGTGCCTCTGCCTTTTCTAAAACCTGCTTGAACATCTGGGAGTTCACGGTTTACATACTGCTGAAGCCTGGCTTGGAGAATTTTGAGCATGACTTTACTAGCGTGTGAGATGAGTGCAATTGTGCGGTAGTTTGAGCATTCTTTGGCATTTCCTTTCTTTGGGATTGGAATGAAGACTGACCTCTTCCAGTCTTGTGGCCACTGCTGAGTTTTCCAAATCTGCTGGCATATTGAGTGCAGCACTTTCACAGCATCATCTTTCAAGACTTGAAATAGCTCAACTGGAATTCCATCACCTCCACTAGCTTTGTTAGTAGTGATGCTTTCTAAGGACCACTTGACTTCACATTCCAAGATGTCTGGCTCTAGGTCAGTGATCACATTATCGTGACTATCTTGGTCATGAATATCTTTTTTGTACAGTTCTTCTGTGTATTCCTGCCACCTCTTCTTAATATCTTCTGCTGCTGTTAGGTCCATACCATTTTTGTCCTTTATCGAGCCCATCTTTGCATGAAATGTTCCCTTGGAATCTCTAATTTTCTTGAAGAGGTCTCTTGTTTTTCCTATTCTGTTGTTTTCCTCTATTTCTTTGCATTGATCGCTGAGGAAGGCTTTCTAATCTCTCCTTGCTATTCTTTGGAACTCTGCATTCAGATGCTTATATCTTTCCTTTTCTCCTTTGCTTTTCGCCTCTCTTCTTTTCACAGCTATTTGTAAGGCCTCCTCAGACAGCCATTTCGCTCTTTTGCATTTCTTTTCCATGGGGATGGTCTTGGTCCCTGTCTCCTGTACAATGTCACGAACCTCCGTCCAGAGTTCATCAGGCACTCTATCAATCAGATCTAGTCCCTTAAATCTATTTCTCACTTCCACTGTATAATCATAAGGGATTTGATTGAGGTCATATCTGAATGGTCTAGTGGTTTTCCCTACTTTCTTCAATTTAAATCTGAACTTCGCAAAATGGAGTATTACTCAGCCATTAAAAAGAATGCATTTGAATCAGTTCTAATGAGGTGGATGAAACTAGAGTCTATTATACAGAGTGAAGTAAGCCAGAAAGAAAAACACCAATACAGTATACTAACACATATATATGGAATTTAGAAAGATGCAAATGATAACCCTGTATACGAGACAGCAAAAGAGACACAGATGTATAGAACAGTCTTTGGGACTCTGTGGGAGAGGGTGAGGGTGGGATGATTTGGGAGAATGGCATTGAAACATGTATATTATCATATGTGAAATGAATCACCAGTTCAGGGTCGATGCATGTTACAGGATGCTCGGGGCTGGTGTGCGGGGATGACCCAGAGGGAGGATAAAGGGAGGAGGGAGGAGGGAGGGAGGTTCAGGAGGGGGAACTCATGTACACCCAGGGTGGATTCATGTCAATGTATGGCAAAACCAACCAACATAATATTGTAAAATAATTAGCCTCCAATAAAAAATAAACAAATAAATATAATTGGATCAATCTATTTACTTTTTCATATATCTTTAGTGGTTTCCCTCTATGACTTGGGATATAATCCAAAAGTCTCTCATGGCCTGAAAGTTCTCATGGGACCCCCAGCCTCCTTGCCTCCCTTGTTTCTTGCCACTTTGCCAGTTCACTTTTACAGTCACATTAGACTCTTTTAATTTTCCAATTTCTAAAGTTCTTTCCTTTCTCAGAGCCTCTAGTCATTTGCCTCCCTCTGCTTTTGCCAGTCTTACTTCTAGTCATCATTCAGATTTCAGTCTCTCAGTTCTGTCACTTACTCATAGAAGTTTTCCCCAAACTTGAAGTAGAAAGTGGCCCCACCTAAGCTCCATCATCACAATGACAATTTCCTTTATAGCACTTATCGTGAGATATGGATAGATGTTCAGTCATGCAGTTATCAGTGTGATTATTTGCTTAATATACTCCCTTAGTGTGTATACCTGGTGAATGTAAAGGCTGTGTCTGTATCACCTTTGTCCAGCACAGTGCCTGTTTCAACTCAATAACTCTTGTTGGATGACTCAGTAATTGTTGACCAGCTGAAGCAGTAAAACATGACTTGTCTGCCTGATAAAATCTTTGTCCCACTAGAATGTGATAACACTGTATTTAAAGTCCTAGAGTAATTTGGGAGGTATATTTTACTGCCCTTTTACAGCCTGTCCTCTTTAAATGACAGTGTGTACTTTCTGCATTTCATTTAAAAAGACAAATATGTAATTTAATAAAATATTTAAATATATAAATACTATATATTTATTTATCATATTATATATTATACAAAACATTATAATTATTATATTCAACACTATATATATGTGTATAAAATATATTGTGACTTAGGGAAATTTAGAGGTTACCCAGTCTATGAACAGGGCTTCCCCAATGGTTCAGGGGGTAATTGGGAAGATCTCCTGGAGTAGGAAATGGCACCCACTCCAGTATTCTTGCCTGGAGAATCCCATGCCTGGGAGGCTACAGTCCATGTGGTCACAGAGAGTCAGACATTACTGAACACATGGTATATGGTCACATAGTCAGGTCTATGACCCATGTTTTACAAGTGAGGTCCAAAGAGTGAATAAACCTACCCAAGGTCACAGAGAAAGTTAGTGGCAGTAACTTACCAAAACCCATGGCTTCTAATTTTGGAGACACCACCCCTCCTACTAAGTTGCCATATAAAATAGAATTCTAGGTTATTAATGAGAATTATACACACATACAAAAGAAATACAGTAAGAGAAAACCAGTCTTGAATCTATTTTAATATTATAACATTCTGGGACAGTGGAGACAAATTCATCCTCAGCCTTTTCTCAATGAAATAATGAGATATGTGCCATCCTCTCAGTTCCAAAATTTGACAAACAGACACTTAGAGGAGTAGACAGTGTTTAACTTTTCTAATTTCAGAAACATATGTAAGATCCTAGTAGAATTATTGTGGAGCTAACTTTTTTCCAAAGAGAAACAATAGGCCTTGGGAGAAATAGAGCCCACTAGGCTCTTTTGATTTACATTCATGAGGTTGGCTAGAAAAGTGGCAAGAACTTTCATCTGAGGTCATCAGTCATGCTAAGAGTGCTAAGTCCACTAGAAGAAGAATTATTTAACAAAACAAGATGAAGATGTGTGATGGTAGATAACTTTCTGTGCATGCATTTATTTCCCTCTGGTAACTGGAAAGAACTTCAGAGAGGATCAGCTGTACAAATGGATCACTCTGCACAACATTACAGTTGAGCTTGGGCTTCCTAATATTGAAACTTTCAGAAACTAGTTGCCTCCTTTCTTAGGGTTTTGTTTTTGCAATTAATGATGATTCGATATAGAAGCTAAGATACTCTGGAGTTCTGCCTTCTGGAAACACAAAAGAAACTTATTAATAATAAAATATAGTAAAAGGTGAGTTCACTAATGGAAGAAATAGCTCATCACAAAGTTTTCTTTAAGTTTTGGCATGGCATTCGTTTCTTTATACATGAAACTTAAAAAACATAAAGCCAAACTGCTTAACTAATTCTCAGTTATTCAACATTTACTTTCCCTTGGCTATCTGACATTCTCAACCTGTTATTTGTAAGAAACTGTATTATTTAGTTTCATCATTATTTATTTACATTTAATACATAAGTGTTATAACTCATAAGTGCATTGACTGATACAATGCCTTATAAAGTTGTTTGCTTTTTTCTCAGGAATGAGGGAAGGAGTGAGGGAGGAAATGAGAGGAAAAATCAAACCCTAGAGCCTCAGGATGCCTAGAAAATCCCATGGATGGAGGAGCCTGGTAGGCTGTAGCCCATGGGGTCGCTAAGGGTCGGACACGACTGAGCGACTTCACTTTCACTTTTCACTTTCACACATTGGAGAAGGAAATGGCAACCCACTCCAGTGTTCTTGCCTGGAGAATCCCAGGGACAGGGGAGCCTGGTAGGCTTACGTCTATGGGGTCACACAGAGTCGGACACGACTGAAGTGACTTAGCAGCAGCAGCAGCAGCAGCAGAGCCTCAGGAAACAACACTAAGAATAAAATTAAACATTTTAATATATTCTCAAAATCTTGAGCCACAACAGTGTAATTTGAAACTATAGTGTGGTAAAGTTCTCCATGATTTCTAATTATACTAACAATCTTAATTATATACCAAAGCAACATCAGGGTTGAGTATTGACTACTGACATATCTCTTCCTATACTTCACCTTGCTAAACTCAATGTATCTGACATAGTCTGACCAATAGAAATGTGTATATTGTCAAATGAATGCCTGTGACCTGCATGATTATTTTGTTCTCAATAGGAAAAAAAAAAGTGCTCCTGACATCTTTGACTCTAGCCTTAGGGATTTGTGCTTTGACCAAGCCAGGATTTGAGCTGGTAACCCAAATTTCCTGAGAATTTAGAAAGCCCACCCACACAGAAATCAATCTGGGCTCTTTCTTTTACTGGAGAAGACTCTACAATACCAAGATCCTCATACCACCCATACAGGACAGTCCTGAGTTAGAGTTTGTGATCTGTAACAGCATGAAATGGCCATCGAAACATAACTTTCTGTCTCAAGCAAGCATGAAGTGGCCTAGCTGAGCTATGAACTGAGTTTGAGAATCATCCCAAGGTGAACCAGAGACCACAAATCCTTGCAACCTTCCCAAGTTGCTTTGTGCACAGTGGACACAGAAATGCCTCCAAGGGAGGTCCTGGCTTTGTTCTGTCCATAAGCTATTCCTAGTAGGCTTCATGTAAGACAAATGTTGAGTAGTGCTTCATAGAATAATTGAAACTGATTTCCTGCCACAAACACACTCACACACACACACAACAGGCTGTCTTTGACTTGTTGAATGAAACAACTGCTCTTTAAGAATACAGGCATATATTCTGGATATTTAACATCTCTGTTAACTTAAATCTCTGCTAGTTTGAAATTGGTCACTATTTCTGGAGACTGCTTCTTATGCAATGCAAGCTCTAGGAACGGGGAATGTTATTTTCTATTTTTCTTCCTATACTACCCACATATTGCCATTTTGGTAACTATTAATAGATGTCAAAATAATCTAATAAAAATACCCAAATACTTAACTTCCAAAATAAAATAAGAAGACTTTAACTCCAAGTCTATCATTCTTTAGGATTGTATAAATTGAAGGAAAAAAAAGTTACATTTTTGAGAGCATCAGAGGAAAAATAGCCTAAATGAGTGGAGCATTCTCAAAAGTATGAGTGGAGTATAAGTGGAAAACTCTCAAAAGTCATTAAGTTTCTGAAAGCTACAAGACTTTTATCAATACACTACGGAGTTAAGCCATATAATATGTAACACTTCTCGTAGCTTTAAGATCCTCTGATTCCACAATGGATATACAGTTCAGTTCAGTTCAGTTCAGTTCAGTTCAATTCAGTCGCTCAGTCATGTCCGACTCTCCGCGACCCCATGAATCACAGCACGCCAGGCCTCCCTGTCCATCACCAACTCCCGGAGTTCACTCAAACTCATGTCCACAGAGTTGGTGATGCCATCCAGCCATCTCATTCTCTGTTGTCCCCTTCTCCTCCTGCCCCCAACCTTTCCCAGCATCAGAGTCTTTTCCAGTGAATCAACTCGTCTCATGAGGTGGCCAAAGTATTGCAGTTTCAGCTTTAGCATCAGTCCCTCCAATGAACACCCAGGATTGATCTCCTCTAGAATGGACTGGTTGGATCTCCTTGCAGTACAAGGGACTCTCAAGAGTCTTCTCCAACACCACAGTTCAAAAGCATCAATTCTTCGGCGATCAGCCTTCTTCATAGTCCAACTCTCACATCCATACATGACCACGGGAAAAACCATAGCCTTAACTAGATGGACCTTGGTTGGCAAAGTAATGTCTCTGCTTTTCAATATATTATCCAGGTTGGTCATAACTTTCCTTCCAAGGAGTAAGCGTCTTTTAATTTCATGGCTACAGTCAGCATCTGCAGAGATTTTCGAGCCCAAAAATATAAAATCTGACACTGTCTCCACTGTTTTTCCATCTATTTCCCATGAAGTGATGGGACCAGATACCATGATCTTTGTTTTCTGAATGTTGAGCTTCAAGCCAACCTTTTCACTCTCCTCTTTCACTTCCATCAAGAGGCTTTTGAGTTCCTCTTCACTTTCTGCCATAAGGGTGGTGTCATCTGCATATCTGAGGTTATTGATATTTCTCCCCGCAATCTTGTTTCCAGCTTGTGCTTCTTCCAGCCCAGCGTTCCTCATGATGTACTCTGCATATAAGTTAAATAAGCAGGGTGACAATATACAGCCTTGACGTACTCCTTTTCCTATTTGGAACCAGTCTGTTGTTCCATGTACAGTTCTGACTGTTGCTTCCTGACCTGCATACAGGTTTCTCAAAAGGCAGGTCAGGTGGTCTGGTATTCCCAAGGTATGGCCAAAGATTCTGTGTGAGGGAATGAGTTATCAGAAAGTATAAAAGTAAAGAAGACTCTCAGAAGCTTGTTGTTGTTGCTTAGTCTCTAAGTCATGTCTGACTCTTCTCAATCACCATGGACTATAGCCCACCAGGTTCCTCTGTCCATTGGATTTCCCAGGCAAGAATACTGGAGTAGGTTGCCATCGCCTTCTCCAGGGGATCTTCCCGACCCATTGACTGAATGAATCTCCTGTGTCTTCTGAATAGTCAGATGGATTCTTTACCACTGAGCCACCAGGAAAGCCCATCTCATAAACTTTACTTTCTGGAAACATCACATAGCTCCATTATTAGTAGCTTTTATTAAAGCAATTTTGCAGCCTATGTAGATACACATTCAATATACTAAATCTGAAAAAATAAGAATATTTCTGAAAATTTTCTGAAGCTTTTCCTCATAAAAGCTAAATTTGCATAGCAAACTCATAATTCACAAAGCTCTTGTGTGATCTTGTTTAGTCCTGAAAATAATTCTGCTGTTAGGAACTGAGAGTACATATGCTGGGAAATAGATGGGGAAACAGTGGAAACAGTGTCAGACTTTATTTTGGGGGGCTCCAAAATCACTGCAGATGTTGATTGCAGCCAGGAAATTAAAAGACACTCCTTGGAAGGAAAGTTATGACCAACCTAGGTAGCATATTAAAAAGCAGAGACATTACTTTGCCAACCAAGGTCCGTCTAGTCAAGGCTATGATTTTTCCAGTGGTCATGTATGGATGTGCGATTTGGACTGTGAAGAAAGCTGATTGCCGAAGAATTGATGCTTTTGAACTATGGTGCTGGAGAAGACTCTTGAGAGTCCCTTGGACTGCAAGGAGATCCAACCAGTCCATTCTGGAGGACATCAATCCTGGGTGTTCATTGGAAGGACTGATGCTAAAGCTGAAACTCCAATACTTTGACCACCTCATGCGACGAGTTGACTCACTGGAAAAGACTCTGATGCTAGGAGGGATTGGGGGTGGGAGGAGACAGGGACGACAGAGAATGAGATGGCTGGATGGCATCACCGACTGGATGGACATGAGTTTGAGTGAACTCCGGGAGTTGGTGATGGACAAGGAGGCCTGGCATGCTGTGATTCATGGGGTCACAGTCGGACATGACTGAGCAACTGAACTGAACTGAACTGATGCTATATATGGGTTCTAAGGCCCTGGGTCCCAATCTTGACTGCTTCTCATCAACTGAATTCTTGGTAATCTAAGACAGCTATGCCTCACTCTGCTCATCTATAAAATAGAGACAACAATGATACCTACCTAACAGTGCTATGGTGAGAAATTAAATGAGGTAATATATGTTTGTCAATTACTTAGCACTTGGTGCTTATTCTCAATTTCAATATGCTAAATTTTTAACATGGAAAGAGTCAGAATGGCTTCCCTATTGTTTAAAACACTAAAGTATGTAGCACGCGCTTGCACTCACTCAGTCATATCCAGCTCATTGTGACCCCACAGATTGTAGCCCAACAGGCTCCTCTGTCCATGGGATTCTCTAGACAATCTTTCTGACCCAGGGATCAAACCCACATCTCTTGCATCTCCTGCATTGGCAGGTGGATTCTTTACTCCTGAGCCATCTGAGAAGCTTATTAATTATTCAATAAATGTGTGCTATTATTATCCTTATGGCAGATTGTATTTTCCAAAGATGTCATACCAATATATACCATCCATGTGTTGCTTTTACAATGTGACATTGTCACTTCTGAATTGAGAAATGGAGTCTGTGTTCCCTCCTCTTGAAGCTATCCTGTATAACTTCTGAAGCTAAGTCATACAGGTGATAAAACTTTGCCCAGCCATCTAGAGATGTCTACCATTGGAAACCAGTTACCACAAGGTGAAGGAGCCAAGCAGCCCCTCATCGTGGAGAGGGTGTGTGTAGGTACTCCAACCACAGAACAAGGTGCCAGCACACAGCCAGCACCAACCAACAGAAAGGTGGATGAGTGAGGTTACAGGTCACTCCAGCTCCCAGAGTTTGAGCCACTCCAGCTGATGACAAGTAGAGCAGAGAGTTGTCCCCACTGAGTCCCATCCAACTGTAGATTCATGGAAAAAGGTAATCTTGTTATTTTAAGTCACTAAATTTTAGGAAATTGAGTTTGCCTAAGATTACACAGATATTAAGAGGTAGCAAGTGAACTTGGAGGCAGATTTTCCAATTCGAATCATGTTTTCTTGTCACAATTTCAAACTCAGACAATTACCTTAAGCAAGAATGTCTTGAGTATATGCCTGGCTCATTGTCACATTGTAGGTTGATCTTACCCCATCTCTCATCATTTGAATTCAAGAAGCCTCCCACCCTGGTGGCTCAGATGGTAAGAATCTGACTGCAAAGAAAGAGATTTGGATTCGATCCCTGGTTTGGGAAGATCCCTGGAGAAGGGAATGGCCACCCACTCTAGTATTCTTGCCTGGAGAATTTCATGGACAGAGGAGCCTGGCAGGCCACAGTTCATAGGGTTGCAAAGGTTGGACATGACTGAAGTGACTGAGCGTACACACACACACACAGCCTCCCACAAACCACATCTCAGAAGCAAACACCATCCATGGGCAACAGCATGTACATCTTGAATCCTGACTTAGGAATTTCTGTTTCTGCTCTGGTTGTCTCCTCATTTGGCTGCCAGCTTAGACTGCCTTCCTGACTTCTGATCCTGGACTAATCATGCAACACCACTCATTAGGCCATCACCTGAAGTTTCAAGTACTCAGGGGCCCCTTTGTTAGAGAACCTTTAGATATCCCCTAGTTCTCCCCACTATCTCTTTGCTTGGAGTTCAGTAAGCATAAATCCACACTTAGTAACATAATGTTGTGAAATGTTAACTATGCTTCTCAAATGAAAACTAATGTTAACTTCTGAGCCAAGAAAATTTTAATATGAAGCTAATGAAGCTGTAAGCTTTAGGGCTGCTAACTTAAATACGTTTCTTCCAAGGCTGTGGAAGAAGCTGTAATAATATACTTATGGACATTTTTTAAATTAAATTTGCTAAGTGCAATGTACTTTCAACAACATTGAATCTTCCCCTATCCCTGAGAGTGGCTTAGTCAGAATGGAGCACACACCACAGTTATTAACTTCTTTTTCTTCAGGAGTGTTATTTTTAATTAACTTGAAATCTTAAAACTATTTGAAAACAGAAAAGTTAAAACAACTTATTCATAGTCTAAAATTTTTGGTAAAGTTTATTCAGTTCAGTTCAGTCACTCAGTTGTATCCGACTCTTTGCAACCCCATGAATCGCAGCACACCAGGCCTCCCTGTCCATCATTAACTCCCAGAGTCTCCCCAAATTCATGCTCATTGAGTCAGTGATGCCATCCAGTCATCTCATCCTCTGTTGTCCCCTTCTCCTCCTGCCCCCAATCCCTCCCAGCATCAGAGTCTTTTCCAATGAGTCAACTCTTTACATGAGGTGGCCAAAATATTGGAGTTTCAGCTTCAATATCAGTCCTTCCAATGAACACCCAGGACTGGTCTCCTTGAGGGTAGACTGGTTGGATCTCAATTTGACTAGATGGACCTTTGTTGGCAAAGTAATGTCTCTGCTTTTTAATATGCTATCTAGGTTGGTCATAACTATTCTTCCAAGAAGCAAGTGTCTTTTAATTTCATGGCTACAATCACCATCAGTAGTGATTTTGGAGCCCCAAAAATAAAGTCTGACACTGTTTCCACTGTTTTCCCATCTATTTCCCTTGAAGTGATGGGACCAGATGCCATGATCTTAGTTTTCTGAATGTTGAGGTTTAAGCCAACTTTTTCACTCCCTTCTTTCACTTTCATCAAGAGGCTTTTTAGTTCCTAAAGTTTATTGAAGATTCTCAAATTAAGAAATAAAATCAGGATTTTAATAACCAAATACGCAGGGGAATTTTTCCCTCTCCCCCAGTAGTTACAAGTTCAACTGATATGCTAAAACTAATTACATATTTAGAACATGCAAGTATTTGAAAACTCTTCTATAATAGACCAGTACAAAATGAGATTATTACTTAGTTCAGAGACTATTTTGATGCCCTGCTTCAGTCATTTTAGAAAAGGAGCTTGGCTCTATTTTAAACTGATAATACTGATAATTTTTAAAAGTTAAACTATATCTATAATATGTTTTAAAATATATGTATATTTGTATATAAACACCTACATGCCAAAAATATACAGGAAAGCAATATGTCCAAAAGTTTACAGTAAATATCCTTTGATGGTGAGATTATGGTTGATTTTTCTTTCCTTTATGTTTTTCCCTATTTTAGAAATATTTATCGTAAATATCTTTATAATCAGAAATATCTTTATAATCAGACTATCTTTATAATCAGAAATAAAGGATAAGCATTCACTGTTAATAATCCCTTTTCTCTTACGTTGGTCCAAATAAAATCATATTTGCATGTAGTTCAGTCTTCATTAAGATTAACTCAGTTTGTACCACAATTTGGGCCAACTTTTAGGATCTCCGTTAAAAGGGAACCTCCCTAAAATCTACACACACACACACAACAAAAAATAAGGTAGAAATGTTTTGAAACAGAAAATTATTTTTTCTGATTTATGACTATAAGTATCAGTAGGTAGCAATATATCATTTCAGAATTTTTTAAAAAGCGATTATAAAACAATCTGAACTTGAAGAAGCTAAGACAAATACTCTCACCAGTTGATTAAACCACAAATTCATTTTCGCTTAATCTTTTGACTTCCCTATTGCTTTTAAGCTTTTTCAAAATAGACTGCTTTCTTCTAGAACCAGGTGATAAAATGAAGGAGTAATTCAACATTAATTAGGAGTCTGAAAAGGTGAATTGGGAAAAAAACTGGGAACATATATAAGTATGATAAGCATTCATATAAATAGTAATTCAGAACAGAAAAGGAGAAAATTAGAAGAGCCTACTTGCTTAAAGGAACTATTAGAGTTGATAAAGACAAAATTATTAACTAAGCCTCAGATATACTTAGAATATTGACTTAAATTCCCAACTTATAAATTACACCTTTAGTCTAATAAAGTAGCGAGAGCTAGAAAGAAAAAAATAAAAATAATGAAAGGCGAGAAGAGGAAGAGGAAGGAAGGAAAGAGGGAAGGAGTGAAAGAGGGCAGGAAGAAAGGAAAGAGGGCGGAGAGGAAAATCAGCTATACCATAACCAAGACTGCAGATGGCCCAAGATAGCCAGAACGTAGAGAAAACAGTCACAAATAATAACTGAACTAAGATATAAACATTTCTGTGCATATTTAATTGTCTTAATTGAAATAATATCAATTAAAAATAAAGTGAAATTAACTTTTCAGAGATGGGAGCAGTAAATATAGTTTTATCTACTTCTAGACCCTGTATTGGCAAGCAATAAGCTAAAGATAAGCTAGAGAAGAACCATAGAAAGTAGTCTGGATCATTCTTAAGCTCAACCCTATCAAGATTTGGAGTGAGAATCACACCAAGTGAAAATATGTTAAAGAATTATTTTTCCTGTAAATGATGTCATTAGCATTAGATAATTAAAATAAGTTTGCTCACATCACTAATAGTTTTCTCTTTTTGTTTAAATGACTAACTGGATTTTTTTTTAATTTCCTTATTTCAAGAATCCTAAGCAATTTTTCTCTTCTCAGAACTCTGCAGCCATTAATGCGAACTGAAGAAATGCATTGGATTAGATTCTCTAAATAATAAATGAACAAGGATGATGTGTTTAAGAGATAAGCTGCTCTTTAAAATTATGGGGGAATCTAAATGCCCTCAGTTTCATTTTCATTCATGAATATTATCATTGAATTGTTGTTGATTTTTCAAAATAAATGCTTATTATAGTATGGCTAATCCTTGTGTCACAGAAATGAATATAGCTGATACTTAGATCATGAAAATTATTATTGCCAACATATGATATAGATATAAATGTATATAAATATATACACACTTACTAATGTATTATAGTGATCACTGTTTACAAAGTGATAAGGAAAATTGTCAATAAAATACTTGGAGAAATTAAATATTTAGTTGATTTAAAGACAACCTCTTCCAAATTCAATGCAAACATTTAATGTCTTCTTTGAAATCTACAATGAGCAAAATATTATGTTTATCAGTAGCCTACAACCAAATTAAAAAGTCATAAAATTTAGTATATTAAGCTATGCAGTGTTTAAGTCTCCAGTGTTCTTTATTTAAGTCAGTTTATTCTTTTTAGAAGAAAATATGGCTTTGGAAGCATCATATTGATTAAAATCACTTGCTAGTTCAAATTCCTCAGGCATTTTTTTAAAATCTGTAAACTGCTTCTGCTGCTGCTAAGTCGCTTCAGTCATGTCCAACTCTGTGCGACCCCACAGACGGCAGCCCACCAGGCTCCTCTGTCCGTGGGATTCTCCAGGCAAGAATCTGTAAACTAGGAAAATAATATTGAATTTCTATAAAGATATAGAAAATGTGTGCAAATCATGAGTTATAGTACCTGGCATTTAATATTTCTGAAAGAGTCAAAGCTTAAATTGAAAGAAAAATTATGAGTTTTGTAAAATAAACTATGCTGATTCCTCAGAAAAAATTGTTTTACTAATATTAAAAACTGTTTTCTGCTTTATGATGGATATCTGAGCATCTGTATTAATCTTTCTTACTTCCCATAGAGCCATTCAATTAACAGAAGTGATTTAAAAATAAGAATGAATCCATGGTAGCGCTAGAAACCTGGGAAGGTTGCCAGTAGCAGACAAGAATAGTGGAGAATTTCTAGAAGATGCAGGCAGATGGGATCAGATTGATAGTAAAATCTGATAGAGCTGAACCTGCAGCACTGAAAATGCATAAGAGAACAGTACTAAAGAAGTGTGTTCTTTCTTTTCAGAACCCAAGAAAACACCAAGATCAAAGACAGCAGGGATTAAAGCACAGTTAGGCAGTGCAACGGTGAGCTGTGGTGGAATGGAAAGTTGAACTGCTGATTGTATCATGACCCTCATTATGTCCTCAAGAAAATTTATCTAATGATCTGCCATAAGAAACTTACAGAAGTTATTGAAACAAAAGAAGAATATCTCAGTGGTACCCCCAGGTAACTTCTGGTTCCCTTAATAGATAGATGTGTGGCAGCCCATACAACTACTAAGCACCCTTTCTGGGTAATCTAGAAGAAATATCTTTCTGGTCACCATCATGTACCCTCTCTCTACACAAAACTCCTCCATAAATAGAATCTAAATTCACTCATGGAAGGAATTCTTTTATTCACTTTCTCAGGGGAAACCATCTCTAACTATCATTACTCACCAACCTCAACCCTCAATTATAAATACAAATGCCACAGAAAAGTCAACAATGCCAAAACAGGTGTTAGAACAACCGGAGAATTCGTATCTGAGGAAAAAACCTCATATAAGAAACAGAAGATACCCTAAAGATAAATAGAACTCTTAGAGATTTGGAAAGATGTCATACAAAAAATAATGAATCTACTAAATCAAAGAGGCAATTTGATATGTTTATGACTCTGTGGTGATGGATTCACAGGTTATTGCTGTTGTTCAATCACTCAGTTATACCCTTCTTTTTGTGACCCCATGGACTGCAGCATGCCAGGCTTTCCTGTCCTTCACCATCTCCTGGAGCTTGCCCAAACTCGTGTCCATTGAACCAGTGATGCCATCCAACCATCTCTTCCTCTGCTGTTCTCTTCTCCTCCTGCCTTCAGTCTTTCTCAGCATCAAGGTCTTTTCTTATGACTTGGATTTTCACATCAGGTGGCCAAAGTATTGGAGCTTCAAATTCAACATCAGTCCTTCCAATGAATATTCATGATTAACAAACTTTAGGATTGACTGGTTTGATCTCCTGGCAGTCCAGGGAGTCTCAAGAGTCTTTCCCAACACCACAGTTCAAAAGCATCAATTCTTTGGTGCTCTGCCTTCTGTATGGTCCAACTCTCACATCCATACATCGATTCAGCTCATTTCAGTTGCTCAGTCATGTCTGAGTCTTTGCAGCCCCCTGGACTGCAGCACACCAGGCTTCCCTATCCATCACCAAGTCCCAGAGCTTACTCAAACTCATGTCCATCGAGTCAGTGACACAATCCAACCATCTCATCCTCTGTCATCCCCTTCTCCTCCCACTTTCAATCTTTCCCAGCATCAGGGTCTTTTCAAATGAGTCAGTTCTTCACATCAGGTGGCCAAAGTATTGGAGTTTCAGCTTCAGCATCAGTCCCTCCAATGAATATTCAGGACTAATTTCTTTTATGATGGACTGGTTGAATCTCCTTGCAATCCAAGGGACTCTCAAGAGTCTTCTCCAACACCACAGTTCAAAACCATCAATTCTTCAGTGCTCAGCTTTCTTCATAGTCCAATTCTCACATCCATACATGACTATTGGAAAAATCATAGCTTTGACTAGATGGACCTTTGTCGGCAAAGTAATGTCTCTGTTTTTTAATACATTGTCTAGATTGGTCAGAGCTTTTCTTCCAAGAACCAATCATCTTTTAATTTCATGGCTTCAGTAACCATCTGCAGTGATTTTGGAGTCCAAAAAATAAAGTCTGCACTGTTTCCATTGTTTCCCCATCTATTTGCCATGAAATGATGGGACTAGATGCGATGATCTTAGTTTTTTGAATGCTGAGTTTTAAGCCAGCTTTTTCACTCTCCTCTTTCACTTTCATCAAGAGGTTCCTTAGTTCCTCTTCGCTTTCTGCCATAAAAGTGGTGTCATCTGGTGCCATGATGGTGGTGTCATCATATATACAACGTATATATTTATATTTTAAGTTTGCTTTAAAAAAGACAACCAAGAACATAAATTCTTGACTTTAAAAAAAATCCTTAAGTGGGGGAAGAAAAAGGAAAACTGAATGTTCTCAGTCTCTTTGAGAGGGATGGAAGTGAGAATATGGAGGCTATAGTTGTTTTTTTTTTATTGAAATCTAGTTGATTTTCAATATTGTGTTATTTTCAGGTGTACATCAAAATGATTCATTTTTTAAAATTATTTTCATTATAGCTTATTATAAGATATTGAATATAGTTCCCTGTCAAACAGTGAATCCTATTACTTGTTTTGTATATAGTAATTTGTACCTGTTAATTTTATACTCCTGTTTCATTAATCCTTCTCTTCCTTTCCCCTGTGGTAACCATAAGTTTGTTTTCTATATCTGTGAGTCTGTTCCTGCTTTGCATAAAAATTCAATTGTATTATTTTTAGATTCCATATATAAGTGATGAAAGTGAAAGAGGAGAGTGAAAAGGTTGGCTTGAAGCTCAACATTCAGAAAACAAAGATCATGGCATCTGGTCCCATCACTTCATGGGAAATAGATGGAAAAACAGTGGAAACAGTGTCAGACTTTATTTTTTTGGGCTCCAAAATCACTGCAGATGCTGATTGCAGCCATGAAATTAAAAGACGCTTACTCCTTGGAAGGAAAGTTATGACCAACCTTGATAGCATAGTAAAAAGCAGAGACATTACTTTGCCAACCAAGGTCCGTCTAGTCAAGGCAATGGTTTTTCCCGTTGTCATGTATGGGTGTGAGAGTTGGACTGTGAAGAAGGCTGATCGCCGAAGAATCGATGCTTTTGAACTGTGGTGTTGGAGAAGACTCTTGAGAGTCCCTTATACTGCAAGGAGATCCAACCAGTCCATTCTAAGGGAGATCAATCCTGGGTGTTCATTGGAGGGACTGATGCTAAAGCTGAAACTGCAATACTTTGGCCACCTCATGCGACGAGTTGACTCACTGGAAAAGACTCTGACGCTGGGAAAGGTTGGGGGCGGGAAGGGGACGACGGAGAATGAGATGGCTGGATGGCATCACCAACTCTGTGGACATGAGTTTGAGTGAACTCCGGGAGTTGGTGATGGACAGGGAGGCCTGGCGTGCTGTGATTCATGGGGTCGCGGAGAGTCGGACACGACTGAGCGCCTGAACTGAACTGAACTGATATAAGTGATATCACATAATGTTTATCTTTCTCTGTCTAACTTACTTCACTTAGTATGATATTCCCTAGGTCCATCCATGTTTCTGCAAATGATAATATTTCATTTTTTTCCGTGGCTGGTAATATCCCATTATTTTTCTAGGGTAAGTAATACCTCAACCAATCATCTGTTGATGGGTATTTGAGCTGTTTCTATGTCTTGGCTATTATAAAAAATGCTGCTATGAACACTAGACTGCACACACCCTTTTAAATTAAAATTTTTAATTCTTTCCAAATATATGACCAGGAGTGGGATTGATGGATCACAGATTAACTCTATTTTTAGGGTTTTTTTTTTTTTTTTTTGGCTTCACTGTGCATCTTGTGGGATCTCAGTTCCCCAATCAGGAGTCAAACCTATGCCCCCTGCAGGAGAAGCATGGAGTCTTAATCACTGGACCCCCAGGAAATTCCTGTAATTCTTTATTTTTAATTATTTTTCAGGAACCTCCATATAGTTTTCCACAGTGGTTGCACCAATATATATTCCCACCAACAGTGTAAGAGTGATCCCTTTTCTCCACATCCTCTCTAGCATTTATTATTTGTAGATTTTTGATGATAGCTATTCTGAAAAGTGTGAGGTGATACTCATTGCTGTTTTGATTTGTACTTTTCTAATTATTGGCAATTTTTGATTATCTTTTCATGTGCCTGTTGGTCATCTGTATATCTTCTTTGGAGAAATGTCTATTTAGATCTTCTGATGATTTTTTGATTAGGTTGGAAGCTATAGTTATTGATTGCTTTGAAATTGACAAGAAAGCATAAGATAAACATGCTTACATAAATATATTCATTAGTAGAACTAAAATAGAAG
Source organism: Moschus berezovskii (assembly GCF_049115385.1). Classification (NCBI taxonomy): domain Eukaryota; kingdom Metazoa; phylum Chordata; class Mammalia; order Artiodactyla; family Moschidae; genus Moschus; species Moschus berezovskii. The sequence goes on along the minus strand of NC_142469.1, from coordinate 90,664,978 downwards.
AATATCAAGATAGTTTAAGACTAAAGAATAAATACAATGTAACCAATCTGACCAAAAACATTAAGAATAAAGTAAATCAGGAAATAATTATAAAAAGGGAGAAGGATTACATAATGTAAAAGCAATTGCAATAAAATATGTAGATTTTCTTAAAACAGAAACTTTCAGATTGGACCAACAAATATACAGCTATATGCAAGTTACAAAAATAAATAAATAAAATATCACAGAAAGGTGACAAATGAAGAGCTAGATATACCCACTAGGCATATATATCAACAACATTTTTAAAAGAAACAGTAGTAATATATTAATAGTAAAGTAGACTTACAGCAAAAATTAATTATATGACTGTAAAAGAGGATATAATAAACATAATTGTTTATCCAAATCAAATATTATCAAAATATTAATAGAAAAGCATTAACTTCAAAAATTTAGAAAAAATAAACCAAAATGAAATGAAGGAAAATTGAAAAACAACAGATATTAATAAAATAGAAAACATAGCAAAATAAACACAACAAAAATAAAATGAATATCAGACTTTAAAAAAAATAGACCAATCTCTTCCAGATTTGATCAAGGGAAAACTCAAAGAAAGAAAACAAAAGCACAAGTGAACTACATTGAGAATTAAAGTGAGGGGTGTAGATATAGTGATAGATAAACAGATTTTTTTAATGAGATACAACCTTGTGCCAAAACTTTAAAATCTATATGGAATGGGAAATAATATAAATTTCCATGCTGCTCTAACAAGAATTGAAAAAAATTTTAATAAACCAATAAGCACAGAAGGAACTAAAAATAAAATTAAAGATTTATCTCCCCACAAAATGTACTAAGCTCAGATACCTTTCCAGGTAAATTTTTATCAAATCCACAAACTAAACTAAGAAGTGGAAGTTAGAAAACTTTTTGTTCAAGTCTAGGAAAGCATTCAAAATTGATTACGAAACTGAAAAAATGCAATACACATGTGCATACACACATATAATATACTATGAATTCTGATCTCTCATGAAAATTAGATGAAAAGTTCCTAAGTACAATACATAAGAGAACAAAATACAGAAGGATGTTAAAAGATTATATTCAATTATCAGCCTGGATTGAGTCGAGAAATAAAAGACTCAGTCAACATTAAAAACGTATTACAGTCAATGTGTTAACTATTTAATTACATGATCACCCTGACATGAAGAAAAAGTCATCAGTAAAATTCAAGACTTATTCTTGAGTTCTAAAAATTAAACTGAGTTAAAAATGGGCAATGGGCTTCTCAGGTGGATCAGGGGTAAAGAATCCACCTACCAATGCAGGAGATATGGGTTCAATCTCTGGGTCAGGAAGATCCCCTGGAGTAGGAAATGACAACCCACTCCAGTATTCTTGCTTGAAAAATCCCATGGACAGAGGAGTCTGATAGGCCACGGTTCATGGGTTTGCAAAGAGTTGGACATGACTGAGCAACTGAGTAAACGTGCACACAAAGGTGGGCTAAATCTCTCTCAAGTTGATGAGTGGTACCTGTCAAATACAAATGTTAAACTGCTAAGAGGCAAAATCCAAAAAGACCTTAAAAACAATGAAATACCTTTGTTTCTTCATAGAAATGTAAGTACAGTGTAATTATATGGCATTGTTTACAGCCAATGCAAATGACAAGAAAAACATTATTCATAGCCAATGCAATAAGACAAGAAAAGAGATGAGTCATTAAATATTAACTGGAAAGAAAAGTTATTTTATAGACTATGTTTGTGTGCTAGTTAATACCAGAGATAAACTAGAAAACTAGTTAAAACTAAAACAAAAGTTGATCAGATACAAGATCATCCAACCAAAATCAACAGCTTTACTATAACCAATTAAGAAATATTGTGGAAAAAATTCTAATTAACAAATGAAGTAGTAAACTAGGAATAAACCGAATAATAAATGTGCTAGATCTATATGAATGGGAGAACAGTATTATAAAATTATAGCTTAATTCTCAATGCTTTTTTTTACTGAAATTTAATATTCAATGCTGAAATTAATTTGAAGAATAGAAGATAATATAATTAAGCAATATGGAGAAATAATAAATAATGAGAATATAAAGCTACAACTAGATCAACAGAACTCTGGTAGTGGTTGCCACATATTGAGGACTCACTATGAACCAAGCACTGCTCTAAACATGATGTACCCCCCCACACACACACACACATACTCATTTAATCCTCAAAAGAACGATATGATTATTATCATCATTTTAAGATGAAGAAATGAACCACAGAAAAGTTAACTAACATACCTAAAGTCACACAGGTAGCATTTTAAAAATCTATAGGATTTAGGGAAGTTTCCCTCATAAATAACAATTGCATCAATCAGGATTTTCCTAGAACTATAATTGCACCTGAAGTGTAGACTTTCTGGGTTATTCAAAGAATCATTATGTGGTTTAATCCTTCATCATGCAACAGATTAAATGAATAAGTTTTTAAGGAAAAACAAGGACCCTACCATATCTTCAGTACTGGAACAATGACCAGACAACAGACTTAAACACTAAAATTTTTGTCTAAAGCATCTTATTTTGTGTGCATTTTCCACATCTTTAAAATGGGTAGCAATGCATTATTTCAGGGATTACATGAGAATATATGTGATTTACATAGTCCATTTGTTGAGTGAATAAATAATCCTATCAGCCAAATATAACTAAATATTGCAATTTTAACACATTCTCTCTAATCAGTAAACACTACTATCATTTATTACTATATAATAAACATTTTTTTACCATGCTTATGTTGCCATTTGGAACCAGTGTGTTGCTCCATGTCCCCAGTTCTAACTGTTGCTTTCTGACCTGCATACAGGTTTCTCAAGAGGCAGGTCAGGTGGTCTGGTATCCCCATCTCTTTCAGAATTTTCCATAGTTTATTGTGATCCACACAGTCAAAGGCTTTGGTGTAGTCAATGAAGCAGAAATAGATGTTTTTCTGGAACTCTCTTGCTTTTTCCATGATCCTGCGGATGTTGGCAATTTGATCTCTGGTGCCTCTGCCTTTTCTAAAACCTGCTTCAATATCTGGGAGTTCACGGTTCACATATTGCTGAAGCCTGGTTTGGAGAATTTTGATTATGACTTTACTAGTGTGTGAGATGAGTTCAATTGTGCAGTAGTTTGAGCATTCTTTGACATTGCCTTTCTTTGGGACTGGAATGAAGACTGACCTTTTCCAGTCCTGTGGCCACTGCTGAGTTTTCCAAATTTGCTGGCATATTGAGTGCAGCATTTTCACAGCATCATCTTTCAAAATTTGAATTAGCTCAACTGGAATTCCATCACCTCCACTAGCTATGTTCGTAGTGATGCTCTCTAAGGCCACTTGACTTTACATTCCAAGATGTCTGGCTCTAGGTGAGTGATCACGCCATCGTGATTATCTTGGACATGAAGATCTTTTTGTACAGTTCTTCTTGTATTCTTGCCACCTCTTCTTAATATTTTCTGCTTCTGTTAGGTCCATACCATTTCTGTCCTTTATCGAGCCCATCTTTGCATGAAATGTTCCCTTGCTATCTCTAATTTTCTTCAAGAAATCTCTTGTTTTTCCTATTCTGTTGTTTTCCTCTATTTCTTTGCATTGATCGCTGAGGAAGGCTTTCTTATCTCTCCTTGATGTTCTTTAGAAATCTGCATTCAGATGCTTATATCTTTCCTTTTCTCCTTTGCTTTTTGCTTCCCTTCTTTTCACAGCTATTTGTAAGGCCTCCTCAGACAGCCATTTTGCTTTTTTGCATTTCTTTTCCATGGGGATGGTCTTGGTCCCTGTCTCCTGTACAATGTCATGAACCTCCGTCCAGAGTTCATCAAGCACTCTATCTATCAGATCTAGTCCCTTAAATCTATTTCTCACTTCCACTGTATAATCATAAGGGAGTTGATTTAGGTCATATCTGAATGGTCTAGTGGTTTGCCCTACTTTCTTCAATTTAAGTCTGAATTTGGCAATAAGGAGTTCATGATTTGAGCCACAGTCAGCTCCTGGTCTTGTTTGTGCCAACTGTGTAGAGCTTCTCCATCTTTGGCTACAAAGAATATAATCAATCTGATTTCAGTGTTGACCATCTGGTGATGTCCATGTGTAGAGTCTTCTCTTGTGTTGTTGGAAGAGGGTGTTTGCTATGACCAGTGCGTTCTCTTGACAAAACTCTATTAGCCTTGCCCTGCTTCATTCCATGCTCCAAGGCCAAATTTGCCTGTTACTCCAGATGTTTCTTGACTTCCTACTTTTGAATTCCAGTCCCCTATAATGAAAAGGACATCTTTTTTGGGTGTTAGTTCTAAAAGGTCTGGTAGGCCTTCATAGAACCGTTCAACTTTGGCTTCTTCAGCATTACTGGTTGGGGCATAGGCCTGGATTACTGTAATACTGAATGATTTGCCTTGGAAACGAACAGAAATTATTCTGTCATTTTTAAGATTGCATCCAAGTACTGCATTTCAGACTCTTTTATTGACCATGATGGCTTCTCCATTTCTTCTAAGGGATTCCTGCCCACAGTAGTAGATATAATGGTCAACTGAGTTAAATTCATCCATTCCAGTCCATTTTAATTCACTGATTCCTAGAATGTCTATGTTCACTCTTGTCATCTCCTGTTTGACCACTTCCAATTTGCCTTGATTCATGGACCTAACATTCCAGGTTCCTATGCAATATTGCTCTTTACAGCATCGGACCTTGCTTCTACCAGTCACATCCACAACTGGGTATTGTTTTTGCTTTGGCTCCATCCCTTCATTCTTTCTGGAGTTATTTCTCCACTGATCTCTAGTAGCATACTAGACACCTACCAACCTGGGGAATTCCTCATTCAGTATCCTCTCATTTTGCCTTTTGATATTATTCATGGGGTTCTCAAGGCAAGTATACTGAAGTGGTTTGCCATTCCCTTCTCCAGTGACTGGTTCCAAATAGGAAAAGGAGTACATTAAGGTTGTATATTGCCACCCTGCTTATTTAACTTATATGCAGAGTACATCATGAGGAACGCCGGGCTGGAAGAAGCATAAGCTGGAATCAAGATTGCCGGGAGAAATATCAATAACCTCAGATATGCAGATGACACCACCCTCATGGCAGAAAATGAAGAGGAACTAAAAAGCCTCTTGATGAAAGTGAAAGAGGAGAGTGAAAAGGTTGGCTTGAAGCTCAACATTCAGAAAACAAAGATCATGGCTTCTGGTCCCATCACTTCATGGGAAATAGATGGGAAAACAGTGGAAACAGTGTCAGACTTTATTTTGGGGGGCTCCAAAATCACTGCAGATGCTGATTGCAACCAGGAAATTAAAAGGCGCTTGCTCCTTGGAAGGAAAGTTATGACCAACCTAGATAGCATATTAAAAAGCAGAGACATTACTTTGCCCACAAAGGTCCGTCTAGTCAAGGCTATGGTTTTTCCTGTGGTCACGTATGGAAGTGAGAACTGGACTGTGAAGAAAGCTGATTGCCAAAGAATTGATGCTTTTGAAATGTGGTGTTGGAGAAGACTCTTGAGAGTCCCTTGGACTGCAAGGAGATCCAACCAGTCCATTCTGGAGGAGATCAATCCTGGGTGTTCATTGGAAGGACTGATGCTAAAGCTGAAACTCCAATACTTTGGCCACCTCATGCGACGAGTTGACTCACTGGAAAAGACTCTGATGCTGGGAGTGATTGGAGGTAGGAGAAGAAGGGGACGACAGAGAATGAGATGGCTGGATGGCATCATCGACTCTGTGGACATGAGTTTGAGTGAACTCCGGGAGTTGGTGATGGACAGGGAGGCCTGGCGTGCTGTGATTCATGGGGTCACAAAGAATCGGACACGACTGAGCAACTGAACTAAACTGAACTGAACTATGTTGCCATTTAGCCATGATTTTGAAGGCCATATAGTATTTCACAAAGTGGAGGTGTCCTAATTTACATAAGCATTCCACAACTGTTGGTCCTTTAATTTGAGGTGTGGTTTTTTTTTTTGCTTTTGTAATTATGTATAATACTTCAATGAATTTGTTCTTGTATATTTCCCATTATTTCTATAAAAACACAGAATTTCTCAGAAAACATTATAAATATTTTAATTTTCGATGCATATGCTAGATTGCTTTCCAGTGCATGGAAAAGCAATCTACCATCAAAGTAGAAGGATATGCATTTCAAAGTGCAGCTTTCAGAATTTATTATTCACCAAAGTAGCAGGACAACCATTTCAAACTCTTTGCAACTTTCAGTATTCATTACTTAATAGACTTTTCTCAATTTAATAGGCTCTAAAATGGCACCCCACTCCAGTACTCTTGCCTGGAAAATCCCAGGGACAGAGGAGCCCGCTGAGCTGCCATCTATGGGGTCGCACAGAGCCGGACACGACTGAAGCAACTTAGCAGCAGCAGCAAAAATCATCATTATACTGAAATCTTCAAGCAATGTTCTTAATAACAGAGCTGTTTTTAATGAATGAGATCTTCCTTTCCAAACACTTAAGGTAGTAAAACTAAGCAGCAGAGTTCACAGTTCCAAGTGTGAATACACATCCTCTGTATTTCTTTTCAGTTTCAACATGTTATTACAAACAAACACAATAATGATTTGAGGAATTCAACACATAGATCCAAAATTTTACTAAGGGTAGTTAAGATTTAGGAGGAGTCAATAGCTTAATTTTTGAGACTTATGGCAAGAAACCATGTCCATAAAAAGCATTTTTCAGTCCAGAGAAAGAATTCAGGACTAATGACTCAAACCACCTGCCCCAGACTCACTCTCTTACACATGAAATAGCTACAAGCCAATGATCTGCTGTCAAATCGTTCATACTATACCTAAGAGAATTGTACCATATATTTTTATTTTCATAAGACCTTACTCTAAAAAGTATCATTTATTTTACCATTATTCATAAGCTTCATGGCAATAAAAAAGCTTAGAGAGAAAAACTGTCAATGTTCTAGACATCAAAACATCATCTCACCCTTGAGTTTATTTCAAACCTTCAAAGAATGCAGCTCTGCACTTTGGAAATTTAAGAGAGAAAGAAATTTAGATAATCTCTTTTGAAATCGTCCATTTAAAAAAATACATATGCTTATGTGGAGAGCTGAATTAACAACACAAATGCAGCAATGTAGTTAGCAAAAGTAAGGCCCTGTTAGTACTCTATATATTCTTGGACTGTCAAGGTCAAGAACTCCCTAGTTAAATGTAGTTTAATTACGGTCACAAGTGGGATACCGTAAGGGTTTAAGCTGCCAGAGGGAGTCATCAAACAACAATACAATTCTAATGGCTCAAAGTATTCTATACAATTTACTAGTGTGTGTTTAGTTTCTTGACAAGACCTTGGCACTTGGAAAAAAACAGGACTACAGGGCATGATCTGTGCCTTCAAGAAGTTCAAATTTGAGCTGGGAAACAAAAGTTAAATCTCACTTAAAACAATTACAGACTGGATAAATCAAAGGAATAAAAGTGCTTTTGGTTTCATGGCTTTCCTTCTGTCTTACTAGTGGATTTTACTTGATGTTTCTGTCAAAAACAAGTATGGAGTTTGAAGACTTAAGGAGATGAAAAGAAAATTTCATCAAATAATGGTTTGTCTTTAACCTATTAAAGTTTTATTCTATCTATTGATTATTTCTGCAGCTAAATAGTTAAAAATCAAACAGATTTTTTTAATGTATGTTGAATTTAAAGCCAGCGTACCTATTCATCATCTGAAGGTGACCTTCTATGAAGAAAATGAGGGAAAACGACAAAAAGGGCCACCAACTCAGGGGAGAGCTAAATTGGCTCAGTTTTGGAGTTGCATGAAACCCAAGAGGCAACTCTAATTCCAAACAGCAATTTAAAAATCAGTGCATGTCTCTGAGTGAGTGATCTGAATGTGAACATGCAAAGGAAAAAAGTAAGAGCTTTCCCACTTCTTCTGCACAGAAACAGCGACAAATGGCTCTTGGGAAGCTGTGCTTCAGAAAGAAATCTTTACCAGGGAAGCCCAGATAGAGGGGTTTCTATCTTGATCTCTCTTTTGTCAGAAAGAAAAAAATACATGCTCTGAAGCAAAGAAAAAAATCATACACTTTGGCATTTCCAAAAAGAAATAAACTTTCAAGGTCTAAGTAACAGTGTGTGTCTCAATAAAGAACTCACTGGTACTGCTTATCTGAAAAGCAGATAGCAGATGGTACGGCAAATCAAAAGAAAGAAAAACTCTTCCGAAGATATTGCTTTTTCAAAATGCTAAATGGAGTCTTCATCCCTTATATTTATGTTCTTTCACTCTCTCTTTTTGGATAACCATATAGAAGTCAATGATTTTTTCCAGAATCAATTAAATATATAGATTAAATATAGATTGATGTGAGAATTATGCATCCTTATCATACTCCACTACACACAAGTTGCTATTACAGAACTTATTGGTGACCTGATGTGTATGAGGTGATGTTGAACAGGCAGAACCAGGCAGTTTTCTTGAATTACTGAGAACAGCAGAAGTCTCTACCTTAGAAGGCTATTGATGAGCAGTACACCAGGCTGACACTCACATGTAATGAACCCTATCAGGTTTTCTGAGTCACAGTGCATCACATTGTAGAGGGTAAAATAGCAAATATTCCTTGCATTTAAAGAGTTTACAATGTAGTTATAACAAAGTATACATTGGGTTGGCCAAAACGTTTGTCCAAGTTTTTCTGTAAGATGTGGAAGAATCTAAATGAACATTTTGGTCAATCCAATATATGAAGGTGGAATAAAAATGCAGGATTGTGCTGCTTTTCTTTGTCAACCCATTCAGCACCCTCAAGTGTATGGGGGTTTTGTTGTTCTCTCCACTGACTTCCTATGACAATTAGAATGAAACCCAAACTCATTACCAACACTAAAGTCTCCACATGATTTGATTCCTCCTCTCCTCAGCAACTTCAACCCTACCAGTATGGTCACAGTCCTTGCTCACTATACTCCAGCCAGACTGGACTTTCTTCTGCTCCTCTGAGAAGTTAACCTATCTCAAACCTCAAGGACTTCACCCTTCCAAGTCTCCCTGCCTGGAGAACTCATCATGTCTTTGCAAGGCTGATGCTGCATATCAGTCAGGTCTTAGGCAAAGCAGGAACTTCTTCAGGGCAAACTTCCTAGCCATTTCTAATGTAAACCCCATAGTCACTACTTCATCATTTAGTTTTATTTTTAAAAATCATTTAACACTCACATTCTTTTATTTATTCGTCTATCTCCCTCATACTCTTTGTCGTATTTTGTTTACCACTTTGCTTACCAAGTATATAGTAAGCATTCAACGGATATGTTGAAATGAATTAATAAATCCTCACTTCACTTAAGAATTAACCGATGTGTAAGATCAAAAAACTGGTAAGTGGCGTAAAGACTTGAACCCAAGTTCAGGTGACTTCAAGGTCTATGTTTTTTACCTTATCTCTAAATATCTAATTTAGCATAGTCAAATAATGACACAAAGAACTTATGAGTAAGTACAAAAGGCATAAATAACAAGTATTTGTTATTATGTAGAAAAATAACTCCAGACTGGCTTGTCAGAGATTGCTTTCAAGAAGGAAGTGACCTTGAACTGAGCCTGGGAAAATGGATCATCTCATGAATGGCAGAGAGAAGGAACTGGGTGAATACAGACAGAAGGGAGGCACATGTCATCTCTAGGATGGTAGGGAGCACATTCTGATAGAAGCTGATTGAAGTACACTGAGTTTTGAATTATCGCACCCACATTTCAGTATGAACATTGTTATCTATCAGCTAACTGGCTTGGCAGTCACATAACTTGTTTGATTTTCAATCTCCACATTAGAAAATTTGCTCTAGCTATTTCAGTGTTAATGTGACTAATGGAAATATGCATATGAATAATATATATTACTAATGTATAATATAATAATATAGTGAATATAATACATAATAAAGCTATAACATACAGCATATACATTCATATATAAATGTGTCCATGTAAGCACTTGAAAAATCTACAGCTCTCTGAAAACAAAAGGCAGATGCAGCATAAAATGAAGAAAGCAGATTAAATACTAGCAGAAAGATTCCCTGTAGCTCACTCGGTAAAGAATCTGCCTGCAGTACAGGAGACCAGGGTTCAATCCCTGGGTCAGGAAGATCCCCTGAAAAAAGAAATGGCAAACCACTCCAGTATCCTTGCCTGGAAAATCCCATTGACAGAAAAGCACCTGCAGTGGGCTACAGAAGAAGCACCTGCAGAGAAGTGGGCTACAGTCCATGGACTTACAGAGAGTCTGGAACACTGAGCAACTAAGACTTTCACTGTCCCTTTCTTTGCCATCTGAGTCCTCAGGGAAGCCCTAATACCAGACCATATATTAAATCAATATAAGTAAACAATTACATAAATGAGAAACTTTTATGATTATGATTCAGTAATTAGAAAAGACCTAATAGAAGCAGAAAAGATCCAAAAGAAATGGAAAGAAGACACAGAACTGTACAAAAAATATCTTAATGACCCAGATAACCAAGATGGTATAGTCTCTCACCCAGGGCTAGACATTCTGGAGTGTGAAGCAAGTGGGCCTTAGGAACCACTGCTGCCAATAAATCTATTGGAGATACTGGAATTCCAGCAGAGCTATTTAAAATCCTAAAAGATGATGCTATTTAAGTGCTGCACTCAATATGTCAGCAAATTTGGAAAATCCAGCAGTGGCCACAGGATCAGAAAAGGCCAATCTTTATCCCAATTCCCAAGAAGGAATGTACTAAAGACTGCAAGCCATTAGACAGTTGCACTCATCTCTTATGCTAGTAAGGTTGTGCTCAAAATCCTCCAAGCTAGGCTTCAGCAGTATGTAAACCAAGAACTTCCAGATGTTCAAGTGGGGTTTGGAAAAGGCAGAGGAACCAGAGATCAAATGGCCAACATTTGCTGGATCATGCAGAAAGCAGGGGAATTCCAGAAAAATATCTGCCTCTGTTTTATTGTATACTAAAGCCTTTGACTGTGTGGATCATAACAAACTCTGGAAATTCTTAAAGAAATGGGAATACCAGACCATTTTACCTGTCTCCTGAGAAACCTGTATGTGGGTCAAGAAGCAACAGTTAGAATACTGTTTGGAACAACTGACTGGTTCAGGATTGAGAAAGGAAAATGACAAGGCTGTTTATTGTCCCCCTGTTTACTTACATGCAGAGCACATCATGCAAAATACTGGGCTGGGTGTGTTACAAGCTGAAATCAAGATTTCCATGAGAAATATCAACAACCACAGACATGCATATGATACAACTCTACTGACAGAAAGCAAAGAGGAACTAAAGAGCCTCTTGATGAGAGTGGAAAAGAGCTGGATTAAAACTAAATATTAAGCATACCAAGATCATGGCATCAGGTCCCATCACTTCATGGCAAATAGAAAGGGAAAATGTAGAGTGAGTGACAGATTTCCTCTTCTTGGGCTCTAAAATCACAGTGGATGGTGACTTCAGCCATGAATTAGATGATTGCTTATCGGAAGGAAAGTTATGACAAACCTAGACAGTGTATTAAAAAGCAAAGACATCACTTTTCTGACAAAGGTTCCTATAGTCAAGGCTATGGTCTTTCCAGTAGTCATGTATGGATGTGAGAGCTGGGCTATAAAGAAAGCTGAGTGCGGAAGAATTGATGCTTTTGAACTGTGGTTCTGGAGAAGACTCTCGAGAGTTCCTTGGAAAGTGAGATCAAACTAATCAGTCTTAATGGAAACCCACCCTGAATACTTGTTGGAAAGATTGATGCTGAAGCTGAAGCTTCAGTACTTTGGCCACCTGATGCGAACAGGTTGCTCTTTGGAAAAGACCCTGATGCTGGGAAAGACTGAAAGCGGAAGGAGAAGAGGGTGACAGAGGATGAGATGGTCGGATGGCATCGCCAACTCAATGGCCACGAACTTGGGTAAACTCCAGGAAATGGTGAGGGACAGGGAAGCCTGGCATGCCGCAGTTCATGAGGTCACAAAGAGTTGGATATGGTGTGGCAGCTGAACAACAACAGCAGTTAGAAAATCAGAGAGACCTATAAGGAGAAAAACACATCCCTATGTATGAGTAAAAAAATCATGTCCTGAATTTGGAAACTGGGCTTTCAGGTAAGAAAGATAGGAAACATGCCTCCTGAATTCCATGGATATATTTTAAGTATCCATTTTCCCAATACTTTCCTGTCAAATGCACAACTAGCTACTATTCTGTGAGATAAAAGTGGTGATTAAAGGAAACAAAACCAACAACCATTGAAAAGGACTTAGTGCTTTCCCAGGAGCGCTCAGAATTTCTGGGACAATCTCAATTCCACTTCAGACTTGAAGGATGAAGGCTCCAGCAAGAACACTCACCTCAGGTCCACAGGAGACAAGACTCTAATTGCCTACAGGAAGTCTGTAAGGAATCTCAGCCTACTTCCATGGAAGCAACCTAGATGTCCATCTGCAGACGAATGGATAAGAAAGCTTTGGTACATATACACAATGGAGTATTACTCAGCCATTAAAAAGAATGCATTTGAATCAGTTCTAGTGAGGTGGATGAAACTGGAGCCTATTATGCAGAATGAAGTAAGCCAGAAAGAAAAACACCAATACAGTATACTAACGCATATAAATGGAATTTAGAATGATGGCCCTGTATGCGAGACAGCAAGGGAGACACAGATGTATAGAACAGTCTTTGGGACTCTGAGGGAGAGGGTGAGGGTGGGATGATTTGGGAGAATGGCATTGAAACATGTATGTTGTCATATGTGAAACGAATCACCAGTTCAGGGTCAATGCATGATACAGGATGCTCGGGGCTGGTGCACGGGGATGACCCAGAGGGAGGATAAAGGGAAGAGGGAAGTGGGAGGGGGGTTCAGGAAGGGGAACTCATGTTCACCCGGGGCAGAATCATGTCAATGTATGGCAAAACCAACCAATATAATATTGTAAAATAATTAGCCTCCAATAAAAAATAAATAAATTTAAAAAAGAAAAAAAAAAAAAGAATCTCAGCCTAGCCATGCTCTGGGGCTCTTTTTCAGTGCTTGGAGGCATTGTAGGTAAGTGAATGAATGTTAAAGCCAGAGAAAAATTATGCAAAAACTGACAATAGCAAACTTGTTGCTTAAGCTAGTATACTACTGTGTTTTGCATGGATGTCTCTATTTCACATATTGCTCCTTTAGTGAATTTCTGTATTTTGTCTCATATAGGAGAACAATACTATTTAAAACAGATATATATCAAGAAAATCTCAAGAGCATGCTAAATGCTTTTAACCCCAGATGAGGGAAAGTAAAAGGGGTCAAAGAAGATCCTTCTCCTGGTGACAGGGCAATACACTGCAGGAGCGATGTCAAGGGAAACCCTGCAAACTCAGCTCACTCTAGTGAAGGCACATTAGTGGGACACTGAGGCTGGGGGCGGGGGGGAAGCACTTATAGTCATATTGTCCCAGGTTGCCTCAAGGTTAAAAAGCAGGTTAGCTACTGAATCAATAAAGTGGTAAGGCTAGAAAGCATTCATCTTTGCTTAACTAGTTATGACTGAGAACTTACTCTGCACATATCACCATTCTAGGTGCACTGGTGTGCAGAAAAATTATCCAGCCTCAGAATCTGCCTTCAAGGTATTTAGTCTAGCAGAGGAATCAGCTCTGATACTTAAGGAGTACTCCCAGAAAGTTCAATAGATTTAAACGAGTTGAGAGTTACAGATGATGCAAGTGACTTACTAAGGTGATAAATTAGAAGATTCCATTAATAGTTACAGCTTTGTGGCTCAGATGGTAAAGTGTTCACCTGCAATGCAGGGGACCCAGGTTCATCCCTGGGTCCAGAAGATCCCTTGGAGGACAGCATGGCAATCCTCTCCAGAATTCTTGCCTAGAGAATCTCATGGACAGAGGAGCCTGGTGGGCTACAGTCCACGGGGTTGCATAGAGTGTGACACAACTGAGCAACTAACACACACACATTAACATTTACTGAATTGGTAAAAGGCTACAAAGATCTGCCTGGATAGAAAGTTCTCCTCAGTTTGGAAGACATAATCATGACAGAGCAATGGTAGAAAAAAATGAAGTAAATATTCTAATGAGAACTAAATTTTAAAAATTTCTCCTGCATCATATGGTGTATCACAAAGGACACTGCTATTCAAGGAGGGTAATTTTCCTATAGGCTTCCCTGATAACTCAGTTGGTAAAGAATCAGCCTGCAATGCAGCATATCCTGGTTTGATTCCTGGGTCAAGATCTGCTGGAGAAGGGATAGACTTCCCACTCCAGTATTCTTCGGCTTCCCTTGTGGCCCAGGAAAAATAAGGAGAACCACTGCTTAATCAGCCAGGATTTCTTTATCCCTCTATGAGGAGAATAGAAGCATGGCCTCTTCTTAAAAGATATCTGAGGTTCTGCAATGAGACAACATAACTATGCTCATATTGTAATGGAAGGTGACATAATTATGCAGCTGACCTTCTGTCTCAGAATCTAGACTTGCATTAGAAGTTGCATTGACAGTGAATGTCCATTAATCAAGTCATTTTTCCAATCACATTCTGCATAGGAGATGAGAACTCCCTAAATAAATGATACCACCCCAGGACCAAATGCAAACATCACTTAACTATATATTAAATCTTTAAAAGCTATGACTTGAGAAAAAAACAGTTGCCAAATACAGAACATTCTGTTACTGGTGACAATCAAATTCCATTGTAACAAAACCCTAGGAATGGTTTAGAGTCTTTTGTTGCACAAGGATCTGATCTATGAGCTATGGCTAAGACTCTCTGGACTAGAAGGAGAGAGACCTGGACTTTAACTAAGCTTTCCAATCGCTGTATGATCTGGGTGCTGACCTTCAGCCTCCAAAGCTTCAGAGCCCCAATCTGTCCAGCAAGAAAACTGAATGAGTTATCCTCCAGTTCAGTTCATTTCAGTCTCTCAGTCGTGTCCAACTCTTTGAGACCCCATGGACTGCAGCACGCCAGGCTTCCCTGTTCATCACCAACTCCCAGAGAATAATCAAACTCATGTCCATCAAGATGGTGATGCAATCCAGCCATCTCAGCCTCTGTCATCCCCTTCTCCTCTTGCCTTCAATCCTTCCTACGTAAGGGTCTTTTCAAATGAGTCAGTTCTTCCCATCACGTAGACAAAGTATTGGAGTTTCAGCTTCAGCATCAATCCTTCCAATGAATATTCAGGACTGATTTCCTTTAGGATGGACTGGTCAGGTCTCCTTGCAGTCCAAGGGACTCTCAAGAGTCTTCTCCAACACCACAGTTCAAAAGAATCAATTCTTCAGCGCTCAGCTTTCTTTATAGTCCAACTCTCACATGCATACATGACCACTGGAAAACCTATAGCCTTGACTAGATGGACCTTTGTTGACTAAGTAATGTCTCTGCTTTTTAATATGCTATCTAGGTTGGTCATAACTTTTCTTCCAAGAAGCAAACATCTTTTAATTACATGGCTAAAGTCACCATCTGCAGTGATTTTGGCGTCCAAAAAATAAAGTCTGTCACCATTTCCATTGTTTCCCCATCTATTTTCCATGAAGTGATGGGACCAGATGCCATGATCTTAGTTTTCTGAATGTTGAGCTTTAAGCCAGTTTTTTCACTCTCCTCTTTCACGTTCATCAAGAGGTTCTTTAGTTCTTCTTCGCTTTCTGCCATAAGGGTGGTGTCATCTGCATATCTGAGGTTATTGATATTTCTCCTGGCAATCTTGAATCCAGTTTGTGCTTCATCCAGCCCAGCATTTCACATGATGTACTCTGCATGTAAGTTAATAAGCAGGGTGACAATATACAACCTTGACATGCTCCTTTCCTGATTTGGAACCAGTCTGTTGTTCTATGTACAGTTCTAACTGTTGCTTCCTGACCTGCATATAAATTTCTCAGGAGGCAGGTCAGGTGGCCTGGTATTCCCACCTCTTTAAGAATTTTCCACAGATTCTTATGATCCACACAGTCAAAGGCTTTGGTGTACTCAATAAAGCAGAAGTAGATATTTTCCTGGAACTTTCTTGCTTTTTCGATGATCCAACTGATATTAGCAATTTGGTCTCTGGTTCCACTGCCTTTTCTAAAGTGAGCTTGAACATCTTGAAGTTCATGGTTCAAGTACTGTTGAAGCCTGGCTTGGAGAATTTTGAGCATTACTTTGCTAGCATGTGAGATGAGTGCATTTTTGTGGTAGTTTGAGAATTCTTTGGCATTGCCTTTCTTTGGGATTGGAATGAAAAACTGACCTTTTCCAGTCGTGTGGCCACTGTTGAAAGAGTTTCCCAAATTTTCTGGCATATTGAGTGCAGCACTTTCACAGCATCATCTTTTAGGATTTGAAATAACTCAACTGGAATTCCATCATCTCCACTAGCTTTGTTCATAGTGATGCTTCCTAAGGCCCACTTGACTTCACATTCCAGGATGTCTGGCTCTAGGTGAGTGATCACACCATTGTGATTATCTCGGTCGTGAAGCTCTTTTTGTACAGTTCTTCTGTTTATTCTTGCTACCTCTTAATATCTTCTGCTTCTTTAGTTCCATACCATTTCTGTCCTTTATTGAGGCCATCTTTGCATGAAATTTTCCGTTGGTATCTCTAATTTTCTTGAAGAGATCTCTAGTCTTTCCTATTCTATTTCTTTCCTCTATTTCTTCGCATTGATCACTGAGGAAGGCTTTTTTATCTTTCCTTGCTATTCTTTGGAATTCTGCATTAAAATGGGTACATCTTTCCTTTTTTCCTTTGCCTCTAGCTTCTCTTCTTTTCTCAGCTATTCGCAGGGCCTCCTCAGACAACCATTTTGCCTTTTTTCATTTCTTTTTGCTTGGGAATATTCTTGATCACTGCCTCCTGTACAATGTCACAAACCTCCGTCCATAGTCCATCAGGCACTCTATGAGTTCTAGTCCCTTAAATCTATTTCTCACTTCCACTGTATAGTCTTAAGGGATTTTATTTAGGTCATACCTGAATGGTCTAGTGGTTTTCCCTACTTTCTTCAATTTAAGTCTGAATTTGACAATAAGGAGTTCATGATCTGGGCCACAGTCAGCTCCTGGTCTTGTTTTTGTTGACTGTATAGAGCTTCTCCATCTTTGGCTGCAAAGAATATAATCAATCTGATTTTGGTATTGACCATCTGGTGATGTCCATGTGTAGAGTCTTCTCTTGTGTTGTTGGAAGAGGGTGTTTTCTAAGAACAATGCTTTCTCTTAGCAAAACTGTTAGCCTGTGACCTCTTTGTTTTGTACTCCAAGGCCAAATTTGCCTGTTACTCCAGGTATCTCTTGACTTCCTACTTTTGCATTCCAGTCCCCTATAATGAAAAGGTAACTTCTGGTTTTATGGAGTTAAATATTGTAATTTGTTGTATCAAAAATATTATGAAATACAAATACTGTGCTAAAACTCAAAATGCTGCTATACCAAAATTCTAGTCTCTTACAGGCAAAGTATTAGTGACATATGTTTGTGAGTTGCTTGTCCTTTTAAATAGTTTATTTGTCTTTTTTTCAAGTAGTCCCTTTTATAGCTCCAAGTTTCTAAGAAACATTTGCTAGATTCGCATTAAACAACATTTATAAACAAGACTCTCAAAAACCTAACTTAAAAAAAAAGGTTGTTTGCTTGTCACCATCATTTTCAACCACTGATTACAATGTTTTGTTCAGTTATTTATAACTTATTCCTCTCTACTTGTATGTGTTATGCATTTTAAGTACAGGCATTTGGCTTAGGAGTATTACTAATTTAAAGGTTACTTGCTCTATTAATAAAATGGCAGATTGCCTCTTTTTATTCCCCACCAATATATGAAAAAGATAATCTTCTTTTCCAGATTTTGTTCTTTTAGTTCCTCAACCCAGCACAATCAGATCTTTACCACCCACCAGTCTCCTGAAACTAGTCACCAAAGACACCATGACCCTGAAATTAATCATCCCAATTGCTTATTTTTTTGCCCTACTTATTGTAAAATATAGATGGCAACACAGAAAAGCTCATAAAATATAAATATGTAGTTCAAAGATTTCTCCCATGGGAAATACCCATTAAGATACCATGCAGATCAAGAAAGAGATTCTAGCCTCCTCCCCTCTTGCCTACTCCAGGCCCTTATCCTTCTTTCAGATAATCTCTATCCTAATTTATTTATTCTTCTAGCTTTTTTTTTTACATCCTTACCAACTAGGCAAGTATTTCTAAAAGCAGGATAGGTTTAATTAAACCTGCCGTCATAGTCTATCTGACTTTAAACACCCCAAATCACATTTGTAATGCATTGTTTTTTCTTACATGAATTCCACTTATGAATATACTTCCATTCGTTTGTGGGTTCAGTGGCTTATTTTGCAGCCCTCATACCAGGGAGTATCTCTGCAACATGTTGCAGTGGTGACCATTGCCTCTGTGAAATTCTCTTCTCTTCCACCTTTTACAGCAACACTCCCCTGTGCTTGTGCTTAGTCGCTCAGTCGTGTCCAACTCTCTATGACCCCAAGGACTATAGCCCGCCAGGCTCCTCTGTCCATGGGATTCTCCAAGCCAGAATACTGGAGTGGGTTGCCATTTCCTTCTTCAGGGTATATTTCTGACCCAGGGGTTGAACCCAGGTCTCCTGCATTGCAGGGAGATTCTTTACCATCTGAGACACCAGGGAAGCCCAACACTCTCCTAAGCTTCCCTGTGTTATTTTGATGGCTCTTCAGTGTTTGTCACTAACGGCTCTTCTTCAGTGCTCCCCATCTGAAACACTGATCTTTAAGCATCTCTCTTTATCTCCTCTTTGTGCTTATTAACACTAGGCAATTACTCCCTCCTTAGCTCTGGATCCCAACTACTAGGATGATTTTTCATGATTTCCTGCCTTTCTTCACCTTCATCTCTGTTTAGCTTCTCTCTCCCCCAGACATGTTACAGAGCTGCTAAAAGCTACCCCCAAACATGCCATTCCCTTCTTTCCTTTGTGTCTTTCTATATGCTGCTCCTCCAGTCAGGAATTCCCTTCCCTCTCTTCATCCTCTAATTTCCAGATCAAACATTTTCTCCTGTGAAATCTTCAGGACCCTCTGGCAGTTTTAACTGCTCCCTCATCTAAGTTCCACGAGCTCATTGTGCAGTCCCTGGTTACAGCACTTATTACACTCTATTGTGAACATTTGCGTGTCTCTCTCCCTCACCAGAGGACAAGGAATCCTGTCTTATTCATCTCTATATCCCTGAGGGTGCTCAATGTGCAAATGTTGCCAGAATTAAGGAATCTGTTTACTGAGTAACCTTTATGTATTTCCTATGCGAGGGAAGGCTTAGAGTATTCACATTTGTGCTGTGCTTGTCTGACAGAGATGCATCAAACTTTTATACAGCAGGGGTACTTTGCAGGTTGGGTTTCCTCAGAAGCAAACTCTGAGATGAAAATTAACGTGTAGGATGTTTGTTACAGAAAGCTCTTGGGATCAACACCTGTGGAACAAAACAAAGAGAGTGAGAATAAAAGCACAGTTGGGCAGAGGAAGATGTCAAGCTATCGTGCTGTTGCAGTGGAAGCCTGAGCTGACACTGTAGGGAATTCTGAAGCTGGAATGTCCCAGAGATCTGAGTTTCCATGTTCCCTCATCTGCATCAGAGGTGGGCATGACTTCTTTAGCGTGGCCAATCTGGAGGGCTCTGATAGCTAAAAGAGATGCTGCCAGCTGGTCCTTGCATTATAGTGCCCATTGCAGTTTGAATTCTGCCTAAAAGAATTTCATAAATCAGCCTCTTGAATTATGTATAAAGTCTCGTAGATAGGATTTCCAGTGTCTCAAGATGTGCCTATATCATTATGAAAAAATGGTAAATGTCAATTTTACTATGTTTGGTATAAAAGTTTCTGTTCTGACTTTACAATCTATTTTGCTTTTTCTAGCCTTGTGCCAGCATTCCCAGTGGACAACTGCCCCAGAGACCCTCCCTCAAGAAGGACATCCCAGAAATTGTACATGGAGACTCTTGCAGTGAGAATTTAACGTGACTCCATTTGGGAAGACTTAAGTGATAGAAAATGAGATATTTGGTTGTTCACCAGTTAACTTTAATGAAGTGTACAGTTCAGTATTATCCACAATTCTGTGAATATTGGAAATGAAAATTTTTAAAGTATTAAGTGACAGAGTACCTGAATATCCAACTTACAGCTGAATATTTCAGTTTCTTCACAAATTTTTTTCTTTTATTATTTTATATAACTAAAAGTGTTTTCATTAAAAAAAAAAAGAAGACAAAAGCAAGGAGTATACTCATATGACTCTCTCTTGGGCAATATCAAAATACATGCTGTCAAACTAGAAGGATATATATTCTTCACATGGAAAAATAGTAATTCTATCTATTTCAGAAAGAGTAAAATTTGTAGCTATTCTATTTCTTCCAGAAGAATCCATCAAATCATCTATCTATGAAGCATGCAGGTGCTCTAAAAATAATAGCACTAGGATATAGGGTAATAAAGACCAAAATGCAAGAAATCTACACTGATAGATTTTGATTGCTGAGTTCTGAGGCTGGCATGAGAAAAAGAGTCCTGTGACTGCCAGGTTTCCTGAATGAGCAAATAGATGAAGAGTAGTGCTTTTAACCAGGGAAAATGTATAGGAGGAGGATCGGGGAGGAAAATATTATGAGCTCAGTTTTGTAAATATTGAGCTCAGATACCTGGACTCCATCCAGGAAAGATACAAGATAGTTTTAGATCTATCAGCCTGCTCAGGGCTGAGCTAGGAATGTGAATTTGGCAGACATAAGTTTATAGATTCACTCATTTACTTGTTCATTCATTTATTCACTTATTCAATTAGCTATGAGCTAGGCACCAAGCTAGGGCCTAGATATAAAGAAACTAGTGTGGTTAATGATAGCTAATGCTGTGGGGAGGGAAGAAACTACACGGGAAGGAATAGGAAGAGTGAGATGAGGACAAATGACACGACCATGGTGAGGAGCTCAGACTGCAGATATCGGCAGCGGAAGAAAAACATGAGAAAAAGACTAAGAAAAGGAGACTGAGTGAGCAAAAGGAGAACCAGAGGAGAGGAAGAACCCCGAATTTAAGGTAGAAGAAGAGTTGGAGCATTTCAGCTGTGAAAACAATATCTGGTTTTGCAAAAACAAGAGAGTTCTGCCAAATGAACACACTCAATGATAACTTTTACCACTGATATTATTATTACTGTTTTCTAATTATTATAGCTATAACTAATAGTTTGATCTTTACTGATAATGTTCAATAATCTAAAAATGTCAACATAAGGACTTTGAAAAAAATGGCCCCTGTCTTTAATCTTCAGGAGATCCCTGGCGAGAGCAGATGCCATGTGGTGGTGGTGGTGACGGCAGAGAATCAGATCACAACAGGCTGGGAAGCGACTGTCTGAGAGGCAAGAAGGAAGACACATGAGTGCAGACTCTCATGTCCAAGTTGTTGGCCATGAAAGGAAAGAAAGAGGAGAGTAGACAGGGTGCTTCTAGAGGATTTTTTTGAATGGGTAGAAAGTGTACGCGTGCTCAGTTGACTCAGTTGTTCTGTCTCCTTGGCTCAGCTGGTAAAGAATCCGGCTGCAATGCAGACCTAGGTTCTATTCCTGGGTTGGGAAGATCCCCTGGAGAAGGAAAAGGCTACCCACTCCAGTATTCTGGCCTGGAGAATTCCAAGGACTGTATAATCCACGGGGTCACAAAGAGTCAGACACAACTGAGGTATTTCACCTTCACTGTCACTTTCCTTGCAATCATATGGACTGTATCCCACCAGGCTCTTCTGTCCTTGGGATTTTTCCAACAAGAATACCAAAGTGAGTTGCCATTTCCTACTCCAGGGGATCTTCCTGACCCAGAGATCAATCCCATGTCTCCTATGTCTCCTGCATTGGCAGACGAGTTATTTACCACTAGCACCATCTGGGAAGCCCAGGTAGATAGTATGTTCATATAATAAAGCAAATAGCTTAGTACAGCTTTCCTGATAGCCTCTGTTGGTAAAGAATCCACCTGCAATGCAGGAGACCCTGGTTCAATTCCGAGGTTGGAAAGATCTGCTGGAGAAGGGATAGGCTACCCACTCTGGTATACTTGGGCTTCCCTTGTGGATCAGCTGGTAAAGAATCCACCTGCAATGCCAGAGACCTGGGTTCGATCCCTGGGTTGGGAAGATCCCCTGGAGACGGGAAAGGATACCCACTCCAGTATTCTGGCCTGGAGAATTCCATGGATTGTATAGTCCACGGGGTCGCAAAGAGTGGGACATGACTGAGTGACTTTCACATTCACTTTCAGCTTAGTAGAGGAAGAAATAGTGAGGATATGAGTAACAAGAAATAATGAGCAAGATCTTGGAAGGTTCAGATGGACTAAAATCAAGAACAAAGCTGGACTCAGTATCCAAAATTACCAAGTGCCTCAGAAAAAGTCTAACAAAAGATATATAGAGGATCATTGAATTATACTAAAGAAGACTTCAAAAACTGAAATAATTTCATTTGACAATATATACTTATATTAAATTATCACTTTGTACATTAAAAAAATACATTGTACAATCTTATTTGTCAATCATATACCACAAAACTGGGGGGTGGGGAAGAAAAGAAAAAAATGTATCTGGAAAGGTACATAAATACTTTTTCAAAATATTGAAATATATATCCGATTCACAGATTGGCAAGCTCACTAGTATAAATATTTCTCCTGAAATTAATTTATAGATTCAATGAATTTCTTATCATTAGGTCATTTCAGTGTGTGGGGGATACTTAACAAGCATATTTTACATGTGCATTAAAAAGGTCAAGAATAACCAAGACATATTTGAAGAAGAAAATTAATATAGGAAGGACTTGCCTGATAGACAGCTGTAGTAATCAAGATGATGAACTTTTATTGCAAAGGTAAATATTTATACCAATGGAATACAACTGAACTCCAGAAGCAACTCTACACACTAAAGAACACTTGATTGGTAACAAGCTAGCACTCCAGAGCAATGGAGAAAGGACAGAGTTTTCAACCAGTGGAATGATAATAATGGGTATCCATATATGCCAAACATTTACAGGTGAATTAAAAGTCTAAGTGGAAAAGGCAAAATTTTTAAACTTTTAGAAGAGAATATAAGTGGGTATCTTCATAAACTTGAGCTAGGGACTTTTAATAAGAGAAAAAGCACTCAATGTAAAGGAAATATAGACAATTTTGACTACATTAAGAACTTCTGTTTACTATAGGACTCCAGGAAAAGGTAAAGAGATAAACCACAGAGTGAAAGGTGATATTTGCCAACTGATAATAGTAGATCTCAATACATAGTCAATTCAATGAGAAATACAGATAAATGAAAAAAAAGAAAGGAACACAATCCAATTTTAAAAATAGGCAAAGAATTTAAAGTTTCACAGAAGTGAAAATTCATATCACCGATAAGCGTACTGATATTTTTAAAAGGTACTCAACATCACGGGAAGTTAGAGTGAATGAAAATTTGAACAATGAATTAACACTAAACATCCCTAAAGACTGGAAAAACATAAAAGTCTAATAACAAGTGTTGGCCAGGATTTGAAGCATTAGAAACTGTATACTGCTGATGAGAACATAAACTCATACACTCTGTTTGGAAACATAGCAGTATTATCCAGCATAGTTAAAGCACACATACCCTTAGCCTCAGCAATCCCACTGTTAGGTACATACCTTAAAGAAATGTGTGCACCAAGAGTCATTGTTCACAGCCCCAAACTAGGAATACCCCAGATTGACGTGATCAGTAGAATGGATAATTAACTGGTGTGTTCATTTAATGGGAACTATGAAATACTAAAAATGAATAGACAAACTAAAGTCACATGCAATAACGTGAATAAAGCTTTCCAATGTAGATTTAAGCAAAAACAAGACACAAAATAATACTTATAATAGGATTCCATCTATACATGGTTCAAAAATAGAAAAACTAACCTTTTTTTAGGGATGCATACATGGTTGGCAAAATCATACAGATAAGCAAAGACTATTACTATAAAAATCAAGAAAGTATGAACACAAGGGGAAAGGAAGGAATTTGCAACTGTTATGAGTTTGCCTGGCTGGTTTCTGCTCTCTCTGCCTTCAGTAGCTATTCCAAATCTCCTATATAAAATGTTCTATTTCTTGGTCTGGATAGTGTTTACACAGGTATTTGCTTTATAGTTATTTATAAAACTGTCCATGTGGATCTTATGCACTTTTCAGTGTGCAGGTTATATTCCTCAATGAAAAGTTCTAGGGAAAAAATATAGGTGGTGAGACAGGAAATATGACATTTACTTTGTAATTTATTGTGAAAATTAAACATAATCCATATAACATGCTTAGCTGTACACCTAAGATGAAACACATGCTCAAGTATAATAATTATAATTTAAAGTATCCGTGAAGAAGAGCCAATATGAAAAAAGAAAAATGCTGTTAAAAGCTGGATTTATTCTTTCAATTAAAAATACTTCAAGATATACTTTAACTCTTTGGACTACTTGCGGTTACCAGTAATCCAAGACCTTTTTGTGTAGATGTCGTCACAGCAGAGCAATAATATTAATTTCCCTTTCTAATAGATAAGCAACATATATTGGCATGTGGTTATATGTTATTCTATTGAAATAAGTGGCTTGATCTATACAGTCCAGAGGTTAGCATACTGATATTTTTAAATGATCATATCTTAGATATTCTATTTTCTTCCCCTGTTCCTTAATATTCAATTTTAGAGATTGAACTGGTACTACGGTACTCAGATCAACTGAGTAAACCACTCCGACTCATCTGAAAACTGCTTATTGTTAAGACTTGGAAGCAAAATCACTTCATGGCAGATAGATGGGAAAGAGTGGAAACAGTGGCTGAATTTATTTTTCTGGGCTCAAAAATCACTGCAGATGGTGATTGCAGCCATGAAATTAAAAGACGCTTACTCCTTGGAAGGAAAGCTATGACCAACAAAGACAGCATATTAAAAAGCAGAGACATTACTTTGCCAACAAAGGTCCATCTAGTCAAGGCTATGGTTTTTCCAGTGGTCATATATGGATGTGAGAGTTGAACTGTGAAGAAAGCTGAGCACCAAAGAATTGATGCTTTTGAACTGTGGTGTTGGAGAAGACTCTTGAGAGTCCCTTGGACTGCAAGGAGATCCAACCAGTCCATCCTAAAGGAGATCAGTCCTGGGTGTTCATTGGAAGGACTGTTGTTGAAGCTGAAACTCCAATACTTTGGCCACCTGATGCGAAGAGCTGACTCATTTTAAAAGACTCTGAGGCTGGGAAAGACCGAGGGCAGGAGAAGAAGGGACGACAGAGGATGAGATGGTTGGATGGCATCCCCGACTCGATGGACATGGGTTTGAGTGAACTCCGGGAGTTGGTGATGGACAGGGAGGCCTGGCGTGCTGTGGTTCATGGGGTCACAAAGAGTCGGACACGACTGAGCAACTAAACTGAACTGAACTGGGAAGCAAAATTTTATTCTTTAAGTGGTATCATTTCCACAAATATCTGTGAAGCTTGTGTGTACCATGAAAGGCAATGTACCGACTATAGGGATGAAGAGCAAAAGTGTTAACCACACAGTCATGTCCAGCTCTTTGCAACCCCATGGACTGTAGCGTACCAGGTTCCTCTATCCACGGAATCCTCTAGGAAAGAATACTGGAGTGGGTAGCCATTCCCTTTTCCAGAGAGTCTTCCTGACCAAGAGATCAAACCCAGGACTCACTGCATGCAGATTCTTTACCATCTGATCCACCAAGGAAGTATGAGTGTAAGGGGAACTAATAGGAGATTTACGCATGGTCAATAAGAAAGTCACAAAAATTGAGTTCAATAGATAAATTTGAAATAAAATAATCATAAAATGAAGTTGATACAAATGCTTAATGAAGTTTTAATACACTGTAGGAATATTTCATTCAGGCTGGGTAAATCAGGACAAACTGTCATTTGAAGAACACTGACAGATAATCCAGATTTGGCCTTTATCATGTGCGTGACTTCAAACAAGTCCCTCAGGCACTCCAGAATGAGGAAACTGCAGAAGCAAAGAACAGAAGTAATCGATGTGCTCAAAGATTATAAAAGAGATAGATAAAGGTGGAACATTCACTTTGCAGAGAGAAATAAAGGAATAATCTACTGGATAGGCAATGTGCAACCCACCCTTGAGTATATAGAAATGGCTTTAGCTTTTACAGAGTAAGTGGGTTAAACTGACCCAAACAAAAGACAGAGAAATGTAGTTCATCACATAGCTTTGCAAGTATGTTCCAGAATTAGAAACCTTGATGAAATTCTTTTAACAAAATTTACTCACTCACATTTACTTGCTACTTGAAGTACTTCCTATCCTGTAGTGGTGAATACCTGTCCTGTATCTTTATACAGTTGTTCTATTGCAGAGGATTAAAACTGTTTTCTACTAAAAAACTGAAATGATCAAAGGTCAACTAATACAGTCAGAACATGAATTTAAAATAAAACATTACACACAGATATACAGAGTTTTTCTGAAGCAACAGTCCAGAGAGATGAGGAAAAGAGTAAAATCAGAATTCACTCTGGAACCCCCAAATAGGCAAACATCTCCCTAAAATTTAGCAGATTGTCCCATATATTGTCTATATTTTAGTTCCAGAATAAAGTTAAAGCATGTACAACACGAACTTTTTTGAGTATGTTCCCCATAAACAGGACCACCTTTCGACTCAAACCATCTATTTCCCCAGTTCACTATTGTCAGTTACATAATCTAATACAACTGTCATTCCCTGGCAGGGGAGAACATGAAAATTTTAAAAAGTAAGCAACAATCTGTGAAAAAAAGTAAATTCACAGAGTGTTTTCAGACCAAATATCATCTGTTTCCTGTGCTAAATCCAAATGCATTTCAGTGGATAACATTAAATGATATTCAACTCTGAGAATCAAAACTGTCTCATAGCTAAAAATTATATCATCAAATTTATTACTCAAGCATGTTCCTATGGTGAATTTCTGATTCTCTCTTCTTCATAAGAATTACACCCACCCAACATCATCCCTCAATCAGTTGACAGAAGACAAACAGTTGTCTGCCTGGTCATATGTGATATGCCAGCAAGTAAACAAGGGGTTGAAGGAGGGAGACGGTTTTTTTTATGTTTATAATTAAGTTCATGCCATTAATATTGTATTTCAAAAGTGAAAAGCGTCTGTTATGACATATGGTATTACTGCCTATCTGAAATATGTGGGAATAAATAGCTACTGGCTCCTTTAAGCAGGCCAGCAGCTGAGACTGTACTCTCATTCCCTTTTGGCTGATGACTGCAACTAAGGCCACTGACGCTCTGTGACCTTCAGCAAGTTCTGTTTCCTCTCAAGATTCAATTTGATCCTTGGAAAATTAAGAAGGATGAACAAGCTATTCTCAAGGTTTCTTCCAGCCCTCTGAATCTGTTAAAGAAATAACAATTAAAAGGAAGTTTTAAAAAAGGGAAGTAGCTGCTGAAAATTCCAGCAAAGTCAGGTATAATGTGGACAGCTCTAGGCTTCAGACTGATTAAAACAAGAGAATAGTTTTAGCTTAGTTAAGTTAAAATAGCTTCAGCTGGGCTGATAATAAATCTGTCTTGAAGTCAGAATACTCTTAGGAAACATAGGAAGAGAGTCATACTTGGAGATGTCTGAAAAGGAATGGACTGTCTTGAGAAGAAGTGAGTTCACCATCATGGGAGGTTTCAAGGAGAGGATGGGAGCTCACTTGGCAGAGATGTTTAGGAACTCATAAATTCAGCCCCAAGATCTTTTCCAAACAGGATACAAAATGTCACTGATAAGTTGCTATGCTGGAATTGAGTGTTGTTAGCTCTCAAGGATCCCAGAGCAGAAATGTATCTCATCATTCAACCAACACATTTTTTGAGCCCTAACCTGGACCATGTCTGTATGCTAAGTGCTTTAGTCATGTCTGACTCTTTGCAACCCTATGGACTGTAGCCCTCTGGGTTCCTCTGTCCTTAGGATATTCCAGGCAAGAATACTGGAGTGGGTTGCCATTTCCTCCTCCAGCGGATCTTCCCAACCCAGGGATTGAACCTTGCATTAGCAGGTGGGTTTTTTACTACTAGTACCACCCTACCATGCAAATCCTATAAGGCATGCAGTGATAATTCAGAGAATACACTGTGCTTCTGAAGGATAAGACAGAAATGTGATAGCTACTGGTAATAATGAATGCACAGAATAAGCACAAAAAATCACAAAAGATCAGAGGTAGGGAGAGATTACTTCCAAGGTTGCAGAGCAAAGTTGGAGCACTAATGAAGAGTTTATTAAAGGGATGAAGGTGGAGCAAACACCTGAAGAAAGGCCATGGATGCAGAAGGGAAAAAATGATTTCTAAGATTCTTCCATTCTTGAGATTTAATGTGCTTCACAAATATCTGAGAATGACATGAAAATAAGCACAAATACACTAGTTCCCCTATCTTAAAGTACCAGTTCTGCCACCTCCTTGATTCATTAGGCTAATCAGGCAAGGACCAATGGGATATACCCTGCTATTGGGAGAATTCAGACCAGAGCAGGGGTTCATACTGAATATGAAAGCAGGATAACATTATGGGTGATGCAAACAAACTCAAGGCATCACATGCAATTGTGATGGTAAGAACAAGTTTTTAAAAGACATTGTAGGATTACATATTATGTTCACTCTATGGACACTGGCTAAATTTTGATTCTAATGATAAATACGTATGCAATATAATGCTGACGTTAGGTGCACTTCTATCCCCTTGGTCAGACAAATCTTTTAGTTGGACAATATACTACTATATGAACATCAAAATTCAGTAGTATAATAGCTTTTACATTAATTTTGATTGTTAATGAAACCATATTTGGCATTCTGGAGGAATCATCTAATGGTAGCTCATATGAAATGCCAGCCTTGCCTTTTTTTACATAACCACTGCCCTGAATCCCTTTTTAAAATTAGTACATGATTCTCAGAGCATCATCTCAGATTTGAAAGTTCAGTCATGACCCTATAGTAGATCCTCAGTGACCTATCTCAATGAGAGTGATTGTTATCCTATTCCAGTGCAAGTAATTATGGTTTAAAATGAGTGTTCAAGTCTGCTGAGTTTGAGTACATGCCATTTAGGATAACTTTTTTTTAAATTAATTAATTTATTTTAATTGGAGGCTAATTACTTTACAATATTGTGCTGGTTTTTGCCATACATTGACATGAATCAGCCATGGGTGCACATGTGTCCGCCATCGTGAACCCCCCTCCCACATCCCTCCCCATCCAATCCTTTGGGGTCGTTCCAGTGCACTGGCTTTGAGTGCCCTGTTTCATGCATCGAACTTGGACTGATGATCTGTTTCACATATGATAATATACATGTTTCAATGTTGTTCTTTCAAACCATCCCACCCTTGCCTTCTCCCACAGAGTCCAAAAGTCTGTTCTTTATATCTGTGGCTCTTTTACTGTCTCACATATAGGGTCATCATTACCCTCTTCATAAATTCCATATATATGTGTTAATATTCTGTATTGGTGTTTTTCTTTCTGGCTTACTTCACTCTGTATAATAGGCTCCAGTTTCATCCACATCTTTAGAACTGATTCAAATGCATTCTTTTTAATAGCTGTATAATATTCCATTGTGTATATGTACCACAGCTTTCATATCCATTCGTCTGCTGATGAACATCTAGGTTACTTCCACGTTTTAGCTATTGTAAACAGTGCTGCGATGAAAAAGGGGTACATGTGTCTCTTTCAATTCTGGTTTCCTTGGTGTGTATGCCCAGGAGTGTGATTGCTGGATCATATGGCAGTTCTATTGCCAGTTTTTTAAGGAATCTCCACACTGTCTTCACAGTGGCTGTACTAGTTTGAATTCCCACCAATAGTGTAAGAGGTTTCCCTTTTCTCCGCACCTCTCCAGCATTTGTTGTTTGTAGACTTTTGGATAGCAGCCATTCTGACTGGTGTGAAATGGTACCTCATTGTGGTTTTTGATTTGCATTTCTCTGATAATGAGTGATGTTGAGCATCTTTTCATGTGTTTCTAAACCATATGCATGTCTTCTTTGGAGAAATGTTTGTTTAGTTCTTTGGCTCATTTTTTGATTGGGTCATTTATTTTTCTGGTGTTGAGCTTCAGAAGCTGCTTGTATATTTTTGAGATTAATTCTTTGTCAATTGCTTCATTTGCTATTATTTTCTCCCATTCTGAAGGCTGTCTTTTCACCTTGCTTATAGTTTCCTTCATTGTGCAAAAGCTTTTAAGTTTAATTAAGTCCCATTTGTTTACTTTTGCTTTTATTTTTCTTACTCTAGGAGGTTGGTGATAGAGGATCCTGCTGTGATTTACGTCAGAGAGTGTTTTGCCTATGTTCTCTTCTAGGAGTTTTATAGTTTCTGGTCTTACATTTAGATCTTTAATCTATTTTGAGTTTATTTTTGCATATGGTGTTAGAAAGTGTTCTAGTTTCATTCCTTTACATGTGGTTGGCCAGTTTTCCCAGCACCACTTGTTAAAGAGACTGTCTTTTCTCCATTGTATATTCTTGCCTCCTTTGTCAAAAATAAGGTGTCCTTAGGTGTGTGGCTTTATCTCTGAGCTTTCTATTTTGTTCCATTGATCTATATTTCTGTCTTTGTGCAAGTATCATACTGTCTTGATGACTGTAGCTTTGTAGTATAGTTTGAAGTCAGGCAAGTTGATTCCCTCCAGTTCCATTCTTCTTTGTCAAGATTGCTTTTGCTATTCGAGGTTTTTTGTATTTCCACAAAAATTGTGAAATTATTTGATCTAGTTCTGTGAAAAATACCATTGGTAGCTTGACAGGGATTGCACTGAATCTATAGATTGTTTTGGGTAGTATACTCATTTTCACTATATTGATTCTTCCGATTGATAAACATGGTATATTTCTCCATCTATTAGTGTCCTCTGATTTCTTTCATCCGTGTTTTATAGTTTTCTATGTATAGGTCTTTTGTTTCTTTAGGTAGATCTATTCCTAAGTATTTTACTCCTTTCATCACAATGGTGAATGTAATTGTTTCCTTAATTTCTCTTTCTATTTTCTCATTGTTAGTGTATAAGAATGCAAGGGTTTTCTGTGTATTAATTTTATGTCCTTCAGCTTTACTATATTTATTGATTAGCTTTAGTAATTTTCTGGTGGAGTTTTTAAGGTTTTCTATGTAGAGGATAATGTCATCTGCAAACAGTTTTACTTCTTCTTTTCCAATCTGGATTCCTTTTATTTCTTTTTATGTGGTGTATCACATTGATTGATTTCTAAATATTGAAAAGTCCTTGCATCCCTGGGGTAAAGCTCACTTGGTCATGATGTATAACCTTTTTAATATGTTATTGGATTCTGTTTGCTAAAATTTTGTTGAGGATTTTTGCATCTATGTTCATCAGTGATATTGACCTGTAGTTTTCTTTTTTTGTGGCATCTTTGTCTGGTTTTGGTATTAGGGTGATGGTGGCCTCATAGAATAAGTTTGGGAGTTTACCTTCCTCTGCAATTTTCTGGAAGAGTTTGAGTGGGATAGGTGTTAGCTCTTCTCTAAAATTTTGGTAGAATTCACCTGTGAAGCCGTCTGGTCCTGGGCTTTTGTTTGTTGGAAGATTTTTGATTACAGTTTTGATTTCTGTGCTTGTGATGGGTCTGTTAAGATTTTCTATTTCTTCCTGGTTCAGTTTTGGAAGGTTATATTTTTCTAAGAATTTGTCCATTTCTTCCAAGTTATCCATTTTATTGTCATATAGTTGCTGATAGTAGTCTCTTATGATCCTTTGTATTTCTGTGTTGTCTGTTGTGATTTCTCCATTTTAATTTCTAGTTTTGTTGTTTTGATTCTTCTCCCTTTTTCTCATGATGAGTCTGGATAATGGTTTGTCTATTTTATTTATCTTCTCAAAGAATCAGCTTTTAGTGTTGTTGATTTTTGCTATTAGTTTCTTTTGTTTCTTTTTCATTTATTTCTGCCCTAATTTGCATGATTTCTTTCCTTCTACTAACCCTGTGCTTCTCATTTCATTTTATTTTTTTCTATTTGCTTTAGGTGTTCAGTTCAGCTCAGTTCAGTTCAGTTGCTCAGTAAAGCCTGTCTCTTTGCGACCCCATGAATCACAGCATGCCAGGCCTTCCTGTGCATCACCAACTCCCAGAGTTCACTCAAACTCATATCCATCGAGTCAGTGTAGAGCTAGGTAATTTATTTGATTTTTCTCTTGTTTCTTGAGGTAAGCTTGTATTGCTATGAACCTTCCCCTTAGCTCAGCTTTTACTAAATCCCATAGGTTTTAGGTTGTCATGTTTCATTTTCATTTGTCTCTATGCGTATTTTTATTTCTTCTGTGATTTGTTGGTTATTCAGAAGCATGTTGTTTAGCCTCAATATACATATACAATATATGCTTGTATTTTTAACAGTTTTTTTCCTGTAGTTGACATCTAATCTTACTGCATTGTGATCAGAAAAGAAAAAGATGTTTGAAATGATTTCAATTTTTTTTTAAACTTACCAAGGCTAGATTTATGGTCCAGGATGTGATTTATCCTGGAGAATGTTATGTGTGCACTTGAGAAAAAGGTGAAATTCATTTCTTTGGGGTGAAATATACTATAGATATCAATTGGGTCTAACTGGTCCATTGTATCATTTAAAGTTTGTGTTTCCTTGCTCATTTTCTGTTTGGTTGATCTATCCATAGGTGCAAGTGGGGTATTAAAGTTTCCCACTATTATTGTGTTACTGTTAATTTCCCCTTTCATACTTGCTAGCATTTGCCTTATGTATTATGGTGCTCCTTTATTGGGTGTATACATATTTATAATTATTATATCTTCTTGGATTGTTCCTTTGATCATTATGTAGTGTCCTTCTTTGTCTCTTTTCACAGCCTTTATTTTAAAGTCTATTTTATCTGATATGAGTATTGCTACTCCTGCTTTCTTTTAGTCTCCACTTGCATGAAATATCTTTTTCCAGTCCTTCACTTTCAGTCTGTATGTGTTCCTTGGTTTGAGGCCTCTTATAGACAGGTCTCTTCTCTTTTGGAGAAGGCAATGGCAAGCCACTCCAGTACTCTTGCCTAGAAAATCTCATGGACAGAGAAGCCTGGTGGGCTGCAGTCCATGGCGTCGCTACTAGTTGGACACAACTGAGCGACTTCACTTTCACTTTTCACTTTCACACATTAGAGAAGGAAATGGCAACCCACTCCAGTGTTCTTGCCTGGAGAGTCCCAAGGACGGCGGAGCCTGGTCGGCTGCAGTCTATGGGGTCGCACAGAGTCGGGCACGACTGAAGCGACTTAGCAGTAGCAGCAGCATAGACAGCATATATAGGGGTCTTGGTTTTTTATCCATTCAGCCTGTCTTTGTCTTTTGGTTGGGGCATTCAACCCTTTTATATTTAAGGTAATTATTGATAAGTATGATCCCATTGCCATTTACTTTGTTGTTTTGGGTTCGAATTTATATACCCTTTCTGTGTTTCCTGTCTAGAGAAGATCCGTTAGCATTTGTTGGAGAGCTGGTTTGGTGATGCTGAATTCTCTCAGCTTTTGCTTGTCTGTAAAGCTTTTGATTTCTCCTTCATATTTGAATGAGCTCCTTACTGAGTATAATAATCTGGGTTGTAGTTTTTCTCACTCATCACTTTAAGTATGTCCTGCCATTCCCTCTGGCCTGAAGAGTTTCTATTGAAAGATCAGTTGTTATCCTCATGGGGATCCCCTTGTGTGTTATTTGTTGCCTTTTCCTTGATGTTTTTAATATTTGCTATTTGTGTTTGATCTTTGTTAATTTGATTAATATGTGCCTGGGGGTGCTTTACCTTGGGTTTATTCTGTTTGGGACTCTTGGGCTTGGGTAGCTAGTTCCCTCCCCATTTTAAGGGAGTTTTCAACTACCATCTACTCAAGCATTTTCTCATGCCCTTTCTTTTTGTCTTCTTCTGGGACTCCTATGATTCATATGTTGGGGTGTTTAACATTGTCCCAGAAGTCTCTGAGGTTGTCCTCATTTCTTTTAATTATTTTTTTCTTTTTTCCTCTCTGCTTCATTTATTTCCACCATTCTACCTTCCACCTCACTTATCCTATCTTCTGCCTCAGTTATTCTACTGTTGGTTTCCTCCAGAGTGCTTTTGAGCTCAGTTATTGCATTATTCATTATTGATTGACTCTTTTTTATTTCTTCTAGGTCCTTGTTAAACATTTCTTGCATCTTCTCAATCCTTGTCTCTAGTCTATTTATCTTTAATTCCATTTTGTTTTCAAGTTTTGGTTCATCTTTACTATCTCCTATCTCCTCTTCTTTTTTTCTTTTTTTCAGGTAGACTCCCTATCTCCTCCTCTTTTGTTTGGTTTGGTGGGCATTTATCATGTTCCTTTACTTGATGAATATTTTTTTTTTCATTTTGTTTGGATTGCTGTGTTTTAGGTGGCCTTTCTGTAGGCTGAAAGTTTGTGGTTCCTCTTTATTGTGGAGTTTGCTCCCTGTGGGTGGGGTTGGACTAGTGAATTGTCAAGGTTTCCTGGTTAGGGGAGCTTGCATCTGTGTTCTGGTGGGTGGAGCTAATCTTTTCTCTCTGGAGTGCAATGATATGTCCAGTAGTGAGTTTTGGGGTGACTATTCGTTTGGCATGGCTTTATAGGATAACTTCTTTTCACTATCTGACATCATTTTATTAACAATGAAATGATTAATTTTGGTTACATAGGGTAATGTGAGTAACTTGTTTGAAATGCAGATTTCTTGGTATTACCAAACTTATGAAATCATTGATGTAGTATAAAAATATAGTAATATGTCTGTATCAGTCACATGAAGATGTTAACATTGTGATTTATTCCAGAAACTTATGTTGAATAGAATAGAAATGCTGATGACATAAGTATATAAAAACAAAGAATTATAAGACCTCATGTTTAACTGTACTAACTACCAGAAAGAGTTAAGCCCTTAACCAGGACTACTGACTGTTAGTACCTGGATGAAGCAGGTTCCTCAGATAAGGAAAAGGGATAGTTACCATAGATTTACTATTCCCAGTACTCGCACTGCCTCTATGTTTGGGGTATCCCTCTCACTCTCTCCTGTTTGTAGAGACCTGGAGTTCATTGGGTTTAATCCTAACTTAACAAAGTTTGCAATTGACTTTTCCATTGGACTTCTTTGTACCTGGTTGCATCTCACACGCTTGTAAAGTCATGCTCGAAATTCTCCAAGCCAGGCTTCATCAATATGTGAACCGTAAACTTCCAGATGTTCAAGCAGGTTTTAGAAAAGGCAGAGGCACCAGAGATCAAATTGCCAACATCCGCTGGATCATGGAGAAAGCAAGAGAGTTCCAGAAAAACATCTATTTCTGCTTCATTGACTATGCCAAAGCTTTTGATTGTACGGATCACAATAAACTGTGAAACATTCTGAAAGAGATGGGAATACCAAAGCACCTGACCTGCCTCTTGAGAAACCTGTATGCAGGTTAGGAAGCAACAGTTAGAACTGGACATGGAACAACAGACTGGTTCCAAGTAGGAAAAGAAGTAAGTCAAGGTTGTATATTGTCACCCTGCTTATTTAACTTATGTGCAGAGTACATCATGAGGAACGCTGGGCTGGAAGAAGCACAAGCTGGAATCAAGATTGCTGGGAGAAATATCAATAACCTCAGATATGCAGATGACACTACCCTTATGGCAGAAAGTGAAGAGGAACTCAAAAGCCTCTTGATGAAAGTGAAAGAGGAGAGTAAAAAGGTTGGCTTGAAGCTCAGCAATTAGAAAACAAAGATCATGGCATCTGGTCCCATCGCTTCATGGGAAATAGATGGAGGAACAGTGGAAGCAGTGTCAGACTTTATTTTGGGGGGCTCCAAAATCACTGCAGATGCTGATTTGCAGCCATGAAATTAAAAGACGCTTACTCCTTGGAAGGAAAGTCATGACCAACCTAGATAGCATATTAAAAAGCAGAGACATTACTTTGTCAACCAAGGTCCATCTAGTCAAGGCTATGGTTTTTCCAGTGGTAATGTATGGATGTGAGAGTTGGACTGTGAAGAAAGCTGATTGCCAAAGAATTGATGCTTTTGAACTGTGGTGTTGGAGAAGACTCTTGAGAGTCCCTTGGACTGCAAGGAGATCCAACCAGTCCATTCTAGAGGAGATCAATCCTGGGTGTTCATTGGAAGGACTGATGCTAAAACTGAAACTCCAATACTTTGGCCACCTCATGCGAAGAGTTGACTCACTGGAAAAGACTGATGCTGGGAGGGATTGGGGGTGGGAGGAGATGGGGATGACAGAGAATGAGATGGCTGGATGGCATCACCGGCTCGATAGAGGTGAGTTTGAGTGAACTCCAGGAGTTGGTGATGGACAGGGAGGCCTGGCGTGCTGTGATTCATGGGGTCTCAAAGAGTCTGACACGACTGAGCGACTGAACTGAACTGAACTGTCTTTATGTATCCAAAACATATCTGAAATAAGCAAAATATACAAGAAAGTCACATGATGAATCAATATGGGAAACTGTTGGGGGGGAGGTTGTTTTGGTTTCTTATAAGCACTATTAGCAGAGGCAAATATTTAAGCTTTGGGTCCTGAATTAAAATTCTGCAAAATCTTACTTATTCTCAGACTCATTTTTATTCTATATTTTAGAATGCCTAATATGATATGGGCACTGAGATTTCCTAATACAGTTTTAATATGCATTTTCTATTATTAAAGTATGAGTAAGCTAACAGATATGAAAGAATATTATCCTAACAGAAAAAAATTGTTATTAATATTTATATCAAAAATCACTCCTAAGGGATGAGACCTTATTCCCTAGCATATATAATAAATATACATATATTATATTATATGTTATATAGGTATATATATATGAACAATTGTAAAATGAAATTTTAAAGTATCAATTATGTAACATTTAACATAAAAATATTAACTCAAAATACATCAAAGACTTAATGGATCATGGGTGTTTGAAAGTCCTGTGTTGAGAATCTTAGTGGATTTGGTTGTGTATGTTTGGGAAAAGAAGCTAGAGTAGGTTCAGTTCAGTTCAGTTGCTCAGTCATGTCTGACTCTTTGCAACCCCATGAATCACAGCACACCAGGCCTCCCTGTTCATCACCAACTCCCGGATTTTACCCAAACTCATGTCTACCGACTCAGTGATGCCATCCAACCATCTCATCCTCTGTAATCCCCCTCTCCTCCTGCCACCAATCTTTCCCAGAATCAGGGTCTTTTCAAATGAGTCAACTCTTCGCATGAGGTGGCCAAAGAATTGAAGTTTCAGTTTTAACATCAGTCCTTCCAATGAACACCCAGGACTGATCTCTTTTAGAATGGACTGGTTGGATCTCCTTGCAGTCCAAGGGACTCTCAAGAGTCTTCTCCAACACCACAGTTCAAAAGCATCAATTCTTCTGTGCTCAACTTTCTTCACAGTCCAACTCTCACTTCCATACATGACCACTGGATAAACCATAGCCTTGACTAGACGGACCTTGGTTGGCAAAGTAATGTCTCTGCTTTTTAATATGCTATCTAGGTTGGTCATAACTTTCCTTCCAAGGAGTAAGAGTCTTTTAATTTCATGGCTTCAATCAGCATCTGCAGTGATTTTGGAGCCCAAAAAATTAGCAAAATAGAGATTGAATCATTTACAATTTCTAGGGAAGTATGGGAAGGTACATACGGGAAACAAAAATAGGGGGTGAAAAGAGAGGCTCAGAGAGATATAAAACATGATGCTTGGGCCTATGACGAAGACAGGAAATCTCTGAAGAGTAAGCATAAAGGATTTTAGAGGACAGGAATGCATAATGTGGGTATACATGTTTTTGACTAAGTTATGCATGAAGGGACCCCCTCTTCAACTCTCAGCTCACCAGTCAAACCTAGTAAACTCATAGATGCTTTGAGTCTATGTAAACCAACAAATATTCTAAGTACCACTTCTGAATTAAAGGCATACACTACTAAACAGCACATCTAGAAGCAGGAGACCAACATTCAGGCAAGACCGCGAAAATACAAAGCCCTGAAAATTGACAGAAATCTTGCAAAGGCACAGAACTATAGAGTTCAAGCCAATATTATCTAGATCTTGAAGAGCAGTGAGTCTTTCCCACATGACACCCCATTTTACGTGTTTACAACAAAATCTAAATATATCCATTCAGAACATTCATTGATGTGAGAAGAAACTGAAGCAATATGCATGGGCTCTGGTCTCTGAGAGATTTCAAGCTAGAAATAGAGGAACACATTCTGAAACATTAGAAAATAATACATAAAATGAATAATGTAGTATAAGATTCTGCTCCTGCCTCCCCTACGTTCATTCACAAAGTTTAGAAACTTCTATTCCAATCTCTGGGGAAGGGAAGGTTGCTGCTACTAGAAACATTTCCAACTCTATTCTATAAGCTGTTCCTCCTCTTGGAAAGAGAAATCAACTTGGTGAAATTGGCAAGTGCTTAACTTTCTGCCAGTGGGAGTTGTTTTGGTTCAAAAACTAGAAGGAAGGTCTATTTTCTTCCTTTGTCTTTCCTCTGCTAAATCAAATGCATTAGGCATTGGGCTTCCAGTTTTCAGGCAGTAAGTCCCCTCAGATGTGTGTCAAAGCATCTCACCTGTGACAAGATGGATAAATTAAATCTGCAAGAGAGTCAGAAGGCCTGTATATGTCCTTCATCCATATACACATTGAAATAAAGTCAATACTTCATGTCCATATGGCTCTGTGTAAACTATCAACCAAATCCATGCAAGTGAGACAAGATCATATCATAAATTTAATCCCTAAAGATAATACAGAACCAAAACCCTGTGAAGATTTTAAGGTCATCCAATGATTAGTGCAGGCCAAATTCACCCAGGTAGAATAAGGTAACAAGGGTTTGAAAAAGTAGAGATAGTTGGGAACGGAAAAGTGAATCATGGGCTTTGGAATTACTTCAAAGACATTCATAGCTTGGGTGACTGATACGGGGTAAATGAAAGGTGGCAACATGCATTCAACAATTCAAAGGTGTCACCATGTTTGAATCTCTGTCCTTTCTCTGAGTTTGCAACATTCCTCCATATGGTATTTTCAACTCTCTAGATTAATCTGAGTGCTAGCTTCTTAATTCTATTAAAACAGCAGGCATAGAATTGTTAACAACTCTTAATTACAACCATGTTTCTCAGCTGAACTCTGTATCTGCATTTCAAAGTTGTCCCTACATTACTGTAACTACTCGTGGAATTATCCTTCAAAAA
Organism: Moschus berezovskii; assembly: GCF_049115385.1. Classification (NCBI taxonomy): domain Eukaryota; kingdom Metazoa; phylum Chordata; class Mammalia; order Artiodactyla; family Moschidae; genus Moschus; species Moschus berezovskii. The sequence goes on along the minus strand of NC_142469.1, from coordinate 90,625,490 downwards.
TGTAAACACCAAAATCATTTTTCTACTTAAAACCTTAAATGAGTAACTATGCAATTAACTCCAGTTTTTAGTATGAAATGAAGGGCTTGGAAAACTAGTTTCAGCATAACTTTTCACCTTGTTTCTAGCTGTGTTCTCCAGTGTTCTAGCAACACTGGACTATCACTGCTCCCTAAACATACCCTTCAATTGTATTGCTCTCCTCCTCATTTATCCTGATCCTTTCTTTAAAAGGAAACTTTCCAGCTACCAAAAATCTAGCACATTTCTATTTCTCTGACAGAACTCAGCTTCCTGTGTCTCAGTTCAGTTCAGTTCAGCAGTCGCTCAGTCATGTCCAACTCTTTGCAACCCCATGAATCACAGCACGCCAGGCCTCCCTGTCCATCACCAACTCCTGGAGTTCACTCAAACTCATGTCCATCGAGTCAGTGATGCCATCCAGCCATCTCATTCTCTGTTGCCCCCTTCTCCTCCCACCCCCAATCCCTCCTAGCATCAGACTCTTTTCCAGTGAGTCAACTCATCGCATGAGGTGGCCAAAGTATTGCAGTTTCAGCTTTAGCATCAGTCCTTCCAATGAACACCCAGGATTGATCTCCTTTAGAATGGACTGGTTGGATCTCCTTGCAGTCCAAGGGACTCTCAAGAGTCTTCTCCAGCACCACAGTTCAAAAGCATCAATTCTTCGGCGATCAGCTTTCTTCACAGTCCAAATCGCACATCCATACATGACCACTGGAAAAACCATAGCCTTGACTAGACGGACCTTTGTTGGCAAAGTAATGTCTCTGCTTTTTAATATGCTATCTAGGTTGGTCATAACTTTCCTTCCAAGGAGTAAGTGTCTTTTAATTTCCTGGCTGCAATCAGCATCTTCAGTGATTTTGGAGCCCAAAAACACAAAGTAATGCTAAAGAAGCCGAAGTTGAACAGTTCTATGAAAATCTACAAGACCTTTTAGAACTAACACCCAAAAAAGATGTCCTTTTCATTATAGGGGACTGGAATGCAAAAGTAGGAAGTCAAGAAACACCTGGAGTAACAGGCAAATTTGGCCTCAGAGCACGAAATGAAGCAGGGCAAAGGCTAATAGAGTTTTGCCAAGAGAACGCACTGGTCATAGCAAGCACCCTCTTCCAACAACCAAGAGAAGACTCTACACATGGACATCACCAGATGGTCAACACCGAAATCAGATTGATTATATTCTTTGCAGCCAAAGATGGAGAAGCTCTATACAGTTAGTAAAAACAAGACCAGGAGCTGACTGTGGCTCAGATCATGAACTCCTTATTGCCTGTGTCTCAACCCAAATGTTAATCAGACCTAAGTATTTCATCAGTTATAAAGAGCTTTATATGCATACTATGATAAAGTATACATGTAAATGCACACTAGAATAAACAATCAACTCATTGGAAAAGACCCTGATACTGGGAAACATTGAAAGCAAAAGGAGAAGAGGGTGGCAAGGGATGCGATGGTTGGATAGCATCACCAATTCAATGTACATGAACTTGGGTGAACTCCGGGAGATGGTGGGGGACAGGGAGGCCTGGCATGCTGCAGTCCATGGGGTCACAAAGAGTCGGACACAATCTTGCGACTGAACAAAAACAATCATAAAAGTTAGGAGGGGAACTTACCTGCCTCCTGGCTTTACATTTCAGTAATAGAGAGTGCTGCTTCTCAGGAGGGCTTTCTCTGCTTTTTCACCTACACATTCACAAGGGTGGGAGGAAAGACTTCTCTGATCTTGACAAGGGGAAGAAGGAACTGAGATAAATAGTTCAACTCCTTTCTCTGTTTCAGAATACAAAATCTTTAGGACACACATTTTTTTCCTCCTTATCCATTAGTCACTTTACTAGGAAGGTTCTTGCTTAACAAGGTCTGAATTTATGAGAACTTGTGCTTGCTTAATCGCTCAGTCGTGTTTGACTCCTTGAGACATTTTGCGCTGTAGTCCCCCAGACTCTTCTGTTCATGGGATTTTGCAGGCAAGAATACTGGAGTGGCTTGCCATTTCCTTCTCCAGGGGATCTTCCTGACCCAGAGAGTGAACCCACGTCTCCTGTGTTCCCTGCATCTCAGGCAGTTCAGTTCACAGGTTGAGTTGAGGGAACATATGAGAGAGTAGAGTATGGCTATAGTATATTCATATCAGTATAAAAGCAGCTATTTTTCCCATCAACGTTTTTTAAATTCCTGAGTATACTTTTGGGTGTTTTTCTAAGCTCAGGAGAAGAGGAACATTATTGATTGGCCTTTTCTAGCCCTAACTTACTGGTTCATGGGCTGAAAACAGAGCAATAAACCCTTGGCCAAAATGTGGGCAGTGCACAGAAAGATAGGAGTGAAATTTGAAGCCTTAGGAAATCTAAGCCACTGATTTTTTTTTTTTTTTTTTGGAGTGGGGGATGTTTTTGCTTTTGTTTTTACCTCAGTGGTTTACCGTGGCTTTTATTGTCACTATGTGGCTGGACTTTAACTGTTGAGGGCATATGGGGCTTAGTAACTATGGTCTGTGTGTTTCTTTGTGGCTAAGCTTGACCTGACTTATACAGCACAGCTATGGCTTAAAGAAGGCCAATGGGACAGGGATTACATTGAGGTAAAAGAGTCTGTTCTGTTCCAATAAAAGCTAACTTTAAAGCAAGCAGAGTTTTCACACAAAGCTCTTTAGGCACTTGAGGGTAAATCACATTTAATTTGTTTTATTGTATTTCTCAGTCAAATACATAAGGCAAGTCTCTAAAGTATAGAAGCAGCTAAGTAACTCCCAGGCCACAAAGTTCTGCTAAAGTAGATCTCAAATAAGGCACAGGTAAATAGTTCTACATTTGCTCCCCCAAACTGTACTTTTGTATGTCTTGAAATACAAGAGTTAAAAAGAAAACTATGGAGAAACTAATCTATTGGCTTCATATAGCTTTTTCACAAGTTTTTTAGAATTATCCTCCAAACTGATGGCCTCACAGAGGCTGAAGCTTGTTATTGAAAATACTAGGACACCAGTTTTGCATTTCAGGGATTTACTATGACCTAACACACAGAAATCACATGGATGTTATTTACAATAACATGGACATGGAAGCAACCTAGATACCCATTGACAGTATGAATGGATAAAGAAGTTGCTGCATATATAAATGGAATATTACTCAGCCATAAAAAGGAATGCATTTAAGTTAGTTCTAATAAGGTGGATGAACCTAGAGCTTATTATACAGAGTGAAATGTCAGAAAGAGAAACACACATTCCATATATTAACACATATACATGGAATCCAGAAAGATGGCACTGATCAACCTATTTGCAGAGCAGCAGTGGAGACACAGGCATGGAGAACAGACTTGTGGACCCAGTCATGGAAAGAGAGGAAGGGATCGATTGAAAGAGTAACACTGAAACATATACATTATCATGTGTGAAATAGATAGCCAGTGGGAATTTTTTGTATGAAAAGGGAGCTCAAACCCATTGCTCTGTAACAACCTAGAGGAGTGGGATGGGGTGGGAGGTGGGAGGGAGGTTCAAGAGGGTGAGGACATGCATATGCCTATGGGTGATTCATGTTGATATATGGCAGAAACCAACACAATACTGTAAAACAGTTATCCTCCAGTTAAAAAACAACAACTAAAGAGGAACAAGTGCGTTTAATGCAGGAAGAAAAATAAACCAAAAATAAAATAGCTGTAAACTCAAGAAACTAAGAGGAACTTAAAATGCCTGGACCTTGAACACATTGTTGTTAAGAATCACGCTTACTGAGGAAGCCGAGGAGGGAATGCATTGGCTTCTTATACTTCAGCCTGAGTGCCAGAACAGAAGCAATGAGACAGTGAACAAAAACGATATTGAATAAGCTGGAGGAAAAGAGTTTTCCTTAGACAGAACGATGAGATCTTAGTGTACAAGTGAGACAACTGTCAAAGAAAAAACTGAGATCTTGAAGACCAGGCTAGAATACCTGCTTGAAAAACATGAACCTGTGTGCAATAGCTCACAAAGAGGGAGCTTGAAGATGAATAGGTATTTTAGCATTTACTAGATCAGACAGCATAAAAACCCAGTGACATCTAACAGAGCAAGAGAAGCAAGATCTCAGAGAGCAATTTGGAAGGCTTCCCCAGAAGGAAGTATGACCAAGGAAACTACTAAGAAGTACGTTTGTGAAGTTGTCTGTAAAAGCAAGTGGACAACCACTCTCAAAGACCTGAAAAATCTCAGGTGATTACAAGAAATCATTTAGATGAGGCTTGAGGAAACACAGCTATTCTAATAGGGATGCAGCTATTGTTTATGCCCTAAAGGCACATGACCAAGAACTGTATGAAATTCGGACAGCTGACAGTGACAAGAGAAGATGCACTGTAGGAAAACGAAGGTAGGCAGGGTGATAACTTGCATTCGGATATGGCTCTTCTGGGAGAATACATCCTGCTCTTATAAACAGAAATTCAAGCAAAGGTGCAATGGCGCAATATGCCATAAACAAAAATATCTGGATGTAAAAACAAATACAGAGTAAAGGAAAAAAGACATTCACATCTAGACATTTTTTATGAATACGAATTCAAACTTTGCCAACTTGTGCACTATCTGAGGAAAACTTTTTAATCAAATAACAAACAAAAAAGAGATCTTAGGGTAGAAGAAGATAAAATGGTAATCACCAATCTTTGATCTCTTCTATATCTACAGTCAGAGCACTAAATGAGAACCTCTTCCTGCACAGATATAAGACAAAAGTAAAATTAAAAAGCAAAGGCACAGAGGAGTTGAATATTCATCCATTCAACAGAAACAGAGAATATATAATTTTTGTGTGTCCCTGCAAAATTTATAAAATTCAAATATATAACTGTACACAAATGTACAATTGTACAAATCTGAAGCTATTTTAAAAAGGACTCAGTCTAATAATAAAACAAGCAGGTTACATAAAAATATTTTATGTACTTAGAAGTTAAAAATCATAATTCTAGATTACATTTAGATAAAAGAGGAAAAACCAAAGCAAAGGAAGAAGAAAAATTTGACCTAAAGAGAACAGAAAAAGCTATAAACAAAGGAAAGAATAAAATTCTGTGCCTTCATTATGCCAAAAGAAAGAAAGAAAACATCATTTATTTTGTAATTAGACAAAAATTAAACCAAAAGGAAATAGAACTAGCTTAGCTGCTGTTGCTGCTGCTGCTAAGTCACTTCAGTCGTGTCCAACTCTGTGTGACCCCATAGATAGAAGCCCACCAGGCTCCCCCTTACCTGGGATTCTCCAGGCAAGAACACTGGAGTGGGTTGCCATTTCCTTCTCCTAAAAGCTGAAATTAATGAGCGAACACAGTTGCAGAATCAAAAATGATGGCTTTTTTAAAAAGACGGTTAAAATTGACAAACCTAATATAAGCATATTTAAGAGGAAATAAAAATAAACAAAAGTAGTCAAAGTGTGGATGAAGAAAGGAAACATAAGAGGGATGCAGGAGCAATAGAATATAAAGTGAATACTGCATGGAACTCTATCACAACAACTTGAAAAACTTAGAAAGAGCTTTCCAAATCTTTTGCCACTAGCAATGATTTAAACCACTGCCTCTCAAACACGAATGTATGTATATATCACATAGAATATTGTTAAAATACAAGTTCTTACTCATAGGTCAAAATGGTAGCTGAGACTGCACATTAATTAATAAGGAATCCCTAGATAATGTTAATGTTGCTGGTCCTAGGACCATATTTTGACTATCAAAGTTTTAAGTCACATTGGGATTATCTGTTATTTACAGGCAGTTAAAATGTAACTATAAATCCACTGGGGCTTTTCAAAAGTATATTTTTAAATTTTTCCAACCCCAAAGAAAGGCAATGCCAAAGAATGTTCAAACTACTGCACAATTGCACTCATCTCCCATGATGGTAAAGTGATGCTTAAAATTCTCCAAGCCAGGCTTCAGCAATAAGTGAACTGTGAAATTCCAGATGTTCAACCTGGTTTTAGAAAAGGCAAAGGAACCAGAGATCAAATTGCCAACATCTTCTGCATCATCGAAAAAGCAAGAGAGTTCCAGAAAAAATCTATTTCTGCTTTACTGATATGCAGATAACAGCACCCTTATGGCAGAGAGTGAAGGGGAACTCAAAGTCCTCTTGATGAAAGTGAAAGAGGAGAGTGAAAAGTTTGGCTTGAAGCTCAGCATTCAGAAAACGAAGATCATGGCATCTGGTCCCATCACTTCATGGGAAATAGATGGGGAAACAGTGGAATAATGTCAGACTTTATTTTTAGGGGGCTCCAAAATCACTGCAGATGCTGATTGCAGCCAGGAAATTAAAAGACGCTTACTCCTTGGAAGGAAAGTTATGACCAACCTAGATAGCATATTAAAAAGCAGAGACATTACTTTGCCAACCAAGGTCTGTCTAGTCAAGGCTATGGTTTTTCCAGTGGTCATGTATGGATGTGAGAGTTGGACTGTGAATAAAGCTGATTACCAAAGAATTGATGCTTTTGTTTTTTGTTTTTTTTTTTTTAATTAATTTATTTCTTATTGGAGGCAAATTATTTTACAATATTACATTGGTTGGTTTTGCCATACATTGACATGAATTCACCCCGGGTTTACATAAGTTCTGTGGTGTTGGAGAAGACTCTTGAGAGTCCCTTGTACTGCAAGGAGATCCAACCAGTCCATTCTAAAGGAGATCAATCCTGGGTGTTCATTGGAAGGACTGATGCTAAAGCTGATACTCCAATACTTTGGCCAACTCATGCGACGAGTTGACTCACTGGAAAAGAGTCTGCTGCTAGGAGGGATTGGGGGCGGGAGGAGAAGGGGACGACAAAGAATGAGATGGCTGGATGGCATCACTGACTCGATGGACATGAGTTTGAGTGAACTCCAGGAGTTGGTGATGGACAGGGAGGCCTGGTGTGCTGTGATTCATGGGGTCGCAAAGAGTCGGACATGACTGAGCGACTGAACTGAACTGAACTGACTATGCCAAAGCCTTTGACTGTGTGGATCACAATAAACTGTGCAAAATTCTGAAAGATATGGGAATACCAGACCACCTGACCTGCCCCTTGAGAAACCTGTGTGCAGGTCAGGAAGCAACAGTCAGAACTGGATGTGGGACAACAGACTGGTTCCAAATAGGAAAAGGAGTACGTCAAGTCTGTGTATTGTCACCTGCTTATTTAACTTATATGCAGAGTACATCCTGAGGAATGCTGGGCTGGAAGAAGCACAAGTTGGAATCAAGATTGCTGGGAGAAATATCAGTCACCTCAGTTATGCAGATGACAGCACCCTTATGGCAGAAAGTGAAGAAGAACTAAAGAGACTCTTGATGAAAGTGAAAGAGGAGAGTTAAAAAGTTGTCTTAGAGCTCAATATTCAGAAAACTAAGATTATGGCATCCGGTCCCATACTTCATGGCAAATAGATGGGCAAACGGTGGAAATAGTGGTTGAGTTTATTTTTCTGGGCTCCAAAATCACTGCAGATGGTGATTGCAGCCATGAAATTAAAAGACGCTTACTCCTTGGAAGAAAAGTTATGACCAACCCAGACAGCATATTAAAAAGCAGAGACATGACTTTGTCAACAAAAGTCCCTCTAGTCAAGGCTATGGTTTTTCCAGTAGTCATGTATGGATGTGAGAGTTGGACTGTGAAGAAAGCTGATCACCGAAGAATTGATGCTTTTGAACTGTGGTGTTGGAGAAGACTCTTGAGAGTCCCTTGGACTGCAAGGAGATCCAACCAGTCCATTCTAAAGGAGATCAATCCTGGGTGTTCATTGGAAGGACTGATGTTGAAGCTGAAACTCCAGTACTTTGGCCACCTGATGCAAAGAGCTGACTCATTGGAAAAGGCCCTGATGCTGGGAAAGATTGAGGGCAGGAGGAGAAGGGGATGATAGAGGATGAGATGGTTGGATGGCATCACCAACTCGATGGACATGGGTTTTTGTGGACTCCAGGAGTTGGTGATGGACAGGGATACCTGGTGTGTTGCAGTTCATGGGGTCACAAAGAGTCAGACACGACTGAGCGACTGAACTGAACTGAATGTCTTTTGTGATAGTTTATTCAAGTTTTCTAACTTTTCTTGAGTTAACTTGGCAATTTGTATTTTGCTAATACAACTGGCTACTGGGGAAATAGTGGAAACAGTGTCAGACTTTATTTCTTTGGGCTCCAAAGTCACTGCAGATGGTGATTGCAGCCATGAAATTAAAAGATGCTTACTCCTTGGAAGGAAAGTTATGACCAACTTAGATAGCATATTAAAAACAGAGACATTACTTTGCCAACAAATGTCCATCTTGTCAAAGCTCTGGTTTTTCCAGTGGTCATGTATGGAAGTGAGAGCTGGACTGTGAAGAAAGCTGATCACCGAAGAATTGATGCTTTTGAACTGTGGTGTTGGAGAAGACTCTTGAGAGTCCCTTATACTGCAAGGAGATCCAACCAGTCCATTCTAAAGGAGATCATCCTGGGTGTTCATTGGAAGGACTGATGCTAAAGCTGAAACTGCAATACTTTGGCCACCTCATGCAACGAGTTGACTCACTGGAAAAGAGTCTGATGCTGGGAGGGATTGGGGGCAGCAGGAGAAGGGGACGACAGAGGATGAGATGGCTGGATGGCATCACCAACTCGATGGATATGAGGTTGTGTGAACTCCGGGAGTTGGTGATGGACAGGGAGACCTGGCATGCTGTGGTTCATGGGGTTGCAAAGAATCAGACATGACTGAGCGACTGAACTGAACTGAATACATCCTAAAGAAAATAAATCAACCTTTCTCCATCCATGGGATTTTCCAGGCAAGAGTACTGGAGTGGGTTGCCATTTCCTTCTCCATGGGATCTTCCCAACCCAGGGATCAAACCTGGGTCTCCCACATTGTAAGCAGACGCTTTACTGTTTGAGTCACCAGGGAAGACACACAAAAAGAAATTCTAGACAAAGTCCTAAAGGCATAAATATCTTTGGGGCTGGGTGGGGGAAATAAGGGGCTGAATCTCCTTAGACAATATTGGAGTCTCAGTAGTTATTAATAAAAAAAAAATCTCTTTCTGCAAAAATTTTAAATTTTATCATGAAAATTCTCTAATAAGCAAAGTCAACAGAACAGACTAGAGTTTTAAAAAATCTGCAACATACAAAATTAAAGATTAATATTATAATACACAAAGACCTATTACAAAGTAAAATGGAGCCAAAAATATACCAAGCAGAGAAAATAGGCAAAGAATATGAAAGAGAAATTCACAGAAGAGCTAACCCTAATGATGAGGAAACATCATATGTTCAAACTCACTAACTGGCACTGAAATGTAAATTAATGTAATCATGAAAGATCTTTTTATACCTGTCAAATGGGAAAGGATTATAAACCTATTACTAATAAGATTAAAGGAAAAGGTATGCTCTTTCACATTGCTGGTGAAGTATGAATTGTTATACCTTCTTCAGAACAAAATCAGGCATCATATTTTTTAATTAAAAAATATAAATAGCAATCAAACTCCTGGACAAAATCTATCCTATAAAATAAAACCATAAATACATAGATATTTATTGAGCATTACTTCCAGTCAGAAAGAAAGAAAGAAAGTCACAGGGGGAAAAGTTCTATGATTTTCCTATTACTAGGTAGCAAAGTAGCACAAATTTAATGACTGAAAATAACATACATTTATGTATCAGAACTCAAGGTACAGCTTAACTGGGTCCTCCACTTAGGGTTTTACGAAGTTGTGATCGAGCTATCATCTAGGCTGCATTCTCATGCGGTGGTTTGACTGGGGTAGAGTTTTATTTTCAGTCTCATTCAGTTTATTGGTAGAATTAATTTCCTTGTGATTGTAAGACCAAAGTCTCTGGCTTCTTGCTGGTTCTGGGCAAGACACTGCCTCCATCTCTCAAGGGTTACCTGGTTGTAGGAGGCCTTCAGTTTTGTACAAAATGGGCCTCTCCAACATGGCCACTTCACCAAGCCAGAAGAGTCTCTTGAGGGAAGGTGCTATTGAGACAGTCTTATATAATGTAACAGTCACCAGAGTGACATCCGTCACCTTTGCCGTACTCTGTTGGTTAGATGCAAATCTTAGGTCTTCTGCACATTCAAGGGGAGGGGATTATACAAAGGTTTGAACACCAAGAATGCCATCTCTGCTTCCACAGAAATCAAATTGCATAGATTAAGGAAGAACAGTAAATTACCACATGTTTACACCAGTGAATATTATGCAATCTCTGTAAAGAATAAATTTATATCGCTTGATATGATAGATTTTCAAAGGTGGTGTTGAATGAGAAAGGCAAATGCAAGCAACTTGAATAATTTAAATAATAAATTCATAAAACAATAAATCTACACCTCTCCATGGACTCCTTTAAGGCTCAGCTTTTAGAAGAAATAAATTTCCCTAAGATGTCAGCTAAGAAAGAAACAGACATGGGAATACGGGGAAATTACTGGGATGAACCAGAGGGATGGGATGGGGAGGGAGGTGGGAGGGGGGTTCAAGATGGGGAACACATGTACACCCGAGGCAGATTCATGTCAGTGTATGGCAAAACCAATACAATAAAGAAATTAGCCTCCAATTAAAATAAATAAATTTTAAAAAATTAATTTCAAAATAACAACAACAAAAAAAAGAAGTAGGTTTCATAGGCCTCTTTTATAGCTAGAAGCAGCAGGAGCCACTGTAAAAGGAGACCTGCTAATATATAAGTGAATTTTCTCCCTGTTTATAGTAAATACATGTTTCCAAACTAACATCTTGATGAACACATTCCTCCAGTTCAGTTTAAATTTATGTATCATGGTATCTGGACCACTGGCATACACCGATATCCTGGCAAGACTTAAAATACAATTGCCTCTGCTGATCTTTTCCCCAACATCATGAAATTCCTGTTATGACCTTTGGCCACATTAGTAGGAATCTTCATTAGACTAAACACTAGGTTCTGGAAACATTATCTAGCTTGGGATTATAGTTCTAGTGGACTTCCCTGGTGGTTCAGATGGAAAAGAACCTGCCTGCAATGCAGGAGACCCAGGTTCGATCTCTGGGTCGGGAAGATCCCTGGAGAAGGGAATGGCTACCTACTCCAGTATTCTTGCCTGGAGAATTCCATGGACAGAGCAACCTGGCAGGTTATATTTCACGGGGTCACAGAGAGTTGGACACGACTGAGTGACAAACACCCTACACTTCTAGTAACTCCAATTTTTGCTTGTTTTTAAATTTCATCTGTTGGGGCTTGATCTTGAAATGTCAAGTGTTTATTTACTGAACTTTAAAAATGAGGCACATGACCACGTATCTGACAAAGAACTCAAAATTCTCAAACCTCAACAGTAAAATAAAACAATTTGAAAATGGGCTGAAAAAACATGAACAGACATAGTGAAGAGGATATCTCTTCAGTAAGAGGAAAAGCAAGCAAATAAGGAGCTGTTCAACATCACTAGCCTTTCAGTTCAGTTCAGTTCAGTAGCTCAGTCGTGTCCGACTCTTATCAAAACTCAAAGGAGTTATTACTGCACATCTATCTGGAGAGCTAATTTTTTTAAAAAAGTGGCAACACCAAATACTGGTAAAGATGTAGATAAGATGTCTCACTTATACATTTCTGGTGCAAATGGAAAATGGTTTAGCACTGTCTTAAAAAAATCAAAACAGTTATATATCCTGTGACCCAACAATAGTATTTCTAGGTATTTATTCTAGAGAAATTGTCCACACAAAAATATGCACACAAATGCTCACAGTAACTTTATATGCAATATCGAAGAACTGAAAACAACTCAAATATCCTTCAGTGAGGATGTTTAAACAAATTGTATATATTTATGCATAGAACTCCACTCAACAATAAAAAGGAATAAACTCTTGATACATACAACAACTTGAATGGATTACAAGAGCATTATGCTTGGTGGAAAAACTCCATCACTAAAAGGTTTCATGCTGTATGATTCCTCTGCTACAACATTCTTAAAATGACAAAATTATAGAGATGTGAAACAGACTAGTAGTTGCCAGGGACTAGAGATGATGCAGGTGAAGACTGTGGGTATGACTATAAAAGGATAGCATGAGAGATCTTTATGATGACGAAAACATTCCCATATTTTGATTAAGGTGATGCTACAAACAACTACACATATGACAAAGTTTCATAGAACTACACACACACAATTGCATGTAAAACTGGTGAAATCTGAATAATATCTATGGATTGGAGCAATGTCAGTTTCATGGTTTTGATATGATACTAATTGCCATGCAAGATGTTATCACTGGGAATTAGGCAAAGGATACACAGGAGTTCTCCATAATTGCTTCTTACAATTGCTAGAAAGTTTATAATTGTGTCAAATAAAAAAATTAAAATATTGAGGCAGAAGGAAGGGTTCAGGTTGAAAGGACCTTATCATTCCAGTACTAGACAGCTCAAGCTGCAGACAATAAAAGGAATCCAGTTCTATCTAAACTGTGGAGTAGATGCCTCTACCTGAGACTGAACGTAAACAGAAAATGGGTGGCATGATTTTTGAAAATTAATTCCTTTAGATTTTGGCTTAAAATTTGTGAACCTTAATGTTTCAGACAAAAACGAGGTGATTTTTATCTCTTTGGCATGTGAGTAAAATAAAAGGGGGGAGCTCCACATTTGGATACATTTTTACACTACCATTGTAATATTATCAGAGCACGTTTTTGTTACCATTTGCTCTCCCTGAGTAACTTTCAGGGAATTACCTTGATTACAAGGCTAGACATAATTTGGGTTGGGGATTAGAACAAGGAATTGCAGTCCTAGACAGCAGCAAGATCTTAGAAGTAATTCAACTGATGAACAGTTCTGATCCACTGCACATCTACACTGCCCACCAGTGGTCTCAGAATAACAGACTAGGAAGAGTGGTGGTGTTGCAGGTAGATGTTCCATATGGTAAGAATAGGTTAGATTTATGATCTCTTCCCACTGAGGAGAACAGTCATACTCCTAAAGACCACAGGCTTGGGTATTAAACTCAGCAGACTGAGAAAACAAAAAAGCTGGAATAGAGTTAAAGGTAGTGCTTATCTTCTACTTTTTATATATGTATACAAGAGTTGGCTTAAAACTCAACATTCAAAAAACTATGATCATGGCACCCGATCCCATAACTTCATGGCAAATAAATGGGGGAAAAATAAAAACAGTGGCAGAGTTTATTTTCTTGGGCTCCAAAATCACTGCAGACAGTGGCTGCAGCCATGAAATTAAAAGATGCTTGTACCTTGGAAGAAAAGCGATGACAAACCTAGGCAGCATATTAAAAAGCAGAGACATATTTTGGCCAACAAAGGTCCATCTAGTCAAAGCTGTGGTTCTTCCAGTAGTCATGTACAGATGTGAGAGTTAGACCAGAAAGTGGACTGAGAGCCAAAGAATGGATGCTTTTGAATTGTGGTTCTGGGCAGAAAGGAGATCACACCATTTAATCCTAAAGGAAATCAATCCTGAATATTCACTGTAAAGACTGATGCTGAAGCTGAAGCGCCAACCCTTTGGCCACCTGATGCGAAGAACCGACTCATTGGGAAAGACCATGATATTGGGAAAGATTGAGGGCAGGAAGAAAGGGGGCGACAGAGGGTGGGTTGGCTGGATGGTATCACCAACTCAATAGACATGAGTTTGAGCAAACTCTGGGAGACGGTGAAGGACAGGGAAGCCTGGCATGCTGTAGTCCATGGGATCGCAAAGAGTCGGACATGACTTAGCAAGAGAGAAAACTCTACTCCTTGGGTGACAACAGTTCCTGGCCCTTTGTCAGTCCTCTTTTCAAGGTAGGACGATTAATCTCTGATTAGCAGTTTAGGGGAGACTGAGCTTGTGCAGCTCTCAGCCCCTTTTTCCTACAGAATAGTCTGCCACAGGGACACAGTTTTCCACCGCTGTATTGTAAGCTAATTGGGACAATTTTTGTCCTTCAGGGAGAAAGCTGTAGTTTTAGATGGATGGGTTCAGTTCAGTGGGATACTGGGGGGAGGAATGGCAAATCAGAATTTCTGTAACTTGTTATTGCCAACGATTGAGCCAAATACTCTAACTTAGCCTTAACAGAAAGAAAAGTGAAGACCTGATTACTATCTCTTGGATTCCTTCTTAATAATTCCTTAACCAGAAAGAGAAGAGGAGTATTATGTGTTGGCTTCTTCAAATGTAACATATATCACCTGTCATACAAAGTAAGAAATACCATTCACACACTCCAGTACTGTTTTGATGGCTGGCACAGTCTTCCATTTTTGTATCCCCAGAATGTAGACTATGACAGCAAAAATTAATAACTTTGTCAATTTTTGCTAAATAAACTCACTAATTCCAAAATAATTTTCAGCAGTTACATCAAATATCATTCTCAATTTTAAAGTATATAATGAGAGAAATTATCCAAGAAAACTCAGGTCCTTTTTCTCAAAGCCAATAAAAGCATAACACCTGGATTAATGACAATAAAAGAAAATGCTAATAAAAACTTTCGAAATCAACAAGCACTGAAAAGAACACTGATTTATTCACGTCTACAGTCAATTAAGTACCAAGATCTTTCTTCTCCCTCTATGAAATATAGGGGGAAAAAGGGCTTCCCTTGTAGCTCAGTTGGTAAAGAATCTGCCTGCAATGCAGGAGACCTGGGTTTGATTTCTGGGTCAGGAAGATCCCCTGGAGAAGGAAATGGCAACCCACTCTAGTATTTTTGCCTGGAGAATCCCATGGACAGAGGAGAGTGGTGGGCTACACTCTATGGGAACACAAGACTCGGACATGACTGAGAGAGTAAGCACACATGAAATATAGAAAATGCCACTTTTATCTATTTTTCTCCTACATATCTAAATAGAAAAGCACTGAGAAGATATTTAAATAAAAATTTAAAGTCTGTAAACTATATTTAACAAAGGATCTAGTTACTTTAAATACCTGGTAGGTATCATTCAACCAAAGAGTCTTACATATGATCTAAAAACAGCTGAGGCAAACAGTGACATGTCAGAAATAGAATTACTTTAAAAGAATATCTATGACATTTTAAATTCCTTTTCTGAAAATTGCTCAAGTTCTTTGTCTATTTTTCTTTGAAAAACTAATGTTTTTCATATCAACTGTGTCATTTCTTTTTTGGTAAGGATAGAAGCCATTTGGCATCTCTATTGCAATTATTCCCCCAGTTTCCCACTTGTTTTTTAATCTTTTTTATAATGTTTTTAAACGTACACTGTTGCTTTCATTGTTAGAGTGTTGTATCAATCAACATTTTTCATTGTTAGCTCTTCTATTGCTTTAATGTTTGGAAAATTATTTTCTGTCCAGATACTAAATAAACATGCACTTTATTTTCTTCCAGGTTTTTAACAAGCAATAAATGCAAATATTATTTAGAGACTTCAAGAAAAACATGACTAAATAGAAAAGCTTATCGGGCTTTGCATGGGAAAAGCATTGCAAAGTATTGACACTATTTTAAAAGTTTGGATTCTTTCTAAAATCCAGTTTTATATAATCCTAGTCAGAACTGTAAGGGTTCCTAGTCTAATCTAGAAAAACGGATAGACAGGAAAGAATAGGTTTGTGAATTTTAACTTTTAAAATGACATCAAGGAAAAGAAGAAGTAAAACTTTCACTGTTTGCTGATGACATGATCCTCTACACAGAAAACCCTAAAGACTCTACCAGAAAACTACTAGAACTAATCAATGAATACAGTAAAGTTGCAGGATATAAAATCAACACACAGAAATCCCTTGCATTCCTATACACTAATAATGAGAAAATAGAAAGAGAAATTAAGGAAACTATTCCATTCACTATTGCAGAGAAAAGAATTAAATATTTAGGAATATATCTACCTAAGGAAACAAAAGACTTGTACATAGAAAACTATAAAACACTAGTGAAAGTAATCAAAGAGGACACTAATAGATGGAGAAATATACCGTGTTCATGGATTGGAAGAATATTGTGAAAATGAGTATACTACCCAAAGTAATTTATACATTCAATGCAATCCCTATCAAGCTATCAACGATATTTTTCACAGAACTAGAACAAATAATCTCACAATTTGTATGGAAATACAAAAAAACCTCGAATAGCCAAAGCAATCTTGAGGAAGAAAAATGGAACTGGGGGAATTAACCTGCCGGACTTCAGGCTCTACTACAAAGCCACAGTCATCAAGACTGTATGGTACTGGCATAAAGACAGAAATATAGATCAATGGAACAAAATAGAAAGCCCAGAGATAAATCCACGCACCTATGGACACCTTATCTTTGACAAAGGAGGCAAGAATATAAAATGGAGAAAAGACAGTCTCTTTAACAAGTGGTGCTGGGAAAACTGGTCAGCCACTTGTAAAAGAATGAAACTAGAACACTTCTTAACACCATACACCAAAATAAACTCAAAATGGATTAGAGAGCTAAATGTAAGACCAGAAACTATAAAACTCCTAGAGGAGAACGTAGGCAAAACACTCTCCGACATAAATCACAGCAGGATCTTCCAAGACCCACCTCCCAGAATATTGGAAATAAAAGCAAAAATAAACAAATAGGACCTAATTAAAATCAAAAGCTTCTGCACAGCAAAGGAAACTATAAGCAACATGAAAAGACAGCCTTCAGAATGGGAGAAAATAATAGTCAATGAAGCAACTGATAAAGGATTAATCTCCAAAATATACAAGCAGCTCCTGCAGCTCAATTCCAGAAAAATAAATGACCCAATCAAAAAATGGGCCAAAGAACTAAACAGACATTTCTCCAAAGAAGACATAAAGATGGCTAACAAACACATGAAAAAATGCTCAACATCCCTCATCATCAGAGAAATGCAAATCAAAACCACAATGAGATACCATTTCACACCAGTCAGAATGGCTGCTATCCAAAAGTCTACATGCAATAAGTGCTGGAGAGGGTGTGGAGAGAAGGGAACCCTCTTACACTGTTGGTGGGAATGCAAACTAGTACAGCCACTATGGAGAACAGCGTGGAGATTCCTCAAAAAACTGGAAATAGAACTGCCATATGATCCAGCAATCGCATTCCTGGGCATACACACCGAGGAAACCAGAATTGAAAGAGACACATGTACTCCAATGTTCATTGCAGCACTGTTTATAATAGCCAGGACATGGAAGGAACCTAGATGTCCATCTGCAGACGAATGGATAAGAAAGCTTTGATACATATATACAATGGAGTATTACTCAGCCATTAAAAAGAATGCATTTGAATCAGTTCTAATGAGGTGGATGAAACTAGAGCCTATTATACAGAGTGAAGTAAGCCAGAAAGTAAAACACCAATACAGTATACTAACGCATACATATGGAATTTAGAAAGATGCAAATGATAACCGTGTATACGAGACAGCAAAAGAGACACAGATGTATAGAACAGTCTTTGGGACTCTGTGGGAGAGGGTGAAGGTGGGATGGTTTGGGAGAATGGCATTGAAACATGTATATTATCATATGTGAAATGAATCACCAGTTCAGGGTCAATGCATGTTACAGGATGCTCAGGGCTGGTATGCGGGGATGACCCAGAGGGAGGATAAGGGGAGGAGGGAGGTGGGAGGGGAGTTCAGGAGGGGGAACTCATGTGCACCCGGGGCGAATTCATGTCAATGTATGGCAAAACCAACCAATATAATATTGTAAAATAATTAGCCTCCAATAAAAAAATAAAAATAATAAAATAATCACCTAAAAAAATGACATCAAAGCATTTAAAAGCTGTCACTGTTAAATGGTCGTAATGCCACTGAAAATAGATGAATGATGATGAATAGGAGATAGGTGATAGATGGGGGAGAAATCAAGATCAAAGGAATAGAACAGCTTAGAAAGGGACTTTAAATATGTTAACATATGACAAAGAATACATCATGAATCAATAGGGGAAAGTAAGGGTTTGCTCAGTCAGTGGATATATCTGTATCATCTGCATGTTTCAGGAACCACTCAGAATACTGGGAAGAGAAAACAAGCTAGGTTCTGCCTTGTTGAGACTACATTCTAGTGGGGAAGACTATTATAAGATAAGCAATTACACACAGGGTAAAGGGGATGAGAGGGGCACTAGGAGAGTGTTTCAAAGAATGAGCCAACTTATATTCAGGCATCCGAGGAAGCTACCATGAGAAAGTGGCTTACAAGCTGAGATTTGAAGCAGTAGATAACGAGTGGTCCTGGCATGAAGAAGGGCACAGTGAGCAGAAAGAGGTTCTCTGTGATTGGAACACAGAGAATAATTAGACTGTGGGAAGAATTGAATCTTCAAGGGTAGGCAGGAATCAAATTATGCAAGACTCTGTGTGATATATTAGAGATTCTGAACGTTATATGAGGGCACTGGGAAGCTACTGAAGAATTGTAAGCAGACAGATGACTTGATCAGATTTTCCATTTTAAAATGGATCAGAAGGGGAAGAGGTAGATGCCATGACTAGCTAGAAGGTTGCTGGAGAAATTGTTCAAGTCATTCAGGTAGCAGATGATTATGTCTTGAAGTGCTGACAATAATGATAGAGAAAATAGAAATACTTGATGACTTTACAGTATATTGTATACTGTTTATTTACAGCATATTGATAGAGTTTATGGTTATTGATAGAATTCAGTAGTTTATTAAATGTATAGGGGATAGAGAAAGGAGGGAAGCAAAGAAAATCATTTAATGACTATTTAGGACAATAGACTTAGTAAGGAGGAGACAGAGATGGAGTATTACAAAGGATCCTACTTCAAAACAGGTATCAAAACAACCTCCAGGTGGAAAAAGAAATTAAATGTTTACAAAATTGGAACCACTGAATTCTCTTAAAGAATCAGGCACCTCTGGAGTATGTTCCAATCTGCCTGTATGCCTGCACGTGACACCATCAGCCAGCATTAGTCGCTCAGTCGTGTCCACCTCTTTGTGACCCCATGGACTATAGCCCGTCAGCCTCCTCTGTCCATGGGATTCTCCAGGCAAGAATACTGGAGTGGGTTTCCATTCCCTTCTCCAGGGGATCTTCCCACCCCAGGGACTGAACCTGGGTCTCCTGCATCGCAGGCAGATTCTTTACCATCTCAGCCACCAGGGCAGACCATACTCCACCATACCTAGTTCCCAAAATAGCACTGTGTAGAACACCCATCTACCTAGTACTCAGAACCCTTACTTGTGTCTATACCTTAGCTTATATTCATCTTCTCATAGGGGCCACTCTTAACATCCCATCTCTGTTCAAAATCCAGCTGAAAGGTCACTTCTTCCACATGACCTTTCCTTGTTCCCCAATAAAAATAATTTTTCTCATCCTGTCTTAATATTTTACCTATATGCTTTGTACAATAAGTCTTAAATTCTGTCATTCCACAATTGTGTGTATATATCCTGAAGGCTTACAAACACCTTGAAAGTATCATATCTTTGTAAGTACAATTCTACCATGTTCATTATAGCCCCTACAATACCTGGAACACAGTGCTTAACATTATGTAAAACTTACACATTTCATCACTGAATTCGATAATAAATAATGACATTAATTTAATTTTAAATAAGTGCTTCTAGGCAAAATCAGACATTTGACACTTGTCTAACTCACAGAAAAATTCAAGTTTTCTAAACCTTATCTTTCTGTGAATTATGAGCTGCCTCAGGTCACATTCAGTTCACTTTATATTAACTTCAACTTAAAAGAAATTAACACTCTTCTTCAACTCTTGCCCCTGTGTGTCCTCAAGCTTCTAAAAGCCTGCTCTGTCTTTTCTCTTTTCAAAGTAAAGAGGTGGCTCCCAGTTATCACTAATTCTGTACTTCAGGGCTACTATTTTTGAATAAATGTTTTACTGAATGCCTTTAACACAACCCAGACCTCTCTGCAAGCTTTGCTTTATTTCTTGGTTCTCATTCTCCCTACCTCCCCCGCTTCCTCTCTCTCTCTCTGTTTTTTTTTATTTTGAAAGAATTTCAGATATATAGAATACACTAGTAAATTCTGCAGATGCCCTCAGTTCAGTTCTGTTGCTCAGTCGTGACCGACATGAATCGCAGCATGCCAACCCCCTCAGATTCCCCCAAATGTTAATATTTCATCACAATTGCTTTATCATATTCCTATTCCCACACCAACCATTTGTGAGTAGGTTACAGTTATGACGCTCCTTTATTTCAAAGCACTTTAGTAACTCAGTGTGTTTTTTTTTAAATTTATTTATTTTAATTGGAGGCTAATTACTTTACAATATTGTGTTGGTTTTGCCATACATTGACATGAATCCGCCCCGGGTGTACATGTGTTCCCCATCTTGAACCCTCCTCCCACCTCCTTCCCCATCCCCTCCCTCTGGGTCATCTCAGTACACCATCCCCGAGCATCCTGTATCATGTATCGAACCTGGACTGGCGATTCGTTTCACATATGATATTATACATGCTTCAATGCCATTCTCCCAAATCATCCCACCCTTGCCCTCTCCCACAGAGTCCAAAAGACTGTTCTATACATCTGTGTCTCTTTTGTTGTCTCGTATACAGGGTTATTGTTACCATCTTTCTAATGATGCTTTGCCAAGATGGACATTGTTCAGCCTGGCCTTCAGTCATCTATTCTCATAGGAGGCTACTGCATCACCCTTCACTACTGCCAAGAACAAGGCCCCTCAGGTGCTGCTCTCCCAGTCACCCCAGCCATTCCTCCTGGACACAGTGAACATTTAGTGTTCCCACTCCACTGAAGATGGTGGGAACTTTGGTGGGAATAGGTAAGGTAGTTCCATGCTACTGATGAGCAGAGAGACAACAAAGTGCTCCTCATTCTCACCAGGGTAGAGAACTACGAAGCTGTCTTACCCCTGTATGCCTGAACACCACACAGCCATTTCTACTCTATTGCTTCCAAGCCACAGTTGTGTGTCTGTGTGTGTCTGTGTGTCTGTGTGTCTGTGCGTGTGTGCACAAGCACTCTGCCGTGTCTGACTCTTTGCAGCCCCATGGACTGTAACCCATCAGGCTCTTCTGTCCATGGAATTTTCCAGGCAGAAATACTGGAGAAGGTTTTCATTTCCAACCCAGGGATCAAACCCACATCTTTCATGTCTCCTGAACTGGCAGGCAGATTCTTTACCACTGGCTTCCAAGCCACAGTTGGGAACATACAAACATAGTCCTGCTGCCCATAGTCCCCTTATCCCTTCCACCCACTGTGCCCCACCCCATTCTCTCAAACCTCACCAAGACTGGAATACTCTGATTCCCCGAATACTATCTAAGGGCTGCAGATTTAGCCCGGGGGAGTATGATAGATTGGTCAATCACTTCAGTCATGTTCAACTCTTTGCGACCCTGTGGACTATAGCCACCAGGCTCCTCTGTCCACAGAATTCTCCAGGCAAGAATACTGGAGTAGGTTGCCATGCCTTTCTCCAAGGGTTTTTTTCAGGAACCTTCAACATCCAACTCTTGTGTTTACCTTGTAGCTTTATTCCTTCTCTCTTAAACAAGGACCCTTTAGTTTCAGGAATGAAGAACTGGCTCTCCCTGCATCATGTGCAATTGTATATTCTGTGTCTCCATTCCTGCCCACAGGACCCAGGCTTTTGAAACACAAAAGGTAAGATTTAATATATTTGCTTTTGTGTTTTTTATCTTTCCTTATTTGAAGCAGTGTAGCCAGAAGCTTGTATACTCAGAAGAGAAGAAAGTAATCTGTTAATGTTCACTGTATCATCACCCTACCCATATGAAAGTATACACAAAATTTTTATGTTAGCAAAATATATAAAATAGTAAGCTGACTGCTACATTGACCTCAATATCAGCTCCTTGTACATACTAACAAAATAAAATCACCATCTCCAGTGGAAGCTGTAACTCTGTCCTGCAAAAGTTTCTTGAAGATATTGTAGTTCTTTGAGCCACCAAAATCACGTATTTACTGACTTTATTGGTGACATTCAGCCAGTGTCATTGTCCCTTTACAATTACGCACTGTCACTGTGGCAAATCTCTAAAGAAGACTTATAAGAATCTCTCAAGCTTCATTTTCACTGAAGAGAATAAAAACAGAGTACAGAGTGAAATCCAGGTCTGTTTCACCACCTTGAGTCACCTCTTAATCTCTCCAAAGCTTTGAAGAGATTTGATGGATGAGCACCAACAGGCAATGAAAACACAAATTCTAACTGATAGTTCCTCTAAACTCTTGGCTTTAAAAAACGACATCAGTCTGGTTTTCATTTCTGATGATCCATGAGCTATCAGTGTTATGTATCACCATGATCGAGGAGACATGGCTTTTATTGATCACTTAAAAAGAAAAGGCATGTTCGATGTCCTTGGCACTTAAGAGTCCTTGCAAACAAAAGGACAAGAGGGTGTGGGCTTGGACAGTCTCCTTACCTGTGCCTTAGTTTCCTCCATATAGCTAAAAAAATGTATTATTTTTTGAGTGTTGGAACAAGATAGTAAGTTTTGATAATGGGAGTGTTTTTTATAAAGTTTCAACAATTTAAAAACAAACAGGAAAACTGTTATCCAACAATCTACTCCAGTAAGGAAGACCAACCCTGAGGCTTTTCCTCAGAGGAGCTTGCCTTCTTTCTTCTTTCTCCCATTTTATTCACACAGGGCCGTCCTCTCCCACCCACAACCTCCAAGTTGCACAAATCTCATATCCAAGACACTGAATGAGGTGTTGCTTTTAAAGTAAAAATCACCTGAGGTTGTGATATCAACAAAAGAACTCTGCAACAAGTGTTTCTATGTAACATCTATGATAACGGTTGTGGTACCAGGTTCTTGGGCTTCCTGGGTGGCACAGTGGTAAAGAATCTGCCGGCCAATTCAGGAGACGCAGGTTGGATACCTGGGTCAGGGGAAGATCCCCTAGAGTAGGAAATGGCAACCTGCTCCAGAATTCTTGCCTGGAAAATCCCATGGACAGAGGAACCTGATGGGCTACAGTCACAAAGAGTTGGACATGACTGAGCAAATGAGCACACATGTACCATGCTCTTAGAACCATAAGAAAAGCTCCATGAAACAAGATATGAGACTGGGATTATCAAAGTGCTCCAACAATATTAATTTCTTGAGCTCTTGCTAAAATAGTTTTAAATACTGTAAAACATAAATCATAATAAATGAGATAATTTGCCCAACACTTCACCAAGGCTATTAAATCTAGTGATAACATAAATCTTTATTTCTGCATCCACAATTCATGCCAGTAGTATGGTGATAAATACATTCTATTCATTTTCTTTGATACTCTGTCCCAGCATTTTCGGACTATCAATGACTCCCAGCAGACATCAGCTGAACTGACACATATCCAAATGCCGGTCCTGGTTAGCACTTGTGCTGAACAGCCAGATCTTTCATTATTTAAACAATGTATTTCCACAGCTGCTATCTCAAGTGAGTTATTCATCTGGAGGTCTTTCAGACTGCCATCAGAAACAACACATAAAGAAGCTAGTTCAGACACGGCACAGGAAAAGAATTCAGCAACAAAAATCCTGTCTTTCATCTTCCATCACACTAGCAGATCTCAACCTGAATAATAATGAAGATGCTTCAGATGTGATGTTACACTAAACACTAGGAAACATTGCCAGCCTGTGTAAAATTTTTGCTGACAATGCCTACTCTTTTTGTAATAAAACCAAACCCCCCAAAAAGAGCAATCTTTTCCCTAATAATGTTCATTTGTTATATTTTGTTGAATGTGTCAACTAAACTAGCATCTGCTTTGTTGAGGGAATTAAAGCAAAACTTGCTGTCTCATTTTAATATGAAGTACCTCTGTCTCTCTGCATTTTCCCCCCACCCTTTGACCCTCAGCTTAGTATCTGCTCTTTTCCTGGCCATCTTCATCTGCTGCCAGTCTGGCTGCTCTGATCAGCACAGCAGACACTGAGTCACTCTGCCTTGTCTTGACCTCTTACTCAGGTTCTTCTGCCAAATGGAGTGGAGAATTAGCTCTGTGCCCTAACCAGTGCCTGGTACATGAAGGCATTCAGTAAATCCCTGTGGATGTAAAAAATGAACCAGTTAATCTAGAAACAAGTTTTGAAGGTGAAAGGAGTTCCTCTAAATTCCCAGGTAAGAATTTAGGTGAAGCTAGATTTTTGCCCCTTCATTATTTAGAGATTGCATTCATTTTCCAATTTCTGCAAGCACAGGGTAATTGACTCTTATTTATAGTCCTTCTGAAATTCAGTTGATATCTATTGATATCTCTGATGCTCAATCCAGACAACATTCATTCTACTGCACCATTTTGCTTCCGAAAGTCACCTTTGTGTTGTGGAAAATTTCTGTCTCCTCAGGGCTGAACTGGAGCCTCAGCAACTGAGGAGATGGAAGAGAGAGGTGAGAAGGCCGGTGCAGGAAGAGGCGTGGATAAGATTAGCCTCTGGAGGAGAGAAGCAACAGACGAAAGCCCGCTTGGGTGGAAGTAGAATGTCGTGCTGTTCCCTTCCATCTCCTGTACCCTCATGAAGGGTCATTATTCGAGTAAAATATGAAAGGAATAGATATGTGCACCTGTCTGTGCATGCCATAGCCAGGGAGGTATGGATAATTCATAACTCTATTTAAATCACAATGCTCGACATCTTCAAATCGAGTTATTGGAAAATTAGGTCTCACATCTATTTGTTTTAAATATGTATCATTTACTCCATACTGAGGCTTCAATAACAAAAGCCATAGTGAACTTGATTGAAAATGAGAAAGGTAAATTAAGGGTCATTTTTAATCACAATGCCCACAGAAGAGCAATTGACAGGCATGACCAACTCAGGACACGACTGATAATACACCCATAGCAAAGGTTCCTTTTCGAAATTTTCAGTAAGTCTAATAATTCGTGTGAGGACTTGCACAAAAAAGATTTTGCAAGCTTGCCAAGTGTTGAGCAGCTATCACACTTCTTATCAGAATACTGAGTTAGAATTCTCAATAATCCTTGAAATGTTCTTGTTTAAAGTTTACTATCAAAATTTAATAATCTAACAGTTTGTAAATAACCAGTAAGGATCTTTCATAAATTTTAAAATGAAAATATATGGAACTGTGTGTGTCATTGGCAGGTTAAAACAAACAAAATATTGCATTTCAAACTAATCCCCAGTCCACGTGGAGGGTCTGGCTTCCCACCAAGAACCTCTCACCACCAAGCAAGGCTAGTAAAGAACACACCCCTGCATCCCTAGAAAAAATATCTTAATATCAGTCTCTTTCTTTCCCTACCTTTCCCACTTTTCACCTTGTTCAAGGTCATTCTGTCTTATAGGAATGAAAAGTCAGAACCTGGATCTCCTATGAAGACAAGAAGGAAGAAACAACCTGGTGGACATCATTCTCGAAGCAACATATACATCATTAACAATCCTTGAATCTCCCAGGCAGATGAGACGGTAGAGGCTGAAATGCCTGGTCCAGAGCTCTGCTGTCCAGAAGAAGTGTTACATCCCAGTTTATACAGAGACCATCTGCCAAGAAGCAACTCTCTGTCAGTCTCTCCCACAAGCTCCAAACTTTTATATACTACTCACTGTACTAACTCCACTCCAGTGTTGAAAAGACATTCCATGACCTAAACTGAGCCTCTAATCCTGCCTCCAAACTTCAGTCTTCCAATTTGTTGTTGTTTATTTGCTAAGTCATGTCCAACTCTTTGCAACCTGTTGGACTGAAGCACACTAGGCTTCCTTGTCCTTCCCCATCTCCCAGACTTTACTCAAGCTCATGTCCATTGAGTCAGTAATACCATCCAACCATCTCATCTTCTGTTGCCCCCTTCTCTTGCCTTCAATCATTCCCAGCATCAGGATCCTTTCCAATGAGTCTGCTCTTCACATCACGTAGCCAAAGGATTGGAGTTTCAGCTTCAGCATCAGTCCTTCCAATGAATATTCGGGGTTGATTTCCTTTAGGATTGACTGGTTTGATCTTCTTGCTGTCCAAGGAAATCTTAGGAGTCTTCTCCAGCACCACAATTTGAAAGCATCAATTCTTCAGTGCTCAACCTTCTTTATGGTCCAACTCTCACCTCCAGATATGACTTCTGGAAAAACCATAGCTTTGACTACATGAGCCTTTGTCAGCAAAACGATGTCTCTTTTAATGTGTTGTCTAGGTTTGTCATACCTTTTCTTTCAAGGAGGACACATCTTTTAATTTTGCAGCTGCAATCACCATTCACAGTGATTTTGGAGCCCAAGAAAACAAAATCTTTCACTGTTTCCACTTTTTCTCCATCTCTTTGCCATGAAGTGATGGGACCAGATGCCATGATCTTAGTTTTCTGAATGCTGAGTTTTAAGCCAGTTTTTTCACTGTCCTCTTTCACCCTCAGCAAGAGGCTCTTTAGTTCCTCTTCACCTTCTGCCATTAGAGTGGTATCTGCATATCTGAGGTTGCTGATATTTCTCCCAGCAATCTTGATTCCAGCTTGTGGTTCATCAAGCCTGGCATTTCACATGATGCACTCTGCATAAAGTTAAATAAGCAGGGTGACAAGCTTTGGTATATTCCTTTCCCAGTTTCGAACCAGTCCATTGCTCCGTGTCCAGTTCTAACTGTTGCTTCTTGATGTGCATACAGATTTATTAGGAGGCAGAAATGGTGATCTAGTATTCCCATTTCTTAGAATTTTCCAGTTTCTTGTGATCCACACAGTCAAAGGCTTTAGTGTAGTCAAAAGCAAAAGTAGATGGTTTTCTTGAATTCCCTTGCTTTTTCTATGATCTGATGGATGTTGGCAATTTGATCTCTGGTTCCTCAAGCTTTTTTAAATCCAGCTTGTATCTCTGAATATTCTTGGTTTGTGCACTCTTGAAGCCTATCTTGAAAGATTTTGAGTATTATCTTGCTAGCATATGAGGTAGTTTCAACATCCTTTGGCATTGCCTTCTTTGGGATTGGAATGAAAACTGACCTTTTCCAGTCGTGTGGCCACTGTTGAAAGAGTTTCCCAAATTTTCTGGCACATTGAGTGCCGCACTTTAACAGAAACATCTTTTAGGATTTTAAATAGCTCAACTAGAATTTCATCACCTCCACTAGCTTCGTTTGTAGTAATGCTTCCTAAGGCCCACTTGATGTCATGCTCCAGAATGTCTGACTCTAGGCGAGTGATCACACCATCATGGTTATCTGCATCATTAAGACCTTTTTTGTATATCTCTTTTGTGTATTCTTGCCACCTCATCTTAACCTCTTCTAATTCTGTTAGGTCTTTGCCATTGCTGTCCTTTATTGTGCCCATCTTTGCATGAAATGTTCCCTCTATATCTCTAATTTTCTTGAAGAGATCTCTAGTCTTTCCCGTTCTATTGTTTTCCTCTATTTCTTTGCATTGTTCACTTAAAAAGCTTTCTTATCTCTCATTATTCTCTGAAACTCTGCATTCAGTTGGGTATATCTTTCCCTTTCTCCTTCTCCTTTAGTCGCTTGTCTTCACTTCTCAGCTATTTGAACCCAGGCCCAAATACTTGGAGTTATCCCTGAGTCTTCTTTCTCACACTCACATCCAAACTACCTGGAAATCCTTGGGTTGTACCTTTCAAAAATACCAAGAATCCAGCAACTTTTTGCCACTTCCACTGCTGCCACCCTGATCCAAGTCAACATTCTATTTCACCTGGAATATTGCGATAGGCTTCTATTCAGATTCCCAGCATCCTCCTCTGCCTCTGAAATTTTTTCTCAATATAGTTGCCAGAGTGGACTTTTTAAAATGAAAATAAAATTCCCAAAGTTCTCAGTTTCACCTGCATCTAAAAACCAAGTCCCACCTATATGTCTTCTTTGGAGAAATGTCTGTTTAGGTCTTCTGCCCGTTTTTTGATTGGGTTGCTTGCTTTCCTGGTATTGAGTTGCATGAGCTGGTAAAATAGATGTCCAGTGAGAATTTGCTGTGTGACACAGAGCGCTCCACCTAGCATTCTGTGACAACCTAGAGGGGTGGGATGTGGTGGGATATGGGAGGGAGGTTCCAGAGGGAGGGGCTATGTGGCTGATTCATGTTGATGTATGGCAGAAGCCAGCACAATGTTGTAAAGCAAGTATCCTCCAGTCATTTTCTTTCTAAAACAAGGCCAAAAAAATCCTTAAAAAATCAAATACAAGCCCCACTAATGACTCACAAAGCCTCTCACAGGCTGTCCCCTGGTTCTTCTCTGATCTCACTCCCTTCTGTCTCCCTCTTGCTCACTCTGTAAAAAAAAAAACAAAAACGGTCTCCTTCTTTTTTCTCAAATACACCAGTTATGCTCCCTCTTCAGGGCCTTTGTACTGAATCCGAAACTCAAAACAAATATCTGCATGGCTGATTAGCTCATTGCTATGGATTGAATTGTGTCCTTCAAAAGGATATATTGAAATCCTAATCCCTGGTACCTGTGAATGTGGTCTTATTTGGAAATCAGATCTTTGCAGATGTAATCCAGTTAAAATGAAATCATTAAAGTGGGGCATAATTCAACATGACAGATGTCTGTAACCTGGTTTCAGAGGGAGGGTGGCCCTATCAACACCAGGATTTGGAACTTTTTCTAGCCTCCAGAGGAGTGAGACAATAAGCTTCTGTGGTTTTAAGCCTTAAATGTGTGATATTTTGTTATAGCAGCTACAGGGAACTAATACACTCGCCTCCAATTCTTTCTGCAGATGTTATCTTCTCAGTGTAGCCTGCCTTGACCACTGCATTTAAGACCTAGCCCACTCTGGTTCTCCACATCACTGTAACCTCGTCCTATAGTTTCAAAGCACTTAGCTTTGAAAATATTATATAAGTTAGCTATTTACCACTTTTCATGTCTTTTAATAGGGAGTCAGCTCTCTCAGGCCAGAGAATTTTGTTCACTGATATATTCCCAGGACCTAGCATAGTGCCTAACACAGAGAAGGTGATCAAAGAATCTTTGTTAAATAAATGAGGAGAAATATTTGTGCCTCCTTCATTTTAGGGTCTGACATTTGGCTTTCTCATAATGGAAATGTGATGTGCTATGGGATTGCTTTGTTAACCAGGGCAACAATGTAAAAGGGGTAACATATAATATTTCTTCCATACAGAACACTATCAGGAACCAATCAAAGCACTGCGATATGTGGAATCCAATTTGAGGAAATATGATCATATAGTTTTATAACATAAAAACTCTGAAAAATAGATCCTTATTTGAATGATAAAAAGATAAATTACATAGAAGAGACATAGGATGAAAAGCAAATTATAGTTTCTGTAAATTAAAATGCTGGTTACTTGGCACATAACTTTTTTCCCTAAGCTGCCACAGTCCCTGATTATTTATAATTTGGGCAGGTATTTTAGACCTCTCTACTTGTCATAGAACCAAGGTTTAATGTCATTAAATTGTTATTTGAAAGTAAATACGCATTTTCTGTGGAATATTTGTTAGATTTATTACTCTGAACTATTCAATAAAACATTGTTGCTACTTAAAGAGAAACCCAAGTAATTACAGCCAAAAGCCAAAGGAGCCAAAATGAATTAAGAGTAAGGCTTGTTACATAAAAAGGAACGAAATTGTACCATTTGCAGAGATGTGGATGGACTTAGTGACTATTATACAGGCTGAAGTAAGAAAGAGAAAAACAAATATTGCATATTACTGAATATATGTGGAATCTAGAAAAATGGTATATATAATCTTATTTGCTAAGCAGAAATAGAGACATAGCTGTAGAGAGCAAACGTACAGACATCAAGGGGGAGGAAGAGGGAGTGGGATGAATTGGGAGATTGGGATCGACATATACCATTGATTCTATGTATAAAACAAAACTAATGAGAACCTTCTATACAGCACAGGTAACTCTACTCGGTGCTCTGTGACCTAAATGGGAAGGAAATTCAGAAAAGAAGGGATGCATGTAAACATACAGCATATTCACTTTGCTGTGCAGAAGAAGCTAGCATAATATTGTAAACCAACTATATTCCGAGAAAATTTTAAAAAAGAATAAGGCTCACTGGGCAATATTACTTTGAACCCAACATCTAAGAACAATTTTACTAATGAAGAAACCTGCCAGGAAGTGACTAACTGTACTTAAGTAAAAGGTGAGCATAGCCATGGGCACAAGGGAGATGATCACAAAATGTCCCATAACTGACTGGTTCATTCATTAATAGATGTCCTGGTCTCTGGGTATCTCAGACCAGCAGCCCTGAATTCAAGGGGGTCCTGATAACCCTGCACCTTCTCAGGCACTGGAGATGCCTGAGGGTTGAGAGGAAAGTGAGCATAAGAGCCACGCGTTGGGGACCCCATCACTCACCTCTTAGTCTCCACCTAGGACAAATCAGGTAACTTGAAAGGTGCCAAACAAAAACATAGGAACAGGGAAACGCTCGCCTTTAGAAGATCAAGTTGCAGAATCTTGTCACTCCCACTCTAACCCCACACTAGAGAAGATAAGAAAGCATGCGGGACGATCTGGCCACGACACCTCTCACCCCACCCGTCTTTAGCATATATGCCCTTTCAAGATAATGACCTCCTGGGCAAAGCAGAACTTTCATCTTTTTATCTCAGCACCTTTTTCAAACTTCAAAGGAGAGCTGCTTCCCAAATCCAGTATTCCTATAATGCTGAAATATCCATGCAATCCTTAATCTTGGTGATTTTTATAGATTTTCATTTGGAAATTATATTAACCATCAACTTTTCAAGACTAAATAATAGCAATGTTTCTACCACTCTGTACATAGATGCTTCTATGTGTACTTGATTGTCTTCCCGGCTCCACATACATTTGTTTTTTTCTCAAAATTCAGTGCTAGAGTTTTATCTTTCCAGGAACATATACACAAGGCTTTGCTCAATTGTAGTTATTGTTTTCCAGTGCCTTTCTAGATATCCTTGTGGCCATTTAAAATTATTATTGATATTACTCATAAGGCTTTTTAGTTGCTTTTTCCCTTATCATTTCCAGTTTTGTAGGGAACAACCTACAATGACTTCTAAATTTATTAGGCCATATTTGATAGTTTATAGCCTATGAAATTATAGTTTATAATAATTTACTACATTTTTATTATGCTTTATAGTGTATTTATATCAGTTTTGTCCTTTGATTCTATGATATAAATAGGTCAAGTATTAGCCCCAAACACAAAAGAAAAGTAAAGTTTAACAACATGGTCGTTCACAGAACTAATAAGTGGTGGAGCATTTTGACCCTTATCCTCATTCCATATTTTTTACACCACACTGTACTCAAAAGTGCA
The DNA here is from genome assembly GCF_049115385.1 of Moschus berezovskii. Lineage (NCBI taxonomy): Eukaryota > Metazoa > Chordata > Mammalia > Artiodactyla > Moschidae > Moschus > Moschus berezovskii. Next base: position 90,594,111 of record NC_142469.1, on the reverse strand, counting down.
AGCCTCCCCTTTATTAGAAAGAATACTTTAAAATGTTATCATCTAAACCACTTTAACAGTGGTCCACAATCTTTTTCAGCACCAGGAACTGGTTTCATGGAAGGAACCGGAGTAGTACAGGAAGATTAGGACTGTGCAGACATGTGTCAGTCCACAGCCCAGAGGTTGGGGACTCCTGCTCTATAATGTTCTAACCCACATTAAAAATATTTTGACTTCTTAAGCTTTAGTGCCAGATACCCACTTTTAGCCTCCAACGTCAACAAATCAACATAGATTGATGCATAGTCAGTTGATCTTCTCCCTTACAGATCCATCAATTTCTCCTAAATCCCTCCAACCACAGTAATAAATATCCCCAGGCCTAATAAACACACCTGAGATATATAAGCATAATTATGAATAATATATAACTGCATTTACTCTATAGGTATATTATTAACCTATAATATTAATCTCAAAGAGGGACAGAGTATCAGGTGGTAGAGTTAGAGAAGTATTACCTAAGGGAGCAAATATTTGGACCGACATATACTGGGGGCCACTGAGACTCTTGAGCACATCTTCTCAGTACATCACAATCAGTCTGCAAATTGCTTGACAGTAGGAAGCATTCCTTATCCATCTTTGTATCCCAGGCATCTAGCATATGACCCAGCATATCATAAAATCTTAATGAATGCTTACTGGTGAATATATCAAGGGTGTTCCCAAATTCAAAAAAAGTTTCTTCTTTTGTCATCAATTCCTCCTTTGATCCCTTAACATTGTATTTTGCTTGAGAATTAATTTTCTTTCACCCACATGAACTTTTCCTTTCTCTATCTAGCACAAATTAGAAACCCCGTATTTCAGCATAAATTCTTATGTGATATGTATCTGAGAGCTATATATGCTGTCTGACCTCAGAATTAGTGCCAATTCAATTTTTTTCAGGATCAAAAAAAACCACTTTGGGTTCTGTTTATTCATTTTATTTGTTTGTGATTTAGACCCTTGCTTAAACTTTTGAAAGTAAAAACAAATACGATCTATAGGTTCTCCCTTTTCACATCAATCATGAGATGTTTTAGGAGCACCTGGTATGGCCCTGGCACTGTGCAGGATATTAAAGAATAATGAACAAAAGGAGAAAGGGATGTGACAACATAGCTGTGCAGATTTTATCCTGATATTTCTCAGAAAATACCAGGATATGTCACTGTTCAGACTCCTACATAGGGAAGACTGGGAAGGAAATTTATGAGAGAAGGAAAGCAAAAGAAAAGAAGGACCTCCCAATGAATACCAGGGCTCAGAATATACTTGTGTCCAGTGGGAATATACAAGGTGTGCAGATAATCAACTGAGAGCTACGCGACATCTCTTTCAGATATGTCAGAGTCAGGCTCTATAATGAACAAGAGGTAGAATGATTTTGAAAAGGTTGAGAAAGATTGGTTTAATGTATGTCATCATTTCCCCTTCATTAAATACTAGTGTCATGGATGTTGCATTGTGCTGCCAAGATCCCATCTTTAGCAATGACGAATTTATTCCTCAGCTACTGAGACAGTGCTCAGCTGTCAACCTTTTTCCAGAACTGCCTTCACTGAAAGATTTCCCTTACTCAAGGTCAACGTCAAGGGCAGCCTGCAACCAATGACAATGCAGAGGTATGAAGGCCGAGGCCCTCAGCCTAACTGAATTTGCCTCTGATGGGTACAATATCAAACCTGCAGAGTTCCCTGTCCTGTTGACTGAAGCTCTGATGTTACTGCATCGCACCCTCCACCCAATCCTGTTTCCTTTCTTCACTTTCCCTCATAGATGTGGATTCAAAAGCATTCCTAATAAGCTTCCTGCAGGCTAATCTCCATCTGAGAGTTTGCTTCCTGGGGACCTAACATGAGAGGACTGGGAAAAAAAACCAGATCTTAATAATGCTCCATTTCTCTTAAAGAAACCATGGTACCTTTTCCAAAAGATCTTGCTTTTTAAGTCCAAATGATTTTAAAAAAATATATAATAAAAGAGCAAAACTCCAGAATGCCTAAGAGAATGAAGATCTGCAGCAATATTAAACATGAAGTCATGTGACATTCATAGTTATCCATGAAATGGGTCCATTTCTAGTAGACTTCTATTTGAAATTTCTTCTTCCAGAAAATAAGCAGAGTGTAAAATCCCTTCTTTCTGCCACAGGGAAGAACATGGGGGTGATGGGTAACAGTCCAGGGCAGTTCTAAAGCAATACAGTGAAGAGGAGGAATAAGATGGACACCATCTAACAGAAGTATATTAGAAGTAATTCCCTTTAAAAATAATAAAGACTCTGTACTTAAAGTGACCTTTGAATAATAATCACATGGACAGAGCCCAAGAATTTCCCATCAGTGTAGTAATAACCTGGATGCAAAGAAGCAGATCAGGGTGAGCATGAACAGCAAAACAAAGAGAATGACTCACAAATTTGGAAGAAAAACCCAGAACCACCAAAAGCAAGGTGATTCCTCCAGCCCCGTAAAGTTAAATAGTTCAATAGTTCCTTAGTGAATTAAGTTAGATATTTATATCAAACCTTTCCTTATAGTACTTATAACTGCTGCATATAATTTCAACTTAGTTAAATGTTTATATAGTTTTCATTATATAGCATAAGTTCAGCCATTTTCAACTAATATTTATGCTATAAGTTCTCAAGCTAATAAATCCTTCCTGATAATCATTTAGAGAAGCATTTGAACCAAATGCATTTGTGAATGAATAATAAGGTCTGGGTTCTACTGTCAAGCATTGACAAATAGGTTTTAGCAGCATTTCTTATAGGATGGATTTCCAAACAAAGTTTAAATCTGATTTGGGACTTCTTACTTTTACATCTTAAAAGTACATTCACATAGATTCTACTAATTTACCTGGTATAATAGTAAAACTCTCTGCTGCTCTATAAATCTTACATCCCCTGGGGAACGCTCCCTTTTCTGTAGTTGCCAGACTAGAAATCAGGCACTTAAACCACATGGGAGATGGAGAGGGCATGGTTCCAAAGGAAATGCAAAAATGCTTTGGTTGCCAGACAAGATTAAAATCTTGGCACTTCTATTTATAAGTTAGTGACCTTCACCGTATCTCTTAACCTCTATGAGTCTTGCTTTTTCCCTATAAATGTTATATAAAATACACACCATGAGATTGCTATTGCTAAATGAAATCATATTGTATTAAGTGATTCAAAATGTGCCCATTCTCTTCCTCATGTAGTCTCTCACTTATATTCTTTGTGCTTAAACTTTATGAGAGCTTTCTAGGATATTTTCAACTGATCTTAAAAATTGATCCAGGTGACAATTAAAGAATAAACTCATTAGAGAAAAAAATAAGAGCACTAGATCAAAGATGGAGAAGTATTTTGAGGGTCTTCTCTGAGATTATAAGCTACTCAAGGGTGGTCAGATCCTATTTATCTTGGTTTCCCTGAGGCCAGACACAGAGACTAGAAGACAGCAAACAAACACTTTTACTAGGTTTGTGGTGGTGGGGGAGAGGTGTTTATTATGGCAGAAAAGCATAGTAGATAAAGATGAGCTTTGGAGGTGATGGTTCCAATTCTAGCTCTCTTACTTTATATCTGCGTGTATGTAAACTTCCTACTCCTCAGTTTCCTCCTCCCTCTTAAAGCTGTTATAAAGAATAAATGAGCTTATATATTTAAAGCACCTTAGATAGCATTCAGCATATAGTAAACAATGGTAGGAGGGGGAGCAATGGTGGTGATGTGTGTGTGTGTGTGTGTGTGTGTGTGTGTGTGCGCGCTCGTGCATGCACTCAATTGTGTCTGACTTTTTTACAACCTCAGATTAAAGTAATATAATGTGAGTGTTATTGTTTAGAAACTTAAAATCTGGTAACAGAGATTTAATTAAATGTCCAAAAATAACCATTAAGTTAAAGATACAAGTGTCCTAAGAATAGTATAAGATTAAGGGTTCCCAAACATTAAAAGTGATAATATTTACCAGGAAAGTTTAAAAAACAATACAATTTGGGACTCTGTTTCTGGATATCCTCTTTCAGTAGATCTATAAAGACTAGTAATCTCTATTTCAGAACTCTACATGTCATTTTGATGTTTGGGACCCCACTGATATTGAAAGACCATGAGTTCAATGGGTTTCCCTGGTGGCTCAGATGGTAAAGAATAAGTTCAGTAGTTCAAAAATTGTTAGGAATTTAGAAGCCTCCTAAAAACATAAAGGTCAAGAAACAGACAAATTCCTCACAGCCCAAAAATTTCATACCAAAATTTGAACCAAAAATTTCATACCAAAATTTTAAAAGATAGCATAGCCTAGATTTTCAAAATGCACTTTTACCTCAAGATCTTCAAACCAATCGTCCGCCTTTACTATATCACAATATATTCTGATTCATGATACAGATATTTCTCTTTTGAGATATATTCTCAACTGGGTGGTCTAAACCATGGGTTCACAGCAATTATGTTTTTCAAGACAGATAATTTATGATTATCTGATTATCCACTTTTCAGATTAGCTCTGGCCTCAATTTTACCTCCAAATAGACATTCCTCACAGCTTGCCATATTTTTGGATCTTCTCTCTCTATCTTGCAAATTGATTTTAATTTTAACCTTATGAGGAGGATGAAAGAAAAATTGAATGCAGTGGCATCATTTATCACATCACGAAGTCTACAAAGAGTTAGTTGAAGATTCTAAAGTATTTCATGAGTTTTCATGAATTGGGCCAATTATTGCCAATAATCAAGAGCTGTTTTGCAGAGAAGCTACGAACCACCTTTTAAAATACAAAGAGCTTTCACTTTTTCCCTTCAAACCTTGGGATAACAGGATTAGAACTGAGCAAAATCAAAGCAATGAAAGTAAGACATAAATCACTTTTCCTATTATTAGAATTTAAAATGTCATATTTCATTTTCATTTTATCATGTTATAATATAAACAGTAAGGTCTGAGGAATAGACTTTTAATACCCCTTTAAGAATTATTTGCAGAGTCATTTATGGGATTCCTTTTCCAAATCCTTCATCTTTGGAATCTTGTTGTTGTTTTTCCTTCTAATTGTTTTTAAAGAATTTAACAGGGCTTTTTCTGTATAAGGAAAATCTAAATCTAGTTTAATTTTTTAAAAAGAACTTGTAGTAGATAGATTAATTATAACCTATTTTGAAGCCATATTAATAGTTTAAGATAAATTAAAATAACTTTACTGAGAGCCATGTTTGATTACTTACTGATATAACTCTCTCTTACTTGGATAATCATAATGGTCATTTTATCAATTTGTTCTATTCCATTCAACTAAATTTTTAATATTCCAAAAGGACACATACGCTTGGTAACTGACTCTTTAAATTATAGTCAAAGTACTACCAAGGCAAAAACAAAATATGTCTACAAGCTCTTTTGAATAATAGTGCCCTTCAGTTCAGTTCAGTTCAGTTCAGTCGCTCAGTGGTGTCCGACTCTTTGCGACCCCATGAATCACAGCACGCCAGGCCTCCCTGTCCATCACCAACTCCCAGAGTTCACTCAAACTCATGTCCATCGAGTCAGTGATGCCATCCAGCCATCTCATTCTCTGTTGTCCCCGTCTCCTCCCACCCCCAATCCCTCCCAGCATCAGAGTCTTTTCCAGTGAGTCAAATCTTCGCATGAGGTGGCCAAAGTATTGGAGTTTCAGCTTTAGCATTAGTCCTTCCAATGAACACCCAGGATTGATCTCCTTTAGAATGGACTGGTTGGATCTCCTTGCAGTCCAAGGGACTCTCAAGAGTCTTTAAATAGGTCTAAAATGAAGCACAAATTTAATTTATGCACTTCCTACTCCCACAGAAGATTTAAGGCATGTATCATATTGAATATGAATTTGAGTAATAAATAGACAAATAGCCAAATTTCCAATTCATGTGATACTCTCTGTAAAGAATTCATTGTCATTGTCGATGGTCAAATTTAATTATTTAATTAACATGAAATCAATTAATACATCAAATTTTTGTCTCAGTGAGATGTATTAATGCTAGAGTCAGAGGTATCATGCCAGAAATTCACTAGTTCATTAGTTTCCAGTTGCCATTATTAGGCAGAATGGACTTTGAGAATTAGCAATGTTTCTGGACTTTTCCTGTCTCCAGTAAACATGGATTAGCAAGGATTAGACTGTATGTAAGTAAATATGAAAGACAAAAACAAAATGACATCCAAACTATAGCTCAAAGAAATCAAATGTTGAATTAAAATATCAGCATTTTCATTGGAAATTTGGAAGACTGAATATCCTACATTGTTATCAGCACAATATCTCAAAGACTTTAGATAGTTCCCTAAATATCCCACATTTGTAGATGTCATAGAAGTAGAGAGATTTATTTACTGATATCTCTCCATTCCTATATACTATTACATATAATATTTTCTTTAGCAAAAGATTTTAAACCTCTCTTTTAAAATCTTTACCAGCAACAAGTTTTACAATATAGTTCATTCCATTTGAGAGTTCTAGTTTGGACCTTCACCCTTAAATTAGAGAAATAAGATGTCTTGTGATTAATATCCATATGTCCTATTCTTGACCGCTAAAACACATAGAACAAGACTAATTCCTCTTTCATGAACAATACTTCTGATAATAAGGACGACTAGTGTTGCTTCTTTTCCTTTATGATTCCTATAACATTTCATATGGAATGGACCCTTGTTGCTTCTACGTGCCTAGCATTTCTTTTCTTTGCTGGACTACTCCTTCCTTGACTTTGGAAATCTCATTGCATGTGGATCAGGGGTGGTTGACTCTGACTCTCCTCTTCCTCACAGACTGAAGGGGCCAGGTCCATCATCATGAGTCAGTAAACACCCTTTTTTACTATGTAATTTACATAGGGCATCTCACTTTCGCTAAATAGATAATGACGATGGGAACAAACTCGACAACAACGCGCTGTATGCCAGGCACCATCTCATTGCTGTTGATGTTAGTCTCTCAGTCCTCAGTCATGTCTGCCTCTTTGAGACCCCATGGACTGTGGCCCACAGGCTCCTCTGTCCACGAGATTTTTCATGCAAGTATACTGGAGTGGGTTCCCATTTCCTCCACTGAACTGTCAGCCAATTACCTTAAAAGGTAAGAGGTTAAAGAACTCATTCAGTACAGGGCAGAGTCGGGATTCCGACCAAAGGCAGCCTGGATCCAGAAACCTTGCTTTATCATTGTGCAGGGCTGCCCCATCACCTGGCTTTGAGACACTACATGCAGCTAGATCTGAATGTGGTTCACACACAGCCTGAGCCCATACAACACAGAATCATTACATTTTCCTTCAAATTAACTTGAAAAATTAATAAAGGAACTGATAATAAAAAAAATGTGAACACAATTTTTACAGGACTCACATTAAGAAGGCTCTCTCCTGCATTTAAAGTAGGTATTTGGAGATTAAGGAAGACTTTAGAACTGATAGTTGCTTTTCCTAGACAACACAAACTTAAAGGGCAACTTAGTCTATATTTTTATATTAAAATGGTTTTAAAATAAACATTTTAAAGTATTAATGACAAAAATATCAGATCTTAAAAAAGATCTGGTAACTTTGGCAACCCTCTTTAATAAGGTAAAACAGTGAACTGACTGTCATTTAGTACTTAGATAGTGATCACTTGTTAAGTATAAGATCAATCAATATTAAGAAAATATCTGTTAATATCATAATCGTTGAATAGTTATAATTAAAAAGAAAAAATTTTAAAGACAAATTTGACCCCCTCTCTTTTTGTTTTGGTTAGAAATTTAAAATTACTAGATCAAGGAAGTCAGATATTATACAGTAAGTATCAGGAAAAGCATCATATTTTAGCAAAAATAAAGATTCAAATGTTGTCATAGGTTTGAACATTTTCTGAAAATAGATAAAGCATGATAGAACATTGGTACAGCATTGCAGAGTTTAGTGCTGAAACTTACATTGTTTAAACTATTAATCAAAGCATTTTAAATTTTGTTGCTGTTGTTCAGTCTCTCAGTCATGTCTGACCTTTTGAGACCCCATAAACTGCAGCATGCCAGGCCTTCCTGTCCTTTACCATTACATTATTTTAAAAAAACAGACTTAATGAATTTAGGTGAAAACCATGTAACAACTCTATTGTCAATTTGACAATACAAAAAATATAGAGCATTAATAGAATTAATACAATTATTTCTAATATTAATTGTATTTCCAATACAGAAAAACAGATACACACACAATTGTGCACACGTGTACTTCATTCCAGGAACTCACAGATTCCTGGGGCAGACTTGCCAGTTCTGAACTATTTGAAAATTATCCATTTTGAGAATCATCCATTTTGAATTTTATATCCTCAGTTGTTTTTTTCTCTTTGGTTATAAACCAGCATGCTAATCTAGGCAATTGCAATTGGTATGTTCTCAGAGAATCCAAGTGAATTTGCATATAAGTTTAGGTGAAATTGTAATTATGCAAATATGAAACAGGGGAAAGTCATAATGCATATGAATTCAAAATAATGCATAAATGATTTCTGGATTGCTTTTTGTTTCCGTGACATTGCACCTCTTAATTGGCATAGATAATAAGTTGACTGCACTTAAGTATGCAACTTATTTCAATATCTGTAACTCTTATCCTATTAATACAGGCTTTGCAGTGATTCCAGTGTAGCATGTATGACTGTCCTTGACCTAAATATGCAACATAAGGAATACATAAGGATCCACATGGTTGATACAGAGTATGATGTATCATGTAGCCTAGAAGTGGTTGCTGTGCTAAAATAAAAGTCTAATTAAAACATAGCTCTGAAAAGTCATCTGGCTTCATCATGTATCAGTTCCGTTCAGTCCAGTCACTCTGTCATGTCCAGCTCTGCAACCGCATGAACCACAGCATGCCAGACCTCCCTGTCTATCACCAACTCCCGGAGTTTACACAAACTCATGTGCATTGAGTCGGTGATGTCTTCCAACCATCTCATTCTCTGTTGTCCCCTTCTCCTGCCTTCAGTCTTTCCCAACATCAGGGTCTTTTCAAATGAGTCAGCTCTTCACATCACGTGCCCAAAGTATTGGAGTTTCAGCTTCAACATCAGTCTTCCAATGAACACCCAGGACTGATCTCCTCTAGGATGGACTGGTTGGATCTCCTTGCAGTCCAAGGGACTCTCAAGAGTCTTCTCCAACACCACAGTTCAAAAGCATCAATTCTTCCCCGCTCAGCTTTCTTTATATTCCAACTCTCACATCCATACATGACTACTGGAAAAACCATAGCCTTGACTAGACAGACCTTTATTAAACTGTATAAGCAAAATATGAGGTAAGAAGTAAATTCAATGCTTTTTTTCTAAGTAGAAACTGAGAACAGAGGTTATATAGATCTGGAAATAAAAATAACAGAAAGCTCCCTTTCCAAATTCCCAAGAAAAGTAAAAGAAAATGTCCACACCAAGAGGGAAAAAATGTTCTTAATAAGTTTGGAAACCAGTTAATACAAATAAAATGACCTTCTCAAATCCAGTCAAAAGTTCTACAAACTCTCAGGATGATTGGACTGAATTAGGAAACAGCGTTAAGTAGTGATCCAAGCTCTGCTTATCCATTTTAAGGAATTTCCCCTTCCATTTGAATTCTGACCAGTCCTTTCATAGCCAGGAGGAAAAACTAACATTCTTTGAATGCCTGCTCTGTGACATAAGTGTGTCCACTGCTCTGAAATCAGCCTGTCCTCCAGTCTCAGGTCTGCACATGGAGGCTGCCAGCAGAGGAGCAGACAACAGTGGCTCTAAGAAAAGTCCTGCCTATTGGTTACCTTGACTTACCAGATGTGGTCAGATGGCTTCACTCAAAGATGGGCAACGGGGAAAATAGTCAGCATGGGTCCATGAAACAAAATTTGTAGTGCAGGGAAAAAGGGAACAACTCTCTAAATGAATGATGGGGGTAGGGAGCCTCAAAAATAGAAATGTAAAGCAGTTTTAGAAAATCTACTTGATGTTTAAAATGAGATTTTTAAAGGATACCATTCCTAATAACCCATGGAGGAGGACATGGCAACCCACTCCAGTATTCTTGTCTGGAGAATCCCATTGCAAGAGTCAGACACGACTGAAGCAACTGAGCAAGAATGCATGCATTCCTATTAAACAAGAATGAACTAAGGCAAGAAAAAAGGATATGAAAAGATTACAGCAAATAAAACATAGAGAAACTGATGGGGGAAAATGGCAAAATAGGCATGGTAGAAAACTACAGTGAACAAACCTAAATACAGAACAAAAATGTATTTTAAATGATAAAAAATAAAAAGGTAAAAGACATTTTCAAAACAAGACAAAGAATGGCAACCCCTGCCAGCAAAGAAGACAGCAGGACAGAAGAAATTATCACAAAGAGAGAACAAAAACCAGAACTAATTGGGAGACTTGGAAACTGAGAGGATTTACAAAATGAGATGAGAACTTTGGCAATCTAAATACATACTGGTAAGTTTTACTGTTGTCTCAAAGATCAAGAATGCTAAAAATCCTGGTTGGGGGAAAAAAAAAAGCTCACCTTCAAAATAAATCAAACTGAAAGTTCCATAGATTTTTCTCCTGCAACAGTGTCTACCAAAAACGAAGAAGCAACATTCAGAGGTTTGGGGGACTCCCAATATATAACATCTCAGAAACTATGATACCAAAATACCTTCTCTGCAAAATTCTCTCAATGATGTACACTATGAGATGAAGTAAGAACCACATCATGAGCAAATAGATGATAGAATGTGACCAAGGCAAGCGTTGAAATATTTTAAAGATATAATGATGTTAGATTTTAAAGATATAATGATGTTAGATTTTAAAGATATAATATTTTAAAGATATGATGATATGAGATTAGAAAAAGATTGAGACTGGTGAGTATAAATAATTTCTCTAACTAAAGAAAAATCAGGTGAAGTTAATCTTGAAATCTAATGATCTATTTATTTTATTTTTATTAAAATATAGAATTATTATATGGAATTAAAATAAAGAATTATTATATGGCTAGACATATAATGAATATATTTAGCATTCACTACATAAAACACCATACAAACATTAAGTATGGTTTATCGACAATAAGTTAGTGATAAGACACTATTTAGAACTTTCTGTTCCAAGTTTATTATTCACTGCATCACAGTTGAGTCCAACTCTTTGCAACCCCATGAACTACAGCCTATCAGGTTCCTCTGTCCATGCAATTTCCCAGGCAAGAATACTAGAGTGGGTTGCCATTTCCTTTTCTAGGGTATCATCCAGACTAAGGGATCAAACCTGTGTCTCCTGCATCAGCAGGCAGATTCTTTACCACTGAGCCACCTGGGAAGCCCAAGTTTATTCATGTGTTCATCATCACTCTATGTAGTTATGGACTGGAGCTGCTCATACTGCCTCATGAGATCCAGTTGGGCATTTCTTCCCAACTCCAAGTTCAGTGACATAAAATCACTGGCTTGATGTCAGATATAATGGGAGAATACACACAATAGGAATCAGCAAATGCAGCAAATAAGGGCCTTTCAAGACGTCTTCTAAAGAGCAGCACAGCACTGCTGTATATGTTTGAGGAAAAACAAAACAGATCAGAAATATCCTGAATGCTTAAAACGAAGGAAACTTTAGTACATACAGTTCTCAAATATCATGCCACCATTTTAAATTGCAGACATTGAGGCTAGAAATTGAGGTAGAAATTCAGAACACGGTTTTTTATGTGAGATTAAGAGAAAAGAATGTTTTCTCTAAATAACTGTGTAGTGACATTACAGTCACCCAAGGTACTCAATAAAGTTAATGTAGAAAAACTGGAAGAAGTCCAGTGAGAAGGGGAAAAATGGAGATAGGACACACTATTTTTAAAGAATAAGTCCAATAGAATATTTTAAGGTCCTTCAAGGAACAGACAATTTTTTTCCCTCTAAGATGCCAAGTTTGACTCCATGTAACCAATGACTAATTAAACAGTTGAGACTTAAGAGATGGCTTTAAATGGAGGGAAGAGGGAATGACAGAAGAGAATTTGGAAGTTAATTCCAAATCTCCAAGACTTACATCTGCAGCATACAATATACAACAACCTGCTTTATTCAATTTGTACTTCTATTCCTCACATTGCAATGAGGTAAGTGATTGATCAGCATGTTATCTCATTGACATATAGTGCTTTATGTTTTGTAAAGCACTTTCACATCTAATTGCTTCCTGTGTGATCTCCACAATTCTACAAGATGGGGATTTTCTAAAAAGCATTTTTTATAGATGAAAAATGGAAACTCAGAAAGGTATGTAACTTTCAAGGTCACCCAGCTAGTTATCAGCAAAGACAGAGGTGCTTAAGTGTCGTGCCTAAGTTGTTCCACTACACTGGGGATGATTCCCAATTTATCATGTAAGATATTGTGTGGGTACATTTATTACATTTTTAAACCACTTGAAGTTTCACACTGAACAGTGACAAAGGAAATATACTATTCTTATTTTTGGCTCCAAGGAATTATGTGATAGAATAAAAGAAATTATGTGAAAATGAAAAGAGAGGGGACACCTGTCATTTTATATTATTGTGTCCTTGCCCTTGGGGCTTGGATCTGTGTATCAAAGCTACTGGTTACCGTGATGTTTCTACTGAATTCCTGAACTGTGATCTGGTTATGACAAAAAGGAGCGTATTTACTAGGACAGCGCAAGCAAAACTTGCCTCACTAAGGGAGACAGACAACTAAATGTGACAAGGACACTGTGTTTTCAAGAACTGCATCTGTTCGCAGTTCTTCTGGTAAAAGCTTATTAATATGTTTACTACTGCAGGAGATGGCCAAGTTCTGCAACTCTGCTAACAATGTGCTTAGACTCAGAGACAAGTTGACAGTATTTTCTCTGGTCAGTTTCAACAAATGTTCATAAACAACTCTCAGACAGGCCAACAGTAGGCAGATTTCAAGTATTTGGGGAAATCACACAAGTCACAGTGAAAATAAAAATGGTAATGAATGAAAAGATCAGTTATTGCTCCTTAAACAATCGTAGATGTTGTGAAATTTGAAGACACTAAATTGCATATCATTTGGCCCATATCAACTAATTTTAAAAGTGAGAGTGACTTGCCCCACATTCAGTTCCTACTTTGTTAGAGCCCAGAGCACCCAGCCCTACAGGTAGTGCTGGTCCGACAAAACCTGCTCATCTAAGGCAGTGGTAACAAACAGCCAGTCAAGGCATACTTAGGCTTTATTTGGTCTATATGAGATTTAAAAACATTAATTTGCTAAAATCTAAAGATAGAGACATTTCAGACAGAAATGCCAGTTTACAGCTTTCCTTGAAATAAGAGATCTGGCAAGAGCCAGCCCACATTCTCCTTCAGCTTCAGTTGGCTGGAGATGATGTGGTTCTCACATGCTGAACCCCACCCTTTATCTTCATCCACTTGTCCTCTGTAGACGTTAGAGTTCGTGGTCCCCGCTGTCATGCAGTTGGCTTTTAAAAATCAGAATAAAAAGTAACTAATTGGGACTTCCCTGGTGGTCCAGTGGTTAAGAATCCATCTTGCAATGCAGGGGATGCAGGTTCAATCACTGGTCTGGGAACTAAGATCCCACATGCCACAGAGCAACTAAGCCCATGTGCCGCAACTAGAGAATCCACACACCACAATGAGAGATCCCATCTCACAACATAAATCTGATTCAGCCAGATAAATAAATAACTTTTTAGTAATTTTATAGAAAGATGTGCTGTGCTTAGTCACTCAGTTTTGTCTGACTCTTTGCAACCCTATGGACCATAGCCCATGAGGCTCCTCTGTCCATGAGGATTCTCCAGGCAAAAATACTGGAGTAGGTTGCCATGCCTGCCTCCAGGGGATCTTGTACAACATTCCAAACATATCAAAAGAAAGAAAGTGAAGTCGCTCAACAGTATCTGACTTTTTGCAACCCCATGGACTGCAGCCTACCCAGGCTTCTCCATCCACAGGATTTTCCAGGCAGGAGTACCAGAGTGGGTTGCCATTTCCTTCTCCAGGGGATACTTCCAACCCAGGGATGGAACCCGGGTCTCCTGCATTGCAGGCACTTTACCCTCTGACCCACCAGGGAAGCCCAAATGTATCAACTTTTCCATCATGAAACAGAGGCAAGAAATAGGATTTTTAATCTGACAATGATTATACACACACAAGCAGGTTTGGGGAGAAAAGTGGGGAAATTGCAACAGCATATTATTTGAAAGCATTCTTTGTCTGATTTTGAGTGAGACTGAATTTATATAAATAGTAGATATGTTAATAACTAATGAATCAGTTGGAAGGTTTTTCTCACTGATTAGTCCCTAGCTGCTTTCCTTGAAATTAATTCAGCAATTGGCTAAATTCAATTATTCTGCCTTTTTATTTAATAAGCTTGTATGTATAACACTCACTAAATAGATGAAATAGGCATTTCTTTTACCATTGGCAATCCTGTGTGCATTTCTCCAAGTTATTTCATGCAGTTGTGTTTCCATTTTTGTTGGCCATCATTTTTGTTTCATTTTGTTTAATGAGTGAGAAACCAAAGATTATCCATCTTTACTGCTGCTGAGGGGAATCATGTATTACTCTACATGTTGCCTATATGCTCTCAGGAATGAAGCACACCTACCCATGAACACAAACTCACGCCACTCCATCATAGTCTTATTAGATTTCTACTTAGAGTTTCAATCCAAAAGTTGATGTTTACAAAAGAAGAAATAAGCAATCTAATATGTTAGGAATTGGGGATCATAATTTTGAAGTATCTTTAATTTTGAATGGAATGAGTTCTCTTTCTCAGGAAAAATTATTTTAAAAACTGAAAAATGAAAACAGAAGCGTGCTTTCCTAAAAATTAAAAAATTCAGTGTTCTTGGGAGTGGGGAGGGAGGCTCTAGAAGGAGAGGATATATATATATATATATGTATATATAAAATTATGTATGATTCACATTGCTGCATGGCAGAAAATCAATACGGTATTGTAACTACTCTCCAATTAAAAAGTTTTAACATTTTTAAAAATTAAAAAAGTCAGTGTTCTCAGTCATTTCTAATGTATTTAAAGTATTAAAATCTATAATTCTTATATCAGTATCAATGCTAGAGCCTTAACATAAACTTCCTCATGTGCCAGCTATATGTAAGGTATTATGCTAGAACCAAGAAATGAATCTAAACATTGCCAATCCTATTTATTAAATCTCAATGACTTCAAAATAGTTGGAATAATTATTCATATACTTATTCATATAAACATTCATGTGTCTACATGAAATATAGTTGATGTGTGCCTGGCACTATATTGGTCTCTAAAAATACAGCATAAACAAGATAGGCAGCTCCTTACTTGTATTGGAAGTTTAACCCAGGTCCAAGAAAAGTCTGTTCCTCCCCATTCTTATCTCTTCACTTAGCCAAAGCTCAACTCTCCCCATTCACCACCCACCACAATCACCCCTGCCTGTCACTTGCCTTCCACACACACCCACACATCTTTCTTGCCACAGAAGATAAGAGAAGGAGCCGTGGGTGACACTAAGAGTGGCCCAGACATCCCTTTCCTACAACTGCCCAGTCTCATTAAGCCTCTAAGGAAAGAATATTATCCACTGTTCTGGAAGTTGAATCCTTGTCCTACTCTTGCTATGAAACCTTCCAGGTGGACCATTAAAAAAACAAATATAAAAACATATATCGTACCCCAGTGTACACCAAATTTCCCAGTGCCTCTTTGAATCTAATGACTATCTTTAAAGTCTTTTTCTTCTTGTTTTCCGTAAATGTGAGAAATGAATTTCTATGTCTCCTGAAATAAAACATGCCAGGCCCAACATTCTGTGGAGATCATATAGGCAACTGCTATGGATGGGATATTTTACAGCTGACAGATACCTTAGGATAAAAGATAAGGCACTGAAAGTGAGAACTAGTTAGAAAAAGCAATGTGTGCTATGAATGTTTTACCTCCACAGAAAAATGACTTCTGTTATATAATTGCTATACCAATTATATAATTAAATCTATTACATTGCTGCTTAATCTAAAAATATGGAAGGAACAAAATATGGTGCTTCCTTCTCATCCCTCCTCCAGTCAGCCATAGGGTATAAATAATAAAAGAATACTTTGAGTAGTTAAGAACTGGTGGATAATTCTACAATAGTTTGAGTAAGTTAAAAGCTGATACTTGCATCTAACAGTAAATCAGAACAAATGAAGCATCAAAACACGGTGCTAGAAAGCAGACTTATCATGATTATCTAAAATTCAAGAGATTACCAGGAACCTCTGACTTCTGTCTCTCTGTTCAAACAGGATTTAAAGACACCATATTAAAGAAGCATGTTTTACTCATTTTTCTATCCCTCACACTCAATAGCTGTCGAATTTAATTAAATGTCAGAAACAAATCTTGGGTTTATTGAGCTTCAGTTCAGACTGATAGTGTGCAGCTAAGCAAAAATTGGAAGATTTTTTTTAAAGTTCTGTAAATGTTTTATAAAAGCTCTCCATGCATTAAGTGTAACCTTTTCATCTCTGCAGGTATAGGTGAGGAAAATTCATGAAGTAATAATATGATTTATATAGCAGTCCCCAAATCTGGCTATACAAAAGAATTACCTGAGGAGAGGGCTGATAAAAATTCAAGTCCTAGGACATCACCCAAGCAAGTTTAGAACCTCAGATGGCTCTAAGAACTCATATTTGGGGTTGACTGGTGGGGATGAAAGGTCCCTGGACTGACAAGTGAGTTCTGATATCTGATGCACCACAAAGACAACACTTGACCTTGAGCAGCACTCAGTCTGCCAGTCTTTCATTCATCCTACAAGTACTCACAGAAAATAAACTGTTATCATCTCTGGGTTTCAAGTTCCTCATCTTCAAAATCAGGCCATTGGAAGGGATGATCTGAAATCCCTTCAGATCATCCCTTAGATCCCTTAATTCCATTCTATAATGCCAACAAAAGTCCAGCTAGTCAAAGCTATGGTTTTTCCAGTGGTCTTGTATGGATGTGAGAGTTGGACTATAAAGAAAGCTGAGTGGGGAAGAATTGATGCTTTTGAACTGTGGTGTTGGAGAAGACTCCTGAGAGTTCCTTGGACTGCGAGGAGATCCAACCAGTCCATCCTAAAGGAAATCAGTCCTGAATATACATTGGAAGGACTGATGCTGAAGCTGAAACTCCAATACTTTGGCCACCTGATGTGAAGAACTGACTCCTTGGAAAAGACCCTGATGCTGGGAAAGACTGAAGGCAGCAGGAGACGGGGATGACAGAGGATGAGATGGTTGGATAGCATCACCAACTTGATGGACATGAGTTTGAGTAAGCTCCAGGAGCTGGTGATGGACAGGGAAGCCTGGGGTGTTGCAGTCCATGGCACCCCAGAGTCGGACACAACTGAGTGACTGAACTGAACTGATAACCTACATTATGATCATTCCACTTGCATTTGTCATATGTCATATAAAGTAATTGTTTATCATTTTAAGGCCCCTATTAAATTCAGAAAATATATATTGAAAAACATATTATAACCAAGCATAGCACAAGATCCAAGCACTAGACATATGTTGGGGAAAATTTGAATCTTACTTCTATTCTAAACTCTTAATAAATATTTTTGAATGAATGAATGAAAGACTGAATGGGCAATTAGACATTGCTTCCTAGTCAAGCCTCAATTTCCTTGTCTAAAAGAATCTGTACACAAAAATTACCTTTTAAACTAGGGATATAAAATAAGATTTTGTTTTGAAGCTAAGTGTGGATGATTGAGTACTATGTTGGGAAAACTATGTTACTGAACCTAGGAGAAAAGATACTACAGTGAATTAGCAATGTCTAGACATATTTGTCAGTCCTGTTCTAAACATTAGCCTTTTCTCTTATTCATTTAAAAATATATATTCCAAGACTTTTGGATGCCAAGCACTGCTCTGGGCTCTGGAAATAAGATAGTGCCCTGTTTGTATGTAAGTAAGAATAAATGTGTAAACAATTGCATAAATGAGATTGTTAGTAGCATCCA
Source organism: Moschus berezovskii (assembly GCF_049115385.1). Lineage (NCBI taxonomy): Eukaryota > Metazoa > Chordata > Mammalia > Artiodactyla > Moschidae > Moschus > Moschus berezovskii. The sequence goes on along the minus strand of NC_142469.1, from coordinate 90,575,987 downwards.
GTAAATAAAACAAAGCTGTAAGAGAGAGAGTGACAGGAGAATGGTGGTATATTGGATGGAGAAGGCCTTCCTGAGGAAATGACACTTGAACTAAGGCCTAAATGAAAAGAAGTGGCCAGTCACTAGAAAATCTTAGATGGAATCCAGCCAGAGGAAACAGCTAACACCAAGGCCTCTGTGAGGGGACACCCTTTATGTGTCCAAAGATGGCAGCAGGCCCATGGCCAGAGTGTGAGGAAGAATGGGACAGATGATATTAGATGATACCAGAGCAAGTTTATTCTTTCCATTTGCAGGGCCAGACCCACTCTTTGTCCCCTTTGCTTTCTAACCCCAGACCCTTCATCCCATGGAAGGCCTTATATACACATGTGTGTGTACAACTCTACTTGCTTTCCGGGCCCCATCAGAACCTCTGCTAGTGAAGTCAGGCATCTGTAAGTTTTAAGACTCCCCAGAAGATTCCAACACAAAGTCAGAAGTGAGAACTGTTGCCCTAAGCAAACAACTAAAGATACTACCCTCAAGAAAGTTGCAATCAGAGCTACAGATATCCACATTCAGCCTCATGATCTTATTGACATGACTTGAACCCCAGCACTTCCTTCCTAGTTCAGTTCAGTTCAGTTGCTCAGTCGTGTCCGATTCTTTGCGACCCCATGAATCACAGCACGCCAGGCCTCCCTGTCCATCACCAACTCCTGGAGTTCACCCAAACTCATGTACATCGAGTCGGTGATGCCATCCAGCCATCTCATTCTCTGTCGTCCCCGTCTCCTCCCACCCCCAATCCCTCCTAGCATCAGACTCTTTTCCAGTGAGTCAACTCGTCGCATGAGGTGGCCAAAGCATTGGAGTTTCAGCTTTAGCATCAGTCCTTCCAATGAACACCCAGGACTGATCTCCTTTAGAATGGACTGGTTAGACCTCCTTGCTGTCCAAGGGACTCTCAAGAGTCTTCTCCAGCACCACAGTTCAAAAGCATCAATTCTTTGGCGATCAGCTTTCTTCACAGTCCAACTCTCACATCCCTGACCACTGGAAAAACCATAGCCTTGACTAGACGGACCTTGGTTGGCAAAGTAATGTCTCTGCTTTTTAATATGCTATATAGTACCATCCATTTAAGATTTCAACCTTGTAGATAATAGAATACTTTACTTTCTATAAACCAAGATTATATAAGTGTGCTTAGGAAGTGATCATAACAATGATTAAAAATGATCATAAGAGGTTTTCAGGAAATGTGTGTTATACATGTGTTCATATAAACCAAATAAAATTTTTAAAATAGAAATAATCTGTGATGTCCTTCAACTGGTCTATGCTCTCTCCTTTCTCTGCCCACCCTAGATGCATATCCGATAATTCTGATATAATAACTGAAAAGAGCTTTTAGTGCTACATCTTCCAAAGGTACTACGCTTTCCCATGAGCTTATTAAACACTCAAAATTCCCCAGATGAAAAGTTGTTAAGGGAGGCGAATTATATGGCACTTCTTTTTTTCTCTCTACCAATATATTCTGTGCTAACTCTGAAAGGTATCGTGTTTCCAAAGAGAGAAAAGGTATTTCCCTACAGAAGCTAACCAAAGTAGAATATGCCATATCACACAGTCACCTTATTAGCCTGCGTGTATATACATATGTATTCTATTGAATTCTTAATATATGCCAGTCATTGTTTTATTTAGTCCCATGAGAAGTAAATACAATTGTAATCTCAAATTTTACAGATTGGAGGAGTGAGAGAGTTCAAGTGATTTGCCTAAAGTCACAAAGCTCAAATATGACAGAGATGGGAAAAGAAACAGTTCTAACTCCAGAAACTCCCTCTTAATCACAAATCTTCCTGCTTTATACACACACTTTGTATTGCGCATCTGCTTGAACACTAGTTTCAAACACAGGATCCAAAAATATAAAAGGCCAAACGTCCCACTGATAAGCCAAAGTCACCAGTATACTTCTGCCAGGAATGGAGGGTCACACTGCTCTGTCACAATCATATATTTTATGAACCCCTACTCAGAATCCTAGCCTCTCACATTTTGGGGCTCATTCAGTCCAACTCCATCTAATGCCTGAATCCTCCTCCAACAGTTCAAGAATCTCACAAACCTGTTCCCATAATCACACTAGGGACCAAACAAGAGAAGATGGATTCCACACGAATTAACACTGCATTGGAAAATCAGTTGGCAGTATGTACATTCTACTTTTGAGAATGAGTCAGTTCAGAGCATTATTAAATTTAAAAATGTAATAAACTCCCAGGACTAAAACCCTAGAAATTTCCAGAGAGAATAAAAAACATCCTTCCCCTTTCCTACTGAAAAATATCCCTTGTTTTTAGAAATATAGGTACGTTTGTTTTCTTTTTTTTAACCGAAGGATTTTTCTGGACACACACAAAAAAGACATGTGTTTTTATCATCATTTCCAGGAGTTACAAATTTGAAGGTTTTTCAGAACGTATCAGGTATGCTTTAAAGCAAATCTATATGTAGCCACCTGGTAATAGCTCCCTTTGCCTGTCCTACAAGCCAAACTGGAGCAAGCTTTAGTGTGGAATAATCCTTTTTACAGACACACTTTTCAGAAGATGAAGAAGACTAAAAAGGAAGACTGAGAATGCATTTATTTAATCTTTTCTGAAGTGGTAATGGGCTGGGCTTTATGGTCTTCCTGGTTGACTAGTACAGGGATGTTGGATACAATATGATACAATATGATTTTTTTTAAAGATATCATCTGACTCATGCAAATACAGTCTAGAGCCTGGTTGTTTACATTTTCCTTACTCATTTAAATAGGACTTCAAATACTGACACTCTCTAGCCCCAAGTTCCTAAGCCTGTTAAGTACCATCTCGCCTTATTATACAGATCATATCATGGTCAGACCCTTGGAATGACACTGACAGTCATTCTGACCCTGTATCTGTCATTTTTTTACCTGTGTGACTCAGAAAAAACATTTTTAATTTTTCCAAAATAGTAACAGTACCTAACTTATAGGATTATTGGGAGGATCAAATGAAGTAATATACAAAAAACTCACAGCACAGTGCCTGGCACACAATAAATGCTCAATCGATGGTACTGGCAACATTATTATTTTTCAATAAAAACAGACATTTAAGTCATATTAGTGTTTATGAGTAGAAATCAGCAGTCAGATGGTGGGAGGCAAGCCTATAAATCAGATAAACATCAATTGTACCATAAAGACTAATCTTTCTTGGCACATTCAGGAAGTCCTAAGCCAGGTTTATGATAATTTGAGAACTGTATTAGTTACTTAGGGCTGAGTTAACAAAGCATGAACTAAGTGGCTTATGTAACAGAAGTCTGTTATTCTAAGTCCAATATCAAGATGCCAACAGGGTTTGCTCCTTCTGAAGGAGAATCTATTCCATGCCTCTTTCCTAGCTGGAAATCTTTGATATTCCTCAATTTGTGAATGTATCACCCCAACCCTATCTTCGTATTTACATGGCATTATCCTTGTTTGTATGTCTCTCTGATGATCCAAATTTCCTCTTTTTGTGAGAACATCTATCATATTGGATGAGGGCCCACCCTAATGATCCCTTTTAACTTGATCATCTCTGTAAAGACCTTATCTCCAATTAAGGTCACATTCTGCGGTCCTGGGCATTAAGATTTAAGATTTTTGAGGGGGATACAATTCAACCCAGGGAGTGGGGAGAAAGAGATACCACAAAATGGGAATCATATTCAAAAAAAGCTTGGAAGATATGCATTTTAATGTAGTATTTTTTTTTCTTGAGCCACTCAAAAATGCAAGAGAAAGCATGTTATAAGCTATTAAGTTTGTTGCTTGTGTCAGGATGGCATTATTATGGCAGAATGAATATTATCTCTTCATAAAGGTAAGGCATTGTTGGTTTTCTTTTAATATATTCTTAGAGAAATAGGAAGTCAAAGGTTCCCAATATCATGTGCTGTGCTAAGTCACTTCAGCCGTGTCCAACTCTTTGCAACCCTGTGAATTGTAGCTCGCCAGGCTCCTTTGTCCATGCGATTCTGCAGGCAAGAATAATGGAGTGGGTTGCTGTGCTCTCCTCCAGGGGATCTTCCCGACCCAGGGGTTAATTCTGCATCTCTTATGTCTCCTGCATTGGCAGGTGGGTTCCTTACCACTATGCCACCTGGGAAGCCCTGCCAGCCCAAAATGCCAATTCGAGGACCTTGTAACAGACCACCACTTGGTTATTCATTCAACATGTATTAATCCAGTACTTACTTGGTCCTTGACACCATGTCAGAATTTACAAAGATTTGGAGGAAATCTGAAATAAGGTACATTCTGTAAAAAGTGTTTCACCTGCTTGCGAGAATATGAATGTATGTTTCTTGCTTTGTTTGCCTTAAAAGTTATGGGACAAAGTCTCTAGTGAATCCATAATATGTGTTCCCTAAGGTTGATTTCCAGGAATTCTTGTTTGCTATTCAGGAGTGACATAAGGTGGGATCTTGTTGTGTCACCAAGGGTGGCTTCAAGGCTAGGTGTCAAGTGGAAATACGCCTGTCAAATGACATCTTTCACATGTAAGACAATTCACATTTTTAATTGTTATTCCCAAAGATTACAGCTATTCTTCTAGATTAAGACTTGGCCCCTGTATGAATGAGCAATAATCCCCAATCCAATGAGTACCAGAGTAAATCCTACTTAAATAAATACCATGGAGAAATACACTGCAAAAGGCAGAGAACACAACCTTCGCATATGCAGAAGTGAATCAAAGTTATCCGTGCATGATGCCAGAGGGGACGGCAGCTTTTGGTGACAGGTGGCACGCCTCTCTGCCAAGAAGAAGGCGTTGCTCCTGGCAGTTTTTTTAACTGAGGCATGTGACCTAAGTTGTGGCATTTCACAGCTGAGAAACCAGCTTGTAATATGCCTTTTGCTTCACTGAGAGGCGGGCCACATGTCCACAGAGGCCGCAACTCTAGCTGCAAAGCGTTGTAAAGAATTCTTTTCACAGTAAAAATCTTTACATTGCTAAGAAAATGTAAATAGAGTGTGTGATTAATACCATTTTGCCAGACAAACAAGAAGGTGGCTTCTTTGCAAAGGTGTCACAGTCTAACACAAAAGCTTCAAGGAGGGGAAAAGGACCAGAAAAATGAGTGGGCAGGAAAAGTTAAAAATAAGTCCCTATTCATCACTCTTTGGTAGAAATTTGCAAAAAGGGGCCACACTATTTTGACTAAATTAGCAGATGGAGGACAAGTTCAAAGACTCTGACACTCAGCACTCTGACATCTGCATCTAATTTTCAGGTCAACTATTCCACAACTCCACATCTTTTCCTCCTCCTCTTCTCATCCATGCTCCATCAATGTGGCAATAATTACTTTTCTGTCTCTCCTTCTGGACCATAAGCAATGGCAGGAAGTACAGAATATTCATAAAGTCTGGAAACGTAGACGTTATTGTTTTGCTATAGAATAATAAGAATATATATTCATAAATACCTTTTTACTATAAATAAAATAGTTGACAATTTCTTATGGGTATTTGCTGATGTTACCAAACTTGATTAACCTCTGCAATCTAGACTGATTTTTGAATCCAGATGCCTAGAAAACTACTAGATGATTAGCAGGATCAGTATTTGTTGAATAAGTGAATTAACTGGTTGGTTCATTGATATAAAGCTGGCATTTGCCCTTCAAGGTAACAGAAGAAAAAGATTGGGGAGTAGGAAGTGTATATGAAGGTAAATGATGTGGAGATGCTTCAGAGGTTATAGACACAAAAGCTGGGCTGCAGAGAAAGTCTTTTCTCTGTGTGCAACCTCAACTAAGTCACCTAATTTTTCAAATTGGGGACTTAGACAAATGTTTCCTTCAACACAAATGAAGTCTTCAACAAAGACCCAGCACAGCCAAAAGTAAAATAAAGAAATCTTTTTTATAAAACAATTAAATATATTTTTTAAAAATCAGTTTTCTAATATGGGCTTCCCTGGTGGCTTAGATGGTAAAGAACCTGCCTGTAATATGGGAGACCCGAATTCAGTCCCTAGGTTGGGAAGATTCCCTGGAGAAGGGAATGACTGCCCACTCCAGTATTCTTGCCTGGAGAATTCCACAGACAGAGGAGACTAGTAGGTTACAGTCCATGGGGTTGCAAAGAGTCGGACATGACTGAGCGACTAACAGTTTCACGTTTTCACTGTATAATACAACTAGCTATATTTATATGGAATTTTACAGGTTCAAAAGCACTCCATACCAATTCCTATGAACCTCATATGAGGCCTGTAAGAAAGGTATTCCTGATCCTTTATAGATGAAACCACAGACTTAAGTGGCTCGTTGATTCATCCAGAGTCCCATGGGTGGCCAGGGGAAGTGAGCAAGACCCCAGTCCTCCCACTGAGTACACTACTGCATGTGGACACTACGGGGAATATTGGTACTGAACACTATCATTCATAAAAGGGAAGAAAATGAGAAAAATACAACTTGAGGGTTTTGACTGACAGTAAATGCAGTGATTTTTCCTTAATAATTAGAAAAGTGAAATGTGGTGAAGATGGATATTAATTAAGAATTTACCCAAGAAACATACAATTAATTGGATATATTCTTTGCTTTATTCCACTATTATAAGAAAAAAGCAAACAAAAAGAACACTTATTTATGAAGAACTTGGTAACAATCAAATGCTTTCAAGGTTGTTGGTCCTTAGAAACAGAATAATTAGTCTACTGTCTTATTCCATTTACACTGATGGGGAGTGATAAAAACTGAAGTGAAACTGAAAGCTCTTAAATCATCAAACCTCTTATTCAGGCAGAAAAGGGGACTGAAACAACCCTCCCCACTTAATTCAATTAAATAAATATTTATAGAATGTCTTCTGTGTGTAAGGCACTGTTTTAATTGCTGGAGATTTGTCAGTGAAGTCAACAAAACAAAGAATCCACACTCTAAAAATATGCCTTTCATCAAGGGATATAATCTATTGGGGCAGGGTATTCTAATAAGAGATTACTTACATTTAACCAGAAATCTGATTAACTTCAATGCCACATTCATCAATTCTTCAGGCTAGTTAATGCATATTTAAAAAGCATTGATTGTAAGAAATGAATGAATATCTTTAGCATAATTTTCTATATATGCACCACATTTTAAAAGCCATTTTCTTGCCCATTTCAGGACGATGGAGTATTGCCTTGAGACAGGTATAAATGATTCTGAAGGAACTAATTCATAAACCATCACAGTGCATTGCCAATATGATACATATTATCATATGTGTAATATGAAGGGGCTTCCAGAGATTCTACCCCAATTGTGGTAAATAGACCAGCAGTATCAACATTACCTGAGAGCCTAGTAGAAATTCAGCCTCTCAGGTACTGAATCGGAATCTGCAATTTATCAGGTTTCCAGATGATCCATATACATGCTAATGTTTGAGAAGCACTGCTCTAATGCATTCCTCTGCATCTAGAATAGCCTAAAAATAATCTACTAAAAAGGAGAATATAAGCGCTTCAAAAATTAATCATTCACTCAATTTTTTTTCAATTTTTAAAAATTGCTTCTAAGTAAAATTTTACTTTTAAAATGACAGATCAAGGATATTGCATACTAAGCACTTCTTTGGCTTGTACAAACAGAAGACAAAATGAAATTTGCCTTTTCATGGTTTCAAACCTAGCATATATAATCAAAAACAAAAGGCAAGTCATGCCTCCCATATATTAATGCATAGGTCCTCCCTCTACACTGTGATTAAATGATGATCTTTCCTAACAGGCCTAAGAGACATAGAGTCTTTTTGATGTCTTATCCTACATCAAGCTTAGTTCCCCAGGCAATTATGGTCTGGCAGGCACATGATGAGAACACCAGGAAAAGTTAGGAAAGGGTAAAAAGCAAGCTACCTATCCATATGTCACTGAACAGTCACTTTATAAACATATTCACCTTTTCCTAAGAATACAGGGGGAAAGGCTGTTGCAGATTCACAAAGGCACAGCATCCCTACTCAGTGTTCCTCATGGAAAAGAGAATGCTTCACCCACACATACACCCTGCCAAAATCAGGCATAATACCCCGGCATAGTTGCATAGCAGACCCCAGAATGCACTGAAAAAAAGGAAAAGACAGCAGTGGGCAGAGCATCCATGAACCAGAGGAAGGCATTTTTCACTAATCTGAAGGAGTATCATTTTTGATCAATGCTCAAAAATTTTTTCTGTCACACTGAACACACAAGAAACTTTTCTTCCATCTTTAGTATACTCAACTGTGAGTGTAACACAACCACCCAACCTTCTACAGTTAAGAAAACCTCTCAGCCTCTATTACTATTTCCTAACATATGGTAACTTCAATAGGGATTTATATCTACGTCAGAATTCCTTTCATGTACATATGTGTGCATACTCAGTCATTTCAGTCATGTCCAACTCTTTGTGACCCTAGAGACTATATAGCCTCCTCTGTCCATGGGATTCTCCAGGCCAGAATACTGGAGTGGGTTGTAATGCCTTCCTCGAAGGGATCTTCCTGACCCAGGGATCAAAAACACATCTCCTGCGTCTCCTCATTACTGCTGAGCCACCAGGGAAGATTTTCATGTACATGTGTATGTATTAATACCCTCATTCCTATTAAAATAGACTTGAGGGGTTTTGAAATTATAAAAATTAAAAAGTAGTGCTGCTGAAGTAAGATGGAAGATGCTAATATCTACACATATAAACATTTTCTGTGCTTGAACATCAAATTTAGGTTTGAGCTTCCTGGTAGGCAACAAGAAATAGGGAAAATGCAATGCCCTCATTAGCATTTAAGATGAAACATGTCAGTTCTTGAAGAGAAAGAAGTTATTTCATCATATTAAAGTCTAAAATGAATTGTTAGCAGTGGGTTTTATATAAGGGGTATTGAACAACATAATAAAATCTTCAACAGCAAAAAATGTGAAAATCACAAAACATTATTTACATTTCCAATTCTTGTTCTGACCATTAAGAAACAAAAAGGGATAGTATTAAAATGCAATTTAGAAAATGCAATTATTTAAGAAGAGTAAATAGAGTTGCTGCTGCTGCTAAGTCACTTCAGTCGTGTCTGACTCTGTGTGCGACCCCATAGACGGCAGCCCACCAGGCTCCCCCTTCCCTGGGATTCTCCAGGCAAGAACACTGGAGTGGGTTGCCGTTTCCTTCTCCAATGTGTGAAAGTAAAGTCGCTCAGTCGTGTCTGACCCTTAGCGACCCCACGGACTGCAGCCTACCAGGCTCCTCCATCCATGGGATTTTCTAGGCAAGAGTACTGGAGTGGCTTGCCATTGCCTTCTCCGGTAAATAGAGTTAGGTATTTGGTATTCTGGAAACCTAATATATGCAAAGTGGTTGATATTTATCTCTTAGATGATATTTTTAACTTACAGTTCCTTCATCTGGCCTCTGACCGGAGTTGGGTTAGGTGTAATTCTAGGCTATGATCTCTGGTAAGCACTTAGTATCCTATGTAGTTAACTAGAGAAATATTCTGGTGTTTGGATATTGGGCCAGCAGGTGGCCAAGATAATGAACTGCTATGAAAACGGAGACTCCTTCCTTGTATCTGGGGTCTATACATACTGGAAAGAATATCAGAACAGCATGAACTGACACTACTAGAAGTTCATAGTTCCCAATAACAGGTGGGTGCTCTAAAAATTTACTCTATTTGTGTTTGACTTATTCCCTATTCCTTTCTATCTGCCTCACTGAATAATTGAGAAAACAAAGCTTACCCCTTCTTTGCTCTCCTTCCCCAAACTTATCAGTACCACCACCCAGGGGAAAGTCTTCTCCCATTCAAGTGTGGTCCAACCACAATTTCGTCTTGCTTCCTCCGCAACTTGGCTTCATCAATTATCTTCAAATTTTCTTTTTCTACCACTCTTTCCCATCATCCTTTAAAACTGCTTAAAACTTTCTCATCCTAGAGACTGTTTCACTTGGAAGTGCATTTCTGTCTAGGTACCATCCTGTCTCTCCCTTTCCCTTCTCAGTCTCTGGGAACAATGCTGTACACCCGCCATCTCCATTTCCTCCTGGCCTCTGCTCTTCCACTGGGTTTAGAAATTAAGAGATTCTTTTTTTTTTTTTTTTTTTTAAAATACATGATTTTAGTATTAATCATTAGCAATCAGGTGAGACTGAGAAAGCAGGATACAAATATTTTAAAATTTATGATGTCGATATTTAAGAAAGTTATAAAGTAAGATTTATTTTGTATACTTATTCTTTAATAGAAAAAGGTTAAAAGGTAATATCTTGCTAGTTAATTTTTCAAAATTCAAGGTTTATTCTCTTCTTTAATCATCTTATAAAATCTAAAGCTAATATTTTCTTTGCCTGATACTTATTTTTCTTTCTTTTTATTTTATTTTATTTTTTTAAATCAAATAATCCAATTTTATTTTTTTTTCAAGTTGAACAGACTAAATTTCTTTAAACAAATTTACTTATACTCCAGAGTCCTTTAAAAACTTAATAGCATTTATACATTGAAGGTATTTGATTTTCTTGTAACTAGCACTACAAATGCAACAAGCATTTGAAGCAACAAGCATTTGACCCAACAAGTAAAACTTTCTACAGTTCATAACTTTTATAAATAAAATAAATTAAATGTACAGTGAATAAGTTCTCTGAAATATTTCAATATTTCTGCAGGTTTAGTAACATCGTAAAATACAAGAAATTAAGAGATTCTTGATAGGCAGATACAAGGAAGAAGTGGAGGCTACTGGTATGGAGAATCATTTCTATAACCCTTCCTTCCTTGTCAGCTCAGTGATATTTGTCACTGTTCTCTTGAAACTTTCTCCTACCTTGCCTTCCGGGATGTCTGACTCTTTCCTGGTTCTTCTTCTTTCTCCTTCTAGTTTTCTGACTGTACCTTCTCCATCTCCTTTCTGGATCCTTTTCCTAATTTTAACCTTTCTTAAAGTTCTTCCCTTAGCTCTCTTCTCTCTTCACTCTATATCCTCTCTGCTGGCAATTTCATCAACTTCTGTGGTATTAGCCACAGCAATTTGATGACAAATCTCAAATCTACTTCCCTTTTCAGATGCTTGGCCTATGAGATCTCTCAACTTTATTGTCCTATAGTTACCTCATTGGAGAAGGAAATGGCAACCCACTCCAGTATTCTTGCCTGGAGAATCCCAGGGACAGGGGAGCCTGGTGGGCTGCCGTCTATGGGATCGCACAGAGTCGGACACGACTGAAGTGACTTAGCAGCAGCAGTTACCTCATGCTGAACCAGTCCAAAACTCGTGTTTTCCCAATCTGTGCGTCCTCTCTTCTTCCCTATTTAGTTGTATAAAATGGAAACCTGAGAGTCATTCTAGACATCGTCCTTAACCCTCATAGCCAATCAGTCACTAAATCCTAATCTCCCTAAAGCTAAAAAGCTAGTCACAGTTCTGCCTGTTACCTCTCTAATTCATTTCTACTCCTCTGGTTGCACTGAATGGTAGTCATTATATGGTGAACTTCCTGACAGAGGGACTATATACAGTTCATCTACCTCTGGGCATCAGTGACTATAGCAGAGGGCCTGGTCCAGAGAAGATGCTCACTAGCATTTACTTAATTAAGAGAGAGGTTTGAAAATGTCTTCTTTTTTTAACCTACAGAAGGTTAAAATTTGGTCAATATCTATTGACCAAAAAGTGAAATAGTATACACATATTTATCCCGGAAAAGTTGATATTATTTATCATAATTTGTTTTCAGTCTTGATATCCTCAAATCACTTGTTAAATGCTACTGTAGACAGTTTCTTCTCTTGAACATACTGTTGGCAATTTGTCTAGTGATCTTTTTGTTCTGCCCTTCATAATGTACAAATTATATAATGTGTTAGAGACCAAAGAGAACAGAGGAAACTGCTTCATTGTATCCAGCAACAATTATAGAATGACTATAGAATAATCAAGTGGCCAAAGGACTTTCACTTAGAACCACATGCTGTAGATGCAACTGTTATGAAGGAAAGAAAGAAAAACTGAATGTGCTGCTCAAAGTTAGCAAATTACGAAGATATACCCCTTTCTCTCTTTATCTGCACATGCATACCCCAGTACATTCCTGTATTTACTTCACGCAGGCTCTCCTGGACTAAGGACATCTTATTTAAGGTTTGAATGGCCTGATGAGAACAACAAGATCCGACATATACAGCATATCCGATCTATCCACAGCCCTGTCTCATTTCAACTGCACAGTAAACCTAAGGGATTGTTTGTGGACATTTTTACCCTGATGGCTCTCTAAATGTGGCTGATTCCAAGAAATCTTTGTGTCAGTTCTACCCCTGACCCCTGAAATCCACACGTACTCATCCTTTTTTAAATCTTCTCATCCTTCTTCACTCTTCAGCATCCCTGGTTACTTGCTATAGAGACGGCACTGCAGAGCTGTCTGAGCAAATGTGATCTCCCACTCTTGACCACAGCCCTCACAGGGATGGAATATTTCCTTCTTTCTTAAAAAAAAAAAAAAAGTCCTCCTTCCTAGTCTTTATTTTCTGCATTAAAAGGGCTGAGAGGAAAATGGCACATTTATAATCCCCTCAGCTAGAGTTTCTTGTGGAGTAGACACTTTAAGCTGGAAGTTCATTTTCTCTGAAAAAGGAGCTCTTTTACAAGCTGGTAACAAGCACAAATACAGAAATAGAGTTGCTCAGATCTAGAGAAGAAATCAGATCAAATAAAATAGTTTGATGCAGATTTTCCAGGGAAATGTGGAGAGCAGGTGAGCTGGAAACGAGGAGTTAAGGAGGCTTGTATTGGTCAAAGGCTTTTTGGTGTTTAAGAATTTAGAGCTAGAAGAGTCCTTGGTGACCTCAAGGTGCCAGGCTGGACAGAGTGCGTGGGCTGCTGAAGTGAAGGTGAAGGACGCAGAGTTGAGATCAACGATCTATGAGGATAAGTATCAATGGGTCACACATGCAAATGCTGGGATCACCCAGGAGTATTGAAAGGAAGACTCTCGGCAATGAGAATGAGTTTCCAGTGACAAGAGTCTCTTGGAAGCTGCTAATTGACTGCAGCAAAGTTGGGAAGAACATAGCTGGATTGGCTGATATTTTAGTTTAGTTTAGTCACTCAGTCGTGTCCGACTCTTAGCGACCCCATGAACCATAGCACGCCAGGCCTCCCTGTCCATCACCAACTCCCGGAGATCCACAAAAGAGAAGAATGCATGAGGGTGGCTCAAGTGATTTAAAAATTAAAAGTCAATCAATCTTTGGCTTACAAAAGTATCTCACATGAAGTTGAATTAATCCTAGCTTTGTTACTAATGAATGCTATGGTCTTAGGAAGGTCATTTTGGGCTTTTGTTTTCTCATTTGCAGCATGAGAAAGGTTCCTAAAATCTATAGCACAAACTGAATATTTATCTTAACCATAAACTGCATTTTTATCTTTTGCTACTAAGTTTTAGGATCAAATATCTTCACCTGACTTCATGTACTTATTCAATTTTCTTCAGCTAAGAAGGGCTAACTGATGGCAGTTTAAGAAAAACAGATGAAGGCTCATTATACACGCCATCTCCTTGTTCTCTGAAACACTGCTGTGAGGCAAATGACATGGTAGCGATTATCATTCCCATTTTATACATAAAACTGAGATGAATGTATACTATTTTCATAGTCTTTCATCCATTTATTTTCTAAGTGTTTAAACATACTTTCTGGAACCCATAAGCCTTTAACCGCCTATATATTTCTGTTTCTTCCACAGACTATGGGACCCTTAGGGACAATAGTAACAATAATGAAATAATCACAAAAATAACTATTATTATTTTAATTTATTTGTTCCTAGCACCAAGACCAATGTCTGACAAGTAATAGACAAATGAATTTATCAATGTATAAAAGGTCATACGTTCATTAGAAAGCAAATAGAGTTGCTTGGCAAGCAAAACAACGCTCCCCCAAATTGTCTTGCATTTCAACTGCCAATTAAGAATTTTATCTGAATCATTTAGATAACTGCCTGGAATCTTCAATTTGTTGGCCATGAAGTAATTAAAATAGATGATCCTAAATCGATAAATGAGGATATCTGATCACCAAGTTTCTGTTTGCACCAGTATCCTTCATAAAAACATTACTGCCATATTTGAACACTGACATCTTAAGTTTAAGAAAGTAAATCTTCCCATGAGACTGAAGAAAATTAAAATTATAATTTTTCATGAAAATTGTCTTTTAAAGTGTTGTAGACATTTATAGAAGGCAATTAAGCATGAAAAATAAGTAGAACTTACACACATAAAGTACATAAATATTTCCACATAAGTTTAAAATCTAATGATAGCTCTTTAATGGATAAGATAGCTACATCATTTTGACAAGACTTTATGTCTCAGCCTAACTCTGATTTTCAACTGCAGCTTCTCTGAAAACTGACAACCCTCCCCTACTGAGATGTTGCTTCCAATCTAATATCAAAATGGCATGCACTATGAGTTGGTTTTTTCAATGCTTGTAGGTGCTTACTAAACTATTGTCTCCTTGGTTATGCTTTCCCTAGCCCACTGAGGTCTTACATGGCATGATGAAAATATGGCTTCTGACAAATCACTTTATGATGATGCCACTCTAGCCACTGCCCAGAAAGTTATTAAAAGTCCATAAAAATTGCCATTGTATATTAGCTCCATAGATCACTAGGAGAAAAAATTTTAGTGCCTGAAGATGACTGGCAACTGCCAAGCCACATGACAGAAACACAAAATAGAAGTCTCTGTCACCATCTACCTTATGCCTGCCAGCTACTTATAGAATTTGTTCCAAAGCAAACAGACTCACAGGGTGATAGATGGTTTGGCAGAAGAATCAAGAAGAGTTCAAGCTTTCTCAAAATAATAAAAATGCCTCCTTTTTTCATCTTTGGATTTCACCTTAATCCTCTGTACATAGTACCTACTAACTAAACATGGATGAAATAACTTAGAAAATGGCTTAATAACTCTAGTCAATATAGAAAAAATGATAAAGACAGGAACTCAAAATATGGCAACCTAAGGCCATTTCTATAAGAGTGTGGCTTTTATGTTTTTCAAAAGGTTTCAAGATTACCACTGTACCCCAACAAATGTAACAGTTGGGATTCACAATGATTACTTCATATACTCAAGAAAAGTTGCTATTAAACCCAGCATGCTCTTCAAAAGATGTCATGGAGCTGTATAATATAATTTTCAAAGATCACCTTATAACAGGTTTAAAACGTAAAAGGTTGGAGTTTAAAGAAATCAGTTCTCAAGTACTCAGGTTTGTCAGTCAGGTAACCAAGGCTCTGGGTGCGCAAGGTTTACTTGGACGTGAACACTTCATTAAAATCACAAATAGGGTAACTTATGAATGTCCCTGCGGAGAAGGCAATGGCACCCCACTCCAGTACTCTTGCCTGGAAAATCCCATGGACGGAGGAGCCTGGTGCACTGCAGTCCGTGGGGTCGCTAAGAGTCAGACACGACTGAGCGAATTCACTTTCACTTTTCACTTTCATGCACTGGAGAAGGAAATGGCAATCCACTCCAGTCTCCTTGTCTGGAGAATCCCAGGGACAGGGGAGCCTGGTGGGCTGCCGTCTATGGGGTCGCACAAAGTCGGACACGACTGAAGTGACTTAGAAGCAGCAGCAGCAGCATGAATGTCCCTGACTTTTCTTTTGTCTAGATACCCACTCTCACCAGTAATGTATGTGCTCTTAGCCAAAGTTCACATCAAGCTAAACTCTTAAAATCTAAATCCATGTCTTTAAACATAAAGAATCATGGTTTAGAAACCTACTTATCACAAGCCTATTGTTTAGTCACTCAGTCGCATCCAACTCTTTTGCAGCTCTACAGACTATAGTCTGTCAGGCTCCTCTGTCCATGGGATTTCCCAGCCAGAATACTACAGTGGGTTGCCATTTCCTTCTTCAGGGGATCTTTCCAACCCAGGGGTTGAAGCCACGTCTCCTGAATTGGCAGGTGGATTCTTTACCACTGAGTCACCCGGAAAGCCTGTTAATTACACCAAAATTCTCCTGGTCCTTCAGAATTGCAAATTTGAAGGTATCTTTTGAGTCTTTGTTTCTAAATCTTTGGTACATCAAATCCTCCTATAAAGTATTCCTTTGAAGTACTTTTATTCTTCCCAATTATTTTTAACAGCCTAGTATCTAGAATTCTACAAACGTAACCTTTCGTGGCTAGTTTTCTTCCACATCCAATGTATCATCCCTACACAATTTCAGAAAGAATTCACTTTCTTTAAACTACCTTTGAATCATACCAAACTGTGCTTTGATATTTCTTTCTTGAAATGAAAACCCTTTGTCTCAGGCTTCACGATTCTCCATTATTTGTCCTTCATGTTGATAAAGACTCATGGAATCACAGAATAAAAGGACCCACATTTGAGTTGCTATCTTTATTATTAATTAGTTCCTGGCCCACAATCTCCACTCCAGACAAGCAAACCTGCTTATTTTATCCCCAGTGGGGACATTCTTCCTACTGCTTTTATCTTTTACAAATGCCATATTAAAAAGTTAATCAAAATTCCCTTTTCTCCAGCTTTTTTTCTAGCTAGTTCCACTTACCAGTATTTTCTCTCAGTGTTCCCTAAACACATGTAAACTCATGTTTCTAAATGTCTTTACTAATACTTTGTTTTTGCTCATTTTACATGTGCTCAAATCATAATCCCTTTCTAGAGTGTAAAGAACTCAGTAACTGAAACCAAGTATTCAAACTTCTTATAAACAGTTTTTGGTATAGTAAATTTTTTATTCAAATTGTAAATATGCTGTGATGATTTTCCTACTTTTAAGCCATTTATTTATCTTATAAAGTGGTATAGCATGTAATGGAAAAACTTACTGTCAAGAGAATTCATAACATACTGAGTGACCACCAGAGCAGTAGTTTGCTGGTGAAGGGCTATGGGGATTTACACTTAACTCTCTCTTACTCAGTTTTAACATATACAGTCAACTCATGAGGACACAAGGCTGGGATGCTAAGATGAATTAAATTTTTAAAAAAATTCCAGAACTTATTGATAAGGCAAATTTAAGCTAAAAATTTTACATTTAAAGGAAACAAAAACAAAGTCTTACTCTTAGAATAATAATATTATTATTTAAAATTGTTGAAACATAAAAGAAAGGAGATGTGGCCTAGTAGCAGCACAGATTTTTTAAAATGACTTTTAGATTATAACTTATCTAAGAATGACTTGAGTTATCCATGCTAGTAATGGAACTAAAATTTAAATATATAGGTAAAGGAACTGGTGAGCTATGGCATAAAAGAGAGAGAGTTCATTAACACCAAATATGTCATGGAAGAGAAATTTGAATTGTTTGGATAATTCCCAGTAGTTGACAGAAATTTCAAGGAATAAAGTCACTAAATAGAAAAACTGACTAATGGGTGAAACTCTGCCTATGAATTTAAATCGTATATTCTTCAACTCTCATTAGAAATCCCAATCACAACTAGGAAACTCAGAGCATATGGGAACCACTTTTTGGCAAAGATGTAACAGTGGTGTTTTAAGACTCTTTAGTTGGTCAGACTAAATAACTTTTTAAGACATTGTGCTCCTATTTTGTGATAATATAGAACATTTATTAAGGTGACTTAACAGTGAAATAGGTTGGAATCAAGTTAAGAAAGGTATAAAGAAAGTTGCTGGTGTATAGATAGGAAATACGATATTTAGTAAAAATAAAATTCTTGTAGGTCATTGCATTACATAAAGTAACCATTAACTGATGTTTTTATGATTTATGAGGATTTTTTCTCTGATGTCATTAGAATTTTACAGTATTTTATATCAAATAGAGAAAAGCTTCTAAAAATATCAGATTTTGAAAAGAAGCCAAAAAAGGCAAATCTTATATTAAGTGTAAGCAAATGTCCAAAAAAAGTGCACCACACTAAAAACATAACTGTAAACAAAAGGGCACAGCGGCATCACTAAATCCCTTACCATATCAATACTCCCTGACATTATGAGACAAAATATTAGGAGAAATGAAATGCATTGAATCCAAAAAAAAACTTTCTGAAGCTAATATTCTTTGTTAGACTACTCTTTATTGGACTCAAAGAATATTGTTTATTGGATTCATACAAAGTTTTGAATTTAATCAACTAGGATAGTTTTTAAGTATTGTTTTCTAAAATTTTCTGAAGTGATAAATTTGGTTTTTGGTGGGGAATCTGCATTTTATCAGAAGGACAGGATACAATGTCCTTGGCCGAGATAGTCTTCACAGAAGTAGGCTATTTTTGTATTCTATGATTAGCATATTTAAAGACACACATTCCAGGTGAGCAGCTTGCTCCAAAGTACACTCCATTTTTCTTTGTGGACAAGGCTCTATTGCTTCAGTGCCCTCCTTTGATCCTATTTCAATATGCCTCTCAGGAACTAATCCTGAAAAGATTTCTGGAGAGCCCACTGCAGGTAGCTTCACGTGAACTGATCCTCTTTTGATGTCAGCTACACTGACAGTTGTCATGAATAGAGGACAAGTGTGACACAAATGACATGGTAGGAGATTGGAAGTATGTAAAAGAATGTAGCGGCTGAATTCTACCTAAACAAAACAAAAGCAGAAAACATCTCCAAGCTTAACTTGTACATAAAGTAAAATAACGGAGGGATATAAAATTTTTGAAAGAATAAGATGCTTCATCTATGGTTTTAAAGTCAATCAGTAGTAACCATACAAATGAAGGTAAAGTAATCTAGTCATCTAATACTTTTGATGTTAACTATACGAGGCTAACTTATAATAAAAGAAACTATGATGATAAATTGACTAGAGAATGGCTCATTTAGAAAGGAGAGGTGACGGTCACTGGAGGTCCTAGAATTTCTAAACTCCAAATTGCTAATATCCAGACAAACCAGCTTTCCTCCTGACTAGTGCCCAGATGGCAAAGACAGCACAGATATGTGGTCTTAGCTGCTTTTTGACAGGGAACTGTCACCAGGAGGTGACCCCATCAGTCTGAAGACAGGAAAATTACTAAATGATGCAAGAAAGTGCCTGCAGGCCAGTACACTATGGGTCCCTGAGAAGCAGGAGGGCAGAGCCTCAGAAAAAAATAAATTTTCAGTTGGAGCTTATACAAAGGACGCTGTTATATTTCTTCACAGATAGAAGAAAATAAAAGCAATTTAGCATCCACAGATATTATATCTAATAAGAGAGGAAATAAATTCTCTTTGAGAAGAAATAAAATATCATATATTAAAGGCCAGATGAATGCCATCATTTCTTGGTAATAAAATAGACACCAAAGTTAGCTCTGATGCTGTTCTTTGAACACAGTCCAGTCTGGAATCAATTATTCTAACACTATGGGGACATTAGCCCTACCACACAACACAAGTCAGAAGGCAGACGGGAAACAAGGTGATCCAAACTAACACAAGAGTGGAATTTTAATATCAGCCTTTCCTCAACAAAACTGGCAAATACAATTCCAATTAATTCTCCAAAAAGATAGCTCTAGTTGTCAGAAAACAACCCACTATAAACAATTATTTTAGCAAAATGATGCAACTAGAAAACATATTGAAGAGTTAAATGGGGAGGGGTCTTTTCTCCACTCCTTTCTACCCCCCAAATAAAATGACATAATAAAATACAGAAAATGAAACTACCTTGTAAAAATGATAAAGTATTACATCTTCTTGAAGAAGGAATTTACACTTCTAATGTCTATAATCAATTATCTAGCTCATTTGAGGAAGAGCTATTAAATATTTAAATAAATCACATTCAATCTACATTTTGCCATTCCCTGTTAGATCTCTCTAACACTGATAATTAACACATTTTGAACTTGTGCTTTAAAGGTGTTCCATCTAAGCACTGGAGGAAACAATGTTAAACAACAAAATGCAGTAAACTAACACTAAGCAAAAAATGTAATGAGTGCACATCTCATTTAAGTCTGTGTCTTAAAAGAGTAATATAAGATTTTTCTGAAAAAGAGATACACAAGTTCACTAAGAAAAATTCAGATTCAGAAACAGGAGTCAGTTATGAGAAGTCATAATATTGCAACAGGAACATTTTTTCCCCAAAATTAAAATCTTAAATTATAATGTACAATTCTACATAATTTTTGTTTTTCCTAAAAACTCTGCTCCTTTTAAAGTATCAGTTTTCATTAACATAACCATATCACCACTTCAGTAAGAATGCTTCTTAATTTCTATATCAGACTTTACTCTAGTGACTGAATATTGTGCACCTTGTTAAAAGAACATGAAGTCATACCTGTGGCTTTTATATTAATAATCTGATATTAAGAAATATGAATGTAACAATAACCTCAAGATTCTTTTCCATATGCCAGCATATACACATATACACAATGTTCTGGTCATTGATTTGTAACCTGGCTCTCAATTTCTCTATAAACCTGGGGTAATTAAAAGTAAATGACTCAACAGTCTCATTTTATCCAACAATCAGTATAGGGTAAGATGAGAAGAGTAAAGAAAAGTTATATATAAGAAATTATTTAAGAATTCATATCTGTAAAATTGTATGCATCAAAGTTTTTAGCCTCAGGTAAAATCTATTTCACTTTTAAAAGATATTTTAAACCTGATATCTACCATCATTTTGTTAGTAATTTATAATTTGTCTAACTGTAAATTCTAACAAGCAAAGTCATTGTGTTAGCTAGAAACAAAAATTCAAACCCAAGAGGTCATAAGTGCTATTGCTCATAAAACAAGATAATCCTTGGAGGAAGTGACGACATATGGACCATTTTAAGTAGGAAAAAATTTCCTATTAAGTAAAAAATATATATATATGCTATTTAAATTATTTATTTTTCCTTTGTACCTTAAGGCACACTAGAATTTAAAATACCTAGTATATTGAGGAAGATGACTTCATTAATCTAACATTCACAGGTAAGTTTTAAATGCGTAAGAAGAGGGCACACCAGGATGAAGAAGCACCTTCAGCTGCTTAAGACAAGATAAAGTTTTCAAGTCCAATTTAAGGCAACAGCAGTTTGTTTTCTGTTTTTCTAATCTCTCACATTGGATTAGTCTATTAAGCATGGAAAACCACAACCAGTCATTTAAGGGTAGTATAAAGGGGAAAATAAACTCTGAATACAAGGAAAAGCAAATACATAAATCCAGAAACTACAATTTGGCACTATTCATGGAAAGTTTGGTGTCTTTTTGGTTCTTACTACCCCCAGAAACACCAGGGGACAGTTTTCCTGCACTATTATTATAGGAGAATGAGCACTAGGCAATGCTTGGGTGGACAAGTACTGAAAGGGGCAGAGTCTGTCCTATGGCGCTAGAAATAAACAGGAATAACACTATGAACCCAAGCTCACATCTGTGCAATTCCCTGGTTTTCTTGGTACTTTTCCTCCCCAAATGCAATGCCTACCTTCCGTGTGGACTGCGGAGACATAGGTCCAATTGTACCGCTTGACTATATCAAGCATCGCCCTTGCCTGCAAAGTGTCAGAAGGGACCACCCTCAGGAAGTATTTGTACAGAGTTTTGTCACTCAGATCGATGCTGGTGGCAGAGTAAGCGATCTGGGGGATGTCAAAGAGCTGCAGCAGGTTCTGTACTTGAATGGCGACGGAGCTGGAGCCGGGGCCGATCACGCCCGCAATGGGCTTCTTAGTCCTGCCTGGGGGAAGGGTCTGACCGTCCGGCAGGCAGCGGTTGAGCCCGTCCCTGTCATCTCGAATGGAAATCAGAGAGTCCCTGATGAACTCAATGCTCTGCTCCAGAGCCACGGAGGAGTGCCAGCAGGAATCCCGGATCTCACTGCCCAGAGTGATGTTGGGCAGGAGGACCGGGTCCGCGTTGATCTTATCCAAAGTGTGGAACATGGCCTCCACCCTTTGGATGCCGTACTGCTCCCTAATCTCCCCACACTTCCTCTCGGGCACCTTCTCGGCCGGAGGCTGGTGGTGGACTGAGAAGAGGGCCCCGATGATGACATCTCCGTCCATTCTGGCCACGGAGCGCTGAGATGAGGCTCCCGCCAGCAACACTTTCCTGCCGGGACCTCTGGGGAGTAGGGTCATCTCCAAAAAGATAGTTGGGAAGAAAACCAAGAGGAACCGGACCATTGTGCTGAAGACGCCGTCCAGCCCGCCAGCCGCGTGCCCACGCTGGTCCAGCCAGCCGGCTCTGCGCGCTCACAGCGTGGACCCGACGCCTGCCTCTCGCCGCTCGGTCCAGCCTGCCAATACCAATCGTCCGAAGACTTCGGCGTCTGCACCCCCTCCTCCTTCCCCACCGCTTCCTCCTCCGGGTCCTCCACGACCACCTTTACGCCTTGGCGGCGTCTCTAGAGGAATTCGAGTCCCCTTTCTTCACTGGTGCATCAGGGTAAACTGACCAAGGGTGCAATGGGAGTCGTGGTGGCTGTGGTGAGCTGGACGCTGCAGACAAAAGAGGAAGAAAATCAAAGCTCCCTTATCACAGGACCTGTGTCAAAGCTCTACGGTCAGTGCTGGTTTATTAATTGCCCGGTCCATTCCGTGATAGGGGCTGGAATGACATCATGATATCGGCTGGAGGGACAGCTTGAGAGACAGCTCTGGGCAAGGAGAAAGGTGGTCGTTCTGCCCCCAGTGTTCTCCGTCCCTCGTCCTGGGAGGCGCAGAGCCCCGCCTACCCGCCCTCTCCTGCACCTTCAGGTCTCTTCCAGGTCCCCAAATACCCTCACGCTTACAGACTCCAGGGGGAGGAGGGAAGCGGGAGAAGGAGGAGCTAGGGCTTCCGACCTTAGAGAACTTTCTAGGTTTGAAAAGATCAACTTTATTTTCCCCAGAAGAAATTTGGAAACTCTTTCATTATGAAGGTGGAAGCGCTACTTCCAAATAAACTCGAACCAGGAGTGCACCTTTTACTTTAACTTTGAGGGGCTGAAGAGACCCTAACATACTACCCAAATAGTAAATATAAATTTGCCAGCTTGAGGAAATCCATATTAGTTACTAAGGCAACGCCTGGTAAAGTCTCCACATGTCGGATTTTGGTACATCGCCCCCATCCCCCAGAAGTCGTCTTACTGTAGACTCTGGGGGAGGGGGGGAGGGTATAGGTCGGGTAACTAGTTTCTTGTGACCCATGAGGGAGGGAGGAAGGGAATGTAAGGGTCCCTGCACTTCCCTACATCAGGACCTTTGGCTTTGCATAGTTGCTAGAAAGGGAACAGAGGGGAGCTTCCGGGTTGCTCCCGCGGCGGCAGCTGAGCGCTGCAGCCTTCAGAACCCTGGACAGTGCTTGGTCAAGCTGCCGAGACAATCTCCCGCAGGGCCGATTGCTGACCAGCGAGTTGCAATTCTTTAACCCCCACCCACACCTCTGCCAATCCTCGACTTCTCTCTTTCGACCCCCCTCCCTGCGTTCTTTACACACACACACACACACACACACACACACACACACACCCCTCCATCCTTATTCTCTTCGCCTCTCAGCTAGTGCTCCTGAAGGTATATTCAAACCCTACCGCTTCGGGGACAGAGGCGCCAAATCTCAGCCGCCTGCGGGGCTGAAGTTGGCTCTCTCTCTCGTCCCTCTCCGGCTCCCTTTTTCAAGGTGAGAGTCGGACGAGAAAGGAGCTAAGAGAGCAGGCGGGGAGAAAGCATACACACAGAAGGTGAGGCAGGCAAAAGAAGAAAGACAGCCCAAGCATCCATGGGTCCCGACGCTTCCCGGGGAGGCAGAACTAGAAGAAATAAATAATCGAGGATGCCTCTGGGACGAGAAGAAAAATCCCATAGATTGGGACTTTTTCTGCCACAGTGGGTGGGTTTGCCCGCCGCGAGGTATCTGCTCACCCGGGTCTGCTTGAAGAATTTGGACTTGAGACGTACCTGAGTCCGGGTAGACAGCGCTGTGGTCCCCGGACCAGAGCACCGCGGCCACGCGCGGTTCGCAGACGCCTCAGCTCTAATCCAGACGGTGCAAGGATGCGATCTGGGCTGTACACTAGTGCCCTCTTTCTTCAGCAAGGAAAAAAGAGGGAGGGGGGAGGGGGAAAAAAAAAAACAGGTCACCCAAGGCTTATCTCTTATTTCACGCATAAAAACCAGTCATTTAATGGAGGAGTGGGGGATAAAATCCAGGAACAAGTGGAGAATATTAATTCCTTTACTACCAGAGGGTTCTTAAAGAAGCTGCCAGGTATATGAACAGTCAGATTTGGCAAAAGGAGTGGGGAACCGCTTAGACTGCTTTACAGTGGCTCTTCCTTTTATGCATTTCAGGGACCCAAACGCATTTTATCTCCTGGGAAGCAAAACCCCTACTGAGGGAAATAGAGTAAATGCATGTGAAGACATCTAGAGAGGCTCTGTTGGTAGGCTGCAAGGGAAAGAGGGAAGAGACTACAGGGGGATGCGAGAAGGGGAGGGAGAGGTACCCACATCATGAACCAAGGTAAGTCAAATGAAGAGAGGCAAAGCTTGGCTGCATTTTCCAGGTCAAGATGTAACTAAATTGAGGATGCGAGTCAGGTCACATGAAAACACTGGAGTGAAAACACTTCTCCAAATTCCTCTCCGGCTTCCGTCACCCTCCCGGCAGGTCTACAGTGTTGCTTCTTACTGTGTGAAAAGTGGAAGTTAAACCGCATTCCTCTGGGAACATGTTGGCTGAGCAGAATGTGTCCCTTCTTCAGAGGAGAAAGACAAGTGACAGTGTGCCTTCCCTCTCTTGCTCAAAGCTTTCTATTTGTGTCATGTGCAGAGAAGAGATCAGCATATGTGGGTCCTTTTATAATCACCTTGCTCATGTTAGGCTGGAGGTGACAAACCATATGAGGCAGTTTTAAAAACTCTTTTTAGCATGTTCCATGAAACAGGCAGGACAGGAAATGCTTCCTGTCAAGAACAGAAGCTCTATTTTATTCGGGATCTGTTTGTTTGTTTTCCAAATCTCAGGTTTTTCTAGATTTTTCTTAAGTAACTTAAAGAGTATAGAATTTTTTTCTTTTTCCACAAATAATGAATGGAACCACGTACACACCCTTTAGCTCTAAAAGATCTCAGTTCTGGAAGTAAATATGTTTATTCAAGGAAAATAAAAAGTAAGTTTCTGTCTCACATATAGAGTAAAGTGGTTCTCTACTGGGACCCTTAGGAAGATATCAACATTAAGAGCAAGCCACAGGTGTTCATGATATCTCCGAATATTCTATTTCCTCTATTAGTCATTTAATCTCCATTTTAGATAAGGCAATTCTAGTAACATAAAGCCTAAACATGATTTTCCTGGGATATTTTATAGATACAGTGAATGTACAAAGATTTCAGTGCATATATAAACCATTAACTATGATTTGCAAAATTATGGAAGGCAGTGTCTCTGAAGTCCATATTTAGCTTAACTATGTGATCCTCGAAGATAAATATTTTTAATATATCACATTGATATAGGTTAGAAAAGATTCTGCTGCTGAAGGAATAATTAAATATTCAGACTTATTTGTTCTCAGTGCAGTCCAAGTAAAAACCACACATTCAGTTTGGCTGAAACAAAACATTTTAAAGAGAACAACTTATGAATCCTAACCCAGAATGTTTGTACATAGGCATGAACTATGTATGATAGATGTTAAGGAAATTTTTAACTTCAATTGTGTCAATTTGAAATTATCAATTAAATGTATTGTTAATTATTTAAGACCAAACTTTAGAAGATATAAAGACAAAAATAAATCAAGAAGAAGGTACAAGAAAATAGAAGATAAGATGATCTAAATATGCTCCATATCCAAATACGCTTAATGTCTGGAAATTAAGACTTTACCAAAGAAGACATGATGTAACACATGTGGAGACATGTAAGAGAAGATTCTATTATTAGAACTGAAGAGAATGACTAAAAGAATGAATTACACACAAACTAACAAATATATATCAGTAGCTAATCTATCAGAGAATGCTAAGAGTATATGAGTCCAGAAATACAGTCAGTATGAGCATTTATTCAGTGCTGGTAAGGTTTTATCTTATATTCAGCATGTAATTTGTATTATAGCAGGGCAAAAAGTATTAGGAGCAATTTGGTTTGAAAAATCTGTTTAATAAAAAATATAGTGGACATTAAGCAGAAGAATAGCCAACATGTTATCTTAAGATAATGATTTAAATGTACTGCTATAACAATTCAGACAACAAAATTATCATTATCCTTATGTGGTAATAAAACAGATATTATCAAAATCAAAAATGTGATCACTTACCTTAGGAATGTGTGCACAATTTTCATTGCCGTCCATTATAAAGGACAGCATAAAGGAAGTGGTCTAGACAACAAATGAGCAAAAGGATGTAAAACTTTCCACACAAAATCAGTTAAAAACTCATACTCTTCAAATGAGAAAGATAAGAGGTGAGCAAGAACAAGGCTTAAAGAAAGAAAGCAAAAGAAAGGAAGAGATAGGCCAGGCACATATTCCAAGTTTGACTGTGTATGCTAAAGGGTATTTTGGAAAGTAAAATTTATAGAGTTATTAGAATATAAAACTGAAATACACACAAGAGGTAATAAACTCATTACTGAAGAGATAGTACTGACTGAAAACAGACATAGGATCAAAGAAGTTCTTTGTAGAAAATTTATTTGTGGATTATTGATTTGTAATGTCTTACTCTGCTGGGAGGAGTTGGGGGCAGGAGGAGACGGGGACGACAGAGAATGAGATGGCTGGATGGCATCACTGACTCGATGGACATGAGTTTGAGTGAACTCTGGGAGTTGGTGGTGGACAGGGAGGCCTGGCGTGCTGTGATTCATGGGGTCGCAAAGAGTCGGACACGACTGAGCGACTGAACTGAACTGGACTGAGCTGAATGTATTACTGAGGGAATAAAACAGATGTTCAAGGTAGATCTGTGTTGTGGGAGTGAGTGTCATGATTTTCAATAAAATCCCATGCTCTGTGGACAACCAATTTAAACTAGTAAGGCATTTCTTATATTCTTATATTTAATCCATGGGTTCAGCAAGATAATTTAAGCCCCAGTTAGAATTTTCAGCTTATTTATACTATTTATCTGTGTTGTTTAAATCAATGGGGAAATTGCCATATCTTCATTTACCTCATGCTCTGTTCCAAAACACTAAAATTGTAAAATAAAACCTCTTCCTTTCAGAAATTCGAAACACTTTATAAAACAGTTGATTAATTTCTCCCATTCTGTCTCTTCACCTTGCTTATAGTTTCCTTTGCAGAAGCTTTTAATTTTAATTAGGTCCCATTTGTTTATTTTTGCTTTTATTTCCAGTATTCTGGGAGGTGGGTCATGGAGGATCCTGCTGTAATTTATGTCGGAGAGTGTTTTGCCTATGTTCTCCTCTAGGAGTTTTATAGTTTCTGGTCTTACATTTAGATCTTTAATCCATTTTGAGTTTATTTTTGTGTATGGTGTTAGGGAGTGCTCTAGTTTCATTCTTTTACAAGTGGTTGACCAGTGTTCCCAGCACCACTTGTTAAGGAGACTGTCTTTTCTCCATTGAATATTCTTGCCTCCTTTGTCAAAGATAAGGTGTCCATAGGTGCGTGGATTTATCTCTGGGATTTCTATTTTGTTCCGTTGATCTATATTTCTGTCTTTGTGCCAGTACCATACTGTCTTGATAACTGGCTTTGTAGTAGAGCCTGAAGTCCAGCAGGTTGATTGGACTCTGTGGGAGAGGGCGAGGGTGGGATGATTTGGGAGAATGGCATTGAAACATGTATAGTATCATATGTGAAATGAATCACCAGTCCAGGTTCGATGCATGATACAGGATGCTCGGGGCTGGTGAACTGGGATGACCCAGAGGGATGGGATGGGGAGGGAGGTGGGAGGGGGGCTCAAGATGGGGAACACATGTACACCCGGGGCAGATTCATGTCAATGTATGGCAAAACCAATACAATATTGTAAAGTAACTAGCCTCCAATTAAAATAAATAAATTAAAAAAAACACACACAGTTGATTAAAAAAGTAAACAAAATATTTAAAAGAACTAAAAGAGGTTGAATTTATTATATATATTCAATTGTTTCATTAACCTGATAACTTAGGCTATAACCATTTATGCAAAGATAGAACCAAATGCATCAGCTTCCACAAGCAATAAGAACTCATCAATGGACCAATGTGCACGGACTGGGAAACATACATTTGGCCACATGCTGTTCTGCCACAATTGTCCAAACACTTGTCTTTAAAGTACTAAAACACAGTTGAGGAGAATAAGGCAAACAATTATTTTGGAAGAACAATGAGGGCCACAATTACTGTCTGTTTTATTCCCCTCTGTATTCCCAGCGTCTAAAACAAAACAGACATCTGGTTCATGATAGGTGTTAAAATATTTGTTGAATAAATAAATGGATACATTTTCCCTGAATACTAAAAATAATATCTCACTTTAATGACTTTTCTTAAGATGAAAGGCAGGCAGTTTACTGACATTTCTAATTTATTCTTCATATAATGTAGATAGTAATTATTTTGCTACTGTTTCTCAAATGAAAGTAACCAGCCTAATTAGTATTAAATCATTTAGAATCATACTCATACTACAAACTTTATAAATTTGTTCCCAATGTAAAGAAACCATTTTCATTACTGTATTGCATATGATAATCAATATCAAATAAAACTTAGACACTTTATAAATGTAAAAAGAAGATACATGAATGGAAAATAAACCTTATCTAATATTATGATTATATCAGAACCATCTCATGATATACATAAAATAGACATATTATCCTAGTCTTAACAGATGGAAAAATTGAGGCACCGAGAATCTGTTTTTTGCCTGAGCTTAGTGATCAAATTAGGAGCATTGTCTCATGACACTACCTTTATTCCAAATTCACAGGTTTATAAAAACTGACTATATGAATTGAGCTGTTACTTTTCTTTATTTTTCCTTAAGTTTTGAATTAAGACTCTTCTCACAAAATGCTTAAGTAATAAAGAAAATAAATTTGAATTCCTTTCCTTTGGGCCTTTCATCTGTTGAGGGCATAACATTACAGGTGATTGTTCTATTTGCTTAAAATAGCCATCTTTTATAACAGTTCTAATAATGGCAGTAACCTACTTGCACAGTCTCACAGTCAAATCTGAACAATTAAGCAAGAAAAGCATCTAAATTTTCAGACCCAGTAAAAACTTTTATTGGAAAAGGCTTTCTCTTGCTACAGTTTCACCAACACAATAAATTAAATTATTATTCTTGTTTTAACAGCAATATATTGTACTCCCATCTCACTGTAACAAAAACTACATGGTGAGATCATCAAAATATTGATCTACCTAAAATATAGCATTTATCATTTCAATCACATGATTCAAAAACTTATAATATGGCCCAGTTGCCAACAGAACAATGTTTAAAATCCTTAATAATAATGTCTAAAGGCCATTAACTGGGGAAGAGATTCACAGAAGCAAACATGGAGACTATTCATATCCAATTTTTCCCTTCCCTGAGTCCTAAGAGAAAGAGACTCTGGCTCAAATATGCCCAAAGGGTTATCAGAATAATAAAGATAAGATACATTTTAAAGTTCCCTAGATAATTCTGGTTTGACCCTTAGTTAAAAGCCACTGATAAAATTTCATCCCATTCTCCTACTCACACTTTTTCTAACCAAACAAGCCTTGCATTTTCCCATGCCTCAGTTCATGCTTCTTGCATGCATACGTGTTGTTGCTTCACCTATATCTGACTCTTTGGAACCCTGTGGACGATAGCCTGCCAGATTCCTATCTCCATGGGATTCTCCAGGCAAGAATACTGGGGTGGGTTGCCATGCCCTCCTCCACGGGATCTTCCCCACCCTGGGATTGAACCTGCATTTTTTATGTCTACCTGCATTGGCAGGCAGGTTCATTACCACTAGTGCCACCTAGGAGGCTTTCATGACTATTACACCGCCAAAAAAAAATACTCACTCACTTTTCATTTCTTTTATATGTATTTGCCCTTCCTCAAAATTTATGTCAAATTCACCTTATCCATGAAAGCTTCCAGTTCTGTGAGAAATCATAAAATAGTGCTTATTTGGCAATTTTCTGTGAAATAATATTACTGATTTTTTTTTAAATCTGTACTTCATATGGTCTCATTCACAACTGCTGTGGTCACTTTTGAAACAGTGACTTAATCCAGCTCTAATGAAGCTAAAAATATTTTTGAGTAGTCATGAAAATTCTTAATAAATAGAAATATATTGTTTTGAAATCATTCATCACAGTAAATAATCATCTTTGCATACAGACAATTTTCTGGAAGTGGAAAATTGTCATGAAAATTCTTAATAAGAGTAATCAAGATCCTTGAAGGAAGAGAACTGTATCTGCTTACAACTGAATCTCAGGAACCTGAAAAAAAGGTATCTATAACTCATTAAGTATTTGTTTAATAAATGATTAAGTTTTGAATTAAAAAACAGGTGTGATTCTAAAGAAATTTTTTTGGGGGGGAATCTAAAGGCAATTCTGAAGAATGACTCCAAAAATGTATGAGCAACTTAAAAATCATTGCCTTTCAGAAGAAAATGACAATCTCTTGGATATAAAACATGTGTCCAGCATTGGGTTCACAATGGCAGAGCAGAAAGACATGTGCACATCTCCTGCAAGAGCACCAAAACTGCAACTAGCTGTTGAAGAGCCATTGACAGCAGGACACTGGAACTCACCAAAAAAAAAAGATACCTGTCCAAAGATAAGGCAGAAGCTGCAACAAGACAGTAGGAGGGGTGCAATCACAATAAAATCAAATTCCATACACACCAGGTGAGCAACCCACAAACTGGAGAACAATACTACCAAAGAAGTTCTCCCACTATTGTGAAGGTTCTGAGTCCCATGTCAGTCTTTCCAACCTGGAGATTCAACAAAAGGACTGGGAATACCCAGGTAATCTGACTTTGAAGGTCAGTGGGATTTGATTACAAGACTTACACAGAACTGGGGGAAGTAGACTCCATTCTTGGAGGGCACAAACAAAATCTTGTGTGCACCAAGACCCAGGGAGAAAGAGCAGTGATACCACAAGAGACTGAATCAGGCCTATCTGCTAGTGTTGAAAGGTGTCTTGTGGAGGTGTGGGCCTGCAGTGGCTTGCCATGGGGATGGAGGCGCCCCTTGGTGTAAGTCCTCTTGGAGTTTGCCAGGAACCCTATCATAGAGCCTATAGACCTCACCCATCAGCATACAATTGGATTAAAGTTTTACTGACCACAGACCTGCCCACCAGAGTAAGAACTGGTTTTTCCCACCACCAGTCCCTCCCATCAGGAAACTTACCCAAGCTTCTTAGTCTCCTCCATCAGAGGGCAGACAGAAGAAGCAAGAAGAACCACAATCTCAAAGCAACTGGAACAAAAACCACAATACAGAAAGCTAACCATTATCTTTATTACCTCCACCATAGTTTGGCTCCAGGTAAATAGTAGGGAGGGAACACAGCTCCACCCATCAACAGAAAATTAGATTAAAGATTTACTGAATATGGTCCTGCCCATCACAAGACCCAGTGGCCCCCTACATCAGTCTCTCTCATCGGGAAGCTTCCATGAGCCTCTTATCCTTCTCTATCAGAGGGCAGACAGACTGAAAACCACAATCACAGAAAACTAACCAATCTAATCACATGGACCCCAGTCTTGTGGTCAATGAAACTATGAGCCACCCCTCCAAAGACAGAGGGGTCATGGTGGACAGTTCTGACAAAATGTGGTCCACTGGAGAAGGGAGTGACAAACCACTTCAATATTCATGCCTTGAGAACCCCATGAAGAGTATGAGAAGGCAAAAGCATAGGACACTGAAAGATGAACTTCCCAGGTTGGTAGGTGCCCAATATGCTACTGGAGGTCAGTGGAGAAATAACTCCAGAGAGAATGAAGGGATGGAGCCAAAGCAAAAACAACACCCAGTTGTGGATGAGACGTGTTGGAAGCAAGGTCCGATGCTGTAAAGAGCAATATTGCATAGGAACCTGGAATGTCAGGTCCATGAATCAAGGCAAATTGGAAGTGGTCAAACAGAAGATGGCAAGAGTGAACATCAACATTTTAGGAATCAGCGAACTAAAATGGACTGGAATGGGTGAATTTAACTCAGATGACCATCATATCTACTACTGTGGCCAAGAATCCCTTAGAAGAAATGGAGTAACCATCATACTCAACAAAAGAGTATGAAATGCAGTACTTGGATACAATCTCAAAAACAACAGAATGATTTCTGATCGTTTCCAGGGCAAACCATTGAGTATCATGGTAATCCAAGTCTATGCCCCAACCAGTAATGATGAAGACGCTGAAGTTGAACAGCTCTATGAAGAACGACAAGTCCATCTAGAACTAACACCCAAAAAAGATATCCTTTTCATTATAGGGAACTGAATGCAAAATTGGAAGTCAAGGAACACCTGGAGTAACAGGAAAATTTGGCTTTGGGGTACAGAATGAAGCAGGGCAAAGGCCAAGAGAGTTTTGCCAAGAGAACGCACTGGTCATAGCAAACACCCTCTTCCAAAAACACAAGAGAAGACTCAATACATGACATCACCAGATGGTCAACACCAAAATCGGATTGATTATATTCTTGGCTGCCAAAGATGGAGAAGCTCTATACAGTCAGCAAAAACAAGACCGGGAGCTGACTGTGGCTCAGATGGTGAACTCCTTATTACCAACTTCAGACTGAAATTGAAGAAAATAGGGGAAACCACTAGACCATTCAGGTATAACCTAAATCAAATCCCTCAACAATTATACAGTGGAAGTGAGAAATAGATTTAAAGAACTAGATCTCATAGACAGAGTGCCTGATGGACTGTGGACAGAGGTCCATGACATTGTACAAGAGATAGGGATCAAGATCATCCCCAAGCAAAACAAATGCAAAAAAGCAAAATGGCTGTCTGAGGAGGCCTTACAAATAGCTGTGAAAAGAAGAGAAGCCAAAAGCAAAGGAGAAAAGGAAAGATATACCCATTTGAATGCAGTGTTCCAAAGAATAGCAAGGAGAGATAAGAAAGCCTTCCTCAGCAATCAATGCAAAGAAATAGAGGAAAACGGTAGAATGGGAAAGACTAGAGATCTCTTCAAGAAAATTAGAGATACAAAGGGAACATTTTATGCAAATATGGGCTCAATAAAGGACAGAAATGGTATGGACCTAACAGAAGCAGAAAATATTAAGAAGAGGTGGCAAGAATATACAGAAGAACTGTACGAAAAAGATCTTCACGACCCATATAATCAAGATGGTGTGATCACTCACCTCGAGCCAGACATCCTGGAATGTGAAGCCAAGCAAGCCTTAGAAAGGAAGTATCACTATGAACAAAGCTAGAGGAGGTGATGGAATTCCAGCTGAGCTGTTTCATATCCTGGAAGATGATGCTGTGAAGTGCTGCACTAAATATGCCAGCAAATTTGAAAAACTCAGCAGTGGCCACAGGACTGGAAAAGGTCAGTTTTCATTTCAATCCCAAAGAAAGGCAATGCCAAAGAATGCTCAAACATCCGTACAATTGCACTCATCTCACACGCTAGCAAAGTAATGCTCAAAATTCTCCAAGTTTCAACAAAACATGAACCACGAACTTCCAGATGCTCAAGCTCGCTTTAGAAAAGGCAGTGGAACCAGAGACCAAATTGCTAATATCAGCTGGATCATCGAAAAAGCAAGAGAGTTCCAGAAAACATCTATTTCTGCTTTATTGACTATGCCAAAGCCTTTGACTGTGTGGAACACAATAAGCTGTGGAAAATTCTGAAAGAGATGGGAATAACAGACCACCTGACCTGCCTCTTGAGAAATCTGTATGCAGGTCAGGAAACAACAGTTAGAACTGGATGGAACAACAGACTGGTTCCAAATTGGGAAAGGAATACATCAAGGCTATATATTGTCACCCTGCTTATTTAACTTATATGCAGAGTACATCATGAAAAATGCTGGGGCAGATGAAGCACAAGCTGGAATCAAGATTGCTGGGAGAAATTTCAATAACCTCAGATATGCAGATGACACCACCCTTATGGCAGAAAGTGAAGAAGAACTAACGAGCCTCTTGATGAAAGTGAAAGAGAAGCGAGAAAAAACTGGCTTAAAGCTCAACATTCAGAAAACTAAGATCATGGCATATGGTCCCATCACTCCATGGCAAATAGATGGGGAAACAGTGGAAACAGTGACAGACTTTATTTTCTGGGGCTCCAAAATCATTGCAGATGGTGACTGAATCATTGCAGATGGTGAAATTAAAAGATGCTTACTCCTTGGAAGGACCGTTATGACCAACCTAGACAGCATATTAAAAAGCAGAGACATTACTTTGCCAACAAAGGTCTGTCTCATCAGGCTATGGTTTTCCAGTAGTCATGTTTGGATGTGAGAGTTGCACTATAAAGAAATGAATGCCGAAGAATTGATGCTTTGAACTGTGGTGTTGGAGAAGACTACTGAAAGTCCCTTGGACTGCAAGGAGATTCAACAAGTCCATCCTAAAGGAAATCAGTCCTGAATATTCACTGGGAGGACTGGTGTTGAATCTGAAACTCCAGTACTTTGGCCACCTGATGCAAAGAGCTGGCTCATTGGAAAAGACCCTGATGCTGGGAAGGATTGAAGGCAGGAGGAGAAAGAGATGACAGAGGATGAGATGTTTGGATGGCATCACCAACTCAATGGGCATGAGTTTGGGTAAACTCCTGGAGTTGGTGATGGACAGGGAGACCTGGCATGCTGCAGTCCATGGGGTGGCAAAGAGTTGGACATGACTGAGTGGCTGAACTGAACTGAATTGACTGAATCAGGATGAAAAAATGAAAAAGCAGAAAGTTATGTCTCAGGTGAAGGGACAAGATAACCCCCCAGAAAAACAACAAAATGAAGTGGAGACATGCAACCTTCCAATAAAGAATTCAGAATAATTATAGTGAAGATGATCCAATATCTCAGGAAAACAATGGAGAAGATGCAAGAAATGTTTACCAAAGAACTAGTAGAACTAAAAATACAAATAGGGATGCACTAGTAGGAATAAATTGCAGATAACTGCTATTCTGGGCAAAATGATAGAAATCACTGCCACAGTACAGAAATTAGAAAAAAATAATAAAAAAAAATGAAGACAAGAGATCTCTGGGATAGCATTAAATTCACCAACATTTGTATTATAGGGGTCCCAAAAGGAGATGAGAGAGAGAAAGGATTTGAGAAAATATTTGAAAAGATAATGGCTGAAAACTGTGAAAGGAAATATTCAAGTCCAAGAAGCACACAAAGTCCCAGGCAGGATAAACCTAAGGATGAATACACAGAGACACGTAATAATTAAATTGACAAAAATTAAACACAAATATAAAATATTAAAAGCAACAAGAGAAAAATGACAACATACAGAGAAACTCCCATAAGGTTATCAGCTGACTTCTCAACAGAAACTCTACAGACCAGAAGAGAATGGCATGATATATTTAAAGTGGTGAAGGAAAAGAACCAAAACCAAAAGTTTTATACCCAGTAAGATTGTCCTTCACATTTGATGGAGAAATCAAAAGCTTTCCAAACAAGCAAAAGTTAAGAGAATTCAGCACCACCAAACAGGTTTACAACAAATGCTAATAGAACTCCTCTAAGCAGGAAACAGATAGAAGGAAAAGACCAACACAAAATAAGCTCAAAATAATTAAGAAAATGGTAATAGGATTATACATATTGACAATTACCTTAAATGTAAATGGATTAAATGCACAAACCAAAAGTCATAGACTGGCTGAGCAGAGGAAAGCATGTGCATGTATGTGCTTTCACTTACATCATTCTACTTAACCACCTAAATTGTATTTAACTATTTTAATTTATAGATTAGTCAGGTTTCCATCATGGTTTGCAATTGCAATGATTTTTTATTTTTGTCTGGCAACTGTGACAACTGATAAATATCTTCTACTATTGTGATTTTTGCTTAATAAAATAATTGTATCATGGCTAGTCAACAAAAAATAACAGAATTTTATATCACTACATCCACCATTTAATAGGAAAACCTGTAATCACTTTTCAAAATTCAGATGCATAGAAGAATTATCTTGGAATTTTTTGAAAACTACAATTGACCAGGTATTGCTTTATTTTCTCCAAAGCTCCAAATGTGTTTCCAGTAGGCAGTCATGTTTAAAAATTAACTGTACTATATGATGATCTCTTAATTTTATCTAGTTTCTTTCATTTTTTCTATTTCATATTCAGTTCTCCCATTTCATTTTAAGTTTTCCAATTTATCCATTTCCTTTTCTGAAGTTCTTTCTCAAGTCATTACCAATAGCAGAGAAGTTTTTGGTTATATATATATACATATATATACACAATAATAAATATATTTTAGAAAACTTATGAATTTTAGGAACCTGGAATGTTAGGTCCATGAATCAAGGCAAATTGGAAGTGGTCAAACAAGAGATGGCAAGAGTGAACGTCGACATTCTAGGAATCAGTGAATTAAAATGGACTGGAATGGGTGAATTTAAATCAGATGACCATTATATCTACTACTCTGGGCAGGAATCCCTTAGAACAAATGGAGTAGCCATCATGGTCAACAAAAGAGTCTGAAATGCAGTACTTGGATGCAATCTTAAAAATGACAGAATGATTTCTGTTCGTTTCCAAGGCAAACCATTCAATATTACAGTAATCCAGGCCTATGCCCCAACCAGTAATGCTGAAGAAGCCGAAGTTAATCGGTTCTATGAAGACCTACAAGACCTTTTAGAACCAACACCCAAAAAAGATGTCCTTTTCATTATAGGGGACTGGAATGCAAAAGTAGGAAGTCAAGAAACACCTGGAGTAACAGGCAAATTTGGCCTTGGAGCACGGAATGAAGCAGGGCAAAGGCTAATAGAGTTCTGTCAAGAGAATGCACTGGTCATAGCAAACACCCTCTTCCAAAAACACAAGAGAAGACTCTACACATGGACATCACCAGATGGTCAACACCGAAATCAGATTGATTATAATCTTTGCAACCAAAGATGGAGAAGCTGTATACAGTTAGCGAAAACAAGACCGGGAGCTGACTGTGGCTCAGATCATGAACTCCTTATTGCCAAATTCAGACTGAAATTGAAGAAAGTAGGGCAAACCACTAGACCATTCAGATATGACCTAAATCAAATCCCTTATGATTATACAGTGGAAGTGAGAAATAGATTTAAGGGACTAGATCTGATTGATAGAGTGCCTGATGAACTCTGGACGGAGGTTCGTGACATTGTACAGGAGACAGGGACCAAGACCATCCCCATGGAAAAGAAATGCAAAAGAGCGAAATGGCTGTCTGAGGAGGCCTTATGAATAGCTGTGAAAAGAAGAGAGGCGAAAAGCAAAGGAGAAAAGGAAAGATATAAGCATCTGAATGCAGAGTTCCAAAGAATAGCAAGGAGAGATAAGAAAGACTTCCTCAGTGATCAATGCAAAGAAATAGAGGAAAACAACAGAATAGGAAAAACAAGAGACCTCTTCAAGAAAATTAGAGACTCCAAAGGAACATTTCATGCAAAGATGGGCTCGATAAAGGACAGAAATGGTATGGACCTAACAGAAGCAGAAGATATTAGGAAGAGGTGGCAGGAATACACAGAAGAACTGTACAAAAAAGATCTTCATGAGCAAGATAGTCACGATAATGTGATCACTGACCTAGAGCCAGACATCTTGGAATGTGAAGTCAAGTGGGCCTTAGAAAGCATCACTACTAACAAAGCTAGTGGTGGTGATGGAATTCCAGTTGAGCTATTTCAAGTCTTGAAAGATGAGTTCCAGAAAAACACCTATTTCTGCTTCATTGACTATGCCAAAGCCTTTGACTGTGTCGATCACAATAAACTGTGGAACATTCTGAAAGAGATGGGAATCCCAGACCACCTGACCTGCCTCTTGAGAAACCTGTATGCGGGTCAGGAAGCAACAGTTAGAACTGGATATGGAACAACAGACTGGTTCCAAATAGGAAAAGGTGTACGTCAAGGTTGTATATTGTCACCTTGCTTATTTAACTTATATGCAGAGTACATCATGAGGAACGCTAGGCTGGAAGAAGCACAAGCTGGAATCAAGATTGCTGGGAGAAATATCAATAACCTCAGATATGCAGATGACACTACCCTTATGGCAGAAAGTGAAGAGGAACTCAAAAGCCTCTTGATGAAAGTGAAAGAGGAGAGTGAAAAGGTTGGCTTGAACCTCAACATTCAGAAAACAAAGATCATGGCATCTGGTCCCATCACTTCATGGGAAATAGATGGAAAAACAGTGGAAACAGTGTCAGACTTTATTACTTGGGGCTCCAAAATCACTGCAGATGCTGATTGCAGCCATGAAATTAAAAGACGCTTGCTCCTTGGAAGGGAAGTTATGACCAATCTTGGTAGTATATTAAAAAGCAGAAACATTACTTTGCCAACCAAGGTCCGTCTAGTCAAGGCTATGGTTTTTCCCGTGGTCATGTATGGATGTGAGAGTTGGACTGTGAAGAAAGCTGATCGCCGAAGAATCGATGCTTTTGAACTGTGGTGTTGGAGAAGACTCTTGAGAGTCCCTTATACTGCAAGGAGATCCAACCAGTCCATTCTAGAGGAGATCAATCCTGGGTGTTCATTGGAGGGACTGATGCTAAAGCTGAAACTCCAATACTTTGGCCACCTCATGCGACGAGTTGACTCACTGGAAAAGACTCTGATGCTGGGAAAGGTTGGGGGCGGGAGGAGAAGGGGACGACGGAGAATGAGATGGCTGGATGGTATCACCGACTCTGTGGACATGAGTTTGAGTGAACTCCGGGAGTTGGTGATGGACAGGGAGGCCTGGCGTTCTGTGATTCATGGGGTTGCAGAGAGTCGGACACGACTGAGTGACTGAACTGAACTGAAAAAATTTATGACATTTTATTCCCATTTGTTTGACTTAGTATGAATAGAATGCTACATTACTAATTTATATTCACTCAAAATTTTTACATAATTCCATGTATTTTGGCATCTAGTATTACTGCTAAAAGTCTAGAAAGTTTATTATCAAAGTGATTAAAAAATTTTTTTGAATAAGACTTGAAACATCTAATCCAATTCTGAGAATACAAAGAAGTACTGTGTTGTAAACAAAACAGGAAATTAACATGGTATACAATGTTATTAACTAAAGCACAGATTTTTTTCAAATCTCATAAGCATGAAGATAAATGAGTAGTAATATAATGTACAATAACATGATAATTATAATTAATATTGCTGTATGCTAAATACAAAAGTTGTTAAGAGTAAATACAAGAATTCTCATTACAAAGAAAACATTTTTTCTATTTAATTTTGTGTCTATGAGATGATGGATGTTCACTAAACTTATGATAATCATTTTATGATATGTAATAATCGTAATGCCGTACTTCTTAAGCTTATAAAGTGTTCTCTGCTGATTATATCTCAATAAAACTGGAAGAAGAAAAAAGACAAAAACATGAGTCTATTTTTAAGATCATCATTATTTTAATCATATTTGTATACACATTTATTTCAGTGGCTATTTAAGAAATATCTATTAAAGTTACATGCAGCTTATCATAGTATATAATAGTATATAAACTGCATATACTCTTTGATGTTTTTTATTTTTTAAATAGCATGCAAATCACATATACACTAAAAAAGGAAGGAAATAATATCAAATATTAACTTATTAGCTATAGAAGCTAGCAGAATAAGTAATCTTATTTTTCTATATTCATTCTTAAAATTTCTTAAAAATCTTATTTTTCTATATTCGTTCTTAAAATGAGAATATATGTTAATGTATTAAAATATTATAGTAAGATGGAAAGCAAATCAAATGTTTACTATCTAATATAATGACAAATTCAAGAAATCAAAGTTTATTGAATACCACTTCACACACAAAAAAGATATGTAAGTGATCAGTAGGTACATGAAAAGGAGCTTCCCTGATGGCTCAGATGGTAAAGAATCTGCCTGCAATGCAGGAGACCCAGGTTTGATTCCTGGATCGAGAAGATCTCCAGGAAGGCATGCAACCGACTCCAGTATTCTTGCCTGGAGAATTCCATGGACAGAGGAGACTGGCAGGTTACAGTCCATGGGGCTGCAAAGAGTCAGACATGACTGAGCAACTAACACACACACACACGTACATGAAAAGTTGCTAAACATGACTAAATTAGTCATCTGAGAAATACAAATTTTAACCTCATAAGATACCACCTCACACTCAGGAGACAGTAAAAATGATAAAGTTTATGAGAACCAATCCCCTGAATAGTGATAAGAATATGACTCAAACAGAAATGTCATGAACAGCTGAAGACAGTGTTAAATGATACAGAAAATATGGCTAAATGTTGATTATTTCTTATACATTTAGGCATACACCTGTTCTATGGACAAGCAATTTCACTTCTAGCTATTTACCCAAAAGAAATAAAAATATATGTTTATAAAAAGATTTTTATAGGAATGCTCTTAGTAGTTTTATTTATAGTAGACAACTGGAAATAATTCAAATGCATATCAACAAGAGAGTGAACTTAAAAATTGTAATATTTCCATACAATAAAACACTACTCCACAATTTTTAAAAAACACATTACATGAAGCAACATGGATGAAATAAAAAACATTATTTTAAGAAAAAGACACCAGAGTACATACTGTTTAATTCCATTTATATAAAGTTCAAGTATAGCCACACTTGTCTACAAATAGAAATCAAAATGGTAATCACATTTGCATGAAGGATGTGGGATTAACTAGAAAGGAAGAAAAAAGAATTTCCTGAAGTGATAGAAATGTTCCATATTTTGATGCAAAAGTTATAATCCACAACAGAACTTGATAAAATGACCCACAGAATACTCAGAGTAAGAAAAATAATACTAGTTATAGTGAAAGTAGAGAAATTGGAGTCTACAAAGTTGATGAAGAAGGAGCAGCAGAAACAGACAAAATACAAGAAACTTTAAGGCCAGAGAACCAGTGAGAAAGAAGAAAGTAGCCAAGGGTTCTAAGAACTGGAGAAAGCAAAGGGCCAAATATAGTTTACTGAATTTATCAAAAAGTAGCTTAGTGGTGATTTTTATAAAGCGGTTTTATGAGAAGGAATGACATCAGACTGGAAAAACAGGAGTGAGGAAACAGAAAATAAGTCTTATAACTTTTTTCAAGTGTCTGGAAGCCTTTACATTTATTTACCAGTAACTGTGGTATAGCAAAAATATCTGTATACACACACAGATTTCTGAACACCAATGATAATTACTGTTTGAGATTTAGAATTACAGAACATTTACTAAACACAAAATTAAGGTCAAATTACAGGTATAAATTCAGAAGGAAAAAAACAAGCAAATGATCTCCTAGTGTAAACTTTAACTATAAAAGGAGATTGCCTGGAGGAAATTATACATATATATACACATATAAATATATATATATATAGTCATATCCTACTTCTATATGTAAAAGGAAGGAAAGCAACATAGTTGATAAATTAGTAAGTAAATTAGCAGTAAAATCAGACCTATATTTGAATCCCATCTCCATACTTTATTAATTGTAGGACCATGAGAAAGTGGCAGCATCTTCAAATTCCAGTTTTCTCTTTAAGAAAACAGGATAATCATACTTACACTGGCGGAGTTGTTTTGAAAATTAAATGAAAATGCTGAGTATACTGACTAATAATTTTCAATATAAATGGTTGTTGTTCAGTTACTCAGTTGTTTCCGACTCTTTGCGACCCCATGGACTACAGTACACCAGGCTTCCCTGTCCTTCACCATCTCCTGGAGCTCGTTCAAATTCATTGAGTCGGTGATGCCATCCAACCATCTCGTCCTCTGTCATCCCCTTCTCCTCCCACCTCCAATCCTTCCTAGCATCAGACTCTTTTCCAGTGAGTCAACTCTTCGCATGAGGTAGCCAAAGTATTGGAGTTTCAGCTTTAGCATCAGTCCTTCCAATGAACACCCAGGATTGATCTCCTTTAGAATGGACGGGTTGGATCTCCTTGCAGTCCAAGGGACTCTCAAGAGTCTTCTCCAGCACCACAGTTCAAAAGCATCAATTCTTCGGCGATCGGCTTTCTTCACAGTCCAACTCTCACATCTGGGTAAATGGTGGGTATTTATTATTATCATTATAATTATTTTTATAAGGTGCTAGAGAAGATAACATTTAAGGCCTATTCCTTGGGTATGTATATTCACTATAGTTCAACATTTTCATGGAAAGAACTGTTTTGTAGGCTTCTTAATAAAGCTATTTTCCATACTTGAATAAGATTCATTAAGCTTTTCAGATATATTGAATCTATCACAGTATACCATAGCTCAGTTGGTAAAGAATCTGCCTGCAATGCGGGAGAGCCCAGTTCAATTCCTGGGTCGGGAAGATCTGCTGGAGAAAGGATAGTCTACCCAATCCAGTGTTCTTGGGCTTCCCTTGTGACTCAGCTGGTAAAGAATCCACCTACAATGTGGGAGACCTGGGTTGGATCCCTGCATTGGGAAGATCCCCTGGAGAAGGGAAAGGCTACCCATTCCAGTATTCTGGCCTGGAGAATTCCATGGACTATATAGTCCATGGGGTTGCAAATAGTCAGACATGACTGAGCGACTTTTACTTCACTTCACTTCACTTCATGGTCTAACCAGTCAATCCAATTCACCTCGGAAGTACTTAACAATCAATACATTATTCTGTATAATTAACATTGTTGGAAACAATTTTATTGATTCTAGTATCTGATCCTAGCAAACCGTATCTACTTTGGTTGGCCATCTATCGGGCCAGACTGGAACTTTGAAATAACCTTATTATTGCCAAGTTCTTAAAGACTGAAATATAAGAATTTCTTAAAAGTTTTCTGTATGTGTTGCAATTAATAATTTTTCCTATTTAAACCTCATTTTTCCTACCCTACAAGAAATATGTCTGTAGATTTGTCGATTCCTTGAACACTTAGGAAATTATAGTCTTGATTTTTCAAGTTTTTTTGTATAGGCACACAGTGTTCTAAAAAAAAGTTGTAAGAGTTACAAAAGCTAATTATATGGTAATATTAATGACAGTTATTAACTGTGATAGTGATGATAACAATAGTAGCAGTAAAGAGCCCAGATACAAGTTTCCCTGGTGGCTCAGATGGTAAAGAATCCATCTGTAATGAGGGAGACCTGGGTTCAATCCCTGGATTGGGAAGATCCCCTGGAGAAGGGAATGGCTTACCCACTCCAGTATTCTGGCCTGGAGAATTCCATGGACAAAGGAGCCTGGCAGGTTGCAGTCCACGGGGTCGCAAAGAGTCAGACATGACTGAGCAACTTTCACAGTCACTCTCTGTCAGAAGTTCTAAGAAACTCTAAGTGGGTTGAAGGACGAGAGCCTGTTTAAGGGAAAGAGCATCGAGAGAAGTATAAAACATCCTGAAAGATATGTGTTGAAGAAGCTAAGAAAAAAAGAGTACCTCAAGAAGGAGAAATGGATAAATTGTGTGGAATATTACTGAAACACATAAATTAAGGTTAGACAGAGCAGGATCCCCAGGTTTTAGCAGTATGGAGGAAATGGATGGCTCCAGCAAGAGCAAATTTTGTCAAGTTTTGAGAGCTTAAGACAGACTGAAGTGGTTGAGTAGTTAATTATTAATAGGATTTCCCAAGTGGCGCTAGTGGTTAAGAACCTGCCTGCCAATGCAGACGCTGGTTCAATCCCTAGGTCAGGAATATCCCCTGTAGGAGGAAATGGTAACCCACTCCAGTATTCTTGCCTGGAGAATCCAAAGGACAGAGGAGCCTGGCAGGCTAAACTCCACAGGTCCACACAGAGCTGGACACAACTGAAGCGACTTAGCACAGGTGCATATTGCAACTTCAAAAAACGGAATTGCTAGTCACAATTCAATATGAATTATCAAAAAAAAAAAACAAAAAAAAAATATGAATTATCTCAAGTCCTGTGTAGGGAGACTCATGAGGTATGTATCGCACTTGAAAATCTTATGTAAGCCTAATAATCTGTTCCCAACATTTTACAAAACTGGAGACAATTTAACAGAGGTATTTTCTACTTCAAAGAACCATAAGGTTCTTTCAATTAGTAGAATTCAATCTTCCATGAGAATTTAAAGGACA
Organism: Moschus berezovskii; assembly: GCF_049115385.1. Lineage (NCBI taxonomy): Eukaryota > Metazoa > Chordata > Mammalia > Artiodactyla > Moschidae > Moschus > Moschus berezovskii. The sequence goes on along the minus strand of NC_142469.1, from coordinate 90,531,624 downwards.
TAACACTGTATTTCTCAGATGACCTAAATGCAGATATCTCCAGAGTGACACATCTCACATTATTCACTTATCATTGCATTTATCCACTGTCCTCATAAATGGTACTCTTATTTAACTATCTTTTTATCTCAGTCTTGTCTTCTTCCTGCTATGCCAATCTCATCTACCCTATCCTTGAGGGCCCAGCTGCAGTCTCATCTCCTGTTTTGAGGCCTGCAGAAAACACTGATCTACATTAATTGCTGCCTTTTCTGATTTCTAATGAACTATATTACATATATTTATACCAAGAAAATATCTTTATTTTTCACTTATACCTGATCAAGAGGAAAGACTACATGATTCTTGAGTTTAAGAATCAGATCAAATTGTATTCTTGTAACCCATGGTACAGTTCCATGCACATAATAGATTCTCAATAAAAATGTGTTGTATTAAAAAGTAATGAAAGAGATAATTTTCTAATTTTTTTTTAAATTTTTAGTTCTGGTAATGCCGTGTGAAGCTTGCAAGATCTTAGTTCCCCCACCAGGGACTGAACCCATGCCTTCAGCAGTGAAAGCTCAGTCTTAACAACTGTACCACCAAGGAAATTGAAAGAGATAATTCTGAAAACACAGGATAAAAAATAAAAACACACCAAAATCTGAAATGCAAAGGATGTCTAGGTTTCCTTCCACCTTGAGCAGATAAAATGCTTTTAAGTGCCTCCCAAATTAAGGAGTTTTTATACGGATTCCTAAATCTTTTTACAGAACCACTTGGCTTCATTGTGAAGCTCGGTTCTCAACTTCTGACTCAAGTTCAGAGAGTAATGCCACTTTTAGCCTTGATTCTGTAACTGTACTGACAATTCTATTTTCTTATCTCTCTGTGGAGATAATTACATTGCAAGTGATTTGATGAGTCAAAGTTTTAATAGCAGTTTGAAGAAGGGCCTATATATATTTGGATCTTCATTGGTACAAATAATGTACAAATAACATGTTTTGTTGGCTTCTAAGTTGCTTTCCTAACATGTGGATACACAGTGCATATATCATCAAGTGATTGATATATTAGCATTTTACCACAACAGAAATATTGAAAAGAGACAATGGGGGGAAGTACATAATCTACTGCTGCTGCTGCTGAGTCACTTCAGTCGTGTCCAACTCAGTGTGACCCCATAGACAGAAGCCCACCAGTCTCCCCCGTCCCTGGGATTCTCCAGGCAAGAACACTGGAGTGGGTTGCCATTTCCTTCTCCAATGCATGAAAGTGAAAAGTGAAGTCGCTCAGTCGTGTCCGACCCTTAGCGACCCCATGGACTGCAGCCTACCAGGCTCCTCCATCCATGGGATTTTCTAGGCAAGAGTACTGGAGTGGCTTGCCATTGCCTTCTCCGGTACATAATCTGAGATATATATAAAAAGAAAACTAATTTCAGAGCTGATTATAAACAATAAATCATTCATGCATATTAGAGTTAAGTTTATCTGTTATATAATAAATTTCATGCATTTTATATGCATCTATTTTTTAAATGCCTGCTGCTGCTGCTGCTAAGTCGTTTCAGTCATGTCCGACTCTGTGTGACCCCATAGACAGCAGCCCACCAGGCTCCGCCGTCCCTGGGATTCTCCAGGCAAGAACACTGGAGTGGGTTGCCATTTCCTTCTCCAATGTGTGAAAGTGAAAAGGTAAAGTGAAGTCGCTCAGTTGTCTTGTACTCTTCGCGATCCCATGGACTGTAGCCTACCAGGCTCCTCCATCCATGGGATTTTCCAGGCAAGAGTACTGGAGTGGGTTGCCATTGCCTTCTCCATAAATGATCAGTAACTATTATTATAAAATATTTTCTGGAAAAACTTAAGTTCCTAATTTAGATTCATTATTGAAACATAAAAATTTCATCTCTTACAGCTAAAAATTTGCATACCATGGAAGTATCAACAGAAATTCTTTCACATATCCCTAATAGATTATTTACAGTTTTGCTTCACAAATAAAAGGAGGTAAGTCTTTAAAGTCCTTTTAAAGTGTTAGTAGCGTAGCAATTTTTTTGAGAATCTAAAAGATATTATTCTCCAAATTTAATCACAAAAACAGAATGACATGAAAGAAATCACCTCAAAGAAACAATACACCTTAACATTAGAGCTGGTTCGTCCCAATACACCAGCCCCGAGCATCCTATATCATGCATCAAGATGGGTAACACATGTACACCCAGGGCAGATTCATGTCAATGTATGGCAAAACCAATACAATAATGTAAAGTAATTAGCCTTCAATTAAAATAAATAAATAAATAAGAAAAAAATTAGAGCTGGGAAAGCCTTAGTCCTACTCTCAAAGTACATCAATGAGCAAGTTGAGGAGCAAAGTGGCATCTGACTGAGTTTTTAAGTGGCAGAACCAAATGTAGAATATTAATTACCTGACTCCAAGCAATGCTTAATATGTCACGTGATATTCTATGATTCATTCATTCCACATTGAGCACTACTGTATGCTAAGTGTGAAGGACAAAGGTACAAGTTCTTACAGTGGGCAAGGTCATGACTGTTAGAAAAGACAAATATTTAAATATATACATTGAAGTATACTGTTGTGAATGCCAAAATACAAAAGAAGAGTGAGTAAATAATTTTTTCTAGTCTAGGAGAATCAGGTAAGCCTTCATAAAGTAACATTTAATCTGGGTCTTCAGAAGGTGAGGGCTGCTGTAAAAAAATTACCTCAAATACGCTGACTAAAAACAACAGAAACTTATTTTCTCAAAGTCCTGGAGGCCGGAAGTCTGAAATCAAATTGGTGACAGTTTAATTCCCTCTTGAGTTTGTAAGGCAGAGTCCATCCCCTGCCTCACTTCCAGGTTCCAGTGGCCAGTGGCTTGTAGATAACTCATTACAATCTCTGTCTCTGCCTTCACATCATCTTCTCTGTATTCCTTTCCCCTTCTCTTTCTCATAAGAAAACTTGTCGTTGGATTTAGCACTTACTGTAATTCAAGATGATCTTATACCAAGATTCTTACCTTAATTACATCTATAATGACCTTTTTTCAAATAAGACCACACAAAGCACACAATGGAATAGTACTCAGTCATTAAAAAAGAAGAAAATACTGTCATTTGCAACAAATACAGATGGACCTAGAAGCTGTCATACTAAGTGAAGTTAAATCAGACAGCAAAAGACAAATATCATATGATATCACTTACATGTAGAATCTAAAATGGGATACAAATGAACTTGTTTGCAAAACATAAACAGACAGAGAATAAACTTATGGTTACCAAAGGGGAAAGGGATGGGGGAAGGATAAATTAGGAGTTTGTGATTAGAAGACACAAACTACTGCATAAAAATAGATAAACAACAATGCCCTACTGCACAGCACACAGAGCTATAGTCAATATCCTCTAATAACCCACAATGGAAAAGATCATGCAAAATAATATATATATAAACTGAAACACTTTGTTGTACAACAGAAAGAAAAACAACATTGTAAATCAAATATAATTCAATTTAAAAAAATTATGATTTCAAGTTTCCCACACAGTGATCTTCAAGGAACCTCTGGAGCTCCCAGTATTGCTGGTCAGGATCCACTGCTCTAATAAACCCTCAGAAGCATACTTTGCAAAATCAAATCATTTTAGTGTTAACCAACTGAGAGAACAGTACTAAAAATCCAAATATCCTAAGTGATACATCACTTTTAAAAACTACTTTTGGTGTTTTCTATTCAAAAACAGGTTCAGTTCAGTTCAGTTCAGTCTCTCAGTCGTGTCCGACTCTCCGCGACCCCATGAATCACAGCACGCCAGGCCTCCCTGTCCATCACCAACTCCCGGAGTTCACTCAAACTCATGTCCACAGAGTCGGTGATGCCATCCAGCCATCTCATTCTCCGTCGTCCCCTTCTCCTCCCGCCCCCAACCTTTCCCAGCATCAGAGTCTTTTCCAGTGAGTCAACTCGTCGCATGAGGTGGCCGAAGTATTGCAGTTTCAGCTTTAGCATCAGTCCCTCCAATGAACACCCAGGATTGATCTCCTTTAGAATGGACTGGTTGGATCTCCTCGCAGTATAAGGGACTCTCAAGAGTCTTCTCCAGCACCACAGTTCAAAAGCATCGATTCTTCGGCGATCAGCTTTCTTCACAGTCCAACTCTCACATCCATACATGACCACGGGAAAAACCATTGCCTTGACTAGACGGGCCTTGGTTGGCAAAGTAATGTCTCTGCTTTTTAATATACTATCAAGATTGGTCATAACTTTCCTTCCAAGGAGCAAGCGTCTTTTAATTTCATGGCTGCAATCAGCATCTGCAGTGATTTTGGAGCCCCAAAAAATAAAGTCTGACACTGTTTCCACTGTTTTTCCATCTATTTCCCATGAAGTGATGGGACCAGATGCCATGATCTTTGTTTTCTGAATGTTGAGCTTCAAGCCAACCTTTTCACTCTCCTCTTTCACTTTCATCAAGAGGCTTTTGAGTTCCTCTTCACTTTCTGCCATAAGGGTAGTGTCATCTGCATATCTGAGGTGATTGATATTTCTCCCAGCAATCTTGATTCCAGCTTGTGCTTCTTCCAGCCCAGCGTTCCTCATGATGTACTCTGCATATAAATTAAATAAGCAAGGTGACAATATACAGCCTTGACGTACTCCTTTTCCTATTTGGAACCAGTCTGTTGTTCCATATCCAGTTCTAACTGTTGCTTCCTGACCTGCATACAGGTTTCTCAAGAGGCAGGTCAGGTGGTCTGGGATTCCCATCTCTTTCAGAATGTTCCACAGTTTATTGTGATCGGCACAGTCAAAGGCTTTGGCATAGTCAATGAAGCAGAAATAGATGTTTTTCTGAAACTCTCTTGCTTTCTCCATGATCCAGCGGATGTTGGCAATTTGATCTCTGGTGCCTCTGCCTTTTCTAAAACCTGCTAAAACAGGTAAAGAGTCCTAATTTTGGAATGAACAATGTGATGTAACATCACCATGAATGACAATGTTTCATTAAACCCCTAAGAGCTGAGATGACACCCAGCAGTGGATCATGGTCAAAAATCAGAGACTACTTGATAGAGGCAGCAAATATTGACCTTGGTTTTAAAGGAGAAAAGAAACACGAATGACTGAGTAAAAAGTAACAAGGTAAAAGGTATAAGATATGAGTTAAAAGGTACAAGATAGGTTCTATGTTTATTCTGTTTTTTTAGGATTTCCAAATCAGAAATTTTACTAAGTCCAGGTAGCCTGTTCCAGGATATATAACAAAAAAGGGAGTGAAAGTCTCTAAGCTACAAAAGAGTTTCAGTTGGCTTACTATTTTCCCTGTGCCTGTAATTTTGTTCTGCTTTGTTTTTGCCAATTACAGATTTCAACATAGAAACAGCCGGCTAAAGAAAACAGCTTCTAGATGTATGTTGTTCTTAATGACTGGTTACTAAGTATTTTCAGATCTTAATTTTGGGTCAGGTCCTTATTGTAATTATTGATTTCACTTTGAAGTTTAAAAATAAGAGTTACTGTGCACTCACATATCCATTCCCTTATTCAAGTTATTAAAAATCCTGTCATTTTACAAGCCATGTTATAGAGCACTCTGGGGTCACATAGAGTCGGACACGACTGAAGTGACTTAGCAGTAGCAGCAGCAGCAATAATATTTCCCAGTGTCTTTATTTTAACAGAAAATGCTCAAATTCTGTCTAAGATATAATAAGGCATAATACCAGAAAGTTCAGGAGTTAGTCCGTTGAATGACTAAAAGCAGTATACTCATCCATTTTCTCATTTACTCAATGAATATTTATTAAAGATCAAAGTACATATGCACACACACAGGCACACTCCGAACTCTTTTGCAGTGATCAATGACTATCAAAACACATATTTTCAGTTCTAATGTGTTGAGCTTTAAAAACTAGAAATAAAAAGTATTTAACTCAATAAAAGCCAGTTGAGCTTCATTTCTTCCCAATTTAGATTATACATGATATAAACAGCACACATTGCTCCTCTTCAAGAGAGGAAACTACATGAAAATGTCAAATTTACTTGTGGTTTCATTAATCTCAGATAACCCTGACATTCAAACATAAATTTGGAGCCACAAGAAAAATCCTTCTGAAAAACAGTATAAATTTTTTAGGTGATATTCTTATTTTTGTAATCAAAATTGTTATTGCTACTCTATCTCATCCATGTTTTCATTTTTTTATAGCACCTTAGGAAACTCATCATCGGCTCTTCAGTGAAGATGATATTGAGGATGTTTTTGTAGTACATAGTGTTCTTTTGAGACCTTCAGGTGACATCTCTTTCTGGTCTTAGTATAAGTGATGACTATATTTTAAGCAACTAATTAACTTCTACATTATGTTGCCTTGAATCACATATTAAAATATGCTTCTGCTTTACTCAAAATAATATCTTTAATTGATTCTCAGCAAGTATTAGTAAGGGCTTCCCCTTATTAATTGCTAGTAGTAAAGAACCTACCTGCCAATGCAGGAGACATAAGAGACCCAGGTTCGATCCTTGGGTCGGGAAGATCTCCTGGAGAAAGGCATGGCAACCCACTCCAGTATTCTTGCCTGGAGAATCCCATGGACAGAGGAGCCTGGTGAGCTATAGTCCATGGGGTCACAAAGAGTCATACACAACCAAAGCAACTTAACATACACAAGTATTAAATAAACAGGAGAATATAAGTTCCATAAGAATAATTCTTACTCCATGAGTAAAATTCCTCAATTGTATCAGTGTAATACTGATATCCTATTAACTGGGATTCCCTGATAGGTCAGTTGGTAAAGAATCTGCTGTAATGCAGGAGACCCCGGTTGGATTCCTGAGTCGGGAAGATTTGCCTGAGAAGGGATAGGCTACCCACTCCAATATTCTTGGGCTTCCTTTATGGCTCAGATGGTAAAGAATCTGCCTACAATGCAGGAGACCTGGGTTCGATTCCTGGGTTGGGAAGATCCCCTGGAGAAGAGAAAGGCTACCCACTTCAGTGTTCTAGCCTGGAGAGTTCCATGGACTGTATAGTCCATGAGTCACAAAGACTCAGACATGACTGATTTTCACGTTCATTAACTGCACCAATTTTCCACATACTTATCTTCCTTGATGCTGAGCTTTTAATATTGACCTTCACTTGTTTAAAATATCTTTTCTCCTTTAATATACATTTTCTATTTTCTGTCTTGAGTTCATAGCCAATAACAATTTGTACATACATCTTTACTTATATAAATACACACTACAGCACAGGTATGAACATAACCATGTACTTGATATACAAACACAATAACATTTCCATGAGACTGGTTTATTGGAGAGTTCACTGGGTGATAAAGATGAAATAGTTGGTTTTGTTTTGCTTTCCAAAAAGCTATACAAAACCCCCACCCCGTTGCATTTCATTTTCTTTCTGAGGAACTATTCTGTCATCATATCTATATAATTTATTAACCATTTTAACTTTTAGAACTGTCTGATTCATTTTTTAAATTTAGTTATTTATTTTAAAGTTTAATTCCATATCTGATTCAAAGACCTTTTTATGCTTTCATTCTAACCTAAGCTACAATTATCACCCTAGAGGCTTAGATCTGGGACCAGGCTATCTGCTTACTATACCTCTCTCATTTCTTTGTTCTCTTTACTCTGACTGATTCCTCCATCATTGAGCATACCTGAACCAGTTGAGAAGTGGGACTGAACAAAATACTGTCACAGCTCAAAGCCTGAGTGTAAGATGCATTTCTCAGTTCTACTTTACCATGGGGTTATTGGAAGCTTACATGATCATTAATGATGTTGTTCTTGGATGCCTATTCTAATTTTTCTTAGATGTGGAACTTGCACAGAAACCTGAGTGGAGAGGGGAAAAGAAATAATCTGGATATTCTTGGGACCATAGCTGAAATAGCATCAAAGCAGTGCCAAAATAGATCACCATTAACCTCTAAAAACTATGCCTCACAAAACTATTCAGAATCTTCGGGCATATGAGTCAACAAAACCATTTTACATGATAAGCATCTGTGTGAAGAGAGCAGAGAAAAGAAGCTAGTGTGACAAGTAGTTTCACAAGTTCTCTTGGTTATTTGTGTCTATGCAACCAAATGATTTGAGAATTCACAGGCAGATGTGAGTGGATATTAGGAAACTAAATGCCAATTCCCTTCTTGCAGTCATCACAGTTTTCTTGGGAGTTCAATTTGAGGAGAGAGACAGAACAGCTTTGCTCTGTAAACAAAGCCCACTTACAATGACTGCCCTTATAATGACTACAAGTGACAGGATAGGTGGTGTCAGAATCTCTTCTTGGAACTGGCAAATCTCAGCAGGTTCTAAAAATGGTCAGCTCCAACTGCTGGTAGGTATAGACTGCAACCGGGGAAGGAAATGGCGACCCACTTCAGTATATTGCCTGGAAAATTCCATGGACAGAGGAGCCTGGTGGGCTATAGTCCACAGGGTTGCCAAAGAGTCAGACACGACTTAGCAACTAAACAGTAAAACAGGCTGTAACAAGTGTAATACTTTTTGCTTTTAATACTAGCTTTGGGTGTTAGCCATAATTCCAGAACATCATAAAAAAATCCTATTTCACCTCTTGTCAAGCCTTCCCTAGCAGAATCTTAGTTGTATTCAACTAGCTGGCTAAGATTCCTTGATCTCAGGGAAGGTAAGTCTTTTGCTAGCCCTAGAAAATGACTCATGATTAATAAAAACTAGTCACAGAAATCCCACTATCCCACTTTCCTTCGTTAAATATTTTCCCCAAATTTCTTGGAGATAGAGGTGCCCATATGACATGTTATACTCAATGAGACATAAGAGAAAGTCTGCTAGGAGACTCTGGGTAAATTTTATGTTCCAATATAAAAAGATATACTTTGCAAGAAGAAACTTTTATGTCCCAGGCCTTCCTACTCAGGATACTGGTTGTGTGGTTTTGGTGCCTGCAAATGCTGCAACTATCTTGAGACAATGTCTAGAGGGCCACTGAGAGCATGATGATGCTAACAAAGTGAAATGTTATCCTTGAGCTGCTATACGCAACCTGCAATAGTCTTTCAGATTTCTTGCCTTTGTTATATAAGCCAAAATCCATAAGGAATTCTTCTAACTACACATAGATTTCTTCTCAACCGAAGATGTTTTAAAAATGCACAGTTAAATTATTAATGATCACGCATTTTTCATTAAAAGATTATATTTACCTCCAGATAATTTCCTCCCAGATATCAGGACATGCAAGCACACCCTGTCTTGATGACAATCTCTCTATCAGTATGAAAGGCTAAATATTGCTTTCAGGAACAATTACTCATTGGTCTCATTATCTTCAATAACCGTGATTTTGAGGAATTGGAAATAAAGAACAATTTTTCTTTAAAAATAACTAAAGATTTCCTTGGACTTCCTTGGTAGCTCAGATGGTAAAGAATCTGCCTGCAATGCAGGAGACCCAGGTTTCATCCCTGGGTGGGGAAGATTCCCTGGAGAAGGGAATGGCAACCCACTCCAGTATTCTTGACAGGAGAATCCCATGGACAGAGGAGCCTGGCAGGCTACAGTCCATGGGGTTGCAAAGAGTTGTACATAACTGAGTGACTAATACTTTCTTTCACTTTAAACAGTTCCTATCAAGTTAATGAGCCTCTAATTCCTGCAGTTGGAGCTAGAGAATCAATAAAAAATGAAATAAAGTTATAAAGAAGGTCACAAATGGAAAAATTAGAGATAGATTAACTTTTAAAGTAAATACATGACACAAAAGAATCCCTATAATTTAAACATCTGTCTTGGCAGAGATACAGATGGTTAAACTTGGGAGAAACCGCTATGTGACTTTAATTTCTACTATTATCTGCTGAATAGGTAATTTCAATAAAGTATTTTAGAATAACTTACAAGAACCATTTTATATCATACATTTTTGCAAGGAAACCTTTTTAAAAATTAAATTTATTCTATCATGTACATGACGAGAACAATAGAGTTGGTAATTCATTATATTAATATTTCAGCTTATTTAAATACATAATTAATATCTTTCTAGACAACTATACAACTTTTCATTCCAGATTTACTTTAGAAAGAGAGTTGCATATTCCTGTATCCTGAAATCTATTTTTTATATATAAACTTCCTTTCACAACATATGTTTCAGTTACAAAATCACACTTATTTAATTTTAATAATTGACTAAGTGTGATCGATAACTGGAAGAAGATTTACAAACACAGGCCTCTCTCTCTTTCTGCCGGAGAGAGATACCATCTCTCTTTCAGTTGCTTTAGAGTCTAGTTGCTGTAGCTAAAAGTAAATGGCTATCTTCTGGTTAGAGATTTGATATTTCAGGGAGAAACAAAATATTCATGTGCTTATGCCAGTTAAAGCAGCTTTGTTTCCCACAAGTAATGTAAGACAGATTATTTTTCATGCTACTACTCTCAAGCTAAATTTGCTTATATTTCAACCACAAAACTCATTTGGAATTTTCTTATCCTACCACTAAGGAATAATTAAGCTGTGTATCATAAGCTAAATGTGCACATTTCAAAAAAAAAAAAAGGGCCCTAGTCTTCCAGTATATCTATTCTCATTGCTTGCATGGCATCTATCCCTATTGTATTCTCAATGCATAAACCACATACACACAAATGTGGGCATAATTTGAAAAGTAAATAATATTTTCTGTTTCTTAACTGGTGTGTTAACCAACCAAACACAATTTTCTCTGATTACAGCACACTCTGATTATCTAAAAGATACCTGATTATCTAAAAGAGATAGATACAGATGGAACTGTGACTTAGGCAGTGCTCATTCTTTAATGGCTTTTTAACCTTATCTCTGGAACAATTCTCCCTATCTTCTGCAGCCCCAACGAACAAATCATTAATTCAGCTTGCCACTGTCACAAAAGCAGTTGAGCAGGACAGACTCTGCTGGGTTACTGCTAATTATATGTGTTGTATACACCTTCTTTCCCAGTCCCTGAAGGTTCTACTTTTCCTAGCAAATCTAATAGTAATCTAGCTGACTAGGTTTTATTACGAGGGTCCCCATGCCATTTTCATATTTATCATAATCTCCGAAAATAAATATATTTTTAAACTCTAACTTGATATGTAAATATAAGTGGCCATTGTTTTAGTCTATTCAGGCTGCTATAATAAAACACAAGAGAACGGGTGATTTATAAACAACAGGAATTTATTTCTCAAAATTCTGGAGGCTGGAAGTCTGAAGTCAGGGAACTGGCACTGACAGGTGAGGACCCTCTCCTAGCTTACAAGCTTGTTCTTGTATCCTTACATGCCATGAGCAGCAAGAGATCTAAGTGCAGTTGCTTTCATAAGAGAAATAATTCCATTCAAGAAGCCTCTGCCCTTATGACCTAATCATGTCCCAAAGACCCTGTCTCCTAATACCATCACCTTGGGGGTTAGGTTTCAACATATAAATTTGTGGGGGACACATGAACATTTGACTTCCCTGGTGACTCAGTGGTAAAGAGCCCACCTGCCAATGCAAGAGACGTGGATTTGATCCCTGGGTCAGAAAGATCTGCTGGAGAAGGAAACGGGAATCCACTCCAGTATTTTTGCTTGGGAAGTCATATGGACAGAGAAGTCTGGTGGGCTACAGTCCATGGGGTCACAAACAGGTCGGCCACGACTTTGCCACCAAAACAACAACATAAACATTTAGACCAAAACAGCCACCTACATCCAACATCCGGCAATTTCTTCAAATAATCCAGTCTGTATTATATCTCTTGGCTTTCATATTCAAGAGGCTTTTTTTACTGAGGATACCTTAGCTCTTTGTCTACCTGGTTCAGTTCAGTTCAGTCGCTCAGTCGTGTCTGACTCTTTGCGACCTCATGAACCACAGCACACCAGCCCTCCCTGTCATCACCAACTCCCAGAGTCCACCCAAACCCATGTCCATTGAGTCGGTGATGCCATCCAACCATTTCATCCTCTGTCGTCCCCTTCTCCTCCTGCCGTCAATCTTTCCCAGCATCAGGGTCTTTTCAAATGAGTCAGCTCTTCACATCAGGTGCCCAAAGTATTGGAGTTTCAGCTTCAAAATCAGTCCTACCAATGAACACCCAGGACTGATCTCCTTTAGGATGGACTGGTTGGATCTCCTTGCAGTCCAAGGGAATCTCAAGAGTCTTCTCCAAAACCACAGTTCAAAAGCATCAGTTCTTCAGTGCTCAGTTTTCTTTATAGTCCAACTCTCACATCCATATATGATTACTGGAAAAACCAAAACCTTGACTAGATGGGCCTTTGTTGGCAAAGTAATGTCTCTGCTTTTTAACATGCTATATAGGTTGCTCATAACTTTCCTTCCAAGAAGCAAGAGTCTTTTAATTTCATGCCTGCAATCACTATCTGAAGTGATTTTGGAGCCCAAAAATAAAGTCAGCCACTCTTTCCACTGTTTCCCCATCTATTTGCCATGCAGTGATGGGACCAGATGCCATGATCTTAGTTTTCTGAATGTTGAGCTTTAAGTCAACTTTTTCACTCTCCTGTTTCACTTTCATCAAGAGGCTTTTGAGTTCCTCTTCACTTTCTGCCATAATGGTGGTGTCATCTGCATATCTGAGGTTATTGATATTTCTCCCAGCAATCTTGATTCCAGCTTGTGCTTCATCCAGCCCAGCGTTTCTCATGATGTACTCTGCATATAGGTTAAATAAGCAAGGTGACAATATACAGCCTTGACGCACTCCTTTCCCTATTTAGAACCAGTGTGTTGTTCCACGTTCAGTTCTAACTGTTGCTTCCTGACCTGCATACAGGTTACTCAAGAGGCAGCTCAGGTGGTCTGGTATTCCCATCTCTTGAAGAATTATCCACAGTTTATTGTGATCCACACAATCAAAGGCTTTGGCATAGTCGATGAAGCAGAAATAGATGCTTTTCTGGAACTCTCTTGCTTTTTCGATGATCCAGCAGATGTTGGCAATTTGATCTCTGGTTCCTCTGCCTTTTCTAAAACCAGCTTGAACATCTGGAATTTTACAGTTCACTTGTTGCTGAAGCCTGGCTTGGAGAATGTTGAGCATGACTTTACTAGTGTGTGAGATGAGTGCAATTGTGCAGTAGTTTGAGCATTCTTTAGCATTGCCTTTCTTTGGGATTGGAATGAAGACTGACCTTTTCCAGTCCTGTGGCCACTGCTGAGTTTTCCAAATTTGCTGGCATATTGAGTGCAGCACTTTCACAGCATCATCTTTCAGGATTTAAAATAGCTCCACTGGAATTCCATCCCCTCCACTAGCCTTGTTCGTAGTGACGCTCTCTGAGGCCCACTTGACTACCTGGTACACACCTGTTAATCCCTCAACACTCAATTATCCTCAGAAAATTCTAACCATTCCAGTAGTTTCTCATTTGTACGTTTATGCCCTCACAACAATCAGCACTCTACCACAGCACGTACAAAAGTTCATTACACTAATTTTAACACAGCGATCTTTTCTTAATAGGCAGTGACAAAAATTGACAATGATTCTATCTCATTCAGCTTTATATTACCACAACTTGTAAAGCAATTGACATCTAATTCTGCAAAATACTTATGGAACAGAATGTATCATACGTAAAGTAAAAAAAAAAAAAAATTGCTGCATGTGATAAAGAAATAAATATCTGATGACTCAGAGGGTAAAGCATCTGCCTGCAATGCAGGAGACCTGGGTTCAATCCCTGGGTCAGGAAGATCCCCTGGAGAAGGAAATGGCAACCCATTCCGGTACTCTTGCCTGGAAAATCCCATGGATGGAGAAGCCTGCTAGGCTATGGTCCATGGGGTTGCAAAGAGTCAGACACGGCTGAGTGCTTTCACTTTCTTTCACTTATATACTATCAAGTACCAAAGCAGCTGTGAGGAGGATATTTTACTGATAGAGGAGTGGGGAGTTGGGTTTTTTTTAATTTTATTTATTTTAATTGGAGGCTAACTACTTTATATTATTGTATTGGTTTTGCCATACACTGACATGAATCCGCCCTGGGTGTACATGTGTTCCCCATCTTGAACCCCCCTCCCACCTCCCTCCCCATATCCTCCCTCTGGGTCATCCCAGTGCACCAGCCCCAAGCATCCTGTATCATGCATCAAACCTGGACTGGCAATTCGTTTCACATATGATAATACACATGTTTCAATGCCGTTCTCCCAAATCATCCCACCCTCACCCTCTCCCACAGAGTCCAAAAGACTGTTCTATACATCTGTGTCTCTTTTGCTGTCTTATATACACGGTTATCGTTATATCCTTTAATGTTAGTCACTCACTCATGTCCGATTCTTTGCCCATCAGGCTCCTCTGTCCATGGGACTCTCCAGGCAAGAATACTGGAGTGCATTGCCATTCCCTTCTCCAAGGGATCTTTCCAACCCAGGGATTGAACCCAGGTCTTCCATATTGCAAGCAGATTCTTTACTGTCTGAGCCAGGAAAGTTCTCCTTTAACTATATTCATATTACTAGTGCTTCTATTATATCTGCCTAGGGTACATCTCAGAGAAGGCAATGGCACCCCACTCCAGTACTCTTGCCTGGAAAATCCCATGGATGGAGGAGCCTGGTAGTCTGCAGTCCATGGGGTCGCTAAGAGTCGGACATGACTGAGCAACTTCACTTTCACATTTCACTTTCATACATTGCAGAAGGAAATGGCAACCCACTCCATTGTTCTTGCCTGGAGAATCCCAGGGACGGGGGAGCCTGGTGGGCTGCCGTCTATGGGGTCACACAGAGTCGGACACAACTGAAGCGACAGCAGCAGCAGCAGCAGGGTACATCTGCCTCATGAACTTCATAAATTTTCCTTTGTATTATATAGTAATAATGTCGCAGAGAAGTCAGCTCTGTACAGAATTGAGCCTGTGTTTTTACCTTGTCAGTGCTCTATTTGAAACCTCATTCAAACTAGTAAAAATTCCTACAATTTTCAGGCAGCTTCTCTACCAAGTCACAGCATTTTCTTTCAAAAGGTGGGTGATGATCTTTTTCCTAAAATTTGGTCCTAAGTAGAAAAACTCTCATGTTTCCCCAACAAATGAAAAGATATTAAATTATAAAGAGAAATTCAGACTAAGTTAGGAAATCTGCCTAAATTGATATTTTGCTGCTTGCCACAAATGAGTTTAACATACCAGGTTAAAAAAAAACTTCCCTGAAATAGCAAAGAGACCCATATGACATAACATTAATAAAACATTTTTTGTGACTTCCACATGATCATATTTATCTCTAATTTAAAAATAAAGCATATGATACAAGGAACCTAAATTTATTTACATCTGCAAACACATTTTTCCATCATTCATTTCACTATTTTGAATTTTCTAATGACTATACAGCCAGCAGTCACTATAGAAATAGTACACCTCTTTTAAGCTTGCGCTGTAAAGTGGATGAGGATGATGAAAAACTTAACTAAAACTGCTTCTAATTTAGGGCAGAGGAACTTTAATAAAGCTGAAGAATTTTCCAAATACATGCCTGTATTCCATATGACTGAAAATACACAATCATAAATATTCTATTTTACATAAGATTTTTTTTGTAATCAGGGTAATAATCACTTATAATTTGGATTATTTTTTAGTGTTTGATTAAATATTCCATTTCTGCCAGTATATCCACTATGAATTACCCTCCTTAATGACACAAATTTATGCATTTCAAATTGATTTTCATATACTACATTTAACTGGAACAAAATTGAACAAATATTCTACACAGGAGAAATAGTCATTAAAGCAGCAGGACTCCTTTATTGGTTTCTGGTAGAACAGGTGAAATTCCTCCCACCTCTTATCAAACGAAATATAGAAAACCCACATTTGTTAAAAATATTTGGTACAGGCAAAGCATTCTAGCTATTGTAATATCGTTTGGCTAAGAATTTCTTCTACATGGATAATTACCTTTCAAAGGATCAAAATACAATGAAATATATAATACCTATTTGATTACAAATGAATCATTTTATGATGAGGGCAGTTCAAACTGTTGAAATTTCTCAGTTACCATTTTTTCAGCTTCATTGAGATATTGACAAATATAACTTGTATATATTTAAAGCATACAACTTGATGGTTTAATATATATGTACACTGTGACATGATTACTACAATCAAGTTAATCGGCATATCCATAACCACACATTGCTATCACAATTTTTGTAGTGAGAACACTGAAGATCAACTCTTATAGCAAATTGCAGGTATACCATACAATATTATTAAATATAGTCATAGAGAACTGTTGTAGCTCAATCAGTAAAGAATCTGCCTGCAATGTAGGAGATCTGGGTTCAATCCCTGGGTTGGGAAGATCCCCTGGAGAAGGAAACAGCAACCCACTCCAGTATTCCTTCTGGATAATCCCATGAACAGAGGCACCTGGTGGGCTACAGTCCATGGGGTCACAAGAGTCAGACATGACTTAGTGACTAAACCACCATAGTCACATGCTGTTCATTAAATCTCCAGAAGTGATTCATCCTGCATAATTGAATGTGTATACTCTTTGTACGACATCTCCCCATTTCTCCCATCCCTGAGTTTCTGGCAAACACCTTTCTATTTTCTGCTTTTTTGAGTTCAAATGCTTCAGATTCCATATATAAATGACATCACGTAGTAATTTGTTTTCCTGTGTCTGGCTTATTGCACTTGTCCTCCAGGTTTGTCCATTGATGCTTTCGAATTGTAGTGCTGGCAAAGACTCTTGAGAGTCCCTTGGACAGCCAGGAGATCAAACCAGTCAATCCTAAACAAAATCAAGTCTTAACATTCACTGGAAGTATTGATGCTGAAGTTGAAGCTCCAGTATTTTGGCCACCTGATGTGAAGACCTGGCTCATTGGAAAAGATCTTGATGCTGGAAAAGATTGAAGGCAAAAGAAGGGGAAAGCAGAGGATGGTTAGATAGCATCACCAACTCAATAGACATGAGTCTGAGCAAACTCCAGGAGATAGTGAAAGACAGGGAAGCCTGGGAGGCTTCAGTCCATGGAGTCACTAAGTGTCAAACATGACTTAGTGACTAGACAACAATAAAATATATACAGTCACATTATCTTTATCCATTAATCCATTGATGAACACTTTAGGTTGTTTCTATATATTGAATATTGTGCATAATAATTTAATGAACATAGGGGTGCAGATTTCTTCAAGATGCTTATTTTATTTCCTTTGGTTACATACCCAGATATGAGATTGTTAATCATATGGCAGCTGTATTTTTCATTTTTTGAGGAAAATCTATGCCGCTTTCCATAATGGTTGTACTAATTTACATTCCCATCCACAGTGCACTGGAGTTCATTTTTCCCTATATCCTTGTCAACATCTCTTTGCCTTTTGGTATTGGCCACCTCATGCGACGAGTTGACTCACTGGAAAAGAGTCTGATGCTGGGAAGGATTGGGGGCGGGAGGAGAAGGGGACGACAGAGAATGAGATGGCTGGATGGCATCACCGACTCTGTGGACATGAGTTTGAGTGAACTCCGGGAGTTGGTGATGGACAGGGAGGCCTGGCGTGCTGTGATTCATGGGGTCTCAGAGTCGGACACCTCTGAGCGACTGAACTGAACTGAACTGAATAGCTGTTCTAAGAAGTTTAAGGTGATAGCTCATTGTAGGTTTCATTTCCACTTCTCTGATGATTAGGGATGTCGTGCACCCCTACATTCATATACCTGTTGGCCATTTGAATGTGCTCTTTTGACAAGTATGTATTCAGGCCCTTAGTCCATTTTTTAATCGAGTTTGCTTTTGTTTTTATAGTTTGTTTTTGCTGTTTGACTGGCTGAGTTATTTATATATTTCATATTAAACCACTTACCAATTATATGGTTTGCAAATATTTTATCCCATTCTTTCGGTTGCTTTTCCTTGCAATCTCATTGAAAAATAGACAAAATTCATTGTCTGTTTTTGCTTTTGCTCCTGTGATTTTGGCATCATATCCAACAATTTATTGCCCAGATTAATGTCAAGAAGCTTTTCCCCTATGTTTTAGTCTAGTGTTTTACAGTTTCGGGAGTTAGGTTTATTCCTTGAATCTGCTTTGAGCTGATTTTTGTAGATGATGGGAGAGAAGGGTCAAATTTCATTCTTCTCCATGGGGATATCCAGTTTTCCCGATATTGGAAAGAGATTAACTTTTCCTTATTATGGGGAATTACCATTCTTGTCAAAGATCAGTTGACTGCAGCTGCGTGGATTTATTTCTGGGCTCTCTATTCTGTTACACTGGCATATATGTCTTTTTTTTTTTTTTTCTGCAGGTATACTGTTTTGATATAGCTTTGTAATATAATTTGAAATCAGGAATTATGATACCTCCAACTTGGTTTTCCTTTCCCAAGATTCTTTTGGGGTTCCATATGAATACTAGAATTGTTATACTACTTCTGTAAAGAATGTCATTGGGACTTTGATAGGGCTTACATTGAACCTATGCACTGAATCTATGCAATCTTCCATTGAATCTTTGGGTAATATGGATATTTTATGAATTCTTCCAATCCACAAACAAAAGATGTCTTTCTACTCATCTGTGTCTCTTGATTTCTTTTACCAATGTTTTATAATTTTAAGTGTATAAGTCTTTTGTATATTATGTCAAGTTGCATCTAATATTTTATTCTTTTTTGTTGTTACAGTGAATTAAATTGTTTCCTTAATTTCCTTTTCAGCCAGTTTGTGTATTTTGTGTTGTTTGTGTACAGAAACATGACTGATTTTTGTATGTTGATTTTGTACCCTTCAACGTTACGGAATTCATTTATTAATTCTAACAGGTTTTGTTACTTGAGTTTTTAGAGTTTTCTACATATATAATTGTGTCATCTGCAAAGAGAGAAAAATCTACTTCTCCCTTTCCAATTTGGATGCTTTTTATTTCTTTTTTCTTAACTTATTGCTTTGACTAGGACTTCCAGTACTATATTGAATAGAAGTGGTAAGAGTGAGCATTATTGCCTTGAAACAGTTATTGAAGGGAAAGTTTTCATTTTTTTCCTCACTGAACATGTTAGCTGTGAGCTTTTCATAAATGGCCTTTGTTGTGAACTTTGGAAGAATGTATTCTGTTGCTTTTGGATGTAATGTTCTGTGTATATTTGTTAAGTTCATATGATCTGATGTTTCCTTAATGATATTCTGTCTAGATGATCTATCCATTGATATAAATTATTACATTTCTATTTCTCACTTTAGTCTGTTAATATGTGCCTTATATATTTAGGTGCCCCTATGTTGGGTGTATAAAAATTTACAAATGTTAGATCCCTGATGTTGTATTGACCCCTTTATGATTATAGAATGCCCTTTTTTGTCCCTTATTATAGTCTGTTTTAAAGTCTGTTTTGTCTGATATGAGTACAACTACCCCATCTTTCTTTTGGTTTCCATTTGCATGGAACAGCTTTTTCCATCCTTTCACTTTTAGTCTGTGCATTTCTGAAGTGAGTCTCTGGCAGAAACATAAAGATGAGTCTCACGTTTTACCCATGAAGTCACTCTATGTCTTTCGACTGAGGAATTTAGTACATTTACATTTAAAGTAATTATTGATATGTATTTATTTACAGCTATGTTGTTAATTATTTTCTAGTTGTTTCATAGCTCCTCTCTGCTTCTTTCTTCTCTTTCCTCCTTTGTAATTTGCTAACTTTGCTTATTAGTATTTTTTAATTCCTTTCTCTTTAACTTTTGTATATCTGCTTTTTACTTTGTGGTTACCATTAGGCTTACACATAACAACTTATAAGAACTTAAGTTTGATAACATTCTAAGGCTCTATATTTCTGCTCTCTATCTCCACCAGGTTTTATATTTTAGAAGCCACATCTTATATGTTTTTATCTTGTATGAAAGTATTAGTCTTTTAGTCATGTCCAACTTTCTGTGATCTCATGGACCATAGCCTCTGTCCCTGGAATTCTCCAGGCAAGAATACTGGAGTGAGTAACCATTCCGTTATCCACAGGATCTTCCCAGGCCAGTGATTGAATGTGGGTCTCCCATATTGCAGGCAGATTCTTTATCATCTGAGCCACCAGGGAAGCCTTGTGTATCTCTTAACTAATGATTGCAGTTATAGTCCTTTATCATATGATTCTTTTGCAATTATTCTCTCCTACTATGTATCACATCTTCTAATTCTCATGAGATTGTCTCCTGTATAGCAGATTATTTCAATTTTAATGAAGCTAAATCTAATAAATAATTTATTGTTTTATTTAAATTTAATAAAATAATAACTCCAGCTTATCAGTTTTTTTTTCACAGACTATGCTTTTGGTATACTATCTAAAAGTACCCCCATCATCACCATACCCAAAGTCTTCTAGGTTTTCTTCTATGCTATCTTTTAAGAGTTTTATACTTTTACATTTTATATTTATAGGGTTGACCAAAAAGTTTGTTCTGGTTTTTCCATTAGATGTTATGGAAAGACCCAAACAAACTTTTTGGCTAACCCAATAGATCTGTGATCTATTTTTAGTTAATTCTTGTTTGTGAAGGTAATTTTGGCATTTTTAAAGTATGAAATGATTTCCAGGATTGGTACCCCAGTTTATAACATTATAGCTATGGAAAATAAGGATTTGGTTTATATGAGCTTGTTTTTTAACCATCAAAGAATCAATTGGTTTTTAAGTTGGAAATCATTTGCTCAAGTGGTTTCTAAATATCTGTTTTTACGTTGGTTTCACTAGTTACTTGGATGGCTGCATGGATTTGGTTTATTTTTTAGAAGTTAATTCTTAGGATCTAATAGGATTTGGTTTATTTTTTAGAAGTTAATTCTTAGGATCTAATAATCAAGAAGGGACTTTAAGGCACATGAAAATAATTGACGATTATACGCTACTACTGTGCAGTAGGTTCGGAGAAGGCAATGGCAACCCACTCCAGTACTCCTGCCTGGAAAATCCCACGGGCGAAGGAGCCTGGTAGGCTGCAGTCCATGGGGTCGCTAAGAGTCGGACACGACTGAGCGACTTCACTTTCACTTTTCACTTTCATGCATTGGAAAGGAAATGGAAACCCACTCCAGTGTTCTTGCCTGGAGAATCCCACGGATGGGGGGAGCCTGGTGGGCTGCCGTCTATGGGGTTGCACAGAGTCGGACACGACTGAAGCGACTTAGCGGCAGCAGCAGCAGTGCAGTAAGTAAGGTATTTAGTTTATTTAAGGGGGATGGCTCAGCTGGTAAATAATCCACCTGCAATGTGGAAGATCTGGGTTTGATCCCTGGGTTGGGAAGATCCTCTGGAGAAGGAAATCTCTACCCATTTCAGTATTCTGGCCTGGAGAATTTCATGGACTATTTAGTCCATGGGGTCACAAAGAGTTGGACACGACTAACTGACTTTCACTTCACAAGGGCCCGAAAGGCCAAAGAATATTCAAACTACTGTACAAGTGCACTCATTTCACATGCTGGCAAAGTAATGCTCAAAATCCTTCAAGCTAGGCTTCAGCAGTACCTGAACTGAGAACCTTCGGATGTACAAGCTGGGTTTAGAAAAGGCAGAGGTCCCAGAGTACACTGTCATCCTGCTTATTTAATTTATATGCAGAATACCTTATGCTAAATACTGGGCTGGATGGATCACAAGCTAGAATCAAGATTGCTGGGAGAAATATCAACAACCTCAGATATGCAGATGATACCACCCTAATGGCAGAAAGTGAAGAGGAACTAAAGAAACTCTTGATGACCGTGAAAGAGGAAAGTGAAAAAGCTGGTTTAAAACTCAATATTCAAAAAACTAACGTCATGGCATCCAATCCCACCACTTCATGGAAAATAGAAGGGGAAAAAAGTGGAGAGAGTGAAAGATTTTATTTTCTTGGGCTCCAAAATCACTGCAGATGGTGACTACAGCCATGAAATTAAAAGACATTTGCTCCTTGGAAAACCTATAACAAACCTAGACAGCATATTAAAAGCCAGAAAATTTGCTGACAAAGGTTCATATACTCAAAGCTACGGTTTTTCCAGTAGCCTTGTACAGATGTGAGACCACTTCTTTGGACCACAAAGAAGACTGAGTGTCAAAGAATTGATGCTTTTGAATTACAGTGTTGAAGAAGACTCTTGAGAGTTCCTTCGACTGCAAGAAAATAAAAAAACAGTGAATCCTAAAGGAAATCAACCCTGAATATTCATTGGAAGGACTGATGCTGAAGCTCCAATCCTTTGGCCACCTGATGCAAAGAGCTGACCCATTGGAGAAGACCCTGAAGCTTAGAAAGATTGAGGGCAGGAGGAGAAGAGGACAACAGAGGATGAGATGGTTGGATGGTATCACCGACTCAATGGAGATGAGTCTGAGGAAATTCCAGTTGATAGTGAAGGACAAAGAAGCCTGGCATGCTGGAAAAGAAGCCATAGCAGTCCATGGAGTCACAAAGGGTCAGACATGACTTAGTAACTAAACAGCAACAACAACAAAAGCAAAAGGGAAATTTAATACGATTTAAATAAAGTGGAAACGCATACCTAATTTTACCGTTGTCACCAAGATTCACCTAAACAATACACCAGTGATCAAATCTGAGCATAGTGCTGAACTTCTAGTGGATGGAAGCTTTAGAAAGGTGCTTTATCCTTTGACAAGCATCATTTTATGCTAACACTACTGTGATTAAGTTTTCGTGAGACCGTAGACTCTTTCTGAAAGTGCAACATCATATGTATATTTTAAAATGACACATGATAGCGGCCCTTGAAATATTCAAAAATATTTCAGTTCTGCATTTCTCAAAATTGCATAGCAAATATTACCTAAGTCATCAAGAGATTTATCTACAATGTCCCTATTCCTTAATGCTTAGAGGCCATATCGACAGAACAGTTGGGGAAATAATATGCCACTGGAAAAAGTAACAACAGGGAATGGAGGTGAGGAGTGGCTGAGAAGGGTATCAAGGATACAGGTTATGTTATCTTCATTGATAAAAACTGTATATAATCTCACATCTTTCCTTACCTATCAGACCCAACTTCAACATTCTCTTTGAGTTTACCTAATTTACAAGCATTGCTTTATTAACATCCAAAAATAAGTACTTACAAAGAAATGGTGAATTCCATTCTCCTTACGTCATAAACCCATGTCCTGTGCGGCATTTTGGGTATAGATTACACATTTTGCTTTATAAATTATGAGAGGCAGAGTTTTCAGATTACAGGTTGAGCTTGCAGCAGTGGAGACAGAACAAACCTTGGACTTTGAAATAAATTTGACCTGCAAATTATCAAGGAAAAATTAAATTGATAGTTAACAGTTAAACCTATCCATGGTTAGCCAAACAAAATCTTTGAAGTTCTAAATAGAAAGATTTGTGTTCCAGTCACATACCTCCTGTTTCCCAATGTATCAGTCAGGCAACAGCAAAGCATGCCCAATCTGATACTGTTTCTTACTTGTTTGACTTGGCACACACTCACTTCAACACAGCTGATCACCTCTACCAGCACCAGTTTCCCAAAACAATGTTTCTTCCTTCCACTGTCTGTTAATACTAGACACATTTTAACAATGGTTTTGGACATTGTAATTCATTCTGAAATAGTGATTTTGACCCAGATATTTTCACTTTGTCAGAAAGAGGGAAAACAGTCCTAAGGCAAGGTAGGAGGTAGGTAGCCAAGATAGGTAGCCAAAGATGGAAAGAAATAGTCATCTTTGCCTAGCCTCAATGACACTGAGTGGCCACTGGCTTCACTTCCACAGAATAGGCAAATCTAAGTAGAATATGGAATAAACTTCTCAAGGAATATTATTAATGATCTTTCTATAAAGGAGTGCTGGGTCTGAATGATCCTTACTGTTGATACACTGTGTCATCACACCTCCTGTCTTCATTTTTTTTCCCATGACTATAAAGTTTGGTGAAAAATTATTTCTTTTTATTTGACAGACAACATGACTTAGTAATAAAGAGGAAACAGCCTAGACAGAGGAGTGAAGAGGAGTTCTAGATCCTCTTGCTCTCTTAGAGCTAACCTGTGGCAAGTCACTTTTCTGAGTCTCAGGTTCCTCTTCTGTAAAATGAAAAATTTAAATATCTCATATTATCATTATAAGAATCAAATGGAAAAATATACGTGAATGGGCTTTGCAAAAATAAGGTTCTACTCATAAAGCATCAGTTGTGCTATTTCTGCTGAAAAGGGATCTAAATTTGCATTTACTCATTTACTCCCTCTCAATCAGTCCCCCTTGAGAAAAACTTGTAACAATCTTTCTAAAACAGAAGACCAGAGTTAGGGGCAAGATTAGAATAAATCTAGTCCCCAAAAGGAATTGGAACTATAAATTTGGCCTAGTGAGATCACACAAGGAAGCAAGTAGTCTGACTTTGACCACGTTTACAGTTTCAAGAAGAGGCAGTTGAACTCCATGAACACTGAGTGATCCCCTGATCGGCTGATATCCAATCAATTGATTTCCACTTGAGAATGCTATTATATCTTCAGCATCTAGATGGGTGGATGAATTGAATTCTGCCAGGAGTGAACCGCACAACTGCACTCATCTCACACGCTAGCAAAGTAACGCACAAAATTCTCCAAGCCAGGCTTCAACAGTACGTGAACCATGAATTTCCAGATGTTCAAGCTGGATTTAGAAAAGGCAGAGGAATCAGAGATCAAAATGCCAACATCCACTGGATCATTGTAAAAGCAAGAAAGTTCCAGAATATCATCTACTTCTGCTTTATTGACTACGCCAAAGTCTTTCACTGTGTGGATCACAATAAACTGTGGATAATTCTTCAAGAAATGGGAATACCAGACTACCTGACCTGCCTCCTGAGAAATCTGTATGCAGGTCAAGAAGCAACAGTTAGAACTGGACATGGAACAACAGACTGGTTCCAAATAGGGAAAGGAGTACGTCAAGGTTGTATACTGTCACCCTGCTTATTTAACTTATATGCAGAGTACATCATGAGAAACGCTGGGCTGGAGGAAGCACAAGCTGGAATCAAGACTGCAGGGAGAAATATCAATGACCTCAGATATGCAGATGACACTACCCTTATGGCAGAAAGTGAAGAAGAACTAAAGAGCCTCTTGATGAAAGTGAAAAAGAAGAGTGAAAAAGTTGACTTAAAGCTCAACATTCAGAAAACTAAGATCATGGCATCTGGTCCCATCACTTCATGGCAAATAGATGAGGAAACAGTGGCACACTTTATTTTGGGGGGCTCCAAAATCTGCAGATGGTGACTGCAGCCATGAAATTAAAAGACACTTGCTCCTTGGAAGAAAAGCTATGACCAGCCTAGATAGCATATTACAAAGCAGAGACATTACTTTGCCAACAAAGGTCCATCTAGTCAAGGCTATGGTTTTTCCAGTTGTCATGTATGGATGTGAGATTTGGACTATAAAGAGAGCTGAGCGCAGAATTGATGCTTTTGAACTGTGGTGTTGGAGAAGACTTTTGAGAGTCCCTTGGACTGCAAGGAGATCCAACCCGTCCATCCTAAAGGAGATGAGTCCTGAGTTTTCATTGGAAGGACTGTTGTTGAAGCTGAAACTCCAACACTTTGGCCACCTGATGTGAAGAACGGACTCATTTGAAAAAGCCCCGATGCTGAGAAAGATTGAAGGCAGGAGGAGAAATGGATGGCAGAGGATGAAGTGGTTGGATGGAATCACTGAATCAATGAACATGAGTTTGGGTGAACTCCTGGAGTTGGTGATGGACAGGAAGGCCTGGCGTGCTGCACTCAATGGGGTTGCAAAGAGTCGGACACACCTGAGCAACTGAACTGAACTGAACTGATGTGAAGAACTGACTCACTGGAAAAGATCCTGATGCTGGGAAAGATTGAAGGCAGAAGGAGAAGGGGATGAGACAGGATGAGATGGTTGGATGGCATCACTAACTTGATGGACATGAGTTTGAGTAAGCTCGGGGAGTTGGTGATGATGGAAAGGGAAGCCTGGCATGCTGCAGTCCATGCGGTCCAAAGAGCCGTACATGACTGAGCGATTGAACTGAAATGAACTGAGGCATGAACAGCTGCTTCACAGCTGGGAGCTTCCAGAATGCTAAGGTGCAAAAATGAGTCATGTTTTCTGAAATTAGCTCTGGTGATTCTAGTTACTCCATAGAGAACTATTCAAAGGGTATACTTTGAAAATACAGGACTGAAGAAAGTGAAGAGGGACTCAAAAGCCTCTTGATGCAAGTGAAAGAGGAGAGTGAAAAAGTTGGCTTGAAGCTCAACATTCAGAAAACTAAGATCATGGCATCTGGTCTCATCACTTCATGGGAAATAGATGGGGAAACAGTGGAAACAGTGTCAGACTTTATTTTTTTGGGCTCCAAAATCACTGCGGATGCTGATTGTAGCCATGAAATTAAAAGACACTTACTAATTGGAAGGAAAGTTATGACCAACCTAGACAGCACATTAAAAAGCAGAGACATTACTTTGGCAACCAAGGTCCGTCTAGTCAAGGCTATGGTTTTCCCAGTGGTCATGTATGGATGTGAGAGTTGGACTGTTAAGAAAGCTGAGCACAAAAGAATTGATGCTTTTGAACTATGGTGCTGGAGAAGGCTCTTGAGAGTTCCTTGGACTGCAATGAGATCCAACCAGTCCATTCTGAAGGAGATCAGTCCTGGGTGTTCATTGGAAGGACTGATGCTAAAGCTGAAGCTCCAATATTTTGGCATATGCTACTGTATTAGAATTCTATCTCTGTATTACATTAGAGAGTTGAAATTACACCTCTCTATATATAACTGGATCCCTAGTGTTCTTGCCTGGAGAATCCCAGGGACGGGGGGGAGCCTGGTGGGCTTCCGTCTATGGGGTCACACAGAGTCGGACACGACTGAAGTGACTTAGCAGCAGCAGCAGCAGCAGTTTACTATTTTTGTACAGGTTAACAATAATGTCTGTAGAGATTAATTACTCGATAGTATTGAACAAAAATGAAATGAGGCTGGACTTATTTTAAAATATCTCTGCCTGGCACCAGCAAGACTTGGTAAAATTATGAGCTTGATTTTCTGCTCCATTGGTGAGATGTGACATAAAACTATCAAAGATCACCATACAGAGTTTCAAATTACACTTCCAAAAGAAAGGCTCCATTATATCCTGCACTTAATAAAAGGATCAGCTCTCCAATGAAGTGGGATTCTGCTTGCCTACTCTTCCAGCACTAGCGCTACATTTTTAGCTTGCCTCCGGATACTCTGGATAAGGTCACTGATTTCCACTGAATTCTAAGTGGTTTTGTTTACGGAAATAGCGTCTCTTAGACTTACAGGTTTGTCATGAAGTTAGGTACTAAGAATATTGGCCACTATGGACTGTCTCCACGGCTAACGGATCCTCCTATAGGCAAGAACTTATTTTTGTGCTTCTGTGATCACACAGGCCAAGAGGCCCTTCCGCAGCATAATTCTAAGTCCTCATTAGGTACTCAGTCATCCAGTGCCCCATGTCTGAAAGTGTTAGTCGCTTAGCCGAGTCCAACTCTTTGGGACTCCATGGACTGTAGCCCATCAGGCTCCTCCGTCCGTGGGACTCTCCAGGCAAGAATACTGGAGTGGGTTGTCATTTCCCTCTCCTGGGAATCTTCCCGACCCAGGGATCGAACTGGGGTCTCCCGCATTGCAGACATATTCTTTACTCTCTGAGCCGTTATTTTCCAGGCTGTTGGTTCTGAAGCCGCTCAGTGATTTCGGAGTTACCTAGGCATAAGCCTACCTCCAAGAGAAAAGGCTACCACTCAGTGAAGAAAAGGGGGGTAAAAAAAGCTTAAGATATTGGAAGTCCAGCTTTGCCACAATACGTGTAGTTTTTTCCTCATCTTAAAATATTTACTCACATCTCCCTGGAGAGTCTTTTGAAATAACTTCTGAGTGAGATAAACTTCAACCGTAACTAATTAGTGGCTGCTTTCTAGAAACAATTTACAAGGTGTACCTGCAGAATTCTCGTCGTTTTATTAAAGCCACAGCTCCTAACATCTGTTTCCAGTGTGACCCGTAACCTTCAGCCAGCAGCCCCGCCCACTTCTAAATCCGCTTAGAGTGCCACCTCCTCCTTTGACTTTCAGCCTATCACATATTCTCTAATGGCTCAATGTAGCTATCGCGAGACTCCAACGGTATCCTTCGAGAGTCTCTAACCGTGTGGACTTGCGCAGAAGAGACTCGTGAAGCTAGGGTCGGAGAAAAGGGGCGGGGCGTCCCGACGTGCGCGTTCACCTTGACCCCACGGTCCAGCGCGCGCCCGGCATCTAGGCGCTGTGGTTTCTGGGCCCCCCGGGAACCCCAACACAAACCAGCATAAAGCGCGCGTGCCCACCTCAGGCCGATCGATGTTCGGTGGATAGCGAATGCGTGCCCGGGACCTGCAGGGGCATCAGAGGGCCCTGGGCCTTGGTGCTTGGAGAAACAGTCTAGGTAGGAGCTTGGGTGATAGAGGGTCAGGGGTCAGAGGTCGGGGGCGGAAGGCGCTTCTGGACGCAGACAGAGGTCCAAGGGAGGGACGACTCCGTTGTTTTGGAGCCTGGGAC
This sequence comes from Moschus berezovskii, assembly GCF_049115385.1. Lineage (NCBI taxonomy): Eukaryota > Metazoa > Chordata > Mammalia > Artiodactyla > Moschidae > Moschus > Moschus berezovskii. The sequence continues at coordinate 90,502,968 of NC_142469.1, read as the reverse complement.
ACTAAAAAGCTAAGAGGGAGCCGCAGCGCGAGTCTCCCCGACCCTTCCCTGTTCCCGACGTGCGGGCCGGGGGACCGCCGAGGCTTGCCCGGGATGAAGAGGAGCCGCGGGAGGGAGGCTTGCTTTGCCCCCGCGGACTCGGCCCACGGTGTCTCGTTCGAGCGTCCTAGGGCCCTTGATCTCGCTCCTCTGCCTCCAGGCAGCTTGTTTGCCCGGCCTGCTGGGAGCGATCGGCGCTGACAGCCTTGCTCAGACTCCTCAAACCGCTTTTGAGTCTTTCGGAAGAAAACTGAGTGGGTATCACCATTCTCCGCAGATGTGCCCCTGGAGACTGGAACTGGGCAGCTGCCTAGCTTATTGGTGTGCGGGATTGTAAATGCGGTAAACGGGAGGCCGGGGCCTCTGAGTTAAAGTTCTCAGGTACCTCAGGAATCAGGTTAATTGCATTCGCATTCAAAACCAGCCTTGCATTTTGTGCCTTTTGACTCCGTGATAGTTTCTGCTTTTCTGAACCGAGATATGTTTCTGATGGTTGACGGTCACTGTCAGATAAACAGGATTAGTAAACAGTGACTTTGTGCCTTTTTTCTAAGGGACTTGACCTTAGCAATGAAGTAAAAACCCTAGATGTTTGGTGTTTTCCTTTTTCCGCCTGCAATGTGTAAGACCTGGGTTCGATCCCTGGGTTGGGAAGATCCCCTGGAGAAGGGAACGGCTACACACTCCAGTATTCAGGCTTGGAGGATTCCATGGACGGTATATAGTCCATGCTCGCAAAGAGTCAGACAGGACTGAGCGAGTTTCACTACTTCTATTTGAATTAACTTGTGACTTTAGTAAACAAAAATACTTTTAGAGTTATTAAAGCTATTTTCAATTATTCTGTTGGGTGATAGCAAGAATGATGAAACTCCCATGAATCAAAATGATCCATGATACCTGTACCGTCACCAGAAAGGCTTGTTGTTTTATGATGAGAAATCATGCTGGAAGCAAGATAGTAGTGAGCAGTAGTGGGATAAATGTTCTGTAATGCAAAACATGGCTCTTCCTAGAGTTCACAGAGTCCACTTAGCGAATAAGCTGGCAGTTGAAAATAAAATGGTTTTGAAGGATGCTTTTTATATATATCCTCTTCTTGTCCGGCCTAAAGAACTGTACTTACAGGATTATTAAATCTGTTATTAAGAGTTCAGGCTAGAACGATTTGGGGGAATAGAATCTGCTGGTGAAAAATGAAGGCCTTTTATAAGTATCTGTGACTAACTATATTTTAGAGTTCTGCAGAGGAAAATACTGTCAACCTGCTGGGGTTATCACTAAGTAAAAGGTTGTGTTAATGCTAGGTCATTGAGAACTTCTCAGTCATCAGTAATGATTGAGTTTCACTTACATAATGCTTACCTTGCAGCGTGGTATCTCAAATGTATATACTCTCCGATTTCTTGGATAGCCTAAATCAGGACCTACCATGGGTTTGTTCTATATCATTCAGTATTGACAATTATCTTTCAATGAAGAGATAGTAATTTGGAGGGGGAAAAATCTGAATAAGTTTAATTGATATCCATCTGTTGTATAGTCTTAGTAACTTAATATTTTATGTTTATTTTTCTAGCAATCTATCTTTGTTTTCTGTTAAAAACACAGATCAGTCAGTTTTCTGTTTCACTCTGGGCCAGAAATTGTAAGGAGTAGTTTCACACTACCTGTAGTCTGTTTGAATGTGGTTGAATAAGATTTGTCCAAAAAGAAATTTGAGTAAAAGACTTCTGGGTCCTTGAGAAGAGAGAGAATATTCACAGATTTAGAAATCTTTGTTTCAGATTACTTTGTATATCATTTCCATCCTGGCCCTGACCCGGCATTGTGAGTACAGTGCTGAATAGGGTACTGTTCCTGCCCAGATTTCAAGTAGTTCAGAGTCAAACAGCTGAGAACACTATAGCAGTTGGAATCAAGAAGGAGAGGCCCTTAACTCAGCATACCTGGTCGTGGAATGTTTTGTGGGAGATAAGAGTCCCTTGGACTGCAAGGAGATCCAACCAGTCCATTCTAAAGGAGATCAGTCCTGGGTGTTCATTGGAAGGACTGATGCTAAAGCTGAAACTCCAATACTTTGGCCACCTCATGCGACGAGTTGACTCACTGGAAAAGACTCTGATGCTGGGAGGGATTGGGGGCAGGAGGAGAAGGGGACGACAGAGAATGAGATGGCTGGATGGCATCACCGACTCGATGGCCATGAGTTTGAATGAACTCCGGGAGTTGGTAATGGACAGGGAGGCCTGGCGTGCTGTGATTCACGGGGTCGCAAAGAGTCGGACACGACTGAGTGACTGAACTGAACTGAACTGCGAATATCGCGATAGGCCAAAAAGCATGAAAGGGCATTTCAAGCAAAAGGCGTTTAAAGGAATGAGAGTGAAAGTGTGGTCCATGTAGGAAACTGTGATATATAATCATGTTACACCCAAGCACTGGTATTTAAGTGGGGGAAGAAGAAGATTCATCTGGTATGAGGAAAATAAGGAGAAGGATTTAGAATTGGATTGTGATTAGAGTAATATGGAATTTTACTGGGACTTGACATATTAGCTGCCAGTTAACATTATGGTTTTGAGTAGCTTTGATCAAATAATTTAATCTTCTTTGGTTCAAGAATTATCCCTAGAAAAAAATCTTTAAATAAAAAAAAAGAGTTAACCAAAACAGGGTGGTGGGGCAGAGGGAAGGCAGATCGTTAATGTTGGCTCAATAGAGAACTGAACGAAAGGAGAGCCTGCTAGAAACCGTGGTATTTATTTTTCTTGAACTTATCATTGTAATTGACAAATACTTTGATAATACGGTGACATTGGAAGAATCAAGTTGGAAGCAAACATCTGAGTGAATGTGCAGATTATAGTGGTATATATAATTTAGAAGATACTGCATGAGGTTGAGTATTACCAGAGAAAAGAGCAAAGAGTAGAAGGAAAGTGTTCTGGTTCAGTAATATGTCTATTACAAGACTGTTGTAATAAAAAGGGCACATATTAACCTCTGTTTGCAATTGATGGCCTCAGACTGGTCATGAGACTACTAATGATGCACCACCAGTTGAGCAGACATTTCGCATCTATGCTGTACTTTGCCAGGAAAGAAATGGATTTCCGTAGGCAGCTAGCTATCCATAACAAGGTTTCTCAAAATTGGCTGGATGCTAGAATCACCAAGTGAGAGTGAAAGTGCTAGTCGCTCAGCCGTGTCCAGCTCTATTTGACCCCATGGACTGTAGCCTGCCAGGCTCTTCTGCCCATGGGATTCTCCAGGCAAGAATACTGGAGTGGGTTGCCATCCCCTTCTCCAGGGGATCTTCCCAGCTCAGGGATTGAACCCAGGTTTCCTGCATTGCAGGCAGATTCTACTGTCTGAGCCACCGGGGAAGAATCACCAAGGGAACCTATAAAAATAATGGAGATAGTGCCTGGGCCCTGCCCCAGAGATGATAGTTTAATTGGCTGGGCTAATACCAGGGCATCAGGATTTTGAAAATTTCCCCCAGGTGGTTCTAGTGTTCATTCAAGTTTGAAACACACTGATCTGTAGTTCCCCATCCTGCCACTTTAAAGTTTGGTTATTGTAAAGTGTAGTTTATAGTGTTCTCAGGGTGATAATAATAGCAACTACCACTTACTGAATATATGCTAAATTTCAGTTGCTGTGCTCTTGTACATACACAGAGAAGCTAGATAATTTCTAACTGGCAAAGCTAGAATTAGAATTTAGGACCCCAAAACTCACATTCTCTCAAATAAGCCACATTGCTTTGCCAGATGTGAGATTCTATAGCCAGTTGCTTTGGGGGCCATTAGAGTTAATGATTCTATCATCACCATATTACTAATATTATGGTGGTTAGTGAGATAGATTGTGTAACTGGCCCAGTTCCCTCCCCATATGTCCCCACCTCTTGACTTTGAGTCCATCTGTGTGAACTTGCTTTGGCCCTTGGAACCTTAGTGTTTTTACTCTGACCAAATGCCAGAAAGGACTTGTGTAATTGGATTTGCACTCTTACTCCTCAGTCACTGTCATAATATCATTCTTGGGTTTTCTTCCTGGTACGAGGAGAAGGATGATTATACTTAGGAAAGCCAAGTGGCTTTTCCCGAAACCTGGCCTATATCAGCCAATCCTAAGCTAATCTGCAGATCTGTGGGAATAAATGATTGCTGTCTCCAGGCAGAGCTTTGGGTGATATGTTATACACCATATTTATGATGGTGGCTAACTGATAAACTGGTGTAGAAGACTGACTTGATTCCGGTATTCCAACCTTTGCTCTGAGAACTGGACACAAACAAGCACTTAGGTTATTAGGGACTTTCTATATCATTCTGATCTCTTATCCAAGGTGATAGAGGAGATAAGATGCTTGAAAAGTAGTTAAGTTTAGTCAGAGGTTTATTGTAGACCTCCACCTCCATATTCATAAACTGATTAAGGGAGTGGAATTCTCGTGATTGACTTAGAACAGCAGTTTTTGATAGACATTTTGCAATTATGAAAATGTTCAATTATTGTCAGTCCATTACGGTAGCTTCTGGTCACATAGAGCTTTTGAGCACTTGAACTATGGCTAGGAAGAATGAAGAGCTGAGTTTAAATCTTTTTGTTTTTAACAGAAATACTACCTCTTAAAGTTAGATGTAGCTGTCAGCATCCTTATGGGACTACACAAACAACTTCTTTGGGGCTTCTGAGGAAACCACTATCTTTTTAAGTCACAAAGCTAACATGTTCCTCAGTAAGAGAAAGGTTCTGTCAACAAGGAAATGAGGTAGATCTTAGGCAGATAAATAATAGTACTTGTTTGTTTCATGGTTATTGTCCTATTCAGATTTTTCTATTTATTGGGCCAACTTTACTCATTACATTTTGTTAGTAAATTATGCATTTTGTCAATACATTTCAAGTTTATTAGAATAAAGCTATTAAGAGTTTTTAATTCCCTTCTGTACCTGCTTTTTGTTTGTACCTTTTAAATCAGTTTATTAAGATAAATTATGTACAATAAAATTCAACAATTTTATATATACAATTTGATGAATTTTGACAAATGTATAAAATCATATGATCACCTGTGGAACATTTCTGTTACCCCAACGGTTTCCCTTCTGCTGCTTTGCTGTCAGTCATACCTCTTACCACTTCCTGACCCCTGGAAACCATAATCTGCTTTCTAACACTGTAGATTCTTACTTTCTCTAGAATTTCATATAAATGGAATCACGCACTGTATAGTCTTTCACATCTGGCTTCCTTCACTTAGTATAATGTGTTAAAAATTCATCCGTGTTATATGTATCAATAGTTTATTATGAGTAGCATTCTGTTTGTTTATCCATTCATCAGGTGATGAACATTTGGATTGTTTCCAGGTTTAGGCATTTATTAACAAAATTGGTTTTAACAAATTCAAGTTTAAGTTTTTTATGATTCTGTGTTTTTTATTTCTCATAGGTAAACACCTGTGAGTGGGATTAATAGGCTGTGCAGAAAGTATATATTTAATTTGTAAGGAGTTGACAAACTTTTCCTATTGGAATGTTTGAGAATTCAGTTCTTGTTGTTCTGTGTCCTCGGTCTTTAACATTTTAACTGTTCTACTAGATATGTAGTTTCTCATTGTGGTTTATGAGTTGAATTTGCAATGGCTTTATGACTGACATGGGACTTCCCTGCTGGTTCAGACGGTAAGGCGTCTGCCTACAACACAGGAGACCCAGGTTCAATCCCTGGGTCAGGAAGATCCCCTGGAGAAGGAAATGGCAACCCACTCCAGTACTCTTGCCTGGAAAATCCCATGGATGGAGGAGCCTGGTGGGCTACAGTCCATGGGGTTGCAAAGAGTCGGACACGACTGAGCGACTTCACTAAATGACTGACAATGGTAAGGATATTTTCATGTGTTTATTTGGCACTTAGAGATCATCTTTTGTGAAATGACCATTCAATATTTTGTCCATTTTTTAAATAAGGCTTTTCTCAGATATTGGTTTGCAAGAGTTATTTATATATTTCACATATAAATCTTTCATCAGATCTCTGTGCTGTTTTCTCTTTTTATGAAGACTTGCCAGTTTTAAGAATAAGAAGTTTACAACTGTTTAAAGTTAATTATCTTCTAAAGGAGTGTAAAAACAAGAGAAAATATTATATTTATGCAGATATTTTTCATTCATAATGCTTTTTTTCTTTGTGTAGGTCCAAATTTCCATCTATCATTTTCCTCTGCCTTGAGTACTTCATTTAACATTTCTTGTGCTGTGGGTCTCCACTTCAGGTTCCACTACCAGGTCCCACCACTACCAGCCCCACCACTAAACATGGCAGCCCCCTTGGTGATACTCTCATCTCTTGTGCTAATTACATTCACGCTGTCACTTAGCTTTCCATTCGGATTCCTTCAGTGTCATTCTTTACGAAGACCTCAAAGTTTCTGGACAGCTGAGATGTCCCATCATTTTATGTTATCTTAGACAGGGCTAGATTCGGGGGAGAATAATTGAGAATAGGTTGTTAGCAGGGGTAGAGGAGTGTAGACTGCTCTGTGTGCTGAGTTTATCTTCACAAAACCAAAATGCAGCTTGATGTTTGTACTGAATTAAATGCCATGGTTTGATCTACACTACTTTTATATCCTCTCCTCAAATACGGGATGGTGTTGAATACTTACTGGGGACTCATCCAGTACCTGGCTGGATTTTATTAAAAAAGTGAGATTACTGAGAATATTTATTAAACTGCACTTGAAGCCAAATTTTATTTATACATTCCTTTCTCTTTTTTTTCAGCTACATGCTTGGAATACATTGGATTAGGCACTGTGACTTTAAGATTTAACTTCTCTGAGTTCTGTGTTACATATAGGAATCGGCTGTTCTTTTGGGAAAAGGGAAAGGCTACCCACTCCAGTATTCTTGCCTGGAAAATTCCATGGACTATATAGTCTATGGGGTCGCAAAGAGTCGGACACAACTGAGTGACTTTAAAAAAAAAATATATATATATATATATATATATATATATGTATATAGTTTAGGGCCTGCCTTATATAGGCTACTTTCAACTTAATTGAAAAAGCTTTCTTTTCTTTTTTTCCTATATTTTTAAATTCTTTTCTTTTATTGTCTCTGCTTTATTTCCCCTTGTTGCTATCTGTCACCATCTTATTTCTTATCCAGCTATCCTCTTATTCTTTTCATTAGCTAATTCACAGAAAGAAATACATTTGCATATTTTCATCTTCCTCTTTTGAAAAAGAATATATTTTTAGAGATTTTTAAGCTATGTCAGGGTCAAGTGAAGTTTTGTTAACCTTTTGGAATTATAAAACAAAATGAAATCCTGTATGTGTTCAAGTGTTACTAAAAGTTTTCAAATAAGCATTTCCAGAATATTTGAGAGATTTACCTATCATGTATTTAAAAATCATTAAATGTATTTTTAGAATTTATTTTAAACAAACATTTGTCTATATTAAATTTCTCTAAAAAGACTGTTAAGATCCTGAGGATTTGTGTGATACAAGAGATTATAGTCAATGTGTTCCATAACTGTATTTGACTTATTAAAAACAATCCATTGCTTTATGTATCTCTTTAAAGATTTCATGTTATATGTGGGATTATTATTCTATGTTGAATTGCTCATCTGGGAATATTTTAATACTAAAATCCTCTCTTGGAATGTCTGCTATTGTGTTTATCTTCTAGGGTTCACATTTACCAAGAGAACTTGAGAATGAGCAGCCGACGGAAACGTGCTCCCCCAGTGAGGGTAGATGAGGAAAAGCAGCAGCAGCTTTGCTGGAATATGCATGAGGACAGAAGGAATGAACCTCTCACCTTAACTGATGACGAGCAGTCCTGCCCAGGTTTGGACCCCTCTCCTGCTCACCGCATCATCCTAGATGACAGTCTAAAAGAAGAAGTGGCTCATAAAGAAAAGAAGAGATGTTCCGAAGCCGTGAGCATCTCAAAATCAATTGATAAAGAAGAGACTGGTGGCATTTTTTCCCCTTTGTCTGTAAAGCTGAATATTGTAATTTCTCCCTATCACTTTGATAATTCTTGGAAAGCATTTCTAGGAGAATTCACTCTTCAGCTTCTTCCTGAACAGTGTTTAATTGAAAATTTTTCTGAAAAGAGTTTTACACTGACGAGTTCCGAGTTGAGCAATCAGTTCCTGATCTATGTTCATTCGGGATGTGAAAATGTAGAGAAAAAAGAAAGAGGACTCAATGAGCCAGTCAGTATCTGTGACAAGGGAATTCAAGTGGAGTCGTCCTTCAGCAGTGAAATGTTAGAAGATTTGGGGTGGCTGCAAAAGAAGAAAAGAATAAAACTTTACCAAAAACCAGAAGAAAATAACATTATCAAGGTATCAATTTATATGGTATCCTTTAAGGTTCTTCTCCATTGGATACCCCATTTTGAAATTAACTTAGAAGGAAGCTCTGTAAAGCCAGCAATAAGCATTTCATTATTAAGTGTCAAAATACACTTCATTGGGGGCATTCAATAACTGTAAAAATATATATACATGTGTATTTTATATATCATAGCCAGTCATTTCCAGGCTGTACTTTTTTGGGATCTTCCTGATTCACCCTTTCCAGCTCTACTGTCAGTGACTTGTTGTGATCTTTATTATCTCTTTCTCTTCCAGTAGCAATCCTTTAGTCGTTGCCTTTTCAGTTCTTTCATCTCCTTTGTCTCTCGGCTGGTATGATATGAATGCAAATGGAATTCTAGTCTATTTATGCCTACAGAATTAACTATAATCTGGCATATAAGTCTCTCCTTTGATAGGCCTTTGTCTCCTCCAGCTTTATCTGTCTCCTTCTCAACTCTTTATCACTCTGCTTTGTATTCTGTCCTAGAAACTACACATTGATGTGTTTCCTGCATACATCCTGATGTCTTTCTGCATCTGTGCTCTCGCTCTCATACGTCCCTCTGCCTGGGTTGTTGGTTCCTCATCCCTCAAAACTCCTGGTCATTCCTCAGTGTGCAGCTCAGGGTTTACTTCATCTGGGGAGATCTTTTTTAAATTCCATGTTTGGTATTACGTGCTCTTCCCCCATAATACCTGACGCACATGCTTATTTTTGCCTTGATCGCTTGTAGTGTACTTCCATTTTAGACCTTTCCCCCCCTTCACTTGATTATGAAGTTTTTTTAATCTTCACAGCCCAGTAGAATACCAAATACTAAACAGATTTTCAGCAAGTGGATGAATAAATTTATGATTCATTTCAGGCTCTGCTATTCACTAGCCAAGTAACTTTTTGTGAATCTTTTAAAGACTCTAAATTCAGCTTCTTTCCATATGAAATGTAAATAATACTCATTCCTTTTACCTCATACAACTGTGCTAAAAATCAGGGGAGGCAATGTAAGTAAATGTACTTCGAAAACTATAAAGCAAGTTAATATGTCTTCATGCTAATACTTGAAATATACTTGAATATACTTGGTTCAATGCTTGAAATTCTAAAATGTTAAATTCACTTTTGTTCAGTTGAAAACATCATACATGTGTGTTATACATTTCCCACACTAAAAAGCAGTTATATCAATAGCCCTATTTATAGCTTCAGAATTGACTGAAGGAAAGGAGAAAATTGAGAAGCATTAGATTGTAATTAATTCTTCCCTGTACAGTCAAACTCTGCAGCCTAGCATCCCCTCTCTGGTGATTGTGAACACCACAAATTGTGGCTCAAGTTGAAAACAGATTTAAGAATTTGTGGTTTGTATGCCTGTGTTCTGTCCACTTCTCCCCCACATCAAGTCTTGATCTCTTCTGTCTTCCCTAATCCCTACTTTAATAAATATTTAAATACTTACTGCTGCAATAGCAAGGCATCTCTAAGCAAACATACAGCAGAATATAAATAATAATGAAAAGTACTCTTTGCCACTTATTCCAGTGTAATGCTGATTGAATTTTGTTCTTAACTGAAAGAATATGAGACTCTCAGTGATCATGGAATCAGGCCCAACATAATACAGGGAAATGAAGGAAACTGTTGATTATCATCAGGAACTTTTAAAATTATACTAAGTGGGCTATCTCATATAGTTGTCTCTCCATTTTGCAAATGACAACATTTGGGTTAAAATCAATCATTTTTTTTTTGTTCTTTTAGCTCTTAAATATCAATGCCAGTATTAAAATTCAAGTATTTTGACTGGAAAGCTTCATACTACATTGTTTCACCAAAGTCAAGCTGTATAACCTTAATCAAGGCCTATTTTCCTGAACATTTTAGTGTTTGATCTAGTAGTAGGGATTAGTAAAACCTATCTGTGCTTAAGACTGTTCTTGGGGAATCTATTTTTAACCAGCTTTAACCATCATTATTCTGATGATCATCTAACTGGGAAATCATTGACTTGGTAGGTAGAATTGGTGTTCTCATCACAGTCTCGCAGGTTTGGTTCCAGTTAGGGAAATATTTTTTTCTAGCTACTTAAATGGTGCATCACACATAGTAAGCACTGCATTTGCAGAATAAATTTGTTATTGAAAGCGGAAATATCTGAGATTTGGTAGGTATATATTTAGAGTTTGTGGGGTAAATACTCAATATCTTTAAAACTGCTAAAAATGTATTTCTTATATGGTCATAAAAAATGGTGTAGTATAGTCAAAACTTTTTAATGTTGATTAATTATTTGTAGGTTGGAATTTATCTTTTGGAAGCTGGCCTAGCAAAACCGGATTTTCTGAGTGATGCAAGTTCAAGAATGAAAAAGTTCAATCAACTCATGAAGAGAGTGATGGAAAAGCTATACAATTTTATTATTCCAGGTAATTTTTAAAGTAAACTTTAAAATTGCTGCTACTGAAAAGCTGTGGATTTCTCCCAAATCCTGTATATAACAGCCAGAAAAACAGCTAATAAAACCATAATAAAATTGAACAACCAACATAAGATTGCTATATGACAAAATTATCTTAAATGCCCCCACTACTATACTTTTTGTCTTTTTTTTTTTTTTGCTTAATAATATGCTTAGCTTATAGTGTGTACTCAAGAAATGTTGATGGCATCAATAGGCAGAATATAAAGGGATCTGAGCTGATTGGAATTTTTGCATTATTCCTGTGTTTTTTTTTTTTATTTTGTCATGGCCAGAGATTCTTGGCTGGCCTTTACTCCACCTCTCCTTTGCAGTCTGACAAATAATCTCAAGAGCCTGCTTCCCATAAAGACCAGTTAACTTTGCTACTGTTTCTTGGCAAGAAGTTGCATCCTTGGTCAGGACTGCAGTTTCAGAGTTGTCTGCCATTGGTTCCCAAGGGAGAGTGTGGATGGCTTGCTGCAGCCCATCAGCACGACTGGAAAAACGGCTCAGATTCTCCAAGTCCTGCTCATGGTGGGTCAGCCTTATTTCTGGTGCAAATCAGAACAGTTTTATACTGGGATATCTGGGAAATCAGTTTCTAAGCTTGGTTATTGAGTTGTTTTTCTGCAGTACATTCTTTGCAGAGCTTCATAATACTAATAATAGTAAATCATTTGCATGCTAAAGACAAAAAAAGGAAAATCACTGGTTTCAGAATTGGAAGGAATGCTTTGAAGTACATCTAGAACATTTTCAGAGTTATGATAAGAGTCCATTATTCTGCCTTTTAAAAATAATAAAATTGGAACTTTTCAAAGGAAAACTTCAAATTTAATTACTAATAATATGCACCTACACTAACAGAAATAGCCAAGCATGTAACTACACATTTATTGTATACTTTTGAAAATCTTAAAAGGACATAATTTTTATTGAAAAAAGTTAACTGTGTATTTTGTAGTACAGTCTATATTTTAAGGCCTATGAGGTATGTCCTACAAATGTGTGTAGGCCTGTTTGAAACCATTCAGTAATAAATCATTGGCTACAGGGGCCTTGCAAATTTTTCAAGAGTTTGAGGGTTGTTTTTTTTTTTCTACATTATAGGCATGAATCTTTTTCCACAGGGCAATTGTGCCTAACAAATGAATCTTAAATTCTTATGAATTTGTATTGGTGGCATAAGCCCTTAATCTCCTAATTGGCTGCTGCTGCTGGTACCCTATCCTTTTTTAGCATAAGAAATAGAATGGGAAACTTTGTCTTATTAGATGTAGAAAAATTGCCTGTGGATTTTTTTAATGTTATAAAAGTAAAATAAATTATTCTTTTACAAACTGCAGTAGATATTCACATTTAGTTCCTCAGAGTTTTATTAAACATCTGCGATGGGCGTAGCACATGCTGGCTGCTCTGAGGAGCTATAAAAACAAAAGACAGCCTTTGCTCTCAAAGAGCATTACAGTTCAGTGGGGAAGGGATGAATACACACAAACAATTATACTACGAGAAAGACTGCAATGTATTGTTATATCCAGTGTATAAGAGTGTTGCATGAACACACAGGAGAATATTCTGATCAGGGAAAACAAAATGTCATGAAAAAAGTATCAGTTATATTATCTTGAAGGGTGGAAGCATAGATTTTTGATCAGTCAAAAGGCACACTAAGCAAAGCCCCAGAGTCGGGAGAGTACATGGTATGTTCTGGGAATAAGAATTGCTTATAGTTATAAATGTAGATCTTGTTGTTCTGAGTACACTTGTTCTTGGATATGCAGATGTGTTGGAAGAGGATGAGGAAGGTTCCGATAGTGAGCCAGAGGGACAGGACATTGATGAACTCTATCACTTTGTGAAGCAGACACATCAGCAAGAAACTCGGTCCATCCAAGTGGATGTCCAGCATCCTGCACTGACCCCTGTGTTGAGACCGTACCAAAGAGAGGCTGTCAACTGGATGCTACAACAGGAACATTTCAAAAGCACCCCTGCTAGTGGCAAGTATAAGATACTTAAAGGCGAATTGATCAGAGGGATTAGATGAGAGAGTTACGGTGGAGGAAATCAGTCAGTAAACAAATCATATTGAAAGCAGGGGATAGAATGGGTGTGTTACTGTAAACAAAATTATTTTCTAAGACATCCTTCAAAATTGACACCTAGAGAAATTCATTTATGAGTTCCCTCATCCATAAAAGTTTGAACTGATTTTTCCAACCAGAGTAAGGGCTGCCTTGATGGAATTTTTAAAAACCAAGAAATTTTTTTTTACATGCCTTTCCAACTAAGAATTGCTTTTGTAACCTGATCAGATGGGAATCATGCTAATATATGAAAAACTGTACAATTTAATCATGAATGTTAGGGACAGAAAGCAAGTTTATAAAAGTGGGAGACTAACGTGTGACTAATCTGACCTTCCTACTTATACTTATTTTCTTAACTCCACAAAATAAATAATGAAATGTCATCTGGTAAGTGTTTTCATAAAAGTAGTCGATTATTGGGAATCATTTGTGTCACTGCTTTATCATTGTCTTTAAAGGGATGGGCACTAGATGAGATTTTTACATGATGCTAGGAAGTGAAGTGCTAACCATTTCTCCTTTTTCCTATATAGATTTATTTTAATTAGTAATGAATATCTCTTCTGTATTTCTCCCACTTTTTTATTCAACAAACTTTTTAAACTTTTTATTTTGGAAATATCAGTTCATAGCCAATATTATTTCTTACTCTTGCTTCTCCCATATTCTGACTTATTCTGAAATAGTAATGCCACATGGAGAAGGAAATGGCAACCTACCAGTATTCTTGTCTGGAAAACCCCATGGACATAGGAACCTGGTGGGTACAGTCCATGGGGTTGCAAAGAGTTGGACACAACTGAGTGACTAAACAGCAGTAACCCCACATATTATATCATTTCATCTGTTAATATTTCAGTTTATTTCATTAAAAGATACAGGTTCTTTTAAACAAATATATATATATATAAAATGAATTTTGAAACCCTAAAATTTCTCAATATCACTGTCTCTCTTCCTTCCTAACCCCCTTTCTGTTTCTCTCTCTTTCAGTTCAGTTCAGTTCAGTCGCTCAGTCGTGTCCAAATATCTGCGACCCCGTAAATCACAGCACGCCAGGCCTCCCTGTCCATCACCAACTCCCGGAGTTCACTCAAACTCATGTCCATAGAGTTAGTGATGCCATCCAGCCATCTCATTCTCTGTCGTCCCCTTCTCCTCCTGCCCCCAACCTTTCACAGCATCAGAGTCTTTTCCAGTGAGTCAACTTGTCGCATGAGGTGGCCAAAGTATAGTTTGTTCAAATCTGAAACCAAATAACATCCATATAGTACTGGAATTACTTGGTGTCGCTTAAGTTTCTTTTAGTCCGTAGGTTTTATTTCCTCTCCTATTTTTTTCTTATATTTGTTGAAGAAATTTTATAGCTCTATAGAATTTCCTACAGGTTATTTTTTCTCTAAAATAAAATAATTTTTTTTAACTAAGGAATTTGATTAAGGTGTAACATAAACAGTAAATGCATAGATCTTAAGGGCACAGTTTGATAAGTTTTGATAAATCTCTGCATCTGTGTAACTAGCAATTCAGTTAAGACAGAACCAGGCTTTCCCAAAAGTAGACACTGGCCACCCATGCCTCTTGAGACTTGAAATGGGACTGTCCAAATTATGTGGTGTAAGTTTAAAATACACAATAGATTTCCGATAATACAAAAAGAAAAGAATGTGAAATATCTCACTACTACTTTTTATATTGATTACATATTGAAATGATAATATTGTATTTGATTAAATTAGACAAAAATATTAAAATTAATTTTACCTGTTCCTTTTAATATTTGTATCATACAGTGCTGACATAAAATATTTCCATCACGCAGCATTTTCCATCATTGCCTCATCCGTGTTCCTACTTCAATCCCTTCAGGAGGCAACCACTGTCATCATAAATTAGTTTTGCCTATTTTTGAAACAGACAATGATAAAATATGTCCACTCAGGTGGAGGGAGTTGCTTCTTTCAACATATGTTTTTGAGGTTCATCCATGCTGCATGTATCAGTAATTCATTGGTTTTTGTCCCCAGGCTAGATTTTGTTGATTAAATCACATGTGTCAATTAGTGGTTTTTCGGTTCTCTGTGGTTCCCATCTATCTTTTAATTTTTTTCATTTTATAAAACCTGTATTCCTACTTCATCTATTAATCACTGAGGAAGGTAACAAAAAATGACTAACCATTTCACTGGAAATAGAGACATACTTACAACTTAGCAGTTGGTTTAAACAACTTAAAATATTGAGAAGGGATAGTGAAAGATGCTGGTTGACACAGACTCAGTACTTCATTGCTGTAGTTTTAGATATTTTTTTCCCTCAGTTAAAGCTTTTCCTCTACTCAGACCCATATGAAAGGTTAGATCTGATATAAGTTAATGTATTAGCCCAGTATCATTTATCTGTGAAGTTATTTAATGATATAAGGTAAATTCTTTAAGCATGTATAAAAGACAAGCTGCTTTCATTTATTGGGTAAGCCTTGATATGTATTGGTTTTCTTTTCCTGTTAATCCTCTATACTAGTATAATTTGTACATTTTGCTATGCTTTGCATAATTAAAATACAATTAATTAAATTATAAAGTATCCAATAAAATATAATTGCAAGTATAATTTGCTTTAGTTTTTCTGTCTTATCACTTGCTTCTATGGAAAATATTTGTGCGCTTAACAAAGGAAGTGAAAGAGTAATATCTGAAGAATGAGAGCGGGTTCCTGGCCTTTTACCCACATGTATGTGTCTTCCCAGGGTATACTGACTGTTGACTTTTATTTTAATGTGATTATCTGGCAGAATGGAAAATAAACAGAAAATGGTTTATTTTTCTTTAGAAAATGCCTTACACTTTCTGTGGCGAGAAATTGTTACATCTGAGGGTTTGAAACTCTACTACAATCCATACACAGGCTGGTAAGGCAAAACTTTGCTTATGTGCTTGATATTGAAAACAAATATTATGAAAACCTATGTGAGATTGATGGCATATGTCTTCAGCCTTGGCAGTACCTCCAAAAGGCATACTAAATTAAAGTCTCATTAGACAGTTTTATAGATAGGATAGACATGGAATTAATAGCACTTGTAATTAATAGATAAATGCAGTAGGATAGACTTAAGATGTGTAGTTATTGATATTTAAAGAGATTATAATTTTAAGTAAAAATGTCACCTTATTATGGGACAGTTCATTAAATTTGTTAATTATATTATAAAAGAGTTTTAAGAATCATTAAATATGATTAGTGAATCAGTAGTTATTGCCATTTTTATTCACAGATTCATAAAGGTCACAGAAGGTAGACATATTTCCCTTTATTTATGGGAGGAAAAAAAATGATGATAGTACCAATTCTGTTTCTGCACGCTTAAGTTGTCAGCTCAGACAGTTTTTTTATTCTCATAGTTCTTATATTCATGATCTAGGGATTATAATTGTTGCAACTGAAAGTATAGTTTTAAAAAGCGTAAGACTTTTATGCATTTCTTCCAGTTCTCTTTAGGAACAGTGTGATTTATATTTGCATTCCTATGATGCGTTTTTCTTGTATTTTCCTTTAGCATCATTCGTGAGTACCCAAATGCTGGACCACAGTTGCTTGGTGGGATCTTAGCAGATGAGATGGGTCTTGGAAAGACAGTGGAGGTTTTGGCTCTGATTCTGACACATACTCGACAAGATGTCAAACAAGATGCTCTCACTCTTCCTGAGGTAGGAGGAGTACTACAGGGCTTGGGAAAGCAGAGCATATGTTCTCCAGAAAGCATCGTATGTTGAACATTTGGTTGGCACTTAAGTCAACACTTTCAGTTTATTCTGTGGCTTATGATTTGTATTAGTTGTTAACTTCACATAAGCACAGAAAATGGAATATTTGTGACCTGGCGAAGTTTTTTAAAGTGATATTGGCCAACCAGGAAGGGGATAGATATGCTGCTATTTATCAAGCTTCCTTCTAGTTGGCAGAGAAATTCTCTAGGAAAGTTTGATTACTTCCTCAAATGTTTTATCACTTCTTCAGATCTCCATATTACTGCTACATATTTTTGAGAGCTATTTTTCAAAAATTGTGCAAATCTCAGATATGTAAATCTAGGGGTCAAATAATTAGAACTTTGTTAAAGGATAAATAGCTTAGTAAGTAGATTTCTCATTGAAACGAAGAAAATTTCTCAATAAACAAAGTCTTTATTCTAAAATGTATGTGTGTTAGTTTCTCAGTCATGTCTAACTCTTTGCAACCTCAGGGATTGTACCCCCCAGGCTTCTCTGTCCATGGGATTCTCCAGGCAAGAATAGTGGAGTGGGTAGCCATTCTCTTTTCCAGAGGATCTTCCCGGCCCAGGGATTGAACCTGGGTCTCCTGCATTGCAGGTGGATTTCTTTACCATCTGAGCCCTTAGGGAAACCCTCTAAAATGTATAGTTGTGTTTAAAAATATAAATTTTAGAGTTTATAAGAAAAAAAACTTCACTGAAACTCATAGCTTATAGCTTATATTTTCAGATAATGAAATCGTCAATTAGCACATTAAATCCTGCCAAAATGAGGTCACTAGTTAAAGGCATAACTCTAATTACCTGTAGGGCCCACCATGCTCGCAACCTTAGCAGTTATATGATCTTCTGATAGGGTAAAGTTTGCAAAATTATCCTTTCAGATTTGAGTAAGGGATAGAGTAGGGAATATCTGTTTCCTTTGTAGAAAAATGAGTTGGCGTGTACAGTTTTAACTATCAGTAACTTCCTTTTGAGGGTTTTCTTCTCATTAGCTGTGTTAATTTTAACTTATTTTGATTGCTATTACAAATTCAGTGGGTTAATACAATTTTAAACAAGCCTTAACATGTTAATTTCAGAAGTTTCACACTTTAAGTAATTTAATATGCATAATTTTTAAAATGATGGCTAGCTGTTAACTCTGAAATAAAAAATAAGGTTTGTATGTGTGAATAACTTATTTAGCCCTTTCTTTCATAATTTGTTACAACTCTTTTGTATCTCCTTTATAGAAGGAGGGTTACTTTTGTGCAGCAACTCAGAATACTGAAAGCAAAACACTGTAACTGCTTAATGTTGTTTATATCAGGGAGAAGTGGTAAATTATTTCATTCCATCACATTATTCTGGCGGAAATGTAAAAAAGACAGAAACCCAGAATATGGAATTTGAACCAAAAGAAAAAGTTCAATGCCCCCGTAAGTATGAAATCTCTTAAAGATAGCACCTTTTGCAGCGATATTTGTTCTAATTCTTATAATCTTTAATAGCAATGTCTTATAATTGTTATAAATAATTGTTTTTACAGTTCATGGGGTCGCGGAGAGTCGGACACGACTGAGCGACTGAACTGAACTGAACTGGATACTTTGCATAAAAGTTTGGTTACAAGGCATATTATCTTAACGAAAATAAAGATTTATTCTTTGGTTTGACTTGATCCAGATAGTTTGTTGCTTAATTGGTAGATTAGCAAATTAATGTAATTTTCTTAAATTATTTTCATTACTGTAGTTTATTTCTTAATTGAGGTAAGTTTATTACATATTCTTCAAAATGATGATATACAGACAGCATGTCTTTAGTAAATCTGTATTTTTTACTTAACATGGTTCTTAATGCACATTAAGATTAACTGGTTTTGTTTTCTTTTCACTTTAATTGTTTTGACTGAGTTAGCATATCCTTTTGCATTTAGCTACACGTGTGATGATCCTGACAGCTGTTAAAGAAATGAATGGAAAAAAAGGAGTTTCTATTCTTTCCATCTACAAATATGTCAGTTCTATGTATAGATTTGATGTTCAGCGGAACAGGAGTCTTCTGAAACGGATGCTCAAATGTTTAATTTTTGAAGGCCTTGTGAAACAGATCAAAGGCCATGGTTTTTCTGGTACTTTTACACTGGGGAAGAATTACAAAGAAGAGGACATATATGATAAAACAAGAAAGCAGGTAACAGCATTTATCAAGTAGTTGTATGTGATGCTTTACAAAGTAAGTTGACAGATCCCTCCTGTCTAAAGCTCTTAGAGCCAGGTGATAAAGAAACATTAGGAAAAGCACTAATGGCTATGACTTCTGTTTTCTACTTTTTGAATAAAAGTTCCATCAGAGTAGAAACTAAAAATAATGTATTAATTGAGTGGATCATGCAGTTAGTTTGTAAATTATAATACAGGTTAAAATTAGCTTTCTTCACCCTCATGCTATTGTCAGCACTCAAAAAGCATGTTCCATCCTTTAAAAATGTTAATACATTACATCTGTATAGCTCTTTACATATGATTTGAATCTTTTATTTAAGTTCTCATTTTCCCTTGTCATCACCTTTTAAAATATTTACATTTTGTTATAAAACTTCTTCTGGGCTAATACTGCTAAGTCGTTTCAGTCATTTCTGACTGTGTGTGACCCCACAGACGGCAGCCCACCGGGGTCCTCCATCCCTGGGATTCTCCAGGCAAGAACACTGGAGTGGGTTGCCATTTCCTTCTCCAGTGCATGAAAGTGAAAAGTGAAAGTGAATTCGCTCAGTCATGTCCGACTCTTCGCGACCCCATGGACTGTAGCCTACACAGGCTCCTCCGTCCATGGGATTTTCCAGGCAAGAGTACTGGAGTGGGGTGCCATTGCCTTCTACAATTTGCTTTTAAGAAAATAGTTAAAAATTTGTGAATATCAATCAAGAAAAGACTGATGACAACAATTCAAAATGTGGAGTTTGTGAAAGAAATGGCAGACCAAAAAGTCCTCTTCGAAGAGTAGTGAGTCTCCGGCATTTTTTCCCCAGCCAGGTTAGAAGACTGCAATGAACTTCTGTGCTTTTAATAATCCTTCTGCTACCAAAAAAGGAAAATCTTCTTCAGTTAATGCCAATCATTCCATGTTAATGTCATTCATTCCTCTGTTCACCCTTGACTGTGACATCACTTCTAGGAAGGTGTAGCTGGCATCTGCCTCCCCAACACAGCCTCTGTCTGTTATATAACCCTCTTATGCAATCCTGTAGCATCATTTTAAAGGGTCATGCTCAGTTGTGTCCTACTCTTTTGCAACACCATGAATTGTAGCCCACCAGGCTCCTCTGTCCATAGGATTCCCCAGGCAAGTATACTGGAGTGGGTTACCTTTTACTGTTCTCTTTCCCAACAGACTCCTTTGAGACCAGGAGCTAAATATACCTCATACTTATATCCCCAGCATCTAACATGTTGCCTGGCACAGAATTGGCATTCAATAAGTAATTGCAAGAGGGTACACCAATAGAAAGGAGAAAGAAGGAATTTATTTGTGTATTGCAGTAACTAGTAGATTAATTTTTACTTTGGTTAAAAGCTGTATTTTAATGCTTGATATTTTTATTATTGCCCCTGTTGTTGTTTGGTCACTAAGTCATGTCCAACTGTTTTGTGACCCCATGAACTGTAGCCCATGGACAGGCCCCTGTGTCCATGGGATTTCCCAGGCAAGAATACTGGAGTGGGTTACCATTTCCTTCTCCAGGGGATCTTTACAACCCGGGGATTGAACCCATATCTCCTGCACTACCGGTGGATTCTTTACCACTGAGCCACCAGGGAAGCCCATAATTGCCCTAGTTTGTATTATAAACTACCAGTCTTTTATTGATTTAGACAGACTGTAAATTATAAGAGGTTGATAGCAAAATTAGTAGCTCCCTTGGATTTTCCTGGTGGCTCAGACGGTAAAGCATCTGTCTACAAATGCGGGAGATCCGGGTTCGATCCCAGTACTATTGCCTGGAAAATCCCATGGACAGAGGAGCCTGGTAGGCTACGGTCCACGGGGTCACAAAGAGTTGGACACGATCGAGCGACTTCACTTTCAGTTTATTTTAAATTTTGTTATTTCCAAATCTTAATTAAACAACAGTAGAATTTTCTTTTCCTTTTGGGCCTGCAGGGAGAGGAGTTCATACAGAAGTTTGAAAACCACTGATCAGGAGTGATTCTCCTCAGGCAAAGAGTGACAAAGACTGCCTACGAGATTTTTTTTGTAAAGCACATGAAGTTGGGTGTTTAATTTTAGCTATGTCACTCCATTGAAATAAATTAAATAAATAATGTTTTTCATAGGCAGTGGGGAGTCCAAGGAAAATTCAGAAAGAATCCAGAAAATCAGGAAACAAGGACACAGACTCTGAATATTTGCCATCAAACACCTCTGATGATGATGATGATGATCCTTACTATTATTACTGCAAGCCCAGGAGAAATCGTAGTAAATGGAGGAAGAAACCTGTTCCGTCCACAAAAAGGGAAAAAAGCCAGCTGAACGTCAGTCTCAGCCCACAAGATCAGTGTCCACCTAGCGGTAGCTCTGAAATCACTGATGCTGCTGCCTCTGAAAGTCCATGTGTCTTTGAAGTCGATCCGGAACTTCCAGCAGAGGGCCGAGCTGGCTCTCTGAGCCCTGTTGGTGGCGGCGGGCCGCGTGCTGATATCACGGGCCCCTGCGGTTCTCCCGGTTCTCGCTTTGAGTGCGTGTGTGGCGAGCTCGGCCGGGCGGACCGTAAGCCTCGCGTGCAGTGCCTGCGGTGCCGCCTGTGGCAGCACGCACAGTGTGTGAATTATGAAGAGAAGAGTCTGAAGACGAAGCCTTTCTACTGCCCCCACTGCCTTGTTGCGATGCAGCCAGTGTCCACAGGAGCGACTCTGATCATCTCCCCCAGCTCCATCTGTCATCAGTGGGTGGAGGAAATCAACAGGCACGTGAGCTCCTCCTCTCTTCGAGTCTTGGTAAGACAGTTTGGACTCTTTAAAGGGATAGGAAAATGTAAATGTTTGCTTATGATACTTTTTATAATCTTTGTCACCTTGTTTTTATCCCCAAAATGAACTTAATGAGATAATCATATTAAGTCAGAACTTGAAGAGGAAATTGAGAATAAGAAAAAGTATGGTAGACTGTTTATTCTTTTCCGACATCAGAGTTTAAAGCACTTTGAATGGAAACTTATGAAAGTTTTTGAAAAAGCCCTTAATCATATAAGGGAGAACATCTTTGTATTCAGAAAGAAATGCAGTCCAAAGGCAGCATTGTTTAATAGTTATCTGCTTCTTTGATCCTACGCCTTTTAGCTCCAGAATCTTCCTCTGACGCCTCAGTTACCCCTTCTGTAAAATAAGAATTTACTCATTCAACAAATATTTAGTGAACACCTATTGTGTGCCAGAAATTGTGCTAAGTTCTAAAAATTGTACCCCCACACACTTTGTGAAGATTAAATGATTTGATAAAGTGCTGGCACATAGTGAGTGTTCGTTTAATGTTATTGGTCACTACTGTTAGTATTTTTTACCCTTTGTGTTCTTCTTTTCTTCTTTCCACACAAATGTTACTGGAGATTTTCTATATTTCGGCCACTATGATAGGCACGTATATTACAGTTGTTTATCAGACACCATCTTTGCCACTGAGGAGCTCTGTTCTATAGAGGAGATAAACCTTGGTTTGTATCTTGACTCTACTAGTTTTGAGTAAGTCACTTCATGTTTCCTATGTGTGACATAGGAATAATAACAACTAATGGAGTTGTTAAAGATGGGAGATAAAACTTTGCAGTGCTAAAACATAAAAGGCATTCAGTAAATAGTAGCTCTTATTGTTCTACTTTCTCATAGCATTGTGCTTTTGCACAAACTATTAATTCCATCTACCCACCCATGAAAACTCCTGACTGTACTTCAAGATCTACTGCAAATTTGAATTCCTCTCTGAATTTACCTTCTTAGCCATAAAATTGGTCTCCACTGTGATGCTATCGCATTTACTGTTACAGTTCCTTTCACATTGCTTATGTTTTTAGTCTTCCACACTAAAATGCATCTTTCTCTAAATAGGTCTGGGATGTATCTTACAGGATGTTTGGTTATAAACAGAAAGGGCTCGGTAAGGGTATAAATGAATGTCTGTGATTATATCCTAGGTATATCAAGGAGTGAAGAAAGATGGTTTTTTACAGCCTCATTTTTTGGCAGAACAGGATATAGTCATCATTACTTACGATGTCCTCCGTTCAGAACTAAACTATGTAGACATCCCACACAGCAACAGTGAGGATGGGCGTCGCTTAAGGAACCAGAAGCGCTACATGGCCATTCCCAGTCCTCTTGTAGCTGTGGAGTGGTGGAGGATCTGCCTTGATGAAGCTCAGATGGTCGAATGTCCTGCTGTAAAAGTGAGAATTTCTGCAGAATCGCTTGAGGGCTGGGGAAGAGACTGGAGGAAACTGTTCATAGGAAATTTAATAGTTTACATGTAGTTTAACCCACAGTATTGACATTTGCCATAAGTTTGCCTTTGGACACTCTGCATTTGTTTTCTCTTGTGCTTGAGCTGTATAATCCTTAGAAATTATTTGGTACTCAGAATCATTGCTCTATCTGAAAAGTTCATGTGTATTTGAACAAGATGGTACTTTTTATGTGATGCAGATCTAAGTAAACTCTTCTTAGGGACTTTTATCAGCGTTTCTGCTGTGTGGAGTGCTCTCACCATACAGGCTCTGGTAACTGACAGCTTTTTATCAGAGACCAAATGGTAATGGAAAAATGCTAGAGGAAAAATTTTATTCAGACTTCATTGTATGTCTTTATTCTGTCTTCTTTGCCCAATCTGTGACCCAAACTGAATTTATAAGTCATGCCTATTAGCACAGTGGTTCTTCTCATCTGGAGGATAAGGTGGTCTAGGGAATGTATCAGTCAGTTTGGGCATTTTCATTCTACCCATACATGAACTTCCATTCCTTTTTGAAGGGACACATGGCAGCCTCCTGCTAATAAGAGCCCCATACTAGAAGATAGCCCATTGAATATGATGTTCAGTATTGAGTGTGATAACTATTCTGTAAGGGCATCTGATCTGAAGCCTGGGCTTGAGAGCTGTTTTCATAAGTAAACACAATCCTTCTGCATTTTTCTTGTGTCTGTCTTTTCGTTCTCTCCCATCAGGCTGCAGAAATGGCTCAGCGCTTGAGTGGGATTAACCGCTGGTGCATCAGTGGCACTCCAGTACAGAGAGGATTGGAAGGTAATGGATGGTTTCCTCACATATTGCATTTATTTGAAAAACTTAAAATTTGAGCAAAAAGTATTGATTAACTTTTGCTGAAATCCGTAGGTGATTATGCATATATTAAAATATATTTATATTTGATCCTAATAGTTTCAAATTTCTTCCTTTTTAAATGGAATCATGTGCTTTTTGTTTTTATGTATATATATGAAGACAGATATGTAGTGAGTAGTCCTACTGTCCTGATTTGAGCAGTTATAGTGCCTGCCTGAACACTGTAGACACAGGTCTGAATTGAACTCAAAGTTCCAAAATTGTGAGTAGAAAACAGGGAGACCCTGACAAGAAAGAAAGAGGGAAAGAGAGAAGAAAAAGGAATTAGTGTCACTCAGCTGTGTCTATAAAGATAAGGACTTCCCACTCACACGTTTTAACTAACGATGCTTCTACATGAGTCTCACTCATATAACTAATTTTTCCCATAGAACACAGACAACATTTTTAAAACTTTTGTCCAAGTTGCAAATATTTGAGACTAAAAGTTTAAATAAGTAAATGTTGGTTTACGTAATAAACTTCTTGAAAAACTGTCACTAAAATGTGGCTTAATTATAAAAATATAAATATCCTTAGTCCTATGGCAGATATTTATCTTCAAAACCTATCATTCTTGAAAATTCAGGTTTTCATGTATCATTTGTTCTTAGCAGGATAACTTACCATTCTGCTAAAGAAAAAATATCAACATCTATTACAGTGACCTGAGAAACACTATTTTTTGATGATTATTTTTAGAGGAAAAAGTTTTTTAGGAAGATGTTTAAGTATACATTTAAATACCTGTGTAATTTTAAAGTTACATTAAGATACATATTTGTAGAATAATATCAGGCTAATAGAAAACAAAGATCATGGCATCTGGTCCCATCACTTCATGGGAAATAGATGGAAAAACAGTGGAAACAGTGTCAGACTTTATTTTTTGGGGCTCCAAAATCACTGTAGATGCTGATTGCAGCCATGAAATTAAAAGACGCTTGCTCCTTGGAAGGAAAGTTATGACCAACCTTGATAGTATATTAAAAAGCAGAGACATTACTTTGCCCACAAAGGTCCGTCTAGTCAAGGCAATGGTTTTTCCCGTGGTCATGTATGGATGTGAGAGTTGGACTGTGAAGAAAGCTGATCGCCGAAGAATCGATGCTTTTGAACTGTGGTGTTGGAGAAGACTCTTGAGAGTCCCTTATACTGCAAGGAGATCCAACCAGTCCATTCTAGAGGAGATCAATCCTGGATGTTCATTGGAGGGACTGATGCTGAAGCTGAAGCTGCAATACTTTGGCCACCTCATGCGACGAGTTGACTCACTGGAAAAGACTCTGATGCTGGGAAAGGTTGGGGGCGGGAGGAGAAGGGGACGACGGAGAATGAGATGGCTGGATGGCATCACCGACTCTGTGGACATGAGTTTGAGTGAACTCCGGGAGTTGGTGATGGACAGGGAGGCCTGGCGTGCTGTGATTCATGGGGTCGCGGAGAGTCGGACACGACTGAGCGACTGAACTGAACTGAACTGAACTGAATGATAAAGCCAAATTTAGAGGTCTGCTGTTACATTGGAAACTGTCCAACATGTTGATATTTAGGTGTTAATAAGCTCTCATTGAACTCAAAAGTTAACTTAGAAGGTATAGAGAAAATGCCTATCACAGTTACTTTATTCTCATTTTAATGTTAAAAGAATATGAGCCGTAATTCTGCACTTCCCTGGATACTTAATTTGGGATGAATAAGATGTTGGCAGGTGTTTTGAGCAACTGGCACCCTAACAAATTTTTGATTAATTTTTTAAACAGCTTTATTGAGGTATGAATGACATATAATGAAACTATAAATATTTACAATGTAAAATTTGTAAACTTTTGACATATGTATTTACCAGTGAGTTTATTTCCACAATCAACATAATGACGCCAAAAGTTTTCTCATGTCCAAGTTACCTTAAAAAATAGCATGTCCTGAATGTTTGGAAATTTAGTTTATTTCTTATCTTTTCTTCCATGATTCTCTGATATCTTTAATACTATCACTCTTATAATGTATCTGGCTTTTTGTTTTTTGGTTTTTTGTGTGTTAATAGTAACTGCAGTGGGAATGTTAGACTGATGTGACTTCAGTTCAGTCACTCAGTTGTGTCCAACTCTTTGCAACCCCACGGAGTACAGCACGCCAGGCCTCCAAGTCCATTACCAACTCCCGGAGTTTACCCAAACTCATGTCTGTTGAGTCGGTGATGCCATCCAACCATCTCATCCTCTGTCATCCCCTTCACTCCTGCCTTCAGTCTTTCCGAGCCTCAGGGTATTTTCAAATGAGTCGGCTCTTCACATCAGGTGGCCAAAAGTATTGGAATTTCAGCTTCAACATCAGTCCTTCCAGTGAACACCCAGGACTGATTTCCTTTAGGATGGACTGGCTGGATCTCCTTGCAGTCCAAGGGACTTTCAAGCAAGTCTTCTCCAACACCACAGTTCAAAAGCATCAATTCTTCGGCACTCAGCCTTCTTTATAGTCCAACTCTCACATCCACATATGACTACTGGAAAAACCATAGCCTTGACTAGAAGGACCTTTGTTGGCAAACTACTGTCTCTGCTTTTTAATATGCTGGCTAGGTTGGTCATAACATTCCTTCCAAGGAGTAAGCGTCTTTTAATTTCATGGCTGCAATCAGCATCTGCAGTGATTTTGGAGCTCAAAAAAATAAAGTCAGCCACTGTTCTCACTGTTTCCCATCTATTTCCCATGAAGTGAGGGGACGAGATGCCATGATCTTATTTTTCTGAATGTTGAACTTTAAGCCAACTTTTTCACTCTCCTTTTTCACTTTCATCAAGAGGCTCTTTAGTTCTCCACTTTCTGCCATAAGAGTGGTCTCGTCTGCATATCTGAGGTTATTGATATTTCTCCCAGCAATCTTGATTCCAGCTTGTGCTTCATCCAGTCCAGCGTTTCTCATAATGTACTCTGCATAGAAGTTAAATAAGCAGGGTGACAAAATACAGCCTTGACATACTCCTTCTCCTATTTGGAACCAGTCTGTTGTTCCATGTCCAGTTCTAACTATTGCTTCTTGACCTGCATACAGGTTTCTCAAGAGGCAGGTCAGGTGGTCTGGTATTCCCATCTCTTTCAGAATTTTCCACAGTTTATTGTGATCCACACAGTCAAAGGCTTTGGCATAGTCAATGAAGCAGAAATAGATGTTTTCCTGGAACTCCCTTGCTTTCTTCATGATCCAGCGGATGTTGGCAATTTGAT
This sequence comes from Moschus berezovskii, assembly GCF_049115385.1. Taxonomy (NCBI): domain Eukaryota; kingdom Metazoa; phylum Chordata; class Mammalia; order Artiodactyla; family Moschidae; genus Moschus; species Moschus berezovskii. Next base: position 90,475,609 of record NC_142469.1, on the reverse strand, counting down.
CTCTGGTGCCTCTGCCTTTTCTAAATCCAGCTTGAACATTTGGAAGTTCACAGTTCACATATTGCTGAAGCCTGGCTTGGAGAATTTTGAGCGTTACTTTACTAGCGTGTGAGATGAATACGATTGTGCGGTAGTTTGAGCATTCTTTGGCATTGCCTTTCTTTGGGATTGGAATGAAAACTGACCTTTTCCAGTCCTGTGGCCACTGCTGAGTTTTCCAAATTTGCTGGCATATTGAGTGCAGCTCTTTCACAGCATCATCTTTCAAGATTTGAAATAGCTCAACTGGAATTCCATCACCTCCACTAGCTTTGTTCATAGTGATACTTCCTCAGGCCCACTTGACTTCACATTCCAGGATGTCTGACTCTAGGTGAGTGATCACACCATCGTGACTATCTTGGTCGTGAAGATCTTTTTTGTACAGTTCTTCTGTGTATTCTTGCCACCTCTTCTTAATATCTTCTGCTTCTGTTAGGTCCATACCATTTCTGTCCTTTATTGAGCCCATCTTTGCATGAAATGTTCCCTTGGAATCTCTAATTTTCTTGAAGAGGTCTCTTGTTTTTCCTATTCTGTTGTTTTCCTCTATTTCTTTGCATTGATCACTGAGGAAGGCTTTCTTATCTCTCCTTGTTATTCTTTGGAACTCTGCATTCAGATGCTTATATCTTTCCTTTTCTCCTTTACCTTTCGCTTCTCTTCTTTTCACAGCTATTTGTAAGGCCTCCTCAGACAGCCATTTCGCTTTTTTGCATTTCTTTTCCATGGGGATGGTCTTGGTCCCTGTCTCCTGTACAATGTCACGAACCTCCGTCCAGAGTTCATCAGGCACTCTATCAATCAGATCTAGTCCCTTAAATCTATTTCTCACTTCCACTGTATAATCATAAGGGATTTGATTTAGGTCATCCCTGAATGGTCTAGTGGTTTTCCCTACTTTCTTTAATTTCCGTCTGAATTTGGCAATAAGGGGTTCATGATCTGAGCCACAGTCCGCTCCCAGTCTTGTTTTGGCTGACTGTATAGAGCTTCTCCATCTTTGGCTGCAAATAATATAATCAATCTGATTTCGGTTTTGGCCATCTGGTGTGTAAATTCTTCTCTTGTGTTGTTGGATGAGGGTGTTTGCTATGACCAGTGCATTCCCTTGGCAAAACTCTGTTAGCCTTTGCCTTGCTTCATTCAGTACTCCAAGGCCAAATTTGCCTGTTACTCCAGGTGCTTTTTGACTTCCTACTTTTGCATTCCAGTCCTATATAATGAAAAGGACATCTTTTTTGGGTGTTAGTTCTAAAAGGTCTTGCAGGTCTTCACAGAACCATTCAGCTTCAGCTTCTTCCGCTGACTTACTATGTTATATTTGCAAGTAGAAGTCTCATTTGTTTTCTTTTTGTATTAGACCAGGGTTTCTCCACCTTAGCCCCGTGAACATTTTGAGTCAGATAATTCATTTTTATTAGGGGTTGTTCTGGGTATTTTGGATATTGAGCTTTTCCACTCCTGATGCTGGTAATTTTCTTGAAGTTGTGACACCCACAATTGTCTCCAGTCATTGCCAAATGTCCCTAGTGGGCAAAATCACACCCTTCCATCCCAGTTAATAGCCACTCTGCTAGATTGATAGAGGTAAATCAGATTTGATGATTTATTAATTAACAACATTTGTTTTTGCTCCATGGTAAAGTGAAAAATTTTAAGTCAAACCATCCTAAGTCAGAGACTATCTGTATTCTCATCATGCTGTTTTTCTTTCTTTTCAGATCTTTTCGGGTTAGTGGTATTTCTTGGTGTTGAACCTTACTGTGTCAGACACTGGTGGGTTCGACTTCTCTATCGTCCTTATTGCAAGAAGAATCCTCTTTTCCTCTACAGCTTTATTGCCAAGATAATGTGGAGGTCTGCGAAGAAAGATGTGATTGACCAAGTCAGTAGGATAAGTATTCATTGATTAAGGGTATTAGGAAAAAACTTAAGAAGAAGCAGAGTTGGGGTGAAATGTTAAATTTCCAGATTACTTTTTTTTTTTCCTCCTCTGTTAGATTCAGATACCCCCTCAGACAGAAGAAACGCACTGGCTTCACTTCTCTCCAGTGGAAAGACATTTCTATCACCGTCAACATGAGGTGTGCTGCCAGGATGCAGTGGTAAAACTCAGGAAGATTTCTGACTGGGCTTTGAAGCTCAGCAGCCTGGACAGAAGGACTGTCACCTCCATCCTGTATCCATTGCTGAGGCTCCGACAGGCCTGCTGCCACCCACAGGCAGTTCGTGGAGAGTTCTTGCCACTCCAAAAAAGGTTTTATTATCAGTTTTCTTAGACTGTAAGAGATAATAGAGTAGTAATCGACAGTACTGCGGGGAGGAAATGGCAACCCACTCCCGTATTCTTGCCTAGAGAATCCCGTGAACAGAGGAGCCTGGTGGGCTGCTGTCCATAGGGTCGCACAGAGTCGACACGACTGAAGCAACTTAGAATGCACGCATGCATAGACAGTATTAAAGCAATCAGCTTCCTAGCCCACAGTTTCATTCAGAGTCTTAGAACTGAGTTGTCATCTGTTTTTAGCAGTGTAGTGATTTTTCTTCAATATGGAACCCCATTTGTGAAAGAGAACCACATCAAAATTATTTGCATGGTTTTGAACATTTTTTTAGGACTGTTGAAGGGTTTTGTTGTTTTTTGATTTTTTGTTTGTTTATTTGTCTTCTGCTGCACTCCAGATGTGAAACGCTTTTGTTCATTTTGCATTATATTTTTTGGTTCTGACATCAGGGAATTAGGTGAATTAGATTCCTATTAAATATTTTCTTTATAATTATACTAGCTATATTCTTTGATTATTCCTTTCAATATTCTGTTGTCCCAAAAACTTTGTTTGTTCATCAAACTGTGATAGAAACTAGCCTTTTTTTTTTTTTTAAGCACTTGATATTAAAAAGATATCCTTTCAGGTGCTATAAGAAATATAAAGAGCAATTTGACTCTTATCCTTGCTTTTGAGCAGTTTGTAGATGACCTGAGGCAATGACAAAGATTAGTGAAAGTGTGAAGTGAAAGTGTTAGTTGCAAAGTCGAGTCTGACTCTGCAACCCCATGGACTGCCTGATAGGCTCCTCTGTCCTTGGGATCCTCCAGGCAAGAATACTGGAGTGGGTTGCCATTCTCTTCTCCAGGGGATCTTCCTGTCACAGGGATCAAACCCAGGTCTCCTGCACTGTAGTCAGATTCTTTACCATCTGAGCCATCAGACAAAGTTTATAGATCTCTATAATGTAAAGAAAACACTGTGTATTTCACAGAAGGTATATATGAATTGCTGTGGGGCTCCCTGGTAGCTCAGACAGTAAAGAATTTGCCTACAATGCAGGAGACCTGCCTTCAGTCCCTGGGTTGGGAAGATACCCTGGAGAATGGAATGAATGCCCACTCCAGTATTCTTGCCTGGAGAAGTCCATGGAGAGAGGAGCCTGGCAGGCTATAGCCCTTGGGGTTGCAAGAGTCAAGACACGACTGAGCCACTTCACCACCACAACCACCACTTTGCACTTTAGGGAGATTTTTCTAGTTTTGCTCTTCACTGACTGAAATGAGACAAAGTATGAAAGGATCAAAAGAAAGCTTGCTAGAATAGTAATCTGATAATGATGAAAATGGAGGTAAACAGATATCAAGGATCACAAAGACTCTATAACTGATACTCTTGATCTTATGTAATATTATTTTCTCACTTGGAATCTTCTTTCTAGTTCTGAACAACCTGCCTTTTCTTTTAGCACCATGACAATGGAGGAACTGCTGACATCCCTGCAGAAGAAGTGTGGCACTGAATGTGAAGAGGCGCATCGGCAGCTAGTCTGTGCCCTCAATGGCTTAGCAGGCATCCACATCATTAAAGGTAGAAGGTGATGCTTTGTTATCTTCGATTCTTCTGAATACTTAATGAGGAAGATTAGTTATCATGTAAATCAAAATCTCCCCAGAAAGACACTTTCACACAGTATTAATCATAATTTAAATAGGTCCAACTTAATGGAGAGCAGTTATACAGAACATTTCCAAAAAAGAAAGTTTGAATATGCTTTCACCAAACATTTCCACTTTTAGAAGTATTTTTGTGTGAACAGTCGAAACAACCAAAATAGTGAACAACTGAAACAACCAAAATGCCTAGAAATAGAATGGTTAAATTGTGACACGTTCAAGTGAATGTTGCTCATTGACTTACAAAGCAATATCATTTGTAAGTTCAATCTCCCAACAAATATTCGAGTATTTGCTGTGTGCTGGTTATGATTTAGGTACTAAAAATAATGTAAAATAAGTGTCAATCTAGCCTCATATCTGAAAAATTATCATTTTTCTATAAGCATTTTATAGTATATGTTATACTACATACATATATTTATACTATATACATATATATTATACTAATATACATATATGTGTATATATATTGTTTTATCCTCATGATTGCCCAATAGTTTAGTCATTACCATCCCTATTTTATTTGAGAAAATGTGTTCAGAAGACTTGGTTGCTTTCTCAAAATTACAGGTAAAAAGTGACAAAGAATTTGCCCTGAATCTCTTGATTTCACATCAGATATTTAATTTTTTTATTATACTGTGTCCTCTTCTTTATCAAATAGGCATTTGTAAACCTCAGTATTACACTATATAGTAGGTTGCAACTCACCATCAAAAATTTCTGATGTTGAGTGATATGTCACTTGTAAATGATCACAATAATAAATTTCAGATTTCCCAACTTGATTATGAACTGCATTTCTCATTTTATTCTGTGTTGTTATGACTCAGAAGTTTAGACAGTAAATGAATTTCTTCACTTGGACTTTTTTCTAGTCTCCTTGTCAGACTTGTCTCTCTTCCTCTGCTGTGAAATTATGCACAATATGGGAATTAGGGGGAGGGTTATTCATCTGATCATTGTCCAAACACTGTAGCACTCTAACAAGATCAGCATGTGACTGGCTCCTCTGTGGCAAAATACCATGCTATGATGTAGCAGGAGGGGCATCACTGCTCTTTTCAGGTAGTTTCCACTGCCTTCTCACCGTAGTTATTTGCTGTGGCTAGAAAATATTGCTGATTGTTAAGAAGAATTCCTGTTAGAAAGTCCATTAATAAATGGTATGTCTATTCTCATTTAGTTGTAATTATAAACTTAACTGTGGGGGATTAACTGCTTTTAGTTTCTGGTTTAATTCATAGTAGTGTATTAAACAATATACATTTTTTAAAGTAACATTACATATTTAACTTACATAATTTAAACTCTTCTAATATTAGAGACCAGATAATAAAGAGATGACTTCTAAATGAAATCTAAAATTAATATCAAACTCTAAAGGGATTTGATATTACATGCTAATATACATATATATGATATACAGTATATATTTTAAGGTCCTCACTGATTATGGTGTTAAAAACATGATGTTATTTCAATTTTGTATACTATATACATGAAATATGTGTGTGTGTGTGTGTGTATCTGCACACACATATATATAATATAGAAGTGTTTTAGGTTCAGTTTTCTGAGAAAGAAAACTTTTTTCCTGATTATCACATACATTTTTCATTTCTACATGTTTTTTTGGAAAAAATTAGTTTGGCAGTATCAAACCAGTACAGTTTGTCTAGTTGTTAATATGTTTAGTGCCATCAAGTGGCAAAGAATGGGTATTTCCATATTTGACTTATATTTGCATAGCTTATTAAATATGGATATTTTTATGTCTTTCCTAAACATAAAAATATATTTTTTTTTCACTATAAAAAAATCTTTATTTTTTTTTTGCTAAGCAGTGAAAACAGATATTATAATGAATAGCTCAGTTTTATCTGCTTTTATTATAGTCTAGTAATTGTACCTTCTTTAAAAGGTATGATAATTATGAAGAGAAAATTGTTAAATGAATTATTCTTTATAAATGACAGTATAAATATTAATAGAATCCATATGTCTTTCGAAAAGCTAAAGAGAGCTCATTGTATGAAGATAATTGTGTTACTCCTACATTATAATGCAACTTTATTATTGTGAAAGTAATCTGCTTTATAAAAATGAATAGAGGTTAGATGACTTGTCAAGTACTGTGAAAATGTGTGCTTTAGAAAGCTTTATATTAAATAACTGGTAGAACTAGATATAAACCAGTGGTATAAAAGCAAATGTTTTGTGCAACAATATGAATGTACTTAATGCTGTTGGTTCAGACGGTAAAGTGTACTTCCCTGGTGGCTCAGACGGTAAAGCGGCTGTCTACAATGCAGGAGACCTGGGTTCGAGCCCTGGGTTGGGAAGATCCCCTGGAGAAGGAAATGGCACTCCACTCCAGTACTATTGCCTAGAAAATCCCATGGACAGAGAAGCGTAGTAGGCTACAGTATATGGGGTCGCAAAGAGTCGGACATGACTGAGCGACTTCACTTTCACTTTTCAATGCTGTTGGACTACACTCTTAAAAATGGTTGAAATGGTAAATTTTATTTTATGTAGACTTTACCACAATAAAATACACGTATATGGAATCAGCTTTAACAGAGAGAGTGTGTTTGTTAGTCACTTAGTCGTGTCCAACTCTTTGCAGCCCCGTAGACTGTTCTTCTGTCCATGGAATTCTCCAGGCAGGAATACTAGGGTGGGTTGCCATTCCCTTCTCCAGGGGATCTTCCTGACTCAGGGATCGAACCCAGGTCTTCCGCATTGCAGACAGATTCTTTACCGTCTGAACCACCAGGCACATATATATATATGGAGTATTCATTATGGCCATGAGCAAAATTCTAAATCCATGATATTAATGAAACTTGTTTAAAGTTTAAAATAAGCCAGTAGGATAAAAGCTTTTTCCTCAGCAAACTGAAACTAGAACATCTCTTTATCTTTTTCTCCCTTATGTTTCATGATTTTGCCACTGTTAGATTTTCATTTTAATTGTATGTATAAATTATTGGTTTCAAGTTTTTCCCCAGGCAGCAAATAAGATAGGTTCCTTTATTCAGAGCCATTAAAAATGTTTCACCTCTCCTTCGCTGAAGTCTAATGAAACTTTCTGAAAGAATCAGGTAGTAAATATTTTAGGCTTCGTGAGCCGTAAGATTTGTGACAACTATTCAGCTGTTGTAATACAAAAGCAGCCACAGACAGTATGTAAAGTCCACATGACTGAGTTCCACTAAAACTTGATTCATGGACCCTGAGATTTAATATCATGTAATTTTAATATGTCACAAAATAGTATTATCTTAGTTTTTATTTCTCTATTAAAAATGTAAAAAAATTCTTAGTGTGTAGACCCTACAAATATACAGTCAGATGAGACCCATGGGCCATAGCTTGTCAGCTTGTGCGTTAATACTTTTTTATGACTTTATTTGTATGAGCTACTTTTTCAGTTCAGTTCAGTTCAATCACTCAGTCGTGTCCGACTCTCCGCGACCCCATGAATCACAGCACGCCAGGCCTCCCTGTCCATCACCAACTCCCAGAGTTCACTGAAACTCATGTCCACAGAATCGGTGATGCCATCCAGCCATCTCATTCTCTGTCGTCCCCTTCTCCTCCCGCCCCCAACCTTTCCCAGCATCAGAGTCTTTTCCAGTGAGTCAACTCGTCGCATGAGGTGGCCAAAGTATTGCAGTTTCAGCTTTAGCATCAGTCCTTCCAATGAACACCCAGGATTGATCTCCTCTAGAATGGACTGGTTGGATCTCCTTGCAGTACAAGAGACTCTCAAGAGTCTTCTCCAACACCACAGTTCAAAAGCATCAATTCTTCGGCTATCAGCTTTCTTCACAGTCCAACTCTCACATCCATACATGACCACAGGAAAAACCATAGCCTTGACTAGACGGACCTTTGTGGGCAAAGTAATGTCTCTGCTTTCTAATATACTATCAAGGTTGGTCATAACTTTCCTTCCAAGGAGTAAGCGTCTTTTAATTTCATGGCTGCAGTCAGCATCTGCAGTGATTTTGGAGCCCCAAAAAATAAAGTCTGACACTGTTTCCACTGTTTTTCCATCTATTTCCACTGTTTTTCCATCTATTTCCCATGAAGTGATGGGACCAGATGCCATGATCTTTGTTTTCTGAATGTTGAGCTTCAAGCCAACCTTTTCACTCTCCTCTTTCACTTTCATCAAGAGGCTTTTGAGTTCCTCTTCACTTTCTGCCATAAGTGTAGTGTCATCTGCATATCTGAGGTTATTGATATTTCTCCCAGCAATCTTGATTCCAGCTTGTGCTTCTTCCAGCCCAGCGTTCCTCATGATGTACTCTGCATATAAGTTAAATAAGCAAGGTGACAATATACAGCCTTGATGTACTCCTTTTCCTATTTGGAACCAGTCTGTTGTTCCATGTACAGTTCTGACTTTTGCTTCCTGACCTGCATACAGGTTTCTCAAGAGGCAGGTCAGGTGGTCTGGTATTCCCATCTCTTTCAGAATTTTCCACAGTTTATTGTGATCCACACAGTCAAAGGCTTTGGCATAGTCAATGAAGCAGAAATAGATGTTTTTCTGGAACTCTCCTGCTTTCTCCATGATCCAGCAGATGTTGGCAATTTGATCTCTTTTTTAGGTATAACAAAAAAAAGCATAAATCTCTTAGACTAGCTGTGAATTATATAACCAGAAATAGAATTTTAAATTTTTGAAATGTGATTATAAGCTATAAATCATTTTGGCCTAATACCAACAGAAACAATACCTATCAAGGAGAGTGCATTATTTTTCTGAGAAGTACATGTGCATTGGTCATAATGTTTTGAATATTTGTTCATAAACACATGTAAGTACCCTAAATTTGTCCTTAATTTCAAACATCCTAATGACTATTGCTTGGAAGTCATTAACTTCAACAAGAAGAAAACATTAGTTTAAAATTTAATCCAGAGTTTGTTTTTTAGCATAATTTTAAAACATTGTATTTGATTGGTGTTCTATTTCTGTGGAATTTTAATCCCCAAGAAAGGGTGCTATCATCAACTTTTTTTCCTGGGGCAGTCATATTAATACCAACTCAAATTCCTTTTCGTAAAAAATAAATTGGGGAGTTCTAATCAATGCTATATTTTTACAGTAGGTGTTTTTAGATAACTTTGAGAGCTAAATACGTGATTTTCTTATTCTTTAAAAATATTTTGATTATCCAGGTGAGTATGCTTTGGCAGCAGAACTATACAGAGAAGTGTTGCGTTCATCTGAGGAACACAAGGAAAAACTCAAAACAGATTCACTGCAAGTAAGTAAAACTAAACAGTTTCAAACTATTTGATCTTTATAAAATAAATTTTCTGAATATTTAAGAGGACGAAAGGTAACAAGTGGAGTGAGTCACAGTCACTGGGGATAAAGCTTAGAATTCATGTTCTCTTAACAAGCACCCAGGATGTCTTTGTGTATAGACCCAAAAGTTTGAGAATCACTAATATTCTGTCTACTTAGGCCAGTATTGGCCTCAAGGCTAACTAGATAAACCTAACCTACATTAGAAAAGCAGCTCAAAACGTTCGTATTTCAAAGAATGGCATCAGTTTTATCACTTTTGCGTATTTACATCAGCATATTTATTTACATGATATTTAGCAAAAAAAGAAAGTGAGTTACACTCTGCAGTGGAACTAAGTAATAATAATACTTATCCAATGGTCTTCTAATTTAGTTTTTGGAGGTCTTTTAGGGAGATTTGGATATTTGAATTGTAACACTTAAGTGTGAAATATCCTCTTCTTGATTCTATCAGTGGATCATATAGATAAGACTCTCTAGCTAAACAGTAAATAAGGTCCCTTTTATGAATCCTGGTAAGTTTAGGCTTGAGTCCCAGGTGAGGCTTCTTTTTTACTGTTCAGAACCTAGACTTTGGAATCTCATGTTCACCTGTGTCTGAGCAGGTGTTAGGAGGAGTGTATGGGGGAGGGCGAAGAGGAGAGAAAATTAAATACTAGTATCCTTACATTATGTATGCATGGATGAGGATTACAGAAGGTTTTGGACCTTAAGCAAATGTGTTTACCTTATGAGAGAAGGAGAAAGTGCAAAGATACTGAGCTCCTGAATAAAGGAAACAAAAGTGAACAGGTAAGTCCAGTGTGCCTGAGTTCAAGGGTGAAGAGTAAACCATCAGTCAGCCTGGTTCTTGCTTTGAGTCACAGTAACTTAGCCTGCTGACCAAGCATAACCCACCGAATGTCTAACTCTGTCCAGTCAAATTAGCCAGTCTGCTCTGTTGGGATAAAATGTGTAAGGGAACACAGAGAGATAAGTGTTCCTCCCAGTCCATTCCACCAGCTTGTGCAGAATGCAGCAGAAGCCTCAGTCCAATCACAGACCCAGTATCACAGTGAGATGTCTGGCTTATATTAATGTTTAATACAGAGATTTAAGATGGAGTTTTCTGCTTTATTCTGCACTGTCTTCACCTCCAGCCCCTCCTCTTTTCAGCCCTTAAATTCAACAGATCCAGGTCACAGCCCTGTTCTCTTATGTATTTCCTTATCTGTGGTTTTATAATATTATAAATTGGTGGGCTCATCCAGACTCATTTTCCAGCAGAGGAATCAAGTCTATGTAGTCAACCTTTCTGCTTTACTGGACTTACTGGGCTTATTCATACTTCCCCATATAGACAAGTGTATGTATAAGAGAAGTAACCTATATTACATACTCTGTTAAATGCATAGACATGTTTCATAAGACCATATATTTTAACTGAAAATTTACATCATTATGAATTAAGATAATTACAGTAAAACTGACTCTGAAGAAAGTTGGTATTCAAGTTATTTTTAAAGGAAAAGAACTCTGTGATTTGGTCTTAAATGCATTGTTAGTGTTCTGTATGCCTTAGTGATAGTAGATTCTCCCCTTAAGAGTCCGCTGCATTGGCTGTCATAATTGCTGCCTTTTGTGTGTTTGTAGAGACTTCATGCTACCCATAACTTGATGGAATTGTTGACAGCCAAGCACCCAGGGATACCTCCTACTCTGAGAGATGGCAGACTTGAGGAAGAGGTAATTTTTTTTTTTTCATTCTGCCTATAAAAGAATTTTTTCTCAGACTTCATGTTCCGGCTAATTGATACATCCTAGGAAATCAAAAGGTAATCATATTTCCTTGCTGCTTTGATGTTCCAAACTTTGCTGTGGTGATTTTGGGTGTCATAGAATAACAACTTTCCATACTATTTTGTTTCTCTGATAATCTTCTTGCAGCTGTGTGGCAACTACTTGTTATAGACATGGCTGCTGGTAGCCAGCAGCACAGGATGTAAATAAACAGCAAATTAAAGGAAGTCTTGTTGGTTTCATGACAGACCTGCCAAAGGTGTAGTTTAGTAAAAATAAAGTTTTCTACTTTTTCCACCTTTCAATGTATTATTTAAAGCAAGAAATAAGCTCAAATTTTTGCTATAAATTATGTCCTCTCAAAGAAATTCCTTTTGCAATGAATATTGCCTCTCATTAGAAACAGTAATGTAAAATAGTTTGAATATACTTATTATGTCAATTCCCCAGTGAATCTTTGCCTCAGTAACGATCAGAAAGATGGCAAACCTAAAAGCAAAAGAGTAGTAGATGTGTTTAAAAACTACTAAACCTGTAAATGGAGCCTTTATGTAAATTAAGAGGATAAAAAATGAAATTTTTGTAAGTATGTACTTACTTGTAATTGTAAGTAAGTATGTAAGTATTTTGTAAGTATGTATCTGGTATCAACTGTATGAAATTTTCAAGTGAAAAAGTGTATGAAAATTTTCAAGTGAAATTTTATTCCCAGTGCAGGCGCCTAATCTTTATATGTAATCAGTCATTCCATTAAATGCTTTCAGTGACAGGAATCTCTCTGGGAAACAGTCCTATCTATTCAGTTCAGTTCAGTTCAGTTCAGTCGCTCAGTCGTGTCCGACTCTCCGCGACCCCATGAATCACAGCACGCCAGGCCTCCCTGTCCATCACCAACTCCCGGAGTACACTCAAACTCATGTCCACAGAATCGGTGACGCCATCCAGCCATCTCATTCTCTGTCGTCCCCTTCTCCTCCCGCCCCCAACCTTTCCCAGCATCAGAGTCTTTTCCAGTGAGTCAACTCGTCGCATGAGGTGGCCAAAGTATTGCAGTTTCAGCTTTAGCATCAATCCCTCCAATGAACACCCAGGACTGATCTCCTTTAGAATGGACTGGTTGGATCTCCTTGCAGTATAAGGGACTCTCAAGAGTCTTCTCCAACACCACAGTTCAAAAGCATCGATTCTTCGGCGATCAGCCTTCTTCACAGTCCAACTCTCACATCCATACATGACAACAGGAAAAACTATTGCCTTGACTAGACGGACCTTGGTTGGCAAAGTAATGTCTCTGCTTTTTAATATACTATCAAGGTTGGTCATAACTTTCCTTCCAAGGAGCAAGTGTCTTTTAATTTCATGGCTGCAGTCAGCATCTGCAGTGATTTTGGAGCCCAAAAAAACAAAGTCTGACACTGTTTCCACTGTTTTTCCATCTATTTCCCATGAAGTGATGGGACCAGATGCCATGATCTTTGTTTTCTGAATGTTGAGCTTCAAGCCAACCTTTTCACTCTCCTCTTTCACTTTCATCAAGAGGCTTTTGAGTTCCTCTTCACTTTCTGCCATAAGGGTAGTGTCATCTGCATATCTGAGGTTATTGATATTTCTCCCAGCAATCTTGATTCCAGCTTGTGCTTCTTCCAGTCCAGCGTTCCTCATGATGTACTCTGCATAGAAGTTAAATAAGCAAGGTGACAATATACAACCTTGACGTACACCTTTTCAAGACAGCTCTAATGACCAGCTATTTACAGCCAATGGATATTAATTGGAAGGTTGTGACAGGAAGAGGAAAATTGCATCCTGAGGTGGAGGGTTCATACTTTGTAGATGTATTTCCAAGGAAATCACTTTATCACTTTTGCCTAACTCTCACATGATATGAAGCCTTGGTATTTCAAAGCTGGACAAGATCCTAGAAAGCATCCACTTCCACCACCTCTTTTTGTAGATGAAGTAACTGAAGCCTAGGAAAGTGAAATGGCTAGTCAAGAGAGATGTGTCTATTCGATGGCATCGTGAAATTGCCGTTGTTGTAAGTCAAAAGTGGTCTACTATTGGCAATTTCTTAGGGCTCGTCCCACTACTAAGTGGAACGTTGGGATTTCCAGTTCAGTAGTCTTTCCAGTTTTGCTCCCACTGTCCACAGAGCCTCTGATCATCCCCTTTCTTCATTCATAAAATAGTTTCCAGAGTCAGTTAAGCATTTCAGTTAAATGGACAAAAGTGAATTTCCCTAAGTTTCCTAGTGGAAACTTACAAGAATAAAACATTTCAGTGTTTCTGTTGCTTGCAATTAACATGATACTTTTTGTTTTGAGAAGTTGAAAGGAGCCCAATTTTTGAATCCTTTTTGTACTAATCTTCTAGGACTCCCATAACAAAATACAGACTAGGTGACTTAAACAATAGAAGTTTCATTTCTCACACTCGTGGACTGGAAGAATTACTGTTGTTAAAATATTTATGGGGCCCAAGGCTGTATACAGTTTCAGTTTAATTCCTATTAAAATTCCAATGATATTTTTCACAGAAATAGAATACACAATCCAAAAATCTGTCTGGAACTAGAAAAGATGCTGAATAGCCAAAGTTATCTTGAAAAAGAAGAACAAAGTTGCAGGCATTATGCACCCTGATTTTAAGCAATATTGTGAAGAAAGCTGATCACCGAAGAATTGATGCTTTTGAACTGTGGTGCTGGAGAAGACTCTTGAGAGTCCCTTGGACTGCAAGGAGATCCAACCAGTCCATTCTAAAGGAAATCAGTCCTGGGTGTTCATTGGAAGGACTGAGGCTAAAGCTGAAACTGCAATACTTTGGCCACCTCATGTGACAAGTTGACTCACTGGAAAAGATTCTGATGCTGGGAGGGATTGGGGGCAGGAGGAGAAGGGGACAACAGAGAATGAGATGGCTGGATGGCATCACCTACTCGATGGACATGAGTTTGAGTGAACTCTGGGAGTTGGTGATGAACAGGGAGGCCTGGCGTGCTGTGATTCATGGGGTCGCAAAGAGTTGGACACGACTGAGCCGCTGAACTGAACTGATAAAACTATAGTATTTAAAAGAGTATAGTGTTGATATAAAAGCAGACACATAGATCAATGGGAAAGAACAGAGAGAGCCCAGAAATAAACCTACCCACATATAGTCAGTTAATTTATAAAAAACAACCAAGATTCAGTTGCTCAGTCATGTCCAACTCTTTGCAACCCCATGGACTGCAACGCCAGGCCTCCCTGTCCATCACCAACTCCCGGAATTTACTCAAACTCATGTGCATAGAGTCAGTGATGCCATCCAACCATCTCATCTTCTGTCATCCCCTTCTCCTCCCACCATTAATCTTTCCCAGCATCAGGGTCTTTTCCAGTGAGTCAGTTCTTCACATCAGGTGGCCAAAGCTGGGGTTTCAGCTTTAGCATCAGTCCTTCCGATGAATATTTGGGACTGATTTCCTTTAGGATGGACTGGTTGGATCTCCTTGCTGTGCAAGGTACTCTCAAGAGTCTTCTCCAATACCACAGTTCAAAAGCATCAATTCTTTGGCACTCAGCTTTCTTTATAGTCCAACTTTCACACCTATACATGACTACTGGAAAAACCCTAGCCTTGACTAGACAGAACTTTCTCTGCTTTTTAATATGCTGTCTAGGTTGGTCATAACTTTCCATCCAAGGAATAAGCATCTTTTAATTTCATGACTGCAATCACCATCTACAGTGTTTTTGGAGCCCCCAAAAATAAAGTCTATCACTATTTCCACTATTTACCCATCTATTTGCCATGAAGTGATGGGACCAGATGCCATGATCTTAGTTTTCTGAATGTTGAGTTTTAAGCCAACTTTTTCACTCTGCTCTTTCACTTTCATCAAGAGGCTCTTTAGTTCTTCTTCATTTTCTGCCATAAGGGTGGTATCACCTGCATATCTGAGGTTATTGATATTTCTCCCAGCAATCTTGATTCCAGCTTGTGCTTTATCCAGCCCAGCGTTTGTCATGATGTACTCTGCATATAAGTTAAATGAGCAGGGTGACAATATGTAGCCTTGATGTACTCCTTTTCTGATTTGGAACCAGTCTGTTGTTCCATGTCCAGTTCTAAATGTTGCTTCCTGACCTGCATATAGATTCCTCAGGAGGCAGGTTAGGTGGCCTGGTATTTCCATCTCTTTCAGAAATTTCCACAGTTTTTTGTGATCCACACAGTCAAAGGCTTGGTATAGTCAACAAAGCAGATGTTTTTCTGGAACTCTCTTGCTTTTTTGATGATCCAGCAGATGTTGGCAATTTGATCTCTGTTCCTCTGCCTTTTCTAAATCCAGCTTGAACATCTGAAAGTTCACAGTTCACGTATTGCTCAAGCTTTGCTTGGAGAATTTTGAGCATTACTTTACTAGCGTGTGAGATGAGTGTAGTTGTGCAGTAGTTTGAGCATTCTTTGGCATTGCCTTTGTTTGGGATTGGAATGAAAATTGACCTTTTCCAGTCCTGTGGCCACTGCTGAGTTTTCCAAATTTGCTGGCTTATTGAGTGCAGCACTTTCACAGCATCATCTTTTAGGATTTGAAATAGCTCAACTGGAATTCCATCACCTCCACTGGCTTTGTTCGTAGTGATGCTTCCTAAGGCCCACTTGACTTCACATTCCAGGATGTCTGGCTCTAGGTGAGTGATCACACCATCGTGATTATTTGGGTCATTAAGATCTTTTTTATATATTTCTTATTCAGTAGGGAAAGGACAGTCTCTCCTTTTTTTTTTTAATTGAAGTATGGTTGATTAGATATGGGGCTTCCTTGGCGGCTCAGATGGTAATGAATATGCCTGCAGTGCGGGAGATCCAGATTCAGTCCCTGGGTTGGGAAGATCCCCTGGAGAAGGGAATGGCTACCCACTCCAGTATTCTTGCCTGAAGAATTCCATGGGCAGAGGAATTGGGAGGCTACAGTCCATGGGGCTGCAGAGTCAGACACAACTGAACAGCTAACACTACTACTACTATAGTTAATTTATGATCCAGTATACAGCATAATGATTCAGTGTTTTTATAGATTATGCTTCATTATAAGTTATTGCAAGATAATGGCTATAATTCCCTGTACTATACAAGACATGCTTCTTGCTCATCTGTTTTATATGTTGTAGTAGTTTGTATCTCATCCCCCTGGTTTGCCCTGTTCCCTCTCATCTCCCCAGTGGCAACCAGTAGTAGTTTTTTCTGTATCTGAGTCTGTTTTTGTTTTGCATATATATTCATTTTATTTTTTAGATTGGCAACCAGTAGTAGTTTGTTTTCTGTATCTGAGTCTGTTTTTGTTTTGCATATATATTCTTTTTATTTTTTAGATTCCATGTGTAAGTAATATGATAAAATATTTGTGTTTCTCTTTCTGCCTTGTTCACTGAGCGTGATATTCTCTGCGTCCATCCATGTTTCTGCAAATGGCAGAATTTCTTTCTTTGATTATAACTGAATAATATTCCATTATAAATATTTGCAACAGCTTCTTTATTCATTCATCTCTGTTGATGGGCACTTGGGTTTTATCATGTCTCGGTTAATTGTAAATAGTGCTGCTCTGAACATCAGATTATATGTATCTTTTTGAACTAGTGTTTTCATTGGTTTTCCATCTGTATACTCAGGAGTGGAATTGCTGAGTCATATGCTACTATATTTAGTTTTTTGAGGAATCTCCATACTGTTTTCCTTAGTAGCTATACCAAGTTACATTCCTTGTATACTGTTCTTTTGGGTTCTTTTTTCTCCATGTTATCCCCAGCACTTGTTATTTGTAAACTTTTTGATATATTCATTCTGACCTGTGCGAGGTGATACCTCATTGCTGTTGTAATTCATATTTCTCTAATAATTAGTGGTTTTGAGCATCTTTTCGTGTGCCTTATTAGCCAGCTCTGTGTCTTCTTTGGGAAAATGTTCAGGTCTTCTGCCCATTTTTTAATTAGGTTGTTTTTTTGATATTGAGTTTTATGTGTTGTCTATATACTTTAGATGCTGACCTCTTATCAGGGATTTAGATATTAACCCCTTATCAGGCAGTTAAAGAGTAGGCACAGGATAGGAATAGACATTATTTCAGAGAAGACATACAGATGACCAACATGCACATGAAAAAATGCTGAACATCGTTAATCATCAGGGAAGGCTAGAAATCTAATACCAAGGTATCATCAGGGTTGTTTGCTCCTAAAGATTCTCTCCTTGGCTGGTAGATGGCTGCCTTCTCACTGTGTCCTCATACGGCCTTTTCTCTGTGCACTTGCATCCCTGGTGTGTCTCCCTTTTCTTCCAAGGACACTACTCTTGCCTGGAAAATCCCGTGGACGGAGGAGCCTGGTAGGCTGCAGTCCAGGGGGTCGCTAAGAGTTGAACACGACTGGGCATCTTCACTTTCACTTTTCACTTTCATGCACTGGAGAAGGAAATGGCAACCCACTCCAGTGTTCTTGCCTGGAGAATCCCAGGGACGGGGGAGCCTTGTGGGCCACCGTCTATGGGGTCACTCAGAGTCGGACACAACTGAAGTGGCTTAGCAGCAGCAGCACCAGTCATATTGGATTAGGGCTCTGCCCTTAGCATCTCATGTATGTGCATTTACTCAATCACTTTCTTAAAGACCCTGTCTGTAAATATAGTCACATTGGGGGTTAGAGCTTCATCATTACAGATTTTTGAGGGAACACAGTTCAGTTCACAAAACCGGTGTTAGTGTATATTCTCAAATATTAGTTCTAAGCTGAAGTCATTCCAAGGAATGATAATAACTGATACAAGAAATTCTAAGATGTTTCCCGCTTTCCCTTACAGTTTAAAACATTACTGCTCTTCCGCCTCCCTTTTTGTTTTAAATTAAAAAATTAGATAGAAATTTGGAGAGCAAATCCTTGAAATTTTTTGTATTATATGACTTACAAGTAAATGTAAGTCAAGGTGGCCTCCAGGTACATTCTCTTCAACCTACATATTAGGAACTTCTAGCATGAGTTTTACATTCTCTACAGTATACTTGAGTTTAATGCTTAAGTGAAATTAAACAGATTTAAATAAATAAAATAAGCACACTGTTCTTGAAACATCATACTAGATTATTTTCTTGACCTGGAGTGAAAGTTTATACTTGTTTCATGTTTCAACACAGGCCAAACAACTACGAGAGCATTATATGAGCAAGTGTAACACAGAGGTTGCGGAAGCCCAGCAGGCTTTGTTGCCTGTGCAGCAGATTATCCGTGATCTTCAGAGAAAGGTATGTATGTAATTTTCCTTGCTTTCATTTTTCTCCACATAACATTTTGGTGGTGTGAAGACCTTCAGGAGTGTGAAGTCAAGTGGGCCTTAAAAAGCACTACTGTTAATAAAGGTAGCGGATGCAATGAAATTCCAGCAGAACTATTCAAATCCCTAAAGGATGATGCCATCAAGAATTTGCATTCATTATGCCAGAAAATCTGAAAGACCCAGCAGTGGCCATAGGACTGGAAAAGTGGTCAGTCCTCATCCCATTTCCCAAGAAGGATACTACCAAAGAATGTGCTAACCGTGAAACAGTTGCACTCATCTCTCAAGCTAGTATGGTCTTACTTAAAAGCTTGCATGCTAGGCTTCAGCATTATGCAAACCAAGAACTTCCAGATGTCCAGCTGGGTTTCAAAAAGGAAGAGGAACTAGAGATCACATTGCCAACGTCCAGTAAATTATAGAGAAAGCAACGGAATTTCAGAAAAACATCTATCTATGTTCATCAGCTACACTAAAGCCTTTTACTGTGTGGATCGTGACAAACTGGAAAGCTGTTAGAGAGATGGGAGTACCAGACCCCCTTACCTGTCTCCTGAGAAACCTGTGTGCAGGTCAAGAAGCAACAGTTAGAACCCTGTATGGAACGACTGATTGGTTCAAGATTGAGAAAGGAGTACGACAGGGCTATCTGCTGTCACCCTGTTTCTTTAATCTGTATGCTCAGCACATCATGAGAAATGCCAGGCCGGATGAGTTACAAGCTGGAATCAAGATAGGCAGGAGAAACATCAACAACCTCAGATATGCAGATGATACCACTCTAATAGAAAGCAAAGAACTAAAGAGCACCGTGATGAGGGTGAAGGAGGAGAGTGAAAGAGCCAGCTTAAGACTAAATATTAAAAAACTAAGGTCATAGCATCCGGCCCCATTACTTCATGGCAAATAGAGGGGGAGAAGGTGGAAGTAGTGACAGATTTTCTCTTCTCTTCTTCAAAATCACTGTGGATGATGACTGCAGCCATGAAATCAAAGACGAATGCCTCTTGGCAGGAAAGGGATAACAAACATACACAGTGTGTTGAAAAGCAGAGGCATTACCACGCCAACAAGACCCATATAGTCAAGGCTCTGGTCTTCCCAGTGGTCACGTATGGTTGTGAGAGCTGGACTGTAAAGAAGGCAGAACACCAAAGAATTGAGGTCTTCCAACTGTGGTCCTGGAGGTGACTCCTGGAAGTCCCTTGGACAGCAAGGAGATCAAACCAGTCAATCTTTAGAGAGATCAACCCTGAATATTCACTGGAAAGACTGCTGCTGAAGCTGAAGCTCCAGTATTTTGGTCATCTGATACAAACAGACAACTCATTGGAAAAGTCCCTGATGCTGGGAAAGATGGAGGGCAGAAGGAGAAGAGGACGTTAGAGGATGAGATGGCTGGACAGCATCACCGATGCAATGAGCATGAACTTGGGCACACTCCAGAAGATGGTGAGGGACAGGGAGGCATGGCCTGCTGCAGTCCGTGTGGTCTCAAAGAGTCGGACACGACTGGGACACTAAACAACAACATTTTGGTTTGTGTTCTGATCTGGGGAGAAACTTGAACTTTCTTATCGTCTTGGAATTCTTAGCACCTAGAATAGTGAAGTGAAAGTCACTCAGTCATGTCTGACTCTTTGCGACCCCATGGAATGTACAGTCCTTGGAATTCTTCAGGCCAGAATACTGGAGAAGCCTTTCCCTTCTCCAGGGGACCTTCCCAACCCAGGGATCGAACCCAGGTCTCCCACATTGCAGGCAGATTCTTTACCAGCTGAGCCACAAGGGAAACCCATATAGTACCTGGACCACAATAAAAATTTTTTTGCTGTTAACAGTGTTTATTGATTGCATGAACAGATACAGAGATAAATCACCTATTTTGAGGTTATTCTCTTTGATTTCTTTTAAGGTATAGTGGGGTTTCCTCTACCCTTGGTATATCACAAGTTGTCTTTTGAAGAAAGTAGACTTCCACAACCTTCTTTTGATCTTAGATGTGCGTGTTTCCAAAATCTTTCAAGGTTTGGAATATTAGAACTATAAGTATTTTTCTTATGAAATATGTGCCATTTGTCATTTCTAAAATTTCACTTTCGTGAAGTCAATAGCAAAGTTTAAAAAGGAGGCTACACAAAATACACTTTTAGTCTTTGATTTTAATCAGTTACACCACGTGTTATTCTTCCTAATTCATTAATTATTTAGTATTCAGGCATATAATTTCATTAATTACCATAGATTATTCATTAAGTAGAATCTTGTTCAGTTAGTTGAGGATAAGCATGAAGTCTTTATTATGCTGAGAAAGAAACCTGTTACCTTTTCAGATATATAGAGTGAATACTGATTTCTAAAGTATTTTTTTTAGCACAGCTTTGTTATACATGTATGTACAATAAATTCTCACTCAGAGTAATCATGAAATAGGTGTTCTATTTAATTATATATGCAGATGTTGTATTCATTCATTGTATAGCCAACATGTCTATTTGTCTCCCTACTACTATTGTGATTTTCCTGAGAGTGGCATTTATTGTTCCTTTTAGAACCCTTTTCAGTGATAGAAATATAGTGAGTACTGAAAAGACATTAATTATCTTGATTACAGATTCATTCTAATTCTCCTTGGTGGCTGAATGTGATACACAGAGCAATAGAATTTGGTATTGAAGAGGAACTTGCTCAAAGAGTGCGAAATGAAATAACCAGCAACTACAAGCAACAAACTGGCAAGCTTTCTATGTCAGAGAAGTAAGAAAGTAGCATAAAACAGGATAATTATATCAGTAGTCATCCCAAATATTCAGATCATTTGGTATTAAGAGTTACAGTTAAAGATCACAACATACTGTGGTTATGAACATCTGAATTTTATATTTTCTTAAGTGTATATTTCAAACCAAAATATGAGGAATAAATCTAAAAGATAAAACTTTTTTCCTGTATATTAGTCATTTTTAAATGTTTTCTTTTTTAGTGCTTTTTTTTCTGGTTTTTTTTTTTAAATCCGCTTGAAATATTTTTTTTGTATCTTTGTTGGATAAAGTTGTTTAAAACCAAGTTGAAGCAGAGTTTTGAAATAGGCTCTGTTTTGGAGACTTTTGCCCTTTGGGTAAGCTATTCCCATTTCCCTATGTCACTCATTGCCTGAGAGCTAAGCTCATAGTGCCACAGTGAGCAGTTTTATATTGTAGAGTCTTTGCCTTCCCATCTTTCTTCTCATCAACACTTACCATTCTTTAAGATAGATATATTGGATTACTGCTCTTGATGTGTGAATGGTGACTAATTCTTTCCAAAGAACAGATATACTCTGTCAAAAGTACCTTCAGTGGTTTAATTGAAAGGGATGTCTGCCTAGTGTGAGGAACTTAGGTGTTGTGGCAGAACTGGATTCTGGGTGGAAGGACCTCTGCCTCCGAGATCACACCCCAGTTGGAGGTCAGCCTTGGCATTAAAGCTGGTTTCAGTGAAAATTTCAGTGTAAGAATGTCTGTTAAATATTTAAAGAATTTTCATTTGCTGTTGTAAAAACGTTTCCAAATGTCTGCTAACACCCTAAAAAGATATGTTCCATTTTCCGTGTGTCATTATTAACTTGGGTGTACCTTAGTATAATCATTTATTTCATCATACAGAACCTGATAGACTTCTCATTTCTAAAGTATATGCAGTATTCAGTTAATTCGCTCAGTCATGTCCGACTCTGCAACCCCATGGACTGCAGCACACCAGGCTGTCCATCACCAACTCCCAGAGTTTACCCAAACTCATGACCATTGAGTCGGTGGTGCCATCCAACCATCTCATCCTCTGTCATCCCCTCCTCCTCCCACCTTCAATCTTTCCCAGCATCAGGATCTTTTCAAATGAGTCAGTTCTTCCCATGAGGTGGCCAAAGTATTGGAGTTTCAGCTTCAGTATCAGCCCTTCCAAATGAACACCCAGGATTGATCTCCTTTAGAATGGACTAGTTGGATCTCCTTGCAGTCCAAGGGACTCTCAAGTCTTCTCCAACACCACAGTTCAAAAGCATCAATTCTTTGGCGATCAGCTTTCTTCACAGTCCAACTCACATCCATACACGACCACTGGAAAAACCAGAGCCTTGACTAGATGGACCTTTGTTGGCAAAGTCATGTCTCTGCTTTTTAATAAGCTGTCTGTGTTGGTCATAACTTTCCTTCCAAGGAGTAAGCGTCTTTTAATTTCCTGGCTGCAGTCAGCATCCGCAGTGATTTTGGAGCCCCAGAAAATTAAGTTTGACACTATTTCCACTGTTTCCCCAGTAGCCACTTGTATTAGCAAAATACAAATTGCCAAGTTAACTCAAGAAAAGTTAGAAAACTTGAATAAACTATCATAAAAGACATTCAGTTCAGTTCAGTCACTCAGTCGTGTCTGATGCTTTGTGACCCCATGAATCACAGCACGCCAGGCCTCCCTGTCCATCACCAACTCCCGGAGTTCACCTAAACCCATGTCCATTGGGTCGGTGATGCCATCCAAACACCTCATCCTCTGTCATCCCCTTCTCTTCCTGCTCTCAATCTTTGCCATCATCAGGGTCTTTTCATATGAGTCATTTCTTCACATCAGGTGGCCAAAGTATTAGAGTTTCAGCTTCAACATCAGTCCTTCCAATGAACACACAGGACTGATCTCCTTTAGGATGGACTGATTGGATCTCCTTGGAGCCCAAGGGATTCTAAAGAGTCTTCGCCAACACCACAGTTCAAAAACATCAATTCTTCGGCGCTCAGCTTTCTTTATAGTACAACTCTCACATCCATACATGACCACTGGAAAAATCATAGCCTTGACTGGATGGACCTTTGTTGACAAAGTAATTTCTCTGCTTTTTAATATGCTGTCTAGGTTGGTCGTAACTTTCCTTCCAAGGAGTAAGCATCTTTTAATTTCATGGCTGCAATCACCATCTGCAGTGATTTTGGAGCCCCCAAAAATAAAGTCAGCCACTGTTTCCCCATCTATTTCCCATGAAGTGATGGGACCGGATGCCATGATCTTCATTTTCTGAATGTTGAGCTTTAAGCCAACCTTTTCAGCTCTCCTCTTTCACTTTCATCAAGGGGCTCTTTTGTTCTTCACTTTCTGCCATAAGAGTGGTGTCATCTGCATATCTGAGGTTATTGATATTTTTCCCGGCAGTCTTGAATCCAGCTTATGCTTCTTCCAGCCCAGCGTTTCTCATGATGTTCTCTGCATATAAGTTAAATAAGCAGGGCGACAATATACAGCCTTGACATACTCCTTTTCCTATTTGGAACCAGTCTGTTGTTCCATGTCCAGTTCTAACTGTTGCTTCCTGACCTGCATACAGGTTTCTCAAGAGGCAGGTCAGGTATAGTCTTAACCTAAAAAGCAAACAAATCCCATTTATATTTTTTTACTTTTTAATTTCTTCTTATTCTAGGCTTTGTTTTTCCTTTCAGAAATGCATGCACACATATCCATAAATTTTTTGTCTTAACCTGTTTCATTTACAGTTTATCAGATTGGTTAAGAGCTTTTAAATTTAACTCTTAGTTCTGCCACGTAGCTTTGTAACTTTAAATTGCTTTAATTCATTAAGCTTTATCTACATTGTGGGGACCATGATGTCTTTTGAGGTTAACAGAAGTGCTTGGCAAAGTGGCTGGCATTTAGTAAATGGTTAATAAAAATACATGTGTATATGTACAAGTTCCTGGTAATATGGAAAATAACTGTTGGCCATTTTTCTTCTTTCTTCTCACTTTTCTGTCTTTACTTTTCATCCTACAGTCACCACCTCTCCACAAAGAGCATCGATGTCAGGGGGCATCAGTCAGAGTTGAAAAAAATGTGACAATTCTGATCTTTCACAGACATCAGAGGCAGAGACATAGGTTTTGTTTACTGTTTTTTGGTTCTGAGGCCAGCAACTCTCAGATGTTTTTGTTATCTTTTATAGTGGACTACCCAATGTTACTATTCTTTGTTTACTAGCAGATAGCAGTTGCGAAGGTAAACTCACCCAGGTGTGACTTGGTAAAATGTTGCAATTTCTTTAACACGCTGCCAACCACTTTTTGAATTTTCAAGAAATTGACCTACTATTCTTTTCTTTGTTGTGTGTGGTGCTGGTGCTGGGAATCAGGTTCCATGACTGCCGAGGACTTCAGTTCTTACTGACAACACATATGGAAGAGCTCAGTAAGTTCCAGAAGCAAGTGAGAGAGGCTGTAAAAAACCTAGAGGGACCTCCATCTCGGCATGTTATTGAGTCTGCAACAATCTGCCATCTCCGACCAGTCAGACTTCCTCTCAATTGGTGGGTAATAGCAGAAATCACCTGGCGGATGGCGTCATTCCTTTGAGCTAGATTTCTTCTGAGAGAAGAAAGCACATAAAACTTGTTTTCATTTGAATTTCAGATAGAAATAGAGATGTGTTGTTAATCTCACTTAAGAAATAAAAACCTCTCTAAGACCACATACTAGAGGACTGTGTTGTTGTTGTTGTTTTTTCCTAAAATGGCATATTTGTTGTAACGAAAATGTGAAGTGTAAAATACCCAGCCTCTTTTAGAGATTACCTGATTGCCGGATATGTCTGTGACTCTTTTTCTCATAATTTCTTCTTTTTTTCCAGCTGTGTCTTTTGTAAGGCTGATGAATTGTTCACAGAGTATGAGTCGAAACTATTTTCTCACACGTAAGTTCTCTGATAGATTAAAATGAAACATTTTACAAGACTTGGTATGTTTGGGGTTTTTTAATATTTATTTTTATTAATGTACTTACTTGGCTGCACTGGGTCTTAGCTGTAACAGACAGGATCTTTTTAGTTGTGGCATGTGGGACCTAGTTCCCTGACCAGGGATCGAACCTGGGCCCTCTTCATTGGAAGCTCAGTCTTAGCTGCTGTACCACTAAGGATGCCCCAAGACTTGGTACTTTAATGTACAGGATTATATTTTCCTCAAAGTAATTTTTTTTCTCTCTTTTTCCATCAGTTTATAAACTTTAGCGTTTGACCATGTAACATACTCAGTTTCCCCTTGGCTGAAGTTTACCCTCTAAAAGTTCATGTCTTGTATTGATAGTAGTATGTGTACTTGAAGGGAGGACTCAGACTGTCCAGTCCAACAGATTTGAACTCAGATCCCTGCTCACTAATGTGCACAGAGGACTTCTCTCAGCCTCGGGATCCTCACTTGTAAAATGAAGATACCTATAACCATGACATTAGCAAAATTATCCTGATTTTACAAACGTGGAAATTGAGAAAAAGCTAAGTTATTAGCCCCTCAAAAAAAGAAAATAGTGTACTTTCAGGTCATCTTGTGGCCTTTTTTGTTTGTTTTTGTATGGTTGATAGGGGTGATAATTTGTGTTTTGTATTTTAATTCTCAGAATAAGATATTAGCCTGGAATTTATAGCCATTTTTTACTGTGCCAGATTGCTCTTAAAAGAACACTGACCAGTGTATGACGTATGTATGATGCCTCAAGGCTGCTGTGGTTTTTCCAAAGGCTTGCTAGCATGATCTTATAGATATGCCATTGAAAGCTGTCAATATTGTTGATGAAATATTTGGTTTTGACCTCGCTTTCCTGTTGATTCTGCCAGTATCATTTTTATGGTACTTGTTACCCACTGACAGTAGTTATCGTGGTCTTCTTCCCAAACACCTTCAGAGTCAAAGGCCAGACTGCAATATTTGAGGAGATGATAGAAGATGAAGAGGGACTGGTGGATGACCGAATAACTACCACCAGCCGTGGTCTGTGGGCAGTAAGTGAGACAGAGCGATCTATGAAAGCGCTACTGTCATTTGCAAAATCACACAGATTGGATGCTGAATTCATCGATGAGGGAAGTAATTCAATGGATCTCTTTGAAGCTTGGAAAAAGGAATATAAGGTAACAGTAATTTAAATCTTCCTGTATTAAAATTTCTCCACCTTTACATTAATTTTAATTGCTACTTTCCTTTTTCTCTCTTCAGTTTTTAAAAATCTGCTTCAGAAAGTTGAGGTGTCATAATTTATCTTTCCATGAAATGTAATGATTGTACTAATTAATAATAAATATACTGAAGAAATAAGCAATTTCTGTTTATTAAATTACTAAAAATAATAACTAAAATGAAATTTATATGAAACCTTCTATGTAGCCTTGAAAGTATGTTATTATTGTTTTAGCTTGACCTTAAACTGCTATTCTTTGAAATCAGAGTATGACTTTGTTTCATTTTTTGTTTTGTTTTGCTTTTGTTCTGTAAATAACAACCAAACATCAGCAACCTTGAAGACTGAAGGAAATTAGTAAATAGTTTTCAGCATATGAGACTAGTAACCATTGCAATTAATGATGCACAAAGGGACCCTTCATATTCATACTTTAATAATTTCATCAAATTCTGTCCTTGAGATTCCAGAATTTATTAATTTTGAATTTTCCTTTATATCAGTTCAGTTCATGTCCGACTTTGTAACCCTATGGACTGTCCTATGTCAGGCTTCCCTGTCCATCACCAACTCCTGGAGCTTGCTCAAACTCATGTCCATCGAGTCGGTGATGCCATCCAACCATCAGATCCTCTGTCGTCCCCTTCTCCTCCTGCCTTTAATCTTTCCCGGCATCAGGGTCTTTTCTAATGAGTCAGTTCTTCGCATCAGGTGGCCAAAGTATTGGAATTTTAGCTTCAGCATCAGTCCTTCCAATGTATATTCAGTACTGATTTCCTTTTGGATTGACCAGTTTGATCTCCTTACAGTCCAGTGGGCTCTCAAGAGTCTTCTCCAACACAATAGTTCAAAAGCATCAATTCTTCAGCCCTCAGCATTCTTTATCTTTATGGTCCAAGTCTCAAATCCATACATGACTACTGGAATTCTTTTTATGTAGATTTGTTAATCCCTTGTCCTACTTTGCAAGTGAGATGGGGGAGGAAATAAAAGAAATAGGTTTTTTTAATTTATGCCGTTATAATACCATTTGATATCTTTTATTTAATCTAAAGCTCTTCTTTTAAAGGAGGATAAAAATTTCTTTCAAGAAAGAGAAGCTGTCTATCAGTTCATGCATTTGATAGTTTAGGGAATGATACTTCTGTAGAGTCCAAAGTGTTGGTTTGTAGTAATTTTTTTTTCTTCACATTAGTCTTCTAAAGGCAAAAGCATATTAACACTGCTAATTACAGCAGGTCATGGAAGAAGACAGTACTATATACAGTGTTCACTTGCCCCTACAGTCTTCCTTTGAGCTCACTTTAACCACATATTCTATGTCAGAATTTCACCCAGATCTTTGTGCATTTTTTCTCTGTGACATTGCAGACTAAACCCTTTTAGACTGTAAATGAAGGAGCTACTGCTCCACACATCAGGATCTAACTTAAAGCATAATGTTATTGAAGACAGCGTATCAAAAAATTTTATAATGATTGATGCCATTTTTACAAATTTCAGAAACTTATATAACCAGATTATTAAGTATGTGTAGATGACTATAACTCCAGTGAAAAGTTCAGAGTAATAAGTCCAGTTCAGAATAGTGGTTACCCCATTGTTGGAAGTTGAAGGAAGAGTGCACGAGGCAGGAGAGCAAGGCAGCTGAGGAGGAACACAGAGGCTTTCTAAGGAACTGACATTGTTCTCTTTCCTAATTTGGATGATGTGGACTCAGTTGTGTATTTTAATATATTCATTATCCTATATACATATTAAAATTGAGAATGTGAAATATTTTATAATAAGATTTCTTTAGAAAATAGAGCAGAGATTCCACCAGTCTCGTATTGAACTCTAAAAATCTTTGATCCTACCAAGAATCTTGGGGTGTGCTGTTCCTCAGATTCTGAAGAAACGATATACTCTAGTGTCCTGTGAAGATTATCCAGTCACACTTCATCGCAAAAATGGCCCAAGATGGCTTGCACCTTAGACCCTAATGAAAAAACTATTTATGTCTTAAGACCTCACTGAAGATTCTAAGTGATTTTAACCAGTTTTAATTATGTGCTTTACCACTGTCTGTCTTTTCTGTTCCTTCAGTTGCTTCATGAATATTGGATGGCTCTGAGGAATCGGGTGTCTGCTGTTGATGAACTTGCAATGGCTACAGAACGACTAAGAGTCCGTGATCCTCGGGAGCCAAAGCCCAACCCACCAGTTCTTCATATCATTGAACCTCATGAGGTAATCTGCAAGTGAATCGCAGAAAAGAGCACAGCAAATAGATAGTCACAAAAATCTGAGACGCAGAGAAGAGATCAGTACAGTGATTTTTCAATAAATGTTTCCTGACTACTCTTAGTTTGAGCCCTATGATGTTTTTGTTTTTGTAGGTCAGAGATGAGCGATTTCGTATCTATCATGTGCTTAGCATCACTGATTTGGTACATTTGCACGTTTATGTGTTTCTTTCATATTGCATATCCATTTATTCTTGAGCATTTTCTGTGTGCAAAAACCTAAAGATATTCTTGGTCAGTCTTTAGACATGTGTCCTGTTACCCCAGCATTTTCAGAACTGGAAAAGTCTTCCCCAAAGAGTGGCCGAGAACCTGCCTTGCCCTGTTTTCCTTTGCTAAATGATGAACGGATATTGACATGTTACTCTCTGTTGAGTCCCTGTTTGTATCTCAGAATTTAAAAAATAACTCCACCAACCTTTCTTCTTCTTATTGAAAATATAATTTCCTTTATTATTTGTTTTTGTTCCTTAAATCTTTTAAATCTTTTTTTCTGTAAAGCTTAGGGACTGTAACTTAGAAAAACTTAGAAATGTTCATTGTATACTATTTCACTTCATTTATAAAAAAGAATTCTCAGTAACCTTTTCCAACACAGATTCCTCTTGTTTTTATCCTTTTTTTCTGTTTACTGTATTCTCCTGAGGGAGCACCACAGAGGAGGAAAGCAGATTCTTCTCTAGATTTCTTAAAATCACTTTATTTGTATGACCAAAGTAGAATATCATTTTATTTTTCCTTACTCCATGAATGTACTGTTACTGAAAAATCATACAAAAACCCTTTGGTTGACTTATCCTACTTCAGGTATATAGGGAAGTTTTTATCTAAAAGAATTCTGCAGTGAATTTTTCTTCTTTTTAGAAAAATATATGTATTTTTAAAAATATATTATCTACTGTCCATTTTGCACATTTGAGTTTTCACATGTAAATATGTTTCTTAAACATTTTAAGGAAGAATTAAAATAGAAAAATTGGGTATCTTTAATATATATATAATGTTACCACCTTAGCATAAAGATGTTTTATTTTGCTTTTTAGGTAGAACAGAATCGTATAAAACTGCTAAATGATAAAGCTGTTGCTACATCCCAGCTGCAGAAAAAGCTTGGGCAGCTTCTTTACCTAACTAACTTGGAAAAGGTATTGTTTTTAAAAGATGTTACTTTTTCCCATATTGCAGTATCAATAAACCACTTTATTGACTCCTTTTATTTAATCTCTTAGTCCCATAATTAATGCTATAGGTGTTTTTTTTTAATCATTCCTTTGTGTTAGTTTTATGTCAGAACACATAGTCTGCAGTACCTGTGCAGATCAGAAAAGAAGATGATGTCTATAGAAAATATGTTATACAGATAATGTAAAGGGTATGCAGTATATAGCATGCTGCTGCTGCTGCTAAGTCACTTCAGTCGTGTCCGACTCTTTAGATGGCAGCCCACCAGGCTCCCCCGTCCCTGGGATTCTCCAGGCAAGAACACTGGAGTGGGTTGCCATTTCCTTCTCCAGTGCATGAAAGTGAAAAGTGAAAGTGAAGCTCAGTCATGTCTGACTCTTAGCGACCCCCTGGACTGCAGCCCACCAGGCTCCTCCACCCATGGGATTTTCCAGGCAAGCGTAAATAGCATAGCACAATGTAAACAGACCAGTTCAAAACCTTGAATAGTGATAGTATTGCAACATACCTCTGGGTGAAGATTGCACTGTGTAATACATACACCTGCCTCCATTAATGCATGCACAGATATTTTTTTTAATTTGTTATTTGAAATTGTCAGGTGTGCTTAGAAACCTAAATAAGAGGACATGGCAATGAATTATTTAATATAATTCACAGCATATTTTCTGAGTAGTAAGCAAAGTAGTATATCAGACATGGATGAAGGTAATTCAGCTCTCTGGCAAGCATAAATATGACAATCAATCAACAGAATGACTTATCAGAGAAACGTGTAGTAGATTTTTGGATAGGAAAAATGAAGCAAAGAGTGGACTACAGTTGGTCCTGAAAAACTGGTGCAAAATAACATTTAGTGAATATCATTAAATGTCAGTGATGACAAAATGAAAAACATTCATTTTCTGTAAAATAGCATGGTCATTCAGAAGGTAGATTTTTGACCTAGACAGAGCAAGCTTGATCATGAAGTCACTATTTTCTCGATACAGGACTTTTTTCAAGTTATTTTCTTCTCTTTGTCCCATCTGTAAAATGAGAATAGTAATACTCTTGTAGGACTCTCTTGAGGATTAAATGAAATAATCAGTCAATCTCATGCAAAAATGCCAGATATATTAAAATAACATGGGGGGGAAAATCTTAATATTTCTGGACATGAGTTTTTAAAATATAAGATTTCTGTACTTAATATGAGAATTGAAATTAAGAGACAGTTGATCATTTTTTAGTTATAGAATAAGTTGATATCCTCTATATGTTGAATTATTTTTTAAAAGGTTAAAATCCCAAAGATATAATCTATGTGGGGAAACCCATTTGACTAAAAATAGAAAAAATGTTTAGTTTATAAATGAAGGAAAATAAGGAATCCATAAATTATTGCACATAGGACAAATCCAACCCATCACCAGTTTTTGTAAATTTTAAAGGTTTATTGAAACACAGCTATTGTCATTCATTACGTATTGTCTGCAGCTGCTTTTGTGCTATGTAATAGCAGAGTTGAGTTGTTGCAGCAGAGATCATATAGCCCACAAAGCCTAAAATATTTACTACCAGGACCTTTATGGAAAAAATGCTAATTGTTACGTTAAGCAAATTAGAAGAGAAGACAAACGGTAGATTGTTTATAAAATAATATAGTAATGCCTTCTCTTGTGTTCCTGCTCTTAGTTACTCCACTCCCACACAGACTCTGGATTTAGCCAGATGACTTGCTTTTTTGTGTCATAGCAGAGATTTGAAAAGTCTCTGCACTATGGGGACTTCCCAAGTAGCTCAGTGGTACAGGATCTGCCTACCAATGCTGGCGACCCAGCTTCATTCCCTGGGTCAGGAAGATCCCCCGAGAAAAGAAAATGGCAACCCACTCCAAATCCCATGGACAGAGGAGCCTGGCAGGCTACAGCCCATGGCGTTGCAAAAGAGACACAACTTAGGGACTAAACAACAGTAATGCACTTTGGCATTCTCCCAGTTGTGTTGTTTTTTTGGACTCTCAGACTAAGTGAAGAAGCCCATGTTCCATTCTTGAGGAACAGATGCCTCAACTTAGCCCTCTCCCCAGACCAGCTCTTACCAACTGCTAGACATGAGTGTGGGGCCAGCCGGAGGCAAATCAGCCCATCCCAGAATTACCCAGGTGATGGGTAGACTCAAGAGAAATGAAAGTTTTTTTTAGCCACTAAGGTTTTAGGTGGTTTGTTGCATGTTACCTGAAATAAATCATTAATTAAAAAGGGAAAGGATACTTCAGTTCAACTGTTTTAAATGCTTGCATACTTACATTACAGTTAATGGAGTTGTTTTAATGGTTAGAACTGCTAAAACCATGGACAATTAGCTTTTTTATTTCTGCTTATAAAAGGCAAAGGGTAATCAAGAGCAGCTGAGTAATCTGTGAGTCTTAAGTTTACTTTCCTTTATGTTGTTGTCCTCAGTTTTAAAACTTGTTCATTTTGATGACTTTGTTTTGGAAATATTCCAGTTTTTAAGGAGATTTTGAAAAGCTGTTATATTTTGACATGATTTCCAGGCATAGATAGCTCTCAAATCAATAGTATTTCTGCTTAGTGAAATTAGGGAAAGGGTCCTGAGAAGAAATCAGCATTAATAAGGAATTATGTGAATAAATGCTGCCTCTTCCCATGTCTGTAATCCCATGCCAACTGGATATGCAGAATACCTATTTCTTTATTAAAAAAAAAAAAAATCTAGCATGAAAGTAAAATTTGAGAATTTAGCTAAGTTGTATCAATATTTTGCTTTTTATTTTACCTTCTATAATAATCACAAATAATCATAGATGTAGTAATATGACAGCTTTCACAAGTGGTATTAAAAATTGTGTCCATGTTTTTGTTTGCTCCTTAAATAAATGTTATTTGTACATCTCAGGATTGATCGTATTAGGTAATATATGAATTATTAAGTCATCTCAATTATTAGGTTATTTTAGTTTCAATTGCCAATATTTACTTTTATAAATGAGTTGTAAAGCATATATCAGCTTTTAAAATATAACTAATACATGTTTTATTTCTTCTTTTTTGGACAGTCTCAGGACAAAACATCAGGAGGTATTAATCCAGAACCTTGTCCAATCTGTGCTCGGCAACTGGGAAAACAGGTGAAATTATAATAAATACTGCATGCATTTATAAAATACAGTTTTCAAAGGCTTCTACATACAAATTCCCCTGCTCTACCCTCAAACCTTTCATGTAAGGCAAATATTATCTTTGTCTTAAAGATAGGGCCAGAGTTTAACTAACATGCTTAATGTCAAATATGTTTGAGCAGTGTTTTTTCCCTTAAGTGATAGGTCAAACATGTTTCTAGAATAACCCCATCATTTTCATTAAAGATGAATAATTTTAAACATTGTTTTCAGTCACTTGACTGTCAGTTTATCATGGATGTTTGGGAATTGTACAGAAATACAATACAACATACACAGATTTACTTATGGTATTACAAATGTATGGTAACATAGTTCTTACTTAATATTATTAATATCTAATAGTATGAGAATTTAAAGCACAAATAACAGTAATCCTAAAGGAATTTATATGCGTTTGAATATTAGTGTACAAATGTCTAAAATAAATGGTACTATGTTAGTTCTCCTCAAAAAGATTATTTTTATTTTATGAAATGTGATTTATGATACTGTAAGTTCCTACTTTGTATGATAAATAAGTATGTAATAGCAGAATATCCTTTTTTTTTTTTTAAATTTGAAAAAGTCTTTTTTCTTTTATTTAAATGGATAAAAGTGTCTCTGGCACTTTTTTCCTATGAAACTAAGAGTAAAAGTTTAATTATATGAATTCTGTCCTCTGACCAGCAGTTATCAGA
Source organism: Moschus berezovskii (assembly GCF_049115385.1). Lineage (NCBI taxonomy): Eukaryota > Metazoa > Chordata > Mammalia > Artiodactyla > Moschidae > Moschus > Moschus berezovskii. The sequence continues at coordinate 90,441,892 of NC_142469.1, read as the reverse complement.
AAGCACATACCTTTTAGTCTCCATGATTAATGGAGAAGATTTTAAAGGATATTTTGTTGACAATAAATCTTAAAAGGATAGATTTGAAACTGAGCAAAAGAATATTAATCTCAGTAATACTGGAGATTACTGATAAAAAATAAGTGATAAAAGCATTTTGACAGAAGTTACTATAATAATGGAAAGGATCATAGTGTAAGTAGTTTTTTTACTTTTAGTTTTGATGAGATTCATGCAACTAGTTTGTCTCAGAAATTTTATTGTCTTTACCATTTGCATCTCATTTTCTGTATAATAAATGCTTTAATATACAAAAATTAAATGTTTAATAAGTTGTATAGAATGTATTGAGTATGATATCTCACAATTAATATTGTAGTCAATCTGTTGCTCTATTAGAGTAATTTGCATTTTTCCTAAATACTGAAATGAGAACACCAACATCTTACAAAATATTGATGACTATTAGTTCTCCTATTAGTGTGAGCAGAACTAAAAACTATGGTTCATTAAAAAAAAGTTTAAAAGTATAATTTAGTTTTCATGACTTAAAGGTTTTTTATTATATATCATGAAATATTTAGGAAATGAAATGATGGCTCTCTTCCTCTCCTTTTAATAGATTTATAGATTGGAAGGCATCTTTGATAGCATCTCTCTGAGGCATATTCTGTGTTTTCTTCTTTAGTGGGCAGTACTGACCTGCGGGCACTGTTTCTGTAATGAGTGCATTTCAATTATTATCGAACAGTACAGCGTGGGGTCTCACAGGAGCTCCATTAAGTGTGCCATCTGCCGCCAGACCACGTCTCACAAAGAAATCTCCTATGTCTTCACCTCAGAGAAAGCCAGCCAGGAAGAGGACATCCCTGTGAAGGTAAAGTTGGTTAAGAACTTGCATAGTCAGAGCAGTGTAAGAGGAGTCAGTATCTGGCAGTGAGAGAATCAAAATCAGAGCAAGTCTGGCTCAATGACTATGAAGCAACTGCTGTTGACTGTAGATATACTGCCTAAAAGCCTCAGTACAAATTACTCATTCCTCACGATAGGAACACAGGAATGCTTTTTCAAACATAGTAATAATTATGCCCACTGTAGCAAAAAAAAACAAGTGACATCTTAGAATTCCAGTCCTTTTTTTTTTAATAGTGTTTCTGAGCACTGCAGATATTAGATAGAGCTCTGGTTCAATTCCAGGTTTCTTTTTCTTCATTTTTCCATTCAGCCCAGTGTATCAGGAAAAAGAAGATATGCCCCACCAAACTGAGGGATAAAATAAATTGATTCCTGAAGTTATTAGTGAAGACTGTCACAAGGAGACAGTGCATTTTTAGATGGCATGGATTGATATTTCAGACTATAGCCAAAACTTTGCTTTATTTTCCTAATTTTTTTTTCCCATGCTTCATTCAGAACTTTAAGAAAAAAGACTATAATTTGAAATGCAAATAAAATAAATTCCAGATTTGTTGTTTAGTCGCTAAGTTGTGTCCAACTCTTTTGTGACCCCCATGGACTGTGGCCCACCAGGCTCCTCTGTCCATAGGATTTCCCAGGCAAGAATACTGGAGTGGGTTGCCATTTTCTTCTCCATTAGCTCTTCCCGACCCAGGGATCGAACCCACGTCTCCTGCATTTACCACTGGGCCACCAGGGAAGCCCAAAATCCAAGTAGGATCTGTAATTGGACTTTCTGGCTGAGGGGGTATTTATTTAATGAAAAGCCTTTACTAGGTTTTTTGTTCTTTGTTTTATGTAAACATGCTTTTTTTGTTTGTTTTCCTAACCAAACTTAGAGGACAATTCAACATATGAGTGTGGTAGAGAAAGTAGGCCAGAAGTAGTTGGAAGACTAGTGGAGCTGGCTCATAAGCTAGAAGTAGTAGAATATTTTTCATTAATTCCTTCTCCTTCCGGGTCCCTGCTGCTCTCTGCGCACTTTTTGTCCAGGATTGTATTTTGTGAGTAGACTTAACCACAGATCCTTATCAGAGAATAGGAGACCTTTTTATTATTATTACTATTACTGAAATATAGTTGATTTACAGTATTAGTTTCAGGTGTACAACAAAAATCAGTTAAACGTATACATGTGTCCACATTTTTTTTTTAAGGTTCTTTTCCCATATGTGTCATTAAGAGTATTGAGTTCCCTGTGCTATGCAGTAGATCCTTATTAGTTCTCTATTTCATATAGAGTAGTGTATATATCGGAGAAGGAAATGGTAACCCACTCCAGTGTTCTTGCCTGGAGAATCCCAGGGACGGGGGGAGCCTGGTGGACTTCCGTCTATGGGGTCACACAGAGTCGGACACGACTGAAGTGACTTAGCAGCAGCAGCAGTGTATATATATATATTGGACTTACCTGGTGGCTCAGATGGTAAAGCGCCTGTCCACAGTGCGGGAGACCTGGGTTCAGTCTCTGGGACAAGAAGATTCCCTGGAGAAGGAAATGGCAACCCACTCCAGTACTCTTGCCTAGAAAATCCCATGGATGGAGGAGCCTGGTGTCCATGGGATCGCAGAGTCGGAGACGACTGAGCAACTTCACTTTCACTTTAGTGTATATATGTCAATACCAGTCTCCCAATTTATCACTCCCCCTGGCAACCATAAGTTTGTTTCCTACTATTATGATTTGTTTCTGTTTTGTAAATAAGTTCATTTATACCAATTTTTTAGATTCTACATATGAGTGATATCATGTGATATTTGTATTAGTCCTTTTCAAAGAAGATAGGTATTTAGTACTCCAGATGTGACTGTAGAAATGGATAACTCAGGTGAGGTGGTAGAAGCTGAAGCAGTGAGATTTGAATGTTGAGTAAGTGGTCCAAATGGACAGTATATAATATCTGGAGTTGATTATACTTTATAGCCTGTTGACCACGCAGAGAACTGCTTTCTTTTTCAGTTCCCGCCCTCCTTTCTTCTTGCTCTTACAGTTTTTTCCTTCCTTTCCTTTCCATAAAGTCTTTTTTCTTTCCCTCTCTCTTCTCCTCTGGCCTCAGGCATCCCAGGGGCCACAGATGGCATGCCTGGCTAAGAAGGACTACTGACCGTTCAGTGAACATATTCATGACAGTACAGGGAACAAGCATAAGAAGGAACTGCTGTGTCACACTTCATGCAGTAAGGTTTAGGAAGTGATTGCCCTGGCTACCAGTAAACAGCACCATCTCTCTGAAACTGAGTCCATCAAACCCAAACACCTGTTCATTTTATGGCAGCTTTCCTAGACACCTAGGAGAAAGATCAGGACAGTTACATACGCTGTCCTGTAGGAACAGGAATATCAGTGTACAAATGCTGTATATTATGCTCTGACTTTTTCCTGTCTTTCATGGGTATTGATGAACACTTGAATTAATCGAAGGATCTACCAAAAAAAAAAAATTTCATAGAATTGAAACATGTTTACATTACCATATATAAAATAGATAACCAGTGTAAGTTCAGTGCGTGAAGCAGGACACCCAAAGCGGGTGCTCTGGAACCACCCATGGGGATAGGGTGGGGAGGGAGGTGGGAGAGGGGTTCAGAATGGGGGGGAACACATGTATACCTGTGGCTAATTCATGCTGATGTATGACAAAAGCCATCACAATATTGTAAAGTAAATATCCTCCAATTAACAAATAATTTTTTTCCAAAAAATAATACAGAATTTATCAAAGTTAAATTATCTTAGATGTACATATACTTATGTTCCCTTTTTATTAACTACACGACTGTTATTATACTTCCTATGCGAGCAAGTTCTATCACTTTTCTGCATTCTCACATTGCTTCTCTCTGCATTTACTTTATGTTTTCTGTCACTGTTTCTGTCTGCCATTTCCGCCTTCTGCTGCCTGTGTCCTTTTCTGACTGTCGCATTTCTTTCACCTTCTTGAAGCATCTGCTTGTTTTCTCAGACTCGCACTGCACTCTGACCATCTGAGACTATCCCACTTAATTGATCACGTCATCTTAGAGTTGAGGGATATAAGATGGCTCTATGTAAATCCTGAAGGCATTGTTTTGAAATTTATTTCATTTAAAGTTTTTATCTGAAATGTTTAAGGATTCATGTCAAGATACTCGGACGCAAACAGTGTAATTTCATACATGGTGCTTAATCATCTAGCTGATCTCTGGTCTGGTAAAGGATATTTGGAGAACATAAAAATAGAATTAAATAATATAAGACTTTTTTTTTCTACTGGTATTTCCCAATGTAAGGAATCCTATTAATTGACCATGGAAACAAAATTAATAAAGTATTCATTAGTGAATTAGGGTATGCGTTTAAGTTAAAGACTATCTCTACCCTAAGAGCAGTGTCACAGTATTCCTAAATGACCCTTGGAACCTCCTGTGCATTTCGCAAAGTAAACAAAATTCCCCCTGCGAGTTCTGACAACTGCCAGGCATTTTAGAAGGTGAAGTAGGCCTCCTGGCAGAACATAGGCCCCACGTGATCTGTTCCCTGTGTCCTCAGTTTGGCTCTGTTTCATACAAAGCATTTTTGTCACTGGAAACCCTGACCCTGTAATGAACAAGATTCTTATGTCATAAGAAGTTTCTATCCAAGAGAGAATACATGGATATAGCCACAGCAAAACAGCACCCGCTACACACACAGCGCTTCAGCTTCTCAAACTTTTGAGTGCCTAGTGACCAAGTGCTCTGTTTTTTAAATTAAAAGTATGTTTTCAGGCTGCATTCCCGTAACTTTTAACTTGTTAGATCTTGGATCTGGTCCAGAAATCTGCATTTTTAACAAGCAAATGTATTGCTGGTAAAGATGTTTTATACAACCTTTTTGTAAAGGAAAAAAAAATATTGTATTTTGGATCAAAACTCAGAGAAACCTAGCAATACCATTTGTCAATTGTTTCTTTTCCCTTTTTTTTTTTCAGTTTTTATTCAAATGACTTGAAGGTGACTTGTAAAGTCTGTCCTTTCTAACTATAATTAAAATATCTAGGTGGAATAAAACTGTAAAATTCTGACTGAGTTTAAAGTTGGCATAAAATAATTTGGTAAATATAATCCACAAGTGGTTATATTTAAATATGCTCCTCTAAGTTTTCTTATAGAAGATACTTGATATTATCTTATTGTCGCTCAGTCATGTCTGACTCTTCGTGACGCCATGGACTTCAGCACCCCAGGCTTCTCTTGAGCTGTCTCAAACTCATGTACATTGAGTTAGTGATGCCATTCAACCATCTCATCCTCTGTTGTCCCCTTCTCCTCCTGCCTTTAATCTTTCCTGGCATCAGGGTCTTTTCCAATGAGTCAGCTCTTTGTTTTAGGTGGCCAAGATATTGGAGCTTCAGCTTCAGCATCAGTCCTTCCAATGAATATTCAGGACTGATTTCCTTTACAATTGACTGGTTGGATCTCGTTGCAGTCCAACGGACTCTCAAGAGTCTTCTCCAACACCACAGTTCAAAAGCATCAATTCTTTGGCGTTCAGCTTTCTTTATAGTCCAACTCTCACATCCTGCATGACTACTGGAAAAACCATAGCTTTGACTAGATGGATCTTTGTTGGCAAAGTAATGTCTCTTCATTTTAATATGCTCGCTAGGTTTGCCAGAGAAGGCAATGGCAAGCCACTCCAGTACTATTGCCTAGAAAATCCCATGGATGGAGGAGCCTGGTAGGCTGCAGTCCGTGGGGTCGCTAAGGGTCGGACACGACTGAGCGACTTCACTTTCACTTTTCACTTTCCACTTTCACACATTGGAGAAGGAAATGGCAACCCACTCCAGTGTTCTTGCCTGGAGAATCCCAGGGACGGGGGAGCCTGGTGGGCTTCCGTCTATGGGGTCACACAGAGTCGGACACGACTGAAGTGACTTAGCAGTAGCAGCAGCAGTAGGTTTGCCATAGCTTTTCTTCCAAGAAACAAGCGTCTTTTAATTTCAAGGCTGCAATCACCATCTGCAGTGATTTTGGAGCCCAAGAATATAAAGTTTGTCTCTCTTTCCATTGTTTTCCCCATCTATTCCCCATCTATTATATTTACATATAATGTCCCCCATAATGTTTGGGTCCAAATAAAATTGTTAACTTTTTTGCAATTGCTACCTTTTTATCTCTTTGAAATAATTATTCAAAATACTTTAAAGAACAGGATATTTTTATGGCCAAATGCAGTTGTAAAATTTCCCATCTAGGCTGCCTGGGTGGAGTTTCCACTGGACTTTATTGAAGAAACATGTGAAAAACCCAAACATTTTCCCAGGCAAGAACTTGAAAAATATTCCTGATTTGTGAGATCAATCATATAAACTGTGTAACTGCACTCAATTGTATCTGTCAGTATCAACTTGGGTTTTTAGCATGGTGAACAGGTGCAGACAGAAAGAAAATAATATTAACTGATCTTACTCAACTAGAACTACTGTGGACAACACAGGCAAAGTGGAAGAGTCAGCTCTACTTTAAAAGAAGGTCCATAATAAAAGTAATGAAAATCAGAAAGTCCCAACACAGGAAATTACTTCCTCCATACTGTTTTCCTAAAAATAGGAAACATTCAGCGTATTTGGAAGTTACAAACCAGTAAGGAAACCTAAAGAAAAATCTGTGACCTATTACCAAATTATAGCCCTCGTTAAAATTGATTAAAGATTATAGTTCTCTTTGGGGTGTGAGGGAGCTAAATTGTATAAATTTGTCTTTTTTAAAATAATGTTTTTCAATGAATTTTCAAAAAAAGCTCTAATCTCAGGATTTTTGACTCTTATAATAAGTTTAAAAGACTGCAAAAAATCAATCCAAGTAATAGCTGGAGGATTTAAATACTAACTCTGCTCTGTTTTAGCTGTGATTGTCCCATTTGTAACAAGGCTGACACTCTGTTCCTATGGCAGCTAACAGAGGCAAGGCACCCATTTGACCCTAGAGCAGTGAGAGGTACTGTAGGTACAATATTACGAAGCAGTAGAGTAACGACATAATTCAGAAGACCAGTTCATTTATAGGAAAATGTGTGTTAGTTGCTCAGTCACGTCTGACTCTTTGCAACCCCATTGACTGTAGGCTCCTCTGTCCATGGAATTCACCAGGCAAAAATATTGGAGTAAGTAGCCATTCCCTTCTCTAGGGGATCTTCCCAACCCAGGGATCAAACCTGGATGTCCTGCATTACAGGCAGATTCTTTACCATCTTAGCCACCAGGGAAGTGTTTATCACTTACGATAAACACAATCCCAATTGTATCACTGATAAAATAAGTTTAAAAGTTCCCAGAATTACAATTAAAAGTCTCCCACCCATTCCCCTAAAATCCTTATTCATCTGTCAAAAATCAGTATAATGTTATTTTTTAGTAGAAGTAATTTACACAAAAGATTAAAATAAATTCAGAATGAAATGAACGGCACACAGTGAAAACTAATGTTCTCCTTCATTAATCCTACTTTGCCTTGCCACTGTGAACAATTTCTATTTTTAGTTACAAAGATAACCTCTGATTCTTAGTAATATACATCAGTTTTGTTTCTTGAAGTACTAGCTTTAGACAGTATCTGCTGACTCCTCACTATAAAATAGGAAGTAATGCATCTATTCCTCCTTCATGCCTTTCCTTTCTATTTTTGTGATAGTATCATTTTTATATTGTAATATTTATATATCCACATTTTGTTATATAAACACTTTGCATTACAGAACCAACCAGAGTGATTGAAGTCATGCAGAAAGGAGCAGGATCCTGATCCTGTATCATTTAAATTTCACTTTTCAGTGAAGACTCTTTTTAAGTACCCCAGTCTAATAGAAGTTCTCATTTTTTTAGCTAGCTTCCTGCACTTCTGTGTCAGCCTTATCTGATATAATTATTCATGTAACCTTCATTCTTTGATTCTTTTTTTCACTGTGCTGTAACTGCATCAAGAAATTTTAACATGATGAGCATGTGAATGGCAAATCAGTTTTTGCACTTCTGAAAATGACTTCATTCAGCCTTCACTTTAGAGTCATAAGTGATTGGCCTCGTTACTATGAGACATTATTTGACATGCCTTATGTATATTAGTTTGTGTGTATCTCACATGTATAGAATGTATAGATTATATATACTAATATGGTGGCTCAGACAGCACAGAATCCGCCTGCCATGCAGGAGACCTGGGTTCAATCCCTGGGTTGGGAGGATCCTCTGGAGAAGGAAATGGCAACCCACTCCAGTATTCTTGCCTGAGAAATCTCATGGACAGAGGAGCCTGGTGGGCTACAGTCTGTGGGGTCGCAAAGAGTCAGACATGACTGAACGACTAAGCACATGTAAGCACACAATGTCGTATGAAGATACGTTAAAGATAATATACAAATACATAGTATCTGTAAAATCTCTAAGGATATGGTCTGCCTGTAGAATCTATAGACATGAATATTTTCTCTGATGTTTGATGAAAACTGAATACATTCATCATCTCTATTATGTTGACTTTTTTCTGATGCTCTTCAGAACACAGCAGACACTTTAGCCTTTAATTCTGCCAGTGGAGCTGAGCTGACCATGAGAATCCATAGATACTACGAAGGAAAAGGTGTGGGAGAGGCACATGGATAGACTTATCAGGAAATGAAACCGAAGCAAGGACTGAGACCAGTGAGGAAGGTTGTAACAGGCAGCGAGCTGCTGGCTCAGTCGTGGATTGCCACGCCCTGCTGCAGAGTCCACAGTCTCCATTTGTATTGTATAAGTCACCGAAGAAAAAAGTACAAAGCGGTACTGACTTTCTAGCCATACAGCACTATTTTTCTTTTGTTTATATGAATCACATACAAGTAGCATTTTGCTGCTCCAGTTGGAAGGTGCTATGTCTGTTCTCCCTTCTCCAAGTCAAGAGTCTCAATAGATAGGACATAGATATGGAAGGAATAGTGTGAAGCCAGCTGCAATCTGTCTTCTCTACCATACTCATGGATTTTTCCTAAGGTGCACCCTCTTTCCCCAGTAGTAAGACCTCAGGGAATAAAAAGCAGTACCTCTCTCTAAGTTGCATTAGTAAAATACTTAGACCCATTCTGGAGGAGAGGGGTTGATCAAAGTCTAAATTAAATATTACTTGATTGCTTTATTGTTAGAATTATTTTAGTCTCCTACATATATGATAGAAACAAAGCTGAGTTTTCTACCCTTCTAACACATTTAACAGCTTTTAACACAGAGTCTATGATATCAGAATTTTAGAAGAGCCTGAGAGTATAGCACTGCACACTCCAATCAAATTTAACTCTGATTTTAAAAAATGTTAATTATACCTACTTACTCTGATGCTGGGAAAGGTTGGGGGCGGGAGGAGAAGGGGACGACCGAGAATGAGATGGCTGGATGGCATCACCGTCTCCGTGGACATGAGTTTGAGTGAACTCCGGGAGTTGGTGATGGACAGGGAGGCCTGGCGTGCTGTGATTCATGGGGTCGCGGAGAGTCGGACACGACTGAGCGACTGAACTGAACTGACAATAGATAAGAAGCTACATGACCTTTCTGATTTTAGTTATGCTAGTAGACAGCCTCTAGGCCAGATTTCATTGAGAAATTTTTTGTTAATCTTTATTGCTAATGGAGCTCTACTTTTTTTCATTGCCTTAACCCAATGATCTGGCGCTTTTAACTTTGTATTTAATTTTCCGAAAAGTGAAAGACCTGTTTATGTAGCTTTGAGATTTAGTCTGGTTTTGCTCATTAAATTATAAGCAGGTGAGCAAAAATCTTCTTAAAGAATATTTTATAAGATCCTTCTGTTGTAAAGAAGGAAAATTCCGAATTCTTTTTCTTCAATATTAACTATGCTAATGCTTTTGGCTGCTTCCCTCATGAGAGGAAAACCAGGAGAGGCACTGGCTTGGTCTGCGTGGTCGCACTTCATGTCTCTTTTTATAGTTCCTAGTTGACCTTAGAACTTGTGTCTCAGAGAGAATGGCCATAAAGATACAGTGAACAGAGGCAGGGGACAAATGAAGGGTCTTTATTCCAAAGCTCAGCCTTGGTCACTGATGTTTCGGAAACAAAAACCGAGCATTAATCATAGAGTCAGGGTTGGCAGATAAATATCTGGAAAACTGGAGACTATCAAGAGAGGATAGGAATGAGGAAGGGGCCAAGAACGATAGAAAAGGACAGAGGTGCTATAATTAAATGCAGTTTTATCAATCTCGTATATTAAGGAATAATCTAGCAGTTGTGGGGGAAGGGTTTCTATTCCTATGCACCCTCCAAACTCCAGCCTAACTTTGCATCTGTGTGTTGACTGACATGGCTGAAACATAAGCTGGGATGGATTAAGGCTACCAATTTACACGTCTTGAGAATATTTATACTCTCTGAACACCTTGCACAGGGATAGATTGACATCCCTTTTTCCTCTCCCATATCTTTTTTGCCTTTTCTGTGATCGCCTCCTATACAGATATAACCTGTATATAATCCATCACCTTCTTCCTGTTTTAGTCTGTTCAACGAAGTGAATGTTTCTTTCCTGTAGCAGTGATCACATTGTGTAGTCTCTTCAGAAACCGGCAGATTTGAGCCAAAGTGCATTTATGTATATGAGATAAAAAGAAACATTAAGAAGAACAGTAGAATGTGGATAATGCTTATTCCGTTCCGTTCCGTCGCTCAGTCGTGTCCGACTCTTTGCAACCCCGTGGACTGTAGCCTACCAGGCTTCTCCATCCATGGGATTCTCCAGGCAAGAATACTGGAGTGGGTTAAAAGCTGGTATAATAAAGTGTTCACTTAAGTCACTTCCAGGCCAGCCCAGCAGTATAAGACTTTCCTTTGCTTTTCTCCATATTCTGTAACATACGTTAGACTGTGTGCATTGGGAATAAGGGAGTGTCTTCAGCTTTGTACATCCAGTGCCTACTGTAGTTCTTGTCACTTCTGTGCACAGAAGATTTTTGTTGAATGATTTAAATTATCAAACATGAACTTACCTGAAATGTTGGAGGAACTGAATGATAGAAGGATGACACAGAAGAAAGCCTGCCCTATCTCTTTGATCACTTTTACTGACTCTGCCCTTAGACCAACCATGGTCTTTTCAGTATTATTTTGGGACTTTTGCTTTTCACTTGGAAGGGGAAAAAAAGCACAAACAGAAAAGAGAAAAGAAAGTTAAGAATAAGGATCTCTGATCCTAAGGATTTGAACTAAAAGTCCACAGGGTTTGCTGACTTCATTAACCTCTCCTATCGCTGCTGATAGGTAGGTGAAAAAAATAAGAGTTGATAAACCTGAATGAAATGGTACCACCCTCCAATCAGTGACTTCTTTTAAGACCAGTTCCCCAGATTTCATTACATATAACTAACCCAAAATCCTCCTCAAGCTTGCTTTGTGTTAGATTAAATCTGCTTGTCTTTCATGACTGTTTCTTATCTGAGTCTGTCTGGGAAAGCGATAGAGATCAATCGCAAGATTTGATTTGCCTATTGTTGATCATTCTAAATGAATAAAAAAATATGTTGAGAGTTTTAAATTATATTCTAACCTCTTTTATTTTTGTTTTATCTGTATTGTTTTACTCAGGTGTGTTTGGGATTGAAAACTTTAAAAATACATATTAAATTTTCTTTTACATTAAGTAAATTGGTTGAGTGTATACTATTTTTGGAAAACCATGCAAGGCTCTAAGAGATATAAAAGTAAATGCCATTTAGTCCTTGTTTTCAAGCAGTATATCAATAAATGACAGAAGTATTCTATACTAAGGTATGATATCATATCAAATGATACTACATAGAATCATCGCAGGGTAATTAATTAAGGAAAAAGCCATTCCTTTCCAAATAAAATCTCTCATCTTTCCGTTTTGAAAGACAAATTTAAATGTCAAACACAGAAAAGCCTAATAAAGTCAAAAAACATCTAGTTTATAAATCCACATACCATTCATCAAGCACTTGTGAGTTACTGAAACTAATATAATGTATTAATACAGCACTTTTGCTAACATTATTGCATTTAATACAATTAAATGTGAACTACATATAGAAAGGTAGGAAAATATGTACAACATGACTTTAACATGTGCAGTATTTGAGTGGTTTATTTTTATTGGCAAGGAATATGAACAGACAGTTCACAGAAGAGAAATTCTGAATGGCCAGCAAGTGATGTCCAAGCTCATTCTCAGGAAAATGCAGATAAATGAAAATTTGGTTCCTCATTTTACCTATGATATTGGCAAAAAATTGAATTTTAACAACTGTACTAAGAAGCAGGTACATCTAACTGTTGATAGTTTAAAGTTCTAGCATTTCTAGGGTCAGTGTGATAGGGAATCTACCACAATCCAAATAGTCTAAAAATCTTTTTTTTAACCTTTGACCAACAGTTCCACTTTCATGTGCCTAACCAACAAAAAATCTGTGCACACGTACCCAATCCTCTAAGTATAGTCACTGAAGTACTGTTTGTAAGAACAAAAAAGAATGAAATTAATGTAAATGTATATTAATAAGCAAATGTGAGAGTTGGACTATAAAGAAAGATGAGCACCAAAGAATTGAGGCTTTTGAACTGTGGTGTTGGAGAAGATTCTTGAGAGTCCCTTGGACTGCAAGGAGATCCAGTTAGTCCATCCGAAAGGAAATCAGTCCTGAGTATTCATTGGAAGGACTGATGCTGAAGCTGAAACTCCAATACTTTGGCCACCTGATGCGAAGAACTGACTCGTTTAAAAAGACCTTGATGCTGGGAAAGATTGAAGGCGGGAAGAGAAGGGGACGACAAAGGATGAGTTGGTTGGATGGTGTCACCGACTCTATGGACATGAGTTTGAGTAAACTCCAGGAGTTAGTGATGGACAGGGAGGCCTGGTGTGTTGCAGTCCATGGGGGCCACAAAGAGTCGGACACAACTGAGCAACTGAACTGAACTGAACTGAACTCTAGTCTTTTCCTTCATAGAGTTAGCACTCCAGGTTGGAATTTTGCTTATAAAAGGTTATTCTGTTTTCTTTTGAAATTTTTATAAGAAGCAGCTTAATTTTAGAAGGGTTCATAGTTATCCTGGTGTTTCACTTGAAAATATCTTTGAAAATGAGACCTTGCAAGGAACATGGAAGTTTCTTAACTGCTAAAATGATCACTTTATGCTAATTTCCTGTTTTCTTTTATTTGAGATAGTTTTGCTCTTATTTAAGATAATTTTTAGATTGAAATAGGTCCCTTATACTTTTTAACCTTTCAAGTATAATTGAAAGTCTACATATCCAGAAAAATAAATGTAGATATAGGACTTTAATATGAAAATTTAAAAATCTTCCTTAATTCTTTTTTGCTGACTTTAAACTTAGTAAAGCTTTCTTCCTTATTTGTTTCTATTTTTACCTTTAAGTATCTCTGTGTAAAAGTAGTAAGGGGGCGTGATATGAGGGTAATAGTAGGTAGTATAGGAATATTTTTACTTTTTGGTTACATCTGCCCCTCTTGTAGGGTGATCTGATATCTCTGAAAGGTTACCGAGTGTCTACTATTGGGAGTATTGGGCTAAATACTTAGTACACATTTTCTCCTTTAACCATCACAACAACCTTTGGAAGTAGATGTAATCATCATCCCTGCTTGACAAACTAAGGCTTAGAAAGGTTAGAATTTTTATAACTAAGGAGCTGCAGAACTGGCAGTTGAGTTTCAATTTATTTCACTCAGAATTTCATGTCATGCCATCTCCCACAGCATTCTAGGAGGAAAGCTTTCTTAATGAAGGCTTCAAAAACACTTGCTTTATTTCATTTTCTTATTCCTTTATCTTAGAAATGGTTATGCAGAGTACAAAAAACAGTTTTTAAGGGTTTATCTAGCTTTGTATAAATCTGCCTCTGTCCAAGTGGACATCACTTGTACCTCTGTCTTTGTCCTTTGTAATGCCCTTAAAAGAAAGGATTTTTTGTGTAGGTTCTTTACTTATTTACTTACAGCAGAGTTTTGATTTATTATATTCTGAACAATTTCAGTGCCATACTATCTAAAGTGATGAGTGTTTTTTAATGTATATTCTGCTTATCTAAAATAACAAAGTTTTGTAATTGCAAAATGTAGCCACTTAACTAAAAAAGCTTATCTTAGGGTCTTATGAATTTCTGGAGTGCTTTCTTATATTTTCTTGGGGAATAAATCTGTAACTTCTGCAGTTTGAAGCTAAAGAAAATTTCCAGCAAATACGAAATGAAAAAGAATAAACACATATGTACCTATCATACAGTTTTAATAGTGTTTTACATTGACTTTCCAGTACATTGTTAATTGGATTTTATTTGATAATAATGGGTTTTCTTCTTTGTGTTCAAAGGGCAGCCATTCTACAAAAGTGGAAGCTGTGGTCAGAACTCTAATGAGAATCCAGCTTAGAGATCCAGGGGCTAAAGCACTTGTTTTCTCAACGGTACAGTCAACATCCTCAGTGTTAACTCAGACTGGCTTTCTGTTTCTAATCAGTATATATCTGAGAACTAACTGTGAATGTTTGCCATGATGTAACTGAGTTTTAGAATTACTGATCGATTTTTCCTTGTTAATTTTTTTTTTCTATATCCATTGGATAGAATTATTTTTAGAGAAATTTGATGATGCTTCACAAAGCAATCTCCATAGCTGTATTTTATGTTTTTATATTAATTTTACTTAGGGATTTTCTTATATTACTATTTTAAAAGTGAAATCTAGAAACTTGAAAATCATTTCACAGAGGTACTTGGTTAAGGAAAATAAAATTAACCTATTGAATAAAAGGTATTGAGTAAAACTTCTAGTTTTCGTTTTTGAAAGATAAATAGCCACATCTATTTATATATTCCATAATTTATTTTCTATTACTTATGTTTATCTTAATTCATTTATTAAAGATGCTCATTTTTTTACCCTATCTTTAACCAGCATTTGATTTAAAATATCATTCAGGATAGAAAATAATATTAATGGTATTACAGTTGAAGTTTTTGTTTTTGTTTACTTAATTCTGAGGTATATAGCTTGTATTAGTTTAGTCCCTTTTCAAGTCCTTTTTACATGAAAATTATGTGTAAATATTTGGTTTTCTGTGTTCTTAGTGGCAAGATGTATTAGACATTATTTCAAAAGCTCTCACCGACAACAACATGGAATTTGCACAGATCAGTCGTGTTAAGACATTTCAGGTATGTCAAGAAGATTTTACTCATGTTTTTTGGAGTGAATTCAGTTACAAACTGCAACTGCTCTTAACTAGCTTACTTGTGCATTTATTGTCATGTGTCATAAACCACAGAAACACAGTTTGAGTTCCTGATTGACTATAAGATTAACATTTAAAGGCAAAGGGAGCAAACTGCATTTACTTTCCATCTATTCAGTTATACCCATAGCAAACCGTATTTAAAGATCTTGTGACGTGAGGTCCATTTCTTTAACATAGGAAAAGATGGCCTATGGAATACCTTTTGAATGGACAGAGGCCTCATGCCCCTAAACTTAAGTTCTAAAAACACTGTATTCGGCAGAAGTGCATATGGTCAAATTGCGCTGACCTCACACCAGCACAGTGACAGATACAAACCTAAGGGGAACACCAGAAAAAGACCAAGTGACACTTCAGCAGATGCGCGGCTCCTGCGCTCACGCTCGCACTTTGCTGCTGGCCCTCCGTCTTTCCTCTAAGCTCACATAGTTTCATTTGCATACGTCACCTCCGTGTATCTTGTGATTCTTCTGTGTATTATAAAGAACACGAGAGGTTGTGTGACACTTTTTTTTTCTTAAAGTCAAGCCACATGATTTTGTTTTCTAAAATTTGTCATCTTACATTTAATTTTCTTAATTATTGCCTTTCACAATGACCTGGATATCATTAGGCATTTTAGCATGAGCTATAGTATCCTGCTTTTATTTTTAATTATCCAGCTAAAATTTAAATGTACCTTTCTTTTTTTAGGAGAACCTGTCAGCATTTAAGTATGATCCCCAAATCAATATTTTGCTGCTGCCCCTGCACACAGGTTCTAACGGATTAACTATCATTGAAGCAACTCATGTTCTCTTGGTGGAGCCCATACTGAACCCTGCCCATGAGCTCCAGGCCATCGGAAGGGTGCACCGGATTGGTCAAACAAAGTAAGGACTAAAGTTCACCTCAGTCACATTTGCTATTTCTGAGATACAGATCAGCATTTAAACTCTTCATTTATGTTCATCTTAACCTATTCATTTTTAGTGACTTACTTATATATTAAATTTTCAATTCTTATTATATGACCAGAAGATATTTTGAGATTTCCAATGACTCTCCTCCAAACAGCAAATCCCCAAATTCTCCCAGATTTTTGTCTTTCCTTCTTCAGAAGCTAGCCTGGTCACTTCATCAAGATAGTTTCTTAAAATACCTAAGACATCTATTAAGCTGAAGGCATCTGTCATGACTTTGAGAAGAACTGATTTTTGATTGGCTGAAGTAGCCAGTATGTAAAAGAAGCCATATCTCATGCATAACTGAAAACAAATAGCTCTTTTATAAATGCTTCCCCTTAGGAAAGTACAACCTTCCAGATCCAATATAAGAGATAATTAGTTAAAGTAAACCTAATAGTAAATATTATGTCGTATGTACTACTTTTATTCAAATATCAGAATGGATAATTATCCTTTATACAGCTTCTCAGATGTACTACCTCCTGGATGTTAGATGGTTTCAATTTGTTCTAATGCATCCATATTCAGTTCAAATCAGTCCTTTAATCATGTCCAACTCTTTGCAGCCACATGGACTGCAGCATGCCAGGCTTCCCTGTCCATCACCAACTCCCAGAGCTTGCTCAAACTCATGTCCATCAAGTTGGTGATGCCATCCAACCATCTCATCCTCTGTTGTCCCCTTCTCCTCCTGCCTTCAATCTTTCCCAGCATCAGGGTCTTTTCCAATGAGTCAGTTCTTCACATCAGATGGCCAAAGTATTGGAGCTTCAGCATCAGTCCTTCCAGTGAATATTCAGGACTGATTTCCTTTTCGATTGACTGGTCGGATCTCCTTGCAGTCCAAGGGACTCTCAAGTGTCTTCTCCAGCACCACAGTTTAAAAGTATCAGTTCTTCAGCACTCAGCTTTCTTTATGGTCCGATTCCCACATGCATACATGACCACTGGAAAACCCATAGCTTTGACTGGACAGACCTTTGTTGGCAAAGTAATGTCTGTGCTTTTTAATATGCTCTCTAGGTTTGTCATAGCTTTTCTTCCAAGGAGCAAGCATCTTTTAATTTCATGGCTATGGTCACCATCTGCAGTGATTTTGGAGCCCAAGAAAATAAAATCTGTCACTGTTTCCATTGTTTCCTCATCTATTTGAAGTGATGGGAGTCCGGATGCCATGATCTTCTATTTTTGAATGTTGAATTTTAAGCCAGCTTTTTCACTCTCCTCTTTCACTTTCATCAAGAGGCTCTTAAGTTCCTCTTTACTTTCTGCCATAAGGGTGGTGGCACCCATACTAAGCACTTGTTAAATAAATATTGATTGAACACTTGCTGTGTGTCAGGTATTATTCTAGACACTGGAGGCTTCCCTGGTGGGCTCAGCAGTAAAGAATCTGCCTGAAATACAGGAGATGTGGGTTCAATCCCTGGGTCCAGAAGATCCCCTGGAGGAGGAAATGGCAACCCACTCCAGTATTCTTGTCTGGGAAATCCAATGGACAGAAGAGCCTGGCGGACTAGAGTCTATGGAGTCACAGGAGTCCACCATGACTCATTGACTAAACAATGATGACAAATATACTATACCCTGAAGATCCAGATTGAATAAGATATAATCTTGTTTCCCCAAGGATATCACTATGTAATACAGGAAACAGTTGATTTAACATATTATAGTAGAATGTGCAAAAATAGAAATGCTGTGGTAACAAAGAAGAGTGTAAACTCTTGTGCCCTAGAGAGTCAGGAGAGGCTTCATTAGATTGAGTCTTGAAGGATTAATTACTCCAGAGTTGGCCTAGAGAAGGGTGCTCACACAGCAGAGAGCTGCTTATGCAGAAACAAAGGAGAAAATCAACATGATGTTTCTCAGGACCTTCAGGAGTTTGAAGTTGCTGGGGTATAAAGTATGTGGAGAGGAGTGGCAGGAGGTAAGGTCTTGTATGCCACAGTCAGAAACATAGCCTGCTCTGTAAGCAGTGGCCGAGAGAGCAAATGATGACTTTAAGCAGGAAAGAGACATTGATCAAGCAAAATATGACAAAGTAATATAATTGTAATAAATGCAAGATTGTTCTAAAGTACTCATTTAAAATGTAGTTATGTCTTACTGGGTTTTTTCTGTGTTTGATTTGGGTTTTTGTGGGGGACGGGGGTGGTTTTGTTTGGTTTGGGGCTGTACCACACTGCACGTGGTTATCTTAGTACCCTGAACAGGGAGCAAACCCATACCTCCTGAAATGGAAGTGCAGAGTCTTAACCACTGGACCACCAGAGAGGTCCCGGTTTGTTTTCACCTTGTCTTATATTTTTAAACACTGACTTCTTATCTTATTGTTTTCAAAAACATACAGTGGGCTTATCTCAGATGTAAAATTACAAGTCTGTAAAGGCCACTCAACACTGCTTAACAATCCTACTTTGCTTCCCTAGTATATAGATTTTTCTGCTTTCTGAGGAGAGGGTCTGCAGTCTCTCTGTTCCTTCTCCTTGTTGAGGGAGGAAAGGGAAAACAGCTGCAGTCAGAGTAGAAGTAGCTCATCTTTCCATCACCAACTTGAACTGTCTGCCTCCAACAACATCCACATAGTTCATTCGGTAAATTTTTATTGCGCTCCTTCTGTGTGTCAAGCACTGTTCTAAGTACTTGAGATGCCCTCACCGAGCTTAAATCCTCATTGTAGGGGATTGGTAGAGACAGATGGTAAACAGTAAACATAATAAGTAAATACATATACTGTTAGGGGCAGGGTAAGGAGGATTAAGCCACCCTGCAGGTGGCTGGGCAGAAGGGAATCCAGCCTCCCTCCACCTCACCGTATGCTTCATCCCTGCTAGCCTTTCTGCTCCTCAGACTGTTGAAGCTTGTGCTTGGACTTGGCATGGATTTACTGCTGCTTCTGTGAGGTTGCTCCTCCCTCTCCTCCTCTGCTTATAGCCACCTATTCTCAACAGTCATGTTTCAGGTCATATGACCTCATAACCTTGTCTATACCTGAAAATGTCTTACATGGTGTGTTTTTATTACGTCTTCCCTCAGTAGATACTGTAGATATCGGTTCATTGAGATTAGTTTGTTGTATTCACTGCTGACCAAACCCTCTCACCCAGCACCTGGCTTACTACCTGGCACAGCGGATGCTGACTGATAAATACAGCGTGTAATATATGAAGTTTATTTGTTGTAAACTGTTCCCCAGGTGTTTTTAAGCTTATCATTGTTATGTACCTTCTAGACCAACTGTCGTACACAGATTCTTAATAAAAGCGACAATAGAAGAAAGAATGCAAGCAATGCTGAAAACTGCTGAAAGGAGGTGGGTAACAGTTCACTTCAAGTGGATGGCAGAAGTTTTCCTGTTCATATAAGGTTGTGTAAGCGTGTAGAACTTCTTCACCTAGATGATCACTTAGTCAACCAAAAGATGTAAGTGCAAATACTTTTACAGAGCAAGGTATGACATTTTACCTGTCCAAAATTTCCCGGCTAATACTCCAGGCATTCTATATTTGACTTAATTTATTCATAGGGATTATAAATTTGAGCAAACTCTGGGAGATAGTGAAGGACAGGGAAGCCTGGAGTGCTGCAATCCATGGGGTCCCAAAGAGTTGGACACAACTTAGAGAGTGAACAACAACAGCAGATACATAAAAAAATATTTAAACGATTCTGTTAAAGATGCTTTATTTCAGAGCTATTATACTTTGAATCACCCATATGTATTTTGCCAGCAGAGGGCTTTGGGAGAACTATCCTACATTTCCTTGCCACGCTGGATTACTTTTTAAATGAAATCTATCTTTATGCCCAATGTAAAAGGCTTGGTCTGAAATCTGTAACGTGAAACTTACAGCACACTTGTTGGTTACATGCAAGTTAAAAGGTGTGGACTTAAAACTAGGCTGGTAATTGTATTATTACTCTTAGACAGAGCAGAAGCAGGGAGACTAAAACAGCCTTAATTTTAAAAACTTAAGTTTGAAATCATAAAACTTGCTAACATTTACTTCCTAATATATTTTCTTTCCAGTCATTTTGAAACATAAACTAATGCCTAACTGAATTCTGGTGAGTTACGTGTGATTGGAAGATACACTCAGAAGAGATGATTGCCTTAGAAGGGATGGTTTTAGCTGAGGTATTAGTGCTTTGCACAGTAAAGCAGCATTGGAAACCAGAAATTCTCTTTCACTGGTGGTCTGTGGAAAAGAGAGAGGCTGCCATGAAAGCTTTTTGCCTCAAACATGAAGGCTTTTTGTTGGTGGTATTTCCAAATATAACAATTCAGTGATTATATTTAAGCTGCCTCAGTAAAAATAGCAGCTTGAATTTTTCTTGAAATAAATTAACTTTGGATACTAAGAAGGTAAGTTGTAAGGTGAAAGCCTTAGTAGTAGTTGGCAAGGAGTTTTGTTTATTAAGTGTACAGAGGAAAACATTTTATGGCAAAGTTTGAAAATGCTATATAGAAATCTTTCCTAATTTTAACAAGTTGTAATAATGATCCCATCATCTTCTTGGAGTTTCTTATAACTCAATTACAAAAACTTAGGAACATACTCTTATATTAAGAATATAATATTAATATATTTTTATGTCTTACATTATTATGAGACCAGAACAGTATATAAAAGACAAACATAATAATTTATTTCTTGGGGTTTCTTTCTGATTCTGCTCACTTGGAAAATCCTACAGTCACACGAACCCTTCTGCAAAGCATTCCGAAGCCTCCGTCTTGACCGTGGCTGACCTGGCAGACCTGTTTACCAAAGACACCGAAGACCTTGAATGAAGTACACTTGATTCAGTCCAGACTTTAGTGTATTTTAAATTTTTCATAGTTTATAGAATAAAGTTATAAGTAAAACAGTCCAGTAGATGTCAGTAAACACTGTTCTTAGTTGAATGAATTTATCGCTTTTTCGGTTGTACAGTCCAGTAGTTTTTGAGTCCTTTTCAATATACTATTTCCATAATAGCTATAAAGATCTTTAATTTTACACTCCTAATAAAATATTTGGGCTTCCCAGGTGGCAAAGTGATGAAGAATCCACCTGCCAATGCAGGAAACATGGGTTTGATCCCTGGGTCAGGAAGATCACCTGGAGGAGGAAATGGCAACCCACTCCAGTATTCTTGCCTGGAGATTCCCATGGACAGAGGAGCCTGACTGGCTATAGTCCATTGTGATCACAAAAGAGTTGGATACCACTGAGCGACTGCACACATGCACACATACAGAAAATACTTATTTTTATTCCAAAGAATATCTGTATCTGAGGGAATTAAGAGAGGTATTGTGTACTTTTCTTTTGATAAGCTCAGTCTTAAAAAGAAGTTAGAATAAGAGAGTAACTCAACTATTTTAGTTTTATATGACTCGGTAATACTTAACCAACATAGATCTCATTTTTGGAAGAGCCTTCAGTATCTTTAGCACAGGATTGACCAGTATCTTATTAGTAACATTTTTAAGATGGTGAATTATATTAGCCCCCAGTTCTTTGAGTAGTTATAGACTGTAACTTCATAAATAGTAACTTCAGAGTAATGCAGCTCCAACAGTAAGTTAATATTAGACAATTATTTCTTTTCTCTGTATCTTGCTACTAAAAATTAAAACAGTGAACACTTTAGGTATTTCTATTATATGTTAAGTATTATCACTGTAAGCAGTTAACATAGCTTTATTAAGTGTATTAATGTTTAATTAAAATTGTTTTCTCTACTTTTAATTTGTTACTAAATGTTTACATTTTAAGATTGATCTGTAACTATTGCAGTGTCTATAATTTCAGTTCTTATGATTATAGCAATATGGCAAGGTTTTTTTCTTTTTTACCATTATTGCATACTAATGTCTTGGATTCTTTTTCTTTCCCATGTTCTTGTGTAACTAGACTTTTCAACCTCTAATATCTAAATTTATGATAGGGTTTGTTATTTCATTCCACTAGTACTTCCCTCAAGGACTAGCATTTGATCTTTGTAACAAGAGAATGTCATATTCACAGAAGCAAATAATTGCAAGTGATAATAACCCAGTGTTTCTTCTGTGAAGAATTAATGGACTTTGAAATTGTTAAATAAGGAGTAGCTTGCTGTATCCTAGCCATTTGATGTAATACAAATGTTCTTGATTTATTTTCTTTGAGCCTTCAGAGTTTCAAGTGACCCTCAGGACTCATTAACTCCTACTTAGTTGTCCAGAAAACTAACAGAAATATACCCTGGATCACATTTGTCCAAGAGGCTTTGGTGCTTAGTTAAGGTGCATTTTCTTCTTCCGGTTTATAGAGTGACATAATCCAACTGAAGAAAACACACACACATTTTTGGTGCTTATTCTTCAGTTGAAGGAAGATATGCATTGATTCTTTTATATGAAATTAGACAAAACTATTATTTTTGTAGCTCTTTACATGTTATAAAGAGCTTTCCTATACATTTATGTGTTTAGTTTGCCCACCAGTCCTGTGAAGTTGATGAAATTTATAACATTCCTGTTTTAAAAGTGGAGAACTGAGATTCAGAAATACTGAGAAATATGCCTATGACACATAGCAAGTAAACAGTGGAGCCCAGGTCCCTTGGCTCCAAATCTCATGTTCTTTCTCTAAATCATACCTTGCTGCAGTTCAGAAGGCCCTTGGTTCTAGTTTAATGATGAACATGTTTCAGTATTTCTTTCTTTTTCCTAGTATTCCTTTTTGTGCTACAGTTTTAGGGAAAGTAATTTGATAATGCTTCAATTTTGTATAAAGAGAAATATAAAAATATAAATAAATATACCTATCTGTATTAGAGAAAAGCTGCTCTTATTTATTTCTGTAAAATGTCATCAATTAAATAAATATTTTAGTGTAATTTGAAATTCGGGCATTTATTAAATTTCTGATCCATAGAACATACTGCATGGTTTTCATTTTTTGTTTGTTTTGGTCTTTCAACAAAAGGTGTCAAAATTGTTTAAACCACAGAACCCTATATTTTATAGACATTTAATCTTTCTTCAAAATAGTTGTGACATTTCAGTTGCTCAGTCATGTCCGACTCTTTGAGACCCCATGGACTGCAGCACACCAGGCCTCCCTGTCCATCACCAACTCCCAGAATTTACTCAAACTCATGTCCATTGAGTCAGTGATGCCCTCCAACCATCTCATCCTCTGTTGTTCCCTTCTCCTCCCGCCTTCAGTCTTTCCCAGCATCAGGGTCTTTTCACATGAGTCAGTTCTTCACATCAGGTATTGGATACGAAGTATTGGAGTTTCAGCTTCAGCAGCAGTCCTTCCAATGAATATTCTGGACTGATTTCCTTTAGGATGGACTGGTTGGATCTCCTTGCAGTCCAAGGGACTCTCAAGAGTCTTCTCCAATGCCACAGTTCAAAAGCATCAATTCTTTGGCTCTCAGCTTTCTTTATAGTCCAACTCACATCCATCCATGACCACTGGAAAAACCATAGCTTTGACTAGATGGACTTTTTTTGGCAAAATAATGTCTCTGCTTTTTAATATGCTGTCTAGGTTGGTCATAGCTTTTCTTCCAAGGAGCCAGTGTCTTAATTTCATGACTGCAGTCACCATCCCCAGTGATTTTGGAGCCCCCAAAAATAAAGTCTCTCACTGTTTCCCCGTCTGTTTGCCATGAAGTGATGGGACTGGATGCCATGATCTTAGCTTTCTGGATGTTGAGTTTTAAGCTAACTTTTTCGCTCTCCTCTTTCACTTTCCTCAAGAGGCTCTTTAGTTCTTTCTGCCATAAGGGTGCTCTTTCTGCCATAAGGGTGGTGTCGTCTGAGGGTATATCTGAAGCATATCTGAGGTGACTGACATTTCTCCCGGCAGTCTTGATTCCAGCTTGTGCTTCCTCCAGCCCAGCGTTCCTCATGGTTGTGACAGTTCTCCCAAATAATTGTTCAAAATAAATTCCAATCTAGTCTCCACATCTTGGCTGCAAACAAAGGGCTTTTTTTTTTCCTCCTTCTGTCTTTTTATATTTCCTGAAATATCACGGTACTTAAAAATAGTTGTTCTTAAATGAGTACTTTATTAATGAACCACAGAGGGAAAATAATAAGGTAATTCAAGTCCTTAGCAAGCTGAAGTGTGTTTGTAACTGGGACTGTATCTCTTTTTTTTTAAATTTTTTATTTACTTATTTTTGGTTGTGCTGGATCTTTGTTGCTGCATGGGCTTTTTCTCTAGCTGCAGTGAGCTGAGGGCTACTCTCAGGTCGCGGTGCACAGGCTTATTGCAGTGGCTTCTCTTGTGGAGCATGGGCTCTCGGGCATACCAGCTTCAGGAGCTGCGGCACACGGGCTCA
This sequence comes from Moschus berezovskii, assembly GCF_049115385.1. NCBI lineage: Eukaryota > Metazoa > Chordata > Mammalia > Artiodactyla > Moschidae > Moschus > Moschus berezovskii. The sequence goes on along the minus strand of NC_142469.1, from coordinate 90,417,372 downwards.
CTCTGGGCTCTAGAGCACAGGCTCCGTAGTTGTGGTTCACAGGCTTAGTTGCTTCACAGCATGTGGGATCCTCCCAGGTCAGGGATCAAACCCGAGTCTCCTGCACTGGCAGGCAGATTCTTTACCCAATGAGCCACCAGGGAAGCCCTACATCTCTCTTAAATGAATCCAAGTAAGCTTACTAGGACTGAAAACACTTATTTATATATAATGTGAAATACACATACCTAATTCCTTAGTCTCTTGCTTCAAACTCAGGTAGCTTTACCATATTTATTGCAGCTTCAGCTTTTCTCTTTGTGATCTCAGCAGAATGGCCCATGTTTTAGAGATAGCTTGTTAGGGATTGGTCCCTTTTATACTGTATTAATAACAAACTTAAAACTCTCGACATGGTAATTCAACATACAACCACAAATTCTTTACAAATAGTTATCAAACTTGACAGTATTTGTCAAAATATTTAGGATTTGAATTTAACCATGCAAGATTAATCATCAACCCAAGTTACCCTGTTAAGTAAACAAACAAATGATGTATTTTAAATCTTGTGCTCTCCTTTACAAGTTCTCCCGATATTTAGTTGTGCTTGAGTTTTTTTATGCTTATTAAACTATAGGATAATCTTTGAGAAATGCAAAGATCACCTATGCTAAAAGAGCTCAGGTCTTGTTAAGCTGAATAAAAAGTATCTTTCAGTTTTTCTAGAATTTAAACAAAATCCCACACTTATATGCTATTTCTTAATTTCTTATTGGCATAGCAATATAAAAATGACATGCTACTAAAATGAAGCAGTACAAGCAAAATGCCTTAAACCTGTCTACTCTGGTAAAGAAAATCTAATCTTCCATAATGCTTCTTCAAAGTGGGAATAGTCAGCTCTACAATTTATAAAATGTACAAGAATTTCTCTGTACCTTTCTTGAGTTGTGAATTTCACATAAATGCTGTCATACGTAAGGCTTGAATATGAAGCACTTGTGAGCCTTCCATTAAAGGAAGGAGTAATGGATAAACCGCAAAGGGAACTTGGTTCTCACAGTGGGCATGTGGTGTTGCCTCTGAGTTAACAGACTACCATATACAGAAAATAGCAGGAGAGCTTGGCCAGGACCAAAGTTGACATCTCCAACTTTCCTTTGCCTTCAGTCAGCCTTTCAGAGCCCTGCATACTTTGTCTTTGAAGGTCCTGTACCATCCCTTGAACCCTATTCCATTATTTAATATCAGTGACTCTCAAGACCGATTTTGTTTATTAAAACTGTGTTATATTGGAACCAAATCCTTCGTACTACAGCTTATACTTTTTCCTTGGAAAATAGAAATAAAATTTAAACTCCATTACCTGTGTAACAATTCTTTGTATGGATGACTAAGTTATTCAGTAACTTTTTCTTTCTGCCATTCGGATATTCCATCCCTTCAGCCTTTTCTTAAAGAGCTTAATCTCCAAATCCCTGTGGTATCTTTGTCTCCTAGTAAACCTCCCATGTTCCAAACCTTCAGTAGAACCTATTCAAAAAACAGTTTTGAGCAAGGACCTATTTTCAGCACATGGGATCTTTTCACACCTGTGATTTGTATGCCTCACAGTTCTGATGACTGACCCTTCCAGTGCCTTGAGGAGCAGACATTTGTCCCCATATTTCCTTAGAGGAAGAGTTTCCCCAGATGAGCTTCAGAGGGCAAGTTTCCCTGTGCACAGTCTTCAGATCCCTGGAGAGAGTTTTGTAGCAGCCCAAACCAGCTTCCCAGGTGGCTCAGGTGGTAAAGAACCCGCCTGCCAATGCAGGAGCCATAGGAGACTAGGATTCTATGCCTGAGTTAGGAAGATCCCCTGGAGAAGGAACCCACTCCAGTATTCTTCCCAGGATAATCCCATGAACAGAGAAGCCTGGTGGGCTACAAGCCATGGAGTCGCAGAGTCAGACATGACTAAGCAGGTAAGCAAAGCAAAGAAAACTGACAAGCATAATCCATATAAGCAAAAGCTCTTCAGAGTCCTCAATGATTTTGATGCACCTAAAGATCCTGAGACCAAAAATTTTGAAAACTGTAATAGCCTATTTTTAAATTAACTTCAGTGTCTCCTCAGCAGGAGCAAGGCAGGGAATGGGCAGATTTTTCTGGCCACATTGTAAGTTGCTATATGCACAATTTTGTTGATCATGGGCAAAGGCCTATTGTAGGAAGAAGTCTGTCCACACAGCGGCAGCAGTGTTTGCAAGTCTGGTAGACTATAAAACAAAGAGTTCCATTTAATTTTACATCTTATACTTTGTTTAAAAAAAAAAAAACTGAAATGGTTGAGGTTGCATGTAGCAGCTTTTAAAAGCTGTGTCCACATGAATGTAAACAAGTGATATTCTGTGACTGCCCCAGGACCACAGAAATTATTGTCACCTGTGATGGTCAGATTTACGAGTCATTTTGTCCAGGCTGTAGTCTCAACCGATAAGATACTGTGTGGCTATGAAATGTTTTCATAGATACAACTAGTGTCCATAATAGGCTGGCTTTAAAGGAGATTATTCTAGATGAGCTGGGCAGGCTTGATTTAATCAGTTGAGTGTCTTTCCAAGCAGACATGAGACTTACCAGGAAAAATTCCCCCCTTGGACAGCAACTTCAGCTCATGCCTTAGATTTCCAGCCTATCCTTCCTGATGGCCTGCCCTCTGGACTTCAGACTTACCTAGCCAGCCTCCACAATCACATCAGCCAATGCCTTGCAATAAATCCTTGAATATGTATCTCCAACAGGTTTTGTTTCTCTGGTTGAACTCTTGATCCAGACTATCCTCGGAGAAACAAATGGGTGATATGGTTTATGCTACCACTTTTAAATAGCATTGTAATGTTTCTAAAAAAATATACTCAAAACGTGACTTAAACATCTAAAGAATAAAGATTGCACCCCAAAGAAAGGATAGTTCATGAGTATCATTGGCTCAGTAAGTGGACTCCCATGTACACATTCCAGGGATCGGCAAGGAGGTCCATTAAGATGTGGAAAGAAGATACTGGAACTCATTCAGACTGGAGGGTTTTTAATAAAAGATAAATTAAGCTTCCTCTTTTTTAATATGCAGAGCAACACCTTTATTCCCACCCATTTATATAGCAGTCACTTGTTACCTATGTAAGTGAACATGGGAGCTGCTGCTGCTGCTGCTGCTAAGTCACTTCAGTCGTGTCCGACTCTGTGTGACCCCATAGACGGAAGCCCACCAGGCTCCCCCGTCCCTGGGATTCTCCAGGCAAGAACACTGGAGTGGGTTTCCATTTCCTTCTCCAATGTGTGAAAGTGAAAAGTGAAAGTGAAGTTACTCAGTCGTGTCCGACCCTTAGCGACCCCACGGACTGCAGCCTACCAGGCTCCTCCATCCATGGGATTTTCTAGGCAATAGTACTGGAGTGGCTTGCCATTGCCTTCTCCGGAACAGGGGAGCTACTCGTTATCAAGTAAAATGGTTGTGGTGAAGATACCGGCATCCTTGTAAGATACCAGCAGGGAGGAGCTGGTTTACTGAAGTCAGAGAACAGGCCTGAAGCATCCATTATAACGTTAATTCTCCACGGAGAAAGGAAATTTTGAACACAACATGAGTTCTCAAAAGGAGTTAGTGAAATAATTTCTGAAAGTTTTTAAGTACAAGTGAACTTTAAGGCTCTTTTAAATCCGGTAGTTAAATCACCATGGCATTTTCCATTTTAGATTTTCTTTCTGCCAAAATATTCAGTGCTATGTTCCAGAATCTCTTTAGCCAAATGAATAATAAATACCAAAAAAGGGAGGCTGCTATTTCCTTTTCTAGAAAGTGAGTAAACATAGAATGCATCTATTTCTTTCTGAAAACATCAAGTAACTCAATGAATTCAGTAGAAAAGGCATTTTAATGTTTGTTGTTGGGTGTGCAGTACATCTTGCTGTTGTTTTTTAGTTGCTCAGCCATGTCCAACTCTTTGCAACCCCATGGACTGTAGCATGACAGGCCTTCCTGTCCATCCCTATCTCCCAGAGTTTGCCCAAACTCATGTCCATTGAGTTGATGATGCCATCCAACCAGCTCATCTTCTGTTGCCCCCTTCTCCTCCTGCCCTCAGTCTTTCCCAGCATCAGGGTCTTTTCCAATAGTACGGTTAATAGTTGCTGAATTTAATTGGTTGGAATAACTGATAAACACTCTTCACCCTAGAGCAGCGTTGTGTGGGTTACTAACGTCAGCAAGCATCCTGTCTGATAAAGAGAATGAGCTAATGAACGTTAAAATCATTTAACACTTTTCCTCTACCTGTGCTATTCCTGTGTGTTTCATATTTAATAGTAAGATGTGTTGTTTGATTCTATCCTCTGTGATATCAGAAACTTTTATACTATTACATAAGATTTATTGAAAATTGCCTAAAGCTATTTGTTTCTTTTGAACTCCTATGAGTCCAGCTGCCAAGAAAAGTGGTGCCTCTGCCCTGAAATCACAAGTCAACTACTTTGACAGTGGATCCAAGACATGAAGGAATAGTGAAACCTGCTCAGAAGACCACCATTCAGGATAACACACTATAGTGTTTCTCATACTAGATGAAATAGTGGGTTATTTTCCTTTTCAGTTAGAGGCAAACTGGACCTTTAAAAAGCACTGATATTAAAAAAAAAACACTGATATTCAGCAATAAGACAATCCAATTTTTAAATAAGCAAAGGAATTTTTAATAGACATGTTTTATTTCAAAATGAAGATACCAAAAGCTTAATAAATCTAAAAGTTCTACAAAATTAATTTAAGAAATAATATGTATATTTCATATCGGCACAATATTATATCACTAAGGGGGCTTCCCAGCTGACGCTAGGGGTAAAGAACCCTGTGAACACAGGCAGATGTAAGAGACATGGAACTGTGGTCATCGTACTGTCCGTACTCATAACTGACAGTTTGTACAACTTGACCTGTATCTCCCCTCTGAGAAAGACAAGAGGCCGTAAGCACATGGAAAGATGATGAACGGCATTAGTCACCAGGAAAATATAAAAACCATCAAAACCCTAATGAAGAGGTTGGGCGGGGGGAGAGGAATGAGGAAGCAGAGCACAGAGGATGTTCAGAGCAGTGGAACAGTTCCACGGACAGCGGCAACAGCGATCCATGTCGCTGCACATTGTCTGCAGCACCAAGAGTGAAACCTAATATAAACCATGGACCCCGGGTGACAATGATGAGACTAAGTAGGTTTCATCAATTGTAATAAGTTGCAAGGTTACCACTCTTGCACGTGATGTTGATAGTGGGAGAGTTGAGGTGGGGTAGGCGTGGATGGGAGTTTCCTGGGATCACTGTACTTTCTGCTCAATTTTGCTGTGAACCTAAAAGGGCTCAAAAAAATAAATAAACCCTAAGGGAGAAAAAAAAGAAACACAAAAATAAATAAACCCTGTCGGGGAAAAAAAAGAAACACATAATGAAGGACCATTTCACACCCACTGGGATGACTATAATCAAAGCAGGCAATGACAAGTTTGGGCAAGGAAATGGAAAGTTGGAACTTGCACACACCGCTGGTGCAAATGTAAAATGGCACAGTCTCTTTGGGAAACCGTTTGTCCATTTCTTAAAAAAGTTAAACATAATACTTTCAGCTCTGCCACTCCTATGTGTTTACTAAAAAGAAAACATACATTCATATGAAGACCTGCTTGTGGATAATTTGGCAGTTCTGCACATTGTTAAGCATAGACTTACCACATGACCCAGCAATTCCACTCCTAAGCATATTAGTCATCTAGGGCTTCCATAACAAAATACCACAGACTGGTTGCCTTAAAACACATAAATTTATTTCTCACAGTTCTGGAGGCTAGAAGTTGAAGATCAAGGTGTCCTTCCCTGGTCTCTCCTCTGTGTACATACATGACATTCAGTCATATCCGCCTCTTTGCAACCCCAAAGATTGTAGCCCACCAGGCTCCTCTGTCCATGGGATTCTCCAGGCAAGAACACTGGAATGGGCTGTTATTTCCCTCTCCAGGGGATCTTCCCCACCCAGGGATTGAACCTACATCTCCCACAGCTCCTGAATTTGTAGGCAGATTCTTTACCACTGAGCCAACTGGGAAACCCACTCATATACCCTTGGTGTCTCTCTTTATAAGGACACATTATGTTGAATCATGGTCCCACCCTACAACTTGTTCATGACAGCATTTATAATACAAAAGTGGAAATACAGATACCTATCGAATGACAAATGGACAAACAAAATATTGTAAATATACAATGGAACATTATTTAGACACAAGAAAAAAATCCCTGTTAAATACATACTGTTAAAGGATGAATCTTGAAAACATTCTGAGTGAAAGAAACCAGTAGTAAAATAGTATTCTAAAATAGTATTCTATGTGTTTCTATTTATATGAAATGTCTGCTGCTGCTGCAGCTAAGTCGCTTCAGTCGTGTCCGACTCTGTGTGACCCCATAGACGGCAGCCCACCAGGCTCCCCGATCCCTGGGATTCTCCAGGCAAGAACACTGGAGTGGGTTGCCATTTCCTTCTCCAATGTGTGAAAGTGAAAAATGAAAGTGAGGTCACTCAGTCGGACACGACTGAGCAACCCCACGGACTGCAGCCTACCAGGCTTCTCCATCCATGGGATTTTCTAGGCAAGAGTACTGGAGTGGCTTGCCATTGCCTTCTCCGATATGAAATGTCTAGAATAGTCCAAATGTAGTTTTAAAAAATTCGTTACTGGCTGCCTAGGTCTGAGGGTGCTGGGGTATGTGGAGTGATTGCTAATAGTTATGAGGTTTCTTTATGGGAGGATGAAGATTCTAAGTTTTAAACTTAGACTGTAGTGATAGTTGCACAATTCTGTGAGTGTACTTTAAAAATTGAATAGTGCACTTTAAATGGCTGGGTTTTATGATGTGTGAATTTTACCTCAATAAAAATATTTTAAAACATTTTTTAACACAGCATAAGATTTTTTAAAAAGTCATTTGGCATGCAAAACCTTTGGCAGAGTGTATTCTAGATAAAAATGAGACAGATGGTCTTCAAAATATCAGGCACACATTGTCAAGAATATTGTACCAGGGGCCTGTGAATCTCATTGATATCTGGCAGCCACAGTTAAAATCGTGTGTGTGTGTGTGTGTGTGTGTGTGTGTGTGTGTGTAGCATCTCAAATTGTTAGCTGTAATTGACACTCAAGTGAAGAGGTAGTCTTGGGACTGGAATGGCTAACAAAGGCATAGATAAAGTTCTTAGAAGTGAAATAAAGGTGACTATTATCTTTCAAAATCTCTTTAACCCTCATGATATTCTTCTGTTGTTGTTTTAGTCCCTAGGCCCTGTCCTACTCTTTCTGTGACCTGACCCCATGGAATATAGTCCACCAGGCCCCTCTGTCCATGGGATTTCCCAGGCAAGAATACTGGAGTGGGTTGCCATTTACTTCTCCAGGGGATCCTCCCAACCCAAGAGTCAAACCCACATCTCGTCTCCTGTATTGCAGGCAGATTCTTTACCACTGAACCTGGGAAGCCCCATGATTTTCTTGGTAAAGCCCTTATCTGGTACACTTGCCAGTTTCTAATGAAAAATCAAATGGTCTTTCAACTCAGCTAATGACTGTAAACCATGTAACCTCAAAGTAGTGTGTTCTTCCCATCCGAGAAATGCAACATAGTGCCAATCTTCCTCTGGCACTCAAATATTGAGCTGAACAATAGAAATGTAAGGCTCAGCTAAAGGACTGCAATTGTGTTGTGAGCTGTGGAATGAGCTATGAGCAATGACATAAGCCAGGGATTCTCAACCTCAGCATTACTGACATTTTGGACTGAATGATTCTTTCCTGGGCTGACTATCCTGTGCACCATAAGCTGTTTAGTCAAATCCCTAGCCTCTACTCACTAGATGCTATTAGCCCACCCCACCCCCAAAATGATGACCACCAAAAATGTTTCCAGACATAACCAAGTATCTCCTGGGGGTGCAAAATTTAGAACCACTGGCAAGTCTAGAAAGACTTATCATTTTCCATAATAGCATAGACCATATATTAAAAGGAAAATCCCATATATTGGACTTTTACTTCACTAGTATAAGCTCAGTTGGTTTGAAATATTCAGAATATTGTGTATGTAAGTGACCATATTCTTTGCCAGGTTTATTTGGAAGATTGTCATAGTTTGCTCTAAAATCTGAATCTGATGCTGAAATGCCAACATGGAGCCACAGGAAAAAAAAATTTATATTTGTATTATAGTAAAAGACTGCCATTGGACACCTTTGGACACTTATAAATGGAAACATTTCAAAGCAATTGAAATGTAATTGTATAATCTACGTTGCTGTGTAGTAAAAGATTTGCTGTCCACTGACAGAGAATTTGAAAATTCACTCGATGTCTTTATCATTGTGGGCACCAACTTGGCATGGCAGAAATCACCTTCATTTTCCTTCTAGCCAGCTCAGACGGTAAAGCATCTGCCTACAATGCGGGAGACCCAGGTTCGATCCCTGGGTCGGAAAGATCCCCTGGAGAAGGAAATGGCAATCCACTCCAGTAATCTTGCCTGGAAAATCCCATGGACCAAGGAACCTGGTAGGCTACAGTCCATGGGGTCGCAAAGAGTCGGACACGACTAAGCAACTTCAGTTTCAGTTTCAGCCTGTCAATAAATCATCTAAGAAAGAAGGATATAATCATCTAAGTTCTGATACATTGTACTTCAAGAGTTTTAAATGTGAATTTACTGCATTCTGAAACTATAGTGTGGATGACATCTGCTCACACATATAAATATGTCATATCAAGATAGTATCACTGTGATGTTAGTTTTCCCACTAAAAAGTCTTCACCTACCTCAAGAGGACCATACATATACCTGATGTCTCTAGGGTTAAATGATTCCTTTCTTTCCTTCCTCCTTTCCTTCTCCTTTCCTTCCCTCCTTCCTTCCTTCCTTCCTGCTTTCCTTCCTTCCTCCCTCTCTGCTTCCTTTTATGAGCATCACTGAGCAGTCACTAAAGCTAACATCCGCACCCACTCTTGCAACTATTCTACAGGAAACCATGGACAAGCTAGCCTCTCTTATAAGTAGAATGTGAGGCTTTACCAGGAACCTTCCCCAGAGTTCAAGTCCAAATTATTGGCTACAGATGTTCCCAGGTGGCTCAGTGATAAAAACTCTGCCTGCCAATGTAAGAGATGCAGGAGACGAGAGTTTGACCCCTGGGTCAGGAAGATCCACCAGAGCAGGACATGGCAACCCACTCCAGTATTCTTGCCTGGAAAATCCCATGGACAGAGGAACCTGGCAGGCTACAGCCCCAGCATCACAAAAAAGTCAGACCAACTGAGTGACTGAGCATGCAAAGGAATACAAACTTACAGAAGAAAAGTGTTCTCCCCAAACTTTCAAAAAACTACATGAAGTTGTTAATGGGAAGTTGTGTTAACTAATGATATAAAATAAAGCTACTGGCTATTTTCTACATCTCAGTAAATGGCACTCCGTCTTTCCCTTACTCAAGCCAAAAATCTCAGAGTCATCCTAATCCCTTTCTCTGCTCTCATCCTTCACATCTAATCCATCAGTCCACCCTCATCATACATCTGGACTCCAACCACTTTTCAACACCTCCAGAGCTGCCACCAGCCCCACCAGACTCGCTCTTAACTGAGTTATTGACAGGTTCTTAGAACCTTTTCCCAACATTGCCACAAATGTGATCCTTTGAAGGTATGACAGATAATGTCCCAGCTCTCTGCTAGATTCTCTTGGTTATTCAACTCACTCAGAAAGAAGCCTAATCTTCATGAAGGTCCCTGCCGCTTCCCTGTTCTCATCTCCCACACACCCTATCAGTCTGTTTCATTCTCAGAGTGCTTTCTGTGCCTGGAACATGCCAAATGTGCTTTCTCAGGGCCTTTGAAATGGCTGTTCCCTCTGTCTGCAATGCTTTTCCTCCAGGTACTCGCATGGTCCTAGCTTCCCTGGTAGCTCAGATGGTAAAGAATCCACCTACAGTGTGGGAAACCTGGATTCGATCTCTGGGTTGGGAAGATCCGTTTGGAGGAGGGCATGGCCACCCACTCCGGTATTCTTGCCTGGAGAATCCCATGGACAGAGGAGCCTGGTGGGCTACAGTCCATGCAGTAGCAAAAGAGTTGGACACGACTGAAGGACTGATTCTAAAGCTGAAACTCCAATACTTTGGCCACCTCCTGCGACGAGTTGACTCACTGGAAAAGAGTCTGATGCTGGGAGGGATTGGGGGCAGGAGGAGAAGGGGACGACAGAGAATGAGATGGCTGGATGGCATCACCGACTCGATGGAGCTGAGTTTGAGTGAACTCTGGGAGTTGGTGATGGACAGGGAGGCCTGGTGTGCTGTGATTCATGGGGTCGCAAAGAGTCGGACGTGACTGAGCAACTGAACTGAACTGAATTGAAGCAATTTAGCACAGCACAGTACTCACATGGCCAACAGTCTCACTCTTTGAGAACTGCTGCTCAGTGTGTTCAATGCCTACAGAAACTCCTCAATGGTGTGTCTCCTTTTTAAATATAAAGACCTTAGGTTGGTCAGAATTACTATGTGGCAACTTTTAGTGTTCTATGATGTTATATGATAAATTGAAATAGAAGAAAAGCTGCATTTGTCTGTCATCCACTTAAAAGGATCAACACATCACCACTGAGTGAAACAAGTACCACTTCAAAGTGTCTGAGGAACCAACTTTAAACACAGTGTAAGAAGTAAAGTAAGGAACTGTCATATGTCTCAGGGCAAACACCTTTACCATTTAAATGCAGGTTTCCCTGGAGAAACCCTGAGTGAATGTTAGTCTGCTGCTGCTGCTGCTGCTAAGTCGCTTCAGTCGTGTCCAACTCTGTGGGACCCCAGAGATGGCAGCCCACCAGGCTCCCCCTAGTCTAGTTGTAATACAAATGCCTTCATGGCCCAAGAAAAAGAAAAAGGATGGCATTGAATCTTCAAACATACTTGCAAATTAGCTGTGCTGTAGTAATTTGTATAAAGATTTCTCTTAATATCAGCAGCTAAGTAACATACTACAGTAGATTATGTTTTGACCTGCAACATTGTTTTATGCAGAAATCAATGAAATCATCACCTCTTCCAAAGATTTGATTCAGGTGGCAATTCCAAAATGTTTTTGTTGTTGTTATTAATGTTGTTGTTGTTTTTACAAAGGATTTCCAGTTTTATTAATATGGATTTATTTGAAATACATAAAAGTGGGGAGGGGGGTTCCTCCTTGTATAGATATCCTGGACTGAAAGGGCAATATGCTCCATTCTCTCCTCAAGTGGTAGAGGCTACCACTTTAACAGGTGGAACCACAGCCGTCTGCAGAAGTCCAATCATTTTATGGTCAACCAAGTACACATATTACTCATTTTTAAACTTCCTTCAAGTCAGTTAATGACTTGGAAAACAGGGAACAGATACATTTATTGTCTGCATAAAAATATACTGAAGTCAATGTTAGTTTCATTGATTGAAAGAATTAACCTATAAAAAATAAACTGAGGGGAACAGATAAATATTCTTTTTTAATATCTGTTGGGACATTTCAAGCACCTTTCAGGTGTTATAATTACCTAGAAGACCTCTTTTCAACAAGCAGTAAAGAAAATTCAGTTCTCTGGATAGGAATTCACATTCTTTTGAAAAAGCCTGATCTCAGTAGCATCTCAGAAATATCAAATGACAACTGATATTAGCAACTGCTTTCCAAACACTGTCTGGAGGAAAATGTATATTTCTAGCTGCTCCATAACGCTTAGCATAAAATAATCATGCAAACGATTTAAAACACAAAGCTATTACCTGATGGCTCAGTGATAAAAGTATCTATCTGCAGTTCAGGAGATATAGGTGATGAGGGTTCGATCCCTGGGTTGGGAAGACCCCCTGGAGAAGGGAATGGCAATCCACTCCAGTATTCTTGCCTGGAGAATTCCATGGGCAGAAGAGCCTGGTGGGCTCCAGTCCATGAGGTCACAGAGTCGGACACGAATGAGCACAGCACACACACTGCAAAGTAGGTACTAAGCAGATACTTGAATTAGTGTCGTAAGCAACTTATTAGTTGTCTAACGGTGAGTAACAAATCACTTCAAGATTTAATGACTTTAAAAATTGTAATTAATTTATAGCTCTCATGATTTCTGTGGGTCATGAGTTTGGAAACCACTCTCATAAGGCTGTGTTCTACAGGCTGTGGATGCTGTCACTTTAAGGCACGGCTGATATGTACCCAGGATTTAATCTCTGGCATGTAATTGTCTGCTATCTGCTTTATCCCACTAAACTGTAGGTTTCATTCAGGATTTTTCTGTGGGGTATTTTTTGTACTTTATTCCCAATATTTAGAAAAATATTTGGCAGAACATCTTCAAACAATATTTGTTCAATGAATGATGTTATGTTTGGAAATTCTTCCCCGTTAACAAACAACATTTTTAGAACTTGATCAAATTTTTTTTAAGAAAAAGGATGGAGTCTCATGAAACACACAGGAGAGGCATTATTACTGAAGAAGAATGAAAACAAACTATTATGATGCAAGATTTCTAACGTTCTCCCAAAGATAACTTTGATAATTCTTTGTAGATGCCTGTTTGTTTCCAAAGTGATATTTTAAGAAATCAGCTGTAAGGGTAATTGTTTTATATTAGACTTAAATAAATATATATAATTATATATATTATAGTATTATTTGTTATATATATGTCTAGGCTATAGGTTCTTCTTCAGCTTCAGACTGAACTTACTGAACCAGACACTAGAGTGGTGAGATGTAAAAAACAGGAGTCTTCTAAGACAACTACATTATCTCCCTTTGAGTCTTTACTTTCATTGTTGTTTTTAAAAACTGAGTAATGGACCCAGAGCAAGAAATCCAAGCTCCTGGATTACTTAGCTGTGTGATATTAAAGTTTTGGACTTTAGTCTTTCCTCATAAATAAAGATAATGATGTTACTTGATTGTATGCTCAGAATTGTGTCCGTATCAAAATTCATATGTTGAGAGTCCTAACCCCCAGTATCTCAGAATGTGACTGTATTTGCAGACAGGGTCCTTGGAGAGGTAATTTAAGTATAATGTCACAAATAGACACGACTGAGCGACTGAATTGAAATTGAACTGAACTGAGGTCATATGTGTTGGTCATAATTCGATATGCTCAGCATCCTTAAAAGAAGAGGGATTGGGACACAGACCCAAGCTTGCCCAGAAGGAGGGCAAGGAGGAGACACGGCAGACGTATCTATAAGCTAAGGAGAAAGGCCTCAGAAGAAGTCAACCTCGCTGACACGTTTATCTTGAACTTCTGGTCTCCAAAACAGAAAATAAAATCGTGTTGTTTAATTTACCAGTCTGACCACAAATTCGGTGGCTTAAAACAATAGATACGGGTTCTTTCCAGGCCTGGAAGCCAGAAGTTTGAAATCTGTCTCACTGGGGTAGAATCAAGATGGTGGTAGGGCTGCACTCCCTCTGGAAGCTCTGGGGGGATGTCCCTTCCTTGTCTCTTCCAGCTTCTGGGGCTCTGACATTCCTTGGCTTATGGCTGCATCTATCCAGGCTCTGCCTCCATGACCGTGTCCCTTGACCTCTCTCTTCTGATGTCTTCCCTCCGCCTCTCATTTACATTGACACTTGTGATTGCATTCAGGGCCCACCAGGTTGATCCAGATAATCTTCCTTGTTGAGACCCTTCACTTAGTCCCTTTTATAAAGACCCTTTTCCATATACACTCCCAGTTACGGATTCCAGGGATTAGCACCTGACATTGTGGGGAGCCGTGATTCAGCCTGATTGGGGGACGCATTCACATCCACACTGAGAGAACACAAGCTACCTTCCTGTGGTGCTGGTGTCAGCAATGGTGAATGAACTAGATGTTCAGTGTACCTGCTCATGTTGAGATCAGGGAGAGAAGAGGAGTGGAAAAGACAACACTGAGACTGAAAATCCATCGCAGAACATTTCTGTCGGGACTTCCATTTTGAGCTTTAGTGTCCTATTGTAAAGTTTTAGAGTTTAGATTCTGGAGCGGAAATAAGTAATTTGGATGTAAAAGAAGGATATGGATCCAGCCAATAAGTGTTGGCAATCTTTAAGTGTTGTGCCCAATTTTGCCATTCACTGTAGAACTTCACGTACCAGAATCCTGCTTTCTGCCCTCTGTCCATCCTTCCACCTGACAGAAATGACAGGTGACTGTGTGTTATAGTAGCTGATGTTTGTGTGGGAAAAGCACTTCTGACTTCTGAATCCCTGGTGGCCAAGGGTTCAGATAGGAAGTGGCAACTCAGAGTCTGCTTTAACCCTTTTATGCCCCTGGCGGCCTCTTCCTTTCATGGAAAAATGTGAGGTGCATCTGTGTCCCCATTTTCCAGCACATGAGCGCTGCACCTTTGGCTCCTCGAGTGCTATCTGAGATGAACCCTCTGCTACTTTCAAAATGAGGTCAGAAGTTGCTAACTCCTGGGGCTGCCGATAACATCTCATAATAAAAATGCCTCCTGGCTTCCCTGGTTGGCTGAGTGGTAAAGAATCCACCTGCTAATGCAGAACACACAGGAGATGAGGGTTCGATCCCTGGGTCAGGAAGATCCCCAGAGAAGGGAACGGTAACCACCTCCAGTATTCTTTCCTGGAGAACCCCATAGACGGAGGAGCCTGGCGGGCTACAGTCCATGGGGCCGCAAAGAGTCGGACACGTGCTGAGGGACAGAGCACGTGTAGACGGTACACAGGGTTTCCCAAATGGGGCCTGCATGTGAGCCTTAAACTCCCTGAAACCAAATTTAGAGATCCCACTGCTCTTCAATCACCCCTACTTTGTCTTGAAAAGCTCGCTGAAGCAGATGAAGCAAGATGTAGCTGAACCCAACTCTTGGAGAGACTGCCCAGACTCTCCTCCTTCAGGACACAGCTCCCTGAGAGAAGCCGGTTCTGGAATTTACTCTGACACCCAACGCTTCTCACTGTGGTTGGGATGGCAGCTTGAACTGGAATGAAAAGTAACCACTTCAGTTCAGTTCAGTTCAGTTGCTCAATCGTGTCCAACTCTTTGCGACCCCATGAATCACAGCACGCCAGGCCTCCCTGTCCATCACCAACTCCCGGAGTTCACTCAAACTCATGTCCATCAGGTCGGTGATGACATCCAGCCATCTCATTCTCTGTCATCCCCTTCTCCTCCTGCCCCCAATCCTTCCCAGCATCAGAGTCTTTTCCAGTGAGTCAACTCTTCGCATGAGGTGGCCAAAGCATTGGAGTTTCAGCTTTAGCATCAGTCCTTTTAATGAACACCCAGGATTGATCTCCTTTAGAATGGACTGGTTGGATCTCCTTGCAGTCCAAGGGACTCTCAAGAGTCTTCTCCAGCACCACAGTTCAAAAGCATCAATTCTTCGATGATCAGCTTTCTTCACAGTCCAACTCTCACATCCATACACGACCACAGGAAAAACCATAGCCTTGACTAGACGGACCTTTGTTGGCAAAGTAATGTCTCTGCTTTTTAATATACTATCTAGGTTGGTCATCACTTTCCTTCCAAGGAGTAAGCGTCTTTTAATTTCATGGCTGCAGTCAGCATCCGCAGTGATTTTGGAGCCCCAAACAATAAAGTCTGACACTGTTTCCACTGTTTCCCCATCTATTTCCCATAAAGTGATGGGACCAGATGCCATGATCTTAGTTTTTTGAATGTTGAGCTTCAAGCCAACCTTTTCACTCTCCTCTTTCACTTTCATCAAGAGACTTTTGAGTTCCTCTTCACTTTCTGCCATAAGGGTGGTGTCATCTGCATATCTGAGGTGATTGATATTTCCCCCAGCAATCTTGATTCCAGCTTGTGCTTCTTCCAGCCCAGCGTTCCTCATGATGTACTCTGCATATAAATTAAATAAGCAGGGCGACAATATACAACCTTGACGTACTCCTTTTCCTATTTGGAACCAGTCTGTTGTTCCATGTACAGTTCTGACTGTTGCTTCCTGACCTACATACAGGTTCCTCAAGAGGCAGGTCAGGTGGTCTGGTATTCCCATCTCTTTCAGAATTGTCCACAGTTTATTGTGATCCACACAGTCAAAGGCTTTGTTAAAACCACTTATTTCCTTCCAAATGTGGATGGGAGCGCATTAGAGGGGTCAAAGGTGCTAAAATGTGAACTCAAAATGGGCTGAAGTCAGGGATGATCACAATTATAGGGAAGAAAATAGTCCAGAATAATGAAACTATAGCAGTTTATGAAAATGTGGCAGTTGATGGTTCTGAACATCCCAAGCTAGAAATAAATAGAAAAGCACCACATCTCAAATTATCTGTTTCTGTTTTGAATTTTATTTATTTCATACTTTAGATTTACTGGACCTAAAAAGAAAAAACAGACGTTAACAGAAAAAGATAGTGCCAGTAGCAACTTTGCCTACTGCTGAAGACCTAGATATGTGGCAACTGAAAAAGAAACAAATAATCATTTCAGCGTAGACTGTCTCAGAAATCTGGGACATCATCAAGCCTTGGTCCCTTTGGGTTTTTCACTTGGAAAGAGTGATGTGCCTTTTCTTAAAGTTGTCTTTATACTCCAAGCCTTTTAAAATCTCATTCATAAGGTAAATGACTTTTAAAATGACTTTATCTTTGAACCGGATAGCAAAGTGTTGCCTTGTTACAAGAGGCTTTATTATTTGTTCTGTTTTACTGTAATTGCTATTTTTACTTTTCAAAAAATATTCCATTTCTTTTTAAAGCATCTTTCTCAATTAAATATATTGGGAGTAAATAAAAATAGTGAGGGTTATTCAGTACTAAATATCTTTAAGGAATAAATGTGAAGACCCCCGAATTAAAAGTCCAAAGCAAAAAAAGGTAAAAAGATGAAGAATAATGAAGCAAGAAGATGATGCTACAGGCTACAGCCCTGAGGGTTTTGCCTTAAATTAGAGTCACAGATAAGAGGAGAAGAGGTGAACTAATTTGTCAACAAGATATGAGAATAAACCACTCATACTGAGAAATGCTTGTGGCTTCATGAAACCACTGCCACCCTTATGCTTCAGATTACTCATGTGGATAAATAATAAGTAAAAAAGATTATCGTGTAAGATTTTAACACAATCTACTTAGCAACAATATCCCAATAATCCCCGGGAGGAGGAAATGGCAACCCACTCCAGTATTCTTGCCTGGAAAATTCCATGGACAGAGGAGCCTGGCAGGCTACAGTCCATGGGGTCAGAAAGAGTCAGACACGACTGAGCACTGAGCACAACACAACAGCAACCTCAATAATACAACACGAGAAAGTCTTCAACCCCCTGAATCCTACGGAGCACAGGTCTTGCTGCCTGACAACGAGCCACTTCATGAGTCACTAAAAGCAGCAGGAAGCAGCAGCCAGAAGATGCTGCTTGTCAGAGTTACCTTTCTAAAAATACTTAGATCACGTCACTTCCCTACTTAATACCTATTCCAGCTCCTGTTGACAATGGAAATGTCCCAAACTCCTGAATAGGGCACAACTGTCCTTTATTAGCTGGCCCAGCACTACATGTCTGTTCCCATCTCAGTGACTGCTTTGAACTATATTGTTCCATACTCCCCAAATTCATATGATGAACCCCCCGTGTGATGGAGTATTCCCTGGTGGCTCAGTTGGTAAAGAATCTACCTGCAATGCAGGAGACCACCAGCAATGCAGGACACACAGGTTCGATCCCTCCAGTATTCTTGCCTGGAGAATCCCATGGACAAAGGAGCCTGGCAGGCTAAGGTCCACACGGTTGCAAAGAATCATACACAACTGAAGCAGCTTTCCATACACGCACGTTGGAAAATGGCAGCTCACCAATGGCATTTTCATCCAGATGACTTAAAATACTCGTTGCTTGTTGAAGGGGCTATACCACTTAAACTTGGGCAATATATTAATTGTAATATATGTAACATATGAGCATTTATCCATGCATTTCTTTGGAAACCTGGTCTTATATATGTCCACTTTTTATGGCTAGTCTCAGTTATAGCATGTTATTATGAAGATTTCTCCTTTGGTTAACCTTTAATCAAAATTTCTGCATTCATTTTTCTTATTTTCAAGCTGCAATGTAAGTAGAGCTTCATCTAAAAATCCTTCACCTCTTTACCTTGGGTTTTCTTTTGCACATTAGTGATAGTACAGTATATTAGTGATGCACTGTGGTATTTGATCGGCAGCCACCTCCTTCAGGCTGGGTGGCTGTGCCATGTGTACCTTTATATCCTATTCATTATTACAGAGTCAGACATAGTTGCTGTTCAACGCCTGACATCCTTAGAGCCAAGCTCCAGTCTAATGAGATTTAACACTAGGCAGAGTTTGATCTTACTCCCTCATTCATGCATCCAACCAAAATTAACTGAGCACTTACCATATGCCAGGTGCTTATTTGTGCCAGAAGTTGAAAATACTGAGACTAATAAGACTTTGTCCCTTCTAGTTCTATAATCCAAGAAACTTTGGTTGCATATGAGAAAGGGTTTTCTAAGACACACATGGAAATAGTTTGATGGAAAATAAAGACAAAATTTTCTGTACTTCTTCAGCACTCTTATACAGGCATAAAATCTCTGTTTCAGAGAGAAATGTCACATCTCATACATTCGGAACATAGAGTTTGACACTCAAAACGTGAAAGTAGTTGTTTAACACTGTCTATGTGACTGGTAAACTGTACTTTAGATATTGTGAGTATGAACATCAGACACGATACCTGTCTTTAAGTACACATTGTAATTCATCGATGATAAGTACCTGTGTTGAAAATAATTTTAGCAGTGTAGAGGCTTCAATTAGCATACAATTTAAATTTAGGTTGCAAAAGGCTAAATGGTGCTTAGAGATTAACAATGGTTCAACAAAAATCTATTTTCAATAACATTAATGAGACTGCAAAATAGGTTTTATCATTCAGAAGGAACAGAGATAGAATTCAACTTAAGATTCAAAAGCGGTTTATACTCTTCCTGCCATTCCGACACATGCTGCTTGTCTTTCTTTTTTTCTGTTCTTCTATTTATGGTGTTCACAGCCTGAAAAGCTGACTGGCCGTTGTCAGCAAAACTTCCACAGTTTTTTATATTAGTTTGGAATCAGAAACATCAATTAGAAACCAATTCTGTAATGTCCACTAACATGTTCTCGTTCTAACTGGTGTCTTGTTACTGCTTAGTTGGTGGCCCTTACTGTGCTGACTTTTCGTTTCTTTGTTTTGGTACTTGTATTACAAGTGTCTTTCATTTGTCATTTGAAAAGGCGCTCCCATATTGCTTTTGGGAACACAGACAATTTTGTACCCAAATTGGTATTATTATCTCCAGGCATTAATTTGACCAGATGGGTAAGTTATTCTGAATAATAATGATGTATACTTTATAGTACAAGTAAATACTATGTTCATAGAAAGAACAGCACAGAAAAGAGTACATTAAGTTGAAATGTTAAAAAATTTATTTTGATTTTCCCATAGAAACAATGTTATAATAGAGTTCCCAATCAGAAGCCGCATGCCCAAATTCTATAAATTATGTCAAATGTCATACTAAATAAAAATAAGTAGTATATCATTTGAACAGCGTCATTTTTCTAAAGTCCATATGGATCAATTAGAAAAATGCAAAAACTAACCATCAAGAGAAAATTGCATTTCATATGACAGGCTAATTAGGTGAGATGAACTTGTTGGTCTTTTGCTGAATTCAAAGTCAGGATTCACTTCTTCAAAAGCGATTGGACCTACATTTTGCTTTCGTCTGATCTTATCTATAAGTACATGCATGCTTGCTAAGTGTCTTCAGTCGTGTCCGATTCTTTGCGGCCCCACGGACTGTAGCCTGCCAGGCTCCTCTGTCCATGGGATTCTCCAGGTAAGAATACTGGAGTGTGTAGTCATTCCCTTCTCCAGGAAATCTTCCTGATTCAGGGATCAAACCCGCCTCTCTTACATCTGCTACATTGGCAGATGGATTCTTTACCACTAGCGCCACCTGGGAAGCCCATCTGTAAGTACATGCACATACAAAAGTTGCCTGAGCAGAAATTTTGGCTTGCTTTTCATGTTTCTGAAGATGCCCACGCTGTATATTTTATACCACCAAAATACAAGATCCATAACAATCACAAACACAGTGGTTGATATGAGATTTTCTTGCTCTTCTGCTATGAATTATATAATTGGTTAGTAAGTCACAAAGTGATGTCTGATTCTTTATGACCCCATAGACTATAGCCACCCAGGCTTCTCTGTCCATGGGATTTCCCAGGCAAGAATACTGGAGTAGGTTGCCATTTCCTTCTCCCCAGGAATTTCCTGGATCAGGGACTGAACTCCTGTCTCCTGCCTTGGCAGGCAGATTCTTTACCACTGAGCCACCAGAATTATAACCGTGAATTATATAGACATACAGGCAAATGACTCATTTGAAAAGACCCTGATGCTGGGAATGATTGAAGGCGGGAGAAGGGGACGACAGAGGATGAGATGGTTGGATGGCATCACCGACTCAATGGACATGAGTTTGGGTAAATTCCGGGAGTTGGTGATGGACAGGGAGGCCTGGTGTGCTGCAGTCCGTGGGGTCGCAAAGAATCAGACACGACTGAGCGACTGAACTGAGCTGAACTGAACTGACAGGCAAATGAGAAGAGCAAAGTCAGCATAGACCACAAGTAAATTCATGTTTGTCAGCCCCGTGGTGAGGAGCCGTGAAATCCAAACCATAGAACGTTGCAGGTCTCAATGCCAGTAGTAGATGGGCAGGACGCTCTGTCTTCCAGGGTTAGTGTTTCAAGCCTTTAGTTTTTCTGTAGTTCTGTGATGCATTTGTTGAGTATCGTAGAGGGAGGAAAGAACAGAAGGGAATTGTTTGTTCTTTAACAGTTTTTTATTGAGGTGGACATTCACATAACAAACAGCACACATTTAAATTTTCAGCTTTATAAATTTTCACATCAAAATATCCTCATGAAACCATGACTACAGTCAAAACCATGAGTATCTCCATCATCACAAAAAGTTTCTTCATTTATCTTTGTCATCTACACCCCCCCACCAAATCCCCTCAATAGATCTGCTTTCTGTCCCTAGAGATTCATCACATTTTCTAGACTTCTGAATGAATGAAATCAAACAGAGTGAACATTTTCTTGGCAGGCTTCTTCCACTAAGCATAATTTTTTAAAGATTTATCCATACTGTTAGATGTGTCAGTGACAGAGGCAATCACAGTTCTCACCCTATCCATTTTTGTCTCAAAAGGATCTCTCTCCTACATTGCCTGAGGTCTAGAAAACCTTTGCTTTATATATTCAATTTTATCATTTATTTGTTGCATACAGGAGCATAAATCCTGCCCTTGTCCTTTCATCTTGCCAAAGAGCAGGAGTCCCTGTCAGAGTTTTGCAGGAAAAAAGGATTGTTGTTGAGGCTTATTTCTAGGTTAAAACATTTCTACCTAACATAGTATTCTTGTTCTTAGCATGAGTTCTACTGTGACCAAAAGAGTGAATGACATCAGACAGCATCAATCCACTCTCAGGGGACACAAGAAAGTAGCAACCCATGACCTCTGCTTCGCCAAACTTGTCCTTAAGAGGGATACTAGTATATAGTTGACTTTCCTTCTAGAATGTAAGCACTTGAAGTTCTGAAAAGAGGGGGAAAAATATCAAAGGACACTACACAGTTCAGTGCTGTATATATTGAAGAATAAGGCAATTCATGGGATTATAAATTGCCAGTACCATTAGTTTCTATATTTAAAAAATTGCATTCCATAAACTGACTTTCCCACCGTTTGAAAACACAATTGTCTCTGGTAATACAGCCATTTGAAAGGTAACAACAACAGTAATAAATGGATATTGAATGCTTACTATCTAATAGGACATGTTCACACATATAAAGCCAGCTCTGTCTAGGGTCTCCTTTCAAAGCCAGTGCAGTCTCATGCTAATTTGACAAAAAGATGAGCTGATTAATAATATTAATGAGCACTAAAACCTTGTAATATCCACAAAGCAATATTGCAATTCTTTGTTCTTGTTCATTCACTAAGTCATGTCCAATTCTTTGCAGCCCATGGACTACAGCACGCCAGGCTTCCCTGTCCTTCACTATCTCCCTGAGTTTGCTCAAATTCATGTCCACTGAGTCGGTGATGCTATCTAACAATCTCATCCTCTGCCACCCTCTTCTTTTGCCTTCAGCGTTTCTCAGCACCAGGAATTATATCACCTTCATAACAGTCCTATGGGAAGGTATTGTTATATTGACAGAGAGTCTCTCCTTGACAAAACGTTAGTCCAGTTCAGTTACTCAGTTGTGTTCAACTCTTTGTGACCTTGTGGACTGCAGCACTCCAGACCTCCCTGTCCATCACCAACACCCAGAGTTTATTCAAACTCGTGTCCATTGAGTCAGTGATGCCATCCAACCATCTCATCCTCTGTCGGCCCCTTCTCCTCCTGCCTTCAATCTTTCCCAGCATCAGAGTCTTTCCCAAGGAGTCATTTCTTCATATCAGGTAGCCAAAGTATTGTAGTTTCAGCTTCAGCATCAGTCTTTCCAGTGAATATTCAGGACTGGTTTCCTTTAGGATGGACTGGTTGAATCTCCTTGCAGTCAAGGGACTCTCAAGAGTCTTCTCCAACACCACAGTTCAAAAGCATCAATTCTTTTGACTAGACTTTGTTGGCAAAGTAATGTCTCTGCTTTGTGATATGCTGTCTAGGTTGGTTACAGCTTTTCTTCCAAGGAGCAAACATCTTTTAATTTCATGGCAGCAGTTACTATCT
Organism: Moschus berezovskii; assembly: GCF_049115385.1. Lineage (NCBI taxonomy): Eukaryota > Metazoa > Chordata > Mammalia > Artiodactyla > Moschidae > Moschus > Moschus berezovskii. The sequence goes on along the minus strand of NC_142469.1, from coordinate 90,394,471 downwards.
GCTGTAATTTTGGAGCCCCCCAACCCAAAAAAATTTTGTCCTTGTTTCCACTGTTTCCCCATCTATTTGCCATGAAGTGATGGGACTGGATGCCATGATCCTAGTTTTCTGAATGTTTAGTTTTAAACCAACCTATTAATTCTCCTCTTTCACTTTCATCAAGAGGCTCTTTAGTTCTTCATTTTCTGCCATAAGGGTGGTGTCATCTGCATATCTGCTGCTGCTGATGAGTCACTTCAGTCGTGTCCGACTCTGTGTGACCCCAAAAACGGAAGCCCACCAGGCTCCCCCGTCCCTGGGATTCTCCAGGCAGGAACACTGGAGTGGGTTGCCATTTCCTTCTCAGATGTGTGAAAGTGAAAGTGAAGTCGCTCCGTTGTGTCCGACCCTTAGCGACCCCACGGACTGCAGCCCACCAGGCTCCTCCATCCATGGGGTTTTCTAGGCAAGAGGACTGGAGTGGCTTGCCATTGCCTTCTCCGCTGCATATCTGAGGTTACTGTTATTTCTCCTGGCAATCTTGATTCCAGCTTATGCTTCATCCAGCCCAACATTTCTCATGATGTACTCTGCATGTAAGTTAAATAAGCAGGGTGACAGTAATAGCCTTGATGTACTCCTTTCCCTATTTGGAACCAGTCTGTTGTTCCATGTTCAGTTCTAACTGTTGCTTCCTGACCTGCATACAGATTTCCCAAGAGTCAGGTCCAGTGGTCTGGTATTCCCATCTCTTTCAGAATTTTCCACAGTTTATTGTGATCCACACAGTCAAAGGCTTTGGCATAGTCAATAAAGCAGAAATAGATATTTTTTCTGAAATTCTTTTTCGATGATCCAGCAGATGTTGGCAATTTGATCTCTGGTTCCTCTGCCTTTTCTAAATCCAGCTTGAAAATCTGGAGGTTCACAATTCATGAACTGTTGAAGCCTGGCTTGGAGAATTTTAAGCATCACTTTGCTAGTGTGTGAGATCAGTACAATTTTGCAGTAGTTTGAGCATTCTTTGGCATTGCCTTTCTTTGGGATTGGAATGAAAACTGACCTTTTCCAGTCCTGTGGCCACTGCTGAGTTTTCCAAATTTGCTGGCATATTGAGTGCAACTCTTTCAAAGCATCATCTTTTAGGATTTGAAATAGCTCAACTGGCATTCCATCCCCTCCACTAGCTTTGTTCATAGTGATGCTTCCTAAGGCCCACTTGACTTCACATTCCAGGATGTCTACCTCTAGGTGAGTGATCATACCATCATGGTTACTTGGGTCATGAAGGTCTTTTTTGTAGAGTTCTTCTGTATATTCTTGCCACCTCTTCTTAATATCTTCTATTCTGTTCAGTTCAGTTCAGTTCAGTTCAGTCGCTCAGTCGTGTCCGACTCTCCGCGACCCCATGAATCACAGCACGCCAGGCCTCCCTGTCCATCACCAACTCTAGGTCCATACAATTTTGTCCTTTATTGAGCCTATCTTTGCATGAAATGTTCCCTTGGTATCTCTAATTTTCATGAAGAGATCTCTAGTCTTTCCCATTTTATTTTTTCCTCTATTTCCTTTCATTGATCACTGAGGAAGGCTTTCTTGTCTCTCTTTGCTATTCTTTGGAACTCTGCAGTCAAATGGGTATATCTTTCTTTTTCTCCATTGTCTTTCACTTCTCTTCTTTTCATAGCTATTTGTAAGGCTTCCTTAGACTACCATTTTGCCTTTTTGCATTTCTTTTTCTTGGGGATGGTCTTGATCACTGCCTCTGTACAATGTCAGGAATCTCTGTCCATAGTTTTTCAGTCATTCTGTCAGAGCTAATCCCTTGAATCATTTGTCCCTTCCACTGTATAATCATAAGGGATTTGATTTAGGTCATACCTGAATGGTCTAGTGATTTTCCCTACTTTCTGTAATTTAAATCTGAATTTGGCAATAAGGAGTTCATGATCTGAGCCACAATCAGCTGCCAGTCTTGCTTTTTGCTGACTGTATAGAGCTTATCCATCTTTGATTGCAAAGAATATAATCAATCTGATTTCAGTATTGACCATCTGGCGATGTCCACGTGTAGAGTATTCTCTTGTTTTATTGGAAGAGGGTGTTTGCTATGACCAGTGCATTCTCTTGGCAAAGCTCCATTAGCCTTTGCCCTGCTTCATTCTGTACTCCAAGGCCAAATTTGCCTATTACTACAGTATTTCTTGACTTCCCACTTTTGCATTCCAGTAGCTTATAATGAAAAAGATCTTTTTTGGGTGTTAGTTTTAGAAGGTCTTGTAGGTCTTCATAGAACCAATAAACCAGCTTCTTCAGCATAACTGGTCAGGGCATTAGACTTGGATTACTCTGATATTGAATGATTTGCCTTGGAAATGAACAGAGATCATTCTGTTGTTTTTGAGATTGCATCCACGTACTGCATTTCAGACTCTTTTGTTGACTATGATGTCTACTCCATTTCTTCTTAAGGATTCTTGGCCACAGTAGTAGATATAATGGTTATCTGAGTTAAATTCACCTATTCCAGTCCATTTTAGTTCCCTGATTCCTAAAATGTCTTTGCTCATTCTTGCCATCTCCTGTTTGACCACTTCCAATTTGCCTTGATTCATGGACCTAACATTCCAGTATTGCTCTTTGCAGTATTGCTCTTTATAGCATCAGACTTTATTTCCATCACCAGTCACGTCCACATCTGGGTGTTGTTTTGCTTTGGCTCTGTCTCTTCATTCTTTCTAAAGTTATTTCTCCACTGATCTCTAGTAGCAGTAAGAGGCAAAATCATCTTTGAGCCCAGCAGTGAGACTCTGGAGTCTTTTTCTTGTAATACTTCTTTCCAATTAGCCTTTCATTTTAGTTTCAAAATTAAAGCCATGGATTATCACAGCTTTCTGCATGGCAGAAATTTGCTTTTATTTAGAAGATGAAAAGCAAATCTTTCAGTCTTTTGCAGCAGTGCTCATGTCCATTTACTGGGCACAGCCCTGTTACTTCCTCATTAAGTTCTGTTGCCAAAGTTTTTTGTCTTTTTCAGGGCAGAAGTAATACTGCAGACAGCTGAGTTGTGAATTGTCCACTCAGTGCTGTGCAACAGAAAGTTCTGGAATGATCTAAATGTTTTATATCTGCACCAGCCAATGGACTAGCTACCTGCCACATGTGGCTGCTGAATGCTTGAAGTGTGGCTAATGTGACTTGGGAACAATATTTTTCATTTATTTTAGTACGGGTTAATTTAAATTTAAAATAAACCTCCACATATGGCTAGAGGTTGCTGTACTGAGCAGTGCAGATCTGTCTCAAAGAAGTTTCCATTTCTCACTCATCAGTTCAGTTCAGTCGCTCAGTCGTGTCCGACTCTTTGAGACCCCATGAATCACAGCACGCCAGGCCTCCTTGTCCATCACCAACTCCCGGAGTTCACCCAAGCTCATGTCCATCGAGTCGGTGATGCCATCCAGCCATCTCATTCTCTGTCGTCCCCATCTCCGCCCACCCCCAATCCCTCCCAGCATCAGACTCTTTTCCAGTGAGTCAACTCATCGCATCAGGTGGCCAAAGTATTGGAGTTTCAGCTTTAACATCAGTCCTTCCAATGAACACCCAGGATTGATCTCCTTTAGAATGGACTGGTTGGATCTCCTTGCAGTCCAAGGGACTCTCAAGAGTCTTCTCCAGCACCACAGTTCAAAAGCATCAATTCTTTGGCGCTCAGCTTTCTTCACAGTCCAACTCTCACATCCATACATGACCACGGGAAAAACCAGAGCCTTGACTAGACGGACCTTGGTTGGCATAAAAAAACATTTGTAAGATATTAATTCAAATCTATGAGAACCAAAGAAAGGCTCCAGCTTCTCTCTAGGGTTTCAGTTCAGCCACTGTTTCTTTTTCGCCTTCCCCTCCAGACGGTACAGACACACACAGTCTCCTTCTCTCTCGCTCTCGCACTAGATGAATAGCTATTTCCTGAGTAAATCTTGGACTTCCGTATTGCCCAGACTTGACAGCTGTGGTTTTACCTGCCTGGCATGCCCCTCCCCCTTTGCCTTGCAAATGTCTCTTTCATTCTCAAAAAGTCATCTCTTTCTTGCTCCCCTGGTGCCCGTGGACAGGGTCCCTTATTCCAGTGTTGCTAGGTAAAGATGAGATAAAATGAGTATCTATCAAGTCATATACAGAAAGCGGATGGAGTAGCAGGGAAAGAGGCAGGAGGCAAGAATATCCAAATCCAAATCAATACCACAGAACTTCAGAGGGGCATGAAATGTCCCTGGTACCACATCAAACATCTTTTTGTGATAAACCTCAGCTCTGCCTCAGTTATCTGTAAGATGGTGTAGTGCATATTGCTGTTTTGAACAAGGTTGCTATAGTTCCTTCAGTTGAGAAATACGAGTTTGTGTCATAAATGTACCCTGTCATCTCATGTGGAGCATAAAATTGCCAGTTTGGGGCTTTCCAGTAGAACACGATGACCCCCCCAGGACACTTGGATATGATTCTCATGAAGGGTAGAGTTCAGGAGTCTTTACTCTGTTACTCTTCAATATGTTCACGGTGTCCCTAGAGTTGGTATGAATAGTGCAGACTACAAAAGAAATCTTTCAGGGCACTTTGGAAAGAGTCCTTTAAGATACTTCTCATTACCAAAGGACAGCTGAGATGTGCCACTCAGATACAAAGAACCTGCCTGTCAAGTGGATGCGGTGAGCTGACGTCCTCCAGCTTCAGTACCTTCAGGAGCCTAGACAGCTCCCAGGCACTGCTTGGGCATGGCTTACAGGAGCCCTGCCATCTCTCTCCGATGCAGAACTCCTCTTTAGTCAATCTTTCCACCACAGCTCCTTTTTGGGTTGGCCCAAAATAAAATGAAAACAGACTCATAGATGAGGGAAAGAAACAGAGGGGAGGGGAAGGTGGGAGAGGGCAAAATAGATGCAAGGGATTAAGAGGCACAAACTTTCAGTTAGAAAATGAATAAGCTACCAGGATGGAATATATAACATAAGGAATATGGTCAATAATATTTGAATAACTTCGTATGAGGACAGATGGCGACTAGAATTACTGTGGTGATCATTTCATAATGGATGCAAATGTCAAATCATCATGCAGTACACCTGAAAAACAAACCTCATCAGTTTTTTTTCATAACCACCCAGAAGGTTAATTTAGAGAAAATTAATAGCCGAGTTGCAACCAAAAAGGCATAAAATCTGAATGTGCAGTTAACTGCTGGATCCTGTGGAAGCAAAAGCCAAAAAAAAAAAAAAGGATTCTTTGGGTTTTAGTCAGTTTTTGATCTATTCTTTAGCATGCCAGGTGCACAGCCTCCCCAACAGGGGTCATTAAAGCCCTTACAGATTACAAAAGAAATCTTCTTGGCTTCCCCCACCCAAGCATACTTTTATGCACTTGTTGATCAAATAAATTTAGTTATTTGACTAGAAACAACTGTTATCTTCTCAGACATTGTTTCAAAAAGATAAGGTGGAAATTTTTTAGTTTTCAAGGCCACATGCAATAGCATTTCATTTTAATCAGAAACTAGATCTTAGCCAAAATGCTGAGAAGTGATTCCCTTTCTAATCAGGAATGAACATTACTAATGTGGTAGTTGTGACCTCTATTCAGTTATGTTCCTTATTTTCAAGTTCAATTCTTCAGCTGGGTTCAGAGTGTTATCTAAGAAAAAGTTGAGGATGTGGATCATTATTTATGAAGAATTCAACATCAAACTTTTCATATCGTATTCACTTACTTCTTTCAGTCATATTTTAGGCCTGTAATTATCCAATTTGAAAACTGCTGAGTTATCCTTCACATAATGCTAGGTTTGATAAGCAAAACCCTACTAGTAATAAGAACAAATAAGAAAACAGACAAGTACCACATCATATAAGAAGCTCTGTAATAGAAGAAAGAGCTAAATCCAGTTTGAAGAGAGTAAGAAAGTAGATAAAAACTGGAACCTGAAAAATTAGCAAGGATGGAGGAGCCTGGTAGGCTGCAGTCCGTGGGGTTGCTAAGGGTCGGACACGACTGAGCGACTTCACTTTCACTTTTCACTTTCACACATTGGAGAAGGAAATGGCAACCCACTCCAGGGTTCTTGCCTGGAGAACCCCATGGACAAAGGAGCCCTGTGGGCTACAATCCATGGAATCACAGAGTTAGACACGACTAAGTGGCTAACATTACACTTTTCATAGCGTTTGGAAGAATGAGGGCAGGTGATGCTGAAAAGTTAAGATTGGAGATGCAAATGGGACCAGACCCGCAAGGAAGGACACATTAGTGGAGCCTTCACCTTTAAACTTAATTGCTAAATCACATGTATGCTGATTTCTCATTTATTCCCCACGATAAACATGCTTAGAAAGTATATTGTCATTTTCATAAAAGAAATTAAATTGGCTCAGTGGAAAGTGATTTGCTACATTTATTTCATAAAGGTACTCTGTATTCTGGGCATGAGACAATCCCCTTGATATGAAAGTGACAGGTGGTTGAGGAAGGAATGTTGAGAGCCAGAAGGAATGTTGCCTTTCTTTCTGCAGCTCACAAGTTGTTCCCAAGCCACAGATTTCCACACCCTTCTGCACAACCCATTAGGAAATTCATCCATGACTCTTGTAGGATTAGACCTTAGACTGATTCCCAAGGGGGGTCTTTGGCCAAAATAAAAAGTGACTCATTCGACAGAATTAGGACCCTGAGATTCTTGCTTCTATTTTTAAAGGTATTAGATCCAGAGAATCCAAGTTATAATGACAAACTTCATGGGTAAGTTAACTGAGTAAGAATGACAAACCAAAACTTCCCTGGAGTGTTAATTGCATAGTCACAACTGTTTGGCAAGAACAAAGCTTGTACAATAGTTGAGTAATGTGGTGACCTGACTGTCCTCTCCATAAAAGTAACTGGTCACCAGGCTGACAGATTATAAGCTAAATCAAGATAAAAGAGGGTTTTAAGTAATATAAAATTAACATTATTTTATATTGCACTTATTGCTCATTTTTCAAGGGTCCTTGCTGAGGTCCTTATAAAACAATGCCTAAAACATTGTATTAATACATTAATATGTAATATGTATTAATACATAATATATAATAAATTAATATGCAGCAACAGCAGGATTTCTGTTCTTTGAGCGAGTATAATCTTTTGACTTTAGGTCTTCTCGATGCCTTCAAGTTGGGAAGAATAAAACTGTTAAAAATAATGAATAAAATTCTCTAGGAAACAAGTCCAGATATTTAGGTCTGTTGAGGTTTCTTATAGTTTTCTGTACTCCATATCACAGTTCAACTATATCAAAGTTCTGCTGTTAGCAAACTGGCATGCTTCCCATTGGGGTTAAGGATGCAAAAAGAAATAAAAAGTATGTTCTCTCTTAAAACAAATACGACTGTGTGACTTTGCATTCCAATTAAAAATTAATGGGTACATTGGAACTTTCTCAAAATTAGGTTGGAAATCTACTGTAAACCACTTTAAGCTTTGGGGTGGAGGGGGCAGAATTTATTGCCTTAAGTACCCAGACAGGCTGTCGGGGGTCGGCTGTGAAGAGGTTCAGGAGAATATGCACTGTCATCAGACTCTTCTCGCCACCTCAGCTGTGCTGTCCTCACTCTCAGCCTCCTTCAAAGAGCTGGTGAAGATGGCACCCAGCCACTCTAGACTCCATTATCTTCATGGCTGTAGGTCCCAGTGAAAGAGAGCACCTCTCTTCTTGACAATTAGAATTCCTTGCCCACACTTGAACTGTTTGCTGTGTGCAAGGGAGTGAAGGAGTCATGACTGATCTGGCCTAGGTAGCTGCTACTTTGACCTTGGACGAATGAGGAGTGGGTAATGGGTTGGGTCTCCAGAAAGAAAATGTACAAAGTGAACAAAAAGAAAACAAATATAAAAAATAGGTTGCAGATATCTTCTAGTTCAGTTCAGTTGCTCAGTCGTGTCCAACTCTTTGCAAACCCATGGACTGCAGTACTCTAGGCTTCCCTGTCCATCACCTTCTAGACAGGCAATCAAATAAAGAAGAAGTTTCTTTATCAAGAGCTAAAATATATAAGCATCTTTAGAAAATAATTTTCCACAGTTCTGTCCATACTTCACAAGAATATGTTATGATACTGGAAAAATTATTTGTCTCTTCTACCAAAAAGGATTGCTTAATATCACAAAAAATTTCTCAGGACACTATATTAAAACATATTTTAAAATAGTGTATTTAAATTCAAATGACTATCAATAGACATATTATTTGCAGTGGAAACAAAAACACTTTGCTCAGAATATGTCTTAATGGAAGTTAATTGGCTCACATATCAGGCTAAGAAAAAGAATCAGAATGACATTTTGGGAACTGACTAAAAGGCTGGTTTACTTCTGAAACATTCATTGTGCTATACAACCAAAACCCAGTAGTTTATTGATGAAAATTCTTAGGGTCCTTCAAAGCTTTCTTTGTATTCAGTTCAGTCGCTCAGTCGTGTCCGACTCTCCGCGACCCCATGAATCACAGCACGCCAGGCCTCCCTGTCCATCACCAACTCCCGGAGTTCACTCAAACTCATGTCCATCGAGTCGGTGATGCCATCCAGCCATCTCATTCTCTGTCGTCCCCTTCTCCTCCCACCCCCAACCTTTCCTAGCATCAGAGTCTTTTCCAGTGAGTCAACTCGTCGCATGAGGTGGCCAAAGTATTGCAGTTTCAGCTTTAGCATCAGTCCTTCCAATGAACACCCAGGATTGATCTCCTTTAGAATGGACTGGTTGGATCTCCTTGCTGTCCAGGGGACTCTCAAGAGTCTTCTCCAGCACCATAGTTCAAAAGCATCAATTCTTCGGCGATCAGCTTTCTTCAGAGTCCAACTCTCACATGACCACGGGAAAAACCATAGCCTTGACTAGACGGACCTTTGTTGGCAAAGTAATGTCTCTGCTTTTTAATATACTATCTAGGTTGGTCATAACTTTCCTTCCAAGAAGTAAGCGTCTTTTAATTTCATGGCTGCAGTCAGCATCCGCAGTGATTTTGGAGCCCCAAAAAATAAAATCTGACACTGTTTCCACTGTTTTTCCATCTATTTCCCATGAAGTGATGGGACCAGATGACATGATCTTTGTTTTCTGAATGTTGAGCTTCAAGCCAACCTTTTCACTCTCCTCTTTCACTTTCTTTGTGTAAGATACTTTAAATAAAATATTGACAAACATATCTTTATACATAACTGAGAGGGGTTGATCTTTATTCCATTACTACTAAATAAAAGGATTCTTTGTTGCTGTTTAGTCACTAAGTCACGTCTGACATTTTTGTCACCCATGGACTGTAGCTCACCAGGCTCTTCTGCCCATGGGATCCTCCCAGTAAGTACACTGGAGTGGGCTGCCATTGCCATCTTCCTTACCCAGAGATTGAACCTGTGCTCCCACATTGGCAGGTGGATTATTCTTCACCACTGAGCCACCAGGGAAGCCCTAAATAAATGCTCATGTACATGCTAAGTCACTTCATTCATGTCTGACTCTGCGACCCTATGGACTGTAGCCTACCAAGTTCCTCTGTCCATGGGATTCTGCAAGCAAGAATACTGGAGTGGGTAGCCTTTCCTTTCTCCAGGGGATCTTCCCAACCCAAGAATTGAATCGGGGTCTCCTACATTGCAGGGAGACTCTTTACCAACTGAGCTATGAGGGAAGCCCTGGAGTGGGTTGGCATTTCCTCCTCCTAGGGATCTTCTCAACCCAGGGATCAAACCTGTGTCTCTTACCCCTCCTGCGTTGGCAGGGAGGTTCTTTACCACTAGTGCCACCTGAGAAGCCCCAAATAGATGCCTACTCTTAAACTATTGCTATTGAAGCCAATTTTGAGAGTGGAGACAGGAGAGAAGGAGGGGTGGAATAGGGAGAGAGAAAAGGCTACAGAGAGAAAACAGCCAGTAATTTATGTGAGACAGATGAAAGAGATGGAGAGAGAGAAGAAGAGAAGAAAAACAAAACAAGAAAAAAATAAAAGAAGAAAGACTGACTTGTGAAAAAGCTGGTACAGTGTTAGACCATAAACAAAACGCCTTCCAGAGCAGATTATACAAAAGGCATTTCACAAGTTAAACAATCCCCTAACCATTGAGCTTGTGAAAGAGACCAGAAGCTAAAAAAGGAAGCAGTCTCTCCTCTCTCTCTGTATTGGTTTAGACAGAAATTCCTGGTGTCTTTGAGGCTGAATCTCAATCTCATCTCGAGTTTGATTCCCTGACATGCTCTCCAACCCCTCATTTCTTCTAGAAGTGTGAGATACTATCTATTCCTCATGAAACTACAGCTGATTTTATTTTAAACACATTTTATTCCACCTTTTAATTTGCTTGGGCTACACTGTGAGCTCTTCCCAAACAGAAAGTGAGGCCATGGAGTTAGCAGACGAGAGCTGCCTGGGAAGGAACTGACCTTTACAGGCGTGGTGCGTGGTAGGCTTTTCCACCCTCCCTTTCTCCACTGGGCACCTAACAATATTTAAGTATAATTTCACCCTGCCTGAACTTTTTCTAGGTAAAGACTGGTTTCTGGGTCAGAACCCTGCTCTGTGAATACTAATAAGGTCCATGCTTTGCACATACAGGCTTTGAAAATCACAATTTATCTTTTATTTGAACAGTTCTGAGCAAAGGATGGGTTAGGTGCTTAGATATAAAAGAACCACAGTACTTCCTTCTTGGGCCTTCCTGGTAGCTCAGAAAGTAAAGAGTCCACCTGCAATGCAGGAGATTTGGGTTCTATCCCTGGGTCAGGAAGATCCCCTGGAGAAGGGAATGGCTACGCATTCCAGTTTTCTGATCTGGAGAATTCCATGGACAGAGGAGCCTGGCAGGCTACAGTCCATGAGGTGTCAAAGTTTGGACATGACTGAGGGCCTAACACACACACCTACACACCTTCTCGCAGAGCAGCTTATGGTATTATTAAGAGCAATTTGCCCACTGGTGGAGAAAGCAAGAAAATTAAGTGCCTGATAACCAGATGTCTGGTGGCTCAGAGGTTCAAGCGTCTGCCTCCAATGCGGGAGACCCGGGTTTGATCCCTGGGTCGGGAAGATCCCCTGGAGAAGGAAACGGTAACCCGCTCCAGTATTCTTGCCTGGAGAATCCCATGGACGGAGAAGCCTGGTAGGCTACAGTCCATGGGGTCGCATAGAGTCGGACACGACTGAGCGACGGAACGGAACCAGATGTCTGCACAAGCTGGTTTGTCTTGAATAATTATTAATAATGCCTCCTTTTACTTTTGAAAAATTTCTTGTGTGGATGAAAAAATATAAGATCACTCTACAAACAACCCTAGAGATATTTTTAAAGACACCCTTGCAGTCTGTGGACATGGATATATACTGCGACACACACAAGAGTTCCTTGACAATAAGTGATTAGGGTAATTGCAATAATCAGAAGTCTGAAAACACATCACTGACATTCGCTTTATTGTCCTTTTACTGATGCGGCGTTTTTTTACAAAGTGAAACTTTGTGGTGATGCATTCCAAAGAAATAATGAGTGTGCTGCTCTGCGTGCAAAGTGGACTCTTGAAGAGGAAACTATTCCTGGTGAAGATACTGAGAAGATTGTTGAAATGACAACAAAGGATTTAAAATATTACATGAAATCAGTTGATAAAGGAGTATGGGGTTTGAGTCTGTGTGTGCTAAGTTGCTTCAGTTGTGTCTGATTCTTTGTGACCTGACCCTATGGACCGCAGCCCCACATGGCTCCTCTGTCCATGGGATTCTCCAGGAAACAATACTGGAGAGGGTAGCCATTCCCTTCTCCAGGGGATCTTCCCAACCAAGGCATTGAAGTTGCATCTCTTAAGTCTCCTGTATTAGCAGGCAGGTTCTTGGAGAAGATTGAGTAATTATGAAAGAAACTCCACTATGGGAAAATGGTATCAAAGAACATTACCTGCTACAGAAAAATCGTTCATGAAAGCAGGAGTCACTCAATGTAACCAACGTCATTTTTTCTTATTTTAAGAAATTGACATACTCACTCCACGCTTCAGCAACCACCGCCCTGATCGGAAGCCATCAATATGGAGGTAAGATTCTTCAACACTGAAAAGAATACAACCCACCAAAGGCACAGATGATGGTTAGCAATAAATTATTTTTAAGTTAAAGTATGTATATTGTATTTTTAGACATAATGTTATTGCATACTTAACAGTATAGTGTAAACATGACTTTTGTATACACTGAGAAGCCAAAACATTCTTGTGACTCACTTCATTACAATATTCAATTAATGGTCTGGAACCAAACCTGCAATATCTCTGGGGTGTGCCTGTAAGTAATTAGTGATCCATTATCTTGTTCAGTTCTAGATTTTCCGCTGAACCTGCCTGTCAGTCCTGCTGAGCTCTGAACAATACAGTGAGCACATAGGCACGCAAAGAAGACAGGGCTGTCTGGGAAGCAGGGGAAAGGCTTGCACCAACCAGGGGAACTGGGAGGATATGAGCCCTGGGAAGGAACTCACATACTTTTAAACATGGAAGTCATTACAAAATGATGAGTCCGGAGGTGAGGGAAGGGGTGATAGGAAATCATACGTTGCCTCTGCCTGTTTCTGCTCCTGCCTATTTTATCTCACCTTGTGGCAAGGGGTGAGGAAGTTAGAAAAGCACTTAAGTTAAAAGCGCTTGTATTGCCACGGTCAAGCTTAGAATATACTCTGCCCAACATCACACCAGTTGTCCAGGATGAATGGCCCCTCAGGGCCACCCCCCCCACCCTCCTTCCATTTGTTTACTTCCAACAGTAAAAGGGAAGTTACGGTGCAAGAATGAAGGGGACACCACTTGGGAAACAAGTTCCTGATTGAAGGATGGCATCTTCAGTGGGTCTGTTCTGTTATTGAAACTGCAGTTGGGACACTCAGAGTCTCAACTCAAACTGAGAGAACGTTTACAACCATAATCATCGCTGGAATTACAGGGACGAAAGAAAAACATGTGGGGAATAAACACTAGTCAACTTAAAGAAAAGAATATTGGTCAGTATACATGCAAATACTTGCTCCACAGCAGAAATGCCTAATTTTTAAATAAATAAAATTTATTCCTGGTTTTAAACAAATGGTTTCCTCTGGCGTTTGATATATTGTAACACATTATGAAAGCAGATCAGCAGAGCAAAGATGTCTGCTTGGCATTTCTCCTTGAGACTGTTCAATTTTCACTGATGAAATAGGAGAAAAAGTCACTTGTATTAGGACTCTCCAGAGAAACAAAACCAGTGAGAGATATATGAAATTTTTTGTATAAAAATATATTACAAGTTTATCTAATATAGATCATTATATATAAAATTTACCATACACATTAGATCTATATGTATATAGATATTTACATTATATATTATATATTTACATTACCTCTTCTGTTTTTTATCTCTTCTGATATATATAAGAGAACAAGAGAGATAGATTCATTTTAAGGAATTGCCTCATGCAGTTGTGGAGGTTGGCAAGTCCAAAGTCTGCAAAGTAGGCCAGGAAGTGAAGACCTAGGCAGGAACTGCAGTTCAAGAACACCGGCTCTCTGCTGGCTGAATTCCCTTTCTTCCTAAGAGGTCAGTCTTTTTCGATTAAAGCCTTCAACTTACTGGATGAGGCCTACTTACATTAGAGAGAGTAATCTGCTTTACCCAAAGTCTACTGATTTAAATGTTATTCTCACTTAAAAAATACATTCACAGAAATGTCTAGAATAATGTTTGGCCAAGTGTAAGGATCGCGTATCCTCACCAAATGGACACATGAAATTAACCATCACAATCAGTGGCCCCAGTGTGATGCTACCTTAGTCTTGGTCACACCTTCAAAGCCCACTTAATAGTCAAAGGCCGGGAAGTATTTGTAACTGAGGGACTATATTTGTAACATAAATAAAAATAATACACCAATAGAAACTTATTTGCAATTAGTAACATGGAGCAGAGTTCTTTCCTAATTTAGTACAAAATAAAATAAAGAAATTAATTCCCTTGATTTTGTCCAGATTTCCTTAACTATATTGTGAAGGATACCACCTCTAGGCAAATGATCATACTGATTCAGTCTTTGCAACTGAGAAACACAATAATAAGGTGTAGATAAACTCAGAAGGTTACATTGACTCATTCAGACTTGCTGCTTCTGACCTAGATAAGAGAATGTGCAGTTGATTTATCTCAGAACATTGTCAGGAAACCGTGTTTTTAACTTGGAAATGCAAAAGGTTTTTTTAATAAAGCATACTTGAAATGATATGGAAATGTGTTTCACCGCTAGAACAACCTTCTATTTTTAACCAACGATAGTTTCCTAGTGTGCAGTAGTTACTCTGCACAGCCCCTAGGACAATCTTGGAGTGGAATGGTGACCCAACGGTGACTGTCCCAAGAGGTTCTCTAGATGCCAGAATACCTGAACCCCAAACAGAGGCCCCTGGGCTGACATGTGGGGCTGTCAATAGCACAGATACTTTAAATAGAAACTTGAAACCTACTGTCCCAGAAAACCATCCCAGTGTTTATTTTTCTCTCAGAGAAAAGTAGGCTGTGAAAGATATTTTTCAAAAACAGACTAAGACACTTACATAGTGAACGTAATATAAGTTCAGTTCAGTTCAGTTCAGTTCAGTCGCTCAGTCGTGTCCGACTCTCAGCGACCCCATGAATCACAGCACGCCAGGCCTCCCTGTCCATCACCAACTCCCGGAGTTCACTCAGACTCAAGTCCACAGAGTTGGTGATGCCATCCAGCCATCTCATCCTCCCTATAAATGCAAGACATCACCCTGAGATGAACTGTTCTTTATAAAAGAAGTAACATTAATTCCTGGAAATGAGAACAAAATATTGCTTGTGGTGAATGATTTCTATTTGCATTTTATCCCTGGTAGTAAATAATTATTTTTATCACTTAAGATTTAGATCAATGAAAAGTGTGAACTATTCAATGATCTTTTCTTCCTGTTACACTCTCTTGTTATAGAGAATATTCTCTATAAAGATGATTGTTCATTCATTTTGCTCCTTCAACATATTTTGAAAGCTGTGTGTTGGCATTGTGAGATATGCCGGAGATCGGTCAAGGAGTAAGACTCAGCTTGTAACCTCAAAGAACTCCAGTGCTAGCAGGCTAAGGGGAGCAGGCAGGTAAGCACCGAGGGTATGTGTCATGAAAATAGAGGAACAAAGGCACAGGGGAGGAGGGATAAGCCTTATTCAGAGGGAAGAGGTTAATGACAGTGTCAGCCAATAAGAAATATGTAAATTCTCTACCTTTGTGCCATGTGCCCAGCACTAGACGCCGTCACCTTCTTTTGCCTGGTGTTAATCCCTCAGCAGAGGAGACCCTGAATCAAGTTGAAGATATGTTGACCTCATGGCTCTTCAAGTGAGCTTCATGGAACATGGGATCCGAAAGAGGGCACTTCTCACAAAGCTTGATTACAAGTCAGATCAGAAGCTCCAATGAGAGGCTGCTGACTGAAGCACGATCTTTAGGAAACTCAGAGCACATCTTCCAACATCTGTCAAATGTGAGGGCTATTACCCCCATTCTCCTGTCTCGACCATCCTCCATTTGAGAGGTGTGAAATAGTCTGTGTGTATTTACTTATCACCATTTATTGTTCATACCCTGCTGCCTACTTCCAGAAAGAATTTGGGAACGCTTCCTTTTTGTAAAGATACCCATATCTTTATGACATATCCATATGACATGGCCATTGAAAAAATAAAACAATACATGTTAAGTAATTGAGGAGGTAGGGAGTATTTTAACCTAGTTTGCTGCAAGTGAGCATTAAATTTACCTCTATTCGTACACTGATAGTCAAGGGGGAAAAAGAAAGAAAGAAAGATGGGGAAGGGTGAACAAGATGCCACTCACGTAACTTTTATAATTAGAGAAAATAAAATTAGCAATTCAGAAATGTCTTTACTCTTCCTCTAGGGCAAAATCCCTAAGAGAGGAATAGTGTAAAAATGCCTCTAAAAAAGGAATTATGTAAGCAATATTTATGCAAAGGATGCGGATACATGCTCTGTGTGTGTATGTATATGTGTGGTGTGTGTGTGTGCGCTACGAATGCTGAAAGCAAATTGTTAAAGCTTCCAAAAGGTCCTTCTATAGGGAGCCAACATAATGATAATAGCTCCCATTTATTATATGTTGGCTTTATGTATATTTTCTCTGATAATGTTGTAAGATAGATGTTATTTCTCTGATAATGATGTGAGATACACGTTCTTCCACAAGCTACTTAGAAAGGAACTTAGAGAAACCAAGGAATTTGGCTAAGTTGTAAAGCTAAGATATGGATCTGTGTCTGCCTGATCTAAAGCCTATATTCTTTCCACTCTACCCACCAAAGCATGTAGAATTCTGTTGATTTGACATGGAGATAGAAGTAGAACAACCTGGAAAGTGCTAATCATCATGCCCTTATATCTCCAATAACTATTGTCTAAATCCAGTTTTTGACACAGTCAGAAGAGCAAACCATCTGAGTTTAAGATTGCTGACAAAAATCTGCAATGCTGGTATTTTGCAAAAGAAAATTTAAATGTTTTATACACTGGGTCTCTAAGAAGCATAGCAGAATTTCTTTTAAATGAAGATCTAGGCAGGTATACACTTTTCAAGGTGAAGACTAAATCCTATCTTCCTGCAAGGCTAGGCTGTGGGGCTGATTATGGTTAGGGCCAAAGCTTTTCTTCCTAAACAAGTTAGCTCTCCAGATTCTATGCAATAAAGCTTAAAAGCAACATACATCAGTAAAGACTCTCACTTGAAAGTGACAGAAATCCGATTTGAATCAATATGGTAAAAGGATTAGTGATCTTACAAAATCAGAGGAGGGGTGAACATCCAAACCTCCTGAAAGGTAGAGGTTGTGCCCCATGAGTCAAAAGAATTTCCATGCCACCAGGTCTCTTTTCTCTCTCTCTCTTACTTTCTCTCTCATTTGCTGTCTCTTTCTCTGTGCCAAGTTCTTGCATTGAGTTAGGCTTTCTCCATGTGGCAGGAAATATGATCATTCACAGTTCCTGAGTTTTACATCTCAGTTCCATCATAGGGTAGGGCTGTCTCATACAAACTACTTCTCCCTCTCCAAGGAACAAATAAACAACCCGAGTAGAACATCTTGGTTTTATTGCCCAACTGTGGAGTACTCAACACTTTCAAGGAAACAGAGTTGCTCAGAGAACTGCATGATTGTAGTAGAAAGAAGAGCAATTTCCAGAAGAGCTGTTTTTCCAGAAGTCAGGAGGTGATTGGTAAAACAAACAGTAAGTACACTCCATAAGATTGTCTTGTGTCAGTGACTTTTAAAAACAGAGATTAGCAACAGTCAAGTATTTATGTATAATAAAACAATATTTTGTTTAACTGATGGATTAAAATTTTCATTTGTTAATACTCTTATTGCAAAAGACATTCAAGATCACCTAAAGGGATATATAAAATAAACCAGTTACCAATAATATATGACAGTAAGTCATAAAATAAAAATTATATGAGAGTCAAGAAGTTAAAACAAACATGGAGGCAAAAGTAGAAGTAGAAATTAATTAGTTGAAAAGTGCAATCATACTGTTTATTTTGAGCTACAAATTTTGCTCTGTAAAAGGGAATGATAAGACAATTCATGGTACCCATAAAATAAAGACAGATCTATTTCTCAAAATGACCAGGACTAGTCCTTACAGTAGGTCCAAAAAAGAAATGTTCCTGAGCTGTTTCATAAGGTAGAGAAAGTGTATTACAATAACACAAGATCCACTGGAGAATTAATAGAAAAATTCTCAATACAAACCCAGGGTTCCATACCCAGTACAAATCAAGAACAACAACTCTGCAGGGGGATATAACAGTCTGTTCTGGAAATACATCTCCTGGCCCTTAAGAGATTTAATCCAGTGATAGATTTCATGCATTTACTCAGTGAACAAGTATTGTGGTGTACCTACTAATTGCCAAACATGGATTTTGGAGATATAATGGGAACAAAATATGAAGGAACAAATGGAATGTGCATCTTTCCTAAATCATTCTTGGACACTGCTTCTCTTAGTTGAACTTTTAATAACAACAACAAAAAAAACCTGAATAACAAAGAATTTAAAAATCTACTCTCAGACTTCCTGAGTGGCACGGTGGATGAGAATCCGTCTGCCAGCACAGGGGACATGGGTTCAATTCCTGGTCCAGGAAGATTTCACATGCTAGGGAGAAACTAAGCCCGTGTACAGCAACTACTGAAGCCTGAGTGCCTAGAGCCTGCAGTAAGGGAAGACACCGCAGTGAGAGAAGCCCATCCACCACGACTAGAGGGCAGGTCTCACTTGCAGCAACTAGAGAAAGCAGGCGCATAGCAACAAAGATCACTGCAACCAAAAATTAATAAATAAATAAAAATTTTTAAAAATGTACTCTCTGGCAAGTGGCTAGCAACATTCTATTTTGCCAATTAAGGACACAATCATATGGCTCCTGCAGGGAAGAGTTCGGGTTAGAATAGATAACTTGTGAAAAACAAAGAATTTAACAAAGACATTTTGTTTTCCACTTCCTCCTGGAGGTGAGGGAACTTTTGTAGGCAGAGCCAAGATTTTTCTTAGAAAATGATGACTGTCAAAAGATTCCAACTTTCTCCACCAGATAATTTGACAATTATTTTAGTTGACCAATAAAAATCATAAGGCAGTATATTTGAATGCCAATCTCAACATACTAATATCCCTATAAAACACTCAAGAACACCAAGTTTTTAACTACTCCCTGATACAGCCTCCAAGAGGGAATATTTGTCAAATATACATCCAGGTAAACAGACAAGACATCATGCTACATTGAATATTAATAACAAAGACTGAAAGTTAGCCACCAAAGTATAATTTTGAAGTTCTATTTTGGGGGGCTCCCCTCCTAGCTCAGCTGGCAAGGAATCCATTTGCAATGCAGGAGACCCCAGTTCAATTCCTGCATTGGGAATATCCACTGGAGAAGGGAATGACTATTCAGGCCTGGGTCCCAAAGAGTTGGAAACGACTGAGCGACTCTCACTTTCACTTTCTTTCTTTGGAAGGGAGGCAATAGTTAAGTCAATTGCCTGTTAAAGTCCTACATTATGTTAACAAAATTGTACCAGATATGTCTATAAAAGTACTTTCCCGAAATCTGTAGTACAGACCTGTGGACTAAAGCTCCCTTTTTAAAACTGAAGTATAGTTAATTAACAGTACTGTGTTAGTTTCAGATGTACAGCAGAGTGATTCAGTTAACAGATACAAATTACTATCCATAGGATAGATGTGCAACAAGGATTTATTGGACTAGTTCTTTTTTGAGCAGACTGTTTCCAGATAGACCTGCCTGGTTTCCACAAAACAGGTATCCCAGAGAACTCTCTATGTTGCTAATGTTAAATCATTCCACAGAACAGAGTTACATAGCACTGACTGTATATTATTATTACTATTATTATTATAATTTTAGCACCACCAGTCAATAGGTTAAGCTGATTTATGAAACTACTTGTAATTCTATAAGGGTATAACTCTTATTACTTGACTTGTCGAGAGAGCATACATCTAATTAATACAAGCACTGAGCCAATTTACTGGCTGTGTTTATGAATGAAATTAACCTACCAGTTCTTATCTACTCTT
Source organism: Moschus berezovskii (assembly GCF_049115385.1). Lineage (NCBI taxonomy): Eukaryota > Metazoa > Chordata > Mammalia > Artiodactyla > Moschidae > Moschus > Moschus berezovskii. The sequence continues at coordinate 90,374,757 of NC_142469.1, read as the reverse complement.
ATTTTTACAGGTAGTCTTGTGGTAAAGTGTCTAAATCTACGTTGAAATTCTGTTATTTATATTGAAGTGATCAAGCTTGGCCCATGGATCTCTGTTAAATCAAAAGAAGACAATAAATGATGCACAGGTCTGATTTTTCAAAAGACACAGTCAAAGACATTTAAATAATAAGGAGGAGACATTTTCTGATACAAAGGACATCATTTCTTGGCTACATACAATTTCTGAATCATTTAGTCACTTAATATCTCAGAATGCCAGTTACCTCATTTGACAGAGATAAGAATAAGGCCTCCCAAATAAGTTGTCAGGAGAGTCAATCTAAAGGCTCTACTGAAAGTGTTCCTTGAACAGTAGGGCATTGTGATAATTTTTCATGGTCAAGTTATAGTAACACATGAATAAAATTCTCAAGAACAAACTTGATATTTGATTGCAACTTCTGTTGCTTGACAAAAATATTAACAGCCACAATTCTCAGGAGTTGCTAATATTCTCCAAAGTCAGATTACAGATATTATGTGCCTTCTGGCTGCAATATACTTATTCTTGGCAAGTATTCTTGCCAAAAAAATAGAACTTGACTCTCATCAAGTGTCTAGATATAGTGACACTTCACAAAGCTGGAGGGCCATCAGTAAATTCTAGACTAAGGGAAACCCTCTAGGACAAATGACCTGTTTTCTTTAATAAAGAAACTTCAAGGAATAAAATAAAGAGAGGAAAAATAGATGGAGGAGGAAACTGGAGGTTTAAAGTGATTTAAATCAATTGCAAATGTATGGCATAGCACCCAGTTTACTCAATAAATCCTTTTTAGGAGTTAAAAAGAGATAGGGAGAGCCCAGCATTTAAGGTAGACTTCATCAAAATCTGAAAATATTTGTTACTCAAAAGACATCTTAAGGGAAGGAAAAGGCATCAGCAAAACACATGTAATAAGGGACTTTTATCTAGAATATAAAATGAATTCTCAACACTTAAGAAAAGAAATTAATTTGAAAGTGCCAGTTTAAAAAATAGACAAATTAACAGATACTTCATCAAAATGACATGGGTGGCAAATAAGCAGATAAAAGATGCTCAACATCATTACTTACTAGGGAAATGTGAATTAAGACCATAATGAGATCCTACCATGTATCTATTAGAATGGCTAAAACTAAAAAAAAACCTGAAAATATCAAATACTGGGGCAGATGCAAAGCAACTGAAACACTGATACACTGCTGCTGAGCCTGCAAAATGGTTATCCTAGAAAATAGTTTGGCAGTTTCTTACAAAGTTAAACTACACTTGTGAGTCAGCAGTCATACTCGTAGGTATTTAGCTAAATTTACTTAGAAATGTGTGTTCACACAAAAATCTATATGTGAATGCTTATAGAGGCTTTAATCATAATATATCAAAACTGAAAAAACCCACATCTGGATGGTTAAACAAACTGCGGTGTGTCCATACAATGGAATGCTGCTGCTGCTGCTGCTAAGTCACTTCAGTCGTGTCCGACTCTATGCGACCCCATAGACAGCAGCCCACCAGGCTTCTCTGTCCCTGGGATTCTCCAGGCAAGAATACTGGAGTGGGTTGCCATTTCCTTCTCCAATGCATTCATGCATGCTAAGTCGCTTCTGTAGTGTCTGACTTTGTGTGACCCCATGGACAGCAGTCCACCAGGCTCTTCTGTCCACAGAATTCTCTAGGCAAGAATACTGGAGTGGGATGCTATTTCCTTCTCCCATACAATTGAATAGTACTCAGCAAAAAAAGGGAGAAATTACTAATTACATAATCAACATAAATGAATCTCTCTACTTTAAATGTGTTTGGAATTTTCTCTAATACAGCATTTATTTTTTATATTTTTTATCATGAAGCTTATTTCATTATAGCAACTAACCTAATAGTAATTCTTAAAAATGCAGCATACTGTATATTTGGCCACCTGCTGTGAAGAACTGACTCATTGGAAAAGACCCTGATGCTGGGAAAGATTGAAGGCTGGAGAAGAAGGGGATGACAGAGGACAAGGTGGTTGGATGGCATCACCTACGCAATGGACATGAGTTTGAATAGGCTCCAGGAGTTGGTGATGGACAGGGAACCCTGGCATGCTGCAGTCCATGGGGTCGCAGAGTCGGACATGACTGAGCGACTGGACTGAACTGAACTCGAGTTGCACTACTTTTTATAATGAAAGATTTTTGCTAAATATTGAGTAACAATTTAATCCACTATCTTTATAGTTCTTACTATGGTCTTTTGGCCCAAACTCTGAGTACTGTTCCCTGTAGTGAGAAGATTTAAAAAATAAAAACTATGGACTCTTTTGCATGGAAACTTAAAGTTTGCTTTTTATTGTAATAAGAACACTTAACAAGGGATCTACCCTTTAACAAATTTTTAAGTGCATGATACAATACTGTTAACTGTAGTCACAATGTTGTAGAGAAGATTTTTCTAGAATTTATTCCTCCAGTTTAACTGAACCTTTATACATGTTGAATAGCAGTTCCCATTTCCCCCTCACCCAGACCCTGGCAACTACTTCTGGGTTTACATATTATACATCCAAAATAGTTAGAATCAGGATATTAAAGAGATATCAACATTCCCATGTTCATTATTATGTTATTCATGATAGCCAAGATCTGGAAACAACCTAAACATTGACAGGTGATTAGATAAAAAAAAAATGTGGCAGATACATACAATGGAATATTTTTCATCTTCAAAAAGAAGGAATTCTTGCCACTTGCAGCAACATGGGTGAATCCAGAGGACATTATGTTAAGTGAAATGAGCCAGTTACAGGGCAAGTACTGCACAATTCCACTTATACCTAGTGACACTTTTAAAAGATGGACAATAATTAAAAAAATAAAACTCTTCACTCTATAATTTTTTTAAAAAAATATATATAGAGAGAAAAATAAATCTGCCAGGGAAGCCAAGACAAATATGGAAATTTAAAGTGTGAGTTGCTTTTTAAATTCCCAGATGGTACCAATCTTCACTGGAAATCCATCATGCCTGGCATCAGTTCTTATTTCCAGACACTTACTCCACCTCTAAACTACTTCTAGTTCGATCCTAAGGTATGAAGTCCTGCACTTCTGAGACATTATTATCACAGATTTGCCTCATAGTCTTACATTAACCTAAAATATTTTAGTGTTCAGTACAAACCATAGGCCTCTGTATATTTCTCTCATTATTGCTGTCTGTTCTTAGAAATGTTCTCTGCTTTCTGGTTTTAGAGTGCTTTCTCTTCTAGTTAGAATGACTATAAGAGATGGGAAAGGCTACCCCCTCAGTGTTCTGGCGTAGAGAATTCCATGGACAGTCCATGGGGTCGCAAAGAGTCGGACACAACTGAGCAACTTTCACTTTCACTTTTCATACCAATTGTACAAATTTTATTTCATGGAACCCTGCTTCAGACTCTGGAAAATGCAAACATATTCACAGGGGAAGATAACAGACAGATACATAGGGTCTTATTACAGAGTACTCAAGAGTTGGAGTAGGTCCTGTTACGATGGAGTCACTTCTGTTTTTAAAAAGTCCTCCCAGTATATATAGTCTTCAAGTTTTTAGTACGCCTCTGTTCTTCATTCCTGATGAAGTCACGGAGGACAAGAGTCGGAGCAGAAAAGGAAAGTCAGGGCCACAGGCAGAGGAATACCATCAAAACTGTGGACCAAGGCCAGCCTGGCTCAGACCAGAGCAGGAAGCAGCCAGCAGCAGCCAGGCCAGCAAGACTTGGCATGGGTGCCCAGGTCATGCAGCCAGAGGTAAACAGGTTGGGGGAGGTCAGAGCCGAGCAAGGCCTCACAGAGCTCACGGGACAGAAGGCTTGGCCCGGCCCTGCCTGTCCCTGTGACCAGGCATTTGTGAAGTGGTTGTATTTCAGGCACTGACTCCAGCTGCCTTGCTGTTCTCGCCTGTGTCCTGCACTTCTGAATGACAGTAAATTCCTTAGTTTTTGCCCCTGTGGGAGCTCATTCTGAATCTAAAGTTGCAGTTAATATTAATCAAGGCAAATTGCAGAAACTATCAGTAAGCAATTTGGACTGTCTGACTTCTATGAAATATGTGGGTTATTTTTTTTTTAAGTTTAAATGCCTCATTTCCAAACATGATCTTTTTCTTGTATTAAAACATAGTATTTCTTTTTCCTGTGTGGTTTACAGTAGAACATTTTATGAAATAATTTATTTAAATGGAGTTATGAATGAAATGAGACACTTAAACCTATGGTTCTCTAAATCACAAATATAACAAAACACTATTATGATATAGATGACTTTTTGATGTGTCTTTTAGTCTAAAATTAGAAACTAAACTACCTTTCTATCTGACTTCAATCTGGGCATCACTAAAGAAAAACATAAAGAAAGTGGTTTGTTTCCCTTCCAGGAACTACTGATCCCCACAATCATAGGTATCTTTCTTGTTCCACTGAACTCCCTGGTCATTAACCCACAAGTCCTTAATGCCTATAGAATGGATTCAGGACCTAGTTCCTAATCTTCTCACCACCAAAACTTTCCAAATAGATAATTCCTTTTCCTATTCTCTCCATGTACACAGAAACAACATTATAAATGATAATTTCATTGCCACCCTGAGAAGGCATAATATCACCTACAAGGAAAGAAGCTCAATCTTTCATTAGCCTCTGTAGTATATGCGTAGTGGCTACAGCCAGGTAGAGCATCCTCGTGGCCTCATTAGGAATTGCTGGTTGTGAGTCATTCAACTACAGAAAGAAACCCCTTATAAACACTCTGAAAAAGGAGGCATCAGTTCCACACAATATGTTGCCTTTTTAATGTGAAGTGCGGCCTCAAAGTGGTACACGTGAACTTATTTACAAAGCAGAAACAGAGTCACAGATGTAGAAAACAAACATGGTTACCAGAGGGGAAAGAAGAGGAGGGATAAATTGGGAGATTGGGACTGACATATACACACTGCAATATATAGAATAGATAATTAATAAGGACCTACTATATAGCATAGAACTTTAATGGCCTATATGGGAAAAAAAATCTAAAAACAGTAGGTATACGTATATGCATAACTGGGTCACTTTGCTGTATACCTGAAACCAACAAGACATTGTAAATCAATGATACTCCAATAAATTTTTTAAAAAGTGTGTCAGATGATTGGTTTGCTGAGTTTCAGCTGTTCTGATTCTGCAGTTAACACCATGACCTTGTACAAGTATTCAGTGTCTGCATTTAGTTTCTTTATTTATAAAATGATGGGTTAATCATCTCTAAGGTCCAACTTATTCACTCATCTTATTCCTGAAAGAAGGAAAATACAATATCAGCGGTCCCCAGCTCTGCTTTCTGTTCCGTGGTTCTGTGTTGTGAGACCTGGAGTTCAAACTCGCTTGCATACTACTTGCCTCTATTTCCTTAAGTGCTAAGTAGGGATAACTTGACTAACTCATGAGATCGATAGTGAAGTTACAATAATTGGTTATATAAACAGCTTGAAATAATTTATTATAATATAATGTATTATACAAATGTAAGGGTCTCTCCACTTAAAACTGTGTTCAGTTGCTCAGTTATGGCTGACTCTTTGCCACCCCATGGACTGTAGCCCGCCAGGCTCCTCTGTCCATGGAATTCTCCAAGAAAGAATACTGGATGGAACGTGCACAGGGACCCATAGGGAGTAAAGAGAACTTCTTTACCACTTCCACCCTCAGTCAATTTTTTTTTACCATCCACCTCCTCCCATTCCTGATCCTGAGGTCCTTATCTTCTCAGGCATCTAGGTCAAACTCAAGAGTGCTTTAATGTTGCCGTTCATATCATTCCAAGTCAGGGGCCTCGTAAACTATGAGTTTGTACAACAGTTAGTTTAGGTGCATTTACTTTGATGTACTTTGCATCAAGGCCAGTCCTGAAAAGTACTAGAGTAGTCCCTTGGTATCCGTGGGGCGTTGGTTCCAGGACTCTCTGTGGATACCGAGAATTTGAGGATGCTCAAACTCTACAGTTGGCATGCCATATCTGGTAGCTTTCCATCTGCCCTAGATTAAACCGACTGACCTCAGGTCCTATACTACTGTATTTGTTGAAAGAAAAATCTGCACACCAGGGGATCCATGCAATTTAAACCCATGTTGTTCAACAGTCAACTGTATTTTACTTTTCTTTCCAAAGTCTGCTTTCCTCTATTTTACAAATGCCTATGTTCTTTAACAAACATGAAAAGCATTTAACCAAATGTGGGAAGAAATTGAAAGTTATTCTAGTGCTGAGGCATCAGTCAATTCTATTTCTACAATGTCAAGGAACATTATTGTGTGACCTCACTAGGAAGGGAACAGACAATGTTGTTTGTAATATTTCTCTGCATAAAATATGCTGAGCAGTGAGTGAGCAGAATCGGGGTGTGACTGGCTGCTTTAACTCTGGACACAGATTAGGTCCCCAAAAAAGATGACGAGGCATTTGAATTGTGGTGACATAGGCTTTAATGAATGACCTAAGTGGGCTTGCTCTAGACCTCTCCATTTCTGGTTGGAAATGAAATTAAGCTTCTGATAAGTAAACTGCAAGTCCATTTACGGTTAATTTAATTTTTTTATATGTGTTTGTTTTCAATATCCTCTTAATTAAATCACAGTGTAAGGTAGTCAGGGCCTTGACTCGGATCCTGGATCACAAATTGATTTTGCTGTCCCTTCTACTCATAAATATGGATGATATGAAGATCTGTAATGCCTTGGGTAATATAAAATGACAGTGAAGTTAGTTCCAGGATTTCCATGAAAAGGATATTAAGGGGAATTCACTTTGGTCTTCCTTTGTGTCCAAAAACTTGGTAAAACTTCTACATGGATCAAAACTTTCCTGGCAGTATCAAGGAAAATTGACAAAGAGGATGTCAGAATTGTATCGCATGTAATTTTGATAATGCTACACCTTAGTGTACAAATTGGGTCTTCCCTGCTGGCTCAAACTGTAAAGAATCTGTCTGCCAATGCAGGAGACATGAGTCCAACCCCTAGGTTGGGAAGATCCCCTGGAGAAGAAAATAGAAACCTACTCCAGTATTCTTGCCTGGGAAATCCCAGGGACAGAGGAACCTGGTGAGCTACAGTCCATGGGGTTGCAAGCTTAAGACATGCAAGCTTTAGCAACTAAACCACCATCAATGTGCAAATTGTATGAAAACAAACAAACAGTTGCAGACCTAGATCTGGGATCACTGAGACTCTCTCCAGAGTCCATAGGTGAAACAAATAAGGTATGGATATAAACTTTCAGAGCTAAATTTGGAAGCTTCTGTTTCTCCTTTTAATCTTCTCACCATCCTGAGCCCCACATTTCAGACCTTCAACTGTCCATAATCCTTCTAAATAAAGTACTGCCTAGTCAAGGGTTATCTGTCTTTTAATAGGTGATCCTAGAAGACCTTGTAGTCATCAAAGAAACACATTGATAAATTGGTGTCCCACCCAGAGGACTTGTCTTTCATTTAGCTGTGTAGATCTCAGATTTCCCAACCTTGAAGAAGACAAGACACATTCTCTGCTAGAATCTTGTTTTCTTCAAAGAAAAGTCGGTCCAGAGAGAAACCAGGAGGCCATTTCCCAGACAGTAGCTTCAGCTTAGTAAGCTGATAGGAATGGAGAAAGCTCTCACTCTTTAATCCTTTGAATTCTGGAGGAGAGGATTAGAAAGGCCCTCTCTCCTCTACCCTCTGAAAGACACCAAATTTTTGTTTTACTGGGAAAATGCCCCTAGGTTATTATTTTGGCTTTCAGTACTGATGTGACAGAACCTTTCCTATTGCAAGCCTTTCCTACATTCTTGCTGACCTGCGAGAATGATCGCTAGTGTCAGCTCACACTTATTGGACCTCCCTAGTGGTCCAGTGGTTAAGACTTTGTGCTTCCACTGCAGGGTGCTTGGGTACCATCCCTGGTTGGGGAAATGGGATCCCACATGCTGCATGGACAGCCAAAAAGACAAAAACAAACAAGCAAACTTCTTTCTTCCAGCCCCATCATCTATATTTTTCTTCCAGCCCCATTTTCTATATTCTGAACACATACTGAACTGTTTGTTCACCTAGAGAGAAATGAAAGTGTGTGTGTGTGTGCATGCTAAGTTGCTTCGGTCGTGTCTGACTCTTTACAACCCCATGGACTATAGCCTACCAGGCTTCTCTGTCCACGGGATTCTCCAGGCAAGAATACTGCAGTGGGTTGCTGTGCCCTCCTCCAGGGGACCTTCCCGACCCAGAGATCAAACCCACTCTTGTGTCTCCTGCATTGGCAGGAGGGTTCTTCACCACTAGTGTCACCTGGGAAGCCCAAAAGAGAAATGAAAGTAATGCTGGTTAATTTATTTACCCAGGAAATGCTCTGTCTAAGCAAGACAAATTAACCAGGCTTGTCACTTCAGATATTTCACTGGAGTGGGAAATAATCCGTTGATCCTGAAGATCAGCTTGCCTCTGCTCCAAGAAATATGCCAAGGTAACTGTGGGCTGGCCTAATGTTACTATGCACTCTCTTTCCTTTATTCTCAACATGTAAGGTCAGGCTAGAGAAAAGTCTGTGAAAACTTGCTGCCATCTCAAAGAACAAAATAATAATAATTTATTATTATTGGGGCAACACAAATGTCTTTTAACAAACATTCATTTAACATCATCTATATCATAATCCCCTGTGTTCTGGGGAAATAAGCAAGACAGACAATAAACCCTGACTCTAGGTTATTTGGGCTTACTAGATTGGTACTCCAAGGCTTAATAGAAGCATTCAGTTATAAATCTTGATGGTAGGACTCGCCGCCTTTCACAGGTTTATCTCACAGGCTGGCTCAGTTGTTTCTGGGTTTTCCCAGGGAGTTTGACACATGTGCTCAAGAATAAACCCACTAAGGATCTTCTGCACTGGCTCTTCTTCAAGGCCCAGTGCCTTCTGTGAGGACATACTCTTACCCCCGGTTTCCATAGGTACCCCTCTCATTCTGCCAGGCTCTTCAGCAGTTTCTCCATGGCTGTACATAAGTGGGAACAAATTTTCCTCTTCTCAACACAATATCACAACTGGGCTTGAAGCAGCACAGATATAGCTCTTCCAGCTTCTACTACTACATCTTCCTGGCTAAGATACCTGACTTCACTTCTAGAATGTGCCTGAGGATAAGATGCCCAATATTACTGAGTGCTCACGTGTGCCAGGCGTTGTTCTAAGCACTTTATGTGGAAGAACTCATTTAAACCTCACACTAGCCTATGTTGGGGGTAGGTGTGGTCTGTGCTATTATTTTTTCCATCTTAAAGATGGGGAAAATAAGGTGTAGTATGTTAGTTATCTACTGGTACACAACAACTGACCACAAAGTTAGTGGTTTAAAACAATAGATACTTATTATGTCACATTTCCTATGGGTCAGTGCATAACTTAACTGGTGCCTCTGCTTCAAGGTCTCTCATATGGCTGCAATCAAGGTGTTGGCTAAGGTTCAGGTCTCATCTGAAGTCTTGACTGGGAAAGGATCTGTTTCTGATCTCATGTACCTAGCTATTGGCAAGATTCACTTCCTTTGGGACATTGAATTCACGGCCTTAGTTCTCGGCTGGCTGTTGTCCTGTGGACACCCACAGTTCCCTACCATGTGGGCCTTCCCAACAGGGTGAATTATTTCATCAAAGTAAGCAAGGGAAATAGTCTGCCAAGAAGATAAAAGTCACAGTATTTGTAGCCTAATTGTGGAAGTGATAGGAATTGATAGTCCAACTCCTTTGACATATTCCATTGGTTGGAAGCAAGTCACAGCTCCTGCCCACACTCATAGGAAGAAGATTACATAAGTGTCCATACACACAGGAGACATGAGTCATTGGGGGTCATCTGGGGGTCTGTTTGCCCATGTAGAGAGGTTAAGTAACTTACTCTCTTATCCCTTTGGGACAGCTATAACAAAATATCACAGATTAAAGTGACTTACAAATAACAGGCATTTATTTCTTCCAGTTCTGGAGACTGGAAGGTGCAAGACCATGGCACCAGCAGATTCAGTGCCTGGTAAGAGCCCTTCACCGTACCCTCACTTGGTGGAAGGGGCACAGAGACGGCTGTAGGGACATTTTATGACAACACTAATTTTATTTATGAGAGCTCCACCCCCATGACTTAATCACATCTTACAGGCCCTACCGCCTAATACCATCACCTCGGGGATTGGGTTTCAGGATATGAAGTTGGTAAGGGCCACAGACATTCCATCTACTGCACTTACCCAAGAATTAAAAGCTAATAGGCAATTAAGTCAGCATTTGAGTACAGGAAAACTAGCTCCAAAGGATAGTGAGGTTCAAATGGACTGTAAATTAGGCTACACTCAGAACAAGGATGTATTTCTCTTTTATCATCCTTGGAATGAGTCACTAAAATAAAAGTTGCTGAAGATGGAGGCTTTTTTTGTGATTATTGATTCCCCCCCCCCCATGCAGGTTTTCAAAAAACATGAAAACAACACTATGTGACTTAAACACAATTGTCTAGATTGCCGTGGGTTCATGGGTGCTCGGTAGTGTCCGACTCTGAGTGTCCAGTAGACTCCTCTCTCCATGAATTTTCCAGGCAAGAATACTGGAGTGGGTTGCTATTCCCTCCTCCAGGGGATCTTCCCTACCCAGGGATCAAACCCATATATCCTGTATTTCAGGTAGACTCTTTACCACTGTGCTACTTTGAAAACCTATCTAGGCTGCCAGGAGCTTTAAAAAAATAATCAGAGGATGTAGTAAGCCTGTTTCCTTCATTTTCAGGTTGCAACAACTGCTGTCTACAGCTAAGTAACAACTTAGTAACAATGTGCTTGTCTTGAGTCCAACAACTCCCTTTGAGCCCATTTATTGTTACTAGCTTGCCCTTTGACTATAGGCATTTGACTTTGCTACCATTAAAATTGAATAGAGGGCACAGTAGGCCTAAACACTGAATAGTGAGTCTATTTAGGGGTAACTTAAAATTGGTTTCTCCCTTATATCTAACCTATATCAAGTTTCTTTGGATAATGTGGTATTTATACATACAAATTAAATATCACCCTCAAGATGTGCTATCAGCTTAACAAAGTTACACATATTATTTGTAGACCAAAGATCATGGCATCTGGTCCCATTACTTCATGGGAAATAGATGGAGAAACAGTGGAAACAGTGGCTGACTTTATTTTTTTGAGCTCCAAAATCACTGCAGATCACCATGAAATTTCATTGCAGCCATGAAATTAATAGACGCTTACTCCTTGGAAGGAAAGTTATGACTGACATAGAGAGCATACTAAAAAGCAGAGCCATTACTTTGCCAACAAAGGTCCGTCTAGTCAAGGTTATGGTTTTTCCCGTGGTCATGTATGGATGTGAGAATTGGACTGTGAAGAAAGCTGAGCACCGAAGAATTGCTGCTTTTGAACTGTGGTGTTGCAGAAGACTCTTGAGAGTCCCTTGGACTGCAAGGAGATCCAACCAGTCCATTCTAAAGGAGATCAGTCCTGGGTGTTCATTGGAAGGACTGATGTTAAAGCTGAAACTCCAATCCTCTGGCCACCTCATGCGAAGAGTTGACTCACTGGAAAAGACCCTGACGCTGGGAGGGATTGGGGCAGGAGGAGAAGGGGACAACAGAGAATGAGGTGGCTAGATGGCATCACTGACTCGATGGACATGAATTCGGGTAAACTCCAGGAGTTGGTGATGGACAGGGAGGCCTGACATGCTGTGATTCATGGGGTTGCAAAGAGTCGGACACAACTGGGTGACTGAACTGAACTGAACTGAACTGATATAAGACAATGTCATTATTACCCCCACCTGCGAGAAGGCTACCTGCTTATCTGCTCATGCACAAACAATTCTACCTAGTGGTTGCTACCTGAAATATAAATGCAACACCTTAGAGGCACTCAAACACCTTCTGGGAAATAGAATTATTCATTTGTTCCTTTATTTGATCAGTAGACATATATTCTGTATGCTGCTGCTGCTGCTAAGTCACTTCAGTCATGTCCGACTCTGTGTGACCCCATAGACGGCAGCCCATCAGGCTCCCCCGTCCCTGGGATTCTCCAGGCAAGAACACTGGAGTGGGTTGCCATTTCCTTCTCCAATTCTGTATGCTAGGGCATGCTAAGTCACTTCAGTCATGTCCAACTCTTTGCAACCCATGGTCTGTATGCTAGTAACTATACTAATAGGTCTAATTATAATAACTAAAACTGTGAAACACTGAAATGCAGATGATTGATAATATCAACAGTGTCCTATACCAAGTCTGTGGTATACAGGAACAGTACCTGGGTCCTTGTTGTTTAGTTGCTCAGTTGTGTCTGACTCTTTGCGACCCCATGGACTGCAGCATACCAGGCTTCCCTGTCCTTCACCATCTCCCAGAGCTTGCTCAAATTCATGTCCATCAAGTCAGTGGTGCCATCCAACCATCTTGTCCTCTGTCGTCCCCTTTTCCTCATGCCCTCAATTTTTCTCAGCATCAGGTAGCCAAAGTATTGGAGCTTCAGCTTCAGCACCTGGGTGTTCTACTTTTTCCAAAATTCCAAGCTGCCTTGGTTCAAATTCCCTCAGTGGTATTGATTTAGTTGCCCAGTGCTGTCCAATTCTTGCGACCCCATGGACTGTAGCCTGCCAGTCTCCTCTGTCCACGGGATTTCCCAGGTAAGAGTCCTGGAGTGGGTTGCCATTTCCCTCTCCAGGGAATCTTTCTGACTCAGGGATTGAACCTATGTGAAAAAGTGTCTCCCGCATTATAGAGAGATTCTTTACCACTGTGTCACCTGGGAAGACTTAAATTCCCTTGATTATTTAAATAAAATTGCAAGGTTGATTTGGGGTTATGAACATTATCCTTGGCAAACTGTTTCTAAATTACCATATAATTGTATGTTATTTGTCACAATCTCCATACTTCAAATAAACTATATAAGAAATATAATTACAGCTATTAGGTTCTAAATTCTGGCAATTAGGTGATTCAAACTGGCTCTTTCGCTCTTAAAATTCCTTAGGCATGTATCATAAAAGGGGAACGGTATCCCCCACTGCAGCCCCAGCTGGTAATTCTGATTGTCCCATGATTTCACAGCTGCAAATCGGCCCCCACCCTTTCACACTTGTCTCAGGCCAGTGATACTTTCTTTAATTAGTACATGACAAACTTGAGTCCTGATTTGTCTGTTGCTTTGGTCCCTGGCTTACCTGAGTGCAGACTTGTCTAACTGGGAAAGAAAACCTACTTTAACAGTGATGCTATTTGCCTGACACTGAAAAAAGGGAAGAGTAATTTTTCTGGTTGTTGAGTTTGCTTTCTTTATCTACTGTATTTGCATTTACTGAGAACTTTCCTCTCTTAGAATTTAGTCTCATGTCTAAGCTTTGTACCTATATTTCTGCTGTTATTTTCATTCTTATGGTTCTTAAAACTTCTCCAACTTGAAAATGGCCTCTTCAAAAAGCCACTAAGAGCTAAGCCTATGAGAGACAGCCTGCAGAGTGTGATTTGAGGAGATGCAAGGCCCTCCTTTTTGAGGGCAGAGGCGAAGCAAACCAAATACTGCCCTTTCTTCTTTATTTTAAATTGTCAGGGTTGCTGTCACTTCTCTCAGTGGTTAAGTCACATAGATGATAGCTTTGTTCTAGAAGTCCAAGTTGCATACAGGTAGAGAAGAGAGCTTATGTTAAGGAAATCTGTGATTCCTGGCATTCTCTCCACTTGAAACTAAAGTTTAAGACCTATTTTCTTAAAAAGTTACCAAGAGAAGATTTCCTGAGGAAAGAGACCACAGGACAGAAAGTGAAAATGGGGATAGGATAAAATGAGAGAATCATATGTTTTATTTGTTTTGGAAGTGACAAACATTAAGCATCTACATTATACAGGAGGTAGTCAAGGCTATGGTTTTTCCAGTGGTCGTGTATGGATGTGAGAGTTGGACTATAAAGAAAGCTGAATGCCAAAGAATTGATGCTTTTGAACTGTGGTGCTGGAGAAGACTTGAGAGTCCCTTGGACTGCAAGGAGATCCAACCAATCCATCCTAAAGGAGACCAGTCCTGGGTGTTCATTGGAAGGACTAATGTTGAAGCTGAAACTCCAATACTTTGGCCACCTGATGTGAAGAACTGACTCATTTGAAAAGACCCTGATGCTGGGAAAGATTGAGGGCAGGAGGAGAAGGGGACGACAGAAGATGAGATGGTTGGATGGCATCACTGACTCAATGGACATGAGTTTGAGTAAATTCTGGGAGTTGGTGATGGACAGAGAGGCCTGGCATGCTGTGGTTCATGTGGGGTCGCAAAGAGTTGGACATGACTGAGTGATTGAACTGAATACTAGATACTGAGGGGAGATATGAAAACACTGCAAAACGTGCTTCCGTGGGGCTGGAGATACTGTAGGCTGATATACAGTGGTGAAGCAGGTGACAGTGGCGTGAGGCAGAGGTTAAAGTGCTGCACACAGGCAGGTTGCACTACAGAAGGGCCTCACGGAGGACAGGGGTCAGAGCTTCACAGCTAAGAGGGAAGAAGTTCAGACACTATTATTACATGAGCACAGATGACTTGGACTGTGTATAGTGTCTGATGGAGACAAGAAGGAAACTGATCAGGTTAGAATGAAAGATTTACCTTGGGCAGCTGAAGACAGGAACTGAGACTTACCCCGTGAGCATTAGATAGTCATCATAGATATCTGAATAGAGAAATGACAAAATGAAATGGACATCATAGGAAGAATGAAGTTGGTGGTGGTTTTGAGGTGGGAAGCACTGGAGGAGGAAAGACAGCTCAGGCAACAGCAGAAGTCCAAATGTGCCTAGGATGGTAACAGGAAGAAATGAACAAGATGGGAAGAAAGGATTTTTTTTTTTTAATGCCTGCACATAGGAAATTATTGAGATGGAGGGTGCAAAGAAGACTGTGAGATCTACACCCTAAATGACTCAGCTTGAGAGGGGTTGAGAGTGACCCAGTGTCAGCTAGGTGACTTAGTAAAGAGGAAAACCCCAGATATCAATAAGTATAAACATGGAATCAAGAGATTTTAAAGCTTCAAAGGGCTTCAGAGATCATCTATTCTAGCCCCTTCATCTGATAGGAGGACAGCTGAGGCACAGAGCAGACGTGTCACTCAATCCAGGGCAGTGAGCAAGTGTAGGGAAACCGAGGAGCAAAGGAGGGCCAGTGCAGCAGCCCATGCAGACGGCTGCCCTCCTCTTTTCCCACAGGGCCATCCTGCCGGCTTCACCGTTCATTCTGTCTAGTTCTCGCGACAGTAGCTCTCAAACTCGGGACTGAGGACCAGGGCCCATCTACTGCCAAATTATTAATAGACAAAATAGACTAAGTTTTTCAAAAAGCTAAATTCATTTATTTAAAGAACTAACCTTCACTAAGGGATGACGTCCTTGTTTAACAGTTGGTGTTACAACCCCCTTTCATTTAGGAACTGAGGCACTGATATGCATGGTACAATTTTTCCTATCTTTTTTAGCACTAGCTTTTATATACCGTTAGTCATCATCTCTTTATCCTTCTCTTGCCTTAGGACCGGGCAGAAGCCCTCGGGATAGACACTGGGGCAGAGGTCAGGGGATGTGAAAGTGAAAGTCGCTCGGTCGTGTGGGACTCTCTGCAACCCTGTGACTGTACAGTCCACGGAACTCTCCAGAATTCTGGAGTGGGTAGCCCTTCCCGTCTCCAGGTTTCTTCCAAACCAGGGATTGAACCCAGGTCTCCTGTATTGCGGATGGATTCTTTACCAGCTGAGCCACAAGAGAAGCCCATGAGGGAATATAAGGGATAACTGCTACCGGGCACTTTTACTCCCTGTCCCTTGGCCCTGGAGCAAGGCAAGGCAGTAGTAGCGGGAAATGGACCCCAGTTCTTTGATATGGCTCTGTGATATTTCTTCAACCCTTAGTCATTTGCAAAGTAACCTGCAAAAGCAGCATCTAGCCACTTTTCCATTAGATTGCATTGTCTTTCCCACAAAATCAACCTCACTGTTATGGTCTGTGTGGAGGATCACAGTCCCTCACATAAGTGGACTTGGGTGGGCTGCTCCATCAGGGCTTCGTGACACCTGCCTGAATCCTGCTGGGCTGAGCTTGGTCCCAGGGGAAGCAGAACTTACACGAATCTGGACACCCCAAGAAAAAGAAATGCAAAAAGTCAAAATGGTTGTCTGAGGAGGCCTTGCAAATGACTGATAAAAGAAGCGAAGTGAAAGGCAAAGGAGAAAAGGAAAGATAAACCCATTTGAACGCAGAATTCCAAAGAATAGCAAGAGAGATAAGACTTCCTAAGTGATCAATACAAAGAAATAGAGGAAAACAATAGAATGGGAAAGGCTAGAGATTTCTTCAAGAAAATTAGAGATACCAAGGGAACATTTCATGCAAAGATGGGCACAATAAAGGACAGAAATGATATGGACCTAACAGAATCAGAAGACATTAAGAAGAGGTAGCAAGAATACACAGAAGAACTGTACAAAAAAGATCTTCATGACCCAGATAACCATGATGGTATGATCACTCATCTGGAGCCAAAGTCAAGTGAGCCTTAGGAAGCCTCACTACAAACAAAGCTAGAGGGGGTAATGGGATTCCAGCTGAGCTATTTCCAGTCCTAACAGATGATGCTGTTAAAGTGCTGCACTCAATATGCTGACAAATTAGGAAAATTCATCAGTGGTCACAGGACTAGAAAAGGTCAGTTTTCATTCCAAACCCAAAGAAAGTCAATGCCAGAGAATGTTCAAATTATTGCACAATTGCACTCAACTCACATGCTAGCAAAGTAAGCCTCAAAATTCTCCAAACTAAGTTTCAACAGTATGTGAACCGAGAACTTTCAGATGTTCAAAATCCAGATGTTCAAGCTGGATTTAGAAAAGGCAGAGGAACCAGAGATCATTGCCAAATCTGTTGGATCATTGAAAAAGAAAGAGAATTCCAGAAAAACATCTATTTTTGCTTTATTGACTACACTAAAGCCTTTAACTGTGTGGATCACAACAAACTGTGGAAAATTCTTTAAGAAATGGCAGTACCAGACCACCTTACCTGCCTCCTGAGAAATCTGTATGCAGGTCAAGAGGCAACAAACAGTTAGACCCTGACATGGAACAACAGATTGGGTCCAAATTGGGAAAGGTTGTATATTGTCATCTTTCTTATTTAACCTATCATCATGTGAAATGCTGGGTTGGATGAAGCACAAGCCGGAATCAAGATTGCCAGAAGAAATATCAACAATCTCAGATATGCAGATGACACCACCCTTATGGCAGAAAACAAAGAGGAACTAAAGAGCTTCCTGATGAAAGTGAAACAGGAGAGTGAAAAAGCTGGCTTAAAACTCAACATTTAAAGAACTAAGATCACAGCACCCGGTCCTATCACTTTATGGGAAATAGATGGGGAAACAATGGAAAAAGTCAGAGACTATTTTCTTGGGCTCCAAAATCACTGCAGATGGTGACTGCAGCCATGAAATTAAAAGACGCTTGCTCCCCGGAAGAAAAGCTATGACCAACCTAGACAGCATACTAAAAAGCAAAGACATTACTTTGTCAACAATGGTCTGTAGAGTCAAAGCTATGGCTTTTCCAGTAGTCATTTATAGATGTGAGAGTTCCGCTGAAAAGAAAGCAAAGCGCCAAAGAATTGATGCTTTTGAACTGTGGTGTTGGAAAAGACTCTTGAGAGTCCCTTGTACTGCAAGGAGATCCAACCAGTTCATTCTAAAGGAAATCAGTCCTGAATATTCACTGGAAGGATTGATGCTGAAGCTGAAGTTCCAATACTTTGGTCACCTGATACAAAGAACTGACATTTGAAAAGACCTTGATGCTGGGAAAGATTGAAGGCAGGAGAAGGTGCCGACAGGGGATGAGATGGTTGGATGGCCTCACCAACTCAATGGACATGAGTTTGAGTAAACTCCGGAAGTTAGTCATGTACAGAGAAGCCTTGCGTGCTGCAGTCCACGGGGTCACAGAGTCGGGACACGACTGGGCGACTGAATTGAACTGGGCATTATGTCACACAAGACTAGGGCACATTGGGTCAGTCGGCAGGAAGGCCTGCTCATCAAAGATTCAGTGACAGCTGCCCCATTTTCTAAATATGACCTAAGGGGAAGACTGCTGCACCCAGAATTACGGGATTTGGGTTGCTTATCCTACAATTAAAGTAGTCACTTTAAATTGGGTCTGTTTCCTGAATTCCAAAACTGCGTGCTTAGGATTCCGTTCAAGAATACAGGTTCGACGCATAAATTTTCCTCTGTTCAAAAAAAAAAAAAGAATACAAGCTTCTAAAATCGAACAGGATCTGGTAGACTTGCGGGGCAGAAGTCACGTGGAGCCCAGCTGGAATCCCCTAAGCTGAACCCGCGGAACCCAGAGACTTCTGACTCCTGACCACACCCTCCTGCCACGTCCCTTCCGGGGAGGAGGGCGAGTGACGGTGAGAGCTCAGCGTGCGCGTCCCCGCTGAGCTCAGCGTGCGCGCCCCCGGCTGGCTCCCGCGCGCGTCTCCGCCCGGCTTGCCGCAGATCCCGAGTCTGGGCCGGGTGGGCGGGGCCCAGCGGAGAGCAGCGGAGCGGGCGGGGCGCGCGGAGGGGAGCGGCGCCGGGAGAGGAGGAGGCGGCGAGAGGAGAGGCGGAGGCCCGGCGGGGTGGCGGGGCGAGCCGGCGGCGGGCTGCACGGGGGTGTGGGCGCGGAGCGGCGCCGGGACAGCGGGGAGCAGCCGGGCACGGCGGCCGCGGCAGCCGGGATCTGGGCCGCGGCTCGGCCGGGCCGGCCGGTGAGTGTCTGGGGCAGCCTGCCCGGGAGGCTGGCGCGGCCCGGGCTGTGCCCGGGGGCAGAGGCGGCGGCCGAGCCGCAGGCGGCGTCCGGGCGGGCGGGCCCGGCCGGGCCTGCGGCGGAGTGAGCACGGCCTCGCGAGGACCCCGCGAGTCCCAGGCCGGGTCCCGGCGGCGAGAGGGCGGCGGCGGCGTGGCCTCAGAGCCCAGCCCGCTGCCCGGCCGGCCCTGGAGGCCGCCGGCAAATGGCGCCTCAGACCCCGCGGGCCGGCCCCTCGGTGCCACCCGGGCTCGCGGGGCTGTGGGTGAGGGTGGGTGGGGCAGAAGCCAGAGGTAAACTTAGGAAGCCCTGAGGTCCTCGAAAACCCGCTTCTCCTCCCTTTTGCAGAGTAGAAACTTGCTTTGTTTGGGGACAGACGGGTTAAATACTGAGAGGCATCGCCGGCTGTCTCCACGGGATGAGTGAAGTTGGTAACTTTTCCATTCATGGAAGTGAGAGGATCTTAGTCTTAGCCTCAGTCCTCGTTAAAGAGAAATATCCTGATTTTATAGGTCTGAGGGATATGACCATTTCCAAGTTGTTTGTGTCCTGTCTCGTGGAAGTGCATTGCTGGGAAGGGAGCATAGAGTGCAGGTTGAATTCAAAGGGATCTCCTTTGAGCGTATTTTTTACGCGTGTTTGTAGAGAATAGAGCCAGAACAGCGTGTTGTTTATCATAGTACTCCATTCCCCGCTCTCCCTGTGTCTTGTTTTTCCTTCTGAGCCATGTCGTAAGTCTTGGATAAAAGATGCTTGGGAAGGAATTGACCTTTTATTCCGTAATTACTTTGTTGACTCGGATCCAAGATGAAGTTATTTATGGGCATTCTGGTATCAATGTAGATTAACTTAAAACTTTACATACAAAACCCCAAGCTTTCTAAGCTTTTAATTTCTGTTTGCTACATTTCAATCCATTTTTGTGTCCTTTAGGGTCCTAGAAATTCTATTAACAGATTTTGCGTTCCCTCATATTTTTTAAGCTTTTCCAGAGTTGTGGACGGCCAAGAGGGAAGAGAGTAGCATAAAATGTAAGATGAGGGTTTTCCTAAGAGTTCAGGTTTTCAGTTTACAGTTTTCGCTGAATCATGTTCTTTATGCTTAGTCACTGTTTCTTACTACAGAAGTTTAATTGGGGATAACATGATGATTTGCTACCTTTTTAAATTGCTAATTTGTTTTTATTTGGTATTTTAAGGCGGTGACATAGCTCTTTTGTGTATGTGTGATTCTGGAAATGTTAGTGGGTGGAGTTTTGAGAGTGTTATCAGAGAACTGAAGTTTCCGATATAGGCAAACTTTTATGCATTCCAAGTGTACTAGGTATTTAGTTTCAATCCAGTACTTTTGTATGGCTAGCATTGGAGATTTTTAAAAAAATAAACAAAATGTCCCAATATGCTATTAAAGAAAAATAATACATATTTTGAGATACTGTATATAGTTAGAGAGGTGCTTTAAGGTCACCAAAATAGGTCTTTTTTCATGTGTGTTTACTATTTAATAGACTGTTACTAAAAATGTGACTTTTAATGGCATAAACCTTATGCTATTCGGTGTGGTTTTGGTAACTCTTGTAACTAAGTTACTACCATGACTGCTTGTTTCATTAAAAGAAGTTAGCACATGCTGTGGAATGACTTGGTATTTGTAGAATTTATTAATATTCAAGTCTGCAGTCAAAAAGCTATAAAATACTATTTAATTTCAAATTACTTTTGATGAAATAAGTGAGATTGGCTTTGGACTAGTGGTTTTTACACTATAGGTAGCTCAATAGTTAAATACAATATAAGCATGCCTCAGTTACAACCCAGTCTGTGAAAATCTTTTTCCAAAAAGGTTTGTCTTTTTTTTAAGAGTGGATAATGTTGGCATTAGATCCTCATATGATTGTTTTTAATAAACTTTATAAGTATAAATGACCTGGTATAGAAATGATTATAGATAAAGTTTTGTGCGTGTGTCTGTTGTGTAAAGTGAAGTGCATCTGTCTTCTGAGCAATACATGTTTGTGTCGTACTGGACACGCTAATAATTATAACCAGCCTTTGTAGAGTACTAGGTTGTTTTCACAGTAAAGTAATTCCATCATGGTCACAAAGCTGAGTCCTTGGAAGCCCATTCCCCTGTGCCATGCTGCCTGTTGTAATAAGTTGAGTTCCACCATTCTGGTGGATTATTTTTATCTGAGTATCAACTCAAATGGGTTCTGGTATGAATATTAAATATTAATGTTTGTTAGTTTAATTCCTGATGTAAGTTTATAGTAATTTCTTTTGTTTATTTAGTGGAGAACAATTTCAAGTAGTTAGGTCTTTGATTTTGGGATCAGTTACCTATGACCATATTTAGAAATGCAAGATTTATGTTTTGATTATAACTGGAAGGGTAAAAACTTGAAAACAAAATTCCACATAATTAGGTCATCATTCTATTAAAAAAAGTCATAACCAAAATTTAATAAAAGAATGTATACAGTGTAACCTTTAGCCATTTTGAACTCATCAGTAGGCCAGGTAGTTGGAGATGGGAGTTTAAGGATCTTGAATTTTTCAGTCTTGGCTAGTCATGCCAGCCCCCTTTTTCATACCAGTGAAATAAAATATCCAACTGAGGTTATATTTTTATTATGGCCTTTAAAACTGAGTGCACCTGATCAGTAAATCAGCAGCAATGTTTGTGTTTATTGTGTAGTAGCACCTCTGACTATGCAATGAGCCTGAGACTTGCTCTGGAGGAGTTAAAACTGATTGCTAAATATGAAATTTCAGTCATAGGCTTACTGGTTAACTAATGAGCAAGTCTGTCTATAGTTCCATTTCAGCCTTCCATTGAAGCAACATTTTATTGTCTCAGTGGAATTTTTTTAAATCTAGTATCATTCAGTTCATTCGCTCAGTCATGTCCGACTCTGCAATCCCATGGACTGCAGCACGCCAGGCTTTGCTACCCATCACCAACTCCCAGAGTTTCTCAAACTCATGTCCATCCAGTCGGTGATGCCATCCAACATTCTCATCCTCTGTCATTCCCTTCTCCTCCTGCCTTCAGTCTTTCCCAGCTTCAGAGTCTTTTCCAATGAGTCAGTTTTTCACATCAGATGGCCAGAGTATTGGAACTTCAGCATCTGTCCTTCCAGTGAATTCAGGACTGCTTTCCTTTAGGATGGACTGGTTGGATCTCCTTGCAGTCCAAGGGACTCTCGAGTCTTCTCCAACACCACAGTTCAAAAGCATCAATTTTTTGGTACTCAGCTTTCTTTATGGTCCAACTCTCACATCCATACATGACTACTGGGAAAACCATAGCTTTAACTATACGGACCTTTGTCAGTAAAGGTCTAATATCATATTGATTGTAATTAAGGAAGTAGACTGATGCCACTTCCTTTTTTGAGCTTCCTTTCCTCACCCTCTACGTACTCAGTCACCTGTACACATGTGGACACCTCGATCTCTGCTTTTCTCTTTGAATTGCATCCCTCTATAGTCAGTAACCTGTAACCAAACTGCAGGATTCATTAAAAAGTTAAAGAAAATATACAGTTAAACATTTCCTTCTGTGCCTTGTATTACTATTATTTTTTTAAAACAATGGAAGATTGAAATTCATTTTCTTTGATTTACTGTTCCCTTTGATATGCTTTTTTTGATGGACAGTTTAGTTTATTCCACATATAATGCCTGGAACATATGCCCTAGATACTCAGTAAATATTTGAATACTTTTGACTTTTTATAGAAGGTACAAAGAGGTAATTTTTAATTTTGACTCAATCTGGTTGACTAATAGTAGATTTATAAAGTATGTTTTTATGATGTATGTAGCTTTCCATGGATCAAGAATTGTTTTGGAATCCATTTGGTTATTTCTTGTACGATAATAATTTCACTCATTAATAAACGAGGCTCTAATTGAGGCACAATCTTGAATACAAGGAACACTGGAGATCCCCTGGAGAAGGAAATGGAAACCCACTCCAGAATTCTTGCCTGGGAAATCCCATGGACAGAGGATCCTGGTGGACTACAGTCCATGGGGTCGCAAAAGAGTCAGGCATGATTTAGTTACTAAACAGCAAAAGCAACATGACTAGTATTACCAAGGGAAAATGCAGTGTGTAATGAGCACATGATTATATGGAATCCCTGTCATACCTTGCCTTTGGGTGTGTGGAAAAGTATCATTTAAGCTGATAAAGATTTGAGACAACAGGAAAGTGGGGAGAGAGAGAGTGTGTGTGTGTGTCTATATTTGTGTCTGTCTGTCTTTGAGGCAGAGGCAGACCTTAAGATCAGCCTGAGGCAGCAAGTTGTGTTGAATATTTGGATGACTTGATTTAGCATATTTTAAAATCATGCTAATTTGCAGTTCTTTATCTATTGCCTTATGTATTGTAATGAATTTGGAAAAATAATTCTTTTTTAAAGGCAATATCTTTGTGTCTAGAAATAGCCTTAAATAACAAGATCTCATTTCATTGTATGGGCAAATGCCATGTCTTAAAATTGTTTTTATGGATTACTTGTCAGTCACAGATTATGAGTTGGCCTAGAATTTCTGTTGGATAAAATTGAAACATTTAATCATTTACAATGTTTTGCAGTCTAATGAAACTTTTTCCAGTCATTTAACTTTAAATATAAATAGATATGTTATTTGGAAGGTTAAGATTCTGTTTTAGAGTTTTTTAAAACACTTAATATTGAGGAGTTTTAAATTAAGCTCATCTTGAGCTTGAAGCTCAATTGTAGCAATATGTTTTCTGCCGGACCTGCTGTGTCACTGTTCAACTGATAAATCAGGGATCAACATTTTAAACTTGTTTCATAGAGTTCCTGAGCGATTGTGAAATACTTTTTGGAGGCATATTTAATTTGATAATAGCAATTTTGAAAGAGGATGGATCTGAAAGTTTTAAATTCTGAAATAATACCCCAGAATACTCTTTGGGTATTGTCTAGTGCATTTTAAAAAATCTTATTTCTTAATATATTTAATTGTAAAATGGACTTAAACGTGATTGCTTCTTTGTATAACTGTTTTGAGTAAACAGCTCAGTTTATAAGCAGTAAATTTGTACTGTTTCGTACATTTATATTGAGCATTACATATGTAAGTTTTAAAAAAAAATAATTTAGTAAAACACTAATGTTCAATGCAAAATATTGTGCTATTATAATTAGAAAGGACCAAAAAGACTTTCTTGACCACAGGAGTGATTAAGTGCTGAGATAAACTACAAGCAAAGCAAAGTTGTGTAACCTCCATTCCTCAAATAACATCTTAAAATTGCATCACTGGTTACTGAAGTGCTGTCTTATTTTCTTAAACTTTTGTAAGTAAGCATATCTGTTTTTGTCTGTATATATTGATCAGATACAGATTGCAGTGCTAGCTCTGCCACTTACTAGGTAGATGAACTTGGGTAAGTCGCTTAGCCTTACTGTACCTCAGTTTTCTCTGGGCTATTACAAGGATTAAGTGACATTAGCATGGTATATATTAATACCAAGAAGGATAGAGTAGGTACCTAGTTAATGTTCCTTTTTCCTTTAAGCCTACTTCAATAAATAATAAATGTTATGGACTTATTGCTGTGGTTACTTTTATTATTTTTTTAAACATTTATCCGAAGGAGGAACAGTGCGGAGGAGTCTATTTTGAACCTTGAGAGCCTTCTACTTCTGCCTTTTAAAGTCGTTGCTGTTATGCATTAACTCAGTTGTTTGTAACAGTTGCTATTTTAAACACATCTGAATTAAGGGATGTTTTGAGATGTGTTCTGTCTGGTGTGGTCATGTGATGTGCATGTAACATAAAGTGTTCCTACTAGTTCTGAGAGCATTGGTCACTTTTGTTGGAACTGCTTGTATTTTTAGGTTTCTCTCCCAGTAACAGTCAAGTTTATAACCTTCGGCATGTGAGATGAACTCAGTCTAGTTGTTGCAAAATAAGAAAGCTACAGCTGTTTTCACAATCTAATCATTCAGTAAAATTTGTCTTATTAAAGTTTCTCTTTGCATAATTTACAAATGTCATCATTAGTCTGTCATTTGTTCTATTTTGACCCCTTTAGCAGTATATCTTTATAGGTCATTTCCTTGACTTTAAATTTTATAGGGATAAACATTCAGAAGTATTCATAATTTGTAATTTTTAAAAACATTTAAAAATGTAGTTTTGTTGATAGATGTGTGCCTTGTTTTCTTCTGTCCCTGGCATTATGGCATACATACCATGATATCAACTCAGAACTTTGCTGCTTAATCACCAAAAACTCTGTCAGTGATAGACTTTTGCTATTTGAGTTTGAGGAAAATTAAATCTGTCCTAGAGACAAAGAAATAGCAATCTACGGAATAATTATTTTACAGTAGCCACCTAGATGCAAGATTGAATTTATGGAGAAGAATATTGAAAGAGCTAACAATCTCTTATGCACTGAAGTGAAAAAAATAGCCTAAAAATTGACTTCTTATCCAGAAAATTATTAATTTGGGGAATTTTGAGGTGAGTTACCTGTGCCATATGCAAGTGGAGGTATATAGTAAGTAAGTAGCTATAGAGATCTGAAGTTTGGATGAGGGATCTGGGCAGGAGGTACAGGTACGTTTTCAGCATATAAGTGGCAATTGAAGCTTTTGAGAAATTGAGAGCACCCTGGGAGAATGTATAGATTGAACCAGAAATAACATGGGTCCTTGAAGAAGATAAGTATTTTAGAAGAAAAGATTAAGGAGTAACCAAGATGGGGGAAAAGCAGGGAAATGTGAGATCATAGAAACTAAAGAAAGATAGTTTGGAAAGGAGGAGGAATTAGTCAACAAAGTGATGTAATGGCTAAAAAAGATGAGGTCTGGAAAAAATGCCCTTTGAATTTAGCACTGAGAATCTTGATGCAACGGCTTTAATGAGTGGTTGTAAAAATAAAGCCACATTAGAGGGCTGAAGAGTACATGGGAAGTTAACAGGGTTTGTTTATTTGTTGTTTTTCTTTTGAAAGCTTGAGTGAATGGGAACAAAGTAGTAGCAAAAGCAAGATACTGCTTTATTATTTAGGGTTTAAAGATGAAATAGTCTTCTAAGTTTTTGCTGCTAATAGGAACAAGCCATTAAAGAAGTTGAAGATTTATAGAAAAAAAGACATTGAATAGGCTTAGTAATTATAATTTAAATCAGTGCATTGAGACAGTGCTTTCTCTTCTTTGTGTATAAAACTTTTCTTGATAAAAGCAGGGAAGACCATTAGTTATCTGTGATCCTTTCATGTTATTTTATGGATGCTATTTCTTTGCTTAAAATCCTCAGTGATTTCTAACTACTTGAAGTCTGAACTCCCTAGAATAACAGACAGCACACTTTCCTTGATCTGTCTTATTCCTGTCTTGCCTCATCTCTAACAGCTACTTTTCATGTCACCTGTGACCCAACAACACTGGGGAACCTGAGGGTCCCTCAGCATGTTTTGTCAGTTTTTGCGTTCTGTATTTGCGTACGCTGTTACTTCAGCATTGAATACCCTTCTTCCTTTCTAACCCTACCCTCCTGTGCTTAAGACTTCTCATCTTTCAGGACTGCTGTGAATTATTCTCTACTCTCTTCTCATATTGATTATTTTCCCTGTCATGTTAATCATATTAAAAAGTGGCATGATTTTACTTTCACTGTAGCTCCTTGAGAAGTGGCACTGTGTCTACTAATCTTTATATTTCCATACCAAACACAGAGTCTGGTACATGGCAGTTAAGCAATAAATAAGTGTTGAATAAATGAATGGAAACCGTGGCCCTCAGAAGTAAGTGACTTGCCCACTGTCACAGAACTGGAGCTAGAACTAATATTTTTTGGTTAAGTGCTCTCTATGTTTTATTAATAATAAGGCTTACTCTCTTGATTTGTTATAGAATTTCTTAAGGCATATGTAGAAGGAGAGGTCAGTAGCTGAAATCTGAAGTGAATTTATGTATTTAGAAAGAATATAAAGAAAACTTCTAATCAGATTCTAGTTAAGTATTTTCATGAAATTCAGATTATTCTCTTTTAGGAATATGATGAGGTCTGTGCAATGTGGGGTACATCATAATCAGTTTAATTAAAATGTAAAAAGATAGAAGTGTTCTCTTAAATCTTGAAGTTAAATATGCATTAACTTGTTTTTGACATTAATTTATGTGCTACACAATATACTAGAATTTAAGTATTCTATTTTGAAACATTTGGCCTTTTGAACAGATTGTTACATGTTATGTAAAAATGAATTTTTGA
Source organism: Moschus berezovskii (assembly GCF_049115385.1). Lineage (NCBI taxonomy): Eukaryota > Metazoa > Chordata > Mammalia > Artiodactyla > Moschidae > Moschus > Moschus berezovskii. The sequence continues at coordinate 90,347,557 of NC_142469.1, read as the reverse complement.
CTTCCTGAATTGATGTTCTTAAGTCAGTTCAAGATGGATCAATTATATGTAAAATAAACTCATTAAATATGTTTATTTTATATATTTCATTTTCATATAAGCCAATATACCTTCATGATTTGATTTTTGTTCTTAAAACATTGTTTTAGAAATCAGCCACTTTTTGCCTAACATCTTATATCTTTTCCGTCTCAATAACCAGAGCTGGACTGGCCATCATGGAGGAGGAGCTGCAGCATTCGCACTGTGTCAATTGTGTCAGTAGACGATGTATGACAAGACCAGAGCCTGGGATTTCCTGTGACTTGATTGGTTGTCCATTGGTTTGTGGAGCAGTTTTCCATGCATGTAAGACTGATGAGCATCGACTTTTATGTCCATTTGAACGAGTGCCTTGCTTAAATAGTGACTTTGGATGTCCATTTACAATGGCTCGAAATAAAGTTGCTGAACATCTAGAAATGTGTCCTGCAAGTGTGGTGTGCTGTACTATGGAATGGAACCGATGGCCAGTTAGTTATGCAGACCGGAAATCATATGAAAATCTAAGCAGAGATGTTGATGAAGTGGCACAATTAGATATGGCCTTGGCCCTTCAGGACCAACGGATGCTCTTAGAATCTCTCAAAGTAGCCACCATGATGTCAAAAGCAACTGATAAAGTGTCAGAACCTAGAGAACAGATCTCAGTTAAACCGAGTGTCTCAGAAATACCACATACGAATGGTTTGGTGTCTGTTGATGAAGAATCTTATGGTGCACTTTATCAAGCTACTGTTGAAACAACCCGAAGTTTGGCTGCTGCTTTAGATATTCTGAATACTGCTACAAGAGACATTGGCATGTTAAGTACGAGTCTTTGTGCTTCCCCAAATGAAATGAATGAAGAGCGAAATGCCAGAGAAAGCTTACAGAATAGAAACCCGAAAGACCAGGTCCATCTTTGTGAGGATGAGATGGGAGCAGTAGGTGGGATTGACCATAAAGACACAAGTCAGAATGCCCAGTTGGAACAAAATGGTTCAAGTGATTTATTATGTGACTTGGATGCCGGTTCTTATGGCGCTTCTGCTCTCTGTAATGGCTTTCCTGTGGAAGATATATGTACACAGGTCATTGAGCAGAACCAGGATTTACATACTGACTCAAAACAAAGTAACTTAACAAATGGAGAATGTGTAGCATCAGATGGCTCTTCAGAACCTTCTAGTTCACTTTTAGTAGCAGCACAAGTTAGGGAAGTAATACCACCTAATGCTTTGCCTAATGGCACAGTTCAGCATATCCTCATGCCAGATGATGATGAAGACTTGTGTTGGAAAAAAGTAGATTTAGGGGACCTACGGAATATGGATGTCTTATCTTTCAGTCACCCTCCTTCCTTCAAATTTCTTTCGAATTCATGTTGGTCTAAACCAAAGGAAGATAAAGCAGTAGATACATCAGATTTGGAAGTTGCTGAAGATCCAATGGGTCTCCAAGGAATAGATCTAATCACAGCAGCATTACTGTTTTGTCTAGGAGATTCTCCAGGTGGGAGGGGTATATCTGATAGTCGCATGGCTGATGTTTATCATGTTGACTTTGGGACTCAGACTTTTTCACTTCCATCTGCCATTTTAGCTACAAATACCATGGTTGGGGAAATAGCTTCAGCTTCAGCTTGTGATCATGCCAACCCACAGCTTTCAAATCCAAGCCCTTTTCAGACACTGGGGCTGGACTTAGTATTGGAATGTGTCGCTCGGTACCAGCCCAAGCAGCGTCCAATGTTTACATTTGTTTGTGGACAGTTATTTAGAAGAAAAGAATTTTCATCACATTTTAAGAACGTGCATGGTGACATTCATGCTGGACTCAACGGCTGGATGGAACAGAGGTGTCCTCTGGCATATTATGGTTGTACCTATTCGCAGCGTAGATTTTGTCCGTCAACACAAGGAGCAAAGATTATACATGACCACCATTTGCGGTCATTTGGAGTTCAGCCGTCTGTATCTACAGTGTTAGTAGAGCCTGCTAGAAACTGTGTGCTGGGTTTACATAGTGACCATCTAAGTAGTCTTCCTTTTGAAGTCCTGCAACATATTGCAGGGTTTCTCGATGGTTTCAGCTTATGCCAGCTCTCATGTGTATCCAAGTTAATGAGGGATGTGTGTGGCAGTCTTCTCCAGTCTCGCGGAATGGTCATACTTCAGTGGGGGAAAAAGAAGTATCCAGAAGGAAATTCATCATGGCAGATAAAAGAAAAGGTTGGTGTCATTTAATTGTATCAATCCCTTATTTGACATATAATAGGCACTTAATAATGTTGTTGCTGTGAAATTGATCATCCTTATTGTGAAATTGCGTGCATTCACGCTAAGTTGCTTTAGTCATATCCATCTCGTTGTGACCCTATGGACTGTAGCCTGCCAGGCTCCTCTGTCCGTGGGATTCTCCAGGCAGGAATATTGGAGTGGGTTGCTATGCCCTCCTCCAGGCGATCTTCCGAACCAGGGATCAAACCCATGTCTCTTAATGTTTCCTGCATTGACAGATGGATTATTTACCATTAACGCCACCTGGGAAGCCCATTGTGAAATTGACCATCCTTAAAAATTCAGTGTGATGACAAACTTTTTTATAAAGATAGTTAATAAAAATGTGAACACATTGTTAGAATTGTTAGTCATAACCACATATTTACTGCAGACATCCTAGAACTAGATTCTAATGTCATATGACAGAGGCCACTTGTAGTTCTTCAGTTGAGGGGTTCTGTACCTACTTACTTCTTCTGAAACAACTCCCTTTGTTTGAGTCCATGTTAACCACCTTCTTTCTAATTTGGGCTCCATCTGAAACATTTGCACTGTAGGACGATGGAGGAATCAAGGAGAAGGTTTGTTTTTAATTACTTGCAGTTGGCAGCTTCTGTACATTCTTAGCCCTTTCTTTCTTAGAACTTTGTTGTTACAAGTAAAACTTAAATAAGGAGACATAAAAAAAAAGTCTACTACTAGCAGGTGACCAGTGGAGTATTTGGGGTATTCAGTCTCGAAGTTGCATCTGACACATTGCAGCCCCATGGACTGCAGCAGGCCAGGCTTCCCTGTCCTTCACTATCTCCCAGAGTTTGCCCAAATTCATGTCCATTGAGTCTGTGATGCCATCCAACCATCTCATCCTCTGCTACCCCCTTCTTTTGCCTTCAGTCTTTCCCAGCATCAGTGTCTTTTCCAGTGAGTTGTCTTTTCACATCAAGTGGCCAAAGTATTGGGGCTTTGGCATCAGTCCTTCCAATGAGTATTCAGGGTTGATTCCCTTTAGGATTGACTAGTTAGGTCTTCTTGCAGTCAAAGGGACTCTCAAGAGTCTTCTGTATCACTGCAGTTTGACGGTGTCAATTTGGGATATAGAAAACAAAATGGATGGATGTGGAGATGGCTTGAAGTGAAATAAGGGCAGTAGGATTTGATGTTGGTGGGGACTGTGAGTTTAGCATGGAACAAGGGTGTGCTGCAGATTGGAAGCTTGACCAGGAGATTTAGGCAGGTCTGGGAACAAAGCCTAACTCCACCATTTTCCTTGTGTGATATCTTATTTTTGCCAGCTTCTGTTTGAGGCACTATCCAGTAGAAACTAGAAGGCATTACAACTATCTTTGATTGAAAGTGTGTTTTCATTTTAGAATATTTATAATATGAAACTTTGATTTCATAAAGCACAAAAAAATTTGATAACCTTCATATTGGTTGAACAGGGATCATATTTCTGGGTACTTTGATTTTACCACCCTTAGGTTTTCTCTTATTTTTACTCATTGCTCCAGTTTTTTTTTGTTGTTGTTGCTCCAGTTTTTGAGAATTTTGCATCTGCTTCTGTGCTCACCTGAAGCTTTGACCAGTAAATGAGCACATTAATTATTTTATGTAGAAAATTTCATACTTGCTGTGTATATGTGAGTATGTGTGTATCTTCATTTACTACATGATTTGGTGTATTTCTGCCATCGGGCTGGGACATTCAGAGCATGGTCCCTTTTTGTTCTTGCCCACTAGTATTGATCTATGAGGTGAAATATTTTATGGGGATTCTGTTACTAGAGAAAATGTCATCTACTCTTGGAGTTTAAATTGCCATCATTTATACAGATTACTTACATGGTTATATCCCTGGCCATTTTCTCCTCTGAATTCCAGGTCATTATATATAGGCACCCACTGGACATCTCCACTTGATTATCTTCAGTAAACTCAGCATATCCAGCCTACTCCATTTCTCTACCCCTCCTAATCTCAGAAAGTTGCATTATCATCTCTTAAGTTGCCTCAACTAGGAATTTGGGAGTTAAGGTTAGCCCCTTTCCCCCCTTTATTTCCTTCTCCTGGTACTCACATGGTCCTGTTGTCTCCCTTCTTCATACCTCTCGAGTTGACTTCCCTTTTCTTCTGCTATTTCCCTAGTTGGTCCGGCCTGCGGTTCTCTTCTGGGTTACTATAGCAGCCTCTTCCTTACTGGGCTTCTGTTTCCAACTGAGTCCCTCTCCAACATACTGCCTGTAGAAGATGTAGAGTGGTAAATAATTTCTTGACTACAGTTCTTACACTGTAGTGCTTAAAAACTTTTAAAATGTCTGTCCATTGCCCTGGGTTAGGGGCAGATTCCTTAATGAAACATTTAAGAATTTTCATATTTTTGTCCTTACTTGCCTCTTCAGTTTCCTTTATATTCCAGCAATGGAATTTACTAGTAGTTGTTGAATGTTTTCTTCTTGCCTTATGAATACACTGTCCCTGAAACCTCCATTTGAATGCTTGAAATGTGTAGACAGTGTGCACTTTTATTAATTTATTTAATCTACTGTCCTTATTTATGGATTAAAAAAAAAACTGGTTAAGTAACTTGTCCTTGGATTCAGACCTGGGAACCTGTTTCTGGAGCTTGTGTCGTCGTCGTCTCCTTGTGTATCCTGCTTATTCTTCAGATCTTATCTTGTCAAGAAAGCCTTCTCTGAAAGTTCCTAGGGAGGTGCTTTTTTCCCCAGAAATGTGTTGTATAATGATATGGAATTAAGAACTGTTCATTTTATAAAAAGTTCTATAAAAATTTCCAGAAACATTGAAGTACTTGTATTCGTCAGTATTACTAAATGCCTTTACTATTTATAAATAGTGAAAAGAAAAGGTTCCTCTGCACAGTATCCTAGAGTGTTTTTTAGTATACTTCATATGGTGTAATGGAAGTTTTTTTTTGGAGAAAGACACTTGTATTATCAATATCTCCTATATACATAGTCCTTTGTATAGGATGAAAATCTAGTACAGTGTATGTTATTTTAGGAAGTGACTCTAAATGTTCTATAGAAATTAAAAATTGCTTAATAAGCCAGGTTGGATGTGATTTTTTTAATGCTGAGTATTTTCTTTTTATTTATTAGATTTCTTAAAGTCATAATGTCATAAAAGTTATCTTATAAATATTCAATAAAAAGATTTGTATCAAAATGAATTTTGTAGCAAGCTACTTGAAACTTATTTCTCATAACAGTTAGAAATGAATGTAGTACGAGCAAGAAATTTGTTTTAATTCTTATAAATTGACTGGTTTAAATCTGAAGTAGAATTTTCTTCTAGGTATGGCGATTCAGTACTGCATTTTGTTCTGTCAACGAATGGAAGTTTGCTGACATCCTGAGCATGGCTGACCACTTGAAGAAGTGCAGTTACAATATTGTAGAGAAGCGGGAGGAAGCAATCCCATTGCCATGTATGTGCGTGACACGAGAACTCACTAAAGAAGGACGTTCACTTCGCTCCGTTTTAAAACCTGTACTTTAAAAAGTGAAATTCCACTTGCGCATACATGCAAGCTCCTAGTATAATTTCTTTGTAATATGTGACACTTTATTAATGTATTAAAGATTACAACTAGCTAAATTTATTGTCACTATGTATATAATGTTTTGAAGTGACATATATTTTTATAAAGTACTGATTAGTTGGGAAAAAGTTGCCTTAATATTTGAAATGTGTGAATTTTTTGGAACTTGCTGGACAGGGTGATTTAATTTTTAGCTACATAATTTTCAGAATTAGTATTTTTAATGGTGTGCATATTTTGGTTCTTACATTTTTTGCTTCTTAAACTAACAAGATCCTGACCAAACAATTTACTCCTCATTTTCTGTGGGTTACAACCCATGCATTCAAAAAGCAAAACTTTGATTCTGATTTTTACATCATAGGCTTTTCAGATAAAACATTTAGTTGCTTAAGCACTGCATAAAAACATGATAAAATTTTTATTTTCTAGTGTTCCCCTTACGTAATTGTTGATATGGAGATGATCTGTAATGTATACATAATATTTATATCGTGAATGGTGTTGATAATGCCATTTATCGTGTTTTAAAAATAGTCCACAAAAATGTTGTCTCCTTTTGTATTTACACCTCTCATACAGAGAGTTACCATATACAGCTTTTTTTGGTTAGATGCCACATCCAAAGACTCCTGGCAATATGTTACGTGACAGGTTAAAGCAAAATCAAACAAAAAACCTGTGAATTTAATTTGAAAATGTATATATTATATATTTGCTAGGAATTTGATATCTGAAGAGAAGAGAATACAGTCGACCCTTCATATCTGCATATCCATGGATTCAATCGAAGGATGGAAAATATTTGGAAAAAAAAATTCCATGAAATTCCAAGAAACACAACTTGAATTTGCCACTCATCTTCAACTATTTACATAGCACTTACATTATATTTGGGCTTTCCTGGTGGCTCAGACAGTAAAGAATCTGCTTGCAATGCAGGAGACATGGTTTGATCCATGGATCAGGACGATCCCCTGGAGAAGGAAATGGCCACCCACTCCGGTATTCTTGCCTGGAGAATTCCACAGACAGAGGAGCCTGGCGGGCTACAGTCCTTGGGGTCGCAAAGAGTCAGACATGACTGAGCAACTAACATTACACTACTACTACATTATATTTACAATTATTTACATGGTGTTTACATTGCATTCAGTTCAGTCGCTCAGTCTTGTCTGATTCTATGTGACCCTATAGACTGCATGGCATGCCAGGCTTCCCTGTCCATCACCAACTCCTGGAGCTTGCTAAAAGTCATGTCCATTGAGTCGGTGATGCCATCTAACCATCTCATGCTCTGTCATCCCCTTCTCCTGCCTTCAATCTTTGCATTAGGTACTGTTAATAGTTTAGAGTTGATATAAAGTGTATGGGAGGTGTGCATGGGTTATGTGCAGATACTGTGCCATTTTATATGAGGGAGTTGAACATCTGTGAATTTTGATACTGCAGGGAATCCTGGAACCAATCGTCTGCAGACACTGAGGGACACCTGACTGTATGCCCCATTTTAAGTTTGAGTTGGGCTTGTTCTGTGAATAAATTTCAGATATTCACAGTGCAAAGGGCTTAACTTTTTTCAGAAGTGTTTAAAATTTTTGCCTTTCGGTGTTTATAAAAATCACAATTATCTTCTTTTAAGACATGTAAAAACATGGCATTTGCTGTCCTTTTAAGATGACAATCATGAACTGCAGAGAAGCCTATCTTGGTTGACAATCTCTTTAAAACATTTCCAGGTTAATATTGCATACACTTCTCTACCAAAAAAGTAAGAATTGCACCTTTATGTAAAAATCAAAATTTAACAGAAATACCTTCAAAGACCTGTTCTTGAGGTATTTTATTATAGTTTTCAAATTGAGTTATGCTATCATTAACCTAATATGGTCAGTTTAAAAAATGAATTAAGTATTAAGAAATAAATGGCAAAGATGGGGACATGTACTTAAATAATTTAGGTAACTTCTGGCATTTGGTAGTCTGAAATGGTTACAAATTACTTTGTTATATATAAAATTTCAAAACTCTGTTTTGTCTTCTCTTCCTACATTTGTCCCTAAGAGTGCTCTATTGTTAACTAGATTCTTGATTCCCATATATGGCAATCGAGATGGGAAGAGGCATTCTTTGGGCATTACAAAAGAATTCTGAATTGCTTAAGACCTGATTTTGTTGGATCAGGTCCTTATTACAGTTGAAAAAATACAGCATTGAAGACTAATTAGTTGTTTTGCCTCACCTGTCATTTTAATTAGTAGAATACTTCTCAGTGCTTAAACTATCATTTTGAACTGTGAGATTTGAATTACATAAACAGTCTCTTTCTGTGAAAAAGTCAGAAGATATCAAATACTGTAAAATATAATTCTGCCTCTTGAAGTTTTGCTGAAGAATATGTCTGGTTAGGATAGCACCAACATTAACTTTTTGTTTTCTGGTTGTGCTTTTTAAAACTCCTTGTTCTTTTAAGTTTAGACTCATTTTCACACTAGATCATGAGATAGTTGCCATTTTTCACCTTTTATTTTCTTTTACACATCTTTGGCTGTTTTCGTTTTGTTTGTTATGCCACCATATTATTTTGAAAATGTTTTTGTGTAGTATTTGTTCAAGTTCTAATAAAATTAATATTTTCCTTTATATGGCTCAGTAACTTGAAAAAAACTTACATTTAAATGAAATATTCATCCTTGTTTGACAAAGTTGAGACACAGTCATACTGTTTCTATAGTGGGATTTTCTGCATGTTATAGGAGTTGCTTGATGGTTATCATTGCTCACCCATGTTTTACTGGTGAACATTATTACTATTTTTATTTAATACGGAAAACTCAATAGTTAGCTTTCTCTGCCCCTTCAGTGTCTTCTTGAAAGTAGTCCCACCTGGGGCTGTTGAACGGCTGAAGAGTTTCTGGCAGTAGTATTTTTCTAAAACTTGTAGTGGGAACAATCTGTCTAGCCTTTTAAGCATGAAAGGGTTTGTGTGTTGGCCAAGTATGCTGTCATTTGAGACGTCTCTATTGATTCCTTAGTCTTTGCTAACCAGCAAGATAAAGGCAAGTATTAGGAAGGAGGGAAATACCCGAATTCACTTTTCTCCTCTGCCTTCGTCCCCAGGACTGCCTGTTAGCTTAATCTCAGCCTTTCTTTTCCCCCCTGTCCCTCCGTCCTTGCCTCTTTCTCTCTCCCCCTCTTTCTGAGGTTCACAGATCACTTAAGAGTAGTGGTTCCCAAAGTCTGGTACTTTGACCATCAGCATCACCTGGGAATTTGTTCAAAATGCAGATTTTTGGACCTCTTCACAGACTTAAAGCATCTGAAACTCTGGGGTGGAAACCAGCAATCTTTTAACAAAGGCCTCCCCAGAGGATTCTGATGCATGGTAAAGTATGAGAATTTAGAGGAAAGCCTGGGACATGCCTGGTCTTCTCGTGAATAATGTGTTGTTATCTAATTATTATTAGAACAGATACATGTGTGTATGTACCTACATGTATAATCCAAAATTAAGAGTAATAGTAATTTATTAGTATTACTTAAATGATTAAATTTAATGATATATGTTGTCTCGATCCTACAGCCATATGACAAATATTAATACATTGGGTGCCATGATTATTGGGCATTTTTTTAAAAAGATAGCATTTACTAGTATTTTAAATTTACTCTTATTACTAGTGTTTCACTAGTGTTTCTTCTGGTCAAAGTAAATTGCAGATTGTTTATTAGCACTAACATTTAGCTTATCATCATTCATTCTCTTGTTTAGTAGTTGTAGACTCACGTGAACATATTAGATTTCTAGGATAAATGGGGTAGGAATAAAAAGATACTGGATTAAATTTGAAAAGAATTCTGTAGGAATTCTTTCAGTGCTATCAATAAGAGGTATTAAAGATTGGGTTTTCTGATTTATCAGTAATACTGACTCTCTCTTGGTCTTTGACCCTGTGCTAGATGTCCCAAGAATATTGTTGCTATTATTAACTATCCTTTAACATTGAAGATTGGGATCCTTGCAGATTTGGTAGTTTATACAACTACACTGGTAATAGGTTTTTAGTTTCTGGTAATTTGTATGTAGGTGTTGGTATTTAGAAGCAAAACATGATTTCAGTCTAAAAAGACAGTTTATTTTTTAAATTTTCTAAGGGATAGTTTTGGAAACATTAAAAAATATTTCACGCATGACACACCACACTGGAAGGTGATTAATTGGAACCTGCAGAGGTGGGTGTTAAGAATTACAGTAGAAAGAAATCCCTCATTCTTTCAAAAGGCTGGACAGAGCTTTTTGAAATAATTTATCTGATAGAAATAATTTATCTGACGTGTATTTGGCTGGTTATCTAAATGTAGCTCTTAGCAGTTTTGACAAGCTTTATTTGACAAGTAAAATAAAGGAAGAGGAAGAACGGTCTTTAAAGTCATCTTTTACACTGTATTCCTTGATTTAAAAGAACTAAGTACGTTCAAAAGGTAAGACCTTTCTTTTAAGTTACCATTATATGGATGAAAAAACCTAGGTACTCAAAGTTTAGGTACTGATGAGTGTATTAGAGTGTTTGAGAGCAATGTGTTCTGACACAGTTGTTTGCAAATGCATAAAGAGAAGGGACATTCAGATGTAGGGAAATTATTTTGGAAAATATTGTTGGTAGAATATTTGATTCCTAACAAGTGTTTTAGAATGAGTTATTGGGTAATACCCAAAGGAAACAAAGTATTAATAGGAATCAAGTATAGAATGCTGCTCTGAAAATCCTTTGCAAAAATAGAGTCTTTTGCTGAGTGTTCAGGAGTATTTTGCTGCATCTGTGATTTGTAAAATTCTGTAAATATATTGTTTATACATATATTTATTTGTATATGAAATCTCCATAAATTGGCCAAGTAGATTTTAATAAACAACATGTTGAGATATACTAATGGAGATACATCTTGAAGTGCTATTTTAGGACATTTCAAAACTGATATTTTGTATTCAGAATGTTTGACATTCCAATGTGTTATGTGGGGAGTGACTTTTCATTAATAAACTACATAGAAATGAGTTACATACAAGGGTGATTCATGAACATGCTCTATAGAAATACAATAAAACTCATTGATGAATCCCCTATTTTATAATTTTTTATTTTTGACATGTACTGAAGCATCTATTATTTACTATGAAGAAAAGCATTTCTGAAGCAAACTGACAGCAGAAAGAAGGAAAATCTGTTTCTTTTTCATAACACCAGTAGAATTTTAAGCATCCCCCAAATCGTGTTATTAACCTGTTTGCTTGTAAATATGATAGGAAATGATCCTCCAGTACCTGAGTTGTAGTAGTGGTGTTTGTTTGAAAGAAAGAAAACTGCATTTCTGTTGAACTCTTTTAAGACTGACTAACCTGGTCAAATTGTCCTTTCTCAGTAAAAGCAAATTTATCAGGTTTAATTTTTACCTTTTTCTAATATAAATTATTAAGAATTTTTTTCTCAGATCTTCAAACAGGTAAATAGGTAGATATGTGTTGTTTCATCCTTGTGGCAAAGGAACTGACTAGAGTTAGATAGCTTTCTATACCCCTTCCAGTCAGAGAGTAACACTATTAGATTATTATTCAGTGGTCTAATACAAGAACAGGAGCAATAATTTGTCCTTGCTCAAAAGATTAAAGTTGAAAAAAGAAGATTTTTTTTTTCCATTGAAATCCTCCTTTCCATATTAATTGTCGTTGTTTCTTATTTTATCCTATGACTTCAATTTTCTGATCAGGTGATCAAAAAACCCAGATTAAGCACATAGAGTTTTCAGAAACTTTTGCTGATCAGCCTGTTTTGTCGCTTGGTCAAGAAAGTTCAGATTTGATAAAGTAACTTAGTTTTTTTTTAAGTCTTTTAAAGCTTACAAGTTTGTAGGGTTGAAGAATTATCAGTATTCAAGTTTCATCACATTATTTGATTAAAAGAAGCCAAGTCATAGAACTAGAAACAATAATGGATTACTACATCTGTTCAAGAGTAAAATTACCCAGTGAATATTTAATTGTCAACTGGATGTCTTTTATATCAACCAATAACTTTAAAAAGCTGTTAACCTATAGTAGAGATTTGAAATGAATAGTATTGATTGCCTACAACATTCCAGTAGTTTTATGATTAAAAACTCTGACATATGAAATAAGTTGCTTTAAATGATTAATAAGTCAGTGGATATGAATTCTAAAGACTTTTATGCTGCATTTAAAATGTTGAAGATGTATTGTTCATCTGAGCAGTGTTTAAGCACCAATCAATCCTGAAAACTTGAATTGCATTCTGAGAGCTAAATTGCACTGACGCATTAACTTACCTCAGATGTCATTTAGTTTCCAAAGTATCTTCTTTTCCTCCTGATTTACATAGTTTTCTTTATTTTAATTGTAAAAGGATATGGTATTTCTTGAAAAACATGCTAAATGAAAGAAGCTATACACAAAAGGTCCCATGTTATAGTATTCAATTCCATTTATATGAAATAATCCAGAATAGCAATTCCATTGAGAGAAATCAAATTAAGGGTTGTGCAAGGGGAATAGTAGGAAGTGACTGCCTAATTGGGTACTGGTTTCCTCTCAGTAGTAAAAATATTCTAGGACAAAACAGTGTGGATCGCACAATGCTGTGAATGTACTAAATGCTACTAAATTGTTCATTTTAAAATGGTATATTTATGTGTATTTTACCCCAATGTTTTTAAAAAGAGGGAGTGTTTGCAAGTCATTACTGAAGCCAAGAAGTAAAGTGTTCTCAAGTGTGCATGCTCAAGCTGTGCTTTAGAATTAAATAACAGCGTTAGTAATGTAACACATTTATTCAGTTTAAAGTCCTGGTGAAATTCATGAATTCCATCACAGAAGTACTGCTGACAGCAGCAGAAATAAAATTGTAATTCATCTTAATTCTTCTTATATTTAAAGAACTGTTAACAGGGAGTATTGGTATCCATGTTCATTTTTCACCTTTTACATTTTCTGTTGATTCTTTGTGGCACAAATCAATCACACTTTTTAAAGATCCATATATAAAATCATGCTTTGAAAAAATGTATAATTTTCATGATCATTTTTTATAGTTTTATATTTTGTGTTCCTTTTAAAGAGCAGATACACTGATGTATTAGATAAGACTAAATTAATAAATTGAACTGATGCGTGTACATTTTGTAGTTTGAATTGTCTTGTGGGAAAATACCTGAATCTTGGGATTAGTAGGGACTTCAATGATGATTTAATTTCTCACTTTGTGTTTGGAGAAATTGAAATGTTTGTGTTTGTTCATTAAATAAGAATTTCTTAAGTGCTGATGCCAGGCACTGTGTAGGCTGGATTCTGGAAGGTTATGACATGCCTCATGAATTAGTACTACCTGCTTCCTCCTATGACTACTGTGTATCTGGTAACTAAGCCAGATACACGGACAGATGGATAAGTTCCAGAGAGGGAAAGACTTAAGGCACTTTTAAGTGTTCTTCTGGAGAAGGCAATGGCAAGCCACTCCAGTACTTTTGCCTAGAAAATCCCATGGATGGAGGAGCCTGGTAGGCGGCAGTCCATGGGGTCGCTATGGGTCGGACACGACTGAGCGACTTCACTTTCACTTTTCACTTTCACACATTGGAGAAGGAAATGGCAACTCACTCCAGTGTTCTTGCCTGGAGAATCCCAGGGACGGGGGAGCCTGGTGGGCTTCCGTCTATGGGGTCACACAGAGTCGGACACGACTGAAGTGACTTAGCATAGCATAGCATAAGTGTTCTTCATATATGTATTTTCCTCAAATTCGAAAGACTTATTCTTTAGTACAGTAAAATACACATCATTCCAAAGAGTCTACTACTTGCGGAATGCATTTATCAACAGGTTTGTTTTCAGGACTTGGACCGAGGTATTTTTAGATTACTTTAAGCCAATTACTTTCCATTGTGTTCTAAAGAGCTGACTCTGAAAAAGTGTTGATTAAAATAGATATTTAAAAAGTTAAATTACTTTGCAAATAACTGTGTGTCTCATATGATTGGGGGTATATATGCCAATTAAGGTGCAGGTGTGCTCCAACTTGAGCAATAAATATAATGAGCTGAATAGACTGAGCTGCCAGTCTGATCTAAACTGTTAAGATAAACAGGGTAGACAAAAGGAGACTTACACCACAATAGGTCCACTTACACCCTGCAGCAAGGTCCATAGTCAAAGAATAGGAGGAAGGGAAATTATGATAATTCATACTCAATTTGTTGTGATTTTTACTTTCATGATTTATCAATTTTGCAATATTTCTACAATAGCTAGGACTTCTTATCAAAGAGGTTATTTGACCCAGATTTCCTTAATCATTAATCATAATCTGTACTCTTGTAGGCTACATTTCTGCACCATTTCTCAAACATTTTATTTCCTTTCACATCTCTGAGCTTTAACATATGCTTCTTTTGCCTACAATGAAAAGGGAAATGTTAGTTGCTCAGTGTGTCGGGCTCTCTGACTCTTTGTGACCCCATGGACTCTGTCCATAGAATTATCCATTCCCTTCTCCAGGGGATCTTCCTGACCTAGGGATTGAACCCAGGTCTCCTGCACTGCAGGCAGATTTCTTTCCTGTCTGAGACACCAAGGAAGTCTTGCCTAGGATGGCCTCAAAATTCTTAAGTAAACATCAGATGCTTGGTGAGGATCCAGTTCTGATATCACGTTTTTTCCTAGACCATCCCAAGCCAATGAGTCGCCCTCATCTATGTCCTCATCCACTTTTAAAAACTCATACCTTTTTTTTCAGTGTTCATCACACTGCACTGTCATTTGCTGATATCTGTACCTTCTAGGCAGAAACCATGTCTTAATTAACTTTGAATCCCTGTGCCTAGCAGAAGGCCTTACACACAGAAGGCATTCAGTAGTTGCCTGCTGAACTAATCATGAAAAACAATTGAATATTTTTAATGCTATTTCAGTTAGCTGTTGGTAAAGAATCTGTCTTCCAATGCAGGAGACTCAAGAGACACAGATTCAATCCCTGCTTTGGGAAGATCCCCTGGAGGAGGAAATGGCACCCTACTCCAGTATTCTTGCCTGGAAAATCCCATGGACAGAGGAGCCTGGCAGGGTTCATGAGGCTACAAAAGTGTCAGACACGACTGAGCACCCACAGTTAGCTTTTGCTGCATAACATGCTACCCCAAAACTTCATGGTTTGAAACTAGTTTAATTAACTCATGATTAGTTGACTGGGTTTGGTCTGGCCTGACTTGGCTGATCTCTGGTTGGCTTATGCATCCTCGGTCAGCTGATGGGTCAGCTAGAGGTTAGGTGATCTAAGAGAGCGTTACAGACATATCTGGCAGTTGCCAGGTTGTTGGCTGGAGTGGTGGGGATCATTAGGCCACATGACTCTTATCATCCCTCAGGCTAGCCCAGGCTTATTTATGTGGCAGCAGCAAGAACAAAAGAGTAAGCCCCAGTGTGCAAGCTGCTGCTTGTCACCTCTGTGAATGCCCTATTTCCCAAAGCAGCTACGTGGCTAAGCCCAGATGCAAGGGATGGAGAAATAGATTCTGTGTCTGGGTGGGAGAGGAAGCAACGGCATGTTGCAAATGAGTGTGTATATAGGAATGTGGAGAATCTGGCCATTTAAATCTACCACAAATGCCCAGGAAATTTCCAATTTGGTAATCCTGCCTTTCCTCTTCAGATTTTTCTAGCAAAATCCCCTAAATATTGCACACTATTCAAAAATTAAGAGCCAGTTCCAAAATGGAGGAGAGCATCATGATTTCTAAGGGCAGGGGTAGGGGCTGCACAGGTCAGAGAAGCAGCAGCAGGAGGGGAGCATTGTGGTAGAAAAGGGACTCCTTTTTATACTGTTAATGTTTACAGGATCTGTAGTCATCACCCATCTCTCATTGCTAATATTAGTAACTTGTAAGTTCTTTTTTGTTTTTCTTAACCACTTTTGGTAGGACTTTATCTCTGAACTTTCTATCCTGTTGCATTGGTCTATATGACCCCCCATTCCTAGTCATATACCTGGAGAAAACCATAATTCAAGATACATGAAGCCTAATGTCATTGCAGCACTGTTTACAGTAGGCAGGGCATGGAAGCGATCTAAATGCTGATCAATAGAGGAATGGATAAAGATGATGTGGTACATATATACAATGGAATACTATTCAGTCATAAAAAGAACAAGACAATGCCGTTTGCAGCAATATGGATGGACCTAGAGATGGTCATGGCAACCCACTCCAGTGTTCTTGCCTGGAGAATCCCAGGGACGGGGGAGCCTGGTGGGCTTCCGTCTATGGGGTCACAGAGAGTCGGACACGACTGAAGTGACTTAGCAGCAGCAGCAGCAGAGATGATCATACTGAGTGAACTAGAGAAAGACAGATATGATATCACATGAAATCTTAGAAAAGATGAGCTTGTTTACAAAACAGAAGTAGACTCACTGATACAGAAAACAAACTTGTGGTTACCAGGGAATAAGAGGTGGGAGGAGGAGAGATAAATTGGGAGACTGGGATTGACATATATACTGATGTTGCTGCTGCTGCTAAGCCTCTTCAGTCATGTCCGACTCTGTGTGAACCCATAGACGGCAGCCCACCAGGCTCCCCCATCTCTGGGCTTCTCCAGGCAAGAAAACTGGAGTAGGTTGTCATTTCCTTCTCCAATGCATGAAAGTGAAAAGTGAAAGTGACGCCGCCCAGTCATGTCTGACTTTCAGTGACACCAGGGACTGCAGCCTACCAGGCTCCTCCGTCCATGGGATTTTCCAGGCAAGAGTACTGGAGTGGGGTGCCATTACTTTCTCCGGACATATGTACTACTACATATAAAATAGATAACTAATAAGGACCTACTGTATAGCACAGGGACCTCTACTCAATACTTTGTAATGGCCTTCACGGAAAAAAGAGTGGATATATGTATATGTATAACTGATTCTCTTGCTATATACCTGAATCTAACACAACATTATAAGTCAACTATACTCTAATAAAAATTTTATATAAAAAATTAAAAAATAATGCAAAAGATATATCCTGCAAGCAATAATCAATCAGAAGAGAGTTGAGTGACTCTACTCATATAAGACAAAATAGACTTTAATAGAAATGTGTTACTAGATACAAAGAAAGTATAATGATGCAATTAGCAACCGATCAAGAAGATATGACAACTATAAACATGTGCATCTAATAAGAGAAGCATAAGATATAAAGCAAAACCTGTCAGAATTAAAAGTAAAACTAGACATTGAACAATAATAGTTAAACCTCCAATAATTCACATTCAATAATGGATACAGCAAGTATCCCAGAAAATCATCAAGGATATAGAAAACTTGATTAAACACTATTAATCAATTAGACTTAACAGACATCTGTGAAACATTCCATCTAATAATGGCAGCATACCTATTCTTCTCAAGTGCACATAGAGAATAATCCAATGCAGATCATATTTTAGACATGAAACAATGTATTTAAAAGGATTAAAATCACACATAATCTCTGACCACAGGAATAAAATTGGATGTCAATAATAGAAGGAAATTTGGGAAAATCACAAATATGTGGAAACTAAGCATCACACTCCTAAATAACCAGCAGATCAAATAAGAAATCACAAGGAAAATTAGAAAATAATTTGAGATGAATGAAAATAAAATCAAAAAATACTGAAATAGGATGAAGCTAAACCAGTGCTACAACACCTTTATAAACGTCTACATCAAAAAAAGAAACATCTCAAATACCTCAATCAATTAGCTAATCATCTCCCTTAAGAACCTAAGAAAAAAAGAGCAGACTAAACTCCAAGAAAACAGAGAGAGGAAATAATAAACTCTGGAAATGCCACCCCACTCCAGTACTCTTGCCTGGAAAATCCCATGGACAGAGGAGCCTGGTGGGCTGCAGTCCATGGGGTCACTGAGAGTCAGACACGACTGAGCGACTTCACTTTCACTTTTCACTTTCATGCATTGGAGAAGGAAATGGCAACCCACTCCAGTGTTCTTGCCTGGAGAATCCCAGGGATGGGGGAGCCCAGTGGGCTGCCATCTATGGGGTCGCACAGAGTCGGACACAACTGAAGTGACTTAGCAGCAGCAGCAGCATAGGAGAAATAAAGGAAATGGAGAATAGAAAGTATCAACCAAACCATCAGTTAGTTTTTCAGAAAGATCAATAAAATTGACAAACCTTTCCCCAGACTGACCAAGCGAAAAAGAAAGAGGACTTAAATTACCAGAACAAGAGATGAATGAATGGACACTGCATCATTCCATTTATATGAAATGTCCAGAATAGGTCAACTCATAGAGAAGGGAGGTTGGGTTTCCCAGGACTGAGATAAAAGGGATATATGGAGTTACTCTTTATAAGTTGGGGATTCTTCTTCAGGTAGTGAAAATATTTTGTAAAAATATACTTGAGGCTTCCCAGGTGGCTCAGTGATAAAGAATCTGCCTGGCAGGTGACGCAGGGGATGCAGGTTCGATCCCTGGGTCAGGAAGATCCTCTGGAGGAGGAAATGGCAGCCCACTTCAGTGTTCTTGCCTGGAAAATTCCATGAACAAGAGGAGCCTGGCAGGCTGCAGTCCATGGGGTTGCAAAGAGGAAGACATAACTGAGCATTCACATGTACTAAAGAGCAGTGAATTTTGCACCTAAAAAGGGTAATTTTGTGGCATAAGCGCTATCTCAATTTAAAATATCCACACACAGGATTTATTATCATTAACCTACATAGGGTATTGAAATTTCCACCTGTGCTTTATTTTGTCTGCTCTTAATTTGATCATCAAAATTGTTGTTACAAACAGAAATGTTCAGAGCATTACTCTCATTTGTGTGCTGCAAAGCAGATCTAACACTCATAATTTCCTCATTTATCTTTGCTTCCTTCTGCATTAAAAATTTATCCATGTGTAAAATTAAAAGTACAAAAAACTGATTACAGCATCACAACTGACAGGCACTTTGAATAATTGATAATCCAGCAACAGTAAAAGGTTCAACAGTGATAGTCACCCGCTAATGCGTGCAGCGCAGAAAGGGACTTCGCTTCTTTACCATTCTCTTCCTGTTGACTCTAACATTCTCTCCTTTTTTTGCCACTCAGCCAAACACTTCTGGAAAGCCAATGAGTGGAAATGATGTTTACATAGTGATGAACTTTAAACTGCACCATTGTCAAACTTTGGATCTTTGATACTAATAGCAAGTTAGTATGAGACAGGAGTTGAGAACTTGAGAACAGTGCAAACCCTAGGTTACTGAAATATTTACCTCTTAAAATAACCTCCTAAAAATAGTTAACTCTTTATTATATTACTGCATTCACATTTGAATGCGCTCTTATTCAGCTCCTTTTTCAACTTGGATCAATACTTTCTTAAGGAGGTATACTGTGAACCCTAGAAAATCCTGATATCAAAGGGTGTGTGGAAACTTTTAGTTCACTGTCCTCATTGAGAGTCAATGTCAAGAAAGTATTTTCTAACAAAACACCAAAAGGCCTGCGGAGCTACTCAGCCACTCTGCATTCCCTTAGTGTCTGGAACATCTCCATTCCTTCACTCTCAGTGGGGAAACTTGCTTGTAACATAACAGGAAACAGAAGACTCAATCAGACAGCCCAGCATGTTCCTCCCCATATTTATTCTAAATTTTTTTTTTTGCCTGTGTACTTATCTTTCTCTCCGCCCACCAACCTTTTTTCCTTAAAATACTCTTCCTAAGTGGTTTATAGGGCTTCCCTGGTGGCTCAGTCAGTAAAGAGTCTGCCTCCAATGCGGGAGACCCGGGTTCGATCCCTGGGTCAGGAAGATCCCCTGAAGAAGGAAACGGTAACCCACTCCAGTATTCTTGCCTGGAGAATCCCATGGATGGAGAAGCCGGGTAGGCTACAGTCCACGGGGTCGCAAAGAGTCGGACACGACTGAGCGACGGAACGGAACGGAAGTGGTTTACAAGGTTAATCTCTTATATCAGCGCTCTGGATTTCATATTTCTCTCCAACAAGGGAAATACACTCCATCCATTAGCATTTATTGCCCTGTACATTCAAATCCATCTCCATATTAAATATTCTCTCAGTTTGTAAATATGATTGAGTTTTTCATCTTAAACAGAAACCTCCCTATGTGTTTCACTGCCCTCCTCCCTTTCCTCCATCCCATCACATCTCGTGGTTCTTCATATCAAGCCCCTTGAAAGAGTAGTTTACCCTCACTGTGTATTTATTAGTTCATGTCTCATTCACTAGCCACCTTAAGCAATTTGCTTTCCCCTGCCCCAATGGCAAAGAAACCATTTTAAGTAAAGACTTTTTAATTGCCAAGTCCATGAGAGTATTTTTCTGTCTTTATCTTATTTAAACACTGTAACACTTGAAACTCTTGGTTCCCATGTCGTCTCTTAACTACTTCCTCCTATTTTTCCTTTGATTTATTTTGGCTGCTCATAACCGGTCTTCTAAAGGGCATGGACTGTCTTCTTTGTCTTTCCATTACCAAGCTCCTGCCAGGTAAAGCAGACACACAAGTAATTGTCAAATGAATGAGTAAGAGCTCCTGCTCTGTGTCAGGGCTCTTCTCTGACACTGGGGCACACCGGAACTTCATCCATGGCCCTTTATCCACTCATTGTAGCCAATTAACTGGGTAATACTTTTCACCTTCTGGCACTCCAGATTTGATACTTCCAAACGGACATGACTGAAGGACTGAACAACAACAGCAAAATCTAAACCTCCTTTAAACTCTATAGTGTTGACCTATTTGTCTTTCAGATAACATCTCCTTAATGGCCTGCAAGTACCACAGTTCAACATGGACAAAGCTTTCCTCATCTTTCCTTTCAAAATAACTTCTTTATACCTACATGAGCAAGCTCTTGGAAATGTGAAGGACAGGGAAGCCTGGCGTGCTGAAGCCCATGGGGTTTTAAAGAGTTGACACAGATGTATAGAACAGTCTTTTGGACTCTGTGGGAGAGGGCGAGGGTGGGATGATTTGGGAGAATGGCATTGAAACGTATATTATCATATGTGAAACGAATCGCCAGTCCAGGTTCGATGCATGATACAGGATGCTCGGGGCTGGTGCACGAGGATGACCCAGAGGGAGGATACGGGGAGAGAGGTGGGAGGGGGGTTCAAGATGGGGAACACATGTACACCCAGGGTGGATTCATGTCAGTGTATGGCAAAACAGTATTGTAAAGTAATTAGCCTCCAATTAAAATTTTAAAAATTTAAAAATTTAAAAAAAAGTGTCGGACACAACTAAGCAACTGAATAACAACAAATATCTACATGAGTGTCGATGAGTTGTTAACAGCATAGATGCTGTGAGCAGACTACTTCTGTTCTCAATTAGCTATTTTCTGAGTGGGGAGTGCTTTGATTCCTCTAGTTTCCAAAAAGAAATATTTGTGAGACAGTTTTCTTACTAATAGACTGCTTTTATAGCATAACCTATATGAGTCTTGGGCTTCCCTTGTGGCTCAGCTGGTAAAGAATCTGCCAGCAATGTGGGAGACCTGGGTTCAATCCCTGGGTTGGGAAGATCCCCTGGAGAAGGGAAAGGCTACCCACTCCTGTATTCTGGCCTGGAGAATTCCATGGACTGTATAGCTCATGGACTGTCAAGGAGTTGGACACAACTGAGCAACTTGCACTTTCATATGGGTCTCTGAATCTTTCCTATGCTTTGCCAAAGTCTAAAACTTCATTTTGGATTATTCTGCTTTGAGATGGACCAGAGGCTGAAGAGATCATTGGGAAAAGCGTGTGTGTGTGTGTGTGCACGCGTGTGTGAATGTGTGTGTACACCATTAAGTGAAAAAAATTGAGAAAAGAAAAAATTCCATTTTGCCATATATATATAATAAAATGTAAAAGTAAGTATATTTTAAAATATTTTTCTATTTATCTAGAGATACAGATAGATATTGAGCATTAAAAATTTTGACCTTATTAAGCACAAATGTAATGCTTATTCCAGTCACATTGCTAGCTCCAGACAATTTACACTTGCTGTGTAATTTCATCTTTTGAGTATATTTAACTACATGTGATCAGCCCATCTTCTGGTCTACATTTCCCTCAGATACTGATTATAAATAATAACCACTTGTTTAATACTAATAACTCTAAAGATTTTACCACTTATGTGTTTAAGTAAAAAACTAATTTGTTCATAATTTGTAGATTCAATATCCTCCTGTCATGTTTTCCCAAGGTGGCCTCCTAGTAACCCACTGTTCTTTTTTTAATATTATACTTCATTTTATTTTATTTATTTGGCTACACCAGGTCTTAATTATGGCATGTGGATCTCTTTTTGTGTCATGTGAACTGTTCGTTGTCGCATGTAGGATCTAGTTCCCTGACTAGGGATTGAACCTGGGCCCCTTGCATTGGGAGTGCAAAGTCTTAGCCACGGGACCATCAGGGAAGTCCTGTAGCTACTGTTCTTATCCACGTCCTTGTGATTTGGAGCTGCTCATGTCTCCTTCTTACCACAACTAGGACGATCATTATTCTCCATCCCCAGGGCTATTAGTGCTCTTAAATACATACCCCGCCCACCACACCGCCGCCCCCCCCAGAGCCAAACTACACTGAAAGGTCCTTATTTGTCTACCTCACTACTCTTATATTGGTTTCCTTTTCTTCTACTGTTAGTCAGCACACGCACACACACATCCTAAATCTCTTAGGATTAGTGTTTAGGATTTTAGGATTGTGTTTTTGCCGTTTTATTAAAAAAGACTCACAAATTCTCTTTGGGATTTGTGAATCCCAAACCTTATGATATTATAATTTAACAAAATCATTTATTCAAAATCAAATCTTCAGTGGTCAGGGATTTAAATGATATTCCTTTTGCAGAATCAGATAATTAAATTTATTTTATTTCTTTACAGTGTGCAGAAATTGAGAAAAATGCTACCTAACATCACTTTTTAAAATCATATGAGTTTCTCAGAAATCTATCATTCTTGATTTTGAGACACTAAGTTAGTAATATTGTCCAGAGTTAGCTTCATGTGTTATCTTTAGCTTAGCTAGCAATAAAAGAATCATATCTAGAAAGCTCACAAAAAAGTTATCTTGACATTTCTAATATTTTCTACTGAAGATGTGCCATGTATTACATTTGGGAACTTTTATGTAATTTTACTATTGAAAAATTTTCCTTTTAAACATAATAATTTATTTTGTATTTATCCTCAGTAAAGCCAAAGTTTAAAATAAACATGGTTCTTTATGACCTTTTTTTCTAATAAAGGATCACTTTACTGTGAAGAAAGAAAGAGAATGTGGTTCAGACATTTCAAAAGAAGTTGCTCAAAGTTACAAAGTAAGATCAATAAAATAAAAGAACACGAGTCAGAGGGAAATAAGATTAAAGAAAAATAGTGATTGACTCATGGAAATTAAGTGGAAATTAGATGGAAAGAGTAAAATAGGAGAGAAAAAATTTTTATGCACAATAGACAATGAGGAGAAGAACAATGAAAAAATATAATTTTCAAAGCTTCTATTTCAACTCATCTTGAAAAAGATTATACAGGGGCATTATTCCAATGATTTCAAGTTTTATGCTTCAGAATAATATCAAACTTTGATGTTATTGCCCATCATGCATAATAATTTTGTTCTTTTTCATTTTATTCTTTCCATCTAATTTCCATAAGTTAATCACGACTTTTCTGTAATCTTCTTACCCTCTGGCCTACCTTCTTTTATTTATCTTAGCTTTAAAGTAAATTAAAATACAAAAATATATCCACCAAAGTGAATTTTTGTCATAGCAAAAAATTGGATAGACTTGAGAGGTAACCAGAAAACATATCTTACTTCTGTTAATTTGGGTATTAAATTCCTCCTACTTGATTATTTACATTATTCTGCTAATTAACACCTATTTTTCCTAAATGACATTGTTTGACTTTCCAAGAAAGCATATGAAATTCAGTATTTATTTTGAAATAGAATTCTTTTATAATTCCTAGATTACATCAACCTCTTTAATGTATAAGTATTAAATAATTGATTTTTTTTAGTTTAGAAACATGTTTTCAAGGAAAGTGTAGATTGCTTTTTAAAGTAGGCCTCCCAAATCTCTACTTAAATCATTTTGAATTGTTTTGGTAACCTCAAGTCTGAGTAATATGTTTGATGTCTCTGTTAACTTAGTGTCATTTGAATTCTAGCATTTATGTGGTAGCAAATTAAAGCAAAGTCTTACAAATAACTTATTAAAGAGGCCTTTGGAGTCAAACAGTTTTGGGTTCAAATATTGGGTCAACCCTTTCTAACTTGTAACAGAAGAATAATTGACTTAACTACTTGAGCTTCACTATTGTAGTCAACAAAATGGAATCATAATTTCTAGTTAAGAAAATTAAGGAGATTTTATTTTGTGATAAATACAATCGCAAAAAGCAAAGGAGAAAAGGAAAGATATACCCATTTGAATACAGAGTTCCAGAGAATAGCAAGGAAAGATAAGAAAGCTTTCCTCAGCGATCAATGCAAATAAATAGAGGAAAACAATAGAATGGGAAAGACTAGAGATCTCTTCAAGAAAATTAGAGATACCAAGGGAACATTTCATGCAAGATGGGCTCAATAAAGGACAGAAATGGTATGGACATAACAGAAGCAGAAGATATTAAGAAGAGGTGGCAAGAATACACAGAAGAACTGTACAAAAAAGATCTTCACGACTCAGATAATCATGAAGGTGTGATCACTCACACTCACCTAGAGCCGGACATCCTGGAATGTGAAGTCAAGTGGGCCTTAGGAAGCATCACTATGAACAAAGCTAGTGGAGGCAATGAAATTCCAGTTGAGCTATTTCAAATTCTAAAAGATGATGCTGTGAAAGTGCTGCACTCAATATGTCAGCACATTTGGAAAACTCAGCAGTGGCCACAGGACTGGAAAAGGTCAGTTTTCATTCCAATCCCAAAGAAAGGCAATGCCAAAGAATGTTTAAACTACTGCACAATTGTACTGATCTCACACACTAGCAAAGAAATGCTCAAAATTCTCCAAGCCAGGCTTCAGCAATACGTGAACCGTGAACTTCCAGATGTTCAAGCTGGTTTTAGAAAAAGCAGAGGAACCAGAGATCAAGTTGCCAATACCTGCTGGATCATCAAAAAAGCAAGAGAGTTCCAGAAAAACATCTATTTCTGCTTCATTGACTATGCCAAAGCCTTTGACTGTGTGGATCACAATAAACTGTGGAAAATTCTGAAAGAGATGGGAATACCAGACCACCTGACCTGCCTCTTGAGAAACGTGTATACAGGTCAGGAAGCAACAGTTAGAACTGGACATGGAACAACAGACTGGTTCCAAATAGGGAAAGGAGTACATCAAGGCTATTACTGTCACCCTGCTTATTTAACTTACATGCAGAGTACATCATGAGAAACGTTGGGCTGGTTGAAGCACAAGCTGGAACCAAGATTGCTGGGAGAAATATCAATAACCTCAGATATACAGATGACACCATCCTTATGGTAGAAAGTGAAAAAAAACTAAAGAGCCTCTTGATGAAAGTGAAACAGAAGAGTGAAAAAGTTGACTTAAAGCTCAACATTCAGAAAACTAAGATCATGGCATCCCATCACTTCATGGCAAATAGATGGGAAACAGTGAAAACAGTGGCTAACTTTATTTTGGGGGGCTCCAAAATCACTGCAGATGGTGACTGCAGCCATGAAATTAAAAGACACTTGCTCCTTGGAAGGAAAGTTATGACCAACCTAGACAGCATATTAGAAAGCAGAGACATTACTTTGCCAACAAAGGTCCGTCTAGTCAAGGCTATGGTTTTTCCAGTGGTTATGTATGGATGTGAGAGTTGGACTATAAAGAAAGCTGAGCACTGAAGAATTGATGCTTCTCCAAGGTGTTGGAGAAGACCCTTGAGTCTCTTGGACTGCAAAGAGATCCAACCAGTCCATCCTAAAGGAGATCAGTCCTGGGTGTTCATTGGTAGGACTGATGTTGAAGCTGAAACTCCAATACTTTGGCCACCTGATGCAGAGAGCTGACTCATTTGAAAAGACCCTGATGCTGGGAAAGATTGAGGGCAGGAGGAGAAGGGGACGACAGAGAATGAGATGGTTGGATGGCCTCACTGACACAATAGACATGGGTTTGGGTGGACTCCAGGAGTTGGTGATGAATAGGGAGGCCTGGTGTACTGCGATTCATGGGGTCGCAAAGAGTCGGACATGACTGAGTGACTGAATTGAACTGAACTATTTTGTGATATAACTCAAGTTTGCAGCCCAGTGACCATGACAAAGCAGCTTCTATTAAATGGCCATTTCTATTATTATTACCAAATTATTTGAGAAAATCCAAGTATTTCCAAAGCAATTGAATTTTCCCAAACATTTTACTTCTTTATTCGGATATTTCACTTATCTAAACAATGAGATGCATTATAGACTGTTCCATATAAACAAATACTAACCCTGTGAAATTTCTTTGTGCCTAAAATAGTTTTGTTTTGCATATTTCTTCTTTCAGAAAAATGTCACACTTTCAATTTTTCAAGTAGAAATTTATCAAATGGGTCCTATCCGTAAAAGAACTGTTTTCTGAAGCCAGTAAATACAAGGGAAGTTAGCAAAATTCCCCCTCATTTCACCTTCTTTCCTATCGTTACTCAGCAACCAGCTAATACTTTTGAAAAATCTCCTTTGAATACTAAATTACCATGAGTTTTGTGTCTATTGCCAAAAGGAAAATCAAATATTCAGTCACAATTTCCCTAAAGGACACAGTTGAAACCTAGTTAGTATATTTTCGTTGCCTCTAAGAGACTGATGTTCTGCTCTTTCTGTTTAGGAATACCATTATGTGCTGTTACTTAGGCATAATAACTTCATAATAACATCCCTGAGACTGGGGTTGTAAATGGGGACGTGTCGTGGAGCCAACCCCTCCTCTTTAATACTTAATATGAGCCAGTCCTCCAGAAGCATTCCTTATTTGGTTTGAGAACATGCCACATAAAGTGTGATATGAATAAAGTACATTCTGGTTTGCCTAAGATGGATCTTGTTTAGATCTGTTGTAAGCCAGTTAGCACAGTTCACTATTTTAATACTTCTTTCCATCCTCAAAATTGACCTGCTTTGGAGAGTAAATTTCATAGTCACCCTAGATTTGAAAAATTGGGGGTGGCCCAGAAAAGTCATGAAAATAATCAGAGCCATAGGAAATAAATTCCATTAAGAAATAACTAAAGGAATTAGGTTTATTTATTTGTTGGAAAAAAGAGAAAACAGAGAGATTACACTCTTCAAGGAGAAAACACAGAGCAATTACTCTAAGACGAAACAGAAATCTGTGCCTTCTTTCCCACTCAGGGCTACATAGAATTAAAGTTCTCTCACTGGAGATATGCCATGTAGAAAACAGAGGTTAGGAAGATGCTGCACACACTGAGTTGAATCCTAGTGAAGGTTACTTTTTCCTATTTTGGGTATTTGTTAAAGAACAAATAGAATATGAACATACTTTATGGTTTAGCAATTCGACTTTTATTTACATACTCCAGAGAAACTCGTGCATATACATCAGGATGTAGATACCAGGCTGTTAACAGCTCCACTATTTATAATAGGACCATACTAAAAATAATTTGCTTATCTATTGACAACAAAATTTATAAAATATAAAATATTCCAGCAATAAAGTATACTGTACATAGACAAAAATTGCATTTCCATGACCCAATATGAATGTATCTCAAAATCATAATGTTGAACAAAAAGCTTAAGTTATAAAAGAATACATGTGGTATGGTTTCATTTACACAAAATTCAAAATATAGGTGAAACAATTTTTTAACATGTGTGTCTTCAGAATCCTAAATCAAGGATTCAGCTCAAAAGTTAATCTGAAACTTATGAAACTACTGATATCTAATAATTTATGACTTGCAAAAATGACAAATATGGTTCAATCCAATAGTTTATTTTGGGAAGGAAAGAAAAATATCAGTAGCAGCAGGGAAATAGACAAGAAATGGAAGCCAACAACATATGGTACTTTTCAAACCAGCTACTACTGTGGATGGTTAGAGCTCAGTCCCATCAGGGAACTCAGGGGAGCCAGAATTAACTTATTTTAGGGGCAAAGAAGTTAAGATATTTATACACCGTTTCTTGTTCATTTTTATTGGAGAGCTGCTCTGGAGTTTGCAGAGATGCCAGACAGCACTGGTAACTACCTCAAACATCTCTAGTTTGATGGGAGCAGCTGAGACATATACTACTAAAGGCATTGTCACTCATACCATATGCTGGAATTGCTGCAGAGAACTTTTTCTTCTGGGCTCGACCACAGCTGGTAGTCTTCCAAGGGACCCAATGAATGGGCTGAGGTGATCTTCTCCTGAGGTATATAGTCTCCAAAATCCAAAGAGGCATAACAAAGTCTGTGTCTTTTTCTTAGTTGTAGGAATTGCAAGATGGCATTTCTTTACTCCCAAGGGAGTATGCTGGCACATCTCAGACTACTGACTCTCAAAACATGCTGTTGGCTCCCCAGGAAGCAAGGTCAGCTGATGGCTTCACTTACCCTGCATTCTAAATAAAATCTAGCCTGCTCACCCCATTGTGTTTTTATCCCTTCCTTACTACTCCGCCTTGGCTTCCCTGGTGGCTCAGTCAGTAAAGAGTCTGCCTGCAATGTGGGAGAACTGGGCTTGATCCCTGGGTCGGGAAGATCCCCTGGAGAAGGAAATGGCCACCCACTCCAGTATTCTTGCCTGGAGAATTCCATAGACAGAGGAATCTGGTGGGCTACAGTCCACGGGGTCACAAAGAGTCGGACACGACTGAGTGACTAAATTTCTTAATACTCTGCCAAGGTAATTTCAACATTCACATCATTCACTATGCACTGTCTTCCCCCCTTCCCACTCCCCCAACCCCAGATTTGAAGGAGCCATCCCTCTAATGTATTAGGACTGACTTCAGGAGTCCTTGCTAAAGATGATATATCCCGAATTACAGGAGAGGACCTTCAAATAAATAACCCAGTATCTTATCCAGCTTATATTCCACTCCCTCATTTTCAGGTATATCCTGTCAATTTCTGCCTGTATGTTTTAGCCAGGCCCTGTAGCACATTTGATAAATGGTTTGCTCTCAGAGAAGAATAGTTTGTTTCCTATCACACTACATTGAGACTTAACCCTAGTAATTGCTAGGGAATATTAGTGGGATACTAGTAACCTCTGCCATACTATATGATGGTTATATATGTAGGAAATAAAGCTATAAAGAGAAATAAGGAAGTGATTATCACAAAATGAAAGTTTTCAATGTTCTTTAGTAGATATGAATGATTTAACTAGCTCTAAGAATGGTTTGGATTTGCACAGGTAGTTTTTACCTTGGCATCTCAAACTGTTGAAGCATTAGTATTATTAAAGATTAATGGAGATACATTACTGAATATCCAATTTACTAATGAACATATGCCAGCTAGGTGATCTGTGTAACCTAGCTAAGAAATAAAGCAAAATGACTTTTAAGCCCTTGCATTTTAAACATAGACTTAACTGCTTATTCTTAAGGTCATGACTGTTTAATTTAGCACATATTCCTGAATTCTGAGATTATCAGTCTTAAAGTCCATATTGTTGACAGTTCTTTCCTTCCATTGCCTTCATGACCTCTATTACAAAGGGAAAAATTAATGAGTTATTTTTGCCCAGGAGGTTTGCCTGTGTGAACTAATTGTTCTTTCTTTTAATGAACGTGTAACATTTCAGATATATATTATGTTCTTGCAAGCAACCAAATTCTTAACAATAGTGATAATGAGAATGAGGGCAATAATATTTGCATAGTGTTTATTATCTGCCAAGTGTTGTTTTAAGCACTTTCCCATATATGATATCTCATTTGATTTCTTCATCAACCCAGTGAAGCAGGTTCATTTTTCTTCTCATTTTACAAGTGAAGAAAGTGAGACAGAGTTTGAGAGCTTAAACAAGATTACATAGTCAGGGATAATGAGCACAAGAATCACAAGTTGAATCAGCTGACACCAAAAAAAAGAGTAAAAAGGTACATAAAACCTAAGCACAGAAGGGCAGGAGAAGTGCTGACCTGATGAAAAGGGTTCATCGCCCTGAATAATGAGATGATCCTATCTCTTGTCTTTGCTCCTCTTGGTGTGTCAGCTCCCTTCTCAGAGTGTCCCCATGAGGCTAGATGCAGGTAGCTCTCAGCTTTAGTCTTAGAATCTAATATTCAAAGAGTTTTCCTTCTCCAGTTGGGGGAGAAATCTTAATGGACCAGCTTAGATCATGTGCCATTCCTTCGACAAGGGTCAATAAACTGTATCCTGTACCTAGTTTTGTAACAAAGCTTAATTGGAACCGAACCACACTCATTAGCTTACACATTGCCCGTGGTATATTTGTGTCACAAGTTGAGTTGTTGGGACAGAAACCAGGTAGTCCACAAAGCCTAAAATATTTACTATCTGGCCCTTTACGGAAAAAGTTTGCTGACCTCTGCTTTGGGGCAATCACTGTGTCAGCTTGATCGTGGCTCTTTATATTGTTGCCACTTCAAATTTCAACCATGTGCCTGGTTGTGACTACTTGTGACTGGTTTGCCTGCCAAAGTATCTTCAAAAAGGATACGGTATGATCCAGTCTAGAATCTGAAAACTTCTTGTATACAAGAAAGGCAAGGAATCAGCAAAATGTTAAGTTTTCTACTATTGAAGAAAGAATTTATTGTTAGTGAAAAGATCACAATTCCCTGTGTGCTCAGTTGCCTCAGTCGTGTCTGACTCTTTGAGACCCCATAGACAGTAGCCAGCCAGGCTCCTCTGTCCATGGGATTCTCCGGGCAAGAATACTGGAGTGAGTTGCCATTTCCTCCTTCAGGGGATCTTCCTGACCCAGAGATCGAACCCACTTCTCCTATGTCTCTTGCACTGCAGGTGGATTCTTCACTGACTAAGCCACCTGGGAAACCCACTAAAAGCTTCTAAATCTGTTTTATTCATATCTGGGTCAAAATTCTAGATGTTTATAAGGAGATTGTAATGTTAAACTTTTTCTTATTTTCATGCAAAGCAATATCCAAAAGTGCTTTATGGGACCTGACAGAGATTGCCATAAGTAGATGAAGCAGAGTTGTTTTATTACTAAGACACATGCAGAAGTCTTGTTTACCACATGCCAAGTGATGCAACTAAAGGCAAGAGAGGTGCCTACCCCTAGGATAACGGCACAGTATCTAAAACTGTGACAGGCCCATGTGAACAACCATCACCAAGGTATCAAGCTTCAAACTTCAGAAACTACTGCTTTGAACAAAAGGTGGCACGTGATTCTTTCGATAGAAAACAATGCAACTGTAAGTTTAGTACAAAAGGAAAGTACCAGTATCAAAGCTTGTAGATTCGATTATCAGTGGCTTGTAAAGACATCTCAGAGACAACAGTAGAGACTTTAATGCAATTCCATTTGTATGAAATCTCCAGAATAGGCAAATCCATAGCGATGGAAAGTTGAATGGGGATTACCAGAAGATGGAGGAAGAGGGAAATTGAGACTGTTTAAGAATATGTAAAGAACCCACCTGCCAATACAGAAGATGCAAGACATGCAGGGTCAGTCCCTGGGTTGGGAAAATCCCCTTGAGAAGGAAATGGCAACCCACCCCAGTATTCTTGCCCGGAGAATCCCATGGACAGAGGAGACGTGTGGGCTACAGTCCTTGAGGTTGCAAAGAGGTGGACACGACTGAGCATGCACGTGCACACACATGAATATGCATGGGATCTTTTTTGGACTGACAAAAAGTCTGGAATTAAGATTTTGGTGATAATTGCACAACACGGTGAAAACATTATTATTCATCATGGATTGGGAACGTTCCGGTGAATGTATCGGTGACACGAGGTTACCAAATAGTCAGCCCTTCAGGAAAGTGAGTGAGAATATGAGAATTGGAGGATAGAAATAAGAGGAAGTGTGTCTCCAATAATCCTTCATGTTTTAGGAACTTAGATGTATACACAAAAACAAATGAATGGAAACTTAAAAAATGGTTTTATAAG
Organism: Moschus berezovskii; assembly: GCF_049115385.1. NCBI lineage: Eukaryota > Metazoa > Chordata > Mammalia > Artiodactyla > Moschidae > Moschus > Moschus berezovskii. The sequence goes on along the minus strand of NC_142469.1, from coordinate 90,315,507 downwards.
CGCCTCAGTTTGCTTGTGTGTCACACAAAGAGGCTGGAATATGCAGGACCAGGAGGATCTTGAAAATCTGCAGTTCCAAATACAGTAGCTTGAATTTTTTAATTCAGGGCAATATGGTAAACTAAATATGTTAAACTAATTAAATATTAAAGGCATTAATCTGGTGAAACAAATGATGTTTTCTTTTATTCTGTGGAGGAATTTCTAAATTGAATTATAGGATCAATTGCTACTCCACCTGGAACATACAGATGTAGTTAAACCACAGATTCTTTTTTTTTTTCCTGGTGAATTTAGAGGCCCTGCAATGACTATGTCAGAGCTGGACCTTTATTGAAAATTAAAGACTCTGGAAAATCAATCCTTACCTGAAAGTAATAATAAATCACACTTTCCAAAAAGTGTGTTGCTGCTGCTGCTGCTGCTGCTAAGTCACTTTAGTCATGTCTGACTCTGTGTGACCCCATAGACTGAAGCCCACCAGGCTCCCCCGTCCCTGGGATTCTCCAGGCAATTACATCCCAAAGAGATTCACTTAAGAATGCACTATCAGTACCTAACCTAATACTTGAAAAAGTTTGATACCTAAATAAAATTATTAAATATATATTAGCCTTTCTGTGATTAATATTGTTTGCCTGATAGGCTTGAAGGTGATGCACTCACACTTCACTGCAGAAGGTAATGAACAAATAGACTGTTGAAAGTTACCATGTGCTCATCTCTGCTGTTACGAAATAGCGGAGATGAACTCATGTCTTTATATTGAACTAAGGTGTGTGAAATGCTTCACCTCTTGATTTCAATAAGTTTCTTATTCTCTCTTTAGACATTAAACACCCAGGACATTTTCTTTTCTTTTTGTTTTCCACTTCTTTGCAAAACAATTTCCATAACATGCTTGTCTCTTTTGGAGAAGGCAATGGCACCCCACTCCAGTACTCTTGCCTGGAGAATCCCATGGGCGGAGGAGCCTGGAAGGCTACAGTCCATGAGGTCGCGAAGAGTCGGACACAACTGAGCGACTTCACTTTCACTTTTCACTTTCATGCATTGGAGAAGGAAATGGCAACCCACTCCAGTATTCTTGCCTGGAGAATCCCAGGGACAGGGGAGCCTGGTGGGCTGCCGTCTATGGGGTCGCACAGAGTCGGACACAACTGAAGTGACTTAGCAGCAGCAGCAGCTTGTCTCTTTATCCATTGTTTTTCATTACAAACTGTGATATGTGGGGGCTTCCCTGGTGGTCCAGTGGTTGAGACTTCACCTTTCAGCGCAGGGGGTGCAGGTTGGATCCCTGGTCTACATGCCTTGTGACTAAGAAACCAAAACATAAAAAACAGAAGCAATATTGTCAGACATTCAATAAAGACAGAAAAATACCAAATTTTGGTATGTGAAACGTGAAATAAAGTGCATGACTACTCTAAAATGTAACTGAGTAAGGCAAAATACATGCCTGTTATGTAATTATTTTAGAAAACCAACTTCCAGAATCCTTATCCTTTGCTCCTTTAAATATGCTTTGAGGTTTTCCGCTTCCGCCTTTGTGGATGCCGTCCCCTGACTTGGGATATCTGCGTCCCCTTATCGCCACCTCTTCTTTGCTGTCTCTCCCACGTACTGCTTCCAAGTTGTTGATGACCTGATTGTCAGACCCAACCATCTGGGTCCTTGGTGCCTCAGTCCTGTTCGGACCTTTTTGATTTCTGTTTCCAGCTGTCAGTCATTGCTCTGTGACACGTAATTTACTATCCTTATGTGAAAAATAATATCTGTGCTGTAAATCTATTTTTCACTTGTGTTTATCTCCAACGACTACACCATAAACTCCTTGAGGGCAAGGATCATATATTTATGAAGTCCAAGTTGCCTAATCCAGTGCTGTCGACTTCAACAGTATTTGTATATTGATTTTCTGATGTGAATTAGTTGCTTTTGGGGGAGGGATTTGAAAAAATTAAATGGTTATTTTTCCTATCTACCACTGTAAAGTACAAATTAGAACCTGAGTGATGGTGAAGGTCTCTTCTAGATTTTTAGAAACCAAGTTTATGTATGTTTTCCTTTGAAAAGCAGAGTTCACAATTCACATGACTTATAGGGGCAATCGGAGAAGGCAATGGCAAGCCACTCCAGTACTCTTGCCTAAAAAATCCCATGGATGGAGGAGCCTGGTGGGCTGCAGTCCGTGGGGTCGCTATGGGTCGGACACGACTGAGAGACTTCACTTTCACTTTTCACTTTCACACATTGGAGAAGGAAATGGCAACCCACTCCAGTGTTCTTGCCTGGAGAATCCCAGGGATGGGGGAGCCTGGTGGGCTTCCGTCTATGGGGTCACACAGAGTCAGACACGACTGAAGTGACTTAGCAGTAGCAGCAGCAGCAATAGGGGCAATGCAATAGTTCACTTGCTTTTTTTGGTACACCCTGCAAGCTCTTTTTTGTGTGGTGGCATAGAGAGAATAATGCCTCACTCCATCTGGCTCATATTTATATTGATAAATTGAAGTGGAAACTGCTAAGTCAGGTTCAGAAAACTGTTTCCCTCATCACAGCCTTTTCTGGCCTCCTTTTAAGGAAGGAAGCAGTAGAATTTTTGTTCCCTGCTTCATTCATCTCTTGGACTTCCTGGAGCTACAGAATGACTGTGAAGCCTCTAGTTCTCTAAGTCATAGCAGAGGGTGCAGACTCCTCCACTTGGTAGACCTCCAAAGGCAGATATATAACATCTAGACTACTGTTCTATATCTAGTTAGATACATTTGGTTTTTTTTTCCAGACTGATATATATAATCTGCTTAGACCTGTAATTTTTGCAAAGGATCTGTCCTAATGAGTGAAAATATTGATATTTACCAAACTGTGTCAAAACAGTTATTTTTTTCACTTTTTAAAAAATAATGCTTTTTCTTATTCCCTCTCTCCCCTCCTTCCTTCTTACACAAGCTCTGCACTGTGATACTGTGTCTATGAACATATTACGTGGCAGACTGCTGCCTTTGTTTTTGTTCATTTACTTTAAAAAAATTGATGTACAATATTATGTTATAGGTGTATAATACAGTGATACACAATTTTTAAAGGTTATACTCCATCTATAGTTATTACAAAAGACTGGCTATATTCTCTGTGTTTTACAATATATCCTTACAGCCTCTTTTATACCTAATAGTTTGTCCATCTTAAACCTCTGTCCCTACATTACTTCTCCTTCTTTCTCCACACCAGTGACTACTGTTTGTTCTGTGAGTCTGCTTCTTTTTTGTTATATTCATTAGTTTGTTGTAGTCTTTAGATTCTACATGTAAGTGATATCATACGGTATTTGCATTTCTGTCTGACTTATTTCACTGAGCCTAATGTCCCTTAAGTCCATCCATGGTGCTGCAAGTGTTTTATGGCTGAGTAGTATTACGTCATGTATATATGCCACATCTTCTTTATTCATTCATCAGTTGATGGATACTTAGGTTGCTCCCATACCTTAGCTATTGTAAATAATGCTGCCATGAAAACTGGAGGGCATGTTTCTTTTCAAATTAGTGCTTTTGTGTTTTTCAACTAGATACCCAGGAGTGGAATTGCTGGGTCATATGGTAGCTCTATTTTTAGTTTTTTGAGAATCCTCTGTACTATTTTCCACAGTGGCTGCACAAATTTACATTCACACCGACTGTGTGTGAGGGTTCCCTTTTCTCCACATCCTCACCAACGTTTGATATTGTGCTCTTTTTGATGACAGCTGTTTGGACAGGTGTGGGATGACATCTTGCTGTGGTCTTGGTTTATAGTCGCCTGACTGTCAGCAATGTTGAGCATTTTTCCGTGTGCCTGTTGATGATCTGCGTTTCCTCTTTGGGAAAATGCCTATTTAGTTCTGCCCATCTTTTAATCGGCATGTTTTCTTACTTTGGAATCAGGGCTTCAGCTTACATATATACCTTCGTAAGAACCAGGGATATTTTCCTCTGGGAGAAGGAAATAGTGATGTGTGTCACCCCTAGTACTCCCAGCCCCCATGGCTTTCTATGGATTTACTCTGTGGTACTAGGCTTACTGAAAAGCAGGTGTTTTATGGGAAGAAAAAAAGGGCACAGATTAAAAGGGTTTGCAAGTGCAGCATGGGCTGTGTTTCAGCTCCACTGATCCCTCCAGCTCAGAGCTTCTGTGCAATAAGTGAGCTGCACAACCATATGCTGGAGAAGACATTCCTGAGTACAGTTCCTGGCTCTGTCATTATCAGCTGTACGGCCTGAGGCAAATCAGTTAATGTTTCAGAAACTTTCATCCTTCCGTGTAATGGAGATCATAACTATGTCGTGGAAGTGTGGAGAAGGTTAAGTAAGATGAGGTATGTTAGACACCCAGCACGGTGCCTACCTCATAGTAGATCAGAGCTCAATAAATGAGAAGTTGTTATTATTATTATCGTATATTGTTAGGAAAAGTATTCAAAGCTTAGAAGTAAAATGCAAGTTGACTGCATGTCGGGCAGACGGGAACAGTGTCCATCAGATACATTCAAGAATTATTCTTCCCGCCTTGATTTATGCTACTGTTTATCATTGATTAGGACCCTACCCCCAAAGTTATATATTAAATTTTATAAATGTTTGGTGGTTAAAGATGCAGTTGATTTCTGTGTGGTGGAACAGAGAAACCCAAAGGTCACAGTTTTATTGCCCAGTGGGAAATTAATCAATTTTGTATCTAACCTAGTGATCTAGCACCCTTTTAGTGTCTACAGACTTTGCTTCTTGAATTGTTTTTGAACCATCTTTACCTTCCTGCTGGTTCCCTTATTACTTTTCAGGAGATTCATTCTGGAAAATTATACTTTGGCAATGTCCATAGTGCCTGCTTGGACAAGTATATCTCTTTAAAAAGTGATTGGTTCCATTAATTAAAATATGAAGACGTGCCCTCCTTCTAACCTATTTCTGCATTTCCAGGGAGCCCTGAAAAGAATTAGAGATTTGGGGAAGGCCCACAGCATGTACTCAGATCCTGCTTTATCCTTTCTTTCCTCTTGAAGGCTAGTGGGGTTCCCCTCAGGTTTCTCCCTATGGTTCCCACCAGTGCCTACCTTCTCTCTAGGATCCTGGCCTCTGTCCAGCTGATGGTGAAGTAAAGGAATGTTGTCACACCAACTTTCTGCCTGCCATCCTCTTCCCAACTCAGAAACAGGCACCCTAAACCGTTTCATGTTTCAAGTATTTATACTTAATATAGGGCTTCCTTAACAGGACTTCCCTGGGGGCTCAGACAGTAAAACTGTAGGCCTACAATGCGGGAGACCCGGGTTCGATCCCTGGGTTGGAAAGATCGCTCTGGAAAAGGAAATAACAACTCACTCCAGTACTCTTGCCTGGAAAATCCCATGGATGGATGGAGTAGCCTGGTAGGCTACAGTCCATGGAGTTGCAAAGAGTCGGACATGACTGAGCAGCTTCATTTTCACTTTCCCTGGTGGCTCAGATGGTAAAGAATCTGCCTGCAATTTAGGAGGCCTGGGTTTGATCCCTGGGTTGGGAAGGTCCTCTAGAGAAGGAAATGGCAACCCACTCCAGTATTCCTGCTTGGAGAATTCCATGAATAGAGGAGCCTGGTGGGCTACAGTCCATGGGGTTGCGAAGAGTCAGACATAACTGAGCGACTAACACACATACTTAATATAAGCACATATAATACAATGGTTAGGGAAAATATGCAAAGGGTAAATTACAGTGCATTCAAATTCTTAAAAAGTGCTGTCAGGTTTGCCTCCTGGCCTTCCCCCACCCCCAACAACTGTCCTCCTCTCCCACCTCAATCTCCATTCTCCATTTAAGGATAAATGAGCCAGCTCTGCTTTCAGCTAACCTCTTTCTTTCCTTTTTCGCAAACTCTTTGAAAGTTCCCTTGGGAGTTTTAAACCATCCCTTCTACCTGCTGCTGTTTTATTCCCAAGGGTTGCATTATCAGGCTCTCTACCCTCCTGGAGAAAGGTGTTAATTAGCCTGCCATTCAAGTTATCCAGGCCCTAGGAGGATCTTTTTACCACTGAAGGAACTCTAAGCTGGTGTCTCTAACCTCAAGGTCTAGCCACCTAGCTTGGCTCTCTCCTTTCCATAGGAAAAGTCAGCTGAGGTCATTGCCTAACAGAAACTAGGCTGACCTGCTGAATAGAAGTTCCCAATTGAGAAATTCCAGGAAGACGTGGATTTTATAACTCGGAGAGTGGGAAGGAATGTGTGAGGGAAGGGGCAAAGTTAATGCCTTTGGAAAAGGTATGTGTTTCATTGTCATCTTATACTTGGAGCATTTTAAAAACTAACCTTTTTGATTGTATAAATTACAGAGAAATACACATGACAAAACTAGCTGTTGATGATGCATTGAAAATGCAGTACTTCCCTATGACTGTGCGGGGGTGGGAAATGGAATTATTGGAATCTCCTGAAGATAGAAGACTTTTTACATATATCAAAAAGGAACATGGATTTTTTAAATAGTTGAGAAATGTTGTGGGATTTTTGAACAAAGCCTTGGTACAGTTCAAATCCTTCTACTGCTCCGGATCCTCAGAGAGATTTCAAGTAGCTTAACTTACAGTTTTCCAAGCCGGAAGAGAAGCTGCAATATGCAAACGTTTTTAAAATGTATTCAAATTCTCTCTGGAAGGTTTTTTTGTTTGTTTTTCCTTTTGTTATTTTTTTTAAGCTACACAATTGGCAGCAGTATGTGACACATTTAATTCAGTATACTCTGACAAGTAATAAACTAATCCTTATAATGGTTTCTAAACTACTTGGTTGAAATATGTTTTATATCAGTGAGTGTGTGAATACATACACAATATTATAAGGAAAGATTTATAATAACTCACTGACTAGTGAAAGATTGCTTCAGAAAACAGAAGTTACCAGATCCCAGTAATAGCTTTCCCTGAGGGAGCTTTGAAAGAATTTACATTTGAATTGGATCCTCAAACTCTAAATTTGAACTTATCACCCATAGGTGAAGATATATTGTAGTTATATATGAGATAGCACTGACAACAAATTAGTTTTGTCTTTTAAAAATTATTATCAGAATTATGTTACTCTGCTGAGCTAATTCTCGTTCTAATTCTTGCTCTAATTCAGCTGGTCGTTATAGCATCAAGAATCTGACCCCAAATGGGTTTCATAAATAATCTCTTTTAATAAGTATCCTCAGTTATTGAAATGTAAAAAGAAATCTCGCATAGACAACAAGGAAAAGGAGCTGGAAATAACACAGCTTCAGTTCAGTTCAATCGCTCAGTCGTGTCTGACTCTTTGCGACCCCATGAATCACAGCACGCCAGGCCTCCCTGTCCATCACCAACTCCCGGAGTTCACTCAAACTCATGTCCACTGAGTCGGTGATGCCATCCAGCCATCTCATTCTCTGTCGTCCCCGTCTCCTCCCACCCTCAATCCCTCCTACCATCATACTCTTTTCCAGTGAGTCAACTCGTCGCATGAGGTGGCCAAAGTATAATGATTGGTAAATTTTTTCATACTGCCTTCTTAAATCTGTGTTTCCACTGCCAACAAGATAGGCATATTAGGGCGTTAAAAGTTACCATTTTTCTATCACCTGAGGGCAAATTCACATTAAATACCAAGATATTTATGTTTTTTACAGACTCATCAATCAGTTGAGACTGCCACTTATGATTCCTCTGTTCCAATTATTCCTAAGCATGAATTTCGTCACAGGAAATAATTACATAAAGTTCATTTTTTAAGAACTAATGGGGAATAACCTATTTAAATATACTGGGATTTCAAATTCTGTAAATGATTTCATTATCAGAAAACAAATATTATATTAAATTATCTTTAACTATGAGCTCAATGGATGTCTTTTATCACGTGATTCTGCCCCTTCCTTGCTGTGTTTACTAAAACTCTCTAGCCTGGTTCCTCACATATAAAAATGAGGATAACAATTGCAGTCATCTCATAGGAGTGGTGAGAGAATTAAATGAGATAATATGAATATGAAAACCCTGTGTCTGGCACATAAAAAGGGCTCCATTCTAATTATCTAATTATTCTAATTATCACTGTTAGAAAGTTCAAATGATTGACAAAGTATGGATGAGACTTTAAAATATGTCTTTTAATCCATATCTGTCTCTCTTCCCAATTGCATTTTACCAAGGGCACAATGTAGCTAGCACTTTTCTACTATATTTAAATTCATGCCAAAAATAAGCAGTTACAAATTTTGTTTAGGGCCTTAAAAATGGTGCTTCCAACTGTTACTCAACTTCTTTATGAGGAGAGAGGAGAAAAGGAAATAATGTCTATTGAACAAATACACTGTTTTCATTTTTTTCCACTGCTTCATCTCCAGAATGTGTAGTATTCCCTTTGGAAGAGCTGGTGGGAATAATGCCATTTGGAAAGCACACAGCATGGGCAGCCTGCAGAACTCAAGAAAGTGCTTAACTGTCAGCTTCCAGGGTCTTTGCATGGCCAAATGACTCTCATTTTCCTGAAATTACCCTGAGAATATTGTGTAACAGCAATTTGAATAAACTGACTCACTTCCACTGTGATTTAACGTCTTCTTTGCTACTGAATTAGCCGTATTTGGCCAGCTCTTCTGTCTTCACAATTTTCTTTGTGTTTATCCTTATGCTTAGCAACTAACCAAACACTGACTAGAATATCAATATTTAAAATGAAATGTATTAATAGCTTACTAATTGTTCCACTGAGAGACTGAGCTTGT